>NC_088915.1:5000-4805000 GCF_963576675.1 Euphorbia lathyris | reverse complement strand
TCGAGACTTGAAGATGAGAATGGTCCTATAGGTGAAACTATCGGTATACGAGATGATTTCCCTGATGAACATCTCTTTCAAATGAAAAGCGTCATGTCGCCATGGTATGCAGATATTGCTAATTATCTTGCAGCCAATATTGTTCCGGAAGGATTAACTTTCCAACAAAAGAAGAAATTTTTCTTCGACATTAAACAGTGTTTTTGGGAAGATCCTTTTTTGTTCAAGACTTGTGGTGACGGGATAATTAGGAGATGCGTTGGTGAAAATGAATATGAATCCATAATGTCGGAATACCATTCTAACTCTTATGGAGGACATAATGGAGTTAACAAGACAGAAGCTAGAATATTTGAATGTGGTTTCTTTTGGCCTACGATGTTTAAAGACGTCCGTTCATTTATTAGTCGTTGTGATAAGTGCCAAAGAACAGGAAATCTAGGAAGGAAAGATGAGATGCCCCTCACAACCATATTAGAAGTTGAAGTCTTCGATATGTGGGGAATAGATTTCATGGGACCTTTTCCCCCTTCTTTTGGTAAAACTTACATATTAGTTGCCGTTGATTATGTTTCAAAGTGGGTTGAAGCAATTGCAACCCCGACGAATGATTCTAAAGTAGTCATTAATTTTCTTGACGATATATTTTGTAGATTTAGTTGTCCAAGAGTCATCGTTAGTGATGGCGGTACTCATTTTATAAACCGAAGTTTTGAAACGCTTATGAAAAAATATGGAGTACGCCACCGCGTATCAACACCATACCATCCTCAGTCAAATGGTCAGGCGGAGATATCAAATAGAGAACTCAAATGGATTCTAGAGAAAACAGTTTCATCTTCAAGAAAAGATTGGTCTTGTAAACTAAATAATGCGTTATGGGCATACCGTACTGCATTTAAAACGCCAATAGGAATGACTCCATACCGCTTAGTGTATGGGAAGGCATGTCATTTGCCAGTCGAATTAGAACATAAAGCCTATTGGGCTATTAGGGAACTTAACTTTGATTTACGACAAGCAGGTAAGAAAAACGTTTGCTCAATTTAAATGAGTTAGATGAGTTACACCATCTATCTTATGAAAATGCAAAGATTTATAAAGAAAAAGTGAAAAAATGGCACGATGCCAAAATTAAAGTCAAACACTTTAATGTTGGGGATAAAGTGATGTTATTTAATTCACGACTTCGTTTATTTCCAGGAAAACTTAAGTCCAGATGGATAGGGCCATATTTAGTCGTCAAAACATTCGATTATGGTTCTTTAGAACTCGAAGGTCCTAACGGAATTCGTTTCAAAGTTAATGGTAATCGATGTAAAATCTATTACGAAAATATTTCACAAATAGGAATTGAATTCGTAACAAGATTATCTGACGTCTAAATCACTCAGTTTTTCTCACACAGTTTATTTTGTTTTATTTCTTTTTATATTTTTGTTCATTTTTATTTTTTTTTTATTTTTACTTTATTTTTACTTTTTTTTTATTTTATTTTTCCAAATGCCATTTTTATGATTAGATGACTTTATGTTATGATTTAAATGCATAAAATATGTTTATTTCATGATTTTAGATTTGATTTTAGGAAATTAGAATGGAATTGAAGTTTCAGGCAATTCTCTGCCGAGAATTTGGAATTCTCAGCCGAGAATCCTATTTTTCAGAGTTGTCCAAATAGGTTAGGTTTTTTCTGAACTTACCGAGAATAATAAATTCTCTACCGTGAATCAGGAAATAGGGTACGACGCCTGATTTCCGAAAGGAAATCAGCGTGTCACGACCGAGAATTTGGAATTCTCGGTCGCGACACGCGTTATTCCTGCACAATCAGGCCTGAATCATCCTAAACCTTCAGATGAACCCTTTGACAAACGAAACCTTAAGTTTCTTCATTTCCGAAGGGTGTAATTTTATACCTTTTCGCATTAAAACAACACCTCTTTTCATCTTAAAATCTTATAAATTAGTCCTAGAGGATTCAAGTTCTGTTACAGATCTTTTTCATCTTTGTCAGATTTCTGATTTTCTTCAAACACCATTTTTCATTAAGTAACAGAAACTTTGTTTCTTTAAATTCTACACCATGCCTACCAAATACAAACCTTCAAAGCACAATGCTGCCTCGAGCAACAAACGCCCAGACTTATCCAAACGATATGGGGCGCCTTTTCCTATCTTCAATCACGATGAAGGTAGACGTTACTGGAAGGTCCGTTACAAATTCTTCACTGGAATGTTGTATATGGATGACTTTCTTAACACCCAACTTGGAATTAGTGATGACATGAGCCGCTATATGGAACGCTTAGGGTGGACAAAATTCGCCAAAATGCGATTTCCAATAATAGGCGACTGGATACTCGAATTCTTTTGTACCGTTCGTTTCACTAACAAACGACGGGTACATCTCAGTTTTCGTCGAGATGGCGAAATCTTCACTTTCGGCTATCCCGAGTTGCATGCTTGGTTTGGTTTTACCCCGAGGGATATAATCAAACGTCATCCTGGAAAAGACATGACATCCACCGATATTTGGAGAATGCTCACTTGATTCTGGCGATTCGATTCAAAATTCGCCTATAATCACTCCTTTCACTCCAACTCCATGCTGTATTTACACAAATTCTTGTGTCACAGTTTGTTCGGTCGCACATTTAGTAGTGTGGTCCGTGACACAGATCTTTATGTTCTTGGAGATATATTCCAGGGAAATGTAGTGGATTCTTCAAAGATTCTGATGGAGCGTCTTGTCGCCGCTTCTCGATCCAAGGATAAAAAGATTGGGTTCGGCAATATAATCTGTGGAATAATTCTAGGTTCCAAGGGTACCATTGATGTTTCTTGGAGTGATGATGAATTCTTCCTGACGATAGACTATGAGTTTTTAGAGTTCGAAGGACTCGTAAAACGTGTCTTTCGTGCAGGCCCGCATTTTCTTTCTGCACCGGAACGTCAAGCTTTCGTGCAGTTAAAAATCGATCGTTATAGGGCCACCGAAATCCCGCTTGATAGGGATGAATATGTAGAGTAGTTTAGGTTTTTCATTTTAATTTATATATATTTTTCTTATTTTTGTTGTAATTTATTTGTTTGTTTTTAATTTTATATGATTCAATTAATAAATTCACTTTGTTCAATATATTTCATCTTTGTCCATTTATTTTCTAATAGTTGCAAATATTGGTTACATGGCAATAATTAAATGTTCAGATTAGTCTACAAAGATTTCTTATTTAAAAACACATAATCCTGTTTCACTAACTTAATTCATTAAGTTTAATACATTAGGATTCACCAATTCATTCGATTGATTACTTTCATGTATTCAATATATATTTAAATGCACTTAATATGCACTTAACATGGTTCTTTTAACTTGTATGCATAAATAAGAATTTAAGTTTCATTAATTCTATATTTATCACCATTTAATTCCAATCAATAAAGTTAAACCTTTGGTTTTCCTTGCAATTAATGTAATTTATTTTAGTTTTTAAGTGTAGGGACACTTTATATTAAGTTCAGGAACCAATCCATCAACAAAATTGCACAAACCTAGTCATTAGGCATCCAAATAGCCAGTTTTGACCAATTCTCTACCGAGAATTAATAATTCTCGGTATGAGCAGCAAAAAACGGACCGATTTCAGGGCAAAAATTCCCTGAAATTCGCGTGCCGCGGCTTTGCCATTCGCGGTCGCGACACGCGATTTATAGGCCCTTTTGATTCCGATTTTTGACACAATTTTTGCCTATTCCTATTCCTATTCTATCTCTACATCTACCTAATCCCCCTATATAAACCTACCTCTTACACAAACCTCACATCACCTCTATTTTTACCCAATCCCTTCCTCCAAACTATTCCCCATAAACCTACTTTTACTCTTCCCAATTTATTCATTACAATTTCTATACTCTTTTCCATTCAATCACTTCCAATTACAACTCCCAAACTCATCTTCAAGCTTTGCTCTTTCTCTCTATTTTTATTTTCTTCATCTTCTTCTCAAACCCTAAACACCATTACCATGGTAAGAACTAAGCGTGTTGGTAACAAGCCCACTGTTACGGAAGCTAATCGCCTTCGAGTTCAATGTGGAGCTTATCGACATCGCTTCGGAGGAGGAAGCCGCTCGTTTCAAACATTTTTCACAAGCCGATCGCCAATTTGTGGACATGCACTTCCTAGACTTCCATTCGGTAAGAGCATTGAATTTCTCTACTAGAATTGATGCTTTTATTGAGGCTTTGGGTTGGCAAGAATTCGTTAATATGCGTTTTCCCCGTATTAATGAGTATGTGGTGGAATTTTTGGTCACTTTAACCATGAACAAGAAGAAAACTTCAATCTCTTTTAGGAATAATGGTACCACTTACACCATTGATTATGAAGCAATGGGAAACATGTTTGGTTTCCCTACTTCTGATTTTTATGATAAAGATTTTGATAATGATGCTGTTTGGCAAACTCTTTCGGACCAAGAGTATTTTAATTCAAAAAACACCTCAAGCAAGTTGATTAAGGACAATTGTGTGTTCTTCTTTCACAAATTTTTGAGTTTCTCCTTGTTTGGTCGTGTTGAGAGTTCAAAGATTCAGGTTCGGGATTTGTTTGTTTTGGATAGTTTGTTTAAAGGCTTGAGGATTGATAGCACTGGTATGTTGTTTGATAATTTGTTCCGTGCTTCGAGGGCTACTACCATTCAGATCCCTCTTTGTAATTTTATCACCGTTATTATGTTGGGAGCACGGGGTGATTTGGCAGATTATGATGTCGCGCCCGTGCCCGCGGATCGCGAACTGTCTTATTTTCGATATGGCTCCCGCTCTACTGGTTTATTAATGGTGATGGATAGTCCCTCTAGGGAGACAAATCCAATGGGTTTTTGAGTCGCCACCAATCAGTTTGACGGTCTGATTGGACACCGATTTGATTCCGAATCGACCCATTCGGGTAAGCTCGGATAAGGTAATGGTCTGTGGTGATTCTAAGCTCGGTTTCCGGTTACGTGTAGGGAAGAGACGTAATCTCACCCTACCCCGCCCGATAAATCGGTACTGTTGTACTTCTACATGCTTGCTTTTATGTGTTTGTGGTTATTATTGCTTTGGAGAGTCATTAGTCGTATATATTCAAGCCATTGACAACGCTCGCAAGGTTTTTGTCGTATGTTTATCGAGATCACTATCCAGTGACCAATATGATATGATTGTTGTATAATCGTTATACAACGATCGAATATTAAAACATAATAATGTATTAAAATATAATAATCGGTCTCAATTATTTGTCGTTTATTTATATGGATCACTATTCAGTGATCGAGGTAATATGTTCGTCATATGACCGCTATTCAGCGATCAAAACTTGATAAAGGAAGTTGTATATTATTAATGTTTGTTGATAAAAACATAGTTTTAATGGGATTTACAAGGAAAAATTATTATATTTATTAAAACATAATGATATATGACTTATTAATTATTTATACGAACCACTATTCAGTGATCAAGATACAGATCACTATTCAGTGATCGAGATAGTTGTTTAATAAAGGATAAATTAGTGCAATGATTAAATTGCACCAAAAGTAGAAATAATTAGCTAATTAACCTAAATGTCTTAATTGACCTAAGTTAATATGATATGAATTATATATTAACTAATTAAATTATTTATCAATTATTAAAGGGAATGGATTAAATTGAAGCTTAGATAAGTAGAGGGGTGGCAATTGTGATAGGAAAAGGGCATAATTGAATTTAATTTTAAAAGGTTGGGTCAGTGTGCATTAGGATTGAATAATTAGGGGGTTCAATTCGGAATAATACAAAAGCAGTGAGATAAGCTCTCACATTACGGATTAGGTTTGTATTCTAACCCTATTCACACCGCCTCCTTTCTCTTCTCTCTTCTCTTGTCTCTCTCAAATTTCTGCCGTTAACAAGAAGAAGAGCAGCAGTCATCCGACCGGCCGCCGTTCTTCATCGCGCCTGCGTCGTCGTCCCTCTGCCAAGTTCGCTTCGTCGTTCCCCGTTCGTCCCTTCACCATTCACCTCGGTCCACCGCGGCGGCAGCTCCACCGACGACAGGGGTAGCCGGAGACGAGCGGATCTGTGTCTCGGCGTCTCCGTAACTCTCAGGTACCAGTTCCGTGATGTTTTGTGTAGAAACTTTACTCGCTTTTTTTGGTTGTTTGCTACGCCCTAGCGTCGTTTCTTGGCATTTTACGGTGGACTGGTTCCGGCTAAAAGGCGATTCCGATAACCGGAGATGAGCGGGTCCGTGTCTCGGTGTTTCCGTTCTTCTTCAGGCATCAGTTCGCGATTTTCACTTTTTGTATAGAAATTTCATTTGTTTTTTCTTGGTTATTTACTAAGACCTACTGTTTTTTCCTTTTAGCTCGACTGTCGGCGAACTGGAATAGCTCCCGATTGGAAGGCCATTCTGAACCTGTGAGATTTCATCCCTTTAACTGAGCTTCTTACCTTTTTTCATTTACTTAGTTGCTTGTTAACTCATGTTTGGAGTTAGCAACTTTTATTCGGGTCTGTGATTATTCTATTCTAACTTTGCTCGTTTTTTGTAGCCTAGAATGCTTTCTACATCAGACAGATAAAGGACAACTTTAACACCTCCAGTGAAGATAAGATGAGTAAAAGGAAGTAGGTAATCAATCCTACCTAGCTGATTTTAATAGTTAGTGCTAGCATATATATTTTTTTTGGGATTATGGCTGAAAATGCAATACATGCACTGAACTGGAAAGAGTGAAAATAGTTTCAGGATGAAGTATTGAGTTGAGTTAGATTGGTATTCTTAACAACCTATTTCAAAAACAAAAATGACATTATCATTGAAAGAGTTTCTTTGATATTAAGATGTGAAAAAGATACAAGTGTTAGTAGTTAGTAAAGAATATATAAATGTTAATAGTTAGTAAAGAGCATATGAGCATAAATATAAATGTTAGTAGTTAGTAGAACATGAATATAAACAATATTTATACAAATAAAAATGTAAGTTAGTAAGGTTATCAAATAAACGGTTAATAGCATAAATTTAAAGTGCACTAAATAAACATGTATTTAAATGAGCTGAGAACTAATAGAGTTTTATTCAAAGTTTACAAAATCAGTTCATTTCAAAAGCAAAATAGATGCTTCCGATCACTGTTTTTATAAACTAAGAATAAAAACCCTTAGCTCAAAGCTTTGGAGATCAAATGGAGAAGAATTGATTTGTATTGAACTTTGGTGAATACAAGATTTCACTCTTTGGATTTTCACTCAGATTTGAAACAATTACATGAATTTCTTTCTGATTTCTATCTAAGAATGCACAATTCTAAAAATGGCTCCCTAAACTTTGGCCCAAAATCCTTCTAAAATTCGCCCCCTCCTTTTGCTCTAATGTTGTTCATCTCTCCCTTTGGTCTAATGTTGTTCCCTTCATTTATAGAGGTCCAAAATATCATGGGATTGAGAAAGATGTTGTCCCTTTTGTGATGCATTGTCTTTTCTTCTGCACTGCAGTGGCTGGTTTCAAGGTGCAGACTGCCCAACTTTGGCTCCTTCTTCTCTTTGGACTCAAGCCAAGTAATCAAATTTGTCCCTTGCTAATTTCAGATTTCAGAATGCAGTGGCTGTGTCCCAAGATGGAGTGCATTTGTCCATTGTGACAATGCCTATTTTCAAGGTGCAATAAGCTGTTGTGAATTTGTCATCTTCTCTCTTTTGAATCCCTGAATTGAATCTGAAGTTGACCTTGTTGAATGTATTTCCTTGCTTATTTTTGTAACAGCTGGATTTGGGTTTAGAAATCTGTAAAATGAAGGCATAAATTGATATTAACATTTGTCATTGTGAACTTTATTTTTCTTAATAAAAGCATTTTATTTTATTTTTTCTTCTAACTCTTATCTAATGATTTAGATATTAATTTATTTTGTCATTTACCCAAATCTGAAAATCTGGAAATTACTTATATTCCAAATAGTGTATGATTAAAAATTATCTTTAAAGCTATATGAATAGCTCAACAATTAATTTCGTAATCATGATTCATATTTAAAGTATAAGCATTTTCTAATATGATTTCACAATTAATAAGTTGGAGAATTAATCTAACCATTTAGATATAAATTGAGTTTAACTAATAAATTTGAAATATAACCATTCCAAAAATCATATTTAGAATACAACAAATTATATTTCAAATATAATTTATGACCTGAAAAATATTTCTATTCCAATAAATCACATCTCTAATATAATTTGATAATTATACCGAGATATAAAAAATTGGTATAAAATATAATTTTCTTAATAAATTACACTTGTAATAGAAAGTTTGCATTTCTAATATAATTCCTGAATTTGTTAGAATTCCAAATATAATCAGTTAAAGTTTAAAAAAATATCCCGGACAAAAATGGGTATCTACAGCTGCCCCCCTTTGTATATCTCCATTGGAAATGGAGTATACAAAGTACAAATAGATAACCATTTTTGCACTTTATTAAGCGAAAAAGTAAAAACTTAAAAACAATGAAAGGTTTAGTAAAACTCCTTGAATGTTCGGATCAATCTGTGTTGATCTGACTTGAGTCGTGTTGATTTGATTTTGGTTTGTGAGTATTTAGAGCGGCTCCCCGCAACCGATATATGAGTGTTTAGAGCGGCTCCCCGCGACTTGAATGAGCTCTTAGAACGGTTCCCCGTGACTGATATGAAATTTGACATCCTCCAATTTTGAATGATTTGAGACTGTTCATTCTACAGTTTTGAATGACTTGAGACTGTTCATTCTCCAGTTTGAACGACCTTTAACGGGCATCCTCCGTTTGTTTTGGATGACTTGAGACTGTTCACCCTACAGTTTTGAATGGCTCTGAGACTGGGCATTCTCCAGTTTGAATGGCTCTGACACTGGGCATTCTCTAGTTTGAATGGCTCTAAGACTGGGCATTCTCCAGTTTGAATGACCTTTAACGGGCATCCTTCGTTTGTTTTGGATGACTTGAGACTGTTCACCCTACAGTTTTGAATGGCTATGAGATTGGGCATTCTCCAGTTTGAATGGCTCTGAGACTGGGCATTCTCCAGTTTGAATGGCTCTAAGACTGGGCATTCTCCAGTTTGAATGACCTTTAACGGGCATCCTCCGTTTGTTTTGGATGACTTGAGACTGTTCACCCTACAGTTTTGAATGGCTATGAGACTGGGCATTCTCCAGTTTGAATGACCTTTAACGGGCATCCTCCGTTTGTTTTGGATGACTTGAGACTGTTCACCCTACAGTTTTGAATGGCTATGAGACTGGGCATTCTCCAGTTTGAATGACCTTTAACGGGCATCCTCCGTTTGTTTTGAATGACGTTTACGGGCATCCTCCGTTGGTTTTGAATGACGTTTACGGGCATCCTCCGCTGGTTTTGAATGACTTTTACGGGCATCCTCCGTTTGTTTTGAATGACTTTTACGGGCATCCTCCGTTGGTTAGCCATTGGGCTAACTGGGGAGAAGGTGCATTGGCCGCGATGAACCTTCTTGATGAGGATGTTGCGGGCTGAGTGGCAACAGTCGTACGACCAGATTTTGGATGCTTGGAATTCGGCCAAGTGATTATTGGTTGTATTTTTAGTACTTTTTATTATAAGTATATTTACGTTGGCATTCGGATAATATCTTTAATATGTACTTTGTATTTTAGTACTTTAATGTTATAAGTACATTGTTTATTACCATTTGTTATCCAGAATCAATCAGAATCAACCTGTAACTCATATAAAGCTAACTGGATCAATACAGAATCAATACATACTCAATACATACACAACCTGTAACTCGACTGAACAAAACTGGATCATAACAGCAACTGTTTATTATCCAGAATCAATCAAAATCAACCTATAACTCATATAAAGCTAACTGGATCAATCCAAATCAATACAGACACAACATGTAACTCGACTGAACAAAACTGGATCATAACAGCAACTGTTTGTTATCCAAAATCAATCAGAATCAACCTGTAACTCATGTAAAGCTAATTGGATCAATACAGAATCAATACAGACACAACCTGTAACTCGATTGAACAAAACTGGATCAAAACAGCAACTGTTTGTTATCCAGAATCAATCAGAATCAACCTGTAACTCATATAAAGCTAACTGGATCAATACAGAATCAATACAGACTCAATACAGACACAACCTGTAACTCAACTGAACAAAACTGGATCATAACAGCAACTATTTATTATCCAGAATCAATCAGAATCAACCTGTAACTCATATAAAGCTAACTGGATCAATACAGAATCAATACAGACTCAATACAAACTCAATACAGACACAACCTGTAACTCGACTGAACAAAACTGGATCATAACAGCAACTGTTTGTTATCCAGAATCAATCAGAATCAATATGTAACTCATATAAAGCTAACTGGATCAATCCAGAATCAATACAGACTCAATACAGACACAACCTGTAACTCGACTGAACAAAACTAGATCAAAATAGCAACTATTTGTTATCCAGAATCAATCAGAATCAACCTGTAACTCATATAAAGCTAACTGGATCAATACAGAATCAATATAGACACAACCTTTAATTCATATAAAGCTAACTGGATATAAGTTGAACCAGTCTTGTCCATTGTGCTGTCCTAGCTGCATAAATGCGATCCCACCCTTCAACGCTACGTTCATGGTGTTGTTTCCACCATTCTAGTACATGGGGGACTGGAAAATTAAGAGATAAATTTAAACGAATATAGTGGCGACAGTGCGTACCCAAATGAGCTATGCAGATCTCTCGTTCTGGTCCTGTAGCAGTGGAAGGGGCATACACTGGTAAAACAGTACCATAAAAACTAGAGTTAATTCCACACAGGTAACCGAAAAACATTACAGCAGCATTGTACAATGTAGCAATCAGAAACAAGTCATCATAAACGAGCATCCAATGCTCCTGCGAACAAGCTCCACCGTCCCAACTGATTCTATTAATTGCTGCATCAACACTGTCAATTAACACAAATTCATACCGAAAACGGTTAGCAATTACTTCACTCCTAAGGTGATGCCTAACTGATTGCCACTTATCTTCGGTGCCAAAAATGTAGGAAGAAACAACACGGAAGCCACAATTTCCATCATCGACTATGTCGCAATATGTTTCAACGTAGGGCTTAATGATCCCAATTATTTTGTCAGAATGAACAAAATCATTAACTTCATACGTATTTCCATCTGCATTGAGTGAAATAAGATATTGTAAACCGCACATAACTTATGTTAAGTGTAAATGAATTAGATATTGCAAAACTGTATTACATGAGGATGCAAAATTATGGACAGATGATGAAGAGCTTTTCCTACCACTTCTACCACGGCTCATAGACGAACTACTAGAACGAGCACGTCCACGCCGAGTTTCGTTGTACTCCCAGGCACTAGGCGTATATTTTGTAGATTTACCCGCCTTCGGTCATCCTCGAACGTTAATTTTCACATCAGGTTCGGTGTAATGTGCTTGATCAGGGTGTAGTTGATCATGTATAAGTATTGAAATGTTCCACAGCAAGGCTGGGTCACCTTTAGAGACCTGGTCGACTAAGGATTTAAAATATCTCTGATCCTCTGTCTGATCATGACACCCTTCAGTTTCAGGAGTCTGACCATAATTAATCAAAAGTGTTCTCCAGAACATATGAACCCTCTCAACACTGATCATATCGCTAGACTCATAAGCTTATTTGATCTTATATGCACATGGTATCTGATGAGAGGTTCTCAATACACATCCACAATGCGCATTCACTTCATGGCTCAAACTTCTCATGCGAGCTAACTCAACATTGATCAGTTGCATGCAATAGTGTGAGACTTTGCATACTAGGTAGTTAAAGGGGAATCCGGAGTAAAAGACTCATTTACGAAGCTTGGACTGCTCAAGCATGTACCTAATAAGAACATAAACATACTATCAGTTGACTGAGATTTAGAAATACATGATAAGAATACAAACATCTTCCAATAGAACGTATTGAAAATACCTCATATTAGTTGTCTGGGCTTCTATCTACTTGTGAACCTTCAGCCATATCGTATCCAGCGATCCTGTGGCTGTATTGAGCCATTGCTTTAGACTCGCATGTTCGCTCTCCACACGACAAGTGGTTGTGTTGCCAAAATGTAAGAAATTTTTCGTCCATGCAACAACAAACTTCTCCTTATGTACCAACCACGTCTCCTCAACGTACGAGATAAGAGTTTGGTACCTGCTCATCGAATCCTGCAACTTGCCTAGATTTTCCTCGTACTCCGCAATGGATAAAGATTCAATTAATGTTCTCCATTTTCCGTTCTTGAATTTACCGGCAATTGATTTGTCTCCCATAATTTTGTACGCCCGATCTTCTACATCCTTGTTTATATGCTAGGTGCATAGCAAATGTGTTGTATGTGGGAAAACCTCCAGAATTGGTTTCAACAACCCCAACTCCCTATCACTGACGATAACAGTCGGGTTGAGATCAAACCCAATCAAAACCCTCAGCCGCTGCAGGACCCAACGGTAACTTCCTTCAGTCTCATCTTTAATGATGGCATATGCGATCTTGAAATTATTATTGCAAGGCGTCATCCCAACAATTTCAACAAATGGAATTTTGTACTTGTTGGTTTTGTACGTTGAATCAATGTCGATGTACCAGTGATAAGTCCTGAATAAATCTACTGATTCTGGATGTGACATAAACACATGTGTAATCATGCTAGAATCACCCTCAGTTTGCGTATAATGAGCATACTTGTTCTGGAGAGCAATATGATAGAACTGACTAGCCAAGTCTCTACCTTCGAACCCATCCTTCCTCATCTTATCTCTATAGTTGTAGACGTGTTTAATTGTTGGGTTGTCTTCAGGATGCTTTTCTTTAACGGCTGCTAAAATAACACAAGGCTTTGCTTGAGCCGAACTCATATCACGAACAATTAATTTAGATACGATACTGAGTCCGCTCATCTGCCGACTTCCCTCTGGATACACACGCAACGAATGATTGTGCTGACCAGTTAATCTAGCCTTAGCCTTTATCCCCCAACCAGTAAGGTCTGACCGTTGATAGGCTTTAATCTTAAATTTACACCTGCACGCTTTAGTTTTAGTTTTTCGTATTAACCCTGCATCATCTGTTTTCCCTCTATAGCGTTCACCCCGTGAACATCTCAATTGCTTTTTCTTTCCACCATGTTTATGCGAAGATATTATAATCTCAAACCCAATTCGAATAGCTACATGTTTTGCCCAAGTAACAACATCTTCACATGAAGGGAAAACGGTGTCCGTTATAAAACGAGAACTGTAATCAATGTCGTCGGGTTGCCAATCTTCTAACGGTTCCTGAATATATAAAAAATGCAAAATATGTATTAACAATACGCACAAAAATGTTAAAAAATGGCATTCGGGTGCATAATAGGTAGTAACAATACGTGTAAAAATAAAAAAAAAATATAAATTTAGGGCTTAATCGGGCAGTCTGCACGTTAAAAATTACAATTCCGAGCTTGTTCGGGCCTCGTATAGGCTAAACGGACAGGCTGCCCCGTTCAAATGTAAAAAATGGGGCAAATTATGCCTAAAGGGGCAGCTTGCCCGTTCCAACGTAGGTGGGAACGGGCGGGTCACGCTGCTCGTCCGGCTGGCGGAATGAGCGCAGCGTGCCGCCTGTTCCGCTCGTCTGCATGGCCGAACGGGTAGTTCATCCATTCGGTCGTGCGGACGGGCGGCATGCGCCACCTGTTTAGGCCAATTCGGTTTGAAAAAAAATCAAAATTCAAATAATGAAATTTAAATTTAAATTTATATCGTAGGATTACCTCGTGTACGAAATCATGGTCTTCGGGAATGCTCGGGTCCATTTTTGTCCAATTAGGGTTTTTAGGCTTGGGAGAGAAAGAGAAGAAAAAAAAGTTTTGGTTTTTGATAAAAAATTATGACAAGGGCATAAATGTCAAAAGGGTGCGGTGGGTGAAAAAAAAAATGTGGTATATAGCAATACCCTTAATTAACAAAAAACTATACTAAAATATTTATTAGGAATAAGTTGTAAAAATACATATAACGTTGACGGTTAGAAACAATTTTTTCTCTAATGTTTAAAATTGTACAATTTTACTCCTAATATTAGCGGCAAGAGTAATTTTACTCCTGACATTAACAAGTTATATCAATTTCAAATAGTCACAGGTTATATATTTTTTTGGATGACCTAGCTCCGCCGCTCCTAATCTCTGCGCCATGGCCTCCTCCTCTGTTGTGGCTGGCTCCGCTCCATTTTCTATCGCGCACCTCTTCAATCGACGGGCATTCATCCGCCTTGTTTCCCCTGAACCGAGCGACAAACCAAAACCTTCGCTCACATTTGTGAATGTCTTGAAGAAATCAATCGCCCCAACCGGAATTTCGGCGCCATCGCTGTTGAAACACCTTTCCACATAATTTTGATTTGACAAAATTGTTTAAGTATAATTAAAAACATATTCTAAACACACTAAGTTTAAATGCTTTGATTTATTCTACTAATGTGTTTGTTCAATGTTGAGTTAAATTGTTTATAAGATACAAAGTTTAAAAGGCCCAAAGCCCAATACGGAAGTCAAAGCCCAAGTCAAACAGTTTATGGCAACTCGGCCCGCATATGTCAAAACGCTGTCGTTATGGACAAAACGCAACTCAGCGAAAGAAGGATCTAGAAGACCTTCGTGGAACAACTTCGGGACGAAGCTGCTGAGTTGATTCGACAAAGAGTACAAGACAGCAGCTGGCTAAGAACAACTTTCAGATAAAGTGTTTCCACTTTGGGTAAAGTTCAGACGACACAGTATGCTGTCTAGTTGACCTTACCATAAATGGAGAGACATTCTACCGAGCTGACCAAAAGCTGACCAAGGACAGAAGATACTCAAATCTGATTGGTCGAAAGCTCTGAGCAAGTCAGGATGACAACGACAGGAAGCCGTTTCCCTCCAACGGTTATTTCGAAATTCGAAATGACCGATGCCTCAGACGTCTCTATAAATAGAGCCCTTCAGTTACTTCATTGAAGACAGAACTTGATCAAGCCATTACGCTGACCAAATCTCTACGCAAAGTTCTGCAAGAAAAAGCAAAGCAATCTTACACTAAATTTCATATCTTTTGTGTAAAAGTCTAGAGTGATTATTCAATCATCTAAGGTGTCTTAGCAATCATTGTTTAGGACAAACACTTATCATTTCTAGAGATTAGAAAGGAGAGGCTGAGTACTCGGTTATAGTACTCAGCGAGAGATTAGGATTGAGTAGAGGTATAGAGGAAGGTACTCTTGTTATACTCAGTTGCTAAGACTGTAAAAAGTTTGATGCTCTACCGTTAAAGAGCTCAGTAGAGAATTCGAAATCTCGGAACGTGTTCCGGGGACAGGACGTAGGCTTGGAGGCCGAACCTGGATAAATCTGCTGAGTAAAATATTTCTAACCTTAAACTCCTTTATATATTTATTGCTTACTTAAACAAAAACTGACCAAGTAAAGAGGTCAAGCTGAGTTATGCGCATTGAATATCTGAGCTCAGGAATAGACTCTTAGTGCTATCTCCCGACTCAAGTAAAGAAACTGACCTAGTCACTAGTTGACTAAGCCAGTATCTTGCTATTCACTCAGCGCCGCTGTTAAAACCTTTTTCTCACGAAAAAGAAGTCTGCCCTAACTTAAAATTTTTAAATAGTTCTTAACCCCCCTAGGAACTATACTTGTAATATTATAAGGGACCAACAAGTGGTATCAGAGCTTAAAAGCTCACTGTAAAAGGTTTAACAACCTTGAGCTGATCCCCACTATGGGCGAAAACAGTACTTGGTTTCTCCTAGGAAACCAAACAACTCAGATCTTACCTGAGGGGCTGTCCATTACTCAGCCTCCCCTATTCTTCGGGTCTAACTATACCTTCTGGAAGAATAGGATGAAAAATTTCATTCAGGCTACAAATATGAGTGCCTGGCTATCCATAGTCCAAGGTCCATTTGTACCTGTCGAAGTTGTGGCTGGCCTAACAGTTGTTAAAGCTAAGGCCAAATGGACAGAGGATGATCTCAAGAAGCTACAAAATCATGCTTCGGCTATAAATATGCTTCACTGTGCGCTCGATGCTGCAGAATATAATAAAATCTTAGGTTGTGAGTCGGCGCAAGAGATCTGGAAGAAGCTGGAGGTCACCTACGAAGGAACCAATAAAGTAAAGGAGTCCAAGGTGAACCAGCAGATGAGACTGTACGAGCTGTTCGAAATGAACAATGATGAGGGAATATCTGACATGAATGCAAGGTTTACCAACATCATCAATGAGCTCAAGAGACTTGGGAAGATCTTCACTGAGGAAGAACAAGTCAAAAAGATACTCAGGAGTCTTCCTAAAGACTGGCAAGCAAAGAAGACCGCTGTTGAGGAAGCTCAGGACTTAACCACCTACAAATATGACGAACTCATCGGCTCGCTGCTGACCCATGAGATATCAATGAAAAACTTCGAGGTGAAGGAAAAGTCTGAAGACAAGAAGCAGAAGTCTCTTGTCATGAAAGCTGACTCCACTGATGGGAGCTCAACAGATGATGAAAAGATGGCTATGTTCACAAGAAAGATGAAAAGGCTATTCAAGAAAAATGACAAATATTCTAAGAAGCCTTACAGAAAGTTTGATAAGTATAAAGCTGAGTCCAGCGACAGCAAATACAAGAAAGACAACTCAAAGCCCATTACATGCTTTGAATGTCATCAAACTGGCCATATCAAGTCAAGCTACCCCACGCTGAGGAAAGATAAGAAGAGCGACAAAAAGGCAATGGTGGCAACATGGAGCGACAGTGATGAGTCTTCATCAATGGAAGCTGAGGCCACCGAGTCAGCAAAGATATGCTTCATGGCTGACGAACTTGCTGAGCCGTGCGTCTCTGAGCATGCTGACCCCTCCGTTGCATCTGACGATGAGGAGCAATCAAATGAGGTAATATCACTTTCCCCGCTCAGAAACGAAATGGGTAATGCCCTGAGTGACCTCTATACACTTGTCAAAAAGTGTAATAAGAAAATTAGAGCACTCAGCAGGCGCTGTGACGAGGTTGAAGAGGTCAAGCTAAGTGACCTCAGATACCTTCTTCAGGACAACTCAACTTTGCATGATAACATGAAGATCATACATAAGTCTGTCTCTGAAGTCTAATCAGATTCAAAGAAACTGAGAAAGGACGTCACAAATATCCAGAACCAACTAAAGGTTCAAGACAAAAGGAATATTCCTCTGAATGCTCAGTACCGAAGTACTGGTCAGCAGAGATGGAATCCCCAGCGGAATGTCCAGTGTGACTTCTGTGGGAAGAAAGGACACACCACTAAGGTGTGCTGGCACGCTCAGCACTGGGGTGCTGACTAGTCAGTAAAAAATCCTAAACGGAAGGTCAGTTGTGACTTCTGTGGAAAGAATGGCCATAATGTCCAAGTATACCGCCATAAAATAAAATATGATGCTTTACCTGTTGAACCTAACAAGCAAGGACCCAAAAAGAATTGGGTACCTAAAAGTAACTAGTTACAATGCAGGTAAGCTTGAGGTGTGCTGAGAAGTCAAAGATGTGGTATATTGACAGCGCATGCTCGAGGCACATGACTGGTGATGAAACTCAGTACATCACGTTTGAGCATAAACGAGAAGGAAGCGTAAGTTTTGGAGACAACAAAAAGGGTAAGATAGTAGGTTCAGGAACCATCGGAGGTAATCCTACTATTGAGTCAGTCTCCCTAGTCAGCGGACTCAAATATAACTTACTCAGCGTAGCTCAGCTATGTGACAATGGGAGAAAAGTTATATTTGATGCTACTGGATGTAAAATATACGAGGGAAAAACAAATGAGTTAATTTTAACTGCCCCTCGGATTGATAATGTCTTTATGCTAGACTTAGAGAAAAAGTTTTCAAAAACTGTATGCTTAGTTTCAAAGGAAGAAAATTCCTGGCTATGGCACAGGAGACTTGGTCATGTAAGCATGGACCTCTTGGCCAAATTAGCAAGAAAGCAATTGGTTGAGGGACTGCCTGAACTTAGATTTGAAAACGATCAATTATGCCACGCTTGCCAAGCTGGAAAACAAACCAAACAATCTTTTCATAGCAAAAACATTGTCTCAACTAAGCGACCGTTAGAATTACTACACTTGGATCTCTTCGGTCCAGTCCAGCCGCTGAGTCTGGGTGGAAGAAGATTTTCCTTGGTCATTGTAGATGACTTCTCTCGGTACACTTGGGTCATCTTGCTGAGTAGCAAGGATGAGACCTTTGAGACATTTTCAAATTTGGTTAAGAAACTTGAAAATGATAAAGACCTAAAATTGGCTCACATCCGAAGTGATAATGGTGGAGAATTAAAAAACCAACAGTTTGTTGAATTCTGTGAAGCCAGCGGCATTGACCATAACTTTTCTGATCCTAGGACGCCTCAACAAAATGGGGTTGTTGAAAGGAAGAACAGAACCTTGGTTGAAATTTCCAGGACAATGCTGAGTGAGCATAGGCTTCCAAAGTATTTTTGGGGAGAGGCTGTTAACACAACGTGCTATATTCTTAATAGGCTCTTGTTAGACCTATACTAAAGAAAACCCCCTACGAACTTTGGAAAGGACGAAAGCCCAACATTGGATACTTTCGTGCCTTTGGCTGTAAATGTTTTATTTTAAACACTAAAGATAGCCTAGCTAAATTTGACTCAAAAGCTGATGAAGCTATCTTTTTAGGCTACTCAACAAACAGCAAAGCATACAGAGTTTTCAATAAACGAACTCAAGTTTTAGAAGAGTCAGTACATATTGAGTTCGACGAAACTAACCCTGCAGGAAGATATCTGCCACTGACCGAGGATGATCCACACTCAGCACCCGCTGATCAAGATATAGTCGCTGAGTCATTCCCTCAAGGGCTGACCAAAGGTAAAAGTGAACCAAATATTGTTTTCACTGACCAGTCTTTACCTGCAGAGATTGTTGAAACACAGACAGCACAAGACATCATTCTACCTAAAGAGATAAGGATTCCAAGAGGGCACTCAGAGAGTGCAATCCTTGATGCCGCTGAGAATACCCTGATGACAAGAAACCAACTCAGGAGGTACCTCAGCAATGTAGCCTTCGTCCCAGTTCAGGAACCTAAGAACTTCGCTGATGCTGAGGAAGATGAATTCTGGATGAGCGCAATGCAAGAGGAACTTGACCAATTCAGAAGAAACGATGTATGGGAGCTAGTGCCACATCCAAGGAGTCAGAAGACCATTGGAACAAGATGGGTCTTCCGCAACAAGCTGGATGAGCAAGGAAACGTAGTCAGGAACAAAGCAAGGCTTGTAGCTCAGGGCTACAGTCAGCAAGAAGGTATTGAATACGGTGAGACCTTTGCCCCAGTGGCAAGGCTAGAGGCTATTAGGATTTTATGTGCATATGCATCTTACATGAACTTTAAACTATTTCAAATGGATGTTAAGAGTGCATTCCTTAATGGAGTTATAAACGAGGAAGTTTATGTTAATCAAGCTCCAGGGTTTGAGGATCCTAAATTCCCAAACCATGTTTATAAACTCAAAAAGGCTCTGTACGGCCTCAACCAAGCACCATGTGCTTGGTATGAGAGGCTGACCAGTTTCCTGCTGACTAGAAACTATGTCAGGGGCAAAGCTGATACAACCTTATTCATTAAGAGAAAGGGTAAAGATACCCTGCTGGCTCAAATATATGTTGATGATATTATTTTCGGTGCTACTAATGAGTCAATGTGCAAGGAATTTAGCAAGCAAATGCAGACTGAGTTTGAAATGTCTATGATGGGAGAACTCAACTTTTTCCTTGGACTTCAAATCAAACAAGGAAAGAATGGCATCTTCATCAGTCAAGCTAAATATGCCAAGGAGATATTGAAGAAATATGATCTTGAAAATTGCAAGCCAATATCCACTCCTATGGGCACTGACACTGTCCTCTGCGCTGACGAGAATGGTAAGTCGGTAGACAGCAAATTGTATTGAGGTATGATAGGCTCTCTACTTTACTTAACAGCCAGTAGACCGGACATTCAGTTCTCAGTATGCTACTGTGCTAGATATCAATCTAACCCTAAGGAATCTCATTACATAGCTGTAAAAAGAATCCTTAGATATTTGCAAAGCTCGGTGAATGCAGGTTTATGGTATCCCAACACTCATGGATTTACACTCGTTGGATACACTGACGCTGACTATGGTCGAGACAAGCTAGAACGGAAAAGCACCTCTGGAGGATGTCATTTCTTAGGAAGCTGTCTTGTATCCTGGTTCAGCAAGAAGCAGGCGCCAGTAGCTTTGTCTACCACTGAAGCTGAGTACATTGCTGCTGGTCACTGTGTTGCTCAAGTCATATGGATTAAGCAACAGCTTGAAGACTATGGTGTTCAAACAAAGACAATTGAGGTTAAATGCGACAACAAAAGTGCAATTGATCTATCAAAGAACCCAATTCAACACAGCAGGATGAAGCATGTCAGCATAAGACATCACTTCATTAGAGACCATGTACTCAAGGGTTAGATAAAGCTGACCTATGTCCCAACGGAT
This sequence comes from Euphorbia lathyris, assembly GCF_963576675.1. NCBI lineage: Eukaryota > Viridiplantae > Streptophyta > Magnoliopsida > Malpighiales > Euphorbiaceae > Euphorbia > Euphorbia lathyris. The sequence goes on along the minus strand of NC_088915.1, from coordinate 4,784,309 downwards.
GAGCAGCTTGCGTATATCTTCACAAAGCCACTAGCTCGTGAACAGTTCAGCATACTGAGAGAAGCCATTGGTATGTTTAATCCTCTTCAGTAAATTCCTGTTCTAAAAATGTAAATTTATGCTGAGTGAATTACTATGCTGAATGATTTATGCAAACGCATGCTGAGTGATTGTTATACTGAGTACTTAACGAAAAATACATATCAATACTGAGTTAATATGCACACCGAGTAGTAATCTCAAACTGAGAAATCATCCTTTCATATACTACTGACTACTCAGAATATAAAACGCTTAGTATTCTAAACGCTGAGTGTTAGATCCGTTGCATTAAATGCAAAAGCACACGAATAGCCACCTAGGATGACGTATGCGCTGAATGTGTCATAAAAGCCAGGATTATTGTCGTTTCATAATCCCAAGGCAAAACTAACACATGGATTCGATAAGATCCACTCTTCACCACTATAAATAATGGGTAAATCCCCATTTTTATTTTCTTTACACTTACCGAATTCTTTGGCAAAGCATTCTCTCTCTAAAAACTCTCAAAGCTTCCCAATCTTTTTTTGAAACAATGACTAGAGTTTCTGTTAACATCTCCGGTGCCGGTCACCCTAAGACCAGCTCCGATGAACCCTCCAGGCAAACTACTGTGCCTGAAACTACCAAGGTCACTACGCCGAGCAAAGGCAAAGCTGGCCAAGCTACCTCATCTAAAGGAAAGCCGACCAAAGCCAGAACCTATACCAAAGTATTTGAAGACATTAGCGAATGGAAAGTAGACTTCTCACGATGGGTTTCTGAGGCCTTCGTGACATCCGAGCAACCCTTCTGCGAATGGATATCGAAGAATGGCTGGACAGAACTCTTCTCCATTAGAGATCACACCTATCCTGACCTAGTAAGGGAGTTCTACAACAATCTCCGAGTCGCTGATGATAACCAAGACTATCTGGCAACTGTGGTAAAGGAAAAGACCATTTTCATAAACCCTACTTATCTCGCTAACTTGCTGAAGTTAAAGAATGAGGGAACAAAACTGAGGCGATCTGGAGATCATGACGGTACTGGGTACGATACCACCTTCTGTAAACCCTATGGCCACTCTGGAGAAGTCCCAAGTACCTCAATGGGTCATCACCAAAAGATGGCTCACTATCTACTGACCTACTTCATTTATCCCAAGATCAACTGCACCACCTCAACAACGAATTTTGAGCAATGCTTTATATGGCATATGCTGACATACAAGCCGATCAATATGCCAGTATTCTTGATTGCTGGGTTCCTAAGGAGCACTGGAACTCTCAGGCTGGGATCGCTCATCACCAGAATCCTCTTAGATCATCAAATTGATCTATCTCAGAAAACTAAGGCTAGAGGATCTAAGATAACCGCGGCTTCGCTGAGGGCTTTAAAGTTCAATCTGCCACTAAAGAAAGGAAAAGCTGCTGCTGAACAACAAGCTGAGGAAACAGCTCCAAAACAAAGCAAAAGGACAAAGGCTCCAGCTGCCCGCAAGAGGAAAGTTGTTGGGACTCCTTCAAAGAAGGCTGAGCCTTAGGCCAAGAAGCCTAAGTCAGCTGCTGAACCAGGTCAGGAGAGATCTAAGTCAGTTGAGAAAAGGAGCAGACAAGATGAGCCTGAAATTGAGGAAAGAACAAATGCTGATGAGCAACCTCAAAAGAAGCAAAAGTCTTCTACACTGACTCCTATTGATGCTATCCCTACTGACGTCGTTGTGCCTGGTGATTCTCACTACACACAGTGTCTAGGAACTGTAGCTGAGCATCAAGAAGATGATGTGCATCTAGATGATCAGTTCATTGCACAAGTTGAGGAAGAGTTAGATGGCGATAGTGAAGATGATGAAGAAGATGAAGCAAGTGGTCAGGATGACGCTGAGGACACTGAGGAGACAGCTAGTGAGATTGGAGCTGAGCCAATCAATACTGGGTTGGCTGCTGGAGATGAACAAGAACCTGACCAACACAATGTTGATTAAGAACAAGCTGACCAGCTTAATGCTGATCAAGAAGAAACTTCCCCATCTCACTCAGGAGAGTCTATTCAAGCTGACACTCCTCCTCGCAGAAGAAGATTAGTTAAGGCAAGTCAGAAGGCAGTCATTGACATTCCTGTTCAACAACCAACTGTCCCTGACTTTGTTATCCAGAAGCCGACCCAAGACCCTTCTAAACTCAAGCTGAAATTTTTCAGAAAACAACCAACTTCTACTCCATCGGCTTCCCTTGAAAAGCAAGCCTCTGTTTCTTCACCAAAGGAACACGCCGACTTGAATGCTTCCGCCAACTCAACAAGTCAAGTTGAGTCAATTCCTGTAAATGCTGTCAATCCAAGCATTGTGCTGACTCAAAACATTCCTTCCCCTGACAGTACAGACAGCATTAGAATTACCTCTTCTCCAATCAACACATCTGCCGATCAATCAGTTCTACCAGAACCTCAAGTGCAGATTGGAAACACACTGCCAGTCACTAACCATGTCTTTCCCCTAACTCCTCTTCCAACCGGTCATACTGAGGCAACAAGGCAAGTTAATGAAGGCCCTCTTAGCTACTTGCATGTCACCGAGTCTGGAAAAAGAATCATCGACTCGGTGCAAACACTAATCAAAGACCTTCATCAAACCACTCAACCTGCTGCTGGGTCTTCTACTGCTGAGACAACTCAGCTCTCCCATGTAACCCAGCTTCTCAACGAAGTTAAGGGATTCAAGGACTTGCTGAGTGTCATCGTTACCTTTCAAGCACAGCAAGCTAAGCAGGATTCCATCGCAAAGCTGGTTGAGATCCAGCTGACAATAGTTCAACATCTCAACGCTCTTCAAGAACAAGTTCAGACTTTGTCAGCTGCGAACACGCGCTATGCAACTTCTGATGAAGTCAAAATGCTTTTTGCTCAGCTTCACACTTAGCAAATCAAAACTAACGAGCAAATGGTCTCCTATTTTCAGTGCTCAGTGGAGCAAATTGGTGAGGTCGTTCGATTGCTGAACTTGAACAAGCAAGAGATGGACACTGACGCTAAGAAGCAAAATGAAATGTTGTCTATCACCAGACAAACCTTCAATCATGTACGTCACAACAATATTCAGCGTCAATACTACGACACATCCTTACTAAAGACATTCCATCAAGTCATTGCTGGCCTATCCGAAGCACTTACCTGGATAGGTAAATCTCAAGCTTTCATAGTCAGCATGATCAGCACTGCTGAACTTAATATACCCGTCGAGGTCTCAGATGATGGAGTTGTTATTTTTGATGGTGTCAATGAAAGCGTTGATAGACTTAAGGCTGTCATACCCGACCCTAGACGACCTCAATCGGCATCGGGCGTGAAATAGAAAGATCATAATCAATACTTAAGAGTCTCCAAATTATCCAACGCCATTATATTACAATTGAACTACCAAAGTTCTAACCATAATTCTCACAATAAGCAGCCAACTTCCAAACCTCGCCTAAACGGTCGGTAACCTTCTCTATATCCTGTACTTTCTCACCTAAAAACATTAAAACATTTAAAAAAACGTGAGACAAAAATCTCAGTAAGAAATTATCAACTATAAAAACCATCTTTACTTAACATAGCTACATATATACGTTTATAAAGGGATTTAATCAAAACCTTATAAAATATACTCAAAACTTAAGTTTATAATATAATCATCAAACCTTATAAAATATACTCAAAACTTAAGTTCATAATATAGTCAAAGTAGTAAACCAAAAACATATAAAATATATAATATTGTATCCATCCTTGAATTCCACCCGTGTAGATCATAACATCAATCATAACAATATCGAGATATCTCATTTATATCTCGTTCCTTGCCTAACAGTTAGGACTACCAGCCGTGCACTCTGGCCATATCGCTATTAGATATGGTCTTACAAATACAACTCCTACCCCGGGCAATCCTAGATGGACAAAACCATTTAATCTTTCGAAATATCACACCTCATAAAAATCATATTTGGACTTCAATCCAAAATAATAACAACAATAACCGCAACAGATTTCTCAATCCAAAAACAATTCGTAAGAAATCATCAAATTCATTTTATTCAATATATATATACATTGAAACCAAAAACATATATGTATATATGTATATCAACCAAATCAAGCCTTAAATCAACATAATCAAGTAAAATCTGAAATTCACATAGAAGCATAGTCAATAGCTTCATTTGAACCATAATTTCACAATAAAAAGCAAAATCGTGAAAAACCCTAATTTTACAAAATACCCGTATAAACCCTAAAATATCAATTTTTGAAAATTCTTTGATTATATATATATATCTATATCTGTATACATAAAACTCAAAATATAGTTGATAGTTACTTACCTTGGCTACTAATTGACCTGGTCGATTATTCTCTAAATTCTGTCTAAGATGTTTCCTTCCAAACACTGCCGAAACTCAAAAATTCTTCGGTTAGGACTTAGATCTATATATAAGGATGCTATGGTTCTAATTTCAAGTGATTCGGACGGTCGAATATCCGTAAATCAAAGAAACGGTGGAGAAACGGTTCAGAAAAAATTGATGAATTTTAAAAAGAATAGAAAACGAAAAGAAAAGAAAAAGAAAAGATGTGATCACCGCCTAAATCATTTGATCTGAGATATATATCTCAAACTTGGCGAATATCCCGTTTGATCCTCCATCTTTATATAATCTTTTAAAAATCATCTTCACTTTTACTTTAATTTACACATAAATCCATCAAATTAACTCCAAACTTTTCCTACAGCACCAAATAAAAATCACCCACCTAATAATTATAATATATAGTACTATCAAGGTATAAATTCTAGAAATTTGGACATGGATGACAATTCTCCCCACCTTAAAAAATTTCGTCCTCGAAATTCACATTCTCTAATCTATCTTAATTTTCTTCCGAAACCATGATTCCTCATAATCATCATAAGACCACATATTCTAATGTCTCCTTCCATTAACTCCACGATTTACTAAACTTCAACCTAATCAATTCTATCACCAAGAAATCCACAATAAAACTTCAAATATCATATATTCAATTTTATATGATATGATACACTTTATATTCGTATTTTCCTAACATACACCAAATCTCACTTTAATAAATTTAAATCGCAATTGATTCCACCAATTGCATATATCTCCAATATATTTCACCTATCTCTATGTTTATGTTTTTCTTTTGCTGTATATGCTGACTACTTCTATTAATATCAATACTTGCATCTTTTTATCCTAAAACTGAGTTATGAGTTATTTTATATGATGTTGAGTATTAAGTTATTATGTATCTTCAATTACATCAACTATGTTTAATGCTTATAAAACTTATTGATCGTACCTAATGCTGATAACATGTTTGACATTGACTTGTATGTTTATATAACATTGTCTTTTAAGACTCATTGAACAACAAATTACTCAGCGCCCTCTGAATGCTATAACTTCCGCTTAAACACTGAGTAAAATAGAATATGTTCCATGAGCTGACCTATATCTGAAAACTGACCTTAGACTTACTCGATTAAACCTTCAAATGTTTAGAGTAAAACTAAGTCAGTGGCTCAACCCTGACGGGGGAGTTTGCTAAGTTATATTAGGTCAACTATCATGGGGGAGCTCAATACTGAGTTCTTCTCTGAATAGTTTTGCCAACATCAAAATGGGGGACTTTGTTGAAACACCTTTCCATATAATTTTGATTTGACAAAATTGTTTAAGTATAATTAAAAACATATTATGATGTGATATCAAAAGCACAAGAGCATGGAACAAAGGAGCTTGGAGTTAAGGAGCCTAGTAGAAGCATGAGGGATCCATTGGAGCTGTCAATTGGACCTATGACGAAGAATCGTGCAAAGAAAGACCAACAAATGCTTAATGGACTCATCTTGAGCTTCTTTAAACAAGGAATGAATTCTAGCGAAGTCATTAAAGATGGTGTGTTTTTGTGTTGTATCCAAGCCCAAGCCCATAATAGTGATATGTAAAAAGGTTGATCATATTTTAAGAGAAGCTTTGGACTTGCATGTGTTTGGCATGTGCAAAACCCATTGGGACTCATTAAAATTAATGCTATAACCTTATAGGTTTGATTGGGCTTATTTCTAGCTAATTAAAAGGCCCAAATAATAATAATAAAAACAACAAAAAAGAATAGATGTAGGGAAACGAATGAAGTAAATAACTACTAAATATAATAGAAAGTTAGAAAATTATGATAAATCTCTTTTAGATCTTTCTTTCTCTTTTAGATCTATCTTCTCTTTTTCAGATCTGGCTTCTCTCTCTCAGATCTGTTGTCATGGTGAAGAATTTTTATGAAGATGGAGAATTTTGAGATCTATCTTCTCTCTCTCAGATCTATTTCTCTCTTTTAGATCTTTTTTCTCTCTTTTAGATCTATCCTCTCTCTCTCAGATCTATTTCTCTCTTTTATATCTTTTTCTCTCTTTTAGATCTTTTTCTCTCTTTTAGATCTATCTCCTCTCTCTCTCTCTCTCTCTCTCTCTCGGCTAGGGTTCATGGTAAAGCGTGTTAGGGATAGATCTAGGGAGAGGGGGGTTGTGGCCGGCGAGGGGGGGTCGGATCTGGAGGGGATTTGCGGCAAGGAAGGGGGCGGTGGCCTGGTGGTTTGGGGCGAGAAGGGTGAGGCAAGTTTTGTTGGCGGCGAGCGTGCACCTAGTGTAGATCGGGGCGGGGCGCTTGGCGGGGTGGAGGCAGGGGAATCCAGGGGCGTCGGTAGGGATCTCGTGGGCATGGATGGTGCATCGGCAGGGTTCTCGCGGGCGCCGCCCGTGCGGCTGGGGACGGATCTTTGCGATCCACAGGCGGCAGATTCGACAAGGTTGTCGCGGCTGGGTGCGGATCAATGGGAGATACGGGCGGCTGGGTTTTCTGATGCCGGGGGTAAGGCTTCCCCAATCTCGAGGGGAGAAGTGGGGCCGGGGGTGCCTGGCGCAGGGCTATGCGCCGATAGTGCCGGGCACTGCCCAGGCGCTGCCGGCTCCTCGGTCGGGCAGTGGGCTGGGGCTGTCGGCGCAGTGCCTTGCGCGGGATCCTCTCCTCCGGGCTGTGAGGGGCAGGCAGGGGCTACGACGGGGAGGCAGGCTGCCTCGGGTCTGGATGTTTCTAATAATTCGGGAAGGGTGGGTGTTGTAGGAGTAGCTCATGGGAAGACGGTCTCCCCCAGACCTAGGGTTCAGATGAGCGAGATCGGTAAAAACTCTTGGAAGGACACGGTCATGGGGGTGGCTGAGGAAGAGCCGGTTTTAGAGGAAGTTTTAATGGTGGGAGATTCTGATGATATGTTCTCGGATTCTGATGAGGAAGATAATGGCCAGGAGGATCCTCTATGTCCGGTCATTAGACTTTCCGCTGCAGAGAAGCGTGAGCTTAGAGAGAAGTGGAAGGTGTCTTTGATTGTTACTGTCCTGGGTAAGCGAATTAGTTTTAACTATTTTGCCCAAAGAATACAAGCGCAGTGGGCAAGGAAAGGTAAAGTCAGTATTACTGACCTGGAAAATGACTACTATGTCATTAAATTTACTAGGGTTGAGGATTATAATTCGGTTATCAATGGAGGCCCATATATCATTTCCAATCATGTTTTGGCCTTAAGGCCTTGGGTTCCTAATTTTAATCCTCACGACTGTTCGGTTAACAGGATCTTGACTTGGGTAAGATTCCCGGGCCTTCCCATTGAGTACTACAGTGAAAACTTTCTGAGTAAAATAGGAGGTTTGGTTGGTAAGGTCCACCATGTGGACAAGACTACAATTGGGGCCATTAGGGGTAAGTTTGCTAGGGTATGTATAGATGTTGATCTGGCTAAACCTTTACTTTCTAAGTTCTGTGTTCAGGATAAAGTGTTCTTTATTGAGTATGAAGGTTTACATAACATCTGTTATGATTGTGGCATGTATGGTCATTCTCAGGAGGGTTGCCCTAAAAGGGAGAGGGTTGTTATAGAGAGGGTTGAGAGTAGTGTGCGGATTACTGGAGGGAACCAGGGGTATGAAGGGAACTTTGGTCCCTGGATGGTGGCAAAGAGGCCCGCTAGACGTAGGAATCAACCTGCAGTGGTTTACAATCGTCCTCCTGATATCAACACAAATTCTAAGTCCCTTTCTCCTAAAGCTACTGTTATTCCAAATGTCAAGGAGAAGCCTGTCCTCAAAGCTAGAAAGGAGGCTGGGGTTTCTTCAGTAGCCTTGCCTGGGTCCAGATTTGGGGCCCTGATGATTGAGGAAGTTCAAGAGTCAGACCAAGATGAGAATCATATGGATGAGAGTATTCCAGGATTAGAGTCTGTAGATCCAGTCGAGAAGGTGGTTGAATCTGTGAACCCGCTTTTTGTCTCTAAGGATGAAGCCCAGGGGGGGACCCTGACCCTTGCAGCTAGAAGGATGAAGAATTCAAATGAGGTTAGTATTCCTGTTCCTGGTATTGATCCTGGGATTGGGAAATCTATGGGAGTTAACAAAACTAATATGAAAAAGCTTAAAGGAAAACAAAAAAGTGGCCTTAACACTTTGGCGTTTCCAGATAAGAGGGGGCCCGGGGGTACCTCGGTAAGGCTCTCAGGAGCCCCTAGTAAATACCTAGCTTAGGGTAGGGGTGTGGTCAGTTGTCCTCCTTTCTATGGATTTGTTATTTTGGAATGTTAGGGGTGCGGCTAGCAAGGCTACCCGTATCCATATTAATGATCTTATTAAGCAGTTTAATCCATCTTGTTTTGCTCTTTTGGAAACTAAGATTAGTGGTGAGAAAGCAGATGAGGTGGTTAAGAAGTTTAAGAACTGGCACTGTGTTAGATCGGAGGCAACTGGCCGGGCTGGGGGGATTTGGCTTTTTTGGAGGCCAGATCGGATTCATTTTGATATTCTTAGCATGGATAAGCAGTTCATTCATTGTAAAGTGAGTATTTCCGGCAATACTCCCTTTTTTATTACCCTTGTGTATGCTGACCCTATCTTGTCTAATCGAAAACGGCTCTGGGAGGTTCTCTATTCTATGAGTGTCAGCATTTCGGAGCCCTGGTTTGTGGCGGGTGACTTCAATGATATCGCCTTTATGAGTGATCAGAGAGGGGGATCCAATCATTATGTTAATCGCTGTCTGCATCACAAGAATAGTATGGATTTATGTGGGCTTTCCGATCTGGGGGCTTCTGGTCATAAATTCACTTGGAAGCGTAATAATACTTTTGTTCGATTGGACAAAGTCTACGCTAATGTTTTAGCTCTAACTTCCTTCCCCGAGTGCTCTGTGTTGAACCTCCCATTCCGTCATTCGGATCATTGTCCTATTTTGTTTAGACTTTTGAGAGGTAAGCATCCTAGGGGTAAGAGACCGTTCCGGTATCAGTTGGCTTGGGAGTCCCATCCTAAGTTTAAAGAGTTCGTTCATGAGAGTTGGAGACCTCATTCGTATGTACTGCAAGCTGCTGAAGGGTTCAGGAATAAGGTGCAGGGGTGGAATAGGAATGTGTTTGGGCATATTATCAGAAGGAAGAACAAGTTATTAAAGAGGATGGAGGGCATTCAACGCAGGTTGGAGGGGAGGTTTGATCATAGCCTTGAGGGCCTCCTCAGAACCCTTCAGAAGGAGCTGGAGGCTGTGCTTAGGCAGGAGGAGTTCCTTTGGTTCCAGAAGTCTCGGAAGTCCTGGATTAGAGATGGCGATCGTAATACCAAATACTTCCATCTCTCTACCCTGATTAGAAGGCAGAGAAATAGAATTGAGGCCATTAAGGATTCTAATGGTGATTGGGTTTATGAAGATGAGGTTATTCGAAACTTAGCCCTGGATTTCTACAGAGAGCTGTTCAAAGAGGAACCTGTTCTTTTGGAGAGGGCTCACTCTATTGCTACATTTCCTTTAATCAGTGAGGATTGTAGTCAGGAGGCCTTTCAACCTATTTCCCGAAAAGAGATTGACCAAGCTATCTTCAGCATTGGGGCTTCTAAAGCTCCTGGGATTGATGGTCTTCCGGCGGGCTTTTACCATAAGCATTGGGATGTAGTGAAGGAAGGCATCTATAATTTTGTCTTGGGGGTGTTCAGTGGTTCGAAGGATATTGAGCTGGTTAATAGAACCCTCCTGGTTCTGATTCCTAAGATTGATAAGCCTTCTTCCTTTTTGCATATGAGACCTATCAGTCTTTGTAATGTTCTTTACAAAACTGTTACAAAGATTGTGGCTAATAGAATCCGTGGCATTCTTCCTGCGATCATTTGTCAGAATCAGGGTAGCTTTGTGCCTGGTAGACAAATGATGGATAATGTGGTGATCGCCCAAGAGATGGTCCACACGATGAAGATTAGGAAGGGGAGGAAAGGCATTGTGGCTCTGAAGCTGGATTTAGAGAAGGCATATGATCGAATTAATTGGGATTTCTTGATGGAGAGCCTTGAGAGAGCTAGAATCCCGGACAGCTGGAGAAGTTTAATTAAGGTATGTATTTCTTCTCCTGTGTTTCAAGTTATGGTCAATGGGGATATGTCGGAGGAATTTTCCCCGGGCAGAGGAATCCGTCAGGGGGATCCTATGAGCCCTTTCCTTTTTGTTATTGCTATGGAGAGGCTCTCTCACCTGATTCAGGATGCGATTGATAATGGGAGTTTCCACCCTGTGGCGATCAACAGCTTCTGTCCCCAGGTGACTCACTTATTCTTTGCAGATGATGTCCTTATCTTTCTTGAGGGTAATGAGGAGCAGTTGAGAGTCATTATGGATATTCTGGATTGTTTTTGTTCGGCCTCTGGGCAGAAGCTTAATATCCAGAAATCTAGGATGATGTGCTCTAAGAATATGAATCAGAGAGTCTGTAAGAGATTAAGTGATCTCTCAGGTATTCCTCTTACTGATTCTCTTGGGAAGTATCTGGGCGTTCCCCTCCATAGTGAGCGTGTGTCTAAAGGCTCCTTCAAAGAGACTTTGGATAAAGCTAATTCGAAGTGTGCCACTTGGAAAGCCAAGACTCTGTCTCTCGCTGGCCGCCTCACGTTAATTCAATCTGTTAATTGTGCTGCTCCCAATCACATCATGCAGGCTTGTAAGCTTCCGGATCCTGTGCTTAATGATCTTGACAAGATTAACCGTAGGTTCCTGTGGGGGGAAGCTGCGGAGGGCAGGAAGATCCATCTTGTGCCTTGGAGTGAGGTTTGCCAGCCTAAAGATTCTGGGGGTCTGGGTATTAGGAAAGCAAAGGACAATAATAAAGTTTTATTAATGAAACTCCTTTGGCGTATGTGGCAAAACCCCTCCTCTCTTTGGGTTCGCCTCCTTTGTGGTAAGTATCGGAAAGACAAAATCTTCGGGGGCCCGAAAGAGAGAGTTGCTAATTGTTCCTTCCTCTGGAAAGGACTTAGTGCTGTGTTTGATGAGTTCTGCTCGGGAGTTGGCCTGGAGGTGGGGAATGGTAAGTCCATTAGTTTCTGGTTTGATAACTGGATTGGGGATAAACCGTTAATTGAGGTGTGTTCTTCCCCCCCGCCTAGTGATATACGCAACTGGAGGATTGCCGATGTGGTTGACTCGGAAGGGGACTGGATCTGGTCAAAGTTTGATACTTTCTTTAGCCTTGAGACTCTCCTTAGAATGCGGGGAGTGAAGGTGAGTAATCAAGAGGAAGACTTGGATAGGCACTGTTGGGCGCTGACTAACAATGGAGTTTATTCTTGCAAATCGGCCTTTGAAGCTTTCTCTCTCTTTAGATCTGATCCTCCCTCGGATGTGTGGAAGTCGATTTGGACCCTTAAAGTTCCTTTCCGTATTAGGAGTTTCCTGTGGCTGGGCGTTAAGGACAGGCTTCTTACTAATTCGGATAGGCACAGAAGGCACTTGGCTGATTCTGGAGCTTGCAGTAGATGCAGAGGCCATGTTGAGACTTTGTGCCATGCTCTTAGAGATTGCTCTAATAGTAAAGAGGTTTGGAGGAAAATTCTCCCACACCATATTTTCTCTTCCTTCATAGCACATTCTGAGGTCGACTGGTTCTCTGATGGTGTTAGAGGAAAGTTGCTTCCATACATGGAGCATGGTGACATTTTCTTTGCTATTATCTGTCACCAAGTTTGGAAATGGAGAAACGAGGAGATTTTTGGAGATAAAACTGTTTTTATGACAAACTTAGCTGATTTCTTCTCGAAAAAACTTTTCTCTATTATCGATAGTTTCAAAGGAGAGTCCCTTGCCAGAGCCTCTCAGTGTTGTGATGTCCATCTCGTGGGATGGAGCAGGCCAAGAGAGGGGGTTGTGAAGCTGAATACTGATGGTTCCTGCCTCAGTAACGGTAAGATTGCGGCTGGAGGTGTGCTTAGAGATGTAGGGGGCGTCTGGCTTTCTGGGTTCTCCCAGAATTTAGGGTTGGGTTCTTCCTTTTCTGCGGAGCTCTGGGCTATTCTTACTGGAATCAATCTTGCTAAAAGGCTGGGTGTTAAGAGGCTCTCTGTGGAGTCTGATAATTTGGAAGCAATCAAAATGATTTCTGAGAATCATTCTATGGGTCTTAACAGTCGCAACCTCATCAAAGCTATTATAAGGCTTTGCTCCTCCTTTGAGTTCGTAGAGTTCAGACACATTTTTAGAGAGCAGAATCGTGTTGCTGATCGCTTGGCGGCGGCGGGCCATGAAGGGACGTTAGGCGTTACTACCCTTCCTGTTTCCCCAAGTTTCATCTCTCATCTTCTCTTAGAAGATAGGATTGGGGTTAGCTTCCCTAGGCTAATTCCTGGGTAGTTTGTTGTTATTCATTTTTCTTTTCCTTTTCTACCAAAAAAAAAGAAAAAAAAAAGGCCCAAATAATGTTAATTAGTGGGCTGAAATTGGGCTCTAAAGGACAAAAACGAATTTAATGTTTTTCCTTGTCTAATTAGGATTTCTTTTACCTTGGTGCACTAGGATTCAACTTCCTTTTTAGTTTAGGTTTAGGTTTATTTTGTAGCCTATATAAAGGCTTGTATTCTTCATTATTTTTATCAATCAGAAATCAATATTTTTATGAACAAAAGTTCTTCTTTTCCTTTGGGAATTATTTTCAATCCGGGATTGAATTCTTTATTGTGAGCTTGAGAGACCGGGTCATCATTCTTGCAATATTATCTTGATCGTGAACAAGTATTTTGGTAAGGTACTTGTGAATCGCCAAACACTCAGGTTCCAATTTAATTATTCGAAGGTGTAAGGTCATATCTCCTTTCATTGTCTTTAATTCTTTGGGATTGGTTTGTTATCACCAATTTATGTTTGTTATTTGATTCTATTAATTCCTTAAGATAGATCGGGAAAACTTGTTGATTTGGTTATTATCTCTTTTTCATAACCAATATCACATCAATTGGTATCAGAGCTTTGGCTCTTAAGGAATTTGTTGTTTTTGTTTTGTTTGTCGAAATTAAAAAAAAAAAAAAATTACCCCAATCTAGAGTCTTTAATTATTGATCGAGTTCCTCATATCTTTGCATCTAGTTATTTAGGTTCTTAGTTGTAGCGAACTGATTATTTTTGGATTCTATTCTTACTAGCCAAACCCATTTATGTGTGTGAATTTCTTCAATTTTTTTTGCATGCTAAATCATTAGTGCAAGTTTAATTTGTTAATCAATTCCAATCTAGTTTAAAAAAAGGAAAAAAAAGAAAAAAAAAAGGAAAAAAAAAGGAAAAAAAAGGAAAAAAAAAGAGAAAAAAAAGAAAAAAAAAAGGAAAAAAAAAAAAAAAATCGGCTCATTGTTTGTACTAAAGTTACAAGTTTTCTAGAATTTGCATGCTAAACACACATTCTTAAAATTTCTTTCAAACATTTGTCTCTTCTTCGAAAATCGTCTTTTATTTTATTCTTAGTGTGCTAAACTTTGGTTATCGTTACAATATTAGTCTTCTTTGCTTCTAGTTTCTGCTCTACTTTATTTTGTCATTCTTTTGCTTCATTGGCATTTATATTACCCGAGATAATCCTTGTGATCTATCAAGATAATATAAAAGAGTGATTGAACCGGTTGTGAGGTACTTCTTTTACTTTCTTTTTCTTCTTTTCTTGCTTTAGACTAGATTTCACTTTTCTTTCATTCTTTATATATTTTGTCATGTCTAACGAACCTAAAAAGGACAACGTTAACGATGTTGATTCTAAAGAATGGCAACAAGCTATTGTAGGTGAGATGAAGAGATTAGGGGCTATTGTGGCTGATTTGGTTTCAAACCAAAAGAAATCAAACCAAAAGAAAGGAGGACGCGGGAGATTGAATTTTGATGATGAACTATCCGAGTCTGAAGAGGAGGAGCAGTTTGGATACCGAAAAAGGGGTAACGATCGAAAAGATAGTAATCTTAATGCTATCAAACTTAAAATGCCTACTTTTCGAGGAGCTAGTGACCCAGAGGCGTATCTTGATTGGGTACGAAAGGTTGAAACAATCTTTGACATACATGAGTATTCTGAGGAGAAGAAGGTGAAACTTGTAGTATCCGAACTAACTGAATATGCGGCTGTTTGGTGGGACCAATTAAAGCGCACAAGAAAAAGAGATGGTGATGAACCCATAAGAACATGGGGTGAATTGAAGAAGGTCATGAAAAAGAGATTTGTGCCGGCTCACTATTATAAGGAGTTGTTGAAAGAACTCCAATCCATGTCTCAAGGTAACCAATCTGTTGAAGATTATCACAAACAATTGGAGATGGCACTAATCCGAGCTGATACACAAGAAGATGAGGAAGCTACCATGGTTAGATTTCTCATGGGAATGAAGAGGGAGATTCGCAACCCTCTTGAGCTACAAACTTATTTCCACATGGACGAGATGCTCCATAAAGCGATAAAAATTGAGAGACAACTTCAAGAGGTTGAGAAAGGGAGATCAAAGTTTAAAGGCACTACTTCCACTCCATGGAAGTCAGATCCAAGAGGTAATTTCAAAACTAAATCTGAATTTAGCTCTAAAAGTGACCAAAAGCCTCAGGTTGATTCAAAAGCATTTGGGAAGTTGCAAATTGGTGGAACTACTCCAAAATACAAAACTACTGAAAAACCCACAAGAACTCGTGAAATTGTGTGTTTTAAGTGCCAAGGGAGAGGGCACTATGCAAGAGAGTGTTCGAATCAAAAGGCGATGGTTATGAAGCATGGTGAGTTAATATCCGAAAGTGAGTCCGAACATGAATCAGATGATATGCCCACCTTAGAAGATTGTAGTGATATAGAAGAGGTGGATAGTAAAGGAGGACATGGAGTTAACTTAGTCACTCGTAGAACATTGAAGATGGGAGTGAGTGGTGACATTGAGCAACGAGAGCACATCTTTCATGCTCATTGCAACATACTTGGAAAAACATGCTTACTAATTATTGATGGAGGAAGTTGTTGCAACGTGGTAAGCAATGTGTTAGCAAGCCGATTAGGGATATCAACAATTCCACATCCCAATCCTTATCGGTTACAATGGTTGAATGATAGTAACGAACTCAAAGTTACTAAACAGGTGCTTCTGAACTTTTCTATTGGTTCTTTTTCTGATGAGGTATTATGTGATGTAGTACCTATGCAAGCATGTCATGTGTTATTGGGGAGGCCTTGGCAATTCGATCGATCAGCACTACATCATGGTCGAACAAATAAATTTACTATTGCTAAGGATGGGAAGAAGTATATTTTGCCACCTTTATCACCTGCTGAAGTGTTTGAAGATCAGCTCTACATGCAAAGAATGTTGCAAGAACAATCTGTGAGAAGGGAAAAGGTTAAGGCGAGAGAAAATAAGAGTGATAAAATCAGTGAGGGTGTGAAGAGAGAAGAGGTGAGTGAAAAGGCATTAGTGAGGTCGAGAAATGAGGGTGAGAGGAGAGAAAAAGAGAGGAGCATTAACAAAAGCCAAAATCTATCTTTATATACTAAATTGAGGGATGTAAAGCAAGCTGATTTTGAAAACAAAAATTTATTATTATTTTATTGTAAGAGTTTTTGTTTATCTTCTGTAAGTCAGTCTAACCTTCCTTATAGTATTTCCCCTCTTTTGCAGGAATTCAAGGATTTATTCCCCGAAGAGATGCCTAATAAGTTACCCCCGATTCGAGGAATTGAGCATCAAATTGACTTTGTTCCCGGAGCACAAATTCCAAATCGACCAGCCTATAGAAGTAACCCTGAGGAGACAAAAGAACTACAAAGGCAAGTCGAGGAACTAATGGCAAAAGGGTTGATTCGTGAATCTATGAGTCCGTGTGCTGTACCAGTCATCCTAGTACCAAAGAAAGATGGAACTTGGCGGATGTGCATCGATTGTAGAGCCGTCAATAAAATCACGGTAAAGTATCGTCATCCTATCCCTAGGTTAGATGATATGTTGGATGAATTAAATGGGGCTGTTATTTTCACTAAAATAGATCTTAAGAGTGGGTACCATCAGATTCGCATGTCATTAGGAGATGAATGGAAAACGGCTTTTAAGACTAAGCATGGTTTATATGAGTGGTTAGTTATGCCTTTCGGTTTAACAAATGCACCTAGTACTTTCATGAGATTAATGAATCATGTTTTGAGAGAGTTTATAGGTAAATTTGTTGTTGTTTATTTTGATGACATTCTTATCTATTCTAAATCTGAGGCAGAACACATAGAACATGTTAAGGTTGTATTAGATGTTTTGAGAGAACAGAAATTATACGCTAACCTTTCTAAGTGCTCATTTTGCATGGAGAAAGTTGTGTTTTTGGGTTTTATTGTTTCAGCACAAGGAGTTTCTGTTGATATTGAAAAGGTGAAAGCCATTCAAGAGTGGCCAACGCCAAATTCAGTTACCGAGGTGAGGAGCTTTCATGGCTTGGCGAGTTTCTATAGGAGGTTTGTGAAGAACTTCAGTACCATTGCCGCACCACTAACCGAGGTAATAAAAAAGAATGTTGGCTTTAAATGGGGCAAAGCACAAGAGGATGCTTTTGAGATGCTTAAGGCAAGACTAACTTCTGCCCCCGTTTTAGAACTTCCAAACTTTGATAAATCGTTTGAAATTGAGTGTGATGCGTCGGGAGTAGGGATTGGTGCTGTTTTAATGCAAGAGGGTCGACCTATAGCCTTCTTTAGTGAAAAACTTAGTGGTGCAACCTTAAACTATCCCACTTATGATAAAGAACTCTATGCATTAGTTAGGGCTTTGCAAATGTGGCAACATTATTTATGGCCTAAAGAGTTTGTGATCCACATCGATCATGAATCCTTGAAACATCTTAAGGGTCAACAAAAATTGAACCGAAGACATGCCAAGTGGGTGGAATTTATAGAGACGTTTCCTTATGTGATTAAGTATAAGCAAGGGAAGGAAAACGTAGTTGCTGATGCATTAAGTAGGAGAGTTAGCTTATTGAATGTGATGCATGCTAAGTGTTTAGGATTTGAGTATATCAAAGAATTATATGTTGATGATATAGACTTTGCATCTATTTATAAAGCTTGTGAACTTACTGCTTTTGGAAAATTTTATAGACATGAGGGCTACTTATTTAGAGATAATCGATTATGCATGCCTAAATGTTCACATAGAGAATTTCTTGTGAGGGAAGCCCACGGTGGAGGCTTGATGGGGCATTTTGGGGTTGCTAAGACTTTGGACATGATTTCTGAACATTTCTTTTGGCCTCATATGAAACGTGATGTGGAAAGAATATGTGCTAGTTGTATTAATTGTAAGAAAGCTAAGTCTAGAGTTATGCCTCATGGTTTATACACTCCATTACCTGTGCCGAATGAACCTTGGACTGCTATATCCATGGATTTTGTGATGGCTTTACCTAGGTCTAAGAGAGGTAATGATTCCATATTTGTGGTTGTAGATCGCTTTTCTAAGATGGCACATTTCATACCATGCCATAAAACTGATGATGCTATTAATATTGCTAACTTGTTCTTTAGAGAGGTTGTTCGTCTGCATGGGATGCCAAAGAGTATAGTTAGTGATAGAGATCCTAAGTTTTTAAGCTATTTTTGGAAGACTTTGTGGAATAAATTGGGGACTAAACTGTTGTTTTCTACTTCTTGTCACCCTCAAACTGATGGTCAAACCGAAGTAGTAAATAGAACTTTAGGACAACTTCTTAGGGCAGTTATTCAAAAGAATCTTAAGTCATGGGAAGAATGCCTACCATTTATTGAGTTCGCTTATAATAGGGCTATACATTCATCTACTAACTTCTCACCATTTGAAATTGTTTATGGTTTTAATCCTTTGACACCATTAGACTTGATCCCTTTGCCTGTTGATGAAAGGAAAAGTTTAGATGGAAAGAAAAAGGCAGAAATGGTGCTTAAGTTACATGAACAAGTGAAACAACAACTGGAGAAGAAGAATGAGCATTATGCAAAGCAAGCTAACAAGGGTCGACAATGTGTTCTATTTGAACCCGGTGATTGGGTGTGGTTGCATATGCGCAAGGAAAGGTTCCCCGCTCAGAGAAAATCAAAGCTACATCCTAGAGGCGATGGTCCATTTCAAGTAGTCGCACGAATTGGGGATAATGCCTACAAGCTCGACTTGCCAGGTGAGTATAGTGTGCATGCAACTTTTAATGTGGCTGATTTATCTTTGTTTGATGTAGGAGATGAAGATTTGAGGACAAATCCTTTTCAAGAGAGAGGGAATGATGTGATATCAAAAGCACAAGAGCATGGAACAAAGGAGCTTGGAGTTAAGGAGCCTAGTAGAAGCATGAGGGATCCATTGGAGCTGTCAATTGGACCTATGACGAAGAATCGTGCAAAGAAAGACCAACAAATGCTTAATGGACTCATCTTGAGCTTCTTTAAACAAGGAATGAATTCTAGCGAAGTCATTAAAGATGGTGTGTTTTTGTGTTGTATCCAAGCCCAAGCCCATAATAGTGATATGTAAAAAGGTTGATCATATTTTAAGAGAAGCTTTGGACTTGCATGTGTTTGGCATGTGCAAAACCCATTGGGACTCATTAAAATTAATGCTATAACCTTATAGGTTTGATTGGGCTTATTTCTAGCTAATTAAAAGGCCCAAATAATGTTAATTAGTGGGCTGAAATTGGGCTCTAAAGGACAAAAACGAATTTAATGTTTTTCCTTGTCTAATTAGGATTTCTTTTACCTTGGTGCACTAGGATTCAACTTCCTTTTTAGTTTAGGTTTAGGTTTATTTTGTAGCCTATATAAAGGCTTGTATTCTTCATTATTTTTATCAATCAGAAATCAATATTTTTATGAACAAAAGTTCTTCTTTTCCTTTGGGAATTATTTTCAATCCGGGATTGAATTCTTTATTGTGAGCTTGAGAGACCGGGTCATCATTCTTGCAATATTATCTTGATCGTGAACAAGTATTTTGGTAAGGTACTTGTGAATCGCCAAACACTCAGGTTCCAATTTAATTATTCGAAGGTGTAAGGTCATATCTCCTTTCATTGTCTTTAATTCTTTGGGATTGGTTTGTTATCACCAATTTATGTTTGTTATTTGATTCTATTAATTCCTTAAGATAGATCGGGAAAACTTGTTGATTTGGTTATTATCTCTTTTTCATAACCAATATCACATCATATTATAAACACACTAAGTTTAAATGCTTTGATTTATTCTACTAATGTGTTTGTTCAATGTTGAGTTAAATTATTTATAAGATACAAAGTTTAAAAGGCGCAAAGCCCAATACGGAAGTCAAAGCCCAAGTCAAATAGTTTATGGCAACTCGGCCCGCGTATGTCAAAACGCTGTCGTTATGGACAAAACGCAACTCAGCGAAAGAAGGATCTAGAAGACCTTCGTGGAACAACTTCGGGACGAAGCTGCTGAGTTGATTCGACAAAGAGTACAAGACAACAGCTGGCTAAGAACAACTTCCAGACAAAGTGTTTCCACTTTGGGTAAAGTTCAGACGACACAGTATGCTGTCTAATTGACCTTACCATAAATGGAGAGACATTCTGCTGAGCTGACCAAAAGCTGACCGAGGACAGAAGATACTCAAATCTGATTGGCCGAGAGCTCTGAGCAAGTCAGGATGACAACGACAGGAAGCCGTTTCCCTCCAACGGTTATTTCGAAATTCGAAATGACCGATGCCTCAGACGTCTCTATAAATAGAGCCCTTCAGTTGCTTCATTGAAGACAGAACTTGATCAAGCCATTACGCTGATCAAATCTCTACGCAAAGTTCTGCAAGAAAAAGCAAAGCAATCTTACACTAAATTTCATATCTTTTGTGTAAAAGTCTAGAGTGATTATTCAATCATCTAAGGTGTCTTAGCAATCATTGTTTAGGACAAACACTTATCATTTCTAGAGATTAGAAAGGAGAGGCTGAGTACTCGGTTATAGTACTCAGCGAGAGATTAGGATTGAGTAGAGGTATAGAGGAATGTACTTTTGTTATACTCAGTTGCTAAGATTGTAAAGGTTTGATGCTCTACCGTTAAAGAGCTCAGTAGAGAATTCGAAATCTCGGAACGTGTTCCGGGGACAGGACGTAGGCTTGGAGGCCGAACCTGGATAAATCTGCTGAGTAACATATTTCTAACCTTAAACTCCTTTATATATTTATTGCTTACTTAAACAAAAACTGACCAAGTAAAGAGGTCAAGCTGAGTTGTGCGCATTGAATATCTGAGCTCAGGAATAGACTCTTAGTGTTATCTCCTGACTCAAGTAAAGAAACTGACCTAGTCACTAGTTGACTAAGCCAGTATCTTGCTATTCACTCAGCGCCGCTGTTAAAACCTTTTTCTCACGAAAAAGAAGTCTGCCCTAACTTAAATTTTTTAAATAGTTCCTAACCCCCCCCCATTGGAACTATACTTGTAATATTATAAGGGACCAACAATCGCATCCTGTGGTCTCGGAAGAAGGGGGCTTTAAATCGATCAAGATATCGTAGGCCATTTACAAAGAGCGGATTAAATCCTTCCAACATTCTGTTATCGGTTGAATAACACTAAGCATTGGGGATTGCCCTTGGAAGCACACTGAACTGAAGCAAAAATTAAACCAAGGAAGGCAATCAAGCTGCAGATCGTCTCACGAATTTCGGTAAATCGGCATCGACGCTCATCTGGTGGGCGACTGCCCCTCATTTCTATCATTCCTTTGTGTTTGACGTCATTTGTAATATAGCTCATGTTCGTTTTCTTTAATTCTTAACTTTCTTCTCTTCTTTGTAATTTTTCTTTTTATTAATAATATTCGGGTTGTTGGGAGTGTGCTGGGGGTACCAACCTAGTTGGGATAGCCGGTCCTTCCTTCGCGTCCCAACCTTTTAGTTAAAAAAAAATTATATATTTTTTATTTAATAGTAAAAATTGAGATTAATATTTTTAAATTCGATGAAATATTTTAATTTTTTGCACCAACTAGTAAAAAATAGTATAATTTTTTAATTTTTTTTTCACATTTATTAATATGTTTATAATTTGTTACTTGACGCACATGTGAACTGTATATGATAAAATTCATAAATGAAAAAACAGTTTAATTAAAAAAAATCAAATTGACTCAACTTGTTAACGTTGAGTAAAATTACTTTTAGCTATCAACATTATTACATTAAGAATAAAATTGTTGATTTTAAACGTCAGAAGTAAAATTATTCCTGACTAACATTATGCATATTTTTACACCTTAATTTTATTTTTATAACTATTAAGATAGGTGTATCTATTTTAACTTTATTTTATAATTAAAATAAAAAGAATGTATTCTTATTAAAAAAAATTCTTAATACATAATTACACTTTTGAATTTATCCATTTATGCCGATTGACACCTGAACTTTCTCTTGAACCTATCATACACCTCAACTCTTGCAAAATTAAATCCTTTCACACAAATTTTGTTGGTTTCAATTTCAAGTTTGAAGTGTGTGTTACAAGTACACATGATGTGACAAGCAAGGAATAAGAAATTGACAACTCGAAATTTTTTTGTCCACATATGAGAGAGAGTTTCATTTTCCATAAGCTAAAACGTGGAGGGTGTTTGTTATGGGAGATAAATAGGGTGGGATAGAGATAAAAATATTCAAAATTCATTTATCTCATGTTTGTTTTATCCATGGAATCAATACTTTAAATATGAGTAATACAATAAAATATGTTATTTTATCCCTATTACTATCCAATGAAACAAATATGGAATAATAATCCCCAACCATCATATTTTTATCTTATCTCAATCTTTTATCATTATCCATATCTTAATATTTATCTTTATTCTCATCCTCATCAAATACTAAATGTCTCATTGAGTTTTTTTTTTCTCTTCTATCTTAGAGTTCACTTAAAAGTAAGCTAACATAGTTTTCTCTTCTTCACTTTCAATACTTCCACCCACTTCTTCATTTCCTTATTCGACTTCAACTTCCGACCCATCTTCCACTTCCACTTATCTCATCGTTACCCCTTCCAAGTCCAATCTTAGATTCTCTCAACCCCCTAAATCATTTCCGTGTTGCACCTTTCTCATCAATCTTCTTCATTTCATCAATAGACAATCTTCCCCCAATTGAAGATCACTATGTCGAGCAATTATTCCAAAACGGTTCAATTATGGATTTTATGAGATCCAATTAAAGTAGCAACTAATTGTAAACTGTTGTTGGGCATAGAAAGGTGTTTCTTTTATAGAAAAAATGGTGCTATGCTGGGTTCTTTAAGAAATCCATATTGGAAGCTAAAACCTAAGAAGAGGAAAAGAATGTGTATATTAGTTTGTTCGATCCCACATTGGAAAGCTGGGCTTTTGAATGGAGTTTGTAAAACTATATAATAGACTTTGGGTTTAGGCTCAAAGCATCCCACAAATTGTCTCCTCTAATTATAAGATTAGTTGTTTCTTTTTCCTTTCTTTATTGTAATATTTGATCATCAATGAAATATTATTCGGTAGTGTCCGAGGACGTAGGCAATATTAGTCGAACCTCATCAAGCTTTGATGTTCTCTTTCTTTGTTTTATGCTTTAGCTTTCAATTTGTTGGTCGTTTCCGCAATAATTAGTATCAAAGTGTTGGTTTAAAAACTTAATATGCTATATGAAGCCGCAGTTAGATTGATCGGTCATCACATTAGCAAAGTTTTTTCTCTGGGCTCTATTAAGACAACAATCGCCTAGAAAATGGGTATTTAAATAAGACTGTTTGTTACTCCACAAGTGGCTTGAGAATTTTTCTAGTTAAGTTACTTAATACAAATTATCATTGATAATTTTTCAATTTGAGCTGAGATGACAATTGATGAAAAATCACAAGGTTCCACATCAACAAAGACATCTATTTTTTTTAAAAGAATGGACATGTCAAATAACAGAACTGTAGTGGAGATCTTTGATGGTATATGTCATTTTAGCATTTGGCAAGGCAAAGTTATGGATGCGTTGTTTCAACAATGTTTAGATGTTTCCATTGAAGGAGAGAAATAGGAAGATATTGATGAGAAGGATTAGAAAATGATAAATCATTTGGAGTGCGGTATAATTCGATCATACCTTTATAGAGAGCATAAGTATGCATTCAGTAAAGAAACTTCTACAAGTGTATTGTGGAAGACATTGAAGGAAAAGTTCTTAAGGAAGAGTAGTCAAAATAAGCTTCGTATGAAGAAAAGACTGTTCGGGTTCTCATATATTATTAGTACTATGATGAATGATCAAATCACAAGTTTCAATAAGCTTATTTCTGATTTGATAAACTTGGACGTGACTTGACGATTTGGCATTGATGTTGTTAGGATCGCTTTTTAAGGAGTTTGAATTTCTTGAAACTACTTTACTTCATGGAAAATTGAGGTATCTCTCAATGAAGTTTGTGTTGTATTGTATAGTTACGAACTGAGAAAGAAAGTAGTAGTGGCGCACCATAAGCACTAGTCATGAGAGGTCGTTTCCAGAAAAAGGGTAATGGCAAGAAAGAGAGATCAAAATCCGGATGAATGTGCCTTTTGCTGAGAGAAATAGCACTATAAGAAAGATTGCTTGAAGCTGAATTTGGTAAAGGGAAGGTTGCTGCATATTCAAATGTTGTTGAGCATGAGGATAACTCATACTTTTCATTGGCAATTATCGCATCATTGAGTGGTTCGTAAGCATGGATTCTTGATATAGGTTGTAGCCACCATATGTCCTATTCGGGACTAGCTCTATAACTTCAAAGAAATAGATGATGGAGTTGTTCATGCAGCAAATGATAGTCCTTGTAAGACAGCTGGAATTGGTTCAATTCAGTTGAGAAATCATGATGGAGCAACCAGAACTTTGATAGATGTTAGATACGTGTCGAGCTTAACGACGAATCTTATTTCTATGGGAGTCTTGAGTAAAAAAGGCTTCACCATTGTTATCAAGGAAAACTCTATGAAGGTCATATCTGGTGCACTTATAGCAATGAAGGGAGTTCAAAGGATCAATAACTTGTACTATTATGATGGTAGTATAATTAACTTAGATGTATAGGGACCTTCCAATATAGTTCCATTGGGAGGTAAATCTTATTATGTTGTTGATGACTTCTCTAGATGAGTGTGGGTGTAGACTATGAAGTTGAAGGATTAGACGTTGAGAGTTTTGTTCGTGTGGAAAAAGATGATGGAAACTCAAATAGGAAGAAAAGTCAAATTTCTCCGATCAGATAATGATGGAGAGTACACAAGTGATCTTTTTATGAAAGTTTATCAAGTTAAAGGAATTATATGATACTTCACAGTTAGAAATACATCACAACAAAATGGGATGGCAAAATGGAGGAATCAAACTCTACTAGAGAAAGTTTGATGTATATTGTCCATTGCTGGTTTGGGCAGACAATTTTGGGTTGAGGATGTAACATACGCTAACCATATTATTAATAGGTTACCATCATCTGTTATCAACGGAAAGACACCTTTAGAGATGTGGCATGGAAAACCAGCTAAATATTAAAATTCCTTACGTGTGTGTTGGTTCCATTGCATACTACCACATTAAGGAATCAAACTTGGATCTGAGAGAAAAATAAATGGTATTTATGGGCATTCCATCTGGGGTCAAATGATATTGTTTATGATGCTCAAACTCCAAAAAGATAAGCATCAACATGGGTGTTAACTTTTATGAATCCACCATATTGAAAAAGGTAGCAGATAAACAGACAAATGGTACTCCGTAATAGGTGGAGTTCAATGGAAGTAGAAAGATTGATCTGGTACTTTTGGAATTTGATACTCCTACAGTAAAAGGATCAGATGAAGATTGAGATGTTCCAACACAAGAATCTCCAAAACAACATATGCCAATTGCATTAGAAAGCCACATAAAAACAGAAAAAGTCTGCTTGCTATGAAGATACGATGGCTTGTGCATCTTCAATCGAAGAAAATCATACCTCTTATTTTGAAGCTATACAAAGTTCGAAAAGATGAAAGATGGAGGAATGTTATGGATGAGGAGATGCAGTTGTGAGTGCACAGATCTTTTCTGAAAGCCGTTTTAAATGTCGTGCACCGCCATTTAACATTGTCTTAGGACGCCACTTGGTATGTCCCTTCTGATGCAATGCTTCTTATTTTTGTTGTGGGTTGTGCCAGTTTTTAATTAGCCTTCTTATCATGTTTTTAGGCTAATATAATTTATTAGAGTTGCCATTCATAATTTAAGTTCGGGAAAATAAACAAATAACACAAGCACTCACAAAATATCATCTTTTCAAAGATGGGTTCACAATTATCGCATGGCAAGGGTTTGATTAATAAACTTGTATACTTGACTTTTGTTAAAATACTAACTATAATCTAGTTCGTTTTTTATTTTATATACATTCATCACACAAACGCGATAAATAAATAC
Organism: Euphorbia lathyris; assembly: GCF_963576675.1. Classification (NCBI taxonomy): domain Eukaryota; kingdom Viridiplantae; phylum Streptophyta; class Magnoliopsida; order Malpighiales; family Euphorbiaceae; genus Euphorbia; species Euphorbia lathyris. Next base: position 4,758,439 of record NC_088915.1, on the reverse strand, counting down.
GAAATTATAAATTACATTTCAAAATTCACATAAAAAATCTTATACACAAGTTCTAGTCCTAAAATTAAATCTATTAAATCTGCAAGACATATAAACATTATTTGTGGGACATTAGGACCCGTCTTTCGTATTTATACTACGACCTCAAACTCGATCAAATAGGACTCGGTCAAATCCTACAATTCTAGCACATCACTATGCTATTCAATCTGCATCCTAGATATATGTATTCTAATTTTATTTCCAAAATACCCTTTTATCCCGTAATTAATTGAATATTACATGTTAAACATTTAAATGGTCATTTTAACCTACTATAATTGAGAAATGGTGAAATCAGCAGCTACAACCTAAACATGAACTAAAAAGAAATAAGTAGAATTTCTGGGTTTCTAGACCCATAACCGATGGGCTACGGTAGGTGGCCGATCTGCCACATCGGTGGCTCATCGACCATCTTCATAGAAACCAAGGAATTTTACTAGAATTCTAAAAACAACAAGCGAAATGGGATGAATTTAAACACACTTAAACATCTTAATGAGAGCTTTTAAACCCTTCAGAGAGTTAGGTTATGAGCTTTGATCTAGCTTTGGGTAGAGGTAGACTCACGAACACAATCGAACCGGTACCGGCAACCAAAACCCACGAACAATGGCTTGATTATTTAAGAACATATTACAAAATCGAACAAGGAGTCTCTAACATGATATTATAAACCCTTTCTTTGCCTATTACAAGATAATCTACCCTTGATTTTTTGTTTCTTAAAGAAAATTAACCAGAAATAGTCCATCTTTCTTACTTTCTCTCTATTCTCTTTATAAACTCTCTATAGCTTTTTAGGATTTCCTTTTTCTCAAAATTCTGCTCTCCTTTACTTTTGAACCCCAACTTCCCTCAAGTAATTCGTGTATTTCCCTATCTCAACCATTATCTGAGAGTGCCTTAAATTCAGAAAGTTGTGGAAAAAATCCCATAACTGGTGACATAGTCAATCGGCCACCTACCATGACCTGTTCAGAGAGCTAAATTCATTTAATAACGTGGCACGAAGATTCATCTGTGGCCGACCAGTCATGGTGGCATAGCTGATCAGCCATGCCCTAAAAACCTCTAAAATTCATAAAAGAGACTCGAGTTTTGGTCTATGTTCCCGTACAACACGACGCAAGATCCACACGCAACATGCTGAGCACAAACAACTTAATTTCATCAATAGGGTTGGAAAAGTTTGTGCTTATAGTAGTCCTTTGGAAAGAATCATACATGGAAGCTAGCAAGTCTGGCAAAGGGAAATAAGGTAACTGGATGCAAATGGGTGTTTGTAATGAAAGAATGATTCCCTGTCAAATCCAGTTTTTGCTACAAGGCAATGTTGGCGGCTAAAGGCTACGCTCAAAAGGAGGGAATTGATTACAATAAACTGTTTTCTCCAGTTGTAAAACACACCTCCATTAGAATATTATTGGCCTTGGTAGCACAATCTATTTTAGAACTAGTTCAATTGGATGTAAAAATCGCATTTTTACATGAGGACTTGGAGGAGGAAATCTATATAACTCATCCAAAGGGATACAAGGTTGTTGGTAAGGAAAATTTAGTGCGCAAGTTGAGCAAATTGTTGTATAGATTGGAGTAATCTCCAAAGTACTGGTACATGCAATTTGATAAGTTCATGATGGGGGGAGAAGTATACCATAAACAAATATGATCATTGTGTATATTTGCAGAAGCTACAAGATGGATCATTTGTCTATCTTTTTATTTATGTTTATGATATGTTGATTGCTTCAAAGAATAAAGGAGAGATTAATAAATTGAAGGCTCAACTGAATGAGGAGTTCAAAATAAAAGATTTAGGTGAAGCTAAGAAGATTCTCGGTATAGAGATAAGTAGAGACATGAAATTTGGGAGACTTTGTTTGACTTAGGAAGAATATCTTAGAAAGGTACTAAGACATTTTGGTATGAATGAGAAGACAAAATCAGTTAGTACTCCACTTGCTCCTCATTTCAAGCTTAGTGCAGCTCTATCTCTAAAAAGTGATGCAGAATAAGCATATAAGTTAAATGTTCCATATGTGAATGTTGTTGGTAGCCTGATGTATGTGATGGTGTGTACAAGGCCTAACATTTCACAAACAGTTGGAACTGTGAGCATGTATATGCATAATGTTGGTAAAGGACATTAGCAAGCTGTGAAATGGATTATACGGTATATCCAACATACTGTGGATATTGGTTTGATGTTTGATCGAGATGAGAAAGTCGATAAATATATAGTTGGATACTATGATTCTGACTATGCTAGTGATTTAGATAACTGATGGTCAACTAGTGGTTATTTGTTTACTATGGCAAATGCACCAGTTAGTTGGAGGTCTACCTTATAGTCAAAAATTGCTTTGTCTATAATAAAGGCAAAGTACATGGCAATTGAAAGGTTGTTAAGGAAGCAATTCGGCTTCAGAGGTTGCTGAAAGATTTGAGAGTTGGTTAAAAGCATGTTACAGTGCATTGTGATAGTCAAAGTGCTCTCTCTCTTTGTTTTATGCTTTACCTTTCAATTTGCTTGTCGTTTCCACAACACCTTTGATATATTTTCAACCCCTTCATTTGGGTACAGAAAGAGCTTAGTATCCCATCCAAAACTAGCTTCAAATCCCAATTTATAACCAAACCCTCTCACTAACGAGAACCTTTTCTTGTCAAAATCCTCTTCCGATCTCCTCAAATTCACTAACATGTCTAACCCCACTATGCCTTTTTTGGCTCCCAACATCGCCCATGGCTCCATCATATTATCAACATATGAAGAAGAAAGAAGGAAGAAAGTTGCAATCGAAAGTCAAAGGAGGAGATATGCATGTTGGAGTTGCAGAGCTCGACTTGAATGAAGGAGGAAAAGGATTAAAACGGTCTCTTCCATATTTTTTTTATTTCTGCATGCTGAAAATATTTGTAATGTACACTCTTTGATATGTAAGAATTGAAACTAAAATATGTTCAGTTAAAAATCTAAAAAAACTAGACAAATGGACCAAATGATTAATATTGACAAAAGATAGAGATTTTATAATATATTTTTCGAAATAGGGGAACTGAACAGTGTGTTAGATAAAAAGACGAAAATAACAGAGTAACATGATCATTTTGTATCTACTATGACTGTCACGAGAGCTAAGACATGTTCAGTTAAAAATCTAAAAAAACTAGACAAATGAACCAAATGGTTAACATTGACAAAAGATAAAGATCTTATAACATATTTTTCGAAATAGGGAAACTCAACAGTGTGTTAGATAAAAAGATAAAAACTAATAAATTACTTATTTAATTAGCCTAGATCTAATAGTAAGTGACTTCAGACTCGATGTGAACGCAACTGAATAAAAATAAGGCTAAATGAGCATAAATAAACGATCCTCAAAAAATCAGTAGCCTTAATGCTTTTTGCCTTATTTAAACTACTGTAACAAAAAACGACGTCGTATTGAATTCAGAAACTCGAAGCTGTGGGTTTCAATTTCTACGCTCCTTCACTCTCTCTGTCTGTGAGGGTTGCTGAGAAAACTGGTGCTAAAGAGCACACAGACTGTATAGTCTGTAGAGCTTTTCCGATTTCAGTAAATTCATTGTTTTGGAGAATTTTCAAGTAAAATGAAATTCCAAAGTTTGCTTGCCATTTATGGTTTTGCGTTAGGATTGTTTTGTATTTCTCTAATTGCTAATTCAGCCGTCCCCAAAGACCCATTTATTGGAATCTCTCCTCAAGGTCGATCTCTCTTTATACTTGTCAATTTCATTTTCTAATTCGTTTCGTTCCCTTTTCTAATTTGATTTTTCTTATTAGTTACTCAATTCATGGAATTTTTTGATGCTCAGATGAGGATTATTACAAGACAACGTCTGATACAATAAAATGTAAAGATGGATCGAAGAAGTTTAGTAAAGTTCAGCTTAATGATGACTTTTGTGATTGCCCTGATGGCTCTGATGAACCTGGTACGTTCTAGTTCTTGCTGCTTATGTTTCTTGTCCTTGCATTTAATCAACTTGAGCATTGGGTTTCTTCATTTTCCGTTATTTTGGATTATGCAAAGAACTGATTTTAGGAGCAATTAGTTTTGCAGTTTTAAAATAAGATAAATTTCTTTAGGGCACTTCCTTTTGGTCTTATCATAATGATCAACGAGTTCCCCTCTATGGAGACATCAGCCTACCTTCAAGAAGGACGTATGCCCACTCTCTTGTCCCCTATAGTGTTCCTTATACTAACCCCAAGCACTGGCAAAGCTACGAGAAGGCTGAGAAGGCTTCGGCATGGAGTGGCAGAAGGGACATATAGGGGACAGGAGAGTCGGGCATACGGGATAGAGTGAAGGGATAGAGTGAAGGGATAGAGGGGAACTCTATAGACACTGTGGGCGCACCGAGCCCACAGTGCTTGCCCGTTATAGGGCGGGGTTTAATCACAGAGAGATCCTCTGGGACGGAATATCGACAGATGCATTGACGGGACCCTCGAGTAGGAGTTGGCTGACCGAGACTTGGGGGAAAGTCGAGGCGCCGCACGGGGCTTTGGCCTGGCTCCGTGACATTGGGAAATGTTATTTCTAAGAAAAATTAGTTAGGAAACAGTAATGGTAATGGTAATGGTAATGGTAATGGTAATGGTAATGGAAAAGAAACGGAAACGCTAATGAGGAAGAGTTTCCTTGCAACATAGATCACTAGGTTTGACCTATTCAAAATTTTAAAGTTTTCTTTTGATAATATGGGTTCCATTTTTAATTTATTCTTCTTATATTGACTACAATTGTTGTTAATTTTAGGTACATCAGCTTGTCCAAATGGAAAATTCTATTGTCGAAATTCAGGGCATGCTGCTCTTCTGATATTTTCTTCCAGAGTCAATGATGGGATCTGTGGTAAGTGTAATGTGTTTTCGAATTTCTAGTTCTTTCTCTGTCTGTTTAAGTGCTCTATTCGAAACAGACAATTATTTGTAGGATGGTTAGACAACCCCTTGTCGAATTTAGAATAAAAAACGACTGTGATTAGTATTTGACTCTATTTGAAGGAATATTCTGATCTTTTGTTTTTATTTTCTGAAGTTTTAGAGCTTAGAAGTGCTGGCAGAGAACAAAACTACGAGCCAAATATAGTTATCATCACTAGATAATCTGATTGGTTTTTATAGTAATATTGATCAATGTGCTTTGTTGGAAGAAATTTAATATTCGTTGGCTGTGACATCTGCTGCTACTGCTATCTTATCACCTGCTTTAGTTATATATATGAGCACATCTGGATAAGTTTACCTGTTATAAGCAAATAATGGTTAAGTTCTTCATCTGCACGTTGCAAAAGCAGGTCAGAAGGTTTGAGTTTATAGTCAGATGTTATCGATGTTGAACATATTTATGGGCTGAGGACTAAAAAAGAAGTCATATACAGTGTCTTTCTATATACGTATTCATGTATTTGTCTTTTGTTATGTATTCAATGGGGAGTGCAAAAAAATAAAAAAATGTTCATACACTTTGAATATCATAATCAGATTTTTTGATGTCTTGTTTCAATTATCTCATTATTGTTGGATACACTGTTATTAGAATCTTACAATTCACGATTTGAATCGTACCATTCGATACGATTCAGCTCTGTTTCGAGCCGAATCTATAGGGTGAATCTAAATTGTAACAGAATCTTACGATTCGTGATTTGAATCATACGATTCGAATCAGCTCTATTTCGAGTCGGATCTTCATCACTGATCATCAAAAACTTCAACAACACTAACTACTAAACCCACTATCCTCTAGTCCGATTGTTATTTTTCAAGTTATCAACTCAAACTAGTTTCATTCCATCATTATCAAGTTGACAACAAGACAAAAGAAACAGAGTCAGAAATTCAAACTCTCGATCTCCAATAGAGTCTGATTTGTGAATTAGTTTTACTAGGATTGCGTTTGCATTAGATTTGAATTTTAAGTACTTGGTTGATATGATTTCCTTTTTAACAATAAAATCGCGTTTCTCGACTAATATTTGATAATATCTTGACTTCAACATGGTAAATATTTTATTTTTTTTATAGTATTATGAATTTGAACTGAATCTTACGATTCGATTCACGAGTCATGATTCACAAAATGTGGATTTTGATTGACGAGTCGAATCTCGATTTGACAACTATGGTTGGATATTACATTAGTATCTGTGGCATATCCTTAGATTTTTCCTCTTGGTTTGAATTTACTGGTTCGCCTTGCAGACTGCTGTGATGGGAGTGATGAGTATGATGGGCAAATTAAATGTCCAAATACTTGTTGGGAGAGTGGAAAAGTGGCTAGGGATAAGTTGCACAGAAAGATTGCAACATATAAAGAAGGGGTTACTTTAAGACAAAAGGAAGTTGAAAAGGCGAAACTAGCAATTGCCAAAGATGAGGCAGAACTATCAAAACTAAGAGATGAGGAAAACATACTGAAAGGGCTAGTTCAACAACTTAAAGGTATAGTTTTTGTTCATGTTCTCTCCTCAATAGCTTTTCTAATGTTCTGCTTAATTATCTCATCATTCTGTCTATTCCAGTCTGTAGGCCACTATATTGAGTTGCATTGTATTTGTTGATTGCATTTCAATCTGCTATTTATATATTGCCATGTTGAATTGAATGTATTCTAAATGCGTTGCATTAACAAGATGTGAACATAACAATGGACGTTTGGTTGCCATAATTCATTTTTCATTCTAGAATCACTTTCTTAGGAAAGTGGTTTTCCCAGCAAGTAATTCCTGGAATTTAACTTTATCATTTTGAGTTTTTTTTTTCCCCATGTAGGTTTAATGATTCTATTACCCTATAGAAAATATACACGTTTTTAGACTAGACTAAATATCCAAAATAATCTTAGGTACAATTCAAGAACTTTTAACTCTATGATATTCATTTAAATGTAACTTTCCTCCTCTCTTAAGTTATTATTATATGTAGTCATGATATGATAATCTAAAGATACTGTCATGGAACCGTTTGAACCAAAAGCTTAAGCTGATAGTTAAAGGTCCAGTTCATATTAATATATGACACACCCCCACACGCGAATGCCTACTGGGCTTGCAGCGTGCACAACACATGTCCATATTACCATGTCCTGCAATTAAATCAACTAATGGGGCTGTCAGGAATCGAACCCTAGACCACTTGGTCAACCTGACTCTGATACCATGTCATGGAATTATTTGAACCAAAAGCTTAAGCTGATAGTTAAAGGTCCACTTCATATTAATATCTGACAGATACATGAGCAAATGTTGGTTGACTTGCTCTAAATATAGTGCTGCTAGAATGAGCTTGACAAAAGGTATTATTATCTATTTCTCTTTTTTTTTGTCTGACAAATAGTTAAATTGTTTTCTTGGTTGTAATTATAATAACAAATAGTCGATTCCGGTCCTAAAAATATTTAAATTATGATAATAGTATCTTAACAGCATTTTAATTTTTCAATGAATGTGAAAGTAATTTTACCACTATTTGGCATGGGAAAGTACTTTCATGTATATATGGCAAAATTTTGGTAGGGTCAGCGACATTTGGTAATTGAATTCCAAGTAATTCAATATTTCTAAACAAGCCAAATACTTGAAAGTTATTTTGAAATGCACCCTAAAGGATAGCTGTAAAAAATAATATGTTTAAAGGCAGTTCTTTGGTGTTTGATAATGTGGAATTAATTGCTTTTGTGCTTTAACTCCCATGTAGAGCGTAAAGAACAAATAGACAAGGCAGAAGAGAAAGAGCGCTTGCAAAAAGAAAAAGAAGAGAAAGAACAAAAAGAAGCTGAAGAAAATCCTAATACAGATAAAAGTAAAGTTGAAGAGGACACTAAGCAAGAAGGACATACTGTGGAGAAAGCTAATATTGGAGATGAAACCATGGAAAGTATCCATGATGATAAAGTTGGTGTTTTAGAGGATTCCCCTTCGGATCAGGTTTGATGTTTACTCTTGATTTTCAATATTTTCTGTCCTCTATATGAAAATGTGCAGTCACGACCTTTGTTATATGCATAGTTGTTAAAGGCGCAAGACGCACTAAGGCATTAAGGTTTCCTGGAGCCTCGAGGCGCATGCCTTAGGAACACGAGGCGCATAAAAAATATATACTCAGTTACTAGTTAAGCATAAACCAAAAAAAACACACTTATGACCACACAAACAAAACAAAACCATATAAAAGCATAATACTAAATCATAAATGTCAAAAACACCAAGTTAAGTTCATACTTCATAGAGACATTAACATATACTTAACGTCTTAACCTAAGTACCTAACTATAACTAATGCTACTAAACTAATAACCATTCTCTGTTTGTTCTTCATTGTGTCTGTAGCAGTTTATTTTTGCATGGAGTCGAGGAGACTCTTCTTTCTTTACGTGACTGCTCTTAATCCTTCTCTATTTTTTCTATATTTAGTTATGACTCTTGATATTATTATTTAGATCGAGGGTTAAGATTAATCAAACATTTATTTTACAGAAAACAGTAAAAAATAAAAAAAACCCTAGTGAAAACCCTCACATGCGCCTCGATCCAGGCTCTGAGGCGCACAAGGCGAGAGCTTTTTCTACAGTGCCCTCTTTCTGCATTGGAGGCTCAAAACCTTGAGCCTCGAGTGAGGCGCGCCTTTAACAACTATGGTTATATGCATTTAAAAGTAGTTTCTTAATGTTGTTTAAGTAGTTCCAGTAGCATGACATTAGAAGTTAACTTTTGAATATTCCAACAAAATTAAGATGAAGACACTACATTGAGCTCAATTTAGACTCTGGATGAACAGATATGGTAATAAGTTCGAAACGAAGTTCCTAATATTTTGTGACATCCATGTTCTTTAATAGGATGTTGCTGGAAAATATGCTGATCATATGGCTGATGCCAAACAAGATGGTACTTCCAAAACCGAAGGATCACCAACAAATAAAGTGGAGCAGGTAAAAGATGAAACATTCTTTATCAATCTGATTTTTTTTTTTCTTTCCCGTTACGTGGTAGTCTCATAGCATATAAGAATGTGGCTCTATATTCTTTTTAATGTAGGTTGCTCCACAGAAGGAAGAGTCTGCATCTTCAGAAAGCATCGATGACTCTGCAGTTGTGAGTGAAACTGTTCCTAGTGTTGGCACTGAGGAATCTCATGATCAAGCTGCGAAAGTGGTAACTCATCTTTCCAATCCTAGAAAGACAGATGAATGAAGTGCATTTATCTTTTTTTTTTCTTTTGCAATTCTTCCATACTGACTTAAAATTAAAGCTGAATCATTTGTCTTCATTTGTAATTCTAACATATTGGTTCCTTATGAGCTTATTTCATGGATTGCCTGATTCCTTTCCTCCTGCTGGATTTTTTTTTTCCCAGAAGAAAATTATGTTGTTATTAAGATAAGTTGCTATTGTAATATTTGTTTATGCACTTGGCACATGTACCTATAGGGTAAGGTAGTCATGTGCAGGTTTCTAGAAAATGTACTAGAATATTGTATCTTGCAGGATATTTTCTGCATGATGTGGGATTGAACAAAATATTCTTGTGTTGTCGAAGTCAATCTCATTCTTAAATAACTTAATCTATCCAAATTGTTCAATTATGAGGTAGGATATAACTTGATAAAGGCATTGGATCTGAGTTCTACAATTGGATTCTTATTGTATAATTTAGGCTTAATATATCAGTTGCCCCCTGAACTTACAAGGTGTCTCATTAGCCCCCTAAATTTGTTTAGTGTGTCATGATTAAGTCCCTAAATCTATAAAAACGCCATAAAAATGTACAAAATAAAAAGTTAATTTGTTTTAAAGACTTAAAATCACGAATTAAGCCTTTACTTTTTAAGTTTTGATTTTTTTTACGGATTTAGACAAATTGCAATGTAGGTCACTTTAAACAAGTTCAGGGGGCAAATGGATCACTATAAGCAAGTTTAGGGGGCCAATAGGTCATTTTAAACAAATTCAGGTGGTCAATAGGTTATTTTAAGCAAGTTGAGGGAGCTAACGAGACACTATGTAAGTTCAGGGGGCCAATCAATCTTTTTGGACAAGTTCAGGGGGCTTTTGATGTATTAAGCCTATAATTTAATTTCACGAAATTATGTGTAAAGAAAAATAATAATCAGAGGATGTAAGGATAGGAGTGTAAAGGATAGGCAGAAGGAGATGAATCTGATGAATGGTTGGTGCCTTGGTGGCAGAGCTTTTTATTTTCTTTTTTCTCTTTCTATCTCATTTTTATACTGTTGTTTTTATTTCTTTTAAAGCCATAAAGTGTAGGGGTTTTTTAGTTTTTTTTGTTTGTTTTATCAACCGAATCATTTATGAAAATGTGGCTGCTTGCTTTTAATATGGAAGGAAAATTTTGCACCAAATATTTACAAACAATTTTCTTGAAATTGTTAATATATTGAACTTGTTGACTAACTTTGAATAATGCTATAGAAGATAATGTTGCGTGTGATATTCCTGACTAAGAATTTATGCCTATCTTTCATAATTTCTTTCCATGTTAACTACAGGGCAATGACGTCTCTGAAAATACTGAAGGTTTGTCCAAGGAAGAGCTGGGCCGTCTTGTTGCTTCTCGCTGGACAGGAAATTCTGAGAAGCAGACAGATGAAGTTGATGTTACAAAGGATGATTATACTGAAGATCATGAATACCATGAAGAGAATCTAGCAGAGACGCATGCTGATGACGATGAGGGCTATTCTTCAGAAACTGATGAAGATAGTGGAAAATATGATGATGTTGATGTAGAAGATGACATAGATGATACTTATGAAGACAATGCTCATCATGATGATGCCAGTTCTTCTTATAGACCTGATCCTGATGATGATTTTGACTTCTCAGGTTTGGTTCTCTGCCCTTTAATTTGTGAGTCTATGTCTTGGTTAGGGCAAAACAGTAATTTTGGCCCCTGTACTTGGTCAAATTTTGGTTTTCAGTCACTGAACATTTATCTTGTTAAAAATGAACTCCTGTGAGCGAAATCGTTATACTTGCAGCTCATCGAAAATGTACCCTTCAATAGACGGAACTTTGATTTTCTTTATTTCGAATGCGGAGTTCACAGTACTTGGCATTTAAGTATGGCGATTTCATCCATTAAGAGGTGAATTTCAACAAAATTTAAAGGCAAAAAGCATCGTTAGGTCCCTGATATTTGATTTTTTGGTTCATTAAGCCCCTGGTCATTTATTTTTGGTCACATTAAGCCCTTGCTTACCAAATTAGTAAGTTGTGAACATCTAATTCTGTTAAAATGACGTTACTAATTTCATTTGTATTTGAGATTATATAAAAAGATATTTTTTACAGTTTGAATTAAGGTTTTTACAGTTCTTCTATAGCCACATTACACATCTAAAATTGCTTTCAAAAGGTGAAAGAAAACAAATTTCGAATGCAGGTGCAATGAATAACACTGTTAACCGAGTTTTATGTTCAAAATTGATTTTTTTGGTCATCAAGGGCTTAAAGTGACAAAAAATAAAAGATTAGTGGCTTAATGTATCAAGATAAAAGGTTAAGGGCTTAATGAACCAAAAAATCAAAGATCAGGGGTCTGACGATGCTTTTTGCCAAAAGTAAATTCAGGGGCCAAATTTCACCAAATAAAAGTTTGTGCTCAAACTTAAAAAATTGTTTTCCTGTTAGATAATCAAGTTGTTCCATTTTGGACTGACATAAACCATGTGATATTTGATAGATACAACCTCAAGTAATCCAACATGGTTGGAGAAGCTACAACAAACTGCTCGTAACATTTTACATGCTGTTAATATCTTCCAAACTCCAGTGGATAAATCAGGTATAGTTCAAAAACCTTAATTATTAGGCATTGTTCAAAACCAAGGCCGCCTTTACCGCCTAGGCTCTCGAAATCGAGAATCCGCTCCGATTTTCTCCAATTAGTCCCTCTAGGCGTTTTTTGGCCTCTAGGCGATTTTTAGTCGCCTAGGCCGCCTAGGCGCCGCCGAAGAGACGATGAATTGTTGCAATGTTGATGTTTGCACATTTTTAAAGATATATGTTACAAATATACGTATTTTTCTATATTAAATAATTTTATATTATTATTTTTAGACATTATAATGCATATTTTAATTGAATTTATATAACAATTTGTTGATTAATAAATAAAAAATACAAAAATACAAATCCGATTAGTCCCCAACTAATCCTCGATTAATCTTCGAGGGCCCTGTCCGACCGACTAGGGCCTACCTTTTTTTATAACCTTGTTATTAGGTACTGATTTAATCTGAGGAATAAGTCCAAGTCGTCTGATTATATATTTCTTTTTGGTGTCCTTAGAGGCAGCTCGCATACGCAAGGAATACGAAGAATCCAGCTCCAAGTTGTCCAAAATGCAGTCAAGGATATCAAGTTTATCGCAAAAGTTAGGACATGATTATGGTTAGTATGCCATGAACTGTATCCATATGCATCCAGCAACGTCGTTATCTTCCTTAAGCTCACCGTAATGTTTTATATTGCAGGAAAAGAGAAGGAGTTCTATTCATTCTATGATCATTGTTTTGATAGCAAGCAGAACAAGTTACAGAACCTTACCTAATTTATCTTTTCATCACACTCTTTTCTTTCTAGAAGAACTCTTAGTTATTGATATACTCCTTATCTTTGGCAATTTAAATATTTGATTCAGGTACGTTTACAAAGTCTGCCCTTTCAAACATGCTTCTCAAGAGGAGGGCCATTCGACAACTCGTTTGGGGTAAGCACCAATGAGATTCATTTTGTTCCTTACATACTAATATCCCTATTTTCGCTTTAAATGAGTGTCATTTAAGGGCAAATTATTAGAAGCACCCGGTTCTCCATGTCAAATGAAGGACCTCCCATACATATTTTGACACGTGTAACATGGACCCACACATATTATAAGAGATCCCACTATTTTAATTATTACGTGGGGTCACAATATACGTGTCCAAATGTGAATTGGAGGTCTTCCGAGTGACATGGAAGACCCGGTGCTTAATATAAGAACTCGTCATTTAAGAGCTAAGGAAAGGATATAAGTAGATATATGCTTTTAGTTTGGGGTGTCAATGGGTCATGTTCAGTATTGAATGAGTCAATCCAATCACGACCCAAAATTTTTCATGAATTTGACAAAAAAAACCTATTTACCAAGATCCGAACCCACTTATTTCGTGTTGGGTTTGCCTCGTGAGTGGGGCCGAGTACAGTTTTACCACTTCTATTAAGGGTAACATGAAAAGATATGCGAGGCATAGTAGTAATTTCAAATATTCGTGTCATTTTCTGGTTAGCATGTCAACCCAAACAACACCTGAAATTTTGCATGTCATTATCAGGCTAGTCCGAATTCGATAAGAAAACCTTATTTGATAAAACACTAATCCCCTTTTCTCGTGTTATGTTTGTTCGTATGCAATAGTAGCTGACTGCTGCTATTTATTCTGCATCTTCTATTTTCTTATGCTACTATCTGTTCTGCATCTTCTGTTTACCAAAATCCTAACCCACTTATTTCGTGTTGGGTTTGCCTCGTAAGCGCGGGTCGCTTACAGTTTTACCACTTCTATTAAGGGTAACATGTAAAGATATGCGAGGTATAGTAATTTCAAATATTCGTGTCATTTTTAAGTTAGCATGTCAACCCAAACAAGACCTGAAATTTTGCGTGCCATTATCAGGCTAATCCGAATTCGATAAGAAAACCTTATTTAATAAGAAACTAATCCCCTTTTCTCGTGTTCTGTTTGTTCGTGCTCATGAGTCATATTTACTCAATTTTTTTATGCAATAGTAGCTGACTACTGCTATTTGTTCTGCATCTTCTATTTTCTTATGCTACTATTTGTTCTGCATCTTCTATTTACCAAAATCCTAACCCACTTATTTCGTGTTGGGTTTGCCTCGTAACTGCGGTTCGCTTACAGTTTTATCACATGTAAAGATATGTGAGGTATAGTAGTAATTTCAAATATTGGTGTCACTTTCTGGTTAGCATGTCAACACAAACAAGACCTGAAATTTTGCGTGTCATTATCAGGCTAATCCGAATTCGATAAGAAAACTTTATTTAATAACACTAACCCCCTTTTCTCGTGTTCTGTTTGTTCGTGTTCGTGGGTCATATTTACTCAATTTTTTATGCAATAGTAGCTGACTGCTGCTATTTATTCTGCATCTTCTATTTTCTTATGCAAATAGGCGATGGGAAAAATTTGAGGATTCATACCGGACCATGATATTTTCAAATGGCGACAAGTGTTGGAATGGGCCTGATAGAAGTTTAAAGGTATTTTTGCATTATCTTCTTTTTTTTTTTTTTTTTTGACAATTCTATGGTAAACAAAACAATCGTGTATTTAATACACACACACATATATATATATATGTTCTTGCTGATAATGCATAATGTGTATTTGTTTATAGCAAATTGTTTTTAGTAATCACTTAGTGAGTATTATGAATATAAAATCAATATTTTAATATTTTTTTCATTGATTTGGCAGAATTATGTAATATATTAACAAAAATGACATTCTAGTCGTGTGTGTGCATTAATCTGATAGTCGGATTTGATACAACCAAATGTTGAATATAACTTATGCCAAACTTTAGAAATAAGGGATTAGGTGTAAAATTACTCCTAACGTTTATAATAGTTCGGAGCTATTTTACCCCTAACATCTAAAATGGTACAATTTTACCCATAATGTTGGCAGCCAAGAGCAATTTTACCCCTCACGTTGGCCGTCAAGAGCAATTTTACCCATATTTTGTTCCTTATTTTGCATCAATTGTACATCAGTGGTTTTAAAACAAAGATTTCATCTTTTTTGTGATTTCATAATAGAATTGGAGATTAATATTTTTAAATTCGGTGAAATGTTTGATTTTTTTTGCCCAAACTTGTACAAAATACGATATATATTTTTTATTTTTTTGTAATTTTTTCCACGTCTATTTTTATGTTTGTGATATGCTATTAACTGGTGATAAAAATGACGTACATATAAAGTGTAAATGACAAAATTTATGACTGGGAAGACAGTTTGAGAAATATTTCTCAAATTGACCCAACTTAGCCATGTTAGGGGTAAGATTGCACCATTTTAGACGGAACTTTAGGGGCATATTTGCACCTTATCTTTAGAAATATACACTCTAATTAGCAGATTGAAAAGTCTGACGTTGCATATTGAATAGTTTTTCTAATGGTAATTGGTATCATGACTAATAGGTTTTAACATTGGTTTAAATGCACAGTCACTGTGACTGAACTTTTATGATTGTCTCAAAATGGTTATTCAACTTCAGTTTGTCTCAATAAAATCATTTAACTTTGAATTTTGTCGCAATAAAGTCACTCTGGCGACTTCAAGAGCAAAAAAAAAAAAAAACAAGAAAAGTGACGTGGTTGCCAACTTTCACCGCTATCTGAAACTAAACATGGCTGCCACCTAAATGACAATTGGCTGCTACCTAGCAGACGAAACGACACGTGTTGGCTAGGTGGAATCCTTCGGTCAGCTACGTGGTAGTCATATGTTGTTTCGGTCAGGTAAAAGTTTACTAGTGGTGCCATGAAAGCCACGTAATATTTCCGGTGTTCTTTTGCTCTTGAAGTCACCAGATTGACTTTATTGAGACAAAATTCAGAGTTGAATGATTTTGTTGAGATAAATTGAAGTCGAGTGACCATTTTGAGAAGTTCAGTAAGCAATGGTGCATTTAACCCTTTTAATATTTACACTGGTAGGATATATATTAGCTAACAAAATAATGATCCGATCGATAGTGTCAACAATTGTTAGAGATTTAATTGTAAAGGTTAATGATCTGATTATATTTGGATATAGAAAAAGTTATATTTCTTATTTTAAAGGCTTAAGGTGTTATTGAGCCCCTGATCTATTCAAAATTTTGGCATTTGGCCCTTGATCTATTATTTGGTCAAATTTGGCCCATTAAACTATCCCAATTGGTAAAATTTCACCCAATTTAGATGGGGACTTGACAAAACTGTTATCCCCTCTCATATGTAATGATATTTTGACATATGAGCTTGACACGTCACACATCTTGAAGTTTATTTGGCACATAAACTCTCTTATGTCAAAATAATTAATTAGATTAAAAAATAAAAACAAATCTCTAAATTAAAATTTATCAAAATTAGGTGTTAAAATATCATCACGTGCTAATTGAATAACAATTATGTGAAGTATCCATTTAAATTGGGTGAAATTGCACCAAATGGGATAGATCATGGGCCAAATGTGACCAAATAATAGGTCAGAGGCCAAATAACAAAATTTTGAATAGTTCAAGGGCTAAATAGTGGTTTAAGCCTAAAAAAGGGCGGTCTGGTGCACTACGCGTCCCCGCTAAGCGAGGGTCCGGGGAGGGGTCCCACCACAAGGGTGTATTGGGGGCAAGCCTTCCCCTACCAATTTTTTGGCAAGAGACCACTCCTAAGACTCGAACCTGTGACCACTCGGTCACACGACAACAACGTTTATCGTTGCGCCAAGGCTCGCAAATAGTGGTTTAAGCCTATTTTAAAAAATTAAAGTCGAGGGCTTTTTTGTCTATTCACTTGTTTCCCCTCCCATTTGAATGTGGGGATGCTATTAGGTCTTAAGTTTCCTTCTCTAGAGATCAGAACTAGAAGTGCCTAGCTTGGTCTCAGTTTCTGAATAGGCTGTAACCGTGCGAGGCTGGTCGAGCTTTGGCCTGTTCATGCTCGGCTCGCCAAAAAATGGACATACTTGAGCTCAGTTTAAGCTCAACATCTTGTTTGAGCTCGGTTCATGAAAAAAATTATCTGATCGCGGGCTGCTCGTGAGCAGATTGTTTATTTGTTTACGAGTTTTGATCGCGAGTAGCTCGTTAATTCTGTTCATGAACTTTGCTAGCGAATAACTCATTAATTATGTTCATAAGCAAGACTCATGGACATACTTGAGCTCAGTTTAAGCTCAACATCTTGTTCGAGCTCGGTTCATGAAAAAAATTATCTGATCACGGGCTGCTCGTGAGCAGCTTGTTTATTTGTTTATGAGTTTTGATAGCGAGTAGCTCGTTAATTCTGTTCATGAACTTTGCTAGCGAATAACTCATTAATTTTGTTCATAAGCAAGACTCTTGAACAGCTCATTAATTCTTTTTAAAATGAAGAATTGAAGTCGAAGATAGAGTTTCAATCTCATTTGAAGTTTCTTTAATAAAACTAAAAAACTACGTAGTTTTACATTCCCCTTTATAGAAAAACTATTATTAAAAAAGTAATTGAACCGGACTTGCTCACGAGCTTGTTCACGAACTTATAAACGAGCCTGCTTGTGAGCTCTGGAGCCAGAGTTTTATTGTGCTCAAGCTTGGCTTGTTTACGAATCAAGCCTCAAAATCATGCTCAAGCTTGGCTCGTTTATAAATCGAGCCGAACAAGGTCGAGATTTTACCGAACTGAACGCCAAACCTCTCATATTCAACCCTAGATCTGAACACCGAACGGCTCGGCTCATTTACAACCCTAGATTTGAACCAACAATGGATAGAACAATCTCATATGTAAAAGGAGCGCATACGTTCCTCGTTTCGTTTTTGTGTTTGGCATTCGTTTTTCATTCCTTTGCTGCAATTGTAAAAGGAGAGTAGTTTGACATTTCAGTCTCTACTTTCCACTGAAAATTAAGCAATTAAATCACCAATCAAACTTCGTTTCATCGTATAAAAGAATCTACGAATCTGCTCTCTCTTCTAATACTGCAATCACGTACGTTGTTTTACAGGTCAGACTCAGATGTGGATTGCAAAATGAGGTTACTGATGTCGATGAACCAAGCCGTTGCGAGTAAGTAAACTACATCTCTTTGATTATTTCTTGTAGATGTGGCAATTATCGGGTTCATATTATGTTCATGTCGTGTCAATTTCAGATGGGATAAGGTGCAAAAATACGGGTTAAATGCGCCGTTGGTCACTCAAATTCAATTTGTCTCAATAAAATCACTCAACTTTGAGTTTTGTCTCAATTAGGTCACTCCGGCGATTTTAGTGATTAAAATGGATTGGAACAATGTCATGAGTAACACATCAGCATGGGTCAACTTAGATATATGGTTAAAACGACACATGACATCCATTTATGCGCTATCTGGCAGCCACATGCCGTTATTTTTATGAAAAAAAAAACAAAATTTAGTTTTTTTCATAAAAATAACCAACATGTGGCTCCCACGTGTCGTTTCGGTTGTTAACTCATGCTCACATGTCATCCATGACATCATTTCGATCCATTTTAACCCTTGAAATTGCCGGAGTGACCTAATTGAGACAAAATTCAAAATTGAGTGATTTTATTGAGACAAATTGAAGTTGAGTGACCATTTTGAGACAATCATGTAAGTTCAGTGACCAACGATGCATTTTAACCTCAAAAATACCTCTAACGTTTACAACCAGGAGCAAGTTTACCCCTAACGTTGGCAGCAAAGAGCAATTTTTCCCCTAACGTTGGCAAGTTGGGTCAATTTCAGACATTATTATAAAACACAGATATTTTGTTCCTTATTCTGCACCAATTACATATATTGGTTCTAAAAAAATGATTTCATATTTTTTATGATTTAATAATAGAATTTGAGATTAATATTTATAAATTTGGCGAAATATATGAATTTTTTTTATCCAACTCGTAAAACAGACTATTTTTAATTTTTTTTTTAATTTTTTTCCACGTCTAATCTGTTACTAATGAGTGATAAAATGACGCACACTATGAAGTACGGACGACAAAATTCATGATCAAGAAGACAGTTTGATGAATTATTTTTCAAATTAACCCAATTTGTCAATGTTAGGGGGTAAAATTGCTCTTGGCCGCCAACGTTAGGAGTAAAATTGCACCAGTTTAGACGTTTAGGGTAAAATTGCTCCGGGATGTAAACGTTAGAGGTATTTTTGCACCTTATCCCATTTCGGATTAGTGTCAAAACCCTAACCCAACCCAAAAACTTCCATGTCATAATCGGGTTAGTGTCGGTTTTGTGTCGTGTTTTCAGGTCACATGTTGTTTTATTATGTTGTGAATTTTAAAAATAAAGGAAGAGATGGTACTATTTTATATCATTTTTGGATTAATGTGCGAACACTAACCATCCAAAAGTCCGTTAGTATCATGTTGGGGGTTCACGTAATGTGTTTATAAAAGGTTTGATTCGTGTTTGCAAGTAATAATAGTAATTTTATTACCTTATTAATAAATTAACACGTAAAAACATGAGAAAATATAACAAAAATTTTAAATAGTTTTTTTTATTTCGTGTCATTTTTGGGTTAGCATGTCAACCCTAACCAAACCCAAACATTTACGTGTGATGTGTCAACCCAAAAATAATACGTTACCTACTAAGCTACTAAACTCAAACACTAAAATTGCTTGTTGTGTTGCCACCTCTAATTTCTTGTAATTTCTTTCTCAAAACGCTCTACATTTTTCGCCGCAGATATGTAGCAGTCTTATCTACCCCAGCTCTATGCCTGGAAGAAAAACTTAAGGTAATATACTTAACCACGCGTAACCCGAGTTCTTCGTCTTTTTTCTTTTGAACTCTAACAGAACTTTGAAAATGCACAGGAACTGGAAGAGAAACTCGATTCGTTGACTAAAGAGCAACCGCAGAGCCACGATGAACTGTAAACTGCCACCGGAGATTTGCGACAAACGGTTTTCCCGAGGATGCTGACTTACCAAACATAGAGATACCCTTATTTTAAGAGGGCTGGTAATTTAGAAATCTGGGGCAGTAAATTTTTTTTGGTATGTTTGAACATTGTGGAGAGACCCCTCCCCGGACCCTCGCTTAGTGGGGATGCGTAGTGCACCGGGCCGCCCTTGAACATTGTGGAGGCGGATTAGATTGAGAGTTGATAGAAACTAGGATCAAAATTGGACTAATTTGAACTGATTTTGAAATTATTCGTACATTAATATATCTTATATGAAACTAATTTTAGAATTATAAGAATAGTAGTTGGTTTCTTTCTAGTATTTGACATTGTGAGATGTTTGTTTGAGGCTCGTTTCTGAGCTGTGCATGGATCCTAGAGATACTAGATTGGACTGAATATCCGAAGAAAAAGATGTAGAATTTGAATGAAATTGTGACTATTTTTTTTATCAAATTCGACTAGTTTAGTTAAGAAAAAGTCAACAGTTTGGTCTGATTTTGGATTCTTTTTCTCGAATATTTGATCTAATATAGTATCTTTTAAGATCTGTGCCAAGCTTTAATGGATATCATAGTTTTTAGGGTAAATAATTTATTATTCCTCCTTTTTTTTTAAGTAACATACTGTTTAATCTCCCTATTTTGAAAACACTATAAGGTCCATATCTTTTGTCACCGTTTTGTCATTTTGTCTATTTTTTTAGATCTTTAACAAAACACATCTTAGCTTTCAGGGAAGTCATAGTGTGATACAAAATGATCATATTACTTTGTTATTGTCTATTTACACCGAATATAATGGTTAAAAATCTAAAAGAATAGACAGAAGGACCAAAACGTTAACAGTGACAAAGGAGAGAGACCTTATAATGTATTTTTTAAAATAAGGGGTCTAAACAATATGTTAAATAAAAATGAGAGGACTTTATCCTAATTTTTAAACGTGAAAGGCGAGTCGAGGAGGCGACCGAGTCTCGGACGTCAGGTGATATCTAAGGGATCAGGATCAAATTTGACTCTAACGCATTTATATATATATATATATATATATGTTTGAACATTGTGGAGGCATTCTGTTATTAGAGTTGCAAATGTTGAGGAGGAGGTTTAGATTGAGGGTTGATAGAAACTAGGATGAAAGTTGGGCTAATTTTAACTGATTTTGAAATTATTCATACATATATATATATATATATATATCTATATATGAAACTAATTTTAGAATTATAAGAATAGGAGTTGATTTCTTTGTGGTATTTGATATTGTGGGGTAAATTACATACCCTTTAAGCGTCCCGTCAATGCGTTTGTTGGTATTCCGTCCTGATGGACTCCCTGTGTATAAATCTTATCCTAGAAGGGATACACGCTATGGACAAACTCTAGAGCTTATAGTGTCCATAGAGTTTCATCCAGTGGAGACATTTGTCTCCCTTCACGAAGGCTGAATGCCCGACTCTCCTAGTCCCTAGTGGACTCGGGTGGATCGCTTACGCCAGTACCAATAACTGACCCAGAGGTGCTGGAGATCCAACGTTAGCGTAGTCTGTATCCCTTATAGCGTTTCTTATACCAACTCGGCCTCTACCATTAGCGTACGTCGATAGGTCCCATTCTTCACTCCATTTTGAAGCCTTCTTGTAGCTTTTCCAATGTTTGGGGTTGAGTTCGCCTATGGCCGAACTCCCCCTTTACACGAGGTACCCTATTTCACATTTTGGTGTACAACTTTCACTTTTGCACACAAAACTCCACCACTTTATGGGTGAGAAGACGAGTTGAAGAAGACGGTTGAGTCCAATTTTTGAGTTAAAAATTGATGATGTGATAGGAGGACTAGGGTTGACTAGTTATTTTTATTATGTTGTACATTTTAGTGGGTGGTCACCCGTGAAGTGGTGGAGTTTTATTTTAAAAAATGACGGTTCTACACTAAAGTTTGGAATATGGTAAATGTTGTACACTTCGTATGTAATTTACCTTGATATTGTGAGATGTCTGTTTGAGACTATCTGGAGATCATAGTTTGTAGAGGCGACATACAGATAAGAAAAGGGATACGAGTTAAATTTGAATTTAACGTTTTTAAAGAAATACAGTTTTAGTTCTAACATGTAAAATTGTGTAAATTTGATTGGAACATTTTCAAGTAAAATTAATTTTAACCATTCGTTACCGAAAATTTAAAAAGTTGGTTTGATTGTTATTTAATTGTCACACCGAACTTTATACACAAGTTTTTCAATAAATTGAAGTAGTTTCGTATAATTTTGGTTGGTTATTTGTAATTATATTAGTAACACGTAAACGTTTTAGATACGTTGATAAAAAAAATTGTGATTCATTTGTACGTGACATACTTAATTGTTAGCATTTTAACAATTTTTTTTGTAACTGTGTTGGTAACGCTTTAAATATCTCAGACGTGATTGTTGTTTGGAATATCCGATGTAACAGTAAATAACAATCAAATAAGCATTTACCATTAAAATTGATATTGCTTGAAAACGTTAAGATTAAATTTAGACGATTTTATATGTTAGGTGATGCTGGCACTTAGTCGACATGTGAGGAGACGAGTGATAGATGAAGTTGGGTCAAATGTGCAACACATTAAAGCAAAGAGAAGATCCTATGTTGAAAAACAGGTCTACACATGTGGATTTTAAAACTCAACATCAGAGACTCGGTAACAAGCCTACACATTGTGTGGAATTTTGAAATGAATCCCACATGCTGTGTGGCCTCTCTAAAAAAGCCTTGGAACAAAAATAATGCTTTGTGGTTTCAAATAAATATTTTTTGGTTTCACGTTTTTGCAGATCGATATCTGTGGGTTTTTTTTTGTTACAAGCCGAATCATGTGTTTTTCAAATTTCTTATTTTTTTTTATTAACACTGTCAAATTTGGTCGATAACAACCCCAAAATGAAATTTTTCAAGAATTAAAGTTGTTTAGTATCATATTTACTATGAAACCATATTTTTAATTTTTCAAAATCGTCATTTTTAGAGTTTTCTCTCTCTAAATATTAACTTTTTCTCCCATAAAAGACACTACATAAATGATCTCAAATCTAAAAAAGTTGAAGAATTAAAGTTGCTTAAAATATTATTTAATTCTTTAAATTTTCATTTTGAGGTCGTTATCCGCCAACGTTAAAGGTAAAATTACACCATTTACATTTCATATCTCGTTTAAGTATCAATTGTCCCGAGCTGGCCCTAGTGACTGCCAATAGAATTTGAGAAAGAATAATGGCATAGTAATCTTTTTGCTACTGTATTTGGCCCAAAACTCTAACTACTTCCTTAAATTTTTAAAAATTCCAAATGACTTTATATTATTATATTATTGTATAATCGTATTTAATAACTTCATATTTTTATCCAATTGCATTCAGTAACCATATATTCTTGTCCAATTACATTTAATAATCCTCTATTCTTGGTCAATTGTATTTAATATGAGTGTTGTTATATCAAGCCACCAATTTCCACCCCTAGCCTCATGAAATGACGAAACTGCCTTTATTAGTTTTGGTTTTGGTCTTTATAATTTTTTTTTTCTCTCTACGAAACACGGACGTGTGGCCATCACATGCCCACGTGTGATTTTTTTTTCAATTTTACATTTAATTATTATTATTCTAAATAATTCTAAATATTATAATTATTCTAAAAAATTCTAAATATTATAATTATTAACATTATAATTTGAATTATAATTATTAACATTATAACTAAATAATGTGAGGCGTGATGTTCACATTCTACGTGTGAATTTTTTTTTTCAATTTTACATTTTAATTATTATTATTCTAAACAATTATAAATATTATAATTATTCTAAAAAATTCTAAATATTATAATTATTAACATTATAATTTGAATTATAATTATTAACATTATAATTAAATAATATACATGAAGTATCAAACATGTATTAAAATGTATTAGAAACAATAAGTTCTAAAGAATTCTAAATATTAACAAATTACAACAAGCCAATTCGTCCAGTTCCATTCCTCAATGAATCGATGTGTGATAGATTTAAGAAAGACTGTTCACATACTCATGTGTGAATTTATTTTTCCAATTTTACATTTTAATTATTATTATTCCATGGAACCGGACGAATTGACTTGTTGTAATTTTTTAATATTTAGAATTATTTAGAACTTATTGTTTTTAGGGTTAAGGTGCAAAAATACCCCTAACATTTTGGGTCAGGAGCAATTTTACCCTTAACGTCTAAAATGGTACAATTTTATCCCTAATGTTGGAAGCCAAGAGCAATTTTACCCCTAACGTTGATAAACTGGGTCAATTTGAGAAATAATTTATCAAACTATTTTCTCGGTCATGAATTTTATCATCTACACTTCACACATGCGTTATTTTATCAGTAACAAATCACAAACATATATTGGGATGTGAAAAAAATAAGAAAAAATATTCAAAATATACTGTCTTTTGTACGAATTAGAGTAAAAAATTTAAAAAATTCACCGAATTTATAAATATTAATCTCCAATTTTATTATTAAATTATAAAAAAACATTATATCATTTTTTAGAACAAATTGGTATGCAATTGATGCAAAATAAAAAAACATGACTGTATTTTATAATAGTGTCTGAAATTGATCCAATTTATCAACGTTATGGGTAAAATTGCTCTTGGCTACAAACATTAAGGGTAAAATTGCACCATTTTAGACATTAGGGGTAAAATTGCTCCTGATCCAAAACGTTAGGGGTATTTTTACACTTTAACCTTTGTTTTTAACACATTTTAATACATATTTGATGCTTCATATATATTTTAATAAGGACAGCTCGCCAGGACCAGACGGGTTCGGAGGAGTTTTTTATCAGCATTGCTGGGACATAGTTGGCCCTGATGTGTGCATAATGGTAATCAGTTTCTTTGATTCTGGCTATATGCTTCCAGGTCTGAACTCTAGCATCATCACGCTCATTCCTAAAATTGAAGGTGCAAATGAAATTCAGCAATTCAGACCCGTGGCTATGGGTAATTTCAGCTATAAAATCGTCTCAAGGATTTTGGCTGACAGGCTGGCGCCAATTGCCTCCAAAATCATCTCGAATAATCAATTCGGCTTCATTTCAGGCAGAAGTATTCATCACTGCATAGCCGCGACTTCGGAAGGGATAAATTTGCTCAAAACGAAATGTTTCGGGGGCAACATGGCACTGAAAATTGACATCAGGAAGGCCTTTGACACTTTGGACTGGAACTTTCTGCTAGCTGTTCTGGAATCCTTTGGCTTTTCACTGCATTTCAGAAACTGGATTTTAGAAATTCTCCGATCGGCCAGAATATCTATTGCTCTAAGTGGAGGGATTAAAGGTTTCTTCAGTTGTTCTTGTGGTGTCAGACAAGGGGATCCATTATCCTCCATTCTCTTTGGGCTTGCGGAGGATTTTCTTGGCAGGAGAATCAGCCAGCTGGTGGAAGAAGGTAAATTTGATCCTATGTTGTATACAAGGAATACTGGGTTTTCCTCCCATCTTCTTTATGCAGATGACATGATGCTTTTTTGTAAAGCTACTTTGAAAAACATGAAGTGTATTAAAGATTTATTCACTATGTATGAAGCTTTCTCCGGACAGGCGGTGAACTGGGACAAATCCCAGGCCATCTTTGGGAATTTTATCCCTGCTGTGCGTAGAGGCCGTCTCTCGGGGATTCTGGGGATTAAGATTGCATCTCTCCCCTTCAGTTATCTTGGCGTCCCGTTGTTTCAGGGGTCCCCTAGGGCGAGATATTTGCAGCCTCTTGTCGAAAAATTTCTCAGCAAATTCAGTCTCTAGAGGGGTCAGTCTCTATCCTTTGCTGGCCGGCTCACGCTTATAAAATCCTCCTTGACAGGAGCTCTGGTGCATTCTTTTTTTATTTACAAATGGCCCTCTGCTCTGATATCTAGGGTCAATAAGGCGGTCTGTAACTTTCTCTGGACCGGGGATAGGGATAAAAGGAAACTCATCACGGTTTCGTGGAGTAACTGCACTCAGCATACTAACTACGGGGGCCTGGGAATCAAAGATTTCAAGCTCTTTAATCTCTCTCTACTTGCAAAATTGGGCTGGGACTTATTGCAGGGTCAGGGATTCATCATGTCTCTCCTCCGCCGTAGATTCCTTGAGGCGTCTGGTATTGCTAAAAAATGCATCTCAATTTCGTCTATCTGGACCTCTTTGAAATTGGTATTTGAAAGCGTTAAAAATGACTCTGTCTGGTGGTTTAGTGAGAGCTCAAGGGTTAACTTTTGGACGGAAAGATGGATTGAGCCCCCGATAGCGGACCAACTCAATATCCCTAGAAAGCAACAAGCTAATCTTCTCAAGCCTATTGCTGATTTCCGATAATCTGGGGGCTGGACTGGTTTGCAGGATCTTCCTGCGCAGGTTCAAGCACGCATTATGCAGATCAGCGCCTTTGGAGACGCGGACAGCTGCATTTGGAAATTGTCTGACTCCGGAAGGCTGACGGCAAGGATTTATTATATGGAACTTCAGACTGGGACGCCGGTCTCGTGGTCTAAATTTCTATGGAACTCAGTGGTTCCTCCGAGGCGCGCTGCAACTTGCTGGATGTTAATTCACAGGAAACTGGCGGTGCAGGATCTGCTGCAGAAACGCGGAATGGTTATTACTCAGCGTTGCGTGCTTTGCAAGATGGCGGAAGAGACGTCTGATCATTTGTTCATTCACTGTTGGGTTGCCAAAACTTTGTGGGATCTGGTCTGCAATCTGAACAATGCCCCCTACTGCGCTGGCTCTAATATTGACAGCTTTTTTAGAGAAATGCGAACTGTCCGGGTAAGAAAGCGGCTAAGAAAAGGATGGAACTTTTCGGTGATAACTTGCATTTGGTTTATTTGGCTCACCCGTAACAAGGCTATCTTTGATAATGAACTCCCTTCAATCCAAAATTTATGCCGTAGCATGCTGCATTTTATCAGAGAAGGCGAGGTAGCTACTGCTGCACGGACTAGACCCCCGCCTGAGCCGGACTTAGTTATCGTCTGATGGATCGCTCCTCCAGCATACTGGATTAAGCTCAACACGGATGGCTCCTCAAGTGCCGGTGGAGAGGCAGGGGCGGGGGGAATCTTCAGGAATCATAGAGGCTTCGTGGTTGGTTGCTTTGCATTCCATATTGAAAATGCAGCGGCTCACATTGCTGAGCTAAAGGCAATTGTTTATGCGGTTGATTCTGCTTGGGAAAGAAACTGGAGGAATCTGTGGATTGAATCCGACTCCTCATATGCTGTCAATCTTCTTCGCATGAACTCTACTAATGTTCCTTGGAAAATCAGGAAGGACTGGACGAGTTGTCTTGACAAACTCTCGAGAATGCACTGGAAGGCCACGCACATCTTCAGGGAAGGTAACTCGGCTGCGGACTGTCTTGCTAGCTTTGGTCAATCGGCGGGCTCTGCTATGTGGTGGCACTCTGAACCTAATTTCTGCAGGAATTTCGTTTTTGATGATCTGTGTAGTATAGCGCATGTTAGATTTCTTTAATTTCTCTTCCTCCCCCTTTCTCTCTTGTACTTTTTTCATTTTCATTTTTTATTCGTTAATAATATTCGGGTTGTTGGTTGCGCTGGTGGTGCCAACCTAGTTGGGATTATCGGCCTTCCTTCGCGTTCCAACCTTTAAAAAAAAATTTATAATATTTATAATTTTTTTAGAATAATTATAATTGTTTAAAATAATAATAATTAAAATATAAAATTGAAAAAAAAAAATTCATACGTGGGCATGTGAACAATATGCCTCACCACTGGTGGATGCATATGAACATCACGCCCCACCACTGGTGGAGGCATATGAACATCACGCCCCACCTATGATGGAGGCATATTGTTCATATGCCTCCATCATAGGTGGGGCGTGATGTTCATATGCCCCACCTGTGGTAGAGGCATATTGTTCACATGCCCCGATACTGGAAAATTGATATTTTAAAATCATTCGATTTTACTATAAACAACCGTAAATAAAACATATTTTCGAACAAAATTATGTATCATTAGTCATTTCCTATGTTTTTTCTTTACCAAATTAGTCCGGATTAGATTTTAGAGAGTTTTGAGGTTTTGAGAGGTTTTGGGAATTTGAGAGGATTTGGGAATTTGAAAAAATTAGTGAATTTGTTGCAAGGGTAATTTCATCTTTTCATGGGGCTAGGGATGGAAAATCATGGCTTGGTTTAGTAATCCACATTTAATATCTCTAAAATTTTAGCTGTCTTATGAACTTTCAGAAGTTCCTAATTATTGTCTATTTGTTATATTCTTTTTGGCATGTGACGAATATTTTGACATATGGCGGAGCGTGTCTCCCATTTTCCGTATTCGATAAATTCTATCGAGACATAAAAGATTATTGAATGAAATTAACAAGAATATGGAGTTTTTTTTTGAAAGAATGAAAGAATGATATTAATGATCCGCCCTTAGGGCATTACAGAGAAACTGGGGAGGTACAGACCACCATTCCCCGCAGTCAGGCACAGAACCAACGGCACGTGCTAATCCATGTGCCACATGATTCGTTGACCGAGCAATAAACGCAATACTACAACTAGGCATTGTTTGTAAAATAGTTTAGCAGTCCTCCACAATACGGTCGTCAACTGAGACAGTACCCACATCTTTTAGCAGCGCATTTACCAGGAGCAGGCAGTCCGACTCCAACAGCATATCCGGCCAGCCCCTATCCTTAAGCCAGGTCAGCGTTTCCCGCAAGGCGAGGGCTTCTGCCACGAAACCATCGCAAGGACCCCTCAGCAGTCCATTTCGTCCGACGAGGAATCGACCCGTTTCATCCCTCACGACCATACCGAAACCAATTCTTGATGGTAGCCTGAAGACTGCCGCATCAACATTAATTTTCACACTACCGGGCCCTGGGGGTTGCCAGGCTAATGTATTTCTCTGCCCCTGATTACCTGCCTGACCCGGCAAGATAGTCTGAGCCTGCCTCCACCGGTGATAAAATCCCAACGCTCATAAAAACTATTCACTACCGGTATCTCCTTTCGATTCCAAACCCAGTCATTGCGTCCCCACCAAACAGACCAGCAGTCCATAACAGCTAATTCCAGGTCCTGGGCACCGCACGATGACTGTAAGTAGCACCAGAACTCAATAAGATTGTTCGCCATTGCACTTCTGTCCCCCAGCGGTGATGCGTGATAGCGCGAAGTCTAGTGGTGTGTTTACGGTTGTAGTGTGATATGAGTGTGTTATGGGACTATGGATGTGGTCTTTCTAATTGCTCTAAATTCACTAGACGACACTACTTAGGGGCAAGTGTACCCCGTCATATCAAGTAATAATCCGGTTAAGACCGGGTATCGAATCCACGGGATTTATAATTACAAGTATTAGATTACTCGGTTTCGTATGTTATTTAAGCGGTGATTACTTTGGGGTAAAGTAAGACACAATCACACACTATTCCTAACTATTGGCGACACAGATTTGTGTAGCTAAAACTCTATGAAGTGGGGCGTGAATGATGAGTTATAACCACGATAAATAACGACTCTAAATGTATACGGATAATGGTTTACTCTTGCAAAGACGACCAAATGTAGTAAGACCGACCCGTGAAGTACTTAGACTACGTGATTCCTAGTCAAGGCGTGTCTAATGCGGGGGAACTAGAAATTAGGGCCCGTAAGTTCCGTGGCTTGTCAATTCCTACGGTTTCCGGTTTGTCACTTCCGGTAGGGCAACACCTATATAATTCCCTAAAGGTAGCCCGGATGGCGGCGGTAATTGCGTGCTCCTACACAATAGTCAATTATCAATATCAAAACAAGTAATAAACATTAACACGTAAAGGGAAATAGAGATTATGAATCATAAATTATAAATATGGAAAGTGTATAGATGAAATACAACCAAGCCTAGTACATAGGAAGAGTACAAGCTAATTAGTAAGTAAAAAGGGAGAATCCGCCCTTGGAACTAGCTAACCGGACTCAAAGCCGTCTCCTAGGTCGTGGAGGTGGAACTCTCGAGCTTGGTGACGAATGATGGAGCGGAACGTTGATGGAACGCTGGAATAACCGAACAAGCTCTCGAGGTGGGAGAGTTTTTATTACATAAAAACTGAATCTAAAACCAAAACTATACAACAACTATCTAGGTATAGAAGTAGAAGATAGAAAGTAGAAGGTGTAGAAGGTGTCTAAATGAGTGCTAGTCACTCTTATTTATACATCAAGCTAGGGGCAAAATTGTAACTTCACAAGGTACAAGCATGGAGCAACATTATTTGGTGCAGAATTCTCAGGACACGCCCTGCGTGTTTTGCAATACGCCCTGCGTGTCTTGCAATACGCCCTGCGTGTTTTAGCTCCTGGCATTTTATTGCTTGAATTACCCCATGTACGTCCTGCGTATCCCAAAACACGCCCTGCGTATCCCAAAACACGCCCTGCGTATTGATAGTTGACTTAGGGGACAATGCAGTCTGACTTTCAGGATTAGGCCAATTATTTTCGACATGTGTCATACGCCCCGCGTAAGGTGTCATACGCCCCGCGTGTGCTGAGTCATTTCCACATGGTGCCTCCGGATAAGGCAATTATTTCTGACACCATGTTTTACGCCCCGCGTAAATGACGATACGCCCCGCGTAAATGATGATACGCCCCGCGTATTTGAGTAGATTTTCACTCCTTCCTCGTACCTGAAATACAAATCTTGAGAGCCGAGTTAGCTTGACGTTTTATTCTCTAAATTCAACTAAAAATAAAGGAAATTAACCGAAAGTAAGGAATTTATTTTTATTTTGTTATTTTATTAAAACACTCTATTTTTATAATTAAACTTATTTATTTCTTCTAAAATTAAACCGTAAATCACGCTAAAAGATAGGGACGAAACGCCCCTATCAAACCTCTTCGGACTTTAAAGTTTTACTTGTCCTCAAGTAAAAGAAATCGAAAGACAAGGGATTGAGATAATTGAGAAACAAACCGAAGGTTGGTTTTACCAAGTGCGTGATTTCAAAGTTACGGTTTTATGCAAAGGTTTCGGTAAGTACCTACGCAAATAATTGAGTACAAAACTTATTTGCAACTTCCATGATCAAGATCAATAGGCAATATTAACGGGGGTTGATTATCTTTTGAGAACCCGATAGCACCTCACCAAGGGATTTCGCTCTTACACTCAAATTTAGGTGGGTCGGTGTTTTAGCACTCTTCTTTGCACTTACTCAAGATCATGTTGAATTTGCATTTTCATCCGGGTTTTTCCTCCTATAACATGGTTAGGCAACATTAAAAATGAACCCGGAGGGGGGTTGTAATGTGGGTGGTTTTTTAGTGGTTAGTTTAAAGAGACTCAAGTTCCAAAATACCGACTTATGATCGCACCGTATTTTGCTTCGGCCTTAGCGAATTTTACAAGATATACTTCAAAATTGCTCGGGTGGAGCTTGAGAATGCCTTTTTACTTTTATTGTATCCTTTGTTTTGATAGAGGCACAAAAACAATATTTTGAAAGCTTATGGTGCTCATTTGCTAAGGCCGTGACTTATTTCGGGTAATTTGGGTGCAATTTGATTTTGTCGGTATTTGAACAAGAGGAAAAAGGGTTAAATGTTAAAAAGGTTATTAACAAAAAAGTTGGTTAATAGGCTCGAAGGGGTTTCCTAATGCTTGATGAAAACGAGAAAAATAAATTAAAAAAAATTAGCCTGAGTGGGTTCGGTTTATCATCTATTGCCTTTTTACCAAAAATAAGTGTACTAAACCCGGCATTAGGTGCAAACTCTATGAGTCGAGAGAGTCAAAGCTCTCGAAAAGTTGTGAAAGAAATAGAGTTCTCGTACGAACTCTTTTAGGCTCAAAAATACCTCACAAAGATTCGGGTTTAAATTGTGTACTATCAAGTCTTCGCTAGATTCTCAACTATCCCGTTTTTATTGCATTTTCAAAGTTCATTATGGAGATAACATTTGGGTTTAAGACTCAATGTCTTAGTTTGGTACAGACCTAGACTTTTGCATAAATTCCCTAATTTTAAAATCAAGACTAAAATTTCTTAATCGAGTCATTCCTTTATGTTCCGACACTTTTATTTTTGATGACAAACAACGGAACTTTTAATTGATTTCCGAGGGAGGGATAACGTGTCGGGAAAATTTAAAAGAGTCAATAAATTAGTTTAATTATTTTATTGTTATTAAATTTTTATTTTTGTTTTTAGCAGTGCAAAACAAACGTTAAGTGCGGGGTTGCACGTCCCTCCGCGTTATTTAAAATGACGCTTATTCCAAGGGCGTCGCAAAAAGAAAACAAAACAAAAACAAAAATAAAGAAGGACAAAATAGGACTCTTAGAGTTAGGTCCTACGCGAGGTGTGCTTTTAGCCATTTTTGGCCAGAGACCCAAATACGCGAGGCGCACGTAGAGGGACGCCCCGCGTGTTCTGAGCTCTGGGCCATTTTATCTGGGACAAGGTGGGGCACGCGGGGCTTAAAAGGGATACGCCCTGCGTGAACGTTATTAACTCACGCAAAAAGAAAAATAACAAGTACGGTGCGCGGGGTGTATAGGTGTGTATGCCCCGCGTGGCTTATTCTCCTTTGGATAAAGTGGGATTTTTTTTTATTTATTTTTTTTTAAGAAATGACATGCGGAAAATAAAAGTTGGGAAAGAAAACTCCCTTATTCGAGCTTGGGTTGCCTCCCAAGAAGAGCTACGTTATAGTCGGTGAGCTCGACTTAGCATTTCCTCCTAGGTGTATGCTTCCATTCGCGTTAGAAATGCAAATTCTTGAATAGACAATCCGTACCTACAAAACGGATTGTTAGCTTCAAAGAAATTTAACAAAAACCAAAAACTATATTTACAGAAATTATTGAAGAGTTTAGTTTGCTCCCTTTTTGACTCATTGGGTAGCTCAAAGAGAGTGAAATAACCCGAGGTAGAAGGAACCTCAAACTCTTCTAGTTGTGGAGTCATTTCCATGGGTCCGCACACAACCGGCTCATCGATTAGGATTTCCGGCTCCTCGCAGTTGAGACAACCTACATGATTTGGGGATTCCTCTTGAGAGGGCTCAATTAACTCGACCTCTACATGTTGATCACCAGGATTGGTGTCTCGAATTGATTCGTTCGTGGTTGAATCGAGACGAGACGTCAATCTAGTGATTTGATTTCCCAAATCCCTGCAATATGCCTCATTGTTAGATAATCTCACTTAAATATCTTTAAGCATAGAGATTACCACATCGAATTGCGAGGACGATTGTTGGTGCGAACATTCGTCACCCATGAGATCGTCCCACAGATGACAACTATAATACCATGGAAAAGATTATTAGTACGAAACAGAATAAATTATTCATAAAAAGAAAATAAAATTTACAAATGCTTAAACTAACAATAAAACGTTTTTGTCTAATATTGTAGGAAATTATAAATCCCCGGCAACGGCGCCAAAAACTTGATAGCGCGAAGTCTAGTGGTGTGTTTACAGTTGTAGTGTGATATGAGTGTGTTATGGGACTATGGATGTGGTCTTTCTAATTGCTCTAAATTCACTAGACGACACTACTTAGGGGCAAGTGTACCCCGTCGTATCAAGTAATAATCCGGTTAAGACCGGGTATCGAATCCACGGGATTTATAATTACAAGTATTAGACTACTCGGTTTCGTATGTTATTTAAGCGGTGATTACTTTGGGGTAAAGTAAGACACGATCACACACTATTCCTAACTATTGGCGACAAAGATTTGTGTAGCTAAAACTCTATGAAGTGGGGCGTGAATGATGAGTTATAACCACGATAAATAACGACTCTAAATGTATACGGATAATGGTTTACTCTTGCAAAGACGACCAAATGTAGTAAGACCGACCCGTGAAGTACTTAGACTACGTGATTCCTAGTCAAGGCGTGTCTAATGCGGGGGAACTAGAAATTAGGGCCCGTAAGTTCCGTGGCTTGTCAATTCCTACGGTTTCCGGTTTGTCACTTCCGGTAGGGCAACACCTATATAATTCCCTAAAGGTAGCCCGGATGGCGGCGGTAATCGCGTGCTCCTACACAATAGTCAATTATTAATATCAAAACAAGTAATAAACATTAACACGTAAAGGGAAATAGAGATTATGAATCATAAATTATAAATATGGAAAGTGTATAGATGAAATACAACCAAGCCTAGTACATAGGAAGAGTACAAGCTAATTAGCAAGTAAAAAGGGAGAATCCGCCCTTGGAACTAGCTAACCGGACTCAAAGCCGTCTCCTAGGTCATGGAGGTGGAACTCTCGAGCTTGGTGACGAATGATGGAGCGGAACGTTGATGGAACGCCGGAATAACCGAACAAGCTCTCGAGGTGGGAGAGTTTTTATTACATAAAAACTGAATCTAAAACCAAAACTATACAATAACTATCTAGGTATAGAAGTAGAAGATAGAAAGTAGAAGGTGTAGAAGGTGTCTAAATGAGTGCTAGTCACTCTTATTTATACATCAAGCTAGGGGCAAAATTGTAACTTCACAAGGTACAAGCATGGAGCAACATTATTTGGTGCAGAATTCTCAGGACACGCCCTGCGTGTCTTGCAATACGCCCTGCGTGTCTTGCTATACGCCCTGCGTGTTTTAGCTCCTGGCATTTTATTGCTTGAATTACCCCATGTACGCCCTGCGTATCCCAAAACACGCCCTGCGTATTGATAGTTGACTTAGGGGACAATGCAGTCTGACTTTCAGGATTAGGCCAATTATTTCCGACATGTGTCATACGCCCCGCGTAAGGTGTCATACGCCCCGCGTGTGCTGAGTCATTTCCACATGGTGCCTGCGGATAAGGCAATTATTTCTGACACCATATTTTATGCCCCGCGTAAATGATGATACGCCCCGCGTATTTGAGTAGATTTTCACTCCTTCCTCGTACCTGAAATACAAATGTTGAGAGCCGAGTTAGCTTGACGTTTTATTTTCTAAATTCAACTAAAAATAAAGGAAATTAACCGAAAGTAAGGAATTTATTTTTATTTTGTTATTTTATTAAAACACTCTATTTTTGTAATTAAACTTATTTATTTCTTCTAAAATTAAACCGTAAATCACACTAAAAGATAGGGACGAAACGCCTCTATCAATGCGTGCCACACTTACTTAGCCTTACCACAACCAATCAGTGCATGAAAAGTATCCTCAATGCAAGAAGCGCACCTCGGGCATTCCACTGCGACTTCCACCCCATGGCCTCGCAAAGCCGACATCGTTGGTAGACACCCCGAGAGAGCCCTCCACATTAAATTCTTCACTTTAGGTGGAATATGCATACCCCAGAACAACTTCCAATTCACATTGCATACATTTGGGTGAGCATTGGCGAGAGGCCTTGTAGAGGAGTAGCCGCTTTTAACACTATACACACCCGATATCTCCCACTTCCAATACCATGCATCAGGGTCTTGCAGTACGGTAATCGGAACACTGCGGATCAGATTTCTATCCCTCTCCATAAAGAGGTCCCCCAAGATGTCTTCGTCCCACTGGTCCTGACCCATCGCTCTCAGGCTAGCCACTGTAGCATCCTGTAATGGTTCAGGGGTAGTGCTTTCAACATATGGATTTGTATCCGGAACCCACGCCCCCCCCCCACACACAAGTTTGTCCGCCCGAGCCAATAGATATACGCGCACCATCTCTTATCACATGTTGAGCCGCCATTATACTTCTCCACACATAGCTGGGGTTATTTCCAACTCTAGCACTCAAGAAGTCAGAGGAAGGAAAGTACCGTGCTTTATAGACTCTCGCCACCAGGGAATCTGTGTTAGTAAGCAACCTCCATACTTGTTTGGCTAACATAGCTAGGTTAAACGGTCGAAGCTTCCTGAACCCCATGCCTCCATACTTCTTCGGAACATAAAGCCTGTCCCAAGATTGCCAATGTAAGCCCCTCTGTCCCTGACCTGGCGACCCCCACCAGAAGGAATTCATCATTTTTTCCAATTCTACGCATAACCCATGTGGAATTAAGAAGAGACCCATCGCATAAGTTGCTAGGGCTTGAAGGACAACCTTGAGCAGTGTTTCTTTCCCTGCATGAGAGAGAAATCTATTTTTTCAGCCATTCAGCCGCTTTGAGAAAGCCTCATCCAGGTAACTAAAGATCTGGGTTTTGTTCCGCCCAATTAAAGAAGGCAATCCAAGGTACCTGTCCGGAACCGCAATTCGTGAAATTCCCATAATAGAACAGAGCGCTTCGCATCTTTCAGAAGAGCAGTTTTTACTGAAAGAGATGGATGATTTTTCAAAATTAACATGCTGACCAGAGGCTTCCCCATACAACCTTAACCCTTCCTTAACTGCTTCACACTCTCCCGGTGTCGCTCTAAAGAACAGGTAGCTATCATCTGCAAAGAATAGGTGAGAAATTGGGGGTGCTCTTCTAGCAATACTACAACCGTGGATAATCCCTCTCTCCTCCATATCTGTCAAGTATGCTGATAAGCCTTCCGCACATAACAAGAACAAATACGGGGAAATTGGGTCTCCCTGGCGGAGTCCTCTTTGTGACCGGATAGGTCCCACTGTGTGGTTCTAGTGTATAATATGGTATCTTGCCTTCGAAACATACTGCATAACCAGAGCAATCCATTGCTGAGCAAATCCTAGCTTCCTCATAATACTCTCTAAGAAGGAACATTCAACCCTGTCATACGTCTTAGCCATATCCAGCTTTAGTGATGCATATCTTGTCAGACCTTGTGATTTCTTGTCTAACCAATGGTTAACTTCAAATGCCAACATAACATTATCAGTAATAAGCCGACCAGGGACAAAAGCACTTTGATTAGCAGAAATAATGAGGTGAAGGCATTTTTTGAGGCGATTGGCAATAGCCTTTGCAAGAATTTTATAAATGACATTGCACAGGGCAATGGGCCTCAAATCAGACACCAATTCCGGATTAGACTTCTTTGGTATCAGGATGAGATTGGTATCATGGATCGCCTCGAGAAACACAACAGAATTAAGCCACCCTAGATAGGCAGAGGTCACATCCTGGCCTACCACACCCCACTGAGATTGATAGAAACCCGGGTTAAAGCCGTCAGGCCCCGGACTTTTGTCTGGCTGCATACTAAATACCGCCTTTCGAATCTCCTCAGCACTAAACGGCATGACAAGGTTGGCGTTTACTTCAGGGGAAATTTTAGGGGAGACACATTCTAATATGAGAGTAGAATCTGAGGCACTGGATGTAAAAATATCCTCAAAATAGTTAGTTAACAACAAATCCATACCTGAACCCCACTCATACCACCGTCCAGCTTCGTCGCGCAACCTCCTGATCGTATTTGATTTCCGTCGACGCGATGCTGCGGTGTGAAAAAAATGAGTATTTAAATCCCCAGCCCGTAACCAGTTCAGTCGCGACCTCTGCTTCCAGTGCTGTTCTTTCTGCAGTAATAGGTCCTCCAACCTCTTTCTCGCCTCCATTAATTCAACAGGGGCATTCGGCATCCGTGAGGACTTCCACTGACGGGCCTCAGCGCGGCACTCGCAGATCCTTTCATTATACTGGTTCCTAAGCTGCTCACCCCATTGCAACAGCGAAGCACCACACCCCTGAAGCTTCTCTAGGAGATCGTCACATCTAACAGACCCCCAAGCATCCCTTACCTTCTCACGGCAGTCAATCTCCCTAAGCCACTTAGTTTCGAAACGAAAACGACGATTACGATCAGAAGTAGCATGCGAAACTGAAAGATATAAAGCCGCGTGATCAGAACAACACGCATCCTCAATATATAACAATGCTTTCGGACATGCTAACAGCCAGCCAGCGTTGACAAAACACCAGTCCAACTTCTCTTTAATACAACGCCCTGTCCCCCTACTCTTTTCCCAGGTAAAATGATGCCCCCTCGATTGAACCTCCACTAAACCATAGAGCTCAATAGTTTCCCTGAACCCATGGAGCAACGACGGTGGATGCCGAAGCCCCCCAACTTTATCCGACTGTAACATCATGTCATTGAAATCACCAATGATAACCCAAGGCAAGCTACTGCTTACTGCCAAAGCCCTTAGAAGCTGCCACGAATCACTCCGATGACTGCGTTCCGGGAAACCATAAAAACCG
The DNA here is from genome assembly GCF_963576675.1 of Euphorbia lathyris. NCBI lineage: Eukaryota > Viridiplantae > Streptophyta > Magnoliopsida > Malpighiales > Euphorbiaceae > Euphorbia > Euphorbia lathyris. The sequence goes on along the minus strand of NC_088915.1, from coordinate 4,720,429 downwards.
GTTACTCGATACTCCAGCAAACCTGATATTGAGCCTTTGAAATCAATGAAATTAGAGGAGAAGCCCAGAAGACTTGCAGTATTCAGTCACCTCCATAAAAGAGCAAGACCACCTCCACAATTAACAGGGTCTACATAGAACAAACCAGCATAATCAAACTTTTGTCTTATTAATTCAATTTTTAGGCGATTACATTTAGTTTCCATCAGGAATACAAAATCAGGCCTAAACTTGGACACTAAATCAGCTAGCATACGAACTGTCCGGGTATTGCCCATTCCCCAACAGTTCCAACTTAAACAACTCATGAGTGCGTGCGAGCCTGTTCACCAGTGCCCGCTTGATTGGAACCGTCAATTTCACCACTAACATCTTTCTGCCCATTATCATGTCTTCTTCTTTTAACTTCATTAATAATCACTTCATCACTACCTCCTTGATGTGCACTCATCTCAGTTGTCTGATGTATTTTCCCAGCATCTAACTCCCCCGTAGCTACCGAAGTATTTTCCACCACTGTCGCCGAAAGGGGGGGGGGGGGGGGCTGTCAGTAAGAATTTTGATGGCGGGGGTAGCGAAGAACGGCGATTCTGGGTTTTCATCCAGTTCCCATACGGCCTGCCGGCTTTCCCAGGGTCCTCTAGCTCAAGCATCTCCTCACAAAACTTGTCTGCATGGCCAATCTTGCCGCAATAAAAACAGAAGGTAGGAAGCTTCTCATAGCGAAACTGAATCCAGGAGAAATCCCCACCCTGTTTCCCTATCTTCATCTTCCTTTTAAGGGGTTTCATAACATCTAGTAGGACCCGAATTCTCATATAAGTCATGATGGCACCATTAAAGTTGTTCGAGTCTGCCTCCACAAAACTCCCAATGAAATTCCATATGCTTTCAGCCACCTTCACAGACATAAAACCCACGGGTAGGTCAAAGACCTGTATCCAGAACTCGGTTGCCCGAAGTGGAGCTGTAAGTGGATAGTTGCCCTCCCCCAGGCGTTGCACAATTAGCAAGTGTTGGTCAAAAGTCCATGGCCCCCCTGCAGCACCCGGTCTCTCTCCAATGGGTGATAAAAATCAAACCGGAACCTATTAGGACTCAACTCCTCAATGAATAGCCCTTTGACCGGCCTCCACAGTTCAGCAAAGGTATGTTTCATCATCGGGGTACGGAAGTTCCGCTCAGTAAGTAGCCTGCCAATCAAACTCCAATCCTTCGACCTTTTCTGCATCACCACATCAGCAATCGGGACTTCGAGACCGGTCTCACCCTCTTCTTCGGCCTCTTCTTCTGAACCTTAATAATGAATATGAAGTTATTTAAAATCTTTAAAATTTCAAATAGAGCAAGTTTTCATGTATTCTTTAAACCATTTGCTTATGGGTTAATTATAAATCTAGTTCATTTTGAAAGCTCATTTACATATTAAGGGGCCGTTTGTTTTGGGGGTTTTAGGAAAGGGTAAGGGTAAGATGAGGTTTCATTACTTTTGTTGGTGTTTGTTTTATCAATTCAATTATTCCTTTTACCCTCTTTTAGTTTTAGGTTTACCCATAACTTCTCTAATCTCATTCCCCTTAACTCCCTAAAGTTTTCCATTCCCTTTCCTCCCTCTCACTACTTTGATCATCTACACTCCTTATAAAATTTCTTTTTAGTCTCTATTTTATTTTTTATTTTTATTTTGATCCATATATTTATTTATTTATACTTTTTTAATTCTTGAATTAATTTTACTTTTGATCCTCATACTCATATATTATTTATTTATTCTAAAAAAATAATTTTTACTAATTTTTACTTTTTGATTTTTAATTCCATCCTTTTATTTATTTACTTTTATTTTTTATCACTATACTAATCTCGCTTCTGATCCTTATACTTATTTATTTTTACTTTTTGTCCTAAAAATAATTTTGATAAATATTTTTCTTTTATCATATTATTCAATTTCGGTATTTATTTTTAATTATTTTTTAAAATAAATTATTTGTAAATTTCTTTGATTTATATTATTTTAATTTCTTCAGTTTCATCGTCTTTTGATTGTAATGGTTCAATAAATTGATTTTCATTCTTATATTTACATGTGATATATATATATATGAGAGAGAGATCATGTGTGACACATCTCTTATGGTGTGACAAGCCTTATTGTGTGACAATGACCAATTTTATAATTAACCAAAAGGAGGTGGAAAATTTGTAAATAAAAGGAAAGAGAAAATTGTTTTATTTTTTTTTTAAAATGCATTTTCCCGACTTTTCCAACCTCGTTTTTCAAAAAAATTTATACCGTTGGACTCGTCTTAATTAAACGGTCATTTTAAGATCCATGAAGCTCAAGTAAAAAAAATTCCGGTGAACGGAATCCGGGTGGGCGTTTTCCGGAAAGCAAAAAAGTGTCCAGAAAATTCTCAAAACATTCTAGAAAATGTAAAACATTATTCTAAGAAACTTTAATTCTCGGATCGAAGCGAGATTTCTTACGGTTTACTCTCAATAAAACGTTTTCCTTAATTTTATCCATTTTACATGTTTCAACAATTTGTTGGGTAAAAACTGTAAGGAATCTCGCTTTGAGCCAAGAATTAATGTTTCTTAAAATAATGTTTTACATGTTTTGAAATTTTTTGATAATTTTATGGAAACGTTTTTTGTCCTACTTACGTTGTTCCAAATCAATGTACCATTTGTTCCAACATAATACTTATATTGTTCCAACATAAAATTGTTTTATTTCTTTTTTTAAAATACATTTTTCTGACATTTCTAACCTCATTTTTCGAAAACTTTTATACTATTAGACTCGTCTAAATTAGAAAGTTATTTTAAGATCCCTGAAACTCAAGTAAAAAAAATTCCGGTGAACGGAATCCGAGTGAACGTTTTCTGGTAAGAAAAAAAGTGTCCAGAAAATTCTAAAAAAATTTCAAAAAATGTAAAACATTATTCTAAGAAATTTTAATTCTTGGGTCAAAGCGGGATTTCTTAGGGTTTAGTCCCAATAAAACTTGTCCCTTAATTTTATCAATTTTACATGCTTCAACAATTTATTGGGTCAAAACTGTAAGGAATTTCGCTTTGAGCCAAGAATTAAAGTTTCTTAAAATGATGTTTTACATATTTTCAAATTTTTTGATAATTTTTTGGGCACATTTTTTGTCCTACTTACATTGTTCCAAATCAGTGTACCATTCGTTCCAACATAATACTTGTATTGTTCCAACAGAAAAATGTTTTATTTCTTTTCTTTAAAATACATTTTTCCGACATTTCTAATCTTGTTTTTCGAAAAATTTTATACTATTATACTCGTCTAAATTAGACGGTCATTTTAAGATCCCTGAAGCTCAAGATAAAAAAATTCCGGTGAACGGAATCCGGGTGAGCGTTTTCTGGCGACAAACAAAGTGTCCAGAAAATTCTTAAAACATTCCAGAAAATGTAAAACATCATTCTAAGAAACTTTAATTCTTGGGTCGAAGCGGGATTTCTTACGGTATAGTCCCAACAAATTGTTGAAGCATGTAAAATGGATAAAATTAAGGAAAAAGTTTTATTGGGACTAAACCGTAAGAAATTCTGTTTCGACCCAAGAATTAAAGTTTCTTAGAATAATGTTTACATTTTTTGGAATTTTTTGAGAATTTTCTGGGCACTTTTTTCTCGCCGGAAAACGCCCACCCGGATTCCGTTCACCGAAATTTTTTTTACTTGAGCTTCAGGGATCTTAAAATGACCGTCTAATTTAGACGAGTCTAATAGTATACATTTTTTTGAAAAACGATGTTAGAGATGTCGGGAAAATGTATTTTAAAGAAAAGGAATAAAACAATTTTCTCTATCCTTTCTTTCATTTTATTTACCAATTTGCCACCTTGCCCTTTTTAATTATCATCATAACTACGTAGTTTTGTTATGTCACACAATAAGCTCCTTGTCACAACTTAAGCCATTGTCATACTGGATCTCACCCATATATATATATATATATATATATATATATATATATATATTACTGTTAAAAACACAACTTTTGTTTATTACCTCATTTGAACCAAACAACTACAAAGGGAATCATGAGTGTATCATTCCCTTAGTGGAACTGAAACAAACAGGCAAGAGAATTAAAGGTCATTCAATTCTTTTCTCCTTGTTTCCATTTCTTGATTCCATTCCGTTACCCTTGTGTGAACCAAACGCCCCCTAAATCTAATTATCCAACATCTTACAAATCTAGACACTTTCACTAAACTTGGACAAAAATACTCTCATCTTCAACCTCAAACATATCGAAAACTCCTATCTTTCATTCTTTCTTCCTTTTTTTTTTGTTTTTTATATGTGTAAGATGATGTGTATGTTAAGGATTAATGAAAATAGTTTAGGTTTATGCAATTTGAAATCATATATCCCATTGAAACTCTGCATTTTCAACAAATTCTCGTAATACTGCACTTTTTTGTAATTCCCAATATTTGTCACATCTGTTGCATTTCGATCTAATGCGACAATGATGTAGTGTTTTTAATGTTGTCGCGCCTGTCGCATTTTATTAGGATAAAATGCGACAAGCTCATACTACTGAGAAGGTTAACTGAATATTTTATGCAAGTTCAGAAAGCTATTGAGACACTTTAAAGTTTAAAGGCTAATCATTTTTTTTTTTTTTGAAGAAGTTTAAGGGGAAATGATGTATTAAGTCAATAAAAAATAATAATCATTATGGTTTTTTATTTTATTTTTGCTTTGTTTGATTATTTTACGTTGCTTGTGCTTTGTGCATTTAGTGGAACCTTCCTTTTTGCAGACAATATTCTTGTTTGCATCTCAGAAATTCAACTGTTTGGTGTTTGTTTTCATGATATAAAATTCAAACTCAAAAAATGAAAATTTAAAATACACGTTTTAAAGCTGTGCGGTCCAAAGTATTGGATTTGGGTCAAAACAGATAATATCTATATGATATTAAGTCAGAATGTTATAATTAGTATCAGAGCCGGCTCTCCACTACGATGTGTGGCTCGGGGACGAACCAGGCGGAAGCTGATGCGCCTGTGACAACCTGGTCCGGAGTGGGTGGCGTGGGGTAGAAGGCCTGAGCAAGAAACGACCCTAAGGGATGACAATGGGCAAAAATGAATTGAATCCCATATCGAAAATGTAGAGGGGAGTGAATGTGGCTTATTAGTAAAGTGTGAATTCAATACATGTAGACGCGTTTTAAAGCCGTTGAGGCCAGATGTTGGATTTGGACTAAAACGGACAATATCTACATGGTATTGGACCAATGTGTTACAATAAAAAATGTCATATATCATTCTATTAGATTAAAAAGTACAAATACAACGTCAAAATTACGAGGAATAAAATCTCGCACCCATATAAGCTACAACCAGTACAAGACAAACAAAGGGAAGAAAAAAATACTATAAAAAGCAATAAAAATCTTAAAAGGTACTAACACAATAAAGATATGAATCATATCATTCTCGTAAGTCGAATCCTGTTGTAATCTATTCTTCATCATTTAGCATCTTTCAGATATTCAGATATGAGTTATTTTCTTTTTGACAACCATGCAGATCTGTAGATCTACTGAGAAGATAGAACTTTTCTGCTCTTACTTAGATCGAAAAATAATAAATTAAAGAGAATTAATTATTATAATTTTCAATATCATTTTGTGATAGATTTTTAGAATATTTTTATATTTTCAAATATTTTATATACTTTGTTAATTATTATTTATAAGATATATTGGAAATGAGTGGGGTTTTGGTAATCTAAACTTATTAGATCTAAGCCTTAAAATTATTTTAATATCCATCATAGAATTCTAACGTAAATTATTGTTTATAATTTTGAGGTTTTCCTTTCGATCGTTATTGAGTTGTGAAGGGGAAAAAATATGAAGATATTGTTTTCTTAGGTTTGTTTATTAAAGCGTAAAAGCTAACAGTCGAAAGGCGTGATGTATTAGGTTAAATGCACCATTGGTCACTGGACTCATAATGGTTGTTTCAAAATGATCACTCAATTTCAATTTGTCTCAATAAAATCATTCAATTTTGAGTTTTATCTCAATTTAGTCACTCTGATAAATTTAATAATTAATAAGCATCAGAATAATGACATATCTAACATGTCAACATGAATCAACTCAGATCTTGGAGCGAAATGACACATGATGTCTACATATGCGCCACCTTACTGCCATATGTTGATTATTTTTATGAAAAACAACAAATTTTAGTTTTTTTTTTCATAAAAATAATAGGCACGTGACTGCCACAAGTCGCTCCAGTCAGAGATATAAGTTGACTCATACTGACGTATCAGATATGACATCATTCTGATGTCTTTTAACTACCAAAATTGCTAGAGTGACCTAAGACAAAAAATTCAAAGTGGAGAGACCATTTTGAAACAACCATGTAAGTTTAGTGATCAATGGTGTATTTAACCCGTGATACATTAGATAGAGAAGGGAATGCCATTTCTTTCCCATCTTTTTCCCTTTCTCACAAGCCCTTCGATACACCAGGCTATCTAGAGTTAATTACACATGTGGTTTGCTAAGTATCAGAAAAAAATACTAGTGCCACAAAACTTAATTTCTTAACATCAAAATTGCCTAACTTTACATTTGATTTATCTTAGATTCATTTTTTTCAGATTCTAGAAATAATAGTCACAAAAAAGGACACGTGAGCCAAAATTTTGCATGTGGAATAAAAAATACCTAGATTGACCTTGTTAGGTTTTGTTTATATGAGAAATCGAAAGAGACGAAATAAAAAAAATTGGTTGGGTTGAGTTTGGTGAAATGTACATTTTTATTATCCATGTATAAAAATCTAGATTACGTGTTGTCTACGTGTTTTTCAGCGACTGTTATTGCGGGAATCCGAGTAAAAGAAGTACAGAAAAAAAATCAAGAGAAAAATACAAAAATCAAGTATGTGGTTTGGTTGATTAGCAAAAACAGTCATGTTGTTAAAAAGTTTATAAACAGGGGTCTATATTTTGTGTAGTTTACAAACTCATATATTTCGTAAAAAAGTTATTATTTGACTAGAAAATTGTCTCACTGATCATTTAACTGTTTAACTTCACAAATCTCAAACTTCTATTTGTAAATTTTAAACTACGTGACTGATTTTGCAAATTGTATTTTTTTTCAGGGTTCTAAAAATCGGTCGAGGCAGCCGTTTTTTAGAACACCATTAAGATTTCTTCTAGTCGGACGGTATAAATCGGTTGACCGATTTTTGACTGTCTAGACAGTCCCAAGCGGGTCTAGACGGTAGGCGGCCCTTTTGAAAAAATCGGCCCTTAAATTTATGAGATTTTTTTCTATTTTAAATAAATATTGAATAATAAAAAACTAAAAAAAAGACCTTAAACTATCAAATGTATTTTTAAGAATATTAACTTTATTTTATTTTGACATATTTTTTTATTAATGTTAGTTTGTTGATCTATTTTTTATTTTTTAAGGACATCAATATAAATAATATTAAAATATATTTTTTTATCATAAATATTTTATATTATTATTTTTACATAGTATAATTCATATTTTAATTGTATTTATATAATAATTTATTTAAGAAAAAATAAAAAAAAGTAAAAAGAATGCAAATATGATTAATCTCCAACGACCTTGTTCGTCCAATTAGCGCCTAGCGTCTTTTGCAACTTTGATTTTTTTTTTTTTTCCAAAAGTCAAATATAAAATTGGATGTTTTTAATGTTAAGAAATTAAGTTCTGTGATATTAATGTTCTTTCTTAATATTTGGGGGACCATAAATGTAATTAGCCCTTATAATTTAATATCTAACTAAAACAAAAGGACGACTTTTCAATTCGGAACCAAACTAACAAAATCATTAGATGGTTTTTATAACCCATAGGTTCATACTAACACGTTATGCCAATAGTTTCTTTTTTTTTTTTTTTGGGTTACCGTTTTGCCAATAGATTTAATGCACAAAGATTTATAGATGTAATTATTAGGGTAAATTACACTCATGGCCATGGAGCTTTATCTATTTTCACATTATGACTATTGAACTTCATTTCTTCCCGGTATGACCATTAAATTTTACACTTTTTAACACCGGTGGCCACTTAACGTCTTAAAACGACCGTTGATGGCTAAAAATAAAAAATCAAAAGCGTTAATGATAATTTAAGGAACTTTAATTCTTGAAAATTTTTGTTTTGTGGTCATTTGGGTGTTGTTTGGTTAGGAGAGAGAAAGTGAATTTTTAGAGAGAGAAAGCTCCAAAAAATGTGATTTTCGAAAATAAAAAATTTGGTTTCATGGTAGATGTCGTTCTAAACAACTTTAATTTTTGAATATTTTCATTTTGATGTCGTTAACGGTCATTTTGAGAAGTTAGTTAAAATTGAGTGGCCACCAGTGTAAAAAGGTATAAACTTCAGTGACCATATCAGGAAGAAATGAATTTCAGTGTTCACAATGTGAAAATGGGTAAAGTTCAGTGGCAATGAGTGTAATCTACCCATAATTATTACATAAACTTACCAAAAAATCCTTTTATTTCATTTATACTATTTTTTGAAAGAAAATTAACTTTATTTTAAAGAAAAACAAATCTTGGTTTATAAAAATACTGATATTTTAAGCTTTAATACAACTTAACTTTTAAAATCAATCTAATTGCATTCAATCATCTCTGTTATTGTCTAAGTATATTTAATACGCCTAATGTTCCTTCAGCCCCTTAACTTATCTAAATTGGTAATTTTACCCCTCTAACTAATCAAATATCCTATTTACCACTTTAACTCCATAAAAATGGTATTTCTCACCGCCTTAACTTGTCCAAATTGATCATTTTACCCATCCTCAACTCACCTCTTATGATCTTATTTACACTCTTAACTCCGTAAAAGTAGTATTTCTTACCCATTTATAATGCAAAATTAATAGGACTTATTCAAATAAATTTGAAAATATATTTTTTTAATATCAAACAAGGGTAAATAATTTACTAGTCCCTTTATTTTTACCTAACACATTGTTAAGTCCCTTATTTTGAAAAACACATTATGAGGTCCCTATTTTTTTTATCAATATTAACCATTTGATCCTTATTTCTATTTATTTTTAGATTTTTAATGGTTATATTTGGTATAAATAGACAGACAGAAAATAACAGAGTAACATGACCATTTTGTATAGTACTATGACTATCCTGAAAACTAAGATATGTTCGGTTAAAAATCTAAAAAACATATATAAAATGACCAAATGATTAATATTGATAAATGATAGAAATCTTATAATGTGTTTTTCAAAATAGGAGACCGTTATATTTGGTATAAATAGACAGACAGAAAATAACAGAGTAACATGACCATTTTGTGTAGTACTATGACTATCCTAAAAAGTAAGATACGTTCGGTTAAAAGCCTAAAAAACATATACAAAAGGACCAAATGATTAATATTGATAAATGATAGAGATCTTAAAATGTGTTTTTCAAAATAAGGGACTACACAGTGTGTTATGTGAACTAATAAATTATTGGCTTAATACATCATTTGCCCCCTGAACTTGTCTAAAAAGCTTGATTGACCCCCTGAACTTTCAAAGTGTCCCGATAGTCCCATCAACTTGTATAAAATGTTGAGTTAGCCCCCTGAACTTGTGTAAAATGTAATAAATTGATCACTCGGTCGCAAAAAAAGTAAGTTAAATGCGGAAGATGTATTTTATGCATCTTAGAATGTTATTAGATAATTCAAAAATAGATAAGTAGGAAGTTATTGTTTGCTAAACTATACAACTTGTCTTCTCTAATATTAGAACCGTATACCCTGATTTTAGTCGTTTTACTTTTTTTAAGACTCGTACAATACATTTTTCGCATTTAACTTACTTTTTTTTTTGCAACCGAGTAATCAATTGATTACATTTTATTTAAGTTTAGGGAGCTAACTGAACATTTTATGCAAGTTGAGAGGGCTATCAGGACACTTAGAAAATTGTGAGGGCCAATCAAACTTTTTAGATAAGTTCAAGGGCAGATAATGTATTAAGCCAATAAATTATTTACCCAACAAACAATCTAACTTTAATAAATATTGATCTAATCGATGAATTAGCAAATTCTATATACTCATTCATTAAGGTACATGTGATTAAGACTGTGGACTACTAAGTGGTTAAATATTTACTTTGTGTTCTTTTTTGGCCTACATAAATAATAAATATTCAACTATAAATGTCATTGTGAATTGTGACTTATTAAAAATATTTTAGGGTTAATAATATTAATTTATGTTGTGTTGACCTAATTTAAACTCATGAAAAATTGATTCTCTTTCTTCCCATTGAAAGGACAATCTTCCGTTTTTACATCTCTCATTACCTTCTTCTTCCGCAAGAAATACTCTTTCTCTTCATTTATAGCCCTAATCATTTCCCCCATTTCTCATTTTCTCTTCCTTTAACTCTCTATTCTGCGATCTGCGTCACACTATTTCAGTTCCTAAATCATGAATAACACCGAATTTGAAGCTTTTTCAATGGAGAAAAAGCCGAAAACGAAGATCGTTTGTACTCTTGGACCTGCTTCCAGATCTATTCCCATGGTCGAAAAGCTCTTGAAAGCAGGTATGAACGTAGCTCGTTTTAACTTCTCTCATGGATCTCACGAGTATCATCAAGAAACCCTTGATAATCTAAGGGCCGCCATGGATAACACTGGTATTCTCTGTGCTGTCATGCTCGATACCAAGGTATATCGCTTTTTTTCGTTAGTTGTTAATTGAAATTGTTGTTATGTGTCTGTTATTTGATTTGTGCCGATTTTCCCCAAATTGGGATTTTCTGTTTGCTTACCTGTGCATGTGTTTGCTGTTTTTGGAATTTTCTGTAGATGTGTAATTCTGTTTTGATCGATTTTTATATTTTGTTTTGTTGTTAATCTCGAGCTAGGGATTTCTAATTTTGCTGCTAATACTTGTTTTGTGGTCCAATGGTTTTATGTGTACTGTTTTTGTCGGCTTCCTGTGTGTGTTACTTCAGTAGGTCCCCACTGTGCAGAAACGCCCCTGCTTTTGTTACATTTTCCTATCACCATTCTATATTGGATTATTTTATTACCTTTTGGAATTTGGAAGGGACATAAAGATGATGTTAGGATTTGAAATTTGGAAGGGTCATAAAGATGATGTTAGGATTTGGAAATAAAGATGTTAGGAATTGGATGGGTTGTTGATTATAAGTATAATAAATGGAAAAGGAAGTTAGGCATGCAATTACAAGACTAGGAGATTTTCGTGGTTCGGTTATTTTTCCTAGGGGTGAGGAGGAGCACATAATCATTAGTAATAGGTAAATCGGTATAACAGTAAGAAAATCACATACTTTACCCAAATTTGAATTCTCAAATTGAGATCGGATTGCATGTAGAAGCTTACACAAAGTTAGGCATGCAATCACAAGTGTAGGAGATTTTCGTGGTTCGGTTATTTTTCCTACGGGTGAGGAGCACATAATCATTAGTAATCGGTAAATCGGTACAACACTAAGAAAATCACATACTTTGCCTATCACCTTTGGAATTTGGAAGGGACATAAAGTTGATGTTAGGATTTGGAATTTGGAAGGGTCATAATCATAAAGATGATGTTAGGAATTGGATGGGTTGTTGATTATAATAAGTATAATAAATGGAAAAGGAAGTTGGGTATGCAATCACAAGAATAGGAGATTTTCGTGGTTCGGTTATTTCGTAGGAAGAGCACATAATTATTAGTAACCGGTAAGTCGGTGTAACAGTAAGAAAATCACATACTTTACCCAAATCTGAACTCTCAAATTGAGATCCTATTGCACCTAGAAGCTTACGCAAAGTTAGGCATGCAATCATAAGAATAAGAGATTTTTGTAGTTAGGTTATTTTCCCTACGGGTGAGGAGGAGCACATAATCATTATTAATCGGTAAATTGGTATAACAGTAAGAAAATCACATACTTTACCCAAATCCGAACTCTCAAATTGAGATCCGATTGCACCTAGAAGCTTACACAAAGTTAGGCATGCAATCACTAGAGTAGAAGATTTTTGTGGTTCGGTTATTTTCCCTATGGGCGAGGAGGAGCACATGATCATTAGTAATCTGTAAATCAGTATAACAGTAAGAAAATCACGTACTTTACCCAAATCCGAACTCTCAAATTGAGACCCCATTGCACCTTACACATATCCATATCTCAAGAGCACAAGTTCTAAACCTCTAAGCGAAAATAAATAAGCAAAAATCCTTGCTTATATTAGGCTTGAATTGTAATCTTTCTTAATAGGATTCACCTAAAATGGAAGTTTCCAATTCCTATGCTAATTAGGAAAACCAAACTAAATAGGATTCTAGACGTAACTTAATAGATTATATGTCAGATTTTGACTGACATAATTGAGCAGTTATGGTGAAGCTAACTAACTAATCAGTTAATGTAGAACGATTATTTAGTTATTCGTGGTTCGGTTATTTCCCTACGAGCAAGGAGGAGCACATAATCATTAGTAATCGGTAAATTCATACGACATAAGAAAATCACACAATTTACCCAAAACTCCATCTATGCATATAGGAAGAGCACAAGTTCTAACCTCTTATCGCAAATAAATAAGCAAACGATCCTTGCTTGTATAGGCTTAAAAATGTAATCTTTTTTTTTTTAAATCGCGCACAATGCGCTTACATTAAAGAAGAAAGAAAAAACCCCACCAGACCCGGATGTGATTCAAACCTATGACCTCCCTAGTCATAGGTAAGCTCTCAACCACTAGGCTAAGAGTTTCACCACTTAAAAAGGAAGTTTTCAATTCCTATTCTAATTAGGAAAACCAAACTAAATAGAATTATAGACAACCCTTGATAGATTATATATCAGTTTTTTACAGACATAATTGAACAATTACGGTGAAGCAACTAACTAAGCAGTTAATGTAGAACGGTTATTTAGTTATTGGGATACGGACACAACACAGATGCAAGTGATAATTTTATGTATTCTTTAGGTTGTTTTCCCTTCCATGTTTCTTTGCTGATATAATTTGGAGTTATTTAGGTAATAAGACAAAAAAAAAAAACGAGGTTTTCAACAGCTAAACGGCCTTGAGCATAGTTCTTCAGTCCCTCTTTGTGAATGATAGTAAATTAAACATTTGCTTATGTGGTAAATCTGCATCTAAGTATACCACCAGGATTCACTTATAGGGGTCCTTGTGGCGGTCTCTCGTGATTTATTGGTGCTAAATTGATATTTTGTGGGTGTTTTTACATAAAAAATTGAAGTCGCATACACTGTTTCTATAGAATTTTTGGTAGACAGTGGGTGCTCAAGCCCCCCGATCCGTCCCTGACCACATTAGTGTACTCTATGCTTTGATTAAAATGCAAAAATCATTCATCCTTTTCTACTGGATATCATTTCGCAGTTGAATTAATTTGGACACTTAATTGAAGTCTAAGAAATCTGATAAACACTAATAGTTAACTTAATAATGCAGGGACCGGAGATTCGAACCGGATTTTTGAAGGATGGAAAGCCCATCCAGCTGAAACTGGGCCAAGAAATCACTATATCTACTGACTACAGCATACAAGGTGATTCGAACATGATTTGCATGAGCTACAAAAAGTTGGCTGAGGATGTGAAGCCTGGGATGGTTATACTTTGTGCGGACGGAACAATTTCATTTACTGTTCTGTCATGTGACAAAGCAGCGGGTTTAGTTCAATGTCGATGTGAGAATTCTGCTGTTCTTGGCGAGAGGAAGAATGTTAATCTTCCTGGAGTCATAGTTGATCTTCCAACCTTGACAGAGAAGGACAAAGAGGATATCTTGAAGTGGGGAGTCCCTAACCAAATTGACATGATTGCTTTGTCTTTTGTTCGGAAAGGCTCGGATCTCGTAGAAGTGCGGAAATTGCTTGGACATCATTCCAAGAATATCCTTCTCATGTCAAAGGTAAGTCTATCATGTTATGACAACAATGATTTTTTTTTTTTCGATTCGGATTTTGCTTCTTAACATTGATTAGTTAAGAGACGCTCTTGAATTGAACAACGTAACTGGGTTCGTTGAATTCATTTCTGGAACTTGTTTTGTATATAATAGTGGGTTAATTACAAATAACTACCCTGGGGTTTGGCCGATTTGCAAACCTTTACCTGTGGTATATTTTTGTGGTTTGCAAAATTTTGCATTTGAGTTCACTTTGTCAGAATTTGATCGATAACGACTTCGTAATGAAAATTTTCAAGAGTTAAATGATATTTTAAGCAACTTTAATTCTTCAACTTTTTAGGTTTGAGGTCATTTATGTGTTGTTTTTGATGAGAGAGAAAGATAATGTTTAGAGAGAGAAAACTCCAAAAATGATGATTTTGAAAGATTAAGAATATGATTCCATAGTAAATATGATACCAAACAAGTTTAATTCTTGAAAGTTTTCATTTTGAGGTCGTTATCGGCCAAATTTGGCAAAGTAAAAAAAACATGTAAAATTTTGCAACAATAGGGGTGTGTTTGCAAAAAAAAAAATACCACACGTACCACATCGCAAATCGACCAAATCACAGAGTAGTTATTTGTAATTAACCCTATAATAGTTAAACGTCTGCCGGATATGAAATTCAGTTTTTGCTGTCTTATCTCTCATGTTTGTTTGTCTTTACGTTGAAATTTTATCCCGCAGGTCGAAAACCAAGAAGGGGTTGCAAATTTTGATGATATCTTAGCAAATTCGGATGCATTTATGGTGGCGCGTGGTGATCTCGGAATGGAAATTCCAATCGAAAAGATTTTTCTAGCACAGAAGGTGATGATTTACAAGTGCAATATACAAGGAAAACCAGTGGTCACTGCGACTCAGATGTTGGAGTCGATGATCAAGTCACCCCGACCAACTAGAGCCGAAGCAACTGATGTTGCCAACGCAGTCCTTGACGGCACTGATTGTGTTATGCTGAGTGGTGAAACAGCAGCTGGAGCATATCCCGAACTTGCTGTTCGAACAATGGCGAAAATATGTCTAGAAGCCGAAAGCACACTTAACTACGGAGACGTCTTCAAAAGAATCATGGAGCACTCACCTATACCAATGAGTCCATTAGAGAGTTTGGCGTCATCCGCGGTTAGAACCGCCAATTCAGCGAAAGCAACTATCATATTGGTCTTGACCAGGGGAGGAAGCACTGCAAAACTGGTAGCCAAATACAGACCCGGAATGCCTATATTATCTGTGGTTGTACCCGAGATTCAGACCGATTCTTTCGATTGGTCGTGCAGTAATGAAGCTCCGGCAAGGCACAGTCTTATTTACCGTGGGTTAGTACCGGTTTTATATGCAGGATCTGCTAGAGCTTCTAATGAGGAGACAACAGAAGAAAGTCTGGAATTTGCAGTTGCGCATGGGAAAGCGAAAGGGTTATGCAAGACCGGAGATTCTGCGGTGGCTCTGCATCGTGTCGGAACTGCTTCCGTGATTAAGATCATTACTGTCAAGTGATGATCGAATTCGAGTAGATGAATGAGGATGGAGTATAGATAATATTCAGATAAAACGAAACTTGTTCTCGTCTTCTTTTTGATCCGTTCTGTTGTAATTCCGATTTTTCAAATGTTTCGTCTGGAAACGAACATGAATCTCTGGTGTCTTTTGGACATGAACATCAAGTATAAGTGATTTTTTCTGAAATGAATTTTGGTTGAACTTTTATAATTTTGACAGGAATCTGTTATGTCTGGAGCATTTGTATTAGACCTGGCAATTTCTTGTTCGTGTCGTGTTATTTTTAGGTTCGTGTTGAAAAGAGTAAACCCAAATCCAACCCAAAAACTTGTGTCATAGTTGTGTTAACCTGTTCGGTTAGTATCGATTTGGTGCCGTGTTTTCGGGTTATATGTAATTTTGTTATGCATATATAATAATATAACTTTTAAAAATAGGCAAAAGGCATAATTAAGTTTCTCAACTTTGACTGTTTTAAGTATATTTTTAAGGATCACGGGTTTAATTCTTAAAACAGGTAAAGTTCATGGGTTTAATTATGTTTTTTGCCTTAAAAATAGAAGAAGATATTGTACCATTTTTAAATATTTTATGTCATTTTTATATTAGTATGTCATGTAATGTGTCAATAACAATTTAAGAGGTTAGAATCATATTTGTAAGTAATAATTATAATTTTATTATCTTTATCAATAAAATGACATATAAAAATACAAGAGAATATAACAATAATTTTAAATATTCGTGTCATTTTGTGTCGTTTTCGGGTTAGCATATCAACTCTAACCCAACCCAAAAATTTACGTGTTAGTTTAGTGTCAACCCAAAAATGACATTACCTGCTAACTTCTAAAATATTGAATTTTAAGCTTAACGTTGACACTCCAAAGCAATTTTACCCTAAAATTGACAAGTTTGATCAATTTGAAAAATAATTCATTAAATTGTCTTCTCGGTCATGAATCTTGTCATCTACACTTCACTTATGCGTCATTTTATCACTAATTTAACAGATCATAAATCATAAATAAAATATATGATTTGATGTGATTTTTTTTTAAAAATGCGTTGTGTTTTGTACGAGTAGGAAAAAATATTCAAATATTTCACCAGATTTAAAAATATTAATCTCAAATCTATTATTAAATCACGCAAAATATAAAATCGTTTTTTAGAACCAACTGATATACAATTGGTGCAGAATAAAGAACAAATGAAAATATCTTTATTTTATAATGATATCTGAAATTGACCCAACTGTCAACTTTAATGGTAAAATTGCATCATTTTAAACGTTAGGGTAAAATTGTTCACTGCTATGAATATTAAAGATATTTTTACACCTTATCTATAACTAATTATGTTTAATGTGACAAATAATAAAAGCTCATAGACTTAATGTCTCCAAATAAAAAAATTAAAGGCCTAACAAACAAAAAGAAGAAGCATAAAGCTCGTATTGACCCTTAAACTATACCTTAAAAATCAACTAAGTCCCCAAACTACTAAATTCACCAATCAAGCTATTAACTTATTTTGAAATCAACAATTCTAATCCTAATCCTAATCCATAATTAAACACATAATTATGATTTTTGTAATGATCTTAAGAATTAATAGTAATCTAATCCTAATCCATAATTAAACACATAATTATGATTTTTGTTTACGATTTTTACGTTTTCTCTTCATCTTGAGTTTTACTTCCAATTTTTCATTACACATAATTAGAGATCTCTCACTTCTTAGTACCCATTTGTTTCCATTTTTCGAAACTGCTTTTTGCCTTTCAATACTAAACATGAGATATAAAGTGTTTGGTAAAATTCCGAAGGCTTAAAGCACTTTTTGGCCCCTGACCTATCTAAAATTTGTGCATTTGGCCCATGACCTATTATTAAATCATATTTGGCCCCTAACCTATCAAATTAGATAAAATCCAACCCATATTGAATGAAAAATTAACTCCGTTGGAAAATTAACGGCAGTAACCAATACAAAAATGACACATGACATATAAATAAAATTAATTTTCACTCTATCGGAACACTAGAAAAAGTTTTTAGGATTTTTTTACTATGTAAAATAGTTACTGTTGCCATATCCAGTTGAAAATTAATTTTATTTTTCTATCATGTGTCGTTTTTGTATTGGTGACTGTTGTTAATTTTCCACTCAATATGGGTTGAATTTTATCTAATTTGATAGGTCAGGGGCCAAATATGACCAAATAATAGGCCAGGAGCCAAATGCACAAATTTTGGATAAGTCAGGGGCTAAAAAGTGCGTTAAACCAATTCCGAAACACCTGCTTTTTGCAGAAAAACAACTAATATCTACTGCCTATCAATAACAACAAACAGTCAACAGCTGACAACAACAACAAACAGCCAATAGGAACATCTGAAACAAACACGCCCTTAATAAAGTTTCTAACCCCTTTTGCTTTAATTTTTTTTTAATTGTTTTGGTTTTGCATTATTAATTATGTGTTTAATTAATGAATTAGATTAGATTACTGTTAATTTTTAACATGATTAGATAAGAAAGTGAGAATTATTGATTTCTAAATAAATTCAGGACATGATTGGTGATTTTAGATTTGATTGGTGATTTTAGTAGTTTGGGGGAGTTAATTGGGTTTCAATGTATAGTTTAGGGGCCAATATGAGCGTTATGCCTAAAAAAAATAGCAAATTTGTCCCTAAAGTTTTGGAGAAGTACATATTTACCCTCAACATTTGAAATGGTACAATTTTGCCTTTAACGTTGCAAAACAATTTCAATTTTATCCTTGCGTAATAGACTATTATTCTATTATTTAACTCGTTATTTAATTATCACATCAGACCTTTCAAATATCAACTATGTCTAAAATATTTATTCTATTACTAACACAGTTAAAGTAACATGTCGAAATAACAATATTTAAGTCTTCCAGATACAAAGCTAATCACAAAAATATGCATAAAATGCTTACCATATTATTAAAACATGTATAAACTGTTGGTCCCGTGTGATTAGTTCCAAGGGGGGGTTAGGAACTAATATAACTTTTTCGCTAATTAATCTTGCTGACTTAGTTATTTCAACAAGTTAAACAACTCAGCTTTAGCCAGCTTGGCCGAATTTAGCGTAAGACAGCTTTAGTCAGATATTGACTAGAACTGTTTTACTTGTGAGTTGAGAATTGACATTCACAGAGGTCAGCTTTCAACTTAACACTCTAATTTACTCAGAGCTTAATCAATTTAGATGCTGAGTAAATTTACCATACAACACATACAGATATATATATATATATATATATATATATATATATATATATATATATATATATATATAGAGTTAGAGATTACTCAGTATCACTTATCCTGGGTCGGCCTCTCTGCCTACGTCCAGTCCCCAGAGTCCTCTAGGCTTTTAGAATCCAATACTGAGCTCTTTAAAGATAGAGCACAAACCGTTTACAAGGCAGTTGAATATGCAAGAGTACCTTCCTCTATTCGTCTACTCAACTCCTACTGAATGCTATAACCGAACACCCAGATTTTCTCTACCACTAAGTACTCAACACCGAGCACTCAGCATACACTCTCAATATTACAATTGATAAGAACTTGTTCCCTTTCAAACAAAGAACACTTTAGATGATTACACACAATCAATCTAGCATTTACACAAAGAATGGAAGTTTGGTGTAAGATCTTTTTCTTGTTTTTGAGTGCTTTTGATTTGTATCTTTCTCGCTTGTAATTTTCTGTAAATCGGCAAATTTCCAAATGAAACCTTTGTCCCTTTTATAGTTGAAATGTAGGAAACAAATCATTTGAAACTTGATTTGTCCGTTGAGTCCAAAACGGCTCTTTTAGGGGACAAATCTCTGGTCAGCTTCAGATGTGCAGGCCAATCCTGAATCCTGAATTCTTCAGACGTCAGGCTTGTCTTCTTCCTGCAGACTTTGTCTTTTTGCGGCAGTTCGTCTTTTAGCCACGGACAGTTGACCCATTCATCTTGGAATTTGGCTTTTGCGTAATTCCGAGATTTCTATTATTGGCGCAGAGGGTTGGCAGTCTTTGTCTTCTAGCCAATGGACTTTTCATGTTGTCCTGAAGATAACTCAGCTTGACTTCGTTGTCCACTGCCTTTGATTGTTTGTCAGATTTCATACTGAGTTCTTCCTTACTCAGCTTCATTCTGTAAGGCTTTGTTCTGAAGCAGACATTTCTTCTTTTATGCTGAGTTCCGTTTTATTCAGCTTCTCAGATCATCTTCATTCTTAGCCTGTTGTTCTGACGATGACTTATCTTTTATGATGCTGAGTTGCTCTTTACTCAGCTTACGCTGTGTCTTTGTCCTGTCTTAATTTTATTTCCTTTTGCATTTATATTTATACTAAACATTGAACAAACATATTAGTACAATTAAATCAAAGCACTTAAATTTAATTGTCTCTTAATCATGGATGATTTTGTCAAATCAAAATCTTGTGAAAAGGTGTTTCAACAAACTCCCCCATTTTGATGTTGGCAAAATACATAATTATGGAACTCAGTTTTGAAATTCCCCATGATTGATTTATTCTTCATATTCCTGAAATTGCTCCCCCGTAAGGGATGCATCTATTAACTTAACTCTAAACCTTCCAAGATTTAATTGAGAGAAATTAAAGATATTTGTGCTGACAAAGTTCAATCCTAGACCTTGTAAGATCTGATAGGCCAGTTTTCAGAAATGGTCATTTTTAGAAACATTTTATTACTTCAGTTTACTTATGTGTGAAGATGTATACTGAGTATGTTTCATTTTAATTTGTTTGTTCAATTTGGACAGATCAACATATAATACTAAGCATGGTATTAAGACAAGTTGGATAAAGTGATGCTTATCATAAATTTACTTAGCACGAAATATAAATGTTAAGCACAAATGAAGTATGGGCTAAGTTCTAAACTTTAGACTAGACTACTTCTTCTTCTTCGGATTGACTTGAGCTTGGTAATCAGCTTGATACTTGCCTTTTCCCTTATCTTTACTTCCTGATGCACCACCAACGTGCTGAGTTCCATCTTGGCTTTTCTCCCCCGTTTTGCCATCATCGGGAGGAGGAGGAATGAAAGTATCATTTCTAGCAGCAGCAGACAGAGCGTTTGAATAACGCTTCAACCTTCTTGTACTCTCACTCAGGCCATCAATAACTGGAACACAGTCATCTTGAACAGTTCGAGGAACCCGTAGGGAGCTACTCAGCATGCTGATGAGACATTCATGAGATTTGCTGATCCAGGAGACGGACTCAGTGAGCTGGGCAAAGGATTGATGGTACATTTTGAGCAGAGCTGAGTCATAGAATTGGCGTTGAGCATTGGTGTAGCGTACTGAGCGAAGGATGGTTTGTGAGAAGCCCAGAAGGGTTTCATTGGTGATGGGGTCAACATCCATCTTTTCCTTGTTGACATTGAGAAGACGCACAGCTTCACTCAAGTCACGTGTGCAGGTTAGGTCAGAGGTTAACTTGGAGAAATATTGCTCAATCTCAGCAGAAGTGGCATACTCAGGATGGACCGAAGATCCAATGTTGGCCAGATCTGTAGTCAGCTTAGCAAAGTGATCCTTAAGCTCAGTAGAAGTAGCATACCCCGGATGTACGGCAGATAGACTCTGGATTTTTCCTTCAATTGAATTCATGTGGTTGACTAGCATGAGCAATAATTCAGTCAGCTTGGCAATTTGGTCTTGCTTGGGTTGCTGTGTCTGGACAGTGGTCATTATACTTATGATATCTTTGAGACTCCGAATTTTGCTCAGAAGCTGAGTGATGGATGAGATTTGGGAGGACTCAAGATTCGCAGATCCAGCAGCATCAGCGTGAGGAGGATTCAAATCCTGGAGAAGAGACTGAGCAGAGGCAATGATTCTGCGCCCAAACTCAGTGGCATTGAGATAGGCAAATTGGCCTGCAAGATTGGACTCAGAGGTTGAAGTTGAGCTCGAAGGTGGTGGAGTTGGCTGCTTGGTAGTTTGGCTAGGTTGGTCAATTGTTGGTCCTGGCGGTAGCTCAGTATGAGGAACTGAGTGCTCAACATCCTGTGTATTTTGAGTTTGAGGGGAAGAACTTACAGAGATGTTGACTGGCTCAATATGAGGTGGAAGTTGAGCAGGTTGTGCCATAGTTGGCTCTCCGTCTTGAGCAACTTGGACTTCGAGCACTTGCTCGGCAGAATTTGGATGTTCCAGAGTCTTGGCTTGTTCCTCAATAGGAGTAACAGAGGCTTGATTTTGCACAGATTCCCTATGAGGAGACTCAGTATCATGTGAGAAGTATTTGAATTGGATATCGGAGAGGTCAGTAAGTGGCTCTCGAGGTGGGGAATCATCCAGAAGATCAATAGGTTTTTGCTTGTGTGCCTTCTTCTTAAGTCTTCGATATTTCTTAGCTTTTGGTGGTGAAGGATCAGCTTGAATATCTTCATTGGAGCTAGACGATGATTTTTCCAAAAGTTCATCATTCCCTGGTTGTTCACCATTTTCCTCCTGATGTTGCTCAACATCATCTGGCTCAGCATGATCTGCTTCCTCAGTGTCAGGCTGAGTGGCATTATTGCTCTGTTCTCTCTTTTCTGGCACAACAGGGGTTTTTTCAATGTCAATCCCAAGGCTTTTGATGAAGTGTGACTGGGGAGTGACAATCCAGTTGAGGGGGTCAGCTTCAACAATTTTCAAACCAGAGCTTTTTCTTCTCTGTAGAGGTGGATCTGGTGTTTCTTCATCCTCTTCTTCGGGCTCAGCTTGCCTTTTTCTCTTCTCTGCTGACTTAGGTGTAACCTGAGTTTGGTCAGCATCAACTTTCTTCCCCTTAGACACTGCTCGTACCTTCCTTGGGGACAGTATCAACATCTTTTGAGCACGTTTCAAGTGCTTTTCTCTTCTTCTTTGTTGTTGCTGGCTCATCAGACTTAGCAGTAGCTTTGTTTCCTTTAGGTTCTGCTTCTTGCTCATCTTCTACTTCTTGCTCAGCTTCTACTTCTTGCTCAACATCGTTTTCTTCCTCATCTTCCTCAGCACCTTCAGTCCCCTTCAAAGGTTGGTTGAATAACAACCTGAACAGCAGAGCCGCTGTGATTTCACTTCCCAAACTGTCAGTCTCATTGATGGTCTCTATTTTCCGATCCTCGAGGATTTTGGTGATTAGAGAGCCTAGTCTGAGTTTCTTACCTCCTCGTTGAAGTGCACCGACTAGGAACACATGCATATTGAGTGGGTTGTAGGTCAGTATGTGCCATATGAAGCACTGCTCGAAGTTGGAGGCCGACGATGCTGAGCTTATCTTTGGGAAGATGAAGTTAGTTAATATGTAATGAGCCATCTTCTGATTTTGGCCCATACAGGTACTGGGTATTTCTCCCTTGTGATTCTTTGGCTTACAAAATCCCTTGACATGGTCAAGCTTTTCTTTGGTTGTCCTAAACTCTTTCCCTTCTTTTGGCAGGTTGAGTAGGGTTGCTAAGTAAGAT
The DNA here is from genome assembly GCF_963576675.1 of Euphorbia lathyris. Taxonomy (NCBI): domain Eukaryota; kingdom Viridiplantae; phylum Streptophyta; class Magnoliopsida; order Malpighiales; family Euphorbiaceae; genus Euphorbia; species Euphorbia lathyris. The sequence continues at coordinate 4,697,344 of NC_088915.1, read as the reverse complement.
GGGGTGATTATTATCTTGTGCCCCTTGATGGAGGTTTCCAGGTAGTCAGCATCTTCTCCGTCGACATAAATATTGGAGTAAAATTCCCTAACTAACCTCAGATAGGTTTTCTCAGAGAGAGAGAAGAGTCCTACCCATTCATTCTTCTCAATCCACTCACAGAAGGTTTTTCAGCGGTGATGAAGCTCGGAGAGAACCATCTACATTTCAGAACTTCCAGATTGTTGACCTTTTTGTGAACTTTGACCATGTTCCTTTCCGTGAGCTTCTTTGAAGAGCTTGCTGGGTCAGCTTGAGGGTTTTTGTTAGGAGTTTGGTTGAGCTGAGAAGGAGATTTTGGATTTTCATCGGTGTGATGTTTGCCGGAATCACCACCGGAGACAATTTGAGGGTTCGACATTTTCTTCTCAGAGATTCTTAGGAATTTTGAAATTTGGAGAGAGAGAGGATTTCGAATGCCAAAAGATTCAAGCGTAAAGAGGATTAAGTGGGAAATCTTCCACTATTTATAGAGATTGAAATCGTTCCTATTCGTTGAACTAGCCGTTTCACCTTGGGACGTTCAATCGACAGAGATTCTGTCATTTATGACACGTTCGACGCATGGGTTTTCCCATTATTGCTTACGTTATCCTAGGTGCTATTTATTACACGTGTTAGCTTTTAATGGTGCAAGTTGGCTTTAACTCAGTTTTGCTAGAATTCGAAGCATTTGTGATACTGAGTACCTAGTTCTATGTAGATGAATTTCTTCTATTAGTAACTTAGCATAGGATAATCACTCAGTATGTATGTCTACTCAGCATAGGGTGATTACTCAGCATGTGTATCACTCAACACGTATATTAACTCAGCATAGAGTGATTTTCTATATTTTAAGCTCAGTATGTAGTAGTTACTAATTTTGAATTAACTTAGCATGGCAATCACTCAACATTCAATTTTTCACATAGAATTATTGAAGAGGATTAGACATACCGATAACTTCCCTTAGTATGTTGAATTGTTCACGAGCCAATGGCTTGGTGAAGATATCTGCAAGCTATTCATCTGTTGGCACATAGGTCAGCTTGATCTCACCCTTTAGTACGTGATCTCTGATGAAGTGATGCCTTATACTGACATGCTTCATCCTGCTGTGTTGGATTGGATTTTTGGACAGATCAATGGCACTTTTGTTGTCACATTTGACCTCTATTGTTTTGGTTTTTACTCCATAATCCTCAAGCTGCTGCTTAATCCATAAAACTTGTGCAACACAACTTCCAGCAGCTACGTACTCAGCTTCAGTTGTAGACAAGGCTACTGATGACTGCTTCTTGCTGAACCAAGATACTAGACAGCTTCTAAGGAAATGACATCCTCCTAAAGTACTTTTACATTCTAGCTTATCTCGTCCATAGTCAGCATCAGTATATCCAATGAGTGTGAAGTCATTTGAGGTTGGATACCATAAACCTGCATCAACTGAGTTTTGCAAATATCTAAAAATTCTTTTTACAACAATTAGGTGAGATTCCATGGGGTCAGCTTGATATCTTGCACAATAACATACTGAGTACTGTATATCAGGTCTACTAGCCGTGAGATAAAGTAAGGAACCTATCATACCTCGATAAAGTTTACTATCTATTGACTTACTTTTCTCATCTTTGCATAGGACACTATCAGTACCCATTGGGGTTGATATGGGCTTGCAATCTTCCATATCAAATTTCTTTAACATCTCTTTGGTGTACTTGGACTGACTTATGAAGATGCCATTCTTACCTTGCTTAATTTGAAGTCCAAGGAAGAAGTTGAGTTCACCCATCATGGACATCTCGAACTCAGTTTGCATCTGTTTGCTAAACTCTTTACACAAAGATTCGTCAGTAGCCCCAAATATTATATCATCTACATAAATTTGTGCAAGTAGGGTATGTTTACCCTTTTTCTTAATGAATAAGGTTGTGTCAGCTTTTCCTCTAACATAGTTCCTGGTCAGTAGGAAGTTTGTCAACCTCTCATACCAGGCTCTTGGAGCTTGCTTTAGGCCATACATGGCCTTCTTAAGTTTATAAACATGGTTTGGAAATTTTGGATCTTCAAACCCAGGAGGTTGATTTACATATACCTCCTCGTTTATAAAGCCATTAAGAAATGCACTTTTAACATCCATTTGGTATAATTTAAAGTTCATAAAGCTAGCATAAGCACACAATATACGTATGGCTTCTAGCCTAGCAACTGGAGAAAAAGTTTCACCATAGTCAATACCCTCTTGCTGACTATAGCCTTGGGCTACAAGTCGAGCTTTGTTTCTGACTACGTTTCCATGCTCATCGAGTTTGTTTCTAAAGACCCACTTAGTTCCTATGGACTTTTGATTTATAGGCTTAGGTACTAAATCCCATACCTCATTCCTGGTGAATTGGTCAAGCTCTTCTTGCATGGCATTGATCTAATATTCATCGTGCTCAGCATCGACAAAGTTTTTTGGCTTATGCACTGAGACGAATGCTACGTTGAGGAACTTCCTAAGCTAATCTCTTGTCATTAGTTTGTTGTCAGCAGCATCAAGAATAGATTTTTCTGAGTGTCCTCTTGGAATTTTTACTTCCTTAGGTAGTGTTGATTCGTTTGGAACAGGTGTTTCTACAATCTCTACAAGAATAGATTGGTCAGCAAATGTAATTTCAACTTCTTGCTTACCTTTGGTCAGCCCTTGTATTGATGACTCAGAGGCTCCTGGATGATCAGCGGAAGCTGAGCTTGGTTCATCTTCTTCGAGCTGAGCTAATTTTCCTGTAGGGTCAGCTTCATGGAACTCAATATGTACAAACTTTTCTACAACCTGAGTTCTTTTATTATATACTCTATATGCTTTACTGTTTGTTGAGTACCCTAAAAACACCGCTTCGTCAGCTTTAGCATCAAATTTTCCAAGGTTATCCTTTGTATTGAGTATAAAACACTTACACCCAAAGGCACGAAAGTAGCCAATGTTGGGCTTTTGTCCTTTCCAAAGTTCATATGGGGTTTTCTTAAGTATAGGTCTAACTAGAGCCCTATTCAGTATGTAGCATGCTGTGTGGACAGCTTCACCCCAGAAGTACTTTGGAAGCCTATTTTCACTCAGCATGGTTCTAGCAATTTCGACAATAGTTCTGTTCTTCCTTTCAACAACCCCATTCTGTTGAGGTGTTCTAGGAGCAGAGAAGTTGTGGTCAATACCACTGGTTTCACAGAATTCGTCAAACTGTTGGTTTTTGAATTCTCCACCATTGTCACTTCTAATATGAGCTACTTTTAGGTCTTTGTCAATTTCAAGATTTTTAATCAATGTGGTAAACATCTCAAATGTTTCATCCTTGCTACTCTGCAAGATGATCCAAGTGTACCGAGAGAAATCGTCTACAATGACCAAGGAAAATTTCTTACCTCCCAAGCTGAGTGGCTGGATAGGTCCGAAAAGATCCAAGTGTAGTAATTCCAATGGTCTCTTGGTTGAGACAATATTTTTACTATGAAATGACTTTTTAGTTTGTTTGCCTTGCTGACAAGCTTTACACAATTGATCTTTTTCAAATTTTAATTTGGGTAAACCCTTAACTAATTGCTTTCTAGCTAATGTGGCAAGAAGGTCCATGCTGACATGCCCAAGTCTTCTATGCCATAGCCAGGAGTTATCCTCTTTAGACACTAAGCATATGTTTTTAGAAAACTGTTTTTCTAAATTTAGCATGTATACATTGTCTACACGTGGGGCAGTTAAAATCAATTCATTTGTATTTTCCTCGAGTATTTGACACTTAGTATCATCAAATACAACCTTTCTGTCGCTCTTGCAAAGTTGAGCTACACTCAGCAGATTGTATTTGAGACCTTTAAATAGGGAGACTGACTCAATAGTTGGGTTACCTCCAATAGTACCTGAGCCGACTATTTTACCCTTCTTATTGTCTCCAAAGCTTACATTACCTCCTCGTTTAAGCTCTAGTGTGATGAATTGTGTTTCATCACCTGTCATGTGCCTTGAGTATGCGCTGTCTATGTACCAAAGTTTTGACTTCTCCACGCATGTCAAGCTGACCTGCAGTTTAAACTATTCATCTTTAGGTACCCAATTCTTTTTGGGTTTTTTCTTAGTATAAACAGGTGCAAAGTCATATTTTAGTTTGTGACGGCATACTTTTATAGTGTGGCCATTTTACCACAGAAGTCACAATAACTTACCCTTCGAGGGTGACGCTGAGTGTGGTCAGCATTGTTATGCTGAGCATGCCAACATACCTTAGTGGTATGTCCTTTTCTTCCGCAGAAGTCACATTGGACAATCCGCTTGTTGAACCAACACACATCTTTTGTGTGTCCCCTTTTCCCACAACAGTCACACTGGGTGAACTGTTTATGCTGACTAGTACTTGTGTACTCAGCATGGGATTTATTTTTATTTGAGCCTTTTACTTGACTCTGTAGGGTTGTAACGTCCTTTCTAAGTTTCTTTGACTCAGATTGGACCTCCGTGACAAAATTATGCATTATTTGAATGTTGCTATGTAAATCTGCATTGTCTTGGAGGAGATATCTGAGGTCACTCAGCTTGACCTCTTCAATCTCGTCACACCGCCTGCTGAGTGATTTGATTTTCTTGTTACATTTCTTAGTTAGTGTATATAAATCACCCAAAGCATTTACCATTTCATTTCTAAGTAAAAGTAAGGATGTTACCTCATTGTTGTGTTCCTCCTGGTTAGTTTCATCAGAGAGGTCAGCTTGCTCAGATTGAGAGTGATCAGCATCATCGACCATGAAGCATATGTTTGCCGTTTCATTTGCATCAGCTTCGGATGATGTTGACTCATCACTGTCACTCCATGTTGCTACCATTGCTTTCTTGTTTCCCTTCTTATCTCTTTTTAGGTTTGGGCAGCTTGACTTGATGTGCCCAGTTTGGTGGCACTCAAAACATGTGACAGACTTGGAGCTGTCCTTCTTATATTTGTCACTAGACTCAGCTTTTTACCTATCACCTCTCTTGTATGGCCGTTTGCTGTTTCTGTCATTTCTTCTAAACATCTTCTTCATCTTTCTAGTGAACATAACCATTTCCTCATCATCAGTTGACTCAGCTTCTATGGAGTCAGCTTTCATCACTAGTGATTTCTGTTTCTTATCTTCGGACTTTTCTTTGGCTTCAAAGTTTTTCATAGAGATCTCATGGGTCTGCAAGGATCCGATCAGCTCATCATATTTATAGGTAGTCAAGTCCTGAGCTTCTTCTACAGCTGTTTTCTTTGCTTGCCAGCTCTTAGGCAGACTTCTTAGAATTTTCTTCACCTGTTCCTCTTCAGTGAAGTTCTTTCCAAGTCTTTTGAGCTCATTTATGATGTTTGTGAATCTTGAGTTCATTTCAGAGATGTTTTCGTTCTCGTTCATCTCGAACAGCTCATACAGTCTCATATTCTGATTGACTTTGGACTCCTTAACCTTACTTGTGCCTTCATAAGTCACTTCCAACTTCTTCCAAATCTCCTGTGCTGACTCACATCCTGAAATCTTATTGTATTCTGCAGCATCTAAAGCACAGTGAAGCATATTTATAGCCGAAGCATTATTTTGTAATTTTTTAAGGTTATCCTCTGTCCACTCAGCTTTGCTCTTAACAATTTTCTCATTGTTAACAGTTTTATATGGCACATGTGGACTTTGAACAATTGCAAGCCATGCACTCATGTTTGTGGCTTGAATAAAGTTTTTCATCCTATTCTTCCAGAATGTATAATTAGACCCAAAGAATAGGGGAGGCCTAGTAATTGATATTCCCTCAGGGAGTATCTGTGTTGTTTGATTTCCTGGAAGGAACTAAGTGCTGTTCTCAACCATTTATGGGGATCCGCTCAAGATAGTTATATCTTTGAGTAGTGAGCTTAGGCTCTGATACCACTTGTTGGTCCCGTGTGATTAGTTCCAAGGGGGGGGGGGTTAGGAACTAATATAACTTTTTCGCTAATTAATCTTGCTGACTTAGTTATTTCAATAAGTTAAACAACTCAGCTTTGGTCAGCTTGGCCGAATTTAGCGTAAGACAACTTTAGTCAGATATTGACTAGAACTGTTTTACTTGTGAGTTGAGAATTGACATCCACAGAGGTCAGCTTTCAACTTAACACTCTAATTTACTCAGAGTCAGCTTAATCAATTTAGATGCTGAGTAAATTTACCATACAACACATACAGATATATATATATAGAGAGTTAGAGATTACTCAGTATCACTTATCCTGGTTGGGCCTCTCTGACTACGTCTAGTCCCCAGAGTCCTCCGGGCTTTTAGAATCCAATACTGAGCTCTTTAAAGGTAGAGCATAAACCGTTTACAAGGTAGTTGAATATACAAGAGTACCTTCCTCTATTCGTCTACTCAACTCCTACTGAATGCTATAACCAAACACCCAGATTTTCTCTACCACTAAGTACTCAACACCGAGCACTCAGCATACACTCTCAATATTACAATTGATAAGAACTTGTTCCCTTTCAAACAAAGAACACTTTAGATGATTACACACAATTAATCTAGCATTTACACAAAGAATGGAAGTTTGGTGTAAGATCTTTTTCTTGTTTTTGAGTGCTTTTGATTTGTATCTTTCTCGCTTGTAATTTTCTATAAATCGGCAATTTTCCAAATGAAACCTTTGTCCCTTTTATAGTTGAAATGTAGGAAACAAATCATTTGAAACTTGATTTCTCCGTTGAGTCCAAACCGACTCTTTTAGGGGACAAATCTCTGGCCAACTTCAGATGTGCAGGCCAATCCTGAATCCTGAAGTCTTCAGACGTCAGACTTGTCTTCTTCCTGCAGACTTTGTCTTTTTGCGGCAGTTCGTCTTTTAGCCACGGACAGTTGACCCATTCATCTTGGAATTTGTCTTTTACGTAATTCCGAGATTTCTATTATTGGCGCAGAGGGTTGGCAGTCTTTGTCTTCTAGCCAACAGACTTTTCATGCTGTCCTGAAGCAAACATTTCTTCTTTTATGCTGAGTTCCGTTTTACTCAGCTTCTCAGATCATCTTCATTTTTAGCCTGTTGTTCTGACGATGACTTATCTTTTATGATGTTGAGTTGCTCTTTACTCAGCTTACGCTGTGTCTTTGTCATGTCTTAATTTTATTTCCTTTTGCATTTATACTTATACTCAACATTGAACAAACGGATTAGTACAATTAAATTAAAGCACTTAAATTTAATTGTCTCTTAATCATGGATGATTTTGTCAAATCAAAATCTTGTGGCAAGGTGTTTCAACATAAACAACCTGTCAAATACATATAACTGTTTTATTTTATCGATACTTGTTTGAAAGATCCGATATAATAGTTGAATAACTGTTAAATCAGTCAATTCAATTTTTTTTGTTACGTACAGGTAAAATCGAACTATCTTGACAATATTATTATAGACTTTGCCTAATTTAGTCTCCTCTGCCAGATAGATCATCATGTCATTCTTATAATATGATAATTTAAATTGCATAATCAATAGCTAAGAGAATTGAAAAATATTGTATTAAAACCTCATCATCAAGACTAGAAAACACAAAAAAAAATCATATTAAGCATTTGGTCAAAAGATTTTTATAATTAGTCATATATTAATTAGGGTAATTAATTTATTAGTTCCTATATTTTGACAAAAAACACTGTTTAGTCCCTGTATTTTTAAAAACACATGGTAAGGTCCCTAATCTTTTTTTCAGTGAACTGTTTAATCATTCTGTCTGTTTGTTAGATTTTTTACCATTTATGAATTTGGAAATGACTAAATTACCCTTTACTATTTACCTTCAAATTTCAGAAGAGGAAATCCAATTTAGAAGAAGAAGCTTTTTGTATGGAAAACAAGAAAAAGAACAGATCCAATGCTTACGAATTTAAACAATTAAGAAGAAAATTAAGAAGAAGAACACCCAAAGTTGATTTCAGATGAAGTAGAGTTTAAAGGAAGTGAAAATAACAGAAAAGAAGAACGCAAATCCAAATTGACTGATAGAATCTTCATGAGAGTCTAACGGCAGAGACTAAACAGTTCATCGAGAAAAACGTTAGGGACTAAACAGTTCATCGAGAAAAAGATTAGGGACTTTACCATGTGTTTTTAAAAATATATGGACTAAAAAGTGTGTTTTGTTAAAATAAAGGGACTAATAAATTAATTACCCTATTAATTAAGCATTTGGTCAAAAGAGTTATATAATTATCTTTACAGCCGGGTATGAAATCAAATTATCGTATCGGAATCAGATTGTAATTGTAAATGTAAATGTACGAGTATCTAGGCTTGTCAATGAGGCAGGGGCGAGTTGGTTAAAAACATTTACAGTTACAGATATCTAGACTTGTCAATGGGGCGAGTTGAAGATACGGCGAGGAGCTCATCCCTATTTGTGATAGAAATTCTCCATCACCGCCCCCATTAAGAAAAGGGATATTTTTATTCATCTCCGCTTTAATGGTAAACACACCCATCCCATTTTATTATTTTTCTAAATTAATACTTAATATTGAATTTACTGATTAATAAAATAGTTAGACAACCATTATACTAGAAACTCACAATAAAAATGAAAAATATATATTCAAACATTTTCTATTATTTTATATAAAATTAAAAAAAATTACCTATATTTTCATGTTTTTGAATTCAAGTCTATAATTTGACATTTTGGCAATTTGATGTTGGTATTTTTTGGAATAAAAATAACCCGGTGGTTTAGCAATTTTTGGTTGACTTTCTAAAATTTGACTGATAATAATCTTAAAATGATTTAAAAAAAATTTGTTTAGTATCATATTTATTATAAATCAAAAGATTAAAGTTGTTTAAAATATAGACCTAATACACAAATAACCCCTTGCAAACTTGTCCAATTGTAAAACATAACCCCTAATTGCTGGTATGGACTGCAATTGAAGAAACGAGTGAAATACAAAAGCTGCAACGCTCGTGGAGTGTGATAATCAGATCTTTGGCGTGATACGAATCCGGAAAAATGTTTTTACGGTTGCTTTAAGTATGGGGTAAAAAAATTCTCAATTTGGGGTTATGTTTTATAATTAGACAAATTTAAAGGGCAAGTTGTTATAATTGAAAGTTAGAAGGAACAGATGCAACATTTGAACAAGTTCGAAGGGTTATTTGTATATTTGGCTTAAAATATAATTAAATTCTTGATTTTTTTTGAGGCCATTATCGGCAGATTTTACAAAATCGACCCAAAATTAGTAACAATACTAATCACGTGATTATTTTTATTCCAAAAAATACTACAAATACCAAATCGTCAAAACGTCAAACCAGAACTCATCCCTTAAAATAATTAGCAAAGGCTAAACAATATATTATATAATATTAATATTATATATTAATAGATAATACCCATTAATATTCTCATGATTAACCGTACCTTCAACGGGTGGAGATCACTATGGAATAAGCATAACTATTACTATCCCCGATGGTCCATCTCCGAGAATGAGGATTATTTTCTTATCCATCCCCAGCCCTATGAAAACGGGTATTAGAGATTTTTCCGAACCTAATGAGACGAGACCCAATGGGGTAGATATTATCCGCCCCATTGGGTGGAGATCACTATGGAATAAGCATAACTGGGAGATCACTATGGAATAAGCATAACTATTACTATCCCCGATTATCCATCTCCGAGAATGGGGATCATTTTTTTCTCCATCCCCGACCATATAAAAATGGGTATTGAGAATTCCTCAAACCTAATAAGACAAGACCCGATGGATAAAAGTATTACCCGCTCCATTGACAAACCTACAAGTATCAAAATAGATTACCGTACCATAACGGATTACTGTATCGAACTCCATTCAACTATTCATTTCATAATTTAGCTAACAAAAAATAATAATAATAAAACACAATAATATGTTTCTCAAATATTCAACTGTGAGCAAGTAAATATCCAATTCAACTATTTACAGAAACAAGGCAACACTTGCAACTTTCAACCAACATGAACAACATTGAAATTTCAATAACCATCAACTCGAGTCTCATCTCCGTTTCCGGAGCATTTCCCGTCGAGCTCCCACTGGATTGGGATCTGGAGGAAGGATGATGGGAATAAACTATTGAATGGCCATGTCGAGCTCCCACTGGATTGGGATCCGGAGGAAGGATGATGGGAATAAACTATTGAATGGCCATGAACAACATTGAAATTTCAATAAGCATCAACTCAATCAAGTCTCATCTGTATGAGAACCATTTCCCGAAGCATTCCCTGTCGAGCTCCCACCGGATTGTGATCCGGAGGATGACGGGAATAAACTATTGAATGGCCATGGAAATGCAAACCTTCTACCGTTTCCGTTTCCGTTGCCATTTCCATTTCTTACTTCCGCTTCTCCTGCTTCATTTCCCCTTCCACTTCTGCGGTTGCTGCTGCTACTACTACTACTGCTAGTAGTAGTAGTAGTAGTACTATTATGATTATTAGTAGTATGATCATGATCACTTTCTGTTCTGGTAGTATTCCGAGACCTCTCGGAGGTCTCGGATTTCGATTCTTCAGCAGGCAATTGAAACCGACAAACGGGGCAAGAACTATGAAGTTCTAACCATGGCAATAGACAACCAGTATGAAACTTATGCTTACATGGCATTTCCTTTGACTCGGTGCCTATCTCGAAATCATCCAAACAAACCGAACACTGCATAATGTCTTTAATTGTCACGGTAGGCAATGCCTCGATGGCCTCCTTTTGTGCGGGTGGAGTTCCGTATCTGTTCGGATCATTCTCTGCTAAATGCTGCAATAACAAATCAAGACCAGGTCCTATGAAATAATCACCTAATGAACCAATTGGAGTGTGATTCTGGTTTTGACTGTTTCTTGAATCATATGAACCTTGAACGATAATTGTTCGATTCAAAGGATTGATAAGAATCACGCGTTCTCGGTCTCGATCTCTTTCCCTATCTCTAACTCTAATATCTCCTCTCCTATCTCCTCCTCCTTCAGAGTTGTTGTCTGATTCAGATGCCATTCCAGCTCGAATTCCTTGAAGCAATTGTAATACAGTAGCCGAGCTTCTTCTTCTCCTCCTCATGAATGACTCAAATTCGCGGTCCAATTCACTTTCTCTCTCGCTGTCATCATTCTCATCATCATCTTCTTCGAACTCCATTCTTCTGAATCTTCTACGTCTCCGTGGATTTCCCATCATGCCAAGCAATATCGGCGCCCAAAGGGAGAGAGCACGATCCGAACTAATATCAAGATCAGGGTCCTGATTTTCACTTGTGTCACTACTCATTTCTTCTACAAATCCACTCTGACAAGTCGGACATTTCATCTCGATTTCCATTATCGGATGCACAATTTGCGAGCACATATGGCACCAATACCGTGCAGCCATTGCTTCCTCCATTCCACCCTATAACAAGTAACAAAAGAACATCAATCAACAAAATTTGTTTGAACAGAATCAACTCCAAGGAAAGAAAAATAGCATTCAATTCTCAAAACTTCATACAACAAGAACTGATATCAAACTTTGGAAACTCATCTGAGATCTAACCAGATAAAAACCCTAAAATCACACCAAATTCCACAAAAGAGGGAACAGCAAACCACCAGAAAACACATCCACCTGCAACAACGGATGCAATTCCCAGGCTGGAACCACCCCTCCCAGAGTGGATTACGGTGGCCGGAGTTCAAGGGACCCGATCATCCCCCTCCCTCCACCACCGACCCGCAAGGAAGTAGAAAGCAAGCCACATATTAACTTCAAAAAAAGTCAAAACTAGACAAAATCGAAACCTCTCATCTTGAAAAATTAATCAGAAAACCGGAATAAATTAAAATACATCACCAGATCCCCCAAAAACTATATTTCAAATGAAAAGAACTTGAGGAGCTGTTCTTACCAAAGCAAAAAAACAAGAATCGCTCCCCCAAAGCAAAATTGTGAAGAAAACCTAGAAATAAATGAATTTAAGGAAAGGAAAAATAGAAGAAAAGAAAGATCTGGAAGAATCGGGAGATGCAAATAGATTCTAGTATTTGACCGGAACTTCGTCCTCATCCTCTTCTCTTCCTCTTTCCTTACTCAGTCAACGATAATTATCAATTAATTAGTAAGAAATAACGAAAACCCCCAAATTAAGAACAAGACGTGATGAAGACGACGACGATGACGATGAAGCTGGAATACGAATTAAACACGGAAACAAAATTAAAATTGAGAAATCACAGAAACAGAAGAGCATAGAAATATTACCGGAAAGTGGAATTGAATGGTGGATTTCGGTGAAGAAGAAGAAGAAGCGTAGATTTTGTGTTGAAGAAACGAAGAAATGAAGAAGAAAAACAACCACAGCCACAGCACACCAAACTCTATATTCTCTCATCCGACCATATACAATGTATACATACATGCTATACGTATATCATACATACATTCAAACAACTAGGTAGAAAAACATCATTAGTCCCTAAAACTTTCATTTTTTGGTTTATTAGGTCCTTAATCTTTTATTTTAACACATTTAGCCCCGATCATCTATTATTGAATTAATTTCAAAAGACATGAAAAAATATCATTAGTCCCTAAACTTTTTGTTTTGATTTATTAGGTCCTTAATCTTTTATTTCAACACATTTAGCCCCGATCATCTATTATTGAGTTAATTTCAAAAGACATAAAAAAATATCATTAGTCCCTAAACTTTTTTTTTATTTATTAGATCCTTAATCTTTTATTTGAACACATTTAGCCCCGATCATCTATTATTGAGTTAATTTCAAAAGACATGAAAAAACATCATTAGTCCCTAAACTTTCATTTTTTGGTTTATTAGGTCCTTAATCCTTTATTTAATCACATTTAGCCCTAATCATCTATTATATTGAGTTAATTTCAAAAGACATCTATGTGGTTACATTGTTTTGCTAATGGAGGATTGTGATATTTTCTTTTATCAAAACGAAGACGGTGCTTGTCAACATTTGTAAATCGATGAAGTTTGGGATGATATTTTGCTAAATTTGTCCGTTAATAGTTTCAAAATGAATTTTTTTTAAGAATTTAACGATATTTTAAGCACTTTTAATTTTGAAAAGTAAAAAAATTGGGTTCATAATAAATGTTAAAGAACTTTAATTCTTGAAAATTTTCACTTTGAGGTCGTTAATTGTCATATTTTGCAATGTCATTCCAAAAGTCATCGATTAGTAAATATCAACAAGTATAATCCTCGTTTTGATAAAAAAAAAAATACTACAGTACTCCATCTGCAAAACAATGTAACTATATATTTTTTTTTAATTAACCCTTTTTTTTGTATTAAGCTCTTGCTTGCGAAATTAGTTAATCGCATACATTTAATTGAGTTAAAAAGGCGTTATTCATTTTATCTGTGTTTGAAATTATATTATTTATAATTTGAATTAAGATTTGTATAGTTTGCTTATAGCCCCATTACACATAAAAAATATGCTTCTAAGTTGCAAAAATTTACAAATTTCAAATCCAATTGAAATGAATAACACTATGTTAACCAAGTTTTACGTTTAAAGCTGGTTTTTTTGGACATCGGGGTTTAATATGATAAAAAAAACAAAAGATAAACGACTTAATGTACTATATAAAAAAGGCTTAAAGCATTATTTGGCCTCTGACCTATCCAAAATTTTATCATTTGGTCCCTGACCTATTATTTGGTCACATTTGGCCCATGACCTATCCCAATTAGTGAAATTTCACCCAATTTGTATTCAAACTTAACCGAATCGTTATCTCATTGATAAGTAACGATTTTTTGACACTTGAACTTGAAACGCGATATTTCTTAAAGTTTTTTTACCACATTATATGTGGAAATAATTAATTAGATTAAAAAAATAAAAAATAAAAAACAAATCCCGAACTAAAATCTATTAAGTTCATGTGTCAAAATATCGTTACTTATCAATAAGATAACGATTCGGTTAAGTTTGAATACAAATTGGGTGAAATTTTACCAATTGGGATAGTTCAGGGGCCAAATGTGACCAAATAATAGGTCAGAGGCCAAATGACAAAATTTTGGATAGGTCAGGGGCCAAATAATGCTTTAAGCCTATAAAAAATCAAGAGTTTGATAACAAAAAAAATGAAAGATCAAGGACTTATGATGATATTTGCCAAACAACTAACATAAAACCGCGTCTCCTTCTTCCATTCCTTGCTTTTGTCAATTAAGTTTTATTTTTATTTTTGCTTAATACATCATTTACCTCCTGAACTTTCTAAAAAATTTGATTGACCCCTGAACTTTCAAAATATCCTAATAGCCTCCTAAACTTATATTAAATATTCAGTTAGCCACTAAACTTGCGTAAAATATAATCAATTGATAACTCGATTGCAAAAATATAAGTTAAATACAGAAGATGTATTCCGCGTGTCTTAGAATTTATTATATAATTAAAAAATAGAGTAAAAATGAAGTTATTACTTGCTCAACTATAAACCTTGTACTCTCTAATATTACAACCGCAATACTCTGATCTTGATTGTTTTACTTTTTTTTAAGACGTGTGCAATACATTTTTCGCATTTAACTTATTTTTTTTTGCAATCGAGTGATCAATTGATTACATTTTACGCAAGTTCAGGGGGCTAACTAAATATTTTATGCAAATTCAGAAAGCTATCAGGAAACTTTGAAAATTCAAGGGGCCAATCAAATTTTTTGGACAAGTTCAGAGGGCAAATGATGTATTAAGTTTTTTTTTTTTTTAAATCAACTTGGTTTTTGTTATTTATCGTAAAATGTATGATTAAATCCCCAATTTCTTTTTTCAAAAAAGAAACCCCTAATTTCATTTATTTATTTGTATTTTTATTTTGTAAGTATTAAGTGTGCGTATGGGCAATCTCAAATTGAATAATTGAATCTAATTATACATATAAAAGAAGTGATGGATTTAAAAGAATTATTATATTTGTCTTTTAGATTTTGAAAAATGACAAATAAATGAAAACAAACAAATAGCTAAGAAAATAATATTATTAAGAATTTTAAGGCTTAATACATCATTTGCCTCCAAAAAGTTTGATTGACCCTCTAAACTTTTAAAGTGTTTCGATAGCTTTTGAATTTGCATAAAATGTTCAGTTAGCTCCTTGAACTTGAGTAAAATATAATCAATTGATCACTCGGTTACAAAAAAAGTAAGTTAAATGCGGAAAATGTATTGCACGCGTCTTAAAAAAAGTAAAACAATTAAAATTGGGTATTGCGGTTGTAATACTAGAGAATACAAGGTTTATAGTTAAGCAAGTAATAACTTCATTTTTACTCTATTCTTGAATTATGTAATAACATTCTAAGATACATGGAATACATCTTTCACATTTAACTTACTTTTTTTTGCAACCGAGTAATCAATTGATTACATTTTACGCAAGTTCAGGGGGCTAACTGAAAATTTTATACAAGTTCAAGGGCTATCGAGACATTTTAAAAGTTTAGGAGACTAATCAAGCTTTTTGGATAAGTTCAGCGGACAAATGATCGATGTATTACGCCTTAAAATTCTTAATAATATTATTTTCTTAGACAAAATTCAGGGGATCAATTAAACTTTTTAGACAAAGTCAGGAGGCAAATGACGTATTAAGCCGAATTTTAATTAATAGAATAATGGTTTATGTGTTGAGAATTTTCAGGCGAAACATACACAAACAAACACAATAGAAATAAAATAAAAAAACCCTAAAACACGATCCATGCGATTTAAAAAAATCGAAAGCAAAGTTAAAATCACTAACATTTAACATTAACCGAATAGAAGAAATGAATCTAATGGCTTAGAAAATAATATTATTAAGAATTTAAATTAATAGACTAATAGTTCTCGTGTTGAGAATTTTCAGGTGAAACATACACATACACAATAAAAATAAAACAAAAATCTCTAAAACACGATCTATGCAATTTAAGAAAATCAAAAGCAAAGTTAAAATCACTAACTTTAGAATTGACGACTAAAGAGTGACGGGATCAAATCTTGCAACAATGACGGGATAAAATCTGAATTATTTTCTTTCAGATTGAATTAAATATGGGTAAATAATTTATTAGTCCGTTAGTTTTTATCTAACACACTGTTTAGTCCTCCTATTTTGAAAAACACATTTTAAGGTTCCTATTTTTTGCCAATATTAACTTTGTGGTCCTTTTATCTATTTTTTTTAGATTTTTAACCGAACATATCTTAGCTTTTAGGACAACCACAATACAATACAAGTTGACCATATTACTCTGTTATTTTATATATATCCGTTTATGCTAAAATATAACGATTATAAGTCTAAAAAAACTAGACAAAAGGACTAAAAGGTTAATATTGGCAAAAGCTAGGGACCTTATAATGTGTTTTTTAAAATAGAAGGACTAAACAGTGTGTTAGGTAAAAAGTAAAGGACTAATAGATTATTTACCCATTAAATATTTATGTTAATTTTTAACTTCAATAATATATTCCAAAACAGTCCTATTTAATTAATTAGATTTGACTTTTTTTTTTCTTTCTTATCACTTTCAATTTAAAGGGTTAAGGTGCAAAAATACCCCTAACGTTTCGGGCCAGAAACAATTTTACCCCTAACGTCTAAAATGGTGCAATTTTACCTCTAACTTTGGAAACCAAGAGCAATTTTACCCCTAACGTTGATAAATTGGGTCAATTTCAGACACTATTATAAAACACAGAAATTTTTATTCATTATTATGCACCAATTGCATAACAATTCGTTCTAAAAAAAGAATTTCATGTTTTTTTATAATTTAATAATAGAATTTGAGATTAATATTTATAAATTTGGTGGATTTTTTGAATTTTTTTTGTCTAATCCGTACAAAAAGACAGTATATTTTTTATTTTTTTCACATCCTAACAAATGTTTGTGATTTGTTACCGATAAAATGACACATGTATGAAGTGTAGATAACAAGATTCATGACCGAGAAGACAGTTTGATGAATTATTTCTCAAATTGACCCAATTTATTAACGTTAGGGGTAAAATTGCTCTTGGTTTCTAACGTTAGGGGTAAAATTGCACCATTTTAGATGTTAGGGGTAAAATTACTCCTGGTCCAAAACGTTGGGGGTATTTTTGCACCTTAACCCCAATTTAAATATATACGGGTAATTGGATTTTAATTTCAATATTCTATAATAGTGATATTTAATTAGATCTGGTTTATTTTCTTTCCTATTTTATTGAATTTAAATATTTATGGTAATTGGATTTTCAATTCAATATTTTATAATAAGGGAAAATTAAAAAATGGGTTAGTTACATGAATATCACATTTGTTATAAATAAATACATTGTAAAATTAGCAAAAACTACTAAAACTATATTGAATATGTCACTGAATATATGCATCCGTAGCCATTATCTATTAATATTTTTAGTTAAATAAACAATTCTTTCCTTTCAAAATATACATTTGAAATAATAACCATCACTGTTTCACATTCACGTGGTTCTTTCTTCCCTCAACTGACAAATTTTCTTCTAAATTCAAACATTCACTTATTTATAGAGTAAATTACATTCATGGCTTCTGAACTTTATCTATTTTAACATTGTGACCACCGAACTTCAATTTTTAACGGTATGACTGCTAAATTTTATATTTTTTAACACTGGTGGCCACTCAACGCCTCAAAACGATCGTTGACGGCCTCAAAATAAAAATTTCAAAGAGTTAATGATATTCTAAAGAACTTTAATTCTTGAAAATTTTCATGTTGTGTTCATTTAGGTGTTGTTTGGTTAGGAGATAATGAATTTTTAGAGAAGGAATTGTTCAAAAAGGATGATTTTGGAAAAATAAAAAATATGATTTCATGATAAATGTCGTTCTGAACCACTTTAATTCTTGAATATTTTTTATTTTGAGAAGTTAGTTAAAGTTGAGGGCCACCAGTATTAAAAAAAAAAGTATAAAGTTTAATTGCTATAACGTTAAGAATAGAAAATTCAGTAACCACGATATTAAAATGGATAAAGTTCAGTGGCATGGATGCAATTTACCTCTTATTTATAGGATCTAATAAACAAAAATAAATGCTGTAATTCATATTATTTGCAGTTTAATAACTGTCTAAAAATAAAACACATAATGCTGCAATTCCTATGATTTGCAATGTAATAACTGTCTACCACTATTTTTTTTTCAAAAAAAAAAAAAAAACTGTCTTCCACTATTTCAGATTCAAGCTTCTCATTACTTAAAAAAATCACGTTCCATTTTCTTGACAAAAGTAAGATAAAGTATAAGTTTTTGATAAAATTATTATAAGAAACTAAGTTAGTGATAAAACATAAAAAAACACCTTACTTAATTGTAAATTTAAATGAATACATGATGTTTGTTGTAAATTCCTCCTAAAAAAATTTGGTCCAATGGGAGGTCCATTTATATATTTAGACCAATTACCCAATCCATTACCTATCTATACTATTTATTTATGACTTTCCCAAAATACCCTTCATATATATATAACACTTAGAAATTTTTTATACTTTCTTCTTTCTCTCTTCCGTTTGACTTCGCAGTTTTCGCAATTTGCGAAGCTTGCAAAGATAATATTACTTAAGAACATGAAACTTACTTCACATTTTTCGCAATTTGCGAAGCCTGCAAAGGTAATACTACTTAAGAATATGGAATTTACTTCGCATTTTTCGCAATCTGCGAAGCCTGCGAAGGTAATACTAATTCACAGAATGACTTTTTCTTCGCAGTTTATGCAATATGTGAAGTAAAAGTCATGTTCTTAAGCGATATTATCTTCGCAGGCTTCGCAAATTGCAAAAAATGCGAAGTGGTATATAACATTCAAATCATAACAATAAGAGTGCAACAATAATTCTAACATTAAAATCATAACATTATCAAAATTTACAACAAGATAACATTATCAAATTTTACAACAAGATTGCAACCATAATTCAAACCATAAACCCCAGGAATTTGCTAAGAAGTTCATAAGTAAAAGGAAGTTCAGAAGCAGAAGGAACTAGAACATTGAAGTGCTTCCAAGCTTTACAGAAGCAATAAAAATCGGCGGCGTCATACAAAATCAATGGTTTTTGGGATGATAATGGTGATTTTTCTTTTCTTTTCAAGAAAGAATCCAAGAAAAATCGGCAGGTTCACCATTTTCATCACATCTCAATCACCCATCACTGTAATTGATGTTTTTATATTCAAGATAAACGGACCAGTGTGATTGATGCTTTTGTATTCAACCTTCACAAAAATGAAGATTTTAGGGAGATAATGAATGAAAGACACTTGAAAATGATGATTTTTACTTCGCAAAATGAGTCTGCGTCACATTTTGCAAAGTTTGCGAAGCAAACTTCATATAGAAAAGGATTATTTTGCTTCATAGAAAGCGATTATGCGAAGCATGCGAAGAGAAAAACAACCTGAAAAATGATGAATTTGCTTCGCAGGCTTCGCATAATCGCTTTCTGCGAAGCAAAATCATCATTTTCCAGGTGATTTTCTGTTCCCAGACTTTGCAAATGAAAACTCATTTTGCAAAGTAATTTCTGGAAAAAGATGAAGATGAAACGGTAGAAACTTACCTTATTTCCATTTTTGCCATTGAAATCGACAATAAACATATGATAAACGCAGAAGAACGTCGAATTCAATTCGCACAAGAAGAAAAAAAATCAAGAGACGAACATGAAACAGAAAGATGAAGAACCATCCTTCACAAAAACAGAGAGACAAAGAGAGGAAGAAGAGACAGAATGATGAAGAAAATGGAGGTGATTCGCAAAATATAAAGGAGGGGGGAAGATGAACTGATACACAGTGTTAGGCAAATTCCGCAAGTGCACGGTTTCGCTTGTAAAAGATATCGATCCCATAAAAAATGCAATTGATACTTAACTCATATTGTTTCTTTATTAGTTTTCTCAAGGTTTATAGAAAATCATTAATTTAATAATTGAAATTATCTAACTTAAATATTTTAATCTAAACTAATCCTATGATTCGTTTCCATGCATATCCCAGATACAGGTTGATAGTAATTAAACAGAATTAATAATTATCAATACTGTCAATCATCTGCAGTCATACTGAAGAATTACTCTTCTAATATCTCGATCTAGGATTAAGAAACTTAAGTTTAATTATATTAAGGGTAAATTCCAAAAACAACCCTGTGGTTTCATGTATTTCGAAAAAAAACCCATATGGTTTGTTTTTACCAAAAAAAGGACTGTGTTATACGCCGTTACCCGAAAAACGGAAAATGGCTTAACACCGTTAAATGTGATGACGTGACAAAGGGTAAAATTGTCCGAATTAAAATAAAATAATAAAAATAATAAAAAACAAAAAGAAAATTAAATAAGAAACAAAAAATCCTAAATGCACCCACCTTCTTCTTCTTCTTCTTCTTCTTCTTCTTCTTCTTCTTCTTCTTCTTCTTCTTCTTCTTCTTCTTCTTCTTCTTCTTCAGATTTCTGCTAAAGTTATATAAATAATTAAAGTTACTTATATATTTACTATAAATCTATAACATCGAATTAAATAAATCGATTCATCTTTGAAATACAATTTTTCCGAATTCAGATCGCTCGTGTTCAATCGATTCCATCCGTTCCATCGATGCCATTGATTTCTGGATTCAATTTCTTCATCCAACCGAGCATGTGGTCGAAGGAGCGATTCTCCATTACTAGAACTACTACGGTTTTGATCGGATTTCCATTGATTTTTTGGAAATCTACCAGATTTCTGGAAATTTCCAGATTTCTTCGCTGCAACTTATCGATTGAAAACCAAAAAGAATGGCGGCCACCTCAGTTCATCAGTTCGCTCAGTGGATAATTAATTTATGGAGTTCACTTGCTTTTTCTAAGCTAATTTCTTCCCCATTTCTTATAGATTCATTCATATTCCTGCAATTAATTTATCATCATTCATAGTTTTGCAATCCAAGTCCATATAATTCCTACGAATTATATTTTGTAATACAATTCATTTATCAACCGAATCTACGATCACCGGAGAGCACTTCATTTCTCTCCTATCGACCCGGTTCTCTGGTGGCGCTAGCTGGACTTCCGATTCGGCATCAACGTATCGTCGTTCTCTCCATAGCGATTTTAATAATCGCAGAACCACTACACCGCCTGTTTCATCGCCTTCCATTCACCGAAATTGCCAGTTCTGGAATCAGAATTTAAAAAAAATAGAAGAAGAAAAAAGAAGAAGAAGAACAGAAGAGTGGAGGAAGAAGAAGAGAAGAGAGAGAGGAAGAAGAAGAAGAAGAAGAAAAGAAAGGAGGAGGAAGGAAGAAGAAGAATGGAAGAAGAAGAAGAAGAATGAGAGAGAGAAAAATAAAAAAATAAAAAATTTTGGTTTTTCCAATTTTACCCTTTGTCACGTCATCACATTTAACGGTGTTAAGCCATTTTCCATTTTTCGGGTAACGGCGTATAACACAGTCCTTTTTTTTGGTAAAAACAAACCACATGTGTTTTTTTTGAAATACATGAAACCACAGGGGTTGTTTTTGGAATTTACCCTTATATTAATAATACTAACTCCTCGACCTATCGTAGTGACTTAGGATTTTTAAACTAAGAAAACAAGTTTAGATATATAGTATGATTATCATCTCATAAACCGAATCTCTTCTAGATTTATGAACTGATAACAATTCCTATGTTTTGCGTGTATGAATTTCCCTAGAATAGACATAAAGTAATAAAGAATAAAACATTGAACATGGAATAATTTGCATTTGATTGATTGATGTCTAGTATAAATGCATTGATAATGTTAAACATGAATTAAAGGTAAAGAATACAGGAAAATACGGTAACAAAGAACAGTATAGCGGTTGTCAATCCTTTTACTTATCATTGTAAGGTTTGTCAAGCCTTGAGGATGTCTTCTCTTATGTATTTTCTTCTTGCATCTCGAGAAAGCTTATCTCCCGACCTCACTTCTTTCGGTTGCATTGGATGGAATCTCTAGATAAGATACTTCAATACCTCAAACTCAGAGTTGTAATCTCTGTTTCTGAGATATATTTGTATCTCTGTGTATGTCTATATATCTCTATATGTTTGAACATATCTACATGATGATTCGAACTTGTGAACCCTTTGAACCATGGTGGAAATGATGGAGGAATCTTCTTTATATAGTTGTAGAAAAGTTGTGTCCCTTGGAAGACATCTTTCCATAAAGGTGTGATGCACGGATGTGGCTAATGGCGAAGAGAAATGTTGATTCGGTGAAAGGATGTGCTTCCCAGATGAAAAAGCATGTCTTTTTATTGAAGAAATGTCTGTCACGATAGGAGTGTCACGTTCGTGACATGTGAAGATAATTTATGTAGGAATAATGTTTGTCATGATCGCGACAGGTTCAATTTCCTGAATTCTCTTCGTTTGCTTCTTATTTGCCCATCTTTTGCTTGTTTAATGTCGATATTCTTTAAATGTGAATTTTCATCCGTGTTTAACCTATCTCTGCTCAAATCATAAACAAACAAGTGAAATCTTTCCAAAATATTTAATAAAGTAAACTAAATGCATAAATATAAACGTGAATATTCATGCAAAAATATGTAAACTTTGGACTTATCAAATCCCCTACATTTAATCTTTTGCTTGTCCTCAAGCAAAGACGTTTTCCTCCTCTTCAATCGTTTTAAATTATGATTATATACATCTTGACCTAAAAAATGAATTTTTTTTGAAGAATTTCGACATGACTTTATATGCAGAATCTAAAGTATGTAAAAGATATGACTGTCAACCATCTCGCTTGTACTTTTTGTAACAAAATGAAGCTTTCAGGACATCTAATGTAGTTAAGAAGAACAAAAAGGGAAATACAAAAACTACCGCTACAAGATAGGGTATAATAGAGGGAAAGAAGTATAACAAGTCGAATCAAACATCAGAAAGATTCAGACAAGTCTCAAAGAGATCATAAATTTTTTCATCAAAAGATATGTTAATTATGGCATCCGCAAAAGTACAAGTCAAATCAGTGCATAAACAAATATAGGTTAAAAAAGTGACCATTACATCCGAACAAATTAATAGTTTGATCTTTACAGACACTTATTTCTTCAGAGATTTACAATAAGCAACAGCCTTTTGTTGGGTCCCTTTGTCATAGACATTTGGTCCAAACACAACCTCAACTGACACGACATACCCAGCTGCATGCGAGGCTGTCAGGACCATCATCCGATCCAACCGCACCAGTTGTTTCTCTCGGTCTTCAGCAAAATCGTGAAGGTCCACAGCCTGCTTCTTCGCTTGTTCCAGTTCACGAGCCATCTGCTCCCTCTCTGCCAACCATGCCTCCCTCTCATTGGTCAAGGCTTCCAACTGCGTTTTCTGCTTGGTGTTTTCAGCTGACTTTCTTCGAGCCCACCCTATTGCCAATCGCACAAGCAGGCACTGTCGTCTAAGCTCCTCTCGGGTCGCTGCAGCTTTCTCTTCTAATTGACTAACGTAGCACCCTCATATAACCGAGTCCGCATCTCGATAATCTCGATATAAAGCTGGGCCTCAATATCCACTTGAACGACCAACTGTCCGTTGACCTTTTCCAAATCAGCAATGGCCCGACTGAGTCTGTCTCGTAGCTCCCTCATCAAATGATCTTCATGTTGACTCAATGCGTAAGCCTTATTGCATCCGACTAGAGCCTATGACATAAAAGCGCAAACTCAATCAAATATAAAAACAAGTAATGAAAGTCGATAAGGCTAGCACCGGAAGTATTTACAAACATACCACCCCAATGGAAAACAAAACCTCACGGAAGTGATTAAGGAGCGAGAGCGGCTGGCATCGCTCCACCACCTTCGGGACACTTTCTAGTTTAGTGATCTCCTGTGCCAAACTAGAATTGGCCATATCGTCGTCCCAATGCATGTGCCGCACAAACTCAACATACTTCTGCGCCTTTCTCTCCATCCACGCCATAATTTTGGTGTCTGAACCTACAAACTTATCCGATATCTCGGCGTCATAGGTTTGGACCCCCTCGACCATCTTTTGGATCCTTGACCTCTTTGGGGTCCTAACAAGTGGCACCTCATCCTCCCCTTCCGCTTCCTCATCCGTGATAGGGTCAATAGCAATGCAAGTCGCAGTCCATTTACACCGAGTTGCACCTTTCATCGCCATCTCCACCTTCTCTTCCTCTAGCATAACCTCCCCTTTGACCACCTTAGCTTCCACACTCACTGAATCGACACCTACATCGGGGATAGGCTGGCCAGAAGGAACCTCAACTGATAGGCCAACATCATCCTTTGCATCCAAAACGTCGTTGATGTTGTGTAAAACCTGGTTCGCATCCTCGAAGGTAGTAAAGGATCTCAGTGAACCAGTCGAAGCCTCGAAAGCCTGATTAGGAGGTAAGAATCCTTCTGAGAACTCCATCATGTCAAAGTCCATGCTTACCTGACAATCACTGGGAGCTACGATGGCAAAAAGGGGCGTAAAGAATGAGCGGGTTAGAACATAAACATATAATGAAGATAATGAACATGTGTTATCGTCGTAATTTATAACATTTTTAGTATTTAATTAATAGTTATTTTGTACCAAATTAATAAATTTTAATAATGGTTTTTGTATATTTTCTTCATTTTATGTATCTAAGTCACTTTGTGTGTTTTTCAGGCGCTTTCGCAAGGTTTTCGGCATAAATAACCAAAGTCGGGGCTTAAGGCGAGAACTTGGGAGTAAAATGGAGTGAAAAAATGAGTTTTTAGTGATTTTCCGTATGAATCTTGTCGATATGGGCAGAATTTTGTCGAGATGGAGCTGTGAGTTGTAAAGTCTCCTTGTTCACATTGAGGGCAGATTTGACACATTTTTGTATTTTCATCATATCTCCCTCATACGGACTCGGATTGAGGCGAATCAAAATACGTTGGAAAGATAAGAGAAAGATGCACAAATGACTAATAATAATCATCTCCAAATTCAAAGTTTAATAGGCTCAGAAAATTATCCTAAGTTGATGAACATGTTGAAGCCTATGATTCCTTTCCCACCTTTACTCATTTCAACTCCTAAATTGTCAAAGTCTTCCACCACCCTCTTTAAAGTTGAGTATGGAAGATTAAGGAGTTATGGAACATAAGGAGACTTGGTCTTTGGAAGCATTTGTGCCATTTTACTATAAAAGGGGACATTGGGAGCCATTTGAAGACACACCAAGCTTAGGCTATTCCTCCCTCTATAATGTTATTTTGCTAATTCTTATCTTTAAGAATTAGTTGTTTGTATTGTTGTAATTGTTGTTATTGTTCTCAAAGTGTTGTTTGTGCAAAATTTCATCCAATAAAAGTAAGTTTTAAGGTACCGAAGAAGTTCGTTCGACAATCGTCACTACGGTTTTTTCTAAACTTCAATCTCTTTTATTACTATGAACTCCATTATCTACCTTTCTAAGGTGTGTTTTAATCTAATCATGGGCTAAAACCCCCTTAACTAAGGCTAAAAACGGATCTTAACCTTTATTATGTGGTAATTACGTTTAAGCTATTTAAGCTATGTTTATCCTTTTTGAGAACTAACTTATGATTCTTAATGCTTGTAGGAGATGGACCAAATTCCTACTTGAATATAATTAATCGTTTATATTGACTGTGATTAAATTGATTAATCAAAATCCATAAGTTGGACCTAATTACCATTTAGTGTGGCTTATTGGTTTTCCGAGGTTTTTCATGAATCTTATTACAAGCCGGACCAAGGGCAAGTAATTAATCGAAAGTCTAGAACTAATTACTCGAGCGGTTTTTCTTGAATCTTAAGTGATCACTTTAGGCGAAATAAGGTAAAGTAGGTTAAAAAGGTTTAGATTAATAAAACTTAATGCTTCTCTAGATTAATTACTTGAGCCAGAACAATGGAAAGTAATTAATCGAGAGTTTAGAGCCAATCTCGAGAATCTATTAGTTAATAAGAAAAATCACCATTTTAAAAATGATAAAACAACTTAAAAGGGGTTAATGTTATTACCCAACAAAGAGGTTAAGTGAAGCTAGAAGCCTTAGTTTCTTTCAATATAAGTAATCTCTCACCTAATCTGTATAATTTTCATTTCATTTATTGCTTAAGTCTTAACTTGGTTGTCCAAAAAACACTACCTTTCGATTGTTTAAATAATAGATAGTGAGCAAACAGATTAATACTTATAATCACCATCCTCGAGGGAACAATACTCTACTTTCACTTTATTACTTGATACACGATTGAGGTACACTTGCCTTCACATGCACGTATACGTAAAACGCGCTTCAACAGGCTTAAAGTAATGACAAAAAACTAATAGCTGACAAACCCAATGACCTAACCCCACACATATACCATGAAGAGCAACATTCACTTCAATTGACTCAAGCTCCTCCATGTCGCTATCAGTAAAATGATAGCCCCTCTTCCACATCGTGAATGCCTCATCGCCCCAGCCTACAAGATGAGCTAATCGCCATTGGTTCTAGATGGTGTAACCCAAAGCAAGATAGTGATCGATTAAAAGGTAAGCATCTTGCTTGTTCGCTTTGTCATCTGGCAAACCCTTTAAAAAAACTAACCACCCTCTCCTCAACCGCCACTATACGCCTCTTGACCAACCACTACAATGCGTCTAGGGGATCAGTATTCCAGTCGGTCCGGCACAGGAAGTTCCTTTCCATTTGCTTAATTGAAAAGAACCGGTGCCTCCACTCCGGTAGCTATCCGACAGCCCCCCGATGACATTAAAGTTCGCATGTGAAAAACTCACATACTGCGACCGTGGCCCCTTCATCGGTTTGAAGAACTTACAAAAGACTAGCCCGATCGTATGAAAGCCCTTCGACTGGCAGAGTGCGTAGAACCCAACCATCATCCGCCAGTCGTTGGGATGAATCTGTTCAGGACATAAACCAAACTCCTTCATCACTTCCACAAAAAGGGAAGCGGGGGAAGTCACATTCCTGCCTCAAACTGCTCTTCATAGATGATCATCCCGTTCAAAACCGTGTGGTCATTCGCTCGCACATTGATCACCACGTCATTAATCTCATATGGGGCCCCAATACGGAAAGCCACTAATAGTGATGCAAGATCTTCCCAGACTATAATTGAATAAGCCTCATCCAGCAACAGACTCTCAAGTCTCTTTGGCCTCGTAGAGCGGTCATACTGATAAGCATCAGAACCGCTCACACCCAACCTCGGGGCCACACCTTCCTCCTTATGCGCTTGTACATCATCCTCAAATCCTTCCCACAGCTCACTAGGTTACCTAGAATAGTGACTACCACCTACATGGTCCCAGGTCTCACACCGCATGCGGGCCTCAGAACGATCGGTGATACCAACCCGGTGCAACTGCCTCGAACTCTAACCCTCTTAGGTCGTGAAGCACCTACATCTTTACCCTTATCTGATCCCACCTTGTGTTTCCTCTGACGAATTTAGCCAGTATCTTTCAAGGCGAAATGGCTAGGAGCAACCGAAGTTAATTTCATGGTTTGCCCCCGGGACGAACTCTCCAACATAATACCTACCCCAACACCCCAGAGAAAGCACGAAGTAAGACTAAAGCTCGATAGGGAAAGGGGTCTAAACTTTTCTTCCAAGTCGTGGGCAAGGGAAACTTTTACGATAAGAAACACTGAGCCGAGACAGACGATAAGAAATTCGAGCTCAGACACAAACTCTTCAAATTGGAAGTAGAGAGAAAACTCGCAAAGGCAGAAGAAAGAACTGAGAAATGGCATGGGCAAACTATTTATACTACGCCAACAGCTAATCAAATCATACTCTGGACACTTAGCTCTCTTCCTCTATTTTCAAAATTTCCAGAGCATTACAAATGGCACGCATCTTGCAAAAACTGGCATCCTAGATTGGCACTGCTCGACTAGGGATCGCTCGGCTAGGCACCTCGCATCAAACACGCCATACTTATGGAACACATAAGTTAAGCAACGTCAAAAGCAAATACCACATAGGCCACATTGACAATGACATATAGGGGCACATCGAAATCTCATCCTCACATGAAATGGTTCGATCTCCTACTTCGGTTTAGGAGGGGGGGGGGGGGACTACTTGATGAGGTATATGTGTCAAGCCCAACCATATACTAACAGAAACCTAGAGCGTGGAAGGGGACCACAAGCCCACCTAGGAGCCCATCCCACATCTATAAAAGGACACCACGCCAATGCCATTAAGGGGGCGAATCTTTCTATCTATCTATCTCTTTATTATAGTTTACCTCTATATATTGAACTGACTTGGGCGTCAGAGTGTTCCCAGGGACCGATCCCGGTGCAGAGACATGATCCAAACCCGAAGGCTACTCCAACTCCTCATTACATGTTATCATTTAAGTGGTTCAAAACCAATTTTTATGTATCATTGTAAAACTTCTCGAGTTAGATTTGGACTATAAAAATAAGATTTAGTTGTTTTGAACAAAATTATCTAAAATTATCGCATATCATATATTAAACAAGTTTGATTTTGTAATTAAATACAAAGTCAATGAATTAATTAACCACCTTGAATCCTGATTTGTTCGAAACAGGAGGGCGAAACCATCCATAATAGGGATAGTTCCAATGACCGGGGGATTGAAACCATCAATTGTCGAGGTGGTTCCAGTGGCCAAGAGGCTTAGGCCCTTCCAGGCCCCCTTTGCCTCCACCCTGATTTGGATTGAACATAAGGCATGCTCCATGCCATCATTATATTATTCAATCATATAGTTTCTCTAAATAAATTGTAATACAAATCAAATTGATATCCTTATAAATTTATTAGAGCATGGCCATGCATTTCGCAGTCTCGCTTATCAAGGTTCCCAATGGTATCGCTTTCATATTGAGATGGACAAATCTCACATATGTCACTCATTTTACTCTGCATGAATCGTATGTCAATCACACCATTTATAATTATCGGGTTAAACACAATGTTTGATTGTCAAAACATAGTACTCCTCATGTAGGAATCTATAGTAATGTCAGGTCTAAAGATTTAATGACAAAAATATTACAGAGATAACTTTTGATATAAATCCATGTAGCAATCTCATAATGGGTGAGTCAAATACTATATTCTCCAATATATATCCATGAGTTTGATTTCTATTTACATACATATGGTCATCTTATAATCATCAATCAACTCTCGTATTAGTCTTAATTTTTTAGCATTCCCAAAATAATAAGCGACTAGAGACATTTAAAATAACTAATTAATATTCATGGAGATTATTATAAAGCTAACATAATAAAAATGTTTATAATAATGTATAATCTTATTAAAATAACAGTATCCAAAATTGTCCTAGGACAATTTCTAACATCCCGAGGGTTAAGAGAACTCGAAAAAAAAACAAAAAATTTAATATATTAGGAGCTCCTAAACTTGACCCAAATAATTGCTCCCAAGATTGATTAAAGTGACATGATAACCTCACAAGCGAAAACATGATAAAGTTATAAGGGCTAAAAAAATCTAATTAATGGACTAGGGGTAGCTGAGGATTTTAATGGAGACCAAAATCCTTCACCCACCATATTATATGGTACTTTTAGACTGACTGGGGGCTCATGCCCCTACCAGTCATAGTGACAACCCGTCCCTAGATAACCCCTTAAATCTATGTGACAGAATAATATATAGTTTAGACAAATTAAAATATGTACATTTTAAGTAAGTCCATAAGCTAATAAATCAATGTAAGAAAATTCAAAGGACTAATATATCACTTTGATTAAATGTGCATATGGGCAATCTCAAATTGAATAATTGAATCTAATTATGTATAAAAAAAAGTGATGGATTTTTAGTTTTTTTTTTATAGAAAAAAGTGATGGATTTACAATAATTATTATATTTGTTTTCTAGATTTTGCAAAATGACAAATAAATAAAAACAAACAAATAGCTAAGAAAATAATATTATTAAGAATTTAAATTAAGACTAATGGCTCCCATGTTGACAAATTTCAAGTGAAACATACACAAACACAATAGAAATAAAACCAAAAACCCCTAAAACAACATCCATGCGATTTAAGAAAATCGAAAGTAAAATTAAAATCACTCCGAAGAGAAGAAATGAATTTGATGACTAAGAAAATAATATTATTAAGAAGGCCTAATGTTTCTCTAGTCCCCTTAACATGTTCAAATTGGTCATTTTATCCCCTCAACTATCGAATGTCCTATTTCCCCATTAACTCCATAAAAGTGGTATTTCTCACCCCCTCAACTTGTCCATTTATTTCCCCAACTCATAGAATGTTCTATTTACCCCCTTAACTCCATAAAAGTGGTATTTTTCACCCCTTACAATCCGTTATCGAAGCCTAAATTGATAACTTTTTTTAAACGTTAAACCTATATTTATGCTATTTTGTAAGTGGAACCTAAATTGATACTTCCCCAAAAATCATAGGCATATTTTGGTAAATTATCCCTACATATAATGTATTTAACTTGTTTATATCAATGTTCTTGTTATTTGTATTTTTTATTCGTTCTTTCTCTTTTCAACTTTTTTGACTATTATAAAGGGATAAGAAATACCATTTTTATGGAGTTAAGAAGGTAAATAGAATCGTAAGTGGTAAGAAATACTACTTTTATGGAGTTAAGGAGGTAAATAGGATATTCGATGAGTTGAGACGGGGTAAAATGATAAATTTAGACAAGTTAAGGGGGTGAGAAATACCATTTTTATGGAGTTAAGGGGGTAAATAGGACATTCGATGAGTTAGAGGGGTAAAATGACTAATTTGGACAAGTTAAGGGGGCTGAAAAAGCATTAAACCTATTAAGAATTTAAATTAATAGACTAATGGTTTCCGTGTGGAAATTTTCAGGTGAAACAAAATCAAACACAATAGAAATAAAAACAAAAATCTCTAAAACACGATCCATGCGATTTAAGAAAATCGAAAGGAAAGTTAAAATCATTAACATTAACCGAAGAGAAGAAATAAATCTGATGGCTAAGAAAATAATATTATTAATAATTTAAATTAGGGTAAATTTCAAATAAAACTCATATGGTTTCACTAATTTTTAGATAAATGACTGTGATTTACTTTTTTCAAAGTGAGGACTTTTTCGATTGATACTATTAAAATCACCATTGACAACTTCAAAAATGACATATTTTAAGAACTACTAATATTCTAAGCAACTTTAATTCTTCAGCTTTTTTATTTTCAGATTATTTAGATGATGTTTGGCAAAGAGAGAGAAAGTTCCAAAAAAGATGATTTTTGAAAATAAAAAATGTAGTTCCATAGTAAATATGACATTGAACAACTTTAATTCTTGAAAATTTTCATTTTCAGATCGTTGAAGATAGTTTTAATAGCATTAACCCAAAAGGTCCTTGTTTTATTAAAGTGCGAAATCGCAATACTCGTTTTGACAAAAAAAATAAACCACCGTTCATTCTCTATAATTAGTGAAATCACATGGGTTTTATTTAAAATTTACCCTTTAAATTATTAAAAATCCCTAAAACACGATCTATGATATTTAAGAAAATCGAAAGCGAAGTACCTTAAAATTGAAGAGAATAAAGGAATTTACCGGCTAAAGAGTGATGCGAGAACGATAATGACCTATGAATAACGAAGTGCTAACAAGATGAAAATCTTTCTCGCCCTTTAACTTATGTTATGTAATTCTAAAATGGTTTAAGTTATATATATATATATATATATATATATATATATATATATATATATAAAAGGTCAAAATAAAATCTGATTTTATTTTCTTTCCTTATAAGATTGGATTAAATATTTTCCTTAATTGAATTTTAAATTCAATAATAATATTCCATAATAGTCATATTTAATTAATTAGATTTGACTTTTTTTTGTCACTTTCAATTTAAATATATATGGTAATTAGATTCTAATTAAATTTATTATCATAATAGTCATATTTAATTAGATCAGATTTATTTTCTTCTTATCATTTTAAATTTAAATATTTATGGTAATTGGATTTTAAATTCAATATTCTATAATAATTATATTTAAACAGATGTAATTTATTTTCTTTCTTATCATTTTGAATTTAAACATGAGTAAATTTCAAATAAAATTCCTGTGGTTTCACTAATTTTCAGATAAAGGATTGTGGTTTACTTTTTATCAAAACAAGGATTAAGGTTTTCAACTTTAGCAAAATAATGACTATTTTATTGATACTATTAAAATTATCCTTGACGATTTCAAAAATAACATATTTTAAGAACTACTAATATTCTAAGCAATTTTAATTCTTCAACTTTTTTATTTTAAGATTATTTAGATGATGTTTGGTAAAGAGAGAGAAAGTTAATGTTTAGAGAGAAAGTTCCAAAAAATATGATTTTCGAAAATCGAAAAAGTAGTTCCATAAAAAATATGACATTGAACAATTTTAATTTTTGAAAATTTTCATTTTCAGGTCGTTAAAGATGGTTTTAATAGCATTAATCCAAGTGCGAAACCTCAATCATCGTTTTGATAAAAAGTAAACCACGTGGGTTTTATTTGAAATTTACCCTTTAAACATTTATTGTAATTGTATTAAAATACAATATTCCATAATATGCATCTTTAATTCAATCTAATTTATTTATTTTCTTTTTCATTTTCAATTTAAACATTTATGATAAATGGATTCTAAAATCAATTTTCTCATGTTTAATTGTTTTTTAATTTCAAATTTAAAATAAGATAATCATAATAGATTTACTAATATTTAATGAATTTTGAAAATGTGTGTTCTTCTTAGTTTGTTGTTTGTGTGTGACCCTATATGTTCATATAACGTTGGCAGTATGATAAAAAAAATTTATTTTGTCCTATAAATGATAAATGGTCTCTCGGTAAAATATTATGACTACCCAAGTTATATAAAGACTCCCTGATCATGGAACCATTATCCCATATTCAATAGTTTATATCATAATGGCTTAATACTTCAAGGCTCCCTGAACTTGTTTCAAAAGTTTGATTGACCCTTAAACTTATAAAATATCTTTTTAACTCTCTCAACTTGCTTAAAATAACCTATTTGACACTTTTTTTTAATGTGACCTATTGCCTCTTAAACTTGCTTACAGTGAGCAATTTCACCCATGAACTTGTTTAAAGTGATATAGATTTTAATTTATTTAAACTTGTAAAAAAATTCAAAACATAAAAAGTAAATGCCTAATTCGTGATTCTAAATCTTTAAAACAAATCAACTTTCTATTTTTTACACATTTATAGCGTTTTTATAGATTTAGGAACTTAATCATGACACTTTAAGCAAATTTAGGGAGCTAATGAGATAAATTCATGGTCCAATCAAGCTTTTGAATAAGTTCAAGGAGCAACCGATGTATTAAGCCTATCATAATTCATTTGTCTCTTGATATCTGAATTGAATATAAGGCATGGTCCATGTCACTCTTATATTATTTAATCATATAGTTTTTCGATCTCCAAATAGACTATAAGACAAATCAAAATGATTTCCTTATAAATTTATTTGAGCACGATCATATATTTCTCAGTCTCACTTATTGAAGGGATCAATAATAGGGCTCTCACATTGAGATAGAAAAATCTCACATCTGTCACTCGTTTTACCTTCGATGAATCATACTATACCAATCATAACCTTCATAACTATTTGGTTGAAGACAATGTTTGATTATATCAAAACATATTACTCCTAATGTAGGAATGATGACTTCGGGTCTAAGGATTCAATGAGAAAACCATTACAGATATCACTTCTGAAATTAACCCATATTGTGATCTCATAGTGGGTGAGTCGAGTACTATATTCTCCAACATATATTTGTGAGTTTGATTTGTATCTACATACATATTGTCATCTCATGATCACCAATCAACGCTTACACTAATTTTACTTTATTTTCATTCCTGCATTAACTAATTGTTATTCATGAAGATTATTATAAAGCTACCATGAAGACGTTTATAATAATGTATAATCTTATTAAAATTACAGTATCCATAATTGGATTAGGATAATTTCAAACATCCCGGGGTTAAGAGAACTTGGAAAGGGAAAAAAGCTTAATACATTCGGAGCTCTTGAACTTGGGGAAAGGGAAAAAAGCTTAAGAGAAGTTGCAATCTGTTAGTACATTCTAATATTTTGTAAAACTCCAATCTGATCTTTCATTTTGAACTTCAAACTCTTCAAACCTTTGTTAAACATCGTCAATTTGCGTTATCAAGCCACTTTTGCTATTGCTGCAAACACGGTGTATAAAATAATTAATATACCAATAGCACGTTCAATTCATCATCAAGAAAGTATACAAAATGGACCCAACATTAACATAACATGTTCATACCACCGATGACCCATTGATATGAAATGGCATTTGAATGAAGAAACGTAAGTGGATATTGAGATAACTTTTTCCATCTGCTAAGTAAAAGAGAAAAAAAAGGTATGAAATGAAACAATTGATCAAGCATCAAAATTCTACAAGGTTTATCATTGGGAAAGAGAAAAAGTAAAACTCGGAAAATTCCATATGGTTATTCAATAATACGTTAGCTTGTGTTAAACCCAATTATTTGGCACTGCTCATGAGCTATTTAGATATCATATTGTTAAATACCTATGAAGCACCGATACAGGTACGTGTATCCGGAGGGATACGGATACGGGTACGACATACGACGTTTTTGAAATACATGAGATACTGGTATAGTGGGGATACGACAAATTTTATTTATATAATATATATAGGCTTAATGCTTCCCCAGTCTCCTAAACTTGTCCAAATTGGTCATTTTACCCGCTCAATTCATCGAATGTCCTATTTACCCCATTAACTCCATAAAAGTGGTATTTCTCACCCCCTCAACTTGTCCATTTATCCCTCCAACTCATAGAATGTTCTATTTACCCCCTTAACTCCATAAAAGTGGTATTTTTCACCCCTTACAATCCGTTATCGAAGCTTAAATTGATAACTTTTTTTAAACGTTAAACCTATATTTATGCTATTTTATAAGTGGAACCTAAATTGATACTTCCCCAAAAATCATAGGCCTATTTTGGTACATTATCCCTACATATAATGTATTTAACTTGTTTATATTAATGTTCTTGTTATTTGTATTTTTTATTCGTTCTTTCTCTTTTCAACTTTTTTTTACTACTACAAAGGGAAAAGAAATACCATTTTTATGGAGTTAAGAAAGTAAATAGGATCATAAGTGGTGAGAAATACCATTTTTATAGAGTTAATGGAGTAAATAGGATATTCGATGAGTTGAGAAGGGGTAAAATGACAAATTTGGACAAGTTAAGGGGGTGAGAAATACCATTTTTATGGAGTTAAGGGGGGTAAATAGGACATTCGATGAGTTGGAGGGGTAAAATGACCAATTTGGACAAGTTAAGGGAGCTGGAGAAGCATTAAGCCATATATATATATAATTAAAAGATACATAAATAACCAATCATTGGTTGGCGCAGTGGTAGCATGAGGCTGCGCTTGGTAGGGCGGTCTCAGGATGGATCCCCCACAACGGCGATTGGGAGGGGTTTAAATATCGTAATCCTTGGACCCGCCCCGAATCCGGATTAGTCGGCCAATATGGTTCGGAGTACCGGATGGTTTAAAAAAAAAAAAAAATACATAAATAAACATCATAAAACTTAAAGGTTCACATTTCATGATAATCTAGTAAACCACAAACATTGTAAAATCACAAACAACATAACATCCATAATAAGCATCATAAAACTTAAAACATAAACATTTTACAGTTAAAATCGCAACCCTAGAAATTGAAAGTTGAAATCGCAAGTTCAGAGTCGCAAGAATGGGAAGAAATCGCAAGTTAAGAGTCGCAAGAATGGGAAGCAATCGCGAATAGAGGGAGAGAAGAAAATCGCGATGGGAAATTAGGTCTAATGAAGTGGGCCAAACCTTTTTTTACACCAGCCCCTTAAATTTTATCAAATTTGTTAAAATAACCCTAATTTTTACAAAGTTAACCTTAAAAGTATCCCCGAAGTATCCCCTTAAAGTTAACCTTATCAGCTGTATTTGATACGTATCCCGCCGCATCCGTATCCCCGGAGTATCTGATACGTGTACGTCAACCTTTTTAAAGTATCGGTGCTTCATAGTTAAATACGCATTCAATGAATTCCCTATCAATTCCTGAACTTAATACTTAATGCAGAAAAGCACTAAACCTTCAATTTGTTCAGTTTTGAGGCTAATATCTGCTAATAGTTGCTAGTAATTACTTGTTGTTATTGAACACCATAACATGTTTTACTTGCTGCTGAAATGTTTTTACTTGCTAAATATCTCGAACTATTTATTTGGATTCAACAAGCTATCAACTAACACAAACAATTAAACATTTACCTAAACCACCTAGTCACTAAACTAAAATTTTTAATGCAATTATCGATGAGTGATAAGCACGAAATTGATCATACTTAAGCATACCATATGTGATAAAATGGGGTTAATAAAGGTTTACTCTTGTGAAAATGAAGGACTAATTGGTGTTTTATGCAGATTTGTATTGATCAAGTAAAAAAAGCTGTTATGCAGCCTGTTTTGCGTAGCCTGTTTTGCGTCTGCCAAGAGGAGAGGAGCTAGCTATGAACCAGCGGGTAACGCTGCGATCTGATGAAGGACAGCGACGTGAGGAAGCGGGCAGGAATAGGCGGGCCAGAAGAAGCATGATGACAAGACATTTCGACTCTTGAGTGTTCAAGAGTCAAAGAAGATACCACCACTTTTAGCACCAAAAACAATATCCATCTCTTTTTGAACAATCTTTCCATGGTAATATTTTAGATTATTTTGCGTACTTTTTGGAGATCTTTTTCCCTCCTATTTATATCGGTAGTGGAGGGAAACGAGATATACTTTTTAATACTGAACAATTTGGAGAGAAGAAGCTGTCAAGGAAAGAAAGGATGACTCCTTCCATGGAGTCTCGTAGATTTAGCTCAGGCTGTTCACTCCGCACTATGAGTGAGTAGTCGTTTTGAATGGGCTAGACCAGCAAGGGCTGGTTATATAAGTTATCTATTTCCTTTTTATGAATGAATGTTAATACATGTTGATGTGTTTGATAAAGTTCTTATTCTCATGATTATATGCATCTATCTTAGTTAATGATGAATGATGGGGAACTGCTTTCATATTCATGGATCTCTTATTAAACTTCCAAGACCCGAATTAGGAATATTAGGAGCTTGTATCAAGGGTTTTCTAGATAGAAATGTTGTTTCGCTCGTAATGTAAGAAAGACCCAACATTAAGGACGCTTAAAGTTGTAGTAAGTCTTAGAATTTAAGAACACACGAAAGTTGACTTAAGTGAGCATTAAAGCAGAGACCTTGACTTCACTTTATGACATTCATGAATAAACAGGACATTAGATGCTGCATGCAACCTGTTCCGCTTTGGCTTAGCCTGTTCTCTCTTTTTATCAAAACCAAAACACATTTTCTAAAATAGAATCTTTACATTTAGTATTTTCACTAACCAGATCAAAATCATTTCTCAACTAAAGAAAAAGTCACATACCATGAATACCCTGTTCCACAAGGTTTTTCTAGTAAAAATTGGTCATTAATCTCTGAGGAGACGATACTCTATTTATTATTTTATTACTTGTATCTAGTGCACTTGCTAGAGTCT
This sequence comes from Euphorbia lathyris, assembly GCF_963576675.1. Taxonomy (NCBI): domain Eukaryota; kingdom Viridiplantae; phylum Streptophyta; class Magnoliopsida; order Malpighiales; family Euphorbiaceae; genus Euphorbia; species Euphorbia lathyris. The sequence goes on along the minus strand of NC_088915.1, from coordinate 4,659,487 downwards.
GTTTTGACGACAACAATGAGTTCTGTTAATATCATTCATTGGTGAGGCAATTGAAAGAAACCACAAAATATCAACATATTAATTCATGACCATATGATATAAGGAGTAATAAAACATTCAATAGACCTAGATTTCCCTTGTATCCTAATTAGGAAAGAAAGTGTGGTATATGAGTCAAAGCCTAAAAGATACTACAAAACATAATAACTATAAAGTGTTAAAGCCACATTTTTTCTCAAAAGAGCATATCATAATTCCACAACCCAAATTTTTTTCATTATCACTAAAGTTGAAGCGCAAAACGGGTAAATTAAATTTGCAATGTAAGTAATAACCTATGAAGCACCGATACTTCTCGGAGGCCAACCTACGCGTATCCGATACTTTGAGTACGGGAACACGGCGGGGACACGACTGAGAAGTATCCCCTTTTTTCTTTTTCTTTTTTAAATTAGGGGACACGTGGGGACACACTGGGGATACGTCGGGGATAGTTTAGGGGTTTTTTAAAAAACTTTGAAAGTATAGGAGTTGTTTGAAATATCTAGAAAATATAAGCATTAAAATTAAATAATCCCACCCACTAGTATATACATGACAAAATTGCGATTGAATCGTAAAAATTGAAATTGAAAATCTATCTCTTTTCCAACGATATGATACCCTAAAAAAATTGAAATTCCTAAATCAGTTTTCTTCCCTCATTTGGTCGACTTCGACTGTCGATTTCTTTTATGCAAAAAATTCATCATCAGTTGTCTTCTTCTCATCAGATCGACGTCGACTGCTTTGCTTTGGTCGATTTCTTCTTCGCTCATCTGGTCGACTGCGTTCCTTTGGCTGATTTCTTCTGTGCAGTTCAAACTCTTTCTTTTTTCTGTATTAAATGTTTGCTTTTTTTTTATGAATTAATGACTTATAAGTATTATTTTGTGTTTTTATAACGACTTCATGAATATGATTTATGATTTATATATGATATATATATTATTAATTATATATAAAATTTGCGACATGGGGATCGAAACTATCCGGGGTCAAGTTGGTTCGGGCGGCCGAAGAGGCCGGGCCCCCAAGCCACCCTATCTACGCCCCTGGTTAGAAATGCATTCATTAGAAGGTAAAATCATGCATCAAGGTTAAGCTAAGAAAAAAGGATATTGAAATGAATGAAGCACCAAAGACCAATAAAATGCATCAGCAGTTGGAGTTACAAGAAACAAGAAAGCATCAAGGTATGAAGCACTAGGGAAAGAAAATATTTAGCAAAGTGAGGACTTTCTGAAGAATCAACTTTAAACTGGTTAAAAATGGAAATATATATAGAAATGGCTCTCACTTTTTTGTCAATGTTATCAGGCTCGGATCGGACCGGCCGGTCCGACCAGTCGAACCGGAAACCGACGAGGAAGCCGGTCTGAGCCTATCCGGTTATTTCAATGCTGAAATAACCGGAGTGACCCGGGTTTGGACCGGGACCCGGTGTGACCCCGGGTCTGTAGAGAAAAAAACAATTGCGCTGGTTTTAGGCGGGCTGGCAACAATTTTGGAATTTTCGTTGGGTGGGCTGGTTTTGGAATTCAAAGGCAGGCTGGGTGGGAATAATTTTAACACACAATGAAAATAAAAATTAATTGTAAAAGGCTGGGTGGATGAAAATAAAAATGGTCAAGTTATGGAACCTTATTATTGAGCGGCATTCACGTCGCTCACGTCGTGCGGGTGCGCCCCTAACCCGATGGTTAATCGATTGCACCCCCTGCGCGTGAGAGAGTTTTTTCCCTAGTAATTGGCTAAATGCTTGTAAAGCCAATTTACTTATAAACTAGTTAAGTTTCTCATTTCTTTCTTATGTGGGATGTAAATGTTTAATTTCATTTTATCTTCTTCCAAACCATTTCAAGTGGTTTACTTTGAACATCAATTTCTTATTCATCATTTGTCCGTTTTGAGTTTATAATATATTTTTAAAAAGATCTTATGGCATAGAATACGTTGATATATTTCAATTTATTCGTTATACATTATTTTGGATATATATAATGTATAAAAATAATTTTAAATTAATTATATATATTTAATGTATATAAATATTGTTTATTTATTTATCACGTCATCCGATTCGACCAATCCGAGCCATCCGGTCCGACCAAATGACCCGTGATCCAGTTATTAATCCGGTTTGATGTCCGGTCCAGTTCTGATAACATTGCTTTTTTTCCCCACAAGTTTTGATACAGAAGTACATATCCATTTGACAAGGCAGATTCATGCCAATCATTATACAAGCTCGATCATGCACTTTAATGCAAGCGATGAAAACAACAAATGTATTTAGCAAATGGCAAAAGCAGGGGTAAAACTAATTAAGACTAGCACTTAATAAATCACAACATCAAAACAAGAAATGATGGCACCTCACATTCAAGTATATCACTACAACAAAGTTGACTTTTTTTTGGAGAAAAAATGGTGGGAAAATTCCCCACTAAAAATAATAAATTTGTGGGATTTATAAATAATATATATTTGTGGGGAATAAAATATTTCGCCATTTTATTATATTTGTGGGACGTAAAATATTTCGCCACTAAATTTTACATATTTATGGAGAGTTTATAATTTAGTCACAAAGTTTAAAATATTTGTGGGAAAATTCAAATTTCGTCACTAGGAGAAGCGCAACAAGCAGAAGGGGTTCCTCATTTAATGCTTTTCGATCAATAGAAGTCTCATCTCGGACTAGCTTTTCTTATTATACTTTACTTGGGAGTTTGAAGCTAGAGAGCTAGCTTAAATAATTCAATGCGAACGATGCCCTATAAGTAACGACATTCTCAGTTAAAATAACAGGATTCAAGCTTGCTTGTGTGTACGTGCTTGTTATGAGTAGATGTAGATGTGAAGGTGCTTAAGGAACCCCCCTAATAACCCCCTCCCCTGCGTTGTTAGATGCATTGGCTATTCGTAGATCTGTTATACTGGCGATTAAGCTATTTTCACTAAAGCCTTAGTAGCGGGTATTTGGTTAGGGAATACCTGCAGAATCGTGTAATTGTGGAACAAGCTAGGCACGTTACATGTCCTTTAAAGCTAGCATTAAGGAAGTATCAAAGATAGGATAATGAGATCCGAGCACTAGCGTTTGTGTTAAAGGAAAAAGGAGAAGTGGGAAAAGACCTATGATAATCGTATGAATCAATAAGACCGGATCTGCGATCTCTTTCACGAAAAGGAGATAAAATGCCACTTTCGACAGGTTCTTTTAAGCTCTCGAGAAGCTGATGCCTAAACTGCTACCCTAGGAGTTTTGTTGTTATGGTCCCGATGAGTACCATGAGTTGATGTCTAGAGTACTATTCTAATAGGGCCGGCCTAGGTAAAAACTATTTCACGCCGGAGGAAAATATAATACATTAGTGGGGAGAATTGACATTCCCCACAAAAATATAAAATATTAATGGGGAGTTTATAAATTTCCTATTAAAATACTTATCTTAATTATCTGTTATTATTATAAGTTTAAAATAATTAGTGAATATTATTATTATATTAAAAAATTATGTAGATAGAAAATTAAAAAATAAATATTTCATTATAATTTTTTAAAAACTTATAATAATTATATATATATATATATATATTATATTAAATTACAGAATTATTTACAATTTTAATTTTATTAATAAATTCAAATTTTGAGAAATATTTAATTTAATTTACTTTATTAATTAATTAACAATATAAATATACTTTTAATAACATAATCTAATTTTTTTTTGTGAATATCTACTTATTATTGTATTTTCTAAAAATATACATATATATTTTCTTCCCATAATAAATATTTCCTTTTCGAAGGTCAATGTACACGTATCTGATACTCCGAGTATGGAAACACGACGGGATACGTACCAGACACGACTAAGAAGTATCCCCTTTTATCTTTTTTTTTTAATTAGGGGGACACACGGGGACACGTTGGGGATACTTCGGGGATACTTTAGGGGTTTTTTAAAAAAACTTTGATAAGTATAGGAGTTCTTTTTAAAATATTTAGAAAGTATAAGCATTAAAATTAAATAATCCCACCCATTAGTATATACAGGACAAATTACGATTGAACCCTAAAAATTAAAATTGAAAATCTATCTCTTTTCCAGCGATACGATACCCTAAAAAATTGAAATTCCTAAATCAGTTTTCTTCCCTCATCTTTTCAACTTCGACGGTTGATTTCTTCTGTGCAAAAAATTCATCATTAGTTGTCTTCTTCTCATCAGATTGACGTAGACTGCTTTGCTTTGGTCGATTTTTTCTTCGCTCATCTGGTCGACTGCATTCCTTTGGCCGATTTCTTCTGTGTAGTTCAAACTCTTTCTTTTTTTTGTATTAAATGTTTGTTTTTTTATGAATTAATAACTTATAGGTATTATTTTGTGTTTTTATAATGACTTTATGAATATGATTTATGATTTATATATGAATATTTCCTTTTTTTTTTTTTTTGTTCTTTTACAAGCATAGTAAATATATCTAATAATGATTACACATTATAGATCATTTTTTTTATGAAAAACTTAGCTTTACCAGTAGTTTGAGAAAATAAACAAAAACAATGGGTACATTTTGAATGTAAATAAGTTCATTTGACTGTAATGCGGGGATTTTTTTTATTTGACTCGATAATTAACTAAGAAAATTATACCATGCGATGAATTTAATAAAAATATAGAAAAAATATATTTAATTTTTTTGACAAAAAAAATTACTTAATTTAAACAATATTAATGGAAAAAATAGCTAAACCAATCATATTTAACAACTACACAATGCTAGTTCTTTTACCATTTTTTTTTTAAAAATTTGCGCACAATGCGCTTACATTAAAGAAGAAAGAAAAATCCCCACCAGACCCGGATGTGATTCGAACCTATGACCTCCCAAGACATAGGTAAGCTCTCAACCACTAGGCTAAGAGTTTCACCACTAGTTCTTTTACCATTTTTTAGCATGCTTTAAAAATAAAATGTAATTTAATATTTATTGTAATATAAAAATAAAATTTCATACAAAATAAAAAAATAACTTAATATTTGCCCCCCCCCCCCCCCCCCCCCCAATGTTGAGGATTAAACCCCAATTTGGCACAATTTAAAAAATTTATTCTTAATATGGTACTAGTTAAAAAATAATTCTTTGAAAGGGGTTGTACTCTGTTGATTTGTACTCTCTACTTGATATTATATAGCTGATTCAAAAGCACCCATTAATGCTAAAATCTCATAATCTTGACATTTGCAATATCCATTATCATGTCTACACTCATATTGTTGTGATCTGTTGATTTTCTTCTTCACCCCCATTAATTGTGATGGTATTATAACATTCATACACATTTGAACTGAAGTAGGCTGAACGCTTTCGTCAAAAACACTTGTATGGTTTATCTTTTGGTTGGAGAGTATTGTTACCCACTTTTCAATTTCCATATTTGGTGATTCAACTGGTTGTTTTTGTTTGAATATGCCTGCTATTTCGATTGTTGTTATAATTGTTTTTGTCTGCCTTTTGTTGCTGTTTGGATTGATGTTATAGTTAACAGATATCCAAACTGGATCCAAATATTGGGAGGGTATTTTTCTATTACATTTGATATTGATGTCTCGTTGACATTTGAAAATTGGCTTATGTAGTCTTTGTTAGAAAATGGCTTTGTTGTGTTGAATGAAAATGGCTTTGAAAGTGTGGGGTATATTTGTCTTTAACCACTTTGCTCTCAAGAGCACTTTTACAATCCCACATGAGAAACTTATAACCCTTTGAGTGGGTATATATAGAATTGGGCTTTACAAGCCTTTAAATTGTGTTAAATGGTTTTTAGCAAATATACCACACGCGCGCGCTCGCTCGTTCGCGCGACGCCCGCCCGTCCCGACTGGGCCCGAATTTTATTTTATTTTTTATCCGTTTCAACTTCTTCTTCCTTCACTTTCAAAACGCCAGAGCTTAAGCAAAGAGTTCAAATAAAGGTCTTCTGATTTCAATTATGACCCAAAGTATAAAGGAGCTACTGCTAAATCTGCAACTTCTCTCAAAGAAGATCATCAGCTCTCCAAAGATGGTTTCTCACTGAACCATGCTCGTGTTTTAGTCGGTTCTGTCTTCAGGCTTTTGAAAAGGGCAAATCAGCTCTTCAAACTTGGAGGTTCGAAGGTTTTCTGTGTTAACCTTGGGGAGCGACCGGAGTTACAGATTGCACCTCCGTCTGCCGAAATCGCTTTCAAGGCAGTGGGCAGTGGCCTCCGCCACGGCACAGTTCGATTTTCGTTCTTAATTTCAATTCCGTTTTTTCTGTAGCCCTCCTTTGTTTCTTACAATTTGAAAGCGAATTTCTGTTTCGCAATCATGTCTGCTTTAATTGCGAAATCCCTTCCTGACCTCTCCAAACTTGAACCTCTGGACGGTCTTAATTACAAAAGATGGTCGCAGAAAATTCTGATTTTCTTTGAACAGCTCGAACTGGACTATGTTGTTGTCCAGGATCCACCCTGTGACCCAAATGGTCCTGCCATGTCCCTGATTGTTCAGCAGTACGACACTCGTTCTGCAAAATACGAAAAAGACAACAAAATAGTCAGGGGTCATCTCCTAAATCATATGTCGAACCCACTGTTCGATATTTTTGTCAATAAAAGGTCTGCCAAAGAAATTTGGGATACCCTCAAAGAAAAATACGGGTCTCATGATGCAGGTAAACGTAAATATGTGGTTGGAAGATGGCTCAATTATCAAATGGTTGATGAAAAACCAATCATTGAGAATCTAGTTGCTGAAGTTCTGGGTGAAGGCATGACAATGTCTGATCTGTTGCAAGCCAATGTTCTCCTGGAAAAATTTCCACCCTCCTGGAGTGATTTCAGAAACCATTTGAAACATAAGAAAAAAGACTTCAGTCTCCAGGAGCTAGTCAGTCACATGAGAACTGAAGAAGCAAATCGAATGAAAGATAAGCAACTTTCCTATAAGTCTGTTTCAATTCATGCTAATATTGTTGAATCTGCTGTGGTGTCAAAAGACATGAACAAAGGACCTTCAACCAAATTCCAAAAAGGCTCAAACCAGAACAAGCCTTTCAAGAAGAATGGAAGAATTCAGAAGAGGAAAGTAGTGGAATGCTTTGTGTGTGGTAAACCTGGCCACAAGGCATTTCAGTGCTACCAAAGGAAGAACCAACAGAACACCAATCATAATCCAAACAACAGAGCTGCTCCACAATCCAATCTGGTGGAAAATGAAGAAATTATTGCTGCTGTTGTGGTTGAAGCTAATCAGGTGGAAAACAAAATGGACTGGGTTCTAGATACTGGAGCTACAAGGCACTTATGCTCAAACAAGGACATGTTTAATCACTTTGAGGATGCTGCCAATGGGGAATGCGTCTACATGGGAAACACCACTACTGCTGGTGTTGTCGGTAAAGGAACAATTTTAATTAAGTTAACTTCTGGAAAAAGCTTGTCTTTAAATAATGTGTTGTATGTGCCTGCTCTTCGTAGAAATCTTATTTCTGGTAGCTTGCTAAATAAGGCTGGTTTAAAAATTATTTTTGAGGCTGATAAGGTTATTCTCACTAGGAATGGGACTTTTGTGGGAAAAGGGTACCTAGCTGATGGCCTCTTTATTTTGAACACTGTCCATGTGAATTCTGTTGGAATTAATGCAACTACATCTGCTTCTGTTTACTTGAATGAATCCATTAATTTGTGGCATGGTAGATTAGGACATGTAAATTTTGCTTCGATTAAAAAATTGGGAAATATGCATGTTATAAATGTCACTAATTCTGAAATTAATTCCAAATGCTCTATATGTGTGGAAGCAAAATTTGCAAAGAAACCTTTCTTACCTGTTGAGAATAGAAGTACAGAACTGCTTGGTTTAATTCACTCTGATTTGGCTGTTTTTCAAAACTCTGTTAGCAAAGGTGGCAAAAGATATTACATTACTTTTGTTGATGACTTCTCTAGATATACCAAAGTATATTTATTAAAATCAAAAGATGAGGCTGAGCATATGTTTATTAAATTTAAATCAGAGGTAGAGAATCAATTAGACAAGAAAATAAAAAGGCTTAAGTCCGATAGGGGAGGAGAGTATGGAACTTTTTTCCTTAAGTCCTTTTGTGAGAATAATGGCATTGTACATGAGACTAGTGCGCCGTATACACCTCAACAAAACGGTATTGCTGAAAGGAAAAATAGAACTCTCAAAGAGATGATGAATGTCATGTTAATTAGTTCTGGGTTATCTGATAACATGTGGGGGGAAGCTGTCTTATCTGCATGTTATATTCTGAATAGGGTTCCCCATAAAAAGTTAGATAAAACTCCTTATGAACTATGGAAGGGTTTTGCACCCAATTTGAATTTTTTGAGAGTTTGGGGTTGTCTTGCTAAAGTTGCATTTCCATCCTTTAGAAAGCCAAACATAGGACCCAAGACCTTTGATTGTGTTTTCATTGGTTATGCCTCAAATAGTGCCGCTTATAGGTTCATGAATCTAAACGACTATAGCATATGTGAATCTAGAGATGTAGTGTTTTTTGAAATCACCTTTCCCCTAAAGAAAGACAAACAGTGTGATGCAACTAGTGCTTCTACTTCATTACCTATTCCTACTCCAATTGTGTCTGCTTCATCTCTACCTCAGGATGAGAATGAAAATGATGTTGCTTTTGAACCTAGGAGAAGCAAAAGAAGAAGAATAGAAAATAGCTTTGAACCAGATTTCATTTCAGCCTTTCTATTAGAAAATCCAGATAACATTACTAATGAGATTATGTCTGCCTATCTAATAGAAGAAGACCCAAAAACATATAAAGAAGCAGTCACTTCTATAGATGCTGATTTTTGGAAAGAAGCTATTAAGAGTGAAATAGATTCCATTATGGCCAACCATACATGGGAATTAGTTGATCTACCAAAAGGCTCTAGACCTATAAGGTGTAAATGGATATTTAAACGAAAATTGAGGCCTGACGGATCCATTGAAAAATTTAAAGCCAGATTAGTTGTAGTGGGTTATAGTCAAAAGAAAGGAATTGACTATTTTGATACTTATTCTCCTGTTACTAAAATCTCTACTATTAGAGTTCTGATTGCCATTGCAGCAATTCATAACTTGGTGATACATTAAATGGATATAAAGACGGCTTTTCTAAATGGGGATTTAGAAGAGGAGATCTATGTACAGCAACCAGAAGGACACGTCATACCTGGACACGAGGACAAAGTGTGCAAATTGAAAAAATCACTCTATGGGTTGAAACAAGCACCCAAGCAATGGTATGAAAAATTTAACAGTGTTTTACTTTCCAATGGGTATGTGGTTAATGGATCGGATACATGTGTCTATTCTAAGTCTTGTGATTCGAATTATGTGATTATATGCCTATATGTGGATGACATGCTTATCTTAGGGACAAGCCTAGATATGGTTAATGACACAAAATCCTTTCTCTCTTCTCACTTTGACATGAAAGACATGGGAGAAGCGGATGTAATTCTTGGCATCAAAATTACTAAGACAGAAAATGGGTTCTCATTAGGACAGTCACATTATGTTGAAAAGCTGTTGAAAAAATTTAACAGTTTTGATGTAGTTCCAGCTAGAACTCCTTATGATCCTAGTGTAAATTTAACAAGTAATAAGGGAGGAAATAGTGTCTCCCAATAGGAATACGCTAAGATCATAGGTAGTGTAATGTTCCTAATGAACCATACTAGACCTGGCATAGCCTATGCTGTCAGTAGATTGAGTAGATATACTCACTGTCCAAGTAATGAACACTGGACTACACTTTATCGCTTATTGAAATACTTAAGAGGTACCATGAATTATTGTTTGCAATTTACTAAATTTCCTGCTGTTTTAGAAGGATATACTGAGGCAAATTGGGTATCTAACAATGATAAGGTGAGTTCCACCAGTGGCTATGTTTTTGTTCTAGGTGGTGGTGCAGTGTCTTGGAAATCATCCAAGCAAACCTGTATTGCTCGATCAACCATGGAATCTGAATTTATAGCTCTTGAACTGGCTAGTCAAGAAGCAGAATGGTTGAGAGCTCTAGTAGCAGATGTTCCATTGTGGGGGAATTCTTCTGCACCCATTTCAATGCATTGTGATTCACAGACAGCTATCGGTACAACAAAGAATAGTGTCTACAATGGAAAGAGAAGACCTATTCGCATTAGACATGGAATTTTGAAACAACTCTTGAAGAATGGAGTAATTGCCTTAGACTATGTGAGGTCGGAAAAGAATCTAGCAGATCCTTTTACCAAAGGGTTACCTAGAAGAGTTGTACTTGAGTCGTCGAGGGGAATGGGACTAAAGCCTGTTGAGTAAAGGAAATATGATGGACACCATTCGTGGTCAAACCAAACGATATTTTCCTTGTTATGCACTATACTACTCCCATTCCTATGGCAAATAATAGTGCGTGTGTAATTCATAGCCCGATTAAGTGGTGGTTCATGATAATGGACCTGATGGATATGTTTTGAAGGTTGAGTTATGAGAAACTCTTAATGATCTCATTTTGAGATCACCTACTTGAGTGTGGAGGTGGGCCGCCTTCTATGAAAGACTCATGCAGTCTTTCTAGAGCACTCATGAGACCCAAGGTGTACGCATGGCCTTCAAAAGCGTTGTAATGTATTATCGCGGAACAATAAAAGTTTTTAAGGTTATTTACGTGTTGTGAGGGTCTCAGATGAAGTTTTAGAAGTTCAAGAGTAATTCACTTCTAAAACGTCACCCTGTTGCCTCATCTCACTACGTATCAATTCAATCGAAAGACATTGATACTTAAGTTCTTCATAACCTTATCGTATTCTTTTTATTTGCCCAGAAAATTATCTTCTTTGTGCTATTTTAAAATTGTTTTTATAAAGCCATTTGTGGGGGATTGTTAGAAAATGGCTTTGTTGTGTTGAATGAAAATGGCTTTGAAAGTGTGGGGTATATTTGTCTTTAACCACTTTGCTCTCAAGAGCACTTTTACAATCCCACATGAGAAACTTATAACCCTTTGAGTGGGTATATATAGAATTGGGCTTTAGAAGCCTTTAAATTGTGTTAAATGGTTTTTAGCAAATATACCACACGCGCGCGCTCGCTCGTTCGCGCGACGCCCGCCCGTCCCGACTGGGCCCGAATTTTATTTTATTTTTTATCCGTTTCAACTTCTTCTTCCTTCACTTTCAAAACGCCAGAGCTTAAGCAAAGAGTTCAAATAAAGGTCTTCTGATTTCAATTATGACCCAAAACGCCAGAGCTACTGCTAAATCTGCAACTTCTCTCAAAGAAGATCATCAGCTCTCCAAAGATGGTTTCTCACTGAACCATGCTCGTGTTTTAGTCGGTTCTGTCTTCAGGCTTTTGAAAAGGGCAAATCAGCTCTTCAAACTTGGAGGTTCGAAGGTTTTCTGTGTTAACCTTGGGGAGCGACCGGAGTTACAGATTGCACATCCGTCTGCCGAAATCGCTTTCAAGGCAGTGGGCAGTGGCCTCCGCCATGGCACAGTTCGATTTTCGTTCTTAATTTCAATTCCGTTTTTTCTGTAGCCCTCCTTTGTTTCTTACAGTCTTAACTCGGTATTGAAAATATGTAGTTTATGGAGTTTTGGATTTTGGACACATTTCCACAATGATTTTGATTTGACAAAATTATTTAAATTAGATTTAAATTCCCATGATAAAATATTCCAACACATTAAATTTAAATGCTTTGATTTATTTAATACTAATGTGTTTGTTCAATGTTGAGCAATTAAAATCTATAAGAGTTTAAAGACATTAAAAGATCAAGGCCCAAAAGCCCACAAGAAGTCAAAGCCCAAGTTAACAAATTCAAGCCATGCGGCCCAGCAGGAAGCAACGTGGGCCGATAGCAAGAAGAATCGAGAAGGCAGTCTCAATTGCTTTATGCCGAAGCTGCTGAGTCGAACGGATAGAAGACAGGTCAGCAGTTGACCTGAGTAACTTTGAGACAAAGCTGTTCCACTTTGGAAAAGTTTCAGAAGACGCAGGAAGCTATCTGGAGGACTTTGCCGTAAGTAGAGGGACAATCTGACGCCTATCGACCAGAAGTACCTGGCAACTAAATCAGACAGAAGATGCAACGTTCTTATTGGCCGAAGACACTGAGCACTGACCAAGTGAAAGCGACAGCAAGCCAATTCCCTCCAACGGTTATTTCGAAATTCGAAATACCTGGAGCCTCAGATGTCACTATAAATAGGCCTCTCAAATGCTTCATTCGATGCAGATCTTCACCAAGTCGAAACGCTGACCAAATAACAACTTGAAGTTCTGTGCCAAAGCAAAGCAACGAAATATTACACTCATTCACATTCTTGTGTAAAAGCCTAGATTGTTAATCATCTAAAGTGTTCTTTGTACTTAGAACAAAACATTTATCATTTCTAGATAATAGAAGAAGATACTGAGTTGCTCGATTATAGCACTCAGTGGTAGAATAGTATTGAGTATAGGATATAAAGGAAGATACTTTGTATACTCACTGACTATTGTAAGAGATTTGTGCTCTACCTGAAAGAGCACTACAAGAAATTTGACCTTTTATGACAATTTCTTTAGCTACACATAATATTTTGTCACTGATAATTACTTAATTATGACAAAAAAATTATAAATTGTCATTATTTTGGCTTTTTTATGACGATCTTTTCTTATGTCTTGAATAATATACAATCTCGTCATTATTTAGTATGTTTTGTGACGATAGAAAAAATATCGTAACCTATAAATTTGGAGGCAAATTTTCATATTGAATTTTTGGTGGGAAATTTTATCTTGACGAAATAATGTTAATTGGCGACAATTTTATCGTCATCATAGAAAAAAAACTTCACAACACATTTTCTTCGTCATAAATTGATTGAGAAAAATTATGACAAATAAGATTTTGTCATATATCTTTATCTTTTATTGACAATTTTTATGTATTGTTATATATATTTTAATATTATTGTGACAAATGTTTAGTAATTGTCACCATTATACTAATCCATGACAATTTTATATCGTCATAGTAAGTAATATTCCATATGAGAAATAGTTTCTGTCATCAATAATTGATAAACATTTAGATTGTGTCATCTATTTGATTATTGATGTGACATCAAATAATTTTAATCCATGACGATTGTATTTCGTCGTATTACCTTATATTTTTTTCTTTTGTGACGATCCACATTTGTCATAATAATTGAAAAAATCAGTGACAATTTAGATTTCGTATTTTCTTATGGTATTTAGATATTGACATTCATATAATATTCATGTGACAATATACAAATGATTGTTAAATAATGTTAATTCACTTTTCAAAAAAAAAAAAGTTAATTCACGAGAATTTATGTCATTGTTAGTATAATATTTTTTACAAAAAATAATCATAAAATAATAAAATATTCTATTATATATATATATATAATAATTTTGTATGTTAATTGTTTATATTGTTTCAAAAAAAAATATATAGTAAAATTAGCATTCAGTTTTAATTTAATTTCTTTTATAGTTTATTCGATTTTTCTGTTCGAGGAATCGTCGGACACACTTTAGTTGGATTCTCGAACTAGCTTGAGCGACTTGAAATCCTTAACCACTCAAACCAACCTTAATTGGTTTTAATTTAGGGATAAGGTACAAATCATTAATTTTCAAAAAAAAAAAACCATTAATTTGTGGTATTTGAAATTGGAAATTTGAGTATATGGCGACACTAGTTTATGTTAACTCACATATTAGTCCTCACTTTTAGGTTACAAGATTGTTTTTGTGTTATAACTTTGTATTGCTTGCTTTGACTTTTTTTATCCATTTAGAAATATGCTTAATACATACCCAGCCTCTTAAAGTTATCCATTTTATTCATTTAACCCCTTCAACTTAAGGGACATCCTTTTAACCCCCTAAACTCCAAAAAAAACGCTACTTTTAACCCCCTATTTTAGAATGCCGAGATATAATGTTGTCCGTGTGTATCACGCGCGTGACACGTGTGTATCCTGAATTACCCAGCCCCCTAAAGTTGTCCATTTTGTTCATTTAACCCCCTCACCTCACGAGCCGCCCCTTTAACCCCCTAAACTCCAAAAAAACGCTACTTTTAACCCCATATTTTAGACTGCCGAGATATAATGTTGTCCGTGTGTATAATTTGCTCCTTTCTTTCCTACTTTCTTCTTTTGAAAGTCCTTAATATTGAAAAATTGCTATAAATATCATTTAGTCATCACTTCTCTTCCACTGTATTCTATACTTCATATCAAATCAGATTTTAACTCTTCCTTTGTATTGCCTTCCACTGTATCTATATACACCGTGTTCATAATTCATACAAAGTTAAAGCATTTTTTACAATTTCAACGTGGATTGAGACCAAAAAAAGCACCAATTAAAAATTAGAAAGACACCAATTAAATCTTCTTTATCTCCAATGCCCGTACTTGAGTTGGAACTAAGATTTTTTTGGAGTTTAGGGGGTTAAAGGGTTGTTCCGTGAGATGAGGAGGTTAAATGAACAAAATGGACAACTTTAGGGGGCTGTATGCATTTTTTTACCGTTGGAGGCAAGAACAAAATCCTCCCACGCGCCTCCTGTGTTTGAGACACAAACGTTGACTAGGTCAATGCCACGTCGGATGATAGGAGGTTAAAAGTAGCGTTTTTTTGGAGTTTAGAGGGTTAAAAGGATGTCCCTTAAGTTGAAGGGATTAAATGAATAAAATGGACAACTTTAGGGGGCTGGGTATGTATTAAGCCTTTAGAAATATTAGTCCTCACTTTTCGATTTTGTCTATTTTTATGCTTGCACTTTTTTTTTTCTTTTTCTTGGGTGTGCAGGTTGTATACATCCTATTCCTCTCCATTTTCACAGAGAGTCTCCATTTTCACAAGTGGGAAGTTGGTCGCTACAAAAATGAAGAATTATTTCTAGATTGAACTTGATGGATTTTATTATTTTCTAACAAATATGATTATGTTCGTTTGTTTATTCTCTTTTAGAATTTTAATTAATATTGTAATTTCATATTGTATATTTAATTATATGACAACGAATATTTTGTTTATTATAAGATGCTCTTCGTGACGTTTGCTATGTCAATATTTAATGACATTATGATTGTCCCTAATTAATACTAAAGTGACAAATTAAATTTTAATGTGTCAAAAATTATGACAAATATAACGTGATTTAAATTTTCTAATTTCAATCTTATATAGATATTCACCACTTTAACGGTATTTTTTTATGACAAAATATAAATTTGTCAGTTAAATATATACTTTCTATAACGATATTAAATTTTAAGTGACAAAAAAGGATGATAGATACAACGTCAATAAAATTCTATAATTTTGATATTATATTGAAATTTGTCACTTTAACTATATATTTAGATAACAAATAATAAATGATGTCATTTAAAGGTTTAGTATTCATGACGAAATAAAGTATTATATGATGATAACTTGGGGAAAAATCCTTGATCGGAGCACTTCCCTGTGAGGTGCCGTTGGGATCGGCCGGGGACACTCCGATGCCAAAGTCAGTAATATTTCTGAGAATAAACTGTAAGCACAAAAGTAGAAAATCGGTAAGTGTACCTTTGATCCTAGGAAGCTGGGGTATTTATATAGGTTTTTGTAACCTTCAGCATTAATGGGGAAGCAGGTGAAGAGTCGTGTCATTACTCGTCTTTAATTGCTATCAATTCTCCATTAATCCCAGTATTTAGCATTGAAACCCTCAGAGTTGAGGTATTCGAACAGTCAAGTCTTTATTCCCCTTTAATGGCTATTAATTGCCATTTAATTGTATTTATTCCCATTCATGGATGGTAATAAAGACGCCTTTTCGTATTCTTTGATCCGTCAAGGCGTATGTACGCTCTCCTTGAGAGATATGGTGGGTCTCCGCTACTCGCTCTCATCGGGCGTATCTCGTTATGACGTATCTCGTCATGGTCCACATGGCGTGGCATAATGCTAGAGCCTCCTTCCTTTTTCTCATTATTTGCATATTCGCCCCTGCATTAATTATCATTAATTCCACATTAATCATGCATAAATATCTCTTTTAGAAGAAATAATAGTTTGCCATTATTTCTATTAATTTTTCCTTATTCCTTATTCAAGAATAATTTGGGTTGTTATGAGAAGCCCCCCCCTAAAGGTATAAAAAGCTCTTTAGGGCTGTTTAAATGGTGTTTCATTTTTCTATCTTGGAGGAAAGTGGACCCGCCCTAGATGGGGGATCACTTTGTCCTATCTTTGAGGAAAGTGGACCCACCCTAGATGGGGGATCACATATGAATATGATACGCTTTTAGGGGATTTTGCTTCTTCGTGGATAGGTGGCCAACCGTATCTATTGTTAGCCTCTAGGGGCTTCTTGAGAGTTATATTTCTTTTAGAAAGGGAA
The DNA here is from genome assembly GCF_963576675.1 of Euphorbia lathyris. Lineage (NCBI taxonomy): Eukaryota > Viridiplantae > Streptophyta > Magnoliopsida > Malpighiales > Euphorbiaceae > Euphorbia > Euphorbia lathyris. The sequence goes on along the minus strand of NC_088915.1, from coordinate 4,642,965 downwards.
TAACCCGCCTTTTATAGGACCATTTGTTCCTATCGCATAGGATTATGATTCGCCTTAGGGACTTCTTTTCTTCAGTTCTGCCATATTGAGGAGAATGACCCACCCTTAGGGACCATTAAGAATGATCAGCCATTTAGGGACTTTTGCGCATTTTGTGAGGGGTATGGACACTCTAGGCATTTGCCTTTTTAGCCTTTACTCATTTTCCAAAGTGTTTTTACTTTGCATTTGTGAAGACGAGACTTCATTGCTTTTGATGAAGATGAGGCTTCATTGCTTTGATGAAGACGAGGCTTCATTGTATGGATGAAGACGAGGCTTCTTTATTTGGATGAAGACGAGGCTTCATTATCTTGGATGAAGACGAGGCTTCATTATTTAGAGATGAAGACGAGGCTTCATTATTTGGAGATGAAGACGAGACTTCATTATCTTGGATGAAGATGAGGCTTCATTATTTAGAGATGAAGACGAGGCTTCATTACTTTGATGAAGACGAGGCTTCATTATTTGGATGAAGATGAGGCTTCATTGTTGGATGAAGACAAGGCTTCATTATTTAGAGATGAAGACGAGGCTTCATTATTTGGAGATGAAGACGAGGCTTCATTATCTTAGATGAAGACGAGGCTTCATTATTTAGAGATGAAGACGAGGCTTCATTATCTTGGATGAAGACGAGGCTTCATTATTTAGAGATGAAGACGATGCTTCATTATTTGGAGATGAAGACGAGGCTTCATTATCTTGGATGAACCCTTTTCTTTCCAGAACTATTTTTACTAATGCATTATATCTTTTAGCAAGTAACTTTTTAGAATCTGGTTTAGGATTTCTCCGATTGTTTAGGGTAGGTGGCCAGCCGTACCCCAATGTGTGAACCTTTGTGAAGGTTAGAAGCTTTTATTCCTGGTGAGGAAGTTAAGCTCCCTTAGGCGATCGATTTGCTTCCTATCTTTGAGGTGAATCGATCCGCCGCCAGGTCTTGAGACTCTTCTTTGGGAAGAGAATTTGAGAGTGTAAAGTTCTCACGTCTGAGAAATGTTTTAACTCTGTCTCTGACGACGATCAATCGTTTCCTATCTTTGAGGTAGATCGATCCGTCGCTGAGATTATTGTTCTCCTATCTTTGAGGAGAAAGTTTAGGGTGTAATTTTCTCATGTTTGAGATAATTTTAACCCGCTTTTGATGTGACCAATATTTTTCCTATCTTTGAGGAGAGAGTTGAGCTCATTTGAAAGTTCCTGAGGGTCTGTGCTTCTTATCTTTGTGGAAAGGGGATCCGCCCGTGATGGGGATCAATTGTCCTATCTTTGAGGTAATTGATCCGTCTGTGGAACTTTTCATTCGCCAGCCACTAGGCGTATATAAGGAATAAAAGCTAGGCAAATGAATATAAGAAGTATGGCGAGAAAGAATAAATTATAAAATATAGGATACTATAACAGTTTAATGCACATATAAGAATATGTAAAAATACTGATTTTTAGGCCTATGGTTCCGTCTTTTCTGAGCAACTGGAACTGCATCCTCAATGATGTTTAACTTATGAGTAATCACATCTGGGCTTACTCCTGTGGGGATCTCATTCTCCTATGCAAATAGGCTTTCAGACTCAATGAGAACTTTCGTAACATCCTCCTTGATCTCAGGTTTTAATCCTTTGGCGATCCGCACCCGCTTTTCATCAGCAATAAGGAGTGTTTCTGTGTCGCCCAAAGCTATAGTGACAAGTTCATCTTCCTCACCTTCGTCATCTTTGAATTGTGGGCGGATCGATAGCGACGCCGAGTAGGTCTCTTGAACCGCCTTTTGGTTCCCGCTAATCATTATTCCTCCTTTGCTGGTGGGAATGTACATTGCCATACGACGGATGGAAATTAGGGCTGCAACCTCTGAGATGAACGGCCGCCCAAGAATGATGTTATAAGCTGATTGTCCATTCATAATAGAGAACTCCAGATCACCAATCCACGCTTGATCATCATCCGCCAGCTTGCATTCCAAAGTAACCTGGTCCTTGGTCCGGATAGTGTGACCTGTCACTCCCATGATGTCAACAATGGTTGTTTCTATTTGGATCGGATCAACCTTGAGTTTGGCGAATGCACCTATGGTGATGACATTGCAAGAACTGCCCGTGTCTACCATTACTCGATTCATTTCATCTCCCATCCTTCAATTGTCAACGCATCTGTATGTGGAGAGATTATTGGACCTGTTTCTGCAAAAGGGGCAATTGAGGGATGTTTTATCCAGAACGGATATTTTTGCTTTTTCCACGGGTGGCTGATACACTGGTCCATCTGCTATGACATTAATGACACTTTTGAATTTCTTTTTGGGATCTGTCTTCTACTTGTCGTCTTGTTATTTGTTATTCTGGACAAAGCTATCTAGTTTGCCAGCTCCCAGCAAGCTTTAGTGTGGTGGCTAACCTGTAGTACGCTTTGGCGTTTCTTCCGACGATTACATGCTCCCCTCCTTTGGGTTCGGGATATGTAATGTCCCGCTTATATTGATTATTTTCTTTTATATTGTGGCAAGTTGGAAGCTTTAATCATTTTTTCCGCCTCGTACCCCATGATTCGCGCTGTGAATGGCGAATTCCTGTTAACTGGATGGCGCATCTTTCTGCATTGTTCTCTTGTCTATCTAGAGCGGCATGCACTCGCCTTTAAATCTCATCATTCGTGTGTTCAATGTTGAATCATAATGGTGAAGCCGGCTCTTGATCTTGATCTCGATCATGTTGAGGTTATGCTTGGAGCTATGGTTTAACGCGGATGAATGTTGTCACAATCGTGGGAGCCATTTTATCTAGCTTCGAATATCTTGTCTCCGCATCCTTCAACATTTTGCTAACATAATAGATGGAGAACTGCTGACCTTCTTCTTCTTGAATAACCACGGTGAACATAGCTTTATCTATGACAGATTGATACAAATGCAGGTCTCCCCTTCAGATTGGCCTGCTCATCAAGGGTGGTTCTGCTAGGAATTGTTTTGTACCTTGAAATGCTTGTTGACAATCTTCCTAGTACGATGATCCGCCCGTTCAACCTCTGGATCTTTCTCACCCTTTGTGGGGCTTTCATTTAAGCGCTCTTTTCACCTTTTTCCTCGCAGGGCTTTTTACTTTATCTGGATTTGCTCTAACTCCTTTTTTGCTAATGACATAGTCAAAGAATTTTTCTGAAGTGACTCTGAATATACACTTCTCTGGATTGAGCTTTATTTTTCATGCTAGTGTTTGGCACTGGTTGCATTATTAGCAATTCCCTTGTACCTGTGGGTTAGCACTGAAAGAACTCCAGAAGTGGGGCATACCCTGTCCATTATTAAAAGATTGTGGTAAGGCATAAAAGCTATATTCACTTACCTTGGGGATCAGTGGCTTGATCCACGGAACATACTTCATAGCAAAAGACTGTTTGCATTGACCTTGTTGGCAAATATCATGTATAATGCAATGTCTCTTTATGGAATTTTTAGTTCATCTTGGAATCAACTTAATAATTCCTTCACGTTGGTCCCTGACTCTAGAATGAACTTAGTCAAAGGATAAAACCGAGTAAATATTATATGTCAAACAAATTCATAATAGAATTTTAATCGTGCTTGTTTTAATAATAATATCACATATAACGGTCATAACCATAAAGATTGTTACTGCACATGAATATCATAATGAATTCTTAATAAATAACCATAATGAGAATGGTTTAAGAATAATGTCCTTTTGTATTTCAATGCGCATTAATATCCAAGATAGTATATTTATTTTAAACGTAATAAAAGTTATGACATTCTATATTGGGTAAGATATCTTATGTAGTTGCTATTTACTTGCAATTAATATTGTGCATCCATGCATTAATGGCATTCATAGATCATTAAGTCTTTGTTTGGATGAAATATAATTAAAGTAAGATAAGTGATGGTTTAATAATGTAGTTCATAATAGAATTTTAATCGTGCTTGTTTTAATAATAATATCACGTATAACGGTCATAACCATAAAGATTGCTACTGCACATGAATATCATAATGAATTCTTAATAAATAACCATAATGAGAATGGTTTAAGAATAATGTCCTTTTGTATTTCAATGCGCATTAATATCCAAGATAGCATATTTATTTTAAACGTCATAAAAGTTATGACATTCTATATTGGGTAAGATATCTTATGTAGTTGCTATTTACTTGCAATTAATATTGTGCATCCATGCATTAATGGCATTCAGAGATCATTAAGTCTTTGTTTGGATGAAATATAATTAAAGTAAGATAAGTGATGGTTTAATAATGTAGTTATATATGAAGTTACTCTTATATAAATTTATTTGTATAAATAAAATAAAAGAGAAAGGGTAATTTTGGAAGAAAAATACATGTACCATGATTCTCCTCCAATTTGGAGTGTAAGGAAAATTACTCAAAATCCACTCTCACCTACCTTCACATACAATCCTCCAATCTTTAAGGAATTCTCATGTATATCCTAAGAATTTTGCATAAATTAATGTTCTGATCCGAAACCGACACTTGCACTATTTTGTAGTTAGCTCAGGACATGAAAGTTTTGTTTATCCCATTTGGTAATTCATCAGCCCATAATGGCCTTAATAGTTAGGGACAATTGCAGGATAATTACAAATAGACTCAATATTTTCAAGTCTCTTATGTTGGTAACAGAAATTCTAACAATGTCAAATAAACAGTTTTTATATGAATAGACACATCCTTGTAAAAAAGGGAATGAAATAACTGTTTGACAAAACAATATTCAAAAATATGAATTTCTGATATTAAAAGTACTATATAGGGGAAAAACCATATATAGATGGTGAATTGTTACAAGGAAAAACCAAATATGATTTTTTTTGTAATTTCTTCTAATAGTTGTATGCATGTTCATCCAAAAGACTGGTCAGACCTAAATTATCTGTAATTACACGAGCCTTTTATGATATCTTAATGTTAAGTGATAAAATCACCTTGAATGGATGATTTTTTAATAAAATTTCAAGATTACAGATAGTATACATGCATCTTGTACTAATTCAATGATAATGACATATTATACTCGTCATGCATAAAAATATGAGGGCATAGTAAGCATGCAAGATTTAATGAAAGATTTGTGTCTATGACTTCATCTTTCACAGTTTATTAGATTTATCATAATAACATGTAATGATATTCATAGCACTTTATAAGAGTGAGGGATCTCAATTTTCTTTAATTAAAAATGGAATAAGAAAGGGGAGGAAACTTATCTTTTTCATCATAAAATTCCAGATTTAATGTAGAAAACTCTTTCCCACCAATATATGGAGAACTGTATCTTTGGATAGATTTGTTGTACTGATTGAGCCAAAGTTTGAGATTGTGATTTCTATTCTGTTGACTCCATTGTTTTGTTCTTTGTGAAACTCTATACAATCAAGATTTTGTGATCTTCTGTTTGTTAGAGATCCACGCTCACCGCACCAATTGATAACTTGGGGAAAAATCCTTGATCGGAGCACTTCCCTGTGAGGCGCCGTTGGGATCGGCCGGGGACACTCCGATGCCAAAGTCAGTAATATTTCTGAGAATAAACTGTAAGAACAAAAGTATAGAATCAATAAGTGTACCTTTGATCCTAGGAAGCTGGGGTATTTATATAGGTTTTTGTAACCTTCAGCATTAATGGGGAAGCATGTGAAGAGTCGTGTCATTACTCGTCTTTAATTGCTATCAATTCTCCATTAATCCCAGTATTTAACATTGAAACCCTAAGAGTTGAGGTATTCGAACAGTCAAGTCTTTATTCCCCTTTAATGGCTATTAATTGCCATTTAATTGTATTTATTCCCATTCATGGATGGTAATAAAGGCGCCTTTTCATATTCTTTGATCCGTCAAGGCGTATGTACGCTCTCCTTGAGAGCTATGGTGGGTCTCCGCTACTCGCTCTCATCGAGCGTATCTCGTTATGGCGTATCTCGCCATGGTCCACGTGGCGTGGCATAATGCTAGAGACTCCTTCCTTTTCCTCATTATTTGCATATTCGCCCCTGCATTAATTATCATTAATTCCACATTAATCATGCATAAATATCTCTTTTAGAAGAAATAATGGTTTGCCATTATTTCTATTAATTTTCCCTTATTCCTTATTCAAGAATAATTTGGGTTGTTATCATATGATAAAATATTATAATAATAGTGACAAAATAAGTGTCACTAATTCAAATCAATATAGTGACACATGTTCTTATTTGTCATATAAAAGTAAATTATCTATGACAAAATAAAAAATCGTGATATATACATAATACCACGCTCCTGCCGTGACGATCACTATGACAACGAATTTTCGTCACTTATTATATATTGTGACGAAAAAACATATTTTCATGACAATTTGTGCGCGTAATAAAATATCAAATTTCTTGTAGTGAGAGCTCAGTAGTGGATTCAAAAGCTCGGAAGGATTCCGGGGACTAGACGTAGGCAGGAGGCCGAACCAAGATAAATCTATTGAGTAACACTTTCTAACTCTTACTCCTTATATACTTGCTTTGTACTGTGCCTAGTAAAATGTAAAATCTATATACTGAGTTGTGTGACATGAGCACTGAGTTCAGGAATAGACTTAAGTGTTATCTCCTGACTCAATGATAGAAGCGGTTCTAGTTACTAGTTAACTAAATTTGCCTCTGATCTTACTCAGCATCACTGTGCTAAAAGACTAAGTAAAAGTCTTAACTCAAAAAGAAGTCAGCCTTAACGTGAAATTTTTTAAATAGTTCCTAACCCCTCATTGGAACTAATCTTGTCACATTACATGGGACCAACATTTTCTTCGTGTGATTGATTTCATTACATACTTCTTTCCTTTTTACAATAAAGCTTTATCTCATGCTTTCAGAAATAAGGCAAACACTATAAGATAAATACTATATGTGATGTGATGTATATTGGTTCGTTATTTTCTCTTTCTACAGTTAAATATTCATTTGAGTTTTGTTTATTATCAAACCATTGCATTCCCTGTAATTATTTGCAGGTTTAACCACAACCAAATGTACCTTTAAAGCTGATAAGATTATAATTAATTTTCTTTTATTTTTCTTTCACTTTTAACATGTGAATGAAGAAAACAAGAAAATGAAATCGTAATCATGTATAGCTGAAGGATGTTATTGACTTGCTGGAATCACACAAATTTTTTTGTCCATTTTGTAAAGTTGTATTCAATTTTTGTAACTAATATAATTTTATTATTAATTGATATATAATTATTAGTTCTATTCCTCTATATTAATTTTGTTTTGAAAATTTATTTACATTCTTAATACATATAATATTTAGTAATAAATATCTAAATAAATCAAATAATACAAATAAAAATAGTAATGGGCATATAAAAGTTAGAATTGTGGGGATATTCATATTTTCCCACATATAAGTAGCAACATTAGTGGGAAATGTTCGCCACAGAAAACATTATTATTTGTGACGATAACAAATCCCTACATAATAATATGATGATTAGTGGGGAAATTTTCCCCATAAAATTTTGTTTATGGCATCACAAAGTAGGCAAATTTGTATATATTAGTGGGGATGTTATCGCCATAAAAAGCGGGTCTAGTGTGGCGATGGCTGAAATCGCCACTGAAAATAATGTCTTTGTGGCGAACTTAGATTTCGCCACAATTGTGTATCTAGTGTAGCAAAAGAAATTTTCATCAAAATTACCTTTAATGTCAGTCTAACAGTAGCGATCATGTTTTTCGCCACAAAAGGTCTTTAGTGGCGAAATTTGGACTTTCTGTGGGGAAAATTTTCCCCACACAAAATCTATTTTCTTGTAGTGTCTATATGGAAACAAAGATAAATAATTTGAAAACAATTTCTTACCATATGACTAGCAATTTTTGTTTGATATCATACAAGGCATTCCTACAACTAATGAACACTTATTGCATTGGCCAAATTCTTTAGATTCCCCATATAATAAAATTTGTATAAACTACCGTCCAATTTATAAGTTTTTTTACAAAAGGTTATCAAATTTAGAAAGTATCACTACAAGAAAATTGATTTTTTCCAACGAAACATGTTGTTGCAAAAAATATTTTTAGCACAAAAGTTCATATTTCGCAACGACTTTCGGTTGTTGCAATACATTTCGTTACTAAATGTTTTTGCAGCGACTTTCTGTTGTTGCAGAAAAATATGTATTCGGCAACAACACTTGTGTGTTGCAAAAATTTAGTTGTTGCCAAATCTGAACGACATGTGAGAGCATGAAATTTATCTTTTGCAACAACAAATGACGTTGCTATATATTTTTACGTTTCGCAACAAGGTTTGACGTTACTATATTTTAATTATTTGCAACAAAATTTGACGTTGCTATATATTTTGAAATTTTGCAACAAGGTTTTACGTTACTATATATTTTGACGTTTAGCAACAAGCATTGTCGTTGCTAATATTATATTAATGGTAACAACTTCCATGCTACTAAAGCAATTTTTCTATGACAACAAAAATTGTTCCCATAAAATTTATTTGGATTGAAGGGAACTCATATATATATCTTTTTCTTGTATAATATCTTTTACCCGGCACTACCCGATCCTAATGGGACTACCCGTACCCTGTATAAAAGGGTATGGGAAGGGTATGGGATCAAAATAATTACCCGTTAGGGTAATGGGACGGGTATGGGAATACCCCCAGGGTACCCGGTACCCGTTACCCGTCATAATTCTTTTATATATTAGAAAAATTATTGTTTTTTAGATGTAATATTTGAGATTTTAAACCCCAACCTTTTGTTTTTCAACCATTGAGTGATACCACTAAGCTACTTATTCTTATTGATTAAGGTTTAATTTATTCAATTTTTAGATAAATGATTTATTAAATTTATACTTTGTTAAATTAGTAATATTTTTTATTTTATTTATTGATTCTTAACGGGTAAGGGTGCCCGTGGGTACCCGTGAATTAAATGGGAAGGGTATGGGATGCAAAAATATACCCGTTAGGGTAATGGGACGGGTACGGGTAATTAAAAAATAAACGGGTAAGAGTTTGAGATTGGCACTACCCACGGGTACCCTACCCGTTGCCATCCCTAGTCAAGGCCTCTACTCTATGAGCAAGTTCTTCAATCTCAGCCTTGATAGGAAAAACACAATGAATAATTCCACAAACACAGTGAATAACAAGAAGGGAGATCCCTCATAAAGTACATTACAACCAGAACCATAACAAGTAAGCTACTGATAAGACACTCATTTCATAAACTCAATGGTTTTCAAGTTAAACGTATATGGTAGTTTCTGAAAAGGAAATGTTTAAGAATGGATTCATACCAGCACTCAGTGTCCCTTGATGGCTCATTTTCCTTCTCTGATAAAAAAAAAAGATAGATCACACTGAAAGACCTCTTCATGATACAGATCGGATTTATCTGAAAACGTGACGTGTTAGTTTTAATCGTAAACTAACAAAGATCAACAACTTATCTAGCTAAACTAGAAGGAGTGGATCCCAATTCATGGACTAAATCCATAGGAATAACAAAATCCCCATTGTTGAAGGATAAACCTTAACAAAGCTTCTTGAAAAAGAGTTTTAATTTGATTGATAAAAGTTAAAACATTACAAAGATGAAGAGATGAATTTATATCATTTTAAAAACCCTAAATGCTAAATTACATAAAGGGTAAAGAGCTTAGCTAATTAAAACATAAAGATAAAGGGTAAATGGGGTAAAGGTAAGTGGAGGGGGTTGATTTGAAGGTGGGAGAGGAGTTGAGGGACCAATTGGTAAATAACCAGGAAGCTTGAGTAAGGAGCAAGTTCCTGAAAAGTGTAAGTACACGGAGCGTACTTTGGCTGATGAGCCATTCTCTCGATCAGTAGCCATTTTACACGGGGCGTACTCAGAAATACGCGGGGCGTACTTTGGCTGTTGAAGTCTTCTCCGGATCAAATCCAAAAGTACACAGGGCGTGTTTTCTTCCACGCGGAGCGTGCCCAATCCAAGCCCTGCATATGTGACCTTCCCGACCTTCTCCGGATCAATCCCAAATACACGCGGGGCGTGTCTGAGCTGATGTGTTGTATTGTTTTGGCCTCTTTACTCGCTTGTTGCTCGCACTTGGTTCTTCCTCCGACTTCCCTCGCTCGGACTCGATCTTAGGGAAAGATGCCCCTCATCACTTCAACTTGAAATTGGATTAATAAATGGTCATTAATTAAAAAGAAAAAATAGAGAGAAATGTTAACATGTCTGACAACGAAACATTTACCTAAACCATTTAATTGTTTGTGTTAGTTGATAGCTCCTTGAATCCAAATAAATAGTTCAAGATATTTAGCAAGCAAAACATTTCAGTGGCAAGTAAAACCTATTATGGTGTTCAATAGCAGCAAGTAATTACTAGCAACTATTAGCAGATATTAGCCTCAAAACTTAACAAATTGAAGGTTTGGTGCTTTTCTGCATTAAGTGATGATAAATTCAGAAATTAATAAGGAATTCATTGACTGGATATTTAACAATATGATGTTTAAATAGCTCATGAGCAGTTTGTTTTGTTTGTAATGTAAGGATCAGCCAAATAATTGGTTTTAACCAATGTTTTGAAAACCGGACCGGACGTTGAACCGGTGAGACAACTGGTTCAAGGTTCAATAGGTTCAACCGGAATGGTTCAACCGGATAAAAAAATAAATATATATATATAAAAAATAAAATGATGTTTCATTGAACATAAAATTAAAAATTTCATATATATAATAAACAATTCTTAAGTTAATATATTAATTAAAAATTAAAAATTCATACAGATAATATAAAAATTCACACATCGGTAACCAATCCTTAATTTAACACATTAATTAAAAATTCACACATCTAAAATCAAACCCATAGTTTAACACAATATTAAGATTAAAATTAAATTAATTAACACCAATTATTAAAGAGGTTGTTCTCTACCTAATTTTTAAATTTTTTCCTTAATTCAATATGTTTTTCAAAAAAATGGCAAAAAACCAAGGTCAATCCGGTTCATTGGTTCAACACTGGTTCGCGGTTCAACCCTGATTTGATGCGGTTTAATATAGTTGAACCTATATAGCTAAAACCGGACCGGACACTTGATTGGTTCGCGGTTCGACCGGTTCGACCGGCCGGTCCGGTCCGGTTTTCAAAACACTGGTTTTAACAAGCTAATGTAGTATTGAATAACCATATGGAATTTTCTAAGTTTTACTTTTTTTTTTTTTTTTTCCCAATGATAAACCTTGTAGAATTCATATGAACTTGTGAATGTTTATTGATGCTTGGTCAATTGTTTCATTTCATACCTTTTTTTTTTCTTTTACTTATGGGGCAGATGGAAAAAGTTATCTCAATGTCCACTTACGTTTCTTCATTCAAATGCAACTTCACATCAATGGGTCATCGGTGGTATGAATATGTTATGTTAATTTTGGGTTCCTTTTATGTACTTTCTTAATGATGAATTGAACTTGCTATTGGTGTATTAATTATTTTTGGTGTATTATAATTATATTTTAAACCAAAAATCCTATTAATTTTATTTGCATGCCTAATATTAATATGATAAAATAATAATTCAAGTAAGTTTTAATCTCAAAATTAAAATATGGAAACAAATAGAATATTACAAATCTAAATTTATAAATAGTAAAATTATGGTATAAGAATGTTAAATTTTGCATCCAAAAAATTAAAAAATAATTCAAAGCTAATATTTTTTAAGTTTAATATTCATTAATTAAATAAGCGGGTTGAGAGCATACCTATGACCAGGGAGGTCATGGGTTCAAATCACATCCAGGTGGAATGTGGATTTTTCTTTCTTCTTTAATGTATAAGCGCATTGTGCGCAATTTTTTAAAAAAAAAATAAGAAAAATTTATACAATTAGAAAATTATGATTATAATTACTATGCTTGAATGGATTGGAAAATATATTATTAGTTACTCTTTTCTCTTTTTATTTATTTATTCTTTCTTTATTTAATTTCCTTTTGTGACTTGTTAATTTAATTCCATCAGGATACTCTCTTAAAAAAATAGAGAATGGGATAACGGTTTGGAGGTGGAGGTGCGACTTTGATGCCCTTAAAAAGTGGTTGACAACGGTGTTGCTAATTAAGAGATGGTTGAAGGAGATGGGTTTTGGAAATGAAAGCAGCAGACATTGTGAAAGGGTTTGAAGTGTGTGGGTGTAGTTTTTTTTAAAAAGATTGTATATCTGCAATAAAAAAAAATGGGGAAAATTAATTTTTAGTTTCCCCCAAAATGAAAATACTTTTTTAAGAATATTTTTTACCGACCTATTTTTTTTTTTGCCGTTGACTAGATTTGTATCGGAAACATTGCCGACACATATTATTAGTGACCACTTGAGTCGGTGACACGTGGCAAAAAAAATCCACCACATGTCACCAACAGATTTAATCAATATATCGGTGAACGTGTAGTGTTTTCCGACACATATTTTGCGTCGATATTTCATCAGTGATTCCGACATAAATATTTTCTTCGATCCGATCCGTCGAAAATAGCGTTTTTTCTTATAGTGTAATTGAATATAAGATTTAAAACTATTCTAAAAATCTCCTAAAAAAATATAAGACAAAATCATAAAATTAATAGACATTTTTTAAAAATAAAAAGTTATATTCCCAAGAATATTGGATGACTTACCATCTAATTTTAATTGACTTGTAAATATCTTATATCCGAATAACTGCAAATAATTTTGATTAACTTGTAAATATTTATCACAAATATCTTTAAATCCTAATTTATATTATCTTTCCAACACATATGTATCTGACAAATGTATCTTTGACACATATATAGCTTCACCTTAGAGTGGAAGCGAACATAGTAACAATTTCAGAACGAGGTATGTCTAATGAGGTAAAAGCAAGACACGATGGCGGATATACGTTGTATGTGCCATGGTTAGCCTATACTCGACTCACGAACAACATAATGGCATATGTTTTGACAAAATACTGACGCATTATGGAGAAAACAACACACTTGGTATGTTTTACTGACTTGAGACACAAAACAAGATGCAAAGACGACATACGTGGTATGTGTCAAATGGTCAATTTTGACTCGGAAACCGGACAACATAATGACATATTTTTGGAATACACTGACATTATGTATGGACGACACATTTGAAATGTCTACCAATACGACCATGTTGATGTTACATGAAATGAATGAATCTAATAGACACAAACATAATTACGCGAAAAATGTTTTTAATGTCTTAAATTTTTTGAAATGTTCTTAACATTAAATTAATAAAAAAGAATGGATATTATTACGGTTTATTATTTCTACTATGTTCCCTCATGTAGCTAATTATTTCTTTGTTTTCTGTTATGCCAGCTAGGAGTGCACACTTTTAGCTTTCCCCTTTTTACTCTGTAACGTTTCTTTGCGTTTCTCAATATCGCTATATAAGCGTTCATTGTTGCTGTATTCAGTAAGAGAATGATTTAATTAAAATACAAATTCTTCTTCTCTTCTTCTTTATCATGGTATCAGAGCGTAAGATTCAGATCTCACTTCTTCTTCTGCAATGTCGTATGCAGATATTGTAGCAAATCGCAGTCCCTCTTCTCTTGCGTCTACTCTCTCTTTATCATCTCCTCGATCTGTTTTTTCTTCTTCTCCTTCGATGGATCCCTCTCAAAATCCATCTCACCACTATTATCTTCACCCTAATGAGAATCCCGGTCTAGTACTAGTTTCTCCTCTCTTAACCAGTTTGAATTATCATTCATGGAGTCGATCTATGAAAATGGCTCTTCAAGCGAAGAACAAATATATTTTTGTTACTGGAGATTTGCCTCCTCCTTCTCACACAGATACTCTTCGATCAGCCTGGGTCAGATGCAATACGATGGTTGCTTCATGGCTCGCCAGATCTATGTCGCCCAATATTTCTAATAGCATCAACTCTATGGAATCTGCAGCAGAAGTCTGGGCTACTCTTAAAACAAGATATTCTCAAGGAGATGCGATGAAGATTTCTGAGATTCAAGATGTTGTTGCTCAATTAACACAACAAAGCTCAATTGTTACCGACTACTATACTGATCTGAATGTTCAATGGGAGGAGTTTTCTAATTTCATATCCATTAATCAATGTAAGTGCCTTGCTAGTTCTCAATGTTGTGCTTCTCTTAAGAAATTCAAAAAATATCAGGAGCAGGATCATATAATTAAATTTCTTAATGGACTCAATTCTGAATATTCTGTTATCAAGTCCCAAATCTTACTTATGGAGCCTCTACCTCCTATAGATCGTATATTTTCAATGGTTATTCAACAAGAGAGACAACTTAATGTTGTTATGGATCGTTCACCTCCTATAGAGTGAAATGTCTTTTTTGCTCAAACTCAGAAATCAGGGGCAAGTTCAAGTTATTCCAATAAGAATGGTCCTATTTGCACTTATTGTGATAAGGGAGGTCACACCATTGACAATTGTTTTAGAAAACATGGTTTTCCACCGGGATTTAAGTTCACTAAGAAGAAAGCATTTAATTCTTCATCTTCAAATACCAATTGTGCTACCATTGTCCCTGTTGAGAATTCTGTTGAATCTGGGAAAACCCTCACCAATGAAGAATATCAAATGTTGATTTCTCTATTGAAACCTTCTGCTCCTTCACTCACTACTGCACAACATGTTAATCAGTTAGCCACAGTTCCAGCTCCATCTCTTGTTAGCAATTTCAGTTTCTCACCAGGTTTCTCACCAGGTATCTCCACTATTTGTGTAGTTCATTCTAATGATATTGATTGGTTGCTGGATTCTGGTGCTACTGATCACATATGTAGTTCTTTGAATTATTTTGAGACTTCTCATTTAATCTCGCCTATTCTGGTTAAGTTACCTAATGGTGCTCAAATCACAGTTACTCAAGCAGGCACAATGGTTTTATCTCCAGATCTTACTTTATACAAAGTTTTGTTTGTACCTGGATTTTCTTTCAATTTAATCTCTATTGGTAGATTAATTGAACAATCAAATTGTACACTAACATTTGGTGGTGATGCTTGTTTTATACAGGATACAAAGAGACAGAAGATGATTGGTACAGCTGATTTCATTGATGGTTTATTCAAATTGCGTTTTTCACCTTCATCTATCTGTCTTGTTTCTTCTATCAATTTTGTTACACACAAACCAACCAATTTTCCTTTATGGCATTTGCGATTAGGTCACTTGTCAGATGTTAGATTGAAAGTTTTACAACAGAAATGTTCTGATATTGTTTCTCAGTCAAATTACACTTGTAATGTTTGTCCTCTTTCAAAATAGAAAAGGCTTCCTTTTCCTCAACATTCTATTACACATTCTAAGATTTGTTTTGATTTAATTCATCTTGATGTATGGGGACCTATGTCCACTTCTACTATTAATGGAGCTAAGTATTTTGTTACCCTTGTTGATGATTTTAGTCGTTACACGTGGCTGTTTTTTATTAACACTAAATCTCAAGCAACAAATGTCATTAAGCAATTTTATGCTTATGTACAAACTCAATTTTCTATTTCAATTAAATCCATCAGAACAGACAATGCACCTGAACTGAATCCTATTGATTTTTATACTTCGAAAGGTATTTTACACCAAAAATCTTGCCCCTATAGTCCTCAACAAAATAGCATTGTTGAACGCAAACATCAACACCTTTTAAATGTGGCTCGCTCTTTAATGTTTCAATCTAAACTTCCTTTGCATTTTTGGGGGCATAGTGTTCTACATTCTGCTCTCCTCATCAACTCTCTTCCCACTCCTTTGTTGCAAAACTGCTCACCTTATGAGCTTCTTTTCAAAACTTCTCATCCTTATCATCTTCTCAAAGTTTTTGGCTCATTGGCCTATGCTTCAATTTTAGGGTCACATAAAACAAAGTTTTCTCCTAGAGCCTGATAGGGGAGTTTCGTCCATATCTTTTAGCGTGGTTTACGGTTTAATTTAAGACTAAATAAACAAGTTTAATTACAAAAATAAGGAGTTTTAATAAAATAACGAAATAAAAATAAAATCCGTACTTTCGGTTAATTGTCTTTATTTTTTATTAAATTTAGAAACTAAAACGTCAAGCTAACTCGGCTCTCGAGAATTGTATTTTAGGTATGAGTAAGGAGCAAAATCCCACCGACATACGCGGGGCGTATAAACCTCTACGCGGGGCATGATATCTGGTCAGAACTGATTGCCCAGTCCACAGGCACCACATGGGACTTACCCACTGATACGCGAGGCGTATGAACCACCACGCGGGGCGTATGAGCAATAATGATCTCAATCATGAAGGTCAGACTGCATGGTCTCCCAAGTCAACAGGTTCTATGCAGGGCGTCCCACCTTACACGTGGGGCGTATATGGAAATTCTTCAATCTAAAGATCCAGGGACTCATATACGCGGGGCGTTCTCCAGGCTACGCGTGGCGTAAAAGACATAATTCAAGCTATTAAATCTCAGGAGCTCAACCACGCGGGGCGTACCCCAGTCTACGCAGGGCGTGGTTGAGACAATAAGATCTGAATTTGGTCCACATGCAGGAGATTATTGACGGAATGGGTCAATACGTGGGGCGTTCTTAACCCTACGCGTGGCGTATCATGGTGCAACTGCAGAAATAATGTATCTCCATACTTGTATCTTGTAGATTTACAATTTTACCCCTAGCTTGATGTGTATAAATAAGAGTGATTAGCACTCATTTAGACATTCAGATTTTACATAGCAAAACTCTATCACCTTGAGAGCTTGTTCGTGTATTCTGTTACTCCGTGAAAGTTCCGTCCATCCTTGTTCACCAAGCTCGAGAGTTCCACCTCCAAGACCTAAGAGACGGCCTTGAGTCCGGTTAGCTAGTTCCGAGGGCTGATTCTTCCCTTTTCACTTGCTAATTAGCTTGTACTCTTCCTATGTACTAGGATTGGTTGTATTCCGTATTTATGCTTTCCATATTTATAATTTATGATTTACAATCTCTATTTCTCTATATGTGTTGATGCTTGCTACTTGTTTTGATATTTGTAATTGATTATTGTGTACGGGAGCGCGATTTCCGACGCCATTCGGGCTATCTTTAAGGATTCACATAGGTGTTGCCTTACCGGAAGTGATGCATCGGAAACCGTAGGAATTGACAAGCCACGGAACTTACGGGCCCTTGTTTCTAATCCCTAGCATTAGACACGCCTTGACTAGGAACCACGTAGTCTAAGTACTTCATGGGTCGGTCAAACTACACGTAATCGTCATTGCAAGAGTAAATCATTAACCGTATATATTTGGAGTCATTGTTTATCATATTTATAACTTATCGCCATCCATATCACTTCGTAGAGTTTTCGTTATATAAACCTGTCTCACCCGTAGTTAGGAGTAGCTTGTAGTTGTTTCCCAAATCAACCCAAAGTATTCACCGCTTAGATAATGTATAAAACCGAGTCGTTTAATACTTGTGGTTATAAATCCCGTGGATTCGATACCTGGTCTTAACCGGATTATTACTTGATACGATGGGGTGCACTTGCCCCTAAGTAGTAGCGTCTAGTAGAGATAGAGCATTTAGTAAGATCACATCCATAGTCGTAACGTACTTATCATAATATATATTTAGAGCTCTACCGGACACTCATCAAGTTTTTGGCGCCGTTGCCGGGGATTTATAATTTCTTGCAATATTAGACAAAAACGTTTTGTTGTTAGTCTAAGCATTATCTTTGTATAAATTGTCTATATACACTTTTACTAACAATATTCTTTCTTGTTCATAATTTAGTTATTTCTTTAGTTTATGCACACCCGATCTCGGAGTGATACTCTCGTTCCTATTGATTTCGAGATTGAACAAACTCTTTGTAGGATTCGGAGAGAAAAGATGGCCAACGTCAACAATGAAACCAACCCATCGGTGATCAACGTGCCGAATGGAGGAGGAAACGACACTCGGACAATGATGGAGATCCTAGCTCCGCATCGACCACAAAATCGCAACGGAATCGTCGCCCCCGCCATCCCGGCCAACACGTATGAGATAAAGACTAGCATGATCCAATTGATCCAACAACTCGGTAAATTCGGAGGAGAACTTCATGAGAACCCTAACGAACACCTTGATAAATTTCTTATGTGTGCCGATACTTCTCGGCAGAACGGTGTCCCGGTTGAGGCCGTACGTCTAAAACTTTTCCCTTTCTCTTTGACAGGCCAAGCGTTGGAATGGTTGCACTCTTTGGAAGCCGGAACCATTACATCATGGGTCGAGCTCGAAAAGGAGTTCCTCTCCTATTACTTTCCCCCTTCCAAGACGGTGAAGTTGTGCAATGATATCACTTCCTTTCGGCAACTCGAGTACGAAGCCCTTCATGCGGCTTGGGCGAGATTCCGAAAATTGCTTCGAAGTTGCCCACACCACGACGTCCCCAAGCACGATCTTGTAAGTACTTTTTATCATGGTTTAACGCCTACTAATCGTGCTACCGTGGATTCCGCAGCAGGTGGGGACCTATTCAGGAAATCAGCAAGCGAAGCATATGAGCTCATCCATGAGCTCGCGAGAAAAAGCGTTCAATGGCAAGAGGATCGGCTTGCTGGACCATCGCGACATTAAACATTTGCCGTGGAAGATGAGGCTCCCAAGATCTCCATGGTTGAGATGAATAAAAAGCTAGACGCCTTAATGGCACAAATGAGCCTCAAGAATACAGCACATGTCCTGATGTGCTCGCATTGCGGTGGTGACCACCATGGTAAAGATTGTCAAGCCGGAAGCCCTTTTGCCGGTGATGCCGAAAGCGTAAGTTATGTAGGGGGCAACCAAGGTATAATTCTAATTATAACTCCTACCATAACTCGAATGCTTATCACCACCGTAATAATAATAACAACGGATGGAGGCCTCAACACCAACACCCGAATTTGTCTTATGGCAACAATCAGAATGTGTTGAAACCCCCATCCGAATTCCATAATGAGTTCAAGGAGCAAGGACTGGGCCAATCCCCCAACGCCCAAGGAGGACAAAGTTCTCAACCTCCTAGCAATGCGCAAGACTCTACGGTAATTAATCTCCTTAAGGAAATATCTTCCCGTCTTGCTGACAATGAGGCTTTTTGCAGGGATTTGGGACATCAAGTGGCCCAATTGAATCGCCAACAACAAGAGAGACAACATGGGTCTCTCCCGACTAACACCGAACAAAACCTGAGGCCCAAGAACCGGGAGACCGCACAAGTAATAACTCTCCGTAGTGGTAAGGGTTTGGAACCACCGGTTCCAAAGGCGATTCCAACCGCTCCAAATGTAAGTGACGAACCGGAAGTGGTAAGCAACCCCGGTTCGGATTCGAAACCCATGACTTCCTCGGATAAGAATGAGAATGTGTGTGATCCAATTGGGGCTTACGTACCGAAGCTCCCTTTTCCGCAACGACTTAAAAAGGAGAAATTGGATCACCAATATGGCAAGTTTTTGGAAATTTTTAAGAAACTTCACATCAACATCCCGTTTGCGGAGGCGTTGGAACAAATGCCCACCTATGCAAAGTTTCTTAAAGAAATCCTCGCCAAAAAGAGGAAGTTAGAACATAACGAAACGGTAGCGCTTACGGAGGAATGCTCCGCGATTATAACGAATAAACTCCCACCTAAACTCAAAGATTTAGGAAGTTTTTCTATCCCATGCACGATTGGTAATGTTGAGTTTAGTAGAGCTTTATGTGATTTAGGTGCTAGTATCAATCTAATGCCTTTGTCTGTTTTTAGGAAGCTCGGCTTGGGAGAGCCAAAGCCTACCAATATAACGCTTCAATTGGCCGATAGATCCATTGCCCGGCCAAAAGGAGTTGTGGAGGATGTCTTAGTGAAAGTGGACAAGTTCATTTTCCCCGCCGATTTTGTGGTGCTCGACATGGCGGAAGACGATTCGGTACCGATCCTCCTAGGACGACCATTTCTTGCAACGGGTAGGACTCTCATTGATGTCCACGAGGGTAAGCTTATTCTACGGTTGCAAGACGAAGAGGTAGTGTTTAACTTTTTAAATTCCGTAGAATCTATTGATCTATTTGTTGAGGATTTTTATGATTGGTCTTCCGTGGAAAACTTTTCGGATACAAATGGTAATGAGCATTTGGATGAGGAGCCATTGAACAAACCGTTTGAATACTCCTCCGAGATAGAACAATGTCTGTTGGCAAGGAGCAGGTTCGAGGGTTTGGACCGGGATAGCAAAGCAAAACCAAAGTCATCTCTCGAAGAGCCTCCGACTTTGGAACTTAAACCCTTGCCTCCTAATTTGAAATATGTGTTTTTGCAACCTCCTAGTTTCTTACCCGTTGTTATATCTTCACTTTTGACAGAGGAAATGGAGGAAGCATTGATTACGGTGTTACAAAAACACAAAGGCGCATTTGGATGGACCATTCACGACATTAAAGGGATTAGCCCCACCATTTGCACACACCGCATCTTTATGGAGGACGAAGTCAAACCCTCCGTGCAGCCGCAACGACGACTCAACCCCAACATGAAAGAGGTAGTGAAGGTCGAGGTAATCAAACTCCTCGACGCAGGTATAATCTTTCCTATCTCCGACAGTCCATGGGTTAGTCCGGTCCAATGCGTTCCCAGAAAAGGGGGCACTACGGTAATGGAAAATGATCAAGGGGAATTAATTCCCACACGAAAAGTAACGGGGTGGCGAGTATGCATTGATTATAGGAAACTTAATGAAGCCACCCGAAAAGATCATTTTCCCTTGCCGTTCATTGACCAAATGTTGGAAAAAATGGTGGGACATAAATTCTTTTGTACCCTCGATGGCCTATCCGGCTATATGCAAATCCCCGTTGATCCTTCGGATCAAGAAAAGACGACATTTACTTGTCCGTATGGGACATTTGCATATAGGCGGATGCCGTTTGGGCTTTGTAATGCCCCCGCCACCTTTCAACGGTGCATGACGGCTATATTCTCCGAGATGATTGAGGATTTCATAGAAATCTTCATGGACGATTTTTCTGTTTTTGTGTCGTCCTTTGAAATTTGTTTAAGCAATCTTGATAAAGTCCTTCAACATTGCGAGGACACTAATCTAGCTCTTAGTTGGGAAAAGTGTCAGTTTATGGTTCAAGATTATATCGTTTTGGGACACAAAGTGTCCAGGGAGGGAATCGCGGTCGATCCGGCCAAGATTGAGGTGATTGAGAAATTGCCTCCGCCAATCAATGTTAAAGGGATCCGGAGTTTCTTAGGTCATGCGGGGTTCTATAGGCGATTCATTAAAGATTTCTCTAAAATAGCAACCCCCTTGACCCAACTCCTCTTAAAGGATGCGGAATTTAGTTTTTCCTTCGAATGTTTACTTGCATTTAACACGCTAAAGGAAAAACTAATTAACGCACCCATCATGGTGAAACCCGATTGGAATCTCCCCTTTGAACTGATGTGTGATGCGAGTGATTTGGCTGTAGGTGCTTGTTTGGGCCAACGGGTGGATAAACTTTTCCGTCCCATTTTTTATGCGAGAAAAACGCTCAATGAGGCCCAACAAAACTATTCCATTACGGAAAAAGAGATGCTCGTGGTAGTTTTTGCTTTCGATAAATTTAGATCATATCTTGTGTTATCAAAAATTATCGTATACACTGACCACGCAGCTCTTAAGTACTTAATGACTAAGCAGGATGCCAAACCACGGTTGATACGGTGGATTCTACTCCTACAAGAATTCGACATCGAAATCAGAGATAAAAAAGGAGTGGAGAATGTCGTGGCCAACCATCTTTCCCAGTTACAAAGCAAGCAAGCCAAATCTCCGGAAATTGTGGAGATCAAGGAGACCTTTCCCGACGAAACACTCTATGCGGTAACACCTCTACCTTGGTATGCCGACATGGCAAACTACAAGGCCGGTAATATTCTTCCCCCGCACCTTACTACGAGCAACGTAAGAAGTTCTTTCACGATGCTAAGAACTATTTTTGGGAAGAACCCTATTTGTTTAAATCGTGTGCTGATAATATTATTCGTAGGTGCATACCGGAAGAGGAGGTAAATCATGTGTTACAAATGTGTCACACCCAAGAGCCGGGGGGCCATTTCGGCCCAAGTCAGACTATGGCGAAGGTTTTGCAATGCGGCTTTTATTGGCCTACCATGTCCAAGGATTCCCAAGACTTCGTCAAATCATGTGACGCTTGTCAATGGAGCGGGAACATCTCCCGTAAACATGAAATGCTCAACAAGGGATCCTAGTTTGCGAACTTTTTGATGTTTGGGGGATAGACTTCATGGGTCCTTTCCCTAAGTCGCATAACAACGCCTACATTCTTATGGCGGTTGACTATGTCTCCAAGTGGGTGGAGGCCGTTGCCTTACCTTCAAACGACTCTAAGGTGGTAGGGAAATTTATAAAGAAAAACATCTTTACTCGGTTTGGAACCCCTCGAGCTATCATTAGCGACGGGGGTTCCCACTTTTGCAATCGCCAATTCGAGCAACTCTTACATAAATACGGGGTTGCACACCGAGTTTCCATGCCCTACCACCTGCAAACTAGTGGGCAAGTTGAGGTTTCTAACCGCGAACTAAAACGTATTTTGGAAAAAACGGTTAGCTCCTCTAGGAAAGACTGGAGCCTAAAGCTCGATGACGCTCTTTGGGCCTACCGCACGGCGTTTAAAACGCCTATCGGGATGTCACCTTATCGTTTAGTTTTCGGGAAATCGTGCCATTTACCGGTGGAATTAGAGCATAAGGCATATTGGGCTCTGAAATTTTTAAACTTTGATGTGCAGGTTACAGGGGAACATCGTCTCCTCCAACTCAACGTCCTTGATGAACTTCATCTAGGTTCGTACGAAAATGCCAAACTTTACAAGGAACGTACGAAAAAATGGCACAACAAGCACGTGCAAATCCGGGAGTTCAACAAGGGGGATCAAGTTCTCCTATATAATTCTCGCCTCCGTCTGTTCCTAGGAAAATTGAAAAGTCGGTGGTCGGGACCATACACCGTCATCAATGTACACTCCTCCGGAGCAATCGAAATCCAAGGTCCCGACAACGCAACCCTCCGGGTGAACGGCCACCGTCTGAAAATATACCGAGGCGGAGCTCTTCCACAACATGGCGAAGCCACATTCCTCCGAACTCCGTAGGCACGCAAGTCGAGCTACTCCGACTCTAAACGTAGCCCCGGTTTGCATTTCTCAAACCCTTTGTGTATATGTATTATATCTGTTTTTTCACCTTATTTTTATTTTTTCTTTTTCTTTGTATGCGTTTTCCTTTTTTTTTCAAAAATTGTTTTCTTTCTTTCCAGCTCGTTTCGTCTCTTTTTAATAAAAAAACCCACGAAAAAACAAATCCCTCACTAATCCAAAACAATTACGCGGAGCGTACACACCAGTACGCCCCGCGTAGCCGAGCCTCTGCTCCTTTTTGGTGCTCTAACGCACGGTTACGCGAGGCGTAAACACTCCCACGCCCCGCGTCCTCGGTCACACTAAGTCAAAGGCCGAAAATAACGGCCACGCGGGGCGTGCCCTTTCTACGCCCCGCATGTCCTAGGGGAGTTGCGGATTGCAACTCCCCATAACCACTTTTCCTCTTCCCCACACACCTTTTTCTACTTCTACACTCCACCTCCTCTCACTTCCAATCACATCACTTCTTTTTCAAACATTATTAACTTTCCCTCCATCATTAATTTTGCCTTTAACCACCCTCTTAATTGCCCATTAAAAACATAAAAAAAAAATTTAATTAGCCACTAAAACCTTTCAATTGTCTTTAAAAACAGAAAATGGTTTAATATTTCGTCGAATACGCGAGGCGTGGCCCCTTCACGCCCCGCGTCCTACCCCCTTCCTCCACTCATTTTTGGCCAGGAGGTGCAATACGTGTGGCGTGCTCCCCTGCATGCCCCGCGTGTCGTGGCATTTTTGCACTAAATTCGGTCAGGAGGTGGGATACGCGTGGCGTGGCCCCTTCACGCCTCGCGTACCCCTCTGGGAATCCGCATTTCACTTGGATTCCCACTCCTCCCCTATTTATACTCCTTCCTCTTCTCTAACTTCCTCCCTTCCACTCACTCCACCTTCCCAAATTCACTAAGACATCTTCCTCCCTCTTCCTCACCATGACTAGAAGCAAGCGCGTGGCCGATATCCGCCCCCCGCGATCCACTCGTGCCCGCTCTTCTCGTTCCTACCAACACCAATCACAACCACCACCCGAACGAGAAGAAACACCGCCACTCACCCCCCTTCTACGCCCCGCGCGCCTCACCTTCACACTTGCACAACGGCTTCATACACGGTCTACGCGGAGCGCCTCTCTAAGTGCGCCCCGCGTCTCCGTGTCTCTGGCCTCAACATACTTAATATGCATCTCTTACGCGGGGCGCCCCCCTGGGTACGCCACGCATAGGACCTTACCTCCATGGTCCTTTTTCCCTTTAACTTATATCTTTCTTTTTGTTTTTGTTTTCCTTTCTTTTGCAACGTCCTTGGAATAAACGTCTTTTTAATCACGCGGAGGGTCGTGCAACCCCGCACTCACCGTTTGTTTTGCACTAACAAAAACAAAAATAAAAATCAAATAAACAACAAAATAATTAAACTAGTTTATTGACTCTTAAAATTTTTCCGACACACTACCTCCCTCGGAAATTAATTAAAAGTTCTGTTATTTGTTCTTAAATGTAAAGACGTTAAAACAAAGGATTGGTCTACTTAAGATATTTTAAGTCTTGACTCCGAAACTAGGGAATTTATGCATAGTCAAAACTTGTACTTAACGGAAAGCAATGTGTTCCCTAACCCATACGTCATCTTTATAATAAAAATTAACAAGGCAATAAAAAAGGGATTTTTGAAAATCTCACGAGAACTTGAAAGTACACAAATTAACCCGAAATTTTGTGAGGTACTTTTGAGCCAAAAGAGTTCGCTCGAGAACTTTACTTTTTTTCACAAAACATTTTCAAGAGCTTTGACTTCACTCAACTCATAGAGTTTGCACCTAATGCCGGGTTAAGTACACTTGTTTTGGTAAAAAGAGCAATAGACGATGAAACGGACCCATTTAGACTAATTCTTTCTTAATTACTTTTTTCGTTTTTTATGACCTCTAGGAAACCCCCTCGAGCCTATTAACCAACTTCTTTGCTAACACCTTTTCAAACATTTAACCCTTTTTCCTCTTGATCGAATACCAACAAAATCAATGGCATCGGGAATAACCAAAAGCTCTAGCAAATACAACAACAACAACAACAACAACAAAGCCTTAGTCCCGAAATGATTCGGGGTCGGCTAACATGAACCATCATATAAAACCGTGAAAATCAAGTCGTGTCAGCGACACAGATTCGCTCCCTCCACTCTGTCCTATCCACTACCATATTTTCCTCAATTCCCAATAAACTCATATCACTCTCGATCACCCTCCTCCAAGTTTGCTTAGGTCTTCCCCTACCCCTCACCACTACATCCCTTTGCCACTCTTCGGTTCTCCTAACCGGCGCATTAAGCGCTCTACATCTCACATGGCCAAACCACCTTAGTCGGTTTTCTCTCATTTTATTCTCAATAGATGTGACCCCTACTTTTGTCCTAATTATTTCATTACGCACCCGGTCCTTTCTCGTGTGACCACACATCCATCTCAACATACGCATCTCCGCCACCGACATCTTATGGATGTGGCAGTGTTTCACTGCCCAACACTCCGTACCATATAACAATGCTGGTCTAATTGCCGTCCGGTAGAATTTTCCCTTCAATCTATTAGGCATGCCGGGATCACAAAGAAAACCCGTAGCACTCTTCCACTTCGACCAACCAGCTTTAATCCTATGAGCAACATCTCCATCTACTTCTCCATCCGTTTGGATAATAGATCCTAAATACCGGAAGCAATACGAGGCCTGAACAACTCTCCCATCTAGGGTGATTGTCCCTGCCTCCCTACTCCTACGGCCGCTAAACTTACACTCCAAATATTCTGTCTTACTTCGACTCAACTTAAAGCCTCTAGATTCTAGAGTTTGCCTCCATAGTTCCAACTTCATCTCCACTCCTTCTTTCGTCTCATCAACCAACACAATATCATCTGCAAACAGCATGCACCATGGTATACCATCTTGAAGTGAACTTGTTAGTTCATCCATAACGATGGCAAAAAGAAATGGACTTAGTGCGGAACCTTGATGCACTCCAATCGTAATAGGAAACTCTTCAGTCTTCCCAACACTAGTACGTACACTCGTGCATACTCCCTCATACATGTCCTTTATGATGTCAATATATTTCCGCGAAATGCCTTTCCTTGTCAAGGCCCACCAAAGTACTTCCCTTGGTACCTTATCATATGCTTTCTCCAAGTCAATGAAAACCATATGCAAGTCTTTCTTCTTATTTCGATAGTGCTCCATTAATTGTCTCATTAGATGGATGGCTTCCATAGTTGATCTTCCCGGCATAAAGCCAAACTGGTTTTCCGAGATCTTCACCGTCCTCCTTAGCCTTTGTTCAATCACTCGCTCCCAAAGTTTCATAGTGTGACTCATTAATTTGATTCCCCGATAGTTGGCACAATCTTGGACATCGCCTTTGTTCTTATACAAAGGGATTAAGGTACTTTTCCTCCATTCTGATGGCATCTTATTGTTTCTCCAAATTTTGTTGAAGAACGTCGTCAACCATTCGATTCCTCTTTCTCCCAAACATCTCCAAATCTCAATAGGGATGCCATCAGGTCCTACTGCTTTCTTCAACTTCATCTTACTTAATGTCATTTTGACTTCACCCTTTTGAATTCTCCGCAGGCATTCATGATTTATCATATCGTGAATAAACACCATAAAATCTTGAAATCGTTTTTGTGCCGCTCTCAACAAAAAGAATAAAACAAAGAGCAAAAAGGCATTCTCAAGCTCCGTTCGAGCAATTTCAAAATATACCTTTCACGCTTGCTAGAGCAAAACGAATGAAAAAAAAACGATGCAACCAACAAAGAGGTATTCGAACTCGAGTTTCTAAAAATTAACCACTAAAAAGCCACCCACATTACAACCCCCTCCGGGTCCATTTTTAATATTGCCTAAACCATGATAAAGGTGGAAAAACCTGGATGAACATGCAAACTCGGAATGACCTTGAGTAAGTTCAAAGAAGAGCGTATAAACACCAACCCACCAAGATCGAGCGTTAAGAGTGAAATCCCTTGGTGAGGTACAATCAGGGTCTCAAGAGATAATCAATCCCCGTTAATATTGCCTATTAATTTTGATCATGGAGGTTTCGAATAAGTTTGGTCGCTCATTTGCCTACGTAGGTACATTTCGAAAACTTTTCGTAAAACCTTAGTTTTGAAGTCACGCACTTGGTAAAACCAACCGAGGGTTTGTTTCTTACTTGTCTCAATCCTTTGTCTTTCAACTTCTTTTACTTGAGGACAAGTAAAATTTTAAAGTCCGAGGAGGTTGATAGGGGTGTTTCGTCCCTATCTTTTAGCGTGGTTTACGGTTTAATTTAAGACTAAATAAACAAGTTTAATTACAAAAATAAGGAGTTTTAATAAAATAACGAAATAAAAATAAAATCCGTACTTTCGGTTAATTGTCTTTATTTTTTATTAAATTTAGAAACTAAAACGTCAAGCTAACTCGGCTCTCGAGAATTGTATTTCAGGTACGAGTAAGGAGCAAAATCCCACCGACATACGCGGGGCATATAAACCTCCACGCGGGGCGTGATATCTGGTCAGAACTGATTGCCCAGTCCACAGGCACCACGTGGGACTTACCCACTGATACGCGAGGCGTATGAACCACCGCGTGGGGCGTATGAGCAATAATGATCTCAATCATGAAGGTCAGACTGCATGGTCTCCCAAGTCAACAGGTTCTATGCAGGGCGTCCCACCTTACACGCGGGGCGTATATGGAAATTCTTCAATCTAAAGATCCAGGGACTCATATACACGGGGCGTTCTCTAGGCTACGCGTGGCGTAAAAGACATAATTCAAGCTATTAAATCTCAGGAGCTCAACCACGTGGGGCGTACCCCAGTCTACGCGGGGCGTGGTTGAGACAACAATCTGAATTTGGTCCACATGCAGGAGATTATTGACGGAATGGGTCAATACGCGGGGCGTTCTCAACCCTACGCGTGGCATATCATGGTGCAACTGCAGAAATAATGTATCTCCATGCTTGTATCTTGTAGATTTACAATTTTACCCCTAGCTTGATGTGTATAAATAAGAGTGATTTGCACTCATTTAGACATTCAGATTTTACATAGCAAAACTGTATCACCTTGAGAGCTTGTTCGTGTATTCCGTTACTCCGTGAAAGTTCCATCCATCCTTGTTCACCAAGCTCGAGAGTTCCACCTCCAAGACCTAAGAGATGGCCTTGAGTCCGGTTAGCTAGTTCCGAGGGCTGATTCTTCCCTTTTCACTTGCTAATTAGCATGTACTCTTCCTATGTACTAGGCTTGGTTGTATTCCGTATTTACGCTTTCCATATTTATAATTTATGATTTACAATCTCTATTTCTCTATACGTGTTGATGCTTGCTACTTGTTTTGATATTTGTAATTGATTATTGTGTAGGGGAGCGCGATTTCCGACGCCATTCGTGCTATCTTTAGGGATTCACATAGGTGTTGCCTTACCGGAAGTGATGCATCGAAAACCGTAGGAATTGACAAGCCACGGAACTTACGGGCCCTAGTTTCTAATCCCCAGCATTAGACACGCCTTGACTAGGAACCACATAGTCTAAGTACTTCACGGGTCGGTCAAACTACACGTAATCGTCATTGCAAGAGTAAATCATTAACCGTATATATTTGGAGTCATTGTTTATCATACTTATAACTTATCGCCATCCATATCACTTCGTAGAGTTTTCGTTATATAAATCTGTCTCACCCGTCGTTAGGAGTAGCTTGTAGTTGTTTCCCAAATCAACCCAAAGTATTCACCGCTTAGATAACGTATAAAACCGAGTCGTTTAATACTTGTGGTTATAAATCCCGTGGATTCGATACCCGATCTTAACCGGATTATTACTTGATACGATGGGGTACACTTGCCCCTAAGTAGTAGCGTCTAGTAGAGATAGAGCATTTAGGAAGATCACATCCATAGTCGTAACGTACTTATCATACTATATATTTAGAGCTCTACCGGACACTCATCAGAGCCGCACCCTGTGTTTATCTTGGATAAATTCCCAATGTCAAAGGGTATAAGTTGCTTGATTTGTCCACTCATAAAATTGCCGTTTCTCGTGATGTAATTTTTCACGAACACATTTTTCCTTTTCATAATGCCTCTTCTTCCTCTGTCCATCAAGAGGCCTCTCATGTTCATTTTGATGACAACCTTTTGGATGTCTCACTTCCTTCTCATCAGGATTCTTCTGTCTCTGACATTACTCCCCCTCTTGAACCTCCTGTTCCAGTAAATTCTATCATTCCTACTTCCGCTGCTCCACATGTTCCTTCTTCTCTTCCTCTTCTACCTACCCGTCAATCATCTTGACCTCGTAAACAGCCCCCTTATCTGCGTGTAGACACCGAGTCGGAGGACCTGTGACGAAAACCTGTAACAAGACGGTTGAAGCGGTTGGTTCCGGGAGTTTTAAAAGCAAAAAATATATAATAAAAAAACGAGAGGTCAGTAAGAGTTGCAGTCGTCGAGTGGACGGCTCGCGAGTGCTCAGCGACGTGGTGCGAGCGCCTAACGGCAGTCGGCATGCGCCCGACGACAGTTGGACGCGCGCCCGACAGCGCAGGGCGCACGCCCAACGGTCGCTGGGCGCACACGCCCGACAGCCGTTGGGCGAGCGCCCAACGACGTGGGGCGAACGCCCAACTATGTTGGGCGTTCGCCCAAATGACTTTGGGCGTCCGCCCAACATTTTGGGCGTAGGCCCAAAATATTTTGAGCGTAGCCCGACGCCCGTCGGGCTACGCCCAAAATTTTTTTGGATCCGTGCCTATAAAAGGCACGGATCCCCATGCATTTATGAGGGAGGAATTTTGGAGAGCTTCTGACTCTAAAACATTTTTTAGAGAGAGAAAGTTATTTTTTGGGAAAAAACATTTTTTTCCTAAAAATTCCGAATTTCCTAAAAGTTAAATATTTTACCAAAAACACAAAAAAACACCGGGAAATCACGGTTCGTGGAATCAACCGACTTCAACTGTCAATACCGATCTTGAGGTATTATCCGAGGACTAGACTCGTTTTATTTTATTTAATTTATTTTCTTTATTTATTTATTTTTATGTTATAATTTTATTTATTTAGTTAATTATTTATTTATCACGTTTTATTTATTCTCCCGTATTTATTTAATTCTCGTCTCGTATTAAATAAACGTTCGTTTTTGTTTTGAAATAAAAACCTCGTTTTAATATCCCAATACGCACCGTGATCCGATTCAAAGGTTGTTCGGGATTAAAAAACGTTGTAATTATAAGTTTTGAAAATATTTCTAAATAACGTTTTAAAATAAAACATCGTTTTAAAGAATTGATTAAAATTGTTTTGGGAGTATATGTTTAATAATTATGTATTATATGATTATTCATTCTATTTTCAAACCTAATCTAGCTTTGTAAATTATATATACATGTGTATAATTTTTCTACTTGTTTGGATTTTTGAGGTAACCAATTGGGAATGGTTTTTGGGTTATTAAAAATGTTGGTTTAGTATATATTATGTAAAAAACTGTTTTGAGGTAAACATGTTTTTTTTCTTATTTGTGAACTTTGTTCATTATTTTTACATGTTTTGATTATAATATATCATACTTAGTGTTATTTTCACTATTATACATATACTTAGCTATATTATATGGTATTCTTTACTTGGTTTTCAAAGTTATAGGTATATCATTATTTTTATCTAATATATATATATATATATATATATATATATATATATATTCTTTTCCTTATCCTTTTGGCATTTGGGGACATATGTTTTAAATTGGTTTTCAATTGACGAATTTTGGGTTAGTTGGTTTATTATTGTAATTATGATAAGTAAAGAGTCCATTGAGTGAAAAAAGGGAAAATAAAAGATAAAAAGAGATTTCAAATTGTTTGTCTAAATTCAATCTTTTCTAGATGTTCTTCAAGAATAAATAAAAGATTTTTGTCATTTTAAACCGTTTCCTAAAACATCATGTTTTAAAACCTTAATTCGTTCCAACGACGGATTAAGCAAACCTTGTAATTAAAATCGTTTTCTATTTGTAAATAATAGAGTTTTGAATCGTTTTCTTGTCTAAATGATTTTGTACAAAAATAAATGGACTTGTATGCTTAACCACGTTTTTTTTAAACTTCTTATCTCACGTTTTCAAACGCTCGAGTCGTTCCAACGGTGATTCGAGTCGACATCATGTAAATTAACGGGGTTTTGCAATGTACCTAAATCGTTCCAACGGCGATTAAGGTACGAACCCTGTAAATAAACTCGTTTTCGGGAGTGAGATTAGCTTAGAGTTAGTGTAGAGTCTAAAGCATAAAATCACATTGTGAATAAATCAATTCTCTCTTCTCCCCCTCTCTCTCCTGTATACTTTAAATTTATGCAAAATGGGTGATTCTTTACTAAATTGGCTTTCAATAACATGCTCAAAACGGTTTTCAAAGCGAGAAAGAAAAGGTTTCAAATGAATTTTAAACTTAAAGAAATATGCGATTAGTCCGTTATCGCCTAACACGCTGAGTAGGAGGCCGGTGGTTCATAACCGGGCGATGTCGGGGTGCCTAGTAGCCTTTCTCCGGAAAGGAGCTAGCCTTCTCGGCTCGTACCTAAGTTTTTCGAACCCTCACCGGTCTCCCGCAAGGGATCGGTGTTCATTTTCCCATTCGTGGGTGGCGACTCTTCCATACTCCGAGCTCCAGTCCTGCCGAGCAGCTTGATTCCACGATTGGTTGCTTTCGGCGCCAATCACCGCTTACATCGCCATGAGGTGTCCACCACCCGGTCCGCCCGGGCGAGGCCGTTCGGCACCTTGTCTAACAAGTGGCGACTCTGCTGGGGAAGCGAGATATTTGATTCCGGAAGGCGTGTATTAAGCCCTTAACGGGGACGAATCATATTATTTCTTTTCATATGCATTCATAAGCATTATTGCAAACCTTTTGGGTAATTTCCACGAAACCTCTAGCGAGAGTCCATTCGTCGCTCGAAAGAGGCTAGTGTAAGTTCCCCCTTACAGTAAGGCGCCAAAGGGTCCCCATCCATTCGTTAGGGGCGAATTTATGCGGTCCTGTGAGGTCCCGCGATCAGCCGTGTCAGCATATAGTAGCCTTAGAAGTTGCCATAGGATTACCCGTTACCATTTTTGATGTGATAAATGAATCAGTTTGTGTTTTCAAATTGCCATGATACGTGTCTAATCCTAAAATATGTAAAGAAAATGAAACGATACGTTAATATATACTCTTAAACCGATATACAAACTACCCCAAAACATCGAAACGATTCGAACTAAAGACGACTTAGTCATCTCGTATGAATGAACTTGTGCGACCCGCCTGGTCCCTTTCCGTGTCCCGAAGAAGGCACATGTTCAGGAAATACGTTATGACGTAAGCACGTATTAGTATGAATCGGTTTGACATTAAGGATGGTTATATCTTAATTCAAAAGACTATATTAACGGTAGCCGTTTCTGTATCTACGATATATATCCATCCCGAGGGTAGTTAAAGAAAATGAACCAATGTCGTTAAATACGTGCCTCGAACTGGTATAATCGCCGTTTAAAATCACGAAGCTGAATTAAGCTAAACCGCATGATTGCACCATATGGACGAGACTGAAGGTTTGACTAATGGCTCGATCATTTCGACCATTACCAAAACTACAAGAAGTATGGCCCCATCTGCGTGTTTGCTTGACTCATGCCTAAATGAAAAAGAACGGCAATATCCCTACTTCGAATAAGCATGCGATTCAACGAAACGTTGATTTTTTTATAACCACGCTAAGATGATATATCCCGTGGATTGGAAGAAATAAAGAGTTGTTAATAGCCAAAAGATTACCGTGCGCTCGAATAAGACTCGTCGTCTTTTCATATAGCCAAAACGAGCAAACGGATTCTTGACGCTAAAAACAAACACGTTATGCGATGAGTCCGTTCCCTAAAATAAAAAGTGATTCCATCACTAGATAAACACGTGGTTACATCTCTCGATAGATCCAAAAGATCCCGTCGTAATCCAAAAATCGAGACATGAACCCACGCGAATAAAAGGGAACAAGTCATTATCAATAATGAACGATTGAACCAGAGGAATAACTCGTACCACGTCTAAAATCTGAGATGCGTTCAAAGGGTGTCAAAACTAGAACTGATGCATCTCGTGAAATAACAAAAGACGAGTTATTCAAAAGGACAATCCATTTGGTCGATATCTTAGTCACTGAACGCTGATACGTTAAAACGAACTGTATTGTCTGATGAATGATTTACTTCTCCGCAATAATCGATGGCATCACGCGTCCCCTAGACCGCAATGTGAGCCCCAAACCAAAATCCTAGGAAAGAGACTTGGACCATCGAGTGTGTGGAGGAATAAGGGTGGAAGAGAGATGTTGTGATACGTGTAATTAGACTGACGTTTGTTCTTCTTATCTTATATATCCATAAATAAATAAACACACACACCACGAATCATGCATATAAAATCATGCATACATACTAATGGATACCGTTCGCGCAGACTTCATCATTAAGCGGTTGTGGTTCCGCGAGAGTAACCGGCTAGTCAGGCAGTTTGATCAGCTACAGATTGACAGTTCCGAATCAGCAGTTGTGGCTTCTGAATCACCTTCGTCCGAGTATACTCATTCTTCTGCCAGTATGTCTACGACCGACGAAAAAGTGGCCGAATTAGAAACTTTTGTGAACAACATTAATGATCAGTTGGCCGCAATTTTGGCCCGGCTAGCTGAGCTAGCGTTGAAGGACAATAAGGGTGGTAGTAAGCGTGCTGAGAATGAAGTGAACACTGGTCCCCGCTTTGGGAACGAGGATGACTATCAGGATTATATCCAGAAACAGCTTGAGAAAGAGAAGGCTAAGGAAGAAGAGTGGAAACAGCACATCACTCAGGAGGTACAGGATCTGCGTGGGGGAAGCTCCGGGAGTCAGGACTTTTATAATTTGAAAAACTGCTTGTCGGTAACTGCTTTGCCTTTGAAGTTTCGGCTCCCTGACATGAAGAAGTTTGATGGAACTGAGGATCCAACTGCCCACATGAATCAGTATGTTGCGGTAATGAAGCACACGATCCTGACTGAGGATCAAGTCCTAGGACTGTTTAATACCTATCTGGAGGGAGCTGCCCTCGTATGGTTTCACGCGTTGCCGATGGTGACGAAGAGAGATTGGAAAGAGTTAGCGAAGTCATTCATCGCTCAGTATAGCTTCAACACCATGCTTGAGGTTACTCTGAAGGAGCTAGAGAGCACTAAGCAACTGACTGGGGAATTTTTTTCCGATTTTGTAAGGAGGTGGAGAGCCAAGGCCGCAGTTATGAAGCAGAAGCCGCTTGAGCAGGATCAGATCCGAATGGTAATTGGCAACACGTTGCCGTATATTAAGAATGAGCTGCGGTATATGCCTTTTTCCGATTTCAGTCAGATGTATAGCTGCACCTTGACAGTCGAAGGGGACGGAGAGCCGAAGAAAGCTTATACCAAGTGGACAAAGTCTGGATATAGTGCCGGAGGGCCAAGCGCGAGTACAGAATCGGCCGCAGTGAAAGTGCTTGATCTTAATGCTATCGAGAAGAGGCAGTTTGCCAAATTTGATCAAACCTATGCAAAAGTTTTCGAACGGTTGTAGAAAAAGGGATTGTTGAAAGCCCTCACTCATTATAACAAGGCACCGCCGGCTCCGCAGATACAAGCTAGGGGATACTGCGAATTCCACAGTAATTATGGGCACACTATTGAGAACTGCAAGAGACTGAAACACGAGATTCAGGATTTGATTGAGGAAAAGAAGATAGCTGATCCTTCGTCAGCAAACCCTTCCACTAGGCGTAATCCATTGCCTAACCATAGGGTGAGCATGATCGGGTCTGGGCTCGGAGCAAGATTAGTCAGGGAATCCTTCGAGGAAAATGAAGAGGAGTTGTTGGACTCCGATGAGAAGAGTAATGTGGGAAATGGCTTATATGTATCCTTTCTGGGCAAGGATCAGGAGGATGAACCGATGGATGAAGGATTAGACGGTGGAGCACCGTATGATGAAGATAGTGCTGAAGAGACCGGGGAAGGGTCGTCTCGAACTATTGTGCCAGAATTGAGTCTATTCAGTGGAGGAGAGAATCCTGATGTGCACTTGCGTGAGTATATGCATGATATGTTTGTTGAATCCTTTGGGGTGGACGAGATTGCTCAATGGTTCCACCATTCGTTAATAGGCGAGCCTTTGGGGTGGTTCCACTCATTGCCTGACTCCTGCAAGAATGATTGGGAACAGTTGTCTGATTTATTCCTAGAGAAGTATAAGAAAGCTAAAGATAAGACTGCGGAGTGTTTTGCGCTCCAAATTGGGCCTATTAAGCGTCCGTTGCCAGCTGTCAGTAAGTATAACAGCAATAAGGATCCGATGGAACACCTTCATTTCTATTTGTCGGCAATGGGGCCATTGGGTTTTAAGGAGGAAGAGATCACGAGTTTGTTTTGTAATTCGCTGATGGGTGAGCCGTTGATGTGGTATATGTCGCTCCCGATGCATGTCAAGAGCGATTGGGCGGCAATGACGAAGAGGTTTATCAAAGAGTATACAGTATGGATGCTTGCGGAACAAACACCGGATTCGCCCTCCTATGAGACACCTGAAGCGGTGTTAGCAATGCCTAGGTATGGTGGATATCGGGATCCTATTGAACATGCGAAGTTATTCCGCAACCATATGTATGACGCTGGGTTCCCTCAATGTGAATTACATGAACATTTCCCAGAAACTCTCATGGGAGAAGCCTTGCTGTGGCACCAAGGCCTATCAAAGGAAGAAATGGGTCATTGGATACCTCTTAGGGATGCGTTTGTGTCGAGATATGAGATGTATGTTCCATGGACGGGATCCCTGGAAGATCTGGATAGGATCAGGCAATTCCCCGAGGAACCATTTATGGATTACGCTAAGAGGTGGAGGTATCGCTATGAGCAGTGTCATGAAACGATGAGTGATAAGGCGCAGCTCATGTGCATACAGAGAGGCGCTATTCCGATGGCGGCAAGAAGGATGAGCAGAGTGTCCCTCAGGGATTATGAGGAGTTGATAAGCTGGGCCATGTATGGATCGGCGGATCCCTTTTATTTGAACCCAAACATCCCTCATGCAATGGATCTGATGATTGTGGATATTTGGGAAAGTTCCTCGGAGGAGGGGGATGCCGATCGGAGAATTCCTATCAATATTTGGGATGAATCTGATGATGAGCCGGAGATCGCTGTTATGACAAGATCAGGTCGAGTGGCCGAAGGGAAGGCACCCATGGTTGAGGCTGAAATAGGAGAAGGATCGGCTCCTAAGCCAGATGACCAAGTCCTCGAGCAGTTGAAGAAAACACAAGCTAAGTCTACGGTGTGGGAAGTCCTATGCCATTCCAAGTACCACCGTGAGAATCTGATGAAGGAGTTGCAGAATTTGGTCATTTCTACCGATACTGAGCCGGCAGCATTAATGGGAGCAATTATGGCCCGGAAGAAGACTGAAATCACTTTCACCGACGAAGATCTCCCAGAGGAGGGTAAGGCTCACAACAAGCCTTTGTACATCCGAGCTGAAATTAACGGGAAGAAGACTAGCTAAGTGATGGTTGATGATGGATCGGCCACTAATGTTTGCCCGCTGAAACTCTTGTCCAAGTTGGGAGTAGAAAGAGGAGATCTGACGGCCTCGAAAACCGTGATCAGGGCTTATGATGATAGCCGTAGGCACATCGAAGGAGTCTTCAAGACTAAGCTGAAAGTAGGGCCGCATGAAGAGGAGACTGAATTCACTGTGTTGGATATACCGGTGACTTTTGCCGTATTGTTGGGACATCCATGGTTCCACAAGTTGGGAGGTGTGCCCTCTACGCTCCATCAAATGATCAAATTCCCCTTCGGGGAGGAGATAGTGACGATCAAAGCTGAGAAATTGAGTTCGGTGGCAGCATTGGGAATTGAGCCTCAGCTTTTCTCCGGATTCCAAGTCTCAGGGATATACGAGTCTAGC
Source organism: Euphorbia lathyris (assembly GCF_963576675.1). Classification (NCBI taxonomy): domain Eukaryota; kingdom Viridiplantae; phylum Streptophyta; class Magnoliopsida; order Malpighiales; family Euphorbiaceae; genus Euphorbia; species Euphorbia lathyris. The sequence goes on along the minus strand of NC_088915.1, from coordinate 4,605,545 downwards.
ATGACCGCCGATGTGGTGAAGATGATGAAAGGGGGTTTCATCCCCAGTATGGGCTTGGGAGCACACCATCAAGGGTTGCCAGAATTTCCGGACTTCAAGAATCAGAAAACCCGGAGTGGTTTGGGATATGAGCTGGGAGGTCCGTCCAACATAGGTGGTGAAGGAAAGGTGGGCCTAAAGAAGTATTTTGTGAATAAGGGACACGGGAAAGTTTATTCTGGGACTCCCGAGTCATGGACTAGCGCCGAAGGAAAGATTCTGCCGGGCTTTGAGATCTTCAATGATGTAACCAACTGGGGCAAAAGAGAGGCGAGCTGCTTTGTCGAGGAGATCATGATGTTAGATTTGAATGCTGAGGAGCAGGTCATCACTATTGAAGCAACTGTGGGAGCGGTGGACGAGCCCAGTACCTCCAAGGCTTATGAGAAACCCGAGAACCCCGATGATGAAAATTGTATTACTGCTTTATTTGAATCCGATGATGTACTCGCCAACACTATCAATGAAATGAATTCTGATTTTGCTTACTTGCTTGATGTTGATCGTGATCATTCCATGCATTCTCATTCATATAACATGCCTACATTTGAAATCAATACAATAGAAATGTCAACTTTCAATCTTGGCACGGATGAAAATCCTAAACTTATACAAATTGCTCAAGAATTAACTACTGAAGAGAGGAAAGAATTTGAGAGAATAATTAAAAATACGAAATAGTGTTTGCTTGGACATACGAAGACATGCCAGGAATCGATCAATCAATCGTAACTCACCGTATTCCAACATACCCCGATGCTAAGCCCGTGAAACAGAAACTCCGATGCATGAGACCGGAATGGGCGGATAAGATCAGAGAGGAAGTGAAGAAACAGTTAGAAGCAGGGTTCATCGAAGTAATCGACTATCCCCCTTGGGTCGCAAATGTAGTACCAATCGCGAAGAAGGACGGCAAAGTGAGAATGTGCGTCGATTATAGAGATCTTAACAAGGCTTGCCCTAAAGATGAATTCGCATTGCCTCACATCGACGTATTAATCGATAGTGCTGCATCGAGCGTCTTGCACATGAATGTTGACGGCTTCATGGGCTACATGCAAGTTCAGATGGCAGAAAAGCACAAGGCGAAGACCTCGTTCACAACTGAGTGGGGAACGTACTGCTATAGGGTAATGCCGTTTGGTTTGAAAAATGCTAGGGCAACTTATCAACGGATGGCTACGGCACTGTTCCATGATATGATACACAAAGAGGTGGAAGTTTATGTGGACGATATGATGGTCAAGTCGGAGACGAGAGAGGGGCATTTCGCTGCACTTGAGAAGTTTTTGGCCCGAATTGCAGAATTCAAGCTAAGGTTGAACCCGAAGAAGTGCTTCTTTGGCGTTTCATCGGGGAAGATCTTAGGCTATGTGATCAGTAATCGGGGGATTGAGGTGGATCCCGACAAGATAAAGGCCATACAGGAAATGCCAGCACCCAAGAATGAGAAAGAAGTGAGAGGATTTCTGGGGCAGGTTCAGTATATCAGTCGGTTCATAGCCCGACTCACTGCGATCTGCGAACCAATCTTTAAGCTGCTATGGAAAGATCAACCAACAGTTTGGAATGATAAGTGCCAGCAAGCATTGGAGAGTGTCCGGAACTATCTATCTAATCCACCGGTTTTAAAACCGCCTAAACTTGGAAAACCGCTTCTCCTCTATGTAGCAATCGAGGAGCGATCTATTGGGGCAATGCTGGCCCAGGAAGGGGACACCGGTGTGGAGCACGCGGTGTATTATCTGAGTAAGAAGTTCCTGGAATACGAGCTTAAGTATAACATGATCGAAAAGACGTGCGTGGCAGTGGTATGGCTAACAAAGAAACTACGGCACTACTTTCAATCTTACAAAGTGATCATTATTTCTCGGATGGATCCCGTGAAGTATCTGTACCGAACTCCGTCTCTAACAGGGAAGCTAGCCCGATGGTTGTTGCTCTTGTCCGAATTTGATATCGAATATGTAACAATCAGCCTCTGAACGCAGAAGAGGAGGAGATAAATTATGATTTCCCCGATGAGCACTTGAACGCAATAGAAGTTATACCGTGGAAAATGTTCTTCGATGGAGCGGTTAACTCAAATGGAGCCGGAGTAGGAGTGCTACTTATCTCACCAGAAGGAGAAAGGATCCCAATGGCAAAGAAGCTATCCTTCCCTCTCACCAATAATATGGCCGAATATGAAGCATGCATCTATGGGTTGGAGTCATTAGCAGCGCTAGGAGCATCATATGTTGAAATTTGGGGCGATTCAAAACTGATTATCGAACAAGCGTAGGGAAACTGGGAAGTGAGTGAAGAAAGGTTGCGTCCATACCTAGACCAGTTGGAGGGATTGGCGCAGAGATTCAGCGAGTGTCGTTTTTATCACATTCCTCGAGCACAGAACCAGGCAGCGGATGCCTTGGCCACTTTGGTGTCGGTATGGGATAATCCCCGGAACCTTGCCTCAAAGCCTTTGGTATTGAGGAGGTCTCACAAACCATGCTATGAAGATATAATGCTGTTGGGGGCAGATCAAAAGCCTTGGTATTTCGATATCGTAAACTTCATGAAGAGTGGGGCGTACCCGGCAGAATCAGAACTTAGGGATCAGGCTGTGATTAGAAGGTTAGCTCAGCAGTTCGTCATCCACAACGACTTGCTTTACAAAAGGCACGCCGATGGATTACAATTGAGGTGCTTGGATGCGGGAGAAGCCCGTGAGGCAATGGAGTCAGTACACTCGGGGATTTATGGAGCCCATATGGGAGGAGCAGTGTTGGCAAAGAAAATCGTAAGGCAAGGCTTCTATTGGCTCACCATGGAAAGAGATTGTAACGAATATGCAAAGAAATGCCATGATTGTCAAATCCACGGAGATTATAATCACTTACCAGCTATGGAACTACACGTGCTAGCACCCATTTGGCCGTTTGCGGCTTGGGGCATTGATATCATCGGGGAGGTGAGGCCTAATGCGTCAAACGGACACAAGTTCATTGCAGTCGCCATTGATTACTTCACCAAGTGGGTAGAGGCAGAATCATTTGGCAAGTTGGGGTCTAAACATATGAGGAAGTTCATTGAAAAGCACTTGATCACCAGGTTCGGAGTGCCTCATCACATGATCACGGATAATGGGGTCCAGTTTCAGGGAGAGGTGAGAAGTCTCTTCCAACAGTACGGTATTGAGCATCATAGGTCTTCTCCGTATCGTCCACAAGCTAATGGCGCAGTAGAGGCGGCTAATAAGAACCTTAAAAGGATTCTCGTAAAGACAGTAGAATCGCACCGGAATTGGCACGAGCAGCTTCCACTCGCTTTATGGGCTTATCGGACGACGGTTAGAACGTCAACTGGGGCAACACCGTTCTCCTTGGTATATGGGGCCGAAGCCATCCTCCCAATTGAGATTGAAAAGCGGTCGTTAAGAATCACAGTAGAAGCAGAGATTCCCAAGACGGAATGGGTGAAGAAGCGATATGAGCAGTTAGCATTGGTGGACGAGAAAAGGATGGAGGCCCTTCACCATGTGCAGTTATATCAGAGAAGGATGGCCCGGGCCTTTAACAAAAAGGTCAAGGTCAGCCCTATCAAAGAAGGGGACCTGGTGCTGAAACAGATCCGAATGACGCACACCGACCCTAGAGGCAAGTTCAGGCCAAACTGGGAAGGACCGTTCTTCGTGAAGAAGATCCTAAGCAAAGGGGCGGTGAAGCTTACTACTATGGACGGCATGGAGTTCTCCGAACCTACCAATCTGGATAGGCTTAAGAAATACTTTTCGTAAAAAAAAAGAGAAAAAAAAAGAAAAAAAGAAATGAAAATTCCCGATAGGTTGAAAACCCGCGAAGTGCGACCTATGCAACAATAAGGGACATCCCAATGGGTGAAAACCCGAAAGGGCACTCGTTTGAAAATTTCGGGATAATAAAAGGAGAGATGAAAAATCGCTGGGATCTGAAAACCGAAAAAAAGGCGGGTCCTGGTAACAGTAGTTATATCTTGAGCAATTATGAAAATAATGTATAAGCGGCTAAGTATTTCTGTTGTTTGTAAATAAATAAAGGCATGAATATATTCGAAGAGAATGTTTGGAATAATTATGATTGACTGAATGCATAGTGTTATAAATCATGAGTTTTATCTCCTCTCATAAAGCAAGTTCTACTGAAACCCCGCCCAAACCGAAAAGCCATAATCAATTAACTTCACTAAAGAGTACAAACCCCACACGTGGATTATTGGAAAGCATAAAATGGTACAACAAGCCCAAAACCTCGACCCTCTTAGGCCCTACGGCTGGCCTCAGCCTTCAAAGCCAACACCCTCGCCTTGTAAGAATCATCTGTAACAAAGGTGGTCCCAAACCTCGGGGTGAAGTATGAAGAAGTCCATGAAGCAAGGACCTCCGGGGTATAATTAGGCCAAGAACAACAGCTATAGATATCCAAGCGGTTGTCCCAGTTAGCCTCTAGTGTCGCCAGGCCACGGGCCGTCAAAGGATGGACCTTTATCATCCCCAAATCAGGGGTAAATGCTTGGAACACATTGTATTGGCGCGACACCCGAGGGGGATAATAGCAAGAGGATGAGCGAAGACCAGTGCAAAACATTCTCCTCCTGCCAAAGCCGGTCGAGACCCTAGTCAAACGCCACCAGGGGCACATCCACATGATATCCTGATCAGAAGCACCCTCTAAGAAAATTCTCCATTGATCAAAGGACAAGCCTCGCACCCTCAAAGTCCGATGGAGGTGCCACTTGGGGGAATACGACGAATAGGGTCCACCGAGGTCATACCGAGTCAATGTGGGAGTCATCATTTGGAACTTCTCTTGAAGCCAAATCTAAAAAGAAAAAGAAAGAAGGAATGAACCGATGGAACTCAAAGAGATATACACTGAAACGTAGAGTATACCTGAAGTAACAAAGGGCTCCCAGACAGACGGGAGGATCGTCCAACCATCCAACTTCTCTGGCAGTCATCCAAGCCTAACAGTGTCTCCATGAGGATGGTGGGATAAACAGAGTAACCGTTTCCCATCCGGGTGAGCAAAGTCAGAATTTGGTAATCCCCTTTTCCAGTAGAGGATACTAGGAGGTAACGGCTGAGAAGGAGAAACCTCACCGAGTTTTTAAAGCCAGCAGTCGAGGGGGAGATGCTCAGTATATGGGAGAGGAGATCCGGAAACTTGACGAAGTGGTGCTGGTCTGTCAAAGAATGAACCCTTGCCTTGGAAAGCTCGAGAAGGGAGCACATCAATCTCGGGTACGGGGGGTTAGGATCAGGAGGGGCTGGTCGAGGAGGGGCAGCAAAATGAAAATCCATAATGGCTTCAAACTCTTCTAAGAGGGGACACAGCTCTTGAGGACCGAAGCGGAACACATGGTAGTCAGGATCCCAAAAGGTGATGGAAGCCCGGATTAAGAAAGGATCTATTTTGACATCCCGTAAATACTTCAAACCGGCCAGCTGGGGACAATCAAGAGTGTCCCAATCTAGACGGCGCACAAAAGAGCAAAGAACATCAGAGTTGGAATCGGCCATGATGAGAGGTGTGGGAGAAATGAAGAAGGAGAAGCCTTATTTATAGGCAAATAAAATGATGTCATGGGCGTGAATGATGTCATGGGCGTGAATGATGTCACAGGTGTTGATGATGTCATGGGCGTGAGAGCAAGTGATGTCATGGGTACGAAGAATAAAAAATAAACGTAAACGCCGTAAAACGTCGTTTGTGCGCATTCATTTCATACATACATGCATACACCACTACACACGCGTAAATAGTGAAAAAAGTACAAAGTGACATAAAGGTAAAAAGTAAATAATTAATTACCAAGTGCACAGACCTCCGATTTGCAGTCCTTTTCAGCCTGCGTTTCTGCCAGGAGGTGGCCAATACCCCAAGGATATGACTCCAGATAACAATCGAAGTTTTATAGAACAGTGGCGCCAGTCAAAATACAGACAACAGTCAACAGAAAAATAATTCTTAGGTTGAAATGTTCCAGACGAAAAGATAAGGACGTTCCTATCAAACAACTCAAATACCCGAGACCATAGCTCTAGTGAAAATACAGACGACTGTGTTTTAGAATTCAGAATTGCTAGAAATAACCTTTTTGCTTTTGAGCTATCTTACCTACGGTCCACGACCGAGGTTGCTTTTGAGCCACTTACCTACGGTCCACGACCGAGGTAGCTTTTGAGCCATCTTACCTACGGTCCACGACCGAGGTAGCTTTTGAGCCATCTTACCTACGGTCCACGACCGAGGTAGCTTTTTGAGCCATCTTACCTACGGTCCACGACCGAGATAGCTTTTGAGCCATCTTACCTACGGTCTACGACCGAGGTAGCTTTTGAGCCATCTTACCTACGGTCCACGACCGAGGTAGCTTTTGAGCCATCTTACCTTTGGTCCACGACCGAGGTTACCTTTGAGCCATCTTACCTACGGTCCACGACCGAGGTAGCTTTTGAGCCATCTTACCTATGGTCCACGACCGAGGTAGCTTTTGAGCCATCTTACTTACGGTCCACGACCGAGGTAGCTTTTGAGCCATCTTACCTACGGTCCACGACCGAGGTAGCTTTTGAGCCATCTTACCTACGGTCCACGACCGAGGTAGCTTTTGAGCCATCTTACCTACGGTCCACGACCGAGGTAGCTTTTGAGCCATCTTACCTTCGGTCCATGACCGAGGTTGCTTTTGAGCCATCCTACCTACGGTCCACGACCGAGGTTGCTTTCGAGCCTTCTTACCTTTGGTCCACGACCGAGGTTGCTTCTGAGCCATTTTTACCCGCGATCGATTTAGAGACCAGGGTCGCTAGAAAGAACTGTTTACCCACGATCGATTTAGGCTAGGATCCTTAAGGAAAACGTCCGCCGGCAGCTGATTCGAAGGCAAAGACGGAGGGGATCGAAGACGAAGCTGGAGCGCGCAGCGCAGAGATCAGGTATTTTTCCTCCTACTCTATATGTGTCTTTTACTTTAATATATTTCCATTGCATGTGCCGTGTTAGCAAAAAACATTTTCAAAACACACACATCACTGTCAAAATAGAAAAGAAGGGGCAACTGTAGACACCGAGTCGGAGGACCTGTGATGAAAACCTAACAAGACGGTTGAAGCGGTTGGTTCTGGGAGTTTTAAAAGCAAAAAATATATAATAAAAAAATGAGAGGTCAGTAAGAGTTGCGGTCGTCGAGTGGACGGCTCACGAGTGCTCAGCAACGTGGTGCGAGCGCCTAGCGGCAGTCGGCGCGCGCCCGACGACAGTTGGACGCGCGCCCGACAGCGCGGGGCGCACGCCCAACGGCCGCTGGGCGCACACGCCCGACAGCCGTTGGGCAAGCGCCCAACAACGTGGGGCGAACGCCCAACGTAAGTTGGACGCGCGCCCAACATCAGTTGGGCGTGCGCCCAACATATGTTGGGCGTTCGCCCAACTGACTTTGGGCGTCCGCCCAACATTTTGGGCGTAGGCCCAAAACATTTTGAGCGTCGGGTTACGCCCAAAATTTTTTGGGATCCGTGCCTATAAAAGGCACGGATCCCCATGCATTTATGAGGGAGGATTTTTGGAGAGCTTCTGACTCTAAAATATTTTTTAGAGAGAGAAAGTTATTTTTTGGGAAAAAACATTTTTTTTCCTAAAAATTCCGAATTTCCTAAAAGTTAAATATTTTACCAAAAACACAAAAAAACACCGGGAAATCACGGTTCGTGGAATCAACCGACTTCAACTGTCAATACCGATCTTGAGGTATTATCCGAAGACTAGACTCGTTTTATTTTATTTAATTTATTTTCTTTATTTATTTATTTTTATGTTATAATTTTATTTATTTAGTTAATTATTTATTTATCACGTTTTATTTATTCTCCCGTATTTATTTAATTCTCGTCTCGTATTAAATAAACGTTCGTTTTTGTTTTGAAATAAAAACCTCGTTTTAATATCCCAATACGAACCGTGATCCGATTCAAAGGTAGTTCGGGATTAAAAAACGTTGTAATTATAAGTTTTGAAAATATTTCTAAATAACGTTTTAAAATAAAACATCGTTTTAGGATTCTCCGTTATAGACTATGATCCAATTTTGGTAGTTCGGAGACCCGAAAGGATAGAATAGATCTAATCTAAAGCCTTTTAATAAATCTGTAAAGTTTGGGGCTGTTTCTGTAACTTTTCCATTTCTGTCACTAAAAATAGTTTACCGACGGATTTTCCGTCGGTAATGCTGCTGGAATTTTAAAAATCTCCTTCTAAGCCCTCTTTTTTCCTTTTTTTTTTTTGATTTTTGGCCCTATATACATATGTAAAGAATTGATTAAAATTGTTTTGGGAGTATATGTTTAATAATTATGTATTATATGATTATTCATTCTATTTTCAAACCTAATCTAGCTTTGTAAATTATATATACATGTGTATAATTTTTCTACTTGTTTGGATTTTTGAGGTAATCAATTGGGAATGGTTTTTGGGTTATTAAAAATGTTGGTTTAGTATATATTATGTAAAAAATTGTTTTGAGGTAAACATGTTTTTTTTCTTATTTGTGAACTTTTTTCATTATTTTTACATGTTTTGATTATAATATATCATACTTAGTGTTATTTTCACTATTATACATATACTTAGCTATATTATATGGTATTCTTTACTTGGTTTTCAAAGTTATAGGTATATCATTATTTTTATCTAAAATATATATATATATATATATATATATATATATATATATATTCTTTTCCTTATCCTTTTGGCATTTGGGGACATATGTTTTAAATTGGTTTTCAATTGACGAATTTTGGGTTAGTTGGTTTATTGTTGTAATTATGATAAGTAAAGAGTCCATTGAGTGAAAAAAGGGAAAATAAAAGATAAAAAGAGATTTCAAATTGTTTGTCTAAATTAAAGCTTTTCTAGATGTTCTTCAAGAATAAGTAAAGAGTCGTTCCAACGGTGATTCGAGTCGACGTCATGTAAATTAACGGGGTTTTGCAACGTATCTAAATCGTTCCAACGGCGATTAAGGTACGAACCCTGTAAATAAACTCGTTTTCGAGAGTGAGATTAGCTTAGAGTTAGTGTAGAGTCTAAAGCATAAAATCACATTGTGAATAAATCAATTCTCTCTTCTCCCCCTCTCTCTCCTGTATACTTTAAATTTATGCAAAATGGGTGATTCTTTACTAAATTGGCTTTCAATAACATGCTCAAAACGATTTTCAAAGCGAGAAGAAAAGGTTTCAAATGAATTTTAAACTTAAAGAAATATGCGATTAGTCCGTTATCGCCTAACACGCTGAGTAGGAGGTCGGTGGTTCATAACCGGGCGATGTCGGGGTGCCTAGTAGCCTTTCTCCGGAAAGGAGCTAGCCTTCTCGGCTCGTACCTAAGTTTTCCGAACCCTCACCGGTCTCCCGCAAGGGATCGGTGTTCATTTTCCCATTCGTGGGTGGTGACTCTTCCATACTCCGAGCTCCGGTCCTGCCGAGCAGCTTGATTCCACGATTGGTTGCTTTCGGCGCTAATCACCGCTTACGTCGCCATGAGGTGTCCACCCCCCGGTCCGCCCGGGCGAGGCCGTTCGGCACCTTGTCTAACACTGCGAGACTATCATCTTCTGCCTCGGGTATTTATGATCTTTCTAATGTTATTTCTTATGATCATTTGGCTCCTCCTCATAAAGTTTATGCTCTTAATCTTTTTGTTATACCTAAGCCTCGTTCTTATCAAGAAGCTACAAAACATGAGTGTTGGCGAACTGCAATGGATGATGAGATTAGAGCTTTGGAAGAAAATCAAACTTGGATTTTAGTTCCTCGTCCACCTGATGTATCTTTAGTTGGTTCTCGCTGGGTTTTCAAGGTGAAACTGAACTCAGATGGAAGTCTTGAACGCTATAAGGCCCGTTTAGTGGCCAAAGGTTACACTCAGACGGAGGGTGTTGATTATCTAGATACTTTCAGTCCAGTAGCAAAAATGACAACTCTGCGTTTTCTTTTGGCGGTCGCTGCTATACAAGGATGGCATTTGTTTCAATTAGATGTTAATAACGCTTTTTTGCATGGAGATCTAGTTGAAGACGTATATATGCAACTCCCTCCTGGTTTCAACTCACCTGATCCTAATCTTGTTTGTAAGTTACAAAAATCCATTTATGGATTAAAGCAGGCAAGTCGTCAATGGTTTGCTAAGCTCTCTTCTGCTCTTATTGGTCTTGGATACTCTCATTCTACAGCTGATCATTCTTTGTTTTTGAAACAATCTGGTAACTCTTTCACAACCTTATTGGTTTATGTTGATGATGTGGTTCTTTATAGTAATGATATGGCTGAAATAGATTTTGTTAAATCTTATCTTCATGCTACTTTTAAGATTAAAGACCTTGGCATTTTGAAGTATTTTTTGGGGTTGGGTATTGCTCGTTGTTCACAAGGGATTTCCATTTGTCAACGCAAATATGCCATAAATGTGTTAGAAGATGCTGGTTATCTTCGTTGTCGGCCTGCTGTTACCCCAATGAGTTCAACTATGAGATTGACACAATCTGGTGGAGTTTCTTTAACTGATCCTGGTTTGTATAGGAGGCTTGTAGGTCGCTTATTGTATCTCACCAATACACGCCCTGACATCAGCTTTGCTGTTTCTCAGTTAAGTCAATTTCTCGCTTCACCAACTTCAGTTCATTTAAGTGTCGCTTATCATGTTCTTCGGTATATAAAATCATCACCTTCTCAAGGCTTGTTTTATTCTTCATCCTCCTCTTTACATCTGAAAGCCTTTTGTGACTCTGATTGGGCTACTTGCCCTGATACTCGGCGTTCTATCACCGGTTACTGTATTTTTCTTAGTGAATCATTGGTTTCCTGACGAAGTAAATAGCAAAGCACTGTTTCTAGATCTTCTTCTGAGTTGGAATATCGAGCTATGGCCACTGTTACTTGTGAACTACAATGGCTTAAGTATCTTTTGACTGATCTTCAGATTCAGCAGCACAAACTTGCTCTGCTGTTTTGTGATAACCTTTCTGCAATTCAAATTGCACAGAATCATGTCTTTCATGAGCATACGAAGCATATCGAAATTGATTGCCGCATTGTGCGAGAAAAATTGTTAGCTGGGCTTCTTCATCTTCTTCCTATCTCTTCTACAGCTCAATTAGCGGATGTTTTCACCAAGCCCCTGCCTTCAACTCAGTTTCATCATCTGGTTTCCAAGCTTGGTGTTCACAATATTCACACTGCAGCTTGAGGGAGGCTATTACGGTTTATTATTTATACTATGTTCCCTCATGTAGCTAATTATTTCTTTGTTTTCTGTTATTCCATCTAGGAGTTCACACTTTTAGCTTTCCCCTTTTTACTCTGTAACGTTTCTTTGCGTTTCCCAATATCGCTATATAAGCGTTCATTGTTGTTGTATTCAGTAAGAGAATGATTTAATCAAAATACAAATTCTTCTCTTCTTCTTCTTTATCAGATATTACTTTTATTTATTTGTAATAATTAAATTGTAGTTAAAATTATAAGACATCACCCATCAGCTTCAGTTGCGCGGCTGTCAAGTTGTTTCTCGTTGCAGTTTGTGCTCGTTAGATTCTGAAATGTTGGACCACCTTTTTGTCTCTTGTTGGTTTTCCAAATTTATTTGGCATGGTGTTAGCTCATTGTTTGGAAGACGAATTAACACAGACTCGACTCTTAAGAATCTGGTTGATCATGCTGTTATTCAATGTTTCAGTACTCAAATCGCTGATTTGTGGACGGCAGCAATTGTTAATACAATTTGGGCTATATGGCTTGCTCGTAATAGGTCCATTTTTTAGGATGGGAGGGTTGATACTTCCGTCACGCTGAGACGGATTTGGGGAGCTGTTCGTGAATTTGCTCACACTGGACGAGGCTCCGTTTGGAATTCGCTAGTTGAACTTCAAATCTTAGGTGAGCTCGGGATTGAAAAGCGTCTTGCTAAGGCTCCACACATTACTCCGATTTTTTGGCAACCACCTCTGAGGGATTCGATTAAGATCAATACTGATGCGTCTGTCACGGGTGCTCCTGGTCCTGCGGGTTGCGGAGGTATTTATCGCTCGCATACTGGCATGTGCCTTGGTGCGTTTGCATTTCCGATTGAAAGTTCCTTTGTTTATCTTGCTGAACTATCTGCTGCTATTTACGCCATTGACATGGCTATCAGCAAAGGTTGGCGGAAAATTTGGCTTGAAAGCGACTCAATGTATGTTGTGCAGATGTTCAAATCTAAATCTTGTTCGGTTCCTTGGTTGCTTAGACAAAAATGGTTCAATTGTTTAAATCAGATCGATTCTGTGGCTTTTGTGGTGTCTCATATTTTTCTTGAAGGAAATCATGTTGCGGATTCGCTTGCAAATTATGGACGGACGGCAACAGCTTCGACTTGGTGGGATGTTGTCCCGGATTTTTGTGGATCGGTCTTTTTTCATGATCGTGTAGGACGTTGCGTTTATCGCTTTTCCTAATTCTTTGGCTTCATTTTATTCTTTATTCTTTTTGTATTATGACATTTATTTACTCTTTTAATAAATTTGGTTCGGGGCTTTTTTTGGGTCTGTGGTGGGGGTGCCAGCATAGCTGGGATGTCCGCCGCTTACCCTTTCTCACTAACCAATCTTTAATAATAATAAAAAAGTACAATGAATTTTTTTTTTTTTTTGCAAGCTTTCTGCAATTTTCAGACTGTCCAGTTTGTAAAACTCGGACTATCATTCCGGGAGTCAAACTGCCGGATTGATAGGTTGACTAGTGTAAAATTAAAAATTATTTAAAAATATTCATAATTTTTGAAATTGTTTTAAAAAATATAATAAATTAATCCTTAACCCTAAGACTATATAGAATCGATGCATAAATTAGGTATACCATTTATTAACCGACTATATTGAACACAGTTGAAATGAATAATATTTTATTAACCGAGTTTTATTTTTAGAACTGATTTTTTTTTTGTCATCAGAGATTTAATATGATAAAATATAAAAGATAAACGACTTAATGTATGATATAAAAAATCAAGAGTTTGATGACAAAATAAATGAAAGATGAGGGACTCGTGATGATGTTTACAAAACAATTAACATAAAACCGTTTAGTTATTTATGGTAAAATGTATGATTTTTTATTTTATGAAAATGTATTATTATTATTATTTTTTGAAACAAGATAAAATGGGTGGGAGCATTCCTTACTTGTTAAACTCTGTTTTAAGCCGGTGTAGTTGCGGCAAGCAAGTAAATTCAAATTCAATAGTAAAAAGGAAAGTCTCATCGTCCTAGGTAAAAGGTTAATTGTTAGTTATATCGGATTCAAATCCTTCTTCATTGCCATTGCCTTCTTTCTTCTCGACCAGTAAGCTAAGGCATGATCATTCTCATTCAAGTCGGTGTGGACATCTAAGCCCGGTCCTTACTTCGATCAATAATGAACAAAAGAAAGGGGTCAGATTTAGACCTGTCTACGGGCCCGGGTACCCGCCCGGCCCGTCCAGGCCCGTGTCCCTTGGACCGGGCTTGGACAATAAAAATTGTTCATCGGCCCAGCCCGGTCCAGGTCCGCCAAAGCCCGCCTATTTTTTGGGCGGGCTTGGAATTAATAAAAATAACACGGTCCGGCCCAGTCCGGCCCGGCCCGCTTATTAATATTAATTAATAAATATATATTTATATATTAAATATTTATTTTTAAGTATAATATTTATTTTTTTATAATTAACAATTATATATATATATATTTAGGTGGGCTTATATGGGTTGGGCTCGGGATTTGATTTTTAAGCCCGAGCCCACCTAAATTAATTGTGGGCTGGACTGGGCTTGGGCTGAGCATTTTTACTTAAAAACCCGACTGGCCCAGCCCGAGCCCGGCCCAGCCCGGTCCATGGACAGGTCTAGTCAGATTCCTCAACCAGTGTATGGTGAAGCAATGCAGGGCCCTTTCAGGCGAAACATATACAAACAGAATAAAAATAAAAATAAAAACCCCTATAGCACGATCTATGCGATTTAAGTAAATTGAAAGTAAAGTACCTTAAAATTAAAGAGACTGGCCAAAGAGTGATGGGATCAAATCTTGCAATGATGACGAATATAGAATGGCCGATGAACAATAAAGTGCTAGCTAGATGAAAATTTTTCTCGCCTTTTTAAAACTTATGTTATGTAATTCTAAAATGGATTGAGTTATATATATATATTCAAAATAAAATCTGATTTTATTTTCTTTCCTTATAAGATTGGATTATATATTTATGTTAATTGGATTTTATATTTAATAATAATAATATTCCATAACAGTAATATTTAATTAATTAGTTTTGATTTTTATTTTTATCACTTTCAATTTAAATATATATATGTATAAATATGGTAATTAGATTCTAATTAAATTCAATATTCCATAATAGTCATATTAATTAGATCTGATTTGGCGAACGCTATCCGGATGCCTCCCAGCGCTAAAAGCTCTCACCTCCCAGAGGGTTCGGATTAGTAGTGTGTGTCCTATGTGTAATCAGATGGAAGAAGACGACTATCACGCGCTAGTCACATGTCAAAAGGCTAGGCTGTTTTGGTGTTTGACGGGTCTGTCGGGGCTGATAGACGGTTGCACGGGGTTCTCGGACTTCTGGCGGAAATTATTGGCTATCAAACCGGAGGATGCCGACATGGCGGCTGTTGGCTGCTGGTTTTTATGGATAAACAGAAATAACCAGGCATGGAATAAAAAATCTTCTACCCCGATTGCTCTTCACTCATTGGCTGTGTCATATCTAGTAAACTGGCGCGCTGCCCAAACCCGACGCCTTGCTGCTGTCGTAGCGGACAGGCCGGCAGAACAGCAATGGCATCGTCCCCCGCACGGCTGGACCAAGCTAAATGTCGACAGGGCGGTTTTTGTGGAGAGGAACTGTACAGGGTTCGGTTTTGTGCTTAGGAACAGCGTGGGCGATTTCGTTGCAGTGGGAAATGGTACCCTTCACTGTCGACTCGATCCGTTTTCGGTGGAGGCCATGACTTGCCGTGAAGCGTTAAGCTGGTTAAAGGAGACGGGTAGATGGAATGTGCTAGTAGAGTCTGATTCCCAATTGCTAGTGTATGCTTTACAGCGAGAAACTAGCGGCAACTCAGCTCTTGATCCAATCATTGAAGACTGCAAATTCTTATTAAAGGAAAGTGTAAATGTCTCTATTTCATTTGTTCGTAAAACAACCAATCGGGCTGCTCATTCTTTAGCCCATGTAGTTACATCTGGTACTGATAGGACGGTTTGGATTTCTCACCCTCCCCCTGTATCTGTACGGCTCTGCTTTCTGATATATAAAATTCGTTCTTTATTTTCAAAAAAAAAAAATAGATGTGATTTTTTTTATCATTTTGAATTTAAATATTTATGGAAAATAGATTCTAAATTCAATATTCTATAATAATCATATTTAATTGAATATAATTTATTTTCTTTCTTGTTATTTTGAATTTACACATTTATGGTAATTCACCAAAATTCAATATTCCAAAATATGCATATTTAATGTAATCTAATTTATTTTCTTTTATTATTTTCAATTTAAACAATTTATGATAATTGGATTCTAAATTCAATTTTCCACAATAGTCATGTTTAATTGTTTTTGAATTTCAAATTCAAAATAAAATAATGATAATAGATTTATCTATTGGGGAATTGAGTATATAAAGGATACAATGGTATTTTGATATATTTTTTACACAAACAAAAGGAGCCCACTTAAGTCGGTCATTCCGGCTCTCCATAAGCTCCAGTTATACATCATAAATGCATTACCGCCAACCTCGTTCAGCACTGCCCCAACTTTGTGAAACCAGTCCGCTATACTATCAGCTCGACAAGCTTTTTCTGGGTCAATCCCTGATCACTTGGAAAATCAAGAAGCAAGTGACAGTACTAAGGTCTTCCACTCAAGCAGAATATAAGGCTATAGCATCTGTTGTTGCAGAAGTTCAATGGTTAACTTATTTGCTTCAATTTTTAGGAGTTAAACACAAGTTACCAGCTTCATTATTCTGTGACAACAACTCGGCCATCTATTTAATTAGCAATTCAATATTTCATGAGCGTACTAAACACATAGAATTGAATTGCCATTTTGTTAGAGATGAGCATAAAGCAGGATCGATTCATCCTTTAGCAGTTTCCACTACACATTAGCTGACTCATATTCTTACAAAAGTTTTACCAATAAAACAGTTTAAATTCTTGATCAACAAGTTTGGAATTGTAACTATATGTATTCCAGATTGAGGGGGGAGGGATAATAGAGATTAGTTTATAGTTAGTTAAGTTAATTGACTATTTTGTAATATTAAGTTTTAGTTAAGGGTAGATTAGAAGTTTTCTCTTTGTAACTGTTGTATATAAGATGTTAGTTATTCAGCTTTAGATAACTTTTGCATTTTCTCTCTGACAACTAAACTCGTTCTTTTTATGTAATGTTCATCATCTTCATCAATACAATTCAGTTCCTTCTTGTTTTTTATTTCGATCTTTCTATTTATAGTCGCCTATATTAAATCATTACCTCTCTGTAGAAAAGGTTGAGATATGATTAATGAGATAACAAACAAATCAATTGTGTCAAAGTAATAATAATAAAAATATATATTATTTGTAAAAATTCTAACAAAGATATCAACTAATTTTATTCATAATTCAAATGGAATAGATTCTTTTTCATAATTTGAATTAGAGCCTATAGTTTTTTTTAAAAAATATTTGGAGCCTATGTATTGAGTTGGGTAAATTACATACGTGGTGTACAATCTTTACCTGTTATCACACTTTGGTATACAACCTTTAATTTTGTACACTAAAGTGTACAAACTTTAGGTGACCTCCCACTAAAATGTATAACCGGTTTTTGTGACCGGTCAACACAGGTCAATGCTGCCACATCAGCAATCTGACTATTCTAAAAGTAAAAAATTGACACCCCATCATGAAATTACTAAAATAGCCTTGTCACCTTCCTTTAGAACTCCTCTCTCACTCTTTTCCTTTCTCTCTCTAAATCCTCTCTCCTTAACTCATCTCTCTCATATTTATCTATCGAACAACTCTCTCTCTTTAAGTTTCTCTCTCTCAAATCATTGCTGACTATGGAAACATTGGTTGCTTCCCCAAATACGGAACCCGATTTGGCGTGATTTTCTTCTCAATGATGTGTTTGATCAGCAACATGAAAAAAAGCAGGGACCCCGAGATGCTTTTTACATAATAGTTATGCCCTTCATCTACGCCGCCAACTCTCTTCTCAATTCTCTCAAACTCGTCGTCCACTAGATCTCACCGACGTCGCTAGCAGAACCACAACACTCTCTGTATCACCTCTGTACCACAGACCTTGCCAGCGCCACTAGACATTAACGATGATGCTCATAAATCGAAGCATTGAAGAAACTCTCTACATCACCTCTATACCACAGACCTCGTCGGCGCCTCTTAGGGTGGATGTGTTACTGCAAAACGGCTAGAAGGGAGCTTCTTTGAAAAAATTCTATAAATCCTATGATCTAAATTTGCAGTTATAATAAATGGTTGAGTTCTTCATTGCTGATAGGAGATACACTTATATCCATGAATTCAATGCTGAAGCCGTTGATGTTCACCATATTCTAGTTCAGGAAAGTAAAGCAAGGGGTTTATTCTTATGCTTGACAGCCTTTACTCTTTTAGTGAGTTGAAGAAACCCATCTTTAAGAGAGAGAGAGAGTTGAAGAAACCCAGATTTTAGAGAGGGAAAGGGAGAGAGAAGTTGCAGAAAAATGAAAAAATGGTGAAGAGAGAGAGAGGAAAGAGAGGTTTTCGAGAGATAATGTTGGACAAAATAAATTTTAGGAGAGAGAATTGAAAAATTCTTTTTATTAAGGACATAAAAGTAACTTAATAATATGTGGGGACCACTTTTAATTTTTAAGGAGTGAAAATTGATGAGGTGTCACGTTGACCATTGTTTTAGGATATAAATATTAATGAATAAATTGTTTATTTAATCATTTGTTTAATCAGATATATAGCATTAAACTGTAACTATATTTTTTTAACTAAAAGTTGGGACGCGAGGGCAGGTCAGACATCCCAACGAGGTTGGCACCCCCGACGCAGCCCTCAACCCGAATATTATTAAAAAAAAAAAAAAGAATACAAGGGGGGAAAAATAAAAAAATCAAAAAAGGGACAGAAACGGGATTAAAGAAAACGAATGTGCGCAACGTTACATCTGTCATTGAACACAAAACTCCAGCAAGAGTCCGGAGGCACGCTCCACCAAAGACTAGTGCTTGCATTCTGACCGATGCTCGCAAGGTGGTCCGCTGCTTGATTTCCCTCCCTATATATGTGAGTAGCGCGCCAGTTCATCCCGTTAAGCTGCAGTAGACATCTGCACCAGTCCCTCTGTATTCTCCAAGGTACCTCCCGCGATTGCTGAATAAGTTTACTGACTGCGAATGCAGAGTCAGATTCGATCCACAAATTCAACCAGTTCCTTTCCCGTGCTTCATTCACCGCGAAGATGATCGCCTGAAGTTCAGCGATTAGAGCATTCGAGGTCTGCAGAGGCACTGCAAAACAACCAGAAACAAATCCACGATGGTTCCTGAAAATTCCTCCAGCCCCATCGCATCCATTCGAGTCCGAGGCCCCATCTGTGTTTACCTTAAGCCATCCGACCGGAGGAGGAATCCAGCGAACAATTCTGTAGTTCGGTTCAGGAGGCGGACGTGTACTGAAAGTCAAATACAAAGATCCCTCTCTGATTAGCAACATAAGCTTATCTCCTAAATTTTGGATTGAAGGGAGGTCTTCCTCAAAGATGGCTTTATTGCGGATGAACCAGATGTACCAGATACATGTAACAACCGAGAAGTACCATTTCATCCTGGCATTTTTGCTAACCTGAACACCTTTGACCTGATCACAGAAACTGGTGACATTAAAAACTAGAAAACGGACGTTATTAGCACAATAAACCATCCGCCATAGAAACTGCGAGGTGCGACAGTTGAAGAACAAATGCGCTAAGCTCTCTCCCTCCTCCTTGCACAGCTCGCATCTCTGAGCAAAAGCCAGACCACGAGATTGTAGCAATTCCTACACCGCTAACTTGCCATTCAGTAATAACCAGAAGGTTAGCGCACGCCTGGGTGGAATGAAGCGATTCCACAGCAGCTTGCTCCAACTGACAGCCAGACCCTCGCTTTGCAGATTGTCATAGACCTCACCCGTAGTTAAGACCCCGGAAGCAGCAGGTTGCCAAACGCAGCGATCCACATCACCAAATGAGGCAATATTCCTAATATTATTCTGAATATGCGCTGGGAGGAAATTCAGATTGGTCCAACTTCCATTGAGTCTGAACTCATGCAGAGGCCTATAGAGCGAGCCCCGAAGTTTCCTGGGGATGTTCATTTGATCCGCAACAGTCGGAGTTATCCATCTGGTCGTCCAGAAATTTAGGCAGGAAGTGTCCCCGAACCACCAGAACGATTCATCTCTGATAGCAATGAAAGTAGTTTTTACAGAGGACCAGATTGTTGAGTTCGAGATGAATTGCTTTTCCAAACCCGAGATCTCCAAGAACCTTGCTCTGAGCAAAGCGATGATGAAGCTATTTCCTTGCAGCAGATCCCAGCAAAACTTAGCCAGTAGAGCCTTATTAAACAGCTTAAGGTCCTTTACACCCAATCCACCATGCTTCATTTTCCTGCAGCAGATATCCCAAGAAACAGAGATGTATTTCCTTTTGTCCCTGTCCCCAGACCAGAAGAAGTTACGGATAGCTTTGTTAAGCCGTGATATAAGATCAGAAGGCCACTTGTATACCAAAAAGGAGTGCACCAAGGCACCCGTCAAGGAGGATTTTATTAATGTGAGCCTACCTGCAGCAGATAGCGATTGGCCTTTCCAGAGATTAAATTTCCCGAGGAACTTGTCAACAATCGGCTGTAGAACGCGCGATTTGGGCGCCCCTTGAAACAGCGGAACGCCAAGGTAAAAGAAAGGAAGGGAGCCAATCCTAATACCAAGCAGATTAGCAAGCCTATTTCTTCGAATAGCATTAATGAAGTTGCCAAAGTACGCATGTGATTTATCCCAGTTGACAGCCTGATCAGAAATTGACTCATAGAAACTGAAAATCTCCTTGATACACTTCATGTTACGTATCGAAGCTTGACCAAAGATCATCATGTCATCAGCATAAAGGAGGTGTGAAGGAAAGACGGTATTATTGGAGTACCTCATGGGTGCAAAGCTGCCTTCGTCAGTCAGTTTGGAGATCCACCTACTCAGGAAATCCTTTGCAAGCCCAAACAGCGTGGAGGATAGCGGGTCACCCTGTCTAACCCCACAGGAACAACTAAAAAAGCCTTTGATCCCTCCACCAATAGCAATCGAGATTCTCGCTGATCTCAGAATCTCAAGAATCCAATTTCTGAATTTCAGTAAGAAGCCAAAGGAATCCAGAACCGCTAGCAGGAAATTCCAATCCAAAGTATCAAAAGCTTTTTTATATCAATTTTTAGAGCCATATTGCCACCAAAGCATTTCTTTTTGAGAATGTTGACACCCTCCGAAGCTGCTGCTATGCAATGGTGGATGCTTCTGCCTGTTATGAAGCCAAACTAATTATCTGAAACAACTCTGGAGGCAATGGGTGCGATTCTGTCAGAAAGGATTCTGGAGATGATCTTGTAGTTGAAATTCCCCATAGCAACCGGTCTGAATTGCTGGATTTCATTGGCGCCTTCAATCTTAGGAATAAGAGAAATGATGCTAGAGTTCATACCTGGGAGCATATAGCCAGAGTCAAAAAAGCCTAGCACCATATTGCAGACATCTTGACCCACAATGTCCCAACAATGCTGATAAAAGGACCCCCCAAACCCGTCAGGACCTGGCGAGCTATCTTTATTCATGCTAAACACAACCTTCTTTATCTCATCACACGACGGAGGCCTGGTGAGCTCCTCATTGTCAGAGTCAGTTACCACATTTGGTATCACTGAGCTAATCGCATCATAGTTAATATGCCTTATCTCTCTAGTGAATAGCGATTCATAGTAAGAGACCACATGCTGCGCAATCGCACACTCATCAGATACTATAGTATTATCAATTAGGAGACTGGTGAGAGAGTTTTGCACTTTCCTGATTTTTGCAGACCTCTGAAAAAACTTAGAATTTCGATCGCCTGCAGCCAGCCATTTCTCCCTGCCCTTATCTCGGAGAAGCATCTCCTGCCTGAGTAATTGCAGCTCAAGATCATTCTTAGCTTCCTCTTCTTGAGCCATATGAACTTCATTCAATCCCTGCTCAGCGATACGAATCTGAACCTCCTCAAGATTGGACATTGCACTAGCAATGTTGCTTTCAACCCTTCTGAACACATCGCGATTCCAGATACGAAGCTTAGGACGAAGTGTTTTCAACTTATGGCAGAGTAGCTGAGCCGGGGGAAGAGAGATAGAAGAGGCAATCCAATGATCCGACACCAGCCTGTGTAGTGAATCATGTGTTGTCCACATAGAAAGGAATCTGAACCTGCCAACACGAGCAGCTCCAACTCTACAGGCAAGAAGAATCGGGCAGTGATCCAAATTATTCCTGGGAAGGATCGAACACCGGATGTTATCCCAGCTGTCGATAAAAGCCTCATTGACTAGGGCTCTATCAAGTTTGCACTCAACATGATCGGCCCCCATCCTACCATTTGACCAGGTGTATTGAAGACCAGAGCTCTCCACCTCCGTGAAGCCACCTAGATTGATGAATTCCCTGAAATCTCTGCAGCTTGATTGAGACGGAGGTCTGCCAGTTTTTTCATGAGCCCCTCGAACAGCGTTGAAATCACCCAGAACAATCCTCTTTTCACGACTTTCCAAACCTAGGATAGAATCCCAGAGTAGACGGCGCCTAATAACACTGTTACTCCCATAGACAAACGAAATGTGAAATTCCTGCAAGTTCAAACTGTAACAACAGGTGATGTGCTGGTCATGGTTAGCCATAATTCTCAAATTACTACTCAAACCAATTTTACATAAAATCCAGAGAGAGTTACTGTCATTGCTGAAAATAAGTTGAAGGCCAAGAGATCTCCAGAAATGAACCGGGATTCTGTCAGCTTGAATCATAGGTTCAGACAAGCAAACCAGATCCGGGTAGTTTGTTCTGCAAATCATCTTTAAAGATCTTTGGGTACCTATGTTTAGGATCCCCCTACAGTTCCAGTACAGACAAATCATGTAAAGGAGACTCGCAATAAATTCTGACCCTTCAATCGGGAATCAATGGATTTGGCCTTGGACTTCTTCCTAGTGGTGATCCAATCGCTAGACTCTGCTGCATAACCCATGTTATCACTGCTGCTTCTGTTTTTGGAACGAAGAAGGTGCTGCTCCCATTCGGAGGATTCAGCAAGGAAATTCACCTCTTGCTGCGTGTGGTTTTGCTTATCCACTAACAACCCAGATTCAATATCAGCATCATCTTTGCTACTGTAAGTATCATTATCAGCAGTTCCTTTTGGCTTAACGTCTCCCAATTGCGCAGATTTGTGCAGTATCATTTGCCATCTGTTCGAGCCCTTGATTTCAGGATCACCAGCATCCGATTCCCGCTGGTCATGCTTCTCATTCACAACATTCTCCTCCTCATTATCCGAAGTAGGAGATTTACGCCAAACGGATCTGGTCTGCTTATTCTTTGTGGGGTGCAAGTTGAAATTACTAGAGATTCTCCGACATTGGGCTGGTGAATGACCAATAGAGGAGCAATTCCCACAAAATGAGGGGAGATTCTCGTAGTCAACAAAGGTCCACTGCTTATGCTTATCCGTGTCAACCCGAATTTCAGACTGGAGCTCTCTTGAGAGGTCGACATCGATTAACACTCTTGCGTAATGCCCAAATTCCCCATTAACCATATTCTGGTCAAAGCGAATTGGAACACCAATGGCTCTAGCAATGCTAGCAAGGATCCTGAGATCACAAAATTCCCAAGGCAGATTATAGAAGCGAACCTATACCTGAGCAGAGGTGTTCTTATGAAGGTCAGGGTTGAAGCCAGGGGTCCAAGGAAAGAAACGGATAAAGCCGGGCTTCAGAGCAAATTCCCCAATCCCCCAAATGGCTTGTACAGCTCCTTCATTTGGCATGATGATTTGATAGAAACCTTTCCCTAAAGATATCAATTGCCAATCCAAGTTACGTTTCCATACCTTATTCAGAATCAGCTTGAGGTCTGCATGTTTCCAAGGTTTTTCCCCTTTGTTTAGTGTGACCCTTCCAATTACAGAGTGTTGAACCGACTTTATTCTTTCCTCGTAAACATCTTGCTGAATACGCACTACTCGGAATCCACCCTCTTCGGATATGGTGGGCAGAGAGGGAGCCGAAACTGCTGTGGAAGATGATGATCCCCTTACAGCATCAGCAAATGACGGCCGAGAAACTGGTGGAGCCCCTTTCCTGTCACTCGAATCCGAAAAAAACTTAGAGAACTTGACAAAAGCTTTACGATCAAATAGGTGGGCAATATCGGACGGTGAGGCACCGGCCGCCGGAGAGGATGAGGTAGCGACCATCCTAGGGCATCCTCCAGTATATATTAATATAATGGGTTTCAAATCACACTTATACCATCTTTCATAAAGAAAGTAACCCTAAGTTTATTTAAGTAGTTATAAAGTGTTCATACAAGCATGAAGTGAGACTGTGCTTTATAATAGACCAATAGACTTAAAGTAAACCCAAGTCAAGTAATATGTTATAGGGGTTGGCATATTACTGTTGAGACTTGCATGTAACAGTGTTTTTTGTCGAGACAGAAAGCTGATCTCACAAGCTTTAGATATTCAGATATCTAGACAGTTACATGGATCCGGTGAAGGAGTTCATTAGGATTGGGACCCGACTTGAGATAACAGAATGGATTGATTTATCTAATGTGTCAACTGTTCATCTCATTGGTATTAGTAGGTATAACTAATCCTCAGACTCAAACATTCGTTAATTAGTGATTCTAGATTATGGAGTCTTATACTTTGATTCTGTGCGAGCACGATCCAACAAGTGAGAGCATGGGGTGTGTGAGAGCAGGGTTGGGTATCACACAAAGTGATTGCAGAATAGTTAATGTCAGATTGAGCATTCGTCACTCCCGATAAGTGGGAGATATATCCAAATGGCCGCTTGTGGTGAATTGACTGAAATCCTTGCAAGGTGATAGAGTTAAGAGTAGAAATGAACATTTCACTTAACTTATCTTTCAGAGTGAATTCAACCTGTACAAGTAAAACCGGACTCTTTGTTATATGTAACCTTGACACGTTCCATGGTTATAAGGAATTGACCGACAGGATATAGTTGATGAAGGTGTTAAGCCCAAATATACCTAAAATATTATCAATGATTACATCAATATTGCTACGAATTTATGCTATTTATAATTGTTTAGAAAGCTTTTACTCTCGAATATGTTTCTTTCTTGTAAGGTACATAAATATTTGGTAAAATCCAAATAGGAACGAAAAGAGCTCAAAAACAGAAGAAAAACCCTACAAAAGGAGTCGAAGATGACGAGAATTAATAAACGCCAAGTCGAGGACAAGAACAAAAGCCGAAGAAGTGAAAAATGTTCTGTGCCGCGACCGCGGCCCCCAAATTCTCATTCGCGACACGCGTTCTTCAGCTTCTCCTTTCCTTCGTTCGAAGACCAATTGATGCTCCCCCATTCTCAGTAGAGAATTTAATATTCTCGGTACGAGCAGGAGTCTATAAAAGCCTAGTTGTACACTTTCGTTTTCGACGAAACACGATCGTTCGGGTGGATAAAGACGTCATTTCACAATGGATACGATTCTTCACAACGGACACGACACTTCAATCAAGGCTCTTCAACATATATAAATAAAGAGTTGATGGAGAGTTGAAGATATGTAGAAGAAAGAGATTAGTATAGAATTTATGCAGAAATTTCGAGTCAAGTGATTCAGAAGTTAGATTTCGATTCTGTAAAAAGCAATATGCTGTACACACATTTTTTATTCAATAATAACAAGTTCAGTAGCGTTTAGACATTATTCCAATTTAGTTTTCATTTTGGTAGTAGACCGACCCAGTCTCTATTACGAAGATTCAACGAGAAGATTGAGTAGAGGATCCGCCCCTGAGCCTGACAAACTCTAACGAAACCCAAGGAAAGGATTGACAACCCGTTCACTTGCAAGTCGTCGAATGTTTCCATGCTCCATGTTCTCTGTAAACTTGTATCAATTTATATTTCATCTAATAAAGTCTGTTCTATTCGATAGATTTTTATGCAGCACTTTGGTAAAGGATTCGAAGTGGATGCTGGTGTTTTCATTAAAACGTATTTAATTCAAAATCTTTACAAGAAAACTTTGTTGAACACTTAGGCAAATTATTATCTCGAAAGAGTTTTAATTTGATTAAGGGCAATTATCCCGGATAGGGTTTTGTCATGTTCAAAGCCAAATAATTAGAGGTTCCGTCATTTATTTCATCTTTATAATTCATACAAAGTTTAAAGTTGTTTTCTTTGCTTAATGCAAACAAATACATTTGTTTACTTTTCTAAAAAGTACTAAACGTTCCTATCTTGCAAATTCATTCTTAAATCAGAGTATTTTCTAACATCTTCATACTCTAATCTGATTCTCATTCTAGCAATTTCAAAACCAAAACCGATTAAACGATTTTCCATATTATAAACCTTAAAAGTAAATTTAACCGATTCTAAATAAGTTTTGTTTAAAAAACGTTCCCTGTGGGATCGATATCTTTTATTACTACAAGCGTATACCGTGCACTTGCGAAATCGCCCAACAGAAGGATCGTATTATACTGTACCTAATACAGAAAGGTTAACGTCAGTTATCAACCTGACTTCTTAATTGCTCTAGGGGAATATCATAGGTTCTGCTAGTAACAGCTCGCGACGGTATTTCGTTATATATATGTTGGAATTAATCGTGGTGAATAATTTCAAAGGATATATACGGCTAGTGGCAATAAAGAACCTAATGGGTCGCATATGGGACTTGGAATCGGAGGACGAAAATGTAATTAGTGAGACACTATATATATATGGGCCGAAATTTGTAGATTAATTAGGGATAAATTAATTTGATTATGGTTATGAATTAAATTGAAGGCTTATCTGATAATATTAATTAGAAGTTTTTATGTGATTGAAACTCTAATTAATTATCCCTAACATTAATATTATTAATTTGATTAATAATAATTATCTAGATATACTTAGTTATTATTTAGATAATAGTAAAGTGTTTATTTAATTATCTAATTAGTAATCCTATTCCCAATAAGATTCTAATTAATTAATTACCTAACACAACTAGGATTAGGATTTTGAGAAGTTTATAAATAGACTCCCTAGCCTACATATTTCGCCCAATATAATAAGGAGGCAAGAGGAACCGTTCCGAAACCGTCTCGGCTAATTACAATCTTTCTTACTCTCTCTTTGATCTCGTATCGATTTCTGTTAGAGGCAATCATTGCGATTGCTATTATTAAGATTGATTACTGATTAGTTATTCTTTTCTGTGTTGTTTGTTTTGTTGTTCTCATGAAAGAAGAAAAGACAAACAAAAGGAGAAATTCGTTTTGTTCCTCCTACATCAGGTCAGTTCACATTTTCACGGATTCCCGTAGATTGAACAGTCGGATCGTCACGATTTTTGGATAGGAGCTTCTGGACATATTCTTCCTTGTTTTCACCGTTGGGATTTTCATTCGGAGGTCTGGAAGGTCTATTCGGGTAGGGGGCAGATTTGTTGACAGATTCTATTCTTTTGAAGTTGTGGGCACTTCGTTTGCAACGGTAGATAGATCGTCATAAAGGTATTTCGTTCTATCCCTCTTTATATGAAATAACAATTAATAGATCTTGGAAAAATGAAATAGATAAAATAGATAAAATTTTATAATTCCGCTGCGCCTAGGCTTGTCTATTTTCCTCTCACGCGCCATTAGCTTGTCGTCGAATCCATTTGATTGGGTAAGAGTCATTAGCAATCAAAATCTCCTTGCACTTCCTGATTATGTCTCCAAATTCTGAGATATTGATGCGCCTCACGGCGTTCGGTACCGCAAGGCTCACTAAGGGATAAGTGTACCCCGTCGTTATCAAGTAATAAAATCTGGAAAGTCCAGGTATCGAATCCATAGGATTTATTCCTGCAAGTATCGAGCTACTTGGTCTCAGGTGTTATCTAGGCTTTGGGGGGTTTGAGTTTGGTTTAATTAAGTTAATCTACTCCTAGTTGAATTACTCTACTCCTAGCTAAGTTATTCTAATTCTAATTAAGTTATTCTACTCCTAATTAAGTTAAACTACTCCTAGGTGATATTTCACTAATGCAATTTCCCGAAGGAACATGGTATGAACGATAATAATGAAGATAGATTATTAGGTCAATTGATTAAAAACTTAATCTAAGTCACTTGTATTTAAAGCGATTAACCCTACTTACCCTCTTGAAGTCCCTAGTGCGTGATTCCCTTGTAAGGCCGAAACTAGGTCTAAGGCTCAGCTATTTGGGCTTAATCAATTAAGAGGTCGTCAATCTCCTAGGCTCTGACTAGGTCATATTCAGCTCACAATATATGCCTACTAGATTTTGGGGCTTTTGAATGAGTTAAACCAATTAAATAAAGCGTAAGAAAAACATTAAATAGATAAATTATAGAACAAAATAAGAGCTAAAATATTATTAAAGATGAAGAACATTGTCACGGGATGCAATTAGCTTAGGATTCATAGACTGTATCAAAGGGTACAAACATATTTAGATGAAAGGAGATAGAAAATCCCTTTCAGGGAACCTGTCTACCCTGCAGCCGGCTTCTTAGGACTTTGGGCTTAATCAACTAAGAGGTCGTCAATCTCCTAGGCTCTGACTAGGTCAGATTCAGCTCACAATATGTGCCTACTAGATTTTGGGGCTTTTGAATGAGTTAAACCAATTAAATAAAGTGTAAGACAAAGATTAAATAGATAAATCATAGAACAAAATAAGAGCTAAAATATTATTCAAGACGAAGAACATTGTCACGGTATACAATTAGGATTCATAGACTGTATCAAAGGGTACAAACATAATTAGATGAAAGGAGATAGAAAATCCCTTTCAGGGAACCTGTCTACCCTGCAGCCGGCTTCCTAGGACTTAGGGACGGACCTTGAATAATCCTCGGTGGATGGAGCTTCGGAAGTTCTTCAATGGAGGTTGAAGGAGGTGGATGAGGTGGAGAGGATTTTTCAAGGGGGAAAAGCTAAAAAAATTACAATAATGAAAGATATCTAATTTACAATTGGAAATTCCTATTTATAGACGCGGTTTGGGCCCTCTTTTTGACCTAATTCGTATCCTTTTGCAGGTGGAAAGTCGTAGGGTCAATCGTGTCTTTATGGGATCGGGAATCAGTGTTTTGACTGATTCCCGCATGGTAGCTCGACGAGCTGGCCCCTTAGAGGCCTGCTCGACGGGCTGGCAGTGCCAGCTCGCCGATCCGGCCCCAAAAAGGCCAATTCGACGAGCGGGATTTCCCAGAACGCCTTGCGCGACTGCTGGATGTCTCGAAATGCAACTTTCACCTGAACTCGTTCATGTTTTAGCCTACACATGCACGAAAACTCTAAATAACATTAGTTCTGAGGCTAAATTGACCCGCCAATCGCTCATTTTGAGTAAACACTCTGTTTGGTGCGACTTTTGGCGGATCAGTTAGCTATAAAAGATAATGGAAATTTAACGTACATGACAAATTTGGCCATATTTGCCTAAAATAACCAGAAAACGAGCCTAAACAACGATGATGACTAGTGGAGAATTTCCGATTGATTTCCGTCCCTGTGGGGGCGTCGTTGGGTTCGACGGGGGGAAGCTCCGATGCCAAAGTCAGTATAGAAGAACAAGAGAGCAAACTGAATTGACAAAGGGTGAGTGAATGTGTACCTTGATAGCTCGAGATACTAGCTATATATAGTCATGAAGTTGTAACCTTTAGTAACTAGAAAGTCTCCATTAATGCTCCATTAATGGCGGTTACGGATTTCCTTTAAGCATGCCCGTTAGGAAATTGATTGCTTATTAATAGTCTTTATTGCGGGATCGGCTCAGCTGTTTCAATAGCGGATTGAATGTTTATGGCGATTTGCCTCACAGGTTCGCCCGTGGATCTCTAGTGGTGAGGTATTGGTGATCCGCCTGTCGGATCCTTTTGCTCAATACGCCGTGATACTCCGGTATTAGGTGATCAACACGTGGCGTTTTAGGCGAAGATCCCTTTTGATCCTTGGGATAATATCACAATGTTATCAAACGAAAAGTAAATAGAACATATCCAATTTCTAACTAACTCACACAAAAGCATATAAATGCGAGAATTGCTCGCTTATTCATGAAATAACGCTAAAAACCGTCCTAAAACCGTACCCAAAGATAGGGGTTTTTTTATTTCTAACCCGAATTCATCCCCCTTAAATACATATATATATACATATTTTAGTTCGGGATTAAAAATCCCGAACCCTTACCCGTCTCGGGCGAGCTGGGCCTCCTGGGGCGAATTTTCGCGATTTTTTTTTCAGTAAGGATACGGGATGCATATACGAGGGTTCAAAAATCGACAATCTAGATGAACAAAAATAAAAACGATGAAAACAACCGACAAAATTCATAAAAAAAAAGAAAAACTAAAAACTTTAAATGATTGTTCAACTTTTGAATTTAAACCGGGGAAAATCCGATTTTTCCCCCTTACTCAATCCTTTCTCAGGATCTTTAGGTTCTTCTCTGTTGTGCTTGGGAGAGAACCCTGCCACCTTTCCTGTCTATCCATGTTGATCTGAGCTACCTGATTGCTCAGATCCTTGCAGAAGGCTTCATTATTAGCAAGCCTAGCCGAGATCTCTTTCAATAGAGTCACCACTTCGTAAGATTCCTTAGGAGGTTGCATTGGCCCTTGGTTCTTCTGTTGATATGGGGGCATGCCAAGCCCCTGCTCTCTATGCTCTTGAACAAAACCATTGGGAGGTCGAAACACATTCTGATTTGAATTCCCGTAGGATAGTTTGGGTGCTGAGGCCTCCTGTAGTTGTTGTTATTGTTGTAGGAGTTGTAGTTGTTGTTGGGGTTGTACTTGTTATAGTTCTGGTTGTACCTCGGTTGTCCCCCAACATAATTGACCATCTCCACCCCATCTCCAGCGAAAGGGCTACCTGCTTGACAACCCTTTCCATGGTGGTCGCCGCCACAATGCACACAGGTGGGAGGTTGGCTAAACCTAGCCAACAGGACATCCATCTTCCTACTCAGATCTGCAACAACCGGGTTCGGTTCCTGATCTTCCACAACAAACACTCACTGCCCATGTGGTGATTGACCCGGGTTCTAGTGTTCTCAGCCATTCCAAAGCTTGCCCAGTTAGTGAGAATGAGAATAGCTTCAATCTGACAGCATCTTGGGGAACCTCGTTCATCCTTGCAGTGTTTGCACACATCAGGAAGCGATCCAGATGATCATTCGGGCTCTCATGCACTTCCCCTCTAAACAATCCCATCTGATGATCAAGTGAATTATGCCTGACTTGATCTCATAAGAGTTAGCTGAAATATTTGGGGCGACAATCCCAGACAGGTGCTGGTGTCAGTGTGGCGCTAAGATCTCGCTCATTGAATGGGTGTCAGGTCTCGGTCCATTGTTCTTATTATTGGGAGTGATGTTCTCATTATTCCTATTGTTGATAGGAGGGTTGGTCTCAACTATCTTGATAGGCTCAGTGATTTCGTCTGGCTTGATAGTCCTATTTTGCTTGCTACTGCGAAGAGTACGTTCAAGTTTAAGGTTAAGAGGGACACACAGTATTTCCGCTGATCGAGTATGCATATGCTGAAAAGAAAAGATAAATAAAAATAAAAATATTTTCCTTAAAGAAGGAATGTATAACTATTGAATATACAAGTTTATCATACAGTGTTACCATACAATGTTATACAGTCTTACATGAGTATTTTAACCTGTTTTGGTGAAACAAGTAATATAAATCTTTACACGACAACATGCCACGTTCGTATGGCATATATACAGAGATTGAGAATGTATAACTGATAGGGGTCAAAAACCCCTATCTTTGGGTACAGTTTTAGGACGGGTTTTAGCGTTATTTAGTTAATAAGCGAGCAATTCTCGCATTTAAATGCTTTTGTGTGAGTTAGTTAGAAATTGGAAACGTTTTATTTATTTTTCGTTGTTTAGGCTCGTTTTATGATCAATTTAGGCAAATACGGCCAAAATGGCATGCATATTATAATTCCGTTATCTTTTGAAGCTAATTGATCCGTCAAAAGTCGCACCAAAAGAAGCGTTTGCTCAAATAAGCCATTGGCGGGTCAAATTAGCCCTTGGACTAATGTTGTTTGGAGTTTATGGGTGTGTGCAGGTTAAAACATGATCAATTTCAGGCAAAAATCGTGTCTTGGGGACCCCCGGCAGTCGCTCGGCGAATTGAGCATCGGCGCGCAGCCCGGGCGCTGCTCGGCGAGCAGCCCAGGCACTGCCCAGGCACTGCCCAGGCACCGCCCAGGCACTGCCCAGGCACTGTGCCTGCTCGCCGAGCAGGCCGCTGCTCGTCGCGAGTAGCCCTGCTCGCCGAGCAGCTCGCCCTGCTCGGCGAGCAGACCTGCGGGAATTGGTCAAAAAGACCAATTCCGCCCCCACGAAGCCACGATGGACCCCACGACTTCCTACATCAATAAGGACACGAAAATAGGTCAAAAAGAGGGCCGAGCCATGCCTATAAATAGAGTTTTTCCAATGTAAATTAGACATCTTTTATCTTTGTAATTTTCTTAGCTTTTCACCTTGAGAAATCCTCTCCACCTCCTCCATATCCTTCAAACCTCCATTGAAGACACCTCCGAAGCTCCGTTCACCGAGGATTGCTCAAGCTCCATCCTTAAGTCCTAGAAAGACGCCTGCATTGGTAGACAGGTTCCCTGAAAGGGATTTTTCTTCTTTTACATTCTGTCTAGCCTCTGATACATGTTATGAATTCTAGGCTTATTGTAACTTCGTGACAATATTTTCCATCTTTGATATATATTATAGTTCTTGTTCATTCAATTGTTTTAATGCTTTAATCTTTGTCTTACGCTTTGTCTGATTGGTTTAACTCATTCGATAATCCCAAAATCAAGTTGGCACATATTGCGAGCTGAATCTGACCTAGTCAGTGCCTATAGGATTGACGACCCTATAGAAGATTAAGCCCAAATTGCTGAGCCTTAGAGCTAGTTTCGGCCTTACAAGGGAATCACGAACTAGAGACTTAGGAGGATAGGTCGGGTTAATCGCCTCGGACACAAGTGACTTAGGTTTTAATTCAATTGCTTAAACAATATATTTTCATTATCATCGTATCCCTTCATGTTCCTTCGGATAATTGCATTGGTAAAAGATCACTTAGGAGTAGTTTAACTTAATTAGGGGTAGAGTAACTTAATTAGGCGTAGAATAACTTAGTTAGAATCAGATAACTTAGCTAGGAATAGTATAATTCAACCTAGAAGTAGATTAATTTAGCAAAACCAACTCAAAACCCCCTAAGCCTAGATAACATCCGAGACCGAGTAGCTCGATACTTGCAGAAATAAATCCTGTGGACGATAACCTGGTCTTAACCAGAAATTTATTACTTGATAACGACGGGGCACACTTATCCCTAAGATCGGTCTCGCTCCACAACCGCGCGAGGCCACGTCAAGTTTTTGGCGCCGTTGCCGGGGATTTATTTCTTCTGCAATATCGAACCAAAGGTCGATTTGTTAGTTTAGGCATTCATTGTGAATATCCTTTGTTTATAATCGTTTATACTTGTTTATATATAATCCTTTATACTTTTCTTTTTGTGAATATTTGTTTTTAATTTTTATTGTTATTTCTAATGATTCTTCTTTTTTGAGAAAATGGCTAGAAACAATGGAAATAAGGAGTCTATTACGCATTTGCTTAACTTTCTATCTACTCACAAAGATCAAACTGACGATTTGTATGCCTTAATTAAAAATTTATGCATACAAAAAGGGATCCTAGTTGATTCAACCGCGGACGAATCAATTAAAGAACCCAATTTGGTAGGTCAGGTTGATAAGGTAATATCTTTTCCCATTAACAATGAAGAACAAATCCCTAATTATGAGAAACCAAAAGTTTCAATATTAATTGAGGAATCAGTTGAAATTGAGCCTCTAGAGAAGAATTCAAAAATAGAAGAGTTCGGTTTTGCTCCAAGTCCAGAAATTTTCATAACTTGTTTAAATTTTATCCTTTGTTTTTATTAAAATTCTTTGAAACTGATAATCCGTTTTGCAGGTACGGATTAATTATTCAGGAATTTGAATTCCTAACGCGAATGTCAGCATACACCTAGGCGGGAATTCTATGTCGAGCTCACCGACTATAAGGTAGCGCTTCTTGGGAGGCAACCCAAGTTTTAATAAAACTTTTCAGGTTTATTTTATTTAGATTATACATTGATCTTTTAGTTTAGTCTTTTTAGTTTTCTTTTACGTTTTTTTTAAAAAATGTTCGTTTAAAAAAAATAAATAGATAAATAAATATATATATATATATATATATTAGTTGTTTAGTTTTCTTTTATTTTATTTTATTTTATTTTTATTTTTATTTTAAAGTTTTCAGGTTTAAAATAAAATTTTTTTTAAAAAAAAAAATATATATATATATATATATATATATTTTGGCCCAGGAGGCCCAGCCCGCCGCTGGGCACTGCGCCCAGCCCGCCGCTGGGCGCTGGCGCGCTGCCCGCCGCTGGGCACTGCCGCCCAGCCCGCTGCTCGGCCGCGATAAGCAAACTGTTCGAGATTTTTTTTTAAATCCCGAACGGAGCTGAAAAATAATAATAATAAATAAATAAATAAATAAAAAATTGGCACCGCAAATCATCAAATTTTTGGCGATTGCGATAAAATCCGTAAGTTTTCTTCTCCACCCTAACTTTTTGCACTTGTACTTTATGGTTTGTGATGCAATGTTGGAACTTATTGCATATTTTTAGTGTGAGGAGGAGGGGTAGACAAACTTACAAAAATTGTATAATTTTTAAATTTTTATTGCGTCGTGTCTAGTTTAGTTTTGCATTTTTCGGGTTTTATTTAGGTTTTGCATGTCTAGGACCTAAAACCGTGAACCTCCTTCGAATCTAAACTTCGTTATTTGTCCTTGAGGGCTGAGAACCGAATCTAAGATTGCATGACAACTAGTTTAGGTGTAGGACACAATCCTTGTATCTGTAAGAGCATGAGCTGAAGTTTGCATTTAGACCCTACTTTTGAAGAAATGCTAAAATCATTACTTAGGTAGATAACTTAAGAACTGAAGGCATGTGATATTAAACTTGAGTTTGGGGAAAACTAGTAAACACAAAATTGAAACCCAAAGAATTGTGAGCTGAATTTGAGCCTAAGAGCGAACATCAAAAAGCTCTTTTTCTTGACATTTTTGTGTGAATGCTTTGACTTGTGGAAGATTACAGATTTTGCACCTAATACTGTGTTGACCCTACATGCAATGATTTGAGATGATAAACGATGAAATCAGCCTCATTAGAATTAACCCTTTTTTCTTTACCTTATTTTCTCTTTTTCATCTGCTCTAGGAAGCCCCTTTTAGCCTATATTTTTGTAGTTTATAGATTTTTTCTTTCGTTCTAACCTATTTTTTTGCAAACCACAACTTGGTTTGCTACTTAACCCAAAATTTTTGCAAAGCTCAAATTGAGCCTTTGTTTTCTTCTAGCGCTTTTTCTTTGTTTATGGCATTATAGTAGCAAGCCAAAACGCTAAGAAGTGAATGAGCATCACGATCCAAAAAAAAAGGGGGAAGAAGAAAAAAAAAGACGAACTAAAAGGGGGAGAACTTCATCCCCCAGTTCTTTAAATCAAAACGTCTCAAGAAAACATCCCAAAAAGAGAATAATGGATGAATAAAAAGCTCAATCACTTCATATTTGCTAAAGCCATTTGAACTTTGTTTTTCTAGCGCTAGAACTATTAACCCTTGTTGTACATTTAACCCTCTAACCACATTACAACTCAAATTCGAGGTTGTTTTTGATATCATCGGAGTCATATAGCATAGTAGAGGAACTCGGATGAACGTGCAAAATCAACGTAATCCTAAGCAAGAACATAAGCCGAGAGTAAACACTTTAGCCGTCAAAATTATGTGAATTGAGTGAACTACCTATGGTGAGGTCTTTTACTTAGCGATCCCCTCAAGCTCGTTTAATTGAACATGTGTCCCTTTTGCTTAAAACTATGACCTATGATAATTGAAATGCGGCTTTTGGATATCGTGTCTCTACTTTGTATTTCCAAATGCATCTAATTACAGATGCTCGAAATTGTGTCAAGCACCTAGTCAAACCGGGAGGTTTTCTAGCTTGCTTGTGATTGCGGGTTTAGTTTTTTTAGTTTACTTGGGGACAAGTAAAGTTTTAAGTGCGAGGAGGTTTGATAGGGGTCAAAAACCCCTATCTTTAGGTACGGTTTTAGGACGGGTTTTAGCGTTATTTAGTTAATAAGCGAGCAATTCTCGCATTTAAATGCTTTTGTGTGAGTTAGTTAGAAATTGGAAACGTTTTATTTACTTCTCGTTGTTTAGGCTCGTTTTATGATCAATTTAGGCAAATACGGCCAAAATGGCATGCATATTATAATTCCGTTATCTTTTGAAGCTAATTGATCCGTCAAAAGTCGCACCAAACGAAGCGTTTGCTCAAATAAGCGATTGGCGGGTCAATTTAGCCCTTGGACTAATGTTGTTTGGAGTTTATGTGCGTGTGCAGGTTAAAACATGATCAATTTCAGGCAAAAATCGTGTCTCGGGGACCCCCGGCAGTCGCTCGGCGAATTGAGCATCGGCGCGCAGCCCGGGCGCTGCTCGGCGAGCAGCCCAGGCACTGCCCAGGCACCGCCCAGGCACTGTGCCTGCTCGGGCGAGCAGGCCGCCAGGCGCCTGCTCGCCGAGCAGGGCGCTGCTCGTCGCGAGTAGCCCTGCTCGCCGAGCAGCTCGCCCTGCTCGGCGAGCAGACCTGCGGGAATTGGTCAAAAAGACCAATTCCGCCCCCACGAAGCCACGATGGACCCCATGACTTCCTACATCAATAAGGACACGAAAATAGGTCAAAAAGAGGGCCGAGCCACGCCTATAAATAGAGTTTTTCCAATGTAAATTAGACATCTTTTATCTTTGTAATTTTCTTAGCTTTTCACCTTGAGAAATCCTCTCCATATCCTTCAAACCTCCATTGAAGACACCTCTGAAGCTCCGTTCACCGAGGATTGCTCAAGCTCCATCCTTAAGTCCTAGTAAGACGCCTGCATTGGTAGACAGGTTCCCTAAAAGGGATTTTTCTTCTTTTACATTCTGTCTAACCTCTGATACATGTTATGAATTCTAGACTTATTGTAACTTCGTGACAATATTTTCCATCTTTGATATATATTATAGTTCTTGTTCATTCAATTGTTTTAATGCTTTAATCTTTGTCTTACGCTTTGTCTGATTGGTTTAACTCATTCGATAATCCCAAAATCAAGTTGGCACATATTGCGAGCTGAATCTGACCTAGTCAGTGCCTATAGGATTGACGACCCTATAGAAGATTAAGCCCAAATTGCTGAGCCTTAGAGCTAGTTTCGGCCTTACAAGGGAATCACGAACTAGGGACTTTAGGAGGATAGGTCGGGTTAATCGCCTCGGACACAAGTGACTTAGGTTTTAATCCAATTGCTTAAACAATCTATTTTCATTATCATCGTATCCCTTCATGTTCCTTCGGATAATTGCATTGGTAAAAGATCACTTAGGAGTAGTTTAACTTAATTAGGGGTAGAGTAACTTAATTAGGCGTAGAATAACTTAGTTAGAATCAGATAACTTAGCTAGGAATAGTATAATTCAACCTAGGAGTAGATTAATTTAGTAAAACCAACTCAAAACCCCCTAAGCCTAGATAACATCCGAGACCGAGTAGCTCGATACTTGCAGAAATAAATCCTGTGGATGATAACCTGGTCTTAACCAGAAATTTATTACTTGATAACGACGGGGTACACTTATCCCTAAGATCGGCCTCGCTCCACAACCGCGCGAGGCCGCGTCAATAACCTAATTTATTTAACATATGAACAAGTAATGGATAAGTGTACCCTGTCGTTATCAAGTAATAAAATCTGGAAAGTCCTAGTATCGAATCCATAGGATTTATTCCTGCAAGTATCGAGCTACTTGGTCTCAGGTGTTATCTAGGCTTTGGGGGGTTTGAGTTTGGTTTAATTAAGTTAATCTACTCCTAGTTGAATTACTCTACTCCTAGCTAAGTTATTCTAATTCTAATTAAGTTATTCTACTCCTAATTAAGTTAAACTACTCCTAGGTGATATTTCACTAATGCAATTTCCCGAAGGAACATGGTATGAACGATAATAATGAAGATAGATTATTAGGTCAATTGATTAAAAACTTAATCTAAGTCACTTGTATTTAAAGCGATTAACCCTACTTACCCTCTTGAAGTCCCTAGTGCGTGATTCCCTTGTAAGGCCGAAACTAGGTCTAAGGCTCAGCTATTTGGGCTTAATCAATTAAGAGGTCGTCAATCTCCTAGGCTCTGACTAGGTCATATTCAGCTCACAATATATGCCTACTAGATTTTGGGGCTTTTGAATGAGTTAAACCAATTAAATAAAGCGTAAGAAAAACATTAAATAGATAAATTATAGAACAAAATAAGAGCTAAAATATTATTAAAGATGAAGAACATTGTCACGGGATGCAATTAGCTTAGGATTCATAGACTGTATCAAAGGGTACAAACATATTTAGATGAAAGGAGATAGAAAATCCCTTTCAGGGAACCTGTCTACCCTGCAGCCGGCTTCTTAGGACTTAAGGACGGACCTTGAATAATCCTCGGTGGATGGAGCTTCTGAAGTTCTTCAATGGAGGTTGAAGGGGATGGAGGAGGTGGAGAGGATTTTTCAAGGGGGAAAAGCTAAGAAAATTACAATAATGAAAGATATCTAATTTACAATTGGAAATTCCTATTTATAGACGCGGTTCGGGCCCTCTGTCTGACCTAATTCGTTTCCTTTTGCAAGTGGGAAGTCGTGGGGTCAATCGTGTCTTCGTGGGACCGAGAATCAGTCTTTTGACTGATTCCCGTAGGGCAGCTGGGCGAGCTAGCTCGGCGAGCTGGCCTTTGTAGGCCAGCTCACCCGAGCTTGCCCCTTAGAGGCCTTCTCGATGGGCTGGCAGTGCCAGCTCGTCGATCCGGCCCCAAAAAGGCCAATTCGACGAGCGGGATTGCCCAGAACGCCTTGCGCGACTGCTGGATGTCCCGAAATGCAACTTTCACCCGAACTCGTTCCTGTTTTAGCCTGCACATGCATAAAAACTCCAAATAACATTAGTTCTGAGGCTAAATTGACCCGCCAATCGCTCATTTTGAGTAAACACTCCGTTTGGTGCGACTTTTGGCGGATCCGTTAGCTATAAAAAATAATGGAAATTTAACGTACATGCCAATTTGGCCATATTTGCCTAAAATAACCAGAAAACGAGCCTAAACAACGAAAAGTAAATAGAACATATCCAATTTCTAACTAACTCACACAAAAGCATATAAATGCGAGAATTGCTCACTTATTCATGAAATAACTCTAAAAACCGTCCTAAAACCGTACCCAAAGATAGGAGTTTTTGACCCCTATCAGATATGCATCGCTGGGGACTTAATGGCGTCAATCACCTGCTTGGCATCAGACTCGAATATCACGTTGTTAAGGTTCTGTGTGCGTATCCATTCCATTGCTCGTAGTAGGGCCTCTGCTTCGCATTCCTTCACTGTTATATAACTCAGAAGTTTTTCTGATCTTCCCTTCATGAAGTTCCCATGTGCATCACGTATTACCTCTCCGATTCCGAAGTGCTCGTTACCAGCAGTAAACGTTGCATCAGTACAGCATAATATAAATGCAGCAGGCAATAAATGCCATTAGACACAACGGTTGTCGTGGCTTTTACAGATCGGACGTGCTGCAATTTTCTTCTTCAGCAGCTTCACACGAGACTAGTCTCCTAGCGTCACATGTGCTCTAAATGCTATATCCTCCATAGAAGTGACCTCCGCATTCTAGAGTTGGTGATTCCTGACTCTCCATAAGCTCCAGTTACACATCATAAATGCATTACCGTCAGCCTCGTTCAGCACCGTCCCAACTTTGTGAAACCAGTCCGCTATACTATCAGCTCGATGAGCTTGATTAAAAAAACATTTTATTTGTTAGTCTTTCATCATTTAGAATTATTTATCATCGTTTTGAGGTTTCAATCTACAAAGGATACAATGGTATTTTGAATAATATTAATACGAAAACATATTGTATGCCATAAGAGTTTTCCAACGGCATATTATACGTTTGTAGACACCGAGTCGGAGGACCGGTGACGAAAACCTGAAACAAGACGGTTGAAGCGGTTGGTTCCGGGAGTTTTAACCCGAAAAAAATGTATAATAAAAAAAACGAAAACGAGAGGTCAGTAGGAGTCGCGATCGCCGAGTGGACGGCTCGCGAGTGCTCAGCAATGTGGTGGGAGCGCTGATAGGGGTCAAAAACCCCTATCTTTGGGTACGGTTTTAGGATGGGTTTTAGAATTATTTAGTTAATAAGCGAGCAATTCTTGCATTTAAATGCTTTTGTGTGAGTTAGTTAGAAATTGGAAACGTTCTATTTACTTTTTGTCGTTTAGGCTTGTTTTGTGATCAATTTAGGCAAATACGGCCGAAATAGCATGCATAGTATAATTCCGTTATCTTGTGAAGCTAATTGGTCCGTCAAAAGTGGCACCAAACGAAGCGTTTGCTCAAAATAAGCGATTGACGGGTCAATTTAGCTCTTGGACTAATGTTATCTGGAGTTTCTATACATGCGCAGGTGTAAGTTCGGGCGAAAAAGGACATCGAGGTTGTTCGGAACGCTTCAGGAGCATTCCGGGCGAAAACGCTCGACGAGCAGGGCCCCGGGGGCCATTTCTGCTCGCCGAGCAGGCCCCTAGAGGCCTGCTCGGCAAGCAGGGGGCTGCTCGTCGCAGGCAGCCCTGCTCGCCGAGCAGCTCGTGCTGCTCGGCGAGCAGCCCTGCGGGAATTGGTCAAAAAGACCAATTCCGCCCCCACGAAGCCACGATTGGCCCCACGTCTTCCTACACCAATAAGGACACGAAAATAGGTCAAAACGAGGCCCGAGCCGCGTCTATAAATAGGATTTTTCCATTGTAATTTAGATATCTTTTTCCTTTGTAATTTTCTTAGCTTTTCACCTTGAGAAATCCTCTCCGCCTCCTCCATATCCTCCAAACCTCCATTGAAGGCACCTTCGAAGCTCCATTCACCGAGGATTGCTCAAGCTTCATCCTTAAATCCTAGAAAGATGCCTGCATTGGTAGACAGGTTCCCTGAAAGGGATTTTTCTTCTTTTATATTCTGTCTAGCCTCTGATACATGCTATGAATTCTATGTTTATTGTAACTTCGTGACAATGTTTCCATCTTTGATATTTATTATAGTTCTTGTTTATTCAATTGTTTTGATGTTTTAATCTTTGTCTTACGCTTTGTCTGATTGGTTTAACTCATTCGATAATCCCAAAATCAAGTTGCCACATATTGCGAGCTGAATCTGACCTAGTCAGTGCCTATAGGATTGATGACCCTATAGAAGATTAAGCCCAAATTGCTGAGCCTTAGAACTAGTTTCGGCCTTACATGGGAATCACGAACTAGGGACTTTAGGAGGATAGGTCGGGTTAATCGCCTTGGACACAAGTGACTTAGGTTTCAACTCAATTGTTCAAACATCCTATTTTCATTATCATCGTATCCCTTCACGTTCCTTCGGTTAATTACATTGGTAAAAGATCACTTAGGGGTAGAGTAACTTAATTAGGCGTAGAATAACTTAGTTAGAATCGGATAATTTAGCTAGGAGTAGTGTAATTCAACCTAGGAGTAGATTAATTTAACAAAACAAACTCAAAACCCCCTAAGCCTAGATAACATCCGAGACCGAGTAGCTTGATACTTGCAGAAATAAATCCTGTGGATGATAACCTGGACTAAACCAGAATTTATTACTTGATAACGACGGGGTACACTTATCCCTTAGTGAGTTCTCATCTTTAACTTAGGTGAGGGCGCATCAAGTTTTTGGCGCCGTTGCCGGGGATTTATTTCTTCTGCAATATCGAACCAAAGGTCGACTTGTTAGTTTAGGCATTCTTTGTGATAATATCCTTTGTTAATATCATTTATACTTGTATATATAAATACTTGTTGATATATTATTATTACTTAAATTCGACCGTTCTTCTAGCGACTATGGACAACAGAGCGTCGAATCCGTCCATGAACGATCTTAACACAAAAATGGATTTCCTTGTGGCTTCATACAACCAAAATAACCAACCAAGGATACCATTTTGCGAGAGATGCAGCCAGAATCACCCCTGTAGGGTATGCCACATCAACTATTACGAACCTCGAGGTAAGAATGTAAGTTACGTGGGTGATCATCAAAGGTATAATTCTGAACCCTCAACTTACAACTATTACGATCAGGAGCATACACGATATCCATCGGCGCCCTACATGGCACCCGTGGATACCCTTCCATACCCCCATTCTAACTCTGATTTTTATGGCAGGCAAACAGGGTGCTTAGAAGGAATAATGACCCTCTTAAGAGAGATATCCGTCCGACTGGCAGCCAACGAGGAGGCATGCAGGACCCTGAGCAACCAGCTTGCCGCAATCAGACAAGAAGAAAGGGAATGCCAAGAGGCGTTCCTCTTACAAGAGGAGGCAATTCAAGCCATTGCCCTGAGGAGCGGCAAGGAAGTGGACACACTCGTGGCGTCTCCATCGCAAACACATCCATCACCTCAGGTAAGTAGGGAACCGGAAGTGGTAAGCAACCCTGGTCCCGCATCTGCAACCCCAGCTCCTGAGGTAACTGTAGAAAGAGTAGTTAGGCCTTATGCACCAAAACTGTCGTTTCCTTAGAAACAGAAAAAGGCCAATTTAGATAAGAAATTTGCTCGATTCTCGGAAATCCTTAGTAGATTGGAAATCAATATTCCATTAATGGAAGCACTAGAGGAAATGCCGAACTATGCAAAATTTCTTAAAGACATGTTGTCGAAAAAGAAAAAGTTTGGGGAAAATGAGATAGTGGCTTTAACAGAACAATGCTCAGCCATAATCACCCATAAATTACCCCCCAAGCTTAAAGATCAAGGGAGCTTTACCATCCCATGCAGGATAGGCAACATGCACATAGATAGGGCATTATGCGATTTAGGAGCAAGTATTAATCTTATGCCTTTATCAATTTTCAGGAAATTGGGACTCGGAGAGCCTAAACCAACAAACATGACACTGCAGCTAGCGGATAGGTCAATTGCACGGCCTAGAGGCATAGTCGAGGATGTATTGGTGAAGGTGGACAAACTGATCTTCCCAGTCGATTTTGTGGTCCTCGACATGGAAGAAGATGACTCCGTCCCCATCCTTCTTGGGAGACCGTTCCTTGCAACCGGTAGGACACTGATAGACGTCCATGGAGGTAAATTGGTCCTAAGGGTGCAGGACGAAGAGGTAACATTTAACGTTTATGAGTCTATGAAATTCCCTCAAGAACGCTCCAAAAGTTGTAACTTTGTAGATGCGCTAATAGATGAATGTATTGAGGAAGTTGACCTTAACATAAGAAATGCCTCTTTAGAACTCGGTCTAGGTGGTGAGGAATGTGAGAACTTAAATGAACCATTTGAAGATCTCCCACCTGAAAAATGTTATTGGGTCAAGGGTAGAAAAGAGGACATTGATCGCGAGATCAAACCCAAACCCAAAACCTCGTTAGAGGAGCCTCCAGAATTGGAGCTTAAGCCCTTGCCCAACAATCTGAAATATTTTTTCTTCAACCTCCCACAGATTTACCCGTTATCATTTCTTCTTTGTTGACAGTTGAACAAGAAGAAAAATTGGTGGAGGTGCTGATGCAACATAAAGGAGCCTTTGGATGGTCAATTCACGACATCAAAGGCATCGACCCCAAAATCTGCACGCATAGAATTTTCTTTGAGGAAGAGATCAAGCCATCCGCCCAACCTCAACGACGGCTCAACCCTAACATGAAAGAGGTGGTAAAAGCCGAGGTTATAAAACTCCTCGACGCAGGTATCATC
Organism: Euphorbia lathyris; assembly: GCF_963576675.1. Taxonomy (NCBI): domain Eukaryota; kingdom Viridiplantae; phylum Streptophyta; class Magnoliopsida; order Malpighiales; family Euphorbiaceae; genus Euphorbia; species Euphorbia lathyris. The sequence goes on along the minus strand of NC_088915.1, from coordinate 4,562,038 downwards.
TTTCCAATTTCTGATAGCCAATGGGTAAGCCCGGTTCAATGCGTGCCCAAAAAAGGGGGAACAACGGTAATGGAAAATGAAAAAGGAGAATTAATCCCAACTAGAAAGGTTACGGGTTGGCGTGTATGCATAGATTATAGGAAATTAAACGAGGCCACCCGTAAAGACCATTTTCCCTTACCATTTATTGATCAGATGTTGGAACGGTTGGCAGGGCACGAATTTTTCTGTACTTTAGATGGGCTATCCGGCTATATGCAAATTCCTGTGGACCCTTTGGATCAAGAGAAAACCACATTCACTTGCCCCTATGGGACTTTCGCATATAGGCGGATGCCTTTCGGGTTATGTAATGCCCCTGCCGCATTCCAACGTTGTATGATGGCTATGTTTTCTGACATGGTCGAGGAGTTCCTAGAAATTTTCATGGATGATTTTAATGTTGTAGGACCTACTTTCGATCAATGTCTTGAAAACTTGGACCGAGTCTTAGAACGTTGTGAAGACAAGAACTTGGCACTTAATTGGGAAAAGTGCCAGTTCATGGTCCAAAATTGTATAATATTAGGACACAAGGTGTCAGGGAAGGGGATCGAGGTCGATCCGGCAAAAATTGAGGTAATTGAAAAACTGCCACCTCCTACCAATGTGAAATTGGTTAGGAGCTTTTTAGGACATGCGGGGTTTTATAGACGGTTTATAAAAGACTTTTCAAAAATCACTAAACCCCTCACTCAATTATTACTGAAAGATGTTGATTTTAATTTCAATGAAGAATGTATGCTTGCATTTAAATTGCTAAAAAAGAAATTAATTGAAGCACCTATTATGGTAAGCCCGGATTGGTCCCTTCCCTTTGAGTTGATGTGTGATGCCAGTGATCTGGCCGTAGGAGCCTGTCTTGGGCAGAGGGTGGATAAACTTTTTCGCCCAATCTTCTATACTAGCAAAACCTTAAATGATGCACAACAGAATTATTCAATAACTGAAAAGGAATTGCTAGCCGTAGTTTTTGCCTTTGACAAATTTAGATCTTATTTGGTGCTGTCTAAGGTAATTGTTTTTACTGACCATGCAGCCCTGAGATATCTAATGAACAAGCAAGATGCAAAACCTAGGCTAATCCGTTGGATCTTACTACTCCAGGAATTTGATATCGAGATCAGAGACAAGAAAGGAGTGGAAAACGTGATAGCGGACCACCTATCCAGGTTAGAGTCAGATCAGCAACCCTTAGAGCATGAGGCAATCAAGGAGGTATTCCCGGATGAAACGCTATATTCGGTAAAAACTCTCCCCTGGTTTGCAGACATCGCGAACTACAAAGTCGGTAACATTCTTCCTCTTGATTTAGATGCAAACAAAAGACGTAAGTTTTTGTCTGAAAGCAAACAATATTTTTGGGAAGAACCTTATTTATTTCGATTCTGCACCGATGGCATTATTAGGAGATGTATACCCGAGGAGGAAGTAGAGTCAGTGATTAACATGTGCCACTCTAGGGAACCAGGCGGCCACTTTGGGCCAGATAGGACAGTGGCAAAAATCCTCCAAAGTGGGTTTTGGTGGCCACAAATGCATAGTCATATCAATAGTTATATTAAATACTGTGATGCATGTCAGAGAGTAGGGAATATCTCTAGGAGGAATGAGATGCTTCAACAAGGCATACTCGTTTGTGAGTTATTTGATGTTTGGGGCATAGACTTTATGGGACCTTTCCCTATGTCACACACCAACCAATACATTCTTGTCGCGGTTGATTATGTCTCTAAATGGGTAGAGGCCGAAGCCTCACCCACAAACGATGCTCGAGTAGTGACAAAATTCCTGAAAAAGAATATCTTTACCAAATTTGGAACCCCCCGGACTATCATTAGTGAGCAGTTTGACACGTTGCTCCAAAAGTATGGTGTAGCCCATAGGGTCGCGACACCTTACCATCCTCAGACAAGTGGTCAGGTAGAAGTGTCAAACAGAGAACTAAAACGCATTCTTGAGAAAACGGTGGGGAATGCTAGAAAAGATTCGAGTCTTAAACTGGACGATGCTCTTTGGGCATACCGGACAGCATTCAAGACTCCCATAGGAATGTCCCCCTACCGTTTAGTTTTTGGGAAATCTTGTCACTTGCATGTTGAACTAGAGCACAAAGCTTATTGGGCGCTGAAATTTCTAAACTTTGACCCTAAACTTTCAGGTGATCTACGGTTAACACAACTGCATGAACTGGATGAGCTCCGATATAACTCTTACGAGAATCCCAAATTGTACAAAGAACGAACCAAGCGGGTGCACGATAAAAAAGTACAGCGGAAAACCTTCCAAAAAGGCGACCAAGTGCTACTTTATAACTCCCGATTGAGATTCTTCCCGGGCAAGCTCAAGAGTAGATGGTATGGACCATTTTCAGTTCTTGACGCACATCCCTCCGGTATGGTTGAGATCATGTTGAATGATGGAACCACCCAGAAAGTAAATGGACACCGACTTAAACTTTATCTCGGTAAAGACAATTCGGGTGTCCAAATCCTCTGTCTTCAAGATGATCAGTAAGTTGTCTTCTCCACCCTAACTCTTTACACTCGTACTTCATGATTTTTGATGCAATGTTGGAACTGATTGCATATTTTTAGTGTGAGGAGGAGGGGTAGACAAACTTACAAAAATTGTATAAATTTTAAATTTTTGTTGCGTCGTGTCTAGTTTAGTTTAGCGTTTTTGGGTTTTGTTTATGTCTTTGCATGTTTAGGACCTAAAACCGTGAACCTCCTTCGAATCTAAACTTCGTTATTTATCTTTGAGGGCTGAGAACCGAATCTAAAATTGCATGACAACTAGTTTAGGTGTAGGACACAACCCTTGTATCTGTAAAAACATGAGCTAAGGTTTGCATTTAGACCCTACTTTTGAAGAAATGCTAAAATCATTACTTAGGTAGATAACTTAAGGATTGAAGACATGTGACATTAAACTTGAGTTTGGGGAAAACTAGTAAACACAAAATTGAAACCCAAAGAATTGTGAGTTGAATTTGAGCCTAAGAGCGAACATCAAAAAGCTCGTTTTCTTGACATTTTTGTGTGAATGCTTTGACTTGTGGAAGATTACAGATTTTGCACCTAATACTGTGTTGAACCTACATGCAATGGTTTGAGATGATAAACGATGAATCAGCCTCATTAGAATTAACCCTTTTCTTTACCTTATTTTTTCTTTTTCATCCACTCTAGGAAGCCCCTTTGAGCCTACATTTTTGTAGTTTATAGATTTTTCTTGCGTTCTAACCTGTTTTTGCAAACCACAACTTGGTTTGCTACTTAACCCAATTTATTTTGCAAAGCTCAAATAGAGCATTTGCTTTCTTCTAGCTCTTTATCCTTGTTTATGGCATTACAGTAGCAAGCCAAAAGGCTAAGAAGTGAATGAGCATCACTATCTCAAAAAAAAAAGAGAAAAAACAGAAAAAGAAAAAGAAAAAAGAAAAGAAAAGAGACGAACAAAAGGGAAGAACTTCATTCCCCAGTTCCTAAAAATAAAAGAAACGTCTCAAGAAAACATCCCAAAAAGAAAAAAATAAGGGATGAATAAAAAGCTCAGTCACTTCGTATTTGCTAAAGCCATTTTAACTTTGTTTTTGTAGCGCTAGAACTTTTAACCCTTGTTGTACCTTTAACCCTCTAACCACATTACAACCCCAATTAGAGGCTGTTTTTGATATCATCAGAGTCATGTAGCATAGTAGAGGAACTCGGATGAACGTGCAAAATCAACGTAATCCTAAGCAAGAACATAAGCCGAGAGTAAACACCTTAGCCACCAAAAATTGTGTGAAATGAGTGAACTACCTATGGTGAGGTGTTCTACTTAGCAATCCCCTCAAGCTCGTTTAATTGAACATGTGTCCATTTGCTTAAAACTATGACCCATGATAATTGAAATGCGGCTTTTGGATATCGTGTCTCTACTTTGTATTTCCGAATGCATGTAATTACAGATGCTCGAAATTGTGTCAAGCACCTAGTCAAACCGGGAGGTTTTCTAGCTTGCTTGTGATGGCGGGTTTAGTTTTTTTTAGTTTACTTGGGGACAAGTAAAGTTTTAAGTGCGAGGAGGTTTGATAGGGGTCAAAAACCCCTATCTTTGGGTACGGTTTTAGGACGGGTTTTAGAGTTATTTAGTTAATAAGCGAGCAATTCTCGCATTTAAATGCTTTTGTGTGAGTTAGTTAGAAATTGGAAACGTTCTATTTACTTTTCGTCGTTTAGGCTCGTTTTGTGATCAATTTAGGCAAATACGGCGGAAATAGCATGCATAGTATAATTCCGTTATCTTGTGAAGCTAATTGGTCCGTCAAAAGTCGCACCAAACGAAGCGTTTGCTCAAAATAAGCGATTGACGGGTCAATTTAGCTCTTGGACTAATGTTATCTGGAGTTTCTATACATGCGCAGGTGTAAGTTCGGGCGAAAAAGGACATCGAGGTTGTTCGGAACGCTTCGGGAGAATTCCGGGCGAAAATGCTCGACGAGCAGGGCCCCGGGGGCCATTTCTGCTCGCCGAGCAGGCCGCCAGAGGCCTGCTCGGTGAGCAGGCCGCCAGGCGCCTGCTCGGCGAGCAGGGGGCTGCTCGTCGCGAGCAGCCCTGCTCGCCGAGCAGCTCGCCCTGCTCGGCGAGCAGCCCTGTGGGAATTGGTCAAAAAGACCAATTCCGCCCCCACGAAGCCACGATTGGCCCCACGTCTTCCTACACCAATAAGGACACGAAAATAGGTCAAAACGAGGCCCGAGCCGCGTCTATAAATAGGATTTTTCCATTGTAATTTAGATATCTTTTTCCTTTGTAATTTTCTTAGCTTTTCACCTTGAGAAATCCTCTCCACCTCCTCCATATCCTTCAAACCTCCATTGAAGGCACCTCCGAAGCTCCATTCACCGAGGATTGCTCAAGCTTCATCCTTAAATCCTAGAAAGACGCCTGCATTGGTAGACAAGTTCCCTGAAAGGGATTTTTCTTCTTTTATATTCTGTCTAGCCTCTGATACATGCTATGAATTCTAGGTTTATTGTAACTTCGTGACAATGTTTCCATCTTTGATATTTATTATAGTTCTTGTTTATTCAATTGTTTTGATGTTTTAATCTTTGTCTTACGCTTTGTCTGATTGGTTTAACTCATTCGATAATCCCAAAATCAAGTTGCCACATATTGCGAGCTGAATCTGACCTAGTCAGTGCCTATAGGATTGATGACCCTATAGAAGATTAAGCCTAAATTGCTGAGCCTTAGAGCTAGTTTCGGCCTTACAAGGGAATCACGAACTAGGGACTTTAGGAGGATAGGTCGGGTTAATCGCCTTGGACACAAGTGACTTAGGTTTCAACTCAATTGTTCAAACACCCTATTTTCATTATCATCGTATCCCTTCACGTTCCTTCGGTTAATTACATTGGTAAAAGATCACTTAGGGGTAGAGTAACTTAATTAGGCGTAGAATAACTTAGTTAGAATCGGATAATTTAGCTAGGAGTAGTGTAATTCAACCTAGGAGTAGATTAATTTAACAAAACAAACTCAAAACCCCCTAAGCCTAGATAACATCCGAGACCGAGTAGCTTGATACTTGCAGAAATAAATCCTGTGGACGATAACCTGGACTAAACCAGAATTTATTACTTGATAACGACGGGGTACACTTATCCCTTAGTGAGTTCTCATCTTTAACTTAGGTGAGGGCGCATCAAGCGCGTAGCGGCAGTCGTCGCGTGCCCGACGACAGTTGGACGCACGCCCGACAGCGCGGGGTGCACGCCCGACGGCCGCTGGGCACGCACGCCCGACAGCGCGAAGCGGACGCCCGATGGCCGCTGGGCGCAGGCGCCCGGCCGCCTCTGGGCGAGCGCCCCACGATGTTGGGCAAACGCCCGACGGGCGTTGGACGAACGCCCAACAGCGGTGGGCGAACGCCCAACAGCGGTGGGCGAACGCCCAACCTTCGTTGGGCGGACTCCCAACGTGGTTGGGCGAACGCCCAACTTTTGTTGGGCGGACGCCCAACGTAGTTTGGCGAACGCCTAACGAAAGTTGGGCGTTCGCCCAACTATGTTGGGCGTTCGCCCAACATAGGTTGGGCGTTCGCCCAACTATTGTTCGGTGATAGCCCAACCTACTTCGTGCGACGCCCAATTTTAATCGGGCGTCGCCCAAAGTTTCCGGGGATCCATGCCTATATAAGGCACGGATCCCCATGCATTTGGGAGGAGGATTTTTTGGATAGCTTCTCTCACTCTAGACATTTTTAGAGAGAGAAAGTGAATTTTTTTGAGAAAAATATTTTTTTCCTCAAAAAGTCCGAATTTCCAAAAAGTTAAAATTTTTACTAAAAAGACGAAAAACACAAAAAAAAAACCGGAAAATCACAACTTGTGGAACCGACCGACTTCGACTGTCAGATACCGATCTTGAGGTATTATCCGAGGACTAGACTCGTTTTATTTTATTTAATTTATTTTCTTTATTTATTTATTTATTTTTATGTTATAATTTTACTTATTTAGTTATTTATTTATTTATCACGTTTTATTTATTTTTTCGCGTTTATTTAATTTTCGTCTCGTATTAGATAAACGTTCGGTTTTGTTTTAAAATAAAAAACCTCGTTTTAATATCCCAATACGAACCGTAATCCGATTCAAATGTAGTTCGGGATTAATAAAGACGTTGTAATTATAAGTTTTCAAAATTTTTATAAATAACGTTGTAAATAAAAAACATCGTTTAGGAACCTCCGTTATAGACTATGATCCGCTCTCGGTAGTTCGGAGGTCCAAAACGATAGAATAGATCTAATTTAAAGCTTTTGAATAAATCTGGAAACAATTGGAGCAGTTCTGTAATTTTCCGTTTTCTGTCACTAAAGGCCGTTTACCGACGGATTTTCCGTCGGTAAAGCTGCTGCTGTTTTGGTCCCTCTTTCTCAACTTTTAGACCTTTGGTCCTCTATATATATATATATATGTATATTTATGTAACACCTACTTTCAAGCTATTTTTAAATACTTTGTACATATAGTTATTTAATGTGTTTATATATTATTTTTCATTAATTTGATTTAATAAAAGTATATGTATATATATATATATATATATTTCCTTTTTATTCATTTAAACTAGACATATTTTGGCATTTTGGAAGTATTTGGGATTATTTTCTATACATATTTATCATACATCATTTTGGGAGGGATTAAATACTAATTTCTTATTCATAAATCTTATTCATTTTTTTTTTTTTGTGCTTTTGATTAGAATAAAAATTCATTATACTTATTAGTATTTTCATCACCATTTTTACTTATTAATGTATATTATTTTCTCTATTGTATTTTAATGGGTATTATTACTTATTTTTGTACACATGTATATCTATATATATTCACTCTATTTTCCTACTTATATGTATATTCTTTCAAATGCATTTGGTTGGGTAAATTTTGGTTTAGTTGGTTCATTGTTGTGATTATGATAATGTTAAAGGTTAATTGAGTGAAAAGGGGAAAGTAAAATCACAAAAAGAGAGTTTAATTTGCTTATTTAAACTTAAAGTTTTCTAGATATTCCTAAAGTGTAAATAACGTTTTCTTGACATTTTCAAACCATTTCTCAAAACAACACGTTTTAAAACCTTAATTCGTTCCAACGACGGATTAAGCGAACCTTGTAATTAAAATTGCTTTTAATTGTAAATAATAGAGCTTTTGAATTGTTTTCATAACTAAATGGTTTCTTTGAACAAAATAAATTGACTTGTATGTTTAATCACGTTTTCTTGTTAAAACTTTTATCTCAACATTTTCGAACGCTCGAGTCGTTCCAACGGCGATTCGAGTGAACGTCATTAAACGGGGTTTTGAAACGTACCTAAATCGTTCCAACGGCGATTAAGGTACGAACCATGTAAATAAACTCATTTTTGGGAAGTGAGTTTAGTTTAGAGTTAGTGTGTAATACGAAGCATAAATCACATTGTAAACAAATCAATTCTTCTCCCCCCTCTCTCTCCTATGTATTTTGAAATGATGTAAATGGGTGATTCTTTACCAAAATGGCTTTCAATAATATATGCTCAAAACGGTTTTCAAAACGAGAAAGAAAAGGTTTCAAATGAATTTTAAACTTAAAGAAATATGCGATTAGTCCGTTATCGCCTAACACGCTGAGTAGGAGGCCGGTGGTTCATAATCGGGCGATGTCGGGGTGCCTAGTAGCCTTTCTCCGGAAAGGAGCTAGCCTTCTCGACTCGTACCTAAGTTTCCCGAACCCTCACCGGTCTCCCACAAGGGATCGGTGTTCATTTTCCCATTCATGGGTGGCGACTCTTCCATACTCCGAGCTCCGGTCCTGCCGAGCAGCTTGATTCCATGATTGGTTGCTTTCGGCGCCAATCACCGCTTACGTCGCCATGAGGTGTCCACCCCCGGTCCGCCCGGGAGATTAGGCCGCGGCACCTTGTCTAACAAGTGGCGACTCTGCTGGGAAAGCGAGAAATTTGATTACGGAAGGCGTGTATTAAGCCCTTAACGGGGACGGGTCGTATTATTTCTTTTCGTATGCATTCATACGCATTATTGAAAACCTTTTGGGTAATTTCCGCGAAACCTCTAGCGAGAGTCCATTCGTCGCTTGAAAGAGGCTAGTGTAAGTACCCCCTTACAGTAAGGCGCCAAAGGGTCCCCATCCATTCGTTAGGGGCGAATTTGTGCGGTCCTGTGAGGTCCCGCGATCAGCCGTGTCAGCATATAGTAGCCTTAGAAGTTGCCATAGGATTACCCGTTACCATTTTTTATGTGATAAATGAATCAGTTCGTGTTTTCAAATTGCCATGATACGTGTCTAATCCTAAAATATGTAAAGAAAATGAAACGATACGTTAATATATACTCTTAAACCGATATACAAACTACCCCAAAACATCGAAACGATTCGAACTAAAGACGACTTAGTCATCTCGTGTGAATGAACTTGTGCGACCCGCCTGGTCCCTTTCTGTGTCCCGAAAAAGGCACCTGTTCAGGAAATGCGTTATGACGTAAGCACGTATTAGTATGAATCGGTTTGGTATTGAGGATAGTTATATCTCGATTCAAAAGACTATATTAACGGTAGCCGTTATTCACATTCTTTAAATAGGTTGGGATAAAACGAGATTATGATAGAACGAAAATGAAGAACATTTCTGTTTTGAACGACCCCGTTGTAACGTAAAGAGTTTCGCAAACATGGCCCGTCCCTTTCGAATAAAAGACGAGCGCTTACGTTATGCCTTGTGTTGCTCTTAAGAGAAATGGATGCGTCCGCAAAGGTGACTAAGAAAATAAAAGAAAGACAGAAATAAACGACCAAAGTCATTCTGTGTCTACGATATATATCCATCCCGAGGGTAGTTAAAGAAAATGAACCAATGCCGTTAAATACGTGCCTCGAACTGGTATATACGCCGTTTAAAATCATGAAGCCGAATTAAGCTAAACCACATAATTGCGCCATATGGACGAGACTGTGGGTTTGACTAATGGCTCGATCATTTCGACCATTACCAAAACTACAAGAAGTATGCCCGATCTACGTGTTTTGCTTGACTCGTGCCTAACTGAAAAAGAACGGTAATATCCCTGCTTCGAATAAGCATGCGATTCAACGAAACATTGACTTTCTATAACCACGCTAGAGTGATATGTCCCGTAGATTGGAAGGAATAAAAACTTGTTAGAAACCCAACTCATGGCCCAGTCCAGCAATTCAAACCACAATCTTGAGAGTTGTGTGCAAGGGGCTTTAGCCAAATACATCTTTTCTGATGCGTTCAAACGTGCTCTTAATGATCCGGAGAATACTAAGCATGAGGGGGTTGAAAATTCCCAAGAGATGATAGGAGGTTTCAATCTCAGAGCAGAAATCGAGCGAGTTCTTCCCGGTATCCTTGCTTCAAATGAATTCAAGATAGAGCTGAAAAGGTTGGTCAGGGAGGTCCTGAGCGAGTCACTGGTTGCGGAGATCCCGAAAGCTGCTATGGAGAAACCTATGTTCCAACTCACGTGACAAGTTAATCCACAAACATTCACTCCACCAAGGGTAGTCTCACACCATATTTCACGAACACAACAAGATCCACACCATCGGGGACATGAGATTACCAGGGTTGTTCGCCCTCCATCACCCACTCAGTATAGAAGGGAGGGAAGGGAATTCTCCACTTTCACTCAACCCTTGTTTGAAGTGTTGGAGAGTCTACGAATGCATGACATACTTCACCCTCTACCAGCCACGGGAGGTCAAACCACTGAATTAGTCAAACGCAGGGGCTACTGCCACTTCCACCAGAAATATGGTCACGAAACAAGCACTTGCATGAGGTTGAAGCATGAAATCCAAGATCTCATCGAAGCGGGAAAGATAAGTGATCCAGATCCTTCTCAACAGATGAAGCCTTCGACTTGTTCCTTGAATGGCGAAGTCTACAACGGATCAGGATAATCTAAAGAAGAAGTTCTCGAGATTGGGGACACTTATGAAGTGGGAGAATCTGAAGCTTCTTGAAGTAGCATGAGAGAGAGGAGTGCACTTGTAGTCTTTATCCTTGTCTTTTATTTTATCTTCTATTCCACAAGATGTTATTAACCTCCTTTTGAATTCAATGAAATTTCGCTTCCGCAAATTTATCCTAAACATACGTACTTACATTTGATATCTACTCAATTGAGATATTCCCGCTTCTATCATGGCACGGACGTAAGCTCTAGAATATACTTATTACTCAGTACCTAACCACTGAAGAGAGAAAATTAAGAGAGTAAAAAAAAATCATGAGAAATGATTCCCTGGCTGTACAATGATAAGTCAGGCATAGACCCATCAAATGAGGGGTCCTCACCGGCTTGTACCAAAAAGAAGACTCAGCAACAATCAACAAAGTCCGAAAAGAGAGAAAACGAAGAGGAAAGAAGGAGCAAGCAACGAGCCCTCAGAACCATGCTAGCACTAAGGCATCGACAAAAATTCCTCCCCCCAAAGGGGACACCAGTGCATGAGTGCACCATTCAGAACAAGACGGGGGCAACTAACCTATCAACGATAAAGGACCCTGTTCCAGGATCAATGAAAAGGTTCAGATCTATGATGACTCAAAGTAAAAAAATAGGCAATACTAAAAAGGCTCAGGGGCAAAGACAAGCCAATTAGAAGTAAGAGAAAATTATCAAGCTGACGTAACTAGCCGAGGGGCGTCAAGAGGACAAGAGTGGTTGACATTGCCCAGCAAATGGGTGATCTAATGTACGAGAAAAGCTCACTTTAGCAAGGAAAGTTCAAATGCGTAGTCGAATGAAGACAAAGGCGGCGACGAAGTTTAGAACTACGGTCAATCTTAAAGGAACCCAAGGAATCTTTCTCATGAGAATTTTAAAAAAAAAAGAAAGAAAATCCCGATAGGTTGAAAATCCACAAAGGACGGCCTATGCAACAATAAGGGACACCCCAATAAGTGAAAACCTCATGAGGCGCTTATTTGAAAATTCTGGGGGGTAAAAGGAGAGCGTTAAAATAACTGAAGTGTGAAAACCCGAAAGGGCATACTTTGGTGACAGTGGTTAATGAACTGAGCAGTAAATAATTCAATTTATGTTTGCCAAGTGCTTTGTTTAAGCTAGACGGTTGCATTTGCAATGAAAACACCCGCATCAATAGACACCCCGTCTCAACTAAAATCACACCCATAAACCGACCCAAAATCTAGAAAAAAAAACTAAAAAAAGAGACTATTCCTCTCTCTCATGCCCCATGAAGTCTGGTTCCTCCACTCCTATGTGGTCCTCTCAAGAGTCAAACTTCGACCGAAGCATCTCTCCTCCATAACTACTCCCAATGGCAGTACCCCTAGCTTGAGCGCACGTGAAATCTCACCTCAAGTTGGCAGGGGCATGCACTCGCATCAACTTCTAACCCACACCAAAACGGTAACTTTAATCGGGGGCACGACCGTACAATCAGATCACCGTACATCTCACCCCGGAAGCTTCTCCATTAACGAAGGCATCAGGCATGAACTCATCGTCGAATGCTCATCATAAAAGTGGCCCGTGGATATGAACCCCCATGTGCTATCCGGTATCATTCACAATCAAGAAAGAAAGAAAAAGAGAAGAAAAATTGAACAAAAAGGTTGGATTGAAAACCTCAAAAGAGGCGATCCAAGCAAAAGGAGAGATAGAGAAAATCAGTGAGATATAGAAAAGATGAATTGAAAACCCCTAGGGGCAGTTCATGCAAAAGGGGAGATAAAGAATATCGGAGAGATCCCGTTGAGTTGAAAACCCGAAAGGGGCAGCTCAGGCAAAAATTAGGGAAAAAATGAATACATCAAACTCTGGTTAAAAGCGAGAGCCCCTTTGACACGAGCTCATCAAGACCAAATCCTCATCCTTACAACCCTTGGTTTCAAACTTAACCTCGCCCTCATCCTCGCACTCCTTGGGGACGGCCCGAAACATCATTTCTCGATCTGAAGCTACAAAAATCCTCCAAGCCTATGAAAAGGGAATCCATCCGAGCATCTCATCCACATGTACATAGTTTGCATTCCCACATGTCCATACATCCATATAAAGCAAAACACATAAGCCACACATATGCACATTCAAACACACGCACGGTCACCTGCATACGCATATATAAGTGTTTACATGCATCCATAGATTAGGCTACATCCGCCCATCTATATGCATCACTACATACCTCCCCTTGACACAAGATCATCAAAACCAAATCCTCATCCTTACAACCCTTGGTTTCAAACTTATCCTCACCCTCATCCTTGCACACTTTGAGGATGGCCTGAAGCATCATTTCTCGATCTAAAGCTACCAAAATCCTCCAGCCTATGAAAAGGGAATCCATTCGACCATCTCATCCACACATACATAGTTTGCATACACACATGTCCATACATCAGCATAAAGCGAAACGCACAGGCCTCACTTATGCACATTCAAACGCACGCACGGTCACCTGCACACACACACATAGGTGGTTACACGCATCCATAAACTAGGCTACATTCACCCACCTATATGCATCACTACACACCTGCGGTCGATTTAGAGGCCAGGGTTGCTATTGAGCCTTTTTACCCACGGTCGATTTAGAGACCAGGGTTGCTTTTGAGCAATTTTGCCCGCGGTCGTGGACCAGGGTTGCTATTGAGCCATTTTGCCTGCGGTCGATCTAGAGACCAGGGTTGCTTTTGAGCCATTTTGCCTGCGGTCGATTTAGAGACCAGGGTTGCTTTTGAGCCATTTTACCCGCGGTCGTGGACCAGGGTTGCTTTTGAGCCATTTTGCCTGCGGTCGATTTAGAGACCAGGGTTGCTTTTGAGCCATTTTACCCGCGGTCGTGGACCAGGGTTGCTTTTGAGCCATTTTGTCTGCGGTCGATTTAGAGACCAGGGTTGCTTTTGAGCCATTTTACCCGCGGTCGTGGACCAGGGTTGCTATTGAGCCATTTTGCCTGCAGTCGATTTAGAGACCAGGGTTGCTTTTGGGCCATTTTGCCTGCGGTCGATTTAGAGACCAGGGTTGCTTTTGACCCATTTTACCCACGGTCGTGGACCAGGGTTGCTATTGAGCCATTTTACATGCAGTCGATTTAGAGACTAGGGTCCCTAGAAGGAGCGTCCGTCGATAGCTGATTCAAAGGCAATGACAGGACAGCCAAGGTAAAGATTGAAGGCGAAGAGGGAACTTGCGACATGGAGATCAGGTATTTCTCCTCCCACTCTTTACGTGTCTTTTACTTTAATATATTTACATTGCATGTGTTGCGTTAGCAAAAAACGTTTTCCAAAACACACACATCATTGTCAAAATAGAAAAGTAGGGGCAACTGTAGACACCGAGTCGGAGGACCGGTGACGAAAACCTGAAACAAGACGGTTGAAGCGGTTGGTTCCGGGAGTTTTAACGCGAAAAAAATGTATAATAAAAAAAACGAAAACGAGAGGTCAGTAGGAGTCGCGATCGCCGAGTGGACGGCTCGCGAGTGCTCAGCAACGTGGTGCGAGCGCCTAGTGGCAGTCGTCGCGTGCCCGACGACAGTTGGATGCACGCCGACAGCGCGGGGTGCACGCCCAACGGCCGCTGGGCACGCGCGCCCGACAGCGCGGAGCGTACGCCCGACGGCCGCTGGGCGCACGCGCCCGACAGCCTCTGGGCGAGCGCCCCACGATGTTGGGCGAACGCCCAACGGGCGTTGGACGAACGCCCAACTGCGGTGGGCGAACGCCCAACCTTCGTTGGGCGGACGCCCAACTAGTGTTGGGTGATAGCCCAACCTACTTCGGGTGACGCCCAATTTTAATCGGGCGTCGCCCAAAGTTTCCGGGGATCCATGCCTATATAAGGCACGGATCCCCATGCATTTGGGAGGAGGATTTTTTTGATAACTTCTCTCACTCTAGACATTTTTAGAGAGAGAAAGTGAATTTTTTTGAGAAAAATATTTTTTTTCTCAAAAAGTCCGAATTTCCCAAAAGTTAAAATTTTTACTAAAAAGACGAAAAACACAAAAAAACCGGAAAATCACAACTCGTGGAACCGACCGACTTCGACTGTCAGATACCGATCTTGAGGTATTATCCGAGGACTAGACTCGTTTTATTTTATTTAATTTATTTCCTTTATTTATTTATTTTTATGTTATAATTTTATTTATTTAGTTATTTATTTATTTATCACGTTTTATTTATTTTTTCGCGTTTATTTAATTTTCGTCTCGTATTAGATAAACGTCGGTTTTGTTTTAAAATAAAAAATCTCGTTTTAATATCCCAATACGAACCGTGATCCGATTCAAAGGTAGTTCGGGATTAATAAAGACGTTGTAATTATAAGTTTTCAAAAATTTTCTAAATAACGTTTTAAATAAAAAACATCGTTTAGGAACCTCCGTTATAGACTATGATCCGCTCTCGGTAGTTCGGAGGTCCAAAACGATAGAATAGATCTAATTTAAAGCTTTTGAATAAATCTGGAAACAGTTGGAGCAGTTCTGTAATTTTCCATTTTCTGTCACTAAAGGCCGTTTACATGGATTTTCCGTCGGTAAAGCTGCTGAAATGTAAAAATGCTGTTTTGATCCCTCTTTCTCAACTTTTAGACCTTTGGTCCTTTATATATATATGTATATTTATGTAACACCTACTTTCAAGCTATTTTTAAATACTTTGTACATATAGTTATTTAATGTGTTTATATATTATTTTTCATTAATTTGATTTAATAAAAGTATATGTATATATATATAGATTTTTCCTTTTTATTCATTTAAACTAGACATATTTGGGCATTTTGGGAGTATTTGGGATTATTTTCTATACATACTTATCATACATCATTTTGGGAGGGATTAAATACTAATTTCTTATTCATTTTTTTTTGTGCTTTTGATTAGAATAAAAATTCATTATACTTATTAGTATTTTCATCACCATTTTTACTTATTAATGTATATTATTTTCTTTATTGTATTTTAATGGGTATTATTACTTATTTTTGTACACATGTATATCTATATATATTCACTCTATTTTCCTACTTATATGTATATTCTTTCAAATGCATTTGGTTGGGTAAATGTTGGTTTAGTTGGTTCATTATTGTGATTATGATAATGTTAAATAACGTTTTCTAGATATTCCTAAAGTGTAAATAACGTTTTCTTGAGTGAAAAGAGGAAAGTAAAATCACAAAAAGAGAGTTTAATTTGCTTATTTAAACTTAAAGTTTTCTAGATATTCCTAAAGTGTAAATAACGTTTTCTTGACATTTTCAAACCATTTCTCAAAACAACACGTTTTAAAACCTTAATTCGTTCCAACGACGGATTAAGCGAACCTTGTAATTAAAATTGCTTTTAATTGTAAA
Organism: Euphorbia lathyris; assembly: GCF_963576675.1. Classification (NCBI taxonomy): domain Eukaryota; kingdom Viridiplantae; phylum Streptophyta; class Magnoliopsida; order Malpighiales; family Euphorbiaceae; genus Euphorbia; species Euphorbia lathyris. Next base: position 4,546,065 of record NC_088915.1, on the reverse strand, counting down.
TAATAGAGCTTTTGAATTGTTTTCATAACTAAATGGTTTCTTTGAACAAAATAAATTGACTTGTATGTTTAATCACGTTTTCTTGTTAAAACTTTTATCTCAACATTTTCGAACGCTCGAGTCGTTCCAACGGCGATTCGAGTGAACATCATTAAACGGGGTTTTGAAACGTACCTAAATCGTTCCAACGGCGATTAAGGTACGAACCATGTAAATATACTCATTTTTGGGAAGTGAGTTTAGTTTAGAGTTAGTGTGTAATACGAAGCATAAATCACATTGTAAACAAATCAATTCTTCTCCCCCCTCTCTCTCCTATGTATTTTGAAATGATGTAAATGGGTGATTCTTTACCAAAATGGCTTTCAATAATATATGCTCAAAACGGTTTTCAAAACGAGAAAGAAAATGTTTCAAATGAATTTTAAACTTAAAGAAATATGCGATTAGTCCGTTATCGCCTAACACGCTGAGTAGGAGGCCGGTGGTTCATAACCGAGCGATGTCGGGGTGCCTAGTAGCCTTTCTCCGGAAAGGAGCTAGCCTTCTCGGCTCGTACCTAAGTTTCCCGAACCCTCACCGGTCTCCCGCAAGGGATCGATGTTCATTTTCCCATTCGTGGGTGGCGACTCTTCCATACTCCGAGCTCCGATCCTACCGAGCAACTTGATTCCACGATTGGTTGCTTTCGGCGCCAATCACCGCTTACGTCGCCATGAGGTGTCCATCCCCCGGTCCGCCCGGGAGATTAGGTCGCGGCACCTTGTCTAACAACGTTCAAAACGGACAAGTCATGAAATTAAAGCTTAAAGTGAACTACTTGAAATGAGATTTTAAGAGAATAAAAGGATTTCTCCTTCCTACATCTCACATAGGAAAACAAGGAAGCTTTTCTGGAGTTTATTAATAAGAACCCTTTACATTCTCTTAGAAATTAACTAGATGAAAGGCTCTCTCACGTGTAGGGATTGCAAATCCTTGACCACCGGGTTAGGAGCGCAGTCGCATGATGAGGATGATGCGAATGTCACTTTGAAATAAAGGCTCTTAGGTCGGCCAATAATTGTAATCAATCCAGTCGGTTTCATTTATATAATATGCAATTATATTTATATAACAATATTGATGTATCTTCATTTATATATTTTGCATTAGTGATTTCCTACATTATCAATATTTAATGAATCTTGAAAATGTGTGTTCATCTTAAATCTTTATTTATGTGTGATCCTATATGTTCATATAACGTTGGCAGTATGATAAAAAAAAACATAAGGCATGGTTCATACCACTCTTATATTATTCAATCATATAGTTTCTTCAAGTAGACTGTAAGATAAATTTAAGGGTAATTAATTTATTAGTCCCTATATTTTTATAAAACACACTGTTTAGTTCCTGTATTTTCAAAAACACATGGTAAGGTCCCTAACCTTTTTTTCAGTGAACTTCCGTCTGTTTGTTAGGTTTTTTACCGTTTATGACTTCAGAAATAACTAAATTACCCTTTACTATTTACCTTCAAACTTTAGAAGAGGAAATCCAATTTAGAAGAAGAAGCTATTTATATGGAGAACAAGAAAAAGAACAGACCCAATGCTTACGAATTTGAACGATTAAGAAGAAAATCAAGAAGAAGAACGCTCAAAGTTGATTTCAGATGCATTAGAGTTTAAAGGAAAGAAAATTAAAGGAAAAAAAGAATGCAAATCCAAATTGACTAACAGAATCTTCATGAGAGTCTAACGGCATGGACTAAACAGTTCACCAAAAAAAAACGTTAGGGACTAAAAAGTTCGTCGAGAAAAATGTTAGGGACTTTACAGTGTGTTTTTGAAAATATAGGGACTAAACAATGTGTTTTATCAAAATATAGGGACTAATAAATTAATTATCCTAAATTTAATTGGTATCCTTATAAATTTATTTGAGCACGATCGTGCATTTTTAAATCTCACTTATTGAGATGCCCAATGATATCACTCTCATATTGAGATAGACAAATGGGCTAAAAGTTGGCAAACAAGTATCTTGAGATGGATTCCGTTAGCAAACACATTCCAATTTGACTAACAGTGTTAAAAAAAAAAATCAAACGTCAAAGGGGAAAAGAGTCAATCTTATCTTTATATTTATTTATTTTATAAATTAACACATTTATTATCTAATTATGACAAAGAAACTCAAAACAAGAAGAAAAATTCAGACTTACCATCTCTTCTCTCTTCTATCTTCCTCTTTGATCTCTCTCTCCTTCAAGTCTCTCTTTTCAAATGGTAATGGTAACAAAATTGAAATTCTGAGTTTTTTACTATTGAAACTCACCGTCCCAAAAGGAAAACGTTTTTCTGTAATTTTAGGGGATTTTCTCGATCGTGGAATCTTCAACGTTGATGGTCAAAAACAGCTCCTGATCCAACATGAATAATAGCACCGTAGTTTACATGTATAAAGTCACATATTGAATTTCTTTCGACACGGGAATTGGATGGCAGAGCAATTTGTGCCTATGGGTCATGACATGATACCACGAGTCGTGTAACCCGTAAATTAAGCGGGTTAGGGTTGAGGATAAATGGGTCAAAGTGTTAAACGGGTTGGCTCGTAAAACTCGGTTAATAAATGGGTCGGGTCACGGGTTGACTCGCAAACTCGTTACAACCCGTATAATTTTAGACGAGTTAACCTTGTTGAAACACCTTTCCACATAATTTTGATTTGACAAAATTGTTTAAGTATAAATGAAATACATATTCTAAACACACTAAGTTTAAATGCCTTGATTTAATTTTACTAATGTGTTTGTTCAATGTTGAGTTATAATGTTATAAGACATAAGATTCAAAAGGCCCAAGCCCAATACGGAAGCCAAGGCCCAAGTCAAACAACTTAGTACACTCGGCCCGCGTATGTCAAGACGTTGCCGTTTTGGAACAAAACGCAACTCAGCAAACGGAAGGATCTAGAAGACCTTCGGGAACAACTTCAAGGAGAAGCTGCTGAGTAGTCTCGACAAAGCGTACAAGACAGCAGCTGGTAAAGGAAAACTTCCAGACAAAGTATTTCCCCTTTGGGCAAAGTTCAAACGACACAGTATGCTATCTAGTTGACTTTACCATAAAAGAAGAGACAGTCTGCTGAGCTGACAGAGGACAGAAGATACACAATTCTGATTGGCTGAGAGCTCTGAGCAAGTCAGGATGACAACGATATATAGCCGTTTCCCTCCAACGGTTATTTCGAAATTCGAAATGACCGATGCCCAGACGTCTCTATAAATAGAGCCATCAGATGCTTCACTCAATAGAACTTGATCAAGCAGTTAAACTGACCAAATTCCTACAAGTTCTGCAAGCAAAGAAGCAAAGCAAAAATCTTACACAACAACCTTCATATCTGTGTAAAAGTCTAGAATGATTGTTTTTCAATTGTCTAAAGTGTCTTAGCAAAGTATTTGTATAGGACAAAACACTTATCATTTCTAGAGATAGAAAGGAGAGGCTGAGTACTCGGTTTTAAGTACTCAACGTGAGATTAGGATTGAGTAGAGGTATAGAGGAAGGTACTCTTGTCATACTCAATTGCTGATATTGTAAAAGGTTTGAGGCTCTACCTTTAAAGAGCTCAATAGAGGATTTGAAATCTCGGAAGTGTTCCGGGGACAGGACGTAGGCTTAGAAGAAGCCGAACCTGGATAAATCTGCTGAGTGAAGTATTTCTTACCTTAACTCCTTATTTATATTGCTTGCTTAAAATAACTAAAAACTGACCAAGTAAATAGATCAAGTTGAGTTGTGCGCGTTGAACGTCTGAGCTCAGGAATAGACTCTAAGTGCTATCTTCTGACTCAAGCCAAGAAACTGACCTAGTCATTAGTTGACTAAGCCAGTGTCTTGCTGTGTACTCAGCGCCGCTGTTAAAACCTTTTTCCTTAGAAAAAGAAGTCTGCCCTAATTGCGAAAAAAAGTTTGAATAGTTCCTAACCCCCCCCCCCTTGGAACTATAATTGCACTAATACAAGGGACCAACAAGTGGTATCAGAGCCCTAAAAGCTCACTCTAAAAGGTCTAGTAACCTTGAGCAGATCCCTACCATGGGCGAAAACAGCACTCGGTTTCTCCCTAGAAACCAAACAACTCAAATACTGCCTGAGGGGCTGTCCATTACTAGGCCTCCCCTATTCTTCGGGTCAAACTATACCTTCTGGAAGAATAGGATGAAAAACTTCATTCAGGCTACAAACATGAATGCCTGGCTATCTATAGTCTAAGGCCCATTTGTACCTACTGAGGTTGTGGCTGGCCAAACAGTTGTAAAAGCTGAGGCCAAATGGACAGAGGATGATCTTAAGAAGCTTTAAAATCATGCTTCGGGTATCAATATGCTTCACTGTGCGCTCGATGCTGCAGAATATAATAAAATCTCAGGTTGTGAGTCGGCACAAGAGATCTGGAGAAAGCTGGAAGTCACCTACGAGGGAACCAATAAAGTAAAGGAGTCCAAGGTGAATCAGCAGATGAGACTGTACGAGCTGTTCGAGATGAACAATGATGAGGGCATTTCAGACATGAATGCAAGGTTCACCAAATCATTAATGAGCTCAAGAGACTTGGGAAAATCTTCACTGAGGAAGAACAAGTCAAAAAGATACTCAGGAGCCTTCCTAAAGATTGGCAAGCAAAGAAGACAGCAGTTGAAGAAGCTCAGGATTTAACCACCTACAAATATGACGAACTCATCGGTTCATTGCTGACTCATGAGATATCCATGAAAAACTTTGAGGTGAAGGAAAAATCTGAAGACAAGAAGCAGAAATCCCTTGTCATGAAAGCTGACTCCACTGACGGGAGCTCAACTGATGATGAGGAGATGGCTATGTTCACAAGAAAGATGAAAAGGCTATTCAAGAAAAATGACAAATACTCAAAGAAGCCTTACAGAAAGTTTGATAAGTATAAAGCTGACTCAAGCGACAGCAAATACAAAAAGGACAGCACAAAGCCCATTACATGCTTTGAGTGCCATCAAACTGGCCATATTAAGTCAAACTGCCCCACGCTGAGGAAAGACAAGAAGAGTGGGAAGAAGGCAATGGTGGCTACTTGGAGCGACAGCGATGAGTCTTCCTCCACAGAAACTGAGGCCACCGAGTGAGCGAAGATATGCTTTATGGCTGACGAACTTGCTGAGCCATGCGTCTCTGAGCATGCTGACCTATCAGATGATGAGGAGCAATCGAATGAGGTAATTTCTCTTCCTCAGCTCAGAAACAATATGGTTAATGCCTTGAGTGATCTCTATACACTCGTCAAAAAGTGTAATAAGAAAGTTAGAGCACTCAGCAGGCGCTGTGACGAAGTTGAAGAGTTCAAACTGAGTGACCTCAGATTCCTTCTTCAGGACAATTCAACTCTACATGATAATATGAAAATCATTGCTGAGTCTGTCTCTAAAGTCCAGTCAGTTTCAAAGAAACTGAGAAAGGACGTCACAACTATTCAGAACCAACTAAAGGTTCCAAATAAAAGAATCAATCCTCTGAGAACTCGGTACCAAGGTACTCAGCAGAGAGGGAATCCCTAGCGTAAAGTTCAATGTGACTTTTGTGGGAAGTTAGGACACACCACTAAGGTGTGCTGGCACGCTCAGCACTGGGGTGCTGATAAGTCAGTAAAAAATCCTAAACAGAAGGTCAGCTGTGACTTCTGTGGAAAGAATGGCCATACTGTCCATGTATGTCGCCATAAAATAAAATATGATGCTATACCTGTTGCACCTAACAAGTCAGGACCCAAAAAGAATTGGGTACCTAAAAGTAACTAGCTACAATGCAGGTAAGCCTGAGATGTGCCGAGAAGTCAAAAATGTAGTATATTGATAGCGCATGCTCAAGGCATATGACGGGTGATGAAACTCAGTTCATCACGTTTGAGCGTAAACGAGGAGGGAGCGTAAGTTTTGGAGACAACAAGAAGAGTAAGATAGTAGGGTCAGGAACCATCGGAGGTAATCCTACTATTGAATCTGTCTCCCTAGTCAGCGGACTCAAATATAACTTACTCAGCGTAGCTCAGCTATGTGACAATGGGAGAAAAGTTATATTTGATGCTACTGGATGTAAAATATACGAGGGTAAAACTAATGAGTTAATTTTAACTGCCCCTCGGATAGATAATGTCTTTATGCTAGATTTAGAGAAAAAGTTTTCAAAAACTGTGTGCTTAGTAACAAAGAAAGAAAATTCCTGGCTATGGCACAGTAGACTTGGTCATGTAAGCATGGACTTCCTGGCCAAACTAGCAAGAAAGCAATTGGTTGAGGGACTGCCTGAACTTAAATTTCAAAAAGATCAATTATGCCACGCTTGCCAAGCTGGAAAACAAACCAAACAATCTTTTCATAGCAAAAATATTGTCTCAACTAAACGTCCGTTAGAGTTACTACACTTGGATCTCTTTGGTCCAGTCCAGCCGCTGAGTCTGGGTGGAAGAAGATTTTCCTTGGTCATTGTAGGTGACTTCTCTCGGTATACGTGGGTTATCCTGCTGACCAGCAAGGATGAAACCTTTGAGACATTTTCAAATTTGGTTAGAAAAATTGAAAATGAAAAAGACCTAAAATTAGCTCACATCCATAGCGATAACGGTGGAGAATTCAAAAATCAAAAGGTTGTTGAATTCTGTGAAGCCAGCGGCATTGACCACAATTTTTCTGCTCCTAGAACACCTCAGCAAAATGGGGTTGTAGAAAGGAAAAACAGAACTCTGGTTGAAATAGTCAGGACAATGCTGGATGAGCATAGGCTTCCAAAGTATTTTTTGGGAGAGGCTGTTAACACAGCATGCTATATTCTTAATAGGGCTCTAGTTAGACCTATATTAAAGAAAACCCCCTATGGACTTTGGAAAGGACGAAAGCCCAAGATTGGATACTTTCGTGCCTTTGGCTGTAGATGTTTTATTTTAAATACCAAAGATAGCTTAGCAAAGTTTGATTCAAAAGCTGATGAGGCTATCTTTTTGGGCTACTCAACAAACAGCAAAGCATACAGAGTTTTTAATAATATCGAACTCAAATTTTAGAAGAGTTATACATGTAGAGTTCGACGAAACTGACCTGCAGGTAGATACCAGTCACTGACCGAAGATGATCCAAACTCAGTAACCACCGCTGACCAAGAACCAGCTACTGAGTCATTCACGAAAAGGCTGACCAAGAGTAAGAGTGAACCTAAGATTACTTTTGCTGACCCATCTACTTATGCAGAGATTGTTGAAATAGGAACAGCACAAGACATAAATCTACCCAAAGAAATAAGGATTCCAAGAGGGCACTCCAAAAGTGCAATCCTTGATTCTGGTGGGAATACCCTGATGACTAGGAATCAACTCAGGAAGTACCTCAGCAATGTTGCCTTCGTCTCAGTACAAGAACCGAAGAATTTCGCTGAAGTTGAGCATGATGAATTCTGGATGAACGCAATGCAAGAGGAGCTCGATCAATTCAGAAGGAATGATGTATGGGAGCTAGTGCCTCATCTAAAGAATCAAAAGACCATCGGAACAAGATGGGTCTTCAGGAACAAGATGGACGAACAAGGAAACGTAGTCAGAAACAAAGCCAGGCTTGTAGCTCAGGGCTATAGTCAGCAAGAAGGTATTGACTACGGTGAGACCTTTGCCCCAGTGGCAAGGCTAGAAGCAATTAGGATTCTATGTGCATATGCATCTTACATGAATTTTAAATTATTCCAAATGGATGTCAAAAGTGCATTTCTTAATGGAGTTATAAACAAGGAGGTTTATGTAAATCAACCTCCAGGTTTTGAGGACCCTAAGTTCTCAAACCATGTTTATAAACTCAAAAAGGCTCTGTACGGCCTCAAGCAAGCACCACGTGCTTGGTATGAGAGGCTGACCAGTTTCCTGCTGACTAGAAATTACGTCAGGGGCAAAGCTGATACAACCTTATTCATTAAGAAAAAGGGTAAAGATACCCTGCTGGCCCAAATTTATGTTGATGATATAATATTTGGTGCAACTAACGAATCAATGTGCAAGGAATTTAGCAAACAAATGCAGACTGAGTTTGAAATGTCCATGATGGGAGAACTCAACTTCTTCCTCGGTCTTCAAATTAAACAAGGAAAGAATGGCATCTTCATCAGTCAAGACAAGTATGCCAAGGAGATATTAAAGAAATATGACTTGGAAAATTGCAAGCCAATATCCACTCCTATGGGCACTGACAATGTCCTCTGCGCTGATGAGAATGGTAAGTCAGTAGACAGCAAATTATATCGAGGTATTATAGGCTCTCTACTTTACTTAACAGCCAGTAGACCGGACATTCAGTTTTCAGTATGCTACTGTGCTAGATATCAATCTAACCCTAAGGAATCTCATTACATTGCTGTAAAAAGAACCTTAGATATTTGCAAAGCTCAGTGAACGCAGGTCTGTGGTATCCAAATACTCGTGATTTTACACTCATCGGATACACTGACGCTGACTATGGACGGGATAAGCTAGAACGAAAAAGCACCTCTGGAGGATGCCACTTCTTAGGAAGCTGTCTTGTATCCTGGTTCAGCAAAAAGCAGGCGTCAGTAGCCTTGTCCACCACTGAAGCTGAGTACATTGTTGCTGGTCATTGTGTTGCTCAAGTCCTATGGATTAAGCAACAGCTCGAAGACTATGGTGTTCAAACGAAGACAATTGACGTCAAGTGTGACAACAAGAGCGCAATTGATCTCTCCAAGAACCCAATTCAACATAGCAGAATGAAGCATGTCAGCATCAGACATCACTTCATTAGAGACCATGTACTCAAAGGTGAGATCAAGCTGACCTTTGTCCTAATGGACGAACAGCTTGCGGATATCTTCACAAAGCCACTGGCCCGTGAACAGTTCAGCATACTGAGAGAAGCAATTGGTATGTTTAATCCTCTTCAGTAAATTCCTGTGCTAAATGATATGAATGCTGAGTGAATTATATGCTGAATGATTAATTGTTTGCTAAGTAACTCATTGAAACTGACTGAATATCAAATACTGAGTAAACTTGCACACTGATTAAATTAGTTTGAACTTAAACTTTAAAAATCATCCATAAATGCAATACAGACCACTCAGAATATCAAACGTTTGACCTTCTACATACTGAGTGATAGATCCGTTAGCATAAATGCAAAAGCACGCGTAATGACCTAGAATGACGTATTCGCCGTATGTGTCATAAATGCCAGGATCTTTGTCGGTACATGGTCCCAAGGCAAAACTGACACATGGATTAAATTAAGATCCACACTGTTCATTCCGTCTATAAATTATGGAAAATTCCCCATTCTTTACTATTTACGCTCAATTAAATCCTAAGGCATAGAAACTGCTCAAACACTTTCTCTCTCAATTACCCATCTTCGAACAATGACTAAGCTATCCTTCAACGTCTCCGGTGCCGGACACCAAAAGACTAACACCGACGCACCTACCGGAAATCCCTCTACACCGAGTAAGGGAAAAGCTGGCCAAACTTCTGGCCAAGGAAAGGCTGTGAGAATCAGAACCTACTCCAAGGTTTTTGAAAATGTCCGCGAGTGGAAAGTTGAGCCCTCAAGATGGGTCTCAGAACACTTTGTGCAGAACGAACAACCCTTCTGCGAATGGATTTCCCAAAACGGCTGGACGGAGCTGTTTTCTGTTAGGGATGAGACATTTCCTGACCTTGTGAGGGAATTCTACCACAACCTCAAGGTGGCCAATGACAACGATGACTACCTGTGCACCGAGGTAAAGGGTAAAACCATCTTTGTAAACCCTCTTTACATAGGAAATCTTCTCAAGCTCAAGACTGAGGGAGCAAGGCTGAGAAGATCAAGAGATCAGGACAAGACTGACTACGTCCACTCCTTCTGCAAACCTGAGGGTTACTCAGGAGAGGTCTCTGCCTCCTCAATGGGTCAGCACCAGAAGATGGCTCACTACCTGCTGACCTATTTTATATACCCCAAGATCAACTGCACCACATCAGCGACCAACTTTGAATAGTGCTTCATCTAGCACATGCTGACATACACCCCAATCAACATGCCAGTATTCCTCGTCGCTGGGTTCCTCCGCAGTACTAACACGATGAGACTGGGTTCCATCATCACCAGGATCCTCATCGATCACAAGATTGACCTCGAAGGCGAGGAATCTTTTAGAGGAACTGAAATCACAGCTGCCTCGCTGAGGGCACTGAAGTTTGGGCAGCCCTTGAAGAAAGGGAAAGCTGCTGCTGCTGGCCAAACTGGCCAAGCTGAGGAATCTGCTACTGAGCCGAAAAGAGGGCATAGAACTAAGGCCCCAGCTTCTCGCAAGAGGAAGTCTGCTGAGACTCCTCCTCCAAACACTGAGTCTCTAGCAAAGAGACAGAAGTCAGCTGCTAAGTCAGCTAAAAAGCGAAGCAGGCAAGATGAGCCTGCAACTGAGGAAGCTGCTGAGCTACCTCAGAAGAAGCAGAAGTCTTCAACCATGACTCCACTGGACGCCATCCCTACAGACTTCATCGTACCAGGTGATTCTCACTTCACCCAATGCCACGGTGCTGATGCTGAGTATGAGGAATCTGAGGTCCAGCTGGATGATCACTTCATCTCTCAAGTTGAGGAAGAACTTGATGGAGATAGTACTGAGGAAGCAGCAGAAGAAGCAGCCAGCGGTCAGGATGACGTTGAGGACTCTGAGGACACTGCCAGCGAACATGATGCTGAGCATGCTAACACTGGGTTAGCTGGTGGAGATGTGCATATCGACACTAAGTTGGCTGCGGGAGTTGAGAAACCACTTGACCAACACACTATTGATCAAGTTGAAGAGCAAGCTGACCAGATTAATACTGAGCAACAGGAATCCCTTCCTACTCACTCAGCAGAACCTGCTCATACTTCCACTCCACCGCGTAGAAGGCACAAGTTGGTTAAAGCCAGTGAGAAGATAGTCAGTGAACCTCATGTGCCACTACCGACTCTTCCTGACCTTGTCCTTTCCAAGACAACTAAGGATCCTTCTACTGTCCAACTAAAGTTTTTCAAACGCCAACCTACTTCGTCTACATCCGCACCATTGGAAAAACAAGCCTCTGCTTCTTCTCAACAGGAACATGCCGACCCAAATCCTTCTGCCACCTCAACCAGTCAGGTTGAGCCAACTACTGTTCATGCTGTCTCCTCAAGCATGATGCTGACTCCACACCACTCCGTTGTCAGCACAGACAGTATTCGCATTACAACTTCTGCCAATCCATCAACCATTCCTACCACACAAGTGCAGATTACGAAATCTATTCCAGTCACTGACCAAGGTACTCCTTTCACTCCACCTCCTTCCGATCATACTTATTGAAACACCTTTCCACATAATTTTGATTTGACAAAATTGTTTAAGTATAATACATATTCTAAACACACTAAGTTTAAATACTTTGATTTAATTCTACTAATGTGTTTGTTCAATGTTGAGTTAAAATATTATAAGATATAAGAATCAAAAGGCCCAAGCCCATTACAGAAGCCAAGGCCCAAGTCAAACAACTCAGTACACTCGGCCCGCGTATGTCAAGACGTTGCCGTTTTGAACAAGACGCAACTCAGCAAACGGAAGGATCTAGAAGACCTTCGGGAACAACTTCAAGATGAAGCTGCTGAGTAGTCTCGACAAAGCATACCAGACAGCAGTTGGCAAAGGAAAACTTCCAGACAAAGTATTTCCTCTTTGGACAAAGTTCAGACGACACAGTATGCTGTCCAGTTGACTTTACCATAAAAGGAGAGACAGTCTGCTGAGCTGACCGAGGACAGAAGATACACAATTTTGATTGGCCAAGAGCTCTGAGCAAGTCAGGATGACAACGACATATAGTCGTTTCCCTCCAACGGTTATTTTGAAATTCGAAATGACCGAATGCCCAGACGTCTCTATAAATAGTGCCATCAGAAGCTTCACTCCACACAGAACTTGATCAAGCCATTACGCTGACCAAATCTCTACAAGTTCAACAAGCAAAAAGAAGCAAAGCAAATTTCTTACACTATAATTTTCACATATGTGTAAAAGTCTAGAGTGATTGTTAAATCGTCTAAAGTGTCTTAGCACATCTTTGTATTCGGACAAAAGACTTATCATTTCTAGAGATAGAAAGGAGAGGCTGAGTACTCGGTTTTAAGTACTCAGCGGAGAGATTAGGATTGAGTAGAGGTATAGAGGAAGGTACTCTTGTCATACTCAATTGCTGATATTGTAAAAGGTTTGAGGCTCTACCTTTAAAGAGCTCAGTAGAGGATTTGAAATCTCGGAAGTGTTCCGGGGACAGGACGTAGGCTTAGAAGAAGCCGAACCTGGATAAATCTGCTGAGTGAAGTATTTCTTACCTTAACTCCTTATTTATATTGCTTGCTTAAAATAACAAAAAAACTGACCAAGTAAATAGGTCAAGTTGAGTTGTGCGCGTTGAACGTCTGAGCTCAGGAATAGACTCTAAGTGCCATCTCCTGACTCAAGCCAAGAAACTGACCTAGTCACTAGTTGACTAAGCCAGTGTCTTGATGTTTACTCAGCGCCGCTGTTAAAACCCTTTTTCCTTAGAAAAAGAAGTCTGCCCTAATTTGCAAAAAAGTTTAAATAGTTCCTAACCCCCCCCTTGGAACTATACTTGCAACCCTACAAGGGACCAACAAGTGGTATCAGAGCTTAAAAGCTCACTTTAAAAGGTCTAACAACCTTGAGCTGATCCCTACCATGGGCGAAAACAGCACTCGGTTTCTCCCTGGAAACCAAACAACTCAAATACTGCCTGAGGGGCTGTCCATTACTAGGCCTCCCCTATTCTTCGGGTCAAACTATACCTTCTGGAAGAATAGGATGAAAAACTTCATTCAGGCTACAAACATGAGTGCCTGGCTATCTATAGTCCAAGGCCCATTTTTACCTGTTGAGGTTGTGGCTGGCCAAACAGTTGTAAAAGCTGAGGCCAAATGGACAGAGGATGATCTTAAGAAGCTTCAAAACCATGCTTCGGCTATCAATATGCTTCACTGTGCGCTCGATGCTGCAGAATATAATAAAATCTCAGGTTGTGAGTCGGCGCAAGAGATCTGGAGAAAGCTGGAAGTCACCTACGAGGGAACAAACAAAGTAAAAGAATCCAAGGTGAATCAGCAGATGAGACTGTACGAGCTGTTCGAGATGAACAATGATGAGGGCATTTCAGACATGAACGCAAGGTTCACCAACATCATTAATGAGCTCAAGAGACTTGGGAAAATCTTCACTGAGGAAGAACAAGTCAAAAAGATACTCAGGAGCCTTCCTAAAGATTGGCAAGCAAAGAAGACAGCAGTTGAGGAAGCTCAGGATTTAACCACATACAAATATGACGAACTCATCGGTTCATTGCTGACCCATGAGATATCCATGAAGAACTTTGAGGTGAAGGAAAAATCTGAAGACAAGAAGCAGAAATCCCTTGTCATGAAAGCTGACTCCACTGACGGGAGCTCAACTGATGATGAGGAGATGGCTATGTTCACAAGAAAGATGAAAAGGCTATTCAAGAAAAATGACAAATACTCAAAGAAGCCTTACAGAAAGTTCGATAAGTATAAAGCTGACTCAAGCGACAGCAAATACAAAAAGGATAGCTCAAAGCCCATTACATGCTTTGAGTGCCATCAAACTGGCCATATTAAGTCAAACTGCCCCATGTTGAGGAAATACAGGAAGAGTGGGAAGAAGGCAATGGTGGCTACTTGGAGCGACAGCGATGAGTCTTCCTCCACAGAAACTGAGGCCACCGAGTCAGCGAAGATATGCTTTATGGCTGACGAACTTGCTGAGCCATGCGTCTCTGAGCATGCTGACCTATCAGATGATGAGGAGCAATCAAATGAGGTAATTTCTCTTCCTCAGCTCAGAAATGATATGGTAAATGCCCTGGGTGATCTCTATACACTTGTCAAAAAGTGTAATAAGAAAGTTAGAGCACTCAGCAGGCGTTATGACGAAGTTGAAGAGGTCAAACTGAGTGACCTTAGATTCCTTCTTCAGGACAATTCAACTCTGCATGATAATATGAAAATCATTGTTGAGTTTGTCTCTGAAGTCCAGTCAGTTTCAAAGAAACTGAGGAAGGACGTCACAACTATTCAGAACCAACTAAAGGTTCCAAATAAAAATAATATTTCTCTGAGAACTCAGTACCAAGGTACTCAGCAGAGATGGAATCCCCAGCGAAAAGTCCAGTGTGACTTCTGTGGGAAGAAAGGTCACACCACAAAGGTGTGCTGGCATGCTCAGCACTGGGGTGCTGACAAGTCAGTGAAAAATCCTAAACAGAAGGTCAGCTGTGACTTCTGTGGAAAGAATGGCCATACTGTCAATGTATGTCGCCATAAAATAAAATATGATGCTATACCTGTTGCACCTAACAAGTCAGGACCCAAAAAGAATTGGGTATCTAAGAGTAACTAGTTACAATGCAGGTAAGCCTGAGATGTGCTGAGAAGTCAAAGATGTGGTATATTGACAGCGCATGCTCAAGGCACATGACGGGTGATGAAACTCAGTTCATCACGTTTGAACGTAAACGAGGAGGTAGCGTAAGTTTTGGAGACAACAAGAAGGGCAAGATAGTAGGCTCAGGAACCATCGGAGGTAATCCTACTATTGAATCTGTCTCCCTAGTCAGCGGACTCAAATATAACTTACTCAGCGTAGCTCAGCTATGTGACAATGGGAGAAAAGTTATATTTGATGCTACTGGATGTAAAATATAAGAGGGTAAAACAAATGAGTTAATCTTAACTGCCCCTCGGATAGATAATGTCTTCATGCTAGATTTAGAGAAAAAGTTTTCAAAAACTGTGTGCTTAGTAACAAAGGAAGAGAATTCCTGGCTATGGCACAGGAGACTTGGTCATGTAAGCATGGACCTCCTGGCCAAACTAGCAAGAAAGCAATTGGTTGAGGGACTGCCTGAACTTAAATTTCAAAAAGATCAATTATGCCACGCTTGCCAAGCTGAAAAACAAACCAAACAATCTTTTCATAGCAAAAATATTGTCTCAACTAAACATCCGTTAGAGTTACTACACTTGGATCTCTTTGGTCTAGTCTAGCCGCTGAGTCTGGGTGGAAGAAGATTTTCCTTAGTCATTGTAGATGACTTCTCTCGGTATACGTGGGTTATCCTGCTGACCAGCAAGGATGAAACCTTTGAGACATTTTCAAATTTGGTTAGAAAAATTGAAAATGAAAAAGACCTAAAATTAGCTCACATCCGTAGTGATAACGGTGGAGAATTCAAAAACCAAAAGTTTGTTGAACTCTGTGAAGCCAGCGGCATTGACCACAATTTTTCTGCTCCTAGAACACCTCAGCAAAATGGGGTTGTAGAAAGGAAGAACAAAACTCTGGTTGAAATAGCCAGGACAATGCTGGATGAGCATAGGCTTCCAAAGTATTTTTGGGGAGAGGCTATTAACACAGCATGCTATATTCTTAATAGGGCTCTAGTTAGACCTATATTAAAGAAAACCCCCTATGAACTTTGGAAAGGACGAAAGCCCAAGATTGGATACTTTCGTGCCTTTGGTTGTAGATGTTTTATTTTAAATACCAAAGATAGCTTAGCAAAGTTTGATTCAAAAGCTGATGAGGCTATCTTTTTGGGCTACTCAACAAACAGCAAAGCATACAGAGTTTTTAATAAGCGAACTCAAGTTTTAGAAGAGTCTATACATATAGAGTTCGATGAAACTGACCCTGCAGGTAGATACCAGCCGCTGACTGAAGATGATCCAAACTCAGTAACCACCGTTAACCCAGAACCAGTTACTGAGTCATTCACGAAAAGGCTGACCAAGAGTAAGAGTGAACCTAAGATTACTTTTGCTGACCCATCTACTTCTGCAGAGATTGTTGAAACAGGAACAGCACAAGACATAAATCTACCCAAAGAAATAAGGATTCCAAGAGGGCACTCCGAAAGTGCAATCCTTGATTCTGCTGGGAATACCATGATGACAAGGAATCAACTCATGAAGTACCTCAGCAATGTTGCTTTCGTCTCAGTACAAGAACCGAAGAATTTCACTGAAGCTGAGTACGATGAATTCTGGATGATCGCAATGCAAGTGGAGCTCGATCAATTTAGAAGAAATGATGTATGGGAGTTAGTGCCTCATCCAAAGAGTCAAAAGACCATCGGAACAAGATGGACGAACAAGGAAACGTAGTCAGGAACAAAGCAAGGCTTGTAGCTCAGGGCTACAGTCAGCAAGAAGGTATTGACTATGGTGAGACCTTTGCCCCAGTGGCAAGGCTAGAGGCAATTAGGATACTATGTGCATATGCATCTTACATGAATTTTAAATTATTCCAAATGGATGTCAAAAGTGCATTTCTTAATGGAGTTATAAACGATGAGGTTTATGTAAATCAACCTCCAGGTTTTGAGGACCCTAAATTCCCAAACCATGTTTATAAACTCAAAAAGGCTCTGTACGGCCTCAAGCAAGCACCACGTGCTTGGTATGAGAGGCTGACCAGTTTCCTGCTGACTAGAAATTACGTCAGGGGCAAAGCTGATACAACCTTATTCATTAAGAAAAAAAATGGTAAAGATACCCTGCTGGCCCAAATTTATGTTGATGATATAATATTTGGTGCAACTAATGAATCAATGTGCAAGGAGTTTAGCAAGCAAATGCAGACTGAGTTCGAAATGTCCATGATGGGAGAACTCAACTTCTTCCTCGGTCTTCAAATTAAACAAGGAAAGAATGGCATCTTCATCAGTCAAGCCAAATATGCCAAGGAGATCTTAAAGAAATATGACTTGGAAAATTGCAAGCCAATATCCACTCCTATGGGCACTGACACTGTCCTCTGCGCTGATGAGAATGGTAAGTCAGTAGACAGCAAATTATATCGAGGTATGATAGGCTCTCTACTTTACTTAACAGCCAGTAGACCGGACATTCAGTTTTCAGTATGCTACTGTGCTAGATATCAATCTAACCCTAAGGAATCTCATTACATTGCTGTAAAAAGAATCATTAGATATTTGCAAAGCTCAGTGAACGCAGGTTTGTGGTATCCAAATACTCATGACTTTACACTCATTGGATACACTGATGCTGACTATGGACGGGATAAGCTGGAATGAAAAAGCACCTCTGGAGGTTGCCATTTCTTAGGAAGCTATCTTGTATCCTGGTTCAGCAAGAAGCAAGCGTCAGTAGCCTTGTCTACCACTGAAGCTGAGTACATTGATGCTGGTCATTGTGTTGCTCAAGTCCTATGGATTAAGCAACAACTTGAAGACTATGGTGTTCAAACGAAGACAATTGAAGTCAAATGTGACAACAAAAGTGCAATTGATCTTTCAAAGAACCCAATCCAACACAGCAGAATGAAGTATGTCAGCATTCGACATCACTTCATTAGAGACCATATACTCAAGGGTGAGATCAAGCTGACCTTTGTCCCAACGGACGAACAGCTTGCGGATATCTTCACGAAGCCATTGGCCCGTGAGCAGTTCAGCATACTGAGAGAATCAATTGGTATGTTTAATCCTCTTCAATAAATTCATGTGCTAAATAATATGAATGATGAGTGAATTACATGCTGAATGATTTATTGTTTGCTGAGTAACTCATCGAAACTGACTGAATATACAATACTGAGTAAACTTGCACACTGAGTAAATTAGTTTAGAACCTGAATTTAAAATCATCCTTAAAAACAATGCTGACCACTCAGAATATCAAATGCTTGACATTCTAAATACTGAGTGATTGATCCGTTAGCATAAATGCAAAGCACGCGTATAGCCTAGGATGACGTATTCGCCGTAATGTGTCATAAATGCCAGGATCATTGTCGGTACATGATCCCAAGGCAAAACTGACACATGGATTTGATTAAGATCCACACCGTTCATTCCATCTATAAATTATGGGAATTTCCCCATCTTTTATTCTTTACGCTTAATCAATTCTAAAGGCAAAGAAACCACTTTGAACCTCTTCTCTCTCAAATTCCTCTAAGTTCTCCATATTCGAAGAATGACTAAGTTATCTTTCAACGTCTCCGATGCCGGCCACCAAAAGTCTAGCTCCGATGAACCTTCACGAAACCCTTCTACACCGAGCAAGGGTAAAACTGGCCAAACTTCTGGCCAATGGAAAGCTGTTAAGATCAGGACCTACTCCAAGGTCTTCGAAAATGTCCGCGAATGGAAGGTTGAACCTTCCAGATGGGTCTCTGAGCATTTCGTACAACATGAACAGCCATTTGCCGAATGGATTTCCAAGAACGAATGGACTGGACTGTTCTCTATCAGAGATGAAACCTATCCTGACCTTATCAGGGAGTTTTACCACAACCTCAAGGTTGCCAATGACTCCACCGACTACTTATGCACTGAAGTAAGAGGGAAACCCATCTTCATCAACCCTCTGTACATAGGAAATCTCCTTCAGTTAAAAATTGAGGGAGCAAGGCTGAGGAAGTCAGGAGATCAGGACAAGACAAACTATGTCCACAGCTTCTGCAAACCTGAGGGTTACTCAGGAGAGGTCTCAGCATCTTCAATGGGTCAGCACCAGAAGATGGCTCACTACCTGCTGGGTTACTTCATTTACCCAAAGATCAACTGCACTATGTCAGCAACCAACTTTGAACAGTGCTTCATATGGCACATGCTGACATACACCCCCATAAACATGCATGTCTTCCTCGTTGCTGGGTCCCTACGCAGCACTGGTACACTGAGGTTGGGATCAATCATCACCAAGATCCTCATCGACCACAAGATTGACCTCCAAGGTGAGGAATCTTACCGTGGATCTGAGATAATAGCATCCTCGCTGAGGGCGCTGAAGTTTGGGCAGCCCTTGAAGAAGGGAAAAGCTGCTGCTGCTGATCAAACTGACCAAGCTGAGGAATCCGTTGCTGAGCCTAAGAAAGGGCGAAGAACTAAGGCCCCAGCTTCTCG
Source organism: Euphorbia lathyris (assembly GCF_963576675.1). Classification (NCBI taxonomy): domain Eukaryota; kingdom Viridiplantae; phylum Streptophyta; class Magnoliopsida; order Malpighiales; family Euphorbiaceae; genus Euphorbia; species Euphorbia lathyris. Next base: position 4,527,019 of record NC_088915.1, on the reverse strand, counting down.
CAAGAGAAAATCTGCTGAGACTCCTTCATCCAACGTTGAGTCTCCAGCAAAGAGGCAGAGGTCAGCTGGTAAGTCAGCTGAAAAGAGAACCAGGCAAGGTGAGCCTGGAACTGAGGAAGCTGCTGAGCTACCTCAGAAGAAGCAGAAGACTTCAACTATGACTCCTCTAGAAGCCATACCGACCGATTTTATTGTACCGGGTGATTCACATTTCACTCAATGCCAAGGTACTAATGCTAAGGAAACTGAGGTCCAGTTGGATGACCATTTCATCTCTCAAGTTGAGGAAGAACTTGATGGAGACAGCACTGCTGAAGAAGAAGCTGAAGCCAGCGGTCAGGATGACGCTGAGGATTTTGAGGAATATGCCAGCAAAATTGAAGCTGAGGATGCTAACACTGGGTTAGCTGGTGGAGATGTGCAGGTTGACACTGAGTTAGCTGGTGGAGATGTGCAGGTTGACACTGAGTTAGCTGCGGGAGTTGAGCAAGTTGAAGAGCAAGCTGACCAGACTCATACTGAGCAACTGGAACCCTCTCCTACTCACTCAGAAGAAGCTGCTCCTACCTTCACTCCACCCCGTAGAAGGCGAAAGTTGGTTAAAGCCAGTGAGAAGATCGTCAGTGAACCTCCTATGCAACTATCGACTCTTCCTGACATTGTTCTTTCAAAAACAACTAAGGACCCTTCTACTGTTCAACTCAAATTCTTCAAACGGCCATCAACTTCCTCTACTTCAGCGTCGTTGGAAAAACAAGCCTCTGTTTCTTCTCAACAGGAACATGCCGACCATAACACTTCAACCACTTCAACCAGTCAGGTTGAACCGTCCACTGTTCATGCTGTCTCCTCAAGCATGGTGCTGACTCCCCATCCTTCCGCTGTCAGCACAGACAGTGTTCGGGTTATGACTTCCACCAAAAACCTCTCTGTTGATCAATCAACAATTCCTCCAACTCAAGTGCAGATTGAGCATACTCTTTCAGTCACTGACCAGGGCACTCCCTTCACTCCATTTTCTTCTGGTCATAATGATGTGCATCTGGCTGCCACTGAGTCCGGTAAAAAGCTTATTGACTCAGTGCAAGCACTTATCAATGATCTTCAACATTCCGCTTCGCCTGCTGCTGGATCTTCACTTCCTGAGACAACTCAGCTCTCCCAAGTCACTCAGCTTATCAACGACGTTAAGGGACTTAAGGATCTGTTAAATGTAGTCCTGTCTTTCCAAGCTCAGCAAGCGAAGCAGGATTCACTTGCCAAGTTGGCAGAGATACAGCTGACAACAGTTCAACATCTGAACTCTCTTCATCAGCAAGTTCAGAAGTTGTCTGCCGTGAACACTGACTACGCCACTTCCTCGGAACTCAAAATGCTCTTTGCTCAGCTTTATACTGAGCAACTAAAGACAAATAAGCAAATGGTGTCATATAGTCAGTGCTCGGTTGAGCAAATCGGTGAGGCCGTCAGGCTACTTAACCTAAACAAGCAAGAGATGGATACTGACGTGTTGAAGCAGAATGAATTGATGTCCCTCGCACAACAATCTTTCAACCACATCCGTCATAATAATATCCAGCATCATCATTATGACTCAGCTCTCTTGAAGACATTCCACCAGATTTTTGCTGGCCTCTCTGAAGATCTCATCTGGCAAGCCAAAGCACAAGCCTTCAGTGTAAACATGCTCAGTGCTGCTGATCTTCGAGTCCCAGTTGAAGTATCAGCTGATGGAGTTGCCATCTTTGATGGCGTAAATGAGAGTGCTGAGAAGCTAAAGGAGCTTTCACAAGAACTGACTCGCGCTATCTTAACCGATGCGTTCAAGCTCCCTGAAGTTGACAAAACAGGGGAGAAAGCGCAAGCTGCAAGAGCTCAGCATGAGCGACGTCAGTACGAGCGAAGTCAGTCACAGGGCAAGAAAAAGAAATAGATAGGCTAGGTCTTAACATTTGTAATCTATGTGCTGTGTTTATTTCTTTTGCTGTGTAACTGCTGACTTCTATCAATATATCATACTTATTTTTCTTATTCAAATCCTGAGTTATGATATATGCTATTAAGTACTGAGTTATTATGTATCTTCAATTAAATCAGCTATGTTTAAAACTTGTAATGTTTATTGACTAAATGATATTGCTGATAACATGTTTGACATGAACCTATGTACTTATTAAATATTCTGATAAGAACTCATTGAACAAATTACTCAGCACGCGCTCTATATGTTTAAACCTTCCGCTTAACACTGAGTAAATAGAATATGTGATATAGCTGACCTATACCTAAAAACTGACATTAGACTTACTCATTTAAATCCTTAAATATTTTAAGTAAAACTAAGTCAGTAGCTCAACCCTTACGGGGAAGTTTGCTAAATTATATTAGGTCAACTATCATGGGGGAGCTCATACTGAGTTCCTTGCTAAATAGTTTTGCCAACATCAAAATGGGGGAGTTTGTTGAAACACCTTTCCACATAATTTTGATTTGACAAAATTGTTTAAGTATAATACATATTCTAAACACACTAAGTTTAAATGCTTTGATTTAATTCTACTAATGTGTTTGTTCAATGTTGAGTTAAAATATTATAAGACATAAGAATCAAAAGGCCCAAGCCCATTACAGAAGCCAAGGCCCAAGTCAAACAACTCAGTACACTCGGCCCGCGTATGTCAAGACGTTGCCGTTTTGAACAAGACGTAACTCAGCAAACGGAAGGATCTAGAAGACCTTCGGGAACAACTTCAAGATGAAGTTGCTGAGTAGTCTCGACAAAGCATACCAGACAGCAACTGGCAAAGGAAAACTTCCAGACAAAGTATTTCCTCTTTGGGAAAAGTTCAGACGACACAGTATGCTGTCCAGTTGACTTTACCATAAAAGGAGAGACAGTCTGTTGAGCTGACCGAGGACAGAAGATACACAATTTTGATTGGCCAAGAGCTCTGAGCAAGTTAGGATGACAACGACATATAGCCGTTTCCCTCCAACGGTTATTTCGAAATTCGAAATGACCGAATGCCCAGACGTCTCTATAAATAGTGCCATCAGAAGCTTCACTCCACACAGAACTTGATCAAGCCATTACGCTGACCAAATCTCTACAAGTTCTGCAAGCAAAAAGAAGCAAAGCAAATTTCTTACACTACAATTTTCACATCTGTGTAAAAGTCTAGAGTGATTGTTAAATCGTCTAAAGTGTCTTAGCACATCTTTGTATTAGGACAAAACACTTATCATTTCTAGAGATAGAAAGGAGAGGCTGAGTACTCGGTTTTAAGTACTCAGATGAGAGATTAGGATTGAGTAGAGGTATAGAGGAAGGTACTCTTGTCATACTCAATTGCTGATATTGTAAAAGGTTTGAGGCTCTACCTTTAAAGAGCTCAGTAGAGGATTTGAAATCTCGGAAGTGTTCCGGGGACAGGACGTAGGCTTAGAAGAAGCCGAATCTGGATAAATCTGCTGAGTGAAGTATTTCTTACCTTAACTCCTTATTTATATTGCTTGCTTAAAACAACAAAAAAACTGACCAAGTAAAGAGGTCAAGTTGAGTTGTGCGCGTTGAACGTCTGAGCTCAGGAATAGACTCTAAGTGCTATCTCCTGACTCAAGCCAAGAAACTGACCTAGTCACTAGTTGACTAAGCCAGTGTCTTGTTGTTTACTCAGCGCCGCTGTTAAAACCCTTTTTCCTTAGAAAAAGAAGTCTGCCCTAATTTGCAAAAAAGTTTAAATAGTTCCTAACCCCCCCCCCCCCCCTTGGAACTATACTTACAACCCTACAAGGGACCAACAATACTGATGTCCATATGGCTGCCACTGAGTCCGGCAAAAGGCTCATTGACTCAGTGCAAGCACTTATCCAAGATCTTCAACAATCCGCTTCTCCTGCTGCTGGATCTTCATTTCCTGAGGCCACTCAGCTCTCCCAGGTCACTCAGCTTCTCCACGAAGTTAAGGGACTCAAGGATCTGCCGAATGTCGTCTTATCATTCCAAGCTCAGCAAGCTAAGCAGGACTCCATTGCCAAACTGGCTGAAATCCAGCTGACAACCGTACAACATCTGAACTCTCTTCATCAACAAGTCCAAAAATTGTCAGCTGTGAACACTGACTATGCCACTTCATCAGAAATCAAAATGCTCTTTGCTCAGCTTCATGCTGAACAACTTAAGACAAACGAGCAAATGGTATCTTATAGTCAGTGCTCCGTAGAGCAAATCGGTGAGGCTATCAGGTTGCTAAACCTCAATAAGCAAGAGATGGATACTGACGCGTTGAAACAAAATGAGTTGATGTCTCTCGCACAACAATCTTTCAACCACATCCGTCATAACAATATCCAACGTCATCATTATGACTCAGCTCTCTTAAAGACATTCCACCAAATATTTGCTGGCCTCTCTGAAGCTCTCATCTGGCAAGCCAAAGCTCAAGCTTTCAGCGTCAATATGCTCAGTGCTGCTGATCTCGGAATACCAGTAGAAGTATCCACTGATGCAGTTGCTATTTTTGATGGCGTCAATAAAAGTGCTGAGAAGCTAAAGGAGCTTTCACAAGAACTGACTCGCGCTGTCTTAACCGATGCGTTCAAGCTCCCTGAAGTTGACAAAATGGGGGAGAAAGCGCAAGCTGCTAGAGCTCAGCATGAGCGACGTCAGTACGAGCAAAGTCAGTCATCGCAACACAAGAAAAGGAAATAGACATAGCTCAGTTTAGGCTAGCTCAGTATAGGTCTAGACTAGCTCAGTATAGGCTAACACAGTTGTAATCTATTTGCCTATCTATGTATAGGTTGCTGATTGTTATCAATATATCATACTTGCACTTCTTATTCAAATTCTGAGTTATGATATATGCTGTTAAGTACTGAGTCATTAAGTATCTTCGATTAAATCAGCTATGTTTAATACTTGTAACATTTATTGACTAAATGATATGCTGATAACATGTTTGACATTAACCTATGTGCTTATAAAACATTCTGATAAGAACTTATTGAACAACAAATTACTCAGCGCTCTCTACATGACTAAACCTTCCGCTAAATACTGAGTAAATAGAATATGTTGATATAGCTGACCCATATCTTAAAACTGACCTTAGACTTACTCATTTAAACCTTTAAATGTTTTAAGTAAACTAAGTCAGTAGCGCAACCCTTACGGGGGAGTTTGCAAAATTATACTAGGTCAACTATTATGGGGGAGCTCATACTGAGTTCCTTGCTGAATAGTTTTGCCAACATCAAAATGGGGGAGTTTGTTGAAACACCTTTCCACATAATTTTGATTTGACAAAATTGTTTAAGTATAAATGAAATACATATTCTAAACACACTAAGTTTAAATGCCTTGATTTAATTTTACTAATGTGTTTGTTCAATGTTGAGTTATAATGTTATAAGACATAAGATTCAAAAGGCCCAAGCCCAATACGGAAGCCAAGGTCCAAGTCAAACAACTCAGTACACTCGGCCCGCGTATGTTAAGACGTTGCCATTTGGGAACAAAACGCAACTCAGCAAACGGAAGGATCTAGAAGACCTTCGGGAACAACTTCAAGGAGAAGCTGCTGAGTAGTCTCGACAAAGCGTACAAGACAGCAGCTGGCAAAGGAAAACTTCCAAACAAAGTATTTCCCCTTTGGGCAAAGTTCAGACGACACAGTATGCTGTCCAGTTGACTTTACCATAAAAGGAGAGACAGTCTGCTGAGCTGACCGAGGACAGAAGATACACAATTCTGATTGGCCGAGAGCTCTGAGCAAGTCAGGATGACAACGACATATAGCCATTTCCCTCCAACGGTTATTTTGAAATTCGAAATGACCGATGCCCAGACGTCTCTATAAATAGAGCCATCAGATGCTTCACTCAACAGAACTTGATCAAGCAGTTACGCTGACCAAATTCCTACAAGTTCTGCAAGCAAAGAAGCAAAGCAAAAATCTTACACAACAACCTTCATATCTGTGTAAAAGTCTAGAGAGATTGTTTTTCAATTGTCTAAAGTGTCTTAGCAAAGTATTTGTATAGGACAAAACACTTATCATTTCTAGAGATAGAAAGGAGAGGCTAAGTACTCAGCGTGAGATTAGGATTGAGTAGAGGTATAGAGGAAGGTACTCTTGTCATACTCAATTGCTGATATTGTAAAAGGTTTGAGGCTCTACCTTTAAAGAGCTCAGTAGAGGATTTGAAATCTCGGAAGTGTTCCGGGGACAGGACGTAGGCTTAGAAGAAGCCGAACCTGGATAAATCTGCTGAGTGAAGTATTTCTTACCTTAACTCCTTATTTATATTGCTTGCTTAAAATAACTAAAAACTGACCAAGTAAATAGGTCAAGTTGAGTTGTGCGCGTTGAACGTCTGAGCTCAGGAATAGACTCTAAGTGCTATCTCCTGACTCAAGCCAAGAAACTGACCTAGTCATTAGTTGACTAAGCCAGTGTCTTGCTGTGTACTCAGTGCCGCTGTTAAAACCTTTTTCCTTAGAAAAAGAAGTCTGCCCTAATTGCGAAAAAAAAGTTTGAATAGTTCCTAACCCCCCCTTGGAACTATAATTGCACTAATACAAGGGACCAACAAATGTATCGGGTCAATATGTTTCACTAACAAGCCAAACCCGACCCATATAACCTGTATAACCCGTTTAGCTTGAAAATATCAGATTTTAGAAAGGGTATAATAGTAATTTAGAAGCCCATATATATACCTAACACATTGTTAGGTTTTTCCATTCCCTAACTTAGGAGCAACCACCGATTTCTTTCTTCTCTTCTCCCATTCCCCTTTCTCCTTCAAATTTTTTCAAAGCATCAACTCCTTTTCGCCGCTGTTACCTTTCTGCCGCCGCTACCTTTCCGCGTCGCTACCTTGTCGTCGCCGCTGTTTCTGATCAGATGCCAATTCCGCTGCTGCCAATCGAATATTATGATTTTATTTGTTCCTATTGTTGTTTATGTTGAACTATTTGGATGTTTTTTATGTTTTGTTATATTGAACTTGAACTGAATGTTGTTTAATGGATTTGCTGAAATTTTATTGAAAGTTTAAAGTGTTAATGGGTCAGATAACTCGTTTAGGATGTTCTGACTCGTTAAGTATAAACAGGTTGTGTTAAAAATTGACCTGTTTATTTATTAATTTAGTTAAACGGGTTATCCAGGTTGACCTGTGTCAATCCGTGTTTTAATCGAGTCGTGTCGTGTCAACCCATTAAGTTAAACGAGTCGTGTCTGGGTTTCAATAAATGGGTCACCTGAGTAGGTCAACACGACCCATTAATCCATTTTGACACCCCTATAGCCAGTGGCGAATACAGGATTGGTCGGTAGGGACGGGGGCGATTTTATACGTACGTGTGTAAGAAAAATTGCTAAGTCGAACTTGTTTAAAAAAAATCATATAATCTAAGTGGTCCATAATCAATTTTTAAGTACCAATATAAAACTTCTCAAAATTAAGTTATATTGTGTTTAAGATTCTTAACATGTAAAAAAATTGTGTCTAACAGAAAAATAGGAAGGGCCTAATAGGCCAAAAAAGATTTAAAAATTTTGATTTAAGAAGAGCCTAACAGACTCAAAAAAATTTGAATTTTGAATTTAGAGATTGCTTAATAGGACCTGGATCAATTTCGGTGGTGTTAATTCAGTATCCCATCAAAAAAATTTGGAGGTATAGGAACCGAAAATACTATGGTCATGGTGGTTCTAGCGACTAGAAGGGTCTGTCCCTCTGGGCCTTCCCTGTATCCGCCCCAGTCTGTAGCTGAGGCTAGGCCACCGAGGCGTCAATTTTGAGAAGTTAGAAGGGCCTTCCAGTTAGAAGGGCTTCCGATCTAAAAAAAATTAATTTTTTCTTTATAAAGTTTAAAATTAATTTCACTTATAATACAACTATACAAATCGTCTTTGTTAATCATTGTCTCTTAACAACAATGTCATAACAAGGGGCTTCAAATTTTATTTTACAACTTTTCTCTTAACATTAATAGAGATGCATTAAAAATGTAGCTATATGGTTATTGGGGAAAGCAAATCCAGCACATGCTTACAAAACAGTATAATTTTAAAGCCAAGATTCACCAGACAATATTATTTTAATGTCATTAACGGAGAATGAGTTTTTTCGGTAGCAGAAAAGCCTTATTGGGTGGTCAGAATGTTAGAGGTTGGAGGATAGCCAGAACATAAAATTATATATCAAACAAAAACACATATTTCATTAAATATGGACCCACACATATTACAAGAGGCTCAGTATTTTAATTATTAAGCAGGGTCACAAAAACACACGTCAAAATATGAGTTGGGGGTAGGGATATGCATCGGTTCAATTTAAACCGCATACGAACCACACTGATTGAATTCGGTTTTTTGGTTTGGGTTTTTGACACTTCGATTCAGTATCGGCTTTATTTTTAGGTGCATTTCGGTATTCAGTTCGATTTGACCAAAAAATGTAAAAAATCGGACCGCACCAAATTACACATATTCTTCATTATTTTATATATATACACATATATTTGATTTTACAAGTTTAATTTTCTTTATTATTGTTGTAATAATAAGCTAATATAAATATATTTTGAAAGTATTTTAAATTTTTTTTTGTCCTTGAAATAAATTTAATGATGAAATATAGTGAATTTTATTTGTCGTTTTCATTTTTTAACTAAATTCAGTTTCAAACCGAACTGAACCAAAGTTCAGTTGTATTTCAGTTTTACATGCTATTCGGTTTGGTGCCAGTGTGAATCATTTTAGTAATTTCAGTATTCATATTTTCAGTTCGGTTTGGTTCTAAACCGATGCACACCCCTAATTAGGGATCCTCTAAGTTAGGGGTGTGCATCAGTGCGGTTTAAACCACATACCGATCCGATTGAATTCATTTTTTCAGTTCGGTTTTTTTGACACTTCGATTCGGCATCGTTTTATTTTTAGGTGCATTTCGGTATTCGGTTCGATTTGACCAAAAATGTAAAAAAACTGACCGCACCGAATTACACATATTCTTCATTACTTTATATATATATACATATATTTGAATTTACAAATTTAATTTTCTTTATTATTATTATGATAATAAGCTAATATAAATATATTTTGGAAGCATTTCAATATTTTTTTTTTGTTCTTAAACTAAATTTGGGTTGAAACCGAACCGAACCAAAGTTCAGTTATATTTCAGTTTTACATGTTATTCTATTCGGTGTCGGTGTGAATTATTTTAGTAATTTTGGTATTAAGTTTTTCGGTTTGGTTCGATTGTGAACCAATGCACACCCCTAATTAGGGATCCTCCAAGTGATATAGAAGATTCGATACTTAATATAAAAACTTTAGAAATTTGACAAATCCAGCATGACCTTAAAGGATGGTGTGGCCGATTTTTGGTCCGACCAATTGAATCGACCGGTCCGAACCTGAAAATATTGTTTTGAAGTGAAATAGTTTTTTTTTCTAGGGTTAATATTGTTACACAAATTTGAAGATGGATACTTGTAGTATTTTTCGTTACAAACACAATTCTGTAGCAAAATTTTGATTTTTTTCACTTTGCCAAATTTGGCCGATAACGACCTCAAAATGAAAATTTTCAAAAATTAAACTTGTTTAGTCATATTTAATATAGAACCATATTTTTTATTTTTTAAAATTATCATTTTTTTTTTAGTTTTCTATCCGTAAACATTAACTTTCTCTCCTATAAAAACAATACCTAAATGACCGCAAACCTAAAAAGTTGAAGAATTAAAGTTGATTAAAATATCATTTAACTCTTGAAAATTTTCATTTCGATATCGTTATCAGTCAAATTCCTAACAAAGTGAATCCAAATGTAAAATTTTACAAACCACACGGTTGCATTTGTAGAATTTTACAAATCAAAAGATTGTGTTTAAAAAAATATCACAAATACCTATCAAGAGAAATTACGGGGCAACTATACGTAATTACATCAGTCACTGACCAAGTGAAAATCAGTGTACGTTAATTACCCCTTTTTTCTATGAAGTTATTTTAAAAATGATGATAATTATTTAGCTGACACGTATGTCCACTTATTAGAAGACATGATAGATACAGCCACATGCCACTTATTTATCATCTTTATTCTTTAGCATAAATTTTTGGAAAACATAATTTCCTTTTCCTTTTCTATCATTATCTATTGAATTCTTTTTTATTAATTTAATTTATTTGGGAGTTTTTAATTTATTAACACTCCTTCTATATCAAAAGAATAATTACTACACTAGATTTACAAAAATATAATTAGTAAATATAATTAAGATAAATGTTTACACAATTTTGTAAGGATAAATTTCAAATAAACTCTTCTGGTTTTACGTTTTTGCCGATCGATATCTATAGTTTTTCTTGTTACAAAACAAACCTTGTGGTTGGTATCGTTAGTCATTTTAGATTGACTCTGTCAAATTTGACTGATAACGATCTCAAAATGAAAATTTCCAAAAATTAAAGTTGTTTACTATCATTTAATTCTTAAAAAAAATTATTTTGAGGTCGTTATCAGCCAACCACGGTGTTTGTTTTGTAATAAAAAAATCATATGTACTGTAAATTATACCATTTACCGCAACAAGATACATTCGTTGCGATAAATGTTGTCATTTACAACAACATGTGCTTGTTGCCAAATTAAAATTTTTTGTTTGACAAAGTTCTTCCCTCGAATTTTTTTGAAGGAGGGTAAGAATTATTTTACGGTAAAAAGTTTTCGTAACGACAATGTGAATTCCGTTGCAAAAGTTATTTTTTCGCAACAACGTTTTCTGTCATTGCAAATAGTTGTTGCCAAAAAGTGATTTTCTTGTAGTGCAATCTGCAAAAACGTAAAATCACAGAGAATTTATTTAAAATTAACCCCTTTTTTAAATATATTTGTATTTAAAATAATTATTTTTTATCGAGTTATAATTTCAAGTAAAATTTGATATTATATTGTATCAATAATAGGTAGTAAACAAGTTGAGCCGAACCTAGATAGGCTCGGTATTGGCTTGTTAATATCTCGAGTCGAGCCATTTCTAATCGAGTTCTAGCCGAGTCAAGCTTTGATCAAATCTAATCCATCCGAGTTTTTATCGCACTTTTAACGAGCTTTAACCAAATTCATCATACATGCATAGAATAAGTAGCGTAGGAGGCAAGAAAACAATTATAACATACTTTATGTGTTTAAAATATTTAAAAATAATAATCACATATTATGAGCGAGATTCAAGAATAATAAATGCTACTCGTGGTCATAGAAAACAAACTCAAAAAAAATTAAATAAAGATATATTAAAGTTTGTAATTTATTTTATTCTTTATCAAAATATAATTTTTTACTTACAGATTAAAGTTTTTTTTTTTTGTATGGTTTAAATCTCGTATGAGTTCTGAATTATGATAAAAAACTAAAAATTTAAAATAATATAAAAAATTTTAAAAAATTATATATATATTAATTAAAAGATAAGCCAAACCTAAGAAAGCTCAAGTTCGTTAGTATTCGAACTAAGCTCGAATATTTTACGAACTACCAAAGCTCATTAACTACCCTAATCAATAATAATATATATTATGTTAAAAAAAATAACAGAACTATATAATAATAATGGAATATAAAAAAAAAAATTTACCACAAAAATTAGAATATACTATAATTTGAAAACCCAATTATTTATTAGGATGGAGACAATAATAGCTTAGCTTGCCTTTGTTTGATTCTCAGAACAGAATTGATTTATTTTTTAATAAGAAAGTTTTGTATGTCTTCCAAAATATATAGATATGAAATTAATTTTTTAAATAAAATTTACTTAATATTCAATTTATTCTAGAATTTTTTTTGATGGAATTTATTCTAGAATTAAATTAATATATTTTATTAAGTACACATGTGTTTGTTTTGTTGTGGAAATAGAAAGTTTTTGAAAAGCAATTTGAATTTTGAAATCAGCATTATTTTTAAATTTAGGAAAATTATTAGAAGCACTTGCTTCTCCACGTCAAACGGAAAATCTTCCATATTTATTTTAACAAGTGTAGTATAGATCCGAATATATTATAAGAGGCTTCAATGTTTTATTTATTCAGGGTGATCATAATATACGTGTCCAAATGTGAATTGGAGATCCTCTAAATAACATGGAAGACCGGATGTTTAATATAACAACTCGCAAATTTATGAAGGTCCCAATTAAGTTAAAACTGATTATAAAAAGAATAGATAAGATATAAATTTAAATATATAGGTATTCGAGAAAAGCGAATTTTGCTAAAAGTATCAAATATAGTTTTAACTATATTACGTCGGATGATGTAACTTCAAGCTCATTAATGAAAAATTAGTCATTTTTCATAGAAAAATTGTAATTCAGACAAATAAAGAAAAACCCATATTTTATTAACGAGATTTGAATTATACCATTTTATAACGTTAAGCTTAAAATGAATTATTGTATACGTATATGTTAAATTTGTTTTCTTCCGATAACCACGGAGTTGAATTTGTACACCCCTTTAAAGGAAAAGAAAATGTAATTTAGCCTTGTACAAAAAGTTTCTTTTACTAAAATTTTTTTTTTTTTTTTCTTGAAAAAACTAATATTTTATTATCATTATTATGGTGTTCGCTATGGTTACTTTGTTTTTTACAAAGTACCGTTACTTGGTGTGGTTTCACCATTGGATGATAAAGCATAAAATTTATCCAATGGTGAAAACCACACCAAGTAACGGTACTTTATAAAAAAACAAGGTAACCATAGCGAACACCTAAAATAAATATTAGGATTTATGATAAAATAATTAAAATAAAATTATGTAATGATATAATAAAAGAGAATTACATACTTAACTATAAAATTGATATCAAACATGATGTTTGATGCAATTTCCTCAAAAAGAAAAAAAAAATCAGATAAAATCTGAAACCAAAGTCCAAAATCCCATGAAGTCGAGTTCTCAATCAAAAATCTCAAGCCCGAGAGCCCAAAATAACTAACAAACATTAACGTAAGAGATTTGGAATGGCATTATTAAAGCATTATTTTGGACTTTCACCTATCCAGGTGAAAAATTGTCATTTGGCCCTGACTTATCTTATTGGATAAAATTTCACCTAATTTGTATAAATATTTAACGGAATTATTATCTCATTGACAAGTAACGATATTTTAACACTTGAACTTAATAGATTTTAATTTAGGATTTGTTTTTATTATTATTTTTTAATCTAATTAATTATTTCCACATAATGTGTTAATTAGGATTTGTTTTTATTATTATTTTTTAATCTAATTAATTATTTCCACATAATGTGTTAAAAAAGATTTTAAAAAACACCATGTTTCAAGTTCAAGTGTCAAACTATCATTACTTGTCAATGAGATAACGATTTCGTTAAGTATTCATACAAATTGAGTGAAATTTCACCAAATGGGATAGATCAGAACTAAATAATAGATCAGATGCCAAATGATAAAATTTTGGATACGTCAGGAGTCAAAGAATGCTTTTAAGCCATTTGGAATTAGTTTCAAGTAAAAAGTCAAGACTTTCTGATGTTGTTGGTATTTTCCAATCCTCATTATCAGTTTCTCACCAATTCCTAATGCGTGTCCGAATATTTAAATACTAAAAATAAGGTTTAAATTTACCCATAAATCTGTACCAATATAAAATTTTAACTGACTTTCATATCATTTTTTGTGATTAACTTGTATTTAGAAGATTTAAATATTGATATTTCGACATGTTATTTATAACTATTTTAATAACTGAATAAACATTTTAAACATAATTAATGCTTAAAAGGTCTGATATAACAATTAAATAACAAATCAACAAACCAATCCGTTTAAATTATCTGCTAAGCATGCACCAAAAACAATAGGGGCAAATTTACACCTTTTCCCTTAATCCTAGTAATTATCCTACTACTTGCATCCTAGATTTTCTTCCTTTCGAATAGAGTGCAATCGTAACAAAATAGCCTCTTTGAATTCCTCGAGTTCAGTCCTCTTCCGGGCAATAAAATACATTCATCTGTGCCACATAGGGATATCTAGCTGTGTCATAATGGTAGCAGTGAAGATTATACAGAATACAAGTAAAAATCAGCAGTAGACACTTCCGTATTCATGTATGCATTGCAATATACTGAATGAATATCATTAACAAAGGCACATTCATTTGTCCTCAAAATTGGCTGTCAGTAACATCTATTTTCAATCTCCATTTGTATCATGATTTTTAGTACAAGAAATTAATATAATCTCATCTATTCTACCTAAATCCCACACCGAATTTCGACAAAAAAAACAATAAAAGTAGCACCTTTATGTATATCTCTTCTTTTTGAAACCAAAGGGTGAACAGACGGCATCTCTCTCCCGACTTCCTAAAAGAGAGAGGAAGACCGTTACCTGCAACTCCCCGTTTCAAACAAACCACCCTTCAAATCAATGCAAACTATCTCGAATCAATTTAAACAAATACCAGCCTCTAAAACAGAGTGAATAACCAATGAAAAAAATTGACATCAATTTTGCATTCTATAAAATTTTAGGTAATTTCAGTAGCTCTGTGGAAGATGTGTACATTGCCGGTTGGACCTAGAGATAGCTTGTCCAGTACCATAGTCTTCTTACATTTTAGGTTTTAGTAGGCCTTCGACAGTCCTGCAGACGGTTATGACATGAATAAGCCCCTCAAACAGAAAAATCGGTCGAATATTTGGCGTTAAGATCGCTTTCATGCAGAGGAAATTGGACATGTGGCTCTTCTAACTTGGAGACTGCCGGCTACCAACTTGGGGTAAAAATGGCAAAATGAAATTATGTACAAACACCACTTCTGCACAACTGGCATCATCAAAGAAATCAGCCTCAAAACGTAATGCTGTGAAGAGCGATTACGAACTCTGATATTTCAGAAGTACAAGAACATAATTCAAACAATTTGAAGTTTGTCATCAACATTTTCCTGCAAGAGCAACACCGTTTAGTCAATATATGAACTGTAACACGATCAGAATAATATCATAGCTACTCTAAACATTTCAACTTTAACGTTAAAATACATACAATGATATTTTGTAAAGAAAAACTTATGGACAGTATTTTGAGAATTTATTCTGCTAAATGCGCTAGACACCCTCAAATTGCCCGAGGCTCTAGGCAACACCCTAGGAGCTCGCCTTAACGAAGTGAGACACTACTTAAAACATAAAGGGTAAAAACAACAATGATATAATATAGAATCAAATAAGTCATGAGGATTTTCATGTCTGAAGATCAAAAGAACAAAGACAAGAAAAACAAAGCTAAAAGAATCTACATTGTCAATCTAAGAAATAAGACTTCAACTTTTTGCTTTGATCTACTCTAAAGACTCTTTTCCAATTAATCTTCCATTTTTACTGTTGTGCAGAATTATCGAAAGATAAATAAACAAACAATCGAAACACAGATTTACGTGGTTCACCAACGTTGTGTTGGTTAGTCCACAAGCAGAGGGAGAATAGTATTTATTAGGTGGCAGAAAAACCAGATCATTAAGTTTACATAATGGAGTATTTATAATACTCAATCTAACCTAATCCGACTTGGAACCCACGATGTCGAATCCAAACAGAAAACCGAAACACAATACTAATCCGAATAGGAAACAAGATATACCGTCGGGCCGGGGCGACTCCTCCCCCCAGACCCAGGCCAGGGGGCGCATCGCACCCCTGGACCCCCCAACTCGCGAGACCACCGTTGCTTCCTGTCGTAGTGTGTTATACTGATTCAAGGCATTACGACATTTACTTATAAAGGTAGTTAAGTTTTCGTAGTCCTTATATTTCCCGTTACTTATATAAACATACATTGATCTTGAAGTTCTCTTGCCAATGTCTGCAGTCCTTGGTGTGTGTTTTCCTTGTATTCTCCGTTTCTTCCAAAGCTGCAGTGATATTGCAGTTTTTCTTTCCAAATATGTGTTCTATTTCCTTCATATTTCAGAAAAGACAGATATTTTATTTTCCAAATCAATATTATATGTAACCTGACTTCCTATTTTCCACAGTAAACATGTATAAGTTGTTTTGGAAACTATATATATACATATAAATATAAATACTAGAACTAAATTTCAGTACTTTATCCTGAGATATATCTTGACCCTATAATAACTATTTTTCTATTTTTGTTGCATTTCAAATAGATATGATCACTATAATAATGTACATTAAATATTAAGTAAGCTAAATTTACAAGTTCAAACAAAAACTAAGGCTGCTTTGGTTAGGAAATGAACAACGAAAGGGATGAGTTTATATTTTTTATTTATTCTGTTAATGTTACATAAACATAGCTTGCTAGTCAACTTTTTTAAATAGAAAATTCAGCATTCTAAATTATACTTATGGAATGTTATAAGATCTTCTCAGTGATAGGTCATATATAGTTATACAGATTCTTACAAAATTTTGGACCCTATATATAAAGCCCATGAAGCTCAAAGCTTGGATCAACCAATAAATCCAAGGCACAAATAGGCCACCTAAATCTGTAGTGAACGTTCAGGACCTTAAAATCTAAAGTTAGATTGTAAGGAAAGCCTTGAAATTAACGTAATTGCCATGGAACCAATTGAACTAAGAGATTAAGCTGATAGTTAAAATTCCCACCGGGCTTGAAGCATGCACAACACAGGCCCATATTACTATGTCCTGAAATTAAATCAATAAATGGAGTTGTGAACCCTTGATCATTTGGTCAAAGAAACTCTGATACCATGTCATGAAACCAATTGAACTAAAAGCTTAAGCTAGTAGTTTTAAAACCCAATTCATATTAATATGTGACGGTAATTAGAAGGAAATTCGGATTAAACAGAAGCTATGTACATCCAAGTAGACAAAAAAGTGCTCTTTCTTAATTGAATAAAAAATAATCCAGAAAAGGACGAAATTTCAGATTTTGGGGCGTCATCATCCCTCACTTCAAAAAACGAGCAAACATGTTCAAATTTCACCAAAGCTGGCAATAAAATTGAACACAATAAAACATCTACAATACTATATCCAAGTAATCTAGAGTATCTTGAATTTGATGGTTATTGTGGTATATAGAACTATAACATTAGGTGTATTCTATTCTATCATTACTTTATTTAATACTTCCTTCCAGTCTGTCATGCCACAAAATGGAATTTGTTTCATCAATGATGAAAAAGTATAACATAAGATTACTTTGTTAAGCAAGTTGAGACAGAAAAAATTCCCTAGTAAATTTATACTTCTTTCAAGCTGCATGTTAGATTTGTCAAGTACATCCACCAAGCCAGTGCAATGTTTAAGAGAAAACAACATATTGTTATTGTGTGATTGTGATGCAACATACAATCTCCTCATGTGCAGACACATAAAAACATAAAAGGTTATTTTTTCGCTTGTGAAGCTACTCAAACAAATCCACCTGCATTATGTTATTCAGTCAAATTTCCAATTTAGACAATCAAATTCCTTATCAAAAGAAGAGTCCTAATTGAAGTCATAGCACTACAAGTGAAGAGAACATATGATCCATTCACATGTACAACCCTATGAAAATAAAATCCAATCTTATATACTTACGTCTATATTGTGAAGAGATCGGTCAATAGACGCCTTAAACTGAGAACCTTCGGTACTAGAAGTGGATCCATTGTCAACAATAACAGAATTTTGGTCCTACAAATAAACAAAAATAATCATATGAATCGATGTTAAATGATTTCTCCTTCAGAATACATGGGGAAAAAAGAGATTTTACAAACCAAAACTCGAACACTAGACAAACACCTCAAGCATGTTTAAGAGTACAGTAACCATTACATATAATTATACTTCTCACTAATTTTACTTGTGTGTTTGAGGAATGGAGATCCTCCAAATTTGGGCAAAATCTCAACCAAGAAAACCAAAAAAAAACATCAATTGTTGAAATATAATCCAACACGTAAACTAATTTCTTGAAATGTTAAAATTACTTTTGAATAAGTCAAACAACTTAGTTTAACCTGAAGGGGGGTTATTACAACAACAACAACAAAGCCTTAGTCCCGAGACGATTCGGGGTCGGGTAACATGAACCATCATATAAAACCGTGAAATCAATCAAGGGGGGTTAAAAAAAAAACAAAAAAACTTGAAGGGGGGTATATTATGAGAAGCAAAGCAACTCATCAGCAAAAATGAGCCTGAATTCTTATTTGAGATTTGGACAAAGTTTTGCCATATTCTCTGTGATTCATAGGTATCATAGGCCAAGTCAGCCAATAGACAACGGAGATTTGCTCCTCATGTTCGGATGTCCTGGGGCACAAAACGGTGACTTACATTAATCATTTAAGTGTCTAATCTGTTGAAAGGGCGGGGGAGTAGGTATTAATGAGAAAGGAATATCTTGCAATTCATTATTTCCTCAACCTATTTAAGTCCTTAGATTTTCGGCACACAGGAAGTGCTATCAATTGTTGAAATATAATCCAACTCGGAAACTAATTTCTTGAAATGTTAAAATTAGTTTTGAATAAGTCAAACAACTTAGTTTAACTTGAAGGGGGGTATATTATGAGAAGCAAAGCAACTCGTCAGCAAAAATGAGTCTGAATTCTTATTTGAGATTTGGACAAAGTTTTGCCATATTCTCTGTCATTCATAGGTATCATAGGCCAAGTCAGCCAATAGACAACGGAGATTTGCTCCTCATGTTTGGATGTCCTGGGGCACAAAACGGTGGCTTACATTAATCATTTAAGTGTCTAATCTGTTGAAAGGGCGGGGGAGTAGGTATTAATGAAAAGGAATTTCTTGCAATTCATCATTTCCTCAACCTATTTAAGTCCTTAAATTTTAGGCACACAGGAAGTGCTATGTTTTTCCTTCATTGCATATATCCAAACAAATGGAAGAAAACGTTTAATCCTATCTTTTCTTTCCTGCAGCCATCCCTTCAAAAGATACACAATGCAATTTCTATGGCAAATAAAAAGGTCGTGGACATGACTCATAAGAAGGACCTGGGCCAAGTCAAACAAACAGAAGAAAATTACAGGTACAAAAAAGGATGACATACCGCACGCAAAAACCTATTGTTCCGACCATCTTCAAATAGAGATGAGTAATAAGCTGGATCATAGATGGATCCCCCCAAAACAACATCACAATCTGAACATTGTCTAGCTACAGCTGGAGTTACTGGACTTAGAAAACTATTTCTCAAATCAAAATCTGCTTCTCGGGGAGCATTACTTTCTGAATAAGAAATCCCCAACCTATAAATCTGAATCCACAACAAAGAAGAGGACAACCTCACAGAAAATCCAACGATTTGCATTGCTAGAGTGAGTTTCACAGAAAAGATAAAGAATGTTCCATATTTATCCGGAGAGATGTTCCTGAAAACAAGATATTACTTTCTGTTAATAGATTTTGACAGTAATCTCAACCCATATTTGCAATATGCACAAACTTTAAAAAAAAAAAAGGATATATATATATAGGATAAAGAGAGAAGGCTGGTATTCCAAAATAATGCAGATACGGCTCGTTATTATTGAATAAAAGAAATTCTATCTTCTTGTAAAGTTAAACCGAAGAAATGACTATTTTCACCCCAATCCCGTTCAAGTGAACAAGAATTTCTATGTGAATCTGATAATGTGATGAATGAAACTAAGTAAAGTAAATTTTTTGAGGAGCAATCGTAAGGGATAAGAAGAATAGCATTCTCTATATCCCTAATCAGATTTAATGAACAGAACTAAAATTAGTGAAAGAAATTGCGTGGACTTAAGTAGTTAAACAGAACCAACAAAATAAAATATGAACATTATTAAAAGAAAAACTTATACCAAATATCACTAGTAAAGAGAATGAACCAAGAAATATCAAGCAAGATAGTACAGAAGAGAAGAACGGCATAGGTGCGTCCCAAACTCTGACTACTACTCTCGATGGCAACCAGAGCAAACAATGCAATTCCCAAATTAATCAGCAAGACACCGTTGTACAATGCCCCCAGAGATCCAATCAATGCACACCCAATCTGTTAAATCATAAATCAATCAAACTCATCTTCTCATTCCAATACATTAATATCAAAACTGCAAATTCGAACAAAATAATAGCAATCATTCGTGGAAAAACCTGAATATAAATGAGGATGACAGCCAAATATTGGAGCCTATCATAATCGCGAAGCCAATTCTGTATTCGATCTTTCAATACACCACAAAACATCATACGCCTTTCCACCTCCCTAATAATAATAGTAAAACAAAGCCCTTAAATCTTATTAAATTTCTTTTCCCTTTCCTTTCCTTTCTTTTCTTTTACCAAACAAGCCAAGAAAAACAGATGAACAGATCGAAACGGCAGGGACTACATTGAGGAAATGAAATCTTCACAGCTTCTCTCTGCTCCTTTAATTTATTACTAGGACGAACCCCTCGCTTTGCTTCCGGAATTAAAAAAGGACAAGCATTTTAGAAAAGGAAACAATAAAACTTAGTAAAAATTTAAGAAACTTATAGAAGTTTAAATAAAAGTAACTTGAAAAGTGTAATATGAATATAAACAAGAAAAAAAGATGTGAACCTTAAGTTGATAATTAAATATCCTAATAGTTTTAATAATTTGAACTACATAAGAAATTATTTAACTATAACTTTTTTTATCCTTTTAAAAGGTAGGAGGGTGGACTAAAGTCCAGATCAATTTTTTAAATCCTACCTCCCCAAGGTTCGAACCTCTTTAAACATTAGCTGATTATCGCCAGGCCCAACCCCTTGGGGCATTTAACTACAAATTTCTTATTAGGTCATAACAAAGGCAATAACATAATACCCAACCAAATAATAGTTGTAACAGAGCACCAAACTGGATAAAAACCACCATTATTATATTTGCTAAATAGAACTTCAATTTTCTGCCATAATTACCCGTTGTCAATACTTCAAAAGTTATTGTACCAGTTAATTAAGATTAGATTGAGAATTAAAGGGAACCTATATGGTGTGGAATCCAGTCTTGTCTTCTTCCTCTCTTTAGACAAATCTCATGTTAGAAATCAAATTAGAGAGCAATATAAAGATAGGTGTACTTTACAGTGAAATGACAACACCAGTCCACTCCAGGTAACAAAATTTGGAGTGATAGCATTACATGATAGTTAAAAAAAAAAACAAGAGTCTAATTCAGAGAGCATAAATGAAAGTAAAATGAAATGCAAAAGAATACTTGAAACTCCCATTTTCTGCTAAAAAGGAAGATAGAGTGAAATGAGGATAGACAGTTTCTTATAAGTCTCTGTCATTGGAACTCATAGAAAAACCATATGTTCATTGAGTTGTTACAAATAAGAAACTACAAAAAGAGAAAGAGAAACAACAAATAATTACAACCAGCATTGAATAACGCAAGAAGAAATTCCATTACCCGCAATCATGGAAGGAAAGAAAACACACAGCAAAAGAGAGAGAGAGAAAAAGAAAGAAACGAGGTTTACCTATTGAAATGGATCAGAGCATGCAATTACACCCTCATCAGATGATGTCACCTAGATCCAGAACACACTGATACAGGCAACAAAAAACAAATTGAAAAACTACTTTATAGGGAACAGGAAAATCAAAAACTCACTGTCAATAAAAATTATCAAACAGAAACTCCGGAAGAATATATTAATTTCAGAACATCACAAAATCCGTTACTCATAAGTTCGTTACAGCTAAAACGCAAGCAATTTCATGTCACTATTAAGCAATTTCACGTATTAATTTCACATAAAAGTTAAACAAATCTACATACTCCAAGTTTTCGATGGATGAACAGACGGTGGAGGAGCCAATGAAAGGCAAACGCACTAATGAGAAGCCGACGAAGAACGGAATAATGGTTGACGACCGGAGGAAGAATAAGAAATTAATAATCAGTTAATTCTCAAACAAAAAACTGAATAACTACAAATAATTCCAAAAAAATTATTCATCGGAAAAACTGATCGACGGAGAGGAGATCGCAATTCACCATTAATGAATGACAAAATAAGAAATCAAGGAAATCAATAAAAAAAAACGAACTAACCATTGAATATCGCGCTTCTTCGGATGTAGATTGAGCAGAGATTGAAGAGAAAATGTGAATATCACAGAAACAGAAGGAAGGAAGAACGAAAAAGGAAAGAATTCACTGCAGGAGAGATTTAATTTAATTTAATTTAATTTAATTAAAGAAATTTCATGTCGATCGATTTAAATTCACTTAACACCAAAAAGCCGTTTTGTTTATGGTTTTTCTCACGTGTAAATCCCGTGTTCATTTCCTGATTAGGTTAACTACTAAAAATTTGCATTTTAAAATTGCAATTCAGACCCTAAAGAAACATTTTACTTCAATTTAATCCTAGAATCCTAATGTTATACAAAAATGTAATAACTCTCCCTAATAATGGGGCAATTAGCACGGGTGGTCACAAAAGTTTAATTTGTCTCAATAAAATCACTTACGTTTGTTTTTGTCTTAATAAAGTCACTTTGGATGTTTTTCGATCTAATGGTAATTAAAAAACGTTCAAAGTGACTTTATTAGGACAAAAACAAACTTAAGTGATTTTATTAAGACAAGTTAAACTTTTATGAGTTTTTAAGGACATTGAAACTTTTGCGAACACCTGTGCTAAATACCCCTTCAGAATTATATATTGTTTTAACGGAAGTCATTTTAAGAAGGGGGCGGTGACATAGGGGGCCAGTCAGGTCCCTCGGCTACCGGAACCACCTATCATGAAAGGTTTCAGATCCCCAGCCGTTGGAATGATCCTTATTATTCATGATTTTGATCCCTGTTTTCGATAAATTAAGGTTTGGGATGGTTATTAATTCATTGAGTTTGCGTTTAATTACAAAATCTAATTTGATTAATATAGATAGACGATAAATTTCTCTAAACTTATCCAAAACAATTCGATTTTACTTTTGTAGTCCAAATCTAGCTTAATTTTAAGAAATTTTACAGCGATACTTTAAAATTGGTTCTGGACTACTCAGATGATAATATGTATATACGCAAAAAAAAAAGTGATCGAGTTCGATTTAAAAAAAATTACACATGCACGTGTAAAATTAACCCCCAGTAAATAAATCTTGTATTTGCCACCAATTTTAAGAGCAATAATTATCATTATGAATGCAAAATAGAAGTTTTTAAGCTCTCTAGTTGAGATTGAGAACATAAATACTATATTTGAATCAATTAAGGTTGGCACTTAAGCTAGGAATCTCGAATTTTAGTCCTAGTATATACAAAAAGTTTTAATTAGAACTAATAAATATTTGACGTTCGAACTGAAAAATTGAAAAACTACATTTGAGATCTTAAAATATTTATATAGATGTTTATGAGATAAATACATATTTTTGAGATTGAAAAAATAATATTCATTTAATCTGATTTTTTATTTATTACAAATGAATAAATTATTCATTTATGGATAAATTAATATTTTATTATTTTATAAGCAAATTTTCATTGTAAAATGCATATGGCAAGAAAAATTAAAAGATATCAGTTAAAGCATTATTTGAATTTATAGAAGTTCAATATATTTTTTTATGAAATTTAATGTATTAAAAACTAAATTCAACATAAAAAAATGAAAAAGTTTAGTATTACGATCGGTTTTTACATTTTATAGGTCTAAGTGAAACAATAAATAATACCTTCTTAATAAAAAAAATATTTAAAAAATTAACATAGATTTTTAATAAAGGATAAAAAAAAAGTATTTCATTAGTATGTATTATTATGTTCACTATATAACATAGTTTTATCTAGTATTAAATAAATGTTTTACGTGTATATTATAAATTTTTTAAGTGATTGACTCCCTTTCAGACTTGGGCCCTGGCGGTCACACTCCCCACTTGGATTCAGGGTCAGTCTTGTTTAGTCGTTAGTTATAAAAGTTAAAAGATATATTTCAAGTACGCATGCTTTATTTCAACAAGTTAAAGCGTTACTAGATGCATTGGTAAGTCCCGTTTGTTTACCGAAGAATATTGTGGTTCGAAAAATTTTGGACAAGAGAAAATTTTGTAATGAAAAATAAAATATTTTGCGTTATTTGGCTACAACGTTGGAAAATGGGAAGAAGTGGTGGGTGATTATTGTTTTCAAAAGGATAACAAGGAATAGAGTAGGGTTCCAAAAGTGTAGGAAAATGTTTTGCTGTTTTCAAAAGGTTAAAACATTTTTCTCACTTTATTCGTATAACTTTCTGTTGACTAACCTAAAATTTTCCGGTGACTTATTTTCCTAAACAAAGAAACACCGAAAAATCAGGAGAATATTTTCATGCACAATATTTTCCTGCAAATAAATGGGGCCTTAATGTTGCAACCTCTTCCAACATGATAATGCAATGGTGCTAGAGCTTGCATATGTAATGATTTTCAAAGAATGATAGATTTTACAGAAGAGGATAAACTAATACAATTTCGTATCAAATTAAAATATACACGATAGTGTTAGGAGTCAAACCCTACATATGGATCATTTACCTGAATTTAATAAGACATGTTCTATGATTATATGCATAGAGAAACAATAAATCTTTATTGATCAAACCGTTGAAATAGCTAATTTTAGTAAGGAGTCTAACCCTAAGCGATTTGAAACAAGAGAAAGGGTAATAAGGAAAAAGAATTTTGTGAATATTGCAACGTTTTTTGCAATAGTATAAAGCTTCTTGTTTCAAGCTAATTGGTTATCAAAATTGGTGGAAGGATCGAAAGGCAAACAACTTCTTTTTCTACATCTTCAAAGGCTTACAATGTGCAAAATATTACAAATCATGTTCCAAATGGATCATTGACATTGGAGCTTCTTCACATACATGCTCAGAAAAGAATTGATTTATTAATCTTACTAAATTAAGTGGAAAACATTTTGGTTCTTTTTATGATGGTTTTTCTAAATCTATAAGTCGCACTATAAGAAAAATAATTTTTATGGGGAATTTTTTTGCCACGAAAGGCTCCAAATGCACCACTAATACTTTTTGTGGCGAATATAATTTTAGCCACTAGGAACAAGATACTAAAACCTTTAGTGACTAACAATATTGATTGCCACAATTCGATATTATATTGTGAGGAAATAAATAATGCCACGGGCGATGGTATAGTGGCAACATCAAGTTAACAAACAAGTTTATCCTGAAATATGTGTTTATCTCAAAATTCAAGTTTAATATTGTATATGTTGGTCTGCTACTGAAACAAGCTACAAGTCACATGATTTTCTGTGCTAATTGCTGCTATTTGCATGGCCAACTGACTTCTAAGATCTTACTTGCTGCTTAGTTATAAATGGCTTATATATGTTGGATGAAACGTCTTTTTCTTACATTGTCTTGGAGAGATTCCAAAAGTGTAATTTTATTTCGTTCTTTCAGTAATGTAGCAAATGATGTAGAAATTTGGCGTTTAAGACTTGATCATGCCAGTTTTGATACTTTAAGTCATCTGCATATTTGTAGCAACCAATATCGAGTTTCAACACAAGAAACCTTAATTGTAAGAAGGAAAAGACATGCAAATCAGAAAATGAAGAAAATATATAGTCAATTGAGGAAGAAAATATTTACCTCGTGAGTTCAAGTTGAGGGAGGTGGAGATGAGATAAATTGTGAACAAATAGAAAGATAGGGAGAGCGCTTGATAAAGATGGATTAAGACGAATCAGGAATAGGCAATTAAGTGAGGGCAGAGATTGGAAAAAATGAGAGAGTATCGGCTATGAGAAATTTTTGCTAGAAAGGATAAAGTAAAGAATTAGATTAATAAGAAATTTTAAAAAAAAATTCTTGTTGTGACACGTCAACTGTGAATTTCAGCGCCCGACATGTTCCAACTTTTAATATATGTAATTTATATGTTATAAAAAACATTATTTTTTAATCATTTGTTAATTAATTTAGAAAAAAAAGTATAAAAATAATATATATGATATTTTTGTTAATAAAATAAAATATTTTAAATTACACTATTAAATTATGATGACAACAACAAAAAAAAACATAGCTTTCCAAATTGAAACTATAAACCAAATAGTGGACATATCACTTTTTTTTTACTAATTTGATATTTTATAAACTAAAAATTGATGCTCAAATTCATTTTAGACAGTTACAATTTGATTTGGAGAACTATCTTTTGTCGATATAAATATATTTTTTAAATAAAAAATACCTTCGATTGTCATTTTTTAACAATATAATTTAAAATAACGTGTTTTGTTAACAAAACATACTACAAAAACTTCACCTTTCTATTTACAAATGGGGAAATTGTAAAAAAAAAATTTACTTTACCCATTAATTATTAAAATAATATTACAATGCAAAAAACTTAAAATGTAAAACAACTATGTCCTGTTTGGTAAAGAGCTTTTTGAGACAAAATTAGAGGTTTAAACCATTAAGAAGTTTTGACTAGTGGCATTTGTGGAAAGAGGTTTGAAAAAATTTATTGGATCCAAAAAGCTAATTTTGAAAAAGTTCATTTTATGAGCCTTTTCAATTAGCTTATTGCTCCATCTCTTTTGAGGGATATTTTTACCCCTATTTATTACCATCTAATCTTAAATAAATACTTTACCATATCCTTATTTGTCATTTTATACAAACAGTTATTAACAATCAGCTAGTCAATCAGCTAATAAAAAAGGTAATCAACTAACTGCTAATGTAACCACCTATCAGCTAACAACTATTTGCCCAACAGAACCCATCTTCTCAGCATAGAAACTTTACATTCTATTCCTAGGACCTAACTGCAAATAAGAAAAAGTATATGGCTGTTTATGAATTTTTTCATCAGAGCCAATTGACCAATAATAGGTGTGAAGGTATATTTTGGAATTTTATCATTTTCACTACCTTGTTTTATTAGGCATTTTCCTTTTCTTTCTTTCTCCCAATATTTCTATCTTGTATTTTTTTATAAAAAGTTATGCTAAAATAAAACAAAAATATAAGAGATAATATGAAAAAACAAAACAAAAAAACCATTAACGTTATCCACAGTCAAAAGTAATTTTACTCTCAATGTCACTTTTAATTTTGACAAGTTGAATGAATTTAGAAATATTATAAAATATAAATATTTTATTTTTTATTCTTCGTAAGTTATCTATGAGTTGGTTTTAAAAAAAGAAAGTAAATTCCAAATAAATTTTTGTACTTTCACCTTTTGTTAAACTGATACCTATTTTTTATTGTTCAAATGGGGATTGAGATTTTTGTTTGCGATTAGGAGTAGGGATGAAAACGAATATTGTACCCACGGGTACCCGATACTATCGATCCTAATAGGACTACTCGTACCCTGTATAAAAGAGTACGAGACAGGTATGAGATCAAAACTGTTACCCGTGACGGGTATGAGAATACCTCACAAGTACCCGGTACCCATCATAAATCTTTTACATATTAAAAAATATTATGGTTTTTAGATGTAAGATGTGGGATTCAAACCCCAACATTTTATTTTTCAACCATTGAGTGATATCATTAAGATACTTTATTTCTATTGATTAATGTTCAATTTTTAGATGGATGACTTATTAAATTTATAATATTTTTTTTGTTTATGTATTGATTCTTAACGGGTAAGGTATCCGTGAATTAAATTGGACGGGTATGAGATGCAAAAAGTATACTCGGTAGGGTAATGGGACGGGTACGGGTACTTAAAAAATAAAAAGGTAAGGTTTTGAGATTGACACTATCCGTTGCCATCCCTAATTAGGAGATGACCGGGGCTTTTTCGCTTTACTAAAAACAATGAACTCAAAATTAAAATGAGCATTAGCAATCTCAAAATTGAAAATTTTAAAAACTTGATGATATTCTAAATAATTTTAATTCTTCAACTTTTCAATTTTAATGTTATTTAGGTGTTGTTTGGTGGAGGGAGAGAAAGTAAATATTTTAGAAAGAGAAAATTCTGAAAATTATGATTTTTGGAAAATAGAAATTTGCTTCCACAGTAAATGTGGTATTAAACAACTTTAATTCTAGAAATTTTCCATTTTGGATTTTTTTTTCCAACTTGTACAAAATACAATATAATTTTTTATTTTATTTTCACGTCTATTCATATAGTTATTGTATGTTATTATAATGAGTGATAAAATGATACACATATAAAGTGTAGATGATACAATCATGACTCGGAAGACAATTTAATGATTTTTTTTTAAAAATTAACGTACTTTAAGAGTAAAATTGCACTATTTTATATGGTATGGATAAATTTAGTAGTAAATTTGCTCTTTTACTGCCAATCTAAAAGTAAAATTGCATTATTTTATATGTTACAGTCCTTTTTTTTTTTTTGTTCAACATTAAGAATAATATTTTTTTTTGTCACCTTATCCTAAAATATAAATATATTCTATTAACTGAATTCACTTATTGAAATATAATATAATCTCTTTTTTTTTTTTTGAATGAATTAAAATATAATCTTTTTGTAACATTATTTTTTTTCTTTATTTAAAATAAAGGTATTATCAATTTATCCTTCCATATAATGTATTCACGTGTATTATATGTTCTTATTAAATTAATGATCGATCAATAAAATCATTGGTGGAACCAGACAGGATTTTAAAGACAAATTTAATTTATCAAGTTTGATTTTTTGTACCAAGTTTGATTTTTGTACCAAGTTTAATTAGTCACCAAAATTTTATTTTCTTTGATGGTTTAGGCACAATAATTAATTTTAATTAAAAAACTTTGTTATCTTTATATTAATCGCATCCATTAATTATTTTTTTATCTATTTTCAAAATAAAAAGACAATTTAAATAGAGATATATTTGGTAAAAGTTAATTAATGTGTATGAATTGAATTGAAACGTCATGTATTACTAAAAACTGTAACAAATACACAATTAAACAAAATGCTTCATCTGTTCCACAATATTTGTCTTTTAAAGTTAAGGCATAATAATTAAGAAATATAATTAATTTAAACTAAAAAGACTTTGTTACCCTTGTATTAATTACACCTATTATTTAATTTTTATCTATTTCCAAAATAAATAGGCAACTTAAATAGGGGTATATTTGATAAAAGTCAATTAATGTGCATGAATTGAATCAAAACGTCATGTATTATGGAATAAAAAAAATCTCTATAAAGACAAATATTGTGGAACGCGTGGAGTAGATCACAAAAAAATAAAATAAAAAAACTTCATGCAAGATGTATTTTATAGTGACGTGAGAGGATTTTAAGGTTTGCTTATGGATAAGTTGTCAGTCTGTGGATCGTTTGAGATAAGATATAAAAGGTATCAAAAGAAGGGTTGAGGACCGACGACTAGACCTGTTCACGGGTTCAGATACCCGTCCCGTCCGTATTTCATAGGTCCGAGTCCAGTCCGGTCCGAGCCCGTCTAAATTAACAGCGGACTCAACTGTGCTTGGCCTGAGCATTTTTAGATAAAACCCCATTGAGGCCGTCCCGAACCCAGTCCATGAATATGTCTACCAATGATCCTACTCTGATGCCTAAGTTATGCGTAAGGCATATTCAACCAATCTTTTTAACGTCTCTGGTCTCTGAAGTACCTTACGTAGCAAGGATTTGTACACATGATGATGGAATGACTTTGAAAATAATATTGGATCTTCTGCACGGCAATCACCACCTCATATGTTAACTTTTAAAGGTTTGAGTACCTTCCGGCATCCTTCAAAACCCAGCTAATGTAATACACAAGGAACTATTTTTTCCTTCCTCTTGTACTAGGACCATTCCCACAAACTCTAATGCTATGCTCAGATACAAATAGAGTGCCCAGAACCGGTGACTCAACAAAGGAGGAGAAAACATGAAGGTTTTGAGCTCTTTAAATGACATTTAACATTCTATCGTCCAGTCGAAATTCTTCGCCCCCTTGAGACTTCTGTAGAAGGCCATGTGTCGATTGGACGAACAAGACATGAATTAGCTCATAACATTTATCTTGCTATTCAACTTCTGAACATCAGTCACCACTTTAGGGGAGCAAGATCTATGATCGCCTAGATTTTTTTTGGATTCACTTTGATTCCTCTCTATGATATCATAAATCCTAGGAACTTGCTCGGGTTTACGCTGACGGAAGCACTTTCAGATTCAACTTCAACTCAGACTTCGTGAGTGTCTTAAAGGTCGTTTTGAGGTCTGAATCGTGTTGCTCAATGATTTTAGTAATGATCATGTCATCAACATATATCTCGATTTTCTCTCCGATGACGTCCGTGAAGATTTTGTTGACAGCCCCTCATATGCTGGACTTACATTTTTAAGGCTGAAAGACATGACCTTGGAGTAGTAGGTCTCCTAAGGTGTAATAAAGCTATTCAGTTTCATGTCTTTGAGAGCCATTAGACTATGGTGATATCCGACCGCCGCGTCTAATAGGGAGTAAATAGCATAACCTATAGTTGAATCAATCAATGTGTCAGTGCAAAAAGAGACTTTTGGGCAAGCCTTTGTTGAGATAAGTGAAGTCAACATATAGACATCACTTGAGCCTTCTTTACCAGTACCATAATGGCCAACCACAAAAGATAACAGACTATTTTAATATGCTTGCAGGTTAACAACTTATTGACTTTTACCTTGATTGCTTTCTTTTTATTTTTTTATGTGGTTCTGCTTCTTTTGTTTTAGTGGTATTGCTTATGGGTCTACGTCTAACTATGGGCCATAATTTCTGAGGAAATGCTAGTGAAATCGGTTAGGGTCTAAGCGAAAGCTTGTATATTTTGCTTCAACATCTCCACTACATATTCGTTTCCCGAAGCTGAAAGTTCCAGTAATATTTATAAGGATTCATCCGAAGCGAGGCCATGTAGGTATCTAAGGCACTAAATGGCTCTGCTCCCGCTTTCTCTTTCTATAAGACTTCCAGCTCTGAGGGATTCATCCGAAGCGAGGCCATGTAGGTATCTTATGCCATCCTTTGATTCCATTGGGTGATTGTCATGCCATTCTCTATAAGGATTTGCTAGGCCATGTGTTATATGGATAAGGCACATGCAGATTTAGACAATAAGGGCTAGCAGATGATAACATTATATGACAATACTATATCTACCACTAAGAACTCAGCCTTGGTTAACCACTTCAGAGGATCATCTCCAACTTCGATCTTTAATTTCCAAAAAGAGGGACTCTATGACCACTAATTCCCATAATTGGTGCTGAGGTGGGGACTATCCTTTCCGGCTCCATCTAGAGTGCTTTATATCCCTTTATAGTAATGATATTGATCGAACTTCTGGTGTTTATGAATACACATCAAACATTGAAATTTTCTATCAAGACCTTAATAACCAAAGCATCTTCATGCACATGTTTCAGATTATTCTTTAAATTCCCAAATGAAAACTCCAAACCGAATTCATACAGTTTTTGTCTATCCTCGTACCCTCTCTTTCTTTTTAATGATCTACCCCCAAGGTCATTTGTCAATCACGTTGTGTGTCCTTATGCTCCAAGGTTGGTGTCTTCGATGACTTCTTAAAGAAACAATCGAGAACCCCTATTTCCTCCATATTATCCAACTCTAGGGTTATGGAACTCATGATATGTTTCATTACTTTTACGACCCGAATGTTTGGAGGGTACTCGATGTGTTGCATATAGGGGTGGGCACGGTTCGGTTAATCGGTCCATTAGGATTTTTTTTGAACCGAACCGAACCTATCGGTTTTTAAACTATTAAAACAAAAACCGGTCCATAAGTATCGGTTAACCGTATCAACGGTTAACCGATATTTTCGGTTAGGTTTTCCGGTTAACGGTTTTTAACCATTTTCTCAACGGTTAACCAAAATAGGCGGTTAACCAAATTTTTTATCCAAACCAAAATATTTTAATAAATAATATGTATAAATAATTATTTAATTAAATCAGAGGATTTCAGTTTTAGAATACCACTTTTAAATATCCAAACATAATCAATTTCAATCAACACAATTCTTCAAAATACTTATTACAATTATAATTCATTCAGATTTTCTCCGTAAACGATTCACCAATTGTGAAAGAAGATTATCATCAATTGTACAACAGAACACTAATCTGCAAAACATAAAAAAAATATAAGACATATGTTAAAAGCAATCTCCACATCAAATGAGAAGATTAAATTATCCCCCACATCATCATATAGATCTTCTACACCTAACAATAAACCTCCAATACACTATCGCATTTAAACATGACTTCCAAAAGCACTAGTTTGCCATGAAAATTTAAGTGGACTAATCCTGCTTCATATAAAATAATACTTAACTAATTGAGTATCCTCTTTTTGTAACAAGATTACAACAACATCATTCCATTTTAGTTATTGGTTCTGCATACAACTCATAAAACTACAGATCTGGTTCCAATTTTACAGGTATTGGGAGATGAAATACTAAGCTATTATAAAATTGCAGATGAAAGTTGCTACAATAATAATGTTGAAGAAACAGAACAAAATTCCATGGAACCATAATCAAGCAACTCCTCTATCATTTGCCGAATATGATGATCTTCAACTCCTCTAGAAACCCGGAAATGCAGATTCGAAGATTTACCTTAATCAACGACGACATCGACGGTGCGAGATTGGAATGACGGTGTGAGGAGGAGAGACGGACGCCGTGTGTGGAGATCGGGATAAGGATGAACGAACGATCATGCGAGGAGGAGAGATGGCCAGCGTGTGTGGAGATCGGGATGAGGAGGAGGGACGAACGATGGTGTGAGAGGAGGAGAGACGGACGGCGTGTGTGGAGATTGGGATAAGGAGGAAGAAAGAACGATGGTGTGTGAGAGGAGGAGAGACCGACGGCGACTGTTCTGTTCTATTCTTTTATTTTAGTTTTTGAACAAACGATGTGTGAGGAGAATAGACAGAATATAGGGTTTTTGATTTTGAACATATACATAATAGTATATAAGTATGTATTTGTTTTTTTTAGGAACTGTATTTTTTTTTAAAGTACATACAGTATATTAATTGGTATATTATATGTTATATAATATATTAATTTTTTTTAAATACATATTTACCAACCAGTTCGGTTAACCGTTAACCGCGGTTTTTGAACACTCTAACCCGAAACCGAAACCGTAACCGGTATCAGTCTATTTTTCTAACCATTAAGAAAACCACCGGTTCGGTTAACCGATTTTTCCGGTTCGGATTATCGGTTTTCGGTTCGGTTACCGGTTTGTCCGGTTTTTTTGCCCACCCCTAGTTGCATATTTTTCTCAACCCATTGCAAGATACTTCACAGGAGAGTTAAACAGTGTAAAGTCACGCTTTGGTCGCTCTTCTGGTCTATTACAGTCCATGTATCTATCCCCACGAAGTTATTATTTTTAATAATTGTCTGAACATAGTGGGTTAAGTCTATGTCCTTCCCATTTGATAAAATCTTCGACTCGTCGCATAAGATCTGGAAAAGTCTTAGGCCTTCGTGTGGTGAGATCTTTGAACAAGTATTTGCTCCGACAATTTGTTGTTATTGCATATATACTTGTATCAACATTAAGGTGACAGATATGAATTAAAGTCATCTAGAATCTCTCTAACCATTCTTGAGAAGGTTTTCATTTGGCTAATGCATCAAGTAATTGAGGTCCTTCATCGTCTTGCTCTCTAGTATGGAGGTGATGAAGTGCTGGGTGAAGTCAGTTTCCATTTTATTGAAGCTTAGGATGGAAGGTTTTTATACTAGTAGACAATCGTATCCTTCAAGGTTGTTGGAAAAAGTCTAGTGGCTGTTATACTCTTTAACGGTTGTCGAAGATTTCACATGCACATTGGGTGTCTGAATCCATTGTATAGTCAAACCTTCTATTAGTTTAATCCCTTATGAGTACTCTTCAAAAATTTAAATATTTAAAAGACTAAATTGTTGAATAGAATAAAATTTAAGGATTAAATAGTATATTATTAAAATATTAGAAAATTATAAAATTGGATCAAATGGGAGACCTATTATATTTTTAACCCACTTACTCAACCTACTACATATCTAGGTGCTGTCTGATAAAACTGAAAATTAAGTGCTGAAAAATAAGTACTGGATGTTAAGTGTTGAATATTACAAGTGCTGCAAATATTGAATGATTTAATTTTTATAAAAAATATTAGTTGATAATGTTTAACTTAAAATGTTAAGTTAATATTTTGACTTATCAAAATAAGTGGTTTTTAACTTAATTAACTAACTTAAGTGGTGGAGAAACAACCATTATCAAACGCACTTAAATTAAATAATTGTTTAACATTTTAATTTAAGCAATTAAGTGGTTTATCAAACAAGGCCATAGCTCTTCCTTATGCGAACGGTTGCTCTCCAAGACCTTTGATCTTCCTCTCTTCCTTTATATTTCACGAAATCTGCATCGTTTCTCTACATCATCATGTCTTTCTCTTCTTCCTCTCTTCATCTCTTGATTCTTCATCTTCCTATTCCTAGAAAACGAAGCCATAGTTCTTCATCTTCCTGTTCCTACTCGTTTATTGGTTTTTTTCTTCTTGTAACCATCGAAAAAATGGTTATTCTACGTTATTTTCATCATTTTCTCAGTTTATCATATTGTTATTGACAATTTTAATGGTGAAAGGCGAGAAAAATGTAAGTATCTACTGTTTTCTCTTCGTTTTTTTAGAAAATTACTTTGCGTAATCTGGTTTCGTGAAGTTCTGCGATGAGAAAGAGCCTGAAACGTGACGATCTACTTCGTGAAAATGGATTACGCGAAGTCTGCGAGTATAAAAGTTCATGATTTTTCACTCGCAGACTTTGCGTAATCTGTTTTCGCGAAGTAAATCGTCACGTTTCAGACCTCGCAGACTTCGCGAAGTCATCGATTCACGAAGTAAAACCATCCTCTTTCTTGCATATTTATATTCGCGTGCTTCACAAATCCTCATTTCACGAAGCCAAATCGTCATTTTTTCTACCTAACACGATTAAATTTTTCTGAAGGTGGTTGAATACATAACATCCTGCTAGGAAGGCGGTGTACTGGGGTGTAGAGGAGATGACTTCCTTCCTATATAGGGAGAAATTTCCATCAAGATTGGTCACATTCACTTTGAAATGATTAGTTAGGAGTTATTGTGCCAATCTTGTTGTGTACCATGTGAAACGTCCATCCTAAAAGGTCTGGACTTCCATTTATCATCCCAAAAGGTATGGACTTCTAGTACATGGAGAAATTTCCATCCAGATTCGTCACGTTCACTTTAAAATGATTAGTTAGGAGTTTATTGTGTCTTGTTGTAAATTTTGATAATGTTATGATTTTAATGTTAGAATCCATTGTTGTTTGGCCTTTTTTGTTATATACCACTTCACAAATTTTGTTAAAAACACGTCCAAACTTCACATATTGAGAAATATGCGAATTAAAATCATCAACTAAACCAATTATTATCTTCGTAGACTTCGCATATCGCGAAATCTGCGAAGTCAGACGAGAGGTAGACAGACGCGCCGTAAAATTACAAACATATTAAGGCTATTTTGGGAAAGTCACACAAACATAGTGTATATATGTAGTAGGTTGAGTAAATGGGTTAAAAATGTAAATGAGTCTCCCATTTGACCCAATTTTACAATTTTCCCTTAAAATATAAAGACTAAACATTTTGTTAATCATAAATGTAGGTACTAATAAATAGGGTGTGTATCGTTTCAAAACTGAACCGAATTGAAAAAACAAATACCGAAATTACTAAAAGAATTCACATCGATACCGAGCCGAATAACATATAAAACCGAAATATTCGGTTCGATTCAGTTTTAAACCGAACAACCCTAATTTAATTAAAAATAAATAAAAATCACTATATTTCATCATTAAATTTACCTCAATAATACAAAATTGGAAATACTTTCAAAATATATTCATATTAGCTTATTATCTCAGCAACAATAAACAACATTAAACTTGTAAATTCAAATATATGTGTATATATATAAAACCGAACCGAAAAACCGAACCGAAAAACCGAACCGAAAAACCGAACCGAAAAACCGAACCGAAAAACCGAACCGAAAAACCGAACCGAAAAACCGAACCGAAAACCGAACCGAAAAACCGAACCGAAAAACCGAACCGAAAAACCGAACCGAAAAATAAATCATGTGAACTGCTATATACCGCAAAGGTTATACTTTCCACCGTACATTTTTAACATTTATGCCCTCCTCATAATTTGAAACCAAAAACTAAAAACTCTTAAATCCTCTCTAGCTTTTTAGAATTTCAAAAAACCCGAACTAAAATGATATACCGTCAAAGGAAGGAATGGGAAAAGGCTTTATGAATATTCCGATAAGTTTTTTTTTAAAATTAGTCCGAAATCATGGGTTCCACCTCCGAAATCGGAGGCAGAACCCTGCTTTTTTTTGCCTAAACGGCAACCCGATGCTGTTGCCACCACGGGCGGAACGGACAAACTGTCCATTCCACCGTGGTGGTAACGGCATCGGCCGGTGGAAAGCATGGCGCGCTCGTTCCACTTTATGGTGGAACGAGTAGCGCACTCGTTCCACCGTAAGGTGGAACTAAGTGGCACGCTCGTTCCACAATAAGGTGGAACGAGTGGCGCATCCGTTTGGCCTTACGCCCAAACGGAGCTCGCTGCCCATTCCACCATATGGTAGAACGATAGCGGCGCCCAGGTCGGCCCTGGGGCCGACCCGAGTGCCGCAACCGTTCGGTCCAGCGGCCAAACAGTTGCGACGCTCTGTTTAGGCAAAACGGACCCAATTTTTTTTTAAATAAATTAATTCGAGCCGCCCGTTGGCAAGCCCAAATTATTAAAAAACCCGACAAAACGAGAAATTGAGTATATTTAAAAAAAATATGTTATTTGCTTATATATGTAAATTTTTTTTTTGGTTTTACAGTTTGATATTGCTGAGGCCCGTTCTAGACACAGACATACAAGGTCACGAGTTGTGACTGCCTCTGTCCGGAGGCAACAGACGGAACAGATATTGATGGGGGATGCCCATAGGGCACAGACTGAGGAGATGGCGGATGCCGTGAAGATGGACGGAGATGACTCTATGCCTCCTCAGAGTGCGTCCTCTCTACGAGTACCTGCTCAGACCATACCGAGGGGTCGTGACGGACATTTTGCTTCTACATCAGGGTCGTCTTCGGGTGAGAAATTTAAATTTAGTTATTATTATGTCATTTATTCATGATTATTAGAAAATATACGAATATTCTGAAATGAGTTTACTGTAATTTCAGGTAGCAGCAAGTGCTCGAGGAGTGATGGAGAGGACGACTGGATCATGAAGACCCTGGTTCCTGGGGGTCCATTTGATGGCCTTGTGATCCCGAGCTTTTTGGGACATGGCAGGATAGAGGCCTCCTCAGGTGTCAGACACGCTCAGTATATTGTGGGAAGCTGTGTGTATGGCACGGTGGTGCTTCTAGGGAGATCCAGACCCGTATAACGTCATCTGGATTGTCCCATTTACCAAGTATCATGTATGCCCACATTGATGCGTCCCTGATTGCGGCTTTTGTGGAGCAGTGGCAGCCAGACACGTCATCATTCCACATGCCATTTGGTGAGATGAGCATTATGTTGCATGATGTGTGGCAGATTTTACGCATCCCCATCGATGGGGCTATGGTGACTGCCGAGGCGAGTATTGAGGAGCTTCAGTCTTGTGTGATGGAGTTGTTTGGTATGACTTAGGAGGAGTTACAGAAGGGTCATTACTTTAATGGCGATATACGAGCGGCTTCCATCCTAGATTATTGTCAAGGAGATCGGATTCCTGATGCACAGGCTACAGCTTGGACGTTTCTTATGCTCGGTTGCACATTATTCGTGGACAAGAGTGGGGACCGCATTCGACCTTCTTGTCTGTTGGAGGTACAGGACTCGGTAGCTGGAGCCATTGGACTCTCGTGGGGCTCAGCTGCACTAGCATATCTATACCGTCATCTAGGTATTTCTAGCAGAGGAGACTGCGGGCAGATCATGGGTTGTCTAACACTGCTTCAGGCATGGATTTATGAGTACTTCCTGTGCTTCAGGCCTCAGTAGGAGGGAGTCACATTGGATCCGGCGCTTCCGAGGGCTTGCATGTGGCCATCTATACCGTTGGAGAAGAGTGGGGATCGACTGAGATCATATCGCGTCCGGCTTGATAGATTGATTGCTGATGAGGTACAATTTCAATTTAATTAAATAAACCAAATTCATTACTTTTATTACTTGTATGTTAATGTTGTTGTATACGTCTGTAGGTGATGTGGATGCCGCATGGTCCTGATGCCATTATGGATACCCCTAGGACGATATATGCCAGATGGATACGTTACAGGGATGTGATCAAGCTGTACATGCCGAGGAGATGCCTTCGCTAGCTAGGTTACATACAGACCATACCCCGACCGATCTTGAGGCCGTTGAAGTCCGTACGTCCTTGGTCTAGCTTGAAGTATCGGGTAGAAGTGCCCACAGACATGGCAGAGGACATTTGGACCTCGTTTCCCGAGGCAGCTGTGCTTGTACTATCTCGGTTCACTCTAGCACGGACTCCTTCGGACTGTGAGGAGCAGTACATGTTGTGATACTGATGCGCCTCACGGCGTTCGGTACCGCAAGGCTCACTAAGGGATAAGTGTACCCCGTCGTTATCAAGTAATAAAATCTGGAAAGTCCAGGTATCGAATCCACAGGATTTATTTACTACAAGTATCGAGCTACTTGGTCTCAGGTGTTATCTAGGCTGTGTGGGTTTTGAGTTGGTTTTGTTTAAGTTAATCTACTCCTAGTTGAATTACGCTACTCCTAGCTAAGTTATACTAATTCGAACTAAGTTATTCTACTCCTAACTAAGTTATTCTACTCCTAATTAAGTTAAACTACTCCTAGGTGATCTTTCACTAATGCAATTACCCGAAGGAACATGGTATGAACAATAATGATGAAGATAGATTATTAGGTCAATAGATTAAAAACCTAATCCAAGTCACTTGTATTCAAGGCGATTAACCCTACTTACCCTCCTGAAGCCCCTAGTGCGTGATTCCCTTGTAAGGCCGAAACTAGGTCTAAGGCTCAGCAATTTGGGCTTAATCAACTAAGAGGTCGCCAATCTCCTAGGCTCTGACTAGGTCAAATTCAGCTCGCAATATGTGCCTACTAGATTTTGGGGCTTTTGAATGAGTTAGACCAATTGAATCAAGCGTAAGACAAAGATTAAACAAATAATCATAGAACAAAATAAGAGCTAAAATATCATTAAAGGCGAAGAATATTGTCACAGAATATAATTAGCCTAAGATTCATAGACTGTATCAAAGGGTACAAACAAGGAAAGATAAAAGGTGATACGAAAATCCCTTTCAGGGAACCTATCTACCCTGCAGCCGGCTTCTTAGGTCTTAAGGACGGACCTTGAATAATTCTCGGTGGATGGAGCTTCGGAGCTTCTTCAATGGAGGTTGAAGGAGATGGAGAAGGTGGAGAGAATTCTTCAAGGGTGAAAAGCTAAGGTAATTTACAATAATGAAAGATATGTATTTTACAATTGGAAATTCTTATTTATAGACGCGGTTTGGGCCCTCTTTCTGACCTAATATTCGTATCCTTTTGCAGGTGGGAAGTCGTGGGGTCGGTAATCAGTCTTTTGATTGATTCCCACAGTTCAGCTTGCCGAGCTGGGCGAGCCAGCTCGCCCGAGCAGGCCCCTGAGGGCCTGCTCGGTGAGCTGGCTTGGCCTGCTCGGTGAACTGGCCTACGAAGGCCAGCTCGTCGTGCGGCAATGCCCAGAACGCCCGTGCGTGTCTGCTGAATGTCCCAAAATGCATTTTTCACCCGAATTCGTTCCTGCACATGCACGAAACTCTAAACAACATTGGTCCAAAGGCTAAATTGACCCGCCAATCGCTCATTTTAAGTGAAAACTCCGTTTGGTGCGACTTTTGGTGGATCAATTAGCTATAAAAGATAATGGAAATCTGACGTACATATTATTTTGGCCATATTTGCCTAAAATTACCAGAAAACGAGTCTAAACAACGAAAAGTTAATAAAACATTTCCAATTTCTAACTAACTCACACAAAAGCATATAAATGCGAGAATTGCTCGCTTATTCATGAAATAACGCTAAAAATCATCCTAAAACCGTACCCAAAGATAGGGGTTTTTGACCCCTGTCAAACCTCCTCGCACTTAAAACTTTACTTGTCCCCAAGTAAACTAAGAAACTAAACCGCAATCACAAGCAAGCTAGAAAACCTCCTGGTTTGACTAGGTGCTTGACACAATTTCGAGCATCTGTAATTACATGCATTCGGAAATACAAAGTATAGACACGATATCCAAAAGCCGCATTTCAATTATCACATGTCATATGTTTAAGAAAAAGGACACAGGTTCAATTAAACGAGCTTAAGGGGATAGCTAAGTAAAACACCTCACTATAGGTAGTTCACTCAATTCACACAATTTTGGTGGCTAAAGTGTTTACTCTCGGCTTATGTTCTTGCTTAGGATTACGTTGATTTTGCACGTTCATCCGAGTTCCTCTACTATGCTATATGACTTTGATGATATCAAAAACAGCTTCGAATTGGGGTTATAATGTGGTTAGAGGGTTAAAGGTACAACAAGGGTTAGGAGCTCTAGCGCTAGAAAAACACAGTTTAAAATAGCTTTAGCGAATTGTGAAGTGATTGAGCTTTTTATTCACATAAATATTTTTTCTGAGACGTTTCTAATTTTAAGACTTGGGAGACATGGTTCTCCTTCTTTTGTTCGTCTCTTTTCTTTTCCTTTTCTGTTTTTCTTTTTCTCTTTTTTTCTTTTTGGATAGTAATGCTCATTCACTTCTTAGTCTTTTGGATTGCTACTATGGTGCCATAAATAAAGATAAAGCGCTTAGAAGAAAACAAAGGCTCAATGCGAGCTTTGCAAAAACTTGGGTTAAGTAACAAACCAAGTGATGGTTTGCAAAAATTGGGTTAGAATGAAAGAAAAACTATAAGCTGCAAAATACAGGCTCAAAGGGGCTTCCTAGAGTAGATGAAAAAGAAAAAGAAGGTAAAGAAAAGGTTAATTCTAATGAGGCTGATTCATCGTTTATCATCTCAAATCATTGCATGTAGGTTCAACTCAGTATTAGGTGCAAAATCTGTAATCTTTCCACAAGTCAAAGCATTCACACAAAAATGTCAAGAAAAAGAGCTTTTTGATGTTCTCTGTTGAGCTCAAATTCAACTCACAGTTCTTGGGTTTCAATTTTGTGCTTACTAGTTCTCCCCAAACTCAAGTTTAATATCACATGCTTTCAATTCTTAAGTTATCTACCTAAGTAATGATTTTAGCATTTTTTCAAAAGTATGGTCTAAATGCAAACTTTAGCTCATGCTTTTACATATACAAGGATTGTGTCCTACACCTAAACTAGTTGTCATGCAATTTTAGATTCGGTTTTCAGCCCTCAAGGACAAATAACGAAGTTTAGATTCGAAGGAGGTTCACGGTTTTAGGTCCTAAACATGCAAAAACATAAATAAAACCCGAAACGTTAAACTAAACTAGACACAACGCAACAAAAATTTAAAAATTATACAAATTTTTTTAAGTTTGTCTACCCCTCCTCCTCACACTTAAATCATGCAATAAGTTCCAACATTGCATATAAGCCACTAAAATGCATGTGAAAGAAGTTAGGGTGGAGAAGACAACTTACTGATCGGCCGGGGGTATGGCCATGGCATGTTGTAGCGCTCACAGTAGTCTTTCGCTACATACTCAAGGCCTGTAAGTCTCCAATCCATGTTCTGTTCAAAATTGGTAAAATTGGTCCATTTGTTGAACAGTGTTAAAGGTTCGGAGGTTAAGGTCCCTCATCTCTGCCATCATTGTGTTCACTGCTTGGAATTGGGCATGCATCCCCGACTCTTGATATTCCGTGTGGTCCCCTGCTGCTGCAGCTGCAGTTTCTTCCTCCTCAGATTCTTCTTGCTCTTCCTCTCCCTGTTGTGGTGGATTCTGCGCTCGTTTCTGCGCCCTTCCGCTTGAGCCTGCTCCTCCAGATGGGTCCCTATTCAAAACTGAATGAAAATTAGATCTTCCCAAAAATTTGGAGTTAAGCAATGTAGGGTGGAAACCCTCTTCCTCGATGTCCAAATCTTTGAATTGGTCATCAAGGAAGTGGGTTACCAAGTATCCAAGTACAAGTGAGCCGCGTTTTCTACTTGTTTGGCTCTGAAAACCTTCAAAGATAGCTTTCACATTATCAACGGGTTTATGATTGGCCACACACCATAATATGAGCAATTATGTGCTCGAGACCTTGTTGCTCTCGTTTTTGCCTAGCAAGTTGTGTGCTACAAACTTGTGTACAAGGTTCAATATTGAGTCTAGGAGAGAGGTTGGGCTAGCAGTGCGGGAGTCATAATCTGATGACCCCGTTAATTGGTACCAGGCTTTGCTCAATGTCATG
The DNA here is from genome assembly GCF_963576675.1 of Euphorbia lathyris. Lineage (NCBI taxonomy): Eukaryota > Viridiplantae > Streptophyta > Magnoliopsida > Malpighiales > Euphorbiaceae > Euphorbia > Euphorbia lathyris. The sequence goes on along the minus strand of NC_088915.1, from coordinate 4,484,374 downwards.
GGTTCCTTAAAACCCGAGACTGCTTCAGGTGAGTTATAGACTCCCATACAAGCTGCTATCACAGTCTCACTGAGACGATAAGGTTTACCGTTCAGTTTGAAGGAATATTTATTAGTTCCTATAGGCAGTTTTTTTTTCAAGGTGGTTAGAAATTCTACGGTGTAGTTATCATATGCTAGAGTCCTTTTTGTGGCTAGGTGAAACCAGCCTTGAAATTTTAGGATTTCCTTGAAATCCTTTTCCAACCCTAGAGATGCTAGGTATTTCTGATCAATAATGACTCGAGTAGCATGGTCTTGCTTAGAAAACCGATCATATAATAGCGCCTCACGCTCATCGACTAACCCAAAAGGAGGATTATACTTAGCTTATAAGGCGTCACTGAATTCAATGTCGGAGTCGGCATCATTGTCAACCACGACCTTAGCCTTACCTTTTCTGCCCATAGCACCTGAGAGGTAGAACAAACAGACCAGTTAGAATATATTCATATAGTTAAAACCCAAATGTCCAAATATCCAACCTATAGGCATAAGTTGAAGTTTAGAAACTTAGGGACCAAAATGCAAGGTGTCGGTCCCTAAGATTAACCCGTAACTCTTAATCTGTGCAAACTCAATGAGGCCCAGTGACCAAAATGTGCTAAGAATATGAAAAGGAATCCTATTGATAAGTTTTCAACTATAAACTGCATAATTGCATTTTGAGCTAAAAATGGAGGTTTTACCCAATTTGAGCAATTTCTCCAAAACTCATAAATTAAGAACTTAAATCATACCCAAAGTACAAATTGATCATAATAATGTCATACATGGCAAGAAGATCAAGAAAAACAAGCAAACAAGTGATTAATTGAAAAAAAAAAGATAAAATCCCCAAAACCTAGGGTTACCCAATACTCCAAAACCAATGTTCTAAACTAAAATCTAATCCTAGAATCATGCGGGAAATAAAAAATAAGTAAGAATCCATACCTTGTTCGTTGATTTCGGGTTAGGATTGTGGATTTGGGGGTTAGGGTTGTGAAGAGAAAAGAAGAAAAGAGAAAGAAAGAAAGAAGAAAGAAGAAAGAAAGAAAAAGAGAGAAGGAAGGGGATGAATAGTCATCCCCTTTTTCTCTTTTTAATTTATATATATATATATATATATATATTTTAATTCGGGATAAAAATCTCGAATTGGCCCCTGCCGACCAGCTCGGCCAGCTCGGCGGCAGCGCCCTGCTCGCCCGAGCTGGGTCCCTTTGGGCGATTTTTTTTTAAACAAGCATAGGGGGAGACAAAACTTGACAAACCAGTAATAAATATAAGAACGACGAAGGCAAACAACAAAATTAACGAACAAGGAAAAGAAAAACGGTAAAATAATTGTTCAAGTTTTGAATTTAAACCGAGGAGAACTCCCCCTTACTCAATCCTTTCTCAAGATCTTCGGATTCTTCTCCGTTGTGCTTGGGAGAGAACCCTATGGCCTTTCCTATCTGTCCCCTATTGATCTGGGCTACCTGATTGCTCAGATCCTTGTAGAAGGCTTCATTATTAGCAAGCCTAGCCGAAATCTCTTTCAAGAGAGTCACCACTTCGTCAGATTCCTTAGGAGGTTACATTGGCCCTTGGTTCTGCTGTTGATATGGGGACATGCCAAGTCCCTGCTCTCTGTGCTCTTGGACAAAACCGTTGGGAGGTCTAAGCACATTCTGGTTTGAATTCCCATAGGATAGGTTTGTTGAAACACCTTTCCACAAGATTTTGATTTGACAAAATCATCCATGATTAAGAGGCAATTAAATTTAAATGCTTTGATTTAATTGTACTAATGAGTTTGTTCAATATTGAGTGCAAAAATATATATAAAGTAAAGACAGAACAAAAGTCAGCATAAGCAAAGCTGAGTGGAAAGCAACTCAGCATGACAGAATGGAAGCTGAGTGGAATAGGACTCAGAAGCAAAGCGAAGCTGACTAAAATTGAAGACTTCCTCAAAAGCGTTTACACAGAACGGAGCTGACCAAGAATGAACTCAGCTTAGAAGTTGAACATCCGAAGATTACGAAGAAAGCTAAATGACAGTCAGGACAGCATGAAGGATCCATTCACTAAAGGACAAAGTCTGCCAACCTTCTGCACCAATAATTGGAACCTCGAAGACACATAAAAAAACGGATTCCAAGAGTCATGGGTCATTGGATTATTGGTAAAAGACAACTGGCACAAACAGACAAGCCAGACGCAAGAAGACAAATCTGACGCCTGAAGAAAACAGAGAAAGGGAATGGCGGAGCAGTCTGAAGCTGACCAGAAATTGTTCCCCAAAAGAGCTGTTTTGGTGTTAACGGTAACAACAATTCAAACGATCCAAATCTGCAAACTCCTTCTATAAAAGGACAATGAAGAACCTTGGATTATCACTGAAGCATTAAGAGAAAATACAAAGAGAGAAAATCTTGAAAGCACTCAAATACAAAAAGATCTTACACCCACTTTTCTATTCTCTGTGTAAATGCTAGATTGATTGTTGTATAATCATCTAAAGTGTTCTTTAGCATAAAAAATAACAAGTTTGTGATCAATAGGAATATTGAGAGTGTTAAGCTGAGTGCTTGGTTGTAAGCATTCAGTGGTAGAAAAATCTAGGTGCTGGATTGTAGCACTTAGTAGGAGTTGAGTAGACGAATAGAGGAATGTACTCTTGCATATTGAACTGCCTTGTAATTGGTTTGTGCTCTACCGTTAAAGAGCTCAGTATTGGATTCAAAAAGCCTGGAGGACTCTGGGGACTGGATGTATGCAGAGAGGCCGAACCAGGATAAGTGATACTGAGTAATCTCTGAACTCTCTCTTATATTGTATGTGTTGTTTGCTATATTTACTCAGTATATAAATTGCCTAAGCTGACCTTGAGTAAATAAGTGGTGCTGAGTTAGAAGCTGACCTCCAAGAGTGTCAATTCTCAACTCACAAGAAAACAACTTTAGTCAACATCTGACTAAAGCTGTCTTCAAACATATCTCACCAAGCTGACCAAAAACTGAGTTAATAAACTCTCAAATTAACTAAGTCAGCTTAATTAAAACGCGAAAAAGTTATATTAGTTCCTAACCCCCCTTGGAACTAATTACCAGGGACCAACAAGTGGTATCAGAGCCTAAGCTCACTACTCAAAGATTTAACAATCTTGAGCTGATCCCTAAAAATGGGTGAGAATAGCACTCGGTTCCTTCCAGGAAACCAAACAACACAGATACTCCTTGAGGGACTATCAATCAATAGACCTCCCCTATTCTTTGGGTCAAATTATACGTTCTGGAAGAATATGATGAAAAACTTTATTCAAGCCACAAACATGAGTGCATGGCTTGCAATTGTTCAAGGTCCACATGTGCCATACAAAACTGTTAACGATGAGAAAATTGTTAAAAGTGAGGCTGAGTGGACAGAGGATGACCTTAGAAAATTATAAAATAATACTTCGGCTATAAACATGTTTCACTGTGCATTAGATGCTGCAGAATACAATAAGATTTAAGGTTGCGAGTCAGCACAGGAGATTTGGAAGAAGCTTGAAGTAACCTGTGAAGGCACAAGCAAAGTTAAGGAGTCTAAAGTCAATCAACATATGAGACTCTACGAGCTGTTTGAGATGAATGAGAATGAAGACATCTCAGAAATGAACACAAGGTTCACAAATATTATAAACGAGCTAAAAAGGCTTGGAAAGAACTTCATTGAAGAGGAACAGGTGAAGAAAATTCTGAGAAGTCTACCTAAGAGTTGGCAAGCAAAGAAAACAGCCGTAGAAGAAGCTCAAGACTTGACTACCTATAAATATGATGAGCTGATCGGATCCCTGCTGACCCATGAAATCTCTATGAAAAACTTTGAAGCTAAAGAGAAAGAAAAATCAGAAGATAAGAAACAAAAGTCACTTGTCATGAAAGCTGACTCGACTGAAGCTGAGTCAATTGATGATGAGGAAATAGCCATGTTCACCAGAAAGATGAAGAAGCTGTTCAGAAGGAATGATAGGAACGGAAAAAGGTCATTTAGAAGAAATGAAAAGTATAAAGCCGAGTCAAGTGACAAGTACAAGAAGGACAGCTCGAAGTCTGTCACATGCTTTGAGTGTCATCAAACTGGGCACATCAAGTCAAGCTGTCCCAACCTCAAAAAGGAGAAGAAGGGAAGCAAAAAGGCTATGGTAGCCACATGGAGTGATAGTGATGTGTCAACATCATCCGAAGCTGAGCAAAATGAAACAACCAACATATGTTTCATGGCAGATGATGGAGCTGACCAATCCCAATTTGAGCAAGCTGACCTCTCTGAAGATTCCGAGCAGGAGGAAAACAACAATGAGGTAACATCCTTACTTTTGCTTAGAAATGAAATGGTAAATGCCCTGAGTGACTTATATACACTAACTAAGAAGTGTAACAAAAATATTAAGGCACTCAGCAGGCGCTGTGATGAGATTGATGAGGTCAAACTGAGTGACCTCCGATATCTTCTCCAGGACAACTCTAACTTGCATACCAACATGCAAATCTTACATAAGTTTGTCACGGAGGTTCAATCTGAGTCAAAGAAACTTAGAAAGGATATCACAATGTTACAGAGTTAAGGGAAGGGCTCAAATAGAAATAAACTCCATGCTGAGTACGCAAATACTAGTCAGCATAAGCAATTTACTCAATGTGAGTGTTGTGGAAAAAGGGGACACACAAAGGATGTGTGTTGGCATAACAAGCGGATTGTCCAATGTGACTTCTGCGGAAGAAAAGGGCATACCAAAAAATTATGTTGGCATGCCCAACACAATAATGCTGACCATACTCAGTTCAATCCATAAAGGGTACCTTTTTGTGATTTCTGTGGTAAGCCAGGCCACACCATAAAAGTATGCCGTCACAAGTTAAAATATGATTTTGCACCTGTTTATACTAACAAGAAAGGACCCAAAAGGAATTGGGTACCTAAAAATGAATAGTTTGAACTGCAGATCAGCTTGACATGCGTGGAGAAGTCAAAACTATGGTATATAGACAGCGCATGCTCAAGGCATATGACATGTGATGAAACTCAGTTCATCACACTATAGCTTAAATGAGGTGAAAGTGTAAGCTTTGGAGACAACAAAAAGGGTAAGATAGTCGGCTCAGGTACTATCGGAGGTAACCCAACTATTGAGTTTGTCTCCTTAGTTAAAGGTCTCAAATACAATCTGCTGAGTGTAGCTCAGCTTTGCAAAAGCGGCAGAAAGGTTGTATTTGATGATACTAAGTGTCAAATACTCGAGGGAAATACAAATGAATTAATTTTAACTGCCCCTCGTGTAGAAAATGTATACATGTTAAACTTAGAAAAACAGTTTTCTAAAAACATATGCTTAGTGTCTAAAGAGGACAACTCCTGGCTATGGCATAGAAGACTTGGGCATGTCAGCATGGACCTTCTTGCCAAATTAGCTAGAAAGCAATTAGTTGAGGGATTACCCAAATTAAAGTTTGAAAAAGATCAGCTGTGTAAAGCTTGTCAGCAAGGCAAACAAACTAAAAAGTCATTTCATAGCAAAAATATTGTCTCAACCAAAAGACCATTGGAATTACTACACTTGGATCTTTTCGGACCTATCCAACCACTCAGCTTGGGAGGTAAGAAATTTTCCTTAGTTATTGTAGATGATTTCTCTCGGTACACTTGGATCATCTTGCTGAGCAGCAAGGATGAAACTTTTGAGATGTTTACCACACTGATTAAAAAGCTTGAAAATGACAAAGACCTAAGAGTAGCTCACATTAGAAGTGATAATGGTGGAGAATTCAAAAACCAACAGTTTGATGAATTCTGTGAAACCAGTGGTATTGACCACAACTTCTCTGCTCCTAGAACACCTCAACAAAGTAGGGTCGTTGAAAGGAAAAATAGAACCATTGTCGAAATAGCTAGGACAATGCTGAGTGAAAATAGACTTCCAAAGTACTTCTGGGGTGAAGCTGTTCACACGGCATGTTACATACTGAATAGGGCTCTAGTTAGACATATACTTAAGAAAACCCCATATGAGCTTTGGAAAGGACGAAAGCCCAACATTGGATACTTTCGTGCCTTTGGGTGTAAATGCTTTATACTCAATACAAAAGACAACCTTGCTAAATTTGATGTTAAAGCTGACGAGGCGATCTTTTTAGGGTACTCAACAAACAGTAAAGCATATAGAGTATTTAACAAAAGAACTCAGGTTGTAGAAGAATCTGTATATGTTGAGTTTGATAAAACTGACCCTACAGGTAAGTCAGCTCAGCCTGAAGAAGATGAACCAAGCTCAGCTTCCGCTGATCAACCAGAAGCCTCTGTGTCATCTATACAGGAGCTGACCCAAGGTAAGCAAGAAATTGAAATATCATTTGCTGACCAATCTATTCCTGTAGAGATTGTAGAAACACCTCTTCCGAACAATTCAACATTGCCCAAGGAAATAAAGATCCCAAGAGGACATACTGAACAGGCCATTCTTGATGCTGCCAACAACAAGTTGATGACCAGAGATCAGCTTAGAAAATACCTTAGCAATGTTGCCTTCGTCTCAATGCTTGAGCCAAAGAATTTTGCTGATGCTGAGCAAGATGAATATTGGATAAATGCCATGCAAGAAGAACTTGATCAATTCACCAGAAATGAGGTATGGGATCTAGTACCTAGACCTAGGAATCAAAAGCCCATAGGAACCAAATGGGTCTTTAGAAATAAACTAGATGAGCATGGAAATGTGATTAGAAACAAAGCTCGACTTGTAGCCCAAGGCTATAGTCAGCAAGAAGGTATAGACTATGGAGAAACATTTGCACCTGTTGCTAGGCTATAAACTATACGTATATTGTGTGCCTATGCTAGTTTCATGAATTTTAAACTATACCAAATGGATGTGAAAAGTGCATTTCTTAATGGCTTTATAAACGGAGAGGTATATGTTAATCAACCTCCTGGGTTTGAAGATTTAAAGTTTCCAAACCACGTTTATAAACTAAAAAAGGCCTTGTATGGCCTGAAACAAGCTCCAAGAGCTTGGTATGAGAGGTTGACCAATTTCCTGCTGACCAGGAACTATGTCAGAGGAAAAGCTGACACAATCTTGTTTATTAAGAAAAAGGGTAAACATACCCTACTTGCACAAATATACGTAGATGATATAATATTTGGTGCCACTGACGAGTCTTTGTGCAAAGAATTTAGTCAACAGATGCAAACTGAGTTTGAAATGTCAATGATGGATGAACTCAACTTCTTCATTGGACTTCACATCAAGCAAGGTAAGAATGGCATCTTTATAAGTCAGTCTAAGTACACCAAAGAAATGTTAAAGAAATTCAGCATGGTAGATTGCAAACCAATATCAACCCCCATGGGTATTGATACTGTCCTATGCAAGGATGAGAAGAGTAAGTCAGTTGATAGTAAACTCTATCGAGGTATGATAGGTTCTTTACTCCATCTCACTGCTAGTAGACCGGATATTCAATACTCAGTATGCTATTGTGCTAGATATCAAGCTGACCCCAGGGAATCTCATCTAACTGCTGTAAAAAGAATTTTTCGATACTTGCAAAGCTCAGTTGATGCAGGTCTATGGTATCCAACTTCAAATGACTTCACACTCACTGGATATACTAATGCTGACTACGGACGAGATAAGCTAGAACGGAAGAGTACTTCGGGAGGATGTTATTTCATTGGAAGCTGTCTAGTATCTTGGTTCAGCAAGAAGCAATCATCTGTAACCCTGTCTACAACCGAAGCTGAGTACGTGGCTGCTAGAAGCTGTGTTGCACAAGTCCTATGGATAAAGCAACAGCTTGAGGATTATGGAGTCAAAACAAAGACAATAGAGATCAAATGTGACAACAAAAGTGCCATTGATCCATCTAAAAATCCAGTCCAACACAGCAGGATGAAGCATGTTAGCATAAGGCATCACTTCATCAGAGACCATGTACTAAAAGATGAGATCAAGCTGACCTATGTGCCAACAAATGATCAGCTTGCAGATATCTTCACTAAGCCCTTAGCACGAGAACAATTCAATATACTGAGGGAAGCCATTGGTATGTCAAATCCACTCTAAATAATTCTGTATGATTGAATGATTGCTATACTGAGTGGAAATTTGAATGAATGTGCAAATGCCATGCTAAGTAAATTAACAATAAATATCTACTCTCTATTAAGTTTAAAAATAGAAAAATAACCTCATGCTAAATAGACATAAACATTGAGTGGTTATACTGAGTAGATACAAATGTTGAGTAAATATCCTATGCTGAGTAGATAGACATATTGAGTCTTCATCTTATGCTGAGTAGAAGCACATACTGAGTGCTCAAACGTATGCTGAGTTATTTAGAGATAGACAAAACATGGGCACTCAACATCACGAATGCTTCGAATTCTAGAAAAATCAAAAAGAAACCCACTCGCGTAAAATGAACCTACACGTGTAACCTCTGGCACCTTGGAAAGACGCACATTAATGGCAAAACCCATGCGCCGAAGATGTCATAAATGACAGTATCTTTGTCGGTTGGACGTCCCTAGGCAAAACGGCTAGTTAATGAATAAGGGCCGCCATAAACCTATATAAAAAGTGAAAGAATCCCCACTCTTCACTCTTTACGCTTGTAATCTCCTGCAATCGAACTTCTCTCTCTCCTTAAAACCTCAAAACATTCAACAATGGCTTCCGGCAAAAACAAAACCCCTAAAACTCAAACCTCAAACAAACCCACTCAGGCTGACCACGTGGGTCCTTCGACACAAATAGAAAGAAAAATGATCAAAGTACACACAAAGGTCAACAATCTGGAGGTTCTAAAAAGCCGATGGTTTTCTCCAAGCTTTGTCTCATTTGAGAAACCATTCTGTGAATGGATCGAGAAGAACAAGTGGAAATGTCTCTTCTCTCTTTCAGGAACAACCTATCCCAGGTTAGTACGGGAATTCTACTCGAATCTACATATTGATGCAGATGACTCTGACTATTTGGAGACCACAGTTAAAAGTTAGAAAATCATCGTAACCCCTGCCTATCTAGCCACCTTACTAGATTTACCAGACGAAGGAATTCAGTTTAGAACGACGAAGGAGAAAGTGCCAAAAGACACGGCTGAGAAGCTCAAGGGGTTTTGTAAACCCAAGGATCATAAGGGTGAAATACCTAGCACCTGTATGGGAAAAGAACAGAAGATGGTCCATTACATGCTGACCAACTTCATCTTCCCCAAACTCAACTCAGCTTCATCCGCATCAAACTTCAAACAGTGCTTCATCTGGCATATGTTGACCTACACTCCGCTTAATCTTCCCGTCTTCCTAGTTGGAGCTTTTCAACAAGGTGGTAAGAAACTCCGTTTGGGGTCTCTAATCACAAAAATTCTCGAGGACAAGCAGATAGAAACGATCAATGAAACAAGTAGCTTGGGAAATGAAATCACTGCAGTTCTACTGGATGGACTGTTATACAATCAACCCTTAAAAGGATATGAAGGAGCTGGGGATGCTGAGGGAGATGAAGAAGCTGAGCAACCAGATGCTGAGCTTGAACATGAACCTGAAAAAGAAGTAGAGACTCATACTGAGTCCCCTAAGATAGCTCAGCCTGAGCAGAAGAAGAGGAAGAGAAAGGCTCTTGAAACCTGCTCTAAAGACATCCATGTTGTCCCCAAAAAGGTGAGACTTGTGTATCAGGAAAAAGCCAAAGCTGACAAGGCTAAAGAGCAAGCTGAGTTAGCAGAGAAGAGAAAAAGGCAAGATGAGCCTGAGGATAAAGAGGAAACTCCTGAATCCCCTTTAAAGAAAAGGAAGAAGGTTAACACCTTACAAATAGTTAAAACTGCTCCTCTAAATGAGGCTATCTCTACAGGTCATGGAACTGACCTAGACAAAGCAGTTGAGAAAGGAACTGAGCAACAAGTTGTAGATGAAACTCATGCTGAGGAAGAATTTAATACTGAGCATGAAGAACATACCAATGTTGAGAAATCTCAGGCGGATGCTGAACAGGGAGAAAGAGAAAGTGATGATGTTGAGGGTCATGTTGAGCAACGTGTAGAAGAGGAGACAGTTGCTACTGAGTCCAGCGACGAAATTCAAGCTGACCCTTCATCCCCAAAAGCTCCGACACGACGAAGACTTAAGAAAAAGGCGCAAAAGCAAATTGATCTTATGGATGCTTTTCCTGCAGAAGAAATTGAGGATGACCTCTCCAACATCCAGTTCAAATATTTCTCGAATGAGACTGAGTCACCACCAGAAAATCTTGTATAAAAACAAGCCTCTGTTACTCCGGATGAGGAACAAGCCAAAAACCCTGCAGATCCAATCCAAGCTGCTCAAGGTGACACACTTCCTGTTTCCACCTCACCTCTTCAAGCTGAGTAGATTAACTTGCTAATCAAACTCCACCTCCAACACAACATGTTGATGACTCAACTCATCAAATCAATCAAAGTCCAGGTACCAATCAAGGTACTCAATCTGGCAGAGAACCAACTCCTCCACCACCATCAAACTCAATACCAACCTCTGAGCCCAATGCTGATCAATTCGTATACTTGAATGCTACTGAGTTCGGACGCCATGTCATTGCTTCTGCTCAGTCCTTGCTTCAAGATTTCAATACTACTCAAGCTGATGGTCACCAATCTACTCAAGCTGAGTCCTCCCACCTGTCAGGTATTACTCAGCTTCTGAATGAACTTTGAGGACTAAAAGATCTGGTTAGCATTATCACTACGGTTCAAACTCAGCAACCGAATCAAGGGCAAATAGCAAAACTGACCGAACTAATGCTTACAATGGCAACCCATATGAATTCACTTGAAGGGCAAGTTCAAAAATTGTCGGCAGTCAATCCAGAGTATGCAACTTCAACTGAACTGCAAGAATATTTTGTTAAGTTAAATGCGGAACTGACCAAATCTAGTGCCATTGCCCATACTGAGTATGCTACCTCTGCTGAGTTGCATGATTGCTTTACCAAGCTGAATGCTGAGCTGACCAAATCAAGTCCACCCAGCAATACTGAGTTTGTCACCTCTGCCGAACTCCAACAATACTTCACCAAGCTTAATGTTGAGCTGACCAGTACACGTGACTTATTATCCTCCTTCTCTCAGTGTACTATTGACCAATTAAGTGAAGCAGTCAGACTTCTCAACATAGACAGAGCACAGATGGATGTTGATCCAGTCTCCAACAGTGAACTCATGAGCTTTTCACAAGCTATCATGAAGGCAATGCGCATCAACAATGCTCAGCGTATGTTCTATGATTCTGCCCTGCTAAAGTTGTACCATCAATCTTTTGGTCAGATCACAAGCTCGCTCACCTGGCTGAGCAAATCCCATGAATGCCTCCTTAGCATGATCAGCAGCTCCCTTCGGTTTCCTAGGCATGTCCAGGACGATAGTGTACCAGTCATTGATGGCTTGGGTGAAAGCACTAAAAGGCTTCAGCGCTACTCCCATTATCTCTCATCTGCAGCTCGAAATGAAACCTTCCTCTACAAACCCGATGATGGCAAAACGGGGGAGACAAGTCAAGGAGGAACTCAGCCTCAGCCTGCAGGTAATGCTTCTGGAAGTAAAGAGAAAGGCAAAGGAATTGCTCATACTGACCACCAAGCTCAGAAGAAGAAGAAGTAGAACTAGATGTAGTCTAGTCAAGTAAATGTTGTTTGTTTAGCACTTGCATGGAAACGTTTATATGTCCTGGTTGACTTTATCTTTTTACTTAAATCTATGTCAAGTACAATTTCCTCAAACTGGTCGATAAAACTAAACAAACAAATTAAGAAGCAAAACAAAGCTGACTTAAAATTAAAAAGAAAAATCAGATCTTGAAAAATCCAACATTTAACTAAGTCAGCATACACAAGTGTCTTAAAACTAATTCAATTAAACATTGGAAGGTTTAGAATTAAGTTAAGACAATATGTGCAACCCTTATGGGGGAGTCATTCCAAAAATATCAATCATAGGGTAACTTATAACTGAGTTCCATAATTATGTATTTTGCCAACATCAAAATGGGGGAGTTTGTTGAAACACCTTTCCACAAGATTTTGATTTGACAAAATCATCCATGATTAAGAGGCAATTAAATTTAAATGCTTTGATTTAATTGTACTAATGAGTTTGTTCAATATTGAGTGCAAAAATATATATAAAGTAAAGACAGAACAAAAGTCAGCATAAGCAAAGCTGAGTAGAAAGCAACTCAGCATGACAGAATGGAAGCTGAGTGGAATAGGACTCAGAAGCAAAACGAAGCTGACTAAAATTGAAGACTTCCTCAGAAGCGTTTACACAGAACGGAGCTGACCAAGAATGAACTCAGCTTAGAAGTTGAACATCCGAAGATTACGAAGAAAGCTAAATGACAGTCAAGACAGCATGAAGGATCCATTCACTAAAGGACAAAGTCTGCCAACCTTCTGCACCAATAATTGGAACCTCGAAGACACATAAAAAACTAATTCCAAGAGTCATGGGTCATTGGATTATTGGTAAAAGACAACTGGCACAAACAGACAAGCCAGACGCAAGAAGACAAATCTGACGCCTGAAGAAAACAGAGAAAGGGAATGGCGGAGCAGTCTGAAGCTGACCAGAAATTGTTCCCCAAAAGAGCCGTTTTGGTGTTAACGGTAACAACAATTCAAACGATCCAAATCTGCAAACTCCTTCTATAAAAGGACAATGAAGAACCTTGGATTATCACTGAAGCATTAAGAGAAAATACAAAGAGAGAAAATCTTGAAAGCACTCAAATACAAAAAGATCTTACACCCACTTTTCTATTCTCTGTGTAAATGCTAGATTGATTATTGTATAATCATCTAAAGTGTTCTTTAGCATAAAAAGAACAAGTTTGTGATCAATAGGAATATTGAGAGTGTTAAGCTGAGTGCTTGGTTGTAAGCATTCAGTGGTAGAAAAATCTAGGTGCTGGGTTGTAGCACTTAGTAGGAGTTGAGTAGACGAATAGAGGAAGGTACTCTTGCATATTCAACTGCCTTGTAATTGGTTTGTGCTCTACCATTAAAGAGCTCAGTATTGGATTCAAAAAGCCCGGAGGACTCTAGGGACTGGACGTAGGCAGAGAGGCCGAACCAGGATAAGTGATACTGAGTAATCTCTGAACTCTCTCTTATGTTGTATGTGTTGTTTGCTATATTTACTCAACATATAAATTGCCTAAGCTGACCTTGAGTAAATAAGTGGTGCTGAGTTAGAAGTTGACCTCCAAGAGTGTCAATTCTCAACTCACAAGAAAACAACTTTAGTCAACATCTGACTAAAGCTGTCTTCAAACATATCTCACCAAGCTGACCAAAAGCTGAGTTAATAAACTCTCAAATTAACTAAGTCAGCTTAATTAAAACGCGAAAAAGTTATATTAGTTCCTAAACCCCCCTTGGAACTAATTACCAGGGACCAACAAGGTTCGGGTGCTGAGGCCTCCTGTAGTTGTTGTTGTTGTTGTTGTAGTTGTTGTAGTTGTTGTTGGGGTTGTAGTTGTTATAGTTCTAGTTGTATCTCGGTTGCCCCCTAACATAATTGACCATCTCCACCCCGTCTCCAGCGAAGGGGCTACCTGCCTGATAATCCTTTCCATGGTGGTCGCCACCACAGTGCACACAGGTGGGAGGTTGGCTAAACTTAGCCAACAGGACATCCATCTTCCTACTAAGATCTGCAACAACCGGGTTTGGTTCCTGATCTTCCACAGCAAACACCCGCTGCCTTGTGGGGCTAGCAAGTTTCTCCTCTTACCATTGCACACTCTTCCTAGCCAGCTCATTGATCATGTCGTACGCTTCCGTTGTTGTCTTCCTAAACAAATCTCCACCCGCTGCAGAGTCTACAGTAGCTCTGTTAGTGGGTGTCAAACCGTGATAGAAGAGGCTTACTAATTGATGTTTAGGTATGTCATGATGAGGGCACATGCGTAGCATTTTCCTGAATCGGGTCCAAGATGTGTGGAGCGCTTCGTGCTCGGGTTGGTGGAATGAGGTGATCTCACCCCTAAGCATAGCTGTCTTCGAGGGAGGAAAGTAGTAGGACAAGAACTCCTTCTCCAATCCTGCCCAAGTTGTGATTGACCCGAGCTCTAATGTTCTTAGCCATTCCAGAGCTTGCCCGGTTAGTGAAAATGGAAACAGCTTCAGTCTAGCGGTATCTTGAGGGACCCCATTTGTTCTTGCAGTGTTTGCGCACATTAGGAAGTGATCCAGATGATCATTCGGGCTCTCATGCGCTTCTCCTCCAAACAGTCATGTTTGTTGAATCAAGTGGATTATGCCCGACTTGATCTCATAGGTGTTGGCCGATATGTTCGGAGCAGCGATGTCGGACAGGTGTTGGTGTCGGTGTGGTGCTAAAATCTCGCTCATCAACCGAGTGTCAGTTTCCGGTCCGGTATTCTCAACATTTCGATTGTTGTTGGGAGGATTAGTCTCAGCCATTTTGATAGGCTTAGTGATCTCGTCTGGTTTGATAGTCCTGTTTTGCTCGCTCCTGCGAAGAGTACGTTCAAGTTCAAAGTTAAGAGGGACACACGGTATTTCCGCTGATCGAGTATGCATATGTTGAAAAGAAAAGATAAATAAAAATAAAAATGTTTTCCTTGAGAAGGAAAGTACGACTACGGAAGATACAGAGTTCGAGAATGTACAACCTTCTTTATGTAATATGTGAACATGTATATGATACTATATAAACAAGTTTGGACAAGTATAAAGTATTGACAAGTATAGATGGTATGAACACGTATAAATATAAACACGCATTTGCATAAGCAAGTATAGATACAAACAAGTTCAAGTATACATATAAGCAAGTATAACTATTAACAAATATAAACAAGTACTTGTGATATGAACAAAGAATATTCACAAGAGAATCGTATATAAACAAACATTTGTATAAACGAATATAAATATAAATGAGTATAATTATAAACAAGTATGAATGTAAGCAACTATAAACAAGTATACATGTATAAACGATATAGACAAAGGACATTCACAAAAAGAATCGTATATAAACAAGTGTATGTATAAACAAGTATATGTATAAACATGTATAGATATAAATGAGTATAATTATAAACAAGTATGAATGTAAACAGCTATAAACAAGTATACATGTATAAACGATATAAACAAAGGATATTCACAAGGAATGCCTAAACTAACAAATCGACCTTTGGTTCGATATTGCAGAAGAAATAAATCCCCGGCAACGGCGCCACAAACTTGATGCGCCTCACGGCGTTCGGTACCACAAGGCTCACTAAGGGATAAGTGTACCCCGCCGTTATCAAGTAATAAAATCTAGAACGTCCAGGTATCAAATCCACATGATTTATTTACTACAAGTATCGAGCTACTTGGTCTCAGGTGTTATCTAGGCTGTGTGGGTTTTGAGTTGGTTTTGTTTAAGTTAATCTACTCCTAGTTGAATTACGCTACTCCTAGCTAAGTTATACTAATTCGAACTAAGTTATTCTACTCCTAACTAAGTTATTCTACTCCTAATTAAGTTAAACTACTCCTAGGTGATCTTTCACTAATGCAATTACCCGAAGGAACATGGTATGAACAATAATGATGAAGATAGATTATTAGGTCAATAGATTAAAAACCTAATCTAAGTCACTTGTATTCAAGGCGATTAACCCTACTTACCCTCCTGAAGCCCCTAGTGCGTGATTCCCTTGTAAGGCCGAAACTAGGTATAAGGCTCAGCAATTTGGGCTTAATCAACCAAGAGGTCGTCAATCTCCTAGGCTCTGACTAGGTTAGATTCAGCTCGCAATATGTGCCTACTAGATTTAGGGGCTTTTGAATGAGTTAAACCAATTGAATCAAGCGTAAGACAAAGATTAAACAAATAATCATAGAACAAAACAAGAGCTAAAATATCATTAAAGGCGAAGAATATTGTCACAGAATACAATTAGCCTAGGATTCATAGACTGTATCAAAGGGTACAAACAAGGAAAGATAAAAGGTGATACGAAAATCCCTTTTAGGGAACCTGTCTACCCTGCAGCCGACTTCCTAGGTCTTAAGGACGGACCTTGAATAATTCTCGGTAGATGGAGCTTCGGAGCTTCGGAGCTTCTTCAATGGAGGTTGAAGGAGATGGAGAAGGTGGAGAGAATTCTTCAAGGGTGAAAAGCTAAGGTAATTTACAATAATGAAAGATATGTATTTTACAATTGGAAATTCTTATTTATAGACGCGGTTCGGGCCCTCTTTCTGACCTAATTCGTATCCTTTTGCATGTGGGAAGTCGTGGGGTCAAACGTGTCTTCGTGGGGTCGGTAATCAGTCTTTTGACTGATTCCCGCAGGTCAGCTTGCCGAGCTCGGCGAGCCAGCTCGGCGAGCTGGCCTTTATAGTCCAGCTCGCCCGAGCAGGAAGGGCCTGCTCGGCGAGCTGGCCTACGAAGGCCAGTTCGTCGTGCGGCAATGCCCAGAACACCCGTGCGTGTCTGCTGAATGTCCCAAAATGCGTTTTCACCCGAATTCGTTCCTGCACATGCACGAAACTCCAAACAACATTAGTCCAAAGGCTAAATTGACCCGCCAATCGCTCATTTTAAGTGAAAACTCTGTTTGGTGCGACTTTTGGCGGATCAATTAGCTATAAAAGATAATGGAAATCTGACGTACATGTTATTTTGGTCATATTTGCCTAAAATTACCAGAAAACAAGCCTAAACAACGAAAAGTTAATAAAACATTTCCAATTTCTAACTAACTCACACAAAAGCATATAAATGCGAGAATTGCTCGCTTATTCATGAAATAACGCTAAAAACCGTCCTAAAACCGTACCCAAAGATAGGGGTTTTTGACCCCTATCAGGTACTACCTGCATTCACACCCTCAGCTACTGCCGGATATGCCTACACCCGGACCGATTATTCATACTCGCTCGAATAGTGAAGTGGTAAGTAATTTAAGTTTTAATCAATTTATTTACAATTATCAAATTATCTTAAATGAAATGATATTTATTCATTTTGGGTTATTTCTTTTGCCAGTGGGTTAGCCGTTTCTCTAACTCGGGAGAAAGTGCATTGGAGGCGATGAACCTTCTTGATGAGGATGTTGCGACTAAGTGGAGACAGTCGTACGACCAGATTTTGGATGCTTGGCATTCGACCAAGTGATTTGTGGTTGTGTTTTAGTACTTTTTATTATAATTGGACGGATAATATATGTATTATGTACTTGGTATTTTAGTACTTTAATTTTATAAGTACGTTGTTTAATATTGTTTGTTATCCAGAATCAAACAGAATTCAATCAGAATCAACCTGTAACATATATAGAGCTAACTAGATCAATCCAGAACATTACAGAATGAATACAGACACAACCTGTAACTCGACTGAACAAAACTGTGTCAAAACTGTAAATGTTTGTTATCCAGAATCAAACAAAATTCAATCAGAATCAACCTGTAACACATATAGAGCTAACTGGATCAATCCAGAACATTACAGAATGAATACAGACTCAATACAGACACAACCTGTAACTCGACTGAACAAAACCGTGTCAAAACTGTAAGTGTTTATTATCCAGAATCAAACAGAATTCAATCAGAATCAACCTGTAACACATATAGAGCTAACTGGATCAATCTAGAACATTATAGAATGAATACAAACTCAATACAGACACAACTTGTAACTCGACTGAACAAAATTGTGTCAAAACTGTAAGTGTTTGTTATCCAGAATAAAAAAGAATTCAATCAGAATCAACTTGTAACACATATAGAGCTAACTAGATCAATCCAGAACATTACAGAATGAATATAGACTCAATACAGACATAACCTGTAACTCGACTGAACAAAAATGTGTCAAAACTGTAAATGTTTGTTATCCAAAATCAAACAGAATGAGGATCAACTTGCATATAATGAGCATACTGATTCTCGAGAGCAATATGATAGAACTGACTAACCAAGTCTCTACCTTCGGACCCATCCTTCCCCATCTTATCTCTATAGTTGTAGACGTGTTTAATTGTTGGGTTGTCTTCGGGATGCTTTTCTTTAACGGTTGCTAAAATAGCACAAGGCTTTGCTTGAGCTGAACTCGTATCACGAACAATTAATTTAGATGCGGTACTAAGTCCGCTCATCTGCCGACTTCCCTCTAGATACACACGTAACGAATGATTGTGCTGACCAGTTAATCCAGCCTTAGCCTTTATCCCCCAACCGGTAAGATCTGACCGTTGATAGGCTTTAATCTCAAATTTACACCTGCACGCTTTAGTTTTAGTTTTTCGTATTAACCCTGCATCATCTGTTCTCCCTCTGTAGTGTTCACTCTGTGAACATCTCAATTGCTTTTGCTTTCCACCATGTTTATGCGAAGATATTATAATCTCAAACCCAATTCGAATAGCTACATATTTTGCCCAAGTAACAGAATCTTCACACGAAGGGAAAACGGTGTCCGTTATAAAACGGGAACTGTAATCAATGCCGTCGGGTTGTCAATCTTCTAACGGTTCCTGAATATATAAAAAATGCATAATATGTATTAACAATACGCGCAAAAATGTAAAAGAAATGGCATTCGGGTGCATAATAGGTAGTAAGAATACGCGTAAAAATTAAAAAATTAGGGCTTATTCGGGCAGCCTGCACGTTAAAAATTAAAATTCCGAGCTTGTTCGGGCCTCGTATAGGCTAAACGGACATGCTGCCCCGTTAAAAAGCAAAAAATGGCCAAATTAGGCCTAAACGGGCAGCCTGTCCGTTCCACCGTCGGTTGGAATGGGTAGGTCACTCTGCCCGTCCCACGGCGGAACGAGCCCAGCGTGCCGCCTGTTCCGCAGGTGGAACGGGCGGCGCGCCCTGCGCGTTCCGCTAGTGGAACGCTCGTACACAGGCCGAACGGGTAGTTCATCCGGTCGGCCTGCGCCGCCCGTTTAGGCCAAATCCGTAAAAAAAGTTTTCAAAATTTAAAAAACGAAATTTTAATTTAAATTTATATCGTAGGATTACCTCGTGTTCGAAATCATGGTCTTCGGGAATGTTCGGATCCGTTTTCGTCAAATTCGGGTTTTTAGGCTTGGGAGAGAAAAAAATTTGAGTTTTTGAAAAAAAATAATTAGGAGAGCATAAATGTGAAAAGGATGCTGTGGGCAATATACCCCATTTACCCTATTTTATTTCTCATATATATATATATATATTTTTTAATTTTGTAAAACAAAACGGTAGCGTTGGAATAGCGCCATTTCGTATTTCTACTTCAAAATAGGGGGTACTGAGGGTTGCTGAAACCATTTGTCGCTCGTCGCAGCTGCTGTAGGCAAGTTATTCAGAAGCTCTGAAGGCTCTGCTGTTTTTTTTCCCGCCCAACCCAAATGAGGGCCGCGACTCAACAATACACTCTCTAGCTTCACTCTTTGAACCCTAATTTCTCTATATTCAAATTCTTCTCCAACACTTTTAGGTATTTTCCCGTCCTCCAGGGTGAACCATGGTTGTTGTCGAAAATGATGAAACCGTAAGATCAATTGAAATAGAAGAAAGTGTTGAAGGTGGCATTGAAGAAGTTTTCAATGATTACTACTTCCAGAAGATCGGAAAACCGATTCCCATAGTTAATGGCGACTCTACTATTTTTGATTTACAATCTCTTCCAACTCGACCTCTTGCTGTCTCCGAGGTCCACCGTCTCATCTTTCTCGCACATCCCTCAGGTATTGTGGTATCTTGTTACGATGGTGGAATTTCATTTGTGGATTTTCTAATTCGGTGTTTTTTTTCAGGTTTTTTTGTAGCCAGAACCAAGGATGTTATGGATGCAGCGAAGGAGATTGAGGCTAAGGGCACTACTACTTCTATAGGGGACTTGAGTATCGCGAATGTTTCCATTGGGAAAGTTAGCATTCTTTCTCTTTCGTCGGATTCTTCTACCCTTGCTGCATGTGTTGATGCAGTTGTTCATTTTTTCGGTATTGATTCTCTTCTCAAAAAGGTAATGTTGATCATTTTTCTTCTTCTTTTTATTTGTCTGTTATTTTTTTCTTATCAAATAGTTGTGCCATTATATAGGACCTTAAGCCATTATCCTCTTGTTCACTGAGCGATTCAAGTGCTACTATCAAGGATATGCTATGGAGAAGTAGGGCGGACACTTCTTACCTTGTTCTTTCCGACCATGGAAAGTTATTTCTTGGTGCTCTTGGTGCTCCTCTTAAAGATGTAATGGATAATGTAGATGCTGGTATGCTGCTTGCCTCTTTCTTTCTAATATATATTGTGGCAATCATTTATAATCATTAGCTTTTAGTATGCTGTGTAAGTTGTTGATATTGCATCATTGAGGCTTTTGGACTTGTCGTTCACGGGAACACTGAGATACTCGTATTTTTGTATAATTTTAAAGCATATAACATTTACTCAATAGTGTTCATGTCCTTTTGGAAGGTGTAGTGTTGATGTATTATACTATATGTATACATAATTATATGTTGATTATTACAATTTCCTGAGGTAAGCCTTCTATAATACTGTCTCATGGAGCTACTTCTTCCAATTATGTGTTGTGGCAATTTTTCCCTTGTATTTTAATGAGTGACGAGTAATAAATGATTATTCTTATTTGATATATCTTTTGCTTTTGCTTACATGAGTTTTTCTGTTTGATAGTTGAATGGAGTTTAAAAGGGAAGTATATTGCTGTGGCAAGAGAGAATAATCTTCATATCTTCTCATCTAAATTTAAGGAAAGGCTGCGCATATCCTTGCCATTCAAGTTGTGGATTGGTGATACTGATGACAAATGCAGTGTAAAAGGTACTTCACTTCATGGTTTTTACTTCCAGTATCAAGTTATGTCTAATGTTTCTTACTGTTATTTTAGGTATTTATATGCATTTGAAAAAACATTCTATTGTTATAGGAATGTCCCTTTTGGCAACTATTGGTTGGCTAACTGAAGTGTTAAATTCCAGATCAATCTTTGAGATAATTTTTTTTTTTCTTTTGGGGTATTAATTGAAAGCAGAGTCAATGGATTAAGATTTGCATGTACTTTTCTCATGTTATTTTGAGTCTCTTGTCTGTTTGATTTTATTTACTTCTAATTTATTTTCTTTTTAATTTGAAACTAAGATATTTCCTGAATAACTTTCACCAGTGGATTCTATCAGGTGGGTATGCCCTGATAGCATTGTTTTGGGATGCTTTCAACAGCTTGAAGATGGCAAGGAGGAAAATTACTTTATCCAAGTAATCAAGAGCAAAGATGGCAGAATTACTGATGTATGTAAATCATATCCCTGCACTGAAAAAGGATTGGATATAGTTTTAATTCTATTTTTCTGTATGTCAACACTTGCTACTGCTTTTTTGATTTTATCCTTGAACCAATGCTATCCTAAATTTGGTTTAGTTTGTAACTTCGTATAAATTTTGTTTTCCTGCTTTTATTGACATTGTTGGTAGTTTTTACTCAATTGAATCACCAATGGAACTTGGTGGACATAAGAACTAATAAACTGCATAAGGCTATGTAGATTCTTGTTCTGGAGTTCATGTTAACTTATTCAAGTGTATAACATCTACCAGGATATAACTTGAATGTGGTCCGAGATATACTTCTTAGAGCTTTCTTTAGAAGTTGGGATGTCTTAGGTGTTTTATGGTACTTGCATTTGGCTTAGCTTGATAGTTATTTGGACAGTAGTGGTGCTCAAACTGGTTCATTATGCCAGATGGAGACAATTCAAGTGAAAGTATAGCAAGCCGATCTGCCAAGCAGATCCACCAGATTAACGTAATATTCATGTTTTGAATGCTACTCTTTGTTGGTGTTTGTGTGAGACATCATCTGATCTCTATTCTTAAAATGCCTGTAGTTCACATATGTTTGAATTTGCCACTATTTTGCAGTTGAGGATTGATGATATCTACCTGCTTTTCCTCCTTATCATCTTCGTCTTTCTTTATTTTATGTGATTGGCCATTTATTTTGGTTCCATGTACTCAGCAAAGTACATGGACAAATAAGAGGCTATTCTTTTGGTTAATAGTGGATAGGACAAAGTAGAGGGAGAGAATTTGACTTGATTTCACGGTTTTATATGATGGTTCATGTTAGCCGACCCCTAATCATTTCGGGACTAAGACTTTGTTGTTGTTGTTGTTGTTAATAGTGTCCATTTATTTGTAGGCTTACAACAATTCGACATTGACAAAAATCTCTTGCAGGCTTCTTCCAAGCTATCTGTCTTATCATTCTACGATATGTTTTCTGGCCTCATTGACGACATTGTGCCCTATGGAAGTGGACCTTACTTGTTCCTGAGCTATTTAAAGCAATGGTATATGGTGGTGATCTCATACTGTGAAGTTGAATACTTGATGTTTCATTTTATAATTTTTTATTGTACCCTCAATTGGGAAGTTCATTGGTAGATTCTCGTACAAAGTGTTTGTAGTACTTTAAATAGTAGATGTATGATTCTTGCTGTCATGTAACTATTAATGTCTTGTTCCATTATTTTAAATAGATGGTTACCTTATTTGACCCTTCTATATGTTTTATATAATTGCAGTGGTATTGCTATTACAGCGAATAGGAAGAATACTGATCGGCACATTATGTTGCTCCATTGGTCACAACAGGATGACACAAGTGAAGTTGGAGTTATTGAAATTGACCGTGACATGTGGATTCCGAGGATTGAACTTCAAGGTGCTCCAATTTGTATTAATCTGACTGAGGGTCTGAACCGCTCATGTCAAATGCATATAATCATCATAAATTTTTAGAAGACAATATTTGATGCCTGCATTTTTACATAGAGATAACTAGTTTGTGTAGATCGATTAGATCATCAGACTGCTTTACAACTATAATTTACTAAATCTCTGACTGATCAATAACGCATCATGGCAGAACACACAGATTTAACTTGTATGTTCAAGGTGCTTAAAGTTGTATACTGTTTTAGCAACTGAGAATTGAGGTGTGCTTTGATAGTTGATCTGTGGAATAAACTTTTAGTTTTTGGAGCTGCTTAAGCTGCTTTTGCATTTCAGTTGTCCATCAGTCGTGTTGAATTGTGGAGTCATTGCTTAAAAATACAAACTTTCAGGTAGTGGTAATGATTTCAAAGTGCTCTTATTGCAGGTAATGGTGATGATGACATGATCTTGGGGCTTTGTGTTGATAATGTCTCTCTCTATGAAACAGTCAGAGTTGAGGAGAAAGAGCTTTCACCATCTTGTGCTCTTTTCTGTGTCACTCTTGAGGGGAAGCTTGTTATATTTTATTTTGCTAGGTAGTTTTTTATGGTATTCTTTTTTCTCAATCTAAACATCATGAGGCTTTATTCCGGTTAACTAGAAATATATCAGCCACTGAATTGATTTTTACTGTAGTGCCTCAGGACCTACTATTTCACCTGAAGCTGATTCTTCCCTTTGTGATGAGGAAGAGGATTCTTTGCCAGATGTAGCTGCAGGACACACTCCATTGCATTTGGGGGAACGAACATTTGATCAAGTTGCTTTGGGTTCTCAACTGAATGATGTGAGCAAATGGGAACCAAACATGATTACAGGAAATGAAATTCTCACAAAGACAGACCTAATACCTTCTAGTAAGAGTGAGAATTCAATGAATGTAGTTGTTCCAGGGATATTCCATAAAGATGTTATTAGCGAAGGGCACAATGTGGAATCTCTGCTAAACTTAAAGCCTTCTGCAGCTGATGGCAAAGACAAAGTTCCTGTCTCTGAACTCTTCCAAGGTCTAGCTGGTCAACAAAAAGATGTTTTTGGGCAGCAAGGCACACAGTTAGAGCAGTCGTCTTTGAAGAATTCACTTAAGCATCCCAGCATAGCAGAAGCTGAAAAAATTACTGAACTCAAACCTTCTAGAGTTGCTTTTTTAGAGAAAGCTCCTACATTCCCTAGCCAATCAAGGGGTAGGGACTTGGAAAAAAGTGCTGACCTCCCTAAGGCTTCTTTGAATCATATTACTTCAACTGCTTTACAAAGTTCCTCAACTCAGCCATGGTCAAGTGGAAAGCCAATATTTTCAGGTGGATCTGACAGCAGACCCTTTTTTAGTTCGAGTTCAAGTCAAGGACTTAAATCAGATAATGCTGGCAATAGTTTTGAGACTGGATTTTTTTCTGCACCCCTTGCTGGAAAACCATTTCTCCCAAAGGATTCAATTGGTGAATCTCCATCAACGAATATTTCTGTGAGCCAAACCCAGATTGTAGGACCAAAAGCTTCAATGAGGACAGGCAAAATTGACTCATTGCCTTCCATTCGTAGCTTGCAGTTACCTTCTCAGGAAATTTCTGATTTTGGAAGGTCTACAAACTATAAGTCTTATTCTTCAAAAGAATCCCACAGAGCTATATCAGCATCAAGTTCTGAGCCACATTTATCAAGACAATTTGGAAATGTATGACGTGATTTCTAATCTCTTTTATTTCCTGACTCATTTGGAATTTTTTATTTATCTTTTCTTTGTCTATGCAAAATTGAGATCTGGTAGTATAAGGTTATAGTTACAAGAATCTAACCCTCTGTAGATCTTTTCTTTCTTTTTGCTTTTCTTCTTTCTGTTTTAAAATGCATTTACTGCTGATGTACTGAAATGTTACGGTTTCATCTCTGTGTATTTAAGCTGTCTATGTGATATGGTATGGGTGTTTGCTTTTATATTCTATTAGGTTGTTGCTATTTGTCTCCATGTATTGTACTTTACTTGAAAATGCAACACTCTCTCTTTCAGATCAAAGAGATGACTAGCGAATTGGATACACTTCTAGAATCTATTGAAAGACCAGGTGGCTTCAGGGATGCCTGCACTGTTTCAAAGAGGATTTCGGTTGAAGCTTTGGAGGAGCGCATGAAAACACTTTCTGGAAAATGCCGAACATGGAAGGTAAAACTCATATTAATAGTTCATTATTGTGAAACTCCTAGTTCCTTCTTATTCTTACAAATGTAGCTTTAGATTGTTC
The DNA here is from genome assembly GCF_963576675.1 of Euphorbia lathyris. Lineage (NCBI taxonomy): Eukaryota > Viridiplantae > Streptophyta > Magnoliopsida > Malpighiales > Euphorbiaceae > Euphorbia > Euphorbia lathyris. Next base: position 4,459,277 of record NC_088915.1, on the reverse strand, counting down.
ATTGTATAGTTATTGGGTTCCTTCATTTGGTGCTATATTTTCTGTAATATCAATCCTATGATAATTTGGAAAAGAAATTTTCATTGCTGAAAGACAATGCTCACTAAATTAATTTTTATGGACCTAACTAGTGATCCCAAATTAAATTATCATAATGTGGTCTTGATGCTTGATGCCTGCTGCAACCCTTTGGAGGATTTTGGAAGCCTACTCATTGCCTAGCATTGATGTCACGATTATAGATAGGGATTATTTAGGTATTATTAGGTGGTTAATTGTTTTTCATAGGATTGATATTAATTCTTGGACGTGGCGATAAATTTCCTCCTTGCAAAAGTGTAGGTAATGATAAGTCCTTGCACACCAACCCCTTGAGCTAATATTACTCTCTCCTAATCTTGTCATCTTGGTGTATTATCATTCTGGTGTTACTTTTCTTCTGGAACTTATTGGAAGAACGCTTTTGTTTATGATTTCTTTCAGTGGTATATGCTTTTTTTTTTATCCTTAGGTCTTAGCTGTTTCGTATTTGTTAGGTGATTTCTGAGCTTACATTGTATATTTGACTTCTTAATTCCGATTTTGTAGAGCCTGATGGATGGTCAGCTTGAAGAGACCCAGAACCTTCTTGATAAAACTGTACAAGGTATTCATTGCTTATCATACATGTATTTTGTGACAAGTAGATTCTGTTATGTGAATATAAAAGCTTTAAAAAATCTTAACAAAGAGATTTATAACGTGAATTTTGAGTTGTGTGGAATTCCCTGTTTATTTAACAGTCTTCTAAATCTGCTATTGTCTGAGGTTTTAAATAGTTCTTATACAATTGGTGTAATGAATCTTGCATATGGTTATAGCTGTACTTCTGTTATCAAATACTCAATAGTATGATGCTTGTTTGTTATAGGACATAAACTTTGGACTTTAGTGGGTTCTAGTCTACTGATTCTCATGTTGCTGAAATTGTTGACAGAAGCATTGTCTAGCATTTTGACCATTATTTATTCATTTGGGGGTTGAGAAGAAAAATTGAAAATCTTTGGACTCAAGTGGGTTCGGATCAGTAATACTCATTCACTTATTATCATTCACTCATTCACTTTAGTCCGAAACAACATGGACACCGGGATGAAAAGTCATGTTGTTTGGCTCAATAGAGTTAGTCTCTGCTTTTGAGTAGAGAGGGAAGAATATTTTCCTGTGGGGGTCAAGTTCATGCTCCATTGATCTTTCTATCTTTGCCTTTGTGTTCTGTTCTGTTCATAGATTCTAGTGTGTAAGAATATCAATTCAATTCTATATTTCCTATTTCTTCTGTGTTCGGTTTCTATCATGTTGTTTGGCTCAATTCTATATTTCAATGATCGTTGCCTCCAATCTTGCTCTCTCTAACCCCACCTAATCACCAGTCCGCAGATTCACCATATATTCATTGGTGGTGTATAGTGACATTCTGAAAGCCTGAATGAAACTGTGCTTTTAACACAGTTAATGGCTTTTACTTTTCATCAGCTCATTCAGCATTTCAAAATGTTGAACTTGAAGGCTCTCTGTACTAGATTGTGGTTTTACGATTTGGAGTTTTAAATAATTTAACATTTACGGTTCCCAAATTAATGTTCTGCTTTCAGTTTTGGCAAGGAAGATATACATGGATGGCATTGTTAAACAAGCCACTGATAGCAAGTACTGGGAACTCTGGGATCGCCAAAAGTTGGGTTCTGAATTTGATCTGAAGAGGCGACGTATATTGAAATTAAATCAGGTCCAATTGCTTTGTTTTTAACATGTGAGCTTAATCCAATATTAGCTTGAAATTCATTTAAATGCTATATCCCATTTCCAATTGCAGGTTTTGACCAATCAGTTAATTGAATTGGAGAGGCATTTTAATACCCTTGAACTCCAGAAGTTTGGTGAAAATGCTGGAGCTCATACAGGTCGGAGAGCTTTCCATAGTAGATATGAGCCTTCAAGGTATAGTAAATCTTAGTTGTCTATATGATAATCAAACTTTGGGCATAAGTCACCAATGCAGAAAAGAAGTAAAATTTCTGAAGCATGCCGTCAGGCAGTTATATTTATCTGGCATATGCTAACATATGATTTTGTCATGTGACCGAAGGTCACGGGTTCGAGTCTTCGGAGCGGCCTCTTGCCAAAAAAAATTGGCAAGGGAAGGCTTGCCCCCAGTACACCCTTGTGGTGGGACCCCTCCCCGGACCCTCGCTTAGCGGGGACGCGTAATGCACCCCACCCCACCCCACCACCACCACATACTAACATATGATTTTGTGTTATATAACGATTGCTAGTTCTTACCGACAAAGTAACTGAATTGTAAAGAAATATGTCTGGTCAAAATCTCTAAATTAATGACAAAATGTTGTGTTTGCAGACAAATTCAGTCCCTGCGTAGTTTACATAACACAACAAATTCACAACTAACAGCTGCTGAGCAGCTTTCAGAATGCCTTACAAAACAGATGGAAGTACTGAGAATACAATCACCTGTTAAACAAAAGAATGTAAAGCAGGAACTGTTTGAATCAATTGGAATCCCCTATGATCCCACTTTCAGTTCTCCAGATGCTATGAAAGTTCGTGATTCCTCTCCATCGAAGAAACTTTTAGTTTCTGGCTCTGCTGTTAACAAATCTCAGTCCAGAAGACGCCTGTCAAGTGCTATGAAAAGTTCTGATTCTGAAACTGCTAGGAGAAGGAGAGAATCATTGGATCAGGTGAGTTCTTTTCAAATCTCTCCTGATTTTTGTTTACTCTGTAGTTTTCTGCCAATAGTCAGTCCTAGTCTGGTACTTATTTCCGAAACTAGTTCGCTTTGTTGGATGGTTAAGTTTTGGACATATTGTATCACTTGAGCAATATGACGTAGACCATTAACATTTACTGCCCTAACAAATAATGGGTCAATAACTGCATTGCCTAATTGCAATTTAGAATGGGGGATTAACTGAGATATATTTGGGTTTGGTTATCTGTATACACACACACACACGTTTACTACCTCTTATTATCATTTCATTTTTGTTCTGACAATTAAGATCTTATGAATGAAAGTAATTTCTAGTATCTATGAACAAAAAATTGGTTATTTTGGTTACTATTTGAGAGATAACCAAACAGATTACTTGAAAAAAAAGAAAATCTAGCACCTAATTCCTGAACTTATTCTTAAATTGATCAAAATTTGTCAGTTAGGAACTGAATACTGCTTACCTTCACCTGGAATTGGCTTGGTCAGGCGATGTACTTGCTGGGACCAATTAGGCTTCTGTTACATCACTTATAAACTGGAGGCCTAATATACAAATAACCCCCTGAATTTGTCCAAATGTTGCAACTGCCCCCTCCAACTTTCAATTGTAACAACTTACCCTCAAACTTGTCCAATTGTAACAACTTACCCCTTAAACTTGTCCAATTGTAAAACACAACCCCAAATTGCTGACATGGACTGCAATTGAAGAAACACGTGAAATACAAAATCTGCAACGCTCGTGGAGTATGATAATCAGATCTTTGGCGTGATACGAATCCGAGAAATTTTTTTACGGTTGCTTCAAATACGGGGTAAAAAAGTTCCCAATTTGGGGTTATGTTATATAATTGGACAAGTTTAAGGGGTAAGTTGTTACAATTGAAAGTTGAGGGGGCAGTTGTAACATTTGGATAAGTTCAGGGGGTTATTTGTGTATTAGGCCTAAACTGGATCAACAACTTTGCCTAGTTGCAGTGTTCAATTAGAAGATTTACTGATAATTATAATCCTGATACTTTTTCTGATAGAAGTGACTTTTTCTCTCTTAAATTAGGGTAATTAATTGCAGATTGTTAGTGATTTGGTTGTAACTTTTAAGTTCATTCTTCCAGTAGTTAAGAGGGTTCCAATAGATTGTATACAAATATTTACGTTTGTTGTTTTTCTTGAACTCATTGTAGAGCTGGGCTAGTTTTGAGCCCACAAAAACAACTATAAAGCGGGTGCTTTTGCAAGAAAGTCCAAAGACAGGTACAAATACATCTTCCCTGAAGAATAGGCATCAATTTGACCTTTCTGCTGAGGATAGATCAGCTCGTCTGATGTCTCCTCCAACGGTCATGAACCAGTTTGGAAACAGAGGTGAGTCTTGTTTAGAGAAAAGGTTTTCCATGTATGTCCGGCATCACCATGATAAGATATGATAAACAGTAGCTGATAGATAATGTGTTTTTGAAAAGAGTTTATTTAATTTTGCAGGAATTCAGCATGCACCACCCGAACAGGCTTTTGGTGCAAAGACTAGTCCATCTAATTGGGGTAATGCCTCTCTACCACCATCTCAACAACTCACAACTCAAGCTTCAGGGTTGAGATCTTCAGTATTAGCATCCCAATCAGCGTTTACTACTGGACACACTGGGAGTTTTGCTGCAGATAAATCAAGTGATAAGATTATTAGAAGACCCGATAATGTATTGATCAACGAGACCAAGTCTTTTCAGCAATCTGAAGCTGCTTCACACAAAAAATCATCCTTCTCAATGGAATTTCCTGCACAGATACCAGTGTTGACAAAACCAAGTGAAATGCTTAATTCTGGTGTCAAGGGGAATGTGCTAACAAATATAACAGCGGATACAAAAGGTACATTTACCAAATCATTTTCTCTTCAAACTGCTGCTGCTCCAGTTGATCCCTCTCATTTTGGAGAAGTTCCCCGCTTCAGTATTACGGCTAGCAAAAGCCAGTCTAGTGGAAAATCATCTTTTTCTCAGGCATTCTCAACGTCACTTTCAGTTCCTTCGTCCAATACTGGGTCTTCTGTTTTTAATCTATCTTCAAGTACACTATCCAACTCAGCTGCTATGCCTTTTGGCATGTCTATGGGTAGTTCGAAAGCCGACACTGGTGCTAAACAAATAGTTTCTTTAACTCCATCATCAGTTTCTTCTCCTGTTTTTCCTTCTAGTTCTTTCTCTCTTCAATCTGGTTCTACCAAAACACCCTCTCCTGTTGATACAACTCATTTATCGTCAATATCCGAGTCTCTTAAAACACAAGTTCAACTTCCTCCAGCAACTGCTTCACTAACTCCACCTTCATCATCTGATTCCTCTAAACCAGTACTTCAACCCGCAACAGTAAAAACTTCAGCCTCTGCTGATTCAACATCTACTGTGACAACAGAGCCTCCTAAAGCACAGCTGCAACATTTCGCGGATAAAGCTAGCTCAAGAACAGATGTGGATACTGATACAACAGCTCTTCAGGCACCTGAACCTCCTGGTTTTAGTTTGAAGGTTGAGCCTCCGGTGTCATCTTCCCCAAGAACTGAAACGTCAACTGCTTTGAAAGTTGAGCATGCAGTGTCATCTGCTCCTAGAACTGAAATTTCAACTTTGGGATCTGGAATTCAGCCCAGTTCGAACAGCATGACAGGTCCGGGAACTGGTTTAGGGTTGAACATGCAACCTGATGCACGTGGCCTTTTCAGTGCATCACTAACTTCTGATAGTGCCGCACCTGGGGGAAGTGCAAACTTGGATGTTCCAGAAGTTACTGAAGAAGATGAAATGGAGGAGGAGGCTCCTGAGACTAACCAGACAAATGGAATTAGTTTGGGGAGCCTTGGAGGTTTTGGTCTTGGCTCGACCCCTAGCCCAAATGTTCCTAAAGCAAATCCGTTTGGTAATCCATTTGGTACTATAGGAACCAATCAAGCTAGCTCTCCGTTTTCAATGTCTGTACCTAGTGGAGAACTATTTCGACCTGCATCATTCAGCTTTCAATCTCCACAGCCCGCACAACCATCTCCGCCACAAAACCTTGGTGCAGTTTCTGGTGGTTTTGGTTCTGGAGCTGTTGGTCAAGCTCCTGCACCTACATTTGGCCAACCTGCACAGATTGGAGCAGGACAAGCAGCACTAGGATCAGTTCTCGGTTCTTTTGGGCAGTCGAGACAATTTGGCGCTGGTTTACCTGGTGGCTTTGCTAGTACTAGTTCAATGGGTGGCTTTTCAAGTGCTGCTGCCACAGGTGGTGGATTTGCAACAGTTGCTTCTAATAGGGGTGGCTTTGCTGGTTTGGCCTCAGCTGGTGGTGGTTTTGGTGGAGCTGCTTCAGGTGGTAGTGGTGGATTTGCTGGAGCTGCTTCTGGTGGTGGTGGATTTGCTGGAGCTGCTGCTTCTGGTGGTGGAGGTGGATTCGCAGGAGCTGCTTCTGGTGGTGGGGGGTTTGCCGGAGCTGCTTCTGGTGGTGGAGGTGGATTTGCTGGAGCTGCTTCTGGTGGTGGGGGTTTTGCCGGAGCTCCATCTGGTGGTGGATTTGGTGCACCAGGTAATATCATTTGATTGGGATAAAGACCAAATTTAATCCTAACGTTTTAAAAGACGTGCAGATTTAACTGTAACGTATGAAATAGTGCAAATTTAACCCTAACATTTTCCAGCAAGATTAACATGATAAAAGAAAAATCTGCACTACGTATAATTTAATGACTTTTTTTTAGCAAACTGGCTAAAAATTTACTTTGTTATTAATATAGTTACAAAAAACCAACATGAAATGTACGAAACTGCTACATTTTATCGACAAACTTGTTTGGAAGGTCTGATATGATAGTTAAATAACAGTTAAACCAGTCTTTTCAAATTTTCGATAGCGTGGGCTTAAGGTCAAATTTCATATGTCAGAGCTAAATCTGTACTTTGCTTGAAATGTTAGGATTGAATTTGTTCCTTATCCCTATTTGATTTCTCAACTTATCTATTCTTAGCTTTGATGGCTATGAGGGAATTACTGATTTCTTTTTGTAATGGTGTAGCAGGAGGATTCGGGGGTTTCGGTAACCAACCGAGTGGTTTTGGTAACCAACCTGGGTTCTCAGCTTTTGGTGGTAATTCCGGAGGCAACCAACAAGGAAGTGGCGGTTTCTCGTCATTTGGGGGCAGCGGTAAACCTTCGGAACTCTTCACACAGATGAGAAAATAGAGTTGACATATTCTCACTGCTTGAAAAAATGTTGAACATGTAAAAGCCGGTTGACTAATTCAAGGTTTGTCCTTTATTGTACATATCTATAGATAATTAATTTAACTAATGGTTCAACAACAACAACAAAGCCTTAGTCCTTAGTCCCGAAATGATTCGGGATCGGCTAACATGAACCGTCATACGAAACCGTGAAATCAAGTCGTAGTATTCTAATTGATTCTTTTAGAATTTTTAAAAAACCAAACTAATCAATAAGGCATTTCGGTTGTTATTGTCATCGACAATAGTTTTAGAAGTCTAGTTTATGATTATGTTTTTCATTTACAGCCATATAAAGAACAATGGATAAGCGGAACTGATACTGAACCTTGGTAGGCTTGGCTCGGCTAGAGAATCGAAGAGATCGGGCTTGGTTTATGCTCGAAGCTCGCCGAGTCTTGTAATTTTAAGCTCGGTTTGAGCTTGAAGCTCGATTAGTCTATAATTTTTGTCTTGGTTTGAGCTCGAGATAGGCTCATACTCGAGAAAAGCTCTCGAGCAGCTTGATTTTAATTTATTCAATTGTATCTGATTTATAGGAATGATGCAGGTATATAATGACCTGTATTTAGTGCATTTCATCCATGTATTTTGTGGTTTGCAAGAGCTTATATGTAAATGAAATGATCCAATATTTATGTCCTTTGTATAATCACAATGTACTTTACATCATGAAAATCGTTAGGTAAATTACATATAAGTGTATTTAGGTAAATTACATACGTGGTGTATAACATTTGTCATATTTCATAATTTGGTGTACAACCTTCAATTTTGCGCTCAAAAGTGTACAATCTTTTAGTGACTTTCCACTAAAATATATAACCGGTAATTGTGATTGGTTAATGTGAAGTTAACACGCCACGTCAGCAATTTGACCTTCTTAAAAGTTAAGCTAACCGGTCAATATGACACGTTAGCAATTTGACCTTCTTAAAAGTCAGAGTTGCTGATGTGTCATATTGACCGGTCAGCTTTTAACTTTTAAGAAGGTCAAATTGCTGACGTGACGTGTTGACTTCACATTAATCAATCACAATTACCGGTTATACATTTTAGTGGAATGTCACTAAAAGATTGTACACTTTTGAGTGCAAAATTGAAAGTTGTACACCAAATTATGAAATATGACTTTTAAGAAGGTCAAATTGCTGACATGGTACGTTGATTTAGCATTGACCGGTCACAATTACCCGCTGTACGTTCTAGTGAGAGATCACTAAAAGGTTATACATTTTTATGTACAAAATTGAAGGTAGTACATCAAAATATAAAAAAATGATAAAAACTGTACACCATATATGTAATTTACCCTTCGTATCTTCTGTTTGTATGACTTGGCTTGTTTTCACTATGGGTGTTCAAAATTCTAACCAATTCAAGGATCCAACCCAATCCAACACCCAAATATCTAGTTTATTGGTTTATTTATTATATTGGATAGTTATAACCAAACCAATAGAAAAATTTCACATGGATAAAATAATTTAACCGGTTAATTAACCAATCCAAACTAAAAAAAAACCCAACATTTTTAAAATGCATCCAAAACTTTTTTTTCTAACAATTACGGTTCAAGGTAAGCTCAAACTAAATGACCAAAACAATACTACGTAAAGTCATGGAATTCAAAATAATTTTTTTATTTTGTATTTATTTAGTTACTCGATGTTTAATGGGTAAATTACACCTATGGCCATTTTAGGGGTGTGTATCGGTATAAAACCGAATTGAACCGAATCAAAAAAACCGAATAACGAAATGATCAAAATAATTCACACCGATATCGAACCGAATAATAGGTAAAACCGAACCAAAATATACGGTTCAGTTCGGTTTAAACCGAACAAACTGGATTAAGTTAAAAATTAAAAATAAAAATTACTATATTTTCTCATTAAATTTACCTCAACAACAACAAAAGTTGAAATACTTTTAAAATATATATATATATTGGGTTCTTATCTCAATAATAATAATAAAAAATTAAACTTGTAAAATCAAATATATGTGTGTATATATATAAAAGAATGTAAAATATATGTAATTCGGTGCGGTTTGGTTTTTTTACACTTTGTCAAACCGAACCGAACCGAAATAGACTTATAATTAAAATCGATACCGAACCGAATTGTTAAAAAAACCGAACTGAAAAACCGAATTCAATCAGTTTGGTTCGGTATACAGTTTAAACCGCACCGATGCACACCCCTAGGCCACTTAACTTTGCTCATTTTCACAATTTGGCCCCTAAACTTTAAAACATAACATAAAAGTCACTTAACTTTTACATTTTTTTTACATTATGGCCATTAAACTTCAATCAATACCTCAAAATAAAAAATTTAAAGGATTAATAATAATCTAATAAACTTTAATTCTTCAAAAATTTTGTTTTGAGACTATTTAAACGTTGTTTGGTTAGGAGAGAGAAAGCTATTTAAATGACGATTTTGGAAAATAAAAAGTGTGGTTTCATAGTAAATATCATTCTAAACAACTCTAAAGCTAAATGGTTATACCGTAAATATGAGTAAAGTTCAGTGGCCATGAGTGTAATTTACCTGATATTTAATTAGTGAATGATTAGATATTTAGCTATTGAAATATTTGATGCTTTTCGTATTTAATTAACATGATATTTAATTTTATGGTAATTAATAGATTAATTAAATATCTAATTTGATATTTAAACACAATTATTGATATTTAATTTGAATCACTTTATAAGAATACTTTACATTAATATATAAGAAAAAAAGTAAACGTTCCAGGAGCAAAATTTACAAGATTAGGAAGATAAAAATATGAAAAATTAAATATAATAAAATTAAAATTGAAGATATTCAAAAATCAGATTTAATATTGATTGAAAATAAATAAATTAAATTACTTAACCTGATTAAAATAATATGTAATATGTTTGGTGAAATTAATTTATAGATTGGTGGTTAATAACCAATCCAAACCAAAACCAATTCAATACAATTTTATAGAGTTTTTATGGATTGGATTGGTTATTTACAACAAATCCATGGAATGAATTGGTTAGGTTTTTTTTTCCAATAACTATTGGATTGATCCATGAACACCCATAGTTTTCACAATCCAAATAGTTTACCGATTTAATATCCCTGTAACATTTACCTTCAATTTCTTGACTTGAAGCAACTCAGTTCCTAATTAAACATGGTGCAAGTCAGTGGCGAATACAGAATTGGTTGGTTTGGAGGCTGATTTTACACGTGCATGTGTAAAAGATTATTTTTTTGCTAAATCAAATTTGTTCATTTTTTTCCGTATATATACGTGTACTGAGTTGTCAAGAACAAAATTTTTAAGTACTAATGTAAATTTCTCAAAATTAAGCTAGATTATAAATTGTCTAATAAAAAAAATGATTTAGGTGGATGGTCTAATAGGTAAAAAAAATTAGAAATTTGGATTTGAGAAGGGCATGACGTACCAAAAAAAATTAAAAATTTGGATTTAAGCGTGCTAATTCAGCAGTCCATCAAAATTTCTTAGAGACGGGGCTGGAACCATCTCAGATTGGGTAACTAAATACAACTTCAATGAGTTAATTTACTCAATCAAAGTTTTAGGTCAAATACCCAATTAAAATTTAATCAAATCACCAATTTAACATCCTACAACGTTAAATTTTGTAAAGACAGGATCGGAACAATTGGAACAATCTCTGGTCATACTGGTTCCAGCGGCTGGAGGACTCTCCCCGTATGTATCCATCCCTGTTGCAGATATGCCTGTTAACGTGTTGGGTATGGGAATAGGTACACAACTTTTCTATTCACTCAGATCAAATTTCGTTTCCACATAGGTGGAGGCTGCGGAGTTGTTCTAGGCCTTGGGTGGGGGTTTGGAGCTGCCTTTGGTCTATATCCAAATTTTTTCAATAATATCAAATTTAGAGAAGAAAGGGAAAGAAAATGTGAAAACACACACCAAAAAAAAAAAAGAAACGGATAACGTGAAAACGGAAAAAACGTAAAAAACAACAAAAAAAAAACATGGAAAAAATGAATTAGACGGAAACCGACAAGCAAATATATCTTCTTTCCTTTTTTCCAAATTTAGATAGAGTATTTTTTTTTTCTTATACTAAATTTTAAAGGTATTTCAAAATCGAACGAGGCAAGACGGTTAGCGTAGTGAAGGCTCCTTCTTTTAGAAGATCGGATGGCACAAAGAAAGCAGCTAACTAAGTAGATTCTGTTCACTCCTCAATAGAATCTGAATCAGGAGATGTCGATCTTGTCCGTCGGGATTGAACCGTCGTTGTGCTTGCTTGACAAGGCTTGACATCCCTGTTAATGTGGAGTCTATGTACAGGGGGAGGGGGGGTCTAAACCAGGCATTTCGCCATTAGTTAATTCAAATGTGAAATTGGATAATATTGTATCAGGTTAAATGCACAATTGGTCACTGAACTTATATGGTTGTCTCAAAATGGTCACTGAACTTCAATTTGTCTCAATAAAATCACTCAAATTTGAGTTTTGTCTCAATTAGACCGTCCTGTCGATTTTAATGATTAAAAAGCATCGAAATAATTACACAGGTGACATATCAGCATAACTAAATTTTGTTTTTTTTTTCATAAAAATAACCAACACGTGATAGCCATGTGGCGCATACGTAGATAGGGGTGTTAATGAGCTAGGGTGGCTCGCGAACTATTCGAGCCCGGCTCGGTCAAAGCTCGACTCGACAGGGCTCGACTCGAGCTCGCGACCGGCTCGAGACATTAACGAGCCAATACCAAGCTTAGAGAGGTTCGGCTCGAAAGCTCGCGAGCCGGCTCGAATATTTTAATTAATATATTTTATTAATATTTAATTTATAATATGTTATATATTTTATTAGTAATAAATATGAAAAATTGTAATAAATAACCTTTTCTTTAAGTAGTACCTAATAATAGTTTTTGGGCCAAATACATATACCCAACCCAACCCAAAAACCCACCCTTTATGTGTGAAGCTCGATTTGAGCTTAAAAATTTCAGGCTCGTGAGCTTTTCGAGCTCGAGCCGAATCTGACTCGAGCTCGAACCGAGCCTGAAATTTGGAGGCTCGTCGAGTTTCGAGCGAGCCGAGCTCGAGTAAAAATTTAATCGAGCCGAGCCTAGCAGGGTTCGGTCTCGGCTCGGCTCGTTAACACCCCTATACTTAGATGTCATGTGTTGTTTCGGTCAGAGAATTGAATTGACTCATGCAGATGTGTCATGTATGTCATTATTCCGATGCTTTTTAATCAGTAAAATTGACAAAGTGACCTAATTGAGACAAAACTCATAGTTTAGTGATTTTATTGAGACAAATTGAATTTGTGACCATTTTAAACAACCACATAAATTCAGTGACCAATGTGTATTTAACCCCTATTGTGTCAAACTTAATGAAAGTTCAAGAATTTTCTATTTTTAAGGTCATCGAACTTATTTTTAAGGTCATCGATGATCAAATTGACGATGTTTATCTAAAAGTTCTTGATTTGGACGAGAACCCCAATCCTCTTTTTTTTTTAGCAAAAAAAGCCACAAACAACCATCTACAAATTAACGAAAACCACATGTGATTTTTCTTTTGAAATTAACCCTTAAAAAATGCAAATTGTAGTAAGATAAAGAAAATGAAACAAGTTTATTGGATGTAGATGTTTAGTTAGTTCCACTGCAAATTTTCTGTTATGAAAACAGAAATTTCAATCTGAAACTACAATCAGTGTTTTGAATTTCAACATTTATCAAATTAATGGTTCAAAATAGGGTCCGGAAACCCTAATTGCACATGCCTTTTTTTTTTTCCATTCCTAACCGGCCGTTTTTTTAAATATGGAGAACCGGATGCTTCTAATGATTTCCCTATTTATTTATTAAACCGGAACCCCTAATCCAGAAATCTTCATGACCTGTTTGTTTAGCTGTGCCCTTTGCTGCTTCAGATTTGATGCCAATGAAGCAACCTGATCAGTCAAACACACTCTTTAATAACCTTATTGTTGACTAACAGTCGTCAAAACCCGATAAAATATATGTTCTTCGACTTACCTCAGCTCGAAGTTTCAATGCGTCCCTTCCTGGGATTTCTCGTAGCCCATCCATCAAATCTGGGATAAAATCAGATAATTAACTGCAGAGTGAGTTCATTTCAGAAAATATAGTCTATATGCTTCATCAATGAAAAACTATGTTGCACAGAAACTCTACTTCATTAGCGTTTCTTTTCCGTTTCCTAGCTAAATTTTCTTAGAAATAACGTTTCCCGGTGTCAGTTTCCATTTCACTTTGCGTTTCCGTGCAACATAGATGAAAAATAAAAAATCAACGAAGACTTCGACATATATGTACATGAGATAATGAATAATGCAACATTTGCATCAGGAGATTCATGTGATCAAGTTTGAAGATATTTGAATTTGATGTTATGCATTATATTACCTCAAGGTTCAATCAGGTTCCTCGGTTTGGTTGATTCATGAAGAGAGATAAGTTCAACGAAATCATAGTTGCAAGTGACACTATTATCCGGTGGAAACTTGTTTCATTTCGTTTTTATTTTCATCACAAATTGGTCTTTACATCATTTAAACTATGTTGCACGGAAACTCTACTTCATCAGCGTTTCCGGGTTCCATGTCCATGTCCATTTCCATTTCCCTTTTTTTTACCGTTTCCTAGCTAAATTTTCTTAGAAATAACGTTTCCCGGTGTCCGTTTCCGTTTCACTTTGCGTTTCCCTGCAACATAGCATTTAAATGAAAAAATCCCAAATTGATTTCAATTCCAAATTCTCTATCCAGAAGCATTAAAAGTTGTTGAAAGGCTTCACAAGTAGGGCTATAACTAGGGCGGAGATTCTACATCCCCATATACAGGATTCGTCCCAACAGGGATGGGGAATCCCCATTTACTTTCCCCATATGATGGGGAGAAAAACCAGAGTGGGGGCAGGGATGGGGACCTCTCTCCCACCTCACAGGGATTCCCATCACCACCATGTCCACACGGGATTCTCTATGGAGATACTTATATATGTATATATATATATATATATATTATATTTCTAATAATGACATATTCCATATTTTGTAACCTACAAGTGGATTTCCCGAATCTTGAAGAATCGCGCATTGAGAGAATACACGACATACATAGTAATTGGATTAGTATTATGTTTGGTAGATTAATGTACTTCTACATTGGAGAAATTGTACTTTATATATTTTTATATTTGGATAACTTTTATTTATTTTTATATTTGTTAGATTGATATATTACTTATCATTTATGATTGATGCATTTTTTGTATCAATTATGCTAATGTTTTATAGATTATATTTTCCTTATTATACTAATCCTATGTTGCACGGAAACTCTTTTCATTAGCGTTTCCGAGTTTCATGTCCGTTTCCGTTTCTTTCCGTTTCCATTACCGTTTCCTAGCTATTTTTTCTTAGAAATAACGTTTCTCAGTATCCGTTTCCATTTCAGTTTCATTTTCCATTTCCGTGCAACATAGTACTAATGTTCTATAGATTATATTTTCCCTATTGTATTATAGGAAGATTTTTTAAATTACATTTAAAAAAATGCTATTTAGAATTTAAGTAATAGGGAATGGGGATCCCCACAGAGATGAGGAAGGTGGGAAATTTTTTTCCCATTTCATCAACGTGGACGGGTAGAGGGCGAGCCTTGGCGCAACGGTAAACGTTGTTGTCGTGTGACCAAAAGGTCACGGGTTCGAGTCTTAGGAGCGGCCTCTTGCCAAATAAATTGGCAGGGGAAGGCTTGCCCCCCGTACACCCTTGTGGTGGGACCCCTCCCCGGACCCTCGCTCAGCGGGGACGCGTAGTGCGACCGGGCCGCCCTTTTTTTTTTATCAACGTGGACGGGTATGGGAGGAGTAGTCCCCATTCCCACCCTCCCCCATTTGCAAACCCTATTTACAAGTCAGAACAAAACGGCAGAATATGATGCATACCAAAATAGAAAGTCTGTAAAGAGAATCCGTCAAGGCTCTTGCTCCTACCACTAACTATCAATGATGGCAAGGCAGAAAGAAAAAAGTTAGCATGAATACCTGAAACTTGGGTTTCAACCTTGTAAGCTGATTTAGCAAGACGTTGAATTTTAGTTCCGGCTTCCCTACAGATATGACTTCTAATTAACAACTAAAACAGGTAAATAATAACAACAGACTGCAAAGAGAACATGAAAATCACTTTACTTGAGTTCATTATGGCCATAATTCATGTCTTTTTCAGCAAGAGATGCCCTCTCAAGCAATTTTTTACTCTCATTCTTCATTATATCTACAGAGAGATTCAAGCCTTTCACATTTTTTTCAGCTTTAAGAAATTTTGCCTGCACGTGTACGCGGATGATAGCGCATAAGCATCAGCCTTAATTAAACAATAAATGTTGAAACATAAAACCTCAGACCGCGGGACTTTTATTCAGGTAAACAGGAACCTTTCGCAGTTCATGAGTGATTATATGCAAAACAGAATGTCATTCATCAGCACAACGGAAAAAACAAGCTTCTACAGTATGATCAGCAACTTACCTCCTCACTTTGAAATCGACCGAATGTAGTACGAAACAAAAACCTTCTTGGGCCTGTAAAAATTTAATGTCAGATACAATTGATTCGTTTCTTTTAGTGATCCAATAGGCATAGTTTCATTTCTTATAATAAAATAAAGGAAAAGAAGGGCAATGATATGAACCAAAACTCTCTATAGAAACATGCACATGGGATATTCTATTGAAGCAAGTCCCATTAACATTAGCACCAAGTTGTTAGGCAATATGTTCCAATTTATCAATGGATGGACTGGGAGGGGATTCCAAAGAAAGTCCAAGGGTTCTTGGTACAACGGCAGCACCTCCTCTCCAATTCCACCCCCACTCCCAAAAACAAACAAACAAAAAAGGCATTGGGAAAGATCCAATATCGTATTGTCCTAAATTCATAGGAAGAAAATATGTGCTCTAATAGGAAACATCGCATATCGTATTGTCCTAAATTAAGACAAGAAAGCACATCCAGCTGGCCAAGGATATGATCTATAGCCCCATGTTTTATTTCTGGGAATGAGGCCTATTATGTTCCCCTCCAACTGGTAGCTACAAGAACAATTAATTATTTATAATTTTCCAGAAGTATATTACTTAGATAACCATTCAAGAGTGAGAGAGGTGATTTGGCAATCAGGAAACATGAAACATTCAAGGATTGGCATGTGCTTCAATAAGCCAAATTGAAAGGGAAATTTAAATTACTAGGAGAACCATTCAAGCATACAGAATGTGATTAAACAATCGAGAACTATTAAGCATAGGAGAATGCGCATTTGTGGTCATCTACTTAAATAAATCAAACTCCAAGGGGAGCTTCAGCCTTTTTAGGGCGGTGTATTAGTGGATAAGATGTTTTAAACAATAATGCTTCTCTCATTTGCAACCATGCCAGCAACCTCCCCTACCAAAATAAAGGCTGAGTTTTCTCTTAGTGTAATGTTAATCAAGCTGTGCTTTAGTCACCTGACCTCATTCAAACGGAGCAAACTCTCATTAAAGGGCAGCCCGGAGCGAACTCTCATTACTTACAAAAAATCCAAACACTCAGAACGCAGAAAAATAAGCATGATTGAGCCACACGTAAATCTAACAGGGAAAAGTGGCTCAAAATTTAGGAGTCCATGTTTTTCTTCAGAATATCTTTAAGAAATTGCAGATATCTCTTGATACAGATGATGATTCATTCATACCTCGCATTAAAATGAGACTTGCAGCTACAGAAACACCAATAACCTCTGCAGGGTGTTCCCTTGCATTATTCAACTCCTCTGAAAAAGGGTAGAAAAAGTATACAGCTTCAATTTCACGCCGGACGGATATGGAAAATAAAAATTCAACTTCAAATGATCTGAACCACAGATTCTACTCTTCAATGTAACAGATTTAACACAATGAGGAAGTAATTGGTTGTAGCACCATCCTCAGAACTCAACAACACAATACATTTTGCACTTGGCAGAAATCGTTTACAATTGAGAAAGCAATAGAATTACAAATGGAGTATAATTTCACCTTTAATTTTGTTGAAAAAAGCATCCTCATAATTCTTATACTGGGAACTAATTCGAGCCGCATGATCCTGTGAAAATGGAAAACATTATATAATCACTAAAGCACTGGAAAAAATTGAATGCTTAAACACAATAAAAACAGAAAAAAAGACAACAAAGCTACAAATCCGATGAAAAGAAAAGGGCATTGCAATATCCAGATGCTGAAATCGAAGAAATTCCGAATACAAAGATCAAATAGATAGATAGACAGATAGAATAGCAAATTCAAGGAAGCGAAGGGGGAAGGGAAAGAATGAAAAAAGCATCCTCATAATTCTTATACTGGGAACTAACTCGAGTAGCATGATCCGGTGAAAATGGAAAACACTATATAATCGCTAAAACACTGGAAATTGAATGCTTAAACACAATAAAAACAGAAAACAAGACGACAAAGCTACATTCTGATTAAAACAGAATGGAATTGCAATATCCAGAGCTGAAATTGAAGAAATTCCGAATACGAAGATCAAATAGATAGATAGAATAGTAAATTCAAGGAAGAACACGCGAAGGAGGAAAAGGAAAGAATGAAAAAAGCATCCTAATAATTCTTATACTGGGAACCAACTCTAGTGGCATGATCCTGTGAAAATGGAAAACACTATATAATCACTAAAACACTGGAAAAAATTGAATGCTTAAACACAATAGAAACAGAAAGCTATATAAATCCGATCAAAACAGAATGATATTGCAATATCAAGATGCTGAAATTGAAGAAATTCAGAATACGAAGATCACATAGATAGATACACAGATAGAATAGAAAATTCAAGGAAGAAGAGGAAAATCAAATGGAAAACACTATATAATCGCTAAAACACTGGAAAAAAATTGAATGCTTAAACACAATAAAAACAGAAAACAAGACGACAAAGCTACAAATTCGATCAAAAGAGAATGGTATTGCAATATCCGGATGCTGAAATTGAAGAAATTCCGAATACGAAGATCAAATAGATAGATAGAATAGCAAATTCAAGGAAGAAGAGGCGAAGGGGGAAAGGGAAAGAATGAAAAAAGCATCCTAATAATTCTTATACTGGCAACTAACTCTAGTCGCATGATCCTGTGAAAATGGAAAACACTATATAATCACTAAAACACTGGAAAAATTGAATGCTTAAACACAATAAAAACAGAAAACAAGACAACAAAGCTACAAATCCGATGAAAAGAGAATGGCATTGCAATATCCAGATGCTGAAATTGAAGAAATTCCAAGTACGAAGATAAAATAGATAGATAGACAGATAGAATAGCAATTTCAAGGAAGAAGACGAAGATCAAATGGAAAACACTATATAATCGCTAAAACACCGGAAAAAAAAAATGAATGCTTAAACACAATAAAACCAGAAAACAAGACGACAAAGCTACAATCTGATTAAAACAGAATGGTATTGCAATATCGAGATGCTGAAATTGAAGAAATTTAGAATACGAAGATCAAATAGATAGATAGAGTAGCAAATTCAACCAAGAAGAGAGCGAAGGGGGAAAGGGAAAAAATGAAAAAAACATCCTAATAATTCGTATACTGGGAACTAACTCGAGTCGAATGGAAAACACTATATAACCACTAAAACACTGGAAAAAATTGAATGCTTAAATACAATAGAAACAGAAAGCTATATAAATCCGATCAAAACAGAATGGTATTGCAATATCCAGATGCTGAAATTGAAGAAATTCCGAATAAGAATATCAAATAGATAGATAAAATAGCAAATTCAAGGAAGAAGAGAGCGAAGGGGGAAAGGGAAATAGTGAATTAACCTGTAAGGAACGAAGATGGGAAGAAGAACTGTGTCGGAAGGAACGAGCAGAACTAATGGCGGAGTCTTTCGATTGGATGACAGTACGCTGCAGATCTTCCACCCACTGCTCGCTTCCTCCTTTATTGCTTCCTTCTTCCATTGTTGCAATTTGAAATTCTCCTCTTTTACTGAAACCCCTCTCTTTCACGCAAACTTGCCAAAGTAATTTTGCCCAAATTGGCTAGTTACATTAGAACGGTCCATGGGCCGAGTTCGGGCCGGCTCTAGCAGGCTTTTATGTAAAACCGTTCTAAGCCCAGTTCACTACTAATTTAGGCGGATTCAGATTGGACTGGGCTGATTTGTACTATTTTTTATCAATCCCAAGTTGCTCAAAACATAGACGGGTTTTAGCAGGTCTGGATCGGACTGGGCTAAGATGAATTTTCATTGTCCAATCCGATCCAATGGACATGAGCCTGGATGGGCCGGACGGATACTCGGACCTATGGACATGTCTAGTTACAATAGAGAATCTTGCGAAGTTTTACCCTAACATTTTCGTAAATTGCAGATTTAGCTCTACCATATGAAATTGTTCAAATTTATTTATAATGTTTCCAAACTAGATCAATTTTAGCCACATTGCCGAAAATTTGAAAAATGTGATCTAATTAAACTACATCTTTCAAATTTTCAGCAATATATAAATTGATCTTGCTTGAAAATATTATGGTTAAATTTGGAACATTTTATATATTAGAGTTAAATCTGTATTTTATCGAGAAAATTAGGGTTAAACTCGAATCTTATCAAGATTCTTGCACAAAATCAAATAAAGAACTTTTTAAATAAGAGCCAAATTTAACCCTAACGTTTCAAAAAAAATGTAGATATAGCCTTGACATACAAAATTGTGCAAATTTAACTCTAATGTTTCCAAGCAAGATCAATTTTAACCATGCATTACCGAAAGTTTGAAAACACTAGTTGAACTGTTATTTAACTATCACATGTGACATTCCAAACAAGTTGACTATTGCTGAAGTGGAAGCTACGTCGCTTTTCTGGTATCTTTTTGCTCTCGAAATCATCGGAGTGACTTGATTGAGATAAAATTCAAAGTTGAATGATTTTATTGATATAAATTGAAATTGAATGACTATTTTAAGACAATCATAAAAATACGATGCATTTAACCCCATCAATTATGTACAATGCAAAAACATAAATCAAGTCGTTAATTATTCCCCTTTATTACACAAAGCAAATGCTACTTGAGGCATTAACAAGAGGGTATATGAACCACTCAATTCTATATCATAGAGAAATATGAAATTTCCACACACACCATGTAATTATGATAAGTAATAGACCTATCCACAAGCCCGGATATCCGCGCAATCCGTCCAGGTCCGTGCCCCTTGGACCAGGCTCGACAATAAAAATTGGGGTAAAATACATGAATATCATAATTAACTACAAAATTACAACTAAATGATATTATCAAACTTAATTCTTAATATGTCATTATTTTCTATATATTACAAAATAAAGTATGATTTTACACCTTAATTTAAAAATTCTAGACCCAATTCATAAATCCTAAACCCTAGAAAATATATCCTAAACACATAATGTATAAATTCTAATCCTTAAAATATATTAAAAATGCCGATTTTACTAGTTTGACATAATTCAAAATCATTACTTGACATAATTGTAAATAATTTTTCAAATCTGAATTTCTATGTAATTTCCCTAAAAATTGTTCATAGGCCCAGTCCTCCTATTTTTTGGGTGGGCTTGGAATTAATAAAAATAACATGGACCGGCCCAGCCCGATCCGCCTATTAATATTAATTAAAAAATGTATATATTTATATATTAAATATTTATTTTTAAGTATAATATTTATTTTTTTATAATTAACAATTATATTATATTTAGGTGGGTTTATATGGATTGGGTTTGGAATTTGATTTTTAAGCCCAAGTCCGTCTAAATTAATAGTCGGCTGGACTGGGCTTGGACTGAGCATTTTTACCTAAATACCCAATAGGTCCAACCCATGGACAGGTCTAATAAGTAATAATATACAGATGGTTGTAATTTCTAGATGTTACTGTTGAATATACAAATGGTTGGAAGAAAATGAATGATATGAGCAAGATTTCAAAATTCATGGGTACCCAAATAAATTTAGTCCAAATCGAAGTTTAGGTATCAATATTTAATTCATGTTGAATATACAGATGGTTTGACTGTTATTTAACTGTCACATCAAACCTTCCAAACATCAATTATGTCTATAAGATATTTAATGTGCTACTAACACAATTGCAAAAATCTATTAAAACGATAACAACTAAATTTACCAGATAAATTAATTATATATTTTTTTATCAAAGTACCTAAAATGTTTAATACGTTACTAATATAACTACAAAAAAACCAACCAAAAAAATGTACGGAAATGCTTCAATTTATCGACATACTTTTTTGGAAGGTATGATTTGACAGTTAAATAATAATCAAGCCAGCCTTTTCAAATTTTTAGTAATGTAAGACTAAACTTGATCTTGCTTGAAAACGGTTGGCCAAACTCATTGGTGGTGAAGAAAAAACACTACCAAACTCAAATCAGTCCTCCACATTAGAGCTAACACTGGCCACCACCAGGGGAGTAGAAGAAGGGTATAGAAGGAGCTCTCCCACACATAAATGACCTAATTTTTTTATTATACAAATCTAAATAAATTATTATTATTAATTATTATGGAAAAAATTAAGTGAATGTTAACTTATCCAGAAAATTAACGCTCTAAGAGTATTAAGGGACAATTTATTATTATTATTATACAATATCTAATTTAATTATTTTTATTATATTTATTATGTTAAAAATTAAGTTAAAAGTATTTTGGTGTTTCATTTTGTAGAAACAATAATATTATATGAACGTATTAATTTTTTTTAATGAATATGATCCATTTTTTTTTATTCATCACATGGCCCCAAAAATGTTTAAGACGGCCCTGGCCACCACCTTTTTAGTGTCACGTTCAAATATAACATTGATACAATGTAAAGCAAACACACACTCTATCGCTTCATGTAACGTTAACGCTTCTACAACCCGAGCCTCGTTAATAAACAGAGTCAAGATTTTTTATTTTTATTTTTTTGAAATTGAGATTTCCATATTTTAATAAACGTTTTGGGATGGTATATGGAATACTATGGAGCAAATAAAAATAATAAACCAAAATGATAAAAAGCATTGCAATTGACCCACATTTTTTTTATAGTGCAATTGACCCACAATTAATATCAAATAATAATTGACTTATTGAAGTGGAAAAGATCTATATACATATATGTATAGGATTAAGGTTAAAAAATATCCTAACGTTTTGGGTCAGGAGCAATATCATCTCTAATATTTAAAATGGTACAATTTTACATCTAACATTGGTAGTCAAGAGCAATTTTAACCCATAACATTGATAATTTGGATCGATTTTAGACACTATTAAACACAGACATTTTTTTTCTTTATTCTGCACAAATTGCATATCAATTCGTTCTAAAAAAGGATTTCATGTTTTTTATAATTTAATAATAGAATTGGAGATTAATATTTATAAATTCGGTGAATTTTTTTATCCAATTCGTACAAAAGACAGTATATTTTTTTTATTTCTTTTGTAATTTGTTACTGATAAAATGACGCACGTGTGAAGTATAGATGATAAGATTCATGACCGAGAAGATGGGTTGATAAATTATTTTTTAAATCGACCCAATTTATCAACGTTAGGGGTAAAATTGCTATTGACTTCCAACGTTAGGGGTAAAATTGCACAATTTTAGACGTTAGGGGTAAAATTACTCCTGACCTAAAACGTATCTTTGCACCTTAACCCATACGTATATTCTTGATCTTGAGAACATGGTCTTGCTTAATCAAATATTTAATTGCTTCGTAAATTAAAAGATTAATGTATCATTTGATCTCGATTTGCCCAAAAAGTTTGATTGACTCCTAAATTTTTTAAGTGTTTCAGTAGCTCTCTCAACTTACTTAAAATATCTCGATAGTCCCCTCAACTTATTTAAAATATAGTTAATTAACACTCAGTCGCAAAGAAGTAAGTTGCATGCGTAAGATATGTTGCATACGTCTTGAAATGTCATTACATAATTCACATAATAGATTAAAACGTATTAAAAATGAAGTTATTGTTCAACCGTAAAACCTTCTCTCCAATATATAACTTCATACTCCAACCTTGGTCGCTTTACTTTTTCAATGCGCGTGGAACACACCTTTCGCGTGTGGCTTACTTTTTTTTTTTTTTTTTTTTGCTGCCGAGTGATTAATTGACTGTATTTTAAGTAAATTGATAGGTTATCAAAACGTTTTAAACAAGTTGATAAGGTTATCGAGGCACTTTAAAAATTCAGAAAACTAATGAATTTTTTTTTTTTTGTACAAATTCATATATAGATAATGTATTAATCGTTAATACATATATATGCCCTTGTACTTAACTGCGTTGTCATACATGTTCATATATCAAATAAACAACTAAATATATTCTCATATTTTTCAACTGACATAAAAAATGCCCCCATCTCACCTACCACGCCATTAAAATAAACAGCTAAATATATCCTCGTAATTATTAACAATGGACAAATATACCCTTAGTGATATAATGACTTTACTAATAAAATTATGTCAAATAAACTTATCGTTCAAATAAAATTATGTACTTTTATCGTTAACTATTACGAGGGCATATTTGATTATTTATTTGATCTATGAATGTATACGATAAAATCCATAAATACAAAAGTATATATGTATTAACCCTTAAATAAAATACTTTTCCTGCACCCCTAAGAGAGAGAAGGAGACTTTCTCTCTAGATCTCCAGCCCTTTTCCACCACCGCCTCCCACCTTCTCCGCTTTCTGTTTTCTTTCTTCTCCTCCATCCCTCTTGAACCACCGACTCTTCTCTTGCTTGTCTTCGTTTGCTGCTATTTAGTGTCTTCCTTCTTCCTCCTCCCACCGTTTTCATTTTTTCTGTTTGTGTACTATTTTCTTTTGTTTGTGCCAGTTTTTTAGTTGGATCCTATATATTTTATCGCATCTCTATATCCGTTTGAACTGCACCTGGTGGTTAAACTTTCTGTTTTTGTAACCCTTTCTGTTTTAGCAAGGACAGAAACGGTAGATCTTATACGTAGATAACTGGATTTACGTGGTTGCAAAAGAAAGGACTTAGATCCGAAGGTTCAGAATGGTTCAAAAGCTGAAGATTGGACTACAGTTGCTTTGCGGCGAATTTGGAGTTACGATCTATATATAGTTCAAATGTTGTTTATGTTTAATTTACCTTTAATGACTTTTTTTTTTTGCTTTAAATAGTCATTTTCTTACTTTTAGTAGTTATTTTCTTGCCTTCGTAGACTATGTATTAGGCTTTGCCTATATGTATATAAGGTTTTATTTCTTATTGGTCTCTCATGTACTTGCAATTTTATGATTTAATAAAATATTAACGTTAAAAAAAAAAAAACTTTTCCCTTCTAATTTCACGGCGCCAAATAATGAGAATTTCTTACTCCAAATGCACTAGTTAACTAATTAGAAATTAATTATTTTAATTATATTTCTATTAAATGCATATTCCGTACAAGTTATGCCACTCACTAATATATCACATTATTTTTCTCCATGTTTTCATTTTTTTTATGTCGGTTCATTATTTTATTTTATATAGTATGAGCATTGCAATCTTTCTCTAGATTAACAAAAATTAGAGATTCTTATTTTATTTTATTTTTCTAAGAAAAAAAATAGGGTTAAAGTGCAAAAATACCCCTAACGTTTTGGGTCAGGAGTAATTTTACTCATACCGTCTAAAATGGTGTAATTTTACCCTAACGTTGGAAGTCAAGAACAATTTTACATATAATGTTGATAAATTTGGTCAATTTGAGAAATAATTCATTAAACTGTCTTTTCGGTCATGAATTTTATCATCTACACTTCACACGTGCGTCATTTATCAGTAACAAATCACAAACATATGTTAAGATGTGAAAAAAATTATAATGTCTTTTGTACAAATTGGACAAAAAAATTCAAAAAATCACCAAATTTATAAATATTAATCTCCAATTCTATTATTAAATTATAAAAAACATTAAATTTTTTTTAGAATAAATTGATATGCAATTGGTGCGGAATAAGAAATAAAAATATTTGTGTTTTATAATAGGAGTAAAATTGATCCAAATTATCAACGTTAGAGGTAAAATTACACCATTTTAGACATTATGGGTAAAATTGCTCCTGACCCAAAATCTTAGGGGTATATTTTTGCACCTTAACCCAAAAAATATAATTTCTTTTTTTATAAAAACAGTAAGTAATAGCTTCAAAGAAGTTCTTCATTTAGGTTTTGAGGTTTTCTTCCAGCTTTTATTCGATTGACCGGCTCAAGAGGTGACTGCGGCAGCGCCTTCAACGACTGAAGTTGTCCAACCCGCTCCTAAACCAGCAGATGCCCCTGGCCCTGCTAATCCAGCAAGCTACCATGCCGACGATCATCTAGATAAATCTCTTTTTACTTTGATTTAATTTTTTCTTTGGTACGTAATTTTTTTGATCAATCTACTATTGTGGTAGGTTTGATAGTTTTTTTTTATTTGAAGTTTTTTTTATTATTTTTTCTTATATTTCTTCTTATATGGGTGGTTATTAGAGTTATTATATTTTTTTAATGGAAAATAAAATAGTTACTATCACATAGATCTGACTCATTAAAGGATTATGAAATTATCCCTTAAGAAAAAAACTCTAAATTCGATTTTGGATAAAAATAGTTTTCTGCCATTGTGCCAAAACAGTTTCAAATATTGTTTATCATTATCCTATCATAAAAGATGCAGATTTTTAATCTCATTTGTATAGATCTAGATTATAATTTTTTAATTATTTAGGTTGAGATTTATTATTTCATGAAACCGTTATATTTTTCTTCACAAATATCCTCAATATGTATAAATTTTAAAAAAAATATGAATTTAATAAAACAAACTTGAAATTAAATATATTTTAACCTATAACTATACATATATTTCAAATACAGTTTGCCACATGCTGATCACTTTGACCTAAGCTATAAGATCCTGAAATTTAGGTGGTCAAATCTCTTGCTAAAATTTATTTTCCTTAATTTTTTTTTTAATTTCAAATTTTCATAAAAATGTATAAATTTATCTAAAAAGAACACTAGTCGGGCGCAAGACCGGTTCTGAGCATAGATTAGAAGTGCGGCCACCTAGAATCTAGGGTCAAAAGCGGCCCAATTTTTTCATATATATATATATATATATAACTTTTTAGCATTATGACTACTAAAATTTATCTAACGTTTCAAAATGATCGTTAACGGTCTTAAAATAGCAATGTTCAACTACTAAACTTGTTTAGAACGACATTTACCATAAAACTACATTTTTTATTTTCCATTTTTGTCATTTCTTGAATTTTATCTCTAAAAATTCACTTTCTCTTTCCGAACAAAACAACGTCTAAATAACATTAAAACGAAAATTTTGAAGAATTAAAATTTCTTAGAATATCGCTTATTCTTGTAAATGTTTTATTTTACGATCATCAATGATCACTTTGCGGCGTGGATTAAAGTTTAGTGCCATATAAGATTAGAAAGTGTAAAAATTGAGTGACTTTTATGTTATTCTCTCCGTTCCATAATACATGTCTTTCTAGAGAATATTTTTTGTTCCATAATACATGTCATTTTGATTTAATCCATGCACATTAATTGTTATTTTACCAAATATATCCCCATTTAAATTGCTTTTTTACTTTGGAAATAGATAAAAAATAATTAATGGATACAATTAATATAAAGGTAACCAAGTTTTTTAGTTAAAATTAATTGCTTTTCTTAATTATTGTGTCTTAACCTTAAAAGACATGTATTGTGAAATAGAGGAACTACGTTTTAATATTCAGTCACACTATGAAAATTAGTAAAGTTTAATGGCCATGAGTGTAATTTTCCCCAGGTAAATATAGGCATGGGATTCTTTACTTATAAAATGGTGTTAAAAGTCAGAAAAGTGGATTCCCAACAGGTATTTTTGTATGGCCATATGTTTATGTCCCATGTGCCTAGTTGAGGCATCAAATTCTTTTTAATATTTAATATAT
The DNA here is from genome assembly GCF_963576675.1 of Euphorbia lathyris. Lineage (NCBI taxonomy): Eukaryota > Viridiplantae > Streptophyta > Magnoliopsida > Malpighiales > Euphorbiaceae > Euphorbia > Euphorbia lathyris. The sequence goes on along the minus strand of NC_088915.1, from coordinate 4,432,053 downwards.
AAAAAAGGATGATCCATAGTTAATCATTTTAATATCTTATATACTTATTTAAAGAAAATAATAAAAAAATCATAGGAGACTTCTCATACTTGCACAAAAAGTTACATAATGAGGTCAAATGGGGCAGCACATTGTCATAAATTTTGCTTTTAAGATATGTTTGTGGTAATTTATTAGGGGTGGCAATGGGGAGGGGATTATCCGAAAACCGTGGGTATCCGAACCGATGGGGATGGGGAAAAACCGTAAAAATTGGGAATGGGGATGGGGACGGGGAAATTATTTTCTCGAAATCTAAATGGGGATGGGGATGGGGATTGCTATATCCGCCCCGTGGGGATCACCGCCCCGTTACCGTGTAAATTCCCGTAGAGAACCCCGAATAAAATTATTAATTTTAATTTCTAACTATTATTTTTATATCAATGTATCTTATAAATTAGTAACAGGATGACAGAATATATACATGGACTTTTATAATATATATATATAGGGAAAATATTAAACTTTACTTGATCATACATTGGATTCTTTAACTCATATCAAATTTTATGTTTATGATTTGTGATTGTTTAGATTCTTCTAACTCAGAGTTGTGATTTAAATTCTTCTAACTCATATTAGATTTTACACAAAGTATTATTAGGTTTACCATTTTATATTTTAAGTTCTTCTAGCTCAGATAGATTTGTGATTTAAATTCTGCTAGAGGTATTATTAATTTTAATTGGGTTTATTTTGTTTTGAGAACTAGCTAATTTCAACGGAATATAATTAGTTTATTTAAATTAGGTTTATTTTAATTGTCGATTACAAATAGTACTATTAATTTACTGGGCATGGAGATTCCCCGAAACCGTATGGGGAGGAGATGGTGATGAAAAAAATCCCCGAATCACTTAATGGGGATTCCCCGAAACCGTCCCGTAAACATTTGGGGACGGAGTGGTAATTGCATAACCGTCCCCGCCCCGCACCGTTGCCACCCCTATAATTTATTTGTTTTATAATTTATCCCATTTCTAAATTCCAGCCTCATCAGGTACCCTTTAGGTGAATCCTCTTCAAACTAAAATTTTTCGTGCAGATCACGACTCAAAATCGAGATCTAGTTTAAGCAACTTTAGGCTCTTAACCACTCAAACTAACCTTAATTATTATTTGTAGTAATTCATTGTTATATAAAGTGGAGATAACGTACAAAAATATCTCTAACATTACAGTGAGAACTAATTTTATGCTTAATGTCTAAAATAGTGCAAGTTGTAAATACATGATTAGTCCGTCGGGGTTAATTTTACACATGTACGACGTAAAAAGATTTCTTTTTACTAAATCGAACTAACTCGATTTTTTTTGGCATATATATTCATATTATTATTTGAGTGGTCCAAAACTGTTGGGCTTGGCCCAATTAGAATTTATGAAATAAGCCCACCCATGTGTCTTTAAGCTTTTTCAAGTGAAAAACATCCCACATTGCTTTCAAAGCACTTGGTGGAGATGTTTATAAGGAAGGTCCTCACATGCTTGGGGTGTGTCCCAAGGGGTACCCACTTTTGTGAAAGGGTGAGGACCTACCACCACACATGCGCGCGCGCCGTCCATCCGACCGAACCGGGCCGGGTTGGTGTGAACAATATATTTTTTTATTGAAAAAAATTAATTATTAATAATATTTTTATTGTTATTTTTATTAAATTCGGAAATCAATTTTTTTATTTAATTATTTACATTCTGATTTAGTCTTTGTGAACGTTGTTCATAACGTCCATTTTTTCTGAACGTGTCTTCTGTAAATGCTCAGTCTCATCCACCTTCCTGATTTTCCTCCTTCATCTTCTCCATGAAATCAGAGCTCAACAGCTCTTTTTTGCCCTGTATAAATAGGTGAGACTGGCATACAGAAATTATACAATTGGATTTCTTCCTTTCTTTTTCGATTCCAAAAACTGAGCAAGTTACAGAGTGTATACAGAAACGATTTTTGTACGGAGCAATACAAAATCGTATTTAAGAGGGCTGTTTTATGTTCGGTCTATTCCTGTTTTCTGAGTTCGAGTTACAATAATTTTAAGACGGTTTAATTACTGCTGATGGCTACCGAACAATCAAATGGGATTGCTGAGATCAACAAACCATTCCGGTTTGAAGGAGCTCACTTCCGAAGATGGAGACAGAAGATGCTGTTCTATCTCACAACAAAGAAGGTAGCTTCTGTTCTGACTTCTGAAAAACCAATTGTTCCTGAAGATGGTGATGAGGCAGATGTTCGTGCTGGTGTTCGTGCTGCTGAAAGATGGACAAAAAATGATTTTCTGTGCAAAAATTATATACTCAATGGGTTGACAGACGATCTGTATGATTACTATACTGCTTAAGAAAAAACAGCAAAAGAAATTTGGGAAGCTCTACAGAGGAAGTATGACACTGAGGAGGCCGGATCGAAAAAGTACGCTGTAAGCCGCTACCTCAAATTCCAGATGACTGATGACAAGTCAGTTGAAATTCAATCTCATGAATTACAGAAGATAGCACATGAAATTATTTCAGAAGGTATGCCTTTAAATGATCAATTTCAAGTTGCTGTCATTATTGACAAATTGCCTCCTTCGTGGAAAGATTTTAAAAATGTTTTGAGGCACAAAACAAAAGAATTTTCGATGGAAAGTCTGATTACACGCCTCCGAATTGAGGAGGAAGCTCGAAAACAAGATTTAAAAGAAGAAGTGCTTATTGTTTCTAATAGCACTAAAAATTCCACTGCGGTTCTGAAACCCACTCAAAAGAATTTTAAGAATCAGAACCGCAAACCAATCCAAAATCGTAACACCCGAGTTAATTTGAATTGGAACCTTCAAAGGAACCAAAATAGGCCACATCAACAACCACCTAGAAATGATGCTGCTTTCATATGCTTTAATTGTGGGAAACCAGGTCATATGGCACGTAAGTGCAGGAACAGGCCAAACACTACTCCTAGTGTTAACCTGACTGAAGAGCAACATAATTTTGTTGCTATGATTTCTGAGATTAACCTCATAGGTGGATTAGATGGGTGGTGGGTAGACACTGGTGCTTCTCGCCATGTTTGCTATGATAGAAGTATGTTCAAAACATACACTGCTGTGACCGAAGATAAGAAAGTGTTATTGGGTGATTCCCATACCACTATTGTTGCTGGAATTGGTAATGTGGAATTGAACTTTACATCTGGAAAAACCTTAACTTTGAAGGATGTGATGCATACTCCAGAAATGAGAAAAAACTTGGTTTCGGGCTATCTTCTCAACAAGGCTGGTTTTACTCAGACTATAGGAGCAGATTTATTTACTTTGACTAAGAACAATGTATTTGTAGGAAAATGTTATGCTACTGAAGGCATGTTTAAGTTGAATGTTGAGATTAATAAAGTGAATGCTTCTGCTTACTCTTTGTGTACTTTTAATGTTTGGCATGCTCGTTTTTGTCATGTTAGTAAGCGTATCATTAAAAATATGAGTAACTTAGGATTAATTCCAAAATTGAATTTGAATGAGTTTTCTAAATGTGATTATTGTAGTCAGGCAAAAATCACAAAAACACCTCATAAATCTGTTGTTAGGGATTCTGAACCTCTAGATTTAATTCATTCAGATATATGTGAATTAGATGGAAAGTTGACTAGAAATGACAAACGGTATTTTATAACCTTTATTGATGACTGTTCTGACTTTACTTTTGTTTATCTAATGAAAAATAAAAGTGAAGCGTTTGACATGTTTAAGTTGTTCATAGTTGAAATAGAAAATCAATACAATAGGAAAGTCAAGAGACTTCGTAGCGATAGAGGCACGGAATATGGTTCTAGCCTGTTTATTGATTTCTATAAAACACATGGCATTATACATGAAACCACAGCACCTTATTCACCAGAAATGAACGGTAAGGCTGAAAGGAAAAATAGGACACTTACCGAATCTGTAGTAGCTATAATGCTTAGTTCAGGTGCTACCTCACATTGGTGGGGAGAAATCCTTTTGACTGTTTGCTATGTGCTAAATAGGGTCCCTAAATCAAGAAGCAAAATCTCCCATTATGAGATCTTGAAAAATAAAACACCTTGCCTATCATATTTTAGAACTTGGGGTTGTTTGGCTTATGTTAGGATTCCTGACCCAAAGAGAGTCAAACTTGCTAGTAGGGCTTATGAATGTGTGTTTATTGGATATGCTGTGAATAGCAAAGCATATAGGTTCTATGATTTGAATGCAAAAGTCATCTTGGAGTCAAATGATGCTGACTTTTATGAAGATAGATTTCCTTTTATATTGAGAAATAGTGGGGGTGCATCATCTAGTAGCTTACCTGCTGTTAGACCTATAGTGCAAAAAGAGATTGAGGAATCTAAACCTAGGAGAAGTAAGAGACCTAGAGTATCTAAAGACTTTGGGTCTGACTTTTATGCTTTCACAGTAGAAGAGGATCCACTTACTATACAAGAAGCCTTAACCTCATTAGATACTGATTTATGGCAAGAAGCCATTAATGATGAAATGGACTCACTTGAGTCAAACCAAACTTGGCACTTAGTAGACTTACCACCAGGTTGTAAACCAATAGGTTGTAAATGGATCCTTAAGAAGAAACTGAAACCTGATGGTTCAATAGATAAGTTTAAGGCTCGCCTTGTAGCTAAAGGCTTTAGGCAAAGAGAAAATGTTGATTTCTTTGATACTTATTCAGCTGTCACTAGGATTACGTCTATACATGTTTTGATTGCTATTGCTTCTGTGCACAATCTAGTGGTGCACCAAATGGATGTTAAAACTGCGTTTCTGAATGGTGAACTAGAAGAAGAGGTTTATATGGATCAACCTGAGGGTTTTGTAGTTTTTGATCAAGCCCATAAGGTATGTAAGTTGGATAAGTCTTTATATGGGCTAAAACAAGCACCTAAGCAATGGCATGCGAAATTTGATAACTTGATTATTTCAAATGGCTTTAAGGTGAATGAAAGTGATAAATGTATCTACTACAAATATGAAAATGGTATTTGCACCATTATATGCTTATATGTTGATGACTTGCTTATTTTTGGATCTAATATTCATGTTGTGAATGCTGTTAAGTCAATGCTGTCTGAACACTTTGATATGAAAGATCTAGGAGAAGCGAACGTCATTCTTGGCATAAAGATAACTAGGTCTGAAACTGGAATTTCTTTAGATCAATCTCACTACATTGAGAAGATTCTAAAGAAATATAGCTACTTTGATTGTAAACCTGCATGTACACCTTACGACCCGAGTATAAAACTTTTTAAGAACACTGGAGATAGTGTAAGACAATCAGAGTATGCTAGCATTATTGGCAGTCTTCGTTATGCCACTGATTGTACTAGACCCGACATCGCGTATGTCGTAGGATTGCTATGCAGATTTACTAGTAGACCTAGTGTGGAGCATTGGAATGCTATAGAAAGGGTCATGAGATACCTTAAAAGAACCATGAAACTTGGATTACATTATCAAAGGTTTCCAGCAGTCCTTAAAGGATATAGTGATGCTGACTGAAATACCTTATCAGATGATTCCAAGGCTACTAGTGGCTATATTTTCAATATAGCTGGTGGTGCTGTTTCATGGAAGTCTAAGAAACAGACCATCCTAGCTCAATCAACCATGGAATCAGAACTGATTGCACTAGCTGTGGCTAGTGAAGAAGCAGGTTGGTTGAGAAGTCTGTTAGCTGAGATTCCCCTATGGGAAAAACTGATACCAGCTGTATTGATCCACTGCGATAGCACCGCAGCTATTGCAAAAATTCAGAATCGTTATTACAACGATAAGAAACGACAGATACGTCGTAAGCACATCACTGTGAGAGAGCTACTCACTAAAGGAGCTGTTAGAGTGGATCACATACGCTCAGAAGAGAATTTAGCCGATCCTTTGACGAAAGGATTAGCTAGAGAGAAAGTCCATAATATGGCAAAGAGTATGGGACTTATGCCCCTACAGTGATGAGTTACACACAATGGTAACCCAACCTATAGATTGGAGATCCCAAAAAATAGGTTCAATGGGTAATAACAAGTTATGTTGCAATATGTGTCAGATCATGCAATTTGAAGCATGAATATCCTGAAGCGACTTGAGGTTGAGATAATAGAAACTCTTAATGAAGTCTATACTCCATTTGGAGTGAAGTACATAGCTACAGGAGTACTTTTGATAGACTCACCTATATGAATGTGGAAGTGAGGCCGCTTCCTATGAGTTTAGGGTAAAACTCTAGAGCATTCATTAAACCGGGATAGACGTGTGATAACATAGACTCAAAGGGGTTCTAAGAACAAATCAACATTTGTCACCTCTTTCACACCTCTCAACGCTTCTAAAAGTGAAGTCCTTATGTGGCTCGAGAATAGTCAACACAAACGGAGCATTTCATACCCCGAACCTAAAGGGGGGGAGTACACCAATACTGGTAAAAATCCTAAAAATTATTGTAAATATCACAGGAAAAATGGCCATGACACGGATGCATGTTGGGAGTTAGCTCGGGAAATTGAGCGTCTCATCGACAGAGGCAAATTGGATCGGTTCATCCAAAATGATGGAAAGAAGGGAGATGGTGATAGATCCAAGGAAGATGCAAAGAAGAAAGGAAAGGGTACCATCAATGTCATCGCAGGTGGACCTGGATACCAACCGATGCTCAAAAAAGCAAGGACCACTGCTCTTGACAGGGCATCGTTGAATCGCCCCTTCGCCGATGCGGGTCCTGAAATCTCTCCTCATGCGGATGCAGTGGTTGTTACTATGATGGTGGAAGGCTGGGAGATGAAAAGAGTGATGATCCATACTGGGAGCTCGTGCAATGTCATCACGAGCGGAGCCTTCGCCAAACTCATGATTGATCCAGTCCAAGTGGAGCCCACTGTGGTAGATATCCTGGGAGTAACAGGGCATACCATCCAAACAAAAGGCCAAGTCACTTTGGATTGCGAGCTGGCAGACGATGATCAAGTTTGGAGAGGTGATCTGGAATTTTCTATCTTGGATGGTCAGTTAGCCTACAATATCATCCTCGGACGGCCATTTATCTCCAAAGCAGCAGCCCTTATCTAAGGAGGAGGATGAGGAGGAGCTCGTCACAATGGCCTTGGGCAAGACGGAAATGTACCTTATGGCGGATGAAAAATAGGTGCAAATGGCTAAAGGGCTCAAAAGCGAAGTTAAAGATGCAATCACCAAGGTTCTCCATGAAGCGGAGGACGTCTTTGCTTGGAAAGATGAGATCCTCCCTGGGATCAGTCCAGACGTGATCACCCACAAACTTAACATTGATAAAGATGCAGTTCCTGTAGCTCAGAAGCGGAGAAACCATGGCCTCGAAAGGCAGAAGGTGATAGAAGAAGAGATCATCAAGCTCCAATGGGCGGACGCCATTGAGGAGGTGCTTTATACTCAATGGCTGGCGAACGTCGTTTTGGTAAAGAAGGCGGGTGGATCTTACCGCATGTGTATTGACTTTACGGATCTCAACAAAGCTTGTCCCAAGGACAACTATCCTCTGCCATGTATTGACATACTCGTGGACGGAACCGCCGGTCATGCCATGTACTCCTTTACGGATGTGAAGTCAAGTTATCATCAAATCCCCATGGAGCCCTCAGATAGAATCAAAACCTCGTTCGTGACACATCAAGCCACTTATTGCTTCAAAGTCATGCCCTTTGGGCTTAAGAACGCTGGTGCCACTTATCAGCGGATGATGAACAAGATATTCGCAGATAGTAAGGGTGATAATTACTCTGTCTATGTGGATGACATGATCATCAAAAGCACAACCGTGGGAAAGCATGCAGACGATGTGAAGGAGGTACTGCACGTACTCCGGCGCCACAATATTAAGTTGAACCCGAAAAAGTGTACTTTTGGTGCGACATATGGAAAATTCTTAGGGTTCATGACCAACGAAAAAGGAGTTAGCCCAAATCCAGACAAAGTTAAAGCTGTCCTGGAAATGCAAGCACCACGGAACATCAGAGAAGTACAACGCCTTAATGGGCGGATCGTAGCCTTGGGCAGGTTTATCTCCTGTTCAGCTCGCAGATGTCAGCCCTTTTACGAGGTCATCAAGAAGCAAAAGGCGTTCGAGTGGAATGAGGATTGTGAAAAGGCCTTCGAAGGAATCAAACGGTTCCTCACGGAGCCGCCCATGATGAGTCGGCCGATGAAAGGTGAGGACCTCTATATGTACGTGTCAGTTACCGATAAAGCGGTGTGCACAGTCATGATACGAGAAGAGGATGGCCAGCAGTATCCGATTTATTATGTGAGCAAGGTTTTAAAAGATGCTGAAACCAGGTATTCTAAGCTTGATAAAATGGCGCTGGCTGTTGTTACCACCGCGATACGCCTTAGGCCATATTTCCAGGCTCACACTATTGTAGTTGAACAAATATACCAATGAGGAAGGTGTTGCAGAAGCCGGACACTTCTGGTAGGTTGATGGAATGGGCGATTCGCCTTGGTGAATTCGATGTGAGATATGAAAGCAGGTCAGCTTTGAAGAGTCAGGTCTTGGCAGACTTCGTAAACGAGTTCACCGAAGAAGGGATAGATCGTCCTGTATCTCAAGTAGAAGAGTGGACAATGTACACCGATGGTGCCTCCTCAGCGGATGGAGCTGGTATAGGCGTTGTGATCAAAGGTCCCCAATACATAAAGCTACGGTACGCAGCAAAATTGAATTTTCATGCAACTAATAATGCCGCAGAGTATGAAGCTCTGATATTGGGGCTACGCCTGCTTAAAGAGATCACCCCCGAGCGGATAGTGATCTATAGTGACTCCAAGCTAATGGTCAACCAGGTAATTAAGAATTACAAGGTAAAAGATGATGTTTTGGCCAAATATGTAGCAGAAGTCAAAAAATTGCTAGATCACCTCGAGGCCAGAGAAACTAAATGGGAACTGATCCATGTACCCAGAGGATCAAACACTGAAGCGGATCATCTAGCAAAGATGGCTTCTAGTGAAGAAAACTGGACAGATCCACAATGCCCCTTTGAAGTTAAAATAGCTCCAGCTTTCGCTTCGGAGGAAGTTTCCTTACTCACAACAGTGGAAGATGATTGGAGATCGGCCATACGCCAATATCTGTTGGAAGGAGCTCTACCTGGGGATAAGGAGGAAGCGCGACAGATCGTCAGAAAAGTGGCTTATTTCTCCATGATCAACGATGGCCTTTATAGAAAATCTTTTAGCCACCCTTGGTTAAAGTGCATTCTGCCGGAAGAGGGACAACAAGTCCTCAAGGAGCTACATGAGGGATCATGTGGGGCCCATGAAGCATCCGCCACCATTTTGAAGAAATCCCGGTTAGCAGGTTTCTAATGGCCCACGGCCGACCTGGATGCACAAAAATTGGTAGAATCTTGTCATAATTTCCAGATTCATGCGAATGAATCACATACTGCCAAACATCTCCAGAGGCCCATCATAGAAGGACGACCATTCGCCCTCTGGGGAATCGACATCGTCGGACCATTCCTTCCAACTCGCCGACAGAGGAAGTACGTGGTAGTGGCAGTAGATCATTTCACCAAGTGGGTAGAAGCCGAAGCTGTCTCCTCCATCACTGCAGAACGAATGGTGGAATTCGTCAAAGACAACATCGTGGGCAGATACGGTGTTCCGCATACCATCATCACTGATAATGGAACACAGTTCAACTGTAGTGAGTTCAAAACTTTCTGTGAAGAGTTGGGCATTCTGAACAGATTTGCCTCCGTTTATTATCCCCAGTCCAACGGAATGACCGAAGTCACGAATCGAACGATCGTAAAAGGGATAAAGAAGAGATTAGGAGAGCACGATAAGAAGTGGGCGGATCAGCTGACAAGCGTTTTATGGGCTTATCGCACCACTCCTAGGGCGGCCACAGGAGAAACACCATTCGCCCTCTCTCATAGGGTAGAGGCTGTGATCCCGGTTGAAATACAGGTCCCAAGCGATAGAGTGGCCTTTTATTGTGAGGAGGACAACGGCAAAAGGCTAAGGGAAAGTCTGGATCAGGTAGGAGATCGAAGAGACCAAGCCTATGTACGCATGGCGGCGTATAAACAACGGATTGCCGCTTACCATGATAAAAATGCCAAGCTTGTGGATCTAAATGTGGGTGATCTTGTGCTCCGAAAGGCCGACAAAATCCAGTCTCGAGAAGGCAAGGGCAAGTTAGGGCTCAACTGGACGGGTCCGTATCAGATAGTGGACAAGATTGGATTCGCCACATTTAAAATTTAGGACATGGAGGGCAACACATTGCCGCGCACATGGAACCTCCAAAATCTCCGCAAATATTTTGTCAGAAAATGACGTGTACACACGATCTTGAGTACTTTTTTTCCTTTAGTAAGCTTTTTTCCATGTGGTTTTTCTTATTAAAGGTTTTAACGAGGCTCACCTGTAAGACCTGCTTGCTGTAATAAAGCATTTCTCCTATCAATAAACATCATTTGTTCCATTATCTGTGTTCTTTTTAAAGTTTATTGCAGCAATATCAATATTCCAGTCTTAAAAAGAAGGGGGGCATCCAACGCTCTCCGCATTAACAAAGTATCGCTATCTCATAGCTACTTTTTCTCCTCAGACATAAGAGAATCAATCTTATGGGCGGATCCATCTCTGAGAGGATTCCAATCTCCGATAGATTTAAAACGATCCTTAGACGCAAGGTCTTTACACTCTCTTATATATCCTTCCCAAAAAAGGATTCACAAGTCCTATGGGCGGATCACTTCACCTCAAAGACAGGTAGCAAATTGATCCCCTAGGCAGCTTTACTTCCTTCAATGGAATAAAACAGCTTCTAACCTTCACAAAGGTCCATGCAATGGAGTATGGCTGGCCACCTACTCCAAAAATAAATCCTAGATGCCTGTATATTTACTTACGCAAACGTAATAGTAAAATAAATAGCTGCCATAAAGGATTAAACAAATTGTACTTAAAGGATTTTTTACAAATCATAAGTAAACAACTAAGTAATAATGGGAGCATCCTCCTTTACACTATCCTTGCTTACGGCGCTTGCCTAGGAAGCCTCCTTCTCCACAGCCTCAGATACGCCAACCAAAGGTACCTCCTTTTCCACGGAAGATGTGGGACCAAGAGGAAGGGCGTTATCAGTGATCAGTTCTTCACCCGCCTTGGGGGACACTTCCTCAAGCTCCACTAGCGTGACATTAGTGGAAGGTTTGCTTTCTTCCATGGGTCCCTTCATCCATCTCCGAACATATTCGCGGAGGTATTCCTTAGCGTCTGACATTTTGTCATATTTGGCTACATCCTCTGGGTCAGAGACAGCGAACTGTGGATCTATAAAATTAATCTCGGGATGCGCCAGGGAAAAGTACGCCATGAGCAGTTCGCCATAATAGAAGGCTTGCTCACCAGCCGTATATTCAGCTTCTCCTAGGGTGTCCTCATGGTTCTTGGCGTCTGTCACAATCTTTTCCTTTAGCTTCTCAATCTCCGCGTCTCTAAGGACTAAGGCGGCTGTGGCAGAGGTAAGGTTCGCATTGGCATCCGCTACCTCTTTCTCAAACTTTTCAATGGTCTCCTTATCCGCCACACCTTGAAGGAGCTCGGCCTCCATAGCACGTATGCGAGTATACATCTGTCAAAAATAAACAGTTTCGTCAAAAGAAAAGAGCAAAGGAACAACTTTTTCTATAAAAAGAAATCCTTTCTAGGAGACTCACCGTAAGGAGCTCCGTTTTCCCCTTTTGCGCATGAATAGAACCAGGGATCTGGTTCTGATTCTTTTGCACTTCGCCCAACTGACCCAGGGCCTCATCCAAGTCATTTATAACGGATTCATTCTCCAGAGATCCTTGAGCGCCATATTTGGCGGACCAGTATCCGCCCAGATCAGGCTTCGCCATCTGCACAGACATTCAAGGATCATAACTTAGATCTTAAACTTGATGAACAGGTAAAGAGACGACCTACCTGTTCCATCTCCACCGCAGGCGTCGCGGGCTTCATGGCATCCGCCATAAGCTTAAGACCTCCAGAAGCTGCAGGTTTCCTCCTTTTTAGTGGCGGCTCAACCACTATTCCCGCAGGGCGTTTTCCAGTATCCTTTTGAGGATTCGCCACTTGATCTTTCCTACGCGCCTCAGCCTCTAAGAACTTCCTACGCTTCTCTGCAATAGCGTGATTGGCCTTAGATAAACCCCTGCCAAAGAAAACAATAAAGTAATCAAGGTTCAAAACGAAATAAAGGTTACCTTGATCAAATTGCGCAATCTTCGAGTAAATGAACTGTTCTCCCTCTCGGCGGATCAAGGGAATGTCGCTCATCATGAAGGCTAAAGCATCCGCGTATGTCCAAGCATCCGCCTTGACCTTCTTCATGAGCTCCGCCACTACCTCGACACTATCGGTCAATATTCGCATATCGCCCGTCATGTGTAGCGGTTTAGGATTCCAAAACGAGGGAAAACCCAGTGGCTCACCATCTTTTATCTTCACATAGAAGAATTTCTCATCCCAACAGTGGACATTGGACATCTTGTCACTCAATGGCGAATATACTCCAAATTTTGCGAAAGTGAGATACGACTCAGACTTCCGTTTTGAAGGCTTATGGAAAGCTCTAAAGACACGGCCCGTGTATACTACTCCTAAGTTTGAAGCGAGGTAGCAGTCCAAAGCAATGTCCAACCAACCATTGGGATGTAGTTGGCTGGCAGTGATATCAAAGTAAGAGAGGATGTCCGCCATCATCTTTGGGAGAGGATGTCACGTCCAGGTCTAAATTTCTAGAATTTATACCTTGATAGTAATATATATTATAATTATTAGGTGTATGATTTTTATTTGGTGTTATAGAAAAAGTTTGGAATTAATTTGAGGGTTTTATATATAAATTAAAACTTAGGATAATTTTTAAAAGATTATAAAAAGATGGAGGATCAAACTGATATTTACCAATATACATCTCAATTCTTCTACAGAATACGAGATGATCATCTTCAGTTTTCTTTTCTTTTTTTTTCATTCCTTTTTAAATTCATCAATTTTCTCTGAACCGTTTCTCCACCGTTTCTTTGATTTACGGAGATTCGACCGTCCGAATCACTTGAAATTTAAAATACAGTATCTTTATGTATAGATCTAAGTCCTAGCCGAAGAGTTTTTTAGTTTCGGCAGTTGTAGACACCGAGTCGGAGGACCTGTGACGAAAACCTGAAACAAGACGGTCGAAGCGATTGATTCCGGAAGTTTTGAAAAATATATAAAGAATAATAAGCTGAGGAAAATTAACGGCACGGCGCGGGCACACAACGGCATCCCGCACGCGGACGACGATGGTCGAACGCCCGCTTGACGGCTCGAGACGTACGCGCGGCGTCCGTCGGACGCACCGCGAGTGGCACGTTCTCGACGCCCGAGCAATGCCTGGGACCGCTGGCGGTGCGCGCCCTCGTGGACCGTTGAGCACATGTGCCTGGCAGCGCGGGGCGCGCGTTCGGCGGCCGCGACGTGCGAGCGTCTAGCTGCGCGGAACGCGCGCTCGGCGGCCACGGAGTGCACGCGTCCGACGGCGCGGGGCACGCCCCGAGGGTCGCCGACTGGGCACCCAACTACGTCGGGCGGATGCCCGAAGAGGGTTGGGCGCGAGCGCCCAACCTTGCGTTTGGGGCTCGCCCAACGCCGTTGGGCGATCGCCCAACATTGTTGGGCGGCCGCCCAACTATTGTTGGGCGGCCGCCCAACCACAATGGGCGACGCCCAATTTTTTTTTGGGCGTCGCCCATTGTTCCGGGATCCGTTTCCCTATATAAGGGCACGGATCCCAAGGTGAAGGAGAGGATTTTTGGGGGGAGAGCTTTCTCACACTAGATATTTTTCTAGAGAGAGGAAGTGGATTTTTTGGGAAAAAAACATTTTTTTTTCCTAAAATTGAAAATCTCTAAATTTCCTAAGTTCAATTTTTACTAAATTTTTCATAAAAAACGGGAGCTCGCGGTTCGTGGAATCAATCGGCTTCGACTGTCAGATACCGAATTAAAGGTATTATCCGAGGACTAGACTCTTTATTTTATTTAATTTATTCTCTCCTTCTATTTTTTTTATGCTATAGTTTTTATTCCTTTAGTTATTTATTTATTTTGTCACGTTTTATTTAATTAACGTATTTATTTAATTTTCGTTTCGTGTTAAATAAAATTCGGTTTTGTTTTAAAATAAAAACCTCGTTTTGGATATCCCAATACGAACCGTGATCCGATAAAAAGGTAGTTCGGGTATCGAAAATACTGTAATTATAAGTTTTTTAATTTAAAAGAGGTTTCCAAATAACGTTTTAAAATAAAAACATCGTTTTAGGAACTTCCGTTTTCGACTATGATCCATCTTTGGTAGTTCGGAAGTCCAAAACGATTGAATTAGATTTAATTTAAAGCTTTTGAACAAATCTGGAAAATATTGAAGTGCTGCTGTAATTTGCCAATTCTGTCACTAAATGCTGTTTACCGACGGATTTTCCGTCGGTAAATCTGCCAAAATGTAAAAAAATGTCATTTCAGTCCCTTTTTCTTAACTTTTAGACTTTTAATCCTTAGTGTATATATATATAATTATGTAATATATTCTTTTCAAATTGTTTTAAAACTTTAACATATATAATTATTTTAGGAGATTGGTATTCCATTTTTATTCTAATTTTTTGTATATGTACATATTACTTTCTTTTTTATTATTATTCATTTAAATTACATTAAATTCTATTTTAAATGTTATTTACTTGGGCATTTTGGGAGATAATTAGTAGATATTGGGGGATGAACATATAGTCTTTTTGACATTAGGATTATATTAGTTATGTATATATATAGTTTTGGGGTATATTTGGGTTATCTTAATTATTGTTAAATAAAATTATTTTGAGTGATAAATGCTATTTTCCTACTTATGAATTTCATTCACTATTTTCTTATGTTTAAAGTATAAATATATTATTTTCATTATTCTTTCTTATATATGTATTAGATAGTATATTTTCTTTTACTCTTATTTTATGTCTTTTGGGCTAAAATGTGTAAATATATATCTATATTATTTTCTTTATTTCTTTTGGTCATTTATAAGTCCATGTTTCAAATGAGCTTCACTTGGAAAAATTAATTTTTGGGCCTAAATATGTTTATTGATGTAATTATAATAGTTAGAGAGTTCATTAAATAAGTGGGGGAAATAAGTCACAAAAAGAGAGTTTTCAATTAAATTATTTAAGCTAATGAGCTTTCTTAAATCTCTAATGTAGATAAATAAAGTCATTTTGGTTGATATTTCAAATCGTCTTCAAAACACCACGTTTTAAAACCTTAGTCCGTTCCAACGACGGATTAAGCGAACATTGTAATCAAAATCGTTTTCTTTGTTAATAATGGAGATTTTGAATCGCTTTCTTAATGAATTTGTACAAAATAAAATTGACTTGTATGTTTAACCACGTTTTCTTATTAAAAGGCTTTTACTTTAACGTTTTCAATTACTCGAGTCGTTCCAACGGCGATTCGGGTAAGCTTCATCAAACGGGGTTTTAAAACGCACCTAAATCGTTCCAACGACGATTAAGGTGCGAACCATGTAATAAACATCGTTTTGGGGAAATAAGTTAATGTAGAATAGACACACAACATAACATTTAAATACGGTTGTAAATAAATCACTTCTTTCTCCCCCCTCTCTGTGTATGTATAAACATAAATGGGTGATTCTTTACTGATGTGGCTTTTCGATATCATATGCTCAAAATGGTTTCCAAAAAGAGAAAGAAAAGGGTTTCAAATGAATTTTAAACTTAAAGAAGTATACGATTAGTCCGTTATCGCCTAACATGCTGAGTAGGAGGCCGGTGGTTCATAACCGGGCGATGTCGGGGTGCCTAGTAGCCTTTCTCCGGAAAGGAGCTAGCCTTCTCGGTTCGTACCTAAGTTTCCCGAACCCACACCGGTCTCCCGCAAGGGATCGGTGTTCATTTTCCCATTCGTGGGTGGCGACTCTTCCATATCTCCGAGCTCCGGTCCTGCCGAGCAGCTTGATTTCGCGATTGGTTGCTTTCGGCGCCAATCACCGCTTATGTCGCCATGAGGTTGTCCACCCCCCGGTCCGCCCGGGAGATTAGGCCGCGGCACCTCGTCTAACAGCAGTGTTTGGAGGCAAATGGCTTAGACAGAGTTTAGAGGCGAATTGAACGGGTTTGTGGTCTTTAATTAGTAGCCAAGGTAAGTAACTATCACCTATATTTGGAGTTTTATGTATATAGAGATATATATAATCAAAGAATTTTCAGAAATTGATATTTTAAGGCTATGCAGGAATTTTGTAAAATTGAGGTTTTTCACGATTTTTCTTTTTATTGTGAAATTATGGTTCAAATGAAGCTATTGACTATGCTTCTATATGCATTTCAGATTTTACTTGATTATGTTGATTTAAGGCTTAATTTGGTTGATTTACATATATACATATATGTTTTTGGTTTCAATATATATCTATATTGAACAAAATGAATTTGATGATTTCTTACGATTTGTGTTTGGATTGAGAAATCTGTTGCGGTTATTATTTTGGATTGAAGTCCAAATATGATTTTTATGATACAAAAAGGCTAATTGAAGCCAAATGATTTATGGTGATGAAATAGTTTGGAATTTGATTGTGAAAGGAAATTTGAGTACGTTATGATTTTATGATTTTATATCCATCGAGAGCTATCCGGATCGGTGGTTCCATATTTGAAGACCATGTTCAGTGAGGGACATGGCCTGTGTACACAGTTTGAAAGACCTATTGGGTATGGCAAAGAAGTGTCGGGTAAGACCATATAGGATAGGCAATGTTAAGAGACGTCTCGATTATATATGTGGTTATGGATTGATACTTAAGGGGAAAAACTCGAGGATGGATACAACGTTTTTAAGTTCATTTGGATTATGTTTTCCGTTATGATTGATTTTAATATAAGATTTTACGTTTGTTTGATTACGATTTGGTTTGATAAAACGTTTATTTGATTATAATATTTTATAAGGTTTTGAACTCAAGAATCGATACAAGATTATATATTTTTGGTTTTTGGTTCACTACTTTGACTATATTATGAACTTTGGTTTTGAGTATATTTTATAAGGTTTTGATTAAATCCCTTTCTAAAGGTATATATGTAGTTATGTTAAGTAAAGCTGATTTTTATAGCTGATAGTTTCTTACTGAGATTTTTGCCTCACCTTTTTAAATGTTTTAATGTTTTTAGGTGAGAAAGTAAAGGATATAGAGAAGGTTACCGCCCGATTAGGCGAGGTTTGGAAGTTGGCTACTTATTGTTAGAATTATGATTAGAACTTTGGTATTGCCATTGTAATGTAATGATATGTGGATAAATTGGAGACTCCTAAGTATTGATTATTATCTTTCTATTTCACGCCCGATGCCGATTGAGGTCGTTTAAGGTCGGGTGTGACAGTTTGGTATCAGAGCTCTAGGTTAAATTCTTCGGACCTAAGGTTGATAGTAATTGAGGAATATGAATATTTGGTGATAGCTAAGAAATAATCGATAGTAATTGCGGAATATGGATACTTGGTGATAGTTAAGAAATAATTTGGAATGTTTTTGAGGATTGGGTAACTAGCTAATGAGGAGTAGACATAAGATTTGATGGTTAGTAAAATATTGAGTGTATAAAAATTAGTAAATTATTTGATATTTGGCGACATGGGTTACATACATGATATTAAGTATCACTTGGAGTTGATATTTGAGAGTTTAATAGTTAGCTTACAACCATAGATATATGAGATAGGAGTAAATTATCACTTTGAGCTAGAGATAATAAAGAATTGTCTATATAGGTGCTGTGGGAGAATCAGATTCGTATTTGATCTTATGATGTATTTTCGACCACATAGAGGCTGAATCTGTCATAGAGTCCTAAATAAAAGTTCTTTATTATTATCTTACGTTTCCAAGAGTTTTTGAATCGCCTTAATCGGACTCCGTGTGAAAAAGTTATGCTGAAAACGGCATATGTTGGTCATTTTAGCGTTAAACCAGAATGTGGTTTTTGCTTTGATTTTTCTCCTTATTAGGACTATATGAGATTGAGGAAATGATAGAGTGATCAATTGAAGATAATAGATATGAGATTGAGAAAGATACAATATGAAGGTTTCATTTAATGGGTTTGGAAGTTGATTAATGATTGAGAGATTATAACATTAATTTAGAGTATTATAGAATCTTAAGTTGAATAAATGAGATCTGAAATTTAAATTACTGTTTTATTGGTGAACTTCATTGGGTTGAGGTTTAGAATTATTGAGAGTTATATGAATGATGTTTAGAGAGATACCGATGTTAGTGATCAATGAGAAGTAAAGTGGGAGAATATATTAGAGTTCATGATTTGATGAGTAATATGAAAATTTGGTAAGCTTAAAGAGGGTTTGAGGAAAATAATTAAGATATGAATTTTGAGGAAGTATTTTTCTGATCTTAAGCACAATTTGAGGTAGGAAATTAAGAGATAAAGATGAAAGAAGTTATTTGGAGTTGAAGTTATTTCGAGTTGAAGTTTATGTGATTATGGTTTAATTTATATAAGGATCAAATTGAGTTTTTATAGTTCAAATAAGAAAATTGAATGATATTATAGATAGATTTATTGACTTTTATGGGTGTAAAGATATTATTAAGAAGTCAAATGGAGACTTATAAAAGTGATGTTGATATTAAGGGTTTATGAAATGACTCTTATTGATAGGAAATTATAATCATCATAATAAGGTTTATAGTTGATTGATAATGATGATTGAAGTTAATGATACGAATCATGATTGGAGTCAAAATTTATAGATATAAGTATTGTTATTATGATGAAGTAAGATTATATGCTGATGCAAATTATTGATTCAGATTATTTAAAGGTTAAGAAAAATATAATATCGTATATAGTAGCGGTTCAAAAGTAATATTTTTGAAGTCTATAGAACTTGGATATATGTGAAATATATTTGATATATATGCAATTGATGGAATCAATTATGATTTAAATTTATTGAAGTGAGATTTGGTGTATGTTAGGAAGATATGAATGATATTTGAAGTTTTATTATGGATTTATTGGTGATGCAATTGACTAGGTTGAAGTTTAGAGTTACTAAGAGTTCTATTGATATTGATCAATCATGGAGTTAATGGATATTAGAATTTGTGGTCTTCTGATGATTATGAGGAATCTTGATAATGTGAAATAATTTTGTGATCTTGGAGATTATTTGAGGAAGAAAATTTAGATTAGAGAGCGTGATTTCGAGGACGAAATTTTTTTAAGGTGGGGAGAATTGTCACGTCCAGGTCTAAATTTCTAGAATTTATACCTTGATAGTAATATATATTATAATTATTAGGTGTATGATTTTTATTTGGTGTTATAGAAAAAGTTTGAAGTTAATTTGAGGGTTTTATATATAAATTAAAACTTAGGATAATTTTTAAAAGATTATAAAAAGATGGAGGATCAAACTGATATTTACCAATATATATCTCAATTCTTCTACAGAATACGAGATGATCATCTTCAGTTTTCTTTTCTTTTTTTTCATTCCTTTTTAAATTCATCAATTTTCTCTGAACCGTTTCTCCACCGTTTCTTTGATTTACGGAGATTCGACCGTCCGAATCACTTGAAATTTAAAATACAGTATCTTTATGTATAGATCTAAGTCCTAGCCGAAGAGTTTTTTTAGTTTCGGCAGTGTTTGGAGGCAAATGGCTTAGACAGAGTTTAGAGGCGAATTGAACGGGTTTGTGGTCTTTAATTAGTAGCCAAGGTAAGTAACTATCACCTATATTTTGGAGTTTTATGTATATAGAGATATATATAATCAAAGAATTTTCAGAAATTGATATTTTAAGGCTATGCAGGAATTTTGTAAAATTGAGGTTTTTCACGATTTTTCTTTTTATTGTGAAATTATGGTTCAAATGAAGCTATTGACTATGCTTCTATATGCATTTCAGATTTTACTTGATTATGTTGATTTAAGGCTTAATTTGGTTGATTTACATATATACATATATGTTTTTGGTTTCAATATATATCTATATTGAACAAAATGAATTTGATGATTTCTTACGATTTGTGTTTGGATTGAGAAATCTGTTGCGGTTATTATTTTGGATTGAAGTCCAAATATGATTTTTATGATACAAAAAGGCTAATTGAAGCCAAATGATTTATGGTGATGAAATAGTTTGGAATTTGATTGTGAAAGGAAATTTGAGTACGTTATGATTTTATGATTTTATATCCATCGAGAGCTATCCGGATCGGTGGTTCCATATTTGAAGACCATGTTCAGTGAGGGACATGGCCTGTGTACACAGTTTGAAAGACCTATTGGGTATGGCAAAGAAGTGTCGGGTAAGACTATATGGGATAGGCAATGTTAAGAGACGTCTCGATTATATATGTGGTTATGGATTGATACTTAAGGGGAAAAACTCGAGGATGGATACAACGTTTTTAAGTTCATTTGGATTATGTTTTCCGTTATGATTGATTTTAATATAAGATTTTACGTTTGTTTGATTACGATTTGGTTTGATAAAACGTTTATTTGATTATAATATTTTATAAGGTTTTGAACTCAAGAATCGATACAAGATTATATATTTTTGGTTTTTGGTTCACTACTTTGACTATATTATGAACTTTGGTTTTGAGTATATTTTATAAGGTTTTGATTAAATCCCTTTCTAAAGGTATATATGTAGTTATGTTAAGTAAAGCTGATTTTTATAGCTGATAGTTTCTTACTGAGATTTTTGCCTCACCTTTTTAAATGTTTTAATGTTTTTAGGTGAGAAAGTAAAGGATATAGAGAAGGTTACCGCCCGATTAGGCGAGGTTTGGAAGTTGGCTACTTATTGTTAGAATTATGATTAGAACTTTGGTATTGCCATTGTAATGTAATGATATGTGGATAAATTGGAGACTCCTAAGTATTGAGTATTATCTTTCTATTTCACGCCCGATGCCGATTGAGGTCGTTTAGGGTCGGGTGTGACAGAGGAAGTCGGAACCCTCTCTCTACATGACTACAATATACGGTTAGAAAACCGCTGGGCGGACAAGAGGGTCGTTGATGAGCTTCGGCTAACTGGGTCTCGTAATTATTGATCCACGGGAAGCGGTTCGCTAGATCCGCCAGATCCGCGGCACTCATACGAGACGGAGTAGACTCCGCTCGAGGGTTCTTTTTCCTAGGTTGTCTAGAAGGAGAGGCCATGGTCCCCGGAGAACCCCTAGGTTCAACGGCCGGCGAAGTATCGAAAACAGAAGCAGAAAGAATTTGACTTCTGGATGAACGGGTCTGGTAGCGATTATGCGCCGAGTTACAAAACCCAGCTAAATCGGAGCTAACCATGTTCTCGGAGGAAGATGAATTTTCCGATGACGAAGTGGTCCAACTAAAACTAACTACGATTTCAGGGGGAGAAGCCAAATTAAAAAACTCAGAGGTTGATCTAGAGGATGACGACGAACTCCTAAACATTCAGCGAAAAGTTAAACAGAATAAGATGAACTTACATGTGGAATCGAAAGCTTGGAACGAAACTCTGAAATTCCCAGGAAAAGCTTCGAGCAGTAAAGAAGAAAGTGAAGACGAAATGGAGAAGAAAGAGAAAGCAAGGGAGGAAGAAGGACGTCTTCTCTTTCCTGGGACAGTGCGCCCATTACACGTGTCACTCCTCGATTGGCATCGAACAGAGTGCTCATTAATACAGATGTTCATGACGGTGCGCGGAAGCTCAAAAGCCCTAAAGGACTTTAAAGGAATTTTGGGGGGGCTTCTGATAACATAGAGATATTATCCCGAGGACCGAAAGGGATATTCACCTAGAGAAACGCCGCGTACCGGTCCCCAAAGAAGATCCGGCTGGCGGATCTCCTCGATCCAGCTTGAAGGGATCCGCTGGCGGACCTCCAAGGCGAATCTCCTCAATGCCTTGATTCGCCATTGTAACGGCTAGGCCGACTTGACCATGAAGGCCATTAATGAGCTATCAATTAGCTAACCGCCAGCTTAAAAGTAACCAGTAACCGCCATTAATATCACATTAATGGAGACTTTCTAGTTACTGTAGGTTACAACTCTCTAGCTATATATAGCCTACATCTCAGGCTATCAAGGTACACTTTTACTTATCCTTTGTCAATTCAGTTTGCTTTCTCGATCTACCTTACTGACTTTGGCATCGGAGCTTCCCCCCGTCGAACCCAACGACGCCCCCACAGGGACGGAAGTTGATCGGAATTTCTCCTCAAGTCATCAACGTGCATGGCCATAAACGCACGGGCTACTAGAACTACACTCTGAAAAGGTTATGGCATGATATACATCAGAGATAGAGTTCAAGACTACGAGTTACTCTAGTAAAATCTGAACTATACTCACTACGCAAAGGTTCAAATCGAAAGATACCTCTGTTTATGTCTGACCTTATGTAACTGCTCAGTAAAACGGTTTCAAAAATTCTAGTGGGGGATTGTTGGGCTTGACCCAATTAGAATTTATGAAATAAGCCCACCCATATGTCTTTAAGCTTTTTCAAGTGAAAAACATCCCATATTGCTTTCAAAGCACTTGATGGAGATGTTTATAAGGAAGATCCCCACATGCTTGGGGTATGCCCCAAGGGGTACCCACTTTTGTGAAAGGGTGAGGACCTACCACCTTGGTTGACCACCACACACACACGCGCGCCGTCCGTCCGACCGAACAGAACCGGGCCGGGTTGGATTGGTGTGGTGTGGACAATATAATTTTTTATTGAAAAAAATTAATTATTAATAATATTTTTATTGTTATTTTTATTAAATTCGGAAATCAATTTTTTATTTAATTATTTACATTCTGATTTAGTCTTTGTGAACGTTATTCATAACGTCCATTTTTTCTGAACGTGTCTTCTGTAAATGCTCAGTCTCATCCACCTTCCTGATTTTCCTCCTTCATCTTCTCCATGAAATCAGAGCTCAACAGCTCTTTTTTCCCTGTATAAATAGGTGAGACTAGCATACAGAAATTACACAATTGAATTTCTTCCTTTCTTTTTCGATTCCAAAAACTGAGCAAGTTACAGAGTGTATACAGAAACGATTTTTGTACGGAGCAATACAAAATCGTATTTAAGAGGGCTGTTTTATCCTGGAGGCGACCGGAGTTCATACTGTTTGCTAATTTTCGGCAGTTCCGCGAACGTCTTAAAGAAAGCGACATTGTCCGCGACTCTGCCCATTTGTTTTTTGTTCGGTCTGTTCCTGTTTTCTGAGTTCGAGTTACAACCAATTTTACATTAAACTTCTCAAAATTAAACTTTAGTTGGACTACAAAAGTAAAATTAAATTATTTTGAATAAACTTAGAAAAATTTACCACTTATCTTATATTAGATTTTGTAATTAAAAACAAATACAATGAGTTAATGACCCATCCTAAACCTTAATTTGTCAGAAATAGAGGGGCCCAAAACCATCTAGAGTAGGATAGTTCCAACGATTAGGGAGCCGAATTCATCCATGGTAGGAGTGGTTCTGGCAGTCGGGGGGCTGGATCCCTCCAAACCGTCCTTTGTCTCGCCCTTGTTTATTTCTAACGTTGACAGCAAAGAGTAAATTTACCTCTAATATTGACAAGTTTGGTCAATTTGACAATAATTTATCAAACTATCTTCTCAATAATGAATTGTATCGTATACACTTCACATATATGTTATTTTAACACTTATTAGTTACAGATCACAACTAAATGAAGAGATGATTTTTTTTCCAAAAATAATTTAAAAATTACATAATATTTTGTACGAGTTAGATAAAAGAAAACTAAATACTTCGTCGAAATTAAAATTATTAATCTCCCAATTCTATTATTAAGTCTAAAAAATGTGAATTTTTTTTTGAACCACCTATAGGTAACTGGTATAAAATATATGTGTTTTATAATAATTTATGAAATTGATCCAACTTGTCTATTTTAGGGATAAAATTACTCTTGAATGCCAATGTTAGGAGTAAAAATGCATTTAGAGGTAAAATTACTCGCCACTCTTAATGTTAGGGGTATTTTTACACTTTATCCCTACAAAGTAAAAGATTGGAATTCCAACATCTTCCTCCTCGCCAAGGTTGTAAAAAACGTTATCTACTAGTCTGACTGATAGGTTCCCCGAGGATTAACAGGGAATTAGTAGATGATTAATCAAATTTGTATTTTTATATTTTTTATTTGTTAATAAACAAAATATTATATAAATGCAACTAAAATATATTTTATACTACGTAAGAATCATAATATAAAATGATTTTAATATAGAAAACATGTATAATTGTGACATATATCCTTACAAATATACTAACAATAATATTTAAACAATAATATCATTGAAACAACTCAAACAAGCAAAATATAATGTGTATAAGTAATATAATTCACAAAAAATCATGAAATAATATCTTTAAAGTGTTAAATCATATTATAGAAATAAACATAGAACACAATTAAACAAAATAACTGAAAATAATAAACGCAGTTTATCCAGAACCATGAGACAATATTCAAAAGTGAATTATAATATTGAAAAAAGGCATTTTTAGTTTTCACTGTCGTCCAGGAAGCGTGTAGGCGGTCCAAGAGAACAATGAGTGTAATTCCATAAAAGTTGATTACCATATCATTTTTATCAGCTTTACAATATGAATTTTTTTACTGCGCACTTTTAAGTAGACCTGGCAATTATCGTGTTCGAGTCGTGTTCGTGTCGTGTCATTTCGGGTTCGTGTAAAAAATGAGTAAACCCAAACCCAACCCAAAAACTTTCGTGTCAAAGTCGTGTTAACCTGTTCGGGTTAGTGTCGATTTCGTGTCGTGTTTTCGGGTTACTTGTAATTTTGTTATGCGTATATATTAATAATAACTCTTAAAAATATAAGAAGATATGGTACTGTTTTTAAACATTTTATATCATTTTTAGATTAGTATGTTAACAATAATTATCGAAAAGTTCGATAATATCATGTTAGAGGGTCATGTAATGTGTTTATAACAATTTAGGAAACATGGACCCGATCTGTCATTCCAAATATTTTGAACTTTACTTCAAATTCATAATTTGAAAAATTAAAACCTAATAAGTTAAGATAGGATTTTTTTATACTCTTTATATTTATACTTTAATAAATAAGAAAAGTCATGTCTATTTTTAACCTAGTTTATCATAATTTTTAATTTTTTTAATTAAATTTCGGGTCAGTTTCGTGTTTTTCGGGTTGACACGAAAATGACACGAAAATTAACGTGTCATTTCGTGTCGTGTCAACTTTCGTGTCGTGTCATAAAACCCTAAACACTAACACTAAAAAAGCATGTCGTGTTCGTGTCGTGTCATCGGATCGTGTGTCGCTTTGCCGGATCTACTTTTAAGTTCCATTATATATGGAACCCCATATAACGTCTCTTACAATGGAAGGTTATTTACTATTAGAGTGGTTATTAGTCATTTATGTTAGATATGACAAAGTGCACTACTTGATTTTGAAGTGCATGGATGATAAAGAAAGTAACAATAAAGTTGAGGGACCATGAATATAATTTATCCTATTAACAACCAGAGGCGGATCCAGCCTAGAGCCCGTGGGGGTTGTCGAAGCCCCCTCGGCCATCGGCTCCGCCCTTGAGTACCGTTATTTTTGTCCCGTGTAGCCCCCCTAAATATTAGTATATATTTAACCTATGTAGTATTATCTTAAAAGTTTAAAGTAGTTGAGTTAGTTAAGAATCTTGTTTTAAGGTGAGAGGTCATGGGTTCAAATCACACCAAACTCATTTTTTTGTTTTATATGAAATTATTTTTATTATATCTCTTTTTTTAAGAATTTATTATCTCTTTTCTATAAAACAAATCAATTTTCTATATATAAAAAAAATCAATTTCTTACTTTTGAGATTCAATTAACTTAATTTCTAAATTAAATTTTATGAAAATTTAAAAAAATTATAGCTAAAAATAAAAAAATGTGAAAATATTATAATTTTTAGCTAACATACAAAAACCATAAAGTTTAAGTGTGCTAGAAGAAGGTTAAAAATATTTGTCCAGTCCTAACAGGCTGGACTTCGAAAAATTAAAAATCGGACTAAAATTAGCCTCCGGATGTCGATTCCTGGATCAGCCACTATTAACAACTATATCTTTATTTATTTTAAGATTTCTTTTTATTTTTCATATGGTTTTAATAACAATCACTTTAACTATAAACTGCCACACAATATAATATGAGAACCTTAATCATAATGCTATTCCTTTCTCTTTCTCTTTCTCTTTCCCTCACAAAGTTATTCCTATTTCAATTCTTTTTAATATTTTTTTTTTTGGAAAAGTAGAAAATAAACCTTGTAATTTAATGGATTTGTATAGAAATTTCAATTGGTTTAAAAGTTTATAAAAAAAAATTATGCTTTGTAAAATTTCCAATTAAAAAATACACGAGTCAATTTTTCAATATAATACTTGTAATTTAGTTAATTGTAAAGTTACAATCGTACTTTGAATAATTTGCGAAGTTAGTTTTTTAATTATTCCAAATTACTCATTTTAGAGTAAATGATCGCGATAATAATTTTGACATAATAACTAGATTTGTAACTTACCCAAAATACAGAATTTATGTTTGCAAATTTTTAAACCGCGAAAACTATCTCTGTAAATCGGCCAAATCATCGGATTTATTTTTTTTTGTTTGGTACTTTTCCTATTTTTTTCAATATATTTTAGTCCATTAAATTATTTATGAAGTAAGTGTATATTACTGTATACTACATCAATAGTGTTTTTTACTATTATATTTGTTTATTTACTATTATATTCCTTAAGATAAGGGTAAAATGCATCATTGGCCACTGTCGGAGATTAATATAAGATATATGATTGGGCCTTAACTATCAGCTCGAGCTTTTAGTTCAATCGGTTCATTGACATGGTATCAGAGCCTCTAGGACCAAACGGTCGAGGGTTCGAGTCCCGGCAACCTCATTAATTTGTGGAATTAATAAAACACATGGCGGGATGAGCCTGTGTTGTGCACGCTGCAAGCCCAATGAGCATTTGAGTTTTATCTCAATTAGGTCATTCTGACGATTTCAGTGATTAAAAAACATTGGAATGATGACATAGATGACACGCCAGTATAATACAACTCAGATTTCTAACCGAAATGACACATGACATCCACATATACGTCATTTGGCTATCACATGTCGATTTTTTTATGAAAAAAAACAAAATTTAGTTTTTTCATAAAAATAATCGACACGTGACTGTCACATTTTGTTTCCGTCAGAGATTTGAGTTAACTAATGTTGACGTGTCACCCATGTCATTATTTCAATGCGTTTTAACTACTAAAATCAGTGAAGTAAAAATTGAGTGATTTTATTAAGAAAAATGGACGTGAATGACCTCTTCAAGAAAACTATATAAATGTTAAACCATTAAGATAATGGTTGTTGCATTCCATTCCATGTGCCTGTTATACCAAGGAATAGACAACCCTTTATAGACCCAAGGAATTCATATTCTCGATAATGAAAAATAAAGATTTAGGTCAAAAGTTACTTTTGAGTTGACTGTTTGCACTCCTATAAATCTAATTACTTTTTTAATTCAGTTTCAGTTACCTGTTAAGATTCTTCCAAGTTTTTCCTATTTTTTACTTTTTCCATATTATTAAATTTATTTATTTATTTATTATAATAAACATCCATATTTCTCTATATTATAATAAAATAACTAAATGAAAATTAAAAATAGTAACTTTCATCAATGGTAATAAAAAGATTATAATAATATTAAAAGTATTTTGTAAAAATAATAAGATTAATTTTATCAAAATCAAATAAACATAAATAGTTTTTCGGAAAGCTCAAAATAAAAAACTATTATTTCTATCACAGTTGCTAAGCTGTTATTTTATAAAGCTAACAAAACACTAAATTTTACATAGTTTGGAGTAAAACGTTAAAAATAATACCGAAAAGCTGAAAAAAGGTCATTGATTCATATTGATATTCGACTAATATATACGAGTACACGTGGATCCACCCGTAAAAAAAGGACACATATCTTGCTCCTTATTTCTCATCGGAATAAGCGGAACAACATGTGCTTTGAACTTAACCGCATTTGACTTACTCATTAAAACATTGACATGTCATCTACTAAAATCTATGACATTGCCTAAATTAATTATAAATACGAGATACAATATTCAAAATGTATTTGTTGATTCATTCTTTAAGCTCATATATTTCTCAGTATTATTCTTCACTAACTTAGACATCGGAGAAGAGCAACCGATTCTCAACCCCTTCTCTAACCACTTTTCTATCTTATCCGAGTCAATTATTGTGTCAATCAAGGTTAATTTAGGAAATCAACACATCACAATATTACATAATTTAGAGTTAATACACATATGTCCTTATATTTGTTCATTCTGTCACATATATTCCTATATCAAATAAACAATTAAATATATCTTCATATTTTTTAAATGGCACAAAAAATGCGCTAATCTAATAGACTGGTGATATGACATTAACAACATCACACCTTAGCTTCCATATCACTTCCACCTCACCTATATCAAATAAACAGTGAACTGTACTCTTGTAATTGTTAGGGATGACAACAGGTAGAATACCCATGTGTATTGTCAATCCCAAACCCTTACCTGTTTATTTTGTTTATTATCGGGTATACTGTACGAATCTCATTCTTGTCCCATTTAAATCGCGGGTACCTATGGATACCCTTACCTGTTAAAAAATAGATAAAACAAAAATATTACAAATTTAACAAAAAAAAAAAAAAAAAAAAAAACCATCCATAAATAGTGATCTACAAATTTAACAAAAATAAAGATACACTATAAAAATAAATAGGCAAATATATGACGGTACTGGATAATGGGTATCCGAGGGTATTACCATACCTGTCACGGGTAATTTTATTGATCTCTTACTCATCCTATACTCTTTTATACATGGTATGGGTAATTCCATTCGAGCCGGATACCCGCGGGTATAGTACCTGTTGCCATCTCTAGTAATTATTAACGATATACAAATATATTGTTAATGATGTGATGAATAGACTAACAGAATTGTGCCAAATAAGCAATGTTATCAGGCTCGGACCGGAACGGCCGGTCCGACCGGTCGAACCGGAAACTGGCGAGGAAGCCGGTCCGAGCCTAGTCGGTTATTTCAATGGTGAAATAACCGGAGTGACCCGGAGTTGGACCGGGACCCGATGGTCAGTCCAGGTCTGTAGTAATAAAAAAATTAGGCGGGTTGGAATTTTCGGTTTGGTTAAAGGCGGGATAAGCTATTTTGGAATTTTAGTAATTGGTTAAAGGCTTGTAAAGCCAATTTACTTATAAACTAGTTAAGTTTCTCATTTCTTTCCTATGTGGGATGTAAATGTTTAATTTCATTTTATCTTCTTCCAAACCATTTCAAGTGGTTCACTTTGAGCATTAATTTCTCATTCATAATTTGTCCGTTTTGAGTTTATAATATATTTTTAAAAAGATCTTATGGTATAGAATAGGTTGATATATTTCAATTTATTCTGAATTGAATTTATTCGTTATATATTTAAAACTCAAATTAACAAAAAATAACAACCCAAAAGTTGTTTATAATTTATTTGGATATATATAATGTATAAAAATAATTTTAAATTAATTATATATATTTAATGTATATAAATATTATTTATTTATTTATTACGTCATCCGGTTCGATCAATCCGAGTCATCCAGTCCGACCAAGTGACCCGTGCCCTAATCATCAATCCGGTCTGATGTCCGGTCCGGTTCTAATAACATTGCAAATAAACTATCTCTTTAAATAAAGATATATTTTTTAACCATTATAAATACATATTTGACTGTATTTGAGTGTTTATTTAATATAGTGGCGGATATATATACTAACCCAATAATTTAAAAAGAATAGACAACCCTTTATACACCCAAGGAATTCATTCTCGATAATGAAAAACTTAGGTCAAAAGTTACTTTCAGTTGACTGTTTGCACTCCTATAAATCTTACTACTTTTTAAATTCAGTTTCTGTTACCTGTTAAGATTCTTCCAAGTTTTTCCCTATTTTCTATTATTTTTGCCTTATTATTTATTTATTATTATAAACATCCATATTTCCCTATATATACACACAAGTTAAGACCTTCACTTCCTTATCACATTCTCTCCTCTACCACCACCTCCCTTTCCAGCATTTAAGGTTAATTTCTACTTCACTTATATTTTTATTTATATGATTAGCTAAATATTTAATTTAATTTAATTTCTCATGTTATAGCAGAATGGAAATGGGGTTGCTTGGATTCAGCATAATAGCATTTTTGTCAATTTTAAGAAGAGTTGAAGGTTATGGAAATGGGTGGATTAATGCTCATGCTACCTTCTATGGAGGTGGTGATGCTTCAGGAACTATGGGTAACTACTTCTTTTCTATTTCTGGTCTAATAGATCTTTACCCTTTTATCCTTCTTTACTTAACTTAATTAATGGGTAATTTACCATGGCCACAGAACTTTATCCATTCTAACATTGTGACCACTTAATTTCAATTTTTAGTAGTATAGCTACTGAACTTTACATTTTTTAACACCGGTGGCCACTAAACGCCTCAAAACGACCGTCGACAGTCTCAAAATGAAATATTCGAAGAGTTAATCATATTCTAAGGAACTTTAATTCTTGAAAATTTTCGTTTTGAGGTCATTTAGGTGTTGTTTGGTTAGGAGAGAGAGTGAATTTTTAGAGAGAGAAAGCTTAAAAAATGTGATTTAAAATAAAAAATTTGGTTTCATGGTAAATGTGGTCCTGAACAATTTTAATTCTTGAATATTTTCATTTTGAGGTCGTTAACGGTTGAGGAGTTAGTTAAATTTGAGTGGCCATCGGTGTTAAAAAGTGTAAAGTTCAATGGTCATACCGTTAAGAATTAAAGTTCAGTGGCCATACTGTTAAAATGGGCAAAGTTTAATGGCTATAGGTGTAATTTAACCCATTGCAACTGTTCTTAACATAATCTATATTGGTCCTCAAAATTTGCTTAAAGTGAACATATTTCAGTTTTTCCAAAATCATTTCTTACTCCACGGGATTTTAAGGGATTAATAGGTTAGTTTAATAAAAAATAAAGGGAGTAAATGAGACATTTTAAAAATACACGGTGATAGTTGACTTTTTTTTTTTAATACGTATAAAGGGTTAAATATGTATTATTTTTTTTTTTATTATTCAAGATGTATTATCTTTTTACTTCATACATTATTAGCCCTTTGTCCCCTTATATTTTGCAAAATCCTATTTACCATCTTTATTAGCATCCTAAATTTGCTAAATTTGCTTAAATTTTATACATTTCAACTTGTTCAAAACATTTTCCTGCTCTGATATGTGGATTTTAGAAATCAATATGTCACAAGTTAAAAAAAAAAAAAAATCAATATGTCACTTTAAATAAGTTTAGAAATAATACGATGTTAAAAAGAAAAAACAATTGACTTTTTAGATAAATACTTCAAGCTTTGTTACATTTAGACTCTCTTTTTGTTACATTTTTTTTGAGGTCCTAATCATTTCATTTTTTTAATTGACCTCTAATTTTTTTTCTCAATATATTAAATCTCATATCTTTTTGTTTTTTTATCACATTAAACCATAATGATCATAAAAGTCATGTGCATTACATTTTAAACAGTTAAAAAGCAAGTTTGTATATAGGGTAAATAATTTATTAATCTTTTATTTTTCTTATTTAACATACAGTTTAGTCCTCCTATTTTAAAACACACATTATAAAGTCTTTAACTTTGCTAATATTAACCATTTGGTCCTTTTATCTAGTTTTTTTAGACTTGTAACCGTTATATTTAGCATAAACAGACATATATAAAATAATAGAGTAACATGGTCACGTACTGTTGCTGTCCTAAAAACTAAGACATGTTTGGTTAAAAATCTAAAAAAAGAAGACAAAAGGACCACATAGTTAATATTGGTAAAAGATATGGACCTTAAAATGTGTTTTTCAAAATAGGAGGAATAACCAGTGTGTTAGGTAAAAGTTAGAGGACTAGTAAATTATTTACCTTTGTATATATAATGTAGCATGGAGAAACAATAATAAAAATCTTATTTTAAACCGTAAAAAAATACAAATTTCGAAAAGTTTAATATATAAATGGGGTTATCGTTTGAACCCTCGATCGCTTAGTCTAAAACACTTTAATTGCACTTAAAATGTAGCTTTTTATTAGTATCTCACTGTCTTATCTTAATTTCTAATATCACTAAATTTTAATTAACGTCTAAAAAACGACCTCAAAATATAGAAATGTTAAAAAATTAAAGTTATTAAGAACGACATTTACCATGAAACCCTAGTTTTTATTTTCCAAAATCACTATTTCTAAACCTTTCTCACTCTAAAAATTCATTTTCTCTTCTTCTTTCAGGTGGAGCTTGTGGATATGGGAATCTATACAGTGAAGGATATGGAACAAACACAGCAGCATTAAGCACAGCTTTATTTAACAATGGAAAAAGTTGTGGAGCATGTTATGAAATTAAATGTGTAAATGATAAAAGATGGTGTTTAAGAGGTTCAATTATTATTACTGCAACTAATTTCTGCCCACCAAACCTTGCTCTTCCAAATAACAATGGTGGTTGGTGTAATCCTCCTCTTCATCACTTTGATCTTTCTCAGCCTGTTTATCAGAAAATTGCTCAGTATAAAGCTGGAATTGTTCCTGTCCAATACAGAAGGTAATTGTTTATTTGATTTTTACTTTAATCATTTAGGTAATTGTGTGATTTTGATTACGGGTGAGTAAAACCGAACCGAAAATCGAAAGTTGAAACGATTTATAGTTCAAATCGGTTTGTGTTTTTCTTGGAGTTAGGTTCGGGTTTTTTCTGTTTAAAATAACTAAGTTGAAATGAACCAAATTCATAATTTAATTAATTAATTAATTTATACTTCAATCATTTTAAATGGGTGGTTTTGAGTACGGGTGAGTAAAACCGAACCAAAAATTGAAAGTTGAAACTATTTATAGGTCGAATGGGTTTATGTTTTTTTGGAGTTCGGTTCGGCTTTTTTTCGGTTAATTCAAAATTAAACAAAAACTGAAACGAACTCAATTCATTGTTTTTTTTTTTTTTTTGAGTGAACAATTCATTGTTTTTATATAGCAATTTTAATTTATTAAAACAACCAATTGCTAATTAATTATTTATCTAGACATAGGGGAAATTAAAAAAAAAAAAGTCAAATAGGTATTTGTTGATTTTTTTTTCCAAACGAAGAGTGAGGTTTTTTGTGCGACTAGGAGATAACTATGGTTCTTCGCTATGATTAAAATTAAAACGGCCGTTGCCGACTTCAAAATTGAAAAATTCGAAGACTTAATGATATTCTAAGTAATTTTAATTTAATAATTTGAGGCCATTTAAGTGTTATTTGGTAAAAGGAGATAGAAAATGAATGTTTAGAGAGAAAAAATTCCGAAAATTATAATTTTGGACAATAAAAAATTTGGTTTCCACGATTTTAATTCTTAAAATTTTCATTTTGAGGTCGTTAACAATCATTTTTATTTTGGACAAAAGACTCTCGTTGTTAACAAAACGAAAACCTCAATCATCATTCGGACAAAAACAATTTCACACATACCTCTTTGACAAAACATGAAAATACAGAAGATTTTTTTGGACTTTACCTTGTTAAAATTGTGTGACAAAATTTTACGATAAATTTTTTAAAAATATTTATTCGGTGTCAAGTTTTGTAATGGGAGAGAGTGAAGCTTTGTAATGGAGAAAGAGTTGGGAAAGTGTCTAGACAATCAAATAGTAGTGGTGAATGAGATATTGGAACGTACTAAACACTACAGGGGAAGTGACTATTCTCCGCGTGTCTTATCACTAGGATTGGCCTAGGTTCTTCTCATCTTTAGTAGCGGCACCCCTACGACTATTGATGGGGCACTGTGGGTGTACTATTAAGGTCTTTAGATTATTAAAATCATTCGTGCGTTATTCATATCTCATGCCTCTTCTGTGTTGCTGTTGCTTACTGATATGTGTGATTGGTGAGGATTGTCTGCATGCTATTAATGTAAATGTTTGCCCCCTATTTTTTCCGGTTTATAACTTGTCCCTAATCCATATATCTTTCTCAAACCAAACGTTTTTAGTTCGATTTGGATTCAACCAAAATGTAATCCGATCTAATCCAATTTCAAAAAACCCTTTACTCTGTTCAATTTTATCAACCGAACCGTTCCATGCGCACCCCTAAAACATTTACATTTTATTATGCAGGGTTAATTGCAGGAAATCAGGAGGAATAAGGTTCACAATAAACGGACATTCATACTTCAATCTAGTCCTAATTACAAATGTTGGAGGAGCTGGTGATGTAATTAGTGTCTCTATTAGGGGCACTAAGAACCCTAATTGGCAACAAATGTCCAGAAATTGGGGGCAAAATTGGCAAAGCAGTGCCTATTTAAATGGACAACCCCTCTCTTTTAAGGTCACTACTAGTGATGGCCGTACAGTTATTTCCAACAATGTTGCCCCTTCTAATTGGGCTTTTGGTCAAACTTATACCGGTAAACAGTTCTGATATCTCGTTTGCCATCTGAACTTATTTAAAAAATTTGATTAGTTGATTTTTGAACTTTTAAAGTGTTTCGATAGTTTTATCAATTTGCTGATAGTTGCGTTATGCGGACCCTGATGACCATATGAATTTGGTCATTCACTGTTAGATCTAGACTGATTAAAATTCTAGCGTTGGGATTGAAAGCATCCTAAGACGTATATTTAATCAGCCTAGATCTAACGGTGAATGGTCAAATTCATGTGGTCAATCACGGTCCATATGAACACAACATCATTTAATATCGATTGCAGAAAAAAAGTTAGATTGCATCGGAAAGTGTGTTGTATACGTCTTGAAAAAGTAAAACGACCAATATCGGGGTATATGAGGTTCTAATAGTATCAGGGAGAACATGTTTTACAGTTAAGTAAAAACTTCATTTTTAATATGTGTAGGGTATAATTTATTAGTCTCTATATTTTTACCTAACACACTGTTTAGTCCTTGTATTTTAATAATACATTATTTAGTCTTTAACTTTTGTTTATTCAGCAGTTTAGTCTCTTATAGAGAGACTAAACTGTTTAATAAATACGATAAATACGATAAATAAACAATGTGTCAGGTAAAAATATAGGGACTAATAAATTATTTACCTTAAAACATATTCAAAAGGAAGTTAAATTGCTAAACTGTTAAACATGTCATCATCTCTGATATTAGAACCTTATAATACCCCGACCTTGGTTGTTTTACTTTTCCAAGACGTGTACAACACACATTCTGCTTGCAACTTATTTTTTTTGGCAACCGAGTGATTAATTGACTACGGTTTAAGCAAATTGAGGGGGTTACTGGAACACTTTAAAAGTTCAGAGGCCAATCAAACTTTTTTGGATAAATTCAGGGGCAGATGATATATTAAGCCAAAAAAAGGTAACCAATAATTATTATCTTCCTTAATCCATGATTAACAAAAGTTATTACTTCCTAGTCCTTTATATAATATGGACAAGGCAAAGTAATTAGTGCATATGGTGTTTTAGTCTCATATGTATCTTAATTGTGACCCAAAACATAGTTTTTGTTTTTTTTTTTAATTTGAAGGGTGTTTTTTCTTTTTAGTGTTTTTACCCTCTTTTTGAAGTTGTGTAATTTTTGGCTGAGGTGAAAAATGGTATTTCACCCGCCTGGATATTTGTAAGAGAGTGGGAATTAATTAAAGAGATGTCAAATATATTTGCAAGCTTTTTTTCTTTTGCAATATGACATTTGAGTGAAGTATTTAATGTAATTTTGAGTTTGTAATATTATGTGTTATTTTCATAATAATTAAATAAAGACCAAGTATTTTTTTTTCTTTTGTGTTTAGTTAATTTCATTTTTGGTTAGTTCCTTGTAGCTAAATTCATAATAAGTCATTGGAAATTAAATAATAATTGTAAGAATGTCTCCTTATTGTGGAGTTTTTCCTCGATAAGAAAATTTCTTATGTTCTTCTTGTTCTCGTTCGATGATGGATTCCATGAGTTTTTTCTAGGCTAGTCAGACGTCGTGAGTACTCTAAGTTGGAACTGTTGGGACATGGGTAATTTTTAGATAGTTCCGATGTTAGTGGATCTTGTTAGTTCTTATCTTGAAAGTCTTATCCCTCCTCCCAATGAGATCTTTACGGTTTCTGATCTTTTTGATGGCTCGGGTCTCTCGTGGGATTATTTGAAGTTACAAAGCTTTTTTTTTTCAACGGGATGCTGATTTTATACGTCAATTTTTTTTTTTTGAGTAGAGGTGCCTCTACTGATAGTTGGTACGAGCTTGGTGACAAGAGATGACGATTTACGGTGAAGGAATGATACAAAATGTTCTCTATCCAACCTCATAATCAACAAGCTGATAATTCAAGTTTCTTGAGAAAAATGTGGAAATTAATTGTTCCTCCTAGACTTAAAGATTTTATTTGGCGCTCTATCTCTTCTTGACTTCCAACTAGAACATCTCTTAAAGTCTGACACGTTTTCAGTCTCAAAGGTTTGCCCTTTATGTGGTCTCTTTGATTAATATGCTT
This sequence comes from Euphorbia lathyris, assembly GCF_963576675.1. Taxonomy (NCBI): domain Eukaryota; kingdom Viridiplantae; phylum Streptophyta; class Magnoliopsida; order Malpighiales; family Euphorbiaceae; genus Euphorbia; species Euphorbia lathyris. Next base: position 4,395,140 of record NC_088915.1, on the reverse strand, counting down.
ATCATATTCTTGTTGAGTGTACAATTGCTATGCCTATTTTCATATTATACGTGAGTTTGGTGTTAAACCAAATCTAACAAATATGAATAGATTGTCAAACTTCCGTAGGGTTGTGTTAATTTTTTTGGTCAAATACATGAATATCATTAAGTACAAAATTACAACTAAGTCATATCACCAAACTTAATTCTTAATATGTCATTATTCTCTATATATTATGATTTTACACCATAATTTAAAAATTCTATACTCCAATTCATAAATCATAAACTCTAGAAAAGATATTCTAGACTTCTAATTTATAAATTCTAATCCTTAAAATATATTAAAAGTAATCATTTTAATAGTTTGATATAATCCAAAATTATAACTTGACATAGTTGTAAATAGTTTCTAAAAGATGAATTTCTGTGTAATTTTCCCTTTTTTTTTTCAATAGATGACAAAAGTTATAGACATATATTAAATTTTCTATGAGTTCAATGAGTAAAACTAAATGATAATATTGACATTTTGATTAAAAGAAAAAATTAAAATTACATAATAATAATGATGGAAAAAATAATAAAAGTAGATGATAATATTTTCTCAAAAAAATAGATAATAATATTGACATTTTGATTTAAGGAAAAAAATTAAAAAATGATGAAAAAAGATAATAAAATTAGATAATACTACTACTACTACTTTGATTTAAGGAAAAATATTTAAGAAAAAAATAAAATTAGATAAAGTAATGAAGGAAAAGATAAAAAAGATAATAAAATTGATACTTTAATTTTAGGAAAAAAATAAAATTACATAAAAATAATTGTGATATTGACACTTTAATTTAAGTACCAACATTATTATAATAATATTGGATAAAAATAATAATGATGAAAAATTATTTTCCAACCGATGACAAAAGTTATAGACATATATTAAATTTTCTATGAGTTCAATGAGCAAAACTAGATGATAATATTGATATTTTGATTAAAAGAAAAAATTAAAATTACATAATAATAATGATGGGAAAAATAATAAAAGTAGATGATAGTATTTTCTCAAAAAAAAAAAATAATAATAATATTAACATTTTGATTTAAGGAAAAAAAATAAAAAAATGATGAAAAAAGATAATAAAATTAGATAATAATAATAATAATACTTTGATTTAAGGAAAAATATTTAAGAAAAAAAAAATAAAATTAGATAAAAGTAATGAAGGAAAAAGTAAAAAAAAATTAGATAATAATACTGATACTTTAATTTTAAGAAAAAATAAAATTGCATAAAAATAATTATGATATTGACACTTTAATTTAAGTAACACATTATTATAATAATATTGGATAAAAATAATGATGATGCAAAATTAAGGATCTATAGGTTCGAAATAAGGACCTCTTGAATACAAAGAAGCTCCTAACTCCTTAAGCCAATTTCTATAAAAATAAAATAAAATAAAAAATAAATAAAATAAACTCATTAAGCCAAAAATGCTAATTTCTTTTTTTTTTTTTTTTACTTTACGTTCCCTTTTATAAGTATAAATATAACTCCCTTACGAGGCAGCCAAAGGCGGCACCATCCTCCACAGGGGTGGTACCGGAGACCGAGGGGCTCTAACACCCCGAACTCAAGGCTAGCTCCGCCTATGAGGATAATCAGGGACCTTTGTTAATATGATTAATAACTATTAGTTATTGAATGTTTTGCTTGATAACCTATAAATAAAATGCACAAACCTCTTGTATGCACATGTGGTTGGACTATATATTTCAGTAACTATTTTATTGAGTCGACAGCTCACCCCTTATCACCACCACTTTTCAAGAATAAAGGATTAGGGATGCTTGTTTGGATCAGTTAGTACATGTAGATATTTTTTAGGATAATGCTTTTATTAGATTATAGTTCGATTAATTTTATGAGATTTAATCGTTGAAGTTAAAAATATATTGAATTAAACATTGTCTGGATTGGAAGGGGTTGATGAACATATAATTAGGTACCATAGCTTTTAAAAGCGTAATTTCAATGACATTATAGGTAGCACTATCGGTGGTTCGTTGAATTAATGTTAACAGTGTGTTGATTCTTCTTGTTTGGTTTTTAATATTGGAGTTGTAATCGTTTGAAAGTCGGTAAAATATATATACGTACTAGCAAAATTTTCATTCTCTTTCTAATCATTAAAGCATATCTTTAAAATGTAAATTCATTTATAAACATATTTATGATAATAGTTCATGTATATAGAATATTAAGTCTAAATATAGTAACAAATCGAGTATTTATGATATTTTATTTAACTTTATTTTTTTCTTAACATATATACATTATTGTCTAAATATTTTATGTTCCGTAAAAATGGGTGTTACATCTGTTGTACCTAAAACTCCTAAAAAATAAAACATAAATACCAATTTGTTGTAAATATTTTTTGTTTACTTCTACTAATTTTTTTTATTTTTCCTAATATTAGTTATTAAAATAAATTTTAGAAAGCAAATTAACAAATAAGATAAAATTAGAAAGTGTAAACCATTAAATTGTCAAATCCTATTTGATTATACTATGATTTGTACATATCTTATCCATTTATTACAGTTTTATTAGATTAGTTCGATTAAGTTTATGAGATTTAATCGCTGAAGTTTAAAAATACATTGAATTAAACATTGCTTGGTTTAGAAGTAGTTGATGAACATATAATTAGGTACCGTAGCTTTTAAAAGCATAATTTCAATGACATTGTAAGTAACTATTGGTAGTTCATTGAATTAATGTTAACAGTGTGTTTATTCTTTTTGTTTGGTTTTTAATATTGAAATTCTAATGGTTTTAAAGTTTGTAAATATATGTATACGTACTAGCAAAATTTTCATTCTCTTTCTAATCATTAAAGCATATCTTTAAAATATAAATTCATTTATAATCATATTTATGGTAATAGTTAATACATATAGAAAATCAAGTCTTTTACACATAATGTAACAAATTTAGTATTTATAATATTTTATTTAACTTTATTTAATCTCCCCTTGAACATCAAACATTTCCTTTGGAAGGAAGTTCAGAACATATTCCCGACCTTGGATAATATCCAACAACATGGAGTGGAGGTACTAACACAGTGTAAACTCTGCGATTTTCATACAGAAAATACTCTTCATGCACTTCGAGATTGTCAGATGGCGAAGCAGGTCTGGAAAATCTTCTTTGGTCAGGACCGACAATCGAAGTGTAATGTCATTGATGTTAGGGACTGGTTCGAGTATCTTCATTCTCAATTGCAGGATGCAGAATTTAGAGGAGCAATTATCACCTGTTGGTTTGTGTGGTTTCATTGAAATTTAGTTTTCCATGGCTCTCAAGTGTGGTGTGCAGGCCGAATTGTTGATGAGGCGAAGAATTGGTTGTCATCTTAGAGCACAATTATGGACCATTCCTTATCTGCAACGTTTGTTGGTAGTAATGGTTCATTTCAATGGACTCCACCCCCGACAGGTTGGTATAAGATAAACTCGAATGCAGCATGGGTTAAAGACTCACCGGGAGGTATTGGAACTGTTGTGTGGGATGATTCTGGTGAGGTTGCATTTATTGGAACTGTTGAATTGGCAGAATTAACGGCAATTATATTCTGGGCCTCAAAACAGCGTGGAACAGGGGTTGTCTGCAGGTTGAAGTTGAAACAAATAATCTCTAAATTGCCAATGCCTTGAACGGTTCTGTCAACGGCGATTTTGCTAATTCAGTTTTGTTTGATGATATTCTAAGATGGCTTTCCCTATTCAGATCATACTGTGTTTGTTATGTTCGTCGTGGCGCTAATCAAGTTGCTCATGAAGTTGTCGGTTGGGGTGTTTCACTTCCGAGGCCGACAACTTTGATTCAAGAAGTTCCTGCTTTTTTAACTAATTTCATTTTGGTTGATAAATATAATCTTTCTTTTATTTAATGAAGTTGTGTTTCTTATAAAAAAATAAATGCATGAAAAAGGGTGAAAAAAGGAGAAGCAAAGTTAACAGATTGTTGTGATGAAATTTTGCATGGAGGATGGTGTGACTTATTATCATGTATTGATGATTGTAAGACTCGTTTTGGAAAGAATGCTCATGATCTTTGCTATGTAGAAGCTTGTGTCTGCCGTTACACTTGTTGATTCATTTCGTTACCTTTGTCGATTCGGTTCTTAATTTCCAACTGCATCATATCATATGTAATAAATTTTATTTTTGATAATTTTCTCTCTCTCTATATATATATATATATATATATATATATATATATATATGTGTGTGTGTGTGTGTGTGTGTGTGTGTGTGTGTATGTATGTATGGAATAACATTTACGACCAATATGTGAAAGAATAGAATAACATTTACGATCAATGTGAAAGAATGGAATAACATTTTTTTTATCAGACCAATAGCAGTAAAACAATGTAAACGAGGTAGTTAGATCATAGGAAAGATTATGCACAAAGTCACATAAAAACAATGCAGTTAATGAAACCGGTGAAATGCCAATCATTAGAGCAATGATTGCAACAATTTTGAGTTGAATATCACCATATATATTAACAAAAAAAATTAGAACCACAAAGCAACAGAGATCCAATTGAATAGAGATAGAATTAAAAAATAATGATAGCTGAAATTTCAAATCAACGCCTAAAATGGAAAACCTAAATCACATGTAAGAACAAATAAATTATCTTTTCCACTAGTTTGATTCCACGACTCAGAACTCAACTTCGTAGAGTTAATATTCAATTAAAGAAAACACATTATTGTACACTTGTTCCTATTACCTTTTCTATGACAGATGCACGAGTGAAAAGTGTGGGACTCACTAGAGAAAAAACTTCAACTCTGGCTGAAGAAGCAAAATCCTACAGAAACCAACAAGTATCGTATAAACACACAATATATGTTGACAAGGATTAGCACATAATTAGGTCATAAAAACAATTTATTCAGTTGGTTCACTTTAACATTTGAACCTTCGTAATAAGGTTTTGCATCATCACAACTTCTTTAAAATCATAGTGTAGTAAAATCGATAAAAAAAAAATCTCCTTCTTATCATTAAGAAAGAATCTTAAGCTACAAAGAGTCCACATTATTCATTTACGATGATAGATTATCTGAAAAAGGAAAAGGCTTTGCTATTGTGAATTGTGAATTACCATTTGATGATATTGTGGGTTGTCCATTTACCTCTACCCCCCTTCTTTTGTCATGTCATGCGCATATGAAACATTATAAACTTCAAGATAGTGATAAAGTCGCATCAGTGTTGATGGTTTTGTGATTAACTTCAAGAGAGATATGCCTTGGATATCTTGAAGAATGCATGGAGTCCATCTTGGATGCTTCAGTCTGTTTGCAGTGCAATAATTACTTACACAAGGCAAACAAAGCATAAAAGAAGGCAAAGTCAACTGGGAAAAAGGTTGAAATGTAAGCATGTGCGCCTTCTATGTTGCTTTGTGATTTGTATATGAATATATCGATTGCATATCGTTTTTGTTGCTTTGGTCAGTCAATCTTCATGCATTGACTAAAGTCAGGAAAATTCATTCTATCACGTCTTCAAATTGTTTACTCCCTATTATGTATGAACTGTAATCTTAAACATCTTAGTATAATTATGGTTTTTTATTATATTATATTGAAATTGCCCATTTCACTTGAACTGATTTTGGTAGTTGTGTCACGTGTCTGTAGATGTGTTATAATTTTTAAATGACAATAAAGAAACAAGTAAGAAGTATTTCTAAGATGGTAAAATGAGAAAACTGTGCAATGTAGGGCCTAAATAATTTTAACTTGAAGTAATTTGCATAGTTGTTATTAGAATCGTACGATTCGAGTCGAGTCGACTCTATAGGTAGAATCGGAAACGTCTAGAATCGGTGGTGAATTGGACGACTCGGTGGTGAATCGGTCGAATCGTCTGGGTCATCCAATTCTAATGATTCTCGAATATGAAGGAGAAAACTATTAGCAATCAATTCTTTTGGAATCTGTATAGTTTCATTCAATATAAGACTCATGAATGACTTTTGTGCGACCTTATACAACCAATAAGAATAAAGTAAATGAATAAAAAATTATAAAAAATCAATAACTAAAATTCAAAGAAACAGATACATATTACATTAAAAGTTAAAACTCACAAATTTCCAAATTCCATTTACATACACAAATACTACGCAATTTTCCAACTTTCTTTCATTTTTTAACCAAATTTTCTTCCTTTTTTACCAAATTTTTTTCTTTTTTCTATGGTGGGTGTGGAGCACTTACATGGTACACTTATATTCCTTGATGACGATGAATGATTTGTGACTTAGTTTTATTTAAGATTGTATTTGATTTGAATTTGAATTTTAAGTAATTAGTTTATATTTAATTTTTTTGAAAGATTATATTTAATTTTTTAAAAAAATTAAAATTATATTTCTGAACTAATATTTTAAGTTCAATATAGTAAATATTTTATTCTTTATAATATTAAGATTGATTTGGTTCGATTTGGTGACTCGACGAGTCAAGATTCACAACGAGTCGAATTTCGATTGGACAACTATGGTAATTTGGTTAAATTTGTACCTTGATTTTTTTTATATCCATGTCTAGAACAACAAACGCCATTCCTAAAAATGCATATATAATATAGGGTAAATAATTTATTACTTCCAACTTTTTATCTAACACGTTGTGGGGCATCTGTTTGGGCCTTCGAGTTGCCTTGGATAAACAACTGCCTCATGTCTTGGTGTAATCCGACTCCCTTGAAGCTGTCAATTTAATTCAGTAGAAATGTCTGTTGCACCACCCGTCATGTCGACTGATCAGGAATATTCAACTGCTGATACAAAACTTTGTAATAGCACATGTGACTCATATCCACAGAGAGAGGAATAGAGCTGCCATTTTTTTTGGCCCGGAAGACGCATAAGGACATCTCCAAGGGCACTCTAAATTTAGAGTGCCCTTGGTTTTTCCAGCTCCAATGGAGCTGGAAACCCTTGCGCCATCTTTGCCGCAAGGGGTGTGGCACTCTATATTTAGAGTGCCACTTTGCCTTGCGGCAAAGATGCCGCAAGGCATTTTATTTTATTTTTTATTTTTTTTTAACTTAAACCTTTGTTCTATGTTATTTAATTTTTTTTAATTTAATATTTAAGTTATTTTTTATGAAATATATAATATTTTAGTTTAAATATTATTTATTTATTAATTTCATCGTTATTTAAAATTTTATGTATATTTTTTAATTTCATTTTTATTTAAAATTATAATGATATTTATATTATTGTTATGTGTTGTACATTTAGGGTGGTTCCGCCTTAATTTCTTTTCGTGTCTTATGTTTTTTTTCTTTTTTATAAAAAAAATTATAAATTGTCAAAAAAATGTATTATATGTTAAAAAATTAATATAATAATAATAAAATATTGTGTGTTAAAAAGAATATGGTTTTTGGTGTTATAAATAGAGTAGATGGTTGGAAAAGTTTTACTGTAACAACACTATATTTAAAAATAGAATAGAGAAAAATAAAAATAGAGTAGGCTAAATAGAGAACACGGTTGGAGATGGCCTTAATTCCCAATAGGAATTGGCATCCATGCAGATAAACTCCATGGGAGTGAAGAAATGATGATGATTCAAGACATTCAAGGACTAGCTTGTCCTAGGAGAAATGCTACTAAATGTAGCCTACTCTAATTTGCTGATGTGTCTTTTTTTAACCTTTTCTGTTTTCTTCTTTTCTTCTGCGTACGGTTCTGTTTAGTTTTGAGTCTGTCTTAGTTATTCTTGTGCTGGTCTTTTTCTGCAGTTTGTGGTACTGATTTTCTTTTCTTTAATTGTTCCCTGTACACCAAAAAAATAAAATAATAATCTTTTAATTTCAATTTTTATGGGACCCACTTGTCATAAAACACTACTATATATTCACTCAATTAATATATAATTAATAATTTTTAGAGTAAATTTCAAATAAAACCAATGTGTTTCACTAATTTTTAGATAAAAGACTGTGGTTTACTTTTTATCAAAACGAGGATTGAGGTTTTGTACTTGGATTTTTTTTTTTGGTAAAAACAGGAAAAGAAAACAAACAAAGAACAACTAGCCCGGGACCAACCTAGGAAGACTGACCCCAATCCTATCTTCTACCAGAAGAGAATAGAGGTAGATGGGGGGATCAGAAATGGTAGAAACACCTAACAACCCCTCATGACCAGCAGCCGCCAAGCGATCTGCTACCCGGTTCTGCTCCCTGTAGATGTGGTTAAAGTTTACATACTCAAAGGAAGGAAGAAGCTTTAAGATGGCTTTGATTAGGTTTTGGCTTTTGAGACAAGTAGCCTGGTTTTCAAAAATCCTTTTGACCACCTCCAAGTTGTCCGATTCCACAGATAACCTTCTAACGCCCAGGTGAATAGCCAGATTAATCCGTGAGAGAATACCCCAAAGTTCAGCCGAAAAGGATGAACCCATCCCAAGATTATGGGTGAAACCAGGTGAATAGCCTGGTTTCGTACTTGGATTAATGCTATTAAAACCATCTTTAATGATCTGAAAATGAAAATTTTCAAGAATTAAAGTTGTTCAATGTCATATTTCTATGGAACTACATTTTCGATTTTCAAAAATCATCTTTTTTGGAACTTTCTCTCTCTAAACATTAACTTTCTCTCTCTTTACTAAACTTCATCTAAATAATCTCAAAATAAAAAAGTTGAAGAATTAAAGTTGCTTAGAATATTAGTGGTACTTAAAATATGTCATTTTTGAAGTCGTCAATGGTGATTTTAATAGTATCAGTCGAAAAGTCTTTATTTTGCTAAAGTTGAAAATCTCAATCCTCGTTTTGACAAAAAGTAAATCACAGCCATTTATCTGAAAATTAGTGAAACCACATGAGTTTTATTTGAAAGTTACCCTAATGTTTACCCAACAAAATTATTTTTTCAATACTTATTAAAAATTCCACAAAAAATATCCTAACAAAATAATTAATTAATACTTGATTATGTATTTTTAATGTATGTTTTAAAATTTTAATGTATTTTTAACGTAATTTTACAATTTAGATGGAATAAGAATTTTTTTATAGTGACAAATGAAAATTTATGTTATATTTCTAGTTTTTTTTTTGTGATATTTTGTTTGTAATATAAATTTTTTTTACGGTATTGTAATATAAATAGTTTTTTTTAATATTTTAAAACAAAAACAAAGTTGCCAATTTTATATGAAAGAAAATATATAATTTCTATATACAATATCAGTAAAGTATTAATATGTAGTGTTGGAAAGTGTAGCTTTGAGCCATTCAAGGCTTATTATCAATATAATATTAATAAAGGTTTTTTTTTTTTTGAAAATTAATATTAATAAAGGTTTGTTACTAGGATTGGTAACTTACCAAATGAGATAAAAATAGTTGTAGTGGTTAACAACAAACCTTTGTATAAAATAATGGACAAAGTTCGAAAAAATGCTTAGTTTACCTTATTTGTAAATAAGTTCTTAGTTTAAAAGTTTGCAAATAGAAATATGTGGTATGCTTTTTTTTTTACAAAACAATGTATTTAAAATTAAATTTTTAAGTAATAGATAACAATAAGATCATTTTTTAATTTTTTTCAATTACATTTATATATTAACGAAACACAGATACCAAAATCAAATTGCAACTGTGTAAAATGAACTTAAATATCAATTTAATTCATAAACTATCAGATTAGTAAAAAAACATAAAATTCCACCATACTATTTATTGTTTCGATTTAGAAAGTTGTTTTTTTTTCGGGGGTTATGTTTTGTTGATACGTAAGTATAATTTTTGTTAAGATAAAAATGTCTTTGTTTGTAATTAGAACTTAAATTAATAATTTGTTTTGTAAATAAAACATACCATAGACCTTTATTTGTAAACTTTTAAACCACATACCTCTGTTTGTAAATTGGGCAAATCACAAGCATTTTTTTCGTACTTTTCCAAAATAATACTAAGATAACAACCACGAAGGCTGCTCTAAGAAAGATTTTGTGCACAAAGTCATATAAAAACAACACAATTAGTGAAACAGGTGAAATGCCAATCTCTGGAGCAATAATTACAACAATTTGAGCTGAATATAAGCATATATTAACTACAACAAAATTAGAACCAAAAAGCAATAGGGATCTAATTGAACAGAGATAGAATTAAAAAAAATTGATAGTTGAAATTTCAAATCAACGCCCAAAATGGAAAACCAAATTACGTGTAAGAACAAACAAATGATCTTTTCCACTAGATTGTTTCCGCATCTCAAAACTCAATATTCAACTTCATAGAGTTAATATTCAATTAAAGAAAACAAATTGATATACACTTTTTTCCTACTACCTTTTCTATGATATATGCACGATTGAAAAGTGTGTGACTCACTAGAGAAAAAACTTCAACTCTCGCTAAAGAGGTAAAATCCTACCAAAATCAACAAGCATCGTATAAAGACACAATATGTTGATAAGGATTAGCACAAAATTAGGTCATAAAGAAACAATTTATTCGGTTTGTACCTCGCTTTAACATATGAAGCTTCGTAATAAGGTTCTGCATCATCACAACTTCTTTAAAATCATAGTACAGTAAAATTAGGGGTGTTCAAAAACCGAACCGGACCGAAATAACCGACCGAATCGATGAATTTCGATTTTTTCGGTCCGGTTTTTAGTTTATTAGGTTCGGTTTCGGTTTTATTTTTATAATATTTCGATAATTTTGGTCGGTTCGGTTTTTAAATCAAAATTACCGAATTAACCGAACAGACCGAAATAAATTAAATATAATTAGAAATTAGATTTATTATATAATTAATGTACGTTATTTATTGTTCTAAATTATATTTGATTTAGAATTATATCATGGGAAAATTATAAATCTGGGTCAAATGGGAAGCCCATTTACATATTAAACCCATTTACTAATTCTACTACATATCTAGACTGATTTTGTGCGACTTTCCAAAAATACCCCTGACCTTCCCACTTCTACCACTCGCGAATCACCGCTCCCCCCTATCTCATTGGTTATGCGAAAAGTTGCTCCTGCATTAATGATTTCAAGACTTTTGATCTTCCTTTCTTCCTTTAAATTGCACGAAATCTGCACCATTTAGTCAAAATCATAATGAATTTCTCTTTTTCATCTCTTCATCTCTTGATTCTGCAACTTTCCAACCCTAGAAAACGAGTAAATGGTTTTTCATCTTCCTGTTCGTTGCTTGGTTTCTTTCTTCTTGTTACCATCAAAGAAATGGTTTTTCTACGTTATTTCCTTCGTTCTTCCCATGTTATCATATTGTTATTGTCGCTTTTGGGGGTGAAAGGGGCGAAAAATGTAAGTATCTGTTTTTTTTCCTATTTTTTTCATGAATTCACTTCGTAATCGATGGTTTTGCTAAGCTTTGCGAAGAGAACGAGCCTGGAAAGTGATGATCTACTTCGTGAATTGATGATTTTGCGAAGTTCTGCGAAGAGAAAGAGTCTGAAACGTATGGATCTACCTCGCGAATCGATTAGTTCGTGAAGTCTGCGAATAGATCCTCACGTTTCAGACCTCGCAGACTTCGCGAAAGCATCGATATGCGACGTAGATAGTCACATTTCAGACCTCGCAGACTTCGCGAAAAAATAGATATGCGAAGTAAAATCACCTCTTCCCCTGCACATTTACATTCGCATGCTTCGCTAATTTTCATTTCGCGAAGCCAAAATCGTCCTTTTTCATAACTAACACGGTTAATTTTTTCTGTAGATGGTTGAATACGTAACATCCCTTTCTGGAAGGCGGCGTACTGGGCTGCAGGGAAGCTGATTTTCCTTCCTGTATAGGGATGAATTTCCCCAAGATTGACACATTTCACTCCTGAAATGATTCGTTAGGAGAGGTTGTGTCAATCTCGGGGTGCACCATGGGACACGTCCATCCCATGGTGCCAATCTTCAAAGTGGACCTAACTTAATCCGGTGCTAATTTTGAAGCGGATGCGTAATCTTGGTACCGGATTAGTTAGTTTCACTTTAAAATGATTGGTTAGTAGAGTTCATTGTGGCAATCTTGTTGTAAATTTTGATAATGTTATGATTTGAATGTTGTTATTGTGGCAATCTTGTTGTAAATTTTGATAATGTTATGATTTTAATGTTCGAATCCGTTGTTGTTTGCCAATTTTTGTTATATACCACTTCGCGTATTAGCTTCAAATCATATCCAGCATTTGCATATGCGAACTAAATGCATCAAGCAAAACAAACTCCAGCTTCGCAGGCTTCGCATATGCGAACTAAATTCATTAAGTAAATCAAAACATTAACTTCGCAGGCTTCGCATATGGGTGAATATGCGAAGTCAGACAGGATGGGGCGAGCTCCGCGTAAATATTGAGGGTATTTTTGGAAAGTCACACAAAATCAGTCTAGATATGTAGTAGAATTAGTAAATGGGATTAATATGTAAATGGGCTTCCCATTTGACCCAGATTTATAATTTTCCCTTATATTATTAGAATCTTTGTTAAACATGATAGTTTTTGGATTGCCTATAACTGATTATATTATTAGTCTATTTAATGTTTGTCTACCAATTTAGTACAATTATACACTAATTCATATTTGGAATTAAAACTGATTTCATTTGCCATTCAAAAAAAAGATTGATTTCATTTCTATATAAAATTTCTATGTTTTTTTCTTTCTATTCTTTTTTTTCTTTCAATTCAAAAAGAAAAATAAAAATAAAAATTGTTGTATATATAAGTAAATACCCAACAACATCATTAACGGTGTAATATTAACCTTACATAAAAATAATTGTTAATGAAATTTTTTAATATAAAGAAACCGAATAACCGAACCGAACGAACCGAAATAATTCGGTCGGTTCGGTTCGGTTATTTATTATTATTTGGTTAGATTCGGTTTTTATTTTTGATGCTATTCGGTTTTTGGTTATTTCGGTTTGGTTCGATTTTCAGACTGAACCGACCGATGAACACCTGTTAGACAAGGTGCCGAACGGCCTCGCCCCGGCGGACCGGGGGGTGGACACCTCATGGCGACATAAGCGGTGATTGGCGCCGAAAGCAACCAATCGTGGAATCAAGCTGCTCGGCAGGACCGGAGCTCGGAGTATGGAAGAGTCGCCACCCACGAATGGGAAAATGAACACCGATCCCTTGCGGGAGACCGATGAGGGTTCGGAAAACTTAGGTACGAGCCGGGAAGGCTAGCTCCTTTCCGGAAAAAGGCTACTAGGCACCCCGACATCGTTCGGTTATGAACCACCGGCCTCCTACTTAGCGTGTTAGGCGATAACGGACTAATCGCATATTTCTTTAAGTTTAAAATTCATTTGAAACCTTTTCTTTCTCGCTTTGAAAACCATTTTGAGCATATTATTGAAAGCCATTTTAGTAAAGAATTTAGGTACGTATCAAAACCCCGTCAATTTACATGACATCGACTCGAATCGCCATTGGAACGACTCGAGTGTTTGAAAATGTGGAATAAAAACTTTAACTCCAAAAACGTGATTAGGCATACAAGTCCATTTATTTTTTGTACAAAACCATTACGAAAACGATTCAAAACTCCATTATTCACAATCTAAGAAATGATTTTAATTATAAGATTCGCTTAATCCGTCGTTGGAACGAATTAAGGTTTTAAAACGTGATGTTTTAGGAAATCGTTTGAAATGATGAAAAACCTTTTATTTACACTTTAAGAATGTCTAGAAAAACTTTAGTTTGAATAACCAAATTGAAATCTCTTTTTGTGGTTTATTTTCCCCTTTTTTACTCGATTGAACCTTACTTGAACATAATCACAACAATTAACAATCTAGTCTCGATTCACCCAACCAAATACATTTGAAAGAATATATATATGTAAGTATGAAAATAGAGTAAATATACATAGATATACATATATACAAAAAGGGTAGTAATAATATAAAATTTAGAAAATAACACGTATTAAGAAGTAGAAGTAGTAATAAAAAATAATATTGGATATAATATACTTTTATTTTAGTTAAAATATGTAAAACGATGAACATGGTTCATAAATATAGAAATTAACCTTTAGTTCAAAACTAATATTTACATCATAACCCAAAAACCAATTAATCCCCAAAAAGTCACAAAAACTACACATATATACTTATATATAATTTTCAAAACCAAATCAATATGAATTAAATTTTTAACATAGCATAAGTAGATATATAATATGTAGATAATAATTATATAAAACAAAAATATATTTATCAAATATTTTACATAATTAAATAGAGATATATTTAAGAAGAAATGTCAGGTAAGAAAAAGGTTCAAAAATGGATATTTAAGGTTCCAGCAGATTTACCGACGGAAAATCCATCGGTAAACAGCTATTAGTGACAGAAAATACAGATTTATAGAAACAGTTCACAACTTTCCAGATTTATTCAAAAGCTTTAGATTAGATCTATTCTATTATTTCGGATCCCCGAACTACCAAAATTTGATCATAGTCTATAACGGAGAATCCTAAAACGATGTTTCATTTTAAAACGTTATTTAGAAATATTTTCAAAACTTATATTTACAACGTTTTTAATTCCCGAACTACCTCTAAATCGGATCACGGTTCGTATTGGGATATTAAAAGACGAGGTTTTTTATTTCAAAACAAAAATCGAATCTTTATTTTAACACGAGACGGAAATAAATAAATACGGGAATTTAAATAAGACGTGATAAATAAATGACGAAATAAATAAAAAACTATAACATAAAAATAAATAAAGAAAAATAATTTAAATAAAATAAAATGAGTCTAGTCCTCGGATAATACCTTAGGATCGGTATCTGACAGTCGAAGTCGTTTGATTCCACGAGTTATGATTTTCCGGCGTTTTTTGTGTTTTCGATAAAATATTCAACGTTGGAAAATTTGGATTTTTTTGGGAAAAAAAATATTTTCTCCAAAAAATTAACATTCTCTCTCTAAAAATGTTTAGAGTGAGAAAGCTCCAAAAGATCCCCCTCCTCTCAAATGCATGGGGATCCGTGCCTTTTATAGGCACGGATCCCGGAATCTTTGGGCGACGCCCGGCTAAAGTTGGGCGTCGCCCAAAGTAGGTTGGGCGAACGCCCAACCTAGTTGGGCGAACGCCCAACTTATGTTGGGCGAACGCCCAACTTGAGTTGGGCGAACGCCCAACATGCGTTGGGCGTCCGCCCAACAAAAGTTGGGCGTTCGCCCAACGCCCATCGGGCGTTCGCCCGACGTCATTGGGCGCTCGCCCAGAGGCTACTGGGCGTGCGCGCCCAGCGGACGTCAAGCGTGTACCCCGCGCTACCGGGCGCGCGTCCAACTTTCGTCGGACACGCGTCGCTTCGCACCACGTCGCTGAGCACTCGCGAGCCGTCCACTTGACGACCGCGACTCCCATTAACTTCTTCCCTTTTTATTATATATTTTTGTTTTAAAACTTTCGGAACCAACCACTTCGACCGTCTTGTTACAGGTTTTCGTCACAGGTCCTCCGACTCGGTGTCTACAGTTGCCCCTACTTTCCTATTTTGACAGTGATGTGTGTGTTTTGAAAACGTTTTTTGCTAACGCAACACATGCAATGTAAATATATTAAAGTAAAAGACACGTAAAGAGTAGGAGGAAGAATACCTGACCTCTGCGCGGCGCGCTCCAGCATCGTCTTCGATCCTCTCCGTCCTTGCCTTCGAATCGGCTGTTGGCGGATGTTCTTCTTAAGGACCCTAGCCTAAATTGACTGCGGGTAAAAAGCTCTTTTTAGCGACCCTGGTCTCTAAATCGATTACGGGTAAAAATGGCTCAAAAGCAACCCTGGTCCACGACCGCGGGTAAAATGGCTCAAAAGCGACCCTGGTCTACGACCGCGGGTAAAATGGCTCAAAAGCGACCCTGGTCTACGACCGCGGGTAAAATGGCTCAAAAGCGACCCTGGTCTACGACCGCGGGTAAAATGGCTCAAAAGCAACCCTGGTCCACGACCGCGGGTAAGATGGCTCAAAAGCAACCCTGGTCCACGACCGCAGGTAAGATGGCTCAAAAGCAACCCTGGTCCACGACCTCGGGTAAGATGGCTCAAAAGCAACCCTGGTCCACGACCGCGGGTAAAATGGCTCAAAAGCAACCCTGGTCCACGACCGCGGGTAAGATGGCTCAATAGCAAAAGGTTCTTTCTAACTATTCTGAATTCTAAAGCGATGTCGTCTGTGTCTTCACTGGAGCTATCGTCTCGGGTATTTGAGTTGCTTGATAAGAGCGTCCTTATCTTTTCGTCTGGAATGATTTAGACTAACAAATATTTTTCTGTTGACTGTTGTCTGTATTTTGACTGGCACCACTGTTCTGTAAAATTTGGCTGTCGTCTGGAGTCATATCTTGATGTTATCGGTCACCGCCTGGCAGAAACACAGGCTGAAACGGACTGCAGATCGGAGGTTTGTGCACCTGGTAATTAATTATTTACTTTTTACCTTTATGTCACATCGTACCTTTTTCGCTATTTACGGGAATGCCATTCCCTTTTCTTATATAAGGTGGTGGGGTTTCATTTCAACCCCACACCTTCTCTCTCTTCTCTCTCTCTCTAACTTCTAATTTGGATCATTCTCGTGATGGATTTGGATAAATACGATGGTACGAAGGGCATGGATGCGGGTTTTGAGAACCTGACTACAGTGGCCCCTTTTCAGGATCCTGCTTCACATCTGAGCCGGACCCACGCTAACCAGGTAAGTACCCTTCTACTCTGTTATCCTTTGACTAGACTTCTAGGCTTTAGTAGCCCTACTTTGAACATGATTTGCATGCTAACCTCTAAGTCGCTTTGGAAGACTTTAGCTAGAAAACACGAATTTCCTCGTCCGCAAGCAACACCTTATTTATCTTTTGAAAGAATGTGAATTATATGCATGTGAATAGTAAAAACACGAACAATGCATGTCAACAGTAGAAACGTGAATAGCACATGAATAGTGAAAACGTGAATAATGCACGTGAATAGTAAAAACGTGAATAGTAAAACGTGAATAGTAAAAATAAAACAAAAACGACCGAATTAAATGTTAGAATTGGATCCATCTCTTTGCCCACACGCTGGAGAGTGGAACACCAAAAATAATGAACTAGTCAAATCTTATACAAACGACCCTAAGAACAAAATTTCACCAAATGACGGTCCTAATTGACAAAGAGCCTCTAGGTTAGACTTAAGTATGACCGAAAGGACAACTAGGTTAACACACCTTTATCAGACACGAGCCTAGGAGCGGGATTTAAACTTACCCGTTCTATTCCTTCCAGGTCATTGGTATTTCCGGGACCACTGAGGAGATCCACGTCTGGTATGCCATGTTGAGCCCGGCGGCTAAAGCCCGGGTTCGAGAGTTGGGCTTTGAGCCCTTTATCTTGGCGTTGCTTCATGCCAACAGAGTGTGCGATCGATTCGGCTTTCGTGCCTTATGTGAGAGATGGGTAGACTCGACCCATACCTTCCACCTTTCGTTTAGGGAGATGACGATCTCGCCCCGTGACTTCTCCCTTCTGACCGGATTGCGGGGGAGTGGTATCCCGATTCCCCTCTTCTTCGACATGGTGCGTCCCCGGGTCGACCGTGATGAGTTAGCTGCTCTGATTGGACCTGGAGTCTACACGGGGGTTAAGTCCACCCCGACGAAGTTTATTACCACCTCCGGACTATTGAGTCGTAGGGACTCCTGCGGGCTAGACGACACTGATCTGGCTATTCGCAGATTTCTTCTATACGCCTTGGGCGAGACGATCTTCCGCACCAAGAGCGAGACGATACACGCGGGTCTTATCCAGGCCTTTCGTGATTTGGACGCAGTGTCGTCTTATGATTGGGCAGGAGCCGGCTTGGCTTTTCTGTATAAGTTTTTGGATCTGACTTGCCGGAAGCGCAAGGACTTCGGTGGTTACACCTTCGCTCTCATGGTACGTCTTTCATCCTAAACTTGTTTCTTTATTCTTTTCGCGATTTCTGTTAGTAACCTTTGTTTCTGCGAGCAGGTTTGGGCCTATGAGAGGCGGATCCTTCCATGCGAGCGTCGGCGCAGACCGCGGGTGGTTAGGCCTCCACTTATGGCTCGGTGGAGTGAGTTTGATCTAGGCGCCGAGGAGAGGCGGACAGTGGCGCGATTCCTAGCGTGGATCGACTCGCGGACTTTGGGGCAGGTGAACATCTTCTAACTACGCTAGATTTTCGTTTGATCAGAATTGACTTTTCTTTTTTTTATTTTCAGATTCGATTCGGATGGGATGACCTCGACTTTGGTCCTGACTACATGTATGTTACCCGCATCCAGGGGAAGCGGTGCGTACTCACAGGCCCCTGCGTGCGGGCCTGGTACTTGGGCGATCGGGGCATTATCGGGGTTAGCGCCTCACACTGGACACCTGGCGAGATTCCCATGTCCATGTTTGCCGTGAGGACCATG
Organism: Euphorbia lathyris; assembly: GCF_963576675.1. Taxonomy (NCBI): domain Eukaryota; kingdom Viridiplantae; phylum Streptophyta; class Magnoliopsida; order Malpighiales; family Euphorbiaceae; genus Euphorbia; species Euphorbia lathyris. The sequence continues at coordinate 4,376,578 of NC_088915.1, read as the reverse complement.
CCTCTGTCGGACATTCGTCGTGGTCTGACCCGCCAGTTTGCCCCCCGAGACGTGTGGGACCACGCAGGGGGTCGTGCTCACTATTTATTGACTTTGTTGACCCCGGCGGACGCTCCCAAGGTTGCGATGGAGGTGGATCCTAGGACGGACGTGTTTTCAGCCGAGGCTGTCGCAGCGGTTTTTGGTAGGGAGGAGCTCCCGGTGAGTGCTTGACCCTTTTTCATTCTTTATATGCGAGGTGGTTAGGGATACTCATTGTGTCTTCATATGCAGGAGGGTTCTTTGAGGAGTGCTCGGATGTCCGACTTCTTTGATGGTGCTCAGGCTCGAACGCCTGCGGGCGAGCCCTCCTATTATGCGGGCGAGTCCTCGGGCGTTGCCCGGCCGGAGTGGCCCCCTTTAGGCGTACCTATCCTTTGGGAGGGACTTCTCGACAGTTCATTATGACGAGTCCGGAGTGGCCTATGCCGGCATTGAGATAGCTCCTCCCGCTTTCACATCGAGGATACCGTTTGATCCCCCAGATGTCCTCCAGACTTTGAGGGAGACGTGCACTGACTACGTGGGGTTGTCCGGTTATCTCAGAGAGCGGCTCCACCTGCGCTGTACCAGTCACCTGGTGAGTATTCTTATTTTACTTTAGTGTAGTGAAATGTATGCACATATGTATGTATGACTTCTGTTGTTGCCTTGTTTCAATGTTCTTTTTTTTTTTTTTTTTTTTTTTTTACAGAGCGATCTCCATGCAAACGAGCAGAGGAGGAGTGAGTCGCAGCGGGAGGCCGATGCCAGGGTCGACCAGGTCTATCGGGAGAGAAACGGTCATTGGTCCGGGGTGATGCGAGTAGAGATCGAGGGACGCCTTGCCGCCGAGGAGAGACTTCGAGTTGCCGAGGAGGCCTTATCTGCGGAGCGGGCTTCCCGTCTGAGGGACTTTGAGGATTACTGGGATCTTCCTCCTTATTAGGCTCATTATTTATGGCTTTGTAGCTTTTTATTACCCCGATGTATAGCTTGTGTATAGGGAGAGGGGTGGATAGTACGTAGGCTTTTTATGTGAAAAGAGAGGTAAGAAATGTATAACTCATGATTCATATTACCATGCATTCAGTAGATTGTAATGATTCCAATCATCCTCTTCAAATATATTCATGCCTTTATTTATTTACAAACAATAGAAATACTTAGCCGCTTATACATTATTTTTATAATTGCTCAAGATACAACTACTGTTACCAGGACCTGCCTTTTTTCGGTTTTCAGATCCCAGCGATTTTTCATCTCTCCTTTTACTATCCCGGAATTTTCAAATGAGTGCCCTTTCGGATTTTCACCCATTGGGATGTCCCTTATTGTTGCATAGGTCGCCCTTTGCGGGTTTTCAACCTATCGGGAATTTTCATTAATTTTTTTTTTACGAAAAGTATTTCTTAAGCCTATCCAGATTGGTAGGTTCGGAGAACTCCATGCCGTCCATAGTAGTAAGCTTAACTGCCCCTTTGCTTAGGATTTTCTTCACGAGGAATGGCCCTTCCCAGTTTGGCCTGAACTTGCCCCTAGGGTCGGTGTGCGTCACTCGGATCTGTTTCAGCACCAGGTCCCCTTCTTTGATAGGGCTGGCCTTGACCTTTTTGTTGAAGGCCCGGGCCATCCTTCTCTGATATAACTGCACATGATAAAGAGCCTCCATCCTTTTCTCATCTACCAATGCTAACTGTTCATATCGCGTCTTCACCCATTCCGTCTCAGGAATCTCTGCTTCTACTGCGATTCTCAACGATCGCTTTTCAACCTCGATTGGGAGAACGGCTTCCGCACCGTATACCAAGGAGAACGGCATTGCCCCAGTTGATGTTCTAACTATCGTGCGATAAGCCCATAAAGCGAGCGGAAGCTGTTCGTGCCAGTTCCGGTGCGATTCTACTGTCTTTATAAGAATCCTTTTAAGGTTCTTATTAGCCGCCTCTACTGCGCCATTAGCTTGCAGACGATACGGAGAAGACCTATGATGTTCAATACCGTACTCTTGGAAGAGACTTCTCACCTCTCCCTGAAATTGGACCCCATTATCCATGATCATGGGATGAGGCACTCCGAACCTGGTGATCAAGTGCTTTTCAATGAACTTCCTCATCTGCATAGACCCCAACTTGCTAAATGATTCTGCCTCTACCCACTTGGTGAAGTAATCAATAGCGACTGCAATGAATTTGTGCCCGTTTGAAGCATTAGGCCTCACCTCTCCGATGATATCAATGCCCCAAGCCACAAACGGCCAAATGGGTGCTAACACGTGCAGTTCCATAGCTGGTAAATGATTGTAATCTCCGTGGATTTGACAATCATGGCATTTCTTCGCATATTCGTTACAATCTCTTTCCATGGTGAGCCAATAGAAGCCTTGCCTTATGATTTTCTTTGCCAATACCGCTCCTCCCATATGGGCCCCACAAATTCCTGAGTGTACTGACTCCATTGCCTCACGGGCTTCTCCCGCATCCAAGCACCTTAGTTGTAAACCATCGGTGTGCCTTTTGTAAAGCAAGTCGTTGGGGATGACGAACTGCTGAGCTAACCTTCTAATCACAGCCTGATAACCCGCGAAGCCCAAAACGGGTTATATTCATTTCGCAAGCCCAGCCCATATTAAAGCCCCATGGGCTAAGATTGGACGGGACCCGAATGAAGGAAGCGGGCGCAGCGAGTAAACTGCCCCCAATTCCTAAACGGAGCGTCAAGACTGCCACTCAGAACCACGTTCGTTGCCATGAAAGCCACGAAAGGGACATGGCCTAAAAAGGGGTAACCGCCCTCAGAACGTGGCCCACTAAGGAGTAACCGCCCTCGGCGGTTACCCAAAAAACACCTATAAAAGGCCTTAAGAATAAGGGGGGAGGTACGTTCACATTTTTTCCCACAAAGCTATTGCTAAATTATAGACTCATTTTTACAAAAACTGACTTGATCGTCGGAGAGTTTTCCCGGAGATCCTGTCTCCGGTTTTGTTTTGCAGGTAACTCCGGCAAAGAATATCAAAGCGGATCCAGCAAGTTATCATTGGTGCGGTGAACGTGGACCTTTTTTACCAAAACTTGGTTAAAGGTACACGAAGAACATGTCAGAACCATCACGAACGACCGGTGTTACGACCAGATCCACTAGCATGAACTCACGAGGTTCACAGATTGCAAATTCGCAGCCTGCAGGTACTCAGCCTGTGGTGCCTAGCTCGTCAGGCCCCTTGGGACAATTGGGTCCCTTATTGGAAGTGCAGGTGCAAAATGAAATGGAGATGTCCAATAGCGATTTCGTGCAGATGGCAGGACAGGTCTTGGCTTCGAATATGAGCCAGGCGGCTGGCGATCGAATGATTAATTTATTAACCGCCCTCGCCGAACGCGATACCGCCATGGCGCCTGCCCCTCAGGAACCTGTGGTTATCTCAACACAATCACCGACTATTCCTGTCATACCTGTCCTTCCGCAGCCATCTCAGGTGCCAAATCAAGTGGGCCAGAGTAGTCGCATGAATCCACACAGTCACCCGAGCAACTACTCGCACCCAGATCTCATTACGACGACACATCCAACCTGGCAACCATCCCAACCGTTGCCAGGAATGCAAGGCACTCTTCCGCTACAACAACTGGACCCTTTTCCTCACAGACATTCGGAATTGATGACGCCTAACACAACTATGTCTGGGCGTGAGCACACATGGAACTTTGATCCTATAACGGGACGGCGATTGGTCCACCAACAGGCACCCGTCTCAACATCGATGGGCGAGTGGATGCCATCCAGAATTCACCAGCAGCGGATGGAAGAGGTCCGGCGAGTACCCGATATTGACTTAGAAGATCAATTACGGAGCATGATGGAGCGAATGGGGTACTCACCTCGGCCGAGAGCAGAGGTCCAGAGCGATTCAACTTTTGCCCCTTCGTTGCGGGAATTCATTCCAGATCATAGAATCAAAGCACCTGCCATACCAAAATACTATGGGGATCCAAATTCTGACCCTGAGGCTCATGTCAGGAACTACAGAGAGTTAATGGATCTTGCAGGGGCAAGCGAAAGCATAATTTGCAGGTTATTCTCGACAACTTTGGGCAGTGCGGCATCTGATTGGTTTCGATCTTTACCGGCAGAATCTATTCACAATTGGCAACAATATAGTCGGGATTTCTGTGCGAAGTTCGTGGGCTGTAAAGCGGCAGATGTGACAGATAGGCAGCTGAAGGAGATCAAACAGAAAAACTATAATTCCCTAAGGGAATTTGTTGTCGCCTTTAACGATATCCTGGTGCGATTGCAGAACCCAGATATCGTGAGTATTCGCAACATCATGGCGGATGGAACCACAGATTGGAGCATGCGGGAAGAAATCATCCGTAACAAACCACGCACTGTAGTCGAGCTCGTGAAGATAGCAAAGGAATTCATGAAAGTGGATGATGTCAACAGGGAACATAGGGCCCAAACTCGGCGAGAAAGAGAGGCCGCTAGAACCACTTCGGACAGTCGGCGTCAGACCCAGTCCAAAAGTAATTTTGTTCGAAGAGGCGATCGTCCCTTTCAAGGTGGAGGATATCACACGCCACTAAACACGACTCGCCAAGAGGTGTTACTTTGGATCGAAAAGAGCCCCTTGAAGAAGGATGTGCGGTTCCCCGAGGTGAAAGGCCGAACCAGTTTGGGGCGCTATCCCAGTAAGTATTGCAGGTTCCACAGGTTGAATGGCCATGACACAGATGATTGCTACGAACTGAAGAAGGAAATAGAAAAACTGATCGAGAGAGGCAAGCTGAGTCAATTTGTAAGAAAAGAAACAACTGATGAGAAAACAACGCTCCCGCATGAGGGAGAAACACGGCCAGAAAAGAAGCAGAAGAAAGGGGTGATAAACGTGATAGCAGGCGGAATCTACGAGCCTCCAACAAAAAGAACTCGCCGTGAACGGCAAAAGAGCAACACACATAGGGGGGATGCCCTCAATTACTCATTTGCGAGAATCACGGAGCCACATGCGGATGCCCTGGTGATCACGATGGCCGTTGAAGGATGGGACGTCAAGCGGGTCCTTATCGACACAGGCAGTTCTTGCAACGTCATTACCCGGACAGCATTCAACAAGTTGGGAATCAACGACGAGCGGGTGGGACACACCTTCATGGATGTAACTGGTTTTGGGGGTCAATCCTCCCAAACAAGTGGGCAGGTGGTGTTGGAGGCAGAAATGGGCGATAAGAATCTAAAATGGCGAGGTGATTTAGAATTCGCAATTGTTGATCTCCCACTGGCCTACAACATAATTCTGGGACGGCCATTCATGTCGGAGACGGAGTCGCTCATCTCAATGAAGCATTTAACGTTACATTTGCCAACACACCAAGGGCGAGTCATAGTTGAAGGTGATCAACTTGTATCTCAACAGGCCTATACATTATCACTTGAACCAAAACTGGAAGAGGAGGATAAAGTCGAAGAGAAGCTGCCGGCAGAAGCATTGGGAGAAACGGAACTATTCGCCATCTTGAATGACAAGAACGTGCGAATAGCGGCTGGACTCTCAGAAGAAACAAAGAAAGCCATTACCGAGGTATTGATCCAATGTGAGTCGGCATTTGCCGCCCCAAATGAAGTGCTAAAAGGAATAAGCCCAGACGTAGCAACCCATCGGTTGAATGTAGACAAAGGGGCAACCCCAGTGCGACAAAAGAAGAGGGGACATGCTCTTGAGCGGCAAAAGGCGATTGAAAAAGCAGTGGCGGACTTGCTAAGGTCGGATGCGATTCGAGAAGTCACCTATCCGGAATGGCTAGCCAATGTGGTGCTAGTCAAAAAGCCGAATGGAACGTACAGAATGTGCGTCGACTTCAAAGACTTGAACAAGGCATGTCCGAAAGATATGTATCCACTTCCTAACATTGATATATTGGTAGATGGAACTGCAGGATATGAAGCTTTATCATTCACCGACGTGAAATCCAGTTACCATCAGATACCCATGGAGAAGGCGGATGAAATCAAAACATCATTCATAACTCACCAGGCGACTTATTGCTTCAAGGTGATGCCCTTTGGATTGAAAAACGCGGGAGCAACATACCAGAGGATGATGAACAAGATATTTTCAGACAAATCCGGTGAGAACTTCTCGATCTATGTTGATGACATGATCATCAAAAGCAAGAAAATGCAAGACCACCCACGGTATATCAAAGAAATCCTAGAAGTGTTGATCAAATATGGCCTCAAATTGAACCTAGAGAAATGCACATTCGGAGCAAGAGCGGGAAAGTTCCTGGGTTTCATTGTTAGCGGCAAAGGGGTTGAGGCGAATCCTGAGAAGGTTAAAGCAGTAATGGAGATGAAGACGCCAAGGAACATAAGGGAAGTACAGAGACTGAACGGGCGGTTGGTGGCATTAGGGCGATTCATATCATGCTCAGCTAGGCGATGTCTACCTTTCTACAATGCCATCAAAAAATCCAAGTCCTTTGAATGGACGCCGAATTGTCAAGAAGCATTTGAGGGGATAAAAGCGATTACTATGTTATCCGCCCTTAATGAGCAGGCCGGAAGACGGAGAAGATTTGTTTCTTTATGTATCCGTCACCAGCATGGCGATATGCACTGTGATGGTGCGAGAAGAAGAAGGGCAAAAATATCCAGTATACTACGTGAGCAAAGTCTTGAAGGACGCAGAACTCCGGTATTCGAAGTTGGACAAAATGGCCCTCGCGGTGATAACCACGGCGACTAGATTGAAACCATATTTTCAGGCGCATACTGTCATTGTGAGAACTGGCATCCCAATGCGAAAGGTATTGCAGAAACCTGACGCATCCGGCCGGTTGATGGAATGGTCAATTCGCCTGGGCGAATACGATATCCGCTATGAAGGAAGACCAGCGCTAAAGAGCCAAGTGCTCGCCGACTTCGTGAACGAATTCACCTGGGATGATGATGAATGTCCAAAGGCACAAAAAGAAGAGTGGAGCATGTACACAGATGGGGCCTTATCTGCAGACGGAGCTGGGCTAGGAATCTTCATCAAAGGTCCGGAGGTTATCCGCCTGTACTATGCAGTGAAATTAACTTTCAAAACTACCAATAATGCCGCAGAATACGAGGCTATGATATGTGGATTGAGGTTGCTCAATGAACTCACCCCAGAAAGAGTGGTAATCTACAGCGATTCCAAACTCATGATAAACCAGATCACAAAAAATTATCTGGTGAAACAGGAGGAGCTAGTAAAATACCATCAGGTGGTCAGCCGATTGACACAAGAGTTAACGCACAAGGGAGTCGTTTGGGAGATGGTGCATGTTCCACGAGGCCAAAATGCAAAAGCTGACGAATGGCAAAAGCAACGGCAAGTAGAGAACCATGGAGTCAAAAAGCATGCAGCTTGGAAATAAAATCGGCACCAGCATTCGAGGTTGATCAGATTATGATCATCGAGGAACTGGAAGACGATGAAGATTGGCGGATGCCAATCCGTCAATATCTGGAGCAGGGAGATTTGCCGGTTGATAAGAGCTTAGCCAGAAAAATAATTGGGCAGTCGGCACGATATTCAATGCGGGATGGAACTTTGTATCGGAAATCGTACACATGTCCATGGTTGAAATGCGTTAGTCGCAATGAAGGAGACTATGTGCTGCGAGAACTACACGAAGGAATTTGTGGCGCGCACGAAGCTTCGGCGGCATTGGCAAGAAAGGTCAAACTGATGGGATACTACTGGCCCAAGGTGGTGGAAGATTCCCAGAAGATGGTTGCGGAATGTCACAACTGTCAAATCCATGCGAATGAAAAGCATGTTCCCGGAGCTGAACAAATCACTACAATGACGGCGTGGCCATTCGCAACATGGGGAATTGATATAGTGGGTCCATTCCCAGAAACAACAAAGAAAAGGAAGTATTTGATAGTCGCAGTGGACCACTTCAGCAAATGGGTAGAAGCGGAGGCAGTAACCGCACAAACACCTGAGCGAATGATCGAGTTCTTACGAGAGAACATTATCATGCGATTTGGGATCCCGCAGAAGCTTATAACCAACAATGGCACCCAGTTCAACTGTGCCAAGTTCAAAACATACTGCGAAAGCATGGGAATCAAGAATCATTTTTCTTCTGTAAACCATCCCCAATCAAATGGTATGACGGAGGTTACCAACAGGGCCATGGTTCAAGGCATCAAGAAGCGGCTAGGTGACAAAAAAACAAGTTGGGCGGATGAGATACCCCATATGTTGTGGGCATACAGAACCTCTGTAAAGGCAGCAACAGGCGAAACACCTTTCTCGCTAGTTTATGGAGCCGAAGCAGTCCTACCTGTTGAAATCAAGTCGCCCACAGATCGGACAATTTATTATTGCGACACACAAAATCCTATCAACATCAGAGATGCTTTGGATTCTGTGGAGGAACGAAGAGAAAAAGCTTACATGCGAATGGCAATGTACCGCAATAGAATCAAGAAATACCATGACAGAAGAGTGCGAAAAGTAATGATCAATGAAAACGACTTGGTCTTGAAAAAAGCAGATAAAATACAGTCTAGAGATGGCAAAGGCAAGCTAGGCGTCAACTGGATCGGGCCATACAAAGTATCCAGGAAGATGGGACCGGCCACTTTCGAAATAGAAGAAATGAGTGGAAAGAAGCTCCCGCGCACCTGGAATCTAGAGAATCTACGCCTATATAGAAAGGCCGAGTAGTTCGAGGAAATGACGAGTACTCTTTTTCCTTTTATGAGTTTTTCCCACTAGGTTTTCTGATAAAAGGTTTTAATGAGGCTTCGATCCCGCACAATTGGTGTACATATGTAATAAACTTTTTCTCGTCATCAATAAAAGTTATTACATTCACTCAGTATGTTACAACAAAATGCGGATTCTTTACAAAAACACATAAATGTGTTGCCTCTTAAAGAAAGGCGGATGCATGATTACGCATCACTCGCAAAAAACCTTAGGGTTAAAATCAAAAACACATAAATGTGTTTCCTGTTAAAGAAAGGCGGATGCTTGATTACGTATCACTGGCAAAAAGCCTTAGGGTTAAAATCAAAAACACATAAATGTGTTGCCTGTTAAAGAAAGGCGGATGCATGATTACGCATCACTCGCAAAACCTTATGATCAAAACTTATGATTATTTTCGAAAGATGAATTATAAGTTAAGGCATAAAATTAAGCGAATAAACGAGTACTCAAAATTGCAAAAAGGGTCTGGCCACCCTAGCTATGAAGAAACACAAATATGGAGTCGGCAAAAGGACAAAGGGCACATATAAAGGGCAAAAAAGTGACAATCACACACATATGAAAAGCAACAACCGAAAGAAAATATATATATCAGAGCGGTTTGTTACATACAAAAGTCCAAATATAAGTTAAGCTATGCTACAGCTTCCTCTCCTTCGCCCCTAATGCCCTCCTAGACTGCGGCGACTCCCTCATCTCCTCCGGTAGGAGGATCTACTTCAAGCGAATCCTCAACCCTTGAATCGGTAACCGCTTCAGTAACCTCTTCGGTGAGAGGTACCTCTTGCACAGGTTGAGAAACGGCTTGGGGTGCCTCTCCTTCCGCGGGCTGAATAGGGATCTCGCAGCTAATCGGAGGATCCTGAAGACTCTTCCAATCTAAGAAGAGTACCTCATCCATATCAGCATCCTCGGCTTCCAGCTTATCCCACTCCCCAGTTAAATCCTTTTCAGGGATGGGAACTTTGGGGCGGTTAAGTACTAGACCCTGATGCCCGTGCTCATAAGCCGCATGAATCCGCTCCCCATACCAGTAGATGCGGGCGCCATCTTCAGCCAAAATCTCCTCAACCCTCTTCTTTTGGGCCTCCTTGAAAGCAGCTAGGTCGTCGAGGGCTTTTTGCAGTTCATCGGACTTGGCCTAAAGGGATTTAAGGGCCTCCTCCTTCTCGCCCACGGCCTTCTGATAGGTGCCCTCTAGGACCTTCACCTTCCCTTGGACATCATCATAAAGCGACTTCTGAGTCGCCAATTCCGTACCAAGACTTTCCAACTCCTTGGCTCGCTCTGCATCCCTTCGGAGAATGCCCTCAGCGAAATTGATAATCTGCATATAACACGTCTCACAAATAAAAATGGGCGAATAGAAATATGCGGTTACGATGAACACAAGATATTTGAAAGCGAAGGACAAAGCAATAATATACCTCTACAGAACGCTTCTCGATCCCTTCCACAGCAGTAGGGAGCGGTACTTGCTCGCGCACACGGGAGGCAGAGGGAAGTCGCCCGAGGACATTGCATATGGAAGATACAATATCCTTGCAAGAGAAGTTCACGGCCAGGCCGAAAGTCCTAGTCCACCATCCGCTAATATCGGGGATTGGCTGCAAAAGCATAAAGAAAAATATCAAGAGAACGGCAGATAGCTCATGAGGAAAAAGTAGCAATACGAGAGGGAGCAGATCAAGATACCTCGTGAATGGGGGTACTGCTCTTTCCTTTAGACGAGGCGGATACAGGTGCGCCGCCAACAGTAAGGGACACAGAAGTGTTCTTCTTTTTAGAACGAGAAGACTCTGTATCCGCACTTATCTTCTGCTTCCTGGTTAAAGGAAGATCCTCGGAGGCAGAAGCGGGACCTTGTGAAGCGGAAGCCCTAACCGGGGAAGCCGCCCCAATAGAAGGAATCTTCCCTCCAGAAGGATCCGCCCCTACAACGGAAGCAGTTTCCATCATCCGCTTCTTTCTTCTTGCCAGGGCTTTAGCCTCCCGATCTGCAGCGATTTGAGATAAAGGATCACCCCTGCAAAGGGTTAAAAGAAACCATCAACTTGGAAATAAAAAGTACCTTGCACAAAAACGCGATAAGGAATATAGACAACGCGATCCCCCTCGCGGTACGCAATCGCTACTCGGCTCCTTAGCATATGAAAGGCCTGATCGTATGTCCATACAAAAGGAGGAGTGCTCTTCAAGAACTTGATAACGGCGGATTCTTCCTTGCTGGGATACCCGAAGTTCAAACTCTTTACGTTGGGTCGGCTCCAGCAACGAAGGAAGTTCAGGTTTTCCTCATTAAACTTGATAAAAAAGTAAGATCGATCCCACTCGCGGATCTTGTTCAGCTTCTCGTCAAAACCATAGTATCCGTTCTGGCGGATGAAAGTGAAATACCCCGCCGAGCTTTTGAAATGGTGGAGCTTGGAGAAGATTTTGGGCGAAAAGGGAACCTCCAAACAATCCGCCAAGAATTTGTCCAGAGTCAAATCGGCCCAGCCGTTAGGATGCAATTGCCCGGGCGCGATTCCGTAACCGCCTAGGACGGAAGCAATCTCATCCGCCAGTGGATAAGTGAAGCCGCAGATAATCTGGGCCACGAAAATAGTGAAGTACCCCTTTGGGTAATCGCCCGGTCCCCTATCCTCCCCAGGAATGATAGTCTCGAGACCTCGGAGCCAGGGATAATGCTCCCGCAAATCATCGATTGTCTCTTGACAAACCAGACTTCCCGACCTGTCCTTCTTTGGTAACAAACGAGGGGTTGGGACAGGTGGCGGAATCAACTTTTTGGGGTCAAAACCTAAACCCTCGTCGGTTGTATTCGCCAGATGAAGGAAGTCGGCGGGATGAGAATTACACCCAGGAGAGCTGGTTGAAGCTTCCTCAACCATCTCTTCGACCTCGTTAGAGACCTCGCGGACATAATCGTCGTCAAACGGCACGAAGTCGAGGTCTGACATGATCGATAAAAGGAAAATAGAAGCAAAAAGCCGAACAAGGAACAAATGTGAAAAGAAAAACTTACATGAAAAAGACAACACAGTGAAGTGACGGGATTAAGAGGTCAACGCCGGAAAAGAAGTAACGGAATTAAAAGGTCGACGCCGGAGAAAACGAAAAAGGGGAAATGCACAAATTCAAAACTTTGAAATAATCGGACAAAGACGAAGCGTCCCCTATAAAAAGACCCTAAAAGGGCTCTTGCTAGACCAAGGGGGAGGCATGTGATAACCCGCGAAGCCCAAAACGGGTTATATTCATTTCGCAAGCCCAGCCCATATTAAAGCCCCATGGGCTAAGATTGGACGGGACCCGAATGAAGGAAGCGGGCGCAGCGAGTAAACCGCCCCGAATTCCTAAACGGAGCGTCAAGACTCCCACTCAGAACCACGTTCGTTGCCATGAAAGCCACGAAAGGGACATGGCCTAAAAAGGGGTAACCGCCCTCAGAACGTGGCCCACTGAGGAGTAACCGCCCTCGGCGGTTACCCAAAAAACACCTATAAAAGGCCTTAAGAATAAGGGGGGAGGTACGTTCACATTTTTTCCCACAAAGCTATTGCTAAATTATAGACTCATTTTTACAAAAACTGACTTGATCGTCGGAGAGTTTTCCCGGAGATCCTGTCTCCGGTTTTGTTTTGCAGGTAACTCCGGCAAAGAATATTGATAACTTGCTGGATCCGCTTTGATATTCTTTGCCAGAGTTACCTGCAAAACAGAACCGGAGACAGGATCTCCGGGAAAACTCTCCGACGATCAAGTCAGTTTTTGTAAGAAGGTTGGTAATTTGACAATAGTATTGCGGGGAAAAATGTGAGCGTACCTCCCACCTTATTCTTAAGGCCTTTTATAGGTGTTTTTTGGGTAACCGCCGAGGGCGGTTACTCCTTAGTGGGCCACGTTCCGAGGGCGGTTACCCCTTTTTAGGCCATGTCCCTTTCGTGGCTTTCATGGCAACGAACGTGGTTCTGAGTGGGAGTCTTGACGCTCCATTTAGGAATTCGGGGCAGTTTACTCGCTGCGCCCGCTTCCTTCATTCGGGTCCCGTCCAATCTTAGCCCATGGGGCTTTAATATGGGCTGGGCTTGCGAAATGAATATAACCCGTTTTGGGCTTCGCGGGTTATCACATGCCTCCCCCTTGGTCTAGCAAGAGCCCTTTTAGGGTCTTTTTATAGGGGACGCTTCGCTTTCAAATATCTTGTGTTCATTGTAACCGCATATTTCTATTCGCCCATTTTTATTTGTGAGACGTGTTATATGCAGATTATCAATTTCGCTGAGGGCATTCTCCGAAGGGATGCAGAGCGAGCCAAGGAGTTGGAAAGTCTTGGTATGGAATTGGCGACTCAGAAGTCGCTTTATGATGATGTCCAAGGGAAGGTGAAGGTCCTAGAGGGCACCTGTCAGAAGGCCATGGGCGAGAAGGAGGAGGCCCTTAAATCCCTTCAGGCCAAGTCCGATGAACTGCAAAAAGCCCTCGACGACCTAGCTGCTTTCAAGGAGGCCCAAAAGAAGAGGGTTGAGGAGATTTTGGCTGAAGATGGCGCCCGCATCTACTGGTATGGGGAGCAGATTCATGCGGCTTATGAGCACGGGCATCAGGGTCTAGTACTTAACCGCCCCAAAGTTCCCATCCCTGAAAAGGATTTAACTGGGGAGTGGGATAAGCTGGAAGCCGAGGATGCTGATATGGATGAGGTACTCTTCTTAGATTGGAAGAGTCTTCAGGATCCTCCGATTAGCTGCGAGATCCCTATTCAGCCCGTGGAAGGAGAGACATGTTGGTCCCTTGTAAGGTTGCAAATATAGTTCCAAGGGGGGGTTAGGAACTATTTTACCTTTTTCTTAAATAATTTGGGCAGATTTCTTTTCTTTAAGAAAAGTTTATAAAACAGCGGCACTTAACACTCAGCAAGACACTGGCTTAGTCAACTAGTGACTAGGACAGCTTCGTTGCTTAGGTCAGGAAATAGCACTTAGAGTCTATTCCTGAACCTGCTCGTTTGTAGCGCACAACTCAGCTTGACCTCTTTCACTTGGTCAGTTTTAGTTTGTTTTAAGCAAGCAATATGAATAAGGAGTTAAGGTTTAGAAATACTTCACTCAGCAGATTTATCCAGGTTCGGCTTCTTCTAAGCCTACGTCCTGTCCCCGGAACACCTCCGAGATTTCAAATCCTCTACTGAGCTCTTTAAAGGTAGAGCCTCAAACCTTTTACAATATCAGCAATTGAGTATGACAAGAGTACCTTCCTCTATACTTCTACTCAATCCTAATAACCTTTTACAATATCAGCAATTGAGTATGACAAGAGTACCTTCCTCTATACTTCTACTCAATCCTAATCTCTCCGCTGAGTACTTAAAACCGAGTACTCAGCCTCTCCTTTCTACTTCTAGAAATGATAAAGATTTTGTCCTAAACAACAATTGCTAGAACACCTTAGATGATTGAACAACAATCACTCTAGACTTTTACACAAATGAATAGACTTTGTAGTGTAAGAATTTTGCTTTGCTTTTGATGGAGAACTTTTGTATACGTTTGGTCAGCGTAGCGACTCTTGCTCAAAGTTCTCTAAAGAATGTGGATTCTGAATGCTCTATTTATAGAGAGCTATGAGAGCTTCTGGTTATTTCGAATTTCGAAATAACCGTTGGAGGGAAACGGCTACAAGTCGCTTTCACTCAGTCTGTTCAGCAGTTCTCCTAGCCAATCAGATTCCAGCATCTTCTGTTCTTCGGTCAGTGTGGCAGTATGTTCCTCCAAATCGGGTAATGTCAAACAGACAGCTTTCTGCGTCTTCTGTTCTTTACCAACAGAGGAAATACTTGGTCTGGAAGTTGCTTTGTAGTCAGCGGCTGTCTTGTACGCTTTGTCGAGACAGCTCAGCAGCTTCATACCGAAGTTGTCTACGTGGATCTTCTCGATCCTTCTTTGCTCAGCATGCGTTTCATTACTTCAACGGCAGCGTTTTGGAGATACGCAGGCTGAGTGATCTTGGGCTTGCTTGACTTGGGCCTTGACTTCCTTATAGGGCTTGGGCCTTATGATCTTTATGTCTTATAATGAATTATAAACTCAACATTGAACAAACACATTAGTAACACTAAATCAAAGCATTTAAACTTAGTGTGTTATAGAATATTTACTTTCACTTAATTAATTTTGTCAAATCAAAATCCTGTGGAAAGGTGTTTCAACAAGACACCCCAAGCCGTTTCTCAACCTGTGCAAGAGGTACCTCTCGCCGAAGAGGTTACTGAAGCGGTTACCGATTCAAGGGTTGAGGATTCGCTTGAAGTAGATCCTCCTACCGGAGGAGATGAGGGAGTCGCCGCAGTCTAGGAGGGCATTAGGGGCGAAGGAGAGGAAGCTGTAGCATAGCTTAACTTATATTTGGACTTTTGTATGTAAAAACCATGTAACAAACCGCTCTGATATATATATTTTCTTTCGGTTGTTGCTTTTCATATGTGTGTGATTGTCACTTTTTTGCCCTTTATATGTGCCCTTTGTCCTTTTGCCGACTCCATATTTGTGTTTCTTCATAGCTAGGGTGGCCAGACCCTTTTTGCAATTTTGAGTACTCGTTTATTCGCTTAATTTTATGCCTTAACTTATAATTCTTCTTTCGAAAATAATCATAAGTTTTGATCATAAGGTTTTGCGAGTGATGCGTAATCATGCATCCGCCTTTCTTTAACAGGCAACACATTTATGTGTTTTTGATTTTAACCCTAAGGTTTTTTACGAGTGATGTGTAATCAAGCATCCGCCTTTCTTTAACAGGCAACACATTTATGTGTTTTTGATTTTAACCCTAAGGTTTTTTGCGAGTGATGCGTAATCATGCATCCGCCTTTCTTTAAAAGGAAACACATTTATGTGTTTTTGTAAAGAATCCGCATTTTGTTGTAACATACTGAGTGAATAGCTGCATGCTTTTTTACTCCATGGTTCTCTACTTGCCGCTGCTTTTGCCAATTCGTCAGCTTTTGCATTTTGGCCTCGTGGAACATGCACCATCTCCCAAACGACTCCCTTATGCGTTAACTCTTGTGTCAATCGGCTGACCACCTGATGGTATTTTACTAGCTCCTCCTGTTTCACCAGATAATTTTTTGTGATCTGGTTTATCATGAGTTTGGAATCGCTGTAGATTACCACTCTTTCTGGGGTGAGTTCATTGAGCAACCTCAATCCACATATCATAGCCTCGTATTCTGCGGCATTATTGGTAGTTTTGCAAGTTAATTTTGCTGCATAGTACAGGCGGATAACCTCCGGACCTTTGATGACGATTCCTAGCCCAGCTCCGTCTGCAGATAAGGCCCCATCTGTGTATTTGCTCCACTCTTCTTTTTGTGCCTTTGGACATTCATCATCATCCCAGGTGAATTCGTTTCACGAAGTCGGCGAGCACTTGGCTCTTTAGCGCTGGTCTTCCTTCATAGCGGATATCGAATTCGCCCAGGTGAATTGACCATTCCATCAACCGGCCGGATGCATCAGGTTTCTGCAGTACCTTTCGCATTGGGATGCCAGTTCTCACAATGACAGTATGCGCCTGAAAATATGGTTTCAATCTAGTCGCCGTGGTTATCACCGCGAGGGCCATTTTGTCCAACTTCGAATACCGGAGTTCTGCGTCCTTCAAGACTTTGCTCACGTAGTATACTGGATATTGTTGCCCTTCTTCTTCTCACACCATCACAGTGCATATCGCCATGCTGGTGACAGATACATAAAGGAACAGATCTTCTCCGTCTTCCGGCCTGCTCATTAAGGGCGGATAACATAGTAATCGCTTTATCCCCTCAAATGCTTCTTGACAATCCGGCGTCCATTCAAAGGACTTGGATTTTTTGATGGAATTGTAGAAAGATAGACATCGCCTAGCTGAGCATGATATGAATCGCCCTAATGCCACCAACCGCCCGTTCAGTCTCTGTACTTCCCTTATGTTCCTTGGCGTCTTCATCTCCATTACTGCTTTAACCTTCTCAGGATTCGCCTCAACCCCTTTGCCGCTAACAATGAAACCCAGGAACTTTCCCGCTCTTGCTCTGAATGTGCATTTCTCTGGGTTCAATTTGAGGCCATATTTGATCAACACTTCTAGGATTTCTTTGATATCCCGCGGGTGGTCTTGCATTTTCTTGCTTTTGATGATCATGTCATCAACATAGATCGAGAAGTTCTCGCCGGATTTGTCTGAAAATATCTTGTTCATCATCCTCTGGTATGTTGCTCCCGCGTTTTTCAATCCAAAGGGCATCACCTTGAAGCAATAAGTCGCCTGGTGAGTTATGAATGATGTTTTGATTCCATCCGCCTTCTCCATGGGTATCTGATGGTAACTGGATTTCACGTCGGTGAATGATAAAGCTTCATATCCTGCAGTTCCATCTACCAATATATCAATGTTAGGAAGTGGATACATATCTTTCGGACATGCCTTGTTCAAGTCGTTGAAGTCGACGCACATTCTGTACGTTCCATTCGGCTTTTTGACTAGCACCACATTGGCTAGCCATTCCGGATAGGTGACTTCTCGAATCGCATCCGACCTTAGCAAGTCCGCCACTGCTTTTTCAATCGCCTTTTGCCGCTCAGGAGCATGTCCCCTCTTCTTTTGCCGCACTGGGGTTGCCCCTTTGTCTACATTCAACCGATGGGTTGCTACGTCTGGGCTTATTCCTTTTAACACTTCATTTGGGGCGGCAAATGCCGACTCACATTGGATCAATACCTCGGTAATGGCCTTCTTTGTTTCTTCTGAGAGTCCAGCCGCTATTCGCACGTTCTTGTCATTCGAGATGGGGAATAGTTCCGTTTCTCCCAATGCTTCCGCCGGCAGCTTCTCTTCGACTTTATCCTCCTCTTCCGGTTTTGGTTCAAGTGATAATGTATAGGCCTGTTGAGATACAAGTTGATCACCTTCAACTATGACTCGCCCTTGGTGTGTTGGCAAATGTAACGTTAAATGCTTCATTGAGATGAGCGACTCCGTCTCCGACAGGAATGGCCGTCCCAGAATTATGTTGTAGGCCAGTGGGAGATCAACAATTGCGAATTCTAAATCACCTCGCCATTTTAGATTCTTATCGCCCATTTCTGCCTCCAACACCACCTGCCCACTTGTTTGGGAGGATTGACCCCCAAAACCAGTTACATCCATAAAGGTGTGTTCCACCCGCTCGTCATTGATTCCCAACTTGTTGAATGCTGTCCGGGTAATGACATTGCAAGAACTGCCTGTGTCGATAAGGACCCGCTTGACGTCCCATCCTTCAATGGCCATCGTGATCACCAGGGCATCCGCATGTGGCTCCGTGATTCTCGCAAATGAGTAATTGAAGGCATCCCCCCTATGTGTGTTGCTCTCTCGCCGTTCACGGCGAGTTCTTTTTGTTGGAGGCTCGTAGATTCCGCCTGCTATCACATTTATCACCCCTTTCTTCTGCTTCTTTTCTGGCCGTGTTTCTCCCTCATGCGGGAGCGTTGTTTTCTCATCAGCTGTTTCTTTTCTTACAAATTGACTCAGCTTGCCTCTCTCGATCAGTTTTTCTATTTCCTTCTTCAGTTCGTAGCAATCATCTGTGTCATGGCCATTCAACCTGTGGAACCTGCAATACTTACTGGGATAGCGCCCCAAACTGGTTCGGCCTTTCACCTCGGGGAACCGCACATCCTTCTTCAAGGGGCACTTTTCGATCCAAAGTAACACCTCTTGGCGAGTCGTGTTTAGTGGTGTGTGATATCCTCCACCTTGAAAGGGACGATCGCCTCTTCGAACAAAATTACTTTTGGACTGGGTCTGACGCCGACTGTCCGAAGTGGTTCTAGCGGCATCTCTTTCTCGCCGAGTTTGGGCCCTATGTTCCCTGTTGCCATCATCCACTTCCATGAATTCCTTTGCTATCTTCATGAGCTCGGCTACATTGCGTGGTTTGTTACGGATGATTTCTTCCCGCATGCTCCAATCTGTGGTTCCATCCGCCATGATGTTGCGAATACTCACGATATCTGGGTTCTGCAATCGCACCAGGATATCGTTAAAGGCGACAACAAATTCCCTTAGGGAATTATAGTTTCTCTGTTTGATCTCCTTCAGCTGCCTATCTGTCACATCTGCCGCTTTACAGCCCACGAACTTCGCACAGAAATCCCGACTATATTGTTGCCAATTGTGAATAGATTCTGCCGGTAAAGATCGAAACCAATCAGATGCCGCACCGCCCAAAGTTGTCGAGAATAACCTGCAAATTATGCTTTCGCTTGCCCCTGCAACATCCATTAACTCTCTGTAGTTCCTGACATGAGCCTCAGGGTCAGAATTTGGATCCCCATAGTATTTTGGTATGGCAGGTGCTTTGATTCTGTGATCTGGAATGAATTCCCGCAACGAAGGGGCAAAAGATGAATCGCTCTGGACCTCTTCTCTCGGCCAAGGTGAGTACCCCATTCGCTCCATCATGCTCCGTAATTGATCTTCTAAGTCAATATCGGGTACTCACCGGACCTCTTCCATCCGCTGCTGGTGAATTCTGGATGGCATCCACTCGCCCATCGGTGTTGAGACGGGTGCCTATTGGTGGACCAATCGCCGTCCCGTTATAGGATCAAAGTTCCATGTGTGCTCACGCCCAGACATAGTTGTGTTAGGCGTCATCAATTCCGAACGTCTGTGAGGAAAAGGGTCTAGTTGTTATAGCGGAAGAGTGCCTTGCATTCCTGGCAACGGTTGGGATGGCTGCCAGGTTGGAGGTGTCGTCGTAATGAGATCAGGGTGCGAGTAGTTGCTTGGGTGACTGTGTGGATTCGTGCGACTATTCTGGCCCACTTGATTTGGCACCTGAGATGGCTGCGGAAGGACAGGTATGACAGGAATAGTCGGTGATTGTGTTGAGATAACCACAGGTTCCTGAGGGGCAGGCGCCATGGCGGTATCACGTTCGGCGAGGGCGGTTAATAAATTAATCATTCGATCGCCAGCCGCCTGGCTCATATTCGAAGCCAAGACCTGTCCTGCCATCTGCACGAAATCGCTATTGGACATCTCCATTTCATTTTGCACCTGCACTTCCAATAAGGGACCCAATTGTCTCGAGGGGCCTGACGAGCTAGGCACCACAGGCTGAGTACCTGCAGGCTGTGAATTTGCAATCTGTGAACCTCGTGAGTTCATGCTAGTGGATCTGGTCGTAACACCGGTCGTTCGTGATGGTTCTGACATGTTCTTCGTGTACCTTTAACCAAGTGTTGGTAAAAAAGGTCCACGTTCACCGCACCAATGATAACTTGCTGGATCCGCTTTGATATTCTTTGCCAGAGTTACCTGCAAAACAGAACCGGAGACAGGATCTCCGGGAAAACTCTCCGACGATCAAGTCAGTTTTTGTAAGAAGGTTGGTAATTTGACAATAGTATTGCGGGGAAAAATGTGAGCGTACCTCCCCCCTTATTCTTAAGGCCTTTTATAGGTGTTTTTTGGGTAACCGCCGAGGGAGGTTACTCCTTAGTGGGCCACGTTCTGAGGGCGATTACCCCTTTTTAGGCCATGTCCCTTTCGTGGCTTTCATGGCAACGAACGTGGTTCTGAGTGGGAGTCTTGATGCTCCGTTTAGGAATTCGGGGCGGTTTACTCACTGCGCCCGCTTCCTTCATTCGGGTCCCGTCCAATCTTAGCCCATGGGGCTTTAATATGGACTGGGCTTGCGAAATGAATATAACCCGTTTTGGGCTTCGCGGGTTATCAAATATCAAAGCGGATCCAGCAAGTTATCACAGCCTGATCCCTAAGTTCTGATTCTGTCGGGTATGCCCCACTCTTCATGAAGTTTACGATATCGAAATACCAAGGCTTTTCATCTGCTCCCAATAGCATCACATCTTCATAGCACGGTTTGTGAGACCTCCTCAACACCAACGGCTTTGAGGCGAGGTTCCAAGGGTTATCCCATACTGACACCAAAGTGGCCAAAGCATCCACTGCCTGGTTCTGTGCTCGAGGAATGTGATAAAAACGACATTCGCTGAACTTCTGCGCTAATCCCTCCAATTGGTCTAGGTATGGATGCAACCTTTCTTCCCTTACTTCCCAGTTTCCCTGCGCTTGTTCGATAATCAGTTTTGAGTCACCCCAAATCTCAACATATGATGCTCCCAGTGCTGCTAACGACTCCAAACCATAGATGCACGCTTCATATTCGGCCATATTATTGGTGAGAGGGAAGGATAACTTTTTTGCCATTGGAATCCTTTCTCCTTCTGGTGAGATAAGTAGCACTCCTACTCCGACTCCATTCGAATTAACTGCTCCATCGAAGAACATTTTCCACGGTATAACTTCTATTGCGTTCAAGTGCTCATCGGGGAAATCATAGTTTATCTCTTCCTCTTCTGCGTTCAGAGGTTGGTTGGCCAGAAATTCTGCTACGGCTCTCCCCTTAATAACCTTCTTTGTTACATATTCGATATCAAATTCGGACAAGAGCAACAACCATCGGGCTAGCTTCCCTATTAGAGACGGAGTTCGGTACAGATACTTCACGGGATCCATCCGAGAAATAATGATTACTTTGTAAGATTGAAAATAGTGCCGTAGTTTCTTTGTTAGCCATACTACTGCCACGCACATCTTTTCGATCATGTTATACTTAATCTCGTATTCCAGGAACTTCTTACTCAGATAATACACCGTGTGCTCCACACTGGTGTCCCCTTCCTGGGCCAGCATTGCCCCAATAGATCGCTCTTCGATTGCTACATAGAGGAGAAGCGGTTTTCCAAGTTTAGGCGGTCTCAGAACCGGCGGATTAGACAAGTAGTTCCGGACATTCTCTAAGGCTTGCTGACACTTATCATTCCAAATCGTGGGTTGATCTTTCCGTAGTAGCTTAAAGATCGGCTCGCAGATTGTAGTGAGTCTTGCTATGAACCAACTGATATACTGAACATGTCCCAGAAACCCTCTCACCTCTTTCTCATTCTTTGGTGCCGGCATTTCTCGTATGGCCTTTACTTTGTCGGGATCTACTTCGATTCCCTTATTTCCGATTACATAGCCTAAGATTTTCCCCGATGAAACGTCGAAGAAGCACTTCTTCGGGTTCAACCTTAGTTTGAATTCTGCAATTCGAGCCAAAAACTTCTCGAGTGCAGCGAAATGCCCCTCTCTCGTCTCTGACTTGACCATCATGTCATCCACATAAACCTCTACCTCTTTGTGTATCATATCATGGAACAGTGCCGTAGCCATTCGCTGGTAAGTTGCCACGGCATTTTTCAAACCAAACGGCATCACCCTATAGCAGTATGTTCCCCACTCAGTTGTGAACGAGGTTTTTGCTTTGTGTTTCTCGGCCATCTGAACTTGCATGTAGCCCATGAAACCGTCCATATTCGTGTGTAAGACGCTCGATGCTGCACTGTCGATTAACACGTCGATATGAGGCAACGCGAATTCATCTTTGGGGCATGCCTTGTTAAGATCTCTATAATCGACGCACATTCTTACTTTGCTGTCCTTCTTCGCCATGGGCACTATATTTGCGACCCAAGGGGGATAGTCGATTACTTCGATGAACCCTGCTTCTAACTGCTTCTTCACTTCTTCTCTGATCTTATCTGCCCATTCCGGTCTCATGCGTTGGAGTTTCTGTTTCACGGGCTTAGCATCGGGGTATGTTGGAATACGGTGAGTTACGATTGATTGATCAATTCCTGGCATGTCTTCGTATGTCCAAGCAAACACTATTTCGTATTTTTTAATTATTCTCTCAAATTCTTTCATCTCTTCAATAGTTAATTCTTAAGCAATTTGTATAAGTTTAGGATTTTCATCCGTGCCAAGATTGAAAGTTGACATTTCTATTGTATTGATTTCAAATGTAGGCGTGTTATATGAATGAGAATGCATGGAATGATCACGGTCAACATCAAGCAAGTAAGCAAAATCAGAATTCATTTCATTGATAGTGTTGGTGAGTACATCATCAGATTCAAATAAAGCAGTAATACAATTTTCATCATCGGGGTTCTCGGGTTTCTCATAAGCCTTGGAGGTACTGGGCTCGTCCACCGCTCCCACAGTTGCTTCAATAGTGATGACCTGCTCCTCGGTATTAAGATCTAACATCATGATCTCCTCGACGAAACAGCTTGCCTTTCCTTTGCCCCAGTCGGTAACATCATTGAAGATCTCGAAACCTGGCAGAATCTTTCCCTCGGTGCTAGTCCATGACTCAAGAGCCCCCGAATAAACCTTCCTGTGACCCTCATTCACAAAATACTTCTTTAGGCCCACTTTTCCTTCACCGCCTGTGTTGGACGGACCTCCCTGCTCATACCCCAAGCCCCTCCGGGTTTTCTGACTCTTGAAATCCAGAAATTCTGGCAACCCCTGATGGTGTGCTCCCAAGCCCATGCCGGGGATGAAACCCCCTTTCATCATCTTCACCACATCGGTGGTCATGCTAGACTCGTAGATCCCAGAAACTTGGAATCCGAAGAAAAGCTGAGGCTCAATTCCCAATGCCGCCACTGAACTCAATTTCTCAGCTCTGATCGTTACTATCTCCTCCCCGAAGGGAAATTTGATCATTTGGTGGAGCGTGGAGGGCACACCTCCCAACTTGTGGAATCATGGACGTCCCAACAACACGGCAAACGTCACCGGTATATCCAGCACCGTGAATTCAGTTTCTTCCTCATGCGGCCCCACTTTCAGCTTAGCCTTAAAAACTCCTTCAATGTGCCTACGGCTATCATCATATGCCCTGATCACGGTTTCCGAGGCAGTCAAATCTCCTCTTTCTACTCCCAACTTGGACAAAAGTTTCAGTGGGCAAACATTAATGGCCGATCTATCATCGACCATCACACAACTAGTCTTTTTCCCGTTAATTTCAGCTCGGATGTACAAAGGCTTGTTGTGAGCCTTCCCCTCTTCTGGGAGATCTTCGTCAGTGAATGTGATTTCGGTCTTCTTCCGGGCCATAATTGCCCCTACTAACGCTGCTGGCTCAGTATCGGTAGAAATAACCAAATTCTGCAGCTCTTTCATCAGATTTTCACGGTGGTACTTGGAATGGCATAGGACTTCCCATACCGTAGACTTAGCTTGTGTTTTCTTCAACTGCTCGAGGACTTGGTCATCTGGCTTGGGAGCCGATCCTTCCCCTATCTCAGTCTCAACCACAGGTGCCTTTCCCTCGGCCACTCGACCTGATCTTGTCATGACGGCGATTTTCGGCTCATCATCAGATTCATCCCAAATATTGATAGGAATTCTCCGATCAGTATCCTCCTCATCCGAGGAACTTTCCCAAATGTCCACAACCATTAGGTCCATCACGTGAGGGACGTTTGAATTTAAATACAAGGGATCTGCCGATCCATACAAAGCCCAGCCTATCAGTTCTTCATAGTCCTTGAGGAACACTTCGTTCATTCTTCTAGCCACGAGTGGAATAACACCCTTTCGGATGCACATGAGTTGCTCCTGATCGCTCAAGGTTACCCGACATGAGGCATACTTGAACCTCCATCTTCTAGCATAATCCACGAATGCTTCCTCGGGAAATTGCTTGATCCTTTCTAAATCTTCCAACGACCCTGTCCACGGAATGTACATCTCATACCTCTGCACAAAGGCCTCCATGAGGGATCCCCAGTCCCCTTTTGTCTTTGCCGAGAGCATTCGGTGCCACATCAAAGCTTCTCCTGTGAGTGTCTTTGGAAAATGCTGGACCAACTCACTTCGGTAGAGTCCCGCATCAAACATGTAGGCACGGAAATGGTTTATGTGATCAATGGGGTTCTCATCTCCTTTGTACTTAGACATGGTTACTACTGCCTCAGGTGTCTCCTCTTCGGGTAACGCAGGCATTTCCTCTGGACATTCCCATGCGGTGTATTTCTTGATGAATCTCTTAGTCATTTTTGCCCAATCTGCTTTAACGTGCATTGGAAGAGACATGTACCACACCAGTGACTCTCCTGCCAATGAGTTGCAAAACAAGCTCGTAATCTCCTCCTCTTTGAAACCTAGAGGACCCATAGCCGACAGATAAAAATTTAGGTGCTCCATGGGGTCCTTCCCTTCATTATACTTGCTGACAGTCGGAAACGGACGTTTGATAGGCCCAATTTGCATCGCGCTATGTTCCCCTGCCTGTGTTTTGGCTTTTCGATACTTCATCAAAAACAAGCTTGACATCAGTGACCAATCATGCTTAGTCGAGTTAGGTAGCTGTTAGACAAGGTGCCGAACGGCCTCGCCCGGGCGGACCGGGGGGTGGACACCTCGTGGCGACGTAAGCGGTCATTGGCGCCGAAAGCAACCAATCGTGGAATCAAGCTGCTCGGCAGGACCGGAGCTCGGAGTATGGAAGAGTCGCCACCCACGAATGGGAAAATGAACATCGATCCCTTACGGGAGACCGGTGAGGGTTCGGCAAACTTAGGTACGAGCCGAGAAGGCTAGCTCCTTTCCGGAGAAAGGCTACTAGGCACCCCGACATCGCCCGGTTATGAACCACCGGCCTCCTACTTAGCGTGGTAGGCGATAACGGACTAATCGCATATTTCTTTAAGTTTAAAATTCATTTGAAACCTTTTCTTTCTCGCTTTGAAAACCATTTTGAGCATGTTATTGAAAGCCATTTTATTAAAGAATCACCCATTTTGCATGAATTTAAAGCGTATAGGAGAGAGAAGGGGATAAGAAATAATTGATTTATTCACGGTGTGATTTATGCTTCAATTTATACATTAACTCTAAACTAACCTCATTCCCCAAAAACGAGTTTATTTACACGGTTCGTACCTTAATCGTCGTTGGAACGATTTAGGTACGTTTCAAAACCCCGTTAATTTACATGACATCGACTCGAATCGCCGTTAGAACGACTCGAGCGTTTGAAAACGTGGGATAAGAAGTTTTAACGAAAAACGTGATTAAGCATACAAGTCCATTTCTTTTTCTCCAAAACCGTTTAGTTTGGAAAACGATTCAAAACTCTATTATTTAGAAAGAAAAACGATTTTAATTACAAGATTCGCTTAATCCGTCGTTGGAACGAATTAAGGTTTTAAAACGTGATATTTTGGAAATCAATTGAAAGTGATAACGAACCCGAAATCTTTTATTTATTAGAAAAACCTATAGAGTACTTTTTAATTAAAAACTCAAATTAAAACCCTTTTTTTACCTTTTAACTCCTCCCTTTAGACTTGAGCCCCTCTTTATCTAATTAAACCCCATGAATGTAATTACAATATATAACCCATTACACCCACAAATCACCTAGTTGTTGAGCGATTTCCGCAAGTGCACGGTATACGCTTGTAGTAATAAAAGATATCGAACCCACAGGGAATGCTTTTTAACTAAAACTTTATTTAATTTGGTTTAATCACGTGTTTAGGTTTAATAAAAGAAATACGTTTAGTTGATGGAATAGGTTTTGGTAAATTAGGATTAGATAGAAAGATTATATCGAGTTTAGAGAACAATTCCGTTTGGAATTTTGATTAAAAAACAGATACTTCCGTAATCGGAATGAAATAGATCTTATTTTCATAAAGCAAAGTAAACAACTTTAACTTTGTGAGATTATGGACATGTAACAATATAATAATTTACTCAATTAAATGGCTTCGAACCATAGAAATCCCTCTAGCGTAGAGACGATTCCTACCTTAATCAAACTAGTGTTTTACTTCTGATAAGCCGCGATCAGCGATCATGTCATCCATAAAAACTAAATTTGTTAAGTGTTCAACAAAGTTCTTATAAGAATAAGATGGAATAGAACGTTTTAATAAAAACACCAATATATCATTTTGAAAATCATTTTGTCAGAACAATATCAAAATAACAACAGTAAGAATATATTGAATAAATAAGTATATCATTAATTGAAATGTGAATTTTCACAAGTTAACAGAGAAGTAGAAACTTGGATAGCATTGTAACGAAGACTTTGAGATCCGGGTCGTCAATCTTTCTCTCAAACTTCGTAGGCTCGTCAAACCATATGCGCTTCAGCCGTCAATTCTTCTCGCTGGATCTTTGGAATAGAGACTGGTCCCGTCCACTATCAGAATGAAAACTAAACTAATACTGTGTTTATAACTAATCTAAATACAATTCGTGTACAACACGATTGCTTACAGAAATGAAATCTAACTTTCTGATTCTTTCCTGAATCAGAAACTCAACATAACAACTTTCTTCTCTAATTTCTCTAACTTTTCCAACTTAACCAACCTTGATTTCTGAAATGGATCACTTATTTATAGTTGTTGAAGGGTTGTAAATGACGGGTCGTGTCTGCTGGTGAAGGGTTGCTTTTATCCGAACGAACAGACGCGTTTTTACGAATTAAACATGTGTTTTGTGTGCAGGAAGACTTGCTGTCGCGACTGAGATTCTGAAAATCTCAACTAAGATTCTGACAATCTCAGTCGCGATAGGGGGTATAAGGGCGAGTTTGAATACGTTGTTTTCCCCCGGTCTGGCCTCCGTAAGTCGCGACTGAGATTTTGAGAATCTCAGTCGCGACAGAGAGTTTTCCTCCCTGGCGTTTGACTGTTTTTCGTCCTCCTCGAGCGTTCTTCTGGCTGATATGTATTCTCGGTACGTTTTTAAGGTTTTCCTCCATTTTAGCTCTGTTTTAGCTCCTATTTCGCTCCTATTTGGATTTTACCAAATATTTAGGTACCTTGCATCAAAGAAGTAAATAAAGACGTAAAAGTATTCTAAATGAATATAATTAGCACGATTTCAATGTAAATTTATCATATTTATATAGGATATTTTAGGTATATTTTGGGCTTAACACTAGTCCATAATTACCCAAAAATATATACTTATATAGTCTAAGAATAAGAGTAACTAGTAAATATACACATAATAAAAAATAATTATTATAACTATAAGTTAATAATGAAAATAGAGTAAGGGAATGATATATACTATAGATATATATGTGTATAAATAAAAGTAAAAATATGGCTATGTATATTGTACTTTAATCCAAATAAAAATATGTGAAAATACTAAATAATATTAATAGATAGAAAAACTAATATTTGACCCAAAACACCCCCAAAATAGTATTTGTACATAAAATGTGCCAAAAATAATCAAGTAAATACACCCTCAATATTAATAAACCCAAAAATGCTAATACCATAAAAATATCAATTAATTAATTAACCCAAAAATAATTAAAATGAAAAGGTAGAAAAAGCAACCTCATCCATACCAAAAAATATATGTATGGACAACCCTAAAATTGAGAATAAAATGCATCCTATCATGCCCATATCCCTATATTTACAATATTTCAACCCACCAAGACATACCCAAATAATTAATAAAGACTTAATAACCCAAAAAAGATATAAAGAAAAACTCACAAACAGTCCTTATTTTAACTAAGAATCTCAAATGCACCCAAAATAGTGACTATAAAAAAATCCATAAATAAATAACTAATTATATAATAATGATAAACTAAATACACCCATCACCCGCCATATATATATATATAACTTAACATAATAAACTAATTCCCCCACCTCTGCCGTATACATATGTATAATGGCAAATATCAGGATCAGCCCCTGATTTATTTAAAAATTCAGAAAAGGACCCAAAACACAATAAAACAAAAAGATAAAAATATCAAAAACAGTCCTTTTGAAGTTTCAGATTTATAAAAAATATTAGATCTAGTCTATTTTGTCATTTTAGCCCCCCCCCAACTACCCAAATCGGGTCATGGCTTGTAACGGAGGATTCTAAAACGACGTTTTATTGAAAACAATGGTTCAAAACATTTGTAAACACACGGATCTACGACATTTGGATCCCGAACTACCCTTAAATCGGGTCACGGTTCGTATTGGGATCCAAACGAAGTTTTTTATTTCAAAACCAAAACCAAATACTTGTTCAAATGCAAAACGAAAAATTAATTTAACAAATCAAAATAATCAAAGTGCAAAAACAAATAAATAAGTAGATCTAAACAATAAAAATGTAATAAAGAATGAAATGGGTCTAGTTCCTCGGATTGTTACCTTTCAATCGGTAACGGAGTCCAAATCAAGTCGATTGATTAGTGTTTTAGAGTCGGATTTTTTGGTTTTTTTGAGAGGATTCGGATCTCGGTGAAATTTGCCAGGGGTTCGGGTCTCAATTTCGCCTTCTGGTTGTTTTGGGCTCCATCCTATTTATAGGCAAATGGAGCCCTAAAAAAGCAATTTACCTTTGCTTGGAGCCAAGGTAGGCTCCAAGCAAAGGTTGGCAGCTCACCCTTGGCTTGGAGCCAAGGGTAAGCTGCCAACATTTTTATTTTAATTACTTTTAATTTTTTTTTATATATAAAATACCAAAATTTGCACTTGGCTTCGGTCAAGTGCAGCAAAAATGCACTTGGCCTAAGCCAAGTGCCATGGGCTGGGCCTGGGCGGCCCAGCCCATGTCACGGTCCGTTCAACGGCCCGTGACGAAAATAGCGGTCCCCGACGGGACCGCATTTGTAAAAAAAATAAATAAACTAAATAAATAAAATACACCTAAAATAACCAAAACTAAAAAAATGAGTTTTATCAAAAATGATTTTTATCCAAAACCGATTTTATAAAATTAGCTTTTATAAAATCGGTTTTTTTTTTGCAAAAGTCTCCTTTTATTTTTCGAGTTTTAAAACAAAACCCTTATTGATCCGAAATAAGAAAATTGCACGAAATACTCCAAACTCGGCGAGACGGTTTAAGATTTCATTCGCGGAACCGATTCGACCGTTGCTCGATTAAATTTTCAAATTCAATCAAGCCGGTCTCGACGATTCCTTCGAACAACGTTTTTTATTTATTATTTTTACCGACTCATCGTTTATTTCAATCGACTGATTTGGATCTCTTTTTATAATTTTTCTTCATCGGTCCTCCGACCCCGGTGTCTACAATTGCCCCTACTTTCTATTTTTGGCAGTGACGTGTGTGCTTTTTCGAAAACCTCTTTTCGTGAATTCAACACATGCAATGCGAAATATATTAAAGTAAAAGACACCTATAGAGTGGGAGGAGAAATACCTGATCTCCATGTTGCAAGTTCCTATCTTGTCTTCAATCTTCACTTTGGCTGTCCCGTCCTTGCCTCTGAATCGGCTGCCGGCGAACGCTCCTTCTGGGGCCCCTAGTCTCTAAATCGACCGCAGGTAAAATGGCTCTTTCTAGCAACCCTAGTCTAAATCGACCGCAGGTAAATAGCTTTTTCTAGCGACCCTAGTCTAAATCGACCGCAGGTAAATCGCTTTCTCTAGCGACCCTAGTCTTCTCATCGACCGCAGGTAAAGTTGCTTTTTCTAGCGACCCTAGTCTTTATCTCGACCGCAGGTACTCTTTCGTTTTGAAATTAATCACTCAACCCTAATCTACACATCGATCGCAGGTGTCCTTTCGTTTGCGTATCTCCACATCCATCGTTCGACCCTAATCTCTACATCGATTGCAGGCGTTTTCTTGTATTGCAGATCTCCAAATCGAACATCTGACCCTAATCTATACATCGATCGCAGGCGTTTGCTTGTTTCGCATATCTCCAAATCAACCGTTCGACCTTAATCTCTACATCGATCGCAGGTGCTCTTCGTTGATGATAGCTGGGCTTTATCACTCATCCGAGAGTTGGAATTGAGACCTCGTCCAAGAGGTTTTGACCGCAGTCGCTTTGATATTTAGGCTTTATCACTCGTCCGAGAGTTTGTGACCGCAGTCGCTTCATACCGTAGACTGGAGTCCGTAGCGGGGCCTGTGCCCATTGATAATGTCGTAGACCGCAGTCCGTAACGGGGCCTGTGCCTATTGATAATGCCATAGACCGCAGTCCGTAGCGGGGCCTGTGCCCATTGACGATGCCATAGACCGCAGTCCGTAGCGGGGCCTGTTCCCATAGATCGAATCCTAATTTGCCTATCGAAGCCTGCCTAGACTTGCACAAATTTCGTGGAGCTATCCAAGTATTTCTGCGTGCGGCTTGACTTAAGTCACGCCCATCATCTGGTGAGTATTGTATAACCTAGTGTAGTGATATGTATGCACATGATTATGAATGAATGTATGTATATTTTCTCTTTTTTTTTCCTTTTTTACATTGCTTCCCTCCTATTTTTCTTTACAAGGAGGCCTCCATTCTATGGACCGAAGAGTACAGGAGGGCGTGGCGGCCGGGCGAGGAGAGTCACTACGGAATGATGACGCTCAGATCGTACATCGTTATCGAGAGATGGAGGATGAGTGCTCCAGCTGGGAGGAGCGAGGTCGGGCAACCGAGGAGAGGAGCCGTGTGGATATAGAGGTCCAGCGAGCTTCTGAGGAGAGTTTGCGGATTGGGGTAAAGGGTCATCGGGTTGCCGAGGAGGCCTTAGCCGGGGAGTGGGCACCTTACTTAAGAGGCTTTGATTCGCTTGAGGGCTTTTGGGACTTTGGGGTTCCTCCTCCTTGATAGTCCCGTCATTGTTTTGGTTTACGACTTTATTAGTACTACCGTGATGTATAGTGGGTATATATGAAAAAGATGTTTGTGTAGGCTTTTTATTTGGTGGTGGGGAAAAGAAATGTATAACTCATGACTTGTAATACCATACATTCAGTCGATCATAATCATTTCAAACATTCTCTTCAAATATATTCATGCCTTTATTTATTTACAAGCAACAGAAATACTTAGCCACTTACACATTATTTCCATAATTGCTCAAGATATAACTACTGTTACCAGGACCCGCCTTTTTTCGGTTTTCAGGTCCCAGCGATTTTTCAACTCTCCTTTTATTATCCTGGAATTTTCAAATGAGCGCCCTCTTGGGTTTTCACTCATTGGGATGTCCCTTATTGTTGCATAGATCGCCCTTTGCGGGTTTTCAATCTATCGGGAATTTTTATTTCTTTTATTTCTTTTTTTTTTTACGAAAAGTATTTCTTAAGCCTATCCAGATTGGTAGGTTCGGAGAACTCAATGCCATCCATCGTGGTTAGTTTCACCGCCCCTTTGCTTAGGATCTTCTTCACGAGAAACGATCCTTCCCAGTTTGGCCTAAACTTGCCCCTAGGGTCGGTGCGCGTCATTCAGATCTGTTTCAGCACCATGTCTCCTTCTTTGATAGGACTGACCTTAACCCTTTCGTTGAAAGCCCGGGCCATCCTCCTTTGATATAGCTGTATGTGGTAAAGGGCCTCCATCCTCTTCTTGTTTACCAATGCCAGCTGTTCATAACGCTTCTTCATCCATTCTGCTTTAGGAATCTCTACTTCTATCGCGATTCTCAGCGATCGCTTCTCAACCTCAATAGGCAGAACCGCTTCTGCCCCATATACTAAGGAGAACGGCTTTGCCCCAGTTGATGCTCTAACCGTCGTGCGATAAGCCCATAAAGCGAGCGGAAGCTGCTCGTGCCAATTCCGATGCGATGCTACTGTCTTTACGAGAATCCTCTTAAGGTTCTTATTGGCCGCTTCTACTGCCCCGTTAGCTTGTGGGCGATATGGAGACGATCTATGATGCTTAATACCGTACTCTTAGTGATTAGATGCTTTTCAATAAACTTTCTCATCTGCTTCGATCCCCTTGAAACTGGATCCCATTATCCGTGATCATGTGGTGAGGCACCCCAAACCTGGTGATTAGATGCTTTTCAATAAACTTTCTCATCTGCTTCGATCCCAGCTTACTAAACAATTCTGCCTCTACCCACTTAGTGAAGTAATCAATGGCAACTACGATGAACTTGTGTCCATTTGATGCATTAGGCCTCACCTCACCGATGATATCAATGCCCCAAGCTTTAAACGGCCAAACGGGTGCCAACACATGCAGTTCCATAGCTAGCAGGTGATTATAATCGCCATGGATTTGACAATCGTGGCATTTCTTCGCATATTCATTGCAATCTCTTTCCATAGTGAGCCAATAGTAGCCTTGCCCTATGATTTTCTTTGCTAGCACTGCTCCTCCCTTGTGGGCTCCACAAATTCCCGAGTGCACTGACTCCATTGCTTCACGACCTTCTCCCTCGTCTAAACATCTCAATTGTAAACCATCGGCGTGCCTTTTGTAAAGCAAATCGTTGTGGATGACGAACTGC
Organism: Euphorbia lathyris; assembly: GCF_963576675.1. Lineage (NCBI taxonomy): Eukaryota > Viridiplantae > Streptophyta > Magnoliopsida > Malpighiales > Euphorbiaceae > Euphorbia > Euphorbia lathyris. The sequence continues at coordinate 4,343,615 of NC_088915.1, read as the reverse complement.
TGGGCTAACCTTCTGATCACGGCTTGATCCTTAAGCTCTAATTTTGTCGGATAAGTTCCACTTTTCATGAAGTTCACGATGTCGAAATACCAAGGCTTTCCATCCACTCCTAACAACATTACATCTTCGGAGCACGGTTTGTGAGACCTCCTCAATACCAGAGGCTTTGAGGCAATATTCTGTGGATTATCCCATACCGACACCAACGTGGCCAAAGCATCTGCCGCTTAGTTCTGCGCTCGAGGAATATGATAAAGCGGCACTCACTGAACCTCTGTGCCAACCCCCCTAGCTGGTCTAGGTACGGGTGTAACCTTTCTTCCCTTACTTCCCAAATTTCTTGTGCTTGCTCGATAATCAGCTTTGAGTCGCCCCAGATTTCAACCTACGACGCTCCTAGCGCTGCTAGCGACTCTAACCCGTAGATGCACGCTTCCTACTCGGCCATATTATTAGTGAGAGTGAACGACAACTTCTTTGTCATTGGGATCCTTTCCCCTTCCGGTGAGATAAGTAACATTCCTACCCCGACTCCATTTGAGTTAACCGCTCCGTCAAATAACATTTTCCACGATATAACTTCTATTGCGTTTAGGTGCTCGTCAGGAAAACCATAGTTTATCTCCTCTTCTTCCACCCTTAGGGGCTGATTGGCCAGAAATTCCGCTACGGCTCTCTCTTTAATAACCTTCTTCGTCACATATTCGATGTCGAATTCTGACAAGAGCAACAACCATCGGGCCAGCTTCCCGGTTAAGGATGGAGTTCGGTACAGATACTTCACGGGATCCATCCGGGAAATAATGATCACTTTGTAAGACTGAAAATAGTGCCGCAGCTTCTTCGTTAGCCATACTACTGCCACGCACATCTTTTCGATCATATTATACTTAAGCTCGTATTCCAGGAACTTCTTACTCAGATAATACACTGCATGCTCTACACTAGTGTCCCCTTCCTGGGCCAACATTGCTCCAATGGATCGCTCCTTGATCGCTACATATAGGAGAAGTGGTTTTCTGAGTTTGGGTGGTCTCAAAACTGGCGGATTAATCAAATAGGTCCAGATGCTCTCCAAGGCTTGCTGACATTTGTCGTTCCAAACCATCGGTTGATCTTTCCGCAGCAGTTTAAAGATTGGCTCGCAGATCATGGTGAGTCGTGCTATGAACCGACTGATATACTGAACCTGCCCTAGAAATCCTCTCACTTCTCTCTCATTCTTTGGTGCCGGCATTTCTCGTATGGCCTTCACTTTGTCGGGATCTACCTCAATTCCCTTGTTACTGATCACATAGCTTAAGATTTTCCCCGATGAAACGCCAAAGAAGCATTTCTTCGGATTTAACCTTAGCTTGAATTCTGCAATTCGGGCCAAATACTTCTCAAGTGCCGCAAAATTCCCCTCTCTCGTCTCTGACTTGACCATCATATCGTCCACATAAACTTTCACCTCTTTGTGTATCATATCATGGAACAGTGCCGTAGCCATCCGTTGATAAGTTTCCCCAGCATTTTTCAAACCAAACGGCATTACCCTATAGCAGTACGTTCCCCACTCAGTTGTGAACGAGGTCTTTGCCTTGTGCTTTTCTGCCATCTGAACTTGTATGTAGCCCATGAAGCCGTCAACATTCGTGTGCAAGACGCTCGATGTTGCACTGTCGATTAATACGTCGATGTGAGGTAATGCGAATTCATCTTTAGGGCAAGCCTCATTGAGATCTCTATAATCGACGCACATTCTCACTTTACCGTCCTTCTTCGCGATTGGCACTACATTTGCGACCCAAGGGGGATAGTCGATTACTTCGATGAACCCTGCTTCTAACTGTTTCTTCACTTCCTCTCGGATCTTATCTGCCCATTCCGGCCTAATGCGTCGGAGTTTCTGTTTCACGGCCTTAGCCTCGGGGTATGTTGGAATACGGTGATTTACGATTGATTGATCGATTCCTGGCATGTTTTCGTACGTCCAAGCAAACACTATTTCGTATTTTTTTTATTATTCTCTCAAATTCTTTTCTCTCTTCAATAATTAATTCTTGAGCAATTTGTATAAGTTCAGGATTTTCATCTGTGCCAAGATTTAAAGTTGACATTTCTATTGCATTGATTTCAAATGTAGGCATGTTATATGAATGAGAATGCATGGAATGATCAGAATCAACATCAAGCAAGTAAGCAAAATCAGAATTCATTTCATTGATAGTTTTGGCGAGTACATCATCGGATTCAAACAAAGCAGTAATACAATTGTTATCATCGGGGTTCTCGGGTTTCTCATAAGCCTTGGAGGTGTTGGGCTCGTCCACCGCTCCCACAGTTGCCTCAATAGTAATGACCTGCTCCTCGGCATTCAGATCTAACATCATGATCTCCTCAACGAAGCAGCTTGCCTCTCCTTTGCCCCAGCTGGTGACATCATTGAAGATCTCAAAACCTGGCAGAATCTTTCCTTCGGTGCTAACAGCTACTTCCGACTCATCATCCGACTCATCCCAGATGTTGATCGGAACCCTCTGATTGATACCTTCCTCATCGGAGGAACTTCCCTAAATGTCCACGACCATCAGATCCATTATGTGAGGGACATTTGGATTTACGTAGGAAGGGTCCGACGATCCATACCGAGCCCAGCCTATCAGTTCTTCATAGTCCTTGAGGAACACTCCGTTCATTCTTCTAGCCACGAGTGGAATAGCACCCTTCCGGATGCACATGAGTTGCTCCTGATCGCTCAAGGTGATCCGGCATGAGGCATACTTGAACCTCCATCTTCTAGCATAGTCCACGAATGCTTCTTCAGGGAATTGCTTGATCCTTTCTAAATCTTCCAACGACCCAGTCCACGGGATGTACATCTCATATCTCTACACGAAAGCCTCCATGAGGGACCCCCAGTCCCTTTTTTCCTTTGCCGAGAGCATTCGGGGCCACATCAAAGCTTCTCCTACGAGTGTCTTTGGAAAGTGCTGAACCAACTCACTTCGATAGAGTCCTACATCAAACATGTAGGCACGGAAATAGTTTATGTGGTCGATGGGGTTCTCACCTCCTTTGTACTTAGCCATGGTTAACACCGCCTCATGTGTTTCCTCATCGGGTAACATCGGCACTTCCTCTGGGTATCCCCCTGCGGTGTACTTCTTGATGAATCTCTTAGTCATTTCAGCCCAATTCACTTTAACGTTCATCGGAAAAGACATATACCACACTAGTGACTCTCCCGCCAACGAGTTGCAAAACAAACTCGTGATTTCGTCCTCTTTGAAGCCCAAAGGACCCATAGCAGATAGGTAAAAATGCAAGTGCTCCATGGGGTCCTTGCCTTCATTATACTTGCTGACAGTCGGAAATGGACGTTTGATAGGCCCAATTTGCATCGCGCTATGTTCCCCCACCTGTGTTTGGGCTTTTCGATACTTCACCAAAAACAAGCTTGACATCAGTGACCAATCATGCTTAGTCGAGTCAGGTAGCGATTGAAACCACTTCAAAGGTTCGCCCACCAGCGAGAGATAGAACCATGGAGCGACTTCTTCCACTTTGTATGGCTCCCCAAACATAGCGCACACGTATCCATATAAATGAGCTTCGGGGTCTTCTACCCCACTAAACAGTTTCAACACAGGCATGATCCTCCGAGATGATACTTCATCGGTTTTCTCAGTTTTAGTTCCATCATCCATCACTTCTTCCATTGACTCCTCTTCCAAAGCTGACACATACAAACCATTTCCCACATTATTCTTCTCATCGGAGTCCAACAACTCCTCCTCGTCTTCCCCGAAGGGTTCCACAATCAAACTCTCTTCGAGCCCAGACCCGATCATGCTCACCCTATGGTTAGGCAAGGGATTATGCCTAGTGGAAGGGTTTGCTGACGAAGGATCAGCTATCTTCTTTTCCTCAATCAAATCCCGAATCTCGTGTTTCAGTCTCTTGTAGTTCTCAATAGTGTGCCCATAATTACTGTGGACCTCGCAGTATCCCCTAGCTTGTATCTGCGGAGTAGGCGGTGCTTTGCTATAAGGAGTGAGGGCTTTCAATAATCCCTTTTTCTACAATCGTTCGAAAACTTTTGCGTAGGTCTGATCAAACTTGGCGAACTGCCTCTTCTTGATAGCATTAAGATCAAGCACTTTCACTGCGGCCGACTCTGTACTCGCGCTTGGCCCTCCGGCACCATATCTAGACTTTGTCCACTTGGTATAAGCTTTCTTCGGCTCACCATCCCCCTCAACTATCAAGGCGCAACTATACATCTAATTGAAATCGATAAAAGGCATACACCACAGCTTATTCTTAACATACGGCAAAGTATTGCTAATTACCACCCGGATCTGATCCTGCTCCGACGGCTTCTGTTTCATAATTGCTGCCTTAGCTCTCCACCTACTCACAAAGTCGAACAAAGACTCCCCAACCTGCTGCTTGGTGCTTTCTAGCTCCCTCAAAGTAACCTCAAACATAGTGTTGAAGCTATATTGGGTGATGAATGCCTTCGCCAGTTCTTTCCAATCTCTCTTCGTTCCTAGCGGCAATGCATGAAACCACACAAGGGCAACTCCTTCCAGATAGGCACTGAACAGCCCTAGGATCTTTTCCTCCGTCAGAATTATGTGCTTCATTGCTGCCACATATTAGTTCACATGGGCGGTAGGATCCCCAGTTCCATCGAACTTCTTCATGTCCGGGAGTTGGAATTTCAAAGGCAAAGCAGTCGTCGATAAGCAGTTCTTCAAGTTATAAAAATCCTGACTCCCGGAGCCTACCCCACGTAGATTATGCACTTCCTGAGTGATGTGCTGCTTCCATTCCTCTTCCCTTTTCTTTCTCTTCCCCAAACTGCTTGTTACGCAATCCTGATAGTTATCTCCAAAATGGGGACCCGTGCTCACAATGTTCTCAGCTGGTTTACCGCCACTCTTGTTACTCTTAATTGCAAGCTCGTCTAGCAGGACTAAAATTGCGGTTAACTGATCGTTGAGGTTGTTTACCACTCTTTCTAACCCTGATATTCTCTCATCTGGCGTAGACATACTGACCGAAGACTGAGCTGATTCGAACAACGATGATTCGGATGTCACAACTGCTGATTCGGAACTGACGATCCGTAACTGATCAAACTGCCTGACTAGCCGGTTACTCTCGCAAAACCACAACCGCTTAATGGTGACGTCTGCATAAGCAACACTCGTTTTAGTATGTATGCATGGTTTATATGCATGAGTCGTGGTGTGTGCGTTTATTTATTTACGGATATATAAGATAAGAAGAACAAACGTCAGTCTAATTACACGTATCACAACATCTCTCTTCCACCCTTATTCCTCCACACACTCGATGGTCCAAGTCTCTTTCCTAGGATTTTGGTTTGGGGCTCACCTTGCGGTCTAGGGGACGCGTGATGCCATCAATTATTGCGGAAAAAGTAAATCATCCATCAGACAATACAGTTCGTTTTGACATATCAACGTTTAGTGACTAAGATATCGACCAAGTTGGATTGTCCTTTTGGAATAACTCGTCTTTTGTCATTTTGCGAGACGCATTAGTTCGGGTTTTGACTCCCTTTGAGCGCATCTCAGATTTTAGACGTGGTACAAGTTATTCTTCTGGTTCAATCATTCGTTATTGACAATGACTCGTTCCCTTTTATTCACGTGGGTTCGTGTCTCGATTTTTGGATTACGACGGGATCTTTTGGATCTATCGAGAGACGCAACCACGTGTTTGTTTAGTGATGAAATCACTTTTCGGATTTTTTCCTTAGGGAACGGACTCATCGCGTAACGCGTTTGTTTTTAGCGTCAAGGATCCGCTCGCTCGTTTTGGCTACGTGAAAAAGACGGCGAGTCTTATTCGAGCGCACGATAATCCTTCGCCTATTAACAACTCTTTATTTCTTCCAATTTACGGGATATACTATCCTAGCGTGGTTATAGAAAATCAACATTTCGTTGAATCACATGCTTATTCGAAGCAGGGATATTACCGCTCTCCTCATTTAGACATGAATTGAGCAAACACACCAATCGGGCCATATTTCTTGTGGTTTTGGTAACGGTCGAAATGATCGAGCCATTAGTCAAACCCATAGTCTCGTCCATATGGCGCAATTATGCAGTTTAACTTAATTCAGCTTTATGATTTTAAACGGCGTATATACCGGCTTGAGGCACGTATTTAATGGCATTGGTTCATTTTATTTAACTACCCTCGGGATGGATATACATCGTAGATACAGAATGACTTTGGTCGTTTGTTTATTTTCTTTTATTTTCTTTAGTCACTTTTGCGGATACATCCATTTCTCTTAAGAACAACACAAGGCGTAACGTAAGAGTTTGTCTTTTATTCGGAAGGGACGGGCCATGTTTGCAAAACTTTTTACGTTACAACGGGGTTGTTCAAAACAGAAATGTTCTTCGTTTTCGTTTCGTCATAATCTCGTTTTATCCCAACCTATTTAAAGAATGTGAATAACGGCTACTGTTAATATAGTCTTTTGAATCGAGATATAACTATCCTTAATACCAAACCAATTCATACTAATACGTGCTTACGTCATTGCGCATTTCCTGAACATGTGCCTCCTTCGGGACACGGAAAGGGACCAGGCGGGTCGCACAAGTTCATTCATACGAGATGACTAAGTCGTCTTTAGTTCGAATCGTTTCGATGTTTTGGGGTAGTTTGTATATCGGTTTAAGAGTATATATTAACGTATCGTTTCATTTTCTTTACATATTTTAGGATTAGACACGTATCATGGCAATTTGAAAACACGAACTGATTCATTTATCACATCAAAAATGGTAACGGGTAATCCTATGGCAACTTCTAAGGCTACTATATGCTGACACGGCTGATCGCGGGACCTCACAGGACCGCACAAATTCGCCCCTAACGAATGGATGGGGACCCTTTGGCGCCTTACTGTAAGGGGGAACTTACGCTAGCCTCTTTCGAGCGACGAATGGACTCTCGCTAGAGGTTTCGCGGAAATTACCCAAAAGGTTTGCAATAATGCTTATGAATGCATACGAAAAGAAATAATACGATCCGTCCCCGTTAAGGGCTTAATACACGCCTTCCGGAATCAAATTTCTCGCTTCCCCAGCAGAGTCGCCACTTGTTAGACAAGGTGCCCAACGGCCTCGTCCGGGCGGACCGGGGGGTGGACACCTCGTGGCAACGTAAGCGGTGATTGGCGCCGAAAGCAACCAATCGTGGAATCAAGCTGCTCGGCAGGACCGGAGCTCGGAGTATGGAAGAGTCGCCACCCACGAATGGGAAAATGAACACCAATCCCTTGCGGGAGACCGGTGAGGGTTCGGAAAACTTAGGTACGAGCCGAGAAGGCTAGCTCCTTTCCGGAGAAAGACTACTAGGCACCCCGACATCGCCCGGTTATGAACCACCGGCCTCCTACTCAGCGTGTTAGGCGATAACGGACTAATCGCATATTTCTTTAAGTTTAAAATTCATTTGAAACCTTTTCTTTCTCGCTTTGAAAACCGTTTTGAGCATGTTATTGAAAGCCATTTTATTAAAGAATAACCCATTTTGCATGAATTTAAAGCGTATAGGAGAGAGAAGGGGAGAAGAAAGAATTGATTTATTCACGGTGTGATTTATGCTTCAATTTATACATTAACTCTAAACTAACCTCATTCCCCAAAAACGAGTTTATTTACACGGTTCGTACCTTAATCGCAGTTGGAACGATTTAGGTACGTTTCAAAACCCCGTTAATTTACATGACATCGACTCGAATCGCCGTTGGAACGACTCGAGCGTTTGAAAACGTGGGATAAGAAGTTTTAACGAAAAACGTGATTAAGCATACAAGTCCATTTCTTTTTCTACAAAACCGTTTAGTTTGGAAAACGATTCAAAACTCTATTATTTAGAAAGAAAAACGATTTTAATTACAAGATTCGCTTAATCCGTCGTTGGAACGAATTAAGGTTTTAAAACGTGATATTTTGGAAATCAATTGAAAGTGATAACGAACCCGAAATCTTTTATTTATTAGAAAAACCTATAGAGTACTTTTTAATTAAAAACTCAAATTAAAACCACTTTTTTTACCTTTTAACTCCTCCCTTTAGACTTGAGCCCCTCTTTATCTAATTAAACCCCATGAATGTAATTACAATATATAACCCATTAGACCCACAAATCACCTAGTCCATAATTACCCAAAAATATATACTTATATAGTCTAAGAATAAGAGTAACTAGTAAATATACACATAATAAAAAATAATAATTATAACTATAAGTTAATAATGAAAATAGAGTAAGGGAATGATATATACTATAGATATATATGTGTATAAATAAAAGTAAAAATATGGCTATGTATATTGTACTTTAATCCAAATAAAAATATGTGAAAATACTAAATAATATTAATAGATAGAAAAACTAATATTTGACCCAAAACACCCCCAAAATAGTATTTGTACATAAAATCAAGTAAATACACCCTCAATATTAATAAACCCAAAAATGCTAATACCATAAAAATATCAATTAATTAATTAACCCAAAAATAATTAAAATGAAAAGATAAAAAAAGCAACCTCATCCATACCCAAAAAATATATGTATGGACAACCCTAAAATTGAGAATAAAATGCATTAAGTATCCTATCATGCCCATATCCCTATATTTACAATATTTCAACCCACCAAGACATACCCAAATAATTAATAAAGACTTAATAACCCAAAAAGGTATAAAGAAAAACTCACAAACAGTCCCTATTTTAACTAAGAATCTCAAATGAACCCAAAATAATGACTATAAAAAAATCCATAAATAAATAACTAATTATATAATAATGATAAACTAAATACACCCATCACCCCGCCATATATATATATATACTTAACATAATAAACTAATTCCCCCACCTCTGCCGTATATATATGTATAATGGCAAATATCAGGATCAGCCCCTAATTTATTTAAAAATTCAGAAAAGGACCCAAAACACAATAAAACAAAAAGATAAAAATATCAGAAACAGTCATTTTGAAGTTTCAGATTTATAAAAAATATTAGATCTAGTCTATTTTATCATTTTAGCCCCCCCAACCACCCAAATCGGGTCATGGCTTGTAACGGAGGATTCTAAAACGACGTTTTATTGAAAACAATGGTTCAAAACATTTGTAAACACACGGATCTATGACATTTGGATCCCGAACTACCCTTAAATCGGGTCACGGTTCGTATTGGGATCCAAACGAAGTTTTTTATTTCAAAACCAAAACCAAATACTTGTTCAAATGCAAAACAAAAAATTAATTTAACAAATCAAAATAATCAAAGTGCAAAAACAAATAAATAAGTAGATCTAAACAATAAAAATGTAATAAAGAATGAAATGGGTCTAGTTCCTCGGATTGTTACCTTTCAATCGGTAACGGAGTCCAAATCAAGTCGATTGATTAGTGTTTTAGAGTCGGATTTTTTGGTTTTTTTGAGAGGATTCGGGTCTCGATGAAATTTGTCAGGGATTCGGGTCTCAATTTCGCCTTCTGATTGTCTTGGGCTTCATCCTATTTATAGGCAAATGGAGCCCTAAAAAAGTAATTTACCTTTGCTTGGAGCCAAGGTAGGCTCCAAGCAAAGGTTGGCAGCTCACCCTTGGCTTGGAGCCAAGGGTCAGCTGCCAACATTTTTATTTTAATTACTTTTAATTTTTTTTTCATATATAAAATACCAAAATTTGCACTTGGCTTCGGCCAAGTGCAGCAAAAATGCACTTGGCCGAAGCCAAGTGCCATGGGCTGGGCCTGGGCGGCCCAGCCCACGTCACGGGCCGTTCAACGGCCCGTGACGAAAATAGCGGTCCCCGACGGGACCGCATTTGTAAAAAAAAATAAATAAACTAAATAAATAAAATACACCTAAAATAACCAAAACTAAAAAAATGATTTTTATCCAAAACCGATTTTATAAAATTAGCTTTTATAAAATTGGTTTTTTTGCAAAACTCTCTTTTTATTTTTCGAGTTCTAAAACAAAACCCTTATTGATCCGAAATAAGAAAATGGCACGAAATACTCAAAACTCGACGAGACGGTTTAAGATTTCATTCGCGGAACCGATTCGACCGTTGCTCGATTAAATTTTCGAATTCAATCAAGCCGGTCTCGACGGTTCCTTCGAACAACGTTTTTTATTTATTATTTTTACCGACTCATCGTTTATTTCAATCGACTGATTTGGATCCCTTTTTATAATTTTTCTTCATCGGTCCTCCGACCCCGGTGTCTACAGTAGCGATTGAAACCACTTCAAAGGTTCGCCCACCAACGAAAGATAGAACCATGAAACGACTTCTTCTACTTTGTATGGCTCCCCAAACATAGCACACACGTATTCGTACAAATGAGCTTCGGGATCTTCTACCCCACTGAACAATTTCAACACAGGCATGATCCTCCGAGATGATACCCCCTCGGTTTCGTCAGTTTTAGTTATATCGTCCATCACTTCTTCCGTTGGCTCTTCCTCCAAAACAGACACGTACAAACCATTTCCCACATTACTCTTCTCATCGGAGTCCAACAACTCCTCTTCGTTCTCCTCGAAGGATTCCATGACCAAGCTCTCTTCGAGCCCAGACCTGATCATGCTCACCCTATGATTAGGCAATGGATTACGCCTAGTGGAAGGGTTCGCTGACGAAGGATCAGCTATCTTCTTTTGCTCAATCAAATCTTGGATCTCGTGCTTCAACCTCTCACAGTTTTCAATAGTATGCCCATAACCGCTGTGGAATTCGCAGTATCCCCTAGCTTGTATCTGCGGAGAAGGTGGAGCTTTGTTATAAGGAGTAAGAGCTTTCAACAACCCCTTTTTCTGCAATCGTTTGAAAACTTTTGCGTAGGTCTGATCAAATTTGGCGAACTGCCTCTTCTCGATAGCATTAAGATCAAGCACTTTCACAGCGGCAGATTCTGCACTCGCACTTGGCCCTCCGGCACTATATCCAGACTTCGTCCACTTGGTATAAGCTTTCTTCGGCTCTCCGTCCCCCTCAACTGTCAAGGCGCAGCTATACATCTGATTGAAATCGGTAAAAGGCATATACCGCAGCTCATTCTTAATAAACGGCAATGTGTTACCCACTACCATTCGGATCTGATCCTGCTCAAGCGGCTTCTGCTTTATAACTGCGGCCTTGGCCCTCCATCTCCTCACAAAATCGGAAAAAGATTCCCCGGCCTGTTGCTTAGTGCTCTCTAGTTCCTTCAGAGTAACCTCAAGCATAGTATTGAAACTATACTGAGCGATGAAGGATTTTGCCAACTCCTTCCAATCTCTCTTCGTCACCGTCGGCAACGCATGAAACCATATGAGGGCAGCCCCCTCCAGATAAGTATTAAACAGCCCTAGGACTTGATCCTCAGTCAGGATTGTGTGCTTCATCACAGCAACATACTGATTCATATGGGCAGTAGGATCCCCAGTTCCATCGAACTTTTTCATGTCAGGGAGCCGGAATTTCAAAAGCAAAGCAGTTGCCGACAAACAATTCTTCAAGTTATAAAAGTCCTGACTTCCGGAGCTTCCCCCATGCAGATCCTGCACCTCCTGAGTGATATGCTGCTTCCACTCCTCTTCCTTAGCTTTCTCTTTCTCAAGCTGTTTCTGGATATAATCCTGATAGTCATCCTCATTCCCAAAGCGGGGGCCAGTGTTTACTTCATTCTCAGCCCGCTTACTACCACTCTTGTTATCCTTCAATGCCAGCTCAGCTAGCTGGGCCAAAATTGCGGCCAACTGATCGTTAATGTTGTTCACAGAGTTTTCCAATTCGGCCACCTTTTCATCGGTCGCAGACATACTGACAGAAGACTGAGTATACTCGGACGAAGATGATTCAGAAGCCACAACTGCCGATTCAGAACTGTCTATCTGTAGCTGATCAAACTGCCTGACTCGCCGGTTACTCTCGCGAAACCACAACCGCTTAATAATGAAGTTTGCGCGAACGGTCATCCATTAGCATATATGCATGATTTATATGCATGATTCGTGGTGTGTGCGTTTATTTATTTACGGATATATAAGATAAGAAGAACAAACGTCAGTCTAATTACACGTATCACAGCATCTCTCTTCCACCCTTATTCCTCCACACACTCGATGGTCTCAGTCTCTTTCTTAGGATTTTGGTTTGGGGCTCATATTACGGTCCAGGGGACGCGTGATACCGTCGATTATTGCGGAAAAATAAATCATCCATCAGACAATACAGTTCGTTTTGACGTATCAACGTTCAGTGACTAAGATATCGATCAAGTTGGATTGTCCTTTCGGAATAACTCGTCTTTTGTCATTTTGCGAAACGCATTAGTTTGGGTTTTGACTCCTTTTGAGCGCATCTCGGTTTTTAGACGTGGTACGAGTTATTTTTTTGGTTCAATCGTTCGTTATTGACAATGACTCGTTCCCTTTTATTCGCGTGGGTTCGTGTCTCGATTTTTGGATTACAACGGGATCTTTTGGATCTATCGAGAGATGTAACCACCTTTTATTTAGTGATGAAATCACTTTTTGGATTTTTATTTTAGCGAACGGACTCATCACATAACGTGTTTGTTTCTAGCGTACCGAATCCGTTTGCTCATTTCGGCTACGTGAAAAGACGGCGAGTCTTATTCAAGCGCATGGTAATCTTTCAGCTAGCAACAACTCTTTATTTCTTCCAATTTACGGGATATACCATCCTAGCGTGGTTATAGAAAATCAACGTTTCGTTGAATCGCATGCTTATTCGAAGCAGGGATATCACCGTTCTTTTTCATTTAGGCATGAGTCAAGCAAACACGCAGATCGGGCCATACTTCTTGTAGTTTTGGTAATGGTAGAAATGATCGAGCCATTAGTCAAACCCACAGTCTCGTCCATATGGCGCAATTATGCAGTTTAGCTTAATTCGGCTTTATGATTTTAAACGGCGTACATACCGGCTTGAGGCACGTATTTAACGGCATTGGTTCATTTTCTTTAACTACCCTCGGGATGGATATACATCGTAGATACAGAATGACTTTGGTCGTTTTATTTATTTTTGCTTTTCTTTTATTTTCTTAGTCACTTTCACGGACACGTCCATTTCTCTTAAGAACAACACAAGGCATAACGTAAGAGCTCGTCTTTTATTCGGAAGGGACGGGCCATGTTTGTGAAACTCTTTACGTTACAACGGGGTCGTTCCAAACAGAAATGTTCTTCGTTTTCGTTTCGTCATAATCTCGTTTTATCCCAACCTATTTAAAGAATGTGAATAACGGCTACTGTTAATATAGTCTTTTGAATCGAGATATAACTATCCTTAATACCAAACCCATTCATACTAATACGTGCTTACGTCATAGCGCATTTCCTGAACATGTGCCTTCTTCAGGACACGGAAAGAGACCAGGCGGGTCGCACAAGTTCATTCATACGAGATGACTAAATCGTCTTTAGTTCGAATCATTTCGATGTTTTGGGGTAGTTTGTATATCGGTTTAAGAGTATATATTAACGTATCAATTCATTTTCTTTACATATTTTAGGATTAGACACGTATCATGACAATTTGAAAACACGAACTGATTCATTTATCACATCAAAAATGGTAATGGGTAATCCTATGCCAACTTCTAAGGCTACTATATGCTGACACGGCTGATCGCGGGACCTCACATGACCGCACAAATTCGCCCCTAACGAATGGATGGGGACCCTTTGGCGCCTTACTGTAAGGGGGAACTTACACTAGCCTCTTTCGAGCGACGAATGGACTCTCGCTAGAGGTTTCGCAGAAATTACCCAAAAGGTTTGCAATAATGCTTATGAATGCATACGAAAAGAAATAATACGATCCGTCCCCGTTAAGGGCTTAATACACGCCTTCCGGAATCAAATTTCTTGCTTCCCCAGTAGAGTCGCCACTTGTTAGACAAGGTGCCGAACGGCCTCGCCCGGGCGGACCGGGGGGTGGACCCTCATGGCGACATAAGCGGTGATTGGCGCCGAAAGCAACCAATCGTGGAATCAAGCTGCTCGGCAGGACCGGAGCTCGGAGTATGGAAGAGTCGCCACCCACGAATGGGAAAATGAACACCGATCCCTTGCAGGAGACCGGTGAGGGTTCGGGAAACTTAGGTACGAGCCGAGAAGGCTAGCTCCTTTCCGGAGAAAGGCTACTAGGCACCCCGACATCGCCCGGTTATGAACCACCGGCCTCCTACTCAGCGTGTTAGGCGATAACGGACTAATCGCATATTTCTTTAAGTTTAAAATTCATTTGAAACCTTTTCTTTCTCGCTTTGAAAACCGTTTTGAGCATAATATTGAAAGCCATTTTAGTAAAGAATCACCCATTTTGAATAAATTTAAAGTATACAGGAGAGAGAGAGTGAGAAGAGAGAATTGATTTATTCACAGTGTGGTTTAATGCTTCAGACTATACACTAACTCTAAGCTAATCTCACTCTCCGAAACGAGTTTATTTACATGGTTCGTACCTTAATCGCCGTTGGAACGATTTAGGTACGTTTCAAAACCCCATCAATTTACCTGATATCGACTCGAATCACCGTTGGAACGACTCGAGTGTTTGAAAATGTGGAATAAAAACTTTAACTCCAAAAACGTGATTAGGCATACAAGTCCATTTATTTTTTTGTACAAAACCATTACGAAAACGATTCAAAACTCCATTATTCACAATCTAAGAAATGATTTTAATTACAAGGTTCGCTTAATCCGTCGTTGGAACGAATTAAGGTTTTAAAACGTGATGTTTTAGGAAATCGTTTGAAATGATGAAAAACCTTTTATTTACACTTTAAGAATGTCTACAAAAACTTTAGTTTGAATAACCAAATTGTAATCTCTTTTTGTGGTTTATTTTCCCCTTTTTTACTCGATTGAACCTTACTTGAACATAATCACAACAATTAACAATCTAACCTCGATTCACCCAACCAAATACATTTGAAAGAATATATATGTAAGTATGAAAATAGAGTAAATATACATAGATATACATATATACAAAAAGGGTAGTAATAATACAAAATTTAGAAAATAACACGTATTAAGAAGTAGAAGTAGTAATAAAAAATAATATTAGATATAATATATTTTTATTTTAATTAAAACATGTAAAACGATGAACATGGTTCATAAATATAGAAAATAACCTTTAGTTCAAAACTAATATTTACATCATAACCCAAAAACCAATTAATCCCCAAAAAGTCACAAAAACTACACATATATACTTATATATAATTTTCAAAACCAAATCAATATGAATTAAATTTTTAACATCGCATAAGTAGATATATAATATGTAGATAATAATTATATAAACCAAAAATATATTTATCAAATATTTTACATAATTAAATAGAGATATATTTAAGAAGAAATGTCAAAAAGGTAAGAAAAAGGTTCAAAAATGGATATTTAAGGTTCCAGCAGATTTACCGACGGAAAATCCGTCGGTAAACAGCTATGAGTGACAGAAAATACAGATTTACAGAAACAGTCCACAACTTTCCAGATTTATTCAAAAGCTTTAGATTATAGTCTATAACGGAGAATCCTAAAACGATGTTTCATTTTAAAACGTTATTTAGAAATATTTTCAAAACTTATATTTACAACGTTTTTAATTCCCGAACTACCTCTAAATCGGATCACGGTTCGTATTGGGATATTAAAAGACGAGGTTTTTTATTTCAAAACAAAAATCGAATCTTTATTTTAACACGAGACGGAAATAAATAAATACGGGAATTTAAATAAGACGTGATAAATAAATGACGAAATAAATAAAAAGCTATAACATAAAAATAAATAAAGAAAAATAATTTAAATAAAATAAAATGAGTCTAGTCCTCGGATAATACCTTAGGATCGGTATCTGACAGTCGAAGTCGTTTGATTCCACGAGTTATGATTTTCCGGCGTTTTTTGTGTTTTCGATAAAATATTCAACTTCGGAAAATTTGGATTTTTTGGAAAAAAAATATTTTCTCCAAAAAATTAACTTTCTCTCTCTAAAAATGTTTAGAGTGAGAAAGCTCCAAAAGATCCCCCTCCTCTCAAATGCATGGGGATCCGTGCCTTTTATAGGCACGGATCCCGGAATCTTTGGGCGAACGCCCCACCTTAGTTGGGCGAACGCCCAACTTGAGTTGGACGAACGCCCAACATTCGTTGGGCGAACGCCCAACATGCGTTGGGCGACGCCCAACATGCGTTGGGCGTCCGCCCAACAAAAGTTGGGCGTTCGCCCAACTATGTTGGGCGTTCGCCCAACGCCCGTCGGGCGTTCGCCCGACGTCATTGGGCGCTCGCCCAGAGGCTACCGGGCGTGCGCGCCCAGCGGCCGTCGGGCGTGCGCCCCGCGCTGTCGGGCGCGCGCGTCCAGCGGACGTCAAGCGTGCGCCCCGCGCTGCCGGGCGCGCGTCCAACTGTCGTCGGACACGCGTCGGCTACCGCTAGGCGTTCGCACCACGTCGTTGAGCACTCGCGAGCCGTCCACTTGACGACCGCGACTCCCATTAACTTCTTCCCTTTTTATTATATATTTTTGTTTTAAAACTTCCGGAACCAACTGCTTCGACCGTCTTGTTACAGGTTTTCGTCATAGGTCCTCCGACTCAGTGTCTACAGTTGCCCCTACTTTCCTATTTTGACAGTGATGTGTGTGTTTTGAAAACGTTTTTTGCTAACGCAACACATGCAATGTAAATATATTAAAGTAAAAGACACGTAAAGAGTAGGAGGAAGAATACCTGACCTCTGCGCGGCGCGCTCCAGCATCGTCTTCGATCCTCTCCGTCCTTGCCTTTGAATCGACTGTTGGCGGATGTTCTTCTTAAGGACCCTAGCCTAAATTGACTGCGGGTAAAAAGCTCTTTCTAGCGACCCTAGTCTCTAAATCGATTACGGGTAAAAATGGCTCAAAAGCAACCCTGGTCCACGACCGCGGGTAAAATGGCTCAAAAGCGACCCTGGTCTACGACCGCGGGTAAAATGGCTCAAAAGCGACCATGGTCTACGACCGCGGGTAAAATGGCTCAAAAGCAACCCTGGTCCACGACCGCGGGTAAAATGGCTCAAAAGCAACCCTAGTCCACGACCGCGGGTAAAATGGCTCAAAAGCAACCCTGGTCCACGACCGCGGGTAAAATGGCTCAAAAGCAACCCTGGTCCACGACCGCGGGTAAAATGGCTCAAAAGCAACCCTGGTCCACGACCGTGGGTAAAATGGCTCAAAAGCAACCCTGGTCCACGATCGCGGGTAAGATGGCTCAAAAGCAACCCTGGTCCACGACCACGGGTAAGATGGCTCAAAAGCAACCCTGGTCCACGACCGCGGGTAAAATGGCTCAAAAGCAACCCTGGTCCACGACCGCGGGTAAGATGGCTCAAAAGCAACCCTGGTCCACGACCGCGGGTAAGATGGCTCAATAGCAAAAGGTTCTTTCTAACTATTCTGAATTCTAAAGCGCTGTCGTCTGTGTCTTCACTGGAGCTATCGTCTCGGGTATTTGAGTTGCTTGATAAGAGCGTCCTTATCTTTTCGTCTGGAACGATTTAGACTAACAAATATTTTTCTGTTGACTGTTGTCTGTATTTTGACTAGCACCACTGTTCTGTAAAATTTGGCTGTCATCTGGAGTCATATTTTGATGTTATCGGTCACCGCCTGGCAGAAACACAGGCTTAAACGGACTTCAGATCGGAGGTTTGTGCACCTGATAATTAATTATTTACTTTTTACCTTTATGTCACATCGTACCTTTTTCGCTATTTACGGGAATGTCATTCCCTTTTCTTATATAAGGTGGTGGGGTTTCATTTCAACCCCACACCTTCTCTCTCTTCTCTCTCTCTCTAACTTCTAATTTGGATCATTCTCGTGATGGATTTGGATAAATACGATGGTACGAAGGGCATGGATGCGGGTTTTGAGAACCTGACTACAGTGGCCCCTTTTCAGGATCCTGCTTCACATCTGAGCCGGACCCATGCTAACCAGGTAAGTACCCTTCTACTCTGTTATCCTTTGACTAGACTTCTAGGCTTTAGTAGCCCTACTTTGAACATGATTTGCATGCTAACCTCTAAGTCGATTTGGAAGACTTTAGCTAGAAAACACGAATTTCCTCTTCCGCAAGCAACACCTTATTTATCTTTTGAAAGAATGTGAATTATATGCATGTGAATAGTAAAAACACGAACAATGCATGTCAACAATAGAAACGTGAATAGTGCACGTGAATAGTAAAAACGTGAATAGTGCACGTGAATAGTAAAAACGTGAATAGTAAAAACAAAACACAAACGACCGAATTAAATGTTAGAATTGGATCCATCTCTTTGCCCACACGCTGGAGAGTGGAACACCAAAAATAATGAACTAGTCAAATCTTATACAAACGACCCTAAGAACAAAATTTCACCAAATGACGGTCCTAATTGACAAAGAGTCTCTAGGTTAGACTTAAGTATGACAGAAAGGACAACTAGGTTAACACACCTTTATTAGACACGAGCCTAGGAGCGGGATTTAAACTTACCCGTTCTATTCCTTCCAGGTCATTGGTATTTCCGAGACCACTGAGGAGATCCACGTCTGGTATGCCATGTTGAGCCCGGCGGCTAAAGCCCGTGTTCGAGAGTTGGGCTTTGAGCCCTTTATCTTGGCGTTGCCTCATGCCAACAGAGTGTACGATCGATTCGGCCTTCGCGCCTTATATGAGAGATGGGTAGACTCGACCCATACCTTCCTCCTTTCGTTTGGGGAGATGACGATCTCGCCCCGTGACTTCTCCCTTCTGATCGGATTGCGGGGGAGTGGTATCCCGGTTCCCCTCTTCTTCGACATGGTGCATCCCCGGGTCGACCGCGATGAGTTAGCTGCTCTGATTGGACCTGGAGTCTACACGGGGGTCAAGTCCACTGATGCGCCCTCACCTAAGGTTAGATGAGAACTCACTAAGGGATAAGTGTACCCTGTCGTTATCAAGTAATAAATTTTTGGTTTAAGTCTAGGTTATCATCCACAGGATTTATTTCTGCAAGTACCGAGTTACTCGATCTCGGATGTTATCTAGGCTTAGGGGGTTTTGAGTTTGTTTGATTAAATTAATCTACTCCTAGGTTGAATTACGTTATTCCTAGCTAAGTTATCCAATTCTAACTAAGTTATTCTACGCCTAATTAAGTTACTCTACCCCTAATTAAGTTAAACTACTCCTAAGTGATCTTTTACCAATGCAATTAACCGAAGGAACATGAAGGGATACGATGATAATGAAAATAGAATGTTTAAACAATTGAATTGAAACCTAAGTCACTTGTGTCCAAGGCGATTAACCCGACCTATCCTCCTAAAGTCCCTAGTTCGTGATTCCCTTGTAAGGCCGAAACTAGCTCTAAGGCTCAGTAATTTGGGCTTAATCTTCTATAGGGTCATCAATCTTATAGGCACTGACTAGGTCAGATTCAGCTCGCAATATGTGCCAACCTAATTTTGCGATTATCGAATGAGTTAAACCAATCAGACAAAGCGTAAGACAAAGATTAAAACATCAAAACAATTGAATAAACAAGAACTATAATATATATCAAAGATGGAAACATTGTCACGAAGTTACAATAAACCTAGAATTCATAGCATGTATCAGAGGCTAGACAAAATGTAAAAGAAGAAAAATCCCTTTCAGGGAACCTGTCTACCAATGCAGGCGTCTTTCTAGGATTTAAGGATGAAGCTTGAGCAATCCTCGGTGAATGGAGCTTCGGAGGTGTCTTCAATGGAGGTTTGAAGGATATGGAGGAGGTGGAGAGGATTTCTCAAGGTGAAAAGCTAAGAAAATTACAAAGGAAAAAGATATCTAAATTACAATGGAAAAATCATATTTATAGATGCGGCACGAGCCTCGTTTTGACCTATTTTCGTGTCCTTATTGGTGTAGGAAGACGTGGGGCCAATCGTGACTTCGTGGGGGCGGAATTGGTCTTTTTGACCAATTCCCGTAGGGCTACTCGCCGAGCAGGGCGAGCTGCTCGGCGAGCAGCCCCCTGCTCGCCGAGCAGGCGCCTGGCGGCCTGCTCGGCGAGCAGGCATGGCCTGCTCGGCGAGTAGGCCTCCAGGGGCCTGCTCGGCGAGCAGAAATGGCCCACGGGCCCTGCTCGTCGAGCGTTTTCGCCCGAAATGCTCCCAAAGCGTGCCGAACAACCTCGATGTCCTTTTTCGCCCGAATTTACACCTGCGCACGTATAGAAACTCCAGATAACATTAGTCCAAAAGCTAAATTGATCCGTCAATCGCTTATTTTGAGTAAACGCTTCGTTTGGTGCGACTTTTGACGGACCAATTAGCTTCAAAAGATAACGGAATTATACTATGCATGTTATTTCGGCCGTATTTGCCTAAATTGATCACAAAACGAGCCTAAACGACGAAAAGTAAATAGAACGTTTCCAATTTCTAACTTACTCACACAAAAGCATTTAAATGCGAGAATTGCTCGCTTATTAACTAAATAACTCTAAAACCCGTCCTAAAACCGTACCCAAAGATAGGGGTTTTTAACCCCTATCATCCACCCCGACGAAGTTTATTACCACCTCCGGACTATTGAGTCGTAGGGACTCCTGCGGGCTAGACGACACTGATCTGGCTGTTCGCGGCTTTCTTCTATACGCCTTGGGCGAGACGATCTTCCGCACCAAGAGCGGGACGATACACGCGGGTCTTATCCAGGCCTTTCGTGATTTGGATGCAGTGTCGTCTTATGATTGGGCAGGAGCCGGCTTGGCTTTTCTGTATAAGTTTTTGGATCTGACTTGCCGGAAGCGCAAGGACTTCGGTGGTTACACCTTCGCTCTCATGGTACGTCTTTCATCCTAAACTTGTTTCTTTATTCTTTTCGCGATTTCTGTTAGTAACCTTTGTTTCTGCGAGCAGGTTTGGGCCTATGAGAGGCGGATCCTTCCATGCGAGCGTCGGCGCAGACCGCGGGTGGTTAGGCCTCCACTTATGGCTCGGTGGAGTGAGTTTGATCTAGGCGCCGAGGAGAGGCGGACAGTGGCGCGATTCCTAGCGTGGATCGACTCGCGGACTTTGGGGCAGGTGAACATCTTCTAACTACGCTAGATTTTCGTTTGATCAGACTTGACTTTTCTTTTTTTGTTTTCAGATTCGATTCGGATGGGATGACCTCGACTTTGGTCCTGACTACATGTATGTTACCCGCATCCAGGGGCAGCGGTGCGTACTCATAGGCCCCTGCGTGCGGGCCTGGTACTTGGGCGATCGGGGCAT
Organism: Euphorbia lathyris; assembly: GCF_963576675.1. NCBI lineage: Eukaryota > Viridiplantae > Streptophyta > Magnoliopsida > Malpighiales > Euphorbiaceae > Euphorbia > Euphorbia lathyris. The sequence goes on along the minus strand of NC_088915.1, from coordinate 4,322,229 downwards.
TACCGGGGTTAGCGCCTCACACTGGACACCTGGCGAAATTCCCATGTCCATGTTTGCCGTGAGGACCATGCCTCTGTCGGACATTCGTCGCGACCTGACCTGCCAGTTTTCCCCCCGAGACGTGTGGGACCACGCAGGGGGTCGTGCTCACTATTTATCGACTTTGTTGACCCCGGCAGACGCTCCCGAGGTTGCGATGGATGTGGATCCTAGGACGGACGTGTTTTCAGCCGAGGCTGTCGCAGCGGTTTTTGGTAGGGAGGAGCTCCCGATGAGTGCTTGACCCTTTTTCATTCTTTATGTGCGAGGTGGTTAGGGATACTCATTGTGTCTTCATATGCAGGAGGGTTCTTTGAGGAGTGCTCGGATGTCCGACTTCTTTGATGGTGCTCAGGCTCGAACGCCTGCGGGCGAGCCCTCCTATTATACGGGCGAGTCCTCGGGCGTTGCCCGGCCGGAGTGGCCCCCTTTAGGCGTACCTATCCCCGACTTTGGGAGGGACTTCTCGACAGTTCATTATGACAAGTCCGGAGTGGCCTATGTCGGTATTGAGATAGCTCCTCATGCTTTCACATCGAGGATACCGTTTGATCCCCCAGATGCCCTCCAGACTTCGAGGGAGACGTGCACTGACTACGTGGGGTTGTCCGGTTATCTCAGAGAGTGGCTCCACCTGCGCTGTACCAGTCACCTGGTGAGTATTCTTATTTTACTTTAGTGTAGTGAAATGTATGCACATATGTATGTATGACTTATGTTGTTGCATTATTTCAATGTTCTTTTTCTTTTTTTTTTTTTTTTTTTTTACAGAGCGATCTCCATGCAAACGAGCAGAGGAGGAGTGAGTCGCAGCGGGAGGCCGATGCCGGGGTCGGCCAGGTCTATCGGGAGAGAAACGATCATTGGTCCGGGGTGATGCGATCAACATCAAGCAAGTAAGCAAAATCAGAATTCATTTCATTGATAGTGTTGGTGAGTACATCATCAGATTCAAATAAAGCAGTAATACAATTTTCATTATCGGGGTTCTCGGGTTTCTCATAAGCCTTGGAGGTACTGGGCTCGTCCACCGCTCCCACAGTTGCTTCAATAGTGATGACCTGCTCCTCGGCATTAAGATCTAACATCATGATCTCCTCGACGAAACAGCTTGCCTTTCCTTTGCCCCAATCGGTAACATCATTGAAGATCTCGAAACCTGGCAGAATCTTTCCCTCGATGCTAGTCCATGACTCACGAGCCCCCGAATAAACCTTCCTGTGACCCACATTCACAAAATACTTCTTTAGGCCCACTTTTCCTTCACCGCCTGTGTTGGACGGACCTCCCGGCTCATACCCCAAGCCCCTCCGGGTTTTCTGACTCTTGAAATCCGGAAATTCTGGCAACCCCTGATGGTGTGCTCCCAAGCCCATGCCGGGGATGAAACCCCCTTTCATCATCTTCACCACATCGGTGGTCATGCTAGACTCGTAGATCCCAGAAACTTGGAATTCGGAGAAAAGCTGAGGCTCAATTCCCAATGCCGCCACTGAACTCAATTTCTCAGCTCTGATCGTTACTATCTCCTCCCCGAAGGGAAATTTGATCATTTGGTGGAGCGTGGAGGGCACACCTCCCAACTTATGGAACCATGGACGTCCCAACAACACGGCAAACGTCACCGGTATATCCAGCACCGTGAATTCAGTTTCTTCCTCATACGGCCCCACTTTCAGCTTAGCCTTAAAAACTCCTTCAATGTGCCTACGGCTATCATCATAGGCCCTGATCATGGTTTCCGAGGCAGTCAAATCTCCTCTTTCTACTCCCAACTTGGACAAAAGTTTCAGTGGGCAAACATTAATAGCCGATCCATCATCGACCATCACACAGCTAGTCTTTTTCCCATTAATTTCAGCTCGGATGTACAAAGGCTTGTTGTGAGCCTTCCCCTCTTCTGGGAGATCTTCGTCAGTGAACGTGATTTCGATCTTCTTTCGGGCCATAATTGCCCCTACTAACACTGATGGCTCAGTATCGGTAGAAATAATCAAATTCTGCAGCTCTTTCATCAGATTTTCACGGTGGTACTTGGAATGGCATATGACTTCCCATACCGTAGACTTAGCTTGTGTTTTCTTCAACTGCTCAAGGACTTGGTCATCTGGCTTGGGAGCCGATCCTTCCCCTATCTCAGTCTCAACCACAGGTGCCTTTCCCTCGGCCACTCGACCTGATCTTGTCATGACGGCGATTTTCGGCTCATCATCAGATTCATCCCAAATATTGATAGGAATTCTCCGATCAGTATCCTCCTCATCCGAGGAACTTTCCCAAATGTCCACAACCATTAGGTCCATCACGTGAGGGACGTTTGAATTTAAATACAAGGGATCTGCCGATCCATACAAAGCCCAGCCTATCAGTTCTTCATAGTCCTTGAGGAACACTTCGTTCATTCTTCTAGCCACGAGTGGAATAGCACCCTTTTGGATGCACATGAGTTGCTCCTGATCGCTCAAGGTGACCCGACATGAGGCATACTTGAACCTCCATTTTCTAGTATAATCCACGAATGCTTCCTCGGGAAATTGCTTGATCCTTTCTAAATCTTCCAACGACCCTGTCCACGGAATGTACATCTCATACCTCTGCACAAAGGCCTCCATGAGGGATCCCCAGTCCCCTTTTGTCTTTGCCGAGAGCATTCGGTGCCACATCAAAGCTTCTCCTGTGAGTGTCTTTGGAAAATGCTGGACCAACTCACTTCGGTAGAGTCCCGCGTTAAACATGTAGGCACGGAAATGGTTTATGTGATCAATGGGGTTCTCATCTCCTTTGTACTTAGACATGGTTACTACTGCCTCAGGTGTCTCCTCTTCGAGTAACGCAGGCATTTCCTCTGGACATTCCCATGCGGTGTATTTCTTGATGAATCTCTTAGTCATTTTTGCCCAATCTGCTTTAACGTGCATTGGAAGAGACATGTACCACACCAGTGACTCTCCTGCCAATGAGTTGCAAAACAAGCTCGTAATATCCTCCTCTTTGAAACCTAGAGGACCCATAGCCGACAGATAAAAATGTAGGTGCTCCATGGGGTCCTTCCCTTTATTATACTTACTGACAGTCGGAAACAGACGTTTGATAGGCCCAATTTGCATCGCGCTATGTTCCCCTGCCTGTGTTTTGGCTTTTCGATACTTCATCAAAAACAAGCTTGACATCAGTGACCAATCATGCTTAGTCGAGTTAGGTAGCTGTTAGACAAGGTGCCGAACGGCCTCGCCCGGGCGGACCGGGGGGTGGACACCTCGTGGCGACGTAAGCGGTGATTGACGCCGAAAGCAACCAATCGTGGAATCAAGCTGCTCGGCTAGACCGGAGCTCGGAGTATGGAAGAGTCACCACCCACGAATGGGAAAATGAACACCGATCCCTTGCGGGAGACCGGTGAGGGTTCGGGAAACTTAAGTACGAGCCGAGAAGGCTAGCTCCTTTCCAGAAAAAGGCTACTAGGCACCCCGACATCGCCCGGTTATGAACCACCGGCCTCCTACTCAGCGTGTTAGGCGATAACGGACTAATCGCATATTTCTTTAAGTTTAAAATTCATTTGAAACCTTTTCTTTCTCGCTTTGAAAACCGTTTTGAGCATGTTATTGAAAACCATTTTATTAAAGAATCACCCATTTTGCATGAATTTAAAGCGTATAGGAGAGAGAAGGGGAGAAGAAAGAATTGATTTCTTCACGGTGTGATTTATGCTTCAATTTATACATTAACTCTAAACTAACCTCATTCCCCAAAAACGAGTTTATTTACACGGTTCGTACCTTAATCGCTGTTGGAACGATTTAGGTACATTTCAAAACCCCGTTAATTTACATGACATCGACTCGAATCGCCGTTGGAACGACTCGAGCGTTTGAAAACGTGGGATAAGAAGTTTTAACGAAAAACGTGATTAAGCATACAAGTCCATTTCTTTTTCTACAAAACCGTTTAGTTTGGAAACGATTCAAAACTCTATTATTTAGAAAGAAAAACGATTTTAATTACAAGATTCGCTTAATCCGTCGTTGGAACGAATTAAGGTTTTAAAACGTGATATTTTGGAAATCAATTGAAAGTGATAACGAACCCGAAATCTTTTATTTATTAGAAAAACCTATAGAGTACTTTTTAATTAAAAACTCAAATTAAAACCCATTTTTTTACCTTTTAACTCCTCCCTTTAGACTTGAGCCCCTCTTTATCTAATTAAACCCCATGAATGTAATTACAATATATAACCCATTAGACCCACAAATCACCTAGTCCATAATTACCCAAAAATATATACTTATATAGTCTAAGAATAAGAGTAATTAGTAAATATACACATAATAAAAAATAATAATTATAACTATAAGTTAATAATGAAAATAGAGTAAGGGAATGATATATACTATAGATATATATGTGTATAAATAAAAGTAAAAATATGGCTATGTATATTGTACTTTAATCCAAATAAAAATATGTGAAAATACTAAATAATATTAATAGATAGAAAAACTAATATTTGACCCAAAACACCCCCAAAATAGTATTTGTACATAAAATCAAGTAAATACACCCTCAATATTAATAAACCCAAAAATGCTAATACCATAAAAATATCAATTAATTAATTAATCCAAAAATAATTAAAATGAAAAGATAAAAAAAGCAACCTCATCCATACCTAAAAAATATATGTATGGACAACCCTAAAATTGAGAATAAAATGCATTAAGTATCCTATCATACCCATATCCCTATATTTACAATATTTCAACCCACCAAGACATACCCGAATAATTAATAAAGACTTAATAACCCAAAAAGGTATAAAGAAAAACTCACAAACAGTCCCTATTTTAACTAAGAATCTCAAATGAACCCAAAATAATGACTATAAAAGAATCCATAAATAAATAACTAATTATATAATAATGATAAACTAAATACACCCATCACCCCGCCATATATATATATATATATATATATACTTAACATAATAAACTAATTCCCCCACCTCTGCCGCATATATATGTATAATGGCAAATATCAGGATCAGCCCCTGATTTATTTAAAAATTCAGAAAAGGACCCAAAACACAATAAAACAAAAAGATAAAAATATCAGAAACAGTCCTTTTGAAGTTTCAGATTTATAAAAAATATTAGATCTAGTCTATTTTATCATTTTAGCCCCCCCAACTACCCAAATCGGGCCATGGCTTGTAACGGAGGATTCTAAAATGACGTTTTATTGAAAACAATGGTTCAAAACATTTGTAAACACACGGATCTACGACATTTGGATCCCGAACTACCCTTAAATCAGGTCACGGTTCGTATTGGGATCCAAACGAAGTTTTTTATTTCAAAACCAAAACCAAATACTTGTTCAAATGCAAAACGAAAAATTAATTTAACAAATCAAAATAATCAAAGTGCAAAAACAAATAAATAAGTAGATCTAAACAATAAAAATGTAATAAAGAATGAAATGGGTCTAGTTCCTCGGATTGTTACCTTTCAATCGGTAACGGAGTCCAAATCAAGTCGATTGATTAGTGTTTTAGAGTCGGATTTTTTGGTTTTTTTGAGAGGATTCGAGTCTCGGTGAAATTTGCCAAGGGTTCGGGTCTCAATTTCGCCTTCTGGTTGTCTTGGTCTCCATCCTATTTATAGGCAAATGGAGCCCTAAAAAAGTAATTTACCTTTGCTTGGAGCCAAGGTAGGCTCCAAGCAAAGGTTGGCAGCTCACCCTTGGCTTGGAGCTAAGGGTAAGCTGCCAACATTTTTATTTTAATTACTTTTAAATTTTTTTTTATATAAAATACCAAAATTTGCACTTGGCTTCGGCCAAGTGCAGCAAAAATGCACTTGGCCGAAGCCAAGTGCCATGGGCTGGGCCTGGGCGGCCCAGCCCATGTCACGGACCGTTCAACGGCCCGTGACGAAAATAGCGGTCCCCGACAGGACCGCTTTTGTAAAAAAATAAATAAACTAAATAAATAAAATACACCTAAAATAACCAAAACTAAAAAAATGATTTTTATCAAAAATGATTTTTATCCAAAACCGATTTTATAAAATTAGCTTTTATAAAATCGGTTTTTTTGCAAAACTCTCTTTTTATTTTTCGAGTTTTAAAACAAAACCCTTATTGATCCGAAATAAGAAAATGGCACGAAATACTCCGAACTCGGCGAGACGGTTTAAAATTTCATTCGCGAAACCGATTCGACCGTTGCTCGATTAAATTTTCGAATTCAATCAAGCCGGTCTCGACGGTTCCTTCGAACAACGTTTTTTATTTATTATTTTTACCGACTCATCGTTTATTTCAATCGACTGATTTGGATCTCTTTTTATAATTTTTCTTCATCGGTCCTCCGACCTCGGTGTCTACAGTTGCCCCTACTTTCTATTTTTGGCAGTGACGTGTGTGCTTTTTCGAAAACCTCTTTTCGTGAATTCAACACATGCAATGCGAAATATATTAAAGTAAAAGACACCTATCGAGTGGGAGGAGAAATACCTGATCTCCATGTCGCAAGTTCTTATCTTGTCTTCAATCTTCACTTTGGCTGTCCCGTCCTTGCCTCTGAATCGGCTGCCGACGAACGCTCCTTCTGGGGCCCCTAGTCTCTAAATCGACCGCATGTAAAATGGCTCTTTCTAGCAACCCTAGTCTAAATCGACCGCAGGTAAATAGCTTTTTCTAGCGACCCTAGTCTAAATCGACTGCAGGTAAATGGCTTTTTCTAGCGACCCTAGTCTTCTCATCGACTGCAGGTAAAGTTGCTTTTTCTAGCGACCCTAGTCTTTATCTCGACCGCAGGTAAAGTTGCTTTTTCTAGAGACCCTAGTCTTTATCTCGACCGCAGGTAAAGTTGCTTTTTCTAGCGATCCTAGTCTTTATCTCGACCGCAGATAAAGTTGCTTTTTCTAGCGACCCTAGTCTTTATCTCGACCGCAGGTAAAGTTGCTTTTTCTAGCAACCCTAGTCTTTATCTCGACCGCAGGTACTCTTTCGTTTTGAAATTAATCACTCAACTCTAATCTACACATCGATCGCAGGCGTCCTTTCGTTTGCGTATCTCCACATCCATCGTTCGACCCTAATCTCTACATCGATCGCATGCATTTTCATGTATTGCAGACCTTCAAATCGAACATCCGACCCTAATCTATACATCGATCGCAGGCGTCCTTTTGTTTGCATATCTCCAAATCCATCATTCGACCCTAATCTCTACATCGATCGCAGGCGTTTTCTTGTATTGCAGATCTCCAAATCGAACATCTGACCCTAATCTATACATCAATCGCAGGCGTTTGCTTGTTTCGCATATCTCCAAATCAACCGTTCGACCTTAATCTCTACATCGATCGCAGGTGCTCTTCGTTGATGATAGCTGGGCTTTATCACTCGTCCGAGAGTTTGTGACCGCAGTCGCTTCATGACGTAGACTGGAGTCCGTAGCGGGGCCTGTGCCCATTGATAATGCCGTAGACCGCAGTCCGTAGTGGGGCATGTGCCCATTGATAATGCTATAGATCGCAGTCCGTAGCGGGGCATGTGCCCATTGACGATGCCATAGACCGCAGTCCGTAGCGGGGCCTGTGCCCATAGATCGAATCCTAATTTGCCTATCGAAGCCTACCTAGACTTGCACAAATTTCGTGGAGCTATCCAAGTATTTCTGCGTGCGGCTTGACTTAAGTCACGCCCATCATCTGGTGAGTATTGTATAACCTACTGTAGTGATATGTATGCACATGATTATGAATGAATGTATGTATATTTTCTCTTTTTTTTTCCTTTTTTACATTGCTTCCCTCCTATTTTTCTTTACAAGGAGGCCTCCATTCTATGGACCGAAGAGTACAGGAGGGCGTGGCGGTCGGGCGAGGAGAGTCACTACGGAATGATGACGTTCAGATCGTACATCGTTATCGAGAGATGGAGGATGAGTGCCCCAGCTGGGAGGAACGAGGCCGGGCAACCGAGGAGAGGAGCCGTGTGGATATAGAGGTCCAGCGAGCTTCTGAGGAGAGTTTGCGGATTGCGGTCAAGGGTCATCGGGTTGCCGAGGAGGCCTTAGCCGGGGAGTGGGCACCTTACTTAAGAGGCTTTGATTCGCTTGAGGGCTTTTGGGACTTTGGGGTTCCTCCTCCTTGATAGTCTCGTTATTGTTTTGGTTTACGACTTTATTAGAACTACCGTGATGTATAGTGGGTATATGTGAAAAAGATGTTTGTGTAGGCTTTTTATTTGGTGGTGGGGAAAAGAAATGTATAACTCATGACTTGTAATACCATACATTCAGTCGATCATAATCATTTCAAACATTCTCTTCAAATATATTCATGCCTTTATTTATTTACAAGCAACAGAAATACTTAGCCACTTACACATTATTTCCATAATTGCTCAAGATATAACTACTATTACCAGGACCCGCCTTTTTTCGGTTTTCAGGTCCCAGCGATTTTTCAACTCTCCTTTTATTATCCCGGAATTTTCAAATGAGCTCCCTCTTGGGTTTTCACTCATTGGGATGTCCCTTATTGTTGCATAGATCGCCCTTTGCAGGTTTTCAACCTATCGGGAATTTTTATTTCTTTTATTTCTTTTTTTTTACGAAAAGTATTTCTTAAGCCTATCCAGATTGGTAGGTTCGGAGAACTCAATGCCATCCATCGTGGTTAGTTTCACCGCCCCTTTGCTTAGGATCTTCTTCACGAGAAACGGTCCTTCCCAGTTTGGTGTAAACTTGCCCCCTAGGGTCGGTGCGCGTCATTCGGATCTGTTTCAGCACCATGTCTCCTTCTTTGATAGGACTGACCTTAACCCTTTCGTTGAAAGCCCGAGCCATCCTCCTTTGATATAGTTGTATGTGGTAAAGGGCCTCCATCCTCTTCTCATCTACCAATGCCAGCTGTTCATAACGCTTCTTCACCCATTCCACTTTAGGAATCTCTACTTCTACCGCGATTCTCAGCGATCGCTTCTCAACCTCAATAGGCAGAACCGCTTCTGCCCCATATACTAAGAAGAACGGCGTTGCCCCAGTTGACGCTCTAACCGTCGTGCGATAAGCCCATAAAGCGAGCGGAAGCTGCTCGTGCCAATTCCGATGCGATGCTACTGTCTTTACGAGAATCCTCTTAAGGTTCTTATTGGCCGCTTCTACTGCCCCGTTAGCTTGTGGGCGATATGGAGACGATCTATGATGCTCAATACCGTACTCTTGGTGATTAGATGCTTTTCAATAAACTTTCTCATCTGCTTTGATCCCCTTGAAACTGGATCCCATTATCCGTGATCATGTGGTGAGGCACCCCAAACCTGGTGATTAGATGCTTTTCAATAAACTTTCTCATCTGCTTCGATCCCCTTGAAACTGGATCCCATTATCCGTGATCATGTGGTGAGGCACCCCAAACCTGGTGATTAGATGCTTTAAAATAAACTTTCTCATCTGCTTCGATCCCATCTTACTAAACAATTCTGCCTCTACCCACTTGGTGAAGTAATCAATGGCAACTACGATGAACTTGTGTCCATTTGATGCATTAGGCCTCACCTCACCGATGATATCAATGCCCCAAGCTTTAAACGGCCAAACGGGTGCCAACACGTGCAGTTCCATAGCTGGCAGGTGATTATAATCGCCATGGATTTGACAATCGTGGCATTTCTTCGCATATTCATTGCAATCTCTTTCCATAGTGAGCCAATAGAAGCCTTGCCTTATGATTTTCTTTGCTAGCACTGCTCCTCCCTTGTGGGTTCCACAAATTCCCGAGTGCACTGACTCCATTGCTTCACGACCTTCTCCCTCGTCTAAACATCTCAATTGTAAACCATCGGCGTGCCTTTTGTAAAGCAAATCGTTGTGGATGACGAACTGCTGGGCTAACCTTCTGATCACGGTTTGATCCTTAAGCTCTAATTCTGTCGGATAAGTTCCACTTTTTATGAAGTTCACGATGTCGAAATACCAAGGCTTTCCATCCACTCCTAACAACATTACATCTTCGGAGCACGGTTTGTGAGACCTCCTCAATACCAGAGGCTTTGAGGCAATATTCTGTGGATTATCCCATACCGACACCAACGTGGCCAAAGCATCTACCGCTTAGTTCTGCGCTCGAGGAATATGATAAAGCGGCACTCACTGAACCTCTGTGCCAACCCCCCTAGCTGGTCTAGGTACGGGTGTAACCTTTCTTCACTTACTTCCCAAATTCCCTGTGCTTGCTCGATAATCAGCTTTGAGTCGCCCCAGATTTCAACCTACGACGCTCCTAGCGCTGCTAGCGACTCTAACCCGTAGATGTATGCTTCCTACTCGGCCATATTATTAGTGAGAGGGAACGACAACTTCTTTGTCATTGGGATCCTTTCCCCTTCCGGTGAGATAAGTAACATTCCTACCCCGACTCCATTCGAGTTAACCGCTCCGTCAAATAACATTTTCCACGATATAACTTCTATTGCGTTCAGGTGCTCGTCAGGAAAACCATAGTTTATCTCCTCTTCTTCCACCCTTAGGGGCTGATTGGCCAGAAATTCCGCTACGGCTCTCCCTTTAATAACCTTCTTCGTCACATATTCGATGTCGAATTCTGACAAGAGCAACAACCATCGGGCCAGCTTCCCGGTTAAGGATGGAGTTCGGTACAGATACTTCACGGGATCCATCCGGGATATAATGATCACTTTGTAAGACTGAAAATAGTGCCGCAACTTCTTCGTTAGCCATACTACTGCCACGCACATCTTTTCGATCATATTATACTTAAGCTCGTATTCCAGGAACTTCTTACTCAGATAATACACTGCATGCTCTACACTAGTGTCCCCTTCCTGGGCCAACATTGCTCCAATGGATCGCTCCTCGATCGCTACATATAGGAGAAGTGGTTTTCTGAGTTTGGGTGGTCTCAAAACTGGCAGATTAATCAAATAGGTCCAGATGCTCTCTAAGGCTTACTGACATTTGTCGTTCCAAACCGTCGGTTGATCTTTCCGCAGCAGTTTAAAGATTGGCTCGCAGATCATGGTGAGTCGTGCTATGAACCGACTGATATACTGAACCTGCCCCAGAAATCCTCTCACTTCTCTCTCATTCTTCGGTGCCGGCATTTCTCGTATGGCCTTCACTTTATCGGGATCTACCTCAATTCCCTTGTTACTGATCACATAGCCTAAGATTTTCCCCGATGAAATGCCAAAGAAGCATTTCTTTGGATTTAACCTTAGCTTGAATTCTGCAATTCGGGCCAAAAACTTCTCAAGTGCCGCAAAATGCCCCTCTTTCGTCTCTGACTTGACCATCATATCGTCCACATAAACTTCCACCTCTTTGTGTATCATATCATGGAACAGTGCCGTAGCCATCCGTTGATAAGTTGCCCCAGCATTTTTGAAACCAAACGGCATTACCCTATAGCAGTACGTTCCCCACTCAGTTGTGAACGAGGTCTTTGCCTTGTGCTTTCTGCCATCTGAACTTGCATGTAGCCCATGAAGCCGTCAACATTCGTGTGCAAGACGCTCGATGTTGCACTGTCGATTAATACGTCGATGTGAGGCAATGCGAATTCATCTTTAGGGCAAGCCTCGTTGAGATCTCTATAATCGACCCACATTCTCACTTTACCGTCCTTCTTCACGATTGGCACTACATTTGCGACCCAAGGGGGATGGTCGATTACTTCGATGAACCCTGCTTTTAACTGTTTCTTCACTTCCTCTCGGATCTTATCTGCCCATTCTGGCCTCATGCGTCGGAGTTTTTGTTTCACGGGCTTAGCCTCGGGGTATGTTGGAATACGGTGAGTTACGATTGATTGATCGATTCCTGGCATGTCTTCGTACGTCCAAGCAAACACTATTTCGTATTTTTTTTATTATTCTCTCAAATTCTTTTCTCTCTTCAATAATTAATTCTTGAGCAATTTGTATAAGTTCAGGATTTTCATCCGTGCCAAGATTTAAAGTTGACATTTCTATTGCATTGATTTCAAATGTAGGCATGTTATATGAATGAGAATGCATGGAATGATCAGAATCAACATCAAGCAAGTAAGAAAAATCAGAATTCATTTCATTGATAGTTTTGGCGAGTACATCATCGGATTCAAACAAAGCAGTAATACAATTGTTATCATCGGGGTTCTCGGGTTTCTCATAAGCCTTGGAGGTGTTGGGCTCGTCCACCGCTCCCACAGTTGCCTCAATAGTAATGACCTGCTCCTCGACATTCAGATCTAACATCATGATCTCCTCGACGAAGCAGTTTGCCTCTCCTTTGCCCCAGCTGGTGACATCATTGAAGATCTCAAAACCTGGCAGAATCTTTCCTTCGGTGCTAACAGCTACTTCCGACTCATCATCCGACTCAACCCAGATGTTGATCGGAACCCTCTGATTAATAGCTTCCTCGTCGGAGGAACTTCCCCAAATGTCCACGACCATCAGATCCATTATGTGAGGGACATTCGGATTTACGTAGGAAGGGTCCGACGATCCATACCGAGCCCAGCCTATCAGTTCTTCATAGTCCTTGAGGAACACTCCGTTCATTCTTCTAGCCATAAGTGGAATAGCACCCTTCCGGATGCACATGAGTTGCTCCTGATCGCTCAAGGTGATCCGGCATGAGGCATACTTGAACCTCCATCTTCTAGCATAGTCCACGAATGCTTCTTTGGGGAATTGCTTGATCCTTTCTAAATCTTCCAACGACCCAGTCCACGGGATGTACATCTCATATCTCTGCACGAAAGCCTCCATGAGGGACCCCCAGTCCCCTTTTGCCTTTGCCGAGAGCATTCGGTGCCACATCAAAGCTTCTCCTACGAGTGTCTTTGGAAAGTGCTGAACCAACTCACTTCGATAGAGTCCTGCGTCAAACATGTAGGCACGGAAACAGTTTATGTGGTCGATGGGGTTCTCACCTCCTTTGTACTTAGCCATGGTTAACACCGCCTCAGGTGTCTCCTCATCGGGTAACATTGGCACTTCCTCTGGGTATCCCCCTGCGGTGTACTTCTTGATGAATCTCTTAGTCATTTCAGCCCAATTCACTTTAACGTTCATCAGAAAAGACATATACCACACTAGTGACTCTCCCGCCAACGAGTTGCAAAACAAACTCGTGATTTCGTCCTCTTTGAAGCCCAAAGGACCCATAGCAGATAGGTAAAAATGCAAGTGCTCCATGGGGTCCTTGCCTTCATTATACTTGCTGACAGTCGGAAACGGACGTTTGATAGGCCCAATTTGCATCGCGCTATGTTCCCCCACCTGTGTTTGGGCTTTTCGATACTTCACCAAAAACAAGCTTGACATCAGTGACCAATCATGCTTAGTCGAGTCAGGTAGCGATTGAAACCACTTCAAAGGTTCGCCCACTAGCGAGAGATAGAACCATGGAGCGACTTCTTCCACTTTGTATGGCTCCCCAAACATAGCGCACACGTATCCATACAAATGAGCTTCCGAGTCTTCTACCCCACTAAACAGTTTCAACACAGGCATGATCCTCCGAGATGATACTTCATCGGTTTTCTCAGTTTTAGTTCCATCATCCATCACTTCTTCCGTTGGCTCCTCTTCCAAAGCCGACACATACAAACCATTTCCCACATTATTCTTCTCATCGGAGTCCAACAACTCCTCCTCGTCTTCCCCGAAGGGTTCCACAATCAAACTCTCTTCGAGCCCAGACCCGATCATGCTCACCCTATGGTTAGGCAAGGGATTACGCCTAGTGGAAGGGTTTGCTGACGAAGGATCAGCTATCTTCTTTTCCTCAATCAAATCCTGAATCTCGTGTTTCAGTCTCTTGCAGTTCTCAATAGTGTGCCCATAATTACTGTGGAACTCGCAGTATCCCCTAGCTTGTATCTGCGGAGTAGGCGGTGCTTTGCTATAAGGAGTGAGGGCTTTCAACAATCCTTTTTTCTGCAATCGTTCGAAAACTTTTGCGTAGGTCTGATCAAACTTGGCGAACTGTCTCTTCTTGATAGCATTAAGATCAAGCACTTTCACTGCGGCCGACTCTGTACTCGCGCTTGGCCCTCCGGCACCATATGCAGACTTTGTCCACTTGGTATAAGCTTTCTTCGGCTCACCATCCCCCTCAACTATCAAGGCGCAACTATACATCTTATTGAAATCGGTGAAAGGCATACACCACAGCTTATTCTTAACATACGGCAAAGTATTGCTGATTACCACCCGAATCTGATCCTGCTCCGACGACTTCTGTTTCATAATTGCTGCCTTAGCTCTCCACCTACTCACAAAGTCGGACAAAGACTCCCCAACCTGCTGCTTGGTGCTTTTTAGCTCCCTCAAAGTAACCTCAAACATAGTGTTGAAGCTATATTGGGTGATGAATGCCTTCGCCAGTTCTTTCCAATCTCTCTTCGTTCCCAGAGGCAATGCATGAAACCACACAAGGGCAACTCCTTCCAGATAGGCACTGAACAGCCCTAGGATCTGTTCCTCCGTCAGAATTATGTGCTTCATTGCTGCGACATATTAGTTCACATGGGCGGTAGGATCCCCAGTTCCATCGAACTTCTTCATGTCCGGGAGTTGGAATTTCAAAGGCAAAGCAGTCGTCGATAAGCAGTTCTTCAAGTTATAAAAATCCTGACTCCCGAAGCCTACCCCACGTAGATCATGCACTTCCTGAGTGATGTGCTGCTTCCATTCCTCTTCCCTTTTCTTTCTCTTCCCCAAACTGCTTGTTACGCAATCCTGATAGTTATCTCCAAAACGGGGACCCGTGCTCACAATGTTCTCAGTTGGTTTACCGCCACTCTTGTTACTCTTAATTGCAAGCTCGTCCAGCTGGACTAAAATTATGGTTAACTGATCGTTGAGGTTGTTTACCACTCTTTCTAACCCTGATATTCTCTCATCTGGCGTAGACATACTGATCGAAGACTGAGCTGATTCGGACAACGATGATTCGGACATCACAACTGCTGATTTGGAACTGACGATCCGTAACTGATCAAACTGCCTGACTAGCCGGTTACTCTCGCGAAACCACAACCGCTTAATGGTGACGTCTGCATAAGCAACACTCGTTTCAGTATATATGCATGATTTATATGCATGAGTCGTGGTGTGTGCGTTTATTTATTTACGGATATATAAGATAAGAAAAACAAACGTCAGTCTAATTACACGTATCACAACATCTCTCTTCCACCCTTATTCCTCCACACACTCGATGGTCCAAGTCTCTTTCCTATGATTTTGGTTTGGGGCTCACCTTGCGGTCCAGGGGACGCGTGATGCCGTCGATTATTACGGAAAAAGTAAATCATCCATCAGACAATACAGTTCGTTTTGACATATCAACGTTTAGTGACTAAGATATCGACCAAGTTGGATTGTCCTTTTGGAATAACTCATCTTTTGTCATTTTGCGAGACGCATTAGTTTGGGTTTTGACTCCCTTTGAGCGCATCTCGGATTTTAGACGTGGTACAAGTTATTCTTCTGGTTCAATCATTCGTTATTGACAATGACTCGTTCCCTTTTATTCGCGTGGGTTCGTGTCTCGATTTTTGGATTACGACGGGATCTTTTGGATCTATCGAGAGACGCAACCACGTGTTTGTTTAGTGATGAAATCACTTTTCGGATTTTTTCCTTAGGGAATGGACTCATCGCGTAACGCGTTTGTTTTTAGCGTCAAGGATCCGCTCGCTCATTTTGGCTACGTGAAAAAGACGGTGAGTCTTATTCGAGCGCACGATAATCCTTCGCCTATTAACAACTCTTTATTTCTTCCAATTTACGGGATATACTATCCTAGCGTGGTTATAGAAAATCAACATTTCGTTGAATCGCATGCTTATTCGAAGCAGGGATATTACCGCTCTCCTCATTTAGACACGAATTGAGCAAACACGTCAATCGGGCCATATTTCTTGTGGTTTTGGTAACGGTCGAAATGATCGAGCCATTAGTCAAACCCACAGTCTCGTCCATATGGCGCAATTATGCAGTTTAGCTTAATTCAGCTTTATGATTTTAAACGGCGTATATACCGGCTTGAGGCACGTATTTAACGACATTGGTTCATTTTATTTAACTACCCTCGGGATGGATATACATCGTAGATACAGAATGACTTTGGTCGTTTGTTTATTTTCTTTTATTTTTTTTAGTCACTTTTGCGGATACATCCATTTCTCTTAAGAACAACACAAGGCGTAACGTAAGAGTTTGTCTTTTATTCGGAAGGGACGGGCCATGTTTGCAAAACTCTTTACGTTACAACGGGGTCGTTCAAAACAGAAATGTTCTTCGTTTTCGTTTCGTCATAATCTCGTTTTATCCCAACCTATTTAAAGAATGTGAATAACGGCTACTGTTAATATAGTCTTTTGAATCGAGATATAACTATCCTTAATACCAAACCAATTCATACTAATACGTGCTTACGTCATAGCGCATTTCCTGAACATGTGCCTCCTTCGGGACATGGAAATGGACCAGGCGGGTTGCACAAGTTCATTCATACGAGATGACTAAGTCGTCTTTAGTTCGAATCGTTACGATGTTTTGGGGTAGTTTGTATATCGGTTTAAGAGTATATATTAACGTATCGTTTCATTTTCTTTATATATTTTAGGATTAGACACGTATCATGGCAATTTGAAAACACGAACTGATTCATTTAAAACATCAAAAATGGTAACGGGTAATCCTATGGCAACTTCTAAGGCTACTATATGCTGACACGGCTGATCGCGGGACCTCACAGGACCGCACAAATTCGCCCCTAACGAATGGATGGGGACCCTTTGGCGCCTTACTGTAAGGGGGGGAACTTACGCTAGCCTCTTTCGAGCGACGAATGGACTCTCGCTAGAGGTTTCGCGGAAATTACCCAAAAGGTTTGCAATAATGCTTATGAATGCATACGAAAAGAAATAATACGATCCGTCCCCGTTAAGGGCTTAATACACGCCTTCCGGAATCAAATTTCTCGCTTCCCCAGCAGAGTCGCCACTTGTTAGCTAAAGGTGCCGAACGGCCTCGCCCGGGCGGACCGGGGGGTATGGAAGAGTCGCCACCCACGAATGGGAAAATGAACACCGATCCCTTGCGGGAGACCGGTGAGGGTTCGGGAAACTTAGGTACGAGCCGAGAAGGCTAGCTCCTTTCCGGAGAAAGGCTACTAGGCACCCCGACATCGCCCGGTTATGAACCACCGGCCTCCTACTCAGCGTGTTAGGCGATAACGGACTAATCGTATATTTTTTTAAGTTTAAAATTCATTTGAAACCTTTTCTTTCTCGCTTTGAAAACCGTTTTGAGCATGTTATTGAAAGCCATTTTATTAAAGAATCACCCATTTTGCATGAATTTAAAGCGTATAGGAGAGAGAAGGGGAGAAGAAAGAATTGATTTATTCACGGTGTGATTTATGCTTCAATTTATACATTAACTCTAAACTAACCTCATTCCCCAAAAACGAGTTTATTTACACGGTTCGTACCTTAATCGCCGTTGGAACGATTTAGGTACGTTTCAAAACCCCGTTAATTTACATGACATCGACTCGAATCGCCGTTGGAACGACTCGAGCGTTTGAAAACGTGGGATAAGAAGTTTTAACGAAAAACGTGATTAAGCATACAAGTCCATTTCTTTTTCTACAAAACCGTTTAGTTTGGAAAACGATTCAAAACTCTATTATTTAGAAAGAAAAACGATTTTAATTACAAGATTTGCTTAATCCGTCGTTGGAACGAATTAAGGTTTTAAAACGTGATATTTTGAAAATCAATTGAAAGTGATAACGAACCCGAAATCTTTTATTTATTAGAAAAACCTATAGAGTACTTTTTAATTAAAAACTCAAATTAAAACCCCTTTTTTTACCTTTTAACTCCTCCCTTTAGACTTGAGCCCCTCTTTATCTAATTAAACCCCATGAATGTAATTACAATATATAACCCATTAGATCCACAAATCACCTAGTCCATAATTACCCAAAAATATATACTTATATAATCTAAGAATAAGAGTAACTAGTAAATATACACATAATAAAAAATAATAATTATAACTATAAGTTAATAATGAAAATAGAGTAAGGGAATGATAAATACTATAGATATATATGTGTATAAATAAAAGTAAAAATATGGCTATGTATATTGTACTTTAATCCAAATAAAAATATGTGAAAATACTAAATAATATTAATAGATAGAAAAACTAATATTTGACCCAAAACACCCCCAAAATAGTATTTGTACATAAAATCAAGTAAATACACCCTCAATATTAATAAACCCAAAAATGCTAATACCATAAAAATATCAATTAATTAATTAATCCAAAAATAAATAAAATGAAAAGATAAAAAAAGCAACCTCATCCATACCTAAAAAATATATGTATGGACAACCCTAAAATTGAGAATAAAATGCATTAAGTATCCTATCATACCCATATCCCTATATTTACAATATTTCAACCCACCAAGACATACCCAAATAATTAATAAAAACTTAATAACCCAAAAAGGTATAAAGAAAAACTCACAAACAATCCCTATTTTAACTAAGAATCTCAAATGAACCCAAAATAATGACTATAAAAAAATCCATAAATAAATAACTAATTATATAATAATGATAAACTAAATACACCCATCACCCCCGCCATATATATATATATATATATATATATATATATATATATATATATATATATATACTTAACATAATAAACTAATTCCCCCACCTCTGCCGCATATATATGTATAATGGCAAATATCAGGATCAGCCCCTGATTTATTTAAAAATTCAGAAAAGGACCCAAAACACAATAAAACAAAAAGATAAAAATATCAGAAACAGTCCTTTTGAAGTTTCAGATTTATAAAAAATATTAGATCTAGTCTATTTTATCATTTTAGCCCCCCAACTACCCAAATCGGGTCATGGCTTATAACGGAGGATTCTAAAACGACGTTTTATTGAAAACAATGGTTCAAAACATTTGTAAACACACGGATCTACGACATTGGATCCCGAACTACCCTTAAATCGGGTCACGGTTCGTATTGGGATCCAAACGAAGTTTTTTATTTCAAAACCAAAACCAAATACTTGTTCAAATGCAAAACGAAAAATTAATTTAACAAATCAAAATAATCAATGTGCAAAAACAAATAAATAAGTAGATCTATACAATAAAAATGTAATAAAGAATGAAATGGGTCTAGTTCCTCGGATTGTTACCTTTCAATCGGCAACAGAGTCCAAATCAAGTCGATTGATTAGTGTTTTAGAGTCGGATTTTTTGGTTTTTTTGAGAGGATTCGGGTCTCGGTGAACTTACGCTAGCCTCTTTCGAGCGACGAATGGACTCTCGCTAGAGGTTTCGCGGAAATTACCCAAAAGGTTTGCAATAATGCTTATGAATGCATACGAAAAGAAATAATACGATCCGTCCCCGTTAATGGCTTAATACACGCCTTCCGGAATCAAATTTCTCGCTTCTCCAGCAGAGTCGCCACTTGTTAGATAAGGTGCCGAACGGCCTCGCCCGGACGGACCGGGGGGTGGACACCTCATGGCGACATAAGCGGTGATTGGCGCCGAAAGCAACCAATCGTGGAATCAAGCTGCTCGGTAGGACCGGAGCTCGGAGTATGGAAGAGTCGCCACCCACGAATGGGAAAATGAACATCGATCCCTTGCGGGAGACCGGTGAGGGTTCGGAAAACTTAGGTATGAGCCGAGAAGGCTAGCTCCTTTCCGGAGAAAGGCTACTAGGCACCCCGACATCGCCCGGTTATGAACCACCGGCCTCCTACTCAGCGTGTTAGGCGATAACGGACTAATCGCATATTTCTTTAAGTTTAAAATTCATTTGAAACCTTTTCTTTCTCGCTTTGAAAACCGTTTTGAGCATATTATTGAAAGCCATTTTAGTAAAGAATCACCCATTTTGCATAAATTTAAAGTATACAGGAGAGAGAGAGGGAGAAGAGAGAATTGATTTATTCACAGTGTGGTTTAATGCTTCAGACTATACACTAACTCTAAGCTAATCTCACTCCCCGAAACGAGTTTATTTACATGGTTCGTACCTTAATCGTCGTTGGAACGATTTAGGTACGTTTCAAAACCCCATCAATTTACATGACACGACTCGAATCGCCGTTGGAACGACTCGAGTGTTTGAAAATGTGGAATAAAAACTTTAACTCCAAAAACGTGATTAGGCATACAAGTCCATTTATTTTTTGTACAAAACCATTACGAAACGATTCAAAACTCCATTATTCACAATCTAAGAAATGATTTTAATTACAAGGTTCGCTTAATCCGTCGTTGGAACGAATTAAGGTTTTAAAACGTGATGTTTTAGGAAATCGTTTGAAATGATGAAAAACCTTTTATTTACATTTTAAGAATGTCTAGAAAAACTTTAGTTTCAATAACCAAATTGAAATCTCTTTTTGTGGTTTATTTTCCCCTTTTTTACTCGATTGAACCTTACTTGAACATAATCACAACAATTAACAATCTAATCTCGATTCACCCAACCAAATACATTTGAAAGAATATATATGTAAGTATGAAAATAGAGTAAATATACATAGATATACATATATACAAAAAGGGTAGTAATAATACAAAATTTAGAAAATAACACGTATTAAGAAGTAGAAGTAGTAATAAAAAATAATATTGGATATAATATACTTTTATTTTAATTAAAACATGTAAAACGATGAACATGGTTCATAAATATAAAAAATACATCATAACCCAAAAACCAATTAATCCCCAAAAAGTCACAAAAACTACACATATATACTTATATATAATTTTCAAAACCAAATCAATATGAATTAAATTTTTAACATAACATAAGTAGATATATAATATGTAGATAATAATTATATAAACCAAAAATATATTTATCAAATATTTTACATAATTAAATAGAGATATATTTAAGAAGAAATGTCAAAAAGGTAAGAAAAAAGTTCAAAAATGGATATTTAAGGTTCCAGCAGATCTACCGACGGTCCGTCGGTAAACAGCTATGAGTGACAGAAAATACAGATTTACAGAAACAGTCCACAACTTTCCAGATTTATTCAAAAGCTTTAGATTAGATCTATTCTATCATTTCGGATCCCCGAACTACCAAAATTGGATCATAGTCTATAACGGAGAATCCTAAAACGATGTTTCATTTTAAAACGTTATTTAGAAATATTTTCAAAACTTATATTTACAACGTTTTTAATTCCCGAACTACCTCTAAATCGGATCACGGTTCGTATTGGGATATTAAAAGACGAGGTTTTTTATTTCAAAACAAAAATCGAATCTTTATTTTAACACGAGACGGAAATAAATAAATACGGGAATTTAAATAAGACGTGATAAATAAATGACGAAATAAATAAAAAACTATAACATAAAAATAAATAAAGAAAAATAATTTAAATGAAATAAAATGAGTCTAGTCCTCAGATAATACCTTAGGATCGGTATCTGACAGTCGAAGTCGTTTGATTCCACGAGTTATGATTTTCCGGTGTTTTTTGTGTTTTCGATAAAATATTCAACTTTGGAAAATTTGGATTTTTTTGGGAAAAAAAATATTTTCTTCAAAAAATTAACTTTCTCTCTCTAAAAATGTTTAGAGTGAGAAAGCTCCAAAAGATCCCCCTCCTCTCAAATGCATGGGGATTCGTGCCTTTTATAGGCACGGATCCCGGAATCTTTGGGCGACGCCCGGCTAAAGTTGGGCGTCGCCCAAAGTAGGTTGGGCGAACGCCCAACTTCAGTTGGGCGACACCCAACATGCATTGGGCGTCCGCCCAACAAAAGTTGGGCGTTCACCCAACGAAGGTTGGGCGTTCGCCCACCGCAGTTGGGCGCTCGCCCAGAGGCTACCGGGCGTGCGCGCCCAGCGGCCGTCGGGCGTGCGCCCCGCGCTGTCGGGCGCGCGCGCCCAGCGGACGTCAAGCGTGTGCCCCGCGCTGCCGGGCGCGCGTCCAACTGTCGTCGGACACGCGTCGGCTGCCGCTAGGCGTTCGCACCACGTCGCTGAGCACTCGCGAGCCGTCCACTTGACGACCGCGACTCCCATTAACTTCTTCCCTTTTTATTATATATTTTTGTTTTAAAACTTCCGGAACCAACCGCTTCGACCGTCTTGTTACAGGTTTTCGTCACAGGTCCTCCGACTCGATGTCTATAACAACCCTAAGTAAAATCGACACAAAAATCTCATTCTCATCATTAAGAAAGAAGCTTGCATTCACTGTGCTACAAAGAGTCTATATTATTCATTTACGTTGACAGATGAACTAGAAAAGGAAAATGCTTTACTAAAGTTTATGTTTAACCTCCCTCTAGTCATAATTAGTTATGGTTATTATTGTGGAGCCTGTACTAGCCACTAACTTATGAGTTATGAATTACCATTTGGTGATATTATGGGTTGTCCATTTACCTTTACCTCCTTCTTTTGTCATGTCATGCTTATATGAAGCATTGTAAACTTCAAGAGAGTGACAAAGTTGCATCAGTGTCAGGGGCGGAACCAGGGGGGTTGGAGGGGGCTCCAGCCCGGCCGGCCGCCCGAGAATTAAGAAAAAAAAAATATTTTCGTAATGGTGTTTCGTAATATTTTAAAAAGAATTATATTGACTCTATGTAGTATTATATCAATGTTTAAAAGTAGATGAGATGGTTAAGGATGCTTGCTTTTATTTGAGAGGTTTGTGTTCAATTCCCTTCAACCTCATTTTCTTTTAAAAAGCTTTTATTTATTTTAATTTTTATTTTTCAATAATTATAAAAACATATTACCATTATTAATTAATTTAAATGGACTCTTTATTTTTATTTTTATTTTCATAACACTTTTGAATTCATTTTTAATATGTCTTTACCATTAAAAAAAATAAACATATTTAATATTCATTTTTATTGAGGCTAAAAATTTTTTGCCCAGTCCTAACGGGTTGGACTTTGAAAATTTACCGTCAACCGCACAGTTAATTTTGTTTTTTTTAACGTTTTGAATTTTTTTTTTTGATATGTTTGAGCCCCAGATCATTCGGGGTCCTGGTTCCGCCACTGATCAGTGTTGATGGTTTTGTGATTAATTTCATTGGCAAACAGGAGAGATATGCCTTGATATTTTGAAGATCGCCTGTAGTCCATCTTGGATGCTTCACTTTGTTTGCAGTGCAATAATTACTTACATGGGCAAACAAAGCATAAAATAAACAAAGCATAAAAGAAGGTTGAAATTTAACCATATGTGCCTTCTATGTTGCCTTTTGATTTGTATATGAATATATCGATGGTATATTGTTTCTGTTGCTTTGGTCAGTCAATCTTCATGCATTGACTAGAGTTATGAAATTTTATTCTATCACGTCTTAAAATTGTTTACTCCCTAATATGTATGAACTTTAATCTTAAACATCTTAGTATAATTATGGTTTTTTATTATATTATATTGAAATTGCCCATTTCACTTGAATTGATTTTGATAATTGTTTCACGTTTCTGTAGATGTGTATAGTTTTTAAATGACAATAAAGAAACAAGCAAGAAGTATTTCTAAGATTCTAAAGTGAGAAAATTGTGCAATGCATGGCCTAAACAACTTGAAATTTAAGTAATTTGCATAGTTGTTAGAATCGTACGATTCACGATTTGAATCGTACGATTCGAGTAGACTCCATTTCTAGTCAACTCTATAGGTAGAATCGGGAACGTCCAAAATCGGTGGTGAATTGGACGATTCGATGGTGAATCGTCTGAGGCGTCCGATTCTAACGATTCTCGAATGTGAAGAAGAAAACTGCATTAATTAAATCTTTTGGAATCTGCACAGTTCCATTAAATATAAGATTCATGAATGTTTTTTGTGTGACCCTATACAACCAATAAAAATTAAAGTAAATGAATAAAAAATTATAAAAAAATCAATAATTAAAATTAAAATTCAAAGAAACAGATACAAATTACATTAAAAGTTAAAACTCGCAATTTTTTAAAATTCCATTTATATACACAAATACTACCTTTTTCCAACTTTTTTTGCTTTCTTACAAAATTTTCTTCTTGTTTCCCGTGGTGGACGTGGAGCACTTACATAGTACACTTACATTCCTTGATGACGATGAATGATTTGTGAATTAGTTTTTATTTAGGATGGTATTTGATTTGAATTTGAATTTTTTTAAGTAATTACTTTATATTTTAATTTGTTTTTAAATTAAAATTGCATTTCTAGATTAATACTTTAAATTCAACATGGTAACTATTTTATTTTTTTTATAATATTAAGATTGGAACTGAATCTTATGATTCGATTCATGAGTCACGATCCACAAAATGAGGATTTAGATTCACGAGTCTTAGTTCATTCCTGCCCCTATCGCCATCCCTTAGAGTCGTTCCTTGCTCAGGCCTTCTACTCCGACGCCACCCACTCCAGATCGGGTCGTTACAACGCGCTGGTCCCAGTCCCAATAGTTGCTCTTTCAAGATCATACGGCTATGTGAATGGGTGGAAGGGACCTCCCCACCCCCCCACCCCACATGGCCAAACAGTTCCATTCACATCATAGATGAATATTCTCTTCTTAGATCAGACGGTTGTTGTGTGTTTTTCGGATCGGGGGTTGACAATTACCTATGTTTCCAAGGTATTTCCATGGAATATTCCTAAGCGTATCACAATTTTTTTCAAAGTACCTAAAAGGTTGACTGTGTTACTAATATAGTTACAAGTGACCAGCAAAAAAATTATACGAAACAGTCAGCTTATTGACAAATTTATTTGGAATGTCTAATGTGATAGTTAAATAACAGTCAAACCAAATTTTTCAAATATTCGGCACCATATAGCTAAAATTAATCCTGCTTCAAAACGTTAGAGTTAAAGCATCATTTCCTTCAAAAACTTTTTTTTTTTTTTGAAATAAAGAGTGTAACCTATTAATGCGACAAAATATCCTTACAAATATTAAGACCTTATTCCTGGAACATGGGCCAAGTTTGGTCAGGCCCGATGTGGGCCCATACTTTTAGGCCCATTAGTTATTCCTTGATTATACACTCTTTTTGTTAAAATAACTTCTAAAAATTAACTTAAAATAGAATAATTAAAATAAAGTAAATTATTTTATTAAACATATCAGATTCTCAAATCCTATATTATTTTAGTCTGATTTTATATATATCCAATCCAATTATTAGAGTGGAAAGTTATGGAAGGTAAAATCATAAATAATTTGAGTAGATATATGAATTATTATTATGTTTGGTAAATTAATGAACTTTTTACAGCACAATTTGTAGTTTATATGATTTTTAGACGTTTGTTTTTTATTTAATACACATATTTGCCCCTGTGTTTTCGCGGAAAAAAAGATTTACCCTTAAATCAAATAAACCTATAAAACTATCCCTGAATTTTCCATAAACCTGCAATTATACCCTAATCTGACGGCGCTGCTAAACGGCGATTGCATCAAACCTTCTTGTCTCCAAAAAAATTGGATGACGACAATCAAAATTCATTTGGTTTCTTATTCTTTTCTATTGCTATTGCTTTTAGATTAATTAGGAGGTTTAGACGCTATTTTATTAGGTTGATTGAACTTTTATGAAAATGAATTTTGACCAATCTGTCCTTCTAACTTGCTTTTAATCGAAATTGAATGTGCATATTTTTTTCTGTTTGTGATTGGTTGTTCTTTTCTGAAGTTTTTCTGGAGATAAGAAGGTTTGATGTCATCGCCGTTTAACAGCTCCGTCAGATTAGGGTATAATTGCAGGTTTATGGAAAATTCAGGGATAGTTTTGTGGGTTTATTTGATTTAAGGGAAAATCTGTTTTTTCGAGAAAACACAAGGGCAAATATGTGTATTAATCCTATAATTAATAATGATTGATGCATTTTTTGAATCAAGTATATTAATATTTTATAGATTATATTTGTCTAGTTGCATTATATGGTAAAATTTTAAATTACATTAAGGAAAATGTCCTTTAGAATTTGAATAATGGGAACGGAAATTCCTACGGAGAAATGAATCCCCGGACATTTTTTTTCCATTTTATCAATAGAGACGGAAATGAGAATTCCTCATCTAGACGGAGACGGGAATGGAGAGATTAGCCTACATCTTCTAGTACTGTTTAAGTGTATGCCACCTATTAAGAAGATAAAATCTTAGAAATATTTTAACCTTGGGCTGAATTTGGTCAGGCCTGATATAGGCCCATAATGTTAGGCCCATGAATTATTTCTTGAGAAATTTACATGAAGATACATTTTTGAAAAATAATTTACGATTATGTCAAGTCATAATTTATGATTATGTTAAGCTAATAAAATCATTATTTTTAATAGTATGTTTTAAGAATTAGAGTTTATAAATTAAGGGTCTAAAATATATTATCTAGGTTTAGAATTTATGAATAGGAGTTCAAATTTTTTTAATCAGGGTGTAAAATCATACTTTATTTGTTATATATAGAAAATAATGACATATTCAGTATTAAATTTGATAATATGATATAGTTGTAATTTTATAATTAATTATGATATTTTTGCAGGAAGCCCTTTCTTCTTTGATCATAAACCATTTTAGGAGTAAATTACACCAATGGTACCTGAACTTTACCCTAATTCACACTTTGGTACCTAGATTACATTTTGTCTCAAAAATATACCCGAAGTAACGATGACCAGACAATTAAGTATATTTTACCGGTTAATGACCGGTCAATGCGATTTTGACAAGTAAATTACACTGATGGTACCTGAACTTTATCCGAATTCACATTTTGGTACCTAGATTTCATTTTTTCTAAAAAATACACTTCAAGTAAAGATGACTCAATGTTTTAGTATATTTGACTGATTAGTGATTGATCAACCCGAGTTTGACCATTTTAAATTAAAAATTGAGACCAATCATACACTCAATTAACATAAAATTATAATAATGTCATTTAACTCATAAATGACAATATTATAATTTTATATTAATTGAGTGTATGGTGAGTCTCAATGTTTAGTTTATGTTATCCGGTCACTAACCGATCAAATGAACTAAACCTTTCAATCACCTTTACTTGTGTTATGTTTTTAGGATAAAATAAAATCCAGGTACCGAAGTGTGAATTATGGTAAAGTTCGGGTACCATTAATGTAATTAAGTCATGAAACTCGCGTTGACCGATCATAACTGATAAAAATATACTAAATTGTCCGGTCATCGTTACTTCAGGTATATTTTTGGGACAAAATGTAATATAGGTACCAAAGTGTAAACTATGTAAAGTTCAGATACCATTGGTGTAGTTTACCCACCATTTTAGTTAAAAATAACTTTAAAAAAATTAACTTAACAAATAAGAAACGAAAAACTAAAATAAAACATAAATTGTAAATCTTTTTTCCTGATTGATTTTTTATTAGAAAATATTAAGCCATTCATCTTTTATCTTTTATCACATTAAGTCTCTGATGATCATAAAAGTTAGTTTTGAATATAAGAATCAATTAACAAAGTGTTATTCGTGAAATTTCACGTGCCTTAAATTTTTTTTTAACAGTTCGAAACAGTTTTTAATAGGATAATGTCTAAAAAGAACCTTATGCTTTCACCTTTTATGAAACTGGTATATGTAAATTTGTTTTTTTGTTCAAACGCGGTCTTAAGTTTTTGTTTTGCTTAAAAAAGAGAAATGTTTAGTTTGATACTATAAATATGACTGTAACAATCACGAAATGAAAAATTTGAACAGTTAAGTTGTTTAGTACTACATCTACTATGAAACCAAATTTTTCATTTTTCCAAAATCATCATTCTCGGAGTTTTCTCTCTCTAAACATTCAATTTCCCTCTCTTCACCAACCAACATCTAAATAACAACAAAGTTAAAAAAATTGAAGAATTAAAGTTGCGTCTTTAAATTTTTCAACTTTGAATCGCAATTTTGATGTTCTTGTTTTTAAGTTAAAAAACAAAAAAGCCCAACCATCTTTTTGTCGCAAATGAAAACTTTAGTCCTATTTGAACAATTTTTTTAGAAAAATGCCACATTGATAAAAAAAAGTAAAAACTCATAATTTTTTTATTTTTATTTTTTTACTTTACCCTATAAAAACCATCAAAAAAATCTCATTAGAAATAGGGGAAAATTACATAGAAATTCATGTTTTAAAAACTATTTACAACTATGTCATAATTTTAAATTATTAAGCTAGTAAAATCAGTACTTTTAATATATGTTAAGGATTGAAATTTATAAATTAGAAGTCTATAACATATTTTTTAGGGTTTATGATTTATGAATTGGAGTCTAAAATTTTTAAATGACGGTATAAAATCATAATATAAAGAGAATTCTGACATATTAAGAATTAAGTTTGTTGATATGACTAAGTTGTAATTTTGTCCTCAACTATGATATTCATGTAATTGACCCCTTAAGACCTTATTCTTGTAACAGCCCAAAATTTGGGCTTGAGTTTGGTGAGGCCCGAAGTGAACCCATACTGTTAGGCCCATGAGTTATTGCTTAACAATAAACTTTTTTTTTTTTTATTAAAATAAATGGCCTAATACATCACGAGCTATCTGAACTTATCCATAAAAATAGATTGACTTTCTAAACTTAGTAAGTGTCACACCAAGTCGTTGAATTTGATTATTTCGTAACACGAACTTCCTGAACTTGTCTATAAAAGTATATTAACTCTCTGGACTTTATAAATATCTCACCAACTCCATGAACTTGGTTATTCCGTACAAAAACATATTAAACCTAAATTCTAAACATACATCTTCATCTATTCGAGAGGTAATTTTTTCTCTTCTCCTACCTTTCAACCCAGTATAAGAGTTAGTGTCGCAGGTTTGAGAGATCGAATGGATGAAGATTGAGAGTTAATATTGTTGTTGTATAAACTTAATTACTAAACCACCAATATTTTAGGGAGTTGGTGAGACAATTATAAAGTTCGGAGAGTTGATCTACTATTATGGACAAATTCAGCGAGTTTATGATACGAAATAATCAATTTTAAAGAAGCTGATAAAACACTTGCAATGTTTAAGGAGCCAATGTACTTTTATTAGGGATGCAAATGGGGTGGAGATTCCCCGTCCCCATCAGTGACCCGCTCCGGCCCCGATAAGGATCCCCATGGGACATGGATGAGGATAATTTTGTCCCCCGTGATGGGGATGGGGTGAGGATGGGGAAAGGTATCCCCGCCCGCCCCGTGAGGATCCTCGTCCCCGTCCCGTTAATTCCCAATGGGGATCCCCGATTATTCTCCGTGATAATTGATTTTTTTTTTGGATGATTTTAAGTACATTTTAATTAGCTGATTGGTTGTTTTCAAGTTTTAGTTTTTTTTATTTGAAAATTTAGAGAATGATACTATTTCTTAAACGTTTTTGCCTTTATTGATTTACTGATTATTTTAAACATAAACGGTGATTCCGTGCGTGAATAGTGAATGTGAATAACGTTTTTGGAATATCTGTAAACGGGGAATGGGGATCCCTGTGGGGACGGAGATTTCCCGCAGGACAGGGATAAGGATCAGTTTGTCCCCATTTAGCGGGATGGTGAATCCCCGACCAGTCGAGAACGGGGATAGGAAATGCATTCCCCGTCCCGTTCCGCTCCGCTCTGTTTACATCCCTAACTTTTATGAACAAGTTAAGAGCTAGTAATGTATTAGGTTTTTAAACATTAGGGTTAAGGTGCAAAAATACCCCTAACGTTTTGGGCCAGGAGCAATTTTACCCCTAACGTCTAAAATGATGCAATTTTACCCCTAACGTTGGAAGCCAAGAGCAATTTTACCCCTAACGTTAATAAATTGGGTCAATTTGAGAAATAATTCATCAAACTGTCTTCTCGGTTATGAATCTTGTCATCTACACTTCATACGTGTGTTATTTTATCAGTAACAAATCATAAACATACGTTGGGATGTGAAAAAAATAAAAAAAATAAAAAAATATACTGTCTTTTTGTACGAATTAGACAAATAAATTCAAAAAATTCACCAAATTTATAAATATTAATCTCAAATTCTAATATTAAATTATAAAAAACATGAAAACCTTTTTTCAGAACGAATTGTTATGCAATTGGTGCTGAATAAAGAACAAAAATATCTGTGTTTTATAATAGTGTTTGAAATTGACCCAATTTATTAACGTTAGGGGTAAAATTGCTATTGACTTTCAACGTTAGGGGCAAAATTGCACCATTTTAGACGTTAGGGGTAAAATTGCTCCTAACCCAAAACGTTAAGGGTATTTTTGCACCTTAACCCTACAAATTAACTTATCAAATAAGAATAGAATAATTAAAATAAATCAAAAAGTGTAAATAACTTTTATTAAACATATATCTGATTCTCAAATCCTATTTGATTATAATCTGATTTTATATCCAGTCCAATTATTAAAGTGGACAATTTATGGAAGGTAAAATCATAAATAAATTTCAGTTACTAAATATAATATATGATTAAAATATTAAAATTGAATTGCCTCTCTATAAATTAACATCAATACCTGTAAAAAACATACATAATCAATCTATTATCTACTACTGAAAACATGAAAAACATTTCAATTTTGTTCATCCTTTTGCTATCTTTCTTCATTTCATCTGGTAAGTTTTTATGAATTATGATCATTGGATCAGTGATATTTTTTGGTACACATATATCATTTGAATTATGTAACGACAAGTAAAAAGTAATTGCGGAATAGAAATTCTATTTATTGATTATAACGTGTTTTTGTAAAAATATAATAGGGTAATTTTATCAATACATTAAAAAAGTAGGAATTTTAGAGGCGGAATTTTTCTTCTGTAGTGACGGTTTTCACCACCTCTACAGAATCTATGAGTGTTTTCAAAACCGTCACAAAATCGTCTATATTACAGGCGTTGCTACGTCAAGTGACGGTTTTCATAAGGCATCAGGGTAAGTTTATGTAGGGACAATTTTTCGATGGTTTTGCAATAATTTCGAGCAACAGTATATACATTATTGTAGAGGCAGTTTTAAAAAATATAGAGGTGTTTTGAAGATTTTTTTTTATATTTATTGATTTTATATATAATATTTGAATACTTTTTATAATAAAATTATAATTTTTTTTATTTAAATCAATAAATATTAAAAAAAAGTCTTCGAACCACCTCTATAATTTCGGCCTCCGTAATATTTATTGATTTTATATATATTTTTTTTTGTTTCTATTAGAAAGGTTAAAAATTGATGTTTTATAAAGCATAACCAAACACGAAATTATCTATTGTTTGGAGTCAAATGTTAAAACAGTTCTGAAACGCTAAAACAAACAACCAGTATAAGTATATAATTAAAATAATTAATGCAGGAGAAGGGGTGGAAATGGGAGAAGCAACGGTAACAAAGACCTGTGATGAAATTTTGCATGGAGGATCGTGTGATATAATAAGATGTAATTTCGATTGTCAGATGCACTATGGAAAGAAGGCTCTTGGTTTTTGCTACTTTGAAGTTTGTGTTTGTCGTTTCCCTTGTTGAGCCATTTCGTTATCCTTGTCGATTCAAACTCCATCATATCATATGTAATAAATTTTATTTATATGACAAAATGATTAAAAAATTAAATTATTAAGTAGCTCATTTATTATTACATAGCCTAATCCCTTAACAGCTTGTATCGCACAAAATCGATAAAAAAGTTAAATAATGGTCGAATCCGTAACAAAATCAATGATTAAGGACTCAATATAAAAAAAAATTATGACGAACTTTATCCTTAAAACAGGCAAAATCAAGAGGCGTAATTATGCGTTTTGCCAAATAAAATGAACATGTTAACTTACAAAATGTCAAACTAGAAAGGAATTAATAAGAAATTTTATTATACGTCTCATACGCAACATTATCTATGCGCTAAGCCAAACTACTCATCTACTCAGATGATGCCACATTAGCAGTTGGGTTAACGTGACAGTCCTCTGTCGAATTTTCGTAGTCTTACAGGTCCTAGCCAGTACCACCAAGAACAGCCTTGAGCTTCTTCACAGTAGCAGTATCAAACAAAGTAGTTTTAACGAGCAATGGTGTCGGTAAATCCCCGCCGAATAACGCGTAATCGAGGAGTTGAAGACCAGGATCAGGATTACTAAAAGTAAAAATCAAAACAGCAGGTGTATTTCCAGCATTTACAATAAAATGAAGCAATCCTTGTGGAAAAACCATAACATCTCCTTTAATAAGTGTCTTAACATAAGCAACATTTGCCGACGAAATAAACCCCGCGGTGACTTTTCCGGAAATAACGTGAATGACTTCGGAAGCAGTTGTGTGAGTATGCAATGGAACGACGCCGTTTGGTGCGAGATCTAGACGGGCAGTGGAGAGACCGAGACCGTTTAAAGCTGGGAATTGGTAGACAAGAGCAGGGGTTACGGCAGAGCCTCTTGGGTTGCTTGTGTTGCCGGCATTTCGTAGGCCGGTGAAGACGAAATCATCGGCAGTGATGTCTGTGTTTTTGCAGGCGTAGCCTGATGGATTTGGGGCACCTTTTAGCTTTGCTATGCAGAAATCTGCAGCATTGGAGGTTCTGAAAGATAAGAGAGTGATAAAAAGAAGGAAAATATGTGACATTTTTGCTTTTTTTGGGGGGTTAGGTAGTCTTGTTTACTTACTATTTTTGGTGTGTGTGTATAGATATATATATATACAAGATGTGTTGTTAATTAGTGATTGGTTATCATTCAATCCAATATAATATAATGATTGAATACATTAGGGGTTGTGAGGTTTAATATAAAAATTATTATAGTTTAATGGCTTAATATATTATTACTCTCGACTTATTCAAAAAGTTTGATATTGCGCAAAATATAATCCAATAATCATTTGGTTCCAAAAAAAAAAGTAAATTACATGGTAAAGATGTATTGCACGCACCTTAAAATGTCATTAAATAATGCATAGAATTTATTAAAACATAATAAAAAAGAAATTCTTACTCAGATAACTGTAAAACTTATTATATTAGAATCGGATATCCCGACATTCGTTGTTTTGCTTTTCTAAGGCGTGTGCAACACACTTTTCGCATGTAACTTACATTTCTTTTTTTTTTGCAATCGAGTGAATAATTGATTACATTTTACGCAAATTGAGGTGACTTTCTGAATATTTTATGTAAGTTGATGAGGCTATCGAGACACTTTCAAAATTCAGAGGGCCAATCAAGCTTTTTGAACAAGTTTAGGGGGCAAATGATGTAGCTTAATCATTTTAAGTTTTCTTTTAGTTTAAATGATTGCTTGACATGATACCAGAGTCTATTAACGTGGTCAAGAGTTCGAATCCTAACATACATATTAAGATGAGTATGTGATGTAAGCACTTTAACTTCAGAAGGGCGTGCTGAGTGTGTCATAGTGTAATATAAATATTTCAGTTCAAACTATGGTTCCTTAGTCTTTTAATAACTAAGTATTCGACGGTTCAAATCCTAACAGCCTTAAAAGAAAATTTGCGAGAGATGAATCTTTAACTATCAGTTTAAACTTTTAGTTCAAATGGTTTATTGACATGATCCTCTAAACTAGGTTCAAAAAGCTTACGGGGCCGTGACATGATTACTCCTATAGTGCTATACGACAGAGTAAGAGACAATTTGGCATGTAACACTTTAACACTTTAACCATTGTTAATAAATCACTTTAAACAGAATGAAAGATTAAATTTAATCCTAACATTTTAAGGGAAGTGTAGATTTAGTCCTAATGTATGAAATAATTGCAAATCTAACCCTAACATTTTCAAACAACATCAATTTTAGCCTTACATCATCAAAAATTTGAAAAGACGGTCTGACTTTTATTTAATTCAGACATTTGAAACATCAATTACACCTAAGATATTTAGTGTACTGGTGTTCGCTATGGTTACTTTGTTTTTTACAAAGTACCGTTACTTGGTGTGGTTGTACTAGCAACACTATTACTAAAAAAACATATTATAATGCTAACAACCAAGTCTGCTATATATTAAAAAAAACTGTCAAAGTGTTGAAAATATTTACTGTGTTTTAAA
Source organism: Euphorbia lathyris (assembly GCF_963576675.1). Taxonomy (NCBI): domain Eukaryota; kingdom Viridiplantae; phylum Streptophyta; class Magnoliopsida; order Malpighiales; family Euphorbiaceae; genus Euphorbia; species Euphorbia lathyris. The sequence continues at coordinate 4,287,984 of NC_088915.1, read as the reverse complement.
TATAGTTAGAAATAAACAACAAAAAATATACGAAACTGCTTCAGTTTATACATAAACTTGTTCGGAAGGTCCGACGTGACCGTTAAATAACAGGTAAACTAGTTTTTTTCGAAAGTTTTGGTAACGTATAATTAAAATTGATTTTGTTGGATACGTTAGGGTTAAATTTATAGCAGTTCGTATATTAGGCCTAAATATGCATTCTTTCAAAATTTTAGGATTAGATTTGTTTTGTCCAAATAAATTTAATAATTGAGTTTAAGTAAATTGATAAAATCAATAGGTCAATCAATTTTTTTACCCCCACGGGACCCTTTAAGTGTCAAGTAGTCTATATAAATATAATTACTGAAAACTTATAGAATACTCAATGCATGCCATTATGTATGTGGAAAAATGGCTATATTGGAGTCAACGTAAAGTTATATTTATGTAGCAATTATCAAAGCAACCCACATGTGGCAAAGTATCCAAAGTCAAAAGGTATATTTTAATTCTCATCTCACTTTAACAATATATTAGGGGGTGTTTGGTAGCTGCTTTTCGACCTCCTGTTTGTCTTTTCACTTTGAAAATGAGAGTTTAAGGTGTTTGGTTAGACACCTCCTGTTTGCCTTTTGGAGCCGAAAAGTAGCTTTTTATAAAAGCAGGGAATCCCTGCTTTTTGGAACAGCAGCCTTTTCAAACAGCAAACAGCAAACCGTAACAGGAAACAGCAAACAGTAACAACAAACAGCAGATAAAACAAACGGACCCTTAGAGTATCTCCAACAGCCTCTTAAGTTGGCTCTTAAGTTCAAATTTGAGGAGGGAGAATGAAAATTCATCTCCAACAGCCTCTTAGTGGCTCCTCAAATCACTAAAAGCCTCCATCCTCTCTATTAATAGAGAACATCTCTCCACCTCTTAGTGCCTCCTAACTTCATTTTTTATTAATAATTTATTATTGATGTGTCTCTCTCCTCACACTATTGGTAATGTAATAATAAAGAATAATCTTAATAATAAAATAATAAATAAGGAGTGAATATAAGGAGCATTGTTGGAGATGATATATCTTAGCCACTCTTAAATCACTAAGAGTCAATTATTTATATTATTTTTAGAGAGCTCACTAAGAGTCTCTTGGAGATGCTCTTACTATTTTATATGTCTATCGCATCACGCAGGGCCGTCTTAAACTTTTTGGGGTCCTGTGCAAATTTTTTATCAAACCGTTAATATTTAATATAATTTCGTATTAAGAAAATATAAAAAGAAAAGAATCAATGGTAAGGTTGTAAATTTTGAATGGTTGAATATCTAAATCACACATGCACCCAATGCAGTGAAACGGTGTAAATAAATCTTATTGTATTATATTATTATTTTTTAATTTAACCTAATATCTATATTTAACTAAGCACGTCTTAAATTTCGGGGCCTTTATAATTTTGAGGCCCTGTGCGGAAGAGCCCTTGCACACCCTCATCCACCCCTCTGGCATCACGTTGTTATTCGTATAATGAACGAACAGTGACGGAGTTAGGAATTTACACTTTGAATAGTTAATTTTAACCTTGCGGTTGAGGTGTAATTTTTCAAAATCAAGTCCGTTAGAGCTGGAGAAATTATTTTGGCTTTCAACAATCTAAATTATAATAATTTTAGTATATTAGAGGCTAAAAAAATTAAAATTATCCAAGTAGATATCTTTAATTTTTTACAAGTCTAACGTTAATTTCTTAAAAAAATTATAACATTTTTAATTTTTTTATAATTTTTATAAATTAAAATGCAATAAAAAAAGTTAAGTTATTTTCTGTCCTAAAAATAAAAAAAAATTGTTTTGGGGAAAATGGAGTTAAAAAGTGTTATGAAGTAAATAATAACAGTAAAACAGTTATTTAGAAAATAAAATATAAACAAATAAAAGATTTATTAATAAAAATGAACTTTATAAGATTAGAACTTAAGGCATTTTATATTGAAAAATATATCTCAAACCAAACCAACTATTTTAAAATAATTCATCTATTTCATATTACGTGTCTTTTTGTAGAGTTGTACATAAATTAAATTTATTAGGATTTTTTTTGTTTTTCCTTATTTATTGATTCCACTATTTATTTATTACATAATAATCTATTATTTTAATTAATCTCCATAAATCCACATTTTATAGTACACAGAAAGTGATTTAATGTGTATTGATCATATAATATGACATGTAATTTGAAAAAAAAAGCTCTAAAAAGACATAATATGAAACGAAAGGACTAATAATTAATAACACTATAAAACTGTAATATAAATCAATATTAGGAGAGCTACAAAGGGGGCGACAATATTCTACTTAAGGGAGAAGTTAGTCGGGGAATGGGGGAAGCAGAGTCCCCCAGTCCTGGGCTGGCTCTGTACTGTTTTGCCAGTGACATATTTATCTTAAAAAAAGCATTCATCTTCTTACAAATATTATATTTACCCCCCAAAAAAAAGCATATTCTATTAATATGGAATAAATTCATCTATTTTTTTCAAATAAAATTAAACTCTTAGTAAATCCTAATTTATAAATTCTAGATTTTAATTTAAATATATGACGTGATAATAAATTATTAATAACATAGTGCATTGGATATTTATAGACCTAATACTCCTCCAGCCCCCTTAACTTGTCCAAATTAGTCATTTTACCCGCTCAACTTATCGAATGTCCTATGTACCCCCTTAACTCCATAAAAGTGGTATTTCTCACCTCCTCAACTTGTCCATTTATCTCCCCAACTAATAGAATATCCTATTTACCCCCTTAACTCCATAAAAGTGGTATTTCTCACCCCTCAACTTGTCCATTTACCCCCTCCCCAACTCATAGAATGTCATATTTACACCCTTAACTCCATAAAAGTGGTATTTCTCACCTCTTAAAATCGGTCATCGAAGCCTAAATTGATACATTTTTTAAACGTTAAACCTATATTGGTGCTATTTTGTACGTGGAACCTAAATTCATACATCCCCAAAATCATAGGCCTATTTTGGTACCTTTTCCCCACATATAATGTATTTAACTTGTTTATATTAATGTTCTTGTTATTTGTATCTTTTATTCATTCTTTCTCTTTTCTTGATAGTTAAATTTTGATTATCTAATTATTGTAATACTTATTATTATAATAAACACATGAAGGATCAATATAATTATCAAATTAAAACAAAATAAAAAGTTGACATTAAAAATATATATTTTCAAACTCATTTGAATAAGTGCTATTAATTTTGCACTATAAAAGGGTAAGAAGTACCACTTTTATGGAGTTAATGGGGTAAATATGATCGTAAGGTGTGAGAAATACCATTTTTATGGAGTTAAGGGGGTAAATAGGACATTCGATGAGTTGACGAGGGGTAAAATGACTAATTTGGACAAGTTAAGAGGGTGGGAAATACAATTTTTATCTAGTTAAGAGGATAAATAGGACATTCAATGAGTTGGAGGGGTAAAATGACCAATTTAAATAAGTTAAGGGGGCTGGATGAGTATTATGCTATATTTATATAATTTCTCCTCTTAAAGAAGTTATATATAAAAAAAAAAAAAAAAGAATCACATTTAGATGAAGTGTCCATTTCGTTTCATTTTTTAAATTACTTTTTTACTTTTTTTGTTTTAAATATTAGATAAAATATGTTTAGTAAAATTTTTTATTCATAAAAATTAACTAATTTCTACTAATTATCAGCCATAGCAATAGTAAATAATTAACTAACAGTAAACCGTAACAGTAAACCAGAACATATGAAATAAACGAATTTAAAAATTTCTTATATTTACTTTAAATCTACAGAAAGGTTACAATGTTCTAATAGCATAACTTGTACGTAATATTATGCATTTAATGCAATTAATGATTTAATTCATTGACTAAATATTTTGCATTGAACTAAAGAAATTTTCATTACTTGGCGCCGTGAAATTAGAAGGGAAACAAAATTTAATTAATTTATTAAGCATTTAAATATTTGATTATGTGCTCAAGAAATATACATATATTAATCTATACACATATAAATATATTATGATGTATATAATACTTTTAAGGCTCAACTTGTTCAAAAAGTTTGGTTCCGTTCTAAACTTTCAATGTGGTTAGTTTTTTGAATTTGTATAAAATGTTCACATAGCCCTTTTAATTTGTGTAAAATGTACTTAATTAGTCATTCGGTTGAAAAAAAAAGTTGCGCATGGAAGATGCACACAAACCTTAGAATGTTATTACATAATTCATAAAAGAGATTAAAATATATTAAAAGTGAAGTTTTTACTTGCTGAACTGTAAATTTTGTCTTCTATAATATTAGAATCACATATTCGACCTTGATCGTTTTACTTTATTACAAAAGCCAGTATGGGGGCAGCCCAGTGCACTACGCGTCCCTGCTAAGCGAGGGTCCGGAGAGGGGTCCCAGCATAAGAGTGTACTGGGGGCAAGCCTTCCCCCGCCAATTTATTTGGCAAGACACGTGCAACACACATTAATTCAACATGTAACTTACTTTTTTGGGCAATCGAGTGATCGATTGGTTACATTTTACGTAAGTTGAGAGCTATTGCCAAATTTTTGTGCAAGTTCAGAGAGATGTTGGAACACTTTAGAAGTTGAGTGGGCCAATCAAATTTTTTGGACAAGTTCAGGGACAAATGATATATTAAGCCTATTGTTAAATATATTAAGGGATAAGATGCAAAAATACCCTTAAGTCCGGTGCACTACGCGTCCCTGCTAAGCGAGGGTCCGGGGAGGGGTCCCACCACAAGAGTGTACTGGGGGCAAGCCTTCCCCTGCCAATTTATTTGGCAAGAGACCGTCCCTAAGACTCAAACTCGTGACCTCTCGGTCACACGAGAGCAATGTTTACCGTTGCCGCCAAGGCTCGCCCTCGTACAAAAGCCAGTATATTTAAAAAAAAAAAACAATTTCACACCTAATCATATGTTTATGATTTTTTATGAATGAGTGATAAAATGGCGCACATGTGAAGCGTAGATGATAATATTCATGACCGAAAAGATAATTTGATGAATAATTTTTCAAATTGACCCAACCTGTCAGCAGTAGAGGTAAAATTGCTTTTAGCTGCCAACATTAGAGATAAAAGTGTACCATTTTAAACGGTGGAGATAAAATTACTCCTGACTATAAATATTAGGAGTATGTTTGCATCTTATCCCATATGTTAAATATAACAAAATTTGATACGAGAAAAGTCCTCAGTTGCTTCTTGGACTTTGTCCAAAGTTTTTCTTAAGAAAATAATCAAATCAAATTATATATATTGATTTTGAATTACTCGTACAAAAACGAATAACCTGGCTAAGTTTGTAACCCTCTTATAGTTTGTCCAAATGTTGAGTAAATGATATATATAAATATATATACATATATATATATATATACGTATTTTTTGAATCGGTCGGTCCTTATGGTTTTTTCGTTGTAAAATGAGGACCGTCTTTATTGTTGTTAGATTTATTCAAGTTTGAGCTGAATAAATGGTTCGTCTGTAGATGGAACTGGTCCAACTCAAAAAAGATTTTTGGTTATTCGTAGTTAGTGTTAGATATGCTTCTACTCATGAGATGATAGTTGATCCCGTTACTAAACCTGTCAAAAGAGCTATTTATATGAAACATATTAGATCGTAGGGTTTGCGTAAGATCTAAACATTTTTCCTTATTTTATATGTATCCTTGTAAAAACATGATTATCCAATAAAGTATTTTGGGAACTTTTTCAATACATTAGTGCTAATGTTACATGTTGATATTTGTTGTTATATATTCCTATGTATATCAAACAGAGAAGTAGCTCACCCCTACGAGCGTTTACCCTTATTTTGTCATAACAGTGACAAGGGAGTAAGGATGAAGCTATTTTTTTGAGTGAAAGGAGAGATGGCTTAATAAACGTAAGCCAACTTGTACAAAGAATGAAATTAATTTTATTTAAAGAGTAAGACATAAATATATACATGTGATGTAATGTATAACATATAAGAAAGTTCTATAATAATAAATATCACAAGTTAATAATAACTTGAGAAACTCGGTTTTCAAACATGGAAGTAATTTATGTGTATTATAGATTGAAGTTAGATGTTTTGGGACATATAAACTGAAACTTCCATATGGTGTTTCCTGAAGACATGCTCTCCTTTCAAAGGATAGAACACGATAACACATGAGTTCGTACCATATGTGCCTATCGACCACGAGATGGAAAAACATTAAGCATAATGGGTCTCAAATTTTCCTACTATTAGACTCAAATCCTAAAACCATGTTATCTTGATTACATTATCCTCAGGACCCTTAACTTGTTCAGGAAATATAATCTAATTTAACTTATCTTGGAAGGAAGTTTCGAAGTTCATCAGATAATACGGATCGTAAAAAAATCCAACCATTTAAGCGGATTGGATCATGATGGAAATAACATAGTAAGAGGGAAAGAACTCCACTTGATCACATCTAAGTGTTTCTGTTTATCATATGGATGTGAGATGGATTCTAGGATAAGACGTACTACATGTCATTATGCATGTGCAAATCAAAAGGCTATATATATTCAGAGTTTATAACACTTGCTTTGAAACATGGCCTTCGAGACGCTATATATATCCAACGAGTATATAACACTAGTGCTCTCGAGCAGGGCTGGTCATGATAATTTACGGGCCCTAGGCGGAATAATAAATAAGGGCCCCTTTAATAATAAAAAATTACGTAAAAAAAATTAAAATATATTTAATACAGGATAAACAAAAAGTATTTCATTAATTTCTTATTTATCTACATATTAAATCTGTTTGGTAAAAAATAAAATCAATTGCTACGTGTATATATCACGTGTCAAAAATTGTGTTATTTGGTAAAAAAAAAAAGAACAAATCGATTAATTTTTCATAAAAAATTGATTAAATGTCACTTAAATACTTCAATGGGAAAATGATACCAAATTATATGACAAATTTTTACATACCATTGCTAAATATGAGTTTAATTCTTAAATTAATCCTCAATCTATATTCAAAAAGTCAATTGGATCTCTTTTAAGCTTAAAATATTAATTATTTGGACCATTTAAAAACTTAAATAATTTTTAGGGCTTTTTACATGAATATCACAATTAGTGATAAAATTATAATTAAATCATATCTTCAAAATCACTTTTCAATAGGTCATTATTTTTCATATATAAGAAATAAAGTATGATTTTATACTCTAATTAAAAAAATTTAGAGCAAATTCATAAATTTTAAACCCTAGTAAATATATTTTAGACCCTTAATTTATAAACCTTAATTTTTAAAATATAGTAAAAATAATGATTTTATTAGTTTGACTTAATTTAAAGCATAATTGTAAAAGTGAATTTTTATGTAAATATTTTTAATATTAATATTTGTGTTTTTTTATTTTTCTAGAAAATCCAATTTTTTTAGAGTATGATTTTATACTCTAATTAGAAAAATTTAGACTAAATTCGTAAATTTTAAACCCTAATAAATATATTTTAGACCCTTAATTTATAAACTTTAATTTTTCAAATATAGTAAAAATAATAATTTTATTAGTTTGACTTAATTTAAAGCATAATTGTAAAAGTGGATTTTTATGTAAATTTTTTTAATATTAATATTTATATTTTTTAGAAAGCCAAATATATATATAATTTCTTTTCCATAAAAAAAAAGTCTACCTTTTAAGGGAGTTGAACTTGGGCCTCCTTCAAATCACACTTTTGTTATTAACCACTAAGACATTAACTAATTTATGTATAAAATGTGCTTTACATATATATATTGGCAGTTAAAAAAAATTGGGCTCCCTCTACAGCCATGGGTCCTAGGCCTGGACACTCCTGAGAAAGAACTTAGATTACGTTCCATCACGTATATGATTGCGAGATATCACTTATCGAGTTTGGGCCGAAGAAATGGCCCGCGCCTAACCTAAAAGAGAGAAAAGGAGACTAAGTTTTGCGCTAGCCTCCTCTACAAATAGACACTTAACTATCTAACTCTAATACATAAAAATACTAAAAAGACGACGAAAGACGGTCTCAGCAGACGTCGAACCACAGGCACTAGTACCGGCAACGTGCAGAGTCAAAACAGCGGTATCAACGGACGTCGATCAACACCCGCAAGGAGTAAAATGGCGTTGCCCACGAAGGAGTTACTTGAAATGCAACGTGGACGGTGCTACTTTTCGAGAGCCGGATACAGGGGCACCGGAGCTATAATACGAGATGAAACATGTTCCTTTTTGTGCTTCACCAGCAAAGTATGGGAAGGTCTGTTCACGCCATCAATGATTGAAGTTTTAGCGTTGAGAGAGGGTCTCCTTTGGGCTGTCACAAATCAAAGAGCTTACGTCGAATTCGAATCAGACGAAATGTGGTTAATGCAGTATCTAAACGACAGACAGATCTATCGGATTTCGGTTCTATTATTCAGGATTGCAAATTATTATTGTTAAACAACCGGGATTTCTCGGTGTCTTATGTTCCAAGATTAGCGAATGGGGCTGCTCACCTAGTTGCTAGGCACTCCCGTTCCAATGCTAATTCGTCTTGTGTTTTTGTAGCGTCTTTATGGCTAAGTTTGGTTCTTGAACAGGACAAATTGTCCGGTTCGATTTATTGAAAGGTCTATTTTTTGATTAAATAATCAAGTGATACAAACAATAGCAAATTAAATTCCTCCGCAAGAAGAAAAATACTTAATTTGTTAATAATAGTAGCATCAAGTTCAAAACCAAGTTGGGTAAATTACATGAATATCATAATTAAGTAAAAAATTACAACTAAGTCATATTACAAAACTTAATTCTTAATATGTCATTATTTTCTATATATTATGATTTTATACTATAATTTAAAAATTCTAGACTCAAATTCATAAATCATAAACCCTAGAAAATATATTTTGAACTTCTAATTTATAAATTCATATCATTAAAATATATTAAAAGCACTGATTTTATTAGTTTGACATAATCTAAAATTATAACTTGACATAGTTGTAAATAGATTTTAAAAGATGAATTTCTGTGTAATTTTCCCCAAGTTAAGTTTTGTAAGGCCCAAAAAATTCGAGAGGCCCAAATGTTCTAATAAAGGCACGAGACCCATAGTTTGAGGCCCATTCAACCGGAGGCAACATGGTGAACCATATACAAGTATCATTTACTTGATAATAATGAATAAATATATTCTCTAAAAAAACACTATTTTTTTATAATTTATCTGATTGATCGCATCGAGACTTATCAGACACCCTTTAAATAGAAAAAATACATATATTATTGAGGGTCGCGAACGGAGTTAATGAACTGAATTAACGAGCTGCTCACGACGAGCTGGTTAATAAGCTCGCGAACAAATCGTGAGCAGCTCACGAATTAAATGTTGAGCTCGAGTTCGAGCTTGGACTCATCAATTTTTTGACAAACCGAGACTGAGCAGGTCAAAGCTTCGCTCAGTTTGATTATAGTCCTAGTCAAAGTGACACTTAAACTTAATGATCAAGATCAATTTAGTCTTAATTGAAGTTTAGAAATCAGTTATTAACACTACAAGAAAATGGAGTATTAATGAGAAAAAAATAATGAGAATAATAAAATATTCTCATTAAACGCATAGTCTCTACAATTTTAATAAGAATAATTTTTATGTTTTAATATTAATCACAAAACAATTTATTTACTATATTTTTTTTCTATTCTCATTAATATATATTTTTATCAATTTATTAGATTTCATTTTTTATTATCCTCACTATTTTATTTTACTATAAAATTAATATGATATTTTATCCTCACTATAAATTATCACCCCAACAAAATTGAGTTACCGCCTAATTCTTCCCTCCCCAAATATTTGACCTATACTAAAAAAAAAATTGAATTACCGCCCAACTCTTCCCTCCCTAAAAATTTGCCCCAAATATTTGCCCTACACTAAATAAAATTAAATTGCCGCCCAACTCCTCCCTCCCCCAAAATTTGCCCCAAATTTTAGAAGACTCTCATCCTCTTCCATTCCTAACCCTAACCCTTATTTCTGGTAAGCCAATTTTACGACCTTGTCTCCGACATCGCTCCACCGTCAAACCATCTGAAATCCATACGACCTTGTGTGCGACATCTCAAACCTCACAACCTGTAATTTATCTACTTTAGTCAACTAATCGACTCCATCTCCCGCTTCTGGTTCTCTCGGAGCTGGTTCTACGGGAACGTGGCCTCTTCTCTCCTTATTTCTAATTGCAGCTCTGTTAAGCACTTCAATTATGAGGCTCTATGAACCTCACTACCTGTAAGCTTTCTCTTCGACCTTCAACTATATTAAATTTTTGAGCGTCATTTTTAGTTTGGGGATTCTAAACGGGTCAGTTTGGGAATACCAAATGGAAGATTTCTTTGGGTAAAATTAGTGCATTCTGTTATTAGATCCTTAAATTCAGAATGTGGATAAGAAATACCCTGTTTCAATTTTAGCTTCCCTTGTTCATTTTAAGAAGCACAGAAAGCAAATGATTGCAGTTGGTGCTGGTTTACACTTGAAGAAACTTGTTGAGGTTGAAGTAGAAGGATCAAAGAAGGTCTTCGATGGTCTTGGTCCTGGAAAGGTTTGGGTCGTCTCTGCCAGGTGAGGTCTCTAGTCTTATTTTCGTGTCAGCAGTTGCCTAATCAAGGAAATGGTAAAAGGTCCTATTTAGTATGTTGTTTTTGGTATTCGGTAATCAATTGCTTTATTTTGAGGCCATCATTTTGGTAGGAAGAAAGTAGAAGCCATGATTTGGGTAAATGAAATGAAATGTAAGCAGACTTATGTTTTGGTTGCCTTATTATTTTCCCATTAATTTGGGTAAAAGAAGCCATGATTGATAAATGATATTGCAAGTTTTCAACTATTACTACATCCTTTTTATCTAATGTTTTTTGAAATTGATAAATGATATGGTTCATGAATAATAAATGATTTTCAGCTTTCTACTGCCTTTATTAATTAGTTATGTTAAATCATTTCTCATTTGTTAAAATTTCATTTGACAGTAAACTTATAGTTTTTATTTAGGCATATGAATGCAAATAAAATATGGTCAATTACCACCATATTTTTAATTTGATTCGAATCAGTGTTTGCAGTGCTTGTTGCCTTAAATATTATGTTTAACTTTTGCTTGTTCTTGCTTAAATTGATTCACATCGTTGTTTGTTTGTTAAATATTATCTTCAGTGTTCGCAGTGCTTGTTGCGTTAAATATTATGTTCAACTTTTGCTTGTTCTTGCTTAAATTGATTCACATCGTTGTTTGTTGTGTTATGACTAGAGGGTCTAATTCATTCATATTGTTAATCTGTTCTCTTAGATGGGTCACCGTTACTTTTGATAATTTGTTTTGCCTCAATTTTGTCTCGTATGTTTTCATGTCTTTGGTATTCCTTCTATCTTCTAATTTATTAATTGTTAACAGCATATATAATTCAATTAGGTGGGACTAAATGTTACTTTGTCCCCCTTAATTGCTTCTTTCTAATACTTAGGTCTTAATGTTCATTGAATCTTGGTCTTGTTTCACTACCAATCTCTCTTTTTCAGTGGGTATAATAAGACTTGTAATTAATGGGTATGGGTATGTTATGTAACTATTAATTCCATAGTTTCTCAATTTCTAAAGGTCTGTGATTTTAGGCCTTTGATTGCAATTTCAGAAATGACAGAGTAATGAAGATAACCAAAAGAAGGTAAATTTATATGCACATGTTTGTGTTCTCTAATCTTCGAACAATTGTTGGTTGCATTTATATGCTTTAATAGAGGACACTATTTGCATTTTTCCTTTATGATTTGCAGCATTTTCTTAAAAAAATGTTCTTGCTCAACGCCTGCAACCAAATATACATGTTGTGAATCAGTGGTGACAAGCAGCTAACCCCACTTGACACCTCAGCATCCTCAAAGGGATGTGAGTCCTACAGGGTTAGTGTGGATATGGTTGTTAGGTCTTTTTCTATTACCATGCTTTATCACCACTTTATTCTTGTGTTTTTGTGTTCATTTGGCATATTGAATTCAGGCTTTATATTTTTTTTTTCAAGACTTTGGTCCATTGCAGAGAAGACTTCAATAGAGTTTCTTTCTAAGGCCACTAGAAGTGTTGTTGAGTTGGTCCAAATGCCTGGAATGAAGGTACCTTTTTCCCTCTTTTCTTGTCAAACTTTTATTAGTTAACTAATAATATTGTCTCTGTTAATAAAGAAAATAAAAAGTCAACTTATCTAATCGTATTTCTTTATCATTATCATTTGTAACTTCTGTAAATCTTATGACTCACTTGTACATATAGTAATGTTAGGCTCCTGAATTTGTTCTTTTAAATATGCACATGCAAGATTATTAGTCTGCTATTAATTTGAACTTTACTATTCAAAAGGATAAGTTCCTTCCATTACATTTAATTAATCTACTTTATCCGACCATAATATTTTTGTTATGTGCATCCTGGTCTGGATTCCATTGAAAGCATTGCTATTTCTCATGGTTGCACTGGCATGGCAGCACGATCATGTTTGGTCTAGAACCTACTCGGGTAAGTGCATTTTGTTGCATTCCTCATCTATCAGCATTACAAGTCAAGAGAAACTTTCAGGCAAATATAGAACGAAGTTTGACTGCAACAACACCTATCTAGCAGGGACGAAACTCGACTTTTGTGATTTGACAATGGTAGAGTTCTGTTTTAGTTTTGTTGTTATATGCTAATGTTGTTAGTTTTAGTTTTGAAATTACCATTTGCTCAAACAATTGATTATGTCGATTGGAAAAAGGTAATTCAGATGACATATGGTGCACTTATGGACATGCCTCTGCGAATTGTTTGTTTTTTCGAGTTCTATGCTAGATGTTCTTTATATTTTCATCTAGCACAAGGGTTAGTAAGGATGTGAGTACTGGACTGCAGTGGGATAGTATAAGTTTGTTCTGGTTCTAGATCTCAATTGGCCCGATCTTTGTAGAATTAAAAACTTATTACCTATAGAATGTTGAAGAGGGTTATATCCCATAATTGATATTCCACATGCTTACTGTGGCAAGTTAATTTTTAACAGATGAAAATGATTTTTTTTGGGTAACATGCACATTTAGTAAATTGTACGAAATAATGCTCATGGATGCAGTTTTGGGTAAATTGTATGAGATAATGCTCAAGTTAATATTTATATGTCCCTTGGCATCAATGTTTGAATCTAACAATGCCAAATTAAAATACATAGACAATAGTATATCCTGTGCACATTATCTTAAACATCATCATCTGACAGTGATATGAATCTAAACCCAGAGAAATGGAATGATTTTCTTAGAAGAATCTTGTAGACTGTCTGAACTAGTACATGCCTTAATTTGAAATGAAATGGTATTCTAATCTTCATTTTTTGTCCTTACTAGTGGTATTTTCTCTTGATAGTTGAAGATTAAAAACTGAATGAAAAAATGTCGTTTTAATTTGTGACAACAAAGAAGTAGTTGCATATGCTTATTTATGGAACAAAGGGTGGATAAATCTATAGAATTGGAACTAGAGAAAATGAAGTGACATCTTTGTTTCCACTAATAATATCGAGATATGATTTCCTTTCTTTTGTTCATTTTACCATGGATGGAGAAAATAGATGTATCTCAAGTGTCTAAAATCCCTAAGCTTTCACTGCATTAAAAACTATTTTGAACCTCCTAGCACTGACCCCTCTCTTTTGCTCGTTGAAGACTTGATGGTATTGGCATTTCCTCATTCTCTTGGAGTCCACAGTGTAATAACATTAATTTGCACAACATACAGTTATGTAACAGAACAAGACCAGTCCTGTTTACAGAACAGAACTAGTTCTGTAGTAGAACAGTTAACCTATTTTGGACTGGTATACCAATCCAGAACTGGTATATCCAGTTCTGTAACAGAACAGGTCCTGTGTACCACAGTTCTATACAGAACAAGACCAGTCCTGTTTACAGAACAGGACATGTTCTGTTACAGAACTGTCTTATACTTGTTCTGGACTGGTATACCTGTTTTGATAAGATTCTGATTTCATATTGGCCTGTGTCTCCTACCCCTTCTCTCTTTCCCTAAATAATCGAGAATCATATCTAGGTTTGGATGTGATCTCATTGACGGTGGTTTTTCAACTCATCTTGAAATACATGGTGCCGCCATTAATGACACTCTTGGGACTGCCCTTTGTTTAATCAAACAACCCGACCTTATCAAAAGGGTATCTATCTCCCTTCTTTCATTTTTTATTGATAATTTCTATTAATAGCTGAATTTTGATTTTGTATAATTTCATTTTGTAGGTACATTTGGAATATTTGGATATTGGTAATGACATTAATCCGCTTCCAGAGAAGGTTTGGTGAGTTCTAGTTTACATATCTTCTGAGTTATTTTTTATATATGGTTTATGGAAAATGTGTTTTTACATGTAACTTTTTTATGTTTTAGTAGGTGTGGCTATTGGGGTAGGAGTGAAAGGGGTGGGTTGTGTTCGTAACAATGATGAGACTCTTTGAAATGGTAGAAAAAAATATTATTTATTTATTTGTGGTCATGGAGCTAAAAAATGGATTTTTTTTGTTGTTATGGAAATATGTTGTCCTTGATCTATTGGAAATTATGTTTATTCTTGGGTTTCCACTTTGGGCTCTTCTTGAATTTGCATTTTTTATACCATTGTAAAGTCTAGGTGGACCAACTTGTTTTTGAGGAGTTGATGCGAGAAATATTTCCTAAACTGGGTTTGTCTATGCTCAGAACTGATTATGCTATCGTTTTCTGTTTTCTTCTTATTCTCACAGTAACTGGTTATGCCAAAATTCAGCTACTTGGAATAATTAAAGGTGCTTCAGAAGGCCAGGGACGTGGGAGGCAAGTACAACATGCATGAATCTTCTCATCTCATAAGTAGTTGTTGAACTGAATATCCTCTTGCCCGATTAGTTGTGTGTCATTGTAGAATAAAAGTGCATTTCCTTTTCAGGTTATTCTTGCTGCCAAGTCTTTGGGCATAATATTGATGGTTCTTGATGCCTCAAAGGTAAGAAATTTTTATCTGATGATATTGTATTTCCTACTATTAAAAACTAAATACTATGGCTTGTATGTAAGTCTATGCTTTAGAGTTAGTTTACTCTTTATTGGATATAATGTCTCTTTGTTTTGGGCTTAATTAACCCTTTGATACAAACTTCAAAAATTACCAGGTCAAAAAGGATATACTCTTCCTTATTGTCCTTGGATTTAAACAAAATTGTAAAGATTCTATTCTAAATAACCACAATTTCTTCGAGGATGCTGATGAGATATTAGTGTTATCTTTTCCCCCATCATTTGCCTATTGTTGCATGTGTAAAAATAACTGATATATTCATGGAAGCAGTGTGGGTTCTTATTATTGCAAATCTCTTGAAACTTTTTCACTGGATTCAGAAATTATCCAAACTAATGGTGTTCTGGCTTTTGTTATTTCATTCTAATGTTTTAGAATTGTATTGAATAGTTTGGATTAGCTAAACCTTGCTCGAGCATGAATGCCAACAGGATTTTAGCAGTTGATTCCTAGAAAAAGCGCCAGAGTATCAAGAGTTCTTTGGTATCTGCGGTTCTTGAATAATTTTGAATTTTTTTCTAAAATTGATGCCATTTTCGCATACTTAATCACAAAATTTGTTTGTCAACTGCAAGCACCATGCCCACTTCGCTCACCACTTGGTCAGATTTTGGTGAAATTTAAATTGATGCCCTTATATGTAGAAATTTTATGCTATCAGAGCTCTCTTCAATCCAAGTTCTATTTTATTTTATTATTTACAATTTTAGTTTAATAATATCATTGACGAGGGGAAATATCATTATAAACATTTGAAACACTTCAATGAGAAGATTCTTAATCATTTTAAATATTTTAATAAGATGATTTTTTTATCATTATAAACATTTTAATGAGAAGATTTTAAATCATTACAAAAACTATTTTAATAAGATGATTTTTTTTATCATTATAAACATTTTAATGAGAAGATTTTAAATCATTACAAAAACTTTATCGAGAATATTTACTTATCATTAAAAAATATTTTAATAAGGATAAAATTATTATCATTATAAGTTTATAATGAGGATAACACTTTATCCTCGTTAATATTTTTAGTAAGGGACCCCAGTAATGAAGGGGGCCATGAGAGTAATTATTCTCATAAAAAATGCTTTAGTGAGGATATTATGGCTTTTAGTGAGAATATCTCCCTTTGTTAAAAGCCATTTTTTTGTAGTGTAAGTTGATAAATTTTATCAAATTGAACCGAATTTTATAAATTTTATTTATTAAAACTAATTTTATCTCGATTGATTTGTTAAAATTTACAAATTTAAGGATTGGGTTGATACCTAATAATTGATGTATAACTTTAGAGAATATTTTTACACTTTTCCTAAAAAAAATACAAACAAATATGATTTCACCCAACCTAATCCCAAATCCCAAACAACATAGCTCCATTTCTAAAATATAATGTAAATGGGCGTAATTTTGTTGGTAAATGATATATGCAGCCAGGGGCGGAGCCAATCCAGGGCTTGGGAGCCGAAACCCTCCGGCTCCGCCATTGAGTATCGTTAGTTTTTTCCGTATAACTCTCGAATATGGATTTATGTTTAAACGAATAGTTCAAAGTAGTTCAAACCAATGTTATGAAAACCGGACTGAACCGATCGGTTCAACCGGAGCGATCGTGAATCGATCAGGTCTCTGGTCTGGTTGTCACTGGTTTTTATGTAGGCTCAACAAACCAGATCAAACCACTCCACCAGCCGATTGAACTTGGACCATTAGGTATGATTTATATACATCTTACCACTAAACTAACTTCCAACTTGTGATTAATAACAACACTATATATTTAAAATTTAAAATATTATTTAGCATTTATTTTCTATATATATTTTGATAAATATTATTAAAAACTTAATTGATCTTTGTAATATAAACAAAGTTTATTTAGTATTTAAAATTTAAATATACAAAATAAAATTTTAAACTCTTAGTAAATTTTATAACTTAAATTAATTTAATATATATATTATTTATGAGGTTATCCGGTTCAATCAATCCAAATCAATCTATTGAACCAATTGACCCTTAATCCAGTTGTCAATCTGGTTCAACTTCCGATTCGGTTTTTAAAACACTGGTTCAAACCCCACTAAACTTATTTTGGTAAATAAAATTTTATTTATTTGAACTTTATTTTTCCAAATGGGCTCTTTATTAACATAATACCCTTGAATGTATTTTTATTATATTTTTTTTTAGAATTTATTATATCTCTTTTTCAAAAAAAAAATCAAATACTTACTTTTGAGACTCAAATAACTTAATTTTTGAATTAAAATTTGTAAAAATTATAAATAATTTATAGCTAAAAATAAAAAAGTGTAAAAATATTATAATTTTTGGCCAATATACCAAAATCACAAAATTTTAGCGTGCTGAAGGCTAAAAAAAATTTACCCAGCTCTTACGAGTTGAACTTCGAAAAATTACTTCCAAAGAAAAAGACAAAATTAGCCTCTCCAAGTATAGATTTCTGGCTCCGCCACTGTATGTAGCAAGAGCAAGGACGAGACATGAGATCAATATTTCAATTTTAGGATAAAGTAAAAAAGAAAATAAATTTGCATGTGGGTTTTCTATGTGTATGGTTTAAAAATTTAAAAATAAAGGTATGTGGTATAATTGTTTTTACAAAATTAAATATTTAAAATTACACTGTTAAAACTTGATGTCAATAAATATAAGATATACTTTTAAAACTAAATAATTATTTCTTAAACTTATGTCATATCACTTCCATTCTTACCTTATTCACAAGTGTCTCAATTAAAAAAATAAAATTTGGTGCATGAGTTTTTAGTATAACTCACCAAGAGATCGAACTACTCGGGGGTTGTCCAAGCCCGAATAGTTCCAGTTTAAGCAACTCATTTTCCCCGACGGACTTGATCCTCAGGCCTTGTCGAATCCGTATCATTAGTAATCAATTTATCCACATGTTGTGTAGAAGAATTCACCCCTGGGTTACCCATACTGTTTGGGTTAATTTCATTAAGAAGTGCATCTGGACCCTCTGCCTCCCGTCTCCTTTTCCAGGCTTCAACCAGTTCCATCTCCACATCTTCATTCAATTCTATCTCAGCCTCCTTTGCCTTTTCATGTTCCTCATCGACTTTGTTCTGTCCATAGGCTTCCCATCTTCGCCCACCCCTCTCATTATCCTAGGTGATAGTGTGGCTGACATCCCCTCTGAGCGAACTGCTACCAGTTGGATCCATTAGCCATCTTGAGCTGCTTGCTTCGGTTCCACGTCTCATAGTATCCCTAAGCCATTCTCCCCATTCTCGTGTTATTTCATGTGGTGCTAGACGGAATAAATGTTCACGACAGATTGTCAGTATGGCCCAAATGGCTACAAATGTAGCAGAAGTTACAAAGCCTTTCATACTTGAACCTGATCAGTGACCATTCTGTAGCCGATCTTTTTATCTTCTTGCATCTCTTAAGCGGAAGTCTAGTATCAATTGCCACCCGGATGCGTATGAACAGTCTCCTTAAACTGCTGTTGTTGTTTGGGTCGTATTCCAAGAACGTGCCAATGAAGTTACCTATTTGTTTTCCAATCCCTTCTGTCATATAGCTTAGTGGTAACTCGTGAATCTGTACCCAAATTCAACATTGTTCATAACTATTTGCTCCAGACGTTCCTCCGGCTTCCAATCAACAAGAACAAGCATATTAAGGCACCCCTTGCTAGGACACAGTCTTTGCCAACCCTATGAAAAAATGAAGAGGTTTGTCTGGACTTAAAAAATTGCAATTCCATGTCCTGGTCTCCAGAGGTCTGCCATTTTCGTTTTCACGGCATTGAAATTGACAGGCCTATCAGTCAAGAATCTCCCTACCATGACCAGGACATTTTCATTTAGTAGTTCCTCCTGAACAAATGCAGATAAGTCGAAAGACTCATCATCTTCACGGGATAGGGCTAGACCTTCAAACTCCTTCTCCATTTGGACCAAGAACCAACAAGACGCTCAAGAAAAAACTTCCAAGAAATAGAACAAGAAGATCGGATTTCTGCCAACAAGAACCCACGCAAGGGAAACATGAAACTAGTTCTGTAAGAAAAAACGGCAACATAAAATAACAGACTACGAACTCACCGACCGCTGCAGATGAAGTCGGTGCCGTCGACTCTCTTACAGTCACCGGAGAAGAGACACTCTCACAGCCGCCTAGGTTATGCGCAACCCTTGGAGAGAGGGGTTTATCAAAACCTATATTCTACTAATTATTTCCCCATCCTATTTTAATTCTATAGAATAATAGAATAATGTAACCAACAAAAGCAAATCAAATCAACCAAATTTTATTAAGAGTGCTTATATTTTATTTTATTTATTTTAGTTACCCTCTATTCTAAATTTTTTACATATTGAAACTTAAAACCGAACTCGAAGTGAATATTCTTCCCACCGGGTATCTTCAAACTCAACTTTAGAGCAAGCTTGATTTTCTGTCCCTTCGTTCCTTCCTCCTCGTTCTCTTCCTTATTCTCAGTTTTCTTAACTATAGCCTCCATCATCAACTTCAACTGTTTCTTTTATTGTATTGTTCTTTTCTCCCGTCTATCAACTCTGCACAAATTTATACTCTTAATTTTTATTTTCTCTAGAAATAGAAATTTCTGTATAAAGAAATATATCAATATACATATGGTAAAACTTTATTCAATTTCTATATTAATATATGAATAATATATATATGGTAAAACTTTATTCAATTTCTATATTAATATAGGAATATAAATTTGACAATTTGGTTAAATTATCTTTATCTTTATCTTTATCTTCAGAAGGTTACTGGTATTTGATAGGGGTGTTTCGTCCCTATCTTTTAGCGTGGTTTACGGTTTATTTTCGAGCTAAATAAATAAGTTTAATTACAAAAATAATGCGTTTTAATAAAATAATGAAATAAAAATAAAAACCGAGCTTTTGGGGTAATTTTCGCTATTTTTAGTTAAACTTAGGAAATAAACGTCAAGCTAACTCGACTCGTGAAAAGTGTATTTCGCAGGTACAAAAATACAATACACACAGGGCGTATTCCCATCCACGCGGGACGTGTAGACAAGTGAGTCAGAAATGATTGATCAATCCTAAACCACCACATGGAATCTACTCAGCATACGCAATGCGTGTCAACCACCACGCAGGGCGTATGCAATCTGTCAGAAAATGATTAACCCAATCCTGAAAGTCAGACTGCATTGTCCCCTAAGTCAACTATCAATACGCAGGGCGTGTTTTGGGATACGCATGGCGTACATAGGGTAATTCGAGCAATAAAATGCCAGGAGCTCAAACACGCAGGGCGTATAGCAAGACACGCAGGGCGTCTCCTCCCATACGCAGGGCGTGTCCTGAGAATTCTGCAGGAAATAATGTACCTCTATGATTGTACTTTGTGAAATTACCACTCCACCCCTAGCTTGATGTATAAATAATAGTGACTAGCACTCATTTTAGTATCTAGACTTGGCTATAGAGTTTAGACATTCAGATTTTGTATAGCTTTATTCTATCACCTTGAGAGCTTGTTTGTATATCCCGTCACTCCGTCAAGTTCTGCTCCATCATTCGTCACCAAGCTCGAGAGTTCCACCTCCAAGTCCTAAGCGACGGCCTTGAGTCCGGTTGGCTAGTTCCGAGGGCCGATTCTTCCCTCTTCACTTGCTAACTAGCTTGCACTCTTCCTATGTACTAGGCTTGGTTGTATTCTATATTCTTACTCTCCGTATTTATAATATATGATTTGCAATTTCCGTTTCTATATACGTGTTGATGTTTATTGCTTGTTTTGATGCTCATAATTGACTATTGTGTAGGGGAACGCGATTTCCGACGCCATTCGGGCTATCTTTAGGGATTCATATAGGTGTTGCCTTACCGGAAGTGACAAACCGGAAACCGTAGGAATTGACACACCACGGAACTTACGGGCCCTAGTTTCTGATCCCCAGCATTAGACACGCCTTGACTAGGAATCACGTAGTCTAAGTACTTCACGGGTCGGTCGAACTACACGTAGTCGTCTTTGCAAGAGTAGATTATTAATCGTATATATTCGGAGTCTTTGTTTGTCATATTTATAACTTATCGTCGCCATTGCACTTCGTAGAGTATTTGTTATATAAAATCTGTCTCACCAATAGTTTAGGAATAGTTGGTAGTCGTCACCAAAACCCCTTTAAAATATTCACCGCTTAAATAACGTATAAAACCGAGTCGTTTAATACTTGCAGTTATAAATCCCGTGGATTCGATACCCGGTCTTAACCGGATTATTACTTGATACGACGGGGTACACTTGCCCCTAAGTAGTCGTAGCGTCTAAGTAGAGTCAAGAGCAGTTTATAAAGATTACATCCATAGACATAGCACATTCACCGCAATACACATTTAATCGTCATTAGAAAACTCTACCACTAGACTTTACGCGCTATCAAGTTTTTGGCGCCGATGCCGGGGATTTATAATTTCTTGCAATATTAGACAAAAACGTTTTATTGTTAGTTTAAGCATTTGTAAATATTACTTTCTTTTTATGTGAATAATTTATTTTGTCTCGTGTTGTTACTAATGATTTGTTTCATGGTATGATGCTTCATAGTCGTCATCGGTGGGACGACCGCATGGATGACGAATGCCCACACTCAACCTCGCAATTCGATGTGATAAATTCTTTGCTTAAAGATATTCGTGAAAGATTATCTAATGCTGAGACATATTTCAGGGAAATAGGAAATCTATGGGCCAGATTGAAGTCTCCTCTTGATTCCGCCGCGGACGAATCAATTCGAGATTCCAATTCGGTTCGCCAAAATGGGAAGCTCGAGTTAATTGAGTTTTCTCAAAAGGATCCCCCAAGGAATAAAAGTCGTTTCAGTTGTGAGAAAACAGACATCGATGAGTCAGTTGTGCGCGGACCCATGGAAATAAATCCAAAGTTAGAAGAGTCGGAGGTTCCTTCTACGTCGGAACATTTCGCTCTTTTTGAACTACCAAAGGAGTCAAAAAGGGAGCAAACTAAACTCTTCGATAATTTCTGTAAATATAGTTTTTGGTTTTTGTTAAATTCTTTTGAAGCTAACAATCCGTTTTGTAGGTACGGGTTGTTTATTCAAGAATTTGGATATCTTACGCGATTAGAGGCATTCACCTAGGATGGGAAGAAGTCGAGCTACTCCGACTCTAAACGTAGCATCGGTTTGAATTTCTCAAACCACTTGTTTATATATATCTAAACCATTTTTCGACTTATTTATTTGCACTCTTTCTTTATTTTTATGTGTGACGTTTTTCCCGTGTCTTGTTATATTGGTACTATTTTTATTTTTATTTTTATTTTTTTTTTATCTTTTCTCAAAAATTAAAAGAAAAACAAATCCCTTTAGAAATCCAAATACACGCGGGGCGTATACACCCGTACGTCCCGCGTGTTTCGGGCTCTGCTCTTTTTCATAGCAAAAATTACAGAGGACGCGGGGCATCCCTACTCCACGCCCTGCGTGTTTCCCTTTTCTACAAAGAATAAAAAGGCCACGTGTCAAGGACACGCAGGGCGTCCCTTCAGACACGCCCCGCGTATCCTGGGGAGCTGCGAAATGCAGACTCCCCATGGCAACCTTTCCTCTTTCCTCTCCCATCAATCACCTCTTCCCCAAAAATCTTTCCCACTTCTCCACTCCACCTCCCTTTCTCTCCAATCACATCACAACCTTTTCAAATCCATAATAAATTCATCTTAATCACTTTCTTAATTACTCATTAGAATAATAAAAACATTAAATACACCATTAAAACCCATAAAAATTTGAAAAGACTCTCTTCAAAATTCAAAAAAAAAAAAAAACGAGCATGCACGCGGGACGTACCCCTGAGTACGCCCCGCGTCTCCGCCTTCTCCCAGAAAAAACTCTAACTAGGAGACTTGACACGCAGGGCGTACAATCAAGCACGCCCCGCGTGTCCAACCACTCCGTACCGAAATAAAACCAGGAGGCGGGACACGCATGACGTGGCCCCTTCACGCCCCGCGTGTCCCGCCTGAGAATCTGAAAACTCTTGGATTCCCCCTTCTTATTCTATTTAAACTCACCCTTATCTTCCCCTTTCTTCCTCACAAATCACTCTAACCTCCCCCACTCTCTCTTCATTCTTACTTCCCCCTCATACAACCATGACCCGAAGTAAGCGACCCGTGAATGACCGCCCCCCACGGGCCACTCGTGCTCGCTCCGCTCATTCCACCCAAAATCAACCATCCCCCGACCGGGAAGAAACTCCACCCCTCACCCGCCAATACCGGGCACCCTTCCACCTTCTCTCCGAGGCCGAGGCCGAGGCTTATCAAACCCTCTCCACCAATCAGCCCTTGATCCTCTCGTACTTCACATTGGACACTCTCGAGCATGACAACGTCCGTGATGCTTTCGTAGAGCGCCTCCGCTCTCTTGGTTTGGAGGACCACTTCCGGGCTCGCCATCATGTTTATCCATCCTTGGTGTTGGAATTTTTCACCACCATGACCTCCAACAATGTCCCGGGTGCGGCCCTTTTCAACTTCCGTCTGCATAACCACCCCTTCTCCATTGACACTCAATGGATCCGCACTCACTTCACCAAACAAACCGAAGAGGGCATCGCTCTATGGCCGGATGGCGTCTCCGGGTCCAACAAATTTGACATCTCCAACCTCCGGCCATCATGCATCCGAGACCCCAGCCTCTAACTTCTCCACCGGTTCATCAATTATTATTTCTCAGGGAAATCGGAGGCCGTCAAGGTGAACATACACGAACTGCTGTGAGAATGAGCTCGCTTACGACTGGTCCTATCTCGTGGCGGTCCACCTCCACGCAATGCCACGGCGGAAGCGGACTCAACTCGGTTTGGGCCACCTCATCACTGTCTTCGCCACCTCCGCCCTCGGCGCAAACACCTTGGATCGCCTCCCAAGCCACGAACCACGACCGCTAAGTAAAAACGCTTTCAAATCCCTTGGGCAGCCTACTTCCGGTCCGGGGGAGAGTTCGGGGGTAGCTCGACATGCGGGGGAGGCCCAACATCAAGGGGATAGCGATTCGGACTCGGACATGGGGCTTAACTTCAGCCCGACATGCGGGGGAGGCCCAACATCAAGGGGATAGCGGTTCGGACTCGGACATGGGGCTTAACATCAGCCCACCGCCCAACCATGACTTCAATGACATTTATTCCTGGTTGGATGCGGTGGAGGCCCAACAACGTCAAGACCGGGCCCATTTCGATTCTCGATTCGAGAACCTCAACGCCACCATCACCACTCGCTTCGACACCCTTGAAGCTCATCGCCTCATGGATCACTCAACTTTCATCACCCGTTTTAATGCGCTTGAGGCCCAACGAAGAGAAGATCGGGCCAACTTTGACGCTTTTACCAATACCTTCTTCGCCCACTTAAACATCCGCGACCCTACTCCGCCTTCTTCTTAGTCCTTTAGTCTTTGTGTTTTCTTTATTTTTTCTTGTGCTCGTTTGTATTTCGTTACTTTCGTTATCCTCTATGTACTTTTGATTTTGTTAATCGTATCGTATGCTTTGTTATTTCCGATTTTATGTGTTTTGGAATAAACCGGCACGCAGGGCGCCCATCACACTACGCCCTGCGTGCCCCAGTTAATTAAGCAATAATCGGACCAGGAGCAGAAACACGTAGGGCGTCCCATTCGGTACACCCCGCGTGTTTCCGCCTCTGGTCCCAACGTGTTTAAAAGACACCTTTTGCGCAGGGCGCCTCTTCTGGCACGCCCTGCGTGGGGACCAGCAATCTGCCCCCCCCCCCTTTTTTTAAGATTTGCTTTATCTTCATTTTTGCTTTTGTTTTCTTTCTTTTCTTTTGCGACGTTTTTGGAATTAACGTCACCTTTAAACACGCGGAGGGCCGTGCAACCCCGCACTTTCAGTTTGTTTTGCACTAAACAAAAACAAAAATCAAATAACATCAAAATAATTAAACAAATTTATTAGCTCATAAATCATTCCGACACACCACCTCCCTCGGAAATCAATTAAAGTTCCGTTATTTGTCCTTAAAAGTAAAAACATCGAAACAAAGGATCGGTTTCGTTAAGGAATTTTGGTCTTAGTTCCGAAGTTATGGAATTTATGCAAAATTTAGGTTTGTACTAATGAAAAGCATTTGAGTCCTAACCCACGGGTCATCT
Organism: Euphorbia lathyris; assembly: GCF_963576675.1. Lineage (NCBI taxonomy): Eukaryota > Viridiplantae > Streptophyta > Magnoliopsida > Malpighiales > Euphorbiaceae > Euphorbia > Euphorbia lathyris. The sequence goes on along the minus strand of NC_088915.1, from coordinate 4,262,545 downwards.
CCATAATGAAGTTTAAAAAGGCAATAAAAACGGGATAGTTGAGAATTTAGCGAAAACTTGATAGTACACAATTTGAACCCGAATCTTTGTGAGGTATTTTTGAGCCTAAAAGAGTTCGTACGAGAACTCTAATTCTTTCACAATTTTTCGAGAGCTTTGACTTCACTCGACTCATAGAATTTGCACCCAATACCGGGTTAAGTACACTTATTTTTGGTGAAAACGGCAATAGATGATAAACCGAACCCACTTAGGCTAATTTTTCTTAATTTATTTTTCTCGTTTTCATTAAACATTAGAAAACCCCCTCGAGCCTATTAACCAACTTTTTTGTTAATACCCTCCTAACATTTAACCCTTTCTCCTCTTGTTCAATTACCGACATAATTAAGTTGCACCCGAATTACCCGAAATAAGTCACGACCTTAGCAAATGAGCACCATTAGCTCTCAAAATATTGTTTTTGTGCCTCTATCAAAACAAAGGATACAATAAATAATGAGGCATTCTCAAAGCTCCACCCAAGCAATTTTGAAGTACGTCTTGTAAAATTCGCCAAGGCCAAAATAAGCAATAATACGGTGCAATCATAAGTCGGTATTTTGGAACTTGAGTTTCTCAAAAACTAACCACTGAAAAGCCTCCCATATTACAACCCCCCTCCGGGTTCGTTTTTAATATTGCCTAAACCATAAAGTAGGAGGAAAAACCCGGATAAAAATGCAAATTCAACATGATCTCGACTAAGTGCAAAGAAGAGCGATAAAACACCGACCCACCTAAAATTGAGCGTAAGAGCGAAATTCCTTGGTGAGGTACTATCGGGTTCTCAAAAGATAATCAACCCCCGTTAATATTGCCTATTAATCTTGATCATGGAGGTTATAAACAAGTTTTGTACTCAATTGTTTGCGCAGGTACTTACCGAAACCTTTGCATAAAACCGTAACTTTGAAACCACGCACTTGGTAAAACTCCGAAGGTTTGTTTCTTAATCATCTCAATCCTTTGTCTTTCGATTTCTTTTTACTTGAGGACAAGTAAAACTTTAAAGTCCGAGGAGGTTTGATAGGGGCGTTTCGTCCCTATCTTTTAGCGTGGTTTACGGTTTATTTTCGAGCTAAATAAATAAGTTTAATTACAAAAATAATGCGTTTTAATAAAATAATGAAATAAAAATAAAAACCGAGCTTTCGGGTAATTTCCGCTATTTTTAGTTAAACTTAGGAAATAAACGTCAAGCTAACTCGACTCGTGAAAAGTGTATTTCGCAGGTACAAAAATACAATACACGCAGGGCGTATTCCCATCCACGCGGGACGTGTAGACAAGTGAGTCAGAAATGATTGATCAATCCTGAACCACCACATGGAATCTACTCAGCATACGCAGGGCGTGTCAACCACCACGCAGGGCGTATGACATCTGTCAGGAAATGATTAACCCAATCCTGAAAGTCATACTGCATTGTCCCCTAAGTCAACTATCAATACGCAGGGCGTGTTTTGGGATACGCAAGGCGTACATAGGGTAATTCGAGCAATAAAATGCCAGGAGCTCAAACACGCAGGGCGTATAGCAAGACACGCAGGGCGTCTCCTCCCATATGCAGGGCGTGTCCTGAGAATTCTGCAGGAAATAATGTACCTCTATGATTGTACTTTGTGAAATTACCACTCCACCCCTAGCTTGATGTATAAATAAGAGTGACTAGCACTCATTTTAGTATCTAGACTTGGCTATAGAGTTTAGACATTCAGATTTTGTATAGCTTTATTTTATCACCTTGAGAGCTTGTTTGTATATCCCGTCACTCCGTCAAGTTCCGCTCCATCATTCGTCACCAAGCTCGAGAGTTCCACCTCCAAGTCCTAGGCGACGGCCTTGAGTCCGGTTGGCTAGTTCCAAGGGCCGATTCTTCCCTCTTCACTTGCTAACTAGCTTGCACTCTTCCTATGTACTAGGCTTGGTTGTATTCTATATTCTTACTCTCCGTATTTATAATATATGATTTGCAATTTCCATTTCTATATACGTGTTGATGTTTATTGCTTGTTTTGATGCTCATAATTGACTATTGTGTAGGGGAACGCGATTTCCGACGCCATTCGGGCTATCTTTAGGGATTCATATAGGTGTTGCCTTACCGGAAGTGACAAACCGGAAACCGTAGGAATTGACACACCACGGAACTTACGGGCCCTAGTTTCTGATCCCCAGCATTAGACACGCCTTGACTAGGAATCACGTAGTCTAAGTACTTCACGGGTCGGTCGAACTACACGTAGTCGTCTTTGCAAGAGTAGATTATTAATCGTATATATTCGGAGTCTTTGTTTGTCATATTTATAACTTATCGTCGCCATTGCACTTCGTAGAGTATTTGTTATATAAAATCTGTCTCACCAATAGTTTAGGAATAGTTGGTAGTCGTCACCAAAACCCCTTTAAAATATTCACCGCTTAAATAACGTATAAAACCGAGTCGTTTAATACTTGCAGTTATAAATCCCGTGGATTCGATACCCGGTCTTAACCGGATTATTACTTGATACGACGGGGTACACTTGCCCCTAAGTAGTCGTAGCGTCTAAGTAGAGTCAAGAGCAGTTTATAAAGATTACATCCATAGACATAGCACATTCACCGCAATACACATTTAATCGTCATTAGAAAACTCTACCACTAGACTTTACGCGCTATCAGTATTAAATCTCACTTTAACCCCCAAACTCTATAATTTTACTAAATAAATACTTATATAGATACAAAATAAAAAATAGTCCAATTTATAAAGGCATAATATCAAACTTCCTAAAATTATATAAATATAATAAAAAATATTTCTTTTTGCCAAAATTCAATGGGACACTAAAATTTAACTTTAAAGGATTATGAAAGTGAATAACTCAACTTTAAAGCAAGTTTGATTTTTGTCCTTTCGTTCCTTTCTCCTTGTTCTCTCTCTTATTCTCAATTTTCTTAACAATAGCTTCCATCATCAACTTCAACTGTTTTTTTTATTGTATTTTTCTTTTCTCTCATCTATCAACTCTGGATAAATTTATACTCTTAATTTTTGTTTTCTCTCGAAATAGAAATTTCTGTATATAGAAATATATCAAATAAAACTTTATTCAATTTCTATATTTCTATATTAATATAAATTTGACTATTTGGTTAAATTATCTTTATCTTTATCTTATAGCTTTATGAGGTTAATGGTATTAAATCTCACTTTAACCCCTAAACTCTATAATTTTACTAAATAAATACTTATATAAATACAGAATAAAAAAATAGTCAAATTTATAGAGACATAATATCAAACTGCCTAAAATTATACAAATATAATAAAAAATATTTCTTTCGGCCAAAATTTAATGGGACAATAAAATTCAATGTTATTAAGCTCGGACCGGACCGGCCGGTCGGACCAGTCGGACCGGAAACCGGCAAGAAATCCGATCCGAACTTGACTGGTTCGATTGATGTTCAAAAACTCGGTATGAACCGGAGTTGAACCGGCGACCGGAGATCGAACCAGGAACCGGTGCAACTCCGGTTTGATGGAACTGCTTACGAAATCTACAAATAAAAAGCCTGAAAAATAAATAAAAAATCAGATTGGAGAAAGGATATCAGATCAAGAAGATTGCTTTACTGACCATAAATCTTTAACTTATTTTTTGGAATAACAGACAAAGAAAAAGAGAAGCAGTGTGGAATGGTTGAGAGAAAGAAAGAGAGGCGGTGGAGTGAGAGAGAAAGAGAGAAGCAGTGGAGTGAAAGAGAAAGAGAGGCGGTGAAATGAGAGTGAAAGAGAGGCGGCGGATAAAATGAAGAATTTAGGGTTCTGCATTTTAAATGACTAATGGGCTAGGTCAACCCAAATAATTTTAATGGTGTAAATATTTTTAAAGGCCCATTTGGACATTATTGTTGATATTTATCTCATTCCACTAAATAAAAGTGGGGTTTAAATTAATTATATAAATATTATTTATTACATCATCCGGTCCGATCAATCCGAACCATCCGATCCGATCAAGTGACCCGTGATCCAGTTATAAATCCGGTTTGATGTCCGGTCCGGTTTTGATAACATTGATAAAATTTAATTCTAGAGGATTATGAAAGTGAATAACTCAACTTTAGAGCAAGCTTGATTTTCTGTCCCTTCATTCATTCCTCCTCGTTTCTCTCCCTTATTCTCATTTTTTTTAACACTAGCTTCAATCATCCATTTCAACTGTTTCTTTTATTGTATTTTTCTTTTCTCTCGTCTATCAACTCTGCATAGCAAATTAATCAGTGATTTAATAATTATGTTTTTATAACAGTTTTATATGTACATAAATGATAATAAGTTAAATATTAACATTTTCATTTAATCATTTCTATCTTCCATTCTTAAAATTTATTAATCATAATTTTTATTTATTTTAAATGAAAATTATTTACTTAGGTCATCATATCCCTTTCATTTATTGTCTTTTGATATAATTTTTTAAGTAGGTTGATATTGATGTGTGTGTGATACAAAGATATGTAATATGCAATCTCATACTACTTTTAGAATCAAATTATAATCATTCGTTTTAATTTTTTATTCATGGATTTGATACTTCTCCCAATAAAAATCATAATTGTTGTTCATTTGATATTGATTTTTACAAGACTGCAGTTGCATTTACTACATTCTTTCTCAATTTATGTACCATTAATTATTGTAATTTTTATTATTATTACTTTTAATAATAATATATGGATTATTATAAAAAAATGTTACTATTTCTTTACACTATTTTCAATATAACAAATAAAAAATAAAAAGTACACGTTAAAAATTAAATATGTAATAAAATAAATATATTTATAACAATAAAAATATACTCATATTTTATATTTTAAAAAAACTTATAGAATTCACACATCACGTTTATTCATAATGTTAATATGCTTGGATACTCGCCATACTATAGATGTGATTCCGAAATGGTCATGAGCTCCTTTAACAATTGTTCCCGTCATTAAGGGGCGACAATGTCAGCAGCCGCCCTCTTCTCGATCGCGCATCTGTTTAGCAGACCCGCCTTTGAAAAATTCTCCTCCTCTTCCACTCCGACCCACCGTGATGCTTCCGACCCCTCATCGTCTAGCAGCAAAGCTCAGCCTACTTTTGCGTCAGTTTTGGCGAAATCGATCCCTCGGCGGTGATCCCTAACACAACCCCACCGCAGATATCGGACGAAGGCGGATTCAAGGCCATTAGAATCCAGCAATTGATTTATGATGAAAGAGTTCTCATTTGTCAACATTCAGTCATTGGCAGGCTCTCTCTCTCTAAGGGAGACTCCCCATGGAAACACCTAGACTTGAAAGCAAAGCTGAACCAAATATGGAAGAGGAATATGGATTGGAAGCTGATCTCATTAGAAAAGGGTTTCTACCACATCATAATGCCTAATTCTCAATCCATTCAAGCTATTTGGAGCACTAGAGCTCTCTCCTTGAGGCCATGCATCATGAGGTTCACACCATAGGCACCGGGATTCAACCCAGACACACATAAGTCTACTTCGGCTTAGGTATGGGTTCGTTTATACAATTTGCCCTGGGAATTTTGGGATACTAGAATTCTAGCTTGTATTGTAAAAGCTATTGGTGTGCCAATTCGTTTTGACAATAATACTGTGAATGGGGGCATTATGCTAGAGTCCTTATGGATGAGGATTTGGCAAAGGAAATTCAAACAAAACTTCGAGTTGATACTGATCTTCATATGAAATGGGTTTTCTTAGAATATGAGCATCTGCCTGCTTTATGCACCATCTGCTCCTCCATTGGTCACTCAGCAACGTTCTGTAGAAGAAATCTTAATGCTCGTCCTCCTCAAAACCGGGAAAGGAACAAAAGTAAAAATAGATCACCATCTAGGCAACCATATTCACGAGATAGATCAGTAGCTCCACAGGACAACACCAGGGACAATGTTCCTTAGCAGCAGAATTTACAGATGGTCTTGCATGTAGGAGACTCACCTGCTAATCAGAACGTTAGTTAGGGAGATCAGTGTGATGGAAACAACGATAGCGCGGACAGTAGCACGGGTTTGGGACCTTTTTCATTCGGCTCTGAGATTCCCAAACAGATAAGCCCCACCCTTAGTGACAGTGGCTGGAAAAACCTTGAAGTACCCATTCAGTTAAGACTAAACACGGACACAGAATTGGCCGCAGGAAACGACTCGCAGGGTAATGAATTGATTAAGGAGGATGAATGGGCCTCGGTTAAGAAAAAAGCAAAGGCTCCACGAGTTCAGACAGAAGCTCGCTCAAAACGGCGAAGCAGACCTCCCAGCCGATATCAATTTTAGCTCTCTTTTGGAACTGTTGGGGAATTTATAATCGCAGGACTCAACGAGCTCTGAAATTTCTTAGTCATGTGCACATGCCCGATCTTATTTGTATGGCAGAGCCAATGGTAAGTATTGACCGTATACCTAATTCTTTGTGGCTCTCTCTGGGGTTACATTTGATTGTCACAAACAAAATAATTCCCTCTGGGTCTTTACAAGGGGCGATAATGTTACAGGTGTTTCAGTTCTTCATATTCATGAGCAGCATATCACCCTCTCTTTTGCGAAGATGAATAAAATTTCACAAATTTCCTTTGTTTATGGAAGCACCTCGGCTTTGGGTCGACGTGATCTTTGGTCAGATTTGATTCGTGTATTGGGGGATGCTAATCGGCTTATTCTGGGAGATTTAAATGCGGTGACCGTTGCCCACGAGAAATCAGAAGATAGGCCTTCGAATACTTCTTGTTCTGATTTTAGAGGTTTCATTCGTGATTGCCGTCTTTGGGAGTTGAATACCTCAGGTCTTCAGTTTACATGGACCAATGGGAGAACGGGTTCAGCTCATGTTGAATGCAGACTTGACCGTGCTTTGGCTTCAGAGTCGTTTCTTGATCAATGAGATAAGGTTGTCTGTTCTGCTCTACCTCGACATAGTTCAGATCATTGCCTTCTGTTGGTTCACTATAGCGCTGGTCCCCCCGTGTGTCCAGGTTTTTTTTCTTATCCATGTGGACCACTCACCCCTCCCTGCATGAAGTTATTGCTTCGCATTGGGCTGCTTCTCAGCTGTCACTGCCCCCCGCTCAGCTGCTTTGTCATAAGCTTAAAACACTGCGCTCGATCCTCAGAACCTGGAATCACACAGTTTTTGGTCAAATTGAGGTGAATATTAAGGAAGTGAAGAAAAGGCTCGAGAACATTCAGATTGAAATTTCTTCTAATGGCCTCTCTAATAACCTAAGATCTTTGGAGGCATCAGCTCAGGAAAACCTAGATCTTCAGCTTCACAGACAGGAACTACTGCTCCGTGAAAAAAGTAGAGCGACTTGGCTTAAGGCGGGAGATCGTAACACGCATTTCTTCCATCAGGCCTCAAAAATCCGGAAAGCTCAAAACAGATTGACCAGAATTGATATTGATGGTGAGCTCAGCTTTGAAACTGAACGAATTGCACAACATGTCGTAAGTTACTACTCTGCTCTCTTCACTTGTAGCTCGGCTCCTGTCGACCAGGGTCCTATTGCGACGGTAATACCAGATTTGATCATAAACTCTAACAATGACCGGTTAACCGAAAGACCGACTCTAGAGGAAATTCGGACTGATGTGTTCTCGCTTAATAAAGATAACGCACCTGGTCCTGATGGATATGGTGGGCTCTTCTATCAGCATTTTTGGGGTGTGGTCGGCACAGATGTCTGCAACATGGTACTGGATTTTTTTTGATACTAGCTACATATTCCCTGGTTTGAACTCAATCCTTATGTCCTTGATTCCAAAAACTGTGGGAGCTAATCATCTCAATCAGTTTAGACCCATTGTTATGAGTAATTTCAGCTATAAGATTATTTGAAAAATCCTTGCCGATAGACTTGCCCCTGTCGCTGCTAAAATTATGTCAGATAACCAATTCAGTTTCATGACAGGTAGAAATATTCATCAATGCATTGCAGCTGCTTCGGAGGGAATCAATGTTGGGAAAATGTTGCTTTGGAGGTAATATGGCCTTGAAAATTGATATTCGGAAAGCTTTTGACACCCTCGATTGGAACTTTCTCATATCGGTCATGGAGGCTTTTGGTTTCTCTTTAAGGTTCAGGGACCAGATACTCAACATTCTGGCCTCCTCTCCAATCTTTGTTCTGATTAATGGAGCTACCTGCGGTTATTTTAGCTATTCTAGAGGTGTTCGACAGGGGGACCCTCTCTCACCGATCCTATTTGGTATCGCTGAGGATTTTTTCAGTAGATGGCTAGCTCATCTGATTGACACGGGCAGATTCTTTCCCATGCACTACACGGGTAATTCTAATTTCCCTTCCCATTTGCTTTACGCTAATGATATGCTTCTGTTTGGTAAAGCCTCCAAGAGAAACATCCGTTGTATCAGAGATTTATTCAGTTTCTATGGTTCGATCTCGGGTCAAATGGTTAGCTGGGAAAAATCGGCAATCTACTTTAGTAACAAGATCTCTCGTCTCAAAGCTAATCAGCTCTCCAATATCCTGGGGATCTAGACATCTGACCTGCTGTTTGTTTATCTTGGGGTACCTCTGTTCAGGGGAGGGCCAAAAAGCCGCCACCTCCTTCTTTTGGCAAACCACTTCCTAAGCAAGTTTAGCTCTTGGAAAGGGACCGCTCTTTCCTTTGCTGGCAGGCTGACGTTAATAAAATCAGCGTTAGTTGGAGCTCTGATACATTCTTTTATGGTCTACCGGTGGCCTGTTTCGCTCCTTACCAAGCTCAACAAAGGAACTCGAAACTTCCTTTGGACAGAGAATCGGGAATCTCGAAAGCTGGTTGCTGTGTCGTGGTCTACTTATGGTAAAAACATGGATGGCAGGGGCTTGGGTATTCGACAGTTCCGTCTTTGCAATTTAGCCTTGCTAGGCAAAATGTGCTGGGAATTGGTGCAAGGAGATTCCTTTGTGATTAATCTTCTGAAACAACGCTTCTTATATGGTTCAGGTCAGCCTCTGAGCTATCTAGTCAACTCCTCTGTTTGGATCTCTTGCAAGGCCTGTTTTTTGATTATCAAAAGCCAAGTCAAATGGTGGATTGGTAATGGCTCTTCCCTCAATTTTTGGACCGATGAATGGATCCTACCTTCGGTGGCGGATCAACTGAACCTGCCTACAAAGCAGTAAACAGGTATGTATAACTGTGTTAATGACTTCCTTGTTGGGGACCTTTGGGTCAATATTGATTTTTTGCCAGTCAGCATCCGGGAAAATATAACTCAGGTTGGTCGGGGTTTGGATGAATCAGACATCTATATATAGAAGCCTTCTGTTACATGGCGCTTCACTGTGAAGCAATTCTCTGATCATCTTTCACCTCATGCACCGACGGTTCCCTGGGCTCGGTTTATCTGGAAAAAATTATCCCTCATTCCAGATCAGTTTGCTGTTGGAAAATCCTACACGGTAAAGTGGCGGCCCACGACGTTCTGATAAAATATGGTTTCTGCTGCATTTCCAGATGCATCCTTTGCAAGGGTAGCGTGGAATCAATTGACCACCTTTTCACGATTTGGCCGTTTGCTTCCACTTTGTGGACTTTTATTAGTAATTGATTATCATCCCACTTCCTCACACTTTGAACCTTGCTTGTCCTCAAGCAAGCCTTAGACTCAAAACAAACTCTAGAATACTCACTATAAATAATTCACACAATAACACGATTTACTTCACTTGGCATTCATAGATCTCGATTTTACAAGTTTGAATGAAAAACAAAAGGTTTGGATGCTAAAAGATTCTAATCGTTTCTCCGCAAACCAACACAAGTAGACGTATCTTCAATCATGTCACAAGATCAAAAGGCAAACTATTTTGGTACCTCGCTAGTGGTCACTCATTTCACTCAAGTGTTTAGGTGTAAACTTTGTCTCTCAAGCTCTATACTAGCTTTGACTATGCTGAATTTGCATTGTCATCCAATCATTACCATTGTGCTTATCTAGTCAGAAACAAGATCCCAAGGTCTTTTACGGGTTGTAATGTTGGTTTAGGGACAGGTTTGGATAAGGAAAATATGTGGAAAGTGAATAAACAACTAGTTGTGCAAAATAGATACAATAGGACTTAGAGCTCTTCAAAGTTTAACCGAGAAACATAAAATGTGCTACTGATGAGAAAACAATTTTTCCTTTATTTTCTCCTTTAGGTGTTGATTCCAGAACAAGACCAGAAGGAAGAGTTCCATAAGCAAGCGCATGAGTATCGCTTTCCTCTTTTTACCCACTTTTATCTCCAAGACTGCAACCAGTCTCATAATGTTGAGTATTCACTCTTTTATCCTTATTCTTAACTTATGATTACATATTACAGTTCCTTGCTTCAAATGAATTTTCTAAGATTGATCGTACATGCATGAATCTCCACCTTGAACTAAATGACTCAACCCAATGTTTTTTCTCTTTTTTCTCTTTTTTTAATTTAATTTTTTTTCTTTTGAGTCTTTTTCTTTATTATTTTTTTTTTTGAGCAATAGCACATAAAGTAGCAAAAATAATTCTCGGCTTCCTATTTTCCACAAATTTTGAGCTCCCTAAATCATTCCTATTTGTGCACAATAATTGTAAATTCACGGGTGAGAAAAGGGTATTTAAGACGTTAGGGGTTTGTAATGTGGAGAAACAAAGAAAATGGTATACGTAGGCTTCAACGGGGCTTAACTAAACATGATGTAAAAGGGTTTTGGGTTTAAACAAGAAAAAATAAGTTCTAACATTAACAAAGGGCTACACTTAATTGCCTTGATCACGCCAAGTTCCAACTAGATGCACAAGATTTCGACTAGCATTTGATGCAAATTCTATAGACAATAGCAAGTATGAGCACACTCAAGAAAAAAACAAACCGAGCAATGTGTAATAAAATGCTCAAATATTTGGTCTCAAAATCTCACATATGTTCGGGTTAATATTTGTACCAAAAAGTTTAACCAAATACAAGTTCAATGCTTATTTTCAGTCCACAAGTGTAGTCTCCGGAACTCCCATTTTAATCCAAAGTTCCTTAGTTTCGTAATTCTATAAAAAAATGTAATTTCAAAATTTATGACTGCCATGGTGAAGTTTCATCCTATTAAGGGTCAATTGTTTACGAGTTTTCTTCCTAAGTCCATCTCAAATTTTTGAAAAAGCGAAGACAATGATTTTAACATGTAAGGAAGCATGCAACTAAATGAAATTATCCTAAAAAAACAATAAACACAAACATAAACAATAAATAATAAAAACTTAAACTAAGATAGATAAAACCCTTTTTACCCTTCCTCACACTTTAGAGCATGCATTTACTCCCAAAAATGCGATAAAAAGTAAAGTGAAAAAGTAAAAGGGTTAAAGAAAAACTCCCTTAAACCAAAGGTGGTAGAGATCGTTCACTTTAACTGTGAGGCCAATTTGTTTGTTTTTCCTGTTTTTCTTTTTTTCTTTTTTTTTGGTTTACCTGCAAAATAAATAAAATAAATAAAAATAAAACTTACTTAATGAAATATTATAAATAAAAGAGAAATTAAAAAAAAACTCGGGTTGCCTCCCGAAAGCGCTAAGATTATAGTCGTTTAGCTTGACTATAAACCTCCCTTTTATGTAAATGAATGAAGCCTTATAAGAAATCCAAATTCTTTAATAAATATTCTATGAATGCAAATTGGATTTTTAGATTCAAAATAAATCAACAAAATCCATGACATAAATTTATAAAAGTTAGAGTTTAGATGTCTCCCTTTTTGACTCTTTTGGTAATATAACACGTAAAATTCTTCAGTCGGGATTGTTTCAAACTCTTCAATCATGGATTTCTGCACCACAAGTTCAGGTGTGGTGATCTCATCTATTCGGGTGATGGAACTTTCCACTTGATTTGAAATTTCTAGCTCTTTTTCTCCTATTGATTTATCTTCACAACTTATCACCAAACATATATCTGAACATTCCTCAAGGACTTCTTCATGTTGAGGTTCAATCAAGTTATATGTTTCACTCGAAAAATCTGAATATGGTTCATCAGTTAACGTAATTGCAATCAGATCTTCTAAAGTTTTCATTATATTTCTCTGAGAAGCATCGATATTTTTGATAAAAGTCTCTAATGAAGAGAATTTATTATTTATCTGCTCAATAATATCGATTATGTCATTCCATTGTGGATCCTCCTCATGCTCAAAATTTGGTGATAAGGTTTGAGAATCTTGATGACACCCGTAACCATTCTCCCAATATGGGGAAAACGTGCTTGAAATTTCTTCTCTAGGCAGCTCATATTAATCATCCATATAGCAAGAATTAGTATAAAGATTTGAATTTTGATATTGACAATCCAGTTCAAAATGTAAACCCCCGCAATGTATACATGCCACATCACGAAGAGAGACATCTGGAAAGTTATCCTTCATAAACATAAAAAATTTATCCTCATTGGCTTGAGCTTGCATCTCTAAATGGTTGTTGAATGTTGAAGCATTCAACCACCATGGATAACTATTTTGGTCCATCACCTTGCAAAATAAACATAAAAGAAAAAAAAGTAAAAAGGAACAAAATATAAAAAAAAACGCTTAAATTAATAGAACTTCAACTAAATCAAAATTATAAAACAAACAATCCCCGGCAACGGCGCCAAAAACTTGATGGACGAAATGTATATCGTGCAAAACTAAGGGCAAGTACACCCCATCGTGATCAAGTAATAAAGAATAAGTAGAGTATCGTTCCCTCGAGGATTGTGTTTATATCTATTGATTTTTGTGAATTTCTATTATCTAAGCAATCAAAACTTGAATTGGTTGTGATATTAAACTAATAAATTTAAAACAATTAAATAAAGTAAACAAAGAAGGGAAATAAAATGAATTCAAATATGATGTAAATCACTAGAGCAAGGCTTCACCTAACCTAATGTATATAATCCACACTCAATCCTATCCAAGTTCTTAAGTTTTAATCCAGAGACGGTGATTATTTCCTAAAGTAATTAACCAAGCTTTGGTCTAGTCAAGATTAATCCTATTTCACATACAATTATCCTAGCTTTGGCCCAGTTAAGAATAAAGGTATAATGAAAGCATTAAGTTATCTGAAATAACCCCAAAGTTAAGTCGTGAAACTAAACCCTGAAAAACCGCACCGCATAGACACAGGTCTAAACTATGTAGTTCCATTAATTATCTTAGTGTCGGTCAACCAAAATCATTAATTGTAATTTAGCTAAATATTGATCAGATATCTAACTAGGAAATTAAGCTCCATAGTTTAATTCTCTATTTAATAAATTATGAACTTGAAATTGGATTGCAAGTAAATCATCTACTTCGATTAGGATCCGCCATAGCTCTAGCTATGGAGGACTTAGCTCATGGTAGATGGAAAGAAAACAAGAAATTTAATAGAAAACAAACTAGAAAACATAATTAAATAAAAGAAAAGAAAAGATGAAGGAGAATAAACTTTGAAATAGATCTAGAATCAGTTACAAAGGTAGAACGAAAATGAACAAAAAGAAAACTACAAAAAGTCTAAAAGAGAGCTAAAAAGATGTGGTGAGGCCTGTTCCATGTTTTTCCAGGTCTGGTTTCATGCTTCCCAATGTAGGTATTTATAGTTGCACATGCCTTCATGCATTCATTATAACCTCCAACTTTAATGCTATTAAAGAGAAGATTAATGGAGGATTGAATTCTTTGCTCTAACTTCTTAAACATATGGAGAGTTGAATTCTTCTTTGCAGCTTTTTAACTTTCATGTAATTAAAGGGAGCATTGAGTAGTGTAACTCCTTCTTGATCATTCAAAAAACTCTTTAACTTTCATAACATTCCTTGGATAGTTATTTTAGGAATTTATGACAATAAGGATTTATTTAAAGAGTTATGAGTCTTCATTCTTCAACTGCTACGAGGTCACCAACTAGAAGGAGTTCTAACTGTGCAACTTTATTTACTTGAATAATGATTCCATAATTGCATTTTTGCCCCAAATAATACCTAAAAACACATAGAACAAGCATTAGCTCTTAAAACATAAAACTAAACATAAAATAATTATAAAATATTAAAAACTATCTTAAAATGCATGATTACTATAATTAAAATATATTAAAAACTATATGAAAATGCAAGATAACAGCAGCCGACTTTAATGCATTCTTCGCGAACCTGCAAAATCATCGAATGCGACGTGCTCTCTCTGCTAACTGGTCTTTGGCGGTTGTAACTTGTCCTTGGTTAATCTGGCAAATTCAGAATAAAGATGTTTTCGAAGATGAACTCCCTTTAATCCAAAATTCGGTCTTTAAGCTCAGATCTCACCTGCAGGAGTCGGAGTTTATTGCCAGAAGCCGTCCGCCGCCTGCTCCAGATTATAAACTGGTGCGCTAGATTCCACCAGGTCCGGGATGGATTAAAGTGAACACCGACGGGTCTGCTGAAGGAGCGCTGGGTCCAACGGGTGCATGGGGGATTTTTAGAAATGGGAGAGGCTTTGCTCGAGGGTGTTTTGCTTTTCCGATACCAAACAGCTTTGCACACCTTGCAGAACTAAGAGCTGTTATTTTCGCCATTGAGATGGCTTGGGAGAAACGATGGTTTCGTTTATGGATCGAATCAGATTCAAGCATGGTGGTTCACTTGCTCCGCCAACGCTCTTTGGTGGTGCCTTGGGAAATTAGACAAAGTTGGCTGAGATGCCTGCAGCTGTGTGCGCAGATGGAGATTGGAGTCACTCATATTTACCGTGAAGGCAATGGGGTGGCGGACTCTCTAGACCGCTTTAGCGTCACTGCCTCTAATCTGATTTGGTGGAACTCGGCTCTCGAGTTCTGTCAATCTTATATTTTTGACGACTTGTGTAATGTTGCTCATTTACGTTTGTTTTAGCTTCTCAATGTTCTATGTACTCTTTTCCCTTATTTATAATATTCGGGTTTGGCTAAGTAAAGCGCTAGGGGGTGCCAACATAGTTGGGATGTCCGAATTCTCTACTTAGCCTTGTCCCAACCTTTCATTCTAAAAATAATGTTAATATGCTTGAATTAATGGTATATCATCAATTGAGCAAGAATGTAGTGAATAGCCGTAGTCCTATAAAACCCAAGATCAAATGAAAAACAATTATGATTTTGATTGGCTTTATTCTCTTTGCTCGTTGGGTGCCAACTCATCCAAAAAAGCCTATAAAACATTTCTTCTAAATTCTCTCTGCTTTCGGCTATCATACATAGTATATATATGTGGCTTTTTTTTACACACATAATATAATATTTCTAAGTTTTTTTAACATTATTATGTGGTAAATTTGTATTGTATTTGGTGATTTCATTTTGAACTTTTTTTATTAAAAGAATTAAGTAATATTGTAAATTGTACAAATATTATTCTACATGTAACAAAAACGCATTTATAATATTTTCATGCATTATAGTTGGGGAAAAATTAATGAACTAAATATCAAGAGAGTAAATTTCAAGGACCAAAAATAAAAATTTGATCAAATACAAAACTAAAAGTAATGTCGTTGTTTTTTAAGATAAAAGCAATGTTGTTAGAACTAGACAGCATACAAAACCGGATTAATAATTAGATCACAAGTCACTTGGTTCAACCAAATTACTCGGGAGCGGATGCCGTAATAAATAAATAAAAAATATATTAATTATACTTCAAATATATATATATATATATTAATTATATAAATTATTAATTGAAAAATATTTTGATAAATTATATATATATAATTACAAATAGATAACCTAATTCCTAAAGTTAGTTAGTATCTAAAATATGTGTTCACCAAATAAAAATATAAGATTACAACAAAATATTTAAAATAATATAATTATTGTGGCCCTTTTGTTGCGAAAGTAAATTTGCGACTGTTCCAACGATTTATAGTACTTGCGAACTTTAGAAAGCGCTGCATCTAACTATAAAAAGATTGGAAGAACAAAAGGGATCGAATAATTCCTTAAAGTATGGATAATCAAATTCTAAACAAAGAAAAATGAATAAAATGCAAGAAGGCTGCGAAATTAAAAGAAGGTTGAAAATGTAAAGTGTAAGAACTAAAATTTGATTACTTGAACAAACTAAAAAAAATACAATGAAATATATTTAAATAAAGAAAAATGCATAAGTTTGGAATTAAAAGTACAATTATGTAGAGTTTAGGCTAGATTTTGGTTGTCCTTGAAAATGAGGAGAAGATTAGCTTTTATAGGCCCCCCATTAGTAACTACGTCTCGATGGTGTCAACTTCTTAAATAACTGCCAATGATCTTCAACCGCCACTTCCCCTGTAACTTCTTCATACTAGTCGAAAACCCGTGCGATACACGACGTATGAAACTTTATATAATTTAGATAAATAAATAAATTGTCATATTTACTTTTAAGTAATTTTATATCATCCTATAAAAAAAATTTATATTATGTATATTAGAAATTAATATATATTTTTATATAGCGACAGAGTCTCCAAAACCTCTTTTAAAGAAACTTTGGATAAAACTAACGGTCTGTGTGCTAGTTGGAAAGCTAATTCTCTCTCCCTTGCAGGCCGTCTCTCTTTAATCCAGTCTGTCAATTGCGCGGCTCCTAATCACATCATGCAAGCCTGTAGACTTCCTGAGCTAGTCCTTAACGAGCTTGACAAAATCAACCAGCGTTTCCTTTGGGGAGAGTCTAGAGAAGGAAAAAAGATTCACTTGGTCCATTGGAAGGAGGTCTGCCAGCCGAAAAGCAAGGGGGCCTTGGTATTAGACAAGCGAACGACAACAACAAAGTCCTTTTGATGAAGCTTCTCTGGAGAATGTGGCAATGCCCATCCTCTCTTTGGGTTCGTCTTCTCTGTGGTAAGTATCGGAAAGACAAAATCTTTGGTGGCCCTAAAGAGAGAGTTGTCAGTTGTTCTTTCCTCTGGAAAGGGTTTAGCACTGTGTTTGCAGAGTTCTGCTCAGGGGTTGGTCTGGAGGTGGGTAATGGTAAATCCATCAGTTTCTGGTATGATACTTGGATTGGTGACAAACCTCTTATAGAGGTGTGTAGCTCCCCCCCCCCCCCCCCCCCCCCGGCCTACTAACTTCCGTAACTGGAGAGTTGCCGATGTGGTGGACTCGGAGGGAGACTGGATCTGGTCAAAGTTTGATACCTTCCTTAGCCTGGAGGCCCTCCTTAGAATTAGAGGAGTTAAGATTAGTAATCAGGAAGAAGACAAAGACAGGCATTGGTGGGCTCTGTCGAACAATGGCGCTTATTCTTGCAAGTCAGCCTTTGAAGCTTTTACCCCTAACAGGGCTGATCCTCTCTCGGATACTTGGAAGTCCATTTGGGCCCTTAAAATCCCGTACCGGATTAGGAGTTTCCTTTGGCTGGGAGTCAAGAACAGGTTGCTTACTAATTCAGATAGGCACAGACGGCATTTGGTGGATTCAGAAGCTTGCAGCAGATGCAGTGGCCATGATGAATCCTTGTGCCATGCTCTGAGGGGTTGCTCTAAGAGTAAAGAGGTTTGGAAGAAGATTCTCCCTCACCACATTCTTCCTTCCTTCATGGCCCATTCTGAAAATGACTAGTTCTCTGATGGTGCTAGTGGGAAATTATTGGCTAACATGGAGCATGGTGACATTTTCTTTGCTATCATCTGTCACCAGATTTGGAAGTGGAGGAACGAGGAGCTTTTTGCTGATAAAACTGTCATGATTCCTGACTTACTTGATTTCTTCTCGAACAAACTTTCTATTATCATTGAGAGCTTCAAAGGGGATTCCCTTGCCAGATCTACCCAGAATAGGGAGGTCCACCTTGTTGGTTGGAGCAAGCCTAGAGAAGGGGTAGTTAAGCTGAATACGGATGGCTCATGCCTTAGCAATGGAAAGATAGCTACCGGAGGAGTTATTCGTGATGCGGGTGGCGCCTGGTGTTAGACGAGGTGCCGCGGCCTAATCTCCCAGGCGGACCGGGGGGTGGACACCTCATGGCGATGTAAGCGGTGATTGGCGCCGAAAGCAACCAATCGTGGAATCAAGCTGCTCGGCAGGACCGGAGCTCGGAGTATGGAAGAGTCGCCACCCACGAATGGGAAAATGAACACCGATCCCTTGCGGGAGACCGATGAGGGTTCGAGAAACTTAGGTACGAGCCGAGAAGGCTAGCTCCTTTCCGAAGAAAGGCTACTAGGCACCCCGACATCGCCCGGTTATGAACCACCGGCCTCCTACTCAGCGTGTTAGGCGATAACGGACTAATCGCATATTTCTTTAAGTTTAAAATTCATTTGAAACCTTTTCTTTCTCGTTTTGAAAACTGTTTTGAGCATATATTATTGAAAGCCATTTCGGTAAAGAATCACCCATTTACATCGATTCAAAATACATAAGAGAGAGAGAGGGGGAGAAGAAAGAATTGACTTATTTACAGTGTGTTTTGTGCTTTGATTTACATGTTAACTCTACACTAAACTCACTCACTGAAAACGAGTTTATTTACATGGTTCGTACCTTAATCGCCGTTTGAACGATTTAGGTACGTTTCAAAACCCCGTTAATTTACATAACATCGACTCGAATCGCCGTTGGAACGGCTCGAGTGTTTGAAGACGTGGAATAAAGAGCTTTAACTCCAAAAACGTGATTAGGCATACAAGTCCATTTATTTCGTACAAATCATTTAATTAGGAAAACAATTCAAAACTCTATTATTTACAATGAAAACGGTTTTAATTACAAGGTTCGCTTAACCCGTCGTTGGAACGGATTAAGGTTTTTAAAACGTGATGTTTTAGGAAACGATTTAAAGTAACATGAAAGCCTTTTATTTACATTAGGAACTTCTAGAGCACTTGAGTTTAAATAAGCAAATTAACTCTTTTTTTGTGGTTTATTTTCCCTTTTTTCACTCAATTGAACCTTACTTGAATACAATGACAACAATTAACAAATTAAATCCAAATTTACCAAAACATTTTCCCAAGCATATATATATTGACAGAAATGATAACTATACATATATATATATATTGACAGAAATGATAACTATACATATACATTTAAAAGAAAAGGTAAATAACGAAAACTATAATTAATAGGTAAGAAGGGCAATAATATTCACAAATGATAAGAAGCTAACTTTTAGTCCAAAAAACTATTATGATAAGTGTATATAGAAAATAACTTTCCAATAACCCCCCCTCCAAAATGTCAAAATGTGTATAGTTTAAATGAATATAAAAATATATACATAGACATATAATTTTATTAAATCAAATTAATGAAAAATAATATGTAAACACATTAAATAAATATATATACAACATATTTAAAATAGCTCGAAAGTATATATTACATAATTATACATATATAGATAAAGGACCTAAAGTCTAAAAGTTGAGAATGGAGGACCAAAACAACATTTTTTATATTTCAGCAGCTTTACCGACGGAATATCCGTCGGCAAACAGCCTTTAGTGACAGAAAACAGAAAATTACAGAATTAGTCCAACAGTTTCCAGATTTATTCAAAAGCTTTAAATTAGATCTATTCTATCGTTTTGGGCCCCCGAACTACCAAAATTGGATCATAGTCTATAACGGAGATTCCTAAAACGACGTTTTTTATTTTAACACGTTATTTTTAAAACTTATAATTACAACGTTTTTAATACCCGAACTACCTTTGAATCGGATCATAGTTCATATTGGGATATCAAAACGAGGTTTTTTATTTCAAAACGAAACCGAACCTTTATTTAACACGAGATAAAAAAATAAATAAATACGGGAATTTAAATAAGACGTGACAAATAAATAAATAAACTAAATAAATAAAACTTTAGAATAAATAAATAAAATAAATAAAATAAATAAAACGAGTCTAGTCCTCGGATAATACCTCAAGATCGGTATCTGACAGTCGAAGTCGGTTGATTCCGCGAATCGTGATTTTCCGGTGTTTTTCAGGTTTTAAGTAAAATTTTAACTTTTAGGGAATTCGGATTTTTTAGGAAAAAAATGTTTTTTCCCAAAAAAATAACTTTCTCTCTCTAAAAAAATGTTTCAGAGTGAGAAGCTCCCAAAAATCCTCCCCCTTTTGCATGGGGATCCGTGCCTTAAATAGGCAACGGATCCCGAAAGTTTTGGGCGACGCCCAACTAAAATTGGGCGTCGCCCAAAACAGGTTGGGCGGACGCCAAACTTATGTTGGGCGAACACCCAACGGCTGCCGGGCGTGCGTGCCCAGCGGCCGTCGAGCGTGCGCCCCGCGCTATCGGGCGCGCCCGCCCAACGGTCGTCGAGTGCGCACTGCCGGGCGTGCATGTCCAGCGAACGTCGAGCACACGCCCCGCGCTGCCAGGTGTGCGTCCAACTGTCGTCGGACACGCGTCGGCTGCCGCTAGGCGCTCGCACCACGTCGCTGAGCACTCGCGAGTCGTCCACTTGACGACCGCGACTCCCATTAACTTTTCATTTCTTTCTTTTTCTTATTATCTATTTTTTGTTTTTTTAATTTTCGGAACCAACCGCTTCGACCGCTTTGTTACAGGTTTTCGTCACAGGTCCTCCGACTCGGTGTCTACAGTTGTCCCTACTTTCCTATTTTGACAGTGATGTGTGTGTTTTGAAAATATTTTTTGCTAACGCAACACATGCAATGTAAAACATATTAAAGTAAGAGACACGTAAAGAGTAGGAGGAAGAATACCTGATCTTTGCGCCGCGCGCTCCAGCATTGTTTTCGATTCTTTCCATCCTTGCCTTTGAATCGGCTGCCGACGGATGTTCTTCTTGCGGACCCTAGCCTAAATTGACTGCGGGTGAAAATGGCTCAAAAGCAACTCTGGTGCACGATCGTGAGTAAAATGGCTCAAAAGCAACCCTGGTCTACGACCGTGGGTAAAATGGCTCAATAGCAACCCTGGTCCACGACCGTAGGTAAAAATAGCTCAAAAGCAACTCTGGTGCACGACCGCGAGTAAAATGGCTCAAAAGCAACCCTGGTCTACGACCGTGGGTAAAATGGCTCAATAGCAACCTTGGTCCACGACCGCGGGTAAAAATGGCTCAAAATCAACCCTGGTCTACGACCGTGAGTAAAATGGCTCAAAAGCAGCCCTGGTCTACGACCGCGGGTAAAATGGTTCAAAAGCAACCCTGGTCCACGACCGCGGGAAAAATGGCTCAAAAGCAACCCTGGTCTACGACCGTGGGTAAAATGGCTCGAAAGCAACCCTGGTCCACGACCGCGGGTAAGATGACTCAATAGCAAAAGGTTTTTTTCTAATGATTCTGAATACTATCGTCTGTATTTTCACTGGAGCTACTGTCTCGGGTGTTTGAGTGGTTCGATAGGAACGTCCTTTTCGTCTGGAATGATTCAAACTAACAATTATTTTTCTATTGACTGTCGTTTGTATTTCGACTGGCGCCACTGTTCTGTAAAATTTGGCTGTCGTCTGGAGTCATATCTTGATGTTATTGGTCACCGCCTGGCAGAAATGCAGGCTGAAACGGACTGCAAATCAGAGGTCTGTGCACCTGGTAATTAATTATTTACTTTTTACCTTTATGTCACATCGTACCTTTTTCACTATTTATGGGAATGCCATTCCCTTTCCTTATATAAGGTGGTGGGGTTTCATTTCAACCCCACACCTTCTTTCTCTTCTCTCTCTCTCTAACTTCTGATTTGGATTATTCTCGTGATGGATTTGGAAAAACATGATGGCACGAAGGGCATGGATGCGGGTTTTGAGAACCTCACTACAGTGGCCCCTTTTCAGGATCCTACTTCACATCTGAGCCGGACCCGCTCTAACCAGGTAAGTACTTTCTTACTTCCTCGTCTTTTGACTAGATTTCTAGGCTTTAGTAACCCTACTTCGAACATGATCTGCATGCTAACCTCTAAGTTGCTTTAGAAGACTTTAGCTAGAAAACACGAATTTTTTTCGCCCGCAAGCAACATTTTATTTGTCTTTTGAAAGAATGTGAATTATATGCATGTGAATAGTAAAACTACGAACAATGCCTGCCAACAGTAAAAATGTGAATAGTGCACGTGAATAGTAAAAATGTGAATAGTAACACGTGAATAGTAAAAACGTGAATAGTGCACGTGAATAGTAAACGTGAATAGTGAAAGTAAAACATAAATGGCCAAATTAAATGTTAAAATTGGATCCATCTCTTTGCCAATGCGTGGGAGAGTAGGACATCAAAGAATAATGAATTGATCAAATCTTATACAAACGACCCTAAGAACGAAATCTCACAAAATGACGGTCCTAATTGACAAAGTGTCCCTAGTGTTGGATTTAGACTTGACCGAACAAATAACTAGATTAACTAGCCTTTATTAGACGCAAGCCTAGGAGTAACATTTAAACTTACCTGTTCCATTCTTTCTAGATTATCGGCATTTCTAGGACCACGGAGGACATTCGTATGTGGTACGCTAGGATTAGCGCGGCGGCGAAAGCCCGTGTGCGAGAGTTGGGCTTCGAGCCCTTCATTTTAGCGTTGCCCCACGCCAACGGGGTGTGTGACCGCTTCGGCCTTCACGCCCTATGCGAGAGATGGGTAGACTCGACCCACACCATCCACTTCTCATTCGGGGAGATGACGATCTCACCCCGTGACTTCTCCTTGCTGACCAGATTGCGGGGGAGTGGTATTCTAGTTCCCTTCTTCTTTGATATGGTGCGTCCACGGGTTGACCGTGCCAGGTTGGCTGCTCTGATTGGACCAGGAGTCTACACGGGTGTCAAGTCTACCCCGGTGAAGTTCATTACCACTTCTGGACTTTTGAGTCGCAGGGACTTTTGTGGGATAGATGACACTGATCTGGCTGTTCGCAGCTTCCTTCTATACGCCTTAGGCGAGATGATCTTCCACACCAAGAGCGGGACGATACATGTGGGTCTTATTCAGGCCTTCCGCGATTTGGACGCAGTGTCGTCTTATGATTGGGCAAGAGCTGGCTTGGCTTACTTGTACAAGTTTTTGGATCTGACTTGCCGGAAGCGCAAGGACTTCGGTGGTTACACCTTTGCTTTCCTGGTATGTGGTTCATCCTTGACTTGTTTCTTTATTCTTTTCGCGATTTCTGTTAGTAACCTTTGTTTCTACAAGCAGGTTTGGGCCTATGAGAGGCGGATTCTTCCATGCGAGCGTCGGTGCAGGCCACGAGTAGTTAGGCTTCCCCTTATGGCTCGGTGGAGTGAGTTTGGTCTAGGCGCCGAGGAGAGGCGGACGGTGGCGCAGTTCCTAGCTTGGATCAATTCGCGGACCTTGGGGCAGGTGAACATCTTCTAACTATGCTAGATTTTTGTTTGATTAGACCTGACTTTTCTTTTTGTTTTCAGATCCGATTCGGATGGGATGACCTCGACTTTGGTCCTGACTACGCATATGTCACCCTCATCCAGGGGCAGCGGTGCGTCCTTACCGGCCCCTGCGTGCGGGTATGGTACTTGGGCGATCGGGGTATCACCGGGGTTAGCGCCTCGCACTGGACACCCGGCGAGATTCCTGTGTCCATGTTTACTGTGAGGACCATGCCCCTGTCGGACATTCGTCGTGACCTGACCCGCGAGTTTGCCCCTCGAGACGTGTGGGACCATGCAGGGGGTCGCGCTCACTACTTATCGACCTTGTTGACTCCGGCGGACGCTCCCGGGATTGCGATGGAGGTGGATCCTAGGGCGGATGTGTTTTCAGCCGAGGCTATCGCGGCGGTTTTTGGTAGGGAGGAGCTCCCGGTGAGTGTTTGACCCTTTTTCATTCTTTATTCACGATGTGGTTAGGGATACTCATTGTGTTTTCATATGTAGGAGGGTTCTTTGAGGAGTGCTCGGATGTCCGACTTCTTCGATGGTGCTCAGGCCCGGACGCCTGTGGGCGAGCCCTCCTATTATGCAAGCGAGTCCTCATGCACCGCCCGGCCGGAGTGGCCCCCTTTAGGCGTACCCATCCCCGACTTTGGGAGGGATTTCTCGACGGTTCACTATGACGAGTCCGGAGTGGCTTATGCCGGCGTCGAGATAGCTCCTCCTGCCTTCACCTCGAGGATACCATTTGATCCCCCAGACACCCTCCGCACTTCGAGGGAGACATGCACGGATTACGTGGGGTTATCTGGTTATCTCCGAGAGCGACTCAGCCTTCATTGCGCCAGCCACCTGGTAAGTATCATTATTTTATTTTAGTGTAGTGGAATGTATGCACATATGTATGTATGATTTCTGTTGTTGTCTGTTTTAATGTTCCTTTCTTTTTCTTTTTTTTACAGAGCGACCTCCATGCAAACGAGCGGATGAGGAGTGAGGCACAGCGGGATACCGATGCCAGGGTTGGTCAGGTCTATCGGGAGAGGAATGATCATTGGTCGGGGATGATGCGAGCAGAGACCGAGGGGCGTCTTGCTGCAGAGGAGAGAGCGCGAGTGGAGACCACAGGGCACCTTGCCGTCGAGGAGAGACTTCGTGTTGCCGAGGAGGCCTTATCTACGGAGCGGACTTCTCGTCTGAGGGACTTTGAGGATTACTGGGATGTTCCCCCTTATTAGGCTCCTCATTTATAGCTTTGTAGCTTTTTACTGGAATCACCCCGATGTATAGCTTGTATATAGGGAGAGCGGTGGATAGGATGTAGGCTTTTTACGTGAAAAGGGATGTAAGAAATGTATAACTCATGATTCATATTACGATGCATTCAGTAAATTGTAATGATTCCAATCATACTCTTCAAATATATTCATGCCTTTATTTATTTACAAACAACAGAAATACTTAGCCACTTATACATTATTTTTATAATTGCTCAAGCTATAACTACCGTTACCAGGACCTGCCTTTTTCGGTTTTCAGATCCCAACGATTTTTCATCTCTCCTTTTACTATCCCGGAATTTTCAAATGAGTGCCCTTTCGGGTTTTCACCTATTGGAATGTCCCTGATTGTTACATAGGCCGCCCTTTGCGGGTTTTCAACCTATGGGGAATTTTCATTTTTTTTTTTTTTTTTTTTTTTTTTTACGAAAAGTATTTCTTAAGCCTATCCAGATTAGTAGGTTCAGAGAACTCCATGCCGTCCATAGTAGTAAGCTTCACCGCCCCTTTGCTCAGGATTTTCTTTACGAGGAATGGTCCTTCCTAGTTCGGCTTGAACTTGCCCCTAGGGTCTGTGTGCGTCACTCGGATCTGTTTCAGCATCAGGTCTCCTTCTTTGATAGGGTTGGCCTTGACCTTTTTGTTGAAGGCTCGAGCCATCCTTCTCTGATATAATTGCACATGGTAAAGGGCCTCCATCCTTTTCTCGTCCACCAACGTTAACTGTTCACATCGCTTCTTTGCCCATTCCGTCTCGGGAATCTCTGCTTCTACTGCGATTCTTAACGATCGCTTTTCAATCTCAATCGGGAGAACAGCTTCAGTCCCATACACCAAGGAGAACGGCGTTGCCCCAGTTGACGTCCTAACTGTCGTCCGATAAGCCCATAACGCGAGTGGAAGCTGTTCGTGCCAGTTCTGGTGTGATTCCACTGTCTTTACGAGAATCCTTTTAAGGTTTTTATTAGCCGCCTCTACTGTGCCATTAGCTTGCGGATGATACGGCGAAGACCGATGATGCTCAATACCGTACTCTTGGAAGAGACTTCTCACTTCCCCTTGAAACTGGACCCTATTATCCGTGATCATGTGATGAGGCACTCCGAACCTGGTGATCAAGTGCTTTTCAATGAACTTTCTCATCTGCTTAGACCCCAACTTGCTAAATGATTCTGCCTCTACCCACTTGGTGAAGTAATCAATGGCGACTGCGATGAATTTGTGCCCATTCGAAGCATTGGGCCTCACTTCTCCGATAATATCAATGCCCCAAGCCGCAAATGGCCAAATGGGTGCTAACACGTGCAGTTCCATAGCTGGTAAATGATTATAATCTCCGTGGATTTGACAATCATGGCATTTCTTCGCATATTC
This sequence comes from Euphorbia lathyris, assembly GCF_963576675.1. Classification (NCBI taxonomy): domain Eukaryota; kingdom Viridiplantae; phylum Streptophyta; class Magnoliopsida; order Malpighiales; family Euphorbiaceae; genus Euphorbia; species Euphorbia lathyris. Next base: position 4,236,481 of record NC_088915.1, on the reverse strand, counting down.
GTTACAATCTCTTTCCATGGTGAGCCAATAGAAGCCTTGCCTTATGATTTTCTTTGCTAATACTGCTTCTCCCATATGGGCTCCATAAATTCCCGAGTGTACTGACTCCATTGCCTCACGGGCTTCTTTCGCATCCAAGCACCTCAACTGTAAACCATCGGCGTGTCTCTTGTAAAGCAAATCATTGTGGATGATGAACTGTTGAGCTAACCTTCTAATCACAGCCTGATCCCTAAGTTCTGATTCAGCCGGGTACACCCCACTTTTTATGAAGTTTACGATATCGAAATACCAAGGTTTTTCATCTGCTCCCAATAGCATCACATCTTCATAGCACGGTTTGTGGGACCTCCTCAACACCAACGGCTTCGAGGCGAGGTTCCGAGGGTTATCCCATAATGACACCAAAGTGGCCAAAGCATCCGCTGCCTGGTTCTGTGCTCGAGGAATGTGATAAAAATGACATTCGCTGAATTTCCGCGCTAATCCCTCTAACTGATCTAGGTATGGACGTAACCTTTCTTCCCTTACTTCCCAGTTTCCTTGCGCTTGTTCAATAATCAGTTTTGAGTCGCCCTAAATTTCAACATATGACGCTCCCAGCGCTGCTAATGACTCCAGCCCATAGATGCACGCTTCATATTCGGCCATATTATTGGTGAGAGGGAAGGATAATTTCTTTGCCATTGGAATCCTTTCTCCTTCTGGTGAGATAAGAAGCACTCCTACTCCGACTCCACTTGAGTTAACCGCTCCATCGAAGAACATTTTCCACGGTATAACTTCTATTGCATTCAAGTGCTCATCGGGGAAATCATAGTTTATCTCTTCCTCTTCAGCGTTTAGAGGTTGATTGGCCAGAAATTCTGCTACGGCTCTCCCTTTGATAACCTTCTTCGTTACATATTCGATATCAAACTCGGACAAAAGCAACAACCATCGGGCTAGCTTTCCTGTTAGCGACGGAGTTTGGTACAGATACTTCACAGGATCCATCCGGGAATTAATGATCACTTTGTAAGATTGAAAATAGTGCCATAGTTTCTTTGTTAACCATACTACTGCCACGCACGTCTTTTCGATCATGTTATACTTAAGCTTGTATTCCAGGAACTTCTTACTCAGATAATACACCGCGTGCTCCACACCGGTGTCCCCTTCCTGGGCCAGCATTGCCCCAATAGATCGCTCTTCGATCGCTACATAGAGGAGGAGCAGTTTTCCGAGTTTAGGAGGTCTCAGAACTGGTGGTTTAGACAAGTAGTCCCGGACCTTCTCTAAGGCTTGCTGACACTTATCATTCCAAATCGTGGGTTGATCTTTCCGTAGCAGCTTAAAGATTGGCTCGCAGATCGCAGTGAGTCTTGCTATGAACCGACTGATATACTGAACCTGTCCCAGAAACCCTCTCACCTCTTTCTCATTCTTTGGTGCCGGCATTTCCCGTATGGTCTTCACTTTGTCGGGATCTACCTCGATTCCCTTATTACCGATTACATAGCCTAAGATTTTTCCCGATGAAATGCCAAAGAAGCACTTTTTCGGGTTCAACCTTAGTTTGAATTCCGCAATCCGGGCCAAAAACTTCTCGAGTGCAGCGAAATGCCCCTCTCTCGTCTCCGACTTGACCATCATGTCATCCACATAGACCTCTACCTCTTTGTGTATCATATCATGGAACAGTGCCGTAGCCATTCGCTGGTAAGTTGCCCCAACATTTTTCAAACCAAACGGCATCACCCTATAGCAGTATGTTCCCCACTCAGTTGTGAACGAGGTTTTTGCTTTGTGTTTCTCGGCCATCTGAACTTGCATGTAGCCCATGAAACCGTCCACATTGGTGTGTAAGATGCTCGATGCTGCACTGTCGATTAACACGTCGATATGAGGCAACGCGAATTCATCTTTGGGGCACGCCTTGTTAAGATCTCTATAATCGACGCACATTCTTACTTTGTCGTCCTTCTTTGCGATGGGCACTACATTTGCAACCCAAGGGGGATAGTCGATTACTTCGATGAACCCTGCTTCTAACTGCTTCTTCACTTCTTCCCTGATCTTATCTGCCCATTCCGGCCTCATGCGTCGGAGTTTCTGTTTCACCGGCTTAGCATCGGGGTATGTTGGAATACGGTGAGTTACGATTGATTGATCGATTCCTGGCATGTCTTTGTATGTCCAAGAAAACACTATTTCGTATTTTTTAATTATTCTCTCAAATTCTTTCCTCTCTTCAATAGTTAATTCTTGAGCAATTTGTATAAGTTTAGGATTTTCATCCGTGCCAAGATTGAAAGTTGACATTTCTATTGTATTGATTTCAACTGTAGGCATGTTATATGAATGAGAATGCATGGAATGATCACGATCAACATCAAGCAAGTAAGCAAAATCAGAATTCATTTCATTGATAGTATTGGCGAGTACATCGTCAGATTCAAATAAAGCAGTAACAGGATTCTCGGGTTTCTCATAAGTCTTGGAAGTACTGGGCTCATCTACCGCTCCCATAGTGGCCTCAATAGTGATTATCTGCTCCTCGGCATTAAGATCTAACATCATGATCTCCTCGACGAAGCAGCTTGCCTTTCCTTTACCCCAGTCGGTAACATCATTGAAGATCTCGAAACCTAGCAGAATCTTTCCTTCGGTGCTAGTCCATGACTCAAGAGCTCCCGAATACACCTTCTTGTGACCCTCGTTCACAAAATACTTCTTTAGGCCCACTTTTCCTTCACCTCCTATGTTGGATGGACCCCCTAGCTCATATCCCAAACCCCTCCGGGTTTTCTGACTCTTGAAATCCGGAAATTCTGGCAACCCTTGATGGTGTGCTCTCAAGCCCATACCGGGGATGAAACCCCCCTTCATCATCTTTACCACATCGGTGGTCATGCTAGATTCGTAGATCCCAGAAACTTGGAATCCGGAGAAAAGTTGAGGCTCAATTCCCAATGCGCCACCGAACTCAATTTCTCGGCTCTAATCGTCACTATCTCCTCCCCGAAGGGGAATTTGATCATTTGGTGGAGCGTGGAGGGCACACCTCCCAACTTGTGGAACTATGGACAACCCAACAACACAGCAAAGGTTACCGGGATATCCAGCACCGTGAACTCTGTTTCTTCCTCGTGCGGCCCCACTTTCAGCTTGGCCTTAAAAACTCCTTCGATGTGCCTACGGCTATCATCATAAGCCCTGATCACAGTTTTCGAGGCCGTCAGGTCTCCTCTTTCTACTCCCAATTTAGACAAGAGCTTCAACGGGCAAACATTAATGGCCGATCCATCATCAACCATCACACAACTAGTCTTCTTCCCGTTAATCTCAGCTCGGATGTACAAGGGCTTGTTGTGAGCCTTACCCTCTTCTGGGAGATCTTCGTCGGTGAATGTGATTTCAGTTTTCTTCCGGGCCATAATTGCCCCTACTAACGCTGCCGGCTCAGTATCGGTAGAAATAACCAAATTCTGCAGCTCTTTCATCAGATTTTCACGGTGGTACTTGGAATGGCATAGGACTTCCCACACCGTAGACTTGGCTTGTGTTTTCTTCAACTGCTCGAGGACTTGGTCATCTCGCTTGGGAGCCGATCCTTCCCCTATCTCAGTCTCCACCACGGGTGCCTTTCCCTCGGCCACTCGACCTGATCTTGTCATGACGGCAATTTCCGGCTCATCATCAGATTCATCCCAAATGTTGATAGGAATCCTCCGATCAATATCCTCCTCATCCGAGGAACTTTCCCAAATGTCCACAATCATTAGGTCCATCACATGAGGGACGTTTGAATTTAAATACAAGGGATCCGCTGATCCATACAAAGCCCAGCCTATCAACTCGTCGTAGTTCCGGAGAAACACCCTGTTCATTCTCCTTGCTGCTAACGGAATAGCGCCTCTCTGTATGCATATGATCTGCACCTTATCGCTCATCGTTTCATGACACTACTTGTAGCGGTGCCTCCACCTCCTAGCGTAATCCACAAACGGTTCCTCGGGGAATTGCTTGATCCTATCCAGATCTTCTAGGGATCCCGTCCATGGAACATACATCTCATATCTCGACACAAAAGCATCCCTAAGAGGTATCCAATGACCCATCTCTTCCTCTGATAGGCCTTGGTGCCACAACAAGGCTTCTCCCATGAGAGTTTCCGGGAAATGTTCATGTAATTCACACTGAGGGAACCCCGCATCGTACATATGGTTGCGGAATAGCCTCGCATGCTCGACAGGATCCTGGTATCCACCATACCTAGGCATCGCCAACACTGCCTCAAGTGTTTCATAGGAGGACGAATCCGGTGTTTGTTCCGCTAGCATCCATATTGTATACTCTTTGATAAACCTTTTCGTCATCGTAGCCCAATCGCGTTTGACATGCATCGGAAGTGACATATACCACATCAACGGCTCACCCATCAGCGAATTACAGAATAGACTGGTGATCTCTTCTTCCTTAAAACCCAAAGGCCCCATGGCCGACAAGTAGAAGTGAAGGTGTTCCATTGGATCTTTATTGCCATTATACTTACTGACCCTCGGTAACGGACGCTTGATAGGCCCAATCTGCATCGCGAAGCGCTGTGCTCTTAGTGTTCTTGTACTTTTCAAGGAATAAATCGGACAATCGCTCCCAATCATGCTTGCAAGCATCGGGTAATGAGTGGAACCATCCCAAAGGCTCGCCTACTAGCGAATGGTGAAACCACTGAGCAATCTCGTCCACCCCGAAAGATTCAACAAACATATCGTGCATATACTCACGCAAGTGCACATCGGGATCCTCCCCTCCATTAAATAGACTCAGTTCTGGCACAATAATCTGAGACGATCCTTCCCCGGTCTCTTCGGCACTATCCTCATCATACGGTGCTCCACCGTCCAACCCTTCATCCATCGGTTCATCCTTTGGTTCTTTGCCAAGGAAAGATACGTATAAACCCTTTCCCACATTGCTCTTCTCCTCGGAGTCCAACAACTCCTCATCATTTTCCCCGAAGGATTCCACAACCGTGCTTTCTTTCAGCGCAACTCCGATCATGCTCACCCTATGATTAGGTAATGGATTATGCCTAGTGGAAGGGTTTGCCGATGAAGGATCAGCTATCTTCTTCTCCTCAATCAAATCTTGGATCTCGTGTTTCAACCTCTCACAATTCTCAATAGTATGCCCGTAACTACTGTGGAACTCGCAGTATCCCCTAGCCTGTATCTGCGGAGAAGGCGGTGCTTTGTTATAAGGAGTAAGGGCTTTCAACAATCCCTTTTTCTGCAATCGTTCGAAAACTTTTGCGTAGGTCTGATCAAATTTGGCGAACCGCCTCTTTTCGATAGTATTAAGATCAAGCACTTTCACTGCAGCAGATTCTGCACTCGCACTTGGCCTTCCGGCACTATATCCAGACTTCGTCCACTTGGTATAAGCTTTCTTCGGTTCTCCATCCCCCTCAACTGTTAAGGCGCAGCTATACATCTGGTTGAAATCGGTAAAAGGCATGTACCACAGCTCATTCTTAATATACGGCAATGTGTTACCGACTACCATTCGGATCTGATCCTGCTCAAGCGGATTCTACTTCATAACCGCGGCCTTGGCCCTCCATCTTCTTACAAAATCGGAAAAAGATTCCCCAGCCTGCTGCTTAGTGCTCTCTAGCTCCTTCAAAGTAACCTCAAGCATGGTGTTGAAGCTATACTGAGCGATAAATGACTTGGCCAACTCCTTCCAATCTCTCTTCGTCACCATTGGCAGCGCATGGAACCATATGAGGGCAGCCCCCTCCAGATAAGTGTTAAACAGCCCCAGGACTTGATCCTCAGTCAGGATCCAGTGCTTCATCACAGCAACATACTGATTCATGTGGGCAGTAGGATCCCCAGTTCCATCGAACTTTTTCATGTCAGGGAGCCGGAATTTTAAAGGCAAAGCAGTTGCCGATAAACAATTCTTCAAGTTATAAACGTCCTGACTTCTGGAGCTTCCCCCACGCAGATCCTGCACCTCCTGAGTGATATGCTGCTTCCACTCCTCTTCCTTAGCTTTCTTTTTCTCAAGCTGTTTCTGGATATAATCCTGATAGTCATCCTCATTCCCGAAGCGGGGACCGGTGTTCACTTCATTCTCAGCACGCTTACTACCACTCTTGTTGTCCTTCAATGCCAGCTCAGCCAGCTGGGCCAAAATCGCGGCCAGATGATCATTGATATTGTTCACAGAGTTTTCTAATTCAGCCACTTTTTCATCGGTCGCAGACATACTGACGGAGGACTGAGTATACTCGGACGAAGATGATTCAGAAGCCACAACTACCGATTCGGAACTGTCAATCAGTAGCTGATCAAACTGCTTGACAAGCCGGTTACTCTCGCGAAACCACAACCGCTTAATGATGAAGTCTGCACGAACGGTCACCCATTAGTATGTATGCATGATCTTATATGCATGATTCGTGGTGTGTGCGTTTATTTATTTACGGATATATAAGATAAGAAGAACAAACGTTAGTCTAATTACACGATCACAACATCTCTCTTCCACCCTTATTCCTCCACGCACTCGATGGTCCAAGTCTCTTTCCTAGGATTTTGGTTTGGGGCTCACATTGCGGTCCAGGGGACGCGTGATGCCATTGATTATTGCGGAAAAGTAAATCATCCATCAGACAATACAGTTCGTTTTGACGTATCAACGTTCAGTGACTAAGATATCGACCAAGTGAGATTGTTCTTTCGGAATAACTCGTCTTTTGTCCTTTTGTGAGACGCATTAGTTCGGGTTTTGACTCCCTTTGAGTGCATCTCAGTTTTTAGATGTGGTATGAGTTATTCTTTTGGTTCAACCGTTCGTTATTGACAATGACTCGTTCCCTTTTATTCGCGTGGGTTCGTGTCTCGATTTTTGGATTACAATGGGATCTTTTGGATCTATCGGGAGACGCAACCACGTGTTTATTTAGTGATGGTATCACTTTTTGGATTTTATTTTAGGGAACGGGCTCATCGCGTAACGTGCTTGTTTCTAGCGCCAAAAATCCTGTTTGCTCGTTTTGCCTACGTGAAAAGACGGCGAGTCTTATTCGAGCGCACGATAATCTTTCGGCTATTAACAACTTTTTATTTCTTCCAATTTACGGGATATACCATCCTAGCGTGGTTATAGAAAATCAACGTTTCGTTGAATCGCATGCTTATTCGAAGCAGGGATATCACCGTTCTTTTTCATTTAGGCACGAGTTAAGCAAACGCGCATACCAGGCCATATTTCTTGTAGCTTTGGTAACGGTCGAAATGATCGAGCCATTAGTCAAACCCACAGTCTCGTCCATATGGTGCCATTATGCGGTTTAGCTTGATTCGGCTTCGTGATTTTAAACGGCGTATATACCAGTTCGAGGCACGTATTTAACGGCATTGGTTTATTTTCTTTAACTACTCTCGGGATTGACATATATCGTAGATACGGAATGATTTTGGTCGTTCGTTTATTTTTGCTTTTATTTTCTTAGTCACTTTTGCGGATACATCCATTTCTCTTAAGAACAACACAAGGCATAACGTAAGAGCTTGTCTTTTATTCGGAAGGGACGGGCCACGTTTATGAAACTCTTTACGTTACAACGAGGTCGTTCGAAACAGAAATGTTCTTCGTTTTCGTTTCGTCATAATTTCTCTTTATCCCAAACGTATTTAAAGAATGTGAATAACGGCTATCGTTAATATAATCTTTTGAATCGAGATATAACTATCCTTAATATCAACCTGATTTGAACTAATACGTGCTTATGTCACAACGCATTTCCTGAACATGTGCCTTCTTCGGGACAGGGAAAGGGACCAGGCGGGTAGCACAAGTTCATTCATACGAGATGACTATGTCGTCTTTAGTTCGAATCGTTTCGATGTTTTGGGGTAGTTTGTATATCGGTTTAAGAGTATATATTAACGTATCGTTTTATTTTCTTTACCTATTTTAGGATTAGACACGTATCATGGCAATTTGAAAACACGAACTGATTCATTTATCACACCAAAAATGGTAACGGGTAATCCTATGACAACTTCTAAGGCTACTATATGCTGACACGGCTAATCGCGGGACCTCACAGGACCGCACAAATTCGCCCCTAACGAATGGATGGGGACCCTTTGGCGACTTTCTGTAAGGGGGAATTTACACTAGCCTCTTTCGAGCGACGAATGGACTCTCGCTAGAGGTTTCGCGGAAATTACCCAAAAGGTTTGCAATAATGCGTATGAATGCATACGAAAAGAAATAATACGATCCGTCCCCATTAAGGGCTTAATACACGCCTTCCGGAATCAAATTTCTCGCTTCCCCAGCGGAGTCGCCACTTGTTAGACGAGGTGCCGCGGCCTAATCTCCCGGCCGGACCGGGGGGTGGACACCTTATGGCGATGTAAGCGGTGATTGGCGTCGAAAGCAACCAATCGTGGAATCAAGCTGCTCGGCAGGACCGGAGCTTGAAGTATAGAAGAGTCGCCACCTACGAATGGGAAAATGAACACCGATCCTTGCGGGAGACCGGTGAGGGTTCGGGAAACTTAGGTACGAGCCGAGAAGGCTAGCTCCTTTCCGGAGAAAGGCTACTAGGCACCCCGACATCGCCCGGTTATGAACCACCGGCCTCCTACTCAGCGTGTTAGGCGATAACAGACTAATCGCATATTTCTTTAAGTTTAAAATTCATTTGAAACCTTTTCTTTCTCGTTTTGAAAACTGTTTTGAGCATATATTATTGAAAGCCATTTCGGTAAAGAATCACCCATTTACATCGATTCAAAATACATAAGAGAGAGAGGGGGAGAAGAAAGAATTGACTTATTTACAGTGTGTTTTGTGCTTTGATTTACATGTTAACTCTATACTAAACTCACTCCTCGAAAACGAGTTTATTTACATGGTTCGTACCTTAATCGTCGTTGGAACGATTTAGGTACGTTTCAAAACCCCGTTAATTTACATAACATCGACTCGAATCGCCGTTGGAATGACTCGAGTGTTTGAAGACGTGGAATAAAGAACTTTAACTCCAAAAACGTGATTAGGCATACAAGTCCATTTATTTCGTACAAATCATTTAATTAGGAAAACAATTCAAAACTCTATTATTTACAATGAAAACGGTTTTAATTACAAGGTTCGCTTAACACGTCGTTGGAACGGATTAAGGTTTTTAAAACGTGATGTTTTAAGAAACGATTTAAAGTAACATGAAAGCCTTTTATTTACGTTAGGAACTTCTAGAGCACTTGAGTTTAAATAAGCAAATTAACTCTCTTTTTGTGGTTTATTTTCCCTTTTTTCACTCAATTGAACCTTACTTGAATACAATGACAACAATTTACAAATTAAATCCAAATTTACCAAAACATTTTCCCAAGCATATATATATAGGAAATTCAAAAGGAAGAGAAAAAAAAAGATATAGATATATATATATATATATATATATTTTGATAGAAATGATAAGTATACATATACATTTAAAAGAAAAGGTAAATAACGAAAACTATAATTAATAGGTAAGAAGGGCAATAATATTCACAAATGATAAGAAGCTAACTTTTAGCCCAAAAAACTATTATGATAAGTGTATATAGAAAATAACTTTCTAATAACCCCCCCTCCCCAAAATGTCAAAATGTGTATAGTTTAAATGAATAGAAAAATATATACATATACATATAATTTTATTAAATCAAATTAATGAAAAATAATATGTAAACACATTAAATAAATATATATACAAAATATTTAAAATAGCTCGAAAGTATATATTACATAACTATACATATATAGATAAAGGACCTAAAGTCTAAAAGTTGAGAATGGAGGACCAAAACAGCATTTTTTACATTTCAGCAGCTTTACCGACGGAAAATCCGCCGGCAAACAGCATTTAGTGACAGAAAACAGAAAATTATAGAATTAGTCCAACAGTTTCCAGATTTATTCAAAAGTTTTAAATTAGACCTATTCTATCGTTTTGGGCCCCCGAACTACCAAAATAGGATCATAGTCTATAACAGAGATTCCTAAAACGACGTTTTTTATTTTAACACGTTATTTTTAAATATTTTTAAAACTTATAATTACAATGTTTTTAATACCCGAACTACCTTTGAATCGGATCACAGTTCATATTGGGATATCAAAACAAGGTTTTTTATTTCAAAACGAAACCGAACCTTTATTTAACACGAGATAAAAAAATAAATAAATACGGAAATTTAAATAAGACGTGATAAATAAATAAATAAACTAAATAAATAAAACTTTAGAATAAATAAATAAAATAAATAAAATAAATGAAATAAATAAAACGAGTCTAGTCCTCGGATAATACCTCAAGATCGGTATCTGACAGTCGAAGTCGGTTGATTCCGCGAATCATGATTTTCCGGTGTTTTTCAGGTTTTTTGTAAAATTTTAACTTTTAGGAAATTCGGATTTTTTAGGAAAAAATTTTTTTCCCAAAAAAATAACTTTCTCTCTCTAAAAAAATGTTTTAGAGTGAGAAGCTCAAAAAAATCCTCCCCCTTTTGCATGGGGATCCGTGCCTTAAATAGGCAACGGATCCCGAAAGTTTTGGGCGACGCCCAACTAAAATTGGGCGTCGCGCAAAACAGGTTGGGCGGACGCCCAACTTACGTTGGGCGAACGCCCAACTTACGTTGGGCGAACGCCCAACTATCGTTGGGCGTACGCCCAACCTCAATTGGACGCGCGCCCAACTGATGTTGGGCGTTCGCCCAACGAGCGTTGGGCGTCCGCCCAACGTCGCTGGGGCGCTCGCCCAACGGCTGCCGGGCGTGCGCGTCCAACGGTCGTCGAGTGCGCGCTGCCGGGCGTGCACGTCCAGCGGACGTCGAGCGCGCGCCCCGCGCTGTCGGGTGTGCGTCCAACTGTCGTCGGACACGCGTCGGCTGCCGCTATGCGCTCGCACCACGTCGCTGAGCACTCGCGAGCCGTCCACTTGACGACCGCGACTCCCATTAACTTTTCCTTTCTTTTTCTTATTATCTTTTTTTTTTAAATTTCCGGAACCAACCGCTTCAACCGCTTTGTTACAGGTTTTCGTCACAGGTCCTCCGACTCGGTGTGTACACCTGGCTAGCTGGGTTTACCCAAAACCTGGGGATGGGTTATTCATTTTCGGCAGAACTTTGGGGTATTCTCTCGGGTATCAAGCTTGCCATTAGCCTGGGTGTAAATAGGTTATCTGTGGAATCTGATAACATGGAGGCAATCAACAGGATTTCTGATAATCAGGCTATTTGTCTTAACAGTCAAAATCTTATCAAAGCTATTTCAAGGCTTCGCCCTTCCTTTGAGTTCTTAAAGTTCAGCCACATCTACAGGGAACAGAACCGGGTTGTGGATCGCTTGGCGGGAGCTGGGCATGAGGGGATGTTAGGTGTTTCTACCCTTTCAGATCCTCCCATCTTTCTTTCGTCTCTTCTTTTAGAGGATAGGATTGGGGTTAGCCTTCCTAGGCTAATCCCGGGTTAGTTTTCTTTGTTTGCTTGTTTTCCTTTCCTGTTTCTACCAAAAAGAAAAGAAATTAATATATATTTTTTATTGATAATTCAAATTAAATTAATTTAATTTTGAAAATAATTGATTAATTTTTTTATAGAATTTTAATTAAAGGTGAATGATTTATTTATTTTTACAAAATTCAATGATTTGTACTTTTTAATAATTTTAATACATTTTTATATTTTTATATAACTGGAATTCTATGAAACAATTGATAATAAAATAGGAGATTAATTAAAAAATATATTAGAATATAATGAAAAACCAAAAATTAAATTAAATTAAACTATAATTAAAATTAAATATTATATCTAGGATACAAAAGAATTACAATCTATATTAAACAAAAATTGAATTAAACTACAATTAAAATTAAATATTATATCTACGATACAAAAGAATTACAATCTATGTTAAAATGGAAGCAACATCAATATATTATGCTATAAACTATTACCATCAATATTTTTCCAATGTTGCACATGAAGAAACTTTATCAATTCAATATGTTACATATAAAAAAATAAAATTCATAAGAATTTATTCACAGATTCATCTTGATGATAATCATTTTGCTTGATGGAATTTCATGATAACTAAGTATTTGAATTCAATTATTCATTATGCTACAATAACCCAATATATCCAATTGAATCAGCTTAAAGTGATGATTTCTCCTATTTTCATCTCGTAATATCTCATCAAGACATTCAATCAATTTGTTTTTCATTCTTTCATTGTATAAAATATCAGTCACGCTCGCAGATATCGCTTATTTGACTTCATTAATATTTTCTAATAATTATATATTCTTGAATTTCGTAAGCAAGAAAAACAAACAAAAGAATAGAAAAAAAATGAAGGGACAAAAAAGATAATTAGGAGAGAACTATCTTCCTCTCGTTTTTTTTCGAAAATAAGAGAGAATGTCAAGATATAAACATATAAAGAGGAGAGTGAAAATACTTTTTGCACAATAATTAAATTTTTTATTTTTTTTCTTAATGAAGTATTAAGTCTATAAATTAATTTTAGTTAAATAGAATTAAATCGCAATTGTAACCACTCAGTACAAAAAAAAAATTTATAATTAATATGTGAAATTAATTCTATTAATTAGAATCATTATGCTCAACATTTGAGAATTTGAAGAGATTCAAATAATAATATGTTTTAATTAATATTTTCCAACAACTTGTCCTACGATCATGTTTCATTTTCATTTGTTAAAAACTCTTGAAATACTAACAATTTTGTACAAACTACAATATAATAGTTAAAAACTATATAAGCTAATGTTGCAAAAGCAATTATCTCAATATCTCATAATTAATGTACATTTTTAGGATTTTGAGCATCAAAATTTATTTTTATTTACCTTCATTTTGAATTCGTATTTTGCATCCAAATTCTTCAAGAATAAACATGGTATCAAGTGTATTAGACGCTTACACTCTCTTTGTCTAGAGAACTGAGAAAAAAATACCTTCTTGATAATAATAATAATAATAATAATAATAATAATAATAATAATAATAATGATATGACATAATTTATAATTGAAATAAACTTCATTGTAAGTATAACATTTCAATTCCTCTTTAATATTTTCTTCAATATGTCTCTAACTTCAATGAACAACTATTGTGTGAAACAACAGGTTCCATATTAGAAAAATTAATCCAACTTCAATTAAAGCTAACAATTGAGTTCATATAAAGCCGAAAATCTAAATTTTAGTTAGAGTTAACAATCGAAACGATAACACCTAGCAACATATACTAAAACATAATGCAAATATACAAAATCTTTATTTTAGTCATTTTGAAAAAAAAGACAAATAAAAAAGAAAGCATGGGTAAGGTAGCGAGAGGTATGGAACCTGGGTAACGACAGGAATGGAATTTCATCTCTGAAAGATGAAACTATAACATCTATTGTTTAATAAAAATAAAACAGCAACACAATTGAGAACAAAATAACTATAACGTATGAAAAAAATCGAATAATTACCTTCAGAAATATAATATTGTCTATCATGGCCAATAAATATAATGGTGAAATACTATCTATCATGCTTTATACAGAAGTTTATTTGTGACTTTTGGATTTCCTTTGCTTTGTGTTTTTCATCTTCCTGTAACTCTTACTGTCTTTTATTATTTTAATTAATAGGGTAATAATTATTTAATATATTATAAATATAAATTTGTTATTTTTAATTAATTAATTTTTTTTATTTTGATTTTATACTACGTTGACAACTAATAAAAAAAGCTTCTAAAACACTCAGTCTTGATCACATGCACCTTAATGAGCATGTATAATTTGCTCATTCACCATTAGATCTAGGCTTATTAGAATCCTAAGGTGGAGATTCAAAGCATCCTGAGGCTTAGATTTAATAAGCCTATATCTAACGGTGAATGAGCAAATTCACTTGCTCATTAAGGTGCATGTGAAAATTCCTGCTAAAACACTTCTCCTCATTTCTCTCTGCTTCCGCTATTATATATAGTATTGTAGAAGGCCCGTGCAGAAAAAGCAGCCCACTTAACTTGTAGAAGGCTTAGACAGAAAACAGTGTAAATAATTTATTAGTCTCCGTATTTTTTTTATCTAACATATTGTTTAGTTCTTGTATTTTAATAATACACCATTTAGTCATTAACTTTTATTTTTATTTATAAGGGGCCAAGTTGTGTGATCATTCATGTTTTAGCTATTCCAATGTAATTATATTACTTATTTCATTTTTTATATGAGTATCAAACAATGTGTTAAATAAAAACGTAGTGACTAATAAATTATTTAACCTATTAAATATATTAGCTATTCCAATGTAATTATATTACTTATTTCATTTTTTATGTTTTGAAAATTTAGTATAATGTTCCAAATATTTTCAAATTAAGATGACATCACGTCTTGGTTTCATATGGCATATTAATATTTAACACCACTATGTCACGTTTTCACCTACAACCTACTTCCCCCCAAGACAAAAGACTTCAAAAAAATATGTTAGCAAAATATTTCTCAAACTAGATAGAGATTTTCAACAGTTCAATCGATTGGTAACTTTTTCCAAATCACAAGACAAAGTTCATTCTTATGTGAACACTACCTTCAGCCTTATAGATGCCTAAGCCCATAAGGATTCAACCTTCACCCATCTACCACAATGAAAACGTGGAGACTTCGTATAAGGGGGGATCTCATTTCGTACAATTTATCATAATACATATGGACCAATAAGACACTTCCTCCTCAATAGTAACCACCATAGTCACGTTGACCAGTCAAATGAGACATCAAGGTCGTGCACATTCTTACATGCGCCCAACGATGTGATTCACGGAGTTACAAATGCTATCATTACAATCATTTCTGGTTGACAACATGCTCTCACAATTGATTGATTGTCACATGGACCTCTTCCCTCATTTAGGGCATGCACCTTGACTTTCCCATAAATACAAGGTACATAATACACTAAAATGTACTTAATTCATTCCCTCTATTCACTTTTACTAACTTAGGTCGTTGGTCCCTGGCGCCTCCTTGATTATTATTTTTTTTATCTTATCTAAGTCATCAAATGGTCCCATCACGCTCGATTAAGACCATATAACATCAATACCTAAAATTTTTACTTCGTTATTAAAATAGTTATAAATAACAAATAAAAAATTCGAAAATGCTTTGATTTATGGACAAATTTGTTTGGAATGTCTGATGTGACAATCAAGTGACAACGAAATTCTTTTTAATTTTTTTATTGAATAAGAATAAAATTAATCTTGTTTGAAAATACTTGGATAAATTTATATCATTTTGTAAATGAGTCGAGGTTGAGCACGACAAGCTCGGTTTGCCTAGTTACCATGGAAGAGAGATAGTTAGAATTAGAATATCCATTGGTAGTATTCTATTTTTATGTTAGTTGAATGTATTGTGGCTCCCAATTTTTAATTAAAATGTAAAATGTACTAAATTGTATTGTCATCATTACTTCATGTATATTTTTAGGATAAAATTAAATTTAAGTACCAAACTGCAAATTGGGATGAAAATTTAGTTACTATATTTGTAATTTACTCGACCAATTACAATGAGAAAAAAGAGAGGGGCATTTACGGAAATACGATAAAATAAATTTACCATTGTTTGGGAGTGAGTTAATTGAGGTAGATGGAAGAGGAGTAATAGAATGTTAAATATGACATTAAATGAAGGTTAAATAAAAATTAAACGTTTTAACTTCTAAACTCTAACCTTCAAATTGAGGTTAATGGAAATAACCGAAAGTTCATTTAAGAAAATTTATTTCTCCAAAGTAAATTTAACTTTCATTCCCCTTCATATTTAAACTCGCAAACCAAATTAAACAATTAACCTAATTTACATTCTATAAACTCTCAAATAAAGTTAATTTTTGACTTTCATTTCCAACTTATTACAGTAATAAGAAACAGAGAAAGCTCTTGATAGAGAGAAGAAGATACAGTTTCAGTGTTTGCATGTTGATGGAAGCCGAAATAGAGGAGAAGAAGAGAAAACATTTGGCAGGACCGGCCCTGGGCCTAGGCCAGGAGTGCACAGGCCTAGGGCCCATGGCTGTAAGGGGGCCCAAATTTTTTTTTATAGATGTATATATGTATATAAATATAGGCCGTCAAAACATTTTACACATAGATGAGTACGTATCTCAATGGTTAAGACCACTCATTCTATTACCAGGGGCCTAGGTTCGATTCCCCGTTGCACTGATTTTTTTACAGATTTTTTTACAAAAAAAATATATTCAAATATTTGGAATTCTAAAAGAAATATATATACACAAACCTCACATATATCTATATATATCCAAATATTAATATGAAGAAATTTATTTAACTATAAATTTATAATCAATTATTTCTTATATATGAAAAATAATAAGATATTGATAGGGGTGAGTTAGTTGGGGGTTTTCTTTTATCTTTAATGTAATTTTTCTCTGTTTAATATAAGTGGATTATGCACAACTTTAAAAAAAATAACATATTGAAAAATAATTTTGATAATATGATTTAATTGTAACTTTGTAACCAATTATGATATTCATGTAAAAAGCTCTAAAAATTATTTAGGTTTTAAAATATATAAATAATAAATATTTTAAACTTAAAAAAGGTCTAATTGATTTTTTTTTAAATATAGATTGAAGGTTAATTTAAAAATTAAACTCATATTTGACTTATGGTATGCCGAATTTTGCCATACCATTTGGTAACATTTTTCCTTTAGAGTATTTCCATAAGTGACATTTAACTCAATGAAAAATTAATTGTTTTGTTTTGTTTTGTTTTTTTGCCAAATGATACAATTTTTTACACGTGATGGCAATTGATTTAATTTTTTACTAAATAGATTTAATATGTAGATAAATAATGAATTAATGAAATACTTTTTTGTTTATGTAGATAAAAGAAAAAAACATATTGAATTGGGATCGGTTCAAAAAGAAATTATGAACTGGTGTCTAAATTTTTATTTTGAGTACAAAAATTATTTCTTATATATGAAAAATAATAAGATATTGATAGGGGTGAGTTAGTTGGGGGTTTTCTTTTATCTTTAATGTAATTTTCCTCTGTTTAATATAAGTGGATTGTGCATAACTTTAAAAAAAATAACATATTGAAAAATAATTTTGATAATATGATTTAATTGTAACTTTGTAACCAATTATGATATTCATGTAAAAAGCTCTAAAAATTATTTAGGTTTTAAAATATATAAATAATAAATATTTTAAACTTAAAAAAGGTCTAATTGATTTTTTTTAATATAGATTGAAGGTTAATTTAAAAATTAAACTCATATTTGACTTATGGTATGCCGAATTTTGCCATACCATTTGGTAACATTTTTCCTTTAGAGTATTTCCATAAGTGACATTTAACTCAATGAAAAATTAATTGTTTTGTTTTGTTTTGTTTTTTGCCAAATGATACAATTTTTTACACGTGATATATACATGTGGCAATTGATTTAATTTTTTACTAAATAGATTTAATATGTAGATAAATAATGAATTAATGAAATACTTTTTTTTGTTTATCATATACTGAAATATTTTTAAAATATTTTTTACGTAAAATGTTTTTATTAAAGGGACCCTTTTTTATTATTCTGCCTAGGGCCCATAAATTATCAGGACCGGCCCTGACCTTTGGTTTTCCTTGAGAGTTTCTCGATAAGTAAGAGATCAATCAAAGTACAACAGTTCCCAAATCTTAATAATTGTCCAAGGTTATTTTAGTCTTTGCACAAAAACCCAAGGGCAATTTGGGCATATCACAACAATACAGGATTCTAGAAGAGCTCCACCTGCCTATCATAGGATCACTCACACTTAAGTGTTCCCTTGGATCATCACCACCATTCATCACAATGATCATGATGAATGGCTATGATTAAGACTTGTCCTAATTCCTTACTCATTAAGTTTACTTGAATAGCACAACTACATTAGAGTATAAATGTAATAGTTAGATTAACCTTTCCTTTTAACGAGAAATACAAGAATTTAATATTTCTTACCTCATTCACTTTATTACACCTTTTCTTTTTCCTTTCTTTCCATTAAACCTTTATATCTCACCCCCTTGACCTACAAACTCCTAAACAAATTAGGGTTTCTGTCTTTCTTTTCTTTGCTGTTCTAAGGTGTGAGCCGGCTTCTCTCCTTAGTTATTTTGAGAAGAAGAGACTATTTCTTCCCTCTTTTATTCTTCTATGTCATCTGAATTCTTACTGTAAAACAAGATAAATGCTTTTATATTCTGATTTTTTTTTTTTTTCTTTTTGTTGATTGTAGCTAGGAATTTATTTCGCATATCATCAGACGAGTTAAAAAGGAATTCTACTTTTTTGTTTTAGGGTTTCAAGATTTATTTGTTATTTTAAAAGTTCTTAGTATATATTCCAAGTTTATGACCGGTCTTACTGTATATGAGAGAGTGAAGGCTGTCTTTGCCTAGAAAAAAAAGTGTCATTTCGCATATCAAATATGACTCTGTTTTCTTTCAAAATTTTCAAGTTCAAAATGCTCCTTATTGTAATAATGCTCCTTATTTGTAATAATGCTCCTTATTTTATTGGTGCATTGCAGGCAAGAGGTTTGAACAAACACTTGAAGAGGCTCAATGCCCCCAAACGTTGGATGCTTGACAAACTTGGTGGCGCTTTTGTATGTTAACTATCTATTTGAACTCAATTATCCTTGTATATATACCTGTTCTTGTGGTTCTAATTCTTTGCTTTCTGTTTCTTCTGTTATATTATTAGGTACCAAAACCATCATCTGGACCTCACAAGTCCAGGGAATGCTTGCCCTTAATTCTTATCATGCGTAACAGGCTTAAGTATGCTCTCACGTATAGTGAAGCTATTGCTATTTTAATGCAGCGTCATGTGCTTGTTGATGGGAAGGTTAGGACAGATAAATCATATCCTTGTGGTTTTATGGGTATGTGGACTTCTGGCTTCGCACATTTTTTCTTTCTATGTACAATTGGGGTTAAATGTTTGCAGCTTTTACTGATTTCTTCCTTTTGAGCATTGGTTGTTGATAAATGACTATTGTTATGCTTAATTGTTTGGCCAAATATGTTATTATTGTGTTTTATCTTTTTGAAAGTGTGATTTTGTAATTATATTGATTACCTTGCTTTAATTTTTGCATGCACAGATGTTGTGTCAATTCCAAAAACGAATGAGAACTTTCGTCTCCTCTATGACACCAAAGGCCGCTTCTGTCTCCATTCCATTAGAGATGATGAGGCAAAGGTAACGAATGTTTCTATCACATAAACTTTAGTTTTATATAAATCATGTGTACTCTAACTGAGATCAAATTTTAAATTTCCGAGGACTAAATTGTGGTTTAATCAATGTTATGTAGTTCAAGCTCTGCAAAGTCCGCTCGGTTCAATTTGGCCAAAAGGGAATCCCTTACCTTAACACCTATGATGGGCGCACTATTCGTTATCCAGATCCACTCATCAAAGGCAATGACACTATAAAGCTAGACTTGGAGAGCAACAAAATTACTGAATTCATCAACTTTGACGTGGGAAATGTTGTGATGGTGACCGGAGGGAGGAACAGAGGACGAGTTGGAGTGATAAAAAACAGAGAAAGGCATAAGGAGAGTTTTGAGACAATTCACATTGAAGATGCAACCGGGCATGAGTTTGCTACCAGGTTGGGAAATGTGTTCACCATTGGAAAGGGGACAAAACCATGGGTATCTCTTCCAAAAGGCAAAGGTGTAAAGTTGTCCATCATTGAGGAGGCGAGAAAGAGGCAGGTTCCAGCAGCACAAAGAGTTTCCTAAAAGGGCTTTCAAACTATGGTTAGGGTAACTTTTTTGAGGTACTATGTCTGCTTGCTTATGAGGACTTTCAAACTTCATGCCGAGAGGGAGTTAGTTTTATTCAACGCTTGATGAGGGTTATTTGATTTAATCGAGGTGCATTACAGTTTGAATTGTTCTGTTTACTTTTATCTATAGGCAACAACTAATGCAGTTGAAGAAATGGTTGCAAGTGGGAGAAATTTTGCTGTAGCGAGAGATTTCTATTTTCTACCAAATTTTGGAAGTTTCTGTCATTTTTCGGACCCTTCAAAATGCAAATTACTGTTTTTTGAGCTTATTGTGTAATTTTTCCTTTTTATATGTAAAGAACAATTTCTGTTGTAGTACTTAGTTTTACTGAATGCTTGATGAGGGTTACTTGATTTACTCTAGTCACAATTTACAGCAACTATGAAGCTTTTTTTCATTTTTTCTGTTAAATTAAATTTGTTTGCTTAATATAATAGTTTTGATAAGAGGTAACCCTGATTCACATGCATTATGTGAGTTTACATTTTGAACTCATGATGTTTAGTTTAAAGGAACCATTTAATTAATTGGGATAAAGAAATATACTAGGTTATGCTTTCTTAAGGTAAATGTGACTTCTTTGTAATTTGTAATGCTATCAGACGGACATCAAATCAGATTTATAGTTAGGTTAGTGCTCACTTGATCGTATTAGAGGATTTGGGTTGGTCGGTTCGAATGCGTAATAAATAATATTTATATATTAAATATATATTTATGTATAATTAATTTGAAATTATTTTTATAAATTATATATCTAAAAATTTATAAACAATTTTTTTTAAGAGTTAATTTAAAAATAAACATCTGTTGTTTCTCATTCTCCTAGGCTTTCTTCCTCATCATAAAACTCCAAAACTCCATTAAAGCACATTTGAAGTTGTTTTTGACGAACTATACAAAGTTCAAAGCTTAATAAATATCAACTATGCACGGTTTGTAAACCAAAAAGAAAAAGATTTTACAATGGTTTGCCGCAAGTGATTTTCATTCTAAATAATTTAAGGTAAGATCCAACAGATAGGAATTTCGAATAATATATGTGAACGTCATTCGGATGACATATGACATTTACAAATGGTAAACAAGGATTAATTGGCTTGTAATTCTAAATGGTATGGTTTTTTTTCCAATGGTCGGGGATGGAACAAAGGCTCAGTGTTTAACTTGGATTGCATCACAAATATTCCACCGTCACTATTCATGTGTTGATAAACTTTGTGGAGTGCCGAATTAAGTACAAATATTATATGCGTGAATCATATGTGAATGTTAATGAATCATAAACACTGTTGTGTGCACGAATTGTGTCATATTTGAATTCAGATGCCATATGACGTTTACAAATGGTAAACCATGATTAATTGGGTCATAATTCTAAATGTTATGTCTTTTTTTGTCAATGGTCGTGATCACTAAATGGTAAATCATGATGCTATATGTTTGATGTTTGTTATTGTTTTGAATAATATAAGTCACGCAATAGAAGTATTTTGGAATTCCTAGAAAAGAGAACACGTGGAATCATCATAGAGATGTTTATCATTTTAGTCTTTTTAGGATTCGTTTTTAGTGTTTTTCTTTTTATATTTAAACAACAATTTCTGTTGTAATAGTTATTTGTTGTATTTAGTAGAAAATTTCATTTTCTCCTAAGTTTTTTGAACTTCGAAGGTTATCGTTGACAACTTATTTGAATCCATTGTGATAATCAAATAATGTTGAAACTAGGGCAGAGCTACAATGTGATTATAATTTGGTTATACCACAAGAGCTCTACTGGCAATCTGTTTTGACTTCAACTCTCGTGCCTAATGCTATTAATGATCTTATGCCTTCTGCTGCATCTACTACCTCTGCATTTAATTCTTATTCCCATTTCTCAAACATTATATAATTTGGGCTAGAACTCGTACTTGGCTAAATGATATTAACCTCCTAAATCCTACATGACATTAGCGTAAAATAAACATTTAGAAGGTTAGCACTTGTACTATTTTGCAAGAAGGCAGTGCATTATAATTAAAATCAAAGAATTTCCCTACCTATCAGTTTGGAGCATGCTTTGATAATTCTACCAGAAAGAAAGACACTTCCAATATTTGATCAATTCTTCAAAATTACAATTACATTTCCAGTTTCAGTCATTTTTGCTATAGATTGAAAACATTAAAGACAAAATTTTACAATTTTTTAAGATAAGTGTATATATACACTTCATAAAAAAAGGTGGGGTAAATTTGGACATTACCCCTAAAACTAGTAATCATTGCTGAATAAAGAGATAAAACTAACTTAGTAATGATTCTCAATAAAAAGGTGCTCTAATATACTATATTGTTTCTGACCACATACATGAAATGACAGCAACTTTCTCAGCCTCTAACTTTTTATAATTTTCACTGCTTTCTTGGGATTTCCATTAATTAAAGACTGGATGCAAAATAACAATCAAGATCTAAAAGTATATTACAGTTTTAATTATAACAAACCAAATGAAAATAACAAATAAAAGAAGGAGTTCAATTATTTTTCATCACATTTATAGCTAGTTGTGAACAATGGTAAAGTAAATAATACCTCTTAATTTTAATAATCATACACAAATGTATTTATACTATTACATATTATTTGGGTAAATTTACATATATACCCTTACATATAAAACACCTCTAATTATAATCTAATACTCCCCTTCAAGATGGAGGTTGTGATGAAACAAGACCCATCTTGGGAAGGAAAGAACAAATAGATGGAGCAATGTGACAATGAGGAGTGGAAAGAAAATCAGAAAGTAGGAGTTCACCAACAATGTGACAATCAATGTCTAAATATTTGGTACCTTCATGAAAAATGGGATTGGAAGCAATATAAATTGCGGCCTTGTTATCACAATGAAGATAGATGGGTAGATGTAAAGGAATACGAAATTCACGAAGTAAGTAAGACAACCACTTCAATTCACAACTCGTACTCGCCATACTGCGGTATTCAGCTTCAGCGGAAGACTTACTAACAGTGGGCTGTTTCTTAGCTTTCCAAGAGATTAAAAAGGTGTCCAAAAAAATAGAGAAACTGCTAACAGAACCGCGTGATGTCTTACAACGTGTCCAGTCTGCGTCACAATAAGCAGTTAGATGAAAATCAACAGAAGCACTATAAAAGAGACCGTAATGGATAGTACCCTTAAGGTACCGAAGAAGATGAAGTACGACATCATGATGATGAGTGCATGGTTTTGTCATGACTTGACTTAATTGTTGAATCACAAAACTGATATCGGGACGAGTAAAATTAAGATATAATAATCGACCGATTAAACGACCATATTGATCCGGAGAATCAATCGGAGTACCAAGATCGGAATCTAAAATAAGACCGGGTGGCATGGGACAAGGAGAAGGAGTTGCATTTTGAAGTCTCGCATCAGATAATAAGTCTGAGATATATTTGCGTTGAGACAGAAAAATACCATTAGTGTCCCGAGCTAACTCAATGCCCAAAAAATACTTGGCGGGACCGAGATCCTTTATGGTAAAAAGGGAATGTAAGTGATTTTTAACATGTTGAATACCATCGGAAGAATTGCCCGTAATAAGAATATCATCAACATAGACAATGAGAACAAGGAAAGTATCAGAATAATCATAAGTGAAAAGACAATGATCACAAGATGTTTGTTTAAAGCCATATACAAGAAGTCGGGAGGTAAGTTCTTTATTCCATTGACAACGGCTTGTTTAAGACCGTATAGAGATTTGCGTAATTTACAAAACTGCCCGAGTGAATCTTTGGAATACCCATTAGGGGGTTGAAGATAAATATCTTCATCCACAAAGCCATGTAAATAGGCATTATTAATATCGAGTTGATGAATGGGCCAAGTATGAGCCGAAGCAAAGGCAATCATTAAACGAACGGTAACAACTTTAGCAACGGGAGAAAAACTCTCGGTATAATCGATACCTTGAATTTGATTGTACCCTCGTGCTACTAATCGAGCCTTAAAACAATCAATAGATGCATCAGGATGTCGTTTACAACGAAAAACCCATTTAGTAGAAATAGACTTTTTTCCTTTAGGAAGGGTAGTCAAATCCCAAGTATTATTATCCTCCAAAGCATGTAGTTCAGCTTCCATGGCCTGAACCCATTTAGGATTAGAACATGCTTGTTGATATGCTGATTTTCTGGTGTGGAATGCTGATTTTCTGGTGTGGAATGATTGTGAAAGGAGAGTAAGAAGCTGTTAGGAAATTCAAGTAGCCTGAAAATGCAAATATAACACCTACCTTGGTTGTAACAATCTGAAATATTTTTGTAACATCCTCAACAAAAAATATAATAATTTGGAATTGGAAATTGAAAAATCAGTGGGTGCATATGACTATAACAACATATTCATTTACTAATTCAGAACAACATTAGGTTCATTGTAATCAAACTCTAACTTTAAAAGAAAAAAACCATTATACCTATTAAACCAGAGCATTGAGCAATGCTTACATAATCTCGTCTCAAACTGGTAGAGTTTGATAAATTTCCGACGAGGAAAATGAACTATGAAGGAAGAAACCAAGCTTAACTCGGTAGGAACACTTCCTCAAAAATGTAACGACGCCACCATAAAATGATAGTCATGAACCCATATAAAAGCATCTTCAAGATTAATAACCTTCATAACCCTATGTGCAAAAATTTTATTTGCAGAAACATATGCTTGCCACAACAACTTGTCAAATCGACCATCCTTTTCGAGGCACATAGTGAATCAACATTAAAGCTGAATGACCACCTCCTCGAATTTCGTCTTGCAACAACAAGATGATGGAGCATCTGAATATCCATTGCTGTGTCCATCTTTTTAGAAAAAAAATCCTGGAGCAATCATCGCCATCTGAATCTCCTTGCTTCAGATTTCCATTAACTACAGAGAGGATGCAAAAATAAGAATCACGATCTAAAAGCACGTTGCATATTTAATTATAATAAAACAAATGGGTAATCTAAGACATCCACATAAAGGCATTTGCTTTTAAGAAATTCACCCTAGGGAGTTAGATTTCATCATCTATCCCAACACATCAAGTTTAACCAACATCAGTCTCAAACTTTTTCAAATGAACCAAAAAAAGGTCTTCAGTTCATGGCTATAACATATAGATCAAAGACAAAACAACCATAAAAACAGAATTAATTTCTTCATCTTTTTTATTATTAATTAATTAATTTCTTCATCTTGTCTCGTTGGAATCTAAAAATTCTACCAAGAATTCCTTTCTATTTCTCTGATGAATCACTGATTATTATGTATAAGTTTTCCTTAATCGGAATTAATTGAGCATCTAAAAAGCCAGTGAACATAAGAATTGAATTCCTAACATGGCTCAAATCATCCTTTCATTCCCTGTACAAATGGAGACATTTTTCCTTTCCAGCAAGTTACATTTTTATATATTATGTTCAACTCTTCTTCCTTAGTTTTTCCGCATTTCATCTTAAATTCAGTTTCCGTGCAACATAGCACATATATAATCCTCTAAAATGCTCATCTCTCAATTGACTCTATTTACTTGGAAACAATGGAAATAGATTAAGATGTTCAATGAATTATTACCAGAAAGCACCAAACAAGATTAATGAAGAAGCATAAAAAGTACATGAGTTGAATCAATTTTGCCTAAAAGTAGGCAACTGAATTGAAGCAAAACAATAATACCATTTCAGAAAATCTGACACCAACAACTTCCTTATCATTTGTTACAAACAACAAATTAGTATTTTGAGAGAAATATCTAGCATTGCCAAACTAAAATTAACAATTGCTAATGGTTTACTAAATGAACAAACATAGATTGAGACTCTGCAATTTTCTCCATTGCAAATTAAGCTAAAAATGGTTACTCCCAAAGCCGCAATCCCAACTAGTTGGAAATGCAGGAAATTGCAACAAAGATAATTGTCTGATGAAATTTAGATAATATTCAGATCAAACATCACGAGCATAGTTTCATCATAGCAAATAAAAGACAATCTTGATTTGTATCAGAAAAACTTATCATAACAAAAGAAGCATAAACAAACTTGTGGTTTCAATTTCAAGTAATCATATCATCCTGACACATCAAATAGGGTATATAAACAAACACACCAGAGAGCAACATCTAATAACAAAAATTAGCATATCAAGTTTCAAACAAACTTATAGGGTTTCAAATAATCATATCATCATAGAACACATCAGACAGCTTATGTAAGATACTCATAAACAAACACATTTAACAATAGATCTATTTAAATCACAATTACAATCCTAAAATTCTCACCTTTTGGCATAATCATTTTAAAAAAACCACTATAGAAAACAAGTAATTAAAGAAAAATTAATAATGACACATCATCTGTAAGCACATATAATAAAATAAAGTAGCTACAAAACTCATTATATCTTCAGAATTGCCATTAAAACATAAAACCCAACAAAGAAAAAGTGCAAAGATTTACCATAAACAATTGTAAGCAGTAATTGGATTTGCTAAGAAAGATATTTTCCTGCAAAAAAAAAAAAATAAGACAAGACAGCATCAAAATACATATGGATTGGTGAGCAACAAAAAACAAAAACACATAAAGATGTTACAATTGCTCGATTCACCTGTAAACAAACACAACTCTTTTTTGCTAATAATATTTTAGCAGATAAAGTTATGGAGGTTATTAATCCGGAAGATGATTTTCTAGGGTTCATGACCATCCCTTGATGCTCGTCCCTTCTTTCCCGATGAAGGGTTTCTACCGAATTAAGCTTGATTCTCATTAGAAATTTACCCACCACGGAGAAGTTAGAGATCAGATCCTAAAAGCATTGCTGAATGCTAGCTTTCTAGAAAAGATAAAACCTAATCCTAAGCATTGATTTCTATAGATTTGATTATGCCACTTTCTGGAGAAGGTAAACCCTAATCCTAACAGTATCCATAATTGATATATGGGGTACCTTCTATTCAGATCACATAGGAGATATCTATGAACATTGGGTAACCTTAATTACTATTGGGCGATTGAGAAGTTCAAAGGTGTAAGTCCAGTTCTAAATTACACCCTCTATTTTTGTATAATTTTCTTTAATAACCTCCTATTTTTGTGCAATTGCATTTAATAACTTCTATCTTTATATAATTAAATTCAACAACCTCAAAATGTGACAGAGGGTGTCTCTCACTGTAACAGTAGGGCCAAATATTAGTCTTAAATTTAGCCCTAACATTTTTAGGTGTAGTCCCCATTTAACCTTAACTTATAAAATGGTGCAAATTTAACTCTAATATTTCCAAGTACGACCAGTTTAGTCCTACGTTATCGAAAATTAGAAAAAACATGTTTCATTAGTATTTTATTATCACTTTTGTTTATTAATTTATTACTAACAAAATTATAAAAATTCTGCTAAAATGCTAAAAACTAAATCTGTTAGATATAAATTAATCACAACTTTTTTTTGTCAAATTGTCTAAAATATTTGCAGTGTTATTAAGATAGTAATGAAAAGCAAATATATTTTACAGGATCTCTTAATCTGCTTCAATTACATCTGTTTTTTTTATCTTTCATTTATAACATTTTCGGTTTTAGCAAGAGCATAAATGATAGATCGTATACGTAGATCACTATATCTATGTGGTTGCAAAAGAAAGGACTAAGATCCCAAGATTCAGAGAAGTTTAAATGATGGAGATTGGATTACAAGTGCTTATCTGCAAATTTTGAGTTTCAAAAATTATATGTTTCTGTTTGTTTTTGTTGTGCCTTTAATGGTTTCTTTTGCTCATTGTAGTTATTTTCTTACCTTTATGGTTTCTGGACTAGGCATAGCCTGTACTTATGTAAGGTATTGTTCTTTATTTTTTTTGTTGTACTTTGATGTGTTTTATCTATGAAATGATGTACTTATTTTATAAAAAAAATTGAAAAACAAATAAAAAATATATGAAATTTCTTCGATTTAACGACAAACTTATTTGGAAAATACGATGTGACAATTAAATGACAGTAAACCAATTTTTTAAATTTTGGACACAGCTTGGTTAAAATTGGTATTGCTTGAAAAAATTAGGGTTTGATTTGCATCACTTCATACGTTAAACCTGCACTTTGATTGAAGCGGCACGGTTAAATTAGACCCTTGTCCCAATAAAAAATGTATAAAAACTTACAACATAAATATTATATGTTGCAACTATTGAGTTTGTATCGTGATCATCGTGTCAATTTCGAATTAGTGTCAAAATGATTAAACCGTAATCTAACCCAAAAAAATTCATTTCAATCTCGTATTAACCTAATCGGGATAGTGTCGATTACGTGTGTTGTTGTCGAGTCATATATAATTTTACTATGGATCAGATTTATTTTTAGGAAAACCTCAATTTTAATCATGAGGTTAGTGGGAATTTCCCTCTAATTTTATAAAATGGCTTAATTTTTATCCTTGCTGTAAAATATTGGCTCAATTTTCTAATAAATTCCGTGGAAACTTTTTATTCGAAATTATTTTGAAAATGATAAAACTAAATCAAATTTTCTATTATCAAAATAAAATTCACAAAAGAAATTATGAATGGACAAAATTAAGATGTTTTATAAGATAAGGACAAAATTAATTTTTTTCAATAACTTTAGAAGGAGTTAGCCTTATAAGTTTGGGAAAAATAATGAATTAAACAAAATAAAATCACATGATATGCATACTATGTGTGTGCTCAGTTTTTGAAAGGATATTGGAATTAAAAAGTTATTACAATTTATTAATTATAAGATTAAGTAGATTGATTTGTCTGAAACTAAATCTAAAAATAAGATTTGTTTGGTGCTGTGAGTATCCCATGGTTTCTAGAAGAACAGTTTGATTGAGTCCCTCTGGTTGAGCTGCTAGAGTTAAGAAAGCGTGGACCACTTGGCAGGGAAAAAAACTTATCTTATCCCTAATTTTCTTCAATCTTACCACGAAGTTACAGGGAAACTTAAACTACTCTTAGTTGGCTAAGAATGGAATTTGGGGGCAAACTCCAAATATGAGAAAGTATAAAATAAGATACCTTACACCATTTTACTTAAATTCAACCATTTGGTGTGAAGTTGTTGTCTACCATATAATAAAATACTGTTAACCTTCTGTGATACATAAAAGAGGAACACCAAAGAAAAGAAAACATAAGATAAGAGATATAGCAGTCACTCAAGAGATATGTTTAGTTACTTTTACAGTTTCAGTCATTTTTTCTACACGTTTAAACCATTAACAAGGATCTGATTGTAATTTATTTATATTGTAAAGGGCAAATAAGTATTTTCCCTATTCTAGATAGAAAGGATCCGTTTCACTTAAATGGATATATAAAGGGTAGTTAGAATGAGTTTTAAGGTTAAGAAAAGATTTGGGAATTCTTTATTTTTGGTGAGCTTTCATTCCATGTTCTGTAATTCAACGTTCATCAATTCAATGTTCATCATTTCTTTGTTCAATTCTGATATGGTATCAGAGATAAATCGCTTCCCCATTCAATTTTCTCCTTCCAATTCAACGTTTCTGTGTTGAATTTTTGTTCATTTTGTTCAAAGTTTTTTTTTGGAACAAATTCTTTCTTCATCTTTCGCAAATCGATCTTGATTTGTGCTTTTTCATCTATTGAAACCCTAGATTTCGGTTTTTTGATTTTATTACTTCAATTCTTCTTCTCTTGCGTTCATAATGACGAATCCTACAGCACCGACTACAGCTCCACCAGATCCTTCGCTTCTTCCGTCGAGTCACTATTACCTGCATCCAGGAGAAAATCCTGGTATTTCTCTTGTTTCTAAGGTCTTGGATGGCAATAACTATCACTCTTGGCGTCGTGAGATGGAACGGGGCTTGAGAGCTAAAAACAAGATTGTTTTTGTTGATGGAACTCTCAAACCGCCTCCGGTTGGTGATACTCTTCGTCCAGCATGGGATAGGTGCAATACCATGGTGTTCACGTGGTTATCGCGTTCGGTTTCGCCTATTATCGCACAGAGTCTTACCTGGTTTGAGAATGCATTTGATGCTTGGGCTAATTTGAAGGCAAGATTTACACAAGGAGATGCTCTCAAGATCGCAGCATTACAAGATGAGTTTTATTCTTTTACTCAAGGATCTTATTCTGTTTCTGAATATTTTACTCGACAGATGATTGTTTGGGAGGAATTAGTTAGTTATCGTCCATTACAACTCTGTTCTTGTACTCCTACTTGTCATTGTGCCATCGTTCTTAAACATGCTAAGCAATATCAGGATGAGGACTATGTCATTCGATTTTTAAGAGGTCTTAATTCAGAATTTAGTGCTGTTAGGTCACAGATCCTTTTAATTAGGCCTTTTCCTGCAATTGATGAGGTCTTCTCTTTAGTCCTTCAACAAGAACGACAATTAGAAGGTGCATCTTTGCCTGTTTTGGATTCCTCAATCAACTATGCTCGTACTTCTAAACCAGATTCTAAGAGTAAGAGGAAATGTAGTCATTGCGATAAACCTGGTCATACCGTGGATCAGTGCTATCGTTTACATGGTTTTCCACAGAACTTTACCAAGAAAGGTTCTAATGGTGCTTCTAGTAGCCAGGCTAATTTGACAGAAGGACCGGTTTCTTCAACCAATTCTGGTGTTTCTTTGACTAATCAGTCTGCATCAACTTCCGCTGCTCACTCTTCTACAACTCAGCCTTTTCAGCACCTTGCAAACTTGTCATTGACATCAGAACAGGTTGATTCTCTTATGCAGATGCTTCAATCTACTCAATCTAACTCTCATCATGTGAGCAACATTGTCACTACCTATGATTCAGGTATTAACACTCTTTCTGCAAAGACTCATACTTATGATTGGATTCTCGATTCAGGTGCTACAGATCATATTGCTAATACTTTAGATGTTTTTGTTGATCTTAAACCTGTTAGTCATGTTAATGTTAGATTGCCTAACAATGCTGTTATTCCTGTTACTCAAATGGGAGATGTTAGAATTTCTAATGCATTGCTGCTACATGATGTTTTTTATATACCTTCTTTTCATTTAAATATCATATCTGTTAGTCAATTAGTTCAAGATACCTCTCTACAGTGTATCTTTATGTCTGGCTCTTGTCAGATATCCAACATCAATCATCTGGAGATGACTGGTTCAGCTAATATTCTATTGGCAGAAGCTGTTATTCATCGAGGGCTTTATCATCTTCAATCTGCAAAGCCAACAGCTTCATCTCCAGTGCATGGTTCATCATTGAATGCTATGTCTCACATTTCAAATAATGTTGTTAATCAAGTTGTTTCTCCTGTCGTTTTTGATTCTGTTCAGTTGTGGCATTATCGCTTAGGTCATGTTCCTTTACCTAAGATAGATTTAATAAGGAAGAATCATTCTTCTTATGTTCCAAGTTGTACTACTTCTTCTTTTCAGTGTACTATCTGTCCTCTGTCTAAGATGAAGCGTTTGCCTTTCCCTGATAGTACAACTAGAACTGATTCTCCTTTCGTTTTAGTTCATCTTGATGTATGGGGTCCATTTGCCACTGTTTCTAATAATGGATATCGATATTTTCTTACTGTTATTGATGACTATACTCGTTTCACTTGGATTTTCTTATTAAAAAGAAAGGATCAAGCTCCTGCTTGTATTGAAGGATTTTATAAATATGTACTTGTTCAGTTTAATGTTTCTATAAAAGGTTTTCGCACTGATAATGCTCCAGAATTGAAAATGGAAAGTTTTTGCTTGGCTAAGGGCATTAAACATCAGTTTAGCTGTCCTTATACCCCTCAACAGAACAGTATTGTTGAGAGGAAACATCAGCATTTGCTGAATGTTGCTCGATCCCTTAGATTTCAGGCCACTTTACCTATGTCTTTTTGGGCAGATTGCATATTACATGCCGCATATCTTATTAATTTGATGCCTAGTCCTTTCTTGAATAATAATTGTCCTTACTTTCAGTTATATAACACTGAGCCTGATTACAGCGACTTAAGAGTTTTTGGCTCTTTAGTGTATATTTCCAATTTGAAACACAAAGGTAAGTTTGATTCTCGAGCTCGACCATGTATTTTTATGGGTTATAAAGCTAATGTTAAAGGATATAGAGTTTTTGATTTACATACTCATACTTATACTATCTCCAGGGATGTAAAATTTTTTGAAACAATTTTTCCATATACAACCATTCAATCCAATTCTCCTTTAACTCCCGTTTTATTTCCTCAGCTTAGTGATTCTTTTGCTGCTGATTTGGAAATGACCACTGCAGAATTGGATTCTTTTTCTTTTTCTAACATTCATTCACACACACATAGTGCACCTGCTGTTGTTCTTCCTATGCAGGATATTGTTCCTCCCCAAGATCTTTTGGCTCAGGACTTTACAAATCATACAGAATCTACAGATACTTCTTCTACTGCTATTGTTCCTACATCCTCTCAAGCTGTTGTGCTTCCTTCTCATTCCAGGAAATCTACAAGAGTAAAACAGGTTCCATCTTATCTCAAGGATTTTCATTGCAATCAGGTGTATTCTGAACCTTCTCAATCTTCTCTTCCTTTGCATTCTTTGCACAATGTTATTTCTTATGATCATATTTCTTCACCTCATAAAAGTTATGTGTGTAATCTATCTATCATACCTGAACCTAGGAATTATAAAGAAGCCTCTCAACATAATTGTTGGAAACATGCTATGTCTTTAGAATTAGAAGCCTTAGAAAAGACCAAAACTTGGACTTTAACCAAACTTCCAGTAGGCAAGAAGAAAGTAGGTTGTCTTTGGGTGTATAAGGTTAAATTAAAGAGTGATGGTACTCTTGAAAGGTATAAGGCTCGTCTAGTAGCTAAGGGTTACACTCAGGTTGAAGGTTTAGATTTTATAGACACTTTTTCACCTGTTGTCAAGTTAACAACTGTTAGATTTGTTCTTGCTATTGCTGCTATTCACAATTGGCCTCTTTACCAATGTGATGTTAATAATGCCTTTTTACATGGTTTTTTTAGATGAGGAGGTTTACATGGAACCTCCTCCTGGTTTGTTTTTACCTAAACCCAACCTTGTTTGCAAAATTGAAAAATCCCTTTATGGATTAAAACAAGCCAGGAGACAATGGTTTGCTAGACTTTCTTCTTTTTTAGTTCAACATGGTTTTATACAATCTTCTGCAGATCATAGCATGTTTACCAAAATAGTAAATGGTAAAAGTTGTATTTTGTTGATATATGTCGATGACATTATCTTAACTGGCACCGATCAGCAGGAGATTGTTTCCATTAAACAGTTACTTGATTTAGAATTCAAAATCAAAGATTTAGGTGATCTCAAATATTTCTTAGGTTTGGAAATTGCTAGGTCTGTTAAAGGCATTAATATTTCTCAACATAAATATACACTTGATATTCTTGTTGATACAGGTTTGCTAGCTGCTAGGCCTGTTTCTACTCCTATGGATCCAACATTGAGATTGACAAAAGAAGAAGGGACGCCCATTCAGGATCCTACCTCTTACCGAAAGCTCATTGGCCGACTTATCTATCTCACTAATACAAGGCCCGATATCACCTTTGCTGTCAATACTTTGAGTCAGTTTCTCTCAAAGCCGACTGATATTCATTATAAAGCAGCATTAAGGGTTCTTCATTACTTAAAACAAGACCCTGGCAAAGGCTTGTTTTATTCTTCTACTTCTCCACTTCAATTACAAGCTTTTTCAGATGCAGATTGGGCTACCTGCCTTGACACTCGACGCTCTGTAACAGGCTTCTGCGTTTTCTTAGGAACTTCATTAATTAGTTGGAAAAGCAAGAAACAGCCAACTGTTTCGAAATCTTCCACAGAGGCAGAATATCGTGCCATGTCCTCTGTTTCCAGTGAAATTCAATGGATTCAATACCTTTTCCAAGCCCTTAAGGTCCCTCACCCTCAACCTACTCCTTTGTTTTGTGACAATCTCTCTGCTTTATACATTGTCAAAAATTCGACTTTTCATGAACGCACAAAACATATTGAGTTAGATTGCCACTTTGTGCTTGAAAAATACCTTTCTGGTCTCATAAAGCCTTTAGCTATCTCCACTATTTTCCAAATTGCTGACATACTCACTAAACCTCTTCCACCGTGATCTTTTTCTGCTCTTGTTTCCAAGTTGGGTGTACAATCTCTATACCTGCCAACTTGAGGGGGGTAACAAGGATCTGATTGTAATTTATTTATATTGTAAAGGGCAAATAAGTATTTTCCCTATTCTAGATAGAAAGGATCCGTTTCACTTAAATGGATATATGTGCTCGGTTTTTGAAAGGATATTGGAATTAAAAAAGTTATTACAATTTATTAATTATAAGATTAAGTAGATTGATTTGTCTGAAACTAAATCTAAAAATAAGATTTGTTTGGTGCTGTGAGTATCCCATGGTTTCTAGAAGAACAGTTTGATTGAGTCCCTCTGGTTGAGCTGCTAGAGTTAAGAAAGCGTGGACCACTTGGCAGGGAAAAAAACTTATCTTATCCCTAATTTTCTTCAAGCTTACCACGAAGTTACAGGGAAACTTAAACTACTCTTAGTTGGCTAAGAATGGAATTTGGGGGCAAACTCCAAATATGAGAAAGTATATAATAAAATACCTTACACCATTTTACTTAAATTCAACCATTTGGTGTGAAGCTGTTGTCTACCATATAATAAAATACTGTTAACCTTCTGTGATACATAAAAGAGGAACACCAAAGAAAAGAAAACATAAGATAAGAGATATAGCAGTCACTCAAGAGATATGTTTAGTTACTTTTACAGTTTCAGTCATTTTTTCTACACGTTTAAACCATAAGACAAAATTTTACCGGAGGAGGAGATGTGAATAAGTTCGATAAAATAAAATTTCTATATAGATATGTCTGGTCTGTCCAAATCTGGTATTCACGTATATCAATAATCATGACAACATTTATTTGTTTTACTCTAATTTAGAGCCGATTGCTAGTTTTGTGGTGTGGAATGATTGTGAAAGGCGAGTCAGAAGCTGCTTAGGAAATTCAGGTAGCCTGAAAATGCAAATCTTGGTTGTAACGTTCTGAAATATTTTTGTAACATCCTCAACAAAAAAAAAAAAATTGGAATTGAAAATTGAACATCATTGGGTGCACATGACTAGAACAACATATTCATTTACTAATTCAGAACAACATTAGGTTCATTGTAATCAAACTCTAACTTTAAAAGAAAAAAACCATTCTACCTATTAAACCAGAGCATTGAGCAATGCTTACATAATCTCGTCTCAAACTGGTAGAGTTTGATAAATTTCCGACGAGGAAAATGAACTATGAAGGAAAAAACCAAACTTAACTCGGTAGGAACACTTCCTCAAAAATGTGATCGTTTTGGCCTCGTTGGAGCATAAAAGAAAATGCACAACCCTTCATATGTTGGGAGCCGCAATCGCAAATAAAGATGGATAGATGAGTAGGGGCCAAACCATCCCTATATATGATGGTTCTCCATTGTAAAAAAAATATGTCGTACCGTTATGCAAACAGACCGTTATTGAAGAGAGGAATGGACTATGAAGGAAGAAACAATGCTTAACTCGGTAGAAACACTTCCTCAAGAAAGTAGGGAACACCATCAAGTGATAGTTATGAACCCATAACCCGATCTGCAAAAACTTTATTAGCAGAAAAGTATGCTTGCCGCAGCAACTTGTCAAAACTCATCAAGCCACATACTGAATCCTCATCAAAGCTGAATAACCATCTACTCCATTTGAACCTTATGATGATGGAGCATCTGAATCTCCTTTATATGACCATAACATTTTTATTTCCGTTTCTTTTTAGAAATAACATTTCTGATATCTATTTGTGTGCACACATATATAATCCTTCTAATTCAGAAATGCTCATATATAAATTCACTCTATTTACTTGGAAACAATGGAAATACATATTAAGATGTCAAATGGAATTAAATTGGATCAAATATTTTCAATTAAAAACATCTCCTAAAGATACAGAGATCATAGGCTGATGAAATGTAGATAACATTCAAATCAAGGTACCTTTCAAGCATAGGTGGCATAGTTTTATCATAGACAAACTAATTATGATAGAAACGTCTAATAACAAAAATTAGCATACCAACAATTTTTAAAACAAAGTTAAGAAGTTTCAATCAAATTTCACTTAAAACATAAAGTTGCATCAGTTAAATAGATTGTTGAGTAACTTGTTTTTCGGATGGAGCACATTCTGTCATATCTTGTTCTTCAGCTGGAGCATATTGTGTCATCTCTTCTTTAAAAGGAAACTTCTCCTGTTCACTGTGCTCAAAACAGGACCACCAGACACTGTATCCATGTAAATTGGTTCTTCAGGACCACCATACTCAGTGAATTCTTTAGTTGTCTCCATCAAAGCTTTTTTCATAGCCATCTAAGAGATTTCTCGTCATGTATAGTTCGTGTTTGATCCTAGAAGTCTCCATATGTCTTCTGATGATCGAACTCGCAAAGCAACATTTGATGTTGCATACTCAAGTTTTAATAAGCGTGCTCTTTCGCATGGTAGGACATCCGAGCTTTTTCCAAGACTTGTTGCATTTGCTCCATATACATATCGAATTGGGATGCTGACTTCAAATTATTATCCCAATTTCCACGAAAAACAATAATATAAAGAAGTGATTATACTTCATGTGCGGATGTGAAAACCACTGGTACCAAAGAAAATGACACTTTCTTATATGCATATTTATAAATAGGAAACATCGAGCCCTCATGACTACCTCCAGAAAAACTCTCATATGTTTGTTCAAGTTATAGTTTTTTTATTTGCCAGTTGTTTACTATTTATAAATATGCATTAAGAAAGTGTCATTTTCTTTGGTACTAGTGGTTTTCACATCCGAACCTGAACTATAATCACTTCTTTATATTATTGTTTTTCCTGGACATTGGGATAATAATTTGAAGTCAACATCCGAATTCGATATGTATATGGAGCAAATGCAACAAGTCTTGGAAAAAGCTGGGATGTCCTATCATAAGAAAGAGCAGGCTTATCAAAACTTGAGTATCCAACAACAAATGTTGCTTAGCGAGTTCGATCATCAGAATAACATGGTTCATAATTTGCACAAGGTGAAGATGGCGGAGCAACAGAGAAGACGTACATATGGAGACTTCTAGGCTCAAACACGAACTATACATGATGAGAAATCTCTTAGATGGCTATGAAAAATCTTTGAATGAGACAACTAAAGAATTCGCCGAGTATAGAAAGAAATGCCCTTTTCCTGAAGAACTAATTTACATGGATACAGGGTCTGGTGGTCCTGTTTTCAGCACGAGTGAACAGGAGAAGTTGCCTTTTAAAGAAGAGATGACACAATGTCACAATGTGCTCCAGCTGAAGAACAAGATATGACAGAATGTACTCCATCCGAAAAACAAGTTACTGAACAATCTATTTAACAGATACAAGTTTATGTTTTAAGTGAAATTTGCTGGAAATTTCTTAACTTTGTTTTAAACATTGTTGGTATGCTAATTTTTGTTATTAGACGTTTCTATCATAATTAGTTTGTCTATGATAAAACTATGCACGCGATGCTTGAAAGGTAACTTGTTTTGTAACTATATAAGATGTTTTTAATTTAAATTCTTTGATCCATCACTGATAAAGAGAGTCAATTTAATTCCATTTGACATCTTAATGGATTTCCAACGTTTCCAAGTAAAGAGAGTGAATTTATAGATGAGCATTTCTGAAATTGCATTCTTTTAAGGGCATATATGAAGATTCACTGAAGGGAACACCGAATTTATAGATGTTTGATTTTAGAAATTGCATTATTTTAAGGGCATATAGGAAGATTCACTGAAGGGAACACTATATGTTTGCATAACGGTACCAACATATTTTTTACTAGGAAGAACCATCATATTTTTAACTGTACATGGAGCACTGTTTGTATATGTGTGTTTGTATAACTGTATACTTATTTACCCTATTAGTATAAAAGCAATCCAATATATTAGCTAATATCTATTAGCTACATGCAACATTGTAAAAATAACTGAACCAAACTTACCAAGAGTTTAATCATCTTAGTACTGTTCTCCTTCAAGTATAGTATTCTAATGGAATCTGATGTATTATTCCTATGGTCGCATCGCATTTGATAATATGAACATAAAAAAGTGACTTTACATTTGTGCATACCCATTGTTTCAGCTTAATACATTTGTTGCATCTTTATTTGGCTCAAAACCTTAACTGCTCCCTCAATTTTTAAAAGTTCCTAATGACCCACATTCATATCTAATTTCATCCAATACCCTCTATTATTGTTAGAGAAGTAACTAAAAACATTAGTATAATTTTTTGTTGTATAAATGAGAAAGTTGAGTTACAATATGTTTATATTATTATACATTTAACCCAAACATTTAAAAAAAAATGCACATATAGCCTTTCCAAGTAAGATCAATTTTAGCTCTACCTTATTGAAAATTAGAAAAAACTGAATTAACTAGTATTTCTCAATCACTTAAAATCTTCCAAATATCATCTAATTCGATGTCCTTTTAATTTTTATTTGTTTTTAACAGATAATACAACTAATCAATAAAATATTATTCATATATTAAAAAATTATTATATAGGCACCTATTTTTTGGCGCACCTATATTAAGATTATATGTCGGTCATGGAGGCTTTTGGTTTCTCTTTAAGGTTCAGGGACTAGATACTCAACATTTTGGCCTCCTCTCCGATCTCTGTTCTGATTAATGGAGTTGCCTGCGGTTATTTTAGCTGTTCTAGAGGTGTTTGATAGGGGGACCCTCTCTCACCGATCCTATTTGGAATCGCTGAGGATTTTTTCAGTAGATGGCTAGCTCATCTGATTGACACGGGCAGATTCTCTCCCATGCACTACACGAGTAATTCTAATTTCCCTTCCCATTTGCTTTATACTGATGATATGCTTCTATTTGGTAAAGCCTCCAAGAGAAACACCTGCTGTATCAAAGATTTATTCAGTTTCTATGGTTCGATCTCGGGTCAAATGGTTAGCTGGGAAAAATCGGCAATCTACTTTAGTAACAAGATCTCTCGTCTTAGAGCTAATCAGCTCTCCAATATCCTGGGAATCTGGACATCTGACCTGCTGTTTGTTTATCTTGGGGTACCTCTGCTCAGGGGAGCGCCAAAAAGCCACCACCTGCTTCCTTTGGCAAACCGCTTCCTAAGCAAGTTTAGCTCTTGGAAAGGGACCGCTCTTTCCTTTGCTGGTAGGCTGACGGTAATAAAATCGCAGGAGCTCTGATACATTCTTTTATGGTCTACCGGTGGCCTGTTTCGCTCCTTACCAAGCTCAACAAAGCAACTCGAAACTTCCATTGAACGGGGAATCGGGAATCTCGAAAGCTGGTTGCTGTGTTGTGGTCTACTTGTGGTAAAAACATGGATGGCGGAGGCCTGGGTATTCAACAGTTCCGTCTTTTCAACTTATGCGCAATAATCAGTGATTCGTCAGAGAAAGAGAAAAGAATTCTTGTTAAAATATTTTAGATTCCATTGAGACAAGATGAAGATAATAATTAATTAATTAATTATAAAACAAATGAAGAAATTAATTCTATTTTTATGGTTGTTTCGTCTTTGATCTACATGTTATAGCCATGAACTGGAGACCTTTTTTGGTTAATTTGAAAAAGTTTGAGACTGATGTTGGTTGAAGTTGATATGTTCCCGTACATGATGAAATCTAACTCGGTTGAGGGCATTTCTTAAAAGCAAATGCATTTATGTGGATGTCTTAGATTATCCATTTGTTTTATTATAATTAAAACCGCATCCTGCTTTTAGATCGTGATCCTTATTTTTGCATCCTGTCTGTAATTAATGGAAATCCAAAGCAAGGAGATTCAGATGGTGATGATTGCTCAAAGATTTTTTTCTAAAAAAGATGGACGCAGCAATGGAGATTCAGATGCTCCAACATCTGGTTGCTGCAAGAAGAAATTGATGTCATCCAGCTTTAATGTCCAATCACTATGTGCCTTCACAAGGGTGATGGCTTTGACAAGTTGTTGTGGCAAGCATATATTTCTGCTAATAAAATTTTTGCACATAGGGTTATGATGGTTATTAATCTTGAAGATGCTTTTGTACGGGTTCATAAAGATCACTCTATGGTCCTCCTTACATTTTTGAGGAAGTGTTCCTACCGAGTTGAGATTGGTTTTGTTCATAAGTAGTTCATTTTCCTCGTCGGAAATTTATCAAACTCTACAAGTTAGAGACGAGATTATGTAAGCATTGCTCAATGCTTTGATATAATTAGTGGAATGGTTTTTGTGTTTTAAAGTTAGAGTTTGATGCAATGAAACTAATTTTGTTCTAACTTAGTAAATGAATATGTGTTCTAGACATGTGCACCAGTGATGTTCAATTTCCAATTCCAAATGATTATTTGGAGTTTCTCATATTTGGAGTTTGCCCTCGAATTCCATTACTAGCCAACTAAGAGTAGTTTAAGCTTCCGTATAACTTCGTCGCCAGATTAAAGAAAATTAGGGATAAGATATGTTTTTTTCCTGCCACTGGCTCCACCTTTTCTTAACTCTAGCTTTCCACGGGTGGGACTCAATCAAAGTGTTCTTCTAGAAACAATGGGATACTGACAACACCAAAGAAAACTTATTTTTAGATTTAGTTTCAGACAAATCAATCTACTTAATCTTATAATTAATAAATTTTAATAACTTTTTTAATTCCAATATCCTTTCAAAAACCGAGCACAAACATAGTATGCATATCATGTGATTTTATTTTGTTTAATCCATTATTTTTCTCAATTAAGTACTTATAAGCCTAACTCCTTACAAAGTCGTTGAAAAAAATAATGATTTTGTCCTTATCTTATGAAACAAGTTAATTTTTTGCATTCATAATTTTTTGTGATTTTTATTTTGATAATAGAAAATTTGATTTAATTTTATCATTTTCAAAATAATTTCGAATAAAACCTGCCCACGGAATTTATTATAAAATGATAAAATTGAACCAATATTTTACGACAAGGATAAAAATTAAGTCATTTTATAAAATGAGATGGAGAATCCCAATAACCTGAAGATTAAAAGTGAGGTTTTCCTAAAATTAAATTTGATCCAAATTAAAATTATATATGACTCGACAACACCACACGTAATCGATACTATCCCGAATAGGTTAATACGAGATGGATATGAAATTTTTTGGGTTGGACTACGTTTTAATCATTTTGACACTAATTCGAAATTGACACGACATGATCACAATACAAACTCAATAAATGCAACATGTGATATTTATGTTGTAAGTTTTTGTACATTTTTTTATTGGGATAAGGGTCAAATTTAACCATAACGCTTCAATCAAAGTGCATATTTAGCCCCTAACATATGAAGTGATGCAAATTAAATCCTAATTTTTTCAAGAAAGACGAATTTTAACCAAGG
The DNA here is from genome assembly GCF_963576675.1 of Euphorbia lathyris. Lineage (NCBI taxonomy): Eukaryota > Viridiplantae > Streptophyta > Magnoliopsida > Malpighiales > Euphorbiaceae > Euphorbia > Euphorbia lathyris. The sequence goes on along the minus strand of NC_088915.1, from coordinate 4,194,915 downwards.
GCTATTGAAAATTTAAAAAGATTGGTTTACTGTTATTTAATTGTCACATCGTATCTTCCAAATAAGTTTGTCAATAAATCGAAGCAGTTTCATATATTTTTTAATTGTTGTTTATAACTATATTAATAACACTGGAATATTTTACACAATTTGATAAAAAAAAGTTGTGATTAATTTATATGTAGCAGATTTGGTTTTTAGCATTTTAGCAGGATTTTTACAATGTTTTTTAGTAATAAACTAATAATTTAAAGTGGTAGTAAAATACTAATAAAACATGTTTTTTCTAATTTTCGATAATGTAGGACTAAAATTAATCTTACTTGGAAATATTATACTTAAATTTGCACCATTTTGTACGTTAAGGTTAAATCAACACTACACTTAAAAATATTAGAGTTAAATTAAAGACTAATATTTGGCCCAAACTCTTATAGTGAGAGACACCCTGTGTCACATGTAAAAAAATATAAAATAAATTATAGGTAAATACTTATGAACTTTTAAAAATTTAGAGAACAATTGAAGTTTTGAGGCTTTCAAATTTAATTATATGAAGATAGAAGTTAATAAATGCAATTGGACTAAAATAGGAGGTTATTCAAGATAATTAGACAAAAATAGAGGGTGTAATTTAGAACTTTAAAACTTTAGGGAGTAGGTGAGGTTTGAGAGTAAGGGATGACATCACCTATATAACTGGACTTACACCTTTGCTCTTCTCAATCACCAAATAGCAATTAGGGTTACCCAATGTTCATAGATATCTCCTCTTTGAGATCTGAATAGCAGATCGCCCTTATATCAATTATGGACACGGTTAGGATTAGGGTTTATCTTCTCCAGAAAGTGGCGTAATCAAATCTATAGAAATCAATGGTTAGAATTAGGGTTTATCTTCTCTATCAAGTTAGCATTCAACAATGCTTTTAGGATCTCATCTCTAACTGCTCGTTCATCGGGTAAATTTCCAATGAGAATCAAGCTTAATTCGGTGGAAACCCTTCCTCAAAAAAGAAGGGAGGAGCATCAAGTGATGGTTATGAACCCTACAAAATCATCTTCAGGATTAATAACCTCCATAACTTGCTAAAATATTATTAGCAAAAAAGGGCTGTGTTTGTTTACAGGTGAATTGAGCAATTGTAACTTCTTTATGTGTTTTTGTTTTTTGCTGCTCACCAATCCATATGTATTTTGAACCTGTCTTTTTTTTTTGCAGGAAACTATCTTGCTTAACAAATCAAATTACTGCTTACAATTGTTTATGGTAAATCTTTGCACTTTTTCTTTGTTGGGTTTTATGTTTTAATGGCAATTCTGAAGATATAATGAGTTTTGCCGCTACCCTATCTTATTACATGTGTTTAAAAATGGTGTATCATTATTAATCTTTCTTTAATTACTTGTTTACTATAGTGGTTTTTTTAAAATGATTATGCCAAAAGGTGAGAATTTGAGGATTGTAATTGTGATTTCAATAGATCTATTGTTAAATGTGTTTGCTTATGAGTGGCTTACATAAGCTGTCTGATGTGTTCTATGATGATATGATATGATTATTTGAAACCCTATATGTTTGTTTTAAACTTGATATGCTAATTTTTTTTATTAGATGTTGCTCTCTGGTTTGTTTTTCTATATAACCTAGCTATCTGATGTGTTAGGATGATATGATTACTTGAAATTGAAACCACAAGTTTGTTTATGCTTTTTTTGTTATAATAAGTTTTTTGATACAAATCAAGATTGTTTGTTATATGATGAGACTATGCTGGTGATGCTTGATCTGAATATTATCTAAATTTCATCAGACAATTATCTTTGTTGTAATTTCATTCATTTCCAACTAGTTGAGATTGCCGCTTTGGGAATAACCATTTTTAGCTTAATTTGCAATGGAGAAAATTGCAGAGTCCAAATAGGTGTTTGTTCATTTAGTAAAATATTAGCACTTGTTCATTTTAGTTTGGCAATGCTAGATATTTATCTCAAAATACTAATTTGTTGTTTGTAATAAATGATCACGAAGTTGTTGGCGTCTGATTTTCTGAAATGGTATTAATGTTTTGCTTCAATTCAGTTGCCTACTTTTAGGCAGATTGATTCAACTCATGTACTTTTTATGCTTCTCCGGTATTCTTGTTTTGTATTTTGTGGTAATAATTCATTGCATTTGTAATGACTATATTATATGGGTATTTTAATTGTTTGATCAACACCGAATGAATTTAAATACATTGAACATCTTAATCTATTTCCATTGTTTCCAAGTAAAGAGAGTGAATTATGAGATGAGCATTTTTGAGGATTATATATGTGCTATGTTGCACTGAAACTGAATTTGAAACGAAATGCTGAAAAGCTAGGGAAGAAGAGTTCAACATAGTATATAAAAATGTAACTTGCTAGAAAAGAAAAATGTCTCCGTCTGTACAGGAAATGGAAGGATGATTTGAGCCATGTTAGGAATTCAATTCTTCCGTTTACTGGCTTTTTAGATGCTTAATTAATTCCGATTTAGGAAAACTTATGCGCAATAATCAGTGATTCATCAGAGAAAGAGAAAGGAATTCTTGTTAGAATATTTTAGATTCCATTGAGACAAGATGAAGATAATAATTAATTAATTAATTATAAACCAGATGAAGAAATTAATTCTGTTTTTATAGTTGTTTCGTCTTTGATCTACATGTTATAGCCATGAACTGGAGACCTTTTTTGGTTAATTTGAAAAAGTTTGAGATTGATGTTGGTTGAAGTTGATATGTTCCCGTACATGATGAAATCTAACTCGGTCGAGGGCATTTCTTAAAAGCAAATGCCTTTATGTGGATGTCTTAGATTATCCATTTGTTTTATTATAATTAAAACCGCATCCTGCTTTTAGATCGTGATCCTTATTTTTGCATCCTGTCTGTAGTTAGTGGAAATCCAAAGCAAGGAGATTCAGATGGCGATGATTGCTCAAAGATTTTTTTTCTAAAAAAGATGGACGCAGCAATGGAGATTCAGATGCTCCATCATCTTGTTGCTGCAAGAAGAAATTGATGTCATCCAGCTTTAATGTCCAATCACTATGTGCCTTGACAAGGATGATGGCTTTGACAAGTTGTTGTGGCAAGCATATGTTTCTTCTAATAAAATTTTTGCACATAGGGTTATGAAGGTTATTAATCTTGAAGATGATTTTGTATGGGTTCATGACCATCACTCTATGGTCCTCCTTACATTTTTGAGGAAGTGTGCCTACCGAGTTAAGCTTGGTTTCTTCATTCGTAGTTCATTTTCCTCGTCGGAAATTTATCAAACTCTACGAGTTAGAGAGGAGATTATGTAAGCATTGCTCATTGTTCTGATATAATTAGTGGAATGGTTTTTGTGTTTTAAAGTTAGAGTTTGATGCAATGAAACTAATTTTGTTCTAACTTAGTAAATGAATATGTGTTCTAGACATGTGCACCCAGTGATGTTCAATTTCCAATTCCAAATGATTATTTGGAGTTTCTCATATTTGGAGTTTGCCCTCGAATTCCATTACTAGCCAACTAAGAGTAGTTTAAGCTTCCGTATAACTTCGTCGCCAGATTAAAGAAAGTTAGGGATAAGATATGTTTTTTTCCTGCCACTGGCTCCACCTTTTCTTAACTCTAGCTTTCCACGGGTGGGACTCAATCAAAGTGTTCTTCTAGAAACAATGGGATACTGACAACACCAAAGAAAACTTATTTTTAGATTTAGTTTCAGACAAATCAATCTACTTAATCTTATAATTAATAAATTTTAATAACTTTTTTAATTCCAATATCCTTTCAAAAACCGAGCACAAACATAGTATGCATATCATGTGATTTTATTTTGTTTAATCCATTATTTTTCTCAATTAAGTACTTATAAGCCTAACTCCTTACAAAGTCGTTGAAAAAAATAATGATTTTGTCCTTATCTTATGAAACAAGTTAATTTTTTGCATTCATAATTTTTTGTGATTTTTATTTTGATAATAGAAAATTTGATTTAATTTTATCATTTTCAAAATAATTTCGAATAAAACCTGCCCACGGAATTTATTATAAAATGATAAAATTGAACCAATATTTTACGACAAGGATAAAAATTAAGTCATTTTATAAAATGAGATGGAGAATCCCAATAACCTGAAGATTAAAAGTGAGGTTTTCCTAAAAATAAATTTGATCCAAATTAAAATTAAATATGACTCAGACAACACCACACGTAATCGATACTATCCCGATTAGGTTAATACGAGATTGATATGAATTTTTTTGGCTTGGACTACGGTTTAATCATTTTGACACTAATTCGAAATTGACACGACATGATCACAATACAAACTCAATAATGGCAACATGTGATATTTATGTTGTAAGTTTTTGTACATTTTTTTATTGGGATAAGGGTCAAATTTAACCATAACGCTTCAATCAAAGTGCATATTTAGCCCCTAACATATGAAGTGATGCAAATTAAATCCTAATTTTTTCAAGCAAGACCAATTTTGAAAAACACTGTTGAAAATTTAAAAAGATTGGTTTACTGTTAGTTAATTGTCACATTGTATCTTCTAAATAAGTTTGTCAATAAATCGAAGCAATTTCATATATTTTTTAATTGTTGTTTATAACTATATTAATAACACTGTAATATTTTACACAATTTGATAAAAAAAGTTGTGATTAATTTATATGTAGAAGATTTAGTTTTTAGCATTTTAGCAGAATTTTTACAATTTTTTTAGTGATAAACTAATAACCTAAAGTGGTAGTAAAATACTAATAAAACATGTTTTTTCTAATTTTCGATAACGTAGGACTAAAATTGATCTTACTTGGAAATATTATACTTAAATTTGCACCATTTTGTACGTTAAGGTTAAATCAACACTACACTTAAAAATATTAGGGTTAAATTAAAGACTAATATTTGGCCCAAACTCTTGCAGTGAGAGACACCCCGTGTCACATGTAAAAATAAATAAAATAAATTATAGGTAAATACTTATGAACTTTTAAAAATTTAGAGAACAATTGAAGTTTTGAGGCTTTCGAATTTAATTATATAAAGATAGAAGTTATTAAATGCAATTGGACAAAAATATGAGGTTATTAAAGATAATTAGACAAAAATAGAGGGTGTAATTTAAAACTTTAAAACTTTAGGGAGTAGGTGAGGTTTGAGAGTAAGGGATGACATCACCTATATAATTGGACTTACACCTTTGCTCTTCTCAATCGCCGAATAGCAATTAGGGTTACCCAATGTTCATAGATATCTCCTCTTTGAGATCTGAATAGCAGATAGCCCTTATATCAATTATGGACACGGTTAGGATTAGGGTTTATCTTCTCCAGAAAGTGGCGTAATCAAATCTATAGAAATCAATGGTTAGAATTAGGGTTTATCTTCTCTATCAAGTTAGCATTCAACAATGCTTTTAGGATCTCATCTCTAACTGCTCGTTCATCGGGTAAATTTCCAATGAGAATCAAGCTTAATTCGGTAGAAACCCTTCCTCAAGAAAGAAGGGAGGAGCATCAAGTGATGGTTATGAACCCTACAAAATCATCTTCCGGATTAATAACCTCCATAACTTTATCTGCTAAAATATTATTAGCAAAAAAGGGTTGTGTTTGTTTACAGGTGAATTGAGCAATTGTAACTTCTTTATGTGCTTTCCACGGGTGGGACTCAATCAAACTGTTCTTCTAGAAACAATGGGATACTGACAGCACCAAAGAAAACTTATTTTTAGATTTAGTTTCAGACAAATCAATCTACTTAATCTTATAATTAATAAATTTTAATAACTTTTTTAATTGCAATATCCTTTCAAAAACCGAGCACAAACATAGTATGCATATCATGTGATTTTATTTTGTTTAATCCATTATTTTTCTCAATTAAGTACTTATAAGCCTAACTCCTTACAAAGTCGTTGAAAAAAAATAATGATTTTGTCCTTATCTTATAAAACAAGTTAATTTTGTCCATTCATAATTTTTTTGTGATTTTTATTTTGATAATAGAAAATTTGATTTAATTTTATCATTTTCAAAATAATTTCGAATAAAACGTGCCCACGGAATTTATTAGAAAATGATAAAATTGAACCAATATTTTACGGCAAGGATAAAAATTAAGTCATTTTATAAAATGAGATGGAGAATCCCAATAACCTGAAGATTAAAAGTGAGGTTTTCCTAAAAATATATTTGATCCAAATTAAAATTAAATATGACTCGACAACACCACACGTAATCGATACTATCCCGATTAGGTTAATACGAGATTGATATGAAATTTTTTGGGTTGGACTACGGTTTAATCATTTTGACACTAATTCGAAATTGACACGACATGATCACAATACAAACTTAATAACTGCAACATGTGATATTTATGTTGTAAGTTTTTGTACATTTTTTTATTGGGATAAGGGTCAAATTTAACCATAACGCTTTAATCAAAGTACATATTTAGCCCCTAACATATGAAGTGATGCAAATTAAATCCTAATTTTTTCAAGCAAGACCAATTTTAGCAAAACACTGTTGAAAATTTAAAAAGATTGGTTTACTGTTAGTTAATTATCACATTGTATCTTCTAAATAAGTTTGTCAATAAATCGAAGCAATTTCATATATTTTTTAATTGTTGTTTATAACTATATTAATAACACTGTAATATTTTACACAATTTGATAAAAAAAGTTGTGATTAATTTATATGTAGCAGATTTAGTTTTTAGCATTTTAGCAGAATTTTTACATTTTTTTTAGTAATAAACTAATAACCTAAAGTGGTAGTAAAATACTAATGAAACATGTTTTTTCTAATTTTCGATAAGGTAGGACTAAAATTGATCTTACTTGGAAATATTATACTTAAATTTGCACCATTTTGTACGTTAAGGTTAAATCAACACTACACTTAAAAATATTAGGGTTAAATTAAAGACTAATATTTGGCCTAAACTCTTGCAATGAGAGACACCCTGTGTCACATGTAAAAATAAATAAAATAAATTATAGGTAAATACTTATGAACTTTTAAAAATTTAGAGAACAATTGAAGTTTTGAGACTTTCGAATTTAATTATATAAAGATAGAAGTTATTAAATGCAATTGGACAAAAATAGAAGGTTATTAAAGATAATTAGACAAAAATAGAGGGTGTAATTTAAAACTTTAAAACTTCAGGGAGTAGGTGAGGTTTGAGAGTAAGGGATGACATCACCTATATAATTGGACTTACACCTTTGCTCTTCTCAATCGCCGAATAGCAATTAGGGTTACCCAATGTTCATAGATATCTCCTCAAAGAGATCTGAATAGCAGATAGCCCTTATATCAATTATGGACACGGTTAGGATTAGGGTTTATCTTCTCCAGAAAGTGGCATAATCAAATCTATAGAAATCAATGGTTAGAATTAGGGTTTATCTTCTCTATCAAGTTAGCATTCAACAATGTTTTAGGATCTCATCTCTAACTGCTCGTTCGTCGGGTAAATTTCCAATGAGAATCAAGCTTAATTCGGTAGAAACCATTCCTCAAGAAAGAAGGGAGGAGCATCAAGTGATGGTTATGAACCCTACAAAATCATCTTCTGGATTAATAACCTCCATAACTTTATCTGCTAAAATATTATTAGCAAAAAAGCGTTGTGTTTGTTTACAGGCGAATTGAGCAATTGTAACTTCTTTATGTGCTTTTGTTTTTTGTTGCTCACCAATCCATATGTATTTTGAACCTGTCGAAACTATCTTGCTTAACAAATCAAATTACTGCTTACAATTGTTTATGGTAAATCTTTGCACTTTTTCTTTGTTGGGTTTTATGTTTTAATGGCAATTCTGAAGATATAATGAGTTTTGCCGCTACCCTATCTTATTATATGTGTTTACAAATGATGTATCATTATTAATCTTTCTTTAATTACTTGTTTACTATAGTGGTTTTTTTAAAATGATTATGCCAAAAGGTGAGAATTTGAGGATTGTAATTGTGATTTCAATAGATCTATTGTTAAATGTGTTTGCTTATGAGTGGCTTACATAAGTTGTCTGATGTGTTCTATGATGATATGATATGATTATTTGAAACCCTATATGTTTGTTTTAAACTTGATATGCTAATTTTTGTTATTAGATGTTGCTCTCTGGTGTGTTTTTCTATATAACCTAGCTCTCTTATGTGTCAGGATGATATGATTACTTGAAATTGAAACCACAAGTTTGTTTATGCTTTTTTTGTTATAATAAGTTTTTTTGATACAAATCAAGATTGTTTGTTATATGATGAGACTATGCTGGTGATGCTTGATCTGAATATTATCTAAATTTCATCAGACAATTATCTTTATTGTAATTTCATTCATTTCCAACTAGTTGAGATTGCGGCTTTGGGAGTAACCATTTTTAGCTTAATTTGCAATGGAGAAAATTTCAGAGTCCAAATCGTGTTTGTTCATTTAGTAAAACATTAGCAATTGTTCATTTTAGTTTGGCAATCCTAGATATTTCTCTGAAAATACTAATTTGTTGTTTGTAACAAATTATCACGAAGTTGTTGGCGTCTGATTTTCTGAAATGGTATTATTGTTTTGCTTCAATTCAGTTGCATACTTTTAGGTAGATTGATTCAACTCATGTACTTTTTATGCTTCTCCTGTATTCTTGTTTGGTATTTTCTGGTAGTAATTCATTGCATTTGTAATGACTATATTATATGGGTATTTTAATTGTTTGATCAACACCGAATGAATTTAAATCCATTGAACATCTTAATCTATTTCCATTGTTTCCAAGTAAAGAGAGTGAATTATGAGATGAGCATTTTTTAGGATTACATAGTATATAAAAATGTAACTTGCTGGAAAAGAAAAATGTCTCCGTCTGTACAGGAAATGGAAGGATGATTTGAGCCATGTTAGGAATTCAATTCTTACGTTCACCGGCTTTTTAGATGCTTAATTAATTCCGATTTAGGAAAACTTATGCGCAATAATCAGTGATTCATCAGAGAAAGAGAAAGGAATTCTTGTTAGAATATTTTAGATTCCATTGAGACAAGATGAAGATAATAATTAATTAATTAATTATAAAACAGATGAAGAAATTAATTCGGTTTTTATGGTTGTTTCGTCTTTGATCTACATGTTATAGCCATGAACTGGAGACCTTTTTTGGTTAATTTGAAAAAGTTTGAGATTGATGTTAGTTGAAGTTGGTATGTTCCCGTACATGATGAAATCTAACTCGGTCGAGGGCATTTCTTAAAAGCAAATGCCTTTATGTGGATGTCTTAGATTATCCATTTGTTTTATTATAATTAAAACCGCATCCTACTTTTAGATCGTGATCCTTATATTTGCATCCTGTCTGTAGTTAGTGGAAATCCAAAGCAAGGAGATTCAGATGGCGATGATTGCTCAAAGATTTTTTTTCTAAAAAAGATGGACGCAACAATGGAGATTCAGATGCTCCATCATCTGGTTGCTGCAAGAAGAAATTGTGGTCATCCAGCTTTAATGTCCAATCACTATGTGCCTTGACAAGAGTGATGGCTTTGACAAGTTGTTGTGGCAAGCATATGTTTCTGCTAATAAATTTTTTGCACATAGGGTTATGAAGGTTATTAATCTTGAAGATGCTTTTGTATGGGTTCATGACCATCACTCTATGGTCCTCCTTACATTTTTGAGGAAGTGTTCCTACCGAGTTGAGCTTGGTTTCTTCATAAGTAGTTCATTTTCCTCGTCGGAAATTTATCAAACTCTACAAGTTAGAGACGAGATTATGTAAGCATTGCTCAATGCTTTGATATATTAGTGGAATGGTTTTTGTGTTTAAAGTTAGAGTTTGATGCAATGAAACTAATTTTGTTCTAAATTAGTAAATGAATATGTTGTTCTAGACATGTGCACCCAGTGATGTTCAATTTCCAATTCCAAATGATTATTTGGAGTTTCTCATATTTCGAGTTTGCCCTCGAATTCCATTATTAGCCAACTAAGAGTAGTTTAAGCTTCCCTATAACTTCGTCGCCAGATTAAAGAAAATTAGGGATAAGATATGTTTTTTTCCTGCCACTAGCTCCACTCTTTCTTAACTCTAGATTTCCACGGGTTGGACTCAATCAAACTATTCTTGTAGAAACAATGGGATACTGACAACACCAAAGAAAACTTATTTTTAGATTTAGTTTCAGACAAATCAATCTACTTAATCTTATAATTAATAAATTTCAATAACTTTTTTAATTGCAATATCCTTTCAAAAACCGAGCACAAACATAGTATGCATATCATGTGATTTTATTTTGTTTAATCCATTATTTTTCTCAATTAAGTACTTATAAGCCTAACTCCTTACAAAGTCGTTGAAAAAAATAATGATTTTGTCCTTATCTTATAAAACAAGTTAATTTTGTCCATTCATAATTTTTTTGTGATTTTTATTTTGATAATAGAAAATTTGATTTAATTTCATCATTTTCAAAATAATTTCGAATAAAACGTGCCCACAGAATTTATTAGAAAATGATAAAATTGAACCAATATTTTAGGGCAAGGATAAAAATTAAATCATTTTATAAAATGAGATGGAGAATCCCAATAACCTGAAGATTAAAAGTGAGGTTTTCCTAAAAATAAATTTGATCCAAATTAAAATTAAATATGACTCGACAACACCACACGTAATCGATACTATCCCGATTAGGTTAATATGAGATTGATATGAAATTTTTTGGGTTGGACTACGGTTTAATCATTTTGACACTAATTCGATGACACGACATGATCACAATACAAACTCAATAATTGCAACATGTGATATTTATGTTGTAAGTTTTTGTACATTTTTTTATTGGGATAAGGGTCAAATTTAACCATAACGCTTCAATCAAAGTGCATATTTAGCCCCTAACATATGAAGTGATGCAAATTAAATCCTAATTTTTTCAAGCAAGACCAATTTTAGCAAAACACTGTTGAAAATTTAAAACGATTGGTTTACTGTTATTTAATTGTCACATTATATCTTCTAAATAAGTTTGTCAATAAATCGAAACAATTTCATATATTTTTTAATTGTTGTTTATAACTATATTAATAACATTGTAATATTTTACACAATTTGATAAAAAAAGTTGTGATTAATTTATATGTAGCAGATTTAGTTTTTAGCATTTTAGCAGAATTTTTACAATTTTTTTAGTAATAAACTAATAACCTAAAGTGGTAGTAAAATACTAATAAAACATGTTTTTTCTAATTTTCGATAATGTAGGACTAAAATTGATCTTACTTGGAAATATTATACTTAAATTTGCACCATTTTGTACGTTAAGGTTAAATCAACACTACACTTAAAAATATTAGGGTTAAATATTAAAGACTAATATTTGGCCCAAACTCTTGCAGTGAGAGACACCCCGTGTCACATGTAAAAATAAATAAAATAAATTATAGGTAAATACTTATGAACTTTTAAAAATTTAGAGAACAATTGAAGTTTTGAGGCTTTCGAATTTAATTATATAAAGATAGAAGTTATTAAATGCAATTGGACAAAAATATGAGGTTATTGAAGATAATTAGACAAAAATAGAGGGTGTAATTTAAAACTTTAAAACTTTAGGGAGTAGGTGAGGTTTGAGAGTAAGGGATGACATCACCTATATAATTGGACTACACCTTTGCTCTTTTCAATCGCGGAATAGCAATTAGGGTTACCCAATGTTCATAGATATCTCCTCTTTGAGAGCTGAATAGCAGATAGGCCTTATATCAATTATGGACACGGTTAGGATTAGGGTTTATCTTCTCCAGAAAGTGGCGTAATCAAATCTATAGAAATGAATGGTTAGAATTAGGGTTTATCTTCTCTATCAAGTTAGCATTCAACAATGCTTTTAGGATCTCATCTCTAACTGCTCGTTCGTCGGGTAAATTTCCAATGAGAATCAAGCTTAATTCGGTAGAAACCCTTCCTCAAGAAAGAAGGGAGGAGCATCAAGTGATGGTTATGAACCCTACAAAATCATCTTCCGGATTAATAACCTCCATAACTTTATCTTGCTAAAATATTATTAGCAAAAAAGGGTTGTGTTTGTTTACAGGTGAATTGAGCAATTGTAACTTCTTTATGTGTTTTTGTTTTTTTGTTGCTCACCAATCCATATGTATTTTGATAGTGTCTTTTTTTTTTGCAGGAAACTATATTGCTTAACAAATCAAATTACTGCTTACAATTGTTTATGGTAAATCTTTGCACTTTTTCTTTGTTGGCTTTTATGTTTTAATGGCAATTCTGAAGATATAATGAGTTTTGCTTATGAGTGGCTTACATAAGCTGTCTGATGTGTTCTATGATGATATGATTATTTGAAACCCTACAAGTTTGTCTTAAACTTGATATACTAATTTTTTTTATTAGATGTTTCTCTCTGGTGTGTGTGTTTATGAGTGCATTATATAACCTATCTAATGTGTTAGGGTGATATGATTACTTGAAATTGAAACCACAAGTTTGTTTATGCTTCTTTTGTTATGATATGTTTTTTGACAGAAATCAAGCTTGTTTGTTATTTCTTATGATGAAACTATGCTTGTGACACTTGATCTGAATGTGAGAAAATGGCGTTGTTTTGAAGAAAATGAATTTGATTGGTGGGGGTGTATTTGTTATTAGGGACTTTGCTCTTAAGAGCTCTTTTCCTATCTCACATGAAAAACTTACCAATAGTTGAAAGAGTATATATAGAGTTGGGTGTCACAAGCCTTTAAATTTTGTTTAGTAGGTTTTGGCAAATACACCACATGCATGCATTGCAATTTTAGGAGTAACAATTTTTAGCTTAATAAAGCATTAGCAATTGTTCATTTTAGTTTGGCAATGATTGTTGGTGTCTGATTTCTGAAATGGTATTATTATTTTTCTTCAATTCAGTTGCCTACTTTTAGGCAGATTGATTCAACTCATGCACTTTTTATGCTTCTTCTTTATTCTTGTGTGATATTTTCTGGTAATAATTCATTGCATTTGTAATGACTATATTATATGTTTTTTTAATTGTTTGATCATCACCAATAAATTATCTACCAATAAAATTATGAGACGATTTTACTCTCTTATTCTTGTTTGATTGCCTTTAAGCTCCCCCGAACTTTCAAAAGTTCTAAATGGTCTCTTATTCTTGTTTGATTGCATTCAATAACCCCTTATTTCTGAATAGAATCTTTTGAATGTAGAAAGTTAGATACATGCTCGGCCACATGTAAAAAAAAAACTTCAAATATATAAATAATTATGAACTTTTGGGATTTCATGGGGATAGTTGAAGTTTTGAGATTATACAATTGGACAAATATAAAGGTTATTGAATGGCATTGGATAAGAATATAATGTTATTGAATGTAATTAGATAAGAATAGAGAGTAATTTAGCACTTTTAAAAATTTAGAGGGTTGTTGGAATGTATGAAACTTATTATTTGATATTGATTAAATATCTCACACAAATGGTCTCGCCTATATAACTTTACTTACTTCACAACTTTGGTTTTCTCCGTCCCTCTCTTCTCTTCTCTGTAAATGTGTGTGCATTCTAATGATACCTCCCCCGATAGATCTCAAATCTGGAAAGTTGTTGTGATCTCAAATCTATGAAAACCAATTAAATGAGCATTCAACAATGCCTTCAGAATCTCATCAAGTGATAGTCATGAACCCTGCAAAATCATCTTGACTATTAATAAACTCCATGACTTTATCTGCTAAAATATTATTAGCACAAAGCACTATATTTGAATTGGCCAATTCTAAGTTATTTTTGACTTTTTGTTGGCATTTACTATTTGTTGCTCATTGGATTTTGATTCTATAATGAATTGTTTTTTTTTTGTTGGAAATATTTTGTTTCCGAGCAACTAGTTAAAAGCTATTGAATTTTAGAAGCATAATTCTTTCTGGTAAATCTTTGGACTTTTCATCTGTTGAATTTTAGGGTTCAATGAGAATTGTGAAGATTATACACCTAATCTATGCTATTGGGAAATATGCTTATCTAATATTAGTTGAATGCTAGGAACAACATCACTATATTCCATGAATTACTGGTAATGAGGTTTGGGGCTTACTAATTGTTTTCTAACTGTCAAAAAAGATTCTCTGTAATTATAAATATAATCATAATTTTTGTGGAATAGTAATAGTCTTCCAATTCAATTGAATTTCTAGTTTGAAAACTTTATTTGTTTATAACCAATTATAATTCAATTTAATTAATTGTCATAGTAAAATTCAATTAATTATTTTGTAAGTGTAAAAAGAAGACTATAATTAAAATGCATAGTCCGTTGGTTCTGGCTGGTCAGGAAGAGATACACATAGGGACTAATGTTATTTCGAAATTACTTTCTATATGAGCTAGCATACGGGCTTTCCAGTGATAGTTGTGAGAGTCTTATACTCCATCGTTCCACAATACATGTCTTTCTAGAGAATTTTTTTTTCTTCCACAATACATGATATTTTGCTTCAATTTATGCACATTAATTTGCTTTGACCAAATATACCCCTATTTTAGTTGACTTTTTGCCTTGGGAATAGATCAAGTTACTAGTAGATGCAATTAATATAAGGGTAACAAAGTCTTTCACTTAAAATTAATTGCATTTCTTAATTAGTGTGCATTAACCTTAACAGGCATGTATTTTGGAACAGAGGGAGTACTTGTCATAGAAGCTTCACAAACTCCTTTTATTAGTTGAGGGATGCAGAATCACCAGATAGTCACAAGTCTTCGAAATAGGTACATTGGAAGTATCAATCCATGAAAAACAATAATATAAAGAAGTGATTATAGTTCATATTCGGATGTGAAAACCACTGGTACCAAAGAAAATGACACTTTCTTAATGCATATTTATAAATAGGAAACATCTAGCAAATAAATACCTATAACTTGAACAAGCATGTGAGAGTTTTTCTGGAGGTAGTCAAAGGGTCAGATTTGAATCTTACAATACTTCCTACTATCTTTTCTTCAAATTTTCTGAATCCTCAGAAGCTCCTGAACTAAACTCTTTTTCAAATAGATAAGTTTAATATTATCAGGAATAATGGCAGACTGATAGCAAATTCAATTTTGACTGTTGTTCGCTGTTTGAAATTAATTGCATTAGTGTTAATGAATATCTCTTTGCCTTTGTTCTTTATTTGTTCAGAAAACTAGCAACATATAAAGAACAAAGGCGAGAAGATACCCATTAACACTTGAGTATCCAACAACAAATGTTGCTTAGCGAGTTCGATCATCAGAATAACATGGTTCATAATTTGCACAAGGTGAAGATGGCGGAGCAACAGAGAAGACGTACATATGGAGACTTCTAGGCTCAAACACGAACTATACATGATGAGAAATCTCTTAGATGGCTATGAAAAATCTTTGAATGAGACAACTAAAGAATTCGCCGAGTATAGAAAGAAATGCCCTTTTCCTGAAGAACTAATTTACATGGATACAGGGTCTGGTGGTCCTGTTTTCAGCACGAGTGAACAGGAGAAGTTGCCTTTTAAAGAAGAGATGACACAATGTCACAATGTGCTCCAGCTGAAGAACAAGATATGACAGAATGTACTCCATCCGAAAAACAAGTTACTGAACAATCTATTTAACAGATACAAGTTTATGTTTTAAGTGAAATTTGCTGGAAATTTCTTAACTTTGTTTTAAACATTGTTGCTATGCTAATTTTTGTTATTAGACGTTTCTATCATAATTAGTTTGTCTATGATAAAACTATGCATGCGATGCTTGAAAGGTAACTTGATTTGTAACTATATGAGATGTTTTTAATTTAAATTCTTTGATCCATCACTGATAAAGAGAGTCAATTTAATTCCATTTGACATCTTAATGTATTTCCAACGTTTCCAAGTAAAGAGAGTGAATTTATAGATGAGCATTTCTGAAATTGCATTCTTTTAAGGGCATATATAAAGATTCGCTGAAGGGAACACTGAATTTATAGATGTTTGTTTTAGAAATTGCATTCTTTTAAGGGCATATATGAAGATTCACCGAAGGGAACACTATCTGTTTGCATAACGGCACCAATATATTTTTTACTAGGAAGAACCATCATATCTTTAACTGTACATGGAGCACTATTTGTATATGTGTGTTTGTATAACTGTATACTTATTTACCCTATTAGTACAAAAGCAATCCAATATATTAGCTAATATCTATTAGCTACCCGCAACATTGTAAAAATAACTGAACCAAACTTACCAAGAGTTTAATCAGCTTAGTACTGTTCTCCTTCAAGTATAGTATTCTAATGGAATCTCATGTATTATTCCTATGGTCGCATGGCATTTGATAATATGAACATAAAAAAAAAAGTGACTTTACATTTGTGCATACACATTGTTTCAGCTTAATACATTTGTTGCCTCTTTATTTGGCTCAAAACCTTAACTGCTCCCACATTTGTTGCCTCTTTATTTGTTGCCCTTTGCCTCAATTTTTAAAAGTTCATAATGACCCACATTCATATCTAATTTCATCCAATACCCTCTATTATTGTTAGAGAAGTAACTAAAAACATTAGTATAATTTTTTGTTGTATAAATGAGAAAGTTGAGTTACAATATTATATGTTTATATTATTATAACTTTAACCCAAACATTTTAAAAAAAATGCACATATAGCCTTTCCAAGTAAGATCAATTTTAGCTCTACCTTACTGAAAATTAGAAAAAACTGAATTAACTAGTATTTGTCAAATCACTTAAAATCTTCCAAATATCATCTAATGCAATGATATAAACCTTTTCCTAAAAAAATGAAAAATACCGTGTAACTTTAAAATTTGGGAAAAAGGAAAAAAATAATCATAAAACATAACAATATTATTATCTAAAACTTGCCATGACCCTTTTAGATATAAAATTGCTAATTAAAATTTATATTCGATGTTAATTTTTATTTATTTTTAACAGATAATACAACTAATCAATAAAATATTATTCATATATGAAAAAATTATTATATATGCACCTATTTTTTGGCGCACCTAGGCGGCCGCTCTATTCCTAAAGGCAGAGCTGGCGCTGCTTATATCTCAATAGAATCTTCGGGATGTAGAAAGTGAAAGACACTTTGCCACATGTAAAAAACGCAAAATATATAAATAACAGGGTAAATAATTATAAGGTTTTTATGTATTTACTTAACATGCTAGTAAATCCATCATATTATTATAAGGTCCCTAAGTTTTATCTTAATCAATTCTTTAGTCTTTACATTTGTTTTTGTAAATGAAAGTCTAAAATTGCCTCTAGTTATATACATAAAAAAAATTTATCTTTTAGTTTCAAATTTAATCTAATTAATTTTAAAGAAGTTTTGGAACTACATATACACCGAAATTAATATACTTGAAAAAATGTATTATTAATTTTTTCAAATTGCAATTATTTTTTAATATAATATCTTTAAACCAATATTAAATATTATTATAAATTTTTTAACATCATATTTTTTTCTTCATTCATAAAATTTATTTATGTGTTTTTGTTTTTTTGTTGCTAACAAACCCACATGGATTTTGATTTTGTCTTAAATTTTTTGTAGGCACCTATTTTTCTTAACCAATCGAGTTAGCCTTATGGTAAATCTTTGCACTTTTGCTTTGTTGGGTTTTATGTTTTAATGGAAATTCTGAAAACACTGTAATGATTCTTCAAAAACTAGCATATTACGTTGTCCTAAGAACTGAATAAATAGAAACAACCTTCAAATTCAGAGATAACCATGGATTAGACAAGATGATTAAAAAGTGGGCAATATTGATACATTAACTCTAAATTGAAGTACAACCAAAGCCTGAAATCTCAACTACTTGGAATATTTATACCTTTGTTCATTCTAAGTGTCTTTATTATTTTGGCAACCTCATCAACATTTGCACATCTTACATTCCCAATATAGTGAATCCATTGTATTTGGTGTTTTTTCTCTTTACCTTCCATTTGATTCTGCCTCTTTTTCCAATGTAGTGCAGTCCCTTCATCTAGCTGTTGCTACTACTGCTTTGAATTACTCTGTTGCTGCTGCTGATGTAAAAATTACTCACCTAGGTGTTCTTTAGCCCAATATGACAGAGAAATCTATCCAGGATCATTTTTCCAAACAACGGTTGTTCATTTTCTGGCATTTTTTTTTTTGCATCTTAACATCAACAACACCCACACCAATTAACTCAGTGAAAAGAGTTGTAACTTCCTTCGTCACTGGAAAACCTCTTGAAAACGCCAGGAACATAGTCCGGTCATCTTCAGAGACGTTTTTGCAAGGATCCCAGTCCCATAATTCACGTGCACCCAAGTCAAAATCCACAGCTCTTGGGACAATGCTCATACTCCCGAACACTCGATGAGGAGAACTGGGAATTACTAGCGCTTCGCTTGAGCTTGACGATCCTAGAACATGTCGCAATATGTCAGTGAAAACTTTTTATGGCGGAACATTTGTAAAGAAACTTCTTTCTCCACTATCCTAGCAGTGAGAGAGATTTCTTTTGACATTTCTAAAGGTAATGTGTTTGCATCAAGACTTTTCAGACATAAAACAGCCTCATCTGCAATGGCATTGAGCAAAATATCCTAGAGGGGGACGGGGTTCATAACAATACCCAAGAGTGTTCTAGATATTAAGTACTCTGCTGCTGCTGCTTCTCTAAACAAATTGATCAATATTAATTTTTAGGTACAGCACCATGGTTTTGTCTTTAACCACTTTGCTCTCAAGAGCACTTTTACAATCCCACATGGGAAACTTATAACCCTTTGAGTGGGTATATATAGAGTTGGCCTTTAGAAGCCTTTAAATTGTGTTAAGTGGTTTTTAGCAAATATACCACGCGCGCGAGCGCCCGCCCGTCCCGATTTTTTTCTTTTCATCCGGTTAACTTCGATTTCCGATTTCCGTTCTTAATTTCAATTCGGTTTTTCTGTAACCCTCATTTGTTTCCTACAATATCCGTTCTGTTTTATCCTTTCTTTGTACTCTTTTCGATTTTTTAATATAATGGGCTGGGCAGTTTAAGCGGCTAGGGGTGCCAGCCTGGCTGGGATGTCTGGCTTCTTTTTCTGTCCTTGTTCCAACCTTCATTCAAAAAAAGTTGTGTATCCCATTGTTTCTAGAAGAATAGTTTGATTGAGTCCCACCTATTGAGCTACTAGAGTTAAGAAAGAGTGGAGCAAGTGGCAGGAAAAAAAACATATCCTATCCCTAATTTTCTTCAATCTGGCGACGAAGTTAGAGGGAATCTTAAACTACTCTTAGTTGGCTAAGAATGGAATTTGGGGACAAATTCAAAATATGAGAAACTATGTAATAAAATACCTTACACTATTTGCTTAAATTCTACCATCTGGTATGAAGTTGTTGTCTACCATATAATAAAATACTGTTAACCAAGACGGATCCTGAGATTTTGGAGGCGTAGGGGCGAAGCTTCAAACCAGGGCCTAGTAAATAAGTACAAGTAAAAAAATCAATTATGTAAAAAGAAAAATTACTTATAAATGACACCTTTTTATTACTTTTAACAAGGGATCTAATAAAGTTTGAAATAAAAAAATATTTTATTTCATATTAAAAACTTAGTTGCTCATACAAAATATTATCTACGAGCATTTATAAATGCAGAATCACTAAAAATAAGCATACACCAACATTCTCTAATATATTTTTCTCAATAGATAAAATTATTAAACTATTTAATCTTTTTTTTTGCGATGATGATCTCAAATAGTTTTTCAATAATTTTAACTCTAAAAAATTTCTTTTAGCAGATATATAGTTAAGTGGATTCGAAGCGCAATCGAAACATTTGGGTAATAATCTGCTGTTTTGACAAACTCAAGAATTTCAAATGCTGGCAGCAATAATTTTGGCCAAAGATTTGCAAAACTTTCATTTCTGAAAAACAATCATTTGCATCAACATGTGAAAAATTATTATAGTAATAAATTTATGTGTTGTGACTATTTAGGACTATGACATGTATTTATCATTTTGAGATTTTAATTTCAGTATTTTTTATAAAACATTATATTTGGACCCTTCCCTCCATTGTGCCTAGATATGTGTTGCAAATTATTTAAGCCTAGGATTATTTCCTTAACTGTTTTATCTTTTAAGATTTCATTTTTGTATTTTTTTTTCTAAAAATATTATTTTTGGGCTCCTCCATACCCTAGGCCCTGGTTTGTCCAAATGCGATATTTACGTATTGTCGTAATGCCTTGAATCAGTATATCCCGTTTCCTATTCGGAGTAGGATTTGGGTTTCGGATTCCTAGTTGGATTAGGATCATGGGTTCCTATTTGGATTGGGATCATGAGTTCCTAGTTGGATTGGGATTGGGATCATGGGTTCCTAGTGGGATTAGGATCATGGGTTCCTAGTGGGATTAGGTTAGATTAGGTATTATAAATACCCCCATTATGTAACCTAATCATTGTAATCTGATTTCCGCCTCCTAATAATACTATTCTCCTTCTGCCCGTGGACTAGCCAACACAACGTTGGTGAACCACGTAAATCTGTGTTTTTCGATTGATTGTTTATTTATCTTTCATTAATTCCGCACAACAAACTGGTATCAGAGCTTTCGGTTTCCGACAGGGGTTTTATTTTCTGGAGAGAAAGATGTCTACGATGAACGTGAAAATCGAAAAGTTTACTGGGAGAAATAGTTACAGTCTATGGCAGATCAAGATGCAGGCTTTGTTAAAACAACAAGGTCTGTGGACGCCGTTGAAGAAGGCAACGGGAGAAGTCACTGCTGAGATGACGATTTTGGAAGAAAAGGCACATTCAACAATTATGTTGTGCCTCGCAGATGACATAATCACTGAGGTCTCAGACGAAGAGACTACTGCCGGTCTGTGGATGAAGTTAGAGAGCTTATACATGACGAAATCTCTAACGAACAAACTTCTTCTGAAACAACATCTGTTTGGCCTGTGAATGCAGGAAGGTACGTCAGGGATCATTTAGATCAATTGAACACATTATCATTTAAATTTTGGACAGAGCTTGGTTAAAATTGGTATTGCTTGAAAAAATTAGGGTTTAATTTGCATCACTTCATACGTTAAACCTGCACTTTGATTGAAGCGGCACGGTTAAATTAGACCCTTGTCCCAATAAAAAATGTATAAAAACTTACAACATAAATATTACATGTTGCAACTATTGAGTTTTTATTGTGATCATGTCGTGTCAATTTCGAATTAGTGTCAAAATGATTAAACCGTAATCTAATCCAAAAAAATTCATTTCAATCTCGTATTAACCTAATTGGGATAGTGTCGATTACGTGTGTTGTTGTCGAGTCATATATAATTTTACTATGATCAGATTTATTTTTAGGAGAACCTCAATTTTAATCATGAGGTTATTGGAAATTTCCCTCTAATTTTATAAAATGGCTTAATTTTTATCTTTGCTGTAAAATATTGGCTCAATTTTCTAATAAATTTGGTGGAAACTTTTTATTCGAAATTATTTTGAAAATGATAAAACTAAATCAAATTTTCTATTATCAAAATAAAATTCACAAAAGAAATTATGAATGGACAAAATTAAGATGTTTTATAAGATAAGGACAAAATTAATTTTTTTTCAATAACTTTAGAAGGAGTTAGCCTTATACAATTTATTAATTATAAGATTAAGTAGATTGATTTGTCTGAAACTAAATCTAAAAATAAGATTTGTTTGGTGCTGTGAGTATCCCATCATTTCTAGAAGAACAGTTTGATTGAGTCCCTCTGGTTGAGCTGCTAGAGTTAAGAAAGCGTGGACCACTTGTGAGGGAAAAAAACTTATCTTATCCCTAATTTTCTTTAAGCTTACCACGAAGTTACAGGGAAGCTTAAACTACTCTTAGTTGACTAAGAATGGAATTTGGGGGCAAAATCCAAAATAATAAAATACCTTACACCATTTTACTTAAATTCAACCATTTGGTGTGAAGTTGTTGTCTACCATATAATAAAATACTGTTAACCTTCTGTGATAAATAAAAGAGGAACACCAAAAAAAAGAAAACATAAGATAAGAGATATAGCAGTCACTCAAGAGATATGTTTAGTTACTTTTACAGTTTCAATCATTTTTTCTACACGTTTAAACCATAAGACAAAATTTTACCAGAGGAGGAGATGTGAATAAGTTCGATAAAATACAATTTCTATATAGATATGTCTGGTCTGTCCAAATCTGATATTCACGTATATCAATAATCATGATAACATTTATTTGTTTTACTCTAATTTAGAGTGATTTTGTGGTGTGGAATGATTGTGAAAGGTGAGTCAGAAGCTGCTTAGGAAATTCAGGTAGCCTGAAAATGCAAATCTTGGTTGTAACGTTCTGAAATATTTTTGTAACATCCTCAACAAAAAAAAAAAAAATTTTGAATTGGAAATTAAACATCATTGGGTGCACATGACTAGAACAACATATTCATTTACTAATTTAGAACAACATTAGTTTCATTGTAATCAAACTCTAACTTTAAAAGACAAAAACCATTCTACCTATTAAACCAGAGCATTGAGCAATGTTTACATAATCTCGTCTCTAACTGGTAGAGTTTGATAAATTTCCGACGAGGAAGATGAACTATTAAGGAAAAAACCAAGCTTAACTCGGTAGGAACACTTCCCCAAAAATGTGAGGAAAGACATTGTTTTGGCCTCCTTGGAGCATAAAAGAAAATGCACAACCCTTCATATGTTGGGAGCCGCAATCGCAAATAAAGATGGATAGATGAGTAGGGGCCAAACCATCCCTATAAATGATGGTTCTCCGTTGTAAAAAAAATATGTCGGTACCGTTATGCAAACAGACCGTGTTCCCTTCAGTGAATCATCATATATGCCCTTAAAAGAATGCAATTTCTTTAATCAAACATATGTCCTTAAAAAGAGCATTATTGAAGAGAGGAATGGACTATGAAGGAAGAAACAATGCTTAACTCGCTAGAAACACTTCCTCAAGAAAGTAGGGAACACCATCAAGTGATAGTTATGAACCCATAACCCGATCTGCAAAAAATTTATTAGGAGAAAAGTATGCTTGCCGCAGCAACTTGTCAAAACTCATCAAGCCACATACTAAATCCTCATCAAAGCTGAATAACCATCTACTCCATTTGAACCTTATGATGATGGAGCATCTGAATCTCCTTTATAGTGAATAAAAGAAGGATGTCAATTATTTCCATCACATTTATTAACGTGGTGGGTTTAATTTTCAAAATATGGAGCAAGTCTTACATTTATATGACCACAACTGAAATAACAGTCAAAGATGAACATAACATTTCTTTTTCGTTTCTATTTCCGTTTCTTTTTAGAAATAACATTTCTGATATCTATTTGTGTGCAACTTAGCACATATATAATCCTTCTAATTCAGAAATGCTCATATATAAATTCACTCTATTTACTTGGAAACAATGGAAATACATATTAAGATGTCAAATGGAATTAAATTGGATCAAATAATTTCAATTAAAAACATCTCATAAAGATACAGAGATCATAGGCTGATGTAGATAGCATTCAAATCAAGTTACCTTTCAAGCATAGCTGGCATAGATTTATCATAGACAAACTAATTATGATAGAAACGTCTAATAACAAAAATTAGCATACCAACAATGTTTAAAACAAAGTTAAGAAGTTCCTATTTATACATATGCATTAAGAAAGTGTCATTTTCTTTGGTACAAGTGGTTTTCACATCCCAACAT
The DNA here is from genome assembly GCF_963576675.1 of Euphorbia lathyris. NCBI lineage: Eukaryota > Viridiplantae > Streptophyta > Magnoliopsida > Malpighiales > Euphorbiaceae > Euphorbia > Euphorbia lathyris. The sequence goes on along the minus strand of NC_088915.1, from coordinate 4,171,037 downwards.
GAACTATAATCACTTCTTTATATTATTGTTTTTCGTGGATTGATACTTAGGAAGTACCTATTTCCAAGACTTGTTACTATCTGGTGATTCTACCTCCTTGAACTAATAAAAGGAGTTCGTGAAGCTTCTATAACAACTATAAGACTCTCAGAACTAACCCTGGAAATTCAATAGATACACATGTTTCCCAATAGCATAGATTAGGAGTAATATAGATCTCTTCACAATTCTCATTAAAACCTAAAATTCAAGAGATGAAAAGTCCAAAGTTTTACCGGAAAGAATTATGCTTCTAAAATTCAATAGCTTTCAAGTAGTTGCTAGGAAAGAAAATATTTCCTGCAAAAAAAATCATTATAGAATCAAAATCCAATGAGCAACAAATAGTAAATGTCAACAAAAACTCAGAAATAACTTGGAATTGGGCAATTCAAATATAGAGCTTTGTGCTATTAATATTTTAGCAGATAACGTCATGGAGGTTCATGACTATCACTTGATGAGATTCTGAAAGCATTGCTGAATGCTGATTTAATTGGTTTTCATAGATTTGATTTGCTTTGTTACCTCGAAGATTTGTTGAGCCACTTTCTGCAGAAGGTAAACCCTAATCGCACACCATCAACATCACAACAACTTTCCAGATTTGAGATCTCTCGGGGGGGAGGTATTAATATGGAATGCACAGACACATTTACAGAGAAGAGAAGAGAGGGGCGGAGAAAACAAGAGTTGTGAAAACAGTAGCTACAGTTATATAGGCCAGGCCATTTGTGTGAGATATTTAATTAGTATAAAATATTAAGCTTGATATATTCCAACAACCCCCTAAATTTTTAAAGTGCTAAATTACTCTATATTCTTATGGGATAAGGTACTAAAATAGACCTAATGTGTTTTGAAAAGTATCAATTTAGGCTCAACGTTCAAAATAGCACCAATATAGCCTTAACGTTTACAATATAGCATCAATTTAGGCCTCACGTACAAAATAGCATCAATATTGGCTTAACGTTTACAAAATATATCCAATTTAAACTAAACGTCACAATTAAATTAACCATATTATATTCTTTTCCTATTAACTTTACATGTTATTTTTTTATTTAGTTCTATTTTATTATTTATTATAATATAATTAATTAGTATTATTGTCCATTAAAACCTTATATTTGTTTTTCATCAATCATTCCATGATCCTAAATTATATGGCTCATGTAATATATGGAAACTAAAAGTAATTGAATATTTCGAACGCTAGTTAAAATAATATTGATATATGTCATTGACTATCTACAATATTTCGAACAAAATTGTAGATATTCAATTACTTTTAGTTTGCATATATTACATGAGCAATGAAATTTAGGAGTCATGGAATTATTGATGAAAAACAAATATAAGATCTTAATGGACAAGAATATAATATGATTAATTTAATTATGACGTGTAGCGTAATTTGGATATATTTTTTAAACGTTAAGCTTAAATTTGTATTATTTTGTAAACTTTAAGCCTATATTGGTGCTATTTTGTACGTGAGGCCTAAATTGATGCTATATTGTAAACGTTAAGCCTAAATTGATATTATGTTGTAAACGTTAAGCCTATATTGATGCTATTTTGAACGTTGACCCTAAATTGATACTTCCCCAAAAACCTTAGGCCTATTTTGATACCTTATCCCTATTCTTATCTAATTACATTAAAAAACCTTATATTCTTATCCAATTGTATTTAATAACCTCTATACTTGTCCAATTGTATTCAATAATCTCAAAACATCAACTATCTCATTGAAGTTCCAAGAGTTTATGAGGTTATCGAATGCAATTACACAGGAATAACTAACCGTTTAGAACTTTTGAAAGTTCGGGGGAAGTTAAACTTTTGGGCCAAGTAGATGGAACAAGAGAAAATAAGAGAGTAAAATCATATCAGAATTTTATGGGTATATAATTTATTAGACCTCTCTTTTTTTCCCTAACACATTGTTTAGTACTTCTATTTTGAAAACACATCATAGAATCTCTAAAATCTGTTACTCTTAACGTTTTGGTCTGTCGGTGTATTTAAAAAAAATTAACCGTTATATTTTGGTGTAAATAGAGAGACAAAAAATAACAGAGTAATAGGATCGTTTTGTATCCCAATATGACTGTCGTGAAAGATAAGATATGTTTGCTTAAAAAAATTAAAAAATAGACAAAATGACTAAAGGATTAAGCGTGACAAATGGTAGGGACCTCATAATGTGTTTTTCAAAATAGGAACACTAAACAATATGGTGCGCAAAAATATGAAGACTAATAAATTATTTATACTAATTTATTAACCGAATTGAATTCATGTCTTGCAAATATTGTTTTGGCGTGACATATGATTTTACTTTTTATTTTTTGTTAATATAAACATGGAAAAATACAGGAGGAATATAGTATTCATACTAATTTAGGGGTAAGACTAGATAGATTTTAGGGATAAAACCAAGTTTAACCCTAACGTCTTAAGGATGTGTCGATTTAACGTTAACATATGAAACAATACAAATTTAAACGTTTCCAAGTAAGATCAATTTAAGTCCTACGTTATAGAAAATTAGAAGAAAAAAAACATGTTTTATTAGTATATATACAAAATTACAAAATTTTTGCTAAAATGCTAGTAAAAACTAAATCGGCTACATATAAATAAGCATAATTTTATGTCAAATTGTCTAAAATATTTAGAGTGTTATTAATATAGGTATAAAAAGTATATGAATCTGCTTCAATTGATCGATAAACTTATTTGAAAGATTCGACGTGATAATTAAATAACAGTAAATCAGTCTTTTTATATTTTCGATAACGCGGGGCTAAAATTGATCTTGCTTGAAAAAAAATTAGGGTTTAACTTGCATCATTTCATATGTAGGGGCAAAATCTCCACTTTGACTGAAACATTATGTCAAACCCGGCCCAAAATAAGATCAGATAAGACGGTGAGACATTATCACTGACTTATTATATAAACCAGTAGCAATATCTCTCAATTAAGGAGAAAAATCAAATCAAAAACCAAATTCTGGTTTAAAGCTAAAATGAATAACATATATCGTTTCCAGCTTAACTTTTGTTGTATGATTTGCACCTTTTATGTTGTCAACTGCACTATCTCAGGCCCTAATAACTGTCTCTCGCCTACTTCAGACCAACATAATGGAGTTCTACATCTTCGTCCATATAAGGCTTCATAAGGTGCCATATCAATACTAGATTGATAACTGTTATTATATGCAAACTCCATTAAAGGCAAATGTACATCCCAACTACTTTGAAAATTCAAAATGGTAGCTCTTAGCATATCTTCCAAAGTTTGAATGGTACGTTCACTTTGACCGTCAGTCTGTGGATGGAAAGTTGTACTGAAATTCAATCTTGTGCCTAATGCATCTTGAAAACTAGGCCAAAACCTTGATGTAAAGTGAGGATCCCTGTCAGAAACAATAGAAACTGGTACACCATGAAGTCTAACAATCTCCTTGATATACAACTGTGCCAGCTTCTCTAAAGAAAAAGTCACTTTCACCGGAAGAAAGTGGGATGATTTTGTTAATCTATCCACAATTACCCATATAGAATCATTACCATGTTGTGTACGAGGTAATCCACTGACAAAATCCATTGTAATATGTTCCCACTTCCATTCAGGAATAGGAAGTGGTTGTAAAGTACCAGCAGGTCGTTAATGTTCTGCTTTGACTTGTTGGCAACTTAAACATCTACCCACATATTCAGCTATCTCCCTTTTCATTCCTTTCCACCAAAAATGCTCTCGAAGATTTCTGTACATTTTAGTACTCCCAGGGTGCATTGTATATGACGAATCATGAGCTTCTTCTAATATCTCCTTTTTGATATCATGAACATTTGGAACACACGTTCTGTCTCCAAACATTAACATGCCATCTTCTGTTACTTTATATTCAATCTTCTTCCCCTCGCTCACGTCTTTTCTGATTTGTTCTAAAAATTCATTTTGATTTTGAGCTTCTTTAATTCTGTCTCGAAGAATCGGTCTCACCTTCAACATTGCACATAATACTGCCTCATCTCCACAAACCAGTTCAACATTCAAAGCTTTCATATCAAGCAATAAAGGCATTCTCACTGATTGTATATAGCTCAAACTTCCAACGTTTTTACGACTTAAAGCATCAGTTACGACATTAGCTTTACCAGGATGATATTCAATAGTCAGGCCATAGTCTTTCAATAACTCAATCCATCTCCTTTGCCTCAAATTCAATTCCTTCTGTGTCATTATATATTTCAGACTTTTATGATCAGTGAAAATTAGACACTTTTCACCATAAAGATAATGTCTCCAAATCTTTAAAGCAAACACCACGGCAGCTAATTCAAGATCATGTGTCGGGTAATTCAATTCGTGTGGCCTTAATTGTCGTGACGCATAAGCAATAACTTTATCATTCTGCATCAATACAATTCCGAGACCTTGCCCTGATGCATCACTGTACACTGTATACCCTTCACCCACTATAGGTAGTGCTAACACAGGAGCACTGATAAGTCTTGACTTTAATTTATCAAAACTTTCTTGACATTCAGGTTTCCACTCAAATTTAACACCCTTCCGCAGTAATCGTGTCATTGGACAAGCTATAAGTGATAATCCTTTTACACATCTTCTGTAATAACCCGCTAATCCCAGGAAACTACGTACTTCATGTACATTCGACGGTGCTTCCCAATTAGCTACAGCTTCAACTTTCTTAGGATCAACTAAAATTCCCCTAGCTGATACCACATGACCTAAGAACATCATTTCATCAAGCCAAAACTCACATTTGCTAAATTTTGCATATAATTGTTTCTCCTTGAGAATCTGCAAAACTGTTCTCAAATGCTTACTGTGATTTTCCCTATCCTTAGAATACACAAGGATATCGTCGATAAACACAATTACAAATGTATCTAAGTAAGGTTTAAAAATCCTATTCATAAGGTCCATAAAAGCAGCAGGTGCATTAGTTAATCCAAATGGCATAACCAAAAATTCATAATGCCCGTATCGAGTTATAAAAGCTGTTTTCTGAACATCCTCTTCCCTGACCTTCAATTAATGATACCCAGTTCTCAAGTCAATTTTTGAAAATATGGTTGCTCCTTGCAATTGATCAAACAAATCGTCAATTCTAGGTAACGGATACTTGTTACGAATTGTAACCTTGTTTAGTTGACGATAATCAATGCATAAGCGCATTGTACCATCCTTCTTTTTTACAAACAAAACTGGAGCTCCCCATGGTGATACACTAGGTCGAATATATCCCTTATCCAATAACTCCTGCAACTGCACTTTCAATTCTTTCATTTCTGCCGGTGCCATTCTATATGGTGCAAGTGATATAGGAGCGGTACCAGGCTGTAAATCAATTCCAAACTCTACTTCTCTTACTGGTGGTAACCCTGGTATTTCATCCGGAAAGACATCTGGATACTCATTCACAATTGGCACATCTTCTAATTTGGGAGATTCTTTATTACTATCTACCACATATGCCAAGAAAGCGTCACATCCTTTCCTTAGCATTTTCATAGCTGTCATAAATGTGACTATACTTCTACGTACACCTCTCTCACCATGAAACACTTATCCATTTCCACTAGCTAATACTAGATTAACTTTCTTTTTCAAACAATCTACCATTGCTTGATATTTAGATAATGAATCCATGCCTAAGATGACATCAAATGTTTGCACCATCAAAGGTATCAAATTCACATCTATAAAAGACTCTCCTAACTTCACCTCACAATTAGGATACACATGTGTACATACTAAAGATTCTCCCATAGGCATGCTAACAGTTAAACGTTCTGGCATAAGTTTTGACTCCTAAATTATATCAGACATAAATAATGGAGACACAAAAGAATGTGTAGCACCAGGATCAATAAGCAGATAAACATCTTTTCCAAATAAAGAAATCATACCAGTGATAACTTCTGCAGATGCAACAGCTTCTTGTGGAGTCATAGCAAAAGCTCGAGGTTGAGTTGCAGCTCTATCTGACTGATTACCCTGATTCCTAGCTCCCTGAGAAGTATTACCAGCTCCTCTTCCTATATTAGTACCTCTACCATTACCCCGATTATTTCCTCTCGCAAACAAATTACCTCTACTTCCTCTGTCAGTCTGTAATCCTCTACCCCTTCCAGCTCTATTCAGTTTAGGACAACTATTACGTACATATCCTTCCTCACCACACTCATAACAAACAATTCGTCTCTGTGGTTCAGTTGTCCTCCCTGAAGGACAATCCCTTCTTAAGTGACCACTTCCGCCACACTGAAAACACTGTAATGTTCTCTTTCTGCATTCACCTGAATGAAATTGCCCACACTGACTACACTTTAAAACATTGCCACTACTAGCAATTGAAGGACTGTGTGAAGCTTGGCTAAAAGTATCAGGTGCTCAAAAAGTACCACGGCTCACAAATGCTCCTCTTGAAGCCTGACTTTGTATCTGACTACCCCGAAACTGAGATGGTCCTCCTCTAGCAAACTTTGATCTCCCAACCTCCTCTGACTGCTTCTGACTAGTCTCAGATTCTAACATCCCCTTTAACTTTTCTTTCTGTAATGCTTTCTCTACCCAGCCACGATAATGTACACCCTCGTATAAACTCAGCTCATTCTGATAAAATGCACTCAATCCGTCCTTAAATCTCTCACATTTCACTTCCTCAGTAGGAAACCACTTACTAGCATAACGATATAAATCATCAAACTTGTCCACATACTCTTTCACAGCCATAGTCCCCTGTTTCAAATTAAAGAACTCATTTCTTTTCGCTTTCTGGAATGTTTCAGTCAGATATTCTCTCATAAACTCACGTTTGAAAACTCCCCAATTCAAACCTTCAGGATACAAACCCCTGACTCGAGTTAACCATGCATCTGCTGGTCCATGTAATAAACCAAACACAACCCTGACTTTATCCTCATCCCGTAACTGCATAGTACTAAAGGCTTTTTCTGTAGCCTTTAACTAATTATCAGCTTCCTCAGAGTCAATTGTACCTTTGAAATCAAATTCCCCATAATTTTTGGCATCCTCAATCAGCTCACTGGGCCTTCTATGTGCTTCCCGCGTTTCCATCATGGTAACAAAAGCTTCAACTAAAGCTCGGTGTTCAAGTTGTACTACTTGTGGCATTGCAGCTTGTGGAGCCACATATGGTGCAGGTTGTTCAGCTGGAAGATTAACAGGTCGACGTGGAGGTGATGGTCGTTGTTGTCTTTGAGGTTGGTTAATGGGTGGAACTCTTGCATCAGAGGCTTCACTATCCCCTATGCCCTCAAGACCCCATCCTAACTCTCTTCTTTCCTCATCTCTACCTCTACCTCTACCTCTATTTAGAGGCGGTCGGCCACACGGTCGTCTCGGATGCATCTATATGATAAAGACACCATTATAATTATATGTAGATATATGATCTGCATGAATGTCATGTGTGCAACAAAAGAAATACAAAGAATCACATTATATTACCTATATATCCACTTATGGATATGTTAAACCTATTCTCTGATACCAAAATGTCAAAGCCGACCCAAAATAAGATCAGATAAGACGGTGAGACATTACCACTGACTTATTATATAAACCAGTAGCAATATCTCTCAATTAAGGAGAAAAATCAAATCAAAAACCAAATTCTGGTTTAAAGCTAAAATGAATAACATATATCGTTTCCAGCTTAACTTTTTCATACGGAGTCCGACCTGGAAACATAAGATAAAAATAAAGAACTTTCATTTAGGACTCCATGACAGATTCGGCCTATATCTGGTCGAAAAATGCATCACAAGATTCAGGTATGAATCTGATCTTCCAGCAGCACCTATATAGACAATTATCTATATCACTAGCTCAAAGTTATGACTTAATCATAACCGATATCACACTATTCCATAAGTTCTCAACTCCATCTAATTATAGATATACCAGTAGATAATACAAACCAAACAAAAGGACACTGCCAAAAACAAGTTATACAAGTGTCCGTATACTATCCACATATATGTACATGAACAAAATGGATGCAATACCCTAGAGACGACTTGCACCTCGTAGCTGTAACCGAACCTCGCCCTAGGATCGAGTACCCCTCTCGGTACCTTGCACTTCCTCGCCTAAAACAAAACAATAAAAACATTTGGAAAACATGAGATAAAAATCTCAATAAGAAACTATCAGCTATAAAAATTAACTTTACTTAATATAACTACATATATAGACATTTATAAAGGATTTAATCAAAACCTTGTAAAATATACTCAAAACTAAAGTTCATAATAGGATCAAGGTATTAAACCAAAAACCAAAAATATATAATCTTGTATCCATTCTTGAGTTCATCCCCTTATAATTCAAATCACAATTCACAACATATACGAGACGTCTCTTAACATTGCCTATCCCATATGGTCTTACCCAACACTTCTCTGCCATACCCAATAGGTCTTCAAACTGTGTACACATGCCATATTTCTCACTAAATATGGTTTTTAAAAATTAAATCCACCATATCGGACTACTCCCAATGGATACCAAACATTTAATTCCATATATATATATATATATATATATATATATAGATTGAAACCAAAAACATATATGTGTATATGTATATACTTCACTTGATCATAATCAAGCTCACAAGTGTTCAATTCTCCAAAATATCAATCCTTAATCAACTAAAATTCCAAAGTTAATCAATCAACGAAAACCTCAAATCAACATAACCAAGTAAAATTTGTAATTCATATATAGACATAGTCAATAGTTCATTTGAACTATAATTTCACAATAAAAAGCAAGATTGTGAAAAACCTCAATTTTACAAAATTCCGGCATAACCCTAAAATATCAATTTCTGGAAATTCTTTGATTATATATATATCTATATACATAAAACTCAAAATATAGTTGATAGTTACTTACCTTAGCTATGAATTGAAGAAAATACACCCGTTTAATTCTCCGCTAAATAGTCTAAGACGTTTCCCCTCCAAACACTTCCGAAATTCAGAAACTCTTCGATTAGGATTTAGATCTACGCGTAAGGATGCTATAGTTTAAATTTCAAGTGAATTGGACGGTTGAATATCCGTAAATCAAAGAAACGGTGGAGAAACGGTGGAAGAGGCAAAAGAAACAGGAAAGAAAAAGAAGGAAAAGAAGATGATGTCGAGAGAGTCTGGAACATTTGGGATTTATATCCCAAATTTGTCAAATATCCCTTTTGGTCCTCCATCTTTATATAATCTTTTAATAATTACCCTAAACTTTTAATTTACACCTAAACCCATCGAATTAACTCCAAATTTTTCCTATAACACCAAATAAAAATCACATACCCAATAATTATAATATATATTAATATCTAGGTATAAATTCTAAAAATTTAGACACGGACGTGACACATTAGGGTTAAATTTGACCCTTATCCAAATAAAAAATAGTGTATAAACTAACAACATAAATATTAGAGGTTGCAATTATTGTGTTTGTGTCGTGATAATGTCGTGTCAATTTTGAATTAGTGTCAAGATTATATTAAACCCTAACCAACCCAAAAAAATTCATTTCAATCTCGTATTAACCTAATCGGATAGTACCGATTTCGTGTTGTGTTGTCGAGTCATATATAATTTTATTATGGATCAAATTTATTTTTAGGAAAAATTAAACTTTAATGTTGAGGTTATTGGAAATTTTACTCTCATTTTATAAAATGGCTTAATTTTTATCCGTGCCGTAAAATATTGGTTCAATTTTATCATTTTCTAATAATTTCTTTAGGAACTTTTTATTGAAAATTATTTTGAAAATGATAAAATTAAATTTTTTATTTTCAAAACAAAATTCATAAAACATTTTATGAATTGACAAAATTAAGCTATTTTATAAGATAAGAACCAAATTATTATTTTTTTCAATAACTTTAGAATGAGTTAAGCCCTGTTCCTTTTTACTGAAATCAAATTAACTGAACTGAATGCTACTGAACTGAACTAAACTGAACTTAACTTAATTGAATTGCACAAAATAATTATAATTATAATAATTTTATATATAATGATATATTTTATATATAAAAATTATAATTACAATAAATAATGATAAATTATATATATATAATGATAATGATATCTTATATATAAAAAATTATAATTATAATAAAATTTATATTATATATATATAATAAATTACATATAAGTAATTATAATTATAATAAATAATGATGAATTTATATAAATAATACTAAATTGTAAGTTATATATAAATTATAATATATTATATATAAATAATTTCAATTATAATAAATAATGATGAATTATATCTAAATAATACTAAATTATAACTTATATATAAATTATAATAAGTAAATAATAATTTATATATAAATAATTTTAATTATAATAAATAATAATGAATTATATATAAATAGTACTAAATTATAAATTATATATAGATAATAATACATTATATATAAATAATTATAATTATAATAAATAATGATGAAGATAAATATACTAAATTATAAACTATAATAAATAATAATAAATTATATATAAATAGTTATAATTGTAATAAATAATGATGAATTGTATATAAATTATATATAAATCTTTTATTTAAAAGCTCGGGGGAAGGAAAAGGCTAAAGGAGGGATAACACAATAGGGAATCCGAACCCAAGCCAAACCAACCCACCCGAAGGATATATAAAAAAAGAACAAATACAAAGAGTTTTAAAGAAAGAAACTATTAACCTAACTGGAATTGAAAAGTGATGAAGAGAAAGAGATATTTTCGTATATATGAAATAGAGAGGATTACAGTATTTATAGTCAAACAATTACAATTATATATAAAGACACTAATACCCTTATCTATATGACACTAATATAGACAATGATATAACCTCTGTCTATATGACACCACTATAGACAATGGTCTCTCGATATGACACTCATATACACAATGGTCTGTCTATATGACGCTAATATAGACGATGGTCAATATATTCTAACAGCCTCCCCTCAAGTTGAGATACTCTGAATTTCAACTTGCACAACCATAATCTGCATAAGTGTACAACTGCATCTTATGCAAAGCTGTGGCCATCTGAGGTCCTGTCAAAGGCTTTGTCAGTAAATCAGCAATTTGTTGAGAAGAACTCACATAAGGAGTGCTAATAAACCCTGATTCCATATGCTGTCTGACTATATGGCAATCTATTTCAACATATTTCATTTGCTCATGAAATACAGGATTAGCCGCTATGTGAATGGCTGCTTGGTTATCACAATATAAGGGAATTGGCAATTGTGGTTGATACCTGAATTCAGATAATAAGTATGACAACCATTTAAGTTCGCAAGATGTTGTGGACATAGCCCTGTACTCTGCTTCAGCAGAGCTTTTGCTGACTGTTCCTTGCTTTTTGGACTTCCAAGACACCAAATTTTTCCCTATAAAAACACAATATCCTGTTACTGACTTACGTGTGATTTTGCACCTTCCCCAATCTGAATCACAATATGCCTCCATGTTTCGCAAATCAGCTGCCACACCATAGAACAAACCAACATTAATTGTGTTCTTCAAATATTTCACCACATGTATTGCTGTCTCCATATATATTACTGTTGGATTGCTCATATACTGACTCAATTGTTGTGTAGCAAATGAAATATCAGGCCTTGTGAATCCAAGGTAAAGCAACCTGCCAACCATTCTTCTGTATTTCTCTGGTTCAGTGTATAGTGGAGAACCTTCATCATCAAGTTTAACACCTGATGCAAAAGGACTAGTTACACTATGAGCTTCTGTCAATCCAGCATCCTTTATCAAATCCCTGATATACTTTGATTGAGAAATAAGCAAACCTTTGTCTGATCTTGCTAGTTCTATTCCCAAAAAATACTTGGCTTCTCCCATATCTTTGATAGTGAATGACTCATCCAAAGCTCTTTTAGTTTCTGCAATCAATTCCATTGATGTACCAGTTATAAGTACATCATCAACATATACGATTAATGCAAGGAAGTGGTCATCTGTTGTTCTTTTAGTAAATAGACAATAATCATGTATGGATTTCACATATCCCAATTGAATCAACTTGTTTGTGAAAGCTTTATTCCATTGCCTTCCAGCCTGCTTAAGTCCATATAAGGACTTTTCCAGTTTGCAAACCATGCCCTGACTATCATATCCTGCTGGTGCTTCCATGTATAATTCCTCCTCAATTGATCCATGCAAGTAAGCATTATTAATGTCTATCTGCTGGATTGGCCAATTGTTGGCCGTAGCCACTACAAGAAAAACTCTCACTGTGGTTACTTTAGTAACAGGAGAGTAACTGTCATGATAATCCACTCCATATGTTTGGTTATAACCACGAGCCACAAGTCTGGCTTTATACCTAGAAACAGTTCCATCAGGAGCATATTTCACTTTGGAAATCCATCTGGAAGTGATAGTTGTCTTTCCTGAAGGTAGATGCACTAGCTTCGAAGTTTTGTTCCTTTCCAAGGCTTCAATTTCTTCAGACATAGCTTTCTCCCATTTAGGATTCCCTTTGGCTTCATTATAATTCTTTGGTTCATATTCTTTATTTAATTCGGCCATATAAGCTGTATGCTCTTGACTGTACAAAAGGAACTGCTTCCTTCATGAGAAATCTGATTAATCACGAAATCTCTCATCCATCCTGGTTTCGTATGCTGTCGATGAAGCCTGTTGGCAGCAATTGAAGGTAACAAGGGTGCAGAAGCATCAACTATTGTCTCTACAGGCAAAGTTGAAGTTGAATCACCAATAAGAGATATGTCTGTCAAATGATTATCTGCAGTAAGGACTTCAACTTCTTCATCATCCGATGGAATTGACCTGAAAATGTTATTAAAATCCTCATTGCCATTATGAGAATTAGCAACTTCCTGCAAATTGTGTTGGTTAGTTGCATAAGGAAAAACATTTTCAAGAAATTTGACATCTCTTGAGGTACACAATTGCTGTGTAATTGTATTGTACATTTTCCACCCCTTTTGTCCAGCCGAATAACCCAGATATATACTCAGATTCGATCTGTCGTCAAACTTTCCCCTCTTAGGATTGACATTTAAAACATACCCTGCACATCCAAAAATTCTCAAATCTGTGTAATTTGGTACCTTATTATACAACACTTCATATGGGGTCTTCCATTTCAACACTTTAGTAGGAGACACATTTAACAGCACTATGGCATGAAGCATTGCTTCTCCCCAGAACCTGATAGGCAGTGAACCTTCCTTCAATAATGCCCTTGCAACATTTGTCAAACTCCTGTGTCTGCGCTCCACAACTCCATTTTGCTGCGGAGTGTAAACACAAGTTTTCTGATGTGAATATTTCTGAAGAATTGATTGAGTGTTAGTTCCAATAAATTCTGTCCCATTATCCCTTCTTATACATTTCACCTCCATTTGAAATTGTGTTTTGACCAGGATTAAGAAATTTTCTAACAAACTGGCTACTTGATCCTTATGTTTGAATAGAATAGTCCAGGTGACTCTGCTAAAGTCATCAACAATTGTCAACATGTATCAATCTCCACTCAAAGAAGTCTTCTTATAAGGACCCCAACAATCTAAATGTAGCAAATCAAAAACTTTTATTGATTGAATAGAGCTATTACAAAAAGGTTGTCTGACTTGCTTAGCTCTTAAACAAACATCACACTGACTAAATTGCTGAGAGTTAGGAAACTGAAAAACATGTGACAATTTATCTGAAGCCATATGACCAAGTCTTCTATGACACAAGAACACATCAGAACAATCTTCTTTAGTAGATAAAACTGTAGACTTATTGCTAAGCATACTATTCGGACTAGACAAATTCATTATTACATCTTTATTGAAGGATTCAGCATTCAAGTAGTATAAACCATTCTTTATTCTGCCCACTACGATGATTTCCTCACATTTCAGGTCCTGCAAAACACAATATTCAGCCCAAAATTTCACTGTAATGTGTTGATCTTTCAACAGTCTACCAACTGACATCAAATTTTGCTTAAAATTGGGAACATATAGAACATTATGCAATTGCAAATTCTTCTGAAATAACACCTCTCCCCTGAAACTGACTAAATGTACTTCTCCTGTTGGTAGAAAAATCCTTTTTGTGTTTGTCAACTTGGTAACATTAGTCATTATTCCTAAATTTGAGGTCATATGTGTAGTAGCACCTGAATCTATTATCCATTCAGCATATATTTTAGGATTTCGAACTGAATTATTACCTGCACAAGCACCAGCAAAACCAGCGAATGCAGAAAATTCCTGGTCTGATTGTTTTCCTTTGATAGCTCTCTGAACCTCCCTTTGCATTACCTCCAATTTTTGCAACATTTCCTGCATCGAATCTTTCCTGCATGCCTCACTATCATCAAAATCATAGTTAGATAAAGGAGTTTCGAGTTCAGAAGATGGTTCTTGTGTCATATTTGCTTGGTGTTTGGCTGGTCCAGTTATCCTCTTCCCTTTGAACCAATCTGGATATCTTTTAATCCTGAAACAATCTTGACGCTCATGTCCTTCTTTTCTGCAATAAGTACAAACCTTATCCGATTTGTTTTTAGTCTGATAACCACTTTTTCCACTATGATAACCAGTGTTATATCCTTGTTTTCTACCACCAACAGACATATTAATAAACTCCACAACATTGTTATTTGTGCTTCCACTTCTTTGTTTCTCAATTCGTGAAAGAATTGAAAATGCCTTATTAACAGGAGGTAATGGTTCCATGATCAAGATTTGATCTCTAACATGATCAAACTCAACATTTAATCCAGAAAAAATTGCATCAATTGTTCATCCTCAATCTGTGTTTGAGCAAGTTTCCTTGACTCTCCACAAGTGCAATTTTCAATAGGCTTCAATATTGCATATTCATCCCACATCATTTTCATCTTATTGAAAAAATCTACTAAAGACATACCTCCTTGAGTCGAACTACAAATCTCCTTGCGAAGTTGAAAGATAAGAGGACCATTACTTTCTCCATACTTTTGCTCTATCTCCTTCCACAATCCTTGAGCTGATTTTGCATGAATGAAGACTGCAGCCAATTCTTTGGTGAGAGAATTCAAGATCCAGGAGAAAACCAGATCATCCGTTTCTTTCCACTTCAAATGAGCATCTGAGGTTCGATCTGCTGGTTCATCGTTCTTCATGATGAAATTTGTCTTGCGTTTTGCACTAATGGCAAGCAACAATGCTCTCTTCCACAGATTATAATTCTTTCCATCAAAAATTATATTAACGATCATCAAACCAGGATTGTCACTGCTCTGGTTGTTTGATGAATTGCCCGATGTATTCATCGTCGATTCTGGATTAGGAATAGTACGATTTGAATCGTGATTGAAATCTTGATCTGAGTTGCGGTCGAAATTGCGATTAGAATTGTCACGATCTGAATTGCGATCGGAATTGCTTAATTCAGAATCATGATCAGAATTTCTTGATTCAGAATCGTTTGATTCTGATTCAACTTCTTCAAAACTTGAATTCACTATATCAGCGTACGATCTGTACTGTTGTTTCTTTCTTCTCATTCTCCGATCATCTCAATTTCCAGTCGCCGGAATCTGGAATCCACCACCCAGCTCTGATACCATATTAACCTAACTGGAATTGAAAAGTGATGAAGAGAAAGAGATATTTTCGTATATATGAAATAGAGAGGATTACAGTATTTATAGTCAAACAATTACAATTATATATAAAGACACTAATACCCTTATCTATATGACACTAATATAGACAATGATATAACCTCTGTCTATATGACACCAGTATAGACAATGGTCTGTCGATATGACACTCATATAGACAATGGTCTGTCTATATGACGCTAATATAGACGATGGTCAATATATTCTAACAGAAACACAAAAAACACAATCACAAGGAACTAAGAGAACCTATAGAAAACCCTATTACAATAATCATTACTTAATAACTCATTACAAAACTCAGGAGCACCATGCCACCATTTAAATTATATGTAAATAATTATAATTATAATAAATAATGGTAATTACTGAAATTAAATTAACTGAACTCAACTTACTTATGCTGAATTTAAGTTAAAAAGAACAGGGGCTTAGCCTTATAAGTACTTAATTGAGATTAATAATGGATTAAACAAAATAAAATCGCATGATATGTATATTATGTGTGCTTGTTTTGTGAAAGGATATTGCAATTAAGTAGATTTATTTGTGTGAAACTAAATCTAAAAATAAGATTTGTTTAGTACTGTTAGTACCCCATCCTTTTTAGAAGAACAATTTGATTGAGAAATGGAGTTTGGTGGCAAACTCCAAAAATGAGAAATTATATAATAAAATACCTTACTCCATTTTGCTTAAATTCTACCATCTCGTATGAAGCTGTTGTCTACCATATAATAAAATATTGTTATAAATAATCATAGCAGCCAAAGAGGAATACCAAAGAAAAGAAAAGATAAGAGACATAGTATGTCACGTCCGTGTCTAAAATTCTAATCTTCGATATAGATTATAATATAATTTTTATAGTGTTAATTAATTACGAATTTAAATATACTTTCGGGTTTAATTTAATGCCTTTAGGTGTAAATTAAAAGTTTTGGATAAGTTTCATAAAAATTATAGATTAAAAGGGATCAAAATAAATAGTTTACAAATTTAATATTGATTCAATATGTGCACAAACAAAAACCAATGATTACTTAAACAATTAAATAATTTATAATTTTAGTTTTAACACATGTCATTAAAATTATAAAAGTAAAACATGTGTACACCACTTGTTTAAAGATTATTACACCATGTATTATAAATTTATTATCTATGGTTTATAAATTAGTCCTTTTGTTGATAAAAAAGGGAGTTTTTAGTTTGAGTGGAAAGAGATGAAACTTGAGATCAACTTAACAAAACAAATCAAAGATACAATTTGAAACGAAAAGAGGGAGTTTGGGGGAAAATGATTTTTGGCTGTTAACGGATTATGTCGATTAATTTACGGTGGTGATCGATGATGACGTTTTGGATTAGCTGTCAACGGATCACATGATTAATTTTCGGTGACTGACGACGATATTTAGGTAACGATATTTTAGACTCAAATTATTTTTAAAATTTTATAAGTATGATTTTGAGTAAGTTTAGTTTCAGTAGTTTCTTCAAATTTTAACAGATTTAAATTTACAATTAATAATTTATTGACTATGCGTAATTCATATAAATTTTAGATAGTTGTCCTTTAGATTTATCGAAGTAAGTATTAATAGGCTTTTAGCAGCGTCTCGAGTTTAAGAGTATAATCAATCCAAATTAATTACATCGGTTCAAAATTACTATCTTAGTGATCGAAAATAATCCAAGTAGAGTCGGTATAAATTCGAATATAAAATTAGTACAATCGTTTGGAAAGGAATATGAAATTTGTACGGATAGACTCGTAACAGTGTCACAAGTCTAACTGAACCTTCGGTCGGAGTTAACGATATCAGTTTAGTTTACACGTTACAATTTCGGTGACAAATGAGAATAGTGCGATAAAAGTTTTTGCTTTAAAATTTAGTTTTAAGTTATTTGATTAATATTTAAGTGACTTTAAATTGACGAGTTAAAGTAAGATATAAATTAGAAGGACTAGTCTCGATATTTGTTAAACAGAGTCTATATAATTTGAATATGAAAGTTAGGTACAATAATTTGAAATAGTAAAATAATTTGAACATAAGATTTTGAACACAAATATACTCTTAGTAGTTTAACGAGTCTAAGGGTATTCATAGTTCTAATTAACTATGCAGCTTATATTTTTGTTTTGGTTCGCTGACCTAAAATAGTCCGATAAAAATATTTAACTTTAAATGATATTAAATTTTATCGATATAATATTTTCAGCTATTGAATTCTTAAAGTTCGATTAAATTATGAATCAATGATTTTATATGAAATTTTAATTATTTTAGTTATATTAAAAGATTATTTGATTTTAATGATTGTGATTATTTTTGCAAAATTAGTTAATTGATGTCAAATGGTTTTATGGTTATTTGATGTCAAATGGTTTTATGTTATAGAATAAATTGGATGTTTTATTGTGAAAAGAGATTTGAGCATACTGTGATTTATGATTTTATATATATCCATCTACAGTAATCCGGACGGGTGGTTTTGATATTTGAAGACCATGTTCAGTGAGGGACATGACCTGTGTACACAGTGTAAAGACCTAGTCGGGTATTGGCAGCGAAGTGTGGAGTAAGACCAATACGGGATTAGACAAGGTTAAAGAGACGTCTCGACTATGTGATTCTTGATATGTGTAGTTATGGATTGATACATAAAGGGAGAAACTCTAGAATGAATATAATGTTTTATGTTATCGTTTTGATATAAGGTTTTACATTTGATTAATTACGAGTGTGATTGATTATGAATTTGGTTTGATAAATCGTTTATTTGATTACGGATTTGATGTGATTTAATTTGAATTGATAACATGATTTTTTTAAATTTAAATTTTCGTATTGTTGAATCGATAGAGTATTCACGTATATATTAAATAAATTTACGACGGTCTGAATAAGCGTTTTTGGTCTATTTCGAAATCAAGTTAAGTTATTAAGAAATTAAATTAAGTTTTAAATTGACGAGTCGAAATCGTAGACCAGGATACTAAATATATTGTCAATAGTAGTAGCGATAAAACGAAACTATATATCAAGTTTATTAATTTCATCAACGTGTCAATAAATTGAGAGAACTACCTAAAATAGGTAGAACTACGTAGCTTTGATTCCCGATTTAAAGATCAAAAGACGTTCGGGATACGTAGGAAGCTTGATAGAATTATCAAGTCCAAGCCAAATAATTAATAAAAATTTAGGTAGTCCAAATAAATTTTTATCTATTAGAAAATGAATTCGTGTTTCAGACCGATAGGCGTTCGTTATCTTGTTTTCCGTTCATACCCGATGCCGTTTTGGGTCTGGTGTGACATAGTAGCCACAGGAGGAGATGTGAATAAGTTCGTTAAAATACATTTTCTACATAGATATGCCTGGTCTGTCCAAATGTGATATTCACATATATAAATAATCATGACAACATTCTTTTGTACTACTCTAATTTAGAGAAAATTGCTTATTTTTAGGAAAGACGAGTCAGAAGCTGCTTAGCAAATTCAAGTAGCCTGAAAAATGCAAATATAGCACCTACATGGGTTGTAAAATTCTGAAATATTTTTGGAACATCCTCAAAAAAAAATATATCATTTGGAATTGTCAATTGAAATTGAAAATCACTAAGTGCATATGACTAGAACAACATATTCATTTACTAATTTAGAACACCATTAGTTTCACTGCATCAAATTCTAACTTTAAAACACAAAAAACCATTCTACCAATTAAATCAGAGCATTGAGCAATGATTACATAATCTCATCTCTAACTGATAGAGTTCGATAAATTTCCGAAGAGGAGAATGAACCATGAAGGAAGAAATCAAGCTTAACTCGATAGGAACATAATGCGTATAAAACATATACGTGCTTTTAGAGCAAGTGCACTCTATCATACCAAGTAACGTATACTTATGCATAAAGATCGATCGCAAAATCATTAACTATCCACAGGTTTATGAAGTCTAAACGATTGAATAAAAGAGGTTTGGGTTGTTTATAACTACGAAAAACTTTTATTGTTAAAGCAATGGAGTAAAACACTAGGGAGTCCGGTTCACTTTCTAAGTTTGAGTCGCTGAAATCTATTGAAATAAGACGCCGATGAGAAATTCGTGATTTTAAAGATGCTCATTTCTAAAAGAAACTCGGTGCTAAGATCTTAGACCACCTCTTTCTATTTCTTCACTCCTATTCACTTAACCGGACCAATGGTTACTTAAATACACAAGAAGGCGTTAAGTTTAATGAGAAATCCTAGCAATGTAGTGCTAGAAACCACATCGATTTGTTGTCGAGTCTAAGAATGTAGTTTTCCGTTAACCTCTTGTTACTATGGTGAGTAAAAAGTGATTAATTGAAATATGGATTAAGCTTACGTTCTTAGTTCTTTAAAATCGAATTCCTTCCGGGTGTTTATCTAATAGACTTTTAACTTGACTCAAAACATTAGAAAGATTCCCCTCATCCCTAGTAGGGAAGAATTAGTTCATGGTCATTGGGAAACAAAACTTGAAATAAAGTGAAATGAAATGAAACTTATTGAAAGTAGAAGATAAAGGCATGAAAGATGAACAAACTTTGATTAAATGTGAAATCAACTTACAAGACTAAAAGAAAATGAATTAGAAATAAGAAATTGTACTTAAGAACTACAAAAAGTACTTAAAACAAGAGAAATGACAATTGCCCAAAGCTTAGTTAGAAAGATGGAAGATCAAAGTTGAAGAGAGCGGAGTGGTAGTGAGGAGGGCAAACAAGTAATTTATTTAATGAAATGTGTTAGTTTTGGTTAGTTTTTCAAAATGAGTTAAAAAAGAAAACTAACACATTAAAAGGTGCTTGATAACATCCGGATATTTTCCAAATGAGCAAATATGTAATTCTCCAGAACGACAACGTATTAAGAGAACTCCGGAGAGATAGAGTACAAGGCAAGATACACCAGCATATCAATGAATTCCCCAATACGCCAAATACCGAAAGACCCGCCGTCAAATCTTGAAAGACCCGCCATTCGGCAGTTCCAAGAATAACCAACATTAATGAGGCAAAATAACGACGCCCCCCACAGAGAAGAACATCGATCGAGAAATCAGCACTTGTTATCAGTGCTAGTTTTGTAATTCTCCCTTTTGTAAATGAGTCGAGGTTGAGCACGACAAGCTCGGTTTGCCTAGTTACCATGGAAGAGAGAGAGTTAGAATTAGAATATGCATTGGTAGTATTCTATTTTTATGTTAGTTGAATGTATTGTGGCTTCCAATTTTTAATTAAAATGAAAAGGCAAAAAGCATCCTGAGACCCTGATCTTTCATTGTTTGGTGTATTAAGCCCTCGATCTTTAATTTAGATGCATTGAACCCCTGATCTTTCATTGTTTTGTGCATTAAGCCATCGATCTTTCATTTAGACACATTGAGTCATTGATCTTTCATATATGGGTGTATTAGGCCCTTCCATAAATCAATTCACATATGAATGTATTAAGGGCCTGTTTGGCTCAACTAGAAGTGTTCAACGATCGGTTCGGACTGAAAACCGAACCGAACCGAAACAACCGAATACCGAATAACACCTAAAATAAAAACGATTCTAACCGATTTTCTCTAGACACGACACAACAACACACAGCTTACTACAACCACAAACAGCTAACAGCAACAACAACATCTATTAGTTAACAGTTGAACCTAGGGGTGTTCAAAAACCAATAATATTCATGAATTTAGTTAGTAGTATGGGTGGTTATTTAAGTTTAGGATCATGAAATTTTAATGTACATATTTTAAATATAATATAAACTAATAATTTATTTTATAAATGATGAAACCGAATACTAAACTGAACCGAACCGAAATAATCGGTTCGGTTTGTTTATATAAATCGGTTAGAATCGTTTTCATTTTAGATGTTATTCGGTATTCGGTTGTTTCGGTTCGGGTCGGTTTTCAGACCGAACCGATCGTTGAACACTTCTAGTTGAGCCAAACAGGCCCTTAATATACTCATATGTGAATTGATTTATGGAAGGGCCTAATACACCCATATATGAAAGATCAAGGGCTCAATGTGTCTAAATGAAAGATCGAGGGCTTAATGCACCAAACAATGAAAGATCAGGGGTTCAATGTATCTAAATTAAAGATCGAGTGCTTAATACACCAAACAATGAAAGATCAGGAGGCTCAGGATGCTTTTTGCCAAATGTAAAATGTACTAAATTGTATTGTCATCATTACTTCATGTATATTTTTAGGATAAAATTAAAATCTAAGTACCAAACTGCAAATTGGGATGAAAATTTAGTTACTATATTTGTAATTTACTCGACCAATTACAATGAGAAAAAAGAGACGGACATTTACGGTTCTTTAGGAGTGAGTTAATTGAGTTAGATAGAAGAGGAGTAATAGAATGTTAAATATGCTATTAAATGAAGGTTAAATGAAAATTAAACGTTTTAACTTCCAAACTCTAACCTTCAAACTGAGGTTAATGGAAATAACCAAAAGTTCATTTTAAAAAAATTATTTCTCCAAAAAATTATTTCTCCAAAGTAAATTTAACTTTCATTCCCCTTCATATTTAAACTCGCAAACCAAATTAAACAATTAACCTAATTTGTATTGTATTATATAAACTCTCAAACAAAGTTAATTTTTGACTTTCATTTTCCACCTTTCTCTTTTTCCTTTCTTTCCATTAGGCCTTTATATCTCACCCCCTTAACCAACAAACTCCTAAACAAATTAGGGTTTCTGTCTTTCTTTTCTTTGCTGTTCCAAGGTGTGAGCCGGCTTCTCTCCTCAGTTATTATGAGAAGAAGAGACTAACCAACAGCAAAAAGGAAAATGGTAAGATTTCTTCCCTCTTTTATTCTTCTATGTCATCTGAATTCTTACTGTAAAACAAGATAGATGCTTTTATATTCTGATTTGTTTTTCGTTTTTTTTCTTTTTGTTGATTGTAGCTAGGAATTTATTTTGCATATCATCAGACCAGATAAAAAGGAATTCTACTTTTTTGTTTTAGGGTTTCAAGATTTCTTTGTTATTTTAAAAGTTCTTAGTATATATTCCAGGTTTATGATCGGTCTTACTGTATATGAGAGAGTGAAGGCTATCGTGGCCTAGAAAAAAAAGTGTAATTTCGCATATCAAATATGACTCTGTTTTCTTTCAAAATTTTCAAGTTCAAAATGCTATCTCTGCAGCATTTGATAGTGTTACTTTGAGAGTATTTGGTTATTTTTTCAGATTAGCTAGTTTAAGTCTTCTTACTCGTGTTGCACAAGTTTTAGACTTTTTGTTTTCTCTTGTTAAGCATTATGTTGTGTGTGGCCTATTCTAAAATATGGGAACTATAAGGTTGGTGGTTTTTCAAATTTTACTATGGGTCAAATTTTTAGGAAAACCTCAATTTTAATCTTGTGGTTATTGGAAATTTCCCTCTCATATTGGTTCAATTTTATAATTTTCTAATGGATTCCGTGGAAACTTTTTATTCGAAATTATTTTAAAAATGATAAAATTAAATTAAATTTTTTATTATCAAAATAAAATTCACAAAAAAAATTATGAATGGACAAAATTAAGTTGTTTTATAAGATAAGGACAAAGTTATTATTCTTTCAATAACTTTAGAAGGAATTAGCTTTATAAGTATTTAATTGAGAAAAATAATGGATTAAACAAAATAAAATCACATGATATGCATACTATGTTGGTGCTCGGTTTTTGAAAGGATATTGCAATTAAAAAAGTTATTAAAAGTTCTTAATTATAAGATTAATTAGATTGATTTGTGTGAAACTAAATCCAGAACACTACAAGAAAATTTTCGTGTCGTTACCAAAGGTTGTTGCTGTAAATTTCTTACATTTGGGGGAAAAAGGTGACAGCTTTAGCAACAATAGCTTCGTTGCTGTAAATGAAAGTCTTTATAGCAACGACTGTATGTTGTTGTTGTAAATAAAAATATTTACAGCAACAACGACATGTCGTTATTGTAAATGGAAGTATTTACAGCAACGACTACATGTCGTTGCTGTAAATGAAAGCATTTACAGCAACGACTGCATGTGGTTGCTATAAATGAAAGCTTTTACCACAACAATTATATGTGGTTGCTGGAAATGAAAGATTTACAGCAACGACTGTATGCTGTTGCGTAAAAGTTAAATATTTTGGCAACACAAAAGGTCGTTGCAAATGAAATTTATTAAACTAATTAATTAAAAATAAATAAATACATATTTTTTATAATATAAAATAAATTATATTTAAAATAATATAATTTGAAATTGAATCATAAAATATATAATATACTATTTTATTTTATTAATATTTTATAGATATTTAAAATATATTTTATTTTAATTTTTTTAATTACTATTTAAGTTTAAATATACACATCTTCTAAAAAAACAAGTTTAAATACACACATAATAAATTTAGTTACATAATTCAAATTAAATACAAATTATATAATTCACTACAAGAAAAACGGGTATTAATATGCAAAATTTAATAAGGGTATAAAATACACTTATTAAAAATATATATAATAAGAATAAAATCTTTGCTTACTTTTTTATTAAATTTTACTAACATTTCTCCTTATTAATTAACTCTAAATTAAAATATTTTTATTCTTATTTATTTACTAAAATTAAAACCTTTAATAATTGTATTAGAAAAAGTTAAATACTTATTAATTATAATTATAACAAATAGGGTTAAGGTGCAAAAATACCCCTAACGTTTTGGGTCAGGAGCAATTTTACCCCTAACGTTTAAAATGGTGCAATTTTACCTCTAACGTTGGAAGCCAAGAGCAATTTTACCCCTAACGTTAATAAATTGGGTTAATTTGAGAAATAATTCATGAAACTGTTTCTCGGGCATGAATCTTGTCATCTACACTTCATACGTTTTATAATAGTGTTTGAAATTGACCCAATTTATCAACGTTAGGGGTAAAATTGTTCTTAGCTTCCAACGTGAGGTGTAAAATTGCACCATTTTAGACGTTAGGGGTAAAATTGCTCGGGTATTTTTACATCTCAACCCTAACAAATAAGACACTTATTAAAACTTTTGTTTTTACCGCCGCACACAATAATATTTCCCTCCTCCAAATTTCGTTTCCCCCTAAAACTCAACTCTCCTGCTCTGCAAAAGTTATGCTCCAAAGTTTCAAACTAAAACCTAATTGAAATTGTAATTTCAATCCACATCTGGTGCTTTACAAAATCAAATTTCGTTTCCCCTAAAACTCAAATCTCGTGCTCTGCAAAAGTTATGCTCCAAAGTTTCGGACTAAAACCTAATTGAAATTGTAATTTCAAACCCACATCTGGTGCTTTACGAAATCGTTCCTCTGAAATTTACAACATCTGCTCAATTATTCTCCATCCCTAATTCACCTGTGCGAGCTGGTTGTCACGACATCGAGTACCACTCAAGGCAGGCCACCATATCATCTCCGATAGCCATCATTTGAAGCTGGAGAAACAGGTAGTTCTTGAAACACTTTCAACGACTTTGGTAGTTCTCTGTTTTGATTCCAAATTTGTTGTTTATCTTAGAATTTAGAAAGAATATCTCCTTTATTTATGTTTCTTCTCACTTTGATTCCTCTAGGGTTTCCATTGCTCTCGGTTTGCTTGATGAATTTGGGGGTTTTTTTGGGTATTTTTCTGGGTCATTGATGCAATTCCTGCAAAATGGTTTCCAACCTTTTGAATTTCAACTTGATTTCTAGGCATTATTTTTGCTTTTCTTTGTGTTCTCTATAGATGAATCTGTTGTTTGCGTAAGAACAATGTTAGGGCCACCTTGCACCCTGAAGTTATGTAAAGGCTGCATGTTTAATTTCATTCTCTTTTAACTGAACTGTTTTGGGAGTATAGTAAACTGAGGATGGGTTTTCACTTGTCTGTTTATTTGATATGGGAGTATAGTAACTGAGGCTGCATAGCTCCTGCTTCTATTTATTTTTTCTTCTTCTGATGAGGTTAGTGTAGTAGTTGCTTCTTCTTCTGAGATGCAGATTTATCCACAAGTTGCTTACTAGAAAAAGGGTCTATTTGTATCTTTTAAAGGTAATGTTGTGTTCATAATGGGCAAGTTTTCAATGTTTTTGAAGGTTGTTTATTGGTGTATCTTGAGCTTCTTGGATTGTGTTTTACATCATCTTGGATTTATTATAATGGGTTTGCTATCTGTCCTTTCTTCTTTGGACTATGTGAAATAAGGTTATAGAGTAGAGATATTGCTTGTTGATGGATTAGATAAACGGTTTACTTATTGAATGAATCTTAGTTTTAAAACAGAATGGTGGTTTATTGGAACTTTAGGTGACTGCTTGGTCAATTGCTTTTTTATTTTTGAACTTTAGTTGAGGAAGTGTAGATAATTCAGTTGCTCATCTGTTTCATTAATCAGCTAATCAGAAATACTCTAGTAAATGAGTTTCACTATAATTTCATGCTAACTAATTATTATGTGTAGTTGTCTTTAAATTAAAAGTGTCTTAGCTTTTAGTGATTTGTGTACTTGTCTTTCTATTTTGTCATTTCCCATTTTTGAGCAGTTTCAAGTCTTTCTGTTGTGTGTTTTAGGGTGCTGCAAATAGAAAAGTTGCATCTACTAACATGAACCAAGCAAGTAGTCGCTCTGGTTATGTATCTACGTGCATCATTGAAAGTAAGGTTAGTATTTAATAAATCTATCTCCCATTGGCTAATTTTCAAAATGCACTATTTTTCTCATTCAACTCGCTTAAACTATTTTAGTTAATCCTCTTTAATTTCATGTGGCTGAACCACATACTCCACGCCTGATTAACATTGAAAGCAAGTTGAGGTAACCGAAAAATTATTTGAAAAAAATTGATGATTTTTATGACATGGAAAGTTTCTCTACATTATTTTAATCACCTCACTTCTGCAATTGAAAGGTACAATCTTTTTATTTCTTAAAAACAAATTATTGAGTTGTTAATTATTAATGTTTGATTTGGCAGATGGGATGGTAAAGGGTTTAGTGGGCATAACAGGACAATCTTCAATATATTTGATGATCTTTTAAGAGAAGTGTCAGCAAAACATCTCCAACAACAATGGAGCCATATAACCAATCATCTTCAATCCATTGTAGGCTTTCTCAATTCTTCTATCAAATTATCCAGAATTTTAATGTTTAATTTGTGACTTATCTGCTATATTTTGAAGTGGTATGAAATGTTTAATACGTGGTTAATAGAAGCAAAGTGGATATATACCATCAACTAATTCTAAATCATTCTTTATGAATATTCTCAGTGTAGAATTCTTCAACTCTAGACATGTACTTTCATAATTGCATTCTTCTTTCTGCTCCCTCCGCCTTTAGATCACTCTGTTTGACAATGATGGTGTCTAGATAAAATTTCTCTTATGGGGAGATCAGATTGTTCTGGTCAACCTTTTCAGGTATATCTTTGCCTTCGGTTGTAAATGTGATATTTTGTTTATCTTATTGTTGCCTAAGTCAATTTCATAATGTTGGAAGTATGCTTGCACTTGATAGATCATATATGGTACTGTCGAAGAACTCTATTTCTATATTTGCTTATCCGCTTTTCTTTTTCTTATTTAGGAGGGAGTTTCATGATGATGCATTTAATGAAAGTGAAGTTTAAAGAGGGATCCATACCTGAGAGAATAGACAAATTTTTGTATAGTAAAATAACTTTTTGTGAAATTCATACTCCAACTTTTTGCTCTTTGAAAGTTTTTGTACAATGTGATGATGATTAGTTTTGATGTAATTAGATATTATGGTTTTGTAAAAAGAATATATGTTGATTTGGAAATTAATTATGGATATTAAGTAGCTTTCTCCTTATGATAATTATTGTATTTTATTTTAGTGTTGTGTTATATATATATATATATATATATATATATATATATATATATAATAGAAAAGAAATATTATATATGTAAACATAAGTATTATATTTTATTTGGCAACAATAATTTAGTTTTCAAATACTGGGATATTTGGCAACGATAAAATTTGTTGCTATACATCAAAGTATATAACAACAACATATGTTGTTGTGAATCATCATAATATATCGCAATGCCAGCAGTTGTTGCTAAACCTCAAAGTGTATGGCAACGATAGTGCCCGTTGCAAAACCTTATATTTGTGGCAACGACAACCTCTGTTGCTAAACGTGAATATAAATATTGCAACGTCATACGTTGTTGCAAAAGATAAATTTCATGTCCTCACGTATGTTTCAGAATTGGCAACGTCAAACTTTCCGCAACAAGGATGTCGTTGCCAAAAACAGATATTTGGCAACCCCAGGTAAGTCGTTGCAATAACCTTTAGCAACGAAGCTTGTTGTAACGGGCAAAAATCGTTGCGAAAAATGAATTGTCGTTGCGAAATATATTTTTAGCAACGACTTGTTGCGTTGCCAAAAATCAAATTTCTTGTAGTGGAAATAAGATTTGTTTGGAGCTGTCAATATCCCATTGTTTCTAGAAGAATAGTTTGATTGAGTCCCACCTGTTGAGCTGCTAGAGTTAAGAAAGAGTGGAGCAAGTGGCAGGAAAAAAATATCTTATTCCTAATTTTCTTCAATCTAGCGACGAAGTTAGAGGGAATCTTAAACTACTCTTAGTTGGCTAAGAATGGAATTTTGGGGCAAACTCAAAATATGAGAAACTATGCAATAAAATACCTTACACTATTTTGCTTAAAATTCTACCATATGGTATGAAGCCGTTGTCCACCATATAATAAAATATTGTTAACCAGGATCGATCCTATGATTCTGGAGGCCTAGGGATGAAGCTTCAAACCAGGGCCTAGTAAATAAGTACAAGTAAAAAAATCAATTATGTAAAAGAAAAATTACTTATAAATGACACCTTTTTATTACTTTTAACAAGGGATCTAATAAAGTTTCAAATAAAAAAAATATTTTATTTCGTACAAAACATTATCTAAGAGCATTTTGAAATGCATAATCACTAAAAATAGGCATACACCAACATTCTCTAATATATTTTTCTCAATAGATAAAATTATTTAATCTTTTTTTTTGCGACGATGATCTCAAATAGTTTTTCAATAATTTTAACTCTAAAAAATTATTTTAGCAGATATATAGTTAAGTAGATTCGAAGACCAATCGAAATATTTGGATAATAATCTGTTGTTTTGATAAACTCAAGAATTTAAAATGCCGACAACAATAATTTTGGCCAAAGATTTGCAACACTTTCATTTCTGAAAAAGAATCATTTGCATCAACATGTGAAAAATTATTATAATAATAAATTTGCATGTTGTGACTGTTTAGGACTATGATTAAATTTGCATAATAATGAATTATTAATATATAAAAAAAGAAACGTGCATAAAAAAAAAAAAAAGGGCGGCCCGGTCGCATTACGCGTCCCCGCTGAGCGAGGGTCCGGGGAGGGGTAAAAAAAGAAACGTGCATAATAATGAATTATTAATAGAAAAAAAATTCAAGAACATGCTCCAATTTCTTATTTATTTAACTCATCTATATTTTTGTAATTTATGTTTTAAAATGTTAAGGACGATGTTCTAAATATTAACAACCCCGTATTCCTGCCAAATTATGTTCAATAAACCCCTATTCTTATCTAATTGCATAGAGTAACTTCTTATTCTTATTTATCTATATTCAATTAACCCAAAACTTCAACTCCCGGTAAACTTTCAATTTATTTTTATTTGACATTTTTCGTTAATTAGGAATTGTACACCCTTGTAGTGGGACCCCTCCCCGGACCCTCGCTTAGGGGGGACGCATTGTTTCCCCGTACCTTAGTAATATCTTATTTATCTACAGTTTGGGTTATCGACATTGCCGACCCCGAATCATTTCGAAACTAAGGCTTTGTTGATGTTGTTGTTGTTGGGTTATTGACATTGGTGTTTGCTGATCAAAACAGTGAATGTATAAAGTGTTGAGTTTAAGTGTTGTTTCAATATAAGGCAGAACTTGTCAAATTTAATTGTTTTTCAATTTCTTCTTTTAGGTTGTATGCAATTAGTTTTATTTTCTCTCTTTCAATTCATTTTACATCACTAAACCTGTTATGGACAAATAAATTTCACCATCTCAGGATGTATATTCTAGGGGATGACAAAGATAATAAACTTGCAGTCTATAATAAAATGGATTTCTCTTTCTTTGAAGTGGTTTAAGATAATAAGCCAATTTGAATTAGTTTTTTATTTCAAGTTCCCAAAATCATTAAAGTAACTATAATGAAATCATATTTGTTATATATATATATATATATATAGGTTGAACAAAATGGTTCGAGAGGATAGAATGTGGATGTATAAAGAGTCATGAGCAACGGTTGGGTCGCTAGAAAATTTGTCGACGGGGTTGATCAATTTGTCGGTTTTGCAATAAGTAAACCTCAATTGATGAGCGAAGGACATATTCGGTGTCCTTGTACGAGTTGTGTGAATAGAAGTTTCGAACAACCAAATGATTGTAAGGTGCATTTATATAGATATGGATTTATCCCTAACTACTTCGAGTGGGTTAATCATGGTGAATCCTACGATAGCAGTTTCTATAGACAAATCGAAGAATTGGTATATGATCAACAACCTGATCCAATTAGTCCTTTTCGCCAATGTGTGTATGATGCTGCTGCGCCTGAACTTCAGACATAAACGGCAGAAGATGAGCCCAATCCTGAGTCTCAGAAATTGTTTTCCATGCTTCATTCTTTGGATGAAGAACTATATAATGGGTGCGAAACCCATTTTGTTTTGTCGATGATGGCTCGACCGTTGAATATCAAGTCTGAGAACCATATGACTGAAAGATGTTTTGACTCTGTTTTGGAGGCAATCCACGAAGCATTACCATCGGGTAACAAACTGACAAAAAACTTTTACGAGACCAAGAAACTAATTCAGGGTCTCAGGTTGTCGGTTGAAAAAATTGATTGTTGTGTGCAGGGATGCATGTTGTTCTGGAGGGATGATAATGATTTACTAAACTGCAAGGTATGTGGCCATGCAAGGTATAAGACAAGACGCGGTTCAACCAGATGCAAATTGATTCCCTTTAAAAAGATGGTTTACTTTCTCTAACTCCGAGGTTAAGGCGATTATATGCTTCTAAAGCAACTGCTAAGCATATGAGGTGGCATCACAATCATATTTGTGATGAGCAAACGATGTATCATCCATGTGATTCAGAGGCATGAAAGCACTTCGACCACACCAATGCGTCATTTGCAGTTCGAGGACCTAATAACCTGAAGCAAAAGATAGATGTGTTTTTCAACCTTTGATATACGAGTTAATGTATCTTTGGGGTAACGGGGTTGATGCATATGATGTTTCCTTGAAGAAAAAATTTACACTTCGAGCTGCTTTGATGTGGACTATCAGTGACTTTCCATCTTTCTCGATGTTATCTGGATGGACTACAGCTGGAAAAAATGCATGTCCTTATTGTATGGAACATTCAAATGCTTTTTCATTGCCAAACGGTCGGAAAACCTCATGGTTTGATAATCATCGTAAGTTTCTACCTCTAAATCATACATATAGAAAAAAGGGTAAATTCCAAAAACAACCCATGTGGTTTGATGTTGTTCAAAAAAAACCCTTGTGGTTTGTTATTACCAAAAAAAAAAGGACTGTGGTTTACGTCGTTACCCAAAAAACGGAAAAGGGCTTAACACCGTTAAAATGCTGACGTGGCACAGGGGTAGAGTTGGAAAAAAAAATTTATTTTTTATTTTTCTTTCTTTTTTTTCTTTTTTCTTTTTTCTTTTTCTTTTTCTTTTTCTTCTTCTTCTTCTTCTTCTTCCTCTCTCTCTCTCTCTTCTCTTCTTCTTCCTCCTCTCCTCTTCTTTTTTCTATTTTTTTTAATTTCTAAAATCCAGACGTTACGTCTGAAATTCAGACGTTGAATGTCTGGTTCAGACGTTCTTAAGAACGTCTGGATTTCAGACGTCCAGAATTCTGGAAAATTTCCAGAATTCTGGAATTAAAAAAAAAAGAAAAAAAAAGAAGAAAAAAAGAAGAGAAGAGAGAGAGTGGAAGAAGAAAAAAGAAGAAGAAGAAGAGAAGAAAGAGGAGGAGAAGAAGAAGAAGAAGGAGGAGGAGAAGAAGAAAAAGAAGAAGAAGAAGAAAAAGAAAAAAGAAAAAAAAGAAAAAAAATAATAAAAAAAAAATTTCCAACTCTTTCCAGAATTTTGGAAAATTTCAGAATTCTGGAAATTTTCCAGAATTCTGGAATTTAAAAAAAAGAAAAAAAAAAGAAGAAAAAAAGAAGAAGAGAAGAGAGAGAGAGGAAGAAGAAGAAAAAAGAAGAAGAAGAAGAAGAAGAAGAAGAAGAAGAAAAAGAAAAAAGAAAAAAGAAAAAGAAAGAAAAAAAAAATAAAAAAAAATAAAAAAAAAATTTCCAACTCTACCCCTTGCCACGTCAGCATTTTTAACAGTGTTAAGCCCTTTTCCGTTTTTTCGGGTAACGGCGTAAACCACAGTCCTTTTTTTTGGTAATAACAAACCACAAGGGTTTTTTTTGAACAACATCAAACCACAGGGGTTGTTTTTGGAATTTACCCTAGAAAAAATAAGATTAAGTTCATACGTAATTACGTTGATAGAAGGCGCCCTCCACCCTTAAAGACCGGCCAAGAGGTTTTCTCTGAGATACGAGAGCTGGGGTTGTTGAGAGTTACAGAAATTGATTCAGAACGAGTGAACAAGGAAATATGTGGCCCGAATTGTGGGTGGAAGAAGAAAAGCATTTTTTGGGATCTCCCTTATTGGA
This sequence comes from Euphorbia lathyris, assembly GCF_963576675.1. Classification (NCBI taxonomy): domain Eukaryota; kingdom Viridiplantae; phylum Streptophyta; class Magnoliopsida; order Malpighiales; family Euphorbiaceae; genus Euphorbia; species Euphorbia lathyris. The sequence continues at coordinate 4,138,348 of NC_088915.1, read as the reverse complement.
AAACTAATCTGATTCGTCACAATCTTGATGTAATGCACATTGAGAAAAATGTATTTGAAAATGTTTTCAATACTATAATGAACATCGAGGGTAAAACTAAAGACAATGCTAAAGCTCGTGAGGACATTGGTTTATTTTGTAATAGGCCTGAACTTCTAAATGATGCTATCACTGGTAAATACCCAAAAGCTTGCTACTCGTTAACTCAGAATCAAAAACAGTTAGTGTGTGATTGGGTGAAGCTGTTGAGATTTCCAGACGGGTATGTCTCCAACTTAGGAAGATGTGTTGATGATAAAAAAGCTAAATTATTTGGTATGAAGAGCCATGATTGTCATGTGTTCATGCAACGTTTACTTCCGATTGCAGTTTGTGAGAATCTTCCAAAAACTGTTTGGGAAGCAATTACAGAGTTGGGTTGTTTTTTCAAAAACTTAACGCCAAATGTGATTAAAGTTAGTGATATGGAACATCTACAAGATGAAACCCCAGTCATTCTTTGCAAACTGGAAATGATATTTCCACCTGGATTTTTCGATTCAATGGAGCATCTTTCGATACATTTTCCTTATGAAGCCAAAGTTGTTGGTCCAGTTCAATTTCGATGGATGTATCCATTCGAAAGGTATTATAACTCTCGACTTTCCTATATCACACTTTGTTCCCACTGTCATTCTAAATTTCATTAATATGTAGATATCTAGGCGGTTTGAAAAAAAATGTAAACAACAAAGCACAAGTTGAAGGTTCAATATGCAACGCATACCTAGTAGAAGAGTCATCCAACTTCTGCTCGTACTACTTTGAGCCACAAGTCTATACACGTCATCGCAAAGTTCCTCGCAATGATGAGGGAGGCAATGTTGATATTGTTGATAAGTCGAATTTGATGATATTCTCTTACAATGGTCGCTATAGTGGACTTGCTAAAACAAGATGGTTGGATGAAAAAGAGCACTTTGCAATTCACTCCTACATCTTGTGGAATTGTGCAGAAGTTAGGCCATATGTGGAGTGAGTTTCTTACAATTTAACATTGTTGGTAAATATTCATATACATGTCTTCAATATTAGGTGGTAAATATTCATATACATGTCTTAAATATTCTAGGTTATATAAGGATCATTTGCGAGGTCCACACCCCAGTGCTAATAATACAACTATCGAATCAGAGGTGGAAAAAAATTTTGACAGTTGGTTTTTTGATTTTGTAAGTGTTAGGTAACCGGTTAATAATTGTTACATGTATTCATCAATAACTTCTTATTTATTGACATTAAATTTCATTTGTTTCAACAGTGCCAAACTAATGTGGTTGAGAACAAGTGTGTTGGCAATTTGGCTTTTAAACCATCTCGAATAGCAATGTCCTTCGATGTTTATTTTGTGAATGGTTATAAATTTCACACGAAAATGCACAGTGGTGACCGGTCAACTTCTAACAATGGTGTTTGCTTCTTTGGAGATGGTTTTGAGTACTACGGAGTCATCAATGAGATAATACAAGTTTCTTACCTTGGTTTACTGGTTCAAAAAACTGTGTTATTCAAATGCAAATGGTATGATCCTACGCCAAATGTTGGTATTCGGGTTCATGATCGCTACAACATTGTTGAAGTAAATACGAAGCGAACTTTTAAAAAATATGAGCCTTTCATATTGTCATTTCAAGCGACACAAGTATATTTCGCTTCGTACCCTTCTTTGAAGCGTGATAAGGTCGATTGGGTTGTCGTTTGTAGTGTTAAAGCTAGAGGGGTCTTTGACATACCTGAGAATAAGGTTGTCGCTAACAATGATGCTTTTCAAGAAGAAGAGGCCCAATTAATTGAAGTTGAAGTTTCAAATGAAGATGATATTCCTTCGAATGATGTTGATAATGATCCTTATTTTGAGTTTCGAGGAGGAAAAAGTGAAGGAGAAGAAGAAGAAGAAGAAGCTACGTTTGAAATAGATACTGAGGCCGAGCTCAGTGACGAGTCAAACGATGATATTGATCTCAATGACCATGATAGTGATTAATTTTCAATCAAACTAATGTTGTTATGTGTGGTATTTTTTGTTTCGTTTGTAATTCGTACCTGATTTGTTGACTTCTGCTCAAAAGTAAGGATTGGTATGCGACAATTATTGCTTTTTGCTTGGGATAACTGTGTTGGCTGCTCATGTATATATAGTATCGATGCAGTAGGAACTTGGATGCATATTGATTTCAGCAGTTCATTTTGACATGTATTGACCTGAATTATATGATAGTAGTTTGTTAGACCTAAGTATAAAAAGTAAACCTTATGTTAGCTATAATTTCCAGCTTTAGTTCAGATAATTAATTTTGCTGAAATTAGTTGCACATTTTGAGTTTCAAGTTCAGTTCACAGAAAGGGTGGAGAATGTTCAAACATTCTGTTTATAGTCCAAATGTGAAATATTCATCAAATATATTTATCAATCAATAAGAAATATATGACAACTTAATTTAGAATGTCAACAAAATTACATTTGCAGATTTTATCTTATACAGTAAACTAACATTGTTTTTGGATTCTATTTTTTTTAATTGCTTTACAGGATGGTTTCACCTAGAGATCATGATGGACCTGGTAACAAGCGCACACAACCTAAAGGGAAATCGATAATGAAAACAAGTAAGTTTTTTTCACGTATGAATGTACCTGCTTCCTTGAACTCGCTTCTTCCGCAACCAACTACAAACGAGACATCTTCATATACACAAGAGGCATCTACTCCACCCACATCATTACATGGCCCAATGACGCTTCCAGTCGGCCCATCACAAACACAACCGTCTATTCCACCTCCCAGTTATTCATGCCCACGACATCTCGATTTGCATACCCCGCATGCCTGTTCATCACATCCACGGTCGTTTGTTCCGCCTCCCTCACTTGTCGGTTCATCACGGCCATAACCTTTTGATGCGCTTAACATGCTTTCCATTCCATCATAGTCACATTCATTTGTTCCGCCTCCCCTGCCTGTCGGAACAACTGATGTCCCTGAAAGCTCAGCCAGTGCTGGAGGTTCCACTCACTCTTCCAGTAAAACACGTCGACACTTGGGACCACGAAGGAAATCAGCATCCAATGATGCTCATAGAGATCCTAATAACAAATACATTGTGGTGCTTTCACCTGATTACAAGTATATAAAAAGCATATATATGTTATTTTGTTGGATACTTTTATTTATGACTTGATAATTTTATTTAATATGGTGCAGGATTATTGACAACCACATTGCTTCGTTGATCACTTGTATCTTTCAACAATTTTCACAAGCGGCAGATCTACTAGTACAAAAATGGTCATTAGCAACGGTTCTTTTTGGCCTTAGACAACGGTTTTTAGACTGTTGCTAATATAAGCGTCGCCAATACTTGGCAACGGTTTTGAAAACCGTTGCCAAAAATCTGACTTGTGGCAACTGTTTTTTTGTGAAAATCGTTGCTAGAAACCACTCCAACGAGCGTGTCTGCAGTGTTAATGGCGTCGGTTTTTCTTGTAAAACCGATGCTAATGGTATGCTCTTTGACAACGGTTTTGTACTAAAACCGTTGTCAATGAGATCTTTGGCAATGGTTTTTCTTATAAAACCGATGCCTATGGTATGATCAGTGGCAACGATTGTCTACTAAAGCCGTTGCCAATTGTAAGATAATTGGCAACGATTTTCTATTAAAACTGATGCCAAAGAGATCAATGGCAACGGTTTTTCTAAAATTATAACTGATATATATATATATAATTACCAAATCAATATCAATAATAAAAAATTTTAATTTATTATTTTTATTAAATATAATAATTAGATATGATCTTAAAAGTTACTAAATATTAAACATACAAATTAATTTCTACATTCAAAAAGTGAATCACTTAAAAAAAATTCTCCAATGCATAAAAAATAGACTGCACATATATCACTTTAGTATCAAAAAAAAATTATTGAAAAAAAAATTAGTCTCAAATAAACATAGAATTCAATTTTCATCTCAAGTAAAAGCAAATCCATAATTCTTTGTCCATATTGAGCAACTACAGTCTTGCATTGTAGGCTAGCTACTCCAGCTGCTCTGATAGCTTGATTTATCATGGTAATCACAGGCTGCATTAAAAGAGATTCAAGCAATCCATTTAATGCCTCAAAAAATGGAAGCAAATAAACCAAATCCATGGCACTTAAAAGTAAGGAAATTGCATTACACAACTGAACAAGAAACAAATATATTTCTTTATACCGTTGGGCCTGCTAAAAATGAAGTTCCAGAATCTGCAATTGCTGCGCAACCATCACTACAATACCCTGTTAGGAATAGGCTTAAATTGTTAGGGCCATATGATGAAATACACGAATTGTGACATCTTAACGGATAGAAACAACTAAATTTTGTCCAATTGAACTAAATTTTGTTAAATTGATTCAACTAAATTTTGTTCAATTGATACGAAAAAGTCTAGGTTCCAAATAATGAAGAATGAACTTATAAAAGAGCTGCAGATGATGGGTCCTCAATGATAGGGGTATTTTACCCCTATCTTTTAGCGTGATTTACGGGTTAATTTTAGAAGAAATAAATAAGTTTAATTACAAAAATAGAGTGCTTTAATAAAATAACGAAATAAAAATAAATTCTGTACTTTCGGCTAATTTTCCTTATGTTTGATTAATATTAGAAAATAAAACGTCAAGCTAACTCGGCTCTCGAGAATTGTATTTCAGGTACGAGCAAGGAGTGGAAATCTACCAAAATACGCGGGGCGTATCACTCCTCACGCGGGGCGTGGAACACTTAGTCAGAAATAATTGCCTTATCCGCAGACTCCACGTGGGATCCAACCATTGATACTCGGGGCGTAGATGCAATGATTAGCCCAATCATAAACGTCAGACTGCATTGTCTCCTAAGTCAACCATCGGTACGCGAGGCGTGTTTCAGGATACGCAAGGCGTAAATGGTGTATTTCAAGCAATAAAACGCCAGGAGCTCAAACACGCGCGACGTATATCACTATACGCGGGGCGTGGTTGAGACAACAAGACCCGGATTAAGTCCACATACAGGAAATTATTGAAGGAATGGGTCATTATGATCATGTTTGCTCCATGCTTTGCTCCATGCTTGTAGGAATGGGAAATATGCACAAAATCATGTTGCCCCATGCTTTGCTCCATGCTTGTATCTTGTGGAATTATGATTTTGCCCCTAGCTTGATGTGTATAAATAAGAGTGACTAGCACTCATGTGACACACCCCTTTTGATATACAACTTTTGTATAAATTAAGTTCTTGATATATAGTTTTAGATTCAGATTTTATATAGCAATTCTCTATCACCTTGAGAGCTTGTTCGTTGATTCCGGCATTCCGTCGAAGTTCCGTTCCACCTCCGTTCACCAAGCTCGAAAGTTCCACCTCCAAGTCCTAAGAGACGGCCTTGAGTCTGGTTAGCTAGTTCCGAGGGTGAATTCTTCCCTTTTCACTTGCTAATTAGCTTGTACTCTTCCTACGTACTAGGTTTGGTTGTATTCTATATTTTCATTCTCCATATTTATAATTTATGATTCACAATCTCTACTTCTTATATGTGTTGATACTTGCTACTTGTTTTGATACTCGTAATTGATTATTGTGTAGGAGGACACGATATCCGACGCCATTCGGGCTATCTTTAGGGGTTATATAAGTGTTGCCTTACCGGAAGTGACAAACCGGAAACCGTAGGAATTGACAAGCCACAGAACTTACGGGCCCTAATTTCTAATCCCGAGCATTAGACACGCCTTGACTAGGAATCACGTAGTCTAAGTACTTCACGGGTCGGTCACACTACACATACTCGTCATTGCAAGAGTAAATCATTAACCGTATATATTTAGAATTATTGTTTATCGTATTTATATCTTATCACCATTCATATCACTCCGTAGAGTTTTTGTGACGTAAATCTGTCTCGCCTATAGTTAGGAGTAGTTTGTAGTTGTGTCTCACACCAACCCCAAAGTATTCATCGCTTAGATAACATATAAAACCGAGTCGTTTAATACTTGTAGTTATAAATCTCGTGGATTCGATACCCGGTCTTAACCAGATTATTACTTGATACGACGGGGTACACTTGCCCCTAAGTAGTGGCGTCTAGTAGAGTTAGAGCACTTAGAAAGATCACATCCATAGTCATAGCGCAATCATCGCAATACACATTTTATCGTAGAAAAGCTCTAACACTAGGCGCGCCCCATCAAGTTTTTGGCGCCGTTGCCGGGGATTTTATAATTTCTTGCAATATTAGGCAAAAACGTTTTATTGTTAGTCTAAGTATTTGCAGATATTACTTTCTTTTTGTGAATAATTTATTTTGTTTCTTGTTGTTACTAATGATTTGTTTCATGGTATGATGCCTCATAGTCGTCATCTGTGGGACGACCTCATGGATGTCGAATGTTCGCACCAACAATCAACCTCGCAATTCGATGTGGTAATCTCTATGCTTAAAGACATTCATGAAGGATTATCTAACACTGAGTTATATTTCAGGGATTTGGAAAATCTAATTGCCAGATTGAAGTCTCCTCTTGATTCAGCCGCGGACGAATCAATTCGAGATTCCAATCCGGATTGTCAAAATGGAAAGCTCGAGTTAATTGAGTTTTCCCCGAATACTGAAGGTTGTCTCAGTTGTAAGAAAACGGACATCGATGAGCCGGTTGTACGTGGACCCATTGAAACAAATCCGAAGTTAGAAGAGTCGGAGGTTCCTTCTACCTTGGAATATTTCGCTCTTTTTGAACTACCAAAGGAGTCAAAAAGGGAGCAAACTAAACTCTTCAATAATTTATGTAAATATAGTTTTTGGTTTTTGTTAATTTTTTTTTAAGCTAACAATCCGTTTTGTAGGTACGGATTGTTTATTCAAGAATTTGCATTTCTAACGCGTATGAAAGCATACACCTAAGAGGAAATTCTAAGTCGAGCTCACCGACTATAAAGTGGCGCTTCTTGGGAGGCAACCCAAGCTCGAATAAAGTTTAATTTTATTACTTTAATTTACCTTTTAAGTTTTTACATTTAAGTAATTATCATGTGATTAATTATTTTTTCTTTTCTTACATTTTATTAGGTGTTCGTGTAATTTTCACTGGTACAGAAATGACCTATGGACACGGTCGTTTGCCGTCATTAGCCACGGTTTTACGACCGTAACCAAAGGAAGCGTGGCAAATGCTTGACGTCTTTAACCACGGTTGTTTGACCGTGGCCAAAGGGGCATTAGAGTCGGTTTTTACGTGTAACCGACTTTAATGCCTTATGTTTTGGCCACAATGGTTACGAAAAACCGTGATTAAAAGGGTCTTTAGCCACGGTCTTTCGTAACAACCAACCCTAATGCTCATATCATTAGAGTCGATTGTAGAAGAACTGTAACTAATAATAAGAGCATTGGAGTCGGTTGTTACAACCACCGACTCCAATGCTCTGATCATTAGAGTCGGTTATTCTACAACCCTGGCTAATGTCTATTTTATATTAGTCTTGTGTTATTGTTTTTAATAATTTTACATCAGCAGATTCAAATTAAAACTGCTCTATTTTTTTGTATTATTGTAATTAATAGTTTATCCTCAAATCGTTTACCGTAATCGAGATTAATCCTGATGTATAACTGAAATTAAATGCAAATTCAATAAAAGTGTACACAAATTAACCTGCTATATATATATATATATATATATATATATATATATATATATATATACAATTAATCATTAATCAGTGTTACATATAAAAAAAATTCTAAAAAGAGCAATTATACAATTGAGTTGAGTTGTGTATACCCGATTCTAGGAATTCTAACTTTATATCTATTTTTGTAAATCATAACAGCCAACTGCATTAGCATATAAAAAATGTGTTGTCCTTCTAAGTAGCTGCTGCCAAAAGCTGATGTTAAAAGCTTTAATTCTTTTGAAAGCTCTATTTCTTTCTCTTTATTTGTCTCCACCTATCATGCATCATCTCTACACTTGCAACCATTGCTGGAATCATTCCTTCCCTATTCAATTAATCATAATAATAAAAAGTCATAAAAGTGATTTGGTTTGAGGCAATTAACTAAATTGAGTCCAAAATACAAGGAGTCAGAATGCAAAGCATGATTGGATAATTTTCGATCTAGACCATTTTTCTCCTACAGTTGTTACAAGTCCATCCCCTAAGAGCTTCTGAATGAAAACACCTGGTTTTCTTTTGGTGAACATTCCATCTCTGTTGTTTAAAATCTTTAACCAGCTCAACTTCTATCACTGTCAATTGAGCTTGAGGACCTCGCCAACTCAGGAAATTCATCCCTGATATATGCACAATTCAATTACTCCATTTGATACATACAGATCGACAGAAATAACTAGTGTTTCAACCAACTGTGCTTACCATAAAGCTTGTTCCAGGCATAAATGTGAGGCAGTACTTTGGGAAGCACTTCGAGATGCAATAGATGTTGGATAGGTCCTTTAATTCCTATACTCAAAATCTCCTTTTACTATTTCCATGGAAGAATCGGTAAGGACGCCCTTTGATTCCTTGAGACCTCATCATAGACTGTATTTGAATCGGATTCCACCATACTTTCTTCAACATCTCCACTACACATGGCAGAATCATCAAACACACTGCTGCACATATTGATGCATAGATCATCATATTTCCAATTTTTCAGTACTGCGGCTACAGATTGAATAAAGGTTACAATAGCTATACGCTAATGGAGTGTCATATATTAATAGCAATTTCCTTGAATTAGAAAAAGGTTCTTCTGAGGTTTGAATCGTGACAATTAGGTCAAAAGTCACAGGGTGGTCTTACAGTCCTATCAAGCCTTAGTTCATCATCAGTTTGTGCAAAACAACACAAGAACAAATAATACACATGCAACAATTATGCCTTTCTGAATCTATCCCACTGAGATCATCTTGTTAGCCTTGCCTTATAACCCCCCACCCCCACTAGTGCTATATTTAGCTTCCCCAACGTACAACAACATCAACAACAACATCAGCTTCAACTAATGTTATATATAAGGACTGCACAACCATGCCTTTCCGTCTTTCTGGAGCTTTCAAACCCAGATTATTTGGCCTTGCATTATTACAGACTAAGGCCATCCCTAACTTTCTCAACATGAAGTCTTGCTAAATATGAGGTTATTTTTCAATAATTAAGTAAGAAAGCCCAGGTAAGGAATCGATTTCTGAAAGAGGCATGTATGCAGGTAAGATCGTGACTCTTAAGCTCTCCTTACTTTGACTCGTAAGAGTCGGCTTACTTTTCTCCTGGGAGTTAATTTTTCACTCACTCTAACCCATTAGTTCCTTAATAAGCTCATCCAGTACTAGCATGACACAAATGTTGCAAGCGAAAATCCAATCTCTTTTTTCTAAGAAAGAAAAAGGAAGAGCTAGCCTCACTAAAAAGAGTCTCAGCTTAGGATGCTTACTTGGTAATTAAGTCGTCTAGCTTCTTTAGAGGGCTATGTAGGCTTCTCCATTCATGTCATCAAATGCGTTAATTGTCCTTCTTTTAGGTCATGTCCTGTCACCAGCTACTTGACTAGAGCAAGGTAATTCCCTTCTTATTAAACCAATGGAATAGCTCTCTTGCTATTGCTGTTCTCGCTTCTGCAACAAGTGGATCTATCTTCATCTTGTCTTGAGACAACAAAAAAGATTGCAATGAAAGGTATGAACAACTATTAAGCTTTCACCACTACCAGCGGCAGGGCTGTCAACAATAGCATTTTGTGAAACAATTTCATCTTAAATATACATATAACATATAGTGTTCTGCTCGCTAACCTTTGATAGAAACTGCTTATGAAACATTCGACTATTCGTGGGAAATCTCTCTTCGCCTATCTCGTGCAATAGAAATCGGACTTATGGAAACAACCCAAATAAGAAATTTGAAAATCAACATCAACAATAAATAAAGAATTGACAAAAACAGGCATTGCAAAAACAAATAAATAAAAACTATCATTGCCAGTGAAAAAAAGTTGTTGTTCTGGATCCGTATATTACTGATTTTCTTTTTCCATTAAAATAAAAGACGAGATTGGCTTAGTCTTCAGTGTACTTACTTAAATTGCTAGGAAAGGGGGATGAGATTACTGGTATGTAGGGGAACTTTAGCAGTTCTTGGCTACTTTTCAGTTATCCCAAACCATTGAGTATGAACTATATTCATAACTGCGTGGCCACTATCTATCATGATTGGTAGTCTATGTAACCACTAGCATCGGCAACGGATGGACTGAGCATCCCTATCAAGGTCTCCACTTGCAAAACCTTGATAAGCCATGTCAAAGAAGGGAAAATGATTCTTTACCTACAAAAAGTAAAGGTTCAAGTGATACTCATAAGTTGTCATATTAATGTAGCAAAATCTTATCATTATTACATTGAAGTGATCTGAAATTTCTCTCCACTTCTCTTCAGTAGGATCAACCCTCGCAGGGTTATGAGCACAAGGGTGTAGCAAGAAAAAGGAACCATCTGGGGCATTCTACAATTAATACCCATATATATACAAACAAAAGAATATGAGAACATGACACATGTAGTGCATTACTGAAAATGGTTTACTGAGAAGCAGTTGTATTGAATAATGATATACCTTGAGATCTCCCAAAGAGCAGTGAAGTTTAAAGACTTCAAATTGGAATAATAGCAGCGAAAACCACTAGTTGGAATTTGAGCATCTCTCCATATGTTGTGGTGGCTGTGCATTGCCATAAAAAGAAAAATGAATGTATAAACATATGATAGATAAGGAGTAAGAAAATATGAAAGAAACATACTTGGACCATGTAGGATGAGGCAAATATATTCGGGATTGAGGACTTTAGAACTCAGCCAAGAGACGACATGCGCCAGTTCCTGAGAGTGCCTCAACACCTGCAAACTTCCCTTCCCTTATAATGTCCGAACCCTTACCATAGAACAATTTAACACTCTCCTTAATCAGTTTTGAAGTCACAACAGATGAAATAGACTCCCTACATGCCAATGCCACTTTCAAATTTAATTATTTACATAAATGGAAGCAATACTCAGACCCATAACCAGATCCCCGGGTCAAAACTAGTAAAACTTCAATTTCAACATCTTTAACCAATAACTTGTTTATTAAATATTTATTGCTAACATTATATGATTACTTGATTTATAAAGCTCTAGATCTTGCCATGTCTGCTTCATGTCTACTTCTATGGTAGATCCATCTTCAAGTTTAACGGCAGCCACACGTCCAGCTGCGCACCTTCGAGATTTCTTAGGGCTCTAATATAAGCTGCGCACCTACGAGATAAAAGAAAGAAAACAACATTACTGCAATTAGATTAGGTATCTTACTTTCAACAAGAAACCAGAAAAGAGATTATGTTTCAAACCTGTGAAAATTCAGTGTCATCTTCTTGAATCCCGAGATTCCTTCCGCTCGCTGAGTTTTTAGAAGAGTAAAAGTCTTGGAATGGTGAGACCTTGATACGAAGAATTTGAGATGAAGATCTTCTTAGGTCTGAGAATTAGGAAAAGAGGTCTTCTTAGGTTTGAGAGAGAATTAGGAAAGAGTTTGAGAATTCCAAATGAGCGGATGAATTTTCTTAAAGTATATCTAATTAATTAAATAACATGTTTCTCACATTAAAGAAATAGGCAAGAAATTAAAGAAGAACGAACGTGAAAGAACATGAACAGAGATATAACCAAATCCAGAAGAACGAACATGAACAGAGACAGAACCCAGAAGACCGAAACCAACAAAATCCAGAATAACCAACACCAACCCGGACGGAATCTAGAAGATCGAACACCAATAAACTCATATAAACCCATAAGGAAGGACACAAAAAAACAAAATTATAAAGCAGCGCAGAAGATAGAATACAAAATCCATATAATAATGAAGCTCTGAAGAATAACAATTAAAACCCATTCACTAACCTCTTTTCGTGTTGCTTCTGCCACAGTCGAAACACGAACGAAACATGGATGAAACTTCAAACCGAGCTAAGGAGAGGAAGGAAGAGAAAGCTGCTAGGTTGCGCAAAAGGAGAATAGAAGAAGGAGGAGCGTGCTTAATTGGGTTTTTAGAGTCGGTTATTTAATTAACCGACTCTAATAAGGAATTGGTGTCGGGTTTTTTGAACCGACCCAATTAATCCAGTAGTTGGCGCCAAATTAACTCAGTAATTGGCGTCGGTTCAAGCGAAACCGACTCCAATTACTGACTAATTAGCTTCGGCTTAAAATAAACCGAGGCTGATTATTGGACCATTGGCTTCGGTTCAAACCATTTTCAAAAATTACATTTAAAGTCGGTTTTTTTAAAAAACCGACCCTAATAACGTATTTATTTGAGTCGGTTTTTTAAATAACCGACTCTAATCACCTGTAGCCACGGTTTTTTAAATAACCGTAGCCAATAAGGCATGGTCGTAGGCTATTTTTGTACTTTGTATCAATTCGATGAGACGATTTGGAAGAAAGTCGTAAGTATTGACATTGGCAAAAATAAAACAAAAATGAAAAAAAGAAAAAAAAATTTATTTTATTTTTATTCTATTTTATTCTATTTTTATTTTTGGAATATATATAATATATATATGTTGATTTAAAATTAAAAAAAAAAAAGTGCTGCTGGCCGCTGCGGCACGCGGGGCGCGCGGCAGCACGCTCCGCGCGCAAGCGCTTCCACAGCTCCAGGAGCTACGGCGCGGGGCAGTACGCTCCGCGCGCAGGAGCTGTGGCACGCGGGGCGCGCAGGCGCTGCCCAGCGCTGGGCACCACCGCTGTGCGACGCCCGCCGGTCGCAACGAGTTGAAATTTTATTTTTATTTTTATTTTTTTCTTTTTCTTTCTTCTCTAATTTTATTTTAATAAATATATATATATATATATATATATATATATATATATATCTTTATAAAAAAAATTAAACAATTAACAAATTAACAAATTAATAAAAATATTTACATTAATAATTTTACACCCAATTTAAATTTTAAATTTTATATTTTAAATAAATGGCAACCGAGTTCGAGAATTGATACCTCGAATACTTCACAAGTCATTACTTTCGGGAGCGGAGCATGCCATATCCACCACCATCGGAAGATGTTTGTGGGAGTTTTCTATACCTTACTCTTTTTTCTTTACACCTTGTGCTTCAAATTTATTTCGCAATATTGGAACTTATTGCGTTTTTAAGTGTGAGGAGGGATAGGGTAGATAACCCTCTATCTTTCAATTTAAATTCTATCTTTCTTTTTGTTTTTGTTTTCTTTTCTTTTGCGACGTCCTTGGAATAGACTTCATTTTAATAACGCGGAGGGTCGTGCAACCCCGCACTTTCAGTTTGTTTTACACTAAAAAAACAAAAATAAATAAAGAATCAAATAAACAACAAAATAATTGAACTAACTTATTGATTCTTTAAATTTTTCCGACACACTACCTCCATCGGAAACAAAATTAAAGTTCCGTTATTTGTCCTTAAAATAAAAAGACGGAACACAAAGGATCGGTTTTAGTGAGAAATTTGAGTCTTAATTTTGAAGTTCTAGAATTTATGCAAAGCCTAGATTTATACTAAACAAAAGCATTGAGTCCTAACCCACATGTCATCTCCATAATGAAATTTAAAAAGGCAATAAAAACGGGATGTTTGAAAGTTTAGCGAAGACTCGATAGTACACAATTTAAACCCGAAATTTTGTGAGGTAATTTTGAGCCTAAAGGATTTCGTACGAGAACTCTATTTCTTTCACAATTTTTCGAGAGTTTTGACTTCACTCGACTCATAGAGTTTGCACCTAATGCCGGGTTAAGTACACCTATTTTGGTTAAAATGGCAATAGATGATAAAACGAGCCCACTTAGTCTAATTCTTTTCTTAATTTATTTTTCTCGTTTTTATCAACCTCTAGGAAACCCCCTTGAGCCTACTAACCGACTTTTCTTGTTAATATCCTTTTTAACAATTAACCATTTTCTCTTGTTTAAATACCAACAAAATCAATTCGCACCCGAAATAAGTCAAGGCCTTGATAAGTAAGCACCATAAGTTCTCGAGATCGTTTTTGTGTCGCTCTCAAAACGAAAAGAAAAAGAAAAACACAATAAAGAGCAAAAAGGCATTTTCTAGCTCCACCCGAGCAATTTCGAGATTATTTTACGAACTTGCTAAGGCCAAAATAAAATGCGGTGCAATCATCAAAATGGTATTTAAACTCGAGTTTCTAAAAACTAACCGCTAAAAAGCCACCCACATTACAACCCTCCTCCGGGTTCATTTTTAATATTGCCTAAACCATAACTTAGGAGGAAAAACCCGGATGAAAATGCAAACTCAAAGTGACATCGGGTAAGTGCAAAGAAGAGTGCTAAAACACCGATCCACCAAAGTTTGAGCGTAAGAGTGAAATCCCTTGGTGAGGTACTATCGGGTTCTCAAAAGATAATCGACCCTCGTTAATATTGCCTATTAATTTTGATCATGGAGGTTTCAAATAAGTTTTGGTCACTCGATTGTTTGCGTGGGTATTTACCGAAAACTTTGCATAAAACTTTAACTTTAAAATCACGCACTTGGTAAAACCGACCGACGGTTTGTTTCTTAATAATCTCAATCCTTTGTATTTCGATTTCTTTTACTTGAGGACAAGTAAAACTTTAAAGTCCGAGGAGGTTTGATAGGGGTATTTTACCCCTATCTTTTAGCATGATTTACGGGTTAATTTAGAAGAAATAAATAAGTCTAATTAGAGTGTTTTAATAAAATAACGAAATAAAAATAAATTCCGTACTTTCGGTTAATTTTCCTTATGTTTGATTAATATTAGAAAATAAAATGTCAAGCTAACTCGGCTCTCGAGAATTGTATTTCAGGTACGAGTAAGGAGTGGAAATCTACCAAAATACGCGGGGCGTATCACTCCTCACGCGGGGCGTGGAACACTTAGTCAGAAATAATTGCCTTATCCGCAGACTCCACGTGGGATCCAACCATTGATACGCGGGGCGTACCCCAATCTACGCGGGGCGTAGATGCAATGATGAGCCCAATCATAAACGTCAGACTGCATTGTCTCCTAAGTCAACCATCGGTATGCAAGGCGTGTTTCAGGATACGCAAGGCGTAAATGGTGTATTTCAAGCAATAAAACGCCAGGAGCTCAAACACGCGCGTCGTATATCACTATACGCGGGGCGTGGTTGAGCAACAAGACCCGGATTAAGTCCACATACAGGAAATTATTGAAGGAATGGGTCATTATGATCATGTTTGCTCCATGCTTTGCTCCATGCTTGTAGGAATGGGAAATATGCACAAAATCATGTTGCCCTATGCTTTGCTCCATGCTTGTATCTTGTGGAATTATGATTTTGCCCCTAGCTTGATGTGTATAAATAAGAGTGACTAGCACTCATGTGACACACCCCTTTTGATATACAACTTTTGTATAAATTAAGTTCTTGATATATAGCTTTAGATTCAAATTTTATATAATAATTCTCTATCACCTTGAGAGCTTGTTCGTTGATTCCGGCATTCCGTCGAAGTTCCGTTCCACCTCCGTTCACCAAGCTCGAAAGTTCCACCTCCAAGTCCTAAGAGACGGCCTTGAGTCCGGTTAGCTAGTTCCGAGGGTGAATTCTTCCCTTTTCACTTGCTAATTAGCTTGTACTCTTCCTATGTACTAGGCTTGGTTGTATTCTATATTTTCATTCTCCATATTTATAATTTATGATTCACAATCTCTACTTCTTATATGTGTCGATACTTGCTACTTGTTTTGATACTCGTAATTGATTATTGTGTAGGAGGACACGATTTCCAACGCCATTCGGGCTATCTTTAGGGATTATATATGTGTTGCCTTACCGGAAGTGACAAACCAGAAACCGTAGGAATTGACAAGCCACGGAACTTACGGGCCCTAATTTCTAATCCCGAGCATTAGACACGCCTTGACTAGGAATCACGTAGTCTAAGTACTTCACGGGTCGGTCACACTACACATAGTCGTCATTGCAAGAGTAAATCATTAACCGTATATATTTAGAATCATTGTTTATCGTATTTATATCTTATCACCATTCATATCACTCCGTAGAGTTTTTGTGATGTAAATCTGTCTCGCCTATAGTTAGGAGTAGTTTGTAGTTGTGTCTCACACCAACCCCAAAGTATTCACCGCTTAGATAACATATAAAACCGAGTCATTTAATACTTGTAGTTATAAATCCCGTGGATTCGATGCCCGGTCTTAACCGGATTATTACTTGATACGACGGGTACACTTGCCCCTAAGTAGTGGCGTCTAGTAGAGTTAGAGCACTTAGAAAGATCACATCCATAGTCATAGCGCAATCATCGCAATACACATTTTATCATTAGAAAGACTCTAACACCTAGATCTTATGCATCACTCAACTACCATTTGAGGAAGCAAATTGGTTTGGATACCTAAGAACACTTCACAATAAGTCATAGAACTTGGAAGACTGGTCTAAGCAAACATTCCTACTTTCCTGTGGTCCTATTAATTTGAATACTTTGAAGGCAAATCAAAGTCAAAAGAATCAAGGAGGCAATATTTATATTACATAGGAAGAAAAACATAGAAATTCAGGTGATCTACATGCACAAACACGCTCAAAATTAAGAATGAGAAATACATAGCATGCAACCATACATTCTCAAATAATAGTTATAGAGGACTTCATAAAGCAAAAGGAACAAGTAAAATCTATTTCTATAATAATATTTTCATAGGAAACTAACCTAGGATCTCTCAGCTGTTGTGTTTTAAACTATTGTAATACCATATTAACGATTAGAGATCCATGGGACATTGGAAGAGTGTGAAGCTATCAACAATAGCAATTGGACGTAATGTTGAGCCTTTTATTTGGGTCAACCTCAATCAATGGCCTAAGCTATTTCTATCTGGTTGCGCTTTACTTAATATTCCAAAGCATAGCTGACTGGCTCTGTTTGAGAATCCATGAATGCCTTAGGAAAAGCGACTGATTGAAATGCTGAAAGTGGGGAAGCCAAAGCGACTACATGAAATGCATTAGGGGAAGACCACTGCGTGAAACAGCTTAGGGGAAATCGAAATCGAAATGCATTTGAATCATAATAGGTTGTACTGGTCGACTTAGCTGGGGGTAGTAGTTCCTTCGGTGCCGCCATTATTAATGACTCCTAAAGCAATTCAAGTGCAGGGAGGAACCGTTCTTTTAAGCAGCTGCCAACAAACACTAATCTAATCAGCTCCAATATAATCAGATCACAGAGAAAACTGATTTAAAACGAAATAAAAAAACAAGTTGAACATTTGCACGCCAAAGACTGCAGCTTTAACGGAACATTTGCCGCAGAAGCCTGTAAAATCTCGCACTTTTGTCGTTTTAATTTCCTCTTAAGTCCAGCGTCGCCCTCCTGAGATTACCGATCTGAAAAGGCTCGCCAAGGAGAACCAAAACCGAGAATCAGGATGAAATGGGAGCTTCTCGATTTGAAGCTGTTAGAATAATGCAAAGAGGGGAAAAGGAGCTGAAGTCGGCGGCCATGGCCAACATCAAACAGATAAAGAAGAAACATATTTCTATTAATCTAGTATGCGCGGTTTAAACAAAATGGTGTAGTTCTAGGTATTAGAAAAGAATTAGGCCCCTGACCTTTTATTTTTTAGTTCATTAAGCTCTTGATTTTTTATTTTGACACATTAAATCCATGATCATTTATTTTAAATCCTATTAAGTCCTTAATTACCAAATTAGTAAGTTATGAACATCTAATTATGTTAAAAACACGTTATTAACTTCATCTATATTTGAAATTTTTAAAAAATATATCTTTTACAGTTTGAATTAATATTTTTAAAGTTTTCTTATAGCCGCATTACACATCCAAAACTGCTTTCAAACAATGAAAAATACAAATTTCGAATGCAAATGCAATGAATAATAGTCTGTTAACCGAATTTTATGTTCAAATTACTTTTTTTTTTGTCATCAATGGCTTAATGAGACCAAAAATAAATGATCAGGGGCTTTATATATTCAAATAAAAAATCTAGGGCTTAATGAACCAAAAAATGAAATATCATTAGCCTAATGATGCTTTTTGCCTTTATTTTATTAGGTTACTCATGTAGAGTTGGAGTCGGTTTTTCAGGAAAACTGATGCCACATGAAAAAAATGATTAGGGTGGGTTTGTTTTAAAACTAACCCCAATAATTTCATTGGAGTAGGTTTTTTGAAAAAACCGTCCCCAATAATAATAATATTAGCAACGTTTATACAAAACCGACTCTAATGATCATTTCGTAAAAACTTAAAAGGCCTTTGGAGTCGGTATTTGAAAATCGTTGCCAATGATAGAACATTAGGATCGGTTTTCTAAAAAACTGTTGCTAATGATAATAGTATTGGCAACGGTTTCTATCAAAACCGACCCCAAAACTCTTTGGCATCGGGTTTTATTGAAAAACCGATGCCAATAATGCTTTTTTAGGGTCGGTTTTTTGGAAAAAACCGACCCTATAGACCTTTGGCATCGGTTTTGTTTACAACCCGTTGCTAATATGACATCACTAAAAGCCATTTTTGTACTAGTAATGTGATTTCTTGGGGAGTCATGTGGCCACAGATAGATGGGCTTAAATGAGGTTGGTACTCTGCTGTTTTAAAACCAAACAGTATGAAGAGTTTAAACGGTTACAAAGTTTTTGTTTCTATTGCTCTGATCCTAGGAGATGGCCTTTACAATTTTTTCAAGATACTCTATTGCTCTAATTCTTTCAAGTGTTCAACAAAGTTTCTTTGTAAATATGATTGTATAAAACGTTTTAATAAAAACACCAATTTATCACTTTGAAAATCGTTTTGTCAGAACAATATCAAAATAACAACAGAAAGAATATATTGATTAAGATAAATGTATTATTAGTGAATTGTGAATCTTCACAAGTTAACAGAGAGGAAGAAACATGGATAGCATTTAAACGAAAACTTTGAGATCCGGGTTGTCAATCTTTCCCTCAAAGTCCGTAGGCTTGTCAGACCTCTTTGCCCTTCAGCCGTTAGTTCTTCTCGCTGAATCTTCAGAATAGAGACCGCTAGGTCCACTACCAGAATGAGAACTTGTTTTTGAACAATCTTTAATACTAAACTAATCACTACTGTGTTTATAACTAATCTAAGAACAACTTGTGTACATCAAGTTTGCTTTTACAGAATTGAAAACTAATCTGACTCATTTCTGAGCCAGAGTTTCTTCAACATAATAAATCTCATAACCCTTAATCCGCCTTGATTTCTTGAAATGGGTCACTTATATATAGTTGGTGAAGGGTTGTAATTGACGGGTCGTGTCCGCTGGTGAAGGGTCGCTTTTATCCAAACGAACAGACGCGTTTTTTGGATTTAAACATGTGAAAACTGTGCAGAATTCTTCGTTGTCTCATATGAGATTCCGAGAATCACTAGTACAAAAATGTCCATTGGCAACGGTCTTTTTTGGCCTTTGGCAACAGTTTTTGACCATTGCCACTGCTAGCGACGCCAATACTTGGCGTCGGTTTTAAAACCGTTGTCAAAGATCTGAATGTTGGCAACGGCTTTTAACTAAAACCGTTGCCAAAGATCTGACTTTTGGAAACAGTTTTTAAGTAAAACTGTTGCCATAAACTACCATTGGCATCGTTTTTTATCAAATAACCGATGCCAAAGTAAGATCATTGGCAACGGTTTATAATAAAAACCGATCCAAAATACCATAATTGCATCGATTTTTATTCTAAAACCAATGTCAAAGATAAGATCTTTGGCAACGGCTTATAATAAAAACCGATGCCAAAGACCACAATGGCATCGGTTTTTATTCTAAAACTGATTCCAAAATAAGACCTTTGGCAATGCTTTACATTTAAAACCGATGCCTAATTAGTTTTTTGAAAATTAAAAAATTTGTGATGTAAATTTATATATATACTACAATAAAAAAACAGTAAGAAAATAAGAAAAAGACATTGTCGAATTTATTTGCTTGTAAGCTAATGAAAAATATCAGAATTTTTACTACAGATAATAATTAGTACGAATTCTTACATACCATTCACTAAAATCATAAGGTGAATATTAAGGAAGCGAAGAAGCGGCTCGAGAACATTTAGATTGAAATTTCTTCTAATGGCCTCTCTAATAACCTAAGATCTTTGGAAGCATCAGCTCAGGCAAACCTAGATCTTCAACTTCACAGACGGGAGATCATAACACGTGTTTCTTCCATCGGGCCTTAAAAATCCAGAAAGCTCAAAACGGATTGACCGGAATTTATATTGATGGTGAGCTCAGCTTTGAAACTGAACGAATTGCACAACATGTCGTAAGTTACTACTCTGCTCTCTTCACTTGTAGCTCGGCTCCTGTCGACCAGGGTCCTATTGCGACGATAATACCAGATTTGATCACCAACTCTGATAATGACTGGTTAACCAAAAGACCGACTCTGGAGGAAATTCGGACTGCTATGTTCTCACTTAATAAAGATAGCGCACCTGGTCCTGACTGATATGGTGGGCTTTTCTATCAGCATTTGTGGGGTGTGGTCGGCACAGATGTCTGCAACATGGTACTGGATTTTTTGATACTGGCTACATATGTTGAAAAAGTAACATTAGTTCCTAACCCCCCCTTGGAACTAATCACACGGGACCAAGAACATATTCCCTGGTTTGAACTCAAGCCTTATGTCCTTGATTCCAAAAACTGCGGGAGCTAATAATCTCAATCAGTTCAGACCCATTGTTATGAGTAATTTCAGCTATAAGATTGTTTCAAAAATCCTTGCCGATAGACTTGCCCCTGTCGCTGCTGAAATTGTGTCAGATAACCAATTCGATTTCATGACAGGTAAAAATATTCATCAATGCATTGCACCTGCTTCTGAGGGAATCAATATGTTGGGAAAACGTTGCGTTGGAGGTAATATGGCCTTGAAAATTGATATTCGGAAAACTTTTGACACCCTCGATTGGAACTTTCTCATGTCGGTCATGGAGGCTTTTGGTTTCTCTTTAAGGTTCAGGGACTAAATACTCAACATTCTGGCCTCCTCTCCAATCTTTGTTTTGATTAATGGAGCTGCCTACGGTTATTTTAGCTGTTCTAGAGGTGTTCGATAGAGGGACCTGTTGAAACACCTTTCCACATAATTTTGATTTGACAAAATTGTTTAAGTACAAACAAAAACATATTCCAAACACACTAAGTTTAAATGCTTTGATTTATTCTACTAATGTGTTTGTTCAATGTTGAGTTAAAAATTGTTTATAAGACACAAGGATCAAAAGGCTCAAGCCCAATATGGAAGTCAAGGCCCAAGTCAAACCACTCAGTACAACTCGGCCCGCGTTTATCAAAACGTTGTCGCTTTGGACAAGACGCAACTCAGCATAAGAAGGATCTAGAAGACCTTCAAGGAACAACTTCGGAATGAAGCTGCTGAGTTGATTCGACAAAGCGTACAAAACAGCAGCTGGCAAGGAAAAACTTCCAGACAAAGTATTTCCACTTTGGGTAAAGTTCAGACGACACAATATGCTGTCCCGTGGACTTTACTATAAAAGGAGAGACATTCTGTTGAGCTGACCGAGAACAGAAGATACCACAATCTGATTGGCCGAGAGCTCTGAGCAAGTCAGGATGACAACGACAGGAAGCCGTTTCCCTCCAACGGTTATTTCGAAATTCGAAATGACCGGTGACCTCAAGACGTCTCTATAAATAGTGCCATCAGAAGCTTCACTCAACACAGAACTTGATCAAGCCATTACACTGACCAAATTTCTACGCAAGTTCTGCAAGCAAAGAAGCAAAGCAATCTTACACTACATTTCATATATTTGTGTAAAAGTCTAGAGTGATTATTCAATCATCTAAAGTGTCTTAGCAAATTATTGTATAGGACAAACACTTATCATTTCTAGAAATAGAAAGGAGAAGCTGAGTACTCGGTTATAGTACTCAGCGTGAGATTAGGATTGAGTAGAGGTATAGAGGAAGGTACTCTTGTTATACTCAGTTGCTAAGATTGTAAAAGGTTTGAGGCTCTAGCTTTAAAGAGCTCAGTAGAGGATTTGAAATCTCGGAACGTGTTCCAAGGACAGGACGTAGGCTTAGAAGAAGCCGAACCTGGATAAATCTGCTGAGTAAAGTATTTTTTACCTTTAACTCCTTATATATATTGCTTGCTTAAAATAACCAAAAACTGACCAAGTAAAGAGGTCAAGCTGAGTTGTGCGCGTTAAACATCTGAGCTCAGGATTAGACTCTAAGTGCTATCTCCTGACTCAAGCTAAGAAACTGACCTAGTCACCAGTTGACTAAGCCAGTATCTTGATGTTTACTCAGCGCTGCTGATAAAACCTTTTTCCTAAGAAAAAGAAGTCTGCCCTAATTGCGAAAAAGTTTAAATAGTTCCTAACCCCCCTTGGAGCTATACTTGCAACCTTATAAGGGACCAACAAGTGGTATCAGAGCCTCTCAAAGCTCACTGTAAAAGGTTTAACAACCTTGAGCTGATCCCTACCATGGGCGAAAACAGCACTCGGTTTCTCCCTGGAAACCAAACAACTCAGATATTGCCTGAGGGGCTGTCCATTACTAGGCCTCCCCTATTCTTCGGGTCGAACTATACCTTCTGGAAGAATAGGATGAAAAATTTCATTCAGGCTACAAACATGAGTGCCTGGCTATCTATAGTCCAAGGCCCATTTGTACCTGTCGAAGTTGTGGCTGGCCAAACAGTGGTAAAAGCTGATGCCAAATAGACAGAGGATGATCTTAAGAAGCTTCAAAATCATGCTTCGGCTATCAATATGCTTCACTGTGCGCTCGATGCTGCAGAATATAATAAAATCTCAGGTTGCGAGTCGGCGCAAGAGATCTGGAAAAAGCTGGAAGTCACCTACGAGGGGACCAATAAAGTAAAGGAGTCCAAGGTGAATCAGCAGATGAGATTGTACTGTTCGAGATGACCAATGATGAGGGCATCTCACACATGAATGCAAGATTTACCAACATCATAAATGAGCTCAAGAGACTTGGGAAAATCGTCACTAAGGAAGAACAAGTCAAGAAGATTCTCAGAAGTCTTCCCAAAGACTGGCAAGCAAAGAAGACCGATGTTGAGGAAGCTCAGGATCTCACCACTTACAAATATGATGAGCTCATCGGTTCACTGCTGACCCATGAGATCTCTGATGCGGCTTCCGTGAAAGCCTCACTAAGGGATAAGTGTACCCCGTCGTTATCAAGTAATAAATTTCTGGTTAAGTCCAGGTTATCGTCCACAGGATTTATTTCTGCAAGTATCGAGCTACTCGGTCTCGGATGTTATCTAGGCTTAGGGGGTTTTGAGTTGGTTTTGCTAAGTTAATCTACTCCTAGGTTGATTTATACTATTCCTAGCTAAGTTATCTGATTCTAACTAAGTTATTCTACGCCTAATTAAGTTACTCTACCCCTAATTACATTAAACTACTCCTAAGTGATCTTTTACCAATGTAATTATCCGAAGGAACATGAAGGGATACGATGATAATGAGAATAGATTGTTTAAGCAATTGAATTAAAACCTAAGTCACTTGTGTCCGAGGCGATTAACCCGACCTATCCTCCTAAAGTTCCTAGTTCGTGATTACCTTGTAAGGCCGAAACTAGCTCTAAGGCTCAGCAATTTGGGCTTAATCTTCTATAGGGTCGTCAATCCTATAGGCACTGACTAGGTCAGATTCAGCTCGCAGTATGTGCCAACTTGATTTTGGGATTATCGAATGAGTTAAACCAATCAGACAAAGCGTAAGACAAAGATTAAAGCATTAAAACAATTGAATAAACAAGAGCTATAATATATATCAAAGATGGAAAATATTGTCACGAAGTTACAATAAGCCTAGAATTCATAACATGTATCAGAGGCTAGACAGAATGTAAAAGAAGAAAAATCCCTTTCAGGGAACCTGTCTACCAATGCAGGCGTCTTTCTAGGACTTAAGGATGGAGCTTGAGCAATCCTCGGTGAACGGAGCTTCGGAGGTGTCTTCAATGGAGGTTTGAAGGATATGGAGGAGGTGGAGAGGATTTCTCAAGATGAAAAGCTAAGAAAATTACAAAGATAAAAGGTATCTAAATTACATTGGAAAAACTCTATTTATAGGCGTGGCTCGGCCCTCTTTTTGACCTATTTTCGTGTCCTTATTGGTGTAGGAAGTCGTGGGGTCCATCCTGGCTTCGTGAGGGCGGAATTGGTCTTTTTGACCAATTCCCGCAGGTCTGCTCGCCGAGCAGGGCGAGCTGCTCGACGAGCAGGGCTACTCGCGACGAGCAGCGCCCTACTCGCCGAGAAGGCGCCTGGCGGCCTGCTCGGAGAGCAGGCACCCTGCTCGCCCGAGCAGGTGCCTGGCGGCCTGCTCGGCGAGCAGGCATCCTGGTCGCTCGAGCAGGCATGGCCTGCTCGGCGAGCAGGCCTCTAGGGGCCTGCTTGGCGAGCAGGCATGGCCTACGGAGGCCCACTCGTCGAGCGTTTTCGCCCGACATGCCCTTGATGCTTGCCGAATGCCGTTGATGCCCTTTTTCGCCCGAACTTACACCTGCGCACGTACAGAAACTCCAGATAACATTAGTCCAAAGGCTAAATTGATCCGTCAATCACTTATTTTGAGCAAACCCTTCGTTTGGTGCGAGTTTTGACGGACCAATTAGCTTCAAAATATAATGGAATTATACTATGCATGCTATTTTGGCCGTAATTGCCTAGATTGGTCATAAAACGAGCCTAAACAACGAAAAATAAATAAACGTTTCCAATTCCTAACTAACTCACACAAAAGCATTTAAATGCGAGAAATGCTCGCTTATTAACTAAATAATGCTAAAACCCATCCTAAAACCGTACCCAAAGATAGGGGTTTTTAACCCCTATCAAACCTCCTCGCACTTAAAACTTTACTTGTCCCCAAGTAAACTAAAAACTAAACCCGCCATCACAAGCAAGCTAGAAAACCTCCCGGTTTGACTAGGTGCTTGACACAATTTCGAGCATCTGTAATTACATGCATTCGGAGATACAAAGTAGAGACACGATATCCAAAAGCCGCATTTCAATTATCATAGGTCATGGTTTTAAGCAAAAGGACACATGTTTAATTAAACGAGTTTAAGGGGATCGCTAAGTAAAACACCTCACCATAGGTAGTTCACTCATTTCACACCATTTTGGCGGCTAAAGTGTTTACTCTCGGCTTATGTTCTTGCTCAGGATTACGTTGATTTTGCACGTTCATCCGAGTTCCTCTACTATGCTATATGACTCCGATGATATCAAAAACAGCCTCGAATTTGGGTTGTAATGTGGTTAGAGGGTTAAAGGTACAACAAGGGTTAATAGTTCTAGCGCTAGAAAAACAAAGTTCAAATGGCTTTAGCAAATATGAAGTGATTGAGCTTTTTATTCATCCATTATTCTCTTTTTGGGATGTTTTCTTGAGACGTTTTGATTTAAAGAACTGGGGGATGAAGTTCTCCCCTTTTAGTTCGTCTCTTTTCTTTTCCTTTTTTTTTGTTTTGTTTTGTTTTTCTCTTCTTCCCCCTTTTTTTGTTTTTTTTTTATAGTGATGCTCATTCACTTCTTAGCCTTTTGGCTTGCTACTATAATGCCATAAACAAAGAAAAAGCGCTAGAAGAAAACAAAGGCTCAATTTGAGCTTTGCAAAAAATTT
Organism: Euphorbia lathyris; assembly: GCF_963576675.1. Taxonomy (NCBI): domain Eukaryota; kingdom Viridiplantae; phylum Streptophyta; class Magnoliopsida; order Malpighiales; family Euphorbiaceae; genus Euphorbia; species Euphorbia lathyris. Next base: position 4,112,475 of record NC_088915.1, on the reverse strand, counting down.
GGGTTAAGTAGCAAACCAAGTTGTGGTTTGCAAAAAAAAAATAGGTTAGAACGAAAATCTATAAACTACAAAAAATATAGGCTCAAAGGGGCTTCCTAGAGTGGATGAAAAAGAGAAAATAAGGTAAAGAAAAAGGGTTAATTCCAATGAGGCTGATTTCATCGTTTATCATCTCAAATCATTGCATGTAGGTTCAACACAGTATTAGGTGCAAAATCTGTAATCTTCCACAAGTCAAAGCATTCACACAAAAATGTCAAGAAAAAGAGCTTTTTGATGTTCGCTCTTAGGCTCAAATTCAGCTCACAATTCGTTGGGTTTCAATTTTGTGTTTACTAGTTTTCTCCAAACTCAAGTTTAATATCACATGCCTTCAATTCTTAAGTTATCTACCTAAGTAATGATTTTAGCATTTCTTCAAAAGTAGGGTCTAAATGCAAACTTTAGCTCATGCTCTTACAGATACAAGGATTGTGTCCTACACCTAAACTAGTTGTCATGCAATCTTAGATTCGGTTCTCAGCCCTCAAGGACAAATAACGAAGTTTAGATTCGAAGGAGGTTCACGGTTTTAGGTCCTAAACATGCAAAACCTAAATAAAACCCGAAAAACGCAAAACTAAACTAGACACGACGCAACAAAAATTTAAAAATTATACAATTTTTGTAAGTTTGTCTACCCCTCCTCCTCACACTAAAAATATGCAATAAGTTCCAACATTGCATCACAAACCATAAAGTACAAGTGCAAAAAGTTAGGGTGGAGAAGAAAACTTACGGATTTTATCGCAATCGCCAAAAATTTGATGATTTGCGGTGCCAATTTTTTATTTATTTATTTATTTATTTATTTATTATTATTATTTTATTTTAAACCTGAAAACTTAAAAATAAATAAATAAATAAATAAATAAAATAAAATAAAAGAAAACTAAACAACTAAAAAAAATATTTATTTATTTATTTATTTATTTATTATTTTTTTTTTAAACGAACACTTTAAAAAAAACGTAAAAGAAAACTAAAAAGACTAAACTAAAAGATCAATGTATAATCTAAATAAAACAAACCTGAAAAGTTTTATTAAAACTTGGGTTGCCTCCCAAGAAGCGCTACGTTATAGTCGGTGAGCTCGACATAGAATTCCCGCCTAGGTGTATGCTTCTACTCGCGTTAGGAACTCGAACTCCTTAACAAATAACCCGTACCTACAAAACGGATTAAGAGCCTCAAATAAGTTTAATAAAAGTAGGAGGTCGAATTTAAACATATTATGAAAAAGTTTGGTTTGCTCCCTTTTGGATTCTCTTGGTAGGTCGAAGAGAATGAAAACTTCTAAGCATGAAGCAAACCTAAACTTTTCTAATTTTTGAGGAAAAGGTAGTTGAGATACACAAGTTTTGATTTGATCTTTTATCTCTATCACATGATTTAGAATTTCAGATTTTGAACCGGGGTTGCTTACCGCTTCTGGTTCCTCACTTACCTCGAGTGATGCATGTGATAGTGGACTTGGTTCTACCTTTTTGTCATTCCTCAAGGAGATGGCTTGAGCTGATTCCCTTTGTGGGATTTCTATGTTTTCCTTTATGCCTGGGAGAGCATCTCGGGATTGCTCTTGCATCTCATGGTTTATTTGAGCCAATTGGTTGCTCAAGTCCTTGCAAACCTCCTCGTTGATTGTAAGTCGGGCTGATATTCCTTTCAAAAGGGACAGCACCTCATCTCGTGAGCTAGAGGGTTGTGGAGGAACTTGGCTTGCTTGTTCGTAAGGGAACATTCCCAATTCGTTTTCCTTGTGCTCATTAACAAACCTATTTGGAGGCCTCAACATGTTAGGGTTCCCGTAGGACAGATTTGAGTGTTGAGGTCTCCTCCAATCACTACCATAAAAGCTGTAAGAATTGGAGTTAGAATTATACATTTGGTGATTACCCACAAAACTTACACTTTCATTGGTGTTGAGTCTCAGTTTCGCCATCAAGATATCCAGTTTCTCATTTAAGTCGGCCATGGAGGGATTGGGAGCCTCATTCTCTAGGGCATGAATGTATTGTCTTGATGGGATAGTAAACTTTTGAGCTTGCCACTCGACTTTTTCTTGCCGATTCATTGATCAGAGAATGCTGAGAAAAAGTGAAGTTCTAGCACAAAAGTTGATAAGTAACAGTATACAGATATGAACAAGTATAGAAAAGTATAAAGAAATTATATATCAACAAGTATAGAGAATAAGTATAAACAAGTATGTATAAACAAGTATAAACGATATAAACAAGGAATATTCACAAAGAAATGCCTAAACTAACAAATCGACCTTTGGTTCGATATTGCAGAAGAAATAAATCCCCGGCAACGGCGCCAAAAACTTGATGCGGCTTCCGTGAAAGCCTCACTAAGGGATAAGTGTACCCCGTCGTTATCAAGTAATAAATTTCTGGTTAAGTCCAGGTTATCGTCCACAGGATTTATTTCTGCAAGTATCGAGCTACTCGGTCTCGGATGTTATCTAGGCTTAGGGGGTTTTGAGTTGGTTTTGCTAAGTTAATCTACTCCTAGGTTGATTTATACTATTCCTAGCTAAGTTATCTGATTCTAACTAAGTTATTCTACGCCTAATTAAGTTACTCTACCCCTAATTACATTAAACTACTCCTAAGTGATCTTTTACCAATGTAATTATCCGAAGCAACATGAAGGGATACGATGATAATGAGAATAGATTGTTTAAGCAATTAAATTAAAACCTAAGTCACTTGTGTCCGAGGCGATTAACCCGACCTATCCTCCTAAAGTTCCTAGTTCGTGATTCCCTTGTAAGGCCGAAACTAGCTCTAAGGCTCAGCAATTTGGGCTTAATCTTCTATAGGGTCGCCAATCCTATAGGCACTGACTAGGTCAGATTCAGCTCGCAATATGTGCCAACTTGATTTTGGGATTATCGAATAAGTTAAACCAATCAGACAAAGCGTAAGACAAAGATTAAAGCATTAAAACAATTGAATAAACAAGAACTATAATATATATCAAAGATGGAAAATATTGTCACGAAGTTACAATAAGCCTAGAATTCATAACATGTATCAGAGGCTAGACAGAATGTAAAAGAAGAAAAATCCCTTTCAGGGAACCTGTCTACCAATGCAGGCGTCTTTCTAGGACTTAAGGATGGAGCTTGAGCAATTCTCGGTGAACGGAGCTTCGGAGGTGTCTTCAATGGAGGTTTGAAGGATATGGAGGAGGTGGAGAGGATTTCTCAAGATGAAAAGCTAAGAAAATTACAAAGATAAAAGGTATCTAAATTACATTGGAAAAACTCTATTTATAGGCGTGGCTCGGCCCTTTTTTTGACCTATTTTCGTGTCCTTATTGGTGTAGGAAGTCGTGGGGTCCATCGTGGCTTCGTGGGGGCGGAATTGGTCTTTTTGACCAATTCCCGCAGGTCTGCTCGCCGAGCAGGGCGAGCTGCTCGGCGAGTAGGGCTACTCGCGACGAGCAGCGCCCTGCTCGCCTATGATAGTTGACCTAATATACTTTATCAAACTCCCCCGTAAGGGTTGAGCTACTGACTTAGTTTTACTTAAAACATTTAAGGATTTAAATGAGTAAGTCTAAGGTCAGTTTTTAGGTATAGGTCAGCTATATCACATATTCTATTTACTCAGTGTTAAGCGGAAGTTTTAGACATATAGAGCGCGCTGAGTAATTTATTGTTCAATGAGTTCTTATCAGAATGTTTCATAAGTACATAGGTTAATGTCAAACATGTTATCAGCATATCATTTAGTCAATAAATATTATAAGTGTTAAACAAAGCTGATATAAATGAAGATACATAATAACTCAGTACTTATTAGCATATATCATAACTCGGTATTTGAATAAGAAAAGTAAGTATGATATATAAGTTGAAAGAAGTCAGCAGTTACACAGCAAAAGAAATAAACATAGCACATAGATTACAAATGTTAAGACCTAGCCTATCTATTTCTTTTTCTTGCCCTGTGACTGACTTCGCTCGTACTGACATTGCTCATGCTGAGCTCTAGCAGCTTGCGCTTTCTCCCCCGTTTTGTCAACTTCAGGGAGCTTAAACGCATCGGTTAAGACAGCGCGAGTCAGTTCTTGTGAAAGCTCTTTTAGTTTGTCAGCACTTTCATTGACGCCATCAAAAATGGCAACTCCATCAGCTGATACTTCGACTGGTATATGAAGATCAGCAGCACTGAGCATATTTACACTGAAAGCTTGAGCTTTGGCTTGCCAGATGAGAGCTTCAGAGAGGCCAGCAAAGACTTGGTGGAAAGTTTTCAAGAGAGCTGAGTCATAATGATGACGCTGGATATTATTATAACGGATGTGATTGAAGGATTGCTGTGCGAGAGATAGCAACTCATTCTGTTTCAACGCGTCAGTATCCATCTCTTGTTTGTTGAGGTTAAGTAGCCTGATGGCCTCACCGATTTGCTCGACTGAGCACTGACTATAGGACACCATTTGCTCATTTGTCTTAAGTTGCTCAGTATGAAGCTGAGCAAAAAGCATCTTGAGTTCCGAGGAAGTGGCATAGTCAGTGTTCACAACAGACAACTTCTGAACTTGCTGATGGAGAGAGTTCAGATGTTGAATTGTTGACAGCTGTATCTCTGCCAACTTGGCAAGTGAATCCTGCTTAGCTTGCTGGGCTTGGAATGACAAGACGACATTCAGCAGATCCTTGAGTCCCTTGACTTCGTTGAGAAGTAGAGTGACCTGGGAGAGCTGAGTTGTCTCAGGAATTGAAGATCGTGGATGAGTGCTTGCACTGAGTCAATGAGCTTTTTCCCGGACTCAGTGGCATCCCGATGTACATCAGTATGACCAGAAGAAGGTGGAGTGAAAGGAGTACCCTGGTCAGTGACTGGATGAGTTGGCTCAATCTGCACTTGAGTTGAAGGAATTGTTGATTGATCAGCAGAGAGGTTATTGATGGAAGACATAACCCGAACACTGTCTGTGCTGACAGCAGAAAGATGGGGAGTCAGCACCATGCTTGAGGAGACAGCATGAGCAGTGGTCGGTTCAACATGACTAGTTGATGTGGTTGAAGTGTTATGGTCGGCATGTTCCTGTTGAGAAGAGACAGAGGCTTGTTTTTCCAATGGCGCGGAGGAAGTTGAAGTGGATTGCCGCTTGAAGAATGTCAGTTTGACAGTAGAAGGATCCTTTATTGTCTTGGAGAGGACAAGTTCAGGAATAGATGGTGATTGCACAGGAGGTTCACTGACCATTTTCTCACTAGCCTTAACCAGCTTTCGCCTTCTACACGGTGGAGTGGTATGATGAGCAGGTTCTTCTGAGTGAGCAGGAGAAGGTTCCTTGTGCTCAGTATGGGTCTGGTCAGCTTGCTCAACTTGCTCAACTTGCTCAACTCCAGCAGCTAACTCGGTGTCAGTTTGCACAGCTCCACACTCTAACCCAGTGTTAGCATTTTCAACCTCGATTTCGCTGTCATACTCTTCAGACTCCTCAGCATCATCCTGACCGCTGGCTTCAGCTTCTTCTTCAGCAGTGTTGTCTCCATCAAGTTCTTCCTCAACTTGGGAGATGAAGTGGTCATCTAACTGGACCTCAGTTTCCTCAGCATCAGTACCCTGGCATTGAGTGAAATGAGAATCACTCGGTACGATGAAATCAGTTGGTATGGCCTGTAGAGGAGTCATAGATGAAGTCTTATGCTTCTTCTGAGAGAGCTCAGCAGCTTCCTCAGTTCCAGGCACATCTTGCCTGGTTCTCTTTTCAGCTGACTTTCCAGCTGACCACTGCCTCTTTGCAGGAGACTCAACATTCGATGAAGGAGTCTCAGCAGACTTTCTCTTGCGAGAAGCTGGGGCCTTAGATCGTCGCCCTTTCTAAGGCACAGCAGTGGATTCCTCAGCTTGGTCAGTTTGACCAGCAGTAGCAACTTTTCCCTTCTTCAAGGATTGTCCAAATTTAAGTGCCCTCAACGAGGCAGCTGTGATCTCAGTTCCTCTGAAGGATTCCTCGCCTTTGAGATCAATCTTGTGGTCAAGAAGAATTCGAGTTATGAGTGACCCAAGTCTCATCGTACCCGTGCTGCGTAGAAAACCAGCAACTAAGAAGACCGGCATGTTGATGGGGGTGTACGTCAGCATGTGCCATATGAAGCACTGTTCAAAGTTGGTTGCTGATGTAGTGCAGTTGATCTTTGGGTAAATGAAATAGCTCAGCATGTAGTGAGCCATCTTCTGGTGCTGTCCCATTGAAGATGCTGAGATCTCTCCTGAGTGACCCTCAGGTTTGCAGAAGGTATGGACGTAGTTGGTTTTGTCCTGATCTCCTGACTTCCTCAGCCTTACTCCCTCAGTTTTGAGCTGGAGGAGATTTCCTATGTATAGAGGGTTGATGAAGATGGTTTTCCCTTTTACTTCAGTGCTTAGGTAGTCGGCGGAGTCACTGGCAACCTTGAGGTTGTGGTAAAACTCCATCACTAGGTCAGGATATGTCTCATCCCTGACCGAGAACAGCCCAGTCCATTCGTTTTTAGAAATCCATTCGGCAAATGGCTGTTCGTTCTGTACAAAGTGCTCCGAAACCCATCTGGAGGGTTCTACCTTCCATTCATATATATTGTCGAAGACCTTGGAGTAGGTCCTGATCTTAACAGCTTTCTCTTTGCCAGAAGTTTGGCCAGTTTTACCCTTGCTCGGTGTAGAAGGGTTTTGTGAAGGTTCATCGGAGCTGGACTTTTGGTGGCCGGCACCGGAGACTTTGAAAGATAACTTAGTCATTCTTTGGAGATGGAGGAATTAGAGGAATTTGAAAGAGAAGAAGTTCTAAGTGATTTCTTTGCCTTAAGAATTGATTAAGCGTAAAGAGTAAAAGATGGGGAAATACCCATAATTTATAGACGAAATGAACGGTGTGGATCTTAATCGAATCCATGTGTCAGTTTTGCCTTGGGATCATGTACCGACAATGATCCTGGCATTTATGACACATTACGGCGAATACGTCATCCTAGGCTATACGCGTGCTTTGCATTTATGCTAACGGATTAATCACTCAGTATTTAGAATGTCAAGCGTTTGATATTCTGAGTGGTCAGTGCAGTATTTAAGGATGATTTTAAGTTCAAGTTCTAAACTAATTTACTCAGCATGCAAGTTTACTCAGTATTGTATATTCAGTTAGTTTCGATGAGTTACTCAGCAAACAATAAATCATTCAGCATTTAATTCACTCAGCATTCATATTCATTTAGCACAGGAATTTACTGAAGAGGATTAAACATACCAATTGCTTCTCTCAGTATGCTGAACTGCTCACGGGCGAGTGGCTTCGTGAAGATATCAGCAAGCTGTTCGTCCGTTGGGACAAAGGTCAGCTTGATCTCACCCTTGAGTACATGGTCTCTAATGAAGTGATGTCTGATGCTGACATGCTTCATTCTGCTGTGTTGAATTGGGTTCTTGGAAAGATCAATTGCGCTTTTGTTGTCACATTTGACTTCAATTATTTTCGTTTGAACACCATAGTCTTCAAGCTGTTGCTTGATCCATAGGACTTGAGCAACACAATGACCAGCAGCAATGTACTCAGCTTCAGTGGTGGACAGGGCTACTGACGCCTGCTTTTTGCTGAACCAGGATACAAGACAGCTTCCTAAGAAGTGGCATCCTCCAGAGGTGCTTTTTCGTTCCAGCTTATCTCGTCCATAGTCAGCGTCAGTGTATCCGATGAGTGTAAAATCATGAGTATTTGGATACCACAAACCTGCGTTCACTGAGCTTTGCAAATATCGAAGGATCCTTTTTACAGCAATGTAATGAGATTCCTTAGGGTTAGATTGATATCTAGCACAGTAGCATACTGAAAACTGAATGTCCGGTCTACTGGCTATCAAGTAAAGTAGAGAGCCTATCATACCTCGATATAACTTGATGTCTACTGATTTACCATTCTCATCAGCACAGAGGACAGTGTCAGTGCCCATAGGAGTGGATATTGGCTTGCAATTTTCCAAGTCATATTTCTTTAAGATCTCCTTGGCATATTTGGCTTGACTGATGAAGATGCCATTCTTTCCTTGTTTAATTTGAAGACCGAGGAAGAAGTTGAGTTCTCCCATCATGGACATTTTAAACTCAGTCTGCATTTGTTTACTAAACTCCTTGCACATTGATTCATTAGTTGCACCAAAAATATTATATCATCAACATAAATTTGGGCTAGCAGGGTATCTTTACCCTTTTTCTTAATGAATAAGGTTGTATCAGCTTTACCCCTGACGTAATTTCTAGTCAGCAGGAAACTGGTCAGCCTCTCATACCAAGCACGTGGTGCTTGCTTGAGGCCGTACAGAGCCTTTTTGAGTTTGTAAACATGGTTTGGGAACTTAGGGTCCTCAAAACCTGGAGGTTGATTTACATAAACCTCCTCGTTTATAACTCCATTAAGAAATGCACTTTTGACATCCATTTGGAATAATTTAAAATTCATGTAAGATGCATATGCACATAATATTCTAATTGCCTCTAGCCTTGCCACTGGGGCAAAAGTCTCACCGTAGTCTATACCTTCTTGCTGACTGTAGCCCTGAGCTACAAGCCTTGCTTTGTTCCTGACTACGTTTCCTTGTTCGTCCATCTTGTTTCGATGGTCTTTTGACTCTTTGGATGAGGCACTAACTCCCATACATCATTTCTTCGAAATTGATCGAGCTCCTCTTGCATTGCGTTCATCCAGAATTCATCGTACTCAGCTTCAGCGAAATTTTTCGGTTCTTGTACTGAGACGAAAGCAACATTGCTGAGGTACTTTCTGAGTTGATTCCTCGTCATCAGGGTATTCCCAGCAGAATCAAGGATTGCACTTTCGGAGTGCCCTCTTGGAATCCTTATTTCTTTGGGTAGATTTATGTCTTGTGCTGTTCCTGTTTCAACAATCTCTGCAGAAGTAGATGGGTCAGTAAAATTAATCTTAGGTTCACTCTTACTCTTGGTCAGCCTTTTCGTGAATGACTCAGTAGCTGGTTCTGGGTCAGCGATGGTTACTGAGTTTGGATCATCTTCGGTCTGTTGGGGTTTAGTGTCCTATAGACAATTGTTGCAGGATACAAACTTATTGTAAATGAATTGTTCTTTATATCATTTGTTTTAATAAGATATATGTTTTATAACTATATAAAGGCAATCCCTTTTAATGCACTAAATAAAGTCTAATAAAAGGAAATCCGTAAGTTTGTTTAAAGTGATTATAAAGTGTTCATACAAGCATGAAGTGAGACAAAACTTTATAATAAACTAATAAACTTAAAACCACCCCAAGTCAAGTGATATGTTTAGGATTGATATATCACTATTGAGACTTGTATGTAACAATGTCTTCTGTCCGACAGAAAGCTGATCTCACAAGCTTCATATATATAGATATCTGGACAGTTACATAGATCCGATGAAACGTCGTTCATCGGGATTGGGGATCCGATTTGAGATAACAGGATGGGTAGATTCGTCCTTGTCACCTGTTCATCTCATTGGTATTGATAGGTATAAATAATCCTCAGACTCAAAGGAATGTTAATGGTCATCCTGAATTACTGAATGTGAGACTTTGATCGCGTGGTCCCACGATCCTTAACAGAGATGACTCTGGGGTGTGAACTGCAAAGGTTGGGTGTCACAGGAGGTAATGTCAGGGTAGTTATACATTGGATTGAGCATTTATCACTCCCGACGAATGGGAGATACGTCCAAGGATCGCTTGTGGAAGACTCGACTCTAAATCCTTGCAAGCTGATAGCTTAAGAGTAGAAATACAGATTTCACTTAACCTATCTATTTGAGTTGACTCGGCCTGTACAAGTAAAACGAACGTCTCGCTATATGTGACTTGACATCATCCATAGTCATAAGATTCAGTTCAAGGATGTAGTTGATAAAGGATCGAATTATACTGTAACTAATACGGAAGGGTTAACGGCAGAATCAACCTGTCTTCTTAACGGACTCTGGGGGAATGATTACGGACATGCCGATAACATGCTCTGTTCATCATTCCGTTATGCAAGGATTAAATATAATTCTTGAAGAAATTAATTTAATAGTTGCATACGGCCAGAAGTAGTAAGAACCTAATGGATCACACATAAGACTTGGAAACAAAAGAGAGATGGATATGATTAATAGATGGAAGCCCAATTGAGCCCAATAAGGCCCACATATAGGAGGGGGTCGAAATTTATGTATATTAGGGGAAGGAATTAATTTATTCCACTCTTCCTAATTTGATTAGGATTGTGAAATTAAATTAATTAAGAGATAATCAAGTTAGGAGTTTTAATTAGATTAATATACTCCTATTATTATCTAACTAGGTTATTTATTATTATCCTAATTATATTGGATATATAGTAAGATAATAATTAGAAATCCTATTCCGAATTGGATTCCTATTAAGTAACCTATTCCTATCTAACTAGGGTTTAGAGACAAGCTAATATATATACCCCTCCTTCACTAGAATTTCGACGAATGCTTCTTCCTCCCCTACTTGAGTTTTTTTCGAAAATTGCATTTAGAGAGAGAAAGTGAATTCCCATCCCCAAGTTCGTGGACAAGAATTCATACGGCTTTCCATCGATTGATTAATCTTATTCATCCCTCTTTCTCTTTGATCTTGTGTTGGTTTATTAGAGGCAATCTATTTTGGTTGCATCTCATAAGGGTTGATTCTAACTTAATCTCACCGTGTTCACGAAAGAAGAAAAACAATCAAAAGGGAGAAATTCGTTTTTCTTCGCCTACATCAGGTCAGTTCACTATTTCGAGGATTCCCGGAGATTGAACCGTCGGATCGTCGCGATTTTTGGACAGTAGCTTCTAGACATATTCTTCCACGTTTCCACCCAAGGGATTGTCGTTCGGAGGTCTGGAAGGTCGGTTTCGGATAGGGGCTGATTGGTAAACAGTTTACATCTCCTTTGAAGTTGTGGGCACTTCGTTTGCAATGGTAGATTGATCATCGAAAGGTATTTCTTCTTATCCCTATTTATATGAAATAATGATTAATGGATCCTATGGTTAAAAGGAAGTAGGCTAAATTTTTTATCTTTTCGCTGCTATACTTTAGCCCTATTTCCAACACGGTCAGCGACTGGTATCTACCTGCGGGGTCGGTTTCATCGAACTCTACATGTATTGACTCTTCTAAAACTTGAGTTCGCTTATTAAAAACTCTGTATGCTTTGCTGTTTGTTGAGTAGCCCAAAAAGATAGCCTCATCAGCTTTTGAATCAAACTTTGCTAAGCTATCTTTGGTATTTAAAATAAAACATCTACAGCCAAAGGCACAAAAGTATCCAATATTGGGCTTTCGTCCTTTCCAAAGTTCATAGGGGGTTTTCTTGAGTATAGGTCTAACTAGAGCCCTATTAAGAATGTAGCATGCTGTGTTAACAGCCTCTCCCCAAAAATACTTTGGAAGTCTATGCTCATCCAGCATTGTCCTGGCTATTTCAACCAGAGTTCTGTTCTTCCTTTCTACAACCCCATTTTGCTGAGGTGTTCTAGGAGCAGAAAAATTGTGGTCAATGCCGCTGGCTTCATAGAATTCAGCAAACTTTTGATTTTTGAACTCTCCACCGTTATCACTACGGATATGTGCTAATTTTAGGTCTTTTTCATTTTCAATTTTTCTAACCAAATTTGAAAATGTCTCAAAAGTCTCATCCTTGCTGGTCAGCAAGATGACCCACGTATACCGAGAGAAGTCATCTACAATGACCAAGGAAAATCTTCTTCCACCCAGACTCAGCGGCTGGACTGGACCAAAGAGATCCAAGTGTAGCAACTCTAACGGACGTTTAGTTGAGACAATGTTTTTACTGTGAAAAGATTGTTTGGTTTGTTTTCCAGCTTGGCAAGCGTGACATAATTGATCTTTTTGAAATTTAAGTTCGGGCAGTCCCTCAACCAATTGCTTTCTTGCTAGTTTGGCCAGGAGGTCCATGCTTACATGACCAAGTCTCCTGTGCCATAGCCAGGAATTTTCTTCCTTTGTTACTAAGCACACAGTTTTTGAAAACTTTTTCTCTAAGTCTAGCATAAAGACATTATCTATCCGAGGGGCAGTTAAAATTAACTCATTTGTTTTACCCTCGTATATTTTACATACAGTAGCATCAAATATAACTTTTCTCCCATTGTCACATAGCTGAGCTATGCTGAGTAAGTTATATTTGAGTCCGCTGACTAGGGAGACAGATTCAATAGTAGGATTACCTCCGATGGTTCCTGAGCCTACTATCTTACCCTTCTTGTTGTCTCCAAAACTTACGCTCCCTCCTCGTTTACGTTCAAACGTGATGAACTGAGTTTCATCACCCGTCATATGCCTTGAGCATGCGCTGTCAATATACCACATCTTTGACTTCTCGGCACATCTCAGGCTTACCTGCATTGTAACTAGTTACTTTTAGGTACCCAATTCTTTTTGGGTCCTGACTTGTTAGGTGCAACAGGTATAACATCATATTTTATTTTATGGTGACATACATGGACAGTATGGCCATTCTTTCCACAGAAGTCACAACTGACCTTCTGTTTAGGATTTTTTACTGACTTGTCAGCACTCTAGTGCTGAGCGTGCCAGCACACCTTAGTGGTGTGTCCTAACTTCCCACAAAAGTCACACTGGACTTTTCGCTGGGGATTCCATCTCTGCCGAGTACCTTGGTACTGAGTTCTCAGAGGAATGTTATTTTTCTTAGGAACCTTTAGTTGGTTCTGGATGGTTGTGACGTCCTTCCTCAGTTTCTTTGAAACTGACTGGACTTCAGAGACATACTCATGCATGATCTTCATGTTATCATGCAGAGTCGAATTGTCCTGAAGAAGGTATCTGAGGTCACTCAGTTTGACCTCTTCCACTTCGTCACAGCGCTTGCTGAGTGCTCTAACCTTTTTATTACACTTCTTAACAAGTGTATAGAGGTCACTCAGGGCATTAACCATATCGTTTCTGAGCCGGGGAAGAGAAATTACCTCATTTGATTGCTCTTCATCATCTGATGCGATGGATGGGTCAGCATGCTCAGAGACGCATGGCTCAGCAAGTTCGTCAGCCATAAAGCATATCTTCGCTGACTCGGTGGCCTCAGTTTCTCTTGATAAAGATTCATCACTGTCACTCCAAGTAGCCACCATTGCCTTCTTCCCACTCTTCTTGTCTTTCCTCAGCGTGGGGCAGTTTGACTTAATATGGCCAGTTTGATGGCACTCAAAGCATGTAATGGTCTTTGAGCTGTCCTTTCTCTATTTGCTGTCGCTTGAGTCAGCCTTATACTTATCAAACTTTTTGTAAGGCTTTTTAGAATATTTGTCGTTCTTCCCGAACAGCCTTTTCATCTTCCTTGTGAACATAGCCATCTCCTCATCATCAGTTGAACTCCCGTCAGTGGAGTCAGCTTTCATGACAAGTGACTTCTGCTTCTTGTCATCAGATTTTTCCTTCACCTCAAAGTTTTTCATGGATATCTCATGGGTCAGCAATGAACCGATGAGTTCGTCATATTTGTAGGTGGTTAAATCCTGAGCTTCCTCAACTACTGTCTTCTTTGCTTGCCAGTCCTTCGGAAGACTCCTGAGTATCTTTTTGACTTGTTCTTCCTCAGTGAAGATTTTTCCAAGTCTCTTGAGCTCATTTGTGATGTTGGTGAACCTTGCGTTCATGTCTGAAATTCCCTCATCATTGTTCATCTCGAACAGCTCGTACAGTCTCATCTGCTGATTCACCTTGGATTCTTTCACTTTATTTGTTCCCTCGTAGGTGACTTCTAGCTTTTTCCAGATCTCTTGTGCCGACTCGTAACCTGAGATTTTGTTATATTCTGCAGCATCGAGCGCACAGTGAAGCATATTGATAGCCGAAGCATGGTTTTGAAGCTTCTTAAGATCATCCTCTGTCCATTTGGCCTCAGCTTTTATAACTGTTTGGCCAACCACAACCTCGATAGGTACAAACGGGCCTTGGACTATAGATAGCCAGGCACTCATGTTTGTAGCCTGAATGAAGTTCTTCATCCTATTCTTCCAGAAGATATAGTTTGACCCGAAGAATAGGGGAGGCCTAGTAATGGACAGCCCCTCAGGCAGTATTTGAGTTGTTTGGTTTCCAGGGAGAAACCGAGTGCTGTTTTCGCCCATGGTAGGGATCAGCTCAAGGTTGTTAGACCTTTTAAAGTGAGCTTTTAAGCTCTGATACCACTTGTTGGTCCATTGTTTAGTTGCAAGTATAGTTCCAAGGGGGGGTTAGGAACTATTTAAACTTTTTTGCAATTTAGGCAGACTTCTTTTTCTAAAAAAGGTTTGAACAGCGGCACTGAGTAAACAGTAAGGTACTGGCTTAGTCAACAGGTGACTAGGTCAGTTTCTTAGCTTGAGTCAGGAGATAGCACTTAGAGTCTATTCCTGAGCTCAGACGTTCAACGCGCACAACTCAACTTGACCTCTTTACTTGGTCAGTTTTGATTATTTAAAGCAAGCAATATAAATAAGGAGTTAAGGTAAGAAATACTTCACTCAGCAGATTTATCCAGGTTCGGCTTCTTCTAAGCCTACGTCCTGTCCCCGGAACACGTTCCGAGATTTCAAATACTCTACTGAGCTCTTTAAAGGTAGAGCCTCAAACCTTTTACAATATCAGCAATTGAGTATGACAAGAGTACCTTCCTCTATACTTCTACTCAATCCTAATCTCTCCGCTGAGTACTTAAAACCGAGTACTCAGCCTCTCCTTTCTATCTCTAGAAATGATAAGTGTTTTGTCCTAATACAAAGATGTGCTAAGACACTTTAGACGATTTACAATCACTCTAGACTTTTACACAGATATTAGAAATGTAGTGTAAGAATTTGGTTTGCTTCTTGCTTGCAGAACTTGTAGAGATTTGGTCAGCGTAATGGCTTGATCAAGTTCTGTGTCTTGTGAAGCTTGTGATGGCACTATTTATAGAGACGTCTGGGTCGTCGGTCATTTCGAATTTCAAAATAACCGTTGGAGGGAAACGACTATGTGTCGTTGTCATCCTGACTTGTACAGAGCTCTCGGCCAATCACAATCGTGTATCTTCTGTCCTCGGTCAGCTCAGCAGATGGTCTCTCCTTTTATGGTAATGTCAACTGGACAGCATACTGTGTCGTCTGAACTTTGCTAAAGGAGGAAACACTTTGTCTGGAAGTTTTCCTTTGCCAGCTGCTGTCTTGTACGCTTTGTCGAGACTACTCAGCAGCTTCATCTTGAAGTTGTTCCCGAAGGTCTTCTAGATCCTTCCGATTGCTGAGTTGCGTTTTGAACAAAAACGGCAACGTCTTGACATACGCGGGCCGAGTGTACTGAGTTGTTTGACTTGGGCCTTGGCTTCCGTAATGGGCTTGGGCCTTTCGATTCTTATGTCTTATAATATTTTAACTCATCATTGAACAAACACATTAGTAGAATTAAATCAAAGCATTTAAACTTAGTGTGTTTAGAATATGTATATATATTATACTTAAACAATTTTGTCAAATCAAAATTATGTGGAAAGGTGTTTCAACAATTTGTACTACCTAAAATTTTATTAATTATTTATTTGGCTTGGACTCGATAATTCTATCAAGCTTCCTACGTATCCCGAACATCTTTTAATCTTTAAATCGGGAATCAAAGCCACGTAGTTCTACCTATTTTAGGTAGTTCTAATAGGTAGTTCACTTAACTTACTATCTCGTTTTAACTTATTGACGCTTTAAATAACACACTAATACCTTAATTGTATATTTCACTTTGTTATAGTTTTTATATATATACATCAGTTTATCAAAACGAATCAAATCGAATAACGTTTTATCAAAACGAATCAAATCGAACAACGTTTTATCAAAATGAATCAAAGCGAATAAACCGCTTTAACAAACCAACTCATAATCAAATAAATCGCTTATAAACCAACTCGTAATCAAATAAATTGCTTTAACAAATCAACTCGTAATCAAACAAACGTAAAACATTATAATTCAAATCATCAAACATTATCAAAATGTAATACAAATTTTGCGTGTGTGTCCATCCTCGAATTCCACCTGTGTAGCTTATCATAACATCAATCATATCAATAATCGAGATATCTCATTCATATCTCGATTTGCCTAACGTTAAGACTACCAGCCGTGCACTCTGGCCATACCGTCCTTAGGTATGGTCTTACAACTTACAACCCTACCCCGGGCAATCCTAGATTTTATCATGACCATTATAAGGTCTTTTTGAAAATAACTTACCCTCATCATTAATCATATGAGTTGTTCCACTAGTGTCAGCATAAAGATAAGGATCAGTATCAGCAAGATTAAGAGCAGCAAGAGCTTGAGGAAAATCTTCATATTGATATGAATAATCAAACCTATACCAGCAATCAATAGCAAGATGATTAGCTTTGCCACAAATTTGACAAATAGATTTGTTACCAGAAGATTCAAGAGCAGCATCTGATTTGGATTGATTATTGATAGCCGAGGATCCTCCGTCACTGTTGGAAGAAAGGCCGACGTTTTTGAAAGAAGGGCTGCTGTTTTGGATTCTAAACCGACCAGCTGGAGTAAATCCTCATCCTCTGGAATTGAAATTGCCACGATTTCCTCCTCCATAACGACCTCTACCACGACCTCTTTGAGAATAAAATGCTTGAGTTTGATCCAGAAAGCTCCTTTCGTCATTGCGATGTGCTGATACAGTTTGTTCATGACCTTGGAGTGCCATTACAAACTGATTAAAAGAGGGATATGGAGGTTTGCTTAGCATAGCAGTCCAAAAATTTATGTATATTCCACCAAGACCATTTGCAAATTGAAAGACTTTGTCTAAATCTGACACAGGCTTTTTAATAGCAGCCAAATTGTCACAAATAGATTTGAATTCTCGTAGATATTCTTCAATAGAGCGAGACCCTTTCTTAATCCCCATTAAGAGATTTTTGAGACTTTGTTCTTTTTCCACTGTGTGAGGAAGGAGTTGTTCATCAAGAGATGACCAAATTTGATGAGCAGTATAATCTTCTTCATAGATTAAACTAATGACATCTTCCTTCATTGTTCCAAGAAGCCAAGATGTAAGAAGACCATCGTTAACCACCCAAACATTATAATCAGGATTGACACTTTCATTTCCCTAGGCATCTCTAATTTTTTCTGCAGGTTTAGTATTTGATGAGACGTGCTGATAAATACCAAGGCTCCGGATCAAAGGAATAACCTGTGAACGCCATAAGAGATAGTTAGTGAGACTTAGCCTGATTGATACCAAGCTAGAACATTGATGGAACTGTTGAATTGTGAGTGCAGATTCTTTTGCCATTATAACAAAGAAAAGAAAATGAACAGCACAGGCAAGAGTTTATGCAGAAATAATTTTGGCTTTAACGAGTTTAAAGCTCTGATACCATGAGAATAATTCAAGGCAATAACTTTTGCTAATTTTTATTAACTAAGAACGTAACCTTTATACACAAAGAAGAGTTGTTGTTCTGTTATACAACTCTGTAATTCAAATTTTAAAAATACAACTAACTGACTGATAAGAGATAAGAGATAAAATAAACAAAGACTTGTATTCTTATCATTCTTCTATTTGACTATTGTGATCTGTTCATTCTTCTATTTGACTATTGTGATCTGTAGAGATATGCTTAACATCGAAACCATAAATCATAAAAATATTCAAATATTTCAAATAATATATATAGTCTTCAAAATCCATAAAATTTTCATAGTTTAATAATTCACCAAGCTTTAAGAATTAAAGTCACTCAAAACTTAAATAAATTTTTAAATAAAATACTTCCATAACTTAGTTTTACCCGAAATAGTTACATGTATTATTACCGGTGTAACATTAAACCGATATCGTAAGTCTATTTGAACTAATTTTCCATTCAAATTCTTGTATTAATTTTATATTCAAATTTATACCGACTCTAATTGGTAAATATCGGTATTAGTCATTCTAATTTATAATTCGATAAATTAATATCACTTAATTATTATAAAATTATAATTTAAACCAACATTTTTATGAGACTATTTATATTCGTTACCGAAATTATAAACTATACACTAAACTGGTATCGTAAATTTATATTGTTAATGCTGACCAAAGGTTCAGTTAGACTCGTTAAACCACGTTAAACTAGGAGTATATTCGTCCTAATTTCATATTCAACTTATTCAACTACTTTTACATTTCAAATTATTGATAAACTTTAAAATGATCAAATATTCTTATTGGTCCATTTTGGACTATGAGATAGTAATTTTAAATCAACCTAGTTAATTTAGACTAATTATACTTTCAAACTTGTTACCCGACTAAAAGTCTTAATAAGGAAATTTACTTCGATAAATCTAAATGGCAAATTGTCTAACATTTATATTTTATTAGTAATTCATAGACGTTAAATTATTAATCATAAATCTATTAAAATTTGACGAAACTATCGAAACCGAACTTACTCAAAATCATACCTAGAGCACTTGAAAATAATTTAGATATAAAATACAATTATTTAGATATAAATTACAATTACCGAAATATTATCGTTGGTTACCGAAAATTTACCGATATGATCCGTTAATAGCTGACAGTTGATCCGAATCCCGTCGGAATATCTAGGGCACTAAAAAGAGTCTATTTCCGTTTTTATTTCCTCCCTAAACCCTCTCCATAATTCATAAAATTGGCCAAATTAAAAACAAAAACACTTGCTATCTATTCCCCTCTTTAAATATGGATATTAAATTGATAATTTAATATTAACTAATTAATTAGTTGACACATGGAGGACACATGTATCTCATATATTTTTTTTTTGTTTAAATGGTTGACACATGGATAACACTTGTAGACAAAATATACTCAATAAAAGTTCCCAATATATATATAAATGATACAACTTGTGCACTTAATTATATTTTTCTTTCTTTTACCTATTGAATCCGTAAATTATATATATATATATATATATATATATATATATATTCTTTTCCATTTTATAATATATAATTCTAATACTTACTACTCTAATGACTAGGTTCACATTAGATGAATGTAAGACCAATATATTATTTAAATTAATTAATTGTCTTTAATTATTCTTCACCTTTTTATTTTTTTTCTTTTTAAATTAATTTGAAATTTATTTTCAAATATAACTAACTACCTAACTTACGTATAAGTATATTAGTAATTGGAAAATATTAATTTTGATCCTTTTAATCTTATCCTTTTATAAAACTAACCCAAAACTTTTAATTTACACTTAAAAAACATTAAAATAACTTTATAATATATTTCAATTCATAAATAATTAACGTTATCTATTTCGAAAAATAAAATTTTGGACACGGATATTACAACCGAGGCTCAAAAGGTACCGTTAGCATCGTTTCACCTAGAGGGTGAAGCTAGTGAATGGTGGCAGTCTCTAAAAATTGCGTACAAAGAAGAGAGCATGGAGATATCATGGGCCATTTTTTTTGGAGGAGTTGTGGGCCAGGTTTGGTGAAGCAGATAGGGTCCTTGCGCGAATACCAAAAAGAGTTTGAACGCCTAAGGAACCGAGTACAAGGATGGACTCAAAAGGCACTGATATAATTAGTGGAATGGTTTTTGTGTTTTAAAGTTAGAGTTTGTTGCAATGAAACTAATTTTGTTCTAAATTAGTAAATGAATATGTTGTTCTAGACATGTGCACCTAGTGATGTTTAATTTCCAATTCCAAATGATTATTTGGAGTTTCTCATATTTGGAGTTTGCCCTCGAATTCCATTACTAGCCAACTAAGAGTAGTTTAAGCTTCCCTATAACTTCGTCGCCACATTAAAGAAAATTAGGGATAAGATATGTTTTTTTCCTTCCACTAGCTCCACTCTTTCTTAACTCTAGATTTCCACGGGTGGGACTCAATCAAACTGTTCTTCTAAAAATAATGGGATACTGACAACACCAAAGAAATCTTATTTTTATATTTAGTTTCAGACAAATCAATCTACTTAATCTTATAATTAATAAATTTTAATAACTTTTTTTAATTGCAATATCCTTTCAAAAACCGAGCACAAACATAGTATGCATATCATGTGATTTTATTTTGTTTAATCCATTATTTTTCTCAATTAAGTACTTATAAGCCTAACTCCTTCCAAAGTCGTTGAAAAAAATAATGATTTTGTCCTTATCTTATAAAACAAGTTAATTTTGTCCATTCATAATCTTTTTGTGATTTTTATTTTGATAATAGAAAATTTGATTTAATTTTATCATTTTCAAAATAATTTCGAATAAAACGTGCCCACGGAATTTATTAGAAAATGATAAAATTGAACAACTATTTTGCGGCAAGGATAAAAATTAAGTCATTTTATAAAATGAGATGGAGAATCCCAATAACCTGAAGATTAAAAGTGAGGTTTTCCTAAAAATAAATTTGATCCAAATTAAAATTATATATGACTCGACAACACCACACGTAATCGATACTATCCCGATTAGGTTAATACGAGATTGATATGAATTTTTTTGGGTTGGACTACGGTTTAATCATTTTGACACTAATTCGAAATTGACAACACATGATCGAAACACAAACTCAATAATTGCAACATGTGATATTTATGTTGTAAGTTTTTGTACATTTTTTAATTGGGATAAGGGTCAAATTTAACCATAACACTTCAATCAAAGTGCATATTTAGCCCCTAACATATGAAGTGATGCAAATTAAATCCTAATTTTTTCAAGCAAGACCAATTTTAGCCAAACACTGTTGAAAATTTAAAAAGATTGGTTTACTGTTATTTAATTGTCACATCGTATCTTCCAAATAAGTTTGTCAATAAATCGAAGCAATTTCATATATTTTTTAATTGTTGTTTATAACTATATTAATAGCCCTGTAATATTTTACACAATTTGATAAAAAAAAATTGTGATTAATTTATATGTAGCAGATTTAGTTTTTAGCATTTTAGCAGAATTTTTACAATTTTTTTAGTAATAAACTAATAACCTAAAGTGGTAGTAAAATACTAATAAAACATGTTTTTTATAATTTTCGATAACGTAGGACTAAAATTGATCTTACTTGGAAATATTATACTTAAATTTGCACCATTTTGTACGTTAAGGTTAAATCAACACTAAACTTAAAAATATTAGGGTTAAATTAAAGACTATATTTGGCCCAAACTCTTGCAGTGAGAGACACCCTGTGTCACATGTAAAAATAAATAAAATAAATTATAGGTAAATACTTATGAACTTTTAAAAATTTAGAGAACAATTGAAGTTTTGAGGCTTTCGAATTTAATTATATAAAGATAGAAGTTATTAAATGCAATTGGACAAAAATATGAGGTTACTAAAGATAATTAGACAAAAATAGAGGGTGTAATTTAAAACTTTAAAACTTTAGGGAGTAGGTGAGGTTTGAGAGTAAGGGATGACATCACCTATATAACTGGACTTACACCTTTGCTCTTCTCAATCGCCGAATAGCAATTATGGTTACCCAATGTTCATAGATATCTCCTCTTTGAGATCTGAATAGCAGATAACCCTTATATCAATTATGGACACTGTTAGGATTAGGGTTTCTCTTCTCCGGAAAGTGGGGTAGTCAAATCTATAGAAATCAATGGTTAGAATTATGGTTTATCTTCTCTATCAAGTTAGCATTCAACAATGCTTATAGGATCTCATCACTAACTGCTCGTTCGTCGGGTAAATTTCCAATGAGAATCAAGCTTAATTCGGTAGAAACCCTTCCTCAAGAAAGAAGGGAGGAGCATCAAGTGATGGTTATGAACCCTACAAAATCATCTTCCAGATTTTGAGTGAGAATTTGAGGATTGTAATTGTGATTTCAATAGATCTATTGTTAAATGTGTTTGCTTATGAGTGGCTTACATAAGCTGTCTGATGTGTTCTATGATGATATGATATGATTATTTGAAACCCTATATGTTTGTTTTAAACTGGATATGCTAATTTTTGTTATTAGATGTTCCTCTCTGGTGTGTTTTTCTATCTAACCTATCTATCTGATGTGTCAGGATGATATGATTACTTGAAATTAAAACCATAGGTTTGTTTATGCTTTTTTTGTTATGATAAGTTTTTTGATACAAATCAAGATTGTTTGTTATTTGCTGTGATGAGACTATGCTAGTGATGCTTGATCTGAATATTATCTAAATTTCATCAGACAATTATCTTTGTTGTAATTTCATTCATTTCCAACTAGTTGAGATTGCGGCTTTGGGAGTAACCATTTTTAGCTTAATTTGCAATGGAGAAAATTGCAGAGTCCAAATCGTGTTTGTTCATTTAGTAAAACATTAGCAATTGTTCATTTTAGTTTGGCAATGCTAGATATTTCTCTCAAAATACTAATTTGTTGTTTGTAACAAATGATCACGAAGTTGTTGGCGTCTGATTTTCTGAAATGGTATTATTGTTTTGCTTCAATTCAGTTGCCTACTTTTAGGCAGATTGATTCAACTCATGTACTTTTTATGCTTCTCCTGTATTCTTGTTTGGTATTTTCTAGTAGTAATTCATTGCATTTGTAATGACTATATTATATGGCTATTTTAATTGTTTGATGAACACCGAATGAATTTAAATCCATTGAACATCTTAATCTATTTCCATTGTTTCCAAGTAAAGAGAGTGAATTATGAGATGCGCATTTTTGAGGATTATATATGTGTTGTGTTGCATTGAAACTGAATTTGAAACGAAATGCTGGAAAAGAAAATGTAAAAATGTAACTTGCTGGAAAAGAAAAATGTCTCCGTCCGTATCAGAAATGGAAGGATGATTTGAGCCATGTTAGGAATTCAATTCTTACGTTTATTGGCTTTTTAGATGCTTAATTAATTTCGATTTAGGAAAACTTATGCGCAATAATCAGTGATTCATCAGAGAAAGAGAAAGGAATTCTTGTTAGAATATTTAGATTCCATTGAGACAAGATGAAGATAATAATAAATAATTAATTAATTATAAAACAGATGAAGAAATTAATTCTATTTTTATAGTTGTTTGGTCTTTGATCTACATGTTATAGCCATGAACTGGAAACCTTTTTTGGTTAATTTGAAAAAGTTTGAGACTGATGTTGGTTGAAGTTGATATGTTCTCGTACATGATGAAATCTAACTCGGTTGAGGGCATTTCTTAAAAGCAAATGCCTTTATGTGGATGTCTTAGATTATCCATTTGTTTTATTATAATTAAAACCGCATCCTGCTTTTAGATCGTGATCCTTATTTTTGCATCCTGTCTGTAGTTAGTGGAAATCCAAAGCAAGGAGATTCAGATGGCGATGATTGCTGAAAGATTTTTTTTCTAAAAAAGATGGACGCAGCAATGGAGATTCAGATGCTCCATCATCTGGTTGCTGCAAGAAGAAATGGTGGTCATCCAGCTTTAATGTCCAATCACTATGTGCCTTGACAAGAGTGATGGCTTTGACAAGTTGTTGTGGCAAGCATATGTTTCTGCTAATAAATTTTTTGCATCCTGTCTGTAGTTAGTGGAAATCCAAAGCAAGGAGATTCAGATGGCCACTACAACTACAAGAAAACAGCTAGTTAGCTACCGCAGCTTTGGTAGCTGATGCGGTAGCTAAACACGTTTACCGATTGAATTTAGCAGGATACCGACCAAAAGCAATCAGTCGGTAAAGGCTTAGTCGCTGGACAAATGCCGACCATTTTCTGAAGATAGTCGCAGACAATAGCGACTACAATTTTGGTCGCTAATCATTCGCAATATCACCGACTATAGTTTGCGACCAAATGTAGTCGCTAATGGGTAAAATTGACACGTAAGCGTATTTGTTTACTGACGAATTTCTGATAGAATTCTGTCTGTAATGGGCAAGATGGAAGCATCATCTAATTGGTTTACCGGCGCATTTCTGACGGAAATTCTGTCGGTAATTTATTTATTTGTAATTGATTAGATAGAATTGTAATTACAATTACGATTATTAAATATGATTATAAACAAGTTTTAACCTTCACAATAAATTAACCATAATACACGATATTCACGAAAGCTAAAAATATATATAGAAATAATTAATATTTAAAGTTCAAATATGTCCAAATATATATGGTAGCTCATAAAATATCATAATCTAGGTTAACCTAACATATTAGGTCAAAAATTTATATGATAAACTAAAAAAATTAATCTATAAAGTTGAAAAGTATGAACCTACAAGGAATGGCACGACCATTACCATTGGAAGAGGGATCCATTTTCCAATACGTTTAGGGGTCAGGTCTCTCAACAAGTTTGCTGCTATAGCAAACCCGAAAAATGCACCACAATGCTGCAGACAATGCTGTGAAGAGCAGAGAACCCTTCTACTCCGAGAATCGCCATGTCAGGATTGCATAAGGAGCTTTATACTGCCCATCAGGATTGCCTACATCAAAAGCTTTGTAGAAGAGAAAGAACGTAAGAGGAGCTACGACACAGCCTATTGCAGTCCCAATCGCCTGGCTAACAAGCATTGAACGAGGCGAAGTGAGAGTCAAATGACCCGTCTTGAAATCATGCATCAAATCAAAAGATATTGAAACAATGGATTTCCTCAACCCACACCCTACCAATCCGGCAACAACTCCGTCATTCTTCCCTGCCATGGCTGCTAGCACAAAGAGAGCAACCTTTCCGTAGTTGTATGCCATATTCATATCAGTCAGACCAGCTCCATAAGCATTGCAGAAACTCAGAGGTGGTGCTAGGATGTATGCAACAACACAAAGTACCATTTTAGCTCCGAAAACATGAGAGGAATTGCAATGATGGAGACCATGGAGAATGCAGCATACCCTAAACAAGCTACCCAAATTGGAATTGTTTCTCCCCTAAAAACCTCATTTCGTGGAAGATCATCAGGAACTTGATCCTGCTTTTGAGAAACTGAACAAAGAAATAGAAATGCAAGAGTTCAATATCATCACAAGCCTGATTATGCTTTTCGGAAACCAAAATTATCAAATTTACATGGAGTAACAGCTTACAAGTTTTGTGTTTGCCATTCTTGAAATGGAGTATCTTGAAAAATTTGTAAAGGCCATCTCCTAGGATCAGAGCAATAGAAACAAAAACTTTGTAACCATTTAAACTCTTCATACTGCTTGGTTTTAAACTAGCAGAGTATCAATCTCCTTTAAGGCCGTCTATCTGCAGCCACATGACTCCCAAGAAATCACAGCACCAAGAAGCAAAGACAAATTCACAGTATGGGAACAGATCATTCGAGCTCCCACATAAGTCATGCTGTAATCGAAGTAAAATCTGTAGAGTTCATTTTCATTCATCAATTAAAATGCAAAATTAACACAAGACAAAAGCTACAATGTTGCAATAAAGTATAAGCGGACTAACGGGTTTCTCCACGCTTTCAATCTGAATGTTGGGAATTGAACAAATCCACATCCTTCTCCACCAGCATAGAACCATTGAAAGAATGCCCAAATGAAGCTTATTGACAAAAACTTCATGAACCATTGAACCTGCTTCCTGTAACAAGAGATGATGTGTTAATACATATGTTTGACCCTTAATACATATGTTATGTTACAGGCAGTGAAATAGAGTATCTTGAAAAAAATTGTAGAGGCTATCTCCTAGGATCAGAGCAATAGAAACGAAAACTTTGTAACCGTTTAAACTTTGTAAATTTGAACCTAAAATA
This sequence comes from Euphorbia lathyris, assembly GCF_963576675.1. Lineage (NCBI taxonomy): Eukaryota > Viridiplantae > Streptophyta > Magnoliopsida > Malpighiales > Euphorbiaceae > Euphorbia > Euphorbia lathyris. The sequence continues at coordinate 4,086,659 of NC_088915.1, read as the reverse complement.
AAAATAAAATAAACATTTCCAAATCAATCTATTTGATTTGAAATGAGATTCAAGTTCTTTTTATCTATCTGTAATAACTATACAAAGAAAATAAATATACTTATATCCATTTACTTCTTGTTCTTTATCACATGTTTCTTCTCTTGTTCCTTTATGACTAGGAATCTCCTGTTTCATTTGTTGTTGGGATATGAATTGCACACAAAACAGATGAAATTGCAAGGATGAGACAGGGCAAAACCACCCCTCTCAAGGGTGGTTCTTGTGGCTGGGATGCAACAGCTCCCCAAGCCCACCCTTGCCTAGAAATCGCCAGCACAAATGTCAAAAATGTATCTATTCAATTTGCTAGTCATTCTAATCGTGTACATATATTCAACAGGTTCTGCATTGAAGTTGCTTGCATTGCATACCTGAAGAGAAGCTCATCATTTCTGACCATCAGCAGCTTCACTATCAGGCTCACCAATCCAACCCCACAAAACACTGAAACAGAATCGTCATCGAGAAATGAACAGCAATTCATTTACAATGTGAAACATGAGAATCAAGTAATATCCAAAACCAAGCAACTACCAAAGTAAATTGATGAAAATCGAAGCAAAATCAGTGAGTGAAGGCAATAAATAAAAATGCAGAATAAAATCAAAGCACCGTTTAAAATAAATTAAAATGCTAGATTGTGGTAAGGATGCTGAAAACAGGGATGCTACACTTGTAGTTTCTAGTTACGGCCTCAAAATTCCACAAGGCAATACAGATCCAAATTCAACAACAAAAAAAAAAAAATCAGAACCTTCATTTGAAAAGTGAAGTGAAAAACATAATATGTTCCAAGCTGTCATAACACCATATTATCATTGCATCCAATGCACTGATATATACAACACAAATATTGCTGACCTGAAGCATAAAGTATACCACTAAAGCTTTGACAATGTCTCCAGGGCGAAATGATAAATGCATATCCACTTTAACAAATTTCAGTTGCTCTCACGTCTTGTTTCCTGTTAAAAAAAATAAGCTGATGATCGCTCTAACAATGAGGCTGTTATATCCAAATAGAAAACATGATCGTACAATTGTTTTACGGTAAAGGAGCAGGAAGGTTTACTAAGAGGTATATTTTTTATTAGCTAAGTCATAATTCAATATGCATAACGCCATGGTGGAATTGAAGAAATTAAATTGAATTCACATCAATTTTTAGTTGGAGTAATAAAAAGGGTTTAATGATCAGTACTGAAATTGCAACAAGAGTCTAAAAACCCAACCTAGAAAACATAAACACCATACCTTGTTAGCAAGAATAGCTTGCCTAATCATCTGATTCTCTCTTCTGCGGATACCTTCAAAGTAGAATATAGGGTTCTGCATTATCTCCTGACTTGTTCCTCTCTGCGGCTCTTTTGCATCTCCATTCGCATTAAGCTGCCCTAACCCTACAGATACAGCTGATGCTTTGGTATCAAGACCACTTGAACTCTTGTGATTTGAATTCAAGAAACCACTTCACTTGCTTCATTTTCATCCAAAGAGATACTCGAAGGCAAACTAGACTTCAGATGGTTTACATCCGAACTGTCCAACAAATGCAGCGCATTAAGTAGACACTGGCGGGCAAGGGATAAAGAGAGCGTAGGCTGTCCGTAGCTGCCCAACATCACATCATCCCTATTGACCGAATCCATGTAACCATTTCTAGCATTCCCATTTTCTATTGCAAGATGCCTCCATTTCCCCTTGCCAATAACATAACTGTAATCTCTGTTCTGTCTGTGGCATTTAGAAGTCCCTTCTCTAAGGCCATCAGACAGCATTCAGCAAGCCGAAGCCACAATATAGGAAGGTTGTAAAATAATTAAAGTTGCTTTCTGGAAGCAGAGAGCAGCAAGTAAAGGCTTCCCACAAAGCCAAGTGTTGTATTCCACAATTGTATGTGATGAGAAGAGATTTGTCTTGTGAGAAATTCATCAGCTTCAGAGGTTTGTCCTTCCAAAGAGATGAACTGCTACTTTGTGCCTTCCAAAGAGTTTCAATGTGATCAAATCAAGTATAGTCCAGCCTGTGATGTGAAAGGCCTGAAATATTCAAGAAATCATTGCTGGAACAACAAATAATAATGTCCAGAACAACACTATGCAGCAAAGTACTTTAATACTCATTTCCTAATTTTTATGTCCAATAGGAGATAATGGCAAGTAAATTTCCAATTGCAATCTTTTCCCAGGACCAAAAAGGTTTTTTTATAGATTATTCAGAAGTGCAAATTACCACAATTTGAGGAAGTCTAATCAAGACAGTTATTCTTCACGTTCTGAGAAGAACTTCAATCGATTTTAGTCGATATCTTAATAGCTATTAAAGCTCTATCTGGCTTGGAATTAAGCCAAGGTCTGGCTCGAACCACCCAATCAAATGCTTTCAGAGGCAAAAGAAGGGTCTTGGATCCAGGTAATGTCTTGGCCTATATCTTAAAAATTAAGTGATAGTTTAGATCCCTTTTATTTGGGTACAAAATTGCAACTCAAGTAATTAAATTCTTAATAACATGCAATATTGAGTCTAAAATGTCTCAGGATAGTTTAGATCCCTTTTTATAATGATTGCATTTCCACTAACTTAGCCTAATGTAATCCTAAACAGCAGTTGTTTCTTCCTACCACTACTCATTTTCCATTAAAAAGTGTAAATGCAAGCAATAGAAGAGTGAGAACAACAAGAGGCAGCAACACACAGAACAAGTTTAACAAGTTTTTGTAACCTTTCAACAGCAAAATCATGTTCTAAGAACAGACAGAACAAGCATGGTTGCTGAACAAAATACTAATATAGGTTATAATAAAATGAAATTAATATCAAATTCTTTACTAGAGATATAAACACTTATTTACCAAATTCTTTACTAATAAATTGAAATTTCATCAAACATAATGTAATTATAGCTAAATGGATGAAAAACACCCAAAGAGAATGGGATTACCTCCAGAAATTATTCTTAACTTTCTCCAAAGCCTGACTTCTCAAAGTTTCAATTCTTCTCTTTTCATTTCATCGATTAAAACTTTTTGCAATTATTAATGCTACCAAACAGAGCTATCTTCATGAAAAGAAAAAAAATTAGCATTAATAAAAATAACATTCAAAACCCTAATCCACAAAAAAAAAAACAAATAGAAACCTTCACCCCATAAGCTAATCGAAGAAGGAGGCTGTATAAAATAGAGAGGGTTTAGGTCGGAGGTCTGAAAAAAGAGGGTTCAGATTCAAGAAGAAGAGTTGGGAGGGATTAACTTTATGGCTTAGGTTAGGGAAGATGCGTTCGAAAACAGGAGCAGAGGAAAGGCGGGGGCCTTTGGTCGGCATATGAACGCCGCTCATGAGGCGCCTTAGGACTTAGGTCGGAAGAAAAAACGAGGAGAGAAGAGTGAAGAGAGAAGTTGAGGGAAGTAAAACAGAGGAGAGAGATACGTAGAGAGAGTCTAAAGGGTTTTACTTACTTTTAATTCAATTTAATTTTTTTTCTTTTTAATATATATTTTTTTGGATTTTCCTGTCTTGCCACTAAGACTTGGTCGCTGGGTGAAATTTGCAGTAGGTGCAGTGGGCGCCAATTTTACCGCCTTCTGCAGCGACTGAGCAAAACTATGGGCGACGAAATAGTCGGTATTTAGCTACCAATTTGTATCTGGTCGCTAAAAACAGTAGCGAGCAAGCTATTTTCTTGTAGTGGGCGATGATTGCTCAAAGATTTTTTTTCTAAAAAAGATGGACGCAGCAATGGAGATTCAGATGCTCCATCATCTGGTTGCTGCAAGAAGAAATGGTGGTCATCCAGCTTTAATGTCCAATCACTACAAGAAAACAGCTAGTTAGCTACCGCAGCTTTGGTAGCCGATGCGGTAGCTAAACACGTTTACCGACTGAATTTAGCTGGATACCGACCAAATGCATTCAGTCGGTAAAGGCTTAGTCGCTAGACAAATGCCGACCATTTTTTGAAGATAGTCGCAGACAATAGCGACTACGATTATGGTCGCTAATCATTCGCAATATTAACGACTATATTTTGCGACCAAATACAGTCGCTAATAAGCAAAAATGACATGTAGGCGTATTATTTACCTACGAATTTGTGACAGAATTCTGTCGGTAACAGGCAAGATGGAAGCATAAACAGATTGGTCTACGACGAATCTCTGACGGGCATTCTGTTGTAATTTAGTTATTTGTAATTAAATCTTTTATATATAATTGTAATTCCAATTAGGATAATAAATTACAATTATAAATATATTTTAACCTTCACAATAAATTAACCACAATACACAATATTCATGAAAGCTAAAAATATAGATAGAAATAATTAATATTTCAAGTTTAAATATGTCCAAATATATAAGGTAGCTCACAAAATACCATAATCTAGATTAACCATATTAGGTCAAAAATCTATATGATAAACTACATAGTTAACCTACAAAGTTGCAAAATATGCACCTACAAGGAATGACACGACCATTGCCATTGGAAGAGGGATCCATTTGCCAATATGCTTAGGGGTCAGGTCTCTCAACAAGTTTGCTGCTATAGCAAACCCGAAATATCCAACACAAAGCTGCAGACAATGCTGTGGAATAGCAGAGAATGCATGAGGAGCTTTATATTGCCCGTCAGGATTGCCTACATCAAAAGCTTTGTAGAAGAGAAAGAACTAAGAGGAGCTACGACACAACCTATTACAGTCCCAATCGCCTCGGTAACAAGCATTGAATGAGGCGAAGTGAGAATCAAATGACCCGTCTTGAAATCATGCATCAAATCAGACCAAAGAGCAACCTTTCCGTAGTTGTATGCCATATTCACATCAGTCAGACCAGCTCCATAAGCATTGGAGAAGCTCAGAGATGGTGCTAGGATGTATGCAACAACTACAGAGTACCATTTTAGCTCCGGAAACATGAGAGGAATTGCAATGATGGAGACTATAGAGGATGCAGCATACCCTAAACAATCTACCCAAATTGGAATTGTTTCTCTCCTAAAAGCCTCATTTCATGGAAAATCATCAGGAACTTGATCCAGCTTTTCAGAAACTGAACAAAGAAAAAAAAAGCAAGAGTTTAAGATCATCAGAAGCTTGATTATGCTTTTCGGAAACCGAAATTATCAAATTTACATGGAGTAACAACTTACAAGTTTTGTGTCTGCCATTCTTGGCTGCTGCACTTATGTTACAGGCAGTGAAATAAAGTATCTTGAAAATTTTGTAGAGGTCATCTCCTAGGATCAGAGCAATAGAAACAAAAACTTTCTAACCATTTAAACTCTTCATGCTTGTTTTGAAGTAGCAGAGTACGAATCTCCTTTAAGGTCGTCTATCTGCGGCCACATGACTCCCAAGAAATCATAACACCAAGAAGCAAAGACAAATTCACAGTATGGGAACAGATCATTCCAGCTCCCACATAAGTCATGCTATAATCAAAGTAAAATATGCAGAGTTCATTTTCATTCATCAATTAAAATGCAAAATTAACACAAGACAAAAGTTACAATGTTTTAATAAAGTACAAGCGGGCTAACGAGTTTCTCCACGCTTTCAATCCGGATGTTGAGAATTGAAAAAATCCACACGCTTCTCCACTAGAATAGAACCATTGAAAGAATGCCCAAATGAAGCTTATTGAGAAAAACTTCATGAACCCTTGAACCTGCTTCTTTGTAACAAGAGATGATGTGTTAATACATATGTTTGACCCTTAATTAAGCATTCAAATCTTAAGAATTTTAATGTATTGAATACCTAGCCATCTTGTCTCCTTTGGGAGTGTGGAAACCATTGATGAGAACTGCAGTAGCTGTTCCGCTTGGATAACTTAATTTGTAGTCTATTATCATAATCTGGTAAAGATAAACAATTACAAATCAATACAATACAATCATGGAATCTTAGTCTACGTTGCACAAATGATTTATTATCTAAATATTTTCATATCTAATTAGCAAGTATAAGACGAAAAAGACTTGCAGTTAACATAAATAATGAGACTTTCCCCAACCAAACCAAACCAAACAGACTAAAAACAGGTATTTCAAGCTGTTACCAGATTCAACTTTTGGCTGAAAAATTGAACAAAAACCATTTAGTGAAGTACAAGAGTATGACAAGAGTATGACATAATTGACACTAAATGTCGAAGAATATCAACTAAGGCATTCAAGGTCACATATACTGTCAAAGTAGAATAAGTTCAGACAAAGGAGGACAATCCATTAGAGTGATCCAGCTTTTAACCGGAACAAAATAAGAATTGAGGTGCATGGTCAGAAACTCCCATTCCCAAGAAGTACCAACAATAAAGAAAGGAAATGCAACAACAAAAATTGCATAATATTAGAAGAACCATATTACAATCTTATGTATAAGCATGAATGATTTTTCATCGATATGAGATCCGATGATTTATAGATGAATTCATTAGGCATCCACTTGTTCATTTGGAGAACCAAGAAATTTTGGCTTCTTCTTCTTTAGGGGGGTCCTACCCTGTCTTCTTCCTTTCTTTATTTCTATGTTTTCCCAAACAACAGCTAAACAACCAACTAGCAGGAATCAAACAACCAACTAGCAGGAATCAAATCAGAGGCTGACGAAAAGAAAGAGAAAGAAGCCCCAAACTGAAATCATGTAAGCTATTACAGCAGAGAATAAGGAGAAAGACGCTCAGATTGAAAAATAGAGTTTGTCCAAGCAAGTTAAATCGCATATCAATTTAAGTAAGTTCACATGGTCAAGAGATCACTTTAATTAAGTTTAGATATTAATAGGCCACTTTAAGCAAGTACAAGACACTAATAATTCACTTTAAGCAAACTTAAGTACCCAATTGAATTATTTGGCCAAGTACAAGGGTCTGTACTAGTAGGAAATATATCAAAACTGAACATTGTGATAGAGTCCACGTATAGCTTTGATACTCAAAACATCAAAGTTGATCAAAGGAAACAAGCAAAAGGAAGGAAGCATGAAGGTTTCTCAAAATAAAAGGATACTGAAATTGTAATTCTCCATCAAGTATTACAAAAGTTACATGAGGATCAAAGAATTGATGAGCAATTTGAAAAAAGAAACAAGCAAAGAAATCTTATTTAACATAGCCAAATAAATACGTATACTCAATGAAATGTGATAAGTAACCAATGAAATTTAAGAGGTAAGGTACTCATCTAGTAAATTATCATGTTATTAGCAAAAACGGCTATGTAAATAAGAATGAGCATATGAAATAATATTTAGCAAGAACTATAATACACATCTTTCTAATATCAAAACTATATTTGTTTAGCATGCCCAAGAACCAATTAAGTGAATATCAGAGCCTGCCTAAATCTAATTAAGTGACATAACAAGGGTAAATTTCATGAATGGTGTACAACCTTTACCACATTTCACACTTTGGTGTACATCCTTCAATTTGTCTCACTAATATGTACGAACTTATAAGTGACCTCCCACTATGGTGTATGACAGGTAAAAATGACCGGTCAACCCAAAGTCAACGCACCAACTCATCCATTTTTACTTTATTCATTTATAAAATGGGACCCACATATATTGTAATTACAAAAATACCCTCTTTCTAAATAATAAAAAACACTATGTTCCCATCTTTTCATCTCTCTCCATCTTTCCTATTTTTTTTTTCAGGAAATGCTTCTTCCTTCTCCATTTCCTTTTCTCTAACTCCTCTCTCTACCTTATTTCTTCATTTAATGCTCTTCTTCATTTCCTTATACTGACTTTCGAATAATCTCTTCAGAAGGAAGCTCCAGCGTGGTCTTGCCCAACCTTCATCTCTGCATAAATCAATATCCCCCATTAACAATCAGCTTTACTCAGTAACCAGTACTTACCTAAAAGAGTTGAACCCTATGCTAACAGATTTTGTAAATTATATATAGCCTAATCAATAGAACTATTAAATTCACACCTATATATGCTCCAATCAATTTGATTTATAAAACTGCTCCTGGAAATTTTGAATTAGTTTGGTTTATGGGTAATGGATTCTCGGATTTGTTTTTTATTTAGAAAATTAATAGTAGACAATACTGGCAATTTAACAAGCAGGTGATATGCATTATAAGACAATAAACAACAAAGGAGAAAGAGAAAAGGTGCGTTGAAAATGATAATACGAAAACCGCCGCGGTCCGTGCGCTTAGCTTGAACGATATTCGAAGATATGAATTCAGAGGCTTCGCGTGCTTCTTTCAGGAGCCTTTGGATCTCAGTCTCAGAGGAGACATGGCGATTTTCCTTCAATTTGTTCCTAACCTATACGGCTGGCGCTTTCAACATCAATGTGTCACCAGCGAATGAATTCCGAGTTGCTCGTATCAGAGCTATGTACGAGATTAACGTTTCTCCTCTCATCATTTCTGATCTCCCTCTCAGCCACAACACAAAGTCTACCTAATTTTAACTCGGATAAGTTTTTAAATTGTGATTTGATTATAGCTCTTTTAGATTTGGGATTTAGCAAAATTAAATGAAGAAATAAGGTAGAGAGAGGAGTTAGAGAGAGAAGGAAATGAAAAAGAAAGAAGCATTTGCAGAAAAAAAAGATTGAGAAAGAAATGAAAATAGGGAGACATAGTGTTTTTTAAAAGTGAGGTTTTCCTAAAAATAAATTTGATCCAAATTAAAATTATATATGACTCGACAACACCACACCTAATCAATACTATCCCGATTAGGTTAATACGAGATTGATATGAATTTTTTTGGGTTGGACTACGGTTTAATCATTTTGACACTAATTCGAAATTGACAACACATGATCGAAACACAAACTCAATAATTGCAACATGTGATATTTATGTTGTAAGTTTTTGTACATTTTTTTTATTGGGATAAGGGTCAAATTTGACCATAACGCTTCAATCAAAGTGCATATTTATCCCCTAACGTATGAAGTAATGTAAATTAAATCCTCATTTTTTTCAAGCAAGACCAATTTTAGCCAAGCGCGGTTGAATATTTAAAAAGATTGGTCTACTGTTATTTAATTGTCACATCGTATCTTCCAAATAAGTTTGTCAATAAATCGAAGCAGTTTCATATATTTTTTAATTGTTATTTATAACTATATTAATAACACTGTAATATTTTACACAATTTGATAAAAAAAAGTTGTGATTAATTTATATGTAGCAGATTTAGTTTTTAGCATTTTAGCAGAATTTTTACAATGTTTTTTAGTAATAAACTAATAACCTAAAGTGGTAGTAAATTACTAATAAAACATGTTTTTTTTTCTAATTTTTGATAACGTAGGATTAAAATTGATCTTACTTGGAAATATTATACTTAAATTTGCACCATTTTGTACGTTAAGGTTAAATCAACACTACACTTAAAAATATTAAGGTTAAATTAAAGACTAATATTTGGCCCAAACTCTTGCAGTGAGAGACACCCTGTGTCACATGTAAAAAAAATAAAAATAAATTATAGGTAAATACTTATGAACTTTTAAAAATTTAGAGAACAATTGAAGTTTTGAGGCTTTCGAATTTAATTATATAAAGATAGAAGTTATTAAATGCAATTGGACAAAAATAGGAGGTTATTAAAGATAATTAGACAAAAATAGAGGGTGTAATTTAAAACTTTAAAACTTTAGGGAGTAGGTGAGGTTTGAGAGTAAGGGATGACATCACCTATATAACTAGACTTACACCTTTGCTCTTCTCAATCGCCGAATAGCAATTAGGGTTACCCAATGTTCATAGATATCTCCTCTTTGAGATCTGAATAGCAGATAGCCCTTATATCAATTATGGACACGGTTAGGATTAGGGTTTATCTTCTCCAGAAAGTGGCGTAATCAAATCTATAGAAATCAATGGTTAGAATTAGGGTTTATCTTCTCTATCAAGTTAGCATTCAACAATGGTTTTAAGATCTCATCTCTAACTGCTCGCTCGTTGGGTAAATTTCCAATGAGAATCAAGCTTAATTCGGTAGAAACCCTTCCTCAAGAAATAAGGGAGGAGCATCAAGTGATGGTTATTAACCCTACAAAATCATCTTCCGGATTAATAACCTCCATAACTTTATCTGCTAAAATATTATTAGCAAAAAAGGGTTGTGTTTGTTTACAGGTGAATTGAGCAATTGTAACTTCTTTATGCGTTTTTGTTTTTTGTTGCTCACTAATCCATACGTATTTTGATAGTGTCTTTTTAATCACGTGTTTATGTTTAATAAAAGAAATACGTTTAATTGATGGAATTGGTTTGGGTAAATTAGGGTTACCCAATGTTCATAGATATCTCCTCTTTGAGATCTGAATAGCAGATAGCCCTTATATCAATTATGGACACGGTTAGGATTAGGGTTTATCTTCTCCAGAAAGTTACGTAATCAAATCTATAGAAATCAATGGTTAGAATTAGGGTTTATCTTCTCTATCAAGTTGGCATTCAACAATTCTTTTAGGATCCGATCTCTAAGTGCTCGTTAGTCGGGTAAATTTCCAATGAGAATCAAGCTTAATTCGGTAGAAACCCTTCCTCAAGAAAGAAGGGAGGAGCATCAAGTGATGGTTATGAACCCTACAAAATCATCTTCCGGATTAATAACCTCCATAACTTTATCTGCTAAAATATTCACTACAACAAATCATCACTTGCGCCACGAATCATGCCACGAGGATTCCAAATTCATGGCGTATTTCCATTTAGCCACGGAAAAAACAGATTCCACCATATACTTAGGATCTCCTGATATATTTATGCCACGAGTAATTTTTTTGTTGTGGTAAAATATACACTTATGCCACGAATTTCGCCACTGTAATATTTTTTTCGTGGCTAAATATATGTACGCCTCGAGAAACAATTACACGTGGCATATAATTACTTATACCACGACTATTTATTTTATGGAAACTAAGATTAATTTCACTTTATTTTATTAATAGTAAGAAAACAATTTAATTTACTCTATCTTTTCAGTGAAATGCATATTTGAGTTCTGATCAATTCATTTTTTATTGATTAAATCCTTAATCTTTCAAATAGATTCAATAAGCCTTTAATCAATTAGTTTTTATCATATTTTAAAAGGATAAAGTATCAATTTATGCTCCACGTACAAAATAACATTAATATAGACATAACTTTTAAAAAAGGTATCAATTTAGGCTCCGATGACGGATTGGACACGTTATTCCTATTACTCCGTTAAGTTTTGATTTATCCCTCCACGTACAATTGATAAAACTCAACGGAGTAATATCAATCACGTGTCTCGTTCCGTTATCGAGGTCTAAATTGGTACATTTTTTAAACGTTAAACCTATATTAATGCTATTTTGTACGTGGAGCCTAAATTGATAATTCTCTAAAACCAATAGACCTATTTTAATATCTTATCCCTATTTTTAAATGAAGATATTAAGTCATTGACTATTTATTTTTGATTCTATTGAAAATCAAACATGGACTTAATGTGTTAAAAAATAATTTATCAAAGGTTTAGTATATCCATTGAAGGGTTAATGTATCTATTAACATTATTAATTGATTAACAAAAAAAATTAAATTGATAAGGGTTTAAATATGTAATTATTTTTTTTTAGATTGGCAGGAGCAAAGTAATGTGATTTGCGCCAAAATTTCAATGCATAGATTAACCCTTTCCCAATCATTAGGTCTAAACAAACAATGTCATACAAATCGTCTGTGCCAAATCCATACAATGTCTCCCTAGATTCTTTCATTCCATAAATCTTCCCTAATTTCTTTCCTGCGGGATCTCCAATTTTATCGTTCTTTATCACTGTTACCTCTGATTTTACACTACCCAAAATCGGAGAGAAGTATCACCGCCACTGTTTGAGGAGGTTTAGAGCTGCTCAAAAACATTATTGCTGCTGTGGAAAACTGTATCTTCATCGCTGGTGTTGGTAAGAGTTATTTTAAAATATTTTTTTTTGTTTTAAGTTAATTTATGAACTGGTTATGCATACGAAGCATTATAGATTTTGTGGGTATGTGTTTGTGTATCATGTTTGTTATGCTAATTTGGTGGGTATGTGTTCTTGTATCATGGGCTGAGAAATTCGTGTTCTGAATTTATAATTCTAAATAAGGTCGTACTCTATTGGTATAGAGAAGTTAAAAATACAAGAATGTCGCTCAGTTGCTGGTTCTCCGTACTTCCCATTCTTGTTCTTGACTTTCAGGTCCATTCGACTTACGAAAAGACTCAAAACCCTATATGTTGATCATTAACTTGGACTGGGTATTGAATATATATCCTTTGTTGATACTTCTTGTTTACTGTGACTCTGTCTATATGCAATTTGTCTATATGCAATTACTTGCTTTGTCTGATGTAAAGGTGGACTAGATTGATAGAGCACAGGGCAGAACCTGGATAGTAATAATTAGTACATAAGATTAAGTGTAAATTTGGCTCTTAAAGTTGGTAGTATATTTGGTTTAGTCCAGATCAAAGTTTATGTATCAATTCAATTTCGAAATTGACAATATTTGATAAATTAGCACAAATACAATCAATTTCAACACATACAGATTTGTCGAATTTGGGCTAATTTGTCCAATATTTCCAACTTCAGGGCTCAGTTAATAACTAAAAATTTGATATGAACTAAACTGAACCTCTGTGCCAATTTTTGGGGCCAAATTGACCCTTAATTCAAAAATGGACACTAATTTTTGTTTTAATTCATCTTCATAACTAATCATGAGACTGTTCATGAGTAACTAATGTTTAACAGTTATCATTCATCTTTTTTCATCATTTTTTTAATTTTCACATATTATCCAAGGAATTAATAAATGATTTTAAATTTTTTAACAGTTGCTACTTCTTTTAATGGCTTAAAAATGACTATGCATAGAGGAAAGACAAACTCAAATCAGCCATTTACAGAGTATGAACAAAAGAGGTTTATGGTAATTCAAGCCAACAAGAGTAGACTGAAATCCTTGGGCTTAAAACGTATTGCTTCCTCGTTAACAAGTTTAGTGGAAAGTACACAGCAGAAGAAAAGAAAAGGAAGAAGCAAAGCTACTAAAGAAGATGATGAGTATGTTCCCGATGATGGTCTTGTGGAAGGGGAATGTGAGAAAGAAAGCCAACTTGCATTTTCAAAAAAGGTATTTACATAAAATTGTAATTGGTAATTTATATATGGATGTCACTTGTTATATATTTCAAAATTTGTTTCAGGCTAAGAAATTTTTTTTGAAAGCAGCGCATACAAAAGGTAATTTCATTCTACCAATGTCACTGGCCAAAGTTGTTAGAATGAACAAGAAACAACATGATGGTGTAGTGGGAAATAAAGAATTGGATGCGGTACAAAAAGGTCAATCTTTTTACTTTATTTAACTTACTTCAATTTTATATAATTTTGGGATGCAAGTAAAAGCTATTTTGGAATGCAGCCTTTAGTAGACAACAACAGACATATAAAGATCAAGACGACAAGAAAATATTTCTCTTGAGGAAGGTATAAGTTAATTATAGTTTAAACTTTGTTTGCAATATGTGGGAACTATTGTCATACACTACACATGCAGCCTTGTGATAGATTTACAAAATTTACTTATTTTCTCTATCTGATATAGGTATACAAAATCTGGATGAGGATCAGTTTAGTGGGAACCATGAAGATGTTGAAATAGATATAGTATTGGAGGTATTGCGACTAATTTAGCGGAAATAATTAATTAATCGCGGAACATAAATAATATTTTGCAAGAATAAACAATGACTTTGAGAAACAATATTGCCAAATCTGAGTTTTCATTAAGCTTTTTCGGATACCATACAAAATGAACCTAAACCATATTTATAGGTTACAATGTAATATAATGTGAATACAAATACTATTTAAATTTCTCCTAAATACTAAGACTTAGACTTTACCAGACATGTCATACAAATTAAATAGTATTTATTGTTTTCAAACCCATACATATGAATTGTGAACCTTATCATGTATGTATACATACAAAACAATGATAAGGTTGTATTTATTACCATGCCAACCCCATACACGGTTGACATGCAATTTTAATTTATTTTTTTTCTTAATTAAACTTTTATTATTATTATTTATTTTATGGACAATAATCATGAATTTGAACAGTCCCCCTTGATCTATCGTCCATAAACACCAAGTTTAGTTCGAAGGAACTCAAACTTATTTTTCGGTAGTGCCTTCAATGAAAATACTCCGCTACCAAAACTGAAATTGTAATCGGATGTACTTTTCATGTCATCTTCTGAACCTGCCCAATCACTGTCTGAAAAACCAATTAATTGATAAAATTTCATTGGTTTACACCAGATTCCAAAAATAATTTGATGTATCTTAGCACTCGTTTTGCTGCTGTCAAATGAATTTGACTTGGACTCTGCATAAACCGTGATAATAGGCTTGTAGCGAACATGATATCTGGTCTAGTAGATGTAAGATACAACAAGCTACCGATCAGACTTCTATTGCCTTTGATCTGCTGGAGGTGAACCATCTTCCTTAGTCAATTTTTCATTATTGACTAGAGGTGTAGTTACTGCCTTGGAATTCTCCATCTTGAATTTTTTGAGAAGATTACTTGCATACTTGTTCTGACAGAGAAAAATTCCTTCAACGCTTTGAATAATTTCCATGCCAAGAAAATAATTCATTAAGCCCAAATCTGTCATCTCAAATTTTTTCTTCATCTCATCTTTGAATTCGGAGATTAAGGATGGATTGTTTCCCGTCACAATCAAATCATCAACGTAAAGTGAAACAATGATGATATTTGAATTTTTATCAGCCTTTATGTAAAGTGTGTACTCACTTGGAATTTTTTTGAAGCCTTGTTCACTGAAGTAGGCATCGATTCTGCTGTACCATGCTCTCGGTGCTTGTTTGAGACCGTACAAGGCCTTTTTTAGCCTTAGTACCTTATTTTCTTCTTTCTCAATAATAAAACCCGGTGGTTGCTCGACATAGTTTCTTCTTTGAGAAACCCATTCAGAAAAGCTGACTTCACATCTAGCTGATAAACTTTCCACGCCTTTTGTGCTGCTAGTGCAAGAATTGTAGGAATTGTATCTTGCCTTGAGACAGGAGCAAATGTTTCGTTGTAGTCGACTCCAAATTGTTGTGAGTACCCTTTTGCAACCAATCTCGCCTTTTGCTTTTGGATTGAGCCATCGGGGTTTAATTTGGTTTTGAAAATCCACTTAACGCCAATAACACCTTTGTGCGGTGGTTTTTCAACTAGCTCCCTTGTCTGATTCTTCTCGATCATCCGGATCTCCTCCTTCATTGCAAGCCTCCATTCATCATGTTGAGCTGCTTCTTCAAAACATTTTGGTTCAAGTGAAACATAATTACAAGATTCTACAATCTCGGTGTTGTCGTAGAGATCTGTTAAGAGTCTTGTCCTTCTTGGTGCAGATTATGAATCGTTTGAATAATCATCACCATCACTTGAGTCTGAATTTGAGTCTTGTTGGTGCTCCTCCTGCGGTTGATCTTGTTCTGGCTGAGTATTTTGCTGAAATGATGGAATGTCTAATAGTCTCTTTTCTTCCTTGTTCTGCTCCCAATTCCAAAAAGCTTCTTCATCAAAACTGACGTCTCTGCTAATGAAAATTTTTGATGTCTCCAAGCTATATATTCTGTATCCTTTGGATTGAGAACTGTAACCAATAAAGATTCCTTTTTCAGCTTTTGCTTCTAGCTTGTGTCTTTTCTCAACTAGAACGTGCATGTAGCAGATACAACCAAACACCTTCAAATGTCCGACATAAGGTTTGTGACCGGTCCATGCTTCGAGTGGAGTCATCTTTTGAACCGCTTTTGTGGTGTTGCGATTCTGAAGATAAACTGTTGTATAGACTGCTTCTGCCCAAAACTTGTCAAGCATATTTTTATCTTTCAACATTGATCTGGCCATCTCCATCACTGTTCTGTTCTTCCATTCTGAAACGCCATTTTGTTGAGGAGTATATCGAGTGGTGAGTTGATGATGAACACCTTCTTCGTCATAGAACTTGTTGAACTCTGTGGATGTGTACTCCGTGCCACAATCACTTCTTATTGTCTTCAATTTGCAGCCACTTTGATTTTCTGCCAAATTTTTGAATTTCTGGAAGATCTTTAGAACCTCAGATCTGTCTTTCATGAAATAAACCCAAGTCATTCTTGAATAATCATCTATGAACAAGATGAAATATTTAATATTGTCAAGTGAGAGAGTCCTCATTGGCCCGCAGATGTCTGTGTGTACCAATTGAAGCTTCTCCTTTGCTCTCCAAGCCTCGCCTATAGGAAATGAATGACGACTCATTTTTCCTAATTGACAGCCGTGACAAACTCCAGTGCAGTCAGAGATTGTGGGTAGATCTTTCACCGTGTTCTATTGAGAGAGTAACTTTAGGCTTTGAAAATTGCTGTGTCCGAACCTCTTATGGCAAAGCCAACTATCAGCTTCAGTTTGAGCTTTCATGGCTGTCATAGCTATACTTTCCTATTTAATAGGAAATGCTTTGTTCTCCATCTTCACACATACAACATCCCTTTGTTGAGAATCATAAATTGCACAAGTGTTACCTTCAAAGTGCAAGGAATAACCATTAAGCATCATCTGTGGCATACTAAGCAAATTTTGGCTCAACCTAGGAACATACAAAACATCATTTATTAGTCTTGTTCCTTTCTTCGTGTTGATGGCGATCGTTCCTTTGCCTTCCGATTTTACGACATCTCAATTTCCCATCGTAATTGGAACTTGAACAGATTCATCTAGTTTGGTGAACATGTGAGAGTCTTTAGACATATGATTAGTGCATCCACTGTCTATTAACCACATATCTTTATTTTCTGTAGCAGCGAAGAAATTTCCCTTTCTTGTCTCCATCTTTGGATCTCGAATTGTTTCTCGAATTTTGGCCTCCTTTTCCTTCAGATTTATTTTTTGATCTGAAAGAAGAGGATTTATTTTTGTGTCTGGACTGCAAAGCTCCCTCGGAATGAATTTCTGCTCGTCTGGAAATTCTTTCTTCATGAGCTTGTAGAGTGCCTAGTACTTCAGTGACCGATGTTTGGGAAAGATCATTGGATTCGATAACGCTGACGACTGAATCAAATTTTTCAGTCAGTGTTCCATAAGCTCGTAGCTGGTTCACAACTTCATTAACTCTTGACGAGTAGATTTTTATACCTTCGCCATCTTTCATTTTAAGGTTCTTGAAATCTCTCCGAAGAGTTTGGAGCTTGATGTTGCGAACTTTGGCAGTCCCTTGAAATTCATTTCTCAATATTTCCCAAGCTTGTTTAGCCGTGGTGGCATTCATGATTCTTGGAAAAATTGAGTCTGCTACAACATTGTGAATTTTTGCTAGTGCATCTGCATCCTTCCGAGTCAATTCCTTTTGCTGATCTGGAACCGGCTTGGCGGTGCTGGCTGATTTTGGAGTTGGTTCTGCTTCTGCTGATGGAGAATTTTGTGGAATTCCTTGTTCTACAATATCCCACAAATTCGAAGCACGCAGTATCGTTCTGAATTTGATGCTCCAAAAATCATAATTTTCACCGTTGAAAATTGGAACGAGTGTTGAGTTGGTGACTGCCATGGAGAGAAATAATATTTTTGCTGGATTTGGTTATTGGGAGAAAAGGGAAATTTTTTGATTTAGCCGCTTGACCGACTAAGCTCTGATACCACTTGTTGGAGGTATTGCGACTAATTTAGCGGAAACAATTAATTAATCGCGGAACATAAATAATATTTTGCAAGAATAAACAATGACTTTGAGAAACAATATTGCCAAATCTGAGTTTTCATTAAGCTTTTTCGGATACCATACAAAATGAACCTAAACCATATTTATAGGTTACAATGTAATATAATGTGAATTCAAATATAATGTGAATACAAATACTATTTAAATTTCTCCTAAATACTAAGACTTAGACTTTACCAGACATGTCATACAAATTAAATAGTATTTATTGTTTTCAAATCCATACATATGAATTGTGAACCTTATCATGTATGTATACATATAAAACAATGATAAGGTTGTATTTATTACCATGCCAACCCCATACACGGTTGACATGCAATTTTAATTTGTTTTTTTTTCTTAATTAAACTTTTATTATTATTATTTATTTTATGGACAATAATCATGAAGTTGAACATACAGGTATAAAACATGTGCAAAATCTAACTATGGTTTTTTTTAATGGAAACTTTGTTTTTTTTTTTGAAGTTTATTTGCCATTTAAAATTTAATTTGACTTATTCTTTTCTTTTCCATTTTTCAATATAGATAATCAACGAGATGCTATATTTCCAGACAATATGGAAAGAAGCTATGACCAGGATAGACAAATTGGAGAAGCAGCTAAACTTGAAGATGGTCCTCATGACCTTGATGGTGAATCAATGAGCAATACATCCCTTGTGAATCTGGAAGGGGAACTTAATATTCCAGGTATGAACTTAATATTTACCTATTGGGCAGTACTTAGTCAATTACCTTACAAACGTTCCACCCAATCTGTAAAGTGATAAGATCTTATGTGCTTTAGTGGAACTACTACAAACTAACTAGAGGGAAAAGGCAGGAGACCTCTTGAAGCACTCAATTTCAATCTCTAGACTAATTATGCAGGGGATTTATCTAGATATAAGGAAAGTCTCAATTTGCATGTCAATCTGACTGTAGCTTAGAAGATTGGGTTAATTATAATGGTAGAATTTGTACATCAATTGTATAGGCACACCAATAAGGTATGGATAGTCTCTTTATTAAATTGTTTTAAATAAAGAGAATTTTGTAAATTTGATTAATTAAAAATGGGTTCTGGTGGAACAACTGAGAAACGTAAGACATGTAACAAGCATATTTAATTCGTTGAAATGGTAACAACTTATGCATCCATTCTTTCTTATTTATCCCGATATTGGGCATGAGAATACAATCAATGCAACTAAGCATATTTCTCCTGGTGTAGTATGTTTTATTATTTATGCTTGATTTTATAAATGGTATATGCAAAGGATTTCTACATTGAAATATTTGTTTCAAGATATTTGAGAATCGAAATGGGATCAATTTGTAGGTTGTCACTAAAATCTTTAACAGGTGAAGTTGTTGAATCTGTGAGGTGTTATAGAATTAAGTGTTGAGTTTTACTGCTAGGAAAGTGGTTTGCCAATTTCAATTTTATCTAGAAACTGGTCATTATTAGTTCAATATGCTAAAACTATTTCTATCATATATTTGTATATCATTAGACATAAAACATGTGTTAGATATTTCGCCTTGTTATTTATTATATGTTTTGATCTCCTGTATATTCAGGTCTTGTTAGAAAAACTAGAGGGATTGTATATTGTAGAAAGCTTATAGCATTACCTCCTGGGGAAAAAATTAATGTGGATTTTGATGAGGATGGTAATGCAATATTGTAAGTACAACAGTGCTAAAAGTTATGCTCGCCTTAAACAACAAATTGTAAGTAAATGTACATATTGCTTTTGACTAATTGGTTTTATTTTAACAACATATTGGTTTAAATAAGTTGCAATTGCAGAAGAAGAAAAATGGAGGAAAATGCACCTGACTGATTTGATGGTTGAATCTCGTATGCGGAAATCAAAGAAGCTTGTGAATGTTGTCACTTTAGCCCAAAACATGCATGCAATAGTAAGTGCATGACTTCTTGCTTCATTATTTTAAATATACTATTATACGTTATATGGTTTGTCTTTATTTACATGTAGGATGAGATGAAGAAACTAAAACAGCAAAGAGAACAAGGGCTTAATGAGAAAACAGATGAACAAATATTTCATGATGTGCTTGGCAAAGATACTCATAGGTATTTGCTTGCTTATGGACTGGGTAGAAGTATTACAAAGCATTTTCAAGTGAAGCCTTCACGGTTGGATCTTGTGCAAGAGGTTGCCGAAGTTAAAAATACTGCTGAAGAAGCAGTTATAGAAGCAAGAAAAGATGTTGAAGATGCTAGAAAAGAGGCCGAGGATGCTAGAAAAGAAGCTGAAGAAGCTCGAAAAGATGCAGTGTGTGCTAAAAATGAAGCAAAAGAAACTAGGAATGAAGTAGATCGAAAAATTGACGCAAACAATCAGGTTTGGGAGAAAAAGCTCAACCAAATATTGCAAGCTTTTGGGCTCGAAGTTTCTAACAATAATGATTCGGAGAGTGCTGATTCATCATCTTAAAGTAAGTCTACTCATATTCACAAGTACATTTCCTGAGCTATTTCCTCCTCTTTTTCAGTTAGTAGTTTTTATATACTTTCTTGCCATTGTGGATCTTCATGTAGTGTGCTTTTTTGTTGTTTGTATTTTATCCTTTCTATTCTTGCAGAGCTAATTTCTATTCCCTCTTTCTGTTAGCAATTTTCAGGTAAAGTAAGGTGTATTTCTACTATGTTTTAATTAGTTTTGTTCAAATTTTCTCTATAATTATGGTTGCTGGTAAATTTCTGGTCATTTGGATATTTATTGTTCAAGCGCAAATGCATGCTAGATTTTTCAAAAAGTTCAAAAAATAACAAATATTTGTTCTAAAATAGTAACTGCTATCAGTTAGCAGTTTTATGTATACAACTTTGATGAATTCCCACAAATTGAACCTAAGGAATATTTTGCGAATAATACTTTATATTTTGTTATTTAACAAGCTCAAAAGTTTTAGTTCCTAATTACTATACCTAAATGTCATGATTCTGTGGTTTGAATTGCTAGAGTGATAATGGCTTGACTCATATTGAAATGAACTTTAGTTGGATGCATTATGTTGTTGCAATGGAAAGATTACCTAGTTGGGTGATTTTGTAAGTATTTAAATTTATTAGGAGCCCTAACTCCATAAGATTAAAAGATAGTTGTTTTTGATAAACCATAGCCACATAGTCTGATGTTAATTTCATACAGGTACAAGTATCCTTGATAAAGATAGTTGGTTTGAATTGCTTTTGATATACTTAATCTATTTGAGATATGTTTTTCCCTTTGAGATATGTTTTTCCCTTTGGTGGACAAGTACCTGATATGAGTTTATACGTGTATTGTATTAGCCCTTTTTTTTAATTGGTCATTTTATGCTATGATGCACTAGCAATGAAGGATGTGTGGTGTTTTTAATTATGATTTATTATTATGTATTTTGTAGCTTTTGGTGGTTTTTGTTCTGATTTTTTAATTCAACTTCCTTAGAATCCATAAGCTATTTTCTTTACTTTCATGTGATTTCCATTATATCACATTTTCATTTCTATTTTCCATGAATATTGTTGCTTATGTTAAATCATGGTTGTTCTTTATTAGTCATGTACTCCATTAGTGTCATATTTAGGGAGCACACTGCTTAGTACGTAGGTTTTACTACAATCTATATAATACAAATTACTGATTATATATGGAGTGTTATACTCGTATTTTTACATGCAATTTTTTTTACTGTAATTTTTTTCTCTTAATAGATGACTGTTTGAGATCTGTAGAAATCAACAAGGATATGATGGAAGGCGTACATAAGGCATATATTCAACTCTATGGTTTCTATCAGTGTTATTTGTATGCATAGTACACTAATAGGATATAATCTTTGTGTTTGATACTTTAGCTTTAGACTTAGAGTTTTCTTAATATAATTTTCTTTTTCAGACTAAGAGATTTTTTTGGTGTTGAATGTTAAAATGATTAATTTTTATTTCATTAAAAATGGTTAAAATTTAGGACATTTTTTGTTTTCTTATTCTGTTGTTCTTACAAATATTAATGTAGCTCTTTCAATCCAAATAATAATAATAATAATAATAAAATTAAATTAAAAATAAATATTATAATTATAATAGTAAAATGAAATAAGGCTTCTAGCCACAAGCTTTATATTTTTGCTACTATTATGCTCGTGGCTAGGTAAAGTTTTTAGTGAGAAATGTCATATTTTTGCCACGATTATGCTTGTGGCTAAGTGGAATTTATTGCCACGGGTCGCTATATCTTGCCACATGTATTTTACTCTTGCCACAATTTTACCTGTGGCAAAAGGATATAGTTAGCTACGGATTTTCCCTGTGGCATAAAAAAAAATTATGCCACAACCACTGTTTTGCCGTGGCAACTACCTAGCCACGCTTACTTGCGCCACAGGAGTACCCACCTTGAATTTCCATGGCTAAACAGCTTAGCCACAGAAATATTACACTTGGGCCACGATTTTAACTGTGGCGCATGTAACGATTTGTTGTAGTGATTATTAGCAAAAAAGGGTTGTGTTTGTTTACTGGTGAATTGAGCAATTGTAACTTCTTTATGTGTTTTTGTTTTTTTGTTGCTCACTAATCCATATGTATTTTGATCCTGTCTTATTTTTTTTTTTGCAGGAAACTATCTTGCTTAACAAATCAAATTACTGCTTACAATTGTTTATGGTAAATCTTTGCACTGTTTCTTTGTTGGGTTTTATGTTTTAATGGCAACTCTGAAGATATAATGAGTTTTGCCGCTACCCTATCTTATTATATGTGTTTACAAATGGTGTATCATTATTAATCTTTCCTTAATTACTTGTTTACTATAGTGGTTTTTTTAAAATGATTATGCCAAATGTGAGAATTTGAGGATTGTAATTGTGATTTCAATAGATCTATTGTTAAATGTGTTTGCTTATGAGTGGCTTACATAAGCTGTCTGATGTGTTCTATGATGATATGATATGATTATTTGAAACCCTATATGTTTGTTTTAAACTGGATATGCTAATTTTTGTTATTAGATGTTGCTCTCTGGTGTGCTTTTCTATATAATCGAGCTATCTGATGTGCCAGGATGATATGATTACTTGAAATTGAAACCACAAGTTTGTTTATGCTTTTTTTTGTTATGATAAGTTTTTTGATACAAATCAAGATTGTTTTTTATTTGCTGTGATGAGACTATGCTGGTGATGCTTGATCTGAATATTATCTAAATTTCATCAGACAATTATCTTTGTTGTAATTTCATTCATTTCCAACTAGTTGAGATTGCGGCTTTGGGAGTAACCATTTTTAGCTTAATTTGCAATGGAGAAAATTGCCGAGCCCAAATCGGTGTTTGTTCAATTAGTAAAACATTAGCAATTGTTCATTTTAGTTTGGCAATGCTAGATATTTCTCTCAAAATACTAATTTGTTGTTTGTAATAAATGATCACGAAGTTGTTGGCGTCTGATTTTCTGAAATGGTATTATTGTTTTGCTTCAATTCAGTTGCCTACTTTTAGGCAGATTGATTCAACTCATGTACTTTTTATGCTTCTCCGGTATTCTTGTTTGGTATTTTCTGGTAATAATTCATTACATTTGTAATGACTATATTATATGGGTATTTTAATTGTTTGATCAACACCGAATGAATTTAAATCCATTGAACATGTTAATCTATTTCCGTTGTTTCCAAGTAAAGAGAGTTAATTATGAGATGAGCATTTTTGAGGATTATATATGTGCTATGTTGCACTGAAACTAAATTTGAAACGAAATGCTGAAAATCTAAGGAAGAAGAGTTCAACATAGTATATAAAAATGTAACTTGCTTTAAAAGAAAAATGTCTCCGTCTGTACAAGAAATGGAAGGATGATTTGAGCCATGTTAGGAATTCAATTCTTAAGTTTACTGGCTTTTTAGATGCTTAATTAATTCCGATTTAGGAAAACTTATGCGCAATAATCAGTGATTCATCAGAGAAAGAGAAAGAAATTCTTGTTAGGATATTTTAGATTCCATTGAGACAAGATGAAGATAATAATTAATTAATTAATTATAAAACAGATGAATAAATTAATTCTGTTTTTATGTTGTTTCGTCTTTGATCTACATGTTATAACCATGAACTGGAGACTTTTTTTGGTTAATTTAAAAAAGTTTGAGACTGATATTGGTTGAAGTTGATATGTTCCTTTACATGATGAAATCTAACTAGGTTGAAGGAATTTCTTAAAAGCAGATGCCTTTATGTGGATGTCTTAGATTATCCATTTGTTTTATTATAATTAAAACCGCATCCTGCTTTTAGATCGTGATCCTTATTTTTGCATCCTGTCTGTAGTTAGTGGAAATCCAAAGCAATGGAGATTCAGATGCTCCATCATCTGGTTGTTGCAAGAAGAAATTGTGGTCATTCAGCTTTATTGTCCGATCACTATGTGCCTTGACAAGGGTGATGGCTTCGACAAGTTGTTGTGGCAAGCATATGTTTCTGCTAATAAAATTTTTGTACATAGGGTTATGAAGGTTACTAATCTTGAAGATGCTTTTGTATGGGTTCATGACCATCACTCTATGGTCCTCCTTACATTTTTGAGTAGTTTAAGCTTCCCTATAACTTCGTCATCAGATTAAAGAAAATTAGGGATAAGATATGTTTTTTTTCTTGCCATTGGCTCCACTCTTTCTTAACTCTAGATTTCCACGGGTGGGACTCAATCAAATTGTTCTTCTAGAAACAATGGGATACTGACAGCACCAAAGAAATCTTATTTTTAGATTTAGTTTTAGACAAACCAATCTACTCAATCTTATAATTAATAAATTTTAATAACTTTGTTAATTGCAACATCCTTTCAAAAACCAAGCACAAACATAGTATGCATATCATATGATTTTATTTTGTTTAATCCATTATTTTTCTCAATTAAGTACTTATAAGCCTAACTCCTTCCAAAGTCGTTGAAAAAAATAATGGTTTTCTCTTTATCTTATAAAACAAGTTAATTTTGTCCATTCATAAATTTTTTGTGATTTTTATTTTGATAATAGAAAATTTGATTTAATTTTATCATTTTCAAAATACTTTCGAATAAAACGTGTCCACCGAATTGATTCGAAAATGATAAAATTGAACTAATATTTTACACCAAGGATAAAAATTAAGTCATTTTCTAAAATGAGAGGGAGAATCCCAATAACCTGAAGATTAAAAGTGAGGTTTTCCTAAAAATAAATTTGATCCAAATTAAAATTATATACGACTCGACAACACCACACGTAATCGATACTATCCCGATTAGGTTAATACGAGATTGATATGAAATTTTTTGGGTTGGACTACGGTTTAATCATTTTGACACTAATTCGAAATTGACACGACATGATCACAATACAAACTCAATAATTGCAACATGTGATATTTATGTTGTAAGTTTTTGTACACTTTTTTATTGGGATAAAGGTCAAATTTAACAATAAGGCTTCAATCAAAGTGCATATTTAGCCCCTAACATATGAAGTGATGCAAATTAAATCCTATTTTTTCAAGCAAGACCAATTTTAGCCAAGCGCTGTTGAAAATTTAAAAAGATTGGTTTACTGTTATTTAATTGTCACATCGTATCTTCCAAATAAGTTTGTCAATAAATCGAAGCAGTTTCATATATTTTTTAATTGTTGTTTATAACTATATTAATAACACTGTAATATTTTACATAATTTGATAAAAAAAAGTTGTGATTAATTTATATGTAGCAGATTTAGTTTTTACTACATCCGTTTCATATTACATGACTTTCTAGAGATATTTTTTTGTTTCATATTACATGACACTTTGTATGGTCAGTACACGTTAAGTCATCTTTTTTTCTGCTATAAAACACGGTTTTACGAAAATTAATTAAAATAATGGACTTATTATAGAATAAATAAATATTAGAATCAATAAATAAGGGGCAACAATGTCTTTTTTACAACAGCCTTATTTTCTATACAACTCTCTAAAAAGTCATGTAATATGAAACGGAGGGAGTAGCATTTTAGCAGAATTTTTACAATGTTTTTTAGTAATAAACTAATAACCTAAAGTGGTAGTAAAATACTAATAAAACATGTTTTTTCTAATTTTCGATAACGTAGGACTAAAATTGATCTTACTTGGAAATATTATACTTAAATTTGCACCATTTTGTACGTTAAGGTTAAATCAACACTACACTTAAAAATATTAGGGTTAAATTAAAGACTAATATTTGGCCCAAAATCTTGCAGTGATAGACACCCTATGTCACATGTAAAAAAATAAAAATAAATTATAGGTAAATACTTATGAACTTTTAAAAATTTAGAGAACAATTGAAGTTTTGAGGCTTTCGAATTTAACTATATAAAGATAGAAGTTATTAAATGCAATTGGACAAAAATAGGAGGTTATTAAAGATAATTAGACAAAAATAGAGGGTGTAATTTAGAACTTTAAAGCTTTAGGGAGTAGGTGAGGTTTGAGAGTAAGGGATGACATCACCTATTTAAGTGGACTTACACCTTTGCTCTTCTCAATCGCCGAATAGCAATTAGGGTTACCCAATGTTCATAGATATCTCCTCTTTGAGATCTGAATAGCAGATAGACCTTATATCAATTATGGACATGGTTAGGATTAGGGTTTATCTTCGGCAGAAAGTTGCGTAATCAAATCTATAGAAATCAAGGGTTAGAATTAGGGTTTATCTTCTCTATCAAGTTAGAATTCAACAATGTTTTTAGGATCTGATCTCTTACTGCTCGTTCGTTGGGTAATTTTCCAATGAGAATCAAGCTTAATTCGGTAGAAACCCTTCCTCAAGAAAGAAGGGAGGAGCATCAAGTGATGGTTATGAACCCTACAAAATCATCTTCGGGATTAATAACCTCCATAACTTTATCTGCTAAAATATTATTAGCAAAAAAGGGTTGTGTTTGTTTACAGGTGAATTGAGCAATTGTAACTTCTTTATGTGTTTTTGTTTTTTTGTTGCTCACCAATCCATATGTATTTTGATCGTGTCTTTTTTTTTTTGCAGGAAACTATCTTGCTTAACAAATCAAATTACTGCTTACAATTGTTTATGGTAAATCTTTGCACTGTTTCTTTGTTGGGTTTTATGTTTTAATGGCAACTCTGAAGATATAATGAGTTTTGCCGCTACCCTATCTTATTATATGTGTTTACAAATGGTGTATCATTATTAATCTTTCTTTAATTACTTGTTTACTATAGTGGTTTTTTTAAAATGATTATGCCAAAAGGTGAGAATTTGAGGATTGTTATTGTGATTTCAATAGATCTATTGTTAAATGTGTTTGCTTATGAGTGGCTTACATAAGCTGTCTGATGTGTTCTATGATGATATGATTATTTGAAACCCTAGAAGTTTGTCTTAAACTTGATAAGCTATTTTTTTTATTAGATGTTTCTCTCTAGTGTGTTTGTTTATGAGTGCATTATATAACCTATCTAATGTGTTAGGGTGATATGATTACTTGAAATTGAAACCACAAGTTTGTTTATGCTTCTTTTGTTATGATATGTTTTTTTTGACACAAATCAAGTTTGTTTGTTATTTCTTATGATGAAACAATGGAGATTCAGATGCTCCATCATATTGTTGTGGCAAGCATATGTTTCTGCTAATAATTTTTTTGCACATAGGGTTATGAAGGTTATTAATCTTGAAGATGCTTTTGTATGGGTTCATAACCATCACTCTATGGTCCTCCTTATATCAATTATGGACACAGTTAGGATTAGGGTTTATCTTCTCCAGAAAGTGGGTAATCAAATCTATAGAAATCAATGGGTAGAATTAGGGTTTATCTTCTCTATCAAGTTAGCATTCAACAATGCTTTTAGGATCTGATCTCTAACTGCTCGTTCGTTGGGTAAATTTCCAATGAGAATCAAGCTTAATTCGGTAGAAACCCTTCTTCAAGAATGAAGGGAGGAGCATCAAGTGATGGTTATGAACCCTACAAAATCATCTTCGGGATTAATAACGTCCATAACTTTATCTGCTAAAATATTATTAGCAAAAAAGGGTTGTGTTTGTTTACAGGTGGATTGAGCAATTGTAACTTCTTTATGTGTTTTTGTTTTTTGTTGCTCACCAATCCATATGTATTTTGATCCTGTCTTATTTTTTTTTTTTGCAGGAAACTATCTTGCTTTACAAATCAAATTACTGCTTACAATTTTTTATGGTAAATCTTTGCACTTTTTCTTTGTTGGGTTTTATGTTTTAATGGCAATTCTGAAGATATAATAAGTTTTGCTGCTACTCTATCTTATTATATGTGTTTACAAATGGTGTATCATTATTAACCTTTCTTTAATTACTTGTTTACTATAATGGTTTTTTTAAAATGATTATGCCAAAATGTGAGAATTTGAGGATTGTAATTGTGATTTCAATAGATCTATTGTTAAATGTGTTTGCTTATGAGTGGCTTACATAAGCTGTCTGATGTGTTCTATGATGATATGATTATTTGAAACCCTACAAGTTCGTCTTAAACTTGATATGCTAATTTTTTTTATTAGATGTTTCTCTCTAGTGTGTTTGTTTATGAGTGCATTATATAACATATCTAATGTGTTAGGGTGATATGATTACTTGAAATTGAAACCACAAGTTTGTTTATGCTTCTTTTGTTATGATATGTTTTTTAGACACAAATCAAGCTTGTTTGTTATTTCTTTTGATGAAACTATGCTTGTGACACTTGATCTGAAAGTGAGAAAATGGCTTTGTTTTGAAGAAAATGAATTTGATTGGTGGGGGTGTATTTGTTATTAGGGACTTTGCTCTTAAGAGCTATTTTCCTATCCCAATGGAAAACTTACCAATATTTGAAAGAGTATATATAGAGTTGGGTCTCACAAGTCTTTAAATTTTGTTTAGTAGGTTTTGGCAAATACACCACATGCACGCATTGCAGTTTTGAGATTATATAATTGGACAAATATAAAGGTTATTGAATGGCATTGGATAAGAATATAATGTTATTGAATGTAATTAGATAAGAATGGAGAGTAATTTAGCACTTTTAAAAAAATAGAGGGTTGTTGGAATGTATGAAACTTATTATTTGATACTGATTAAATATCTCACACAAATGGTCTCGCCTATATAACTTTACTTACTGTTTTCACAACTTTGGTTTTCCCGTCCCTCTCTTCTCTTCTCTGTAAATGTGTGTGCATTCTAATGATACCTCCCCCGATAGATCTCAAATCTGGAAAGTTGTTGTGATCTCAAATCTATGAAAACCAATTAAATGAGCATTCAGCAATGCCTTCAGAATCTCATCAAGTGATGGTCATGAACCCTGCAAAATCATCTTCACTATTAATAAACTCCATGACTTTATCTGGTAAAATATTTTTAGCACAAAGCACTATATTTGAATTGACCAATTCTAAGTTATTTTTGACTTTTTATTGGCATTTACTATTTGTTGCTCATTTTGATTCTATAATGAATTGTTTTTTTTTTGCAGGAAATATTTTGTTTCCGAGCAACTAGTTAAAAGCTATTGAATTTTAGAAGCATAATTCTTTCTGTTAAATTTTTGGACTTTTCATCTGTTGAATTTTAGGGTTCAATGAGAATTGTGAAGAATATACACCTAATATATGCTATTGGGAAATATAATCATAATTTTTATGTAATAGTAATAGTCTTCCGATTCAATTGAATTTCTAGTTTGAAAACTTTATTTGTTTATAACCAATTATAATTCAATTTAATTAATTGTCATAGTAAAATCAATTAATTATTTTGTAAGTGTAAAAAGAAGACTATAAAATGCATAGTCCATTGGTTCTGGCTGGTCAGGAAGAGATTCACATAGAGACTAATGTTATTTGGAAATTACTTTCTATATGAGCTAGCAGGGCGGGCTTTCCAGTGGTAGTTCTGAGAGTCTTATACTCCATCGTTCCACAATACATGTATTTCTAGAGATTTTTTTTTGTTCCACAATACATGATATTTTGCGTCAATCTATGCACATTAATTTGCTTTGACCAAATATACCCCTACTTTAGTTGACTTTTTGCCTTGGGAATAGATAAAGTTACTAGTAGATGCAATTAATATAAGGGTAACAAAGTCTTTCACTTAAAATTAACTGCATTTCTTAATTAGTGTGCATTAACCTTAAAAGACATGTATTGTGGAACAGAGGGAGTACTTGTCATAGAAGCTTCACAAACTCCTTTTATTAGTTCAGGGATGCAGAATCACCAGATAGTCACAAGTCTTGGAAATAGGTACATTGGAAGTATCAATCCATGAAAAACAATAATATAAAGAAGTGATTATAGTTCATGTTCGGATGTGAAAACCACTGGTACCAAAGAAAATGACACTTTCTTAATGCATATTTATAAATAGGAAACATCTAGCACATAAATATCTATAACTTGAAGAAGCATGTGAGAGTTTTTCTGGAGGTAGTCAAAGGGTCAGATTTCAATCTTACAATACTTCCTACTATCTTTTCTTCAAATTTTCTGAATCCTCAGAAGCTCCTGAACTAAACTCTTTTTCAAATAGATAAGTTTAATATTATCAGGAACAATGGCAGACTGATAGCAAATTCAATTTTGACTGTTGTTCGCTGTTTGAAATGAATTGCATTAGTGTTAATGAATATCTCCTTGCCTTTGTTCTTTATTTGTTCAGAAAACTAGCAACAAATAAAGAACAAAGGCAAGAAGGTACCCATTAACACTAATGCAATTAATTTCAAACAGCCAACAACAGCCAAAATTTAATTTGCTACCAGTCTGCCATATTCCTGATAATATTAAACGTATCTGTTTGAAAAAGAGTTTAGTTCAGGAGCTTCTCCGGGATTCAGAAACATTTGAAGAAAAGATAGTAGGAAGTACTGTAAGAGTCAAATCTGACCCTTATGACTACCTCCAGAAAAACTCTCACATGCTTGTTCAAGTTATAGTTTTTTTATTTGCCAGTTGTTTACTATTTATAAATATGCATTAAGAAAGTGTCATTTTCTTTGGTATTAGTGGTTTTCACATCCGAACCTGAACTATAATCACTTCTTTATACTATTGTTTTTCCTGGACATTGGGATAATAATTTGAAGTCAACATCCGAATTCGATATGTATATGGAGCAAATGCAACAAGTCTTGGAAAAAGCTGAGATGTCCTATCATACGAAAGAGCAGGCTTATCAAAACTTGAGTATCCAACAATAAATGTTGCTTAGCGAGTTGGATCATCAGAATAACATGGTTCATAATTTGCACAAGGCGAAGATGAAGGACCAACAGAGAAGACATATGGAGACTTCTAGGATCAAACACGAACTATATATGATGAGAAATCTCTTAGATGGCTATGAAAAAGCTTTGAATGAGACAACTAAAGAATTCGCCGAGTATAGAAAGAAATGCCCTTTGCCTGAAGAACCAATTTACATGGATACAGGGTCTGGTGGTCCTGTTTTGAGCACGAGTGACCTGGAGAAGTTGCCTTTTAAAGAAGAGATGACACAATGTCACAATGTGCTCCAGCTGAAGAACAAGATATGACAGAATGTACTCCATCCGAAAAACAAGTTACTGAATAATCTATTTAACTGATACAACTTTATGTTTTAAGTGAAATTTGCTGGAAATTTCTTAACTTTGTTTTAAACATTGTTGGTATGCTAATTTTTGTTACTAGACGTTTCTATCATAATTAGTTTGTCTATGATAAAACTATGCATGCGATGCTTGAAAGGTAACTTGATTTGTAACTATATGAGATGTTTTTAATTTAAATTCTTTGATCCATCACTGATAAAGAGAGTCAATTAAATTCCATTTGACATCTTAATGTATTTTCAACGTTTCCAAGGAAAGAGAGTGAATTTATAGATGAGCATTTCTGAAATTGCATTCTTTTAAGGGCATATATGAAGATTCACTGAAGGGAACATTGAATTTATAGATGTTTGATTTTAGAAATTGCATTCTTTTAAGGGCATATATGAAGATTCACTGAAGGGAACACTATCTGTTTGCATAACGGTACCAACATATTTTTTATTAGGAAGAACCATCATATTTTTAACTGTACATGGAGCACTGTTTGTATATGTGTGTTTGTATAACTGTATACTTATTTACCCTATTCACTACAAGAAAATACCTATTTCCTGACGGAAAATTCCGTCAGAAAATATCAAATTCCGTCAGTAAAATGCATTTCTGACGGAATGCTGACGGAACTAAAACCATCAAGTAACCACACGTCAGTAAAAGCTTTTGACGGAATACTGACGGAATTCATTTTGACGAGTCATTGACGGAAACTTTCCGTCAATATATTCAAACGTTTTTGCTGACGGATTATCCGTGGAAATTTGTCCGTTCTAATTAACGGACAACCCGTTAAACCTCTGACGAAATAACTGACGGAATATTTCGTCAGCTAATAAAAAATGACTTTTACTTAAATAATAATATATTAGCACTAATTTCGTAATTACAATTCATAAATAAAAATAAATATTATTACATTTCAACATTTGGATTGAAGGGAGCTTTTATATCAACACATTTATGTTTCCTTTGCATAGATTTCTGCTTCTGCAACGGTAATTTTTAGTTCTGCAACCCACCAAATTAGAAAAGTTCCCCTCCGCCAAATGTATGTATTAAAAGGAACAATCTGACCAACTCTTTTAGGCACCCACACTAGTTGCTTACGCTGCCGTATAAAGTCCAGCAAACCTGCATAAGAGATGTGAGGGGTAATTATCACAACAGCATTATATATGCAGTCAGATTTACCAGAATGACAATTGTGATCAATATCATTAATAAGCTATTGAACACTAGTAAGATTAGCAGTTTCTTTCGGATTCCTTCTTTGCCTAACTGAAGCCCTATAGTAAAGTATGCACAAACTCGAATTATTACTAAAAAGACCACGAACTTTAGCAATGAGCGCAAGCTAAAAAAGTTACTATACAACACAAGCACCTTCTCCTTCAACTCTACACAGGCATACACAATAAATACATACATATATTATAAAACTGTGCTTTAAAATATTTCAATTTTGATACATATATTTATCATAAATATCACTAGTTTTTCATATCTTTCTCAATTTCAACATAAAAATTAGCTAATAAATTTAATACCTAACCAAATAATTTCAATTTAACATCTAATCATTTAAATTAGCTAATAAATTTAATACCTAACCAAGAGAATTGAATGGTTGAGATGCAAAAATATATTTATGAAGCATTTTTTCTTAAGTTGCCACATGTTACTTAACCAAACCTACAGTTTAGTTCAATGCGGATTAAGTTTTGACCAGCTCATCAACACTCCACTTATAAAAGGGGATTTGGCACAAAATATTTAAAAACAATCAAATCAGCTATTGGCAGGTCATAATAACAATTTAAAAAATCATAATAGACTATTACCTAAAGAATTTGCCACTAAAGAGAACAAACGGTGACATGTTAAATGGATACAATATATGATCAGCAAGAAAACATAAATATAGATTTGAAAGGAGGGAGTGTTCTCTGTCTCTCTCTCTCTATATATATATATGCATCTATGATCTATCTCTATGGGTAAGGAGTGAAAAGGGTATAGTTAGATTCTAGCTTAATAGTGCTGGAAAGAATTTTCCACTGCCAAGGTTGAGAATCTACCTGAGGCTCATGGCGCCAAGCTTGGTATCCCATATTTGAGGTGGATCTTTCCATCATAGTTTGCCATTCCATATGTCCATCCTTGCCTTCAAGAAGATGCAGTAGATGTTCCAAATCATTTTCTGTGACAGGGCCTTCCCCCTCCTGTATTTCACCAGAGCTGCATAATAGTGGGTATAATAATACGGTACAAAGTACAACTTCCAAGAAAACAAGTGCATAATCAAAGAAGTCAATAAAATGAGTGTGGAGGAAGAGTCAAATTTCCCCAAATTTCACATGGTAATCCAAAATGAACACATCAGCACCTCAAAGGATGACAAAGAGAAAGACTCAAAGAATCGAGAAGTTTAAAGATAGCAAACAAGAAGACTTCTTAGCTACTTTTCCGGCTTAATCCTTTGCCAAAAAATTGTAGTTTTCTATATACAAGACCGAAGTTTTAAGTAGAAGTTATTAGGCTCTCCTCCTAGAGGTATGGTTACCTAAATTTTCCCTTTGTGATCCCTACAGGCTACAGATCTAACCCTTTACAAATTAAATACTGCAAATTAATTTGTGCCAAACAGCAGTTTCAGGTAACAAATCAGCTATCAGCTCATCAACACTCCACTTATAAAAGGGGATTTGGCACCAGGCGAGCGCCATGGGAACTGCGCCTCGCCATGGCAGCCCCATGGCGCTAATTAAGGCATGCGCCTGGTGCGCCATGCGCCATAGGCGCACCTTAGGCGCGCCATTAATTACTATGCTCTCAATTATTCAAGTCCAAGCTTCAAGTTTAAACTATTTCTTCTGCATTTGATATGCTATTTATCTAGTTATAACCAATAGCCTTTTTATTTTATTGACTTGAAAATGCCATAAAAGCTACTATATATATATATATATATATATATGTAATCCTTGATAAAAATTTAAGATAATAATTAGTTTACTAATTTGTTTGTCCTCTGTAACTACATCTTATCCCAATAAACTTTTCATAGCTAAATGAATTATCCTTCAATATCTAATTTAATCCACACTTCTACAACATATGAAATGAATATAATCATTTCATGGTCTCAACCTTATCTATAGTCTTTTCGACTTTGAGAAATTCTCTCACCCACATATTCATCTTAAGGTTTAGTAATGATAAAGTCAACTAAGCAACCATCTCTCAACAATAATTTCAAAGGTACTATCTTTACCTTTTTTTTCTTTTGGGTATGTCAAACTCCACTAGTTGCTCATAATCCACTTCACTGAAGCACTAGAATCTAAGTGAAACAACTATAACAATCACCTGCAGCAATTTCTAAAATGCAAAAATATCATTAAATGCATTCTGCAGCCAAATAATATTTCAGGAAAGACTTCCTTGCTAACAAATGGACCACTAAATGAGGCCAGCGAGGCAGGCAAGTTAAAAAAAATTATATAAGGAAGTGAAAAAACAAACTGAGAGTACAAAGTAGATATATAATAGGCGAAGACAAAATAATAGATGAAGTATGTGAGCAATCAACATAGATAACCTTACCCAACCCAATCAAAACATTTTAAACTGTCTACTGTCTAGTATACTGGTACAAGATAGTAAATTTGAAACCAGTCTGTTAAAGTTCACAATAAAAGCTTAATTTCTGTATCGCAACAATGCCGATAGCTTTCAAGCTAAACCACATATCACGTTATGATCACATACATATAAAAAAACAAACATTAATCCTTGAAAGTAAACCGGAAATTTAACCAGAGAAAAGAGAATAAATCTCACAATGAAGTTAACTGGAAGTGAGAAATAGAGATGATCCCAAGAAATAACAAAAGCCTGAAGAAGAGCCATCCGTATCAGCAAGCCATAATTGCCAAAAGCACAAGAACAATAGCGACCTCAGAATCCAGAGATAACCTCTCACTGGAAGCAACCCAAATAGTCCCACAAGCAACATGACCTAGACTTCACGAGAAATGATGAGAAACCAAAGCCAAAATTAGAAAAATCGAGGAAATGAAGAATAAACATGAAAACAAGTTAGTTTTCTTTACGAGAGGGATTCTCGAAAGGAAGTGCAGACAAGAAGTCCTCTAACCAAAGCAGGCAACTGTCACCATTAGAAGCGGGAAGCAGAACATCGATCATCGGTCGAAGGAGGAGAAAAAATTCACTATGGAGGGAGAGGAAACAAAGACAGAAGAGAGATCGGAAAGCCAAAAGAGGGGCGAACGCTAGAATGAAGAGAGAGAGAGTGAAAAGAAAGAATTTATAGGGGTTAAGGTGTAAAAATACCCCTAACGTTTTGGGCTAGGAGCAATTTTACTCCTAACGTCTAAAATGGTGCAATTTTACCCCTAACGTTGGAAGCCAAGAGCAATTTTACCCCTAACGTTGATAAATTGGATCAATTTTAGACACTATTATAAAACAGATAAATTTTTATTCATTATTCTGCACCAATTCCATAATAATTCGTTCTAAAAAAAGAATTTCATGTTTTTTATAATTTAATAATAGAATTTGAGATTAATATTTATAAATTCGGTAGATTTTTTGAATTTTTTTGTCTAATCCGTACAAAAAGACAATATATTTTTTTTATTTTTTTCACATCCTAACAAATGTTTGTGATTTGTTACTGATAAAATGACACATGTATGAAGTGTAGATAACAAGATTCATGACCGAGAAGACAGTTTGATGAATTATTTCTCAAATTGACCCAATTTATTAACGTTAGGGGTAAAGTTGCTCTTGGTTTCCAACGTTAGGGATAAAATTGCACCATTTTAGACGTTAGGGGTAAAATTGCTCCTAACCCAAAACGTTAGGGGTATTTTTGCACCTTAACCCAATTTATAGGAATAAGATTAGGGTTTGATATGAGCCGTTGGATCAAATCATGATCAATGTCCATATCAACTTAAGATGCAAAAACTACCTCTTTGCCCCCTGTTTGATTTAAAATTCAGAACAGGCGCCTTTTTTTTAAATGAATCTCGAACAGGCACCTTCAAGACTCAATTTATTTTAATTATTAGTTAAAATAGTTTTTATAAATTAATTTATTGTTACGTGGAATTAAATTAACATAATTTCATAAACATTGGAGTTAAATTGGTGTTACTTTACATGTCGGGTCAAATTGACACTTCTCCAATAACCTTATCCCAATAAAAAATATTCAAATATAAATATTATTTTCATAAATTTATCAATAACCAAAATAAAATTAAGAATTCAAGTTAGAATACCATGAATTTTCAATTTTTCAATGAAATAAAATATATTATACTCTCATCTCCCGATATTTTCGATTCTAATTTCCTAATTATATTTCACATTTTTCTAAAATAATTTTATTATTTTACGATATATTTGTGTTTAAATTCTACTTAAACTTGTGTTTAGTTGACCTATTAAATTAAATTTCATTATAATTTTCATTTCATTTTCATTCTCCTAAATTAATTCTCAGATTTTCTCAGATTATATTTATTTAATAACAAGATAATATAAAGTTATTTTTATTTATTTGATATATATATATATCGTTTATCATACTTTTTTACTTTTTTATGTTTTTTTTATATATTTTAACATATATTTTTGAAAGAAAATTAGATTACTAATATACAAATATCTAGTTATAATTTTTACAAAATATAATAAAAAATGAGGCGATACACATTAATTTAAAATTCATATGAAAAATTAATTTTGATAAATAAAAAGTCATTAAACACATTAACAATAAAAACTAAATTCAACTACAGATATAAATTTTTCAAATTAGAATAATATGATTTTTAGTTTAAAAAATATGAAAAAATATTAATTTAATTACATAATAATGATTTAAATGTTTTGACAAAAATCCGTCAGTATGTTTGACGGAATGTATATTCGTCAAAATATAATGTCAAAAATAATGGCGGGAAAGTTCCCGCCATAATATCTTGAGAGAATTTTCATTCCGTCAAAAAATTCGTCAAATATACTGACGGAATACATTTTGACGAAATTCCGTCAAAATTTACTGACAGATTTCTTTCCGTCAAAAAATTCCATCAGCAATCAAGCTTTTTCTAGTAGTGATTAGTATAAAAGCAATCCAATATATTAGCTAATATCTATTAGCTACCCGCAACATTGTAAAAATAACTGAACCAAACTTACCAAGAGTTTAATCATCTTAGTACTGTTCTCCTTCAAGTATAGTATTCTAATGGAATCTGATGTATTATTCCTATGGTCGCATCGCATTTGATAATATGAACATAAAAAAAGTGACTTTACATTTGTGCATACACATTGTTTCAGCTTAATACATTTGTTGCCTCTTTATTTGGCTCAAAACCTTAACTGCTCCCTCAATTTTTAACAGTTTCTAATGACCCACATTCATATCTAATTTCATCCAATACCCTCTATTATTGTTAAAGAAGTAACTAAAAACATTAGTATAATTTTTTGTTGTATAAATGAGAAAGTTGAGTTACAAGATTATATGTTTATATTATTATACATTTAACCCAAACATTTTAAGAAAAATGCACATATAGCCTTTCCAAGTAAGATCAATTTTAGCTCTACCTTATTGAAAATTAGAAAAAACTGAATTAACTAGTATTTTTCAATCACTTACAATCTTCCAAATACCATCTAATGCAATGATATAAACCTTTTCCTAAAAAAATGAAAAATACTGTGTGACTTTAAAATTTGGGAAAAAAGAAAAAAATAATCATAAAACATAACAATATTATTATCTAAAATTTGTGCGGACCCTTTTAGATGTAAAATTGCTAATTAAAATTTATATTCGATGTCCTTTTAATTTTTATTTATTTTTAACAGATAATACAACTAATTAATAAAATATTATTCATATATTAAAAAATTATTATATAGGCACCTATTTTTTGACGCAGCTATATTAAGATTATATGTCGGTCATGGAGGCTTTTGGTTTCTCTTTAAGGTTCAGGGACTAGATACTCAACATTCTGGCCTCCTCTCCAATCTCTGTTCTGATTAATGGAGTTGCTTGCGGTTATTTTAGATGTTCTGGAGGTGTTCGGTAGGGGGACCCTCTCTCACCGATCCTATTTGGTATCGCTGAGGATTTTTTCAATAGATGGCTAGCTCATCTGATTGACACGGGCAGATTCTCTCCCATGCACTACACGAGTAATTCTAATTTCCCTTCCCATTTGCTTTACGCTGACAATATGCTTCTATTTGGTAAAGCCTCCAAGAGAAACATCTACTGTATCAAAGATTTATTCAGTTTCTATGGTTCGATCTCGGGTCAAATGGTTAGCTGGGAAAAATCGGCAATCTACTTTAGTAACAAGATCTCTTGTCTCAGAGCTAATCAGCTCTCCAATATCCTAGGAATCTGGACATCTGACCTGCTTCCTTTGGCAAACCGCTTCCTAAGCAAGTTTAGCTCTTGGAAAGGGACCGCTCTTTCCTTTACTGGCAGGCTGACGGTAATAAAATCAGCGTTAGCTGGAGCTCTGATACATTCTTTTATGGTCTACCGGTGGCCTGTTTCGCTCCTTACCAAGCTCAACAAAGCAACTCGAAACTTCCATTGGACGGGGAATCGGGAATCTCGAAAGCTGGTTGCTGTGTTGTGGTCTACTTGTGGTAAAAACATGGATGGCGGAGGCCTGGGTATTCAATAGTTATGAAAATGTGCTGGGAATTGGTGCATGGAGATTCCTTTGTGATTAATCTTCTGAAACAACGCTTCCTATATGGTTCAGGTCAGCCTCGGAGCTATCTGGTCAACTCCTCTGTTTGGATCTCTTGCAAGGCCTATTTTCTGATTATCAAAAGCCAAGTCAAATGGTGGATTGGTAATGGCTCTTCCCTCAGTTTTTGGACAGATGAATGGATCCTACCTTCGATGGCGGATCAACTGAACCTGCCTGCAAAGCAGTAAACAGGTATGTATAACTGTGTTAATGACTTCCTTGTTGGGAACCTTTGGGTCAATATTGATTTTTTGCCAGTCAGCATCCGGGAAAATATAACTTAGGTTCGTCGGGGTTTGGATGAATCAGACATTTGTATATGGAAGCCTTTTGTTACATGGCGCTTCACTGTGAAGCAATTCTTTGATCATCTTTCACCTCATGCACCGACGGTTCCCTGCGCTTGGTTCATCTGGAAAAATTTTATCCCTCCTTTGAGATCAGTTTGCTATTGGAAAATCCTATACGGTAAAATGGCGGCCCACGACGTTCTGATAAAATATGGTTTCTGCTACGTTTCCAGATGCATCCTTTGCAAGGGTAGCATGGAATCAATTGACCACCTTTTCATAATTTAGCCATTTGCTTCCACTTTGTGGACTTTTATTAGTAACTGGTTCAGGACGATTATCATCCCGACAGCCGACTTTAATGCATTCTTGGCGGACCTGCAAAATTATCGAATGAGGCATGCTCTCTCTGCTAACTGGTCTTTGGCGGTTGTAACTTGTCATTGGTTAATCTGGGAAATTCAGAATAAAGCTGTGTTCGAAGATGAACTCCTTTCAATCCAAAATTCAGTCTTTGAGCTCAGACCTCACCTACAGGATTCAGAGTTTGTTGCCAGAAGCCGTCCGCAGATTCCCCTCCATTAAGAAGGCTCACTAAGGGATAAGTGTACCCTGACGTTATCAAGTAATAAAATCTGGACAAGTCCAGGTATCGAATCCACAGGATTTATTTACCACAAGTATCGAGCTACTTGGTCTCAGGTGTTATCTAGGTTGTGTGGGTTTTGAGTTTGTTTTGTTAAGTTAATCTACTTCTAGTTGAATTATGCTACTCCTAGCTAAGTTATACTAATTCGACCTAAGTTATTTTACTCCTAATTAAGTTAAACTACTCCTAGGTGATCTTTCACTAATGCAATTACCCGAAGGAACATGGTATGAACTATAGGTGCCCGCTATGGTTACTTTGTTTTTTACAAAGTACCGTTACTTGGTGTGGTTTTCACCATTGGACAATGGAGCAGAAAATTAAATCCAATGGTGAAAACCACACCAAGTAACGGTAACGATAATAATGAAGATAGATTATTAGGTCAATAAATTAAAAACATAATCTAATTCACTTGTATTCAAGGCGATTAACCCTACTTACCCTCCTGAAGTCTCTAGTGCGTGATTCCCTTGTAAGGCCGAAACTAGATCTAAGGCTCAGCAATTTGGGCTTAATCAACTAAGAGATCGTCAATCTCCTAGGCTCTGACTAGGTCAGAT
The DNA here is from genome assembly GCF_963576675.1 of Euphorbia lathyris. Taxonomy (NCBI): domain Eukaryota; kingdom Viridiplantae; phylum Streptophyta; class Magnoliopsida; order Malpighiales; family Euphorbiaceae; genus Euphorbia; species Euphorbia lathyris. The sequence goes on along the minus strand of NC_088915.1, from coordinate 4,045,820 downwards.
TCAGCTCGCAATATGTGCCTACAAAATTTTTGGGTCTTTTGAATGAGTTAAACCAATTGAATAAAGCGTAAGACAAATATTAAACAAATAATCATAGAAAAAAATAAGAGCTAAAATATTATTAAAAGAGAAGTATATTGTCACAGGATACAATTAGCCTAGGATTCATAGACTGTATCAAAGGGTACAAACATGGTAAGATAAAAGGTGATAAGAAAATCCCTTTTAGGGAACTTGTCTACCCTGCAACCGGCTTCCTAGGTCTTAAGGATGGACCTTGAATAATCCTCGATGGACTGAGCTTCGGAGCTTTTTCAATGGAGGTTGAAGGAGATGGAGGAGGTGGAGAGGATTCTTCAAGGGTGAAAATCTAAGGTAATTTACAATAATGAAAGATGTCTAATTTACAATTAGAAATTCCTATTTATAGACGCAGTTCGGGCCCTCTTTCTGACCTAATTCATATCCTTTTGCATGTGGGAAGTCGTGGGGTCAATCGTGTCTTCGTGTGGCCGGGAATCAATCTTTTGACTGATTCCCGCAGGGCAGCTCGCCGAGCTGGCCTTGCATAGGCCAACTCGTCGCGAGCTGGCCTCTAGCTCGCCCGAGTAGGCCACTGAGGGCCTGCTCGGCGAGGTGGCATAACCAGCTCGGCCGAGCTGACATAGCCAGCTCACCGATCTAGCCCCAAAAAGGCCATTTCGAAGAGCGGGATTGCCCAGAACTCCTTGCGCGACTGTTGGATGGCCCAAAACGCAACTTTCATCCGAACTCGTTCCCGTTTTTGCCTGCACATGCACGGAAACTCCAAATTACATTAGTCCCGAGGCTAAATTGACCCGCCAATTGCTTATTTCGAGTAAACACTCTGTTTGTTACGACTTTTGGCGGATCAATTAGCTATAAAAGGTAATTGAATTTTAATGCACATGCTATTTTGGCCATATTTGCCAAAAACTTGATGCGCCTCCATTAAGAAGGCTCACTAAGGGATAAGTGTACCCCGTCGTTATCAAGTAATAAAATCTGGACAAGTCCAGGTATCGAATCCACAGGATTTATTTACCACAAGTATCGAGCTACTTGGTCTCAGGTGTTATCTAGGTTGTGTGGGTTTTGAGTTTGTTTTGTTAAGTTAATCTACTCCTAGTTGAATTATGCTACTCCTAGCTAAGTTATACTGATTCGACCTAAGTTATTCTACTCCAACTTAAGTTATTCTACTCCTAATTAAGTTAAACTACTCCTAGGTGATCTTTCACTATTGCAATTACCCGAAGGAACATGGTATGAACGATAATAATGAAGATAGATTATTAGGTCAATAGATTAAAAACCTAATCTAAGTCACTTGTATTCAAGGCGATTAACCCTACTTAGCCTCCTGAAGTCTCTAGTGCATGATTCCCTTGTAAGGCCGAAACTAGGTCTAAGGCTCAGCAATTTGGGCTTAATCAACTAAGAGGTCGTCAATCTCCTAGGCTCTGACTAGGTTAGATTCAGCTCGCAATATGTACCAACAAAATTTTGGGGCTTTTGAATGAGTTAAACCAATTGAATAAATCGGAAGACAAAGATTAAACAAATAATCATAGAACTAAATAAGAGCTAAAATATTATTAAAGGCGAAGAATATTGTCACAGGATACAATTAGTCTAGGATTCATAGACGGTATCAAAGGGTACAAACATGGTAAGATAAAAGGTGATAAGAAAATCCCTTTCAGGGAACCTGTCTACCCTGTAGCCGGCTTCCTAGGTCTTAAAGACGGACCTTGAATAATCCTCGATGGATTGAGCTTCGGAGCTTCTTCAATGGAGGTTGAAGGAGATGGAGAGGATTCTTCAAGGGTGAAAATCTAAGGTAATTTACAATAATGAAAGATGTCTAATTTACAATTAGAAATTCCTATTTATAGACGCGGTTCGGGCCCTCTTTCTGACCTAATTCATATCCTTTGGCATGTGGGAAGTCCTGGGGTCAATCGTGTCTTCGTGGGGTTAGGAATCAATCTTTTGACTGCACTAGTGGAAAAAAGGCCATTTGCATTGGTCGTTTAGGGCCATTTGCATCGGTTTTTGGGCGATGCAAAAGGTCTCGACGCAAATGAATTTGCATCGTCCGTTGGCCGATGCAAATGAGACTGCATTTGCATCGGTCCTTAAAAGGGCCGATGCAAATGAGACCGCATTTGCGTCGGTCCTTTAAAAGGGCCGATGCATATCATTTGCATCGGCCCTTTTAAAGGACCGACGCAAATGCGGTCTCATTTGCATCGGCCCTTTTAAAGGGCCGATGCAAATGATGCTTTTTCATTTAAAAAAAAATTAATTTGGATTGAATGGAGCTCTGTAATATACAAAATAGCTTTAATTCATATATATTACATGTAGGATTTTCATATACATAAGTATGTAATAGTTAATATTCATAAATAAAGATAATTTAAGAAGCTATCATATACCTTCACAAATGAATTTCTGACACATGTTTTCCACCAGACAATGTTAGGCATTTTCGCTGCATGCCCAAAACATGGATAGTTTTTCGTCATATCTGTATATGCAACTTTAAAGCCCTCGTGCATACGCTTGTAGTCAGGGCATGGGAGTCCAACTGATTTTGCTGCCATACAATAGTAGTCACCAAGCTCACCTTTGTAAGCTATGAGCGTACCAGTGACTTCCACAGTGATATAGCGTAGCTTTAACAGCAGAGACATTGCATCAATAATTCAGCAGGGGTTTCAGAACTGAGAAGAAACTGAAAGCATCTATTGGCAATCTTCAACTTCAGCTTTAAATCAACAATATGCTTAAGACGATAATAAAATCTTGTGGAATAACTGACTTCTGCAGAAAATCTGACTGGATTTGCCACTGCATGAGTAAGAATAATGTGTAATGGAATGCTAAGGTAAATACTTGCATTCTTGCGAGTAAAAAGACAGAGAAAGCATCATAATGGGCTTTACCTATTGGTCAATAAATAGAAAATAATTATTTATTGAAACAATTTGTTTGAGCACATCAATAGTGAAGGCATGAAAAATTTAAAAACAATGACCTTGAAAATGTTAGAGGTGATAAGAGAAACAAAAAACAAAAAGCAACTCGTTTTTGGAACCTTTATTATAAACTGAAGTTTTGGAGTCTCACTGTATTTTTCGTCATGGTACCGAAACCTCTTAAACTAGAAAGTTCATTTTCAAGCCCAAGGAGCATCCACATGTAAAATTGGAAGTAGAGATAAGAAAAAAAAAACTATCCTTAGAACCTTAAGTGTCAGTTTAAACTTCCGGATTGGTTCATTAATAGAACATAGCAATGAGAAAGGGCTTGTCAATCAAGCAACTCAGTTATTTCTAAGGAACATGTGCCAAAAATAATACAGAGCCACAATTTGCACACTGATTTACATCTTCAATTTCAAAAGCTCAAACATACCAATCAAAGGACATGAACCAAGCATGAGAAAAGCACAAAATGCTGGCGAGTTATATGCCCCGTCAAGGACAACCAAGCATGAAATACTGGAATAGATGCCACAACAATAAATAGAATGGTTGCAAGCTCACCCAACTTAAGACGAAAACAGGCTAAACGTCCATTTTGTTGAACTCCCAATCACTAGATTAAAGTGTTTGGTAAACACTAACCCAAATGCTGCACTTGAAATTTTTGACAGCCAGCATTTAGAAAACTATAAAGGTTCCGATCATTATGTATCCAAAATCATATATCCAAAACCAAAGCTTAAAAAGAATTTTAATATCCACTGCAGTCGTTCAATAAAAGGAACCTTAATCATTTGATGATACAATTGCAATAACCTAATAAATATTTGAACGGTTCGTAATAACTTATGCACTAGTAAAATCAGAAAAACAGGGTTGGGCACCATAAAAATAGCTGGTATTTGCTCAACTTGAACACCAGAAACATGATCGAAACTATAAACAGAAAAATGGCTTATAAACTTGTATTTGATGCACAAATTAAACTCGATCTTTTCTTTTTCTTTCCAGCAAAATTTAGCAAAATTTACCCTGAACTTGAATCAGCCTAAAATTTGCAAGTGTTGAGGATAAATTTAGCCAAATCCAAACAAGTTAGTTTCAGCCCATTTTAAGGCCTCAACTGGAAATGCTGTGAGACCATGAAGCTAAATTTAAATATAATAAATATTTTACTAATCCTGCAACTCCAAAATGATCAAAGGGGCTGCAGTGCATAAAGAAATACAGAACCTCTTCCTTCATTCTCATTCTTTAAAAAAAAAACAAAGAAATAATTTTCATGGACTAAGTACCAAAAACAAACAAATTTCCAGCATCCATTTGGATACACAATAGATTGAAATAAAGCGACATGTGAATTCGACATTATATTTTATGATACAGTAGATGGAAACACATAAATCTCATACAAAAATATGAATATCAAACTCTCATAGAAGCTAAATCAAATCTCCAGTAAATAAATAAAAAAACTAAGTCAATAGAGAAAGAGGGGTCATCGCCCAAATCCAATTGATTCATCTCTCACTCCAGGAACAAATTATGAAAATTCAGTGGAAAGAAACACCTTTGGGAACAAACCAGATAAATGTAAGGGATCAATTAAGGTTAAACAACCAAAGAATAAAAAAGAACAATCAAGTAAAAATTGCAAAGGGCGAACCCGTCGACTAAAAATACATACCCAGAAAGTGAAATGCAAAAGATCAGGTCATTCGAGTCACCAACTTCTTTTAACTCGTTTTTCATTAATCTCACCTCAGGATCTAATAATCAGCAGCAGCAAACATTAAAATCTGCTGTTTAAGATGTGAGGAATCGCCGCCAAGCAGCAGAGGAAGCAAAAGGAAACGGACACCGAGAATCGCGACAAGTATAGGAGATTGAAGAAACTGATGTCGTTGGATAAAATAATGGATACAACTAGTATGTTCTCCCTTTCAAGTGCCATCAACGATTTGTGCTGACAAGAAGAAGACTCGACCGAAAATCAAAGGGTGTGGAAAACGCAGCCTTCCATGGAGATGGGGTTCGATCTTGTGAGAAGAGAAGAGGGAGATGGGTGGCGGTGCAAATGAGAAACAATAACCCTAAAATCCAAATTTGTAGTTAACTTTTTATTTTTACAAATTGATCCCAATTAATTACAAATACCCTCCTCAATGTTCTATTAATTTCTTAAAATTTATATTAGGACTATTTGCATTGGTCTCTTGCAAATGACCGATGCAAATAATACCGTTATTTGCATCGGCCCTTATAAAACAGTCGATGCAAATACTTCAATTGATATTTGCATCGGCCTTTTTTAAAGGACCGATGCAAATAATACAGTTATTTGCATCGGTCCCTATTAAGGGGCCGATGCAAATATTAAATGTCATGGCATTTGGATCGGCCACAAACAAAGGGCCGATGCAAATGGACCTTTTGCATCGCACTTTATAATGGCCGATGCAAATAGGTCGATGCAAATGGCCATTTTTCTACTAGTGCTGATTCCCGCAGGGCAGCTCGCCGAGCTGGCCTTGCATAGGCCAGCTCGTCGGGAGCTGGCCTCCAGCTCGCCCGAGCAGGCCTCCAGGGGCCAGCTCGTCGGGAGCTGGCCTCCAGCTCGCCCGAGCAGGCCTCCAGGGGCCAGCTCGGCCGAGCTGACATAGCCAGCTCATCGATCTAGCCCCAAAAAGGCCATTTCGATGAGCGGGATTGCCCAGAACTCCTTGCGCGACTGTTGGATGCCCCAAAACGCAACTTTCATCCGAACTCGTTCCCGTTTTTGCCTGCACATGCACGGAAACTCCAAATTACATTAGTCCCGAGGCTAAATTGACCCGCCAATTACTTATTTCGAGTAAACACTCTGTTTGGTGCGACTTTTGGTGGATCAATTAGCTATAAAAGGTAATTGAATTTTAATGCACATGCTATTTTGGCCATATTTGCCAAAAACTTGATGCGCCTCCATTAAGAAGGCTCACTAAGGGATAAGTGTACCACGTCATTATCAAGTAATAAAATCTGGACAAGTCCAGGTATCGAATCCACAGGATTTATTTACCACAAGTATCGAGCTACTTGGTCTCAGGTGTTATCTAGGCTGTGTGGGTTTTGAGTTTGTTTTGTTATGTTAATCTACTGCTAGTTGAATTATGCTACTCCTAACTAAGTTATACTGAGTCGACCTAAGTTATTCTACTCCTACTTAAGTTATTCTACTCCTAATTAAGTTAAACTACTCCTAGGTGATCTTTCACTATTGCAATTACCCGAAGGAACATGGTATGAACGATAATAATGAAGATAGATTATTAGGTCAATAGATTAAAAACCTAATCTAAGTCACTTGTATTCAAGGCGATTAACCCTACTTAGCCTCCTGAAGTCTCTAGTGCATGATTCCCTTGTAAGGCCGAAACTAGGTCTAAGGCTCAGCAATTTGGGCTTAATCAACTAAGAGGTCGTCAATCTCCTAGGCTCTGACTAGGTCAGATTCTGCTCGCAATATGTACCAACAAAATTTTGGGGCTTTTAAATGAGTTAAACCAATTGAATAAAGCGTAAGACAAAGATTAAACAAATAATCATAGAACAAAATAAGAGCTAAAATATTATTAAAGGCGAAGAATATTGTCACAGGATACAATTAGCCTAGGATTCATAGACTGTATCAAAAGGTACAAACATGGTAAGATAAAAGGTGATAAGAAAATCCCTTTCAGGGAACCTGTCTACCCTACAGCCGGCTTCCTAGGTCTTAAAAATGGACCTTGAATAATCCTCAATGGATTGAGCTTCGGAGCTTGATGCAGCGGAAATAAACAGACTTTCGTTCTAAACACTTGCTCGCGCACGAACAAAGCTTAAAACCGTCAACTATCGTTGAATCGCGCACGACTAACGAAAATTGGAAGAAAGAGAATAAACTCTGAAATTCTTATTTATCGATCACTGCCTTACATAAGGTGGAGGTCGAGCCTTTATATAGGCTGACAAAATAAAACCTAATCCGAAACCTAAAAGGAAAAGGAAAACAACAAAATAAGAAAAGTGCGCTAAAACACAAAAAGGCCGATTTGAGGCCCTAAACGGCCTCGGATGGCTAAAAAACACGTCCACCATTGGTCCATGGACCTATGGGTTTGATTCAATGGGCCGAATCCAACAAAATTAGGGTCCAAAATCGCTAAATTCCAACAACCCGTTTTATCTTCAAAATTTCAGTTTCGGGTCCGTTTTCTCCAAATAGTTTAAGGCCCGCTCCACTTCATCATTCTCCCCTGGGTCAACAGAATTCGCCCTCGAATTGTCATCATCAGAAGAATCGCCAGAAAACGGAATTAGGTGCTTCACATTAAAAACATCTGCGGTGCGAATATGACTAGGCAATTTCAACCGGTAAGCATTTGGGTTGATTTTCTCCACAATCTCCAAAGGCCCTATCTTCTTAGCAGACAACTTGTTATAATCTCCCACGGAGTATCTTTCCTTAGTCAAAACAGCCCAAACAAAATCCCCAACTTCAAATTCTACGTGGCGGCGCTTCGTATCCGCATGTTTCTTGTAATTGCTTGCTGCCATCACAAGATTATCATGAACTTGCTTATGTACTTCCACCAAGCTGTTCACAAAACTTTCTGCCTTCCCATGCATGCGTGTCTCATCTGGCAATGACACCAAATCCAGTGGGCTTCGAGGAACAACAGAATAAACCACAGTAAAAGGGCTGAAACCCGTACTGCGATTAACAGCATGGTTGTGTGCAAACTCAGCTTTGCTCAACACTACATCCCAAGTCTTAGCCTTGTCACCAATCAAACAACGCAACAGATTGCCTAAGGACCGATTCACAACTTCAGTCTGCCCATCAGTTTGAGGATGGTAGGCACTACTAAAATTCAATTGCGTATTGACCATTTTCCACAAACTCCGCCAAAAGTGACTAACAAATCGAGTGTCCCGGTCAGACACAATGGATGCTGGCAAGTCGTGCAGCTTGTAAAGCTCTCGGAAGAATAATTGAGCTACTTGAACAGCATCAGTTGTTTTTTTACAAGGAATAAAGTGTACCATTTTAGAAAAACGATCCACCACAACAAAAATAGAATCATTACCCCGTTGTGTACGCGGTAACCCCAACACGAAGTCCATACTGATGTCTGTCCATGGCTGTGTAGGAACAGGAAGTGGACGATACAATCCTGCATTAGTAGCTGTTCCCTTCGAAACTTGACACACGCGACACCTCTGTACCAATTTCTCCACTTCTTTCCTGATAGAAGGCCAGAAGTAATTGGCCTGAACCAACTGCAAGGTACGATCCCGGCCCACATGACCTTCTCCGTGCAGCTCTTCAATAATTTTTAACCGCCAACTACAATCAGGAACACACAACTGGTTGCCTTTGATCAGAAAACCATCTAGAAGGTGGTAACCTGTACGCTCTCCAGCTCGTACTTTTGCCAAAACACCAGCAAAATATGGGTCAGTATCATACAATTCAGCGAAAGAGTCGAATCCAAATACCTCAACCGACAATTTGCTAAGCAACCCTCTTCTCCTACTCAATGCATCTGCCATCTTGTTGGCAACCCCAGATTTATGTTTTAGAACAAAGGTGAACGGTTGCAGATACGCAACCCATCTCGCATGTCTGGCTAAAACTTTGTCTTGACTATGCAAATGCTTCAATGCTTCATGGTCAGTGAATAATACAAACTCCCGCTGGAACAAGTAATGCCGCCAATGCTTAATGGCCTGCACAACTGCGTAAAAGTCAACATCATAAGTACTGTACCGCAGCTTCGCTCCCGACAGCTTCTCACTGAAATACGCCACTGGCCTATTATTCTGGCTGAGTACAGCTCCAATTCCCATCTTGGAAGCATCAGAATGAAGCTCAAAAGGCTGCTGAAAATTAGGAAGTACAAGAATTGGGGCCGAAGTAAGGCGATCCTTGATAAGTTCAAAAGCTGATTCCGCCTCGTTGGTCCACACAAACTTCCCGCTCTGCTTCATACAATCAGTAATAGGAGCCATGATATTACTAAAATGAGGTATGAAACGCCGATAAAATGACGCCAGCCCATGAAAGCTTCGAACTTCAGTAATAGTATTAGGGCGGGGCCAGTGTCTGACAGCCTCAATTTTGGACCCATCTACCTGCAAACCCACATCTGAAACAACATAACTAAGAAACAGCACCCTGGTTGACATGAAAACACACTTTTTCACAGCAGCAATAAACTGCTCTCTCCTCAAAACAGTGAGAACCTCCCTCAAGATAGCCAAATGTTCAATGGGATTTTTACTGTAAATCAGAATGTCATCAAAATAAACGACAACACTAGTACCAATAAAAGGTCTCAAGACCTGGTTCATAACTCGCATGAAAGTGCTAGGAGCATTTGACAATCCGAATGGCATCACCAGCCACTCATAAAGCCCTTCGCGTGTTTTGAAAGCTGTTTTCCACTCATCTCCATCCCGAATACGAATCTGATGGTACCCACTCTTCAAATCCAGCTTTGTAAACACAGTAGCTCCACTCAACTGATCCAACAGGTCATCTAAGCGAGGGATAGGAAAACGGTACCTGATCGTGATTTTATTGATAGCTCTACTATCCACGCACATTCTCCAAGTGCCATCTTTTTTTGGAATCAATAGGGCTGGTACTGCACAAGGGCTCAAACTCTCTCTAATGTACCCCTTTGCTAGCAACTCCTCTACCTGTCTCCTCAACTCTTCATGCTCGCTCGGACTCATCCTGTAATGTGGACGGTTGGGTAATGCAGCCCCTGGCTTAAGATCAATCTGGTGTTGAATTTCCCGCATGGGTGGTAAACCATTGGGCAATTCTTCTAGGAACAGATCATGAAATTCTGACAGCAATGGCTTAACTTCGTCTGGGATCACCCCTTCTTGATCTGCTCGCTTACCCATCAACAAGTACACCACCTCAGTATCCCGAAGCTCTTCCTCCAGTTGTACCCGATTCACCAATAAGACGCTTCCGTTGGGCGCTGCTTTACTGACTTCCTCCTTCGTAGGTACCAACACAATTTTAGCACCATTGAAAACAAAACTGTAAGTATTGGCCCTACCATTGTGGAACGCGATCCGGTCAAACTGCCACGGTCTCCCCAATAGGAGATGGCACGCATCCATGGGTACCATATCACACCACGCCTCATCTTTATATCTAGTTCCCACAGAAAAAGATACCAAAACTCGTTTGGTCACAGTCAACTCACCTCCCTGCTTCAACCAGGCCAACTTGTATAGTGCAGGATGTTTCTCGGGTACTAGTTCCAACTTCTTAACTGCCTCTGTTGAGATGATATTCTCACAGCTTCCAGAATCAATAATAAACTTACACACCTTCCCCTTAATAGTGCAAGTGGACTGAAATATATTATTTCGTAGCCACCGTTCCTCCACAGCTCGGGGCGTGAAGCACGATCGCCTTACAACCAGCGAAGTCCCAACATCTCCTATCACGATCTCTTCATCTACAGGCTCCTCATCATCAAAGACAGGTTCTCCATCAATTTCTCGATAATGGACATTCTCCTCTCCTTTTGTATCAGCAAACATCACTCTCTTTCCTGCCTTTCGACAGCCAGCCTGTCTATGCCCAACCTCACTGCATGAGAAACACTTCATAGAGCTACTGCTGGGTGCACTTCTTCTGTTAGCACTAGGTGCTGCTGCTGTTGTAGGGGCTGAAGTTTTAACAAATTCCCGTGTTCCTCCTACAGACTGCCCGAACCCGACAGACTGCCCGAACCCGCTAACACGCCTCTTTTCCAGTTGGACTACCCTTTGGTGCGCGGCAGAAACCGACATGGAATCAAACATATTGACGGTTTCCCTTATCTGTTCTCGCAAACCACCAATATACCTGGCCACCAATTGATCTTCTGTCTTATGTACCTCGTTCCGTGCAATGAGCTAGTAAAAGTCGGTCGTATATTCATCAACTGAACGACTCCCTTGCCGCAGATTCTGCAACCTCTGGTACATAATACGCTGGTAATTGTATGGCAGGAACATCGCCCGCAACTGCTTCTTCATCTTCTCCCAACTTGTAATTTTCGATTTGCCCAGTCGAACCCTAGTTTGCTTCAACTGCTGCCACCACGCCATCGCCCTATCTCTGAGCCGAGTAGCGACTACAGGCACCCTTTTCTTTTCAGGAACACCCTTAAACTCTAGGATTTCTTCCACAGTAGTCAACCAATCAAGGAACTCTTCAGGTTGAAGGGAACCTCGAAACTCAGGAATCTCCGTCCTCATTCCAGCCTCCCAACGCCTATCGTCTCCCACATTACGTGGTGGACGAGGCCTCCTGACTTCTTCATAATACTCCTCATCAGTCCCTTCTTCGTCAAAATCAGCAGCGAACGGATTCCTGTGCTGATGATGATACTGCGGATTAGGGTTTCGTTGTCCGTGAGTTGCGAACATGTCACCCAACCTCCGTGTCAGCTGATCCACGATGTCATCGAATCGCTGTTCGAATCGTTGCCCTATCGTTTGCTCAACCCGCTGTCCAATCCTTTGTTCCAGCTGTTGTTGATCCTCTCGCGCGTTAATCTCATCCACCACTCTTCTTTTGGGCGGCATGACGATAACGGTTTAGGCTCTGATACCAACTGATGCAGCGGAAATAAATAGACTTTCGTTCTAAACACTTGCTCGTGCACGAACAAATCTTAAAACGTCAACTATCGTTGAATCGCGCACGACTAACGAAAATTGGAAGAAAGAGAATAAACTCTGAAATTCTTATTAATCGATCACTACCTTACATAAGGTGGAGGTCGAGCCTTTATATAGGCTGACAAAATAAAACCTAATCCGAAACCTAAAAGGAAAAGGAAAACAACAAAATAAGAAAAGTGCGCTAAAACACAAAAAGGCCGATTTGAGGCCCTAAACGACCTCGGATGGCTAAAAAACACGTCCACCATGGGTCAATAGACCGATGGGTTTGATTCAATGGGCCGAATCCAACAAAATTAGGGTCCGAAATCGCTAAATTTCAACAACCCGTTTTATCTTCAAAATTTCAGTTTCGGGTCCGTTTTCTCCAAATAGTTTAAGGCCCGCTCCACTTCATCAGAGCTTCTTCAATGGAGGAGGTGGAGAGGATTCTTCAAGGGTGAAAATCTAAGGTAATTTACAATAATGAAAGATGTCTAATTTACAATTGGAAATTTCTATTTATAGAAGTGGTTCAGGTCCTCTTTTTGACCTAATTTGTATCCTTTTACAGGTGGGAAGTCGTGGGGTCAATCGTGTCTTCGTGGGGCCGGGAATCAGTCTTTTGATTGATTCCCGCAGGGCAGCTCGCCCGAGCAGGCCCCTAAGGGCTTGCTCGGCGAGCTGGCCTCCAGGGGTCAGCTCGGCCGAGCTAGCCTCCAGGGGTCAGCTCGGCCGAGCTGGCCCCTTAAGGGCTTGCTCGATAGGCTGGCAGTGCCAGCTCGCCGATCTAGCCCCAAAAAGGCCATTTCGATGAGCGGGATTGCCCAGAACTCCTTGCGCGACTGTTGGATGCCCCAAAATGCTCGTTCCTGTTTTAGCCTGCACATGCACGGAAACTCCAAATAACATTAGTCCCGAGGCTAAATTGACTCGCCAATCGCTTATTTCTAGTAAACACTCCGTTTGGTGCGACTTTTGGCGGATCAAGTAGCTATAAAAGGTAATGGAATTTTAACGCACATGATATTTTGGCCATATTTGCCTAAAATAGCCAGAAAACGAGCCTAAACAACGAAAAGTAAATAAAACATTTCCAATTTATAACTAACTCACACAAAAGCATATAAATGCGAGAATTGCTCTCTTATTCATGAAATAACGTTAAAAACCGTCCTAAAATCGTACCCAAAGATAGGGTTTTTTTTACCCCTATCATCCGCCGCCTGCTCCGGATTATAAACTGGTGCGCTAGATTCCGCCAGGTCCGGAATGGATTAAAGTGAAACCGATGGGTCTGCTGAAGGCGCGCCGGGTCCAACGGGTGCAGGGGGGATTTTTAGAAATGGGATAGGCTTTGCTCGAGGGTGTTTTGCTTTTCCGATACCAGACAGCTTTGCACACCTTGCAGAACTAAGAGCTGTTATTTTCGCCATTGAGATAGCTTGAGAGAAACAATGGTTTCATTTATGGATCGAATCAGATTCAAGCATGGTGGTTTACTTGCTCCGCCAACGCTCTTCGGTGGTGCCTTGGGAAATAAAGAACAGATAAATAAAGAACTGGTCTCAAGTGGGAAACCACTAGTATCGTAAAAATAGGCTAGGATATTAGGAAGTGGGTTGCAAATTATTGTATTTAATCCCCTGGGCTTTTCTAGAGAGGATATCTGAATTTTGAATTATAAACTTCTTATTGTGGTTTGTTCTTACCCGAAATAGAACTCAATTTCATTGATTGAAAATCATCTCCTGATTGGGACCTAACATTGGTATCAAAGCGAGGTTTTCATGGCGAGCAACAAAGAGAGAATAGAGAATTTAGAGAAAGAAATCGGTAGTCTTCATGACAGTTTGACCAAAATAGAATTGGGAATTGCAGACAAGATGACTAAGATTGAAGAAGCCATCAGCAAGATGTCAGGATCGTATGGGCCAAATGGGCCAAATCATACTGGTGAAGGTAGCAACAATTCCAAGCACTCTGAAAATCGACACGTGACGGGTCAGGAGGAAAACAAGAAGACTTTTAGAGGAGGAAAACCGATGTTTTCTTCACAACTAGCCAAACTCAAATTTCCTAGGTTTGTTGGGGAGGATCCGACTGTCTGGTGTACACGAGTCGAACAATTCTTTGACTACCAACTGACCACCGAGGCTCAAAAGGTATCGTTAGCATCGTTTCACCTAGAGGGTGAAGCTAGTGAATGCTGGCAGTCTCTAAAAAGAACGTACAAAGAAGAGAGCATGGAGATATCATAGGCCATTTTTTTTGGAGGAGTTGTGGGCCAGGTTTGGTCCAACGAATTGTGAGGATTTTGATGAAGCTTTATCCAGGGTGAAGCAGATAGGGTCCTTGCACGAATACCAAAAAGAGTTTGAACGCCTCAGGAACCGAGTACAAGGATGGACTCAAAAGGCACTGATATAATTAATGGAATGGTTTTTGTGTTTTAAAGTTAGAGTTTGATGCAATGAAACTAATTTTGTTCTAAATTAGTAAAAGAATATGTTGTTCTAGACATGTGCACCCAGTGATGTTCAATTTCCAATTCGAAATGATTATTTGGAGTTTATCATATTTGGAGTTTGCCCTCGAATTCCATTACTAGCCAACTAAGAGTTGTTTAAGCTTCCGTATAACTTCGTCGCCAGATTAAAGAAAATTAGGGATAAGATATGTTTTTTTCCTGCCACTGGCTCCAACCTTTCTTAACTCTAGATTTCCACGGGTGGGACTCAATCAAGCTGTTCTTCTAGAAACAATGGGATACTGACAACACCAAAGAAATCTTATTTTTAGATTTAGTTTCAGACAAATCAATCTACTTAATCTTATAATTAATAAATTTTAATAACTTTTTTAATTGCAATATCCTTTCAAAAATCGAGCACAAACATAGTATGCATATCATCTGATTTTATTTTGTTTAATCCATTATTTTTCTCCATTAAGTACTTATAAGCCTAACTCCTTCCAAAGTCGTTGAAAAAAATAATGATTTTGTCCTTATCTTATAAAACAAGTTAATTTTGTCCATTCATATTTTTTTTGTGATTTTTATTTTGATAATAGAAAATTTGATTTAATTTTATCATTTTCAAAATAATTTCGAATAAAACGTTCCCACGGAATTTATTAGAAAATGATAAAATTGAACCAATATTTGACGGCAAGGATAAAAATTAAGTCATTTTATAAAATGAGATGGAGAATCCCAATAACCTGAAGATTAAAAGTGAGGTTTTCCTAAAAATAAATTTGATCCAAATTAAAATTAAATATAACTCGACAACACCACACGTAATCGATACTATCCTGATTAGGTTAATACGAGATTGATATGAAATTTTTTGGGTTGGACTACGGTTTAATCATTTTGACACTAAATCGAAATTGACACCACATGATCACAATACAAACTCAATAATTGCAACATGTGATATTTATGTTGTAAGTTTTTGTACATTTTTTTATTGGGATAAGGGTCAAATTTAACCATAACGCTTCAATCAAAGTGCATATTTAGCCACTAACATATAAAGATAGAAGTTATTAAATGCAATTGGACAAAAATTGGGGGTGTAATTTAAAACTTTAAAACTTTAGGGAGTAGGTGAGGTTTGACAGTAAGGGGGGATGACATCACCTATATAACTGGACTTACACCTTTGCTCTTCTCAATCGCCCAATAGCAATTAGGGTTACCCAATGTTCATAGATATCTCCTCTTTGAGATCTGAATAGCAGATAGCCCTTATATCAATTATGGACACGGTTAGGATTAGGGTTTATCTTCTCCAGAAAGTGGCGTAATCAAATCTATAGAAATCAATGGTTAGAATTAGGGTTAATCTTCTCTATCAAGTTAGCATTCAATAATGCTTTTAGGATCTCATCTCTAACTGCTCCTTGGCCGGATAAATTTCCAATGAGAATCAAGCTTAATTCGGTAGAAACCCTTCCTCAAGAAAGAAGGGAGGAGCATCAAGTGATGGTTATGAACCCTACAAAATCATCTTCCGGATTAATAACCTCCATACCTTTATCTGCTAAAATATTATTAGCAAAAAAAGGTTGTGTTTGTTTACAGGTGAATTGAGCAATTGTAACTTCTTTATGTATTTTTGTTTTTTTGTTGCTCACCAATCCATATGTATTTTGATCCTATCTTTTTTTTTTTTTTGCAGGAAACTATCTTGCTTAACAAATCAAATGACTGCTTACAATTGTTTATGGTAAATCTTTGCACTTTTTCTTTGTTGGGTTTTATGTTTTAATGGCAATTCTGAAGATATAATGAGTTTTGCCGCTACCCTATCTTATTATATGTGTTTACAAATGGTGTCTCATTATTAAACTTACTTTAATTACTTGTTTACTATAGTTGTTTTTTTAAAATGATTATGCCAAAAGGTGAGAATTTGAGGATTGTAATTGTGATTTCAATAGATTTATTGTTAAATGTGTTTGCTTATGAGTGGTTTACATAAGCTGTCTGATGTGTTCTATGATGATATGATATGATTATTTGAAACCCTATATGTTTGTTTTAAACTGGATATGCTAATTTTTGTTATTAGATGTTGCTCTCTGGTGTGTTTTTCTATATAACCTAGCTATCTGATGTGTCAGGATGATATGATTACTTGAAATTGAAACCACAAGTTTGTTTATGCTTTTTTTTGTTATGATAAGTTTTTTATACAAATCAAGATTGTTTGTTATATGATGAGACTATGCTGGTGATGCTTGATCTGAATATTATATAAATTTCATTAGACAATTATCTTTGTTGTAATTTCATTCATTTCCAACTAGTTGAGATTGCGGCTTTGGGAGTAACCATTTTTAGCTTAATTTGCAATGGACAAAATTGCAGAGTCCAAATCGGTGTTTGTTCATTTAGTAAAACATTAGCAATTGTTCATTTTAGTTTGGCAATGCTAGATATTTCTCTCAAAATACTAATTTGTTGTTTGTAACAAATTATCATGAAGTTGTTGGCGTCTGATTTTCTGAAATGGTATTATTGTTTTGCTTCAATTCAGTTGCATACTTTTACGCAGATTGATTCAACTCATGTACTTTTTATGCTTCTCCTGTATTCTTGTTTGGTATTTTCTGGTAATAATTCATTGCATTTGTAATTACTATATTATATGGGTATTTTAATTGTTTGATCAACACCGAATGAATTTAAATCCCTTGAACATCTTAATCTATTTCCATTGTTTCCAAGTAAAGAGAGTGAATTATGAGATGAGCATTTTTGAGGATTATATATGTGCTATGTTGCACTGAAACTGAATTTGAAACGAAATGGTGAAAAGCTAAGGAAGAAGAGTTCAACATAGTATATAAAAATGTAACTTGCTGGAAAAGAAAAATGTCTCCGTCTGTACAGGAAATGGAAGGATGATTTGAGCCATGTTAGGAATTCAATTCTTACGTTCACTGGCTTTTTAGATGCTTAATTAATTCCGATTTAGGAAAATTTATGCGCAATCATCAGTGATTCATCAGAGAAAGAGAAAGGAATTCTTGTTAGAATATTTTAGATTCCATTGAGACAAGATGAAGATAATAATTAATTAATTAATTATAAAACAGATGAAGAATTTAATTCTGTTTTATGGTTGTTTCGTCTTTGATCTACATGTTATAGCCATGAACTGGAGACCTTTTTTGGTTAATTTGAAAAAGTTTGAGATTGACGTTGGTTGAAGTTGATATGTTCCCGTACATGATGAAATCTAACTCGGTCGAGGGCATTTCTTAAATGCAAATGCCTTTATGTGGATGTCTTAGATTATCCATTTGTTTTATTATAATTAAAACCGCATCCTGCTTTTAGATCGTGATCCTTATTTTTGCATCCTGTCTGTAGTTAGTGGAAATCCAAAGCAAGGAGATTCAGATGGCGATGATTGCTCTCAAACATTTTTTTTCTAAAAAAGATGGACGCAGCAATGGAGATTCAGATGCTCCATCATTTGGTTGCTGCAAGAAGAAATGGTGGTCATCCAGCTTTAATGTCCAATCACTATGTGCCTTGACAAGAGTGATGGTTTTGACAAGTTGTTGTGGCAAGCATATGTTTCTGCTAATAAAATTTTTGCACATAGGGTTATGAAGGTTATTAATCTTGAAGATGCTTTTGTATGAGTTCATGACCATCACTCTATGGTCCTCCTTACATTTTTGAGGAAGTGTTCCTACCGAGTTGAGCTTGGTTTCTTCATAAGTAGTTCATTTTCCTCGTCGGAAATTTATCAAACTCTATAAGTTAGAGACGAGATTATGTAAGCATTGCTCAATGCTTTGATATATTAGACAAAAATAGAGGGTGTAATTTAGAACTTTAAAACTTTAGGGAGTAGGTGAGGTTTGAGAGTAAGGGATGACATCACCTATATAACTGGACTTACACCTTTGCTCTTCTCAATCGCCGGATAGCAATTAGGGTTACCCAATATTCATACATATCTCCTCTTTGAGATCTGTATAGCAGATCGTGCTTATATCAATTATGGACACGGTTAGGATTAGGGTTTATCTTCTCCAGAAAGTGGCGTAATCAAATCTATAGAAATCAATGGTTAGAATTAGGGTTTATCTTCTCTATCAAGTTAGCATTCAACAATGCTTTTAGGATCTCATCTCTAACTGCTCGTTCGTCGGGTAAATTTCCAATGAGAATCAAGCTTAATTAGGTAGAAACCCTTCCTCAAGAAAGAAGGGAGGAGCATCAAGTGATGGTTATGAACCCTACAAAATCATCTTGCGGATTAATAACCTCCATAACTTTATCTGCTAAAATATTATTAGCAAAAAAGGGTTGTGTTTGTTTACAAGTGAATTGAGCAATTGTAATTTCTTTATGTGTTTTTGTTTTTTGTTGCTCACCAATCCATATGTATTTTGATCGTGTCTTTTTTTTTTTTTTTTGCAGGAAACTATCTTGCTTAACAAATCAAATTACTGCTTACAATTGTTTATGGTAAATCTTTGCACTTTTTCTTTGTTGGGTTTTATGTTTTAATGACAATTCTAAAGATATAATAAGTTTTGCCGCTACCCTATCTTATTATATGTGTTTACAAATGGTGTATCATTATTAATCTTTCTTTAATTACTTGTTTACTATAGTGGTTTTTTTAAAATGATTATGCCAAAAGGTGATAATTTGAGGATTGTAATTGTGATTTCAATAGATCTATTGTTAAATGTGTTTGCTTATGAGTGGCTTACATAAGATGTCTGATGTGTTCTATGATGATATGATATGATTATTTGAAACCCTATATGTTTGTTTTAAACTGGATATGCTAATTTTTGTTATTAGATGTTGCTCTCTGGTGTGTTTTGCTATATAACCTAGCTATCTGATGTGTCAGGATGATATGATTACTTGAAATTGAAACCACAAGTTTGTTTATGCTTTTTTTGTTATGATAAGTTTTTTGATGCAAATTAAGATTGTTTGTTATATGATGAGACTATGCTGGTGATGCTTGATCTGAATATTATCTAAATTTCATCAGACAATTATCTTTGTTGTAATTTCATTCATTTAATAATAGATCTGAATATTTTTGTGACTTTGCTGCAAGAAGAAATGGTGGTCATCCAGCTTTAATGTCCAATCACTATGTGCATTCACAAGGGTGATGGTTTTGACAAGTTGTTGTGGCAAGCATATGTTTCTGCTAATAAATTTTTTGCACATAGGGTTATGAAGGTTATTAATCTTGAAGATGATTTTGTATGAGTTCATGACCATCACTCTATGGTCCTCCTTACATTTTTGAGGAAGTGTTCCTACCGAGTTGAGCTTGGTTTCTTCATAAGTAGTTCATTTTCCTCGTCGGAAATTTATCAAACTCTACAAGTTAGAGACGAGATTATGTAAGCATTGCTCAATGCTTTGATATATTAGACAAAAATAGAGGGTGTAATTTAGAACTTTAAAACTTTAGGGAGTAGGTGAGGTTTGAGAGTAAGGGATGACATCACCTATATAACTGGACTTACACCTTTGCTCTTCTCAATCGCCGGATAGCAATTAGGGTTACCCAATATTCATAGATATCTCCTCTTTGAGATCTGTATAGCAGATCGTGCTTATATCAATTATGGACACGGTTAGGATTAGGGTTTATCTTCTCCAGAAAGTGGCGTAATCAAATCTATAGAAATCAATGGTTAGAATTAGGGTTTATCTTCTCTATCAAGTTAGCATTCAACAATGCTTTTAGGATCTCATCTCTAACTGCTCGTTCGTCGGGTAAATTTCCAATGAGAATCAAGCTTAATTAGGTAGAAACCCTTCCTCAAGAAAGAAGGGAGGAGCATCAAGTGATGGTTATGAACCCTACAAAATCATCTTGCGGATTAATAACCTCCATAACTTTATCTGCTAAAATATTATTAGCAAAAAAGGGTTGTGTTTGTTTACAAGTGAATTGAGCAATTGTAACTTCTTTATGTGTTTTTGTTTTTTGTTGCTCACCAATCCATATGTATTTTGAATCGTGTCTTTTTTTTTTTTTGCAGGAAACTATCTTGCTTAACAAATCAAATTACTGCTTACAATTGTTTATGGTAAATCTTTGCACTTTTTCTTTGTTGGGTTTTATGTTTTAATGACAATTCTAAAGATATAATAAGTTTTGCCGCTACCCTATCTTATTATATGTGTTTACAAATGGTGTATCATTATTAATCTTTCTTTAATTACTTGTTTACTATAGTGGTTTTTTTAAAATGATTATGCCAAAAGGTGATAATTTGAGGATTGTAATTGTGATTTCAATAGATCTATTGTTAAATGTGTTTGCTTATGAGTGGCTTACATAACCTGTCTGATGTGTTCTATGATGATATGATATGATTATTTGAAACCCTATATGTTTGTTTTAAACTGGATATGCTAATTTTTGTTATTAGATGTTGCTCTCTGGTGTGTTTTTCTATATAACCTAGCTATCTGATGTGTCAGGATGATATGATTACTTGAAATTGAAACCACAAGTTTGTTTATGCTTTTTTTGTTATGATAAGTTTTTTGATGCAAATCAAGATTGTTTGTTATATGATGAGACTATGCTGGTGATGCTTGATCTGAATATTATCTAAATTTCATCAGACAATTATCTTTGTTGTAATTTCATTCATTTAATAATAGATCTGAATATTTGTGTGACTTTGCTGCAAGAAGAAATTGATGTCATCCAGCTTTAATGTCCAATCACTATGTGCATTCACAAGGGTGATGGTTTTGACAAGTTGTTGTGGCAAACATATGTTTCTGCTAATAAATTTTTTGCACATAGGGTTATAAAGGTTATTAATCTTGAAGATGCTTTTGTATGGGTTCATAACCATCACTCTATGGTCCTCCTTACATTTTTGAGGAAGTGTTCCTACGGAGTTGAGCTTGGTTTCTTCATAAGTAGTTCATTTTCCTCGTCTGAAATTTATCAAACTCTACAAGTTAGAGACGAGATTATGTAAGCATTGCTCAATGTATGCAATGAAACTAATTTTGTTCTAAATTAGTAAATGAATATGTTATTCTAGACATGTGCACCCAGTGATGTTCAATTTCCAATTCCAAATGATTATTTGGAGTTTCTCATATTTGGAGTTTGCCCTCGAATTCCATTATTAGCCAACTAAGAGTAGTTTAAGCTTTCCTATAACTTCGTCGCCAGATTAAAGAAAATTAGGGATAAGATATGTTTTTTTCCTGCCACTAGATCCACTCTTTCTTAACTCTAGATTTCCACGGGTTGGACTCAATCAAACTGTTCTTCTAGAAACAATGGGATACTGACAGCACCAAAGAAAACTTATTTTTAGATTTAGTTTCAGACAAATCAATCTACTTAATCTTATAATTAATAAATTTTAATAACTTTTTTAATTGCAATATCCTTTCAAAAACCGTGCACAAACATAGTATGCATATCATATGATTTTATTTTGTTTAATCTATTATTTTTCTCAATTAAGTACTTATAAGCCTAACTCCTTCCAAAGTCGTTGAAAAAAATAACGATTTTGTCCTTATCTTATAAAACAAGTTAATTTTGTCCATTCATAATTTTTTGTGATTTTTATTTTGATAATAGAAAATTTGATTTAATTTTATCATTTTTAAAATAATTTCGAATAAAACGTGTCCACGGAATTTATTAGAAAATGATAAAATTGAACCAATATTTTACGGCAAGGATAAAAATTAAGTCATTTTATAAAATGAGATGGAGAATCCCAATAACCTGAAGATTAAAAGTGAGGTTTTCCTAAAAATAAACTTGATCCAAATTAAAATTAAATATGACTCGACAACACCACACGTAATCGATACTATCCCGATTTGGTTAATACGAGATTGATATCAAATTTTTTGGGTTGGACTACGGTTTAATCATTTTGACACTAATTCAAAATTGACACGACATGATCACAATACAAACTCAATAATTGCAACATGTGATATTTATGTTGTAAGTTTTTGTACATTTTTTTTATTGGGATAAGGGTCAAATTTAACCATAACGCTTCAATCGAAGTGCATATTTAGCCCCTAACATATGAAGTGATGCAAATTAAATCCTAATTTTTTCAAGCAAGACCAATTTTAGCAAAACACTGTTGAAAATTTAAAAAGATTGGTTTACTGTTATTTAATTGTCACATTGTATCTTCCAAATAAGTTTGTCAATAAATCGAAGCAATTTCATATATTTTTTAATTGTTGTTTATAACTATATTAATAACACTGTAATATTTTACACAATTTGATAAAAAAAAAGTTGTGATTAATTTATATGTAGCAGATTTAGTTTTTAGCATTTTAGCAGAATTTTTACAATGTGTTTTAGTAATAAACTAATAATTTAAAGTGGTAGTAAAATACTAATAAAACATGTTTTTTCTAATTTTCGACAACGTAGGACTAAAATTGATCTTACTTGGAAATATTATACTTAAATTTGCACCATTTTGTACGTTAAGGTTAAATCAACACTACACTTAAAAATATTTGGGTTAAATTAAAGACTAATATTTGGCCCAAACTCTTGCAGTGAGAGACACCCTGTGTCACATGTAAAAAAATATAAAATAAATTATAGGTAAATACTTATGAACTTTTAAAAATTTAGAGAACAATTGAAGTTTTGAGGCTTTCGAATTTAATAATATAAAGATAGAAGTTATTAAATGCAATTGGACTAAAATAGGAGGTTATTAAAGATAATAAGACAAAAATAGAGGGTGTAATTTAGAACTTTAAAACTTTAGGGAGTAGGTGAGGTTTGAGAGTAAGGGATGACCTCACCTATATAACTGGACTTACACCTTTGCTCTTCTCAATCGTGGAATAGCAATTAGGGTTACCCAATGTTCATAGATATCTCATCTTTGAGATCTGAATAGCATATCGCCCTTATATCAATTATGGACATGGTTAGGATTAGGGTTTATCTTCTCCAGAAAGTGGCGTAATCAAATCTATAGAAATCAATGGTTAGAATTAGGGTTTATCTTCTCTATGAAGTTAGCATTCAACAATGCTTTTAGGATCTCATCTCTAACTACTCGTTCATCGGGTAAATTTCCAATGAGAATCAAGCTTAATTCGGTAGAAACCCTTCCTCAAGAAAGAAGGGAGGAGCATCAAGTGATGGTTATGAACCCTACAAAATCATCTTCCTGATTAATAACCTCCATAACTTTATCTGCTAAAATATTATTAGCAAAAAAGGGTTGTGTTTGTTTACAGGTGAATTGAGCAATTGTAACTTCTTTATGTGTTTTTGTTTTTTGTTGCTCACCAATCCATATGTATTTTGAACCTGTCTTTTTTTCTTTTTTGCAGGAAACTATCTTGCTTAACAAATCAAATTACTGCTTACAATTGTTTATGGTAAATCTTTGCACTTTTTCTTTGTTGGGTTTTATGTTTTAATGACAATTCTGAAGATATAATGAGTTTTGCCGCTACCCTATCTTATTATATGTGTTTACAAATGGTGTATCATTATTAATCTTTCTTTAATTACTTGTTTACTATAGTGGTTTTTTTAAAATGATTATGCCAAAAGGTGAGAATTTGAGGATTGTAATTGTGATTTCAATAGATCTATTGTTAAATGTGTTTGCTTATACGTGGCTTACATAAGCTGTCTGATGTGTTCTATGACATATCATCATATGATTATTTAAAACCCTATGTGTTTGTTTTAAACTGGATATGCTAATTTTTGTTATTAGATGTTGCTCTTTGGTGTGTTTTTCTATATAACCTAGCTATTTGATGTGTCAGTATGATATGATTACTTGAAATTGAAACCACAAGTTTGTTTATGCTTTTTTTGTTATGATAAGTTTTTTTATACAAATCAAGATTGTTTGGTATATGATGAGACTATGCTGGTGATGCTTGATTTGAATATTATCTAAATTTCATCAGACAATTATCTTTGTTGTAATTTCATTCATTTCCATTGCGGCTTTGGGAGTAACCATTTTTAGCTTAATTTGCAATGGAGAAAATTGCAGAATCCAAATCAGTGTTTGTTCATTTAGTAAAATATTAGCAATTGTTCATTTTAGTTTGGCAATGCTAGATATTTCTCTCAAAATACTAATTTGTTGTTTGTAACAAATGGTCACGAAGTTGTTGGCGTCTGATTTTCTGAAATAGTATTATTGTTTTGCTTCAATTTAGTTGCCTACTTTTAGGCCGATTGATTCAGCTCATGTACTTTTTATGCTTCTCCGGTATTCTTGTTTGGTATTTTCTGGTAATAATTCATTGCATTTGTAATGACTATATTATATGGGTATTTTAATTGTTTGATCAACACCGAATGAATTTAAATCCATTGAACATCTTAATCTATTTCCATTGTGTCCAAGTAAAGAGAGTGAATTATGAGATGAGCATTTTTGAGGATTATATATGTGCTATGTTGCACTGAAACTGAATTTGAAACAAAATGCTGAAAAGCTAAGGAAGAAGAGTTCAACATAGTATATAAAAATGTAACTTGCTGGAAAAGAAAAATGTCTCCGTCTGTACAGGAAATGGAAGGATGATTTGAGCCATGTTAGGAATTCAATTCTTACATGGCTTTTTAGATGCTTAATTAATTCCGATTTAGGAAAACTTATGCGCAATAATCAGTGATTCATCAGAGAAAGAGAAAGGAATTCTTGTTAGAATATTTTAGATTCCATTGAGACAAGATGAAGATAATAATGAATTAATTAATTATAAAACAGATGAAGAAATTAATTCTGTTTTTATGGTTGTTTCATCTTTGATCTATATGTTATAGCCCTGAACTGGAGACCTTTTTTGGTTAATTTGAAAAAGTTTGAGACTGATGTTGGTTGAAGTTGATGTTGAGATTTTTTTGGTATTTAATTCAAAGTTTGTTTTTTGAATTAGCCTATTTTACTAGGTCTTTAACTTATTAGTGGGATAAATAATAGGGATTTTATTGTTCCTTAAAAATCTGTTTTATTTATTGCATTGTAAGCCTATAAAAAGGAACAAGTCTGTATCTTTCATTTTGTGCAGAACTTTGACAAAATTGAATAAAATTGTTAGCACTATTTTCTTATTTTCTTCTCAAAAATCCCAACAATTGGTATCAGAGCCTTAGTGATCTTCAAGGATCTGTGAGTTTTTTTTCTTTTTTTTGAAAGAAAACCCAACCATGGCTTCCAATCACCAATCAATTCTTTCTCCTCCAATTTTTAATGGCGAAAATTATCAAATTTGGGCTGTCAAAATGAAAGCTCATCTGAGAGGATTGGGTTTATGGCAGTGGGTTGAATCTGAGAGGGAAATTCCACCCATTGGAAACAATCCAACACTAAATCAAATCAAAGCTCATGAAGATGAATTAACAAAGGCTCCAAGAGCTTTATCAATAATTCATGCTACTGTTTCAGAATCAATTTTCACAAGAATCATGATTTGTGAAACAAGAAAAGAGGCTTGGGATAAGTTAAAAGAACACGGAGGATGCAGGTCTTGAATCTCAAAAGGGATTTCGAGACTCTTAGTATGAAAGAAAAAGAGTCATTCATAAGTATTATGACAAATTGATGGCGGTGGTGAATAAGATTTGGCTGATAGGAGAAGATCTACCAGACAGTAGAATTGTAGAAAAATTATTTGTGAGCTTGCCTGAAAGATTTGAGCCAAAACGGTCATCTCTTGAAGATTCAAGAGACATAAGTAAATTATCTTTATCCGAATTAATTAATTCTTTGCTGGCTCAAGAACAAAGAAGGTCAATGAGAAATGGAGAAAATGAAAAAGTGGTTGAAGAAGCTTTTTTTGCCAAAATTTCAAAAGGAAAAATGAAAATTCCTCAATGTGGTCATTGTGAAAAACATGGCCATGAAGAAAAAGACTGCTGGCACAAGGGTAAGCTTCAGTGTTTCAAATGCAAGAAATTTGGGCATATTCGAAGGAATTGCAGAAATAATAAAACAAAAGAACATGCCAATTTGACATATGATTTTGATGAAGAATTAGCATTTTAATATTGGAGAGAAGTGCTCCAATAATTGAAGATGGGTGAGAAGTGCACCCCAGAAGCGGTGAGAAGTGCACCGAGAAGCAATTTGCGGGGAGAAGTGCTCCGATTAAAAGACGATGATGGGAAGTACATCATATGTAAAAAAAAACTTCGAATCAGGAGGGAATGTTGAGATTTTTTTGGTATTTAATTCAAAGTTTATTTTTTGAATTAGTCAGTTTACTAGGTCTTTAACTTATTAGTGGGATAAATAATAGGGATTTTATTGTTCCTTAAAAATCAGTTTTATTTATTGCATTGTAAGCCTATAAAAAGGAACAAGTCTGTATCTTTCATTTTGTGCAGAACTTTGACAAAATTGAATAAAATTGTTAGCACCATTTTCTTATTTTCTTCTGTATTCTTCTCAAAAATCCCAACAGTTGATATGTTCCCGTACATGATGAAATCTAACTCGGTTGAGGGCATTTCTTAAAAGCAAATGCCTTTATATGGATGTCTTAGATTATCCATTTGTTTTATTATAATTAAAACCGTATCCTGCTTTTAGATCGTGATCCTTGTTTTTGTATCCTGTCTGTAGTTAATGGAAATCCAAAGCAAGGAGATTCAGATGGCGATGATTGCTCAAAGATTTTTTTCTAAAAAAGATGGATGCAGCAATGGAGATTCAGATACTCCATCATCTGGTTGCTGCAAGAAGAAATTGATGTCATCCAGCTTTAATGTCCAAAATCACTATGTGCCTTGACAAGGATGATGGCTTTGACAAGTTGTTGTGGCAAGCATATGTTTCTTCTAATAAATTTTTTGCACATAGGGTTATGAAGGTTATTAATCTTGAAGATGATTTTGTATGGGTTCATGACCATCACTCTATGGTCCTCCTTACATTTTTGAGGAAGTGTTCCTACCGAGTTAAGCTTGGTTTCTTCATTCCTAGTTCATATTCCTCGTCGGAAATTTATCAAACTCTACAAGTTAGAGAGGAGATTATGTAAGCATTTCTCATTGCTCTCATATAATTAGTGGAATGGTTTTTGTGTTTTAAAGTTAGAGTTTGATGCAATGAAACTAATTTTGTTCTAAATTAGTAAATGAATATGTGTTCTAGACATGTGCACCCAGTGATGTTCAATTTCCAATTCCAAATGATTATTTGGAGTTTCTCATATTTGGAGTTTGCCCTCGAATTCCATTACTAGCCAACTAAGAGTAGTTTAAGCTTCCGTATAACTTCGTTGCCAGATTAAAGAAAATTAGGGATAAGATATGTTTTTTTCCTGCCACTGGCTCCACCCTTTCTTAACTGTAGCTTTCCACGGGTGGGACTCAATCAAACTGTTCTTCTAGAAACAATGGGATACTAACAACACCAAAGAAAACTTATTTTTAGATTTAGTTTCAGACAAATCAATCTACTTAATCTTATAATTAATAAATTTTAATAACTTTTTTAATTGCAATATCCTTTCAAAAACCGAGCAAAACATAGTATGCATATTATGTGATTTTATTTTGTTTAATCCATTATTTTTCTCAATTAAGTACTTATAAGCCTAACTCGTTACAAAGTCGTTGAAAAAAATAATGATTTTGTCCCTATCTTATAAAACAAGTTAATTTTGTCCATTCATAAATTTTTTGTGATTTTTATTTTGATAATAGAAAATTTGATTTAATTTTATCATTTTCAAAATAATTTCGAATAAAACGTGTCCACGAAATTTATTAGAAAATGATAAAATTGAACCAATATTTTACCGCAAGGATAAAAATTAAGTCATTTTATAAAATGAGAAGGAGAATCCCAATAACCTGAAGATTAAAAGTGAGATTTTCCTAAAAATAAATTTGATCCAAATTAAAATTATATATGACTCGACAACACCACACCTAATCGATACTATCCCGATTAGGTTAATACAAGATTGATATCAAATTTTTTGGGTTGGACTACGGTTTAATCATTTCGACACTAATTCGAAATTGACACGACATGATCACAATACAAACTCAATAATTGCAACATGTGATATTTATGTTGTTAGTTTTTGTACATTTTTTATTGGGATAAGGGTCAAATTTAACCATAACGCTTCAATCAAAGTGCATATTTAGCCCCTAACATACGAAGTGATGCAAATTAAATCCTAATTTTTTCAAGCAAGACCAATTTTAGCCAAGCGCTGTTGAAAATTTAAAAAGATTGGTTTACTGTTATTTAATTGTCACATCATATCTTCCAAATAAGTTTGTCAATAAATCGAAGCTGTCTCATATATTTTTTAATTGTTGTTTATAACTATATTAATAACACTGTAATATTTTACACAATTTGATAAAAAAAATTGTGATTAATTTATATGTATCAGATTTAGTTTTTATCATTTTAGCAGAATTTTTACAATGTTTTTTAGTAATAAACTAATAACCTAAAGTGGTAGTAAAATACTAATAAAACATGTTTTTCTAATTTTCGATAACGTAGGAATAAAATTGATCTTACTTGGAAATATTAAATTTGCACCATTTTGTACGTTAAGGTTAAATCAACACTACACTTAAAAATATCAGGGTTAAATTAAAGACTAATATTTATCCCAAACTCTTGCAGTGAGATACACCATATGTCACATGTAAAAAAATAAAATAAATTATAGGTAAATACTTATGAACTTTTAAAAATTTAGAGAAACATTGAAGTTTTGAGGCTTTCGAATTTAATTATATAAAGATAGAAGTTATTAAATGCAATTGGACAAAAATAGGAGGTTATTAAAGATAATTAGACAAAAATAAAGGGTGTAATTTAGAACTTTAAAATTTTAGTGAGTAGGTGAGGTTTGAAAGTAAGGGATGACATCATCTATATAACTGGACTTACACCTTTGCTCTTCTCAATGGCCGAATAGAAATTAGGTTTACCCAATGTTCATAGGTATCTCCTCTTTGAGATCTGAATAGCAGATAGCCCTTATATCTTCTCCAGAAAGTGGCGTAATCAAATCTATAGAAATCAATGGTTAGAATTAGGATTTATCTTCTCTATCAAGTTAGCATTCAATAATGCTTTTAGGATCTCATCTCTAACTGCTCGTTCATGAGAATCAAGCTTAATTCGGTAGAAACCCTTCCTCAAGAAAGAAGGGAGGAGCATCAAGTGATGGTTATGAACCCTACAAAATCATCTTCCGGATTAATAACCTCCATAACTATATCTGCTAAAATATTATTAGCAAAAAAGGGTTGTGTTTGTTTACAGGTGAATTGAGCAATTGTAACTTCTTTATGTGTTTTTGTTTTTTGTTGCTCACCAATCCATATGTATTTTGATCATGTCTTTTTTTTTGCAGGAAACTATCTTGCTTAACAAATTAAATTACTGCTTAAAATTGTTTATGGTAAATCTTTGCACTTTTTCTTTGTTGGGTTTTATGTTTTAATGGCAATTCTGAAGATATAATGAGTTTTGCTTATGAGTGGCTTACATAAGCTGTCTGATGTGTTCTATGATGATATGATTATTTGAAACCCTACAAGTTTGTCTTAAACTTGATATGCTAATTTTTTTTATTAGATGTTTCTCTCTGGTGTGTTTGTTTATGAGTGCATTATATAACCTATCTAATGTGTTAGGGTGATATGATTACTTGAAATTGAAACCACAAGTTTGTTTATGCTTCTTTTGTTATGATATGTTTTTTTGACACAAATCAAGCTTGTTTGTTATTTCTTATGATGAAACTAAGCTTGTGACACTTGATCTGAATGTGAGAAAATGGCTTTGTTTTTAAGAAAATGAATTTGATTGGTGGGGGTGTATTTGTTATTAGGGACTTTGCTCTTAAGAGCTCTTTTCCTATCCCACATGGAAAACTTACCAATAGTTGAAAGAGTATATATAGAGTTGGGTCTCACAAGCCTTTAAATTTTGTTTAGTAGGTTTTGGCAAATACACCACATCCATGCATTGCAATTTTAGGAGTAACAATTTTTAGCTTAATAAAGCATTAGCAATTGTTCATTTTAGTTTGGCAATGATCAGGAAGTTGTTGGTGTCTTATTTCTGAAATGGTATTATTATTTTTCTTCAATTCAGTTGCCTACTTTTAGGCAGATTGATTCAACTCATGCACTTTTTATGCTTCTTCTTTATTCTTGTTTGATATTTTCTGGTAATAATTCATTTCATTTGTAATGACTATATTATACGTTTTTTTAATTGTTTGATCATCACCAATAAATTATCTACCAATAAAATTATCAGACGATTTTACTCTCTTATTCTTGTTTGATTGCCTTTAAGCTCCCCCGAACTTTCAGAAGTTCTAAATGGTCTCTTATTCTTGTTTGATTGCATTCAATAACCCCTTATTTCTGAATAGAATCTTTTGGATGTAAAAAGTTAGATACATGCTCGGGCACATGTAAAAAAAAAACTTCAAATATATAAATAATTATGAACTCTTGTGATTTCATGGGGATAGTTGAAGTTTTTGAGATTATACAATTGGACAAATATAAAGGTCATTGAATGGCATTGGATAAGAATATAATGTTATTGAATGTAATTAGATAAGAATAGAGAGTAATTTAGCACTTTTAAAAATTTAGAGGGTTGTTGGAATGTATGAAACTTATTATTTGATACTGATTAAATATCTCACACAAATGGTCTCGCCTATATAACTTTACTTACTTCACAACTTTGGTTTTGTCCGTCCCTCTCTTCTCTGCTCTGTAAATGTGTGTGCATTCTAATGATACCTCCCCCGATAGATCTCAAATCTGGAAAGTTGTTGTGATCTCAAATCTATGAAAACCAATTAAATGAGCATTCAACAATGCCTTCATGAACCCTGCAAAATCATCTTGACTATTAATAAACTCCATGACTTTATCTGCTAAAATATTATTAGCACAAAGCACTATATTTGAATTGGCCAATTCCAAGTTATTTTTGACTTTTTTGTTGGCATTTACTATTTGTTGCTCATTGGATTTTGATTCTATAATGAATTGTTTTTTTTTACAGGAAATATTTTGTTTCCGAGCAACTAGTTAAAAGCTATTGAATTTTAGAAGCATAATTCTTTCTGGTAAATCTTTAGACTTTTCATCTGTTGAATTTTAGGGTTCAATGAGAATTGTGAAGATTATACACTTAATCTATGCTATTGGGAAATATGCTTATCTAATATTAGTTGAATGCTAGGAACAACATCACTATATTCCATGAATTACTGGTAATGAGGTTTCGGGCTTACTAATTGTTTTCTAACTGTCAAAAAAGATTCTCTGTAATTATAAATATAATCATAATTTTTGTGGAATAGTAATAGTCTTCCAATTCAATTGAATTTCTAGTTTGAAAACTTTATTTGTTTATAACCAATTATAATTCAATTTAATTAATTGTCATAGTAAAATTCAATTAATTATTTTGTAAGTGTAAAAAGAAGACTATAATTAAAATGCATAGTCCGTTGGTTCTGGCTGGTCAGGAAAAGATTCACATAGGGACTAATGTTATTTGGAAATTACTTTCTATATGAGCTAGCAGGCGGGCTTTCCAGTGGTAGTTCTGAGAGTCTTATACTCCATCGTTCCACAATACATGTCTTTCTAGAGAATTTTTTTTGTTCCACAATACATGATATTTTGCTTCAATTTATGCACATTAATTTGCTTTGACCAAATATACCCATATTTTAGTTGACTTTTTGCCTTGGGAATAGATAAAGTTACTAGTAGATGCAATTAATATAAGGGTAACAAAGTCTTTCACTTAAAAGTAATTGCATTTCTTAATTAGTGTGCATTAACCTTAAAAGGCATGTATTTTGGAACAGAGGGAGTACTTGTCATAGAAGCTTCACAAACTCCTTTTATTAGTTCAGGGATGCAGAATCACCAGATAGTCACAAGTCTTCGAAATAGGTACATTGTAAGTATCAATCCATGAAAAACAATAATATAAAGAAGTGATTATAGTTCATGTTCGGATGTGAAAACCACTGGTACCAAAGAAAATGACACTTTCTTAATGCATATTTATAAATAGGAAACATCTAGCAGATAAATACCTATAACTTGAGCAAGCATGTGAGAGTTTTTCTGGAGGTAGTCAAAAGGTCAGATTTGAATCTTACAATACTTCCTCTATCTTTTCTTCAAATTTTCTGAATCCTCAGAAGCTCCTGAACTAAACTCTTTTTCAAATAGATAAGTTTAATATTATCAGGAATAATGGCAGCTTGATAGCAAATTCAATTTTGACTGTTGTTCGCTATTTGAAATTAATTGCATTAGTGTTAATGAATATCTCCTTGCCTTTGTTCTTTATTTGTTCAGAAAACTAGCAACAAATAAAGAACAAAGGCAAGAAGATACACATTAACACTAATGCAATTAATTTCAAACAGCCAACAACAGCCAAAATTGAATTTGCTACCAATCTGTCATATTCCTGATAATATTAAACTTATCTGTTCGAAAAAGAGTTTAGTTCAGGAGCTTCTCCGGGATTCATAAACATTTGAAGAAAAGATAGTAGGAAGTACCGTAAGAGTCAAATCTGACCCTTATGACTACCTCCAGAAAAACTCTCACATGCTTGTTCAAGTTATAGTTTTTTTTATTTGCCAGCTGTTTAATATTTATAAATATGCATTAACAAAGTGTCATTTTCTTTGGTACTAGTGGTTTTCACATCCGAACCTGAACTATAATCACTTCTTTGTATTACTATTTTTCCTAGACGTTGGGATAATCACATCCAAATGCAACAAGTCTTGGAAAAAGTTGGGATGTCCTATCATGCGAAAGAGCAGGCTTATCAAAACTCGAGTATCCAACAACAAATGTTTCTTAGCGAGTTCGATCATCAGAATAACATGGCTCATAATTTGCACAAGGCGAAGATGGAGGAGCAACAAAGAAGACATATGGAGACTTCTAGGCTCAAACACGAACTATACATGACGAGAAATCTCTTAGATGGCTATGAAAAAGCTTTGAATGAGACAACAAAAGAATTCACCGAGTATAGAAAGAAATGCCCTTTGCATGAAGAACCAATTTACATGGATACAGGGTCTGGTGGTCCTGTTTTGAGCACGAGTGAACCGGAGAAGTTGCCTTTTAAAGAAGAGATGACACAATGTCACAATGTGCTACAGCTGAAGAACAAGATATGACAGAATGTACTCCATCCGAAAAACAAGTTACTGAACAATCTATTTAACTGATACAACTTTATGTTTTAAGTGAAATTTGCTGGAAATTTCTTAACTTTGTTTTAAACATTGTTGCTATGCTAATTTTTGTTATTAGACGTTTCTATCATAATTAGTTTGTCTATGATATAACTATGCATGTGATGCTTGAAAGGTAACTTGATTTGTAACTATATGAGATGTTTTTAATTTAAATTCTTTGATCCATCACTGATAAAGAGAGTCAATTTAATTCCATTTGACATCTTAATGTATTTCCAATGTTTCCAAGTAAAGAGAGTGAATTTATAGATGAGCATTTCTGAAATTGCATTCTTTTAAGGGCATATATGAAGATTCACTGAAGGGAACACTGAATTTATAGATGTTTGATTTTAGAAATTGCATTCTTTTAAGGGCATATATGAAGATTCACTGAAGGGAACACTATTTGTTTGCATAACGGTACCAATATATTTTTTACTAGGAAGAACCATCATATCTTTAACTGTACATGGAGCACTGTTTGTATGACTGTATACTTATTTACCCTATTAGTACAAAAGCAATCCAATATATTAGCTACCCGCAACATTGTAAAAATAACTGAACCAAACTTACCAAGAGTTTAATCAGCTTAGTACTGTTCTCCTTCAAGTATAGTATTCTAATGGAATCTAATGTATTATTCCTATGGTCGCATGGCATTTGATAATATGAACATAAAAAAGGTGACTTTACATTTGTGCATACACATTGTTTGAGCCTAATACATTTGTTGCCTCTTTATTTGGCTCAAAACCTTAACTGCTCCCACATTTGTTGCCTCTTTATTTGTTGCCTTTTGCCTCAATTTTTAAAAGTTCCTAATGACCCACATTCATATCTAATTTTATCCAATGCCCTCTATTATTGTTAGAGAAGTAACTAAAAACATTAGTATAATTTTTTGTTGTATAAATGAGAAAGTTGAGTTACAAGATTATATGTTTATATTATTATAACTTTAACCCAAACATTTTAAGAAAAATGGACATATAGCCTTTCCAAGTAAGATCAATTTTAGCTCTACCTTATTGAAAATTAGAAAAAACTGAATTAACTAGTATTTGTCAATCACTTAAAATCTTCCAAATATCATCTAATGCAATGATATAAACCTTTTCCTAAAAAAATGAAAAATACCGTGTAACTTTAAAATTTGGGAAAAAAAAAAATCATAAAATATAACAATATTATTATCTAAAATTTGCCATGACCCTTTTAGATGTAAAATTGCTAATTAAAATTTATATTCGATGTTAATTTTTATTTATTTTTAACAGATAATACAACTAATCAATAAAATATTATTCATATATGAAAAAATTATTATATATATGCACCTATTTTTTGGCGCACCTAGGCGGCCGCTCTATTCCTAAAGGCAGAGCTGGCGCTGCTTATATCTCAATAGAATCTTCGGGATGTAGAAAGTGAAAGACACTTTGCCACATGTAAAAAAAAAAGCAAAATATATAAATAACAGGGTAAATAATTATAAGGTTTTTATGTATTTACTTAACACGTTAGTAAATCCATCATATTATTATAAGGTCCCTAAGTTTTATCTTAATCAATTCTTTAATCTTTATATTTGTTTTTGTAAATGAAAGTCTAAAATTGCCTCTAGTTATATACATAAAAAAAATTTATCTTTTAGTTTCAAATTTAATCTAATTAATTTTAAAGAAGTTTTGGAACTACATATACACCGAAATTAATATACTTGAAAAAATGTATTATTAATTTTTTCAAATTATAATTATTTTTTAATATAATACCTTTAAACCAATATTAAATATTATTATAAATTTTTTAACATCATATTTTTTTTCTTCATTCATAAAATTTATTTATGTGTTTTTGTTTTTTTTTTGTTGCTAACAAACCCACATGGATTTTGATTTTGTCTTAAATTTTTTTGTAGGCACCTATTTTTCTTAACCAATCCAGTTAGCCTTATGGTAAATCTTTGCACTTTTGCTTTGTTGGGTTTTATGTTTTAATGGAAATTCTGAAAACACTGTAATGATTCTTCAAAAACTAGCATATTACGTTGTCCTAAGAACTGAATAAATAGAAACAACCTTCAAATTCAGAGATAACCATGGATTAGACAAGATGATTAAAAAGTGGGCAATATTGATACATTAACTCTAAACTGAAGTACAACCAAAGCATGTAATCTCAATTACTTGGAATATTTATACCTTTGTTCATTCTAAGTGTCTTTATTATTTTGGCAACCTCATCAACATTTGCACATCTTACATTCCCAATATAGTGAATCCATTGTATTTGGTGTTTTTTCTCTTTACCTTCCATTTGATTCTGCCTCTTTTTCCAATGCAGTGCAGTCCCTTCATCTAGCTGTTGCTACTACTGCTTTGAATTACTCTGTTGCTGCTGCTGATGTAAAAATTACTCATGGAGGTGTTCTTTCGCCCAATAGGACAGAGAAATCTATCCAGGATCATTTTTCCAAACAATGGTTGTTCATTTTGTGGCATTTTTTTTTGCATCTTAACATCAACAACACCCACACCAATTAACTCAGTGAAAAGAGTTGTAACTTCCTTCGTCACTGGAAAACCTCTTGAAAACGCCAACATAGTCTGGTCATCTTCAGAGACGTTTTTGCAAGGATCCCAGTCCCATAATTCACGTGCACCCAAGTCAAAATCCACAGCTCTTGGGACAATGCTCATACTCCCGAACACTCGATGAGGAAAACTGGGAATTACTAGCGCTTCACTTGAGCTTGACGATCCTAGAACATGTCGCAATATGTCAGTGAAAACTTTTTATGGCGGAACATTTGTAAAGAAACTTCTTTCTCCACTATCCTTGCAGTGAGAGAGATTTCTGCTGACATTTCTAAAGGTAATGTGTTTGCATCAAGAATTTTCAGACATAAAACAGCCTCATCTGCAATGGCATTGAGCAAAATATCCTAGAGGGGGATGGGGTTCATAACAATACCCAAGAGTGTTCTAGATATTAAGTACTCTGTTGCTGCTGCTTCTCTAAACAAATTGATCAATATTAATTTTTAGGTACAGCACCATGGTTTTGTAGGATCAATCAACCAAAAATGCATCTAAACAACACAAGATCTCTAGAATGATTTTCTTTAAATAATGCATATTTAAAGAAGAAATTAGTAATTTAAACATAAACTTACTTGCAGTCTCATATCATCCTCGCTGTTAGAAGAGATTGTTTTCGCCGGCAACATTCATCAATCACTGATAAAATATCCTTTTTTTTGTTCTTGAGAAAGCCTGAAAGATCTTTGCTGTTCTCATGTTTCTTCACCATTGTTTTTCCTGCACATAGTTAAGGTTTTTCAGATTTTTGTGAATCTTTTCCGTTCTTAACAACCCTAGCTATCTATAAAATAATGATTCTTTTTACCTCTTTGATGTTGATTTCGATTTGATTTTATTTGTTGCCTGCCAGATCTGTTGAGCCGCTTTTTGTGGAACGTAAACCCTAATCCACAGCACATAAGATTGGAGATATCAATGTCTAATGCACAACCACATTTACAACATGCATTTATGTAGGTCAGGCCATTTGTATGGGATATTGAATTCATATCAAATAATAGGCATCATACATAAAACAACCTAATTACCCTCTATTCTAATCTAATTACATTAAATAACCTTATAATCTTATACAATTACATTCAATAATCCATATTATTGTTCAATTGTATTTAATAATCTCAAAAATCTCATGAACTTTCAAAAGTTCATAATTATTTATATATTTGGCGTGTCTTTCACTTTCTACACCCAAAATATTATCTAAAAAATTCTAACAAGAATTCCTTTCTCTTTCTTCGATGAATCACTAATTATTGTGTATAAGTTTTCCTTAATCGGAATTAATTAAGTATCTAAAAAGCCAGTCAATGTAAGAATTGAATTCCTAATATGGCTCAAATCATCCTTCCATTTCCGGTACAAACGGAGACATTTTTCTTTTCTAGCAAGTTACATTTTTATATACTCCGTTGAACTCTTCTTCCGTAGATTTTCCGCATTCGGTTTCCGTGCAACATAGCACATATATATTCCTCAAAAATACTAATCTCTA
The DNA here is from genome assembly GCF_963576675.1 of Euphorbia lathyris. Taxonomy (NCBI): domain Eukaryota; kingdom Viridiplantae; phylum Streptophyta; class Magnoliopsida; order Malpighiales; family Euphorbiaceae; genus Euphorbia; species Euphorbia lathyris. The sequence continues at coordinate 4,008,149 of NC_088915.1, read as the reverse complement.
AATTCCATCTCTTTACTTGGAAACAATGGAAATAGATTAAGATCTTCAATGGAATTAAATTCATTCGGTGTTGATCAAACAATTAAAAAAGCTGATAATATAGTCATTACAAATGCAATGAATGATTACCCGAAAGTACCAAACCATAATACAGAAGAAGCTTAAAAAAGTACATCGGTTGAATCAATCCGCCTAAAAGTAGGCAACTGAATTGAAGCAAAACAATAATACCAATTGAGAAAATCAGGCACCAATAATTTCCTGATCATTTGTTACAAACAACAAATTAGTATTTTGAGAGAAACATCTAGCATTGTCAAACTAAAATGAACAATAGCTAATGCTTTACTAAATGAACAAACACAGATTTGGACTCTGCAATTTTCTCCATTGCAAATTAAGCTAAAAATAGTTACTCCCAAAGCCGCAATCTCAACTAGTTGAAAATGCAGGAAATTATAACAAAAATAATTGTCTGCTGAAATTTACATAATATTCAGATCAAGCATTAGCAGCATAGTTTCATCATAGCAAATAACAAACAATCTTGATTTGTATAAAAAAACTTATCATAACACAAGAAGCAGAAACAAACTTGCGGTTTCAATTTCAAGTAATCATATCATCCTCACACATTAGATAGGTTATATAAACAAACACACTAGAGAGCAACATCTGATAACAAAAATGAGCATATCAAGTTTAAAACAAACTTATAGAACACATGAGACAACTTATGTAAGGCACTCACAAACAAACAAATTTGACAATAAATCTATTGAAATCACAATTACAATCCTAAAATTCTCACCTTTTGGCATAATCATTTTTTAAAAACCACTATAGAAAACAAGTAATTAAAGAAAAATTAATAATGATAGATCATTTGTAAACACATATAATAAGCTAGAGTAGTTGAAAAACTCATTATATCTTCAGAATTGCTATTAAAACATGAAACCCAACAAAGAAAAAGTGCAAAGATTTACAATGAAGCAGTAATTTGATTTGTTAATAGTTTCCTGCAAAAAAAAATTATTAAGATATGATCAAAATACTGACCATCACTTGATGCTCCTCCCTTCTTTCTTGAGGAAGGGTTTTTATAGAATTAAGCTTGATTCTCTTTGGAAATTTACTCGATGACAGAGCAGTTAGAGATCAGATCCTAAAGGCATTGATGAATGCTAACTTTCTAGAGAAGATAAACCCTAATCCTAAGTATTGATTTCTATTATGCCACTTTCTGGAGAAGATAAACCCTAATCCTAACTGTATCCATAATTGATATATGGGCTATCTACTATTCAGATCTCACACAGGAGATACCTATGAACATTGGGTAACAGTAATTGTTATTCCGCGATTGAGAAGAGTAAAGGTGCAAGTCCAGTTATATAGGTGATGTCATCCCTTCCTCTCAAACTTCACCTACCCACTAAAGTTTTAAAGTTCTAAATTAAACTTTCTATTTTTGTCTAATTATCTTTAATAGCCTCATATTTTTGTCCAATTCTATCTTTATATAATTAATTTCAATAACCTCAAAATTTCAATTGTTCTCTAAATTTTTAAAAGTTCACAAGTATTTACCAATAAGTTATTTTCTTTTTGACATGTGACACATGGTGTCTCTCACTGTAACAGTTTGGGCCAAATATTAGTCTTAAATTTAACCCTAACGTTCTTAATTCTATTGCGATTTAACCTTAACGTATGAAATTATGCAAATTTAACTCTAATAGTAAGATCAATTTGAGTCATACGTTACCGAAAATTAGAAAAAACATGTTTTATTAGTATTTTACTATCACTTTAGTTTATTAATTTATTAGTAACAAAACTATAAAAATTCTGCTAAAATGCTAAAAACTAAATCTGCTACATATAAATTAATCACAATTTTTTTTATCAAATTCTCTTAAATATTTAGAGTGTTATTAATATAGTTATAAGAAAAATAAAAAATATATATAACTGCTTCAATCTAACGACAAACTTGTTTGGAAGATACGATGTGATTATTAAATAACAGTAACCAGTTTTTTTGCATTTTCGACAGAGCTTGGCTAAACTTGGTCTTGCTTGGAAAAATTAGGGTTTTATTTGCATCACTTCATATGTTAGGAGCTAAATATGCACCTTGACTGAAGCGTTATGGTTAAATTTGACACTTATCCCAATAAAAAAAATATACAAAATTACAAAATAAATATTACATGTTGCAATTATTGAGTTTCTATAGGGATCGTGCCGTGTCAATTTCGAAGTAGTGTCAAAATTATTAAACCGTAATCCAACACAAAAAATTTCATTTCAATCTCGTATTAACCTAATCAGGATGGTATCGATTACGTGTGGTGTTGTCGAGTCATATATAATTTTACTATGGGTCAAAATTATTTTTAGGAAAACCTCAATTTTAATCTTGAGGTTATTGGGAATTTCCATCTCATTTTACAAAAAGGCTTAATTTTAATCATCGCCCTAAAATATTGGTTCAATTTTATCATTTTCTAATAAATTCCGTGGAAACTTTTTATTCGAAATTATTTTGAAAATGATAAAATTAAATTAAATTTTCTATTATCAAAATAAAATTCACAAAAAAGTTTATGAATGTACAAAATTAAGCTGTTTTATAAGATAAGGACAAAATTATTATTTTTTTCAATAACTTTAGAAGGAATTAGCTTTATAAGTACTTAATTGAGAAAATTAATGGATTAAACAAATTAAAATCACATGATAAGCATACTATGTGTGTGCTCGGTTTTTGAAAGGATATTACAATTAAAAAAGTTATTAAAATTTATTAATTATAAGATTAAGTAGATTGATTTGTGTGAAACAAAATCTAGAAATAAGATTTGTTTGGTGCTGGAGAATTTTTCAATTCCACGATAACACCTGCTGGCCCATTCGCCGACTTCTTCAATGATTTGCAACATCGAAGGATTCCTAGACATTTGATGAACCTTTGGAGAGTGGCAATCATCACTTGCCCTTGGCTGATCCGGAAAACTCAGAACCATGCTATTTTTAACGATATCAATCCAAATTACTAAACCCCGGCTATGGCTCTCGGTTCGTGAGACTAGACATTTTGCTGACCCCGGAACCATTCGACAGCGGCCTGCCCCGAACATAATTATCGTTCGCTGGGTCCCCCACCGGCGGGATGGACCAAAGCCAACACAGATGGATCCGCATCAGGCTCACCAGGTTTGGCAGGTTCACGAGGCATTTTTCGACACCATAGAGGGTTCCCAAAGGGCTGTTTCGCCTTCCCCATTGGTGAATCCTTTGTGCATATTGCTGAGCTCGGGGCTGTCATTTTCGCAATTGAAATTGCATGGGAAAAAGGGTGGCACCAACTATGGATAGAATCAGACTCCTCTTTTGTGGTAAGCATGTTAAAACAGCATTCTTCGAAGGTCCCGTGGCTGATCCGACAAGCTGGGACGAGATTTTTACACTACTGCGCTAATATGGAGGTAATAATTACACATTTACAGGGAAGGAAACCGCTCGGCTGACTCTTTGGCATGCTTTGGAGCTTCATCCCCGTGATTAACCTGGTGGCACTCTGCCCCTGAATTTTGTCAATCTTTTATTTTTGACGATCTATGTAACGTTGGACATATCTGTTAGAAAAATGGCTTTGAAACTTTGGTGTGTTGAATAAAAATGGGTTTGAAAGTGTGGGGTATATTTGTCTTTAACCACTTTGCTCTCAAGAGCACTTTTACAATCCCACATGGGAAACTTATAACCCTTTGAGTGGGTATATATAGAGTTGGACTTTAGAAGCCTTTAAATTGTGTTAAGTGGTTTTTAGCAACTATACCACACGCGCGCTCGCTCGTTCGCGCGCCGCTCGCCCGTCAACCAGTTTCCAGCTTTGGAAAAAAACTCGAAGGTTTCTGTGTTAACCTTGGGGAGCGATTGGAGTTACAGATTGCACCTCGGTCTGCCGAAATCGCTTTCAAGGCAGTGGTGCCAGCCTGGCTGGGATGTCTGGCTTCTTTTTCTGTCCTTGTTCCAACCTTCATTCAAAAAAAGTTGTGTATCCCATTGTTTCTAGAAGAATAGTTTGATTGAGTCCCACCCGTTGAGCTACTAGAGTTAAGAAAGAGTGGAGCAAGTGGCAGGAAAAAAAAACATATCCTATCCCTAATTTTCTTCAATCTGGCGACGAAGTTAGAGGGAATCTTAAACTACTCTTAGTTGGCTAAGAATGGAATTTGGGGGCAAATTCAAAATATGAGAAACTATGTAATAAAATACCTTACAGTATTTGCTTAAATTCTACCATCTGGTATGAAGTTGTTGTCTACCATATAATAAAATACTGTTAACCAAGACGGATCCTGAGATTTTGGAGGCGTAGGGGCGAAGCTTCAAACCAGGGCCTAGTAAATAAGTACAAGTAAAAAAATCAATTATGTAAAAAGAAAAATTACTTATAAATGACACCTTTTTATTACTTTTAACAAGGGATCTAATAAAGTTTGAAATAAAAAAATATTTTATTTCATATTAAAAACTTAGTTGCTCATACAAAATATTATCTACGAGCATTTATAAATGCAGAATCACTAAAAATAAGCATACACCAACATTCTCTAATATATTTTTCTCAATAGATAAAATTATTAAACTATTTAATCTTTTTTTGCGATGATGATCTCAAATAGTTTTTCAATAATTTTAACTCTAAAAAATTTCTTTTAGAAGATATATAGTTAAGTGGATTCGAAGCGCAATCGAAACATTTGGGTAATAATCTGCTATTTTGACAAACTCAAGAATTTCAAATGCTGGCAGCAATAATTTTGGCCAAAGATTTGCAAAACTTTCATTTCTAAAAAAGAATCATTTGCATCAACATGTGAAAAATTATTATAGTAATAAATTTATGTGTTCTGACTATTTAGGACTATGACATGTATTTATCATTTTGAGATTTTAATTTCAGTATTTTTTATAAAACATTATATTTGGACCCTTCCCTCCATTGTGCCTAGATATGTGTTGCAAATTATTTAAACCTAGGATTATTTCCTTAACTGTTTTATCTTTTAAGATTTCATTTTTATATTTTTTTTTCTAAAAATATTATTTTTGGGCTCCTCCATACCCTAGGCCCTGGTTTGTCCAAATGCGATATTTACGTATTATCGTAATGCCTTGAATCAGTATATCCCGTTTCCTATTCGGAGTAGGATTTGGGTTTCGGATTCCTAGTTGGATTAGGATCATGGGTTCCTATTTGGATTGGGATCATGAGTTCCTAGTTGGATTGGGATTGGGATCATGGGTTCCTAGTGGGATTAGGATCATGGGTTCCTAGTGGGATTAGGTTAGATTAGGTATTATAAATACCCCATTATGTAACCTAATCATTGTAATCTGATTTTCGCCTCCTAATAATACTATTCTCCTTCTGCCCGTGGAATAGCCAACACAACGTTGGTGAACCACGTAAATCTGTGTTTTTCGATTGATTGTTTATTTATCTTTCATTAATTCCGCACAACAAACTGGTATCAGAGCTTTCGGTTTCCGGCCGGGGTTTTGTTTTCTAGAGAGAAAGATGTCTGCGATGAACGTGAAAATCGAAAAGTTTACTGGGAGAAATAGTTTCAGTCTATGGCAGATCAAGATGCGGGCTTTGTTAAAACAACAAGGTCTGTGGACGCCGTTGAAGAAGGCAACGGGAGAAGTCACTGTTGAGATGACGATTCTAGAAGAAAAGGCACATTCAACAATTATGTTGTGCCTCGCAGATGACGTCATCACTGAGGTCTCAGGCGAAGAGACTGCTGCCGGTCTGTGGATGAAGTTAGAGAGCTTATACATGACAAAATCTCTAACGAACAAACTTCTTCTGAAACAACGTCTGTTTGGCCTGCGAATGCAGGAAGGTACGCAACTCAGGGATCATTTAGATCAATTGAACACATTATTATTAGAATTACGTAATATTGATGTGAAAATTGAAGATGAAGATGCGGCTTTGATTCTGTTGGTGTCTTTACCGCTTTCATATGAGAATTTTGTTCAATCATTTATTGTTGGTAAAGATTCTATGACTTTGGAAGAAGTTAGGTCATCTCTTCATAGCAGGGAGTTGCGCCATAAGGCGAGCAATACAGGTGCAGATAATCAGGCCTCTGGACTCTTTGCCAGCGGTAGTTTGTTGTGCGGAATTAATGAAAGATAAATAAACAATCAATCGAAAAACACAGATTTACGTGGTTTTCAACTTATAAGCAGGTAGATGGAGGTAGCATTTCAATGGCTAATAGTCATGTTTGCAAAGCAGTTGGAATATGCTCGATCAAGTTGAGGACACATGATGGTAAGTTCTGCACGCTGAACGAAGTCAGGTATGTTCCATTGATGACGAAGAATCTGATATCTCTGAGTCTGTTAGACAGCAGGGGTCTCAGCTGGTCAGGAAAAGATGGAGTTCTACATGTCTAAAAAGGTTCTGATGTGATTCTGAAAGGTGTGAAGCATGGTACTTTGTATTTTCTACAAGGTTCCACTGTTATAGGTTCAGCTAATGCTGCATCGTCAGAGATTGACCAGGAGGATATGACAAAGATATGGCATATGAGACTTGGTCATATGGGCGAAAGAGGGATGCAGATTCTATCAAAGGATGATCTTCTTGATGGCCATAAGGTCAAAAGTCTAGAGCTTTGTGAACACTGTGTCTTTGGGAAACTACATCGCAGCAAGTTTCCCAAAGCTATTCACATAATAAAAGACATACTTGATTACACCCACTCTGATTGTTGGGGTCTATCTCGAGTTGAGTCTTTGGGAGGTCACAGATATTTTATGTCTCTGATTGATGATTATTCAAGGATGACTTGGGTCATCATGATGAAGCATAAAAGTGAAGCTTTCAAGAATTTCAAGCAGTGGAAAGCATTGGTGGAAAACCAAATAGGAAAGAAGATAAAGAGGCTGCGAACTGATAATGGTCTGGAATTTTGTTCGTCTGAGTTTGATCAGTTCTGTAAGGATGAAGGGGTTGCTCGGCATCACACAGTCAGGAATACACCGCAACAGAATGGTGGAGCTGAACGAATGAACCAGACATTACTGGAGAGGGTGAGGTGCATGCTCTCTAACGTTGGGTTAGAAAGAAGATTCTGGGCTGAAGCGGTGAACACAGTATGTTATCTAATTAACCGCGGACCACACACCAGCATACAACTCAAGACGCCTACAGAAATGTGGTCAGGAAAGGTTGTTGATTACTCAAATTTGAAAGCTTTTGGGTGCACAGTTTACTATCATGTTAATGAGGGTAAGCTATAACCAAGAGCCAATAAGGGAGTGTTCGTAGGCTATGGAGATGGAGTTAAAGGCTTCAGGATCTGGTCTCCATTTGAGAAAAGGGTCATTTTGAGCAGAAATGTAGTCTTTAACGAAAAATTTGTGCTTAGATCCATTGTGAAGCCTACAATTGCAACAGAAACTGATACCATTGATAAATAGGTGGAGTTTCAAGTCATACAGAGTGAGAGTGGCTTGAAGGAACAAGAGTTAGAAGCAGAAGTAGAGCTACCAGAGTCTACACCATCAGTTTCTCAACCATCTGAAGCTACACATCGTAGCTTAGCTCAAGATCGACCAAGGAGGGTTGGAGTTAGGCCACCTAAGAGGTATGAGGACATGGTGGGCTATGCACTACAGGTTGCTGAAGAGGTGGACACTCGTGAACCATCAACTTACCAGGAAGCTGTTTCAGGCGCCGATTCTAAGAAATGGCTTGCTGCTATGGGAGATGAGATGGAGTCCCTTCATAAGAATAAAACATGGGATTTAGTCATCCCACCTCCAGGGAGAAAGATTATTACTTGCAAGTGGGTTCTCAAGATAAAGGAATGGATATCACCTACAGAGGGAGTCAAGTATAAGGCTAGAGTTGTTGCTAGAGGTTTCAATCAAAGAGAGGGAGTGGATTATAATGAGATATTCTCACCAGTAGTCAGACACACCTCCATTAGAGTGTTGCTAGCTATAGTTACACATCAGGATTTGGAGCTTGAGCAACTTGATGTAAAGACAGCCTTTCTGCATGGAGATTTGGAGGAAGAGATCTACATGACCTAACCAGATGGTTTCCAGATTCCTGGGAAGGATAATTATGTTTGCAAGTTGAAGAAGTCCTTGTATGGACTTAAGCAATCTCCCAGGCAGTGGTATAAGAGGTTTGACAGCTACATGATGCACCTGGGCTACACCAGGAGCCCATATGATTGTTGTGTCTATTACAATAAACTAGAAGATGAGTCTTTTATCTATCTGGTGTTATATGTAGATGACATGTTGATAGCTGCAAGGAAGAAGCACGACATTCAGAAGTTGAAGGGTCTTCTCAGCGCAGAGTTCGAGATGAAGGATTTAGGTGCAGCTCAGAAAATTCTAGGAATAGAGATTTACAAGGACAGAAGCAAAAGGAAACTTTTTCTGTCACAAAAGGGTTATATTCAAAAGATCTTGTCAATATTTGGCATGTCTACCGCAAAGCCCATAAATACTCCTAGTGCTGCAAGTGCACATTTGTCTATTGATTTTGCACCTAAGTCTGCTGAAGAGAAGGAGTACATGTCTCGAGTTCCCTATGCTAGTGCAGTAAGAAGCTTGATGTATGCAATGGTCTGCACTAGACCTGATCTTGCACAGTCTGTTAGTGTTGTTAGCAGGTTTATGGGTGAACCTGGCAAGGAGCATTGGCAAGCTGTGAAGAGGATCTTTCGGTACGTAAAAGGTACATCTGACGTTGGTCTCATTTATGGAGGTGATACAGAGTGTTTGGTGACAGGTTTTTCAGACTCTGATTATGCTGGAATGTTGACACTAGAAGATCTATGACTGGTTATGTTTTCACTCTTGGCGGTTCAGTTGTCAGTTGGAAAGCTACTTTGCAGCCTACAGTGACTTTGTCTACTACAGAAGTAGAGTATATGGCACTGACTGAAGCTGCTAAGGAGGGGATTTGGCTTAAAGGACTGGTTAGTGATCTTGGTTTACATCATGATCAGGTAACAGTGTATTGTGACAGCTTGAGTGCAATCTGTTTAGCCATGGATCAGGTTCATCATGAGAGGACCAAGCATATAGACGCGAGTTATCATTTTCTGAGACTTGAGAAGAGGGTCAAGGTGAAGAAGGTAGGCACTGCTGACAATCCGGCTGACATGTTTACCAAGCCTGTTCGACAAAGCAAGTTTCAACACTGTTTGGACTTGCTAAACGTCAGAGATTACTAGTTGCCCCGTGGGGACAACTCTGAGGTAGAGGGAGAAGTATGTTCATCTGGCACTGTCATGGGTGCATCTGTTATGTTTTCAAGAGGATTCAAGTCAAGGTGGAGATTTGTCGTAATGCCTTGAATCAGTATATCTCGTTTCCTATTCGGAGTAGGATTTGGGTTTCGGATTCCTAGTTGGATTAGGATCATGGGTTCATATTTGGATTGGGATCATGAGTTCCTAGTTGGATTGGGATTGGGATCATGGATTCCTAGTGGGATTAGGATCATGGGTTCCTAGTGGGATTAGGTTAGATTGGGTATTATAAATACCCCATTATGTAACCTAATCATTGTAATCTAATTTTTGCCTCCTAATAATACTATTCTCCTTCTGCCCGTGGACTAGCCAACACAATGTTGGTGAACCACCTAAATCTGTGTTTTTCGATTGATTGTTTATTTATCTTTCATTAATTCCGCACAACACGTATATAAAAAATCATCACAACACTCCTTTGTTATACTCTAATTTAGAGCCAATTGCTGATTTTGTTGTGACGAATGATTAGGAAAGGCGAGTCAAAAGGTGCTTAGAAAATTCAGGTAGCCTCAAAATGCAAATATAGCACATTGGTTGTAAAATTTTGAAACTTTTTTTTTGACAGCCTAAAAAAAATAATCATTTGGAATTGGAAATTGAACATCATTGGGTGCACATGATCACTAGAACAACAAATTTAGAACAACATAAGTTTCATTGCATCAAACTCTAACTTTAAAACACAAAAACCATTCTACCAATCAAGTCAGAACATTGAGCAATGCTTACATAATCTCGTCTCCAACTAGGAGAGTTCGATAAATTTCCGACGAGGAAAATGAAGGAAGAAACCAAGTTTAATTCGGTAGAGTGTTGGTTGAGAGCTTACCTATGATCCTAGAGGTCATGGGTTAGAATCACATGGGGTGGGGTGGGTTGATGGTTTTCCTTTGTCTTTAATGTAATCTTCTTGAGTTGAATGTGGGTTAATCCTAATATAAATAGTCACATCTGCCAATTTTAAGTCTACTATTTTAATGGAATTGCAAATTTAACTCAGGCATACCTTACCGAAATTTTAAAAAGATTGGTTTGACTAAGCAGTTTCATAAATTTGTTTGTTCGTTATTTGTAATCATATTAGCAACATAGTAATATTTTAGACAGTTTGACTAAATTAAAATTGTGATTAACTTATAGTGAAAAATTTAGTTGTTAACATTTTATCAATTTTTTTTTTGTATTTGTTCTAGTAACATACTAAATATCTTAGAATAATGGGGTAAGGTTCCAAATTTCCCTTACCGTTTTTGGAAAGTCATATTTACATCGAATGTATGAAATGATGCAATTTTACCATTAAATTTCCAATCAATATCAATTTTACCTCTATCCAATAGAACTTTGAACTGATTGATTTGACAGTTATTTGTCTATCAAATCGCATCTTCTAAACAAATTTGTTAATAAAATAAAACAGTTGTGTATAGTTTATGACTGTTTTAATAACATAGTACAAAAGTAAGGTTTTTTTTCGTGGGTAACTTGTATTTGTCAAACTTAAATATTGACATTTCAACATGTTGTTTATAACTGTGTTATGAAGAGAATAAATATTTCAGAAATTGTTGACATTTGAAATGTCTGGTGTTAATTAAATAAGGAGTCAAATAACAGTAAATCAATCTTTTTAATTTTTATTTTGTTAAAACATAGATAAAATTTATCTTATTTGAAAACATTAGGAGTAAAATTGTACCATTTCATATGTTATGAGTAAATCTGCAAGGTAGGCCAAGACTATGATGCCTTGGATCTCTTGCAAATTCTTTCATATTTCAAATAAAGTGAACCTATATCCGGATAGGCTTTCCCACACTTCATAAGTCTTGGTTGCATCTTTGCTCTCTGAGCCTATATCCCGTAGGCTTTCCCAAAAATAATAAGGGAAGTTTGCAACTAATTCCTAAAATAATTGATGTTTGGAAAGAGTAAAGTGCATTAAAACCAGTTTTTTAAAGTTTTCGGTTAACATATATTATAATTTCTAGGCCAAAACCATACACAACCCATAAACTTGTCACTTTAAGTCATTTTGTCCCCGAACTAATGGGACGACGTATTTGTCCATTCAACTATTTAAAAGTGGTATTAACAACCTCATGTTTTCATTATAACGGAAACAATCATGACATTTTCTCTTTCTAAATCATCTACATATATACTGTATGATTCTAATACTTCCATTAACACTTATACTAATGCTGAAACTACATCTTGTTTCCGTTATAATGAAAATAGGAGTTTGTTAATACTACTTTTAAATAGTTGAGGGGAAAAATAAGTTATCTTGTAAATTCAGAGGGCAAAATGACCAAAAGTGATAAGTTCAGGGGCTGCGTATGGTTTAGACCTAATTTCTAATACATTAACATGATTTTCAATGAATATGATAATCACATTGGATTCAAATTGTAAAAAAAGTCATGCTATAATTTTAAATATTATAAAAAAAATGTTACTTACAAAAAATACAAAAAATAATTAAGATGTTGCCAACACAATTATTAATTAAATGAAACAAATTATAACTTATTTGGATACAATGTAATAATCAAATAATGTTCAAACTAGTACAATCATTCTACCACAAGAGCCCTACTGGCAATCTATTTTGCCGTCAATTCTCATGCTTAATGTTATTTGTGATCTTATGCCTTCTGATGCATCTACTACCTCTGCATTTACTTCTTATTTTTCTTTCTCAAACATTATATAATTTGGCTTAATACGTTACAAGGCATCATATATAATTGTATTTAGCAATAATCTAATTGACACATGATTACTCCTAAGTCCTACATGACATCTACATAAAAAGATATTCAGATAAGTTAAAGTGATGATCATGAATCCATACAAAATCAGCTTGAGGGCTAATAACCTCTATAACCCGATGTGCAAAAAATTTATTGGCAGAAACATATGCTTTTCCCACCAACTTGTCAAAATGATCACCGTGATAAGGGGACATAGTGAATCCTCATCCAAGCTAAATGACCACTGGCTCTAATTTGAATCTTTATAAGCATCTGAATCTCCATTATTTTGTGCATCACCACCACATGTTTCAAACACAATTATGGGAGCAGTCATCACCGTCTTAATCTCCTTGCTTTGGATTCCTATTATTTAAAGGGAGGATGCAAAATAAGAATCAAAATCTAAAAAGTAGATTACATTTTTTATTATAAGAAAACAACTGGAAATAATGAACAAGAGAAGGATATCAATGATTTTATTCACATTTAGTAACATAGGTTGCTTATATTTTCAAAACAGCTAGTCCTACATTTATACCAACTAAATTCGATTTTTCAGTAAGGAACGCAACTTAAATGGCAGTAATATTAGATGAACATAAATATATTGCAGATAAAATCTTTCTCATTAGTGTTTCCGTTCCGGTTTCTTTTCTGTTTCCTAGCTATATTTTTAGAAATAAAGATTCTCCTGTGTCCTTTTCCATCTCTATGCAACATATCATATATATAACCCTCTAATCAACAAATACACTATATTTACTTGGAAACAATGGAAATAGATTAAGATGTTCAATGGAATTAAATGCAATGAACATATATTATAATCCAAAGGCTCGCAACAAAGACAAGAGTTTAACAGCAAAGATAATGTTCTAAACACTGATTATATACATATTAGATTAGAGAGCATCCCATTAATACATATAAGTTTGGAATATTTATACATTTATTTGTCTTGCAAGGATGTTGTTCATTCTTAAAAAGCAGAAATTCAGAACAAGAGGCTATTGAAGGACCCAAAAGACGGGTTACCAATAACAACAATCAAATACGCGGAATACCAATAACAACACCACAAGGATCAATCTAACAAATAATCAACCAAAGAACAACCCAAGTTCCAAATCAAAACAGCAACAATAACCACAAGGATAGAAATCTAAACCACAATCAACAACACAAGATTTATACGTGGAAAACCTCTTCGGTGTGAAGAGTAAAAACCATGGGACCTTTGAGGAGTCCACCCTACTTCTCTTATTATGATAAAATTGAGGGCAAAACAAACCCAACAAAGTCTTACAAAAGGTTTATAACCCACCAACAATCATGAAACAATAAGAGATTTTAAGAAGTAGACAAATACCAAGAAAGAGAAGAAATCAGTCTATAATCTGCCCCAACTCCAAACAGACCTTTCCGACCTCCGAACGGCAATCCCAACGGTGAGAACAAGGAACAATATGTCTAGAAGCTCCTGTCCAAAAATCGTGACGATCCGACGGTTCAATCCCCGCGAATCGACAAAAACGTGAACTGACCTAATGAGAGAAAATGCCAAATCCGAAAATCTCCTTTTGGTGTGTCTTTTCTTCTTCATTCACTTATCTCAATAAATGATAATTAATTCACTTAAATACATATTAACCTAGCTTCTCAAAGAAGCCAAAATTAATATTAAATGGACCTTAAATATGGGCGGGACCCATAACAATCTCCCCCTCCAGCCCATCACGGAGAGAAGAAAAAACTCAAATTCTTCAACGTTTGAATCTCATCCCGGAAAGCTTATTACAAAGCTCAAGCTTGCTTCCGGGAACCACCTTGGTTAACATGTCTGCTGCATTTTTATCTGTGTGGACTTTCTTTAACAACAATTCTTTCTCTTCAATCACATTCCGCAACCAATGATATCTGATATCAATGTGCTTGGTACGAGCATGATACATGGCATTCTTGCTCAAGTCCATAGCACTCTGACTGTCACAGAATGTCACATACTCACATTGCTTCAAACCCAACTCTTGAAGAAACCTCTTCAACCAAATCATCTCTTTACACGCTTCCACAGCTGCTATATACTCTGCCTCAGTAGTAGACAATGCTACACACTTTTGTAGCTTGGATTGCCATGAAATGGCTCCCCCTGAAAATGTAAACACATAACCTGAGGTAGACTTTCTATTATCAAGATCACCAGCCATGTCTGCATCTGTATATCCCTCAAGAATCATTTTGCCACCTCCATAACACAAACTCAATTTGGAAGTACCACACAAATATCTGAAAATCCACTTAACAGCTTCCCAATGAACCTTACCCGGATTGGATAAATATCTACTCGCCAAACCAAGAGCCTGTGCAATATCTGGTCTAGTACAAACCATAGCATACATCAAAGAACCAACAGTAGATGAATAAGGAACAGAAGACATACTTGCTTTTTCTTCATCTGACTTTGGACAAGCTCTATTACTCAACTTGAAATGAGCTGCTAAAGGTGTATTAACAGGCTTGGCAGTCTTCGTATTGAACCTTTCAAGCATACGTTCAATATACTTTTCTTGAGATAACCACAATTTTCCAGCTTTCCTATCACGAGCTATCTCCATTCCTAAGATCTGCTTAGCTGGACCCAAGTCTTTCATGTCAAATGACTTGGACAAATCCTTCTTCAAGTTGGAAATCATCTTTGCATCTTGTCCAACTATTAACATATCATCCACATATAAAAGAAGGATAATGAAGTTACCTCCAGGGAAATTTCTAAAATACACACAAGGATCTGCTGAAGTTCTATTGTAACCATTCTTTGTCATGAGAAAATCAAACTTCCGATACCATTGCCTTGGTGCCTGTTTGAGCCCATAAAGACTCTTCTTCAACTTACAAACAAGCTTTTCTTTTCCCTTCTCTTCAAACCCTTCAGGTTGCTCCATATATATCTCCTCATGCAAATCACCATGTAAGAAAACAGTTTTCACATCAAGCTGCTCCAACTCCAAATCAAGACTTGCAGCTAAACCTAAAACAGTTCTTATAGATGTCATCTTGACAACAGGAGAGAAGATCTCATCAAAATCAATCCCCTTCTTCTGATTGCAACCTTTTACCATCAATCTGGCTTTGCGCTTCACTATCTTGTCACCATCTTTCTTGTTCTTGAAAACCCATCTGTTTTTCAAGACCTTCTTACCTTTAGGAGGCTTCATAAGCACATATGTTTCATTCTTTTTCAAGGAATCCATCTCTTCCTTCATAGCATCAAGCTAAAGATTTTTGTCTTTACTAGACAACACTTCTTCAAAGTTCTCTGGCTCCCCCTCATCAGTGACAAGAATAAACTCTAAGCTTGGATATTTTGTAGAAGGTTTTCTTTCTCTAGTTGACCTTCGAACTGGTGCTTCTTCCACCAAAGGAGCTGGCTGCTCTCCCTGCTCATGAACATCCTCTATATCATTCTGATCATCATGTGGAACATCATCAAATTTTGGTACACCATCACCATCATTATCAAATTCTGGTGCATCATCATCTTCATTTGGTTGTACCTCCTCAACACCATCAAGTGTTGGTTCAACATTCTCATTTATTGGCTGCTCAACAGGAATAGGAGTAGAAACAGAAGAAGTATTAGTAATATCAAAAGACAAATCTGGAGTAGAAGTGTACCTTGTACTCAGAAGTTCTGAGCCCATCTCGTGCTTAAAGAATACTACATCTCTGCTTCTCACCACTTTCTTCTTCTCTGGATCATAGAGTCTAAAACCATACTCATCATCACCATAGCCAACAAATACACAAGGATTAGTCTTGGAATCAAGTTTTGATCTCTGTTCTTTTGGCACATGCATGTATGCCTTGCATCCAAAGACTCTCAAATGTGAATAAGTAGCATCTCTACCCTTCTATGCTCTCTCGGGTATCTCAAGGCCAAGAGGAATCGATGGTGAATGATTGATCAAGTACACTGAAGTATTAACAGCTTCAGCCCAAAATGTCTTTGGAAGATTAGACATTCTAAGCATACATCTCACTTTCTCCACAATTGTTCTGTTCATTCTCTCTGCTACACCATTGTGTTGAGGGGTGCCGGGCACAGTTTTTACATGTTTAATTCCATGGTGTGAACAATAATTCTCAAATTCTTTAGAAGTGTACTCACCACCATTGTCAGATCGAAGACACTTCAATTTTCTTTCTGTCTCCCTTTCTACCATGACATGAAACTTCTTGAAAGTTTCAAACACTTCACTCTTTGTCTTCAACATGTAAACCCAAGTTCTTCGAGTAGCATCATCAATAAAAGTGATAAAATATTTACTGCCACCAAGAGACTCCACCTCTAAAGGACCACAAACGTCAGAGTGTATCAACTCCAACTTTCCTTCCTTCTTTGTAGACTTCTTAGAAAAGGAAACTCTATGTTGCTTTCCTGCTAAGCAATAATCACAAGGGTCAAAAGAAACAGATTTATCAACAGGAATAAGAGATTTACCTGCCAAAAGCTTTAACCCTTTATCTGTCATGTGTCCCAATCTTCTATGCCACAAATTTGGAGAGTTCTTTTCTTCAACTGCATTTAGCTCACCAAAACATACATTCAAGTATGTTTTATACAAAGAACAACACAACTCGCCACGAGCAACTGTCAGTGAACCCTTAGACAATCTCCATTTTCCATCTCCAAAGGTATGCCTGAAGCCTTCTTGATCAAGAACATTTGCAGACAACAAGTTAAGGCGTAGATCGGGAATATGGCGCACATTCTTTAATATAAGCATGCACCCAACACTTGTCTTCACCCGAATATCACCCATGCCAACAATGCTTGCCGAACTCTGATTTCCCATCTTGACACTACCAAAATCTCCTGCTTTGTAGTTCAAGAAGTATTCCTTTCTAGGAACACAATGATAAGAAGCTCATGTATCAACAAGCCACTCTGTGTCTGAACCATCAACATGATGACACTCACTAGCTGCACAAATCAAAGCAACACCATCATCACTTTTAGTAGTGACAGCTGCAGTATTTTTGTCATCTCCCTCCTTCTGAGAATCTTGCTTCTTGCTTTGTTCTCTTTTCCAATGGTAGCAGTATTTCTTTATGTGACCTGGTTTGTTGCAGTGATGACATACCATAGGCTCTTTCCCATCTCTGGACTTAGACCTACCTCTTGAGTTACCACGCCTCTTTGGACCTCTACTCTTGCCTCTACCTCTATTCTCAACAACAAGAGATTGTGAATTATCAACTCCCATCTCCTTTCTTCTTATCTCTTCATTAAACATACTCTCTTTGATCACATCCAAACAAAGTACACCATCCGGAGCAGAGTTACTAATAGTCACAACAAGAGTTTCCCAACTATCTGGCAATGAACTCAACAGAAATAAAGCATGCAACTCATCATCAAGAATAATCTTCATAGTGGTAAGTTTGTTGATTATATCTTGAAAATCACTAAGATGTTCAGAAACTGACTTTCCACCTTTCAACTTCAAATTAACAATCCTCTTAATCAAAGAAGTCTTGTTATGAGCAGTCTTTCTTTCATAAAGACCTTTTAATTTCTTCCACAAATCATATGGGTTGGACTCTTGAGAAACATGGTTGAAAATGCTAATATCAACCCATTGTCTGATATTCCCTAAAGTCTTTCTTTTCAACTTTTCCCATTCTCTATCTTCCATCTTTTCAGGTTTAACCGGTTTAGACACACTACCATCCTCTTTAATTTCTGTATCAATTGGGTCATACAAATCTTTGCAAAATAACAAATCTTCCATCATAGGTCTCCATATAGAATAATTGGTTGATGTCAATTTAACCATGGAACTATTACCGCTATTAGACTCCATAGCTAACTTCAAAATTAACCTTGCTCTGATACCAATTGAAGGACCCAAAAGACGGGTTACCAATAACAACAATCAAATACGAGGAATACCAATAACAGCACCACAATGATCAATCTAACAAACAATCAACCAAAGCACAACCCAAGTTCCAAATCAAAACAGCAACAATAACCACAAGGATAGAAATCTAAACCACAATCAACAACACAAGATTTATACGTGGAAAACCTCTTCGGTGTGAAGAGTAAAAACCACGGGACCTTTGAGGAGTCCACCAACAAAGTCTTACAAAAGGTTTATAACCCACCAACAATCATGAAACAATAAGAGATTTTAAGAAGTAGACAAATACCAAGAAAGAGAAGAAATCAGTCTATAATCTGCCCCAACTCCGAACAGACCTTTCCGACCTTCGAACGGCAATCCCAACGGTGAGAACAAGGAATAATATGTCTAGGAGCTCCTGTCCAAAAATCGTGACGATCCGACGGTTCAATCTCCGCGAATCGACAAAAACGTGAACTGACCTAATGAGAGAAAATGCCAAATCCGAAAATCTCCTTTTGGTGTGTTTTTTCTTCTTCCTTCACTTATCTCAATAAATGATAATTAATTCACTTAAATACATATTAACCTAGCTTCTCAAAGAAGCCAAAATTAATATTAAATGGACCTTAAATATGGGCGGGACCCATAACAGCTATGATGGAATTGTTACTGGAGGAGATTGTGATAGAAATTCTATTAAGGTTGCCTGTGAAATCTCTTTTGAGATTTAAGCATGCTTCCTATTCATGTCTTTTGTACAAAGAAGATTATGATAGCAGTATACCTGAAGGATTTGATTTTCCATATAATTTTTTTTGGTGATGAAAAGCTGATTCCTGTCAGTGTTTCTAAGTCGTGTGAGTATAAGATAATACAATCTCCAGTTGAAATATTTGACATCAATGGAGATTGTATTATCTTATACTCATTTGGACCTTTGATCTCTAAGGAAGCATATTAATCCATCACAAGAGTTACAAAGGAAAATCAAATCCTTCAGTATGTATAGTGTCATCATAATCTTCTATGTACAAAAGACATGAATAGAAAGCATGCTTAAATCTCAAAAGAGATTTCCGAGGCAACCTTAATAGAATTTATGTCACAATCTCCTCCGGCAGCAATTCCCCCATAGCCTCTTGTTCTGAACATCTCCTTTTTTTTATCCATTTCGCCTTTGGCAACCAAATCAACATCTGCACATCTTAAAAAGCAGATGTATTTGATGTTTTTCCTCTTTACCTTCCATTTGATTCTGCCTCTTTTTCCAAAGCATTCCAGTCAATGGACTCTCTTATTTCATCTCCAACCCTTCTACTTTTGGCTTTTTTTTATGCAGTTGCTGCTTTCTGCAATATCTTCTTGTTTTTCCTGACGGTTTTGGTAACTTAATATTTTGCTGCAGCTTCTCAACAATGGCGAGGTCTTTGACAATCCTATTGCCATGACTAGGAACTTCATGTAGTTCCTTCAAGCCTCCATCAAGAGTTCCATAAAAGTATTACATCTGTTTAAACATCTATCTTTATGTCAGCAGTTTAGAAGAAAATTAAAGTTAGTATGTATTTTAACATAAATTCTATTATAAACCACCTGGACTAATAAAAAAAATGGATGCATACCAATTCATGGGAGATTGTTTGCCACTCACTTCTAGGAAGCTTCTGATATTTGGTTTGAAGAAGCATTGTCCATTCCAGTCTCAGATCCCTAAATTGTTTTAAAACAAGTTTTTAGTTTTGAAAACTTAAATTGACATTGTCCTTGAGCTTTTTCTTTCCGTCATAACCTGTAGCAAGAATCACAACATCAACTTTCAATTCGGAGCATCAGATTTCACATTAATGATAAAATAAAAGTCCATACTTTTAAGTTCATGGTTGTATAGACTTTGAATCTAAATGTCCATACTTTTAGAGATATAAAAGCTACTTTCGAAAACTTAAGTTCTACAAAAAAAAAACAAAAGCTAAAAGGCACAAGATCAAAAACTTCATTTGCAACAATCTTTTTTATTTATAACATATTCAATCAATTCTTAAACTATTTTTGAATTTAACATCATATCATTCTTAACATGCATCAGAAGAACACACTATTTAAATATTCAATCAATATGCCCCTTCTCGTACACTCCCTATTTCATTAATAACAATCAAGTTAGGATTAGGGTTTATCTTCTCCAAAAAGTGGCGTAATCAAATCTATAGAAATCAATGGTTAGAATTAGGGTTTATCTTCTCTATCAAGTTAGCATTCAACAATGCTTTTAGGATCTGATCTCTAACTGCTCGTTCCTTGGGTAAATTTCCAAATCTGAATCAAGCTTAATTCGGTAGAAACCCTTCCTCAAGAAAGAAGGGAGGAGCATCAAGTGATGGTTATGAACCCTACAAAATCATCTTCCGGATTAATAACTTCCATAACTTTATCTGCTAAAATATTATTAGCAAAAAAGGGTTGTGTTTGTTTACAGGTGAATTGAGCAATTGTAACTTCTTTATGTGTTTTTGTTTTTTTGTTGCTCACCAATCCATATGTATTTTAATCCTATCTTTTTTTTTTTGCAGGAAACTATCTTGCTTAACAAATCAAATTACTGCTTACAATTGTTTATGGTAAATCTTTGCACTTTTTCTTTATTGGGTTTTATGTTTTAATGACAATTCTGAAGATATAATGAGTTTTGCCGCTACCCTATCTTATTATATGTGTTTACAAATGGTGTATCATTATTAATCTTTCTTTAATTACTTGTTTATTATAGTGGTTTTTTTTAAATGATTATGCCAAAAGGTGAGAATTTGAGGATTGTAATTGTGATTTCAATAGATCTATTGTTAAATGTGTTTGCTTATGAGTGGCTTACATAAGCTGTCTGATGTGTTCTATGATGATATGATATGCTAATTCTAGCAGACTACAAACAATGCCCTTGAGCTTTTTCTTTCCGTCATAACCTGTAGCAAGAATCACAACATCAACTTTCAATTCCGAGCATCAGATTTCACATTAATGATAAAATAAAAGTCCATACTTTTAAGTTCATGGTTGTATAGACTTTGAATCTAAATGTCCATACTTTTAGAGATATAAAAGCTACTTTCGAAAACTTAAGTTCTACAAAAAAAACAAAAGCTAAAAGGCACAAGATCAAAAACTTCATTTGCAACAATCTTTTTTATTTATAACATATTCAATCAATTCTTAAACTATTTTTGAATTTAACATCATATCATTCTTAACATGCATCAGAAGAACACACTATTTAAATATTCAATCAATATGCCCCTTCTCGTACACTCCCTATTTCATTAATAACAATCAACCCCTAATATCCAAATATCCTTTTTATGAATAACACCAAAAGCAATAACAACACCACCGTGTTTTTGTAGGAATTGCTTGTAATCCCAATTCCAAACACAATCAATCATTCATTTCTGCTTATATGAGTAGATTATTCTTATTAGGATTAATCAACAAAAAAAAATACATATCTAAATAATAAAAGATCTCTGAAATGATTTTCTTTAAATAATGCAGATTTAAAGAAGAAACTGGTAATTTAAACCTAAACTTACTTGCAGTCACTTATCATCCTCGTGTAAGAAGGGATGGTTTTCGCGGGCAACATTCTGCAATCAAGTGATAGCATATCCTTTTTAGTTCTTGAGAAAGCTGGGAAGATCTGTGCAGATCCACGCACACCTTGACATGAATTTTCCTCACCATTATTTTTCTTGCATGTAATTATAGTTTTTTCAGATTTTCCTCTTTCTTTTCAGTCATGAAAAGTCGTAGCTGTCTATAAAATAAAGATTCTTATTACCTCCTGGATGTTGATTGCCTCCTTGATCTTGATTTTGATTTCCTTCTTGATTCAAGTTGTTATAGTTAGATCCATACATATGTTAAGCATTTTCGAAGAGAAAGATCAAGACAATAAGGGTTGAGAGAGAAGGATAGTTAGATCTCAGTTTTGAGAGAAAAAAGAGAGAGACTGAACATGAATAAGAGGACTGAGAGAATAAATCTTTTAATATGCAAGAAGATAGGGTTTTAATTTGGACCATCCGATCAAAGATAAATCAACCGTCTAGAACTAGTCTCCCAACATGTCTGGATTATTAAAAAAACGTTATTATTTTTTAATACTATTTTCAATATAATATATAAAAATAAAAAGTATACACATTAAAAAGTAAATATGTAATAAAATAAATATATATGTAACAATAAAGCAGTAATAAAATACTCAAATTTTATATATAAAAATTTTATAGAATCACCACATCACGTTTATTCATATAAAAGAATAATACAATTAATAGATTTTTCATAATGTCAATATACTTAAATTAAGCGTATATCCACTGAGCAAGAATGTAGTGCATGCAAACGTAGTCTTGTAAAACCCAAGATCAAATGAACAACAATTATGATTTTTATTGGGACAAGTATCAAATCCATTTTAAACAATGTAAATATTGGGGGAAATATTATTATTTCAGTGTTTATACTATAGTGGTTCGGCCAAGCACTCTCTGAACATAGTCGATAGGTTTAAAACTTCCTATATAAGTCTAAGTCTTAAACAATTTACTTACTATACAAGTCTATTATAGGTTTAAGACTTCATATACAAATCGAAATCTTAAACAGTTTACTTTCTATACAAGTCTATTCCATTACCCCCTCTCCCCAGAGGTTGGGCATGAATTTTTAGCTTGTCTTTAAGAACCTGAAAGCAATCCCTTGGCAATGGTTTAGTAAAAACATCTGCAGTTTTATCTATAGTCGAAATATGTCGAACCACTAACAACTTAGATCGAACACGATCTCTAATAAAGTGAATATTAATTTCCAAATGCTTTGTAGAATTATAACGCACAAGATTCAATGACAGATACACTGCACTTAAATTATCACACCATAAAATCAACAATCGTCTCATAGGATAACTAATTCCTTTCATCAACATTTGTAACCAACTAAGCTTAGAAGTTGTTGTGGTAATCGATCTATACTCTGCATTCGTAAAAGACCGAGAAACCATTAATAGGACATAACCAGTTGTAGATAACGATCCATATACACATCCTTATGGAAATCACCATGCAGGAAAGCATTGGAAACATCCAACTACAAAACTATCCACCCAAACGAAACTGCCAAAGAAAGTATAAGTCGAATAGTCGTTGGTTTGACAATCCGACTAAATGTATCAGTATAATCAATAGCCAGTGGTTAATGATAACCTCGTGCAACCAAACATGGTTTGCACCGATCAATTGTGCCATCAACCTTTCTTTTGAGTTTGAACAACCACTCGTTATCAATTAAATTAACACATGGTCAAAGCGGAACAAGTTCCATGCTCCATTCTCCATAAGAGCATTATACTCGTCAACCATTGCATGTCTTCATTCTGGTATTTTAGATGCATGTAACTTACATGGTGTAAGTGCATAGAAGGTTCGATGGGAACCGCAACAGTCAATATATTATATTTGACCATCCCAACCTTAGTTAGAGAAGCCAAGTGCTTGTTAGGATCCTGTAAAGCATCCAAAATAGGTGAGACCAACACACTAGGAGACAAAGTGGCAGATTGCATAGATATCACAGTTGACTAGTGACCATGTTTATTTAGGAATTACTTATAATCCGAATTCATTTCTGCTTATATGCATAGATGATTCTAATTAGGATTAATCACCTAAAAATGAATCTAAACAATATAATCCCTATAATTATTGTCTTTAACTAATACAAATTTAAGGAAGAAATTTCTAATTTATACCTTAACTTACATACAGTCTGTTAGAATTGATGGTTTTTGCGGGCCACATTCTGCGATAAAATATCCTTTTTTGTTCTTATGAAAGCCAGAAAAACCTGTGTTGATGCAGTCGCATCTTGACATGGAATGCCTTCTTGTTTCTTCACCATTCTTTTTCCCACACATAATTAACGTTTTTCAGATTTTACTGTTTCTTATTCTGAACAGTTCTAGCTATTTTAAAATTGAGATCCTCATTACATCCTCCATGCTGATTTCCCTTGATTTTGATTTCCTTATTGAATCAGATTGTTACCTTTATTGCCACCATACTCTCTGGTGGCTGATGCCGCGCTTTAATATCATAACAAGATCTCAATAAAAGAGATAAGGGTAAATTACACCAATGGCTACTGAACTATACCCATTTTCACATTGTGACCACTGAACTTCAGTTCTTCCCCTATGAGCATTGAACTTGACACTTTGTTACACCGGTAGCCACTGTGACCATTGACCATCATTTGTGATCTTTGACTCTTCTTTTTAACTAGTTGTATCTCTCATTCCCTCTTTTTCAAACATTTTATACATATTTTACCCTTTGTCCCTCTCTTGGTGTGTCTTTGTCCCTCTCTTCATCCCTCTCTTTCTCTCTCTTTTTCAAAATTTTGTACATGTTGCAGGAAGGTTATACCAACTCCATTAGCAACACTCTCAATGTGGTTGGATTTTAATTTTTTTTTTTTTGCTGAATTGGCTGATTAAATTATACATGTGGCTGTGAATACTAGTGTGAGTATGTTTTATGGGACAACTGTAAGTCGATTGAAATGTTTGGGTTCAATTTTCAACTCCAGAATATCTAGTCGCACAAAAGAGTTTTTATCCAAAGCCCGTCATGGATTTCTACGGGTTTGTATAAAATTACGAATCAAGAAATGAAGTTAGAGTTCCAGAACATCGAGATGATGAAGTGTAATTTGTTTAGGATGATGCAAATTAGAGAAGAGATTGAGGCATGGGAGAGAAGAGTGCCATGGAAAAAAAGAGGGATGAAGAGAGAGAGACATATTAAGAAAAGGATAAATGTTAAA
Organism: Euphorbia lathyris; assembly: GCF_963576675.1. Classification (NCBI taxonomy): domain Eukaryota; kingdom Viridiplantae; phylum Streptophyta; class Magnoliopsida; order Malpighiales; family Euphorbiaceae; genus Euphorbia; species Euphorbia lathyris. The sequence goes on along the minus strand of NC_088915.1, from coordinate 3,983,207 downwards.
ATGGATATATAAATTTTTTGAGAAAGAGGGAAGGCAGAGACAAGAACTTAAAAGGAAGAGTCAAAGGTCATAGTGGCCATGGGTGTAACAAAGAGTCAAGTTCAATGGCCATACTGGGAAGAATGGAAGTTCAGTGGCCATAATTTGAAAATGGGTTTAGTTCAGTGACCATGGGTGTAATTTACCCAAAGAGAGAATGAAGAAGAAAGACAATTGGATTCAGAATTGGTTTACAATATATATTATCCTTACTGTAGTTTTCAATTGTTTGTACTATCTCCCTGCAAGAATTTCCAAAGTCTAGTGTACTCCACATCTTCCATGTACACCATGTGTTTACCTATATACCAAACCTACGAGCTAGGAATCCATACATGTGTGGGTTTATTTTGGGCTATTTACATGAAAATCATGAGGAAATGTTCATACAAATTTATTTTTGAAAAACTATGTTTTTTTTTTGTAAGAAAAAGTTTAGGTAAGGGTAAGTCTAATAAAATCATTATTATTAGGGTAAGGGTAGTTTTTTTTGAAAAACTATTTACAACTATGTAAGTCATAATTTTGAATTATGTCAAAATAATAAAATCATTCCAAAGCTGGTAACGAATGAAATGAATGAGTCTTTACTTCGTCGCCCTTCAACTACAGAGATCAGGGAAACGGTCATGAGAATGAACGGAAGCAGTGCCCCTGGACTTGACGGATTCACGGGTTTATTTTATCAATCTTTTTGGGGAATTGTTGGTGTAGACATCTGCAACGTGGTCCAAAGTTTTTTTGATAATGGGATAATCAGCACTGGATTAAACTCAAACATCATGGCGTTAATCCCTAAAGTGAAAGATGCGCTTAAAATCGAGCAGTTCAGGCCTATCGTAATGAGCAATTTTAGCTTTAAGATCATCTCCAAGATTCTAGCTGACAGACTTGCTGAGGTAGCAGGGTCAATCACCTTTGTGAATCAATTCGGATTCGTGAAAGGGAGGAACATACACCAGTGCATTGTAGTGGCGTCCGAAGGGGTCAATACCTTAGAAAAGAAATGCTTCAGGGGTAATCTATGTATGAAAATTGACATAACTAAAGCCTTTGACACCCTGAATTGGCAATTCCTGTTAGAAGTTCTTGACGCTTTTGGCTTCTCGGCACAGTTCAGAGAATGGATTTTAAATATCCTTTCGTCAGCTAGAATATCGGTTATGACGCCAATCGGGTTGAGTGGATACTTTGCCTGTTCCCGTGGGGTGCGCCATCTTATTTACCCTAGCGGAGGATTTCCTGAGCAGAGTGCTAACACGGGTAGTGGAGCAGAGAAGATTAGTACCATCCACATACACGGGCTCCACCTTGCTGCCCACGCATCTGCTGTACGCATATGATATTCTGCTATTCTGTAAAGCTTCGTTGGCTAATGTAAAGGTTCTGGCTGAGACCTTTGAGACTTATTGGAAAATGTCGGGTCAATGGGTGAATTGGCAGAAATCAGAAATCTTTTTCGGAAGAGACATTACTGCCTGTCGGAGAGGCAGACTGGCGGAAATTACTGGGATTCGAATTGGTCAACTCCCTTTCCAGTACCTAGGAGTGCCGTTATTTGTGGGAGCCCCAAGGGCGTCTCACCTTCACGGGATTGTAGACAGGGCTATTGGGAAGTTTTCTCAATGGAAAGGAAGTGCCCTTTCGATGGCGGGGTGTCTGACATTGATAAAGACCGTCATCACTGGCTCCCTTACGCATTCACTCCTAATTTATAAATGGTCGGTGAGCGCCAAGTACTGGCTGATTCATCGTTCTGCTATAGCTTTCTCCGATCCAGGTTTATCAATTCAGCTGGGCTGACCAAATCTACCCCGATTTTATCTTCAATCTGGTGTTCCATTAAGCAGGCCTATAAACTCATCAGAGGAAACTGTATGTGGTTAGTTGGGGAAAACTCAAGGTTAAAATTCTGGAATTCTGAATGGATTTCTCCGACAGTAGCTGAAAGAACTGGTTTAAGTATTAAAGAGCGTGTAAAATTCCGCGACAGTGTTAGTGACTTCAGGTATCACGACACCTGGGTGAATTTGCCGGAGCTCTTGGTGGCCGTGACCGAGGCCATCCACGATATTCATGGAAGCGGAGATCAAGAGGATATCTACATTTGGCGACCTGTTACTGATGGTCGGTTCACGGTGGCTATATTCTATCGCTGGTTAATGGATCCGCCTTGCATCCATCCCGCACGTCAAATATGGCAGGATTACATTCCTCCCTCACACTCCTAGGTGTGCTGGCGAACGGTCAGGAAAAAACTCCCAACACAGGACATGTTGCAAGCCCGCGGTTTTCAAATGGTGTCCAAGTGCTGTTTTTGTTTTGGTGCAGTAGAAACACTAAATCACATTATGGTTGAATGTGAATTCGCTAATCAGATTTGGGCGAGCATTGCTGCCTTGTTTGGGCGACGTATGATTCAGTCGACTTGCATTGAGGATCTAGTTTTTCAGCTCCTAGATATGAAGTTCAGTTCCCAAATCTCAGTTCTCTGGCGCAGCCCAATAGTGCACGCAGTTTCGGTTATCTGGAGGGGGAGGAATGCGCATTTTTTTGAGAACTGCACCCCGAACATTCACTATTCTCTTAGGCTCCTATGGGCTCAGATAAGGCAGTCACACCTCACGGGTAAAGGGACTATGTGGAACTCAGTGGTGGGACGTCAAATCTTACAAACTCTTGCCCTGAGTCCGCGTCTCTCGAGGGCTCCTCGACTCATTCCAGTTCGCTGGCAAGCCCCACCTCGCGGCTGGGTAAAAGTGAATACGGACGCTTCTGTCTCGTACTCTTCGGCTACAGCGGGTTGCGGGGGTATTTTCAGGAATAGCAGTGGTCGGCCCGTTGGTGCTTTTGCGTTCCCATCAACGCTCTCTTTCGCTCATATGGCGGAACTCCAGGCAGCTATTGCGGGTATTCGGAAGGCTTACTCAAGGGGTTGGCATTCGCTTTGGATAGAAAGCGACTCAGCTTTTGTTGTCTAGGTAATTAGATCCGGTAACAGAGGGGTTCCATGGCAACTCCGCTCAGAGTGGGGGGATTGTTTGCGGATTCTAAGCCAGATGCAAATTGCAGCCTCCCACATCTTCAGGGAAGGAAACAAGGTAGCCGACGCGCTGGCCAGTTATGGACGTCTTAGCAACACAGCTGACTGGTGGGACACGCCCCCTCGATTTTGTTCTTGTCTGATCAGGGACAATGAATGCGGTCGTCTTTCGCACCGTTTTAATTAATTTTAGCACTCTTAGTTTCTGTTGTATGAACTTTATTATTTTTTCTTCCTATTAATAAGATTTGGGTGGCGGTTCAAGGTCGTCAAGGGGTGTCAACCTAGCTGGGATGTCTTGCCTCTTTGAACCTCCTCCTCATTTTACTCAAAAAAAATCATTATTTTTAAATACTATAAATTAGGAGTCTAGATTAAATAGTCAAGAGTTTGAGATTTATGAATTGGAGTTTAAACTTTTTAAATTAGCTATAAAACATATTTTATTTGGTATATATAGAAAAAAAATGACATATTAAGAATTAAGTTTGATGATATGATTTAGTTATAATTTTATACTAAATTATGATATTCATGTAAAAAGCCCAAAATCATATGTGATTATAAAATTACAATTAAATCATATTATAAAACTTAATTTTAAATATGTCATTATATTCTATATATCATAAATAAAGTATGATTGTATCCATAATTTATAAATTTTAGACCCCAATTCCTAAATCCTAATCTCTAAAAAATATATCTTAGACCTCTAATTGATAAAACATAGTTCTTAAAAAATATAAAAAAACAATGATTTTCTTAATTTGATATTATTTAAGTTAGTACTTCATAACTTGTAAATAATCTTTCAAATTTAAATTTTTGTGTAAATTTCCCATAGTTTTTAACCCTAGGTTTGAGTAATTTTTAAAGTTTAGCCCGTTAGGGATGAGATAATATATAATATGAAAGATAATGAGATATTTAGAATTAAGTTTTGTAATATGATATACTTGTAGTTTTTATTAACAATATGATTTTCATGTAAAAAGCTCTTTTATATTTTATAAACTTTTTTATTAATTTCAAATAATTACAGAAATATATTTTCTTTATTAATTATTTTAAATGTACTCTTTATTTTTATAACATTTTTTTATTAATTTTTATTATATCTATTTTCTGATGAATTATTGTAACTAAAAACAAAAAAAAACTATAAAAATGTTATAATTTTTGGCGAACATACCAAAATGATGAAGTTTCAACTAAATTTTTATTTGAGCTTTTTTTTCATGAAAATAATATTAATTTAAACATTACAATTAGTTATAAAAACACGTCGGCCCAAATAGGAAAAAGATTTCGGGGAACATATTTCTATAATTATTTTTCATAACATTCTTCAACTAATTTTTATTATATCTATTTTTTCTATGAATTTATTATATCTATTTTCCATTAAAAAAGTCAATTTCTTATTTTAGAGACTCAAATAATATAATTTTTTAATTTATGAAAAATTATAAAAAAAGTAGAACTAAAAATAAAAAAAAAGTATAAAAATGTTATGTTTTTTTTGCAAATATACCAAAAGGATGAAGTTTCAACTAAATTTTATTTTTTAGGCTTTTTACATGAAAATCATATTAGTTATAAAAACTACAATTACGTCATATTAGTTATAAAAATACATCCGTCCAAATGGAAAAAAAATTAGAGTGAGAAAGGCTCAAACTCTCGACCTTAGGATCATTCAGAAGCTATGAGGCCTACCCGCTAGCCAACTGCACCACCACCCTAATGCTAAAGATTTATGAATCTGCATATAAGATAGATACAAATGGTAATAATTAAGAGGAGCTCCACGTTGGGAGAATTCAATATAGAAATACGAAGCAATGACCATTGAAACCATAACATAATTTACAATTATATTGGTCCAATTATACATATTTTGAACTTATTTAAAATAATTACGATTTTATTGTTTCCATGAAAAATGGTGAGAATTTATAAATAAAAAACTAACTAGTTAACCTTCATGTAGTGATAATGTTTTAGATGTACATCTGTAATATCATTTTTAATATTCGTCATATATAAATTTTTTTTTTGCAAGAATTATAATATTTACCGAAATCCTTATAATTTTTCTTTAAAAGGGTGAAACTAGTGTTAGTGGTCATGTACAAAGTACCATTTTTATTATCTCGAGCAACAATGATTGCTCCTTTGCTAACTTTCCAAGATCCATTAGTAAAGTGCCCACTGTGACCTTCTTCATCAAGTTGTCCAACTGAAATAAGGTTCTTTGTTAACCTAGGCATATGTCTTACTTGGTTGATTTTCCACATCGTTCCATTTTCTAATTTCAAACGAACATCACTTATTCCGGCTATCTCCAATAACTCACCATCTGCGAGATACACCTTCCCGTAGTTTCCAACTAAATAGTTCTCTATGATTTCATGGTTTGATGTTGTATGAAAACAAGCACCCAAGTCTAATACCCAAGATTCAATGGAACAATCAACAAAAAAAGTAAGGCATCTTTTACCTTATCGGCTACAATATTTGCAGCTTTCTTATTGTCTTCATTCTTTGGAAGTCTGCATTTAGCCTTCACATGTCCGAGCTTTCCACAATTCAAGCACTTCAATTTCCATTTGTTTCTTGATTTGGATCTGCCATTCCTTGACTTTGATCTGCCTCGTCCTCGGTTGGAATTCCTTTTATTCCTTCATCCTTTGTTTTCAACATTTAAGGCAGAACTTGTCGATGTACCTTCACTGGAATCAATCCTTCACACTTCTTCTGCAAGAATTCGATCCCATACATCACTAAATGACAATTTTACCTTGCCAACAGAATTACTAATCGCAACACTTATATGATCTCAACTATTAGGCAATGAAGCTAAAAGAATTAGAGCATGTACCTCATCATCAAAGGTAATATCAACAGACCTTAGTTGAGCAACAATGGTATTGAACTCGTTTATATGTTCTGCAATTGAAGCACTATCACCCATTCTTAAATTGAATAGCGTTTCATTAGATGTACCTTGTTATTTGCGGAAGCTTCTCGTACATATCTGATAAAAGTCTCATCATTTCAACCATTGACTTGGTTTCTGCTACGTTATAAGCGACATTATGTGTTAGCGTCAGTCTGATTACGCCCACCACTTGTCGATCGAGAAGTTCACAATCCTCTTGGCTCATGTCTGATGGTTTCACTTCTAAAAGCGGCAAGTGCATCTTTTTGCTATACAAATAGTCTATAATTTGTAATCTCCAAAATGAAAAGTCAGTTTCATCAAACTTGTTTATTCCAGAACTTATTCCATCTAATCCTGCCATTGTTCGAACCAGATAACTCTGATGCCAGTTGTTAGGAATTAAAAAAAAATGATCACAAAGTACCAAATTCCTCTTCCAGGACACAATGAAAAAATATGGAAATAAAACACAGAATACAGGAAATAAACAAACAAGAAAGAACACAATGATTTTTACAAGGCTCACCATAAAACAGTGGCTAATCCTTGGACCTACTACAAGAAGCCGCTTGCACTATAGGAGAAATGAGTATAAGTATTACAACATTAAATCACTCACTCACTGCCCAAAAACCCAAGTACACCCTGCTCTGTTTTGACCGCACACAATTAGCACAAGTATGTAGAATGAGAATTCTAGTAATACTTCTAGGCAAATACTCAAACCTTTCTACAACTTGTTTTCTTCAGAAATATGGAGTCTCTATTTAGAGGAAACAAAGAACCATACCAAAGGGTATGATGCTTCGTAAACTCCACTTTCAATTAATAGGTTCTAGAGATCAAGATAACCTTTTAACTTCTTAACTAGGTTGAAAGCATAACCCTTCATCTTCTTGACATAATAGATTCATTTAATATGCACATAAAAACATGCATACTCCTACTTCCAACAAGAATGTGACTTTCTCTCCTTGTCAATGGCTCATCCTATCTCACATCCTCTGATACAGATTGAAAGCGATAAATGAAGGTTTTAATCGTAAACCAACAAATAGGTTCTTCTCTAGCTAAACTAGAAGGAGTGAATCCCAATAAACAAAGTATAAACCTTAAGTTCTCAAAGAGAATGATTTTGATTGATAAAAGTTGGCTCATCCTTACAAAATGGGGGTTTAAATACATCCCCTAAAGATAACAAAAAAAGGACAAGCATTACCCCTACTAGGGTTACAATAAGGTTATCGAGAAAAAGGGTAAAAGGGTAATACACCCCGACAATCAGTACCAAGGTACAGGTACGGAGTGTCAGGGTTGTTGGTGAAATCCTTCGTGAGGAAGTAACCTAGAGATCCGCCCAGGGGTGGATGTTGATACGCCTCCTTGTGTACTCCTAGATCCGCCCCGTTCGTATGTCCTAGGGATTCGCCCTCCTAGGTACAACCTCCGTAGGTCTGATGTATAAGGATCCGCCAGAGCGCGCGTGATCAGTGATCCCAGTTAGGATGTCCGCATCATTCTCCCATTCTTTAAAAGATCTCGGCGCTGACTCGTCCTTGTTGAACTCCAAAGGACCATCCGGCTTCCACGGGCTAAGGTCACGGATGTTGAATGCTGGTGAGATTTTACCAAGCCAATTCGGCAATGCTATATGGTAGGCATTGGCATTGACCTTCTTGGTGACCTTATATGGCCCGTATTTCCTAGGCCGAAGCTTGCTGCTTGCGGCGTTGGCGAGTCTCTCTTTTCCCAAATATACCATAACCTCATCCCGAACTTCAAACTGTAGGTCCCTGCGGTGCTCATTTGCCTTAGCTTTTAATTTCTGACTTCTCTCCTTAAGAGTCTCTCTCACCTCTTGGTGCATCTGTACATAATCCTTGGCTAGCTGGTTGGCAGTCATGTTTCCTTTAGGAAGATGGGCTATATCAAGGACGTGATTCAGGGTCTTCGTGTATACAACCTCAAATGGGGTTCTCCCGGTTCCTGAATGTACAGAGCCGTTGTAGGCGAACTCAGCTTGGGCTAAAACCACATCCCACATCCTGGGCTTATCCTTACATTTGCTGCGCAGTAAGTTTCCCAAAGTTCTATTGACCACTTCTGTCTGCCCGTCTGTTTGAGGGTGGGCGGTGGTACTAAACTTCAGAGACGTATCAAACAGAGCCAAAAGTGACTGAGGAACTTCGTATCACGATCTGAGACAATGCTCTTAGGTATGCCATGTAGCCTGACAATCTCTTTGAAAAATAGCTTAGCAGTCGCTGAGGCATCGTTAGTCTTGCGACATGGTATGAAGTGGGCCATCTTCGAAAATCGATCAACCACGACAAAGATGGAATCCATGCCTCTCTGAGTTCTGGGTAACCCTAGGACAAAATCCATGGACAGATCCTCCCATATGGTTTCCGGCACAGGCAAGCGTAGCTGTAAACCAGCATTTGTAGTGCGTCCCTTGGCGGTCTGGCAAATATAGCATCGTTCTACTAAGTAGGCAACGTCTCTCCTCATCCTAGGCCAGAAATAATGGGAACTCACTGCTTCATATGTCTTCATATATTTAGCTCCTACACAAAATATGTGGGTCAATAAAAAGTTATTGTCGGTGACATCACTGACATGGAAAATCACCTACTAAAAATGTCGGTGATGGAGGCGAGAATAGTTTGGCCACAAATGACCTACACATTCTGAAAATGAGTAGGTAAAATGTGTAGGAGATTTCCGACACAGAAATTGTGTCGGTGTTCCGTCGGTGATACCGACCCAAATAATTCCATCGGTCCATTCCGTCGGTGATAACGTTTTTTCTTGTAGTGTCTTGGAAAGGGACCACTCTTTCCTTTACTAGCAGGCTGACGGTAATAAAATCAGCGTTAGCTGGAGCTCTGATACATTCTTTTATGGTCTACCGGTGGCCTGTTTCGCTCCTTACCAAGCTCAACAAAGCAACTCGAAACTTCCATTGGACGGGGAATCGGGAATCTCGAAAGCTGGTTGCTGTGTTGTGGTCTACTTGTGGTAAAAACATGGATGGCGGAGGCCTGGGTATTCTGTTGGGGTTTGGTGTCCTATAGACAATTGTTGCAGGATACAAACTTAATATAAATGAATTGTTCTTTATATCATTTGTTTTAATGAGATATATGTTTTATAACTATATAAAGGCAATCCCTTTAAGCACTAAATAAAGTCTAATAAAAGGAAATACGTAAGTTTGTTTAAAGTGATTATAAAGTGTTCATACAAGCATGAAGTGAGACAAAACTTTATAATAAACTAATAAACTTAAAACCACCCCAAGTCAAGTGATATGTTTAGGATTGATATATCACTGTTGAGACTTGTATGTAACAATGTCTTCTGTCCGACAGAAAGCTGATCTCACAAGCTTCATATATATAGATATCTGGACAGTTACATAGATCCGATGAAACGTCGTTCATTAGGATTGGGGACCCGACTTGAGATAACAGGATGGATGGATTTATCCCTGTCACCTGTTCATCACATTGGTATTAATAGGTATAAGTAATCCTCAAACTAAAAGGATTGTTAATTAGTGATTCTGGATTATGGAATGTGATACTTTGACTCTGTTCAAACACGATCCATAACAGAGATGACTCAGGGGTGTGTGCGGGCAGGCGTTGGGTACCATAGGAAGTAATTGCAGGATAGTTAACATTGGATTGAGCATTTGTCACTCCTGATAAATGGGAGATACGTCCAAGGATCGCTTGTGGAAGACTTGACTCTAAATCCTTGCAAGGTGATAGCTTAAGACTTGAAATGCAGATTTCACTTAACCTATCTAATTGGAGTTAACTCGGCCTGTACAAGTAAAACGAACGTCTCGCTATATGTGACTTGACATTATCCATAGTCATAAGATTCTGTTCAAGGATGTAGTTGATGAAGGATCGAATTATATTGTAACTAATACGGAAAGGTCAACGACGGAATCAACCTATCTTCTTATAACTCTGGGGGAATGTTTATGGTTCTGCCTATCACAGTCCTCGCACTCATTCCGTTATACAAAGATTAAAATTAACTTTGGGAAATTAATTTAATGGTTGTATACGGCTAGTAGTAATAAGAACCTAATGGGTCACACATAAGACTTGGAACGAAAAGAGGAATGAATGTTAATTAATAGATGGAAGCCCAATATAAAGGTCCAAATAGAAAAAGGGGAAATACATGTATTATATATATATATATATACATATGAGAATTAATTTATTTTAGTCAATTATGATTAGATTATAATTATTGAATAATTAAGTTAGAAGGTTTAAAATGGTTAAATGCTTCTAAATATTATTTTACCAAACAACCTAATGTTATCTTTATATTTAGATATAACTTTAGATAATATTTATGAAGTTTTATTTTAGAATAAAACTATAAAGAAGTTATCTAAAACTGTGGATAATATTTATGAAGTTTTATTTTAGAATAAAACTATAAAGAAGTTATCTAAAAACCATAGATAATATTTATGAAGTTTTATTTTAGAATAAAACTCAAAAGAAGTAACCTAGTTCTATCTAACTAAGGTTTTAGATACAAGAGGCTATATATATCCCCCCTTATAGGCATATTGGGTTAATCCGGAACAGAGAGAGAATTTCGACCAGTCTATTGTAGAAGAAGAAATTGCTCTGCTCGCTTCCATTATATTGATTTCATCTCTTTCTCTTTATCCTTGATCTTGTGTTGACTTGTTAGAGGCAATCTATTTTGGTTGCTATTCATTGGTTGAGATTCTAACTTGTTTGATCTTGTCTTTTGGTTTGTGCTCGTGAACTCGGAACTAGAGTTGAGGGCACTTCGCTAGCAACTGTAGATAGTTCTTCAAAAAGGTATTTCCTTCTATCCTTCCTTGTATGAAACAACGATTAACGGATCTTGGTTTAAGAAAATAGGTTACAATTTTTATATTTCCGCTGCCAAACATTTGCCTATTTTCCTTCAGAGGTATCAGACCCGTCGTTAAATCCGTTATTTCATATATGAAAATTTAGAAGTTTTTCAATAGGATTGAATAAATATTTATGGTTAGGTTAATTGATAAATAAGTTTTGATTAATTAATCCTAAGGATAAATAAGTTTTAATTAATTGTTAATTAAAATAGATTATGCATATGTTCCTAATTATTTTGGTTGATAATCATGATAACGAAATCTATTAGTTTTATAGTTAGATTGATAAAATCAGTTTTATTAATTCTAAAGATAAAACGGAAATCTATAGTAGTTTTTCCTATTTTCTGAAAATCGTTTTAAAACCGTTTTAGAACTGATATATATATATATTTAAAATCGTTTTTATATTTAAATATATATGTTTCAGAAATTGATAGTTTTCTGTTTTGATTATCGAATGAAAATTTGTTTAAAAGTTTGTTTTACCAATTTGTAAATCAAAATGTTAAATGAATTAAAATCAAAATAAATGGGACGTGCATAATTAACGTTTTGTATAGTTATATTAATCTAAGGATTAATATAACAGATACGAAACTATTAGAAGTAAAATTGGATGGAAGTTAATTTGATAAGTTAATGTGATTAACATAAATATTACATAAGATAGTTATGTAATCAACCAATTAAATTTATTTAATTGAGTCTATGCATGTTTGGAGTTATGGACATATTTGGACCCTCTCTTTAGTCTTTTGGTATTTTTGAAATAGCGCCTGCGCGTCCTGCCTTTCTACTATCTATTGTAATTTCTCCTCTCATCTAATTCCCTTCAATTCAATTGAAGTTTTCTTTTAGTAGTATAGAAATTAATATGTAATTTCAAGGCGCCATGGAGAAGACGGAGGACCTAAAGAGAAATATGTAATAGTTAGTATTGTTGGTGTGCCCTAGTTCTTAGGCATTGGTTCATGTATATTGTATTATGCTTTTTGATTATTCTTGCATAGATACACTATTTGTGTTACATTAATAAAGGCATTAATCTAGTTCATTTATATCTTGTGCTATAATATGAATAGAGAATTCATTGATTGATAATCGTAAAACCATATCCCAAGTCCATTCTATCATGGGAATGATTAGCACCACAGACTTGTATATTCGACGACTGTATGGTAGTAATTGATACTAGCTATAGCACTTGATAAGTCAGTTGTGAATATGGGTACATGTTGTATACATGTGACTGGATCGATCCGCCCGAGAAAACTACGTGGTGGTTGTGTCATTAGTTTTCTTAAGTAGTTCTCTAACTATTTTCAGACCAGATTTCATTATAATATCAATATGGAATCCGGTTCACTTTGACATACGCCTAACAGGTCTGTAACAGGATGCTAAATACGGGTATGATTGGGTGAACAGGTGAACACGTTGGTATTGATATTGAAGTGATGGAATTACCACTCATGTAATAATGAGATGATATCACAGGCCACTTGATAAGTGAGATTGATAAGTGTGTGGCCACACCCTGATAAGTAGTTTACTTATCTGTTTCATCAATCTACTTTAGATCAAGAAATATCATAAACATCAGAGAGGATGACAGCCGCCATGCCTCTAGTTTGTAATATCGATATCAAATGGTAAAAGAAGTTAAGAGATAACTACAGGGTCTCTGCATCTTTAGACTGCTGAAACTCTGTCTTGGTTAGGGACAGTAATGGTTTGCTAGAACCCACTTACTGTCTGTGGGCCGTGAGCCCACTGCTAACTAAGGACAGTCCCATAGGATCGTGCACATCGAACATCTGAGTTAGAACTTATAGAACGGTACATTGGAGAGATGAAATTAATTAATTGATTGACAGTAAAATGTCAAGATAATTAATTGGCGGTTAATTAATTGATTAATTGGTACTTTGTATCAAGGTAATTGATTAATGGTTTTAAGTGTTGGGTATTTAATTGATTAATTAGTTTACGGGATGTAATTAATTAATTTGTAAATTAATGAAATTGCATTCAGTGAATAATTAATTAGATTAATACGTCAATTTATTAATTAGTGTTATTCATTTAATTGGAGTAATTAAATTTAATCTAATCACAACTAATTGCATAGAATAAATATTATTGGTATTTATTTATGTAATTAGATTAGGATTGGATTAGTTTTATAATTAACCAATTAACCCTAAACCAATTAGGTTTAGGAATACACTATATATATATAAATTAAAACACTCTAAACCTAATCTAACCTACATATACATTCGGCCACAACAAAATTGAAAAGGAGGAGCACTGAAATTGGCGGCCCCAACTTCAATTGTGAAGATTTTCTTGGCTAATTACGAAATCACTCCAGTTCTTCTTCGTTCTTCGGCTAGCACCGGTTCTGGCTCAATAGCTGTTCGTGCACCTGACTACGGAGATCTTACTATCTTGTGGATTCTTCAGCCGTCTCTAGAAGAGACAGTCCGGGTATGTTTATATCCTTAAACGGATCAAAAGGTTTTATTCAATCAATGGTTAACGGACAAAGATCGAACTCAAAGGGATTAGAAATAAATTTTAAACCGCAATTCCGCTGCGCTACAGTTGATTAACTGGCTATAATCCCTAACAGTGGTATCAGAGCCATGGTTTAGTCCGTTTTGATTGATTGAAATATTAATATGATTTGGTTTTATTATTTTTCCAAATCAAGTTTTTGAAATTTCCTATTAATTCCTCGTGTAGAAATTGTTCTAGGAAGTTTTCAATTTTATTTCTGTCTGTATTTTGTTGTGTTTGGTTCTGAAATTATTTTTTAGAATAATAAATTTTTTTAAAAAAAAATACAGCAGCAGTTTTATTTATACAGTATAAAAAAATAGTTTCGGACACGGTATAGCAGTCGCGGGACTGCTGTCCGCGAACAGCAGCCCCGCGGCTGCTGTTGGGCAGACAGCAGCACTATTGCTGTCCGCGGACAGCAGCCCCGCCGCTGTCCCGGGTCCGTTAAAAATTCAGAATTAGTCTAATTTTGGATTTAACGGGACTGATTTTAATCTTTAAAAATTTCATGGGTATTTTTAATAAAATCAGGACCCTAATACCGTTTAATTTATTAAACGTGTTTTGAATGAAAATTTATTGGTATTAAAACGTTTTTTTTATTGGCATGCATATTTAATTTTAATCGAATTGATAATTTGTGTAAAATTGAATATGGTTCGTTTCTGAAATTGGCCCAATAAACCGTGACACCGGTTTAAATTGGGAGGGCTAAATTTTGGATATGTGACGACCCTAAAATTCAGAGGGAGCAAAATTGTAATTTTGCATACAAATGGATGTTAACCGTTTGGGCCTTTATGGGCCTTAGTCACATATGGTAAAATTGGCGATTTCACCCTAAGTAACTCGACTTAACTTTATTAGATGATTTTGGAATGTCATGATCATGCATTATATTTGTATGTCTTACCGTGCAGCAATGTGTTATAGAGTTCTATGGGCCCTAAATTAAAGTCGGTTTGTAATTTAATTTATTTTAGGAAATATGGCCTGCGTGCCATTCTTTCATTAATGTAATTTTAGAATAAGTTCTATTCATAAAATTGTAATTGGTCGTGAAGAAGCCCAGATGGTCTAAGCCCATGGTGGGAGTCCAAGGAGACTTGAAGCAAGCCCGTGAAGATTAGATAGTATATCTGGTTTCACTAGGATGTATTATAAGGCCCATAGAGTCTCTATGTTTATTTTGATTATACAATTGCTTAGTATAACATGAAATATAAGTAGCAACGATCATCAGAACATCACCCGCGATAATTATATGTTAAAGCCGTATCACTTAATTAATCCGAAAAATGAAATATTGAGTCGCTTAAAAGTGCTTTCCAGATTCACACCTCTTCCTCCCAGGTAGTGCTACAGTGTATGACGTGCCCTAGCAGGTATGCTGTAGTAATTAGTGGGCCGTCGAGGGTTAGGATACTTCGGTATGGCTAACACGTGTATGGTGGTTGGACTCAACGTGGGTAGCATTAGCTCAGAGCGGGCCCTAAGCACAGATAGGCTAAGTGTCACAAAGCCCATCAAACCAAGAGTCCTTGCGGAGGATTGGATAGTTTATCCTACCAAATCGTCAATGGTCGACGGCGGAGCCCTAGCTCGGTCTATTATTGATGGATTGTGGATCTTGGTCAAGACAGCCAAATAAATATCACCAATAACAAATTAAAATGGATTATTAATTTGATCTTTGGCTTAAGCCCTTTATTCTAACTCTAATGTAATTTTTCCACGTAGATAAAAATCACCAAGTTACATAAAAGAAATAATGAATGCAACAAGCAACAACTCACTCAGACCACTCCTGGAAAAGGAAAAACTTTCAGGGATCTGTACTGATTGCTACCTTACCAGCCAACAAAGGGAACACACCTAAGGGAAAGGCCAAGTCCAAGTCCAAGGCGAACGCCCAAAAGGCCAAGTCAAAGACAAGGAAGGCAGCAGCTCCTAAAGGTAGGTTGGCCTTGGCTGATGATATCTGTCACGAGTGTAATGAGAAGGGACACTGGAAGAACACGTGTCCAAAGCTAAGGGAGAAACAGAAGGCTAAAGCTTCTGGTTCTGGCATTTATGTTGTTGAGATAAATCTGGCTATTTCTACATCTTGGGTTTTAGACACTAGATGTGGTACTCACATTTGTTCAAATGTGCAGGGACTGAGAAATAGGAGGTTGTTAGGATCTGGTGAAGTGGATCTTTGATTCGGCAATGGTGCTCGTGTAGAGGCCATGGAGATCGGAGATTACACTTTAGAGATGCCTACTGGTTTAGTTTTAGAACTTAGAGATTGTTGTTTTGTACCTGCAATGCGCATGAATATTATCTCAGTTTCTATGTTGGATATTTCCGGTTTTAATTTTAATATTGGACGTGGTAGGATTTCTATACATCGTGGCAATATTGTTTATGGAACCGCATTTCTAGAAAATGGTTTGTATATCCTTGATCTAAAACGTAGTGAATCAATCTATAACATAAACGCTAAAAGGATTAAGACTAATGAACTAAATCCTACATATATCTGGCACTGTCGTCTTGGCCACATAAATGAGAAACGCATAACTAGGCTTTACTCTAGTGGAGCGCTAGGGTCATTCGACATGCAGTCTTATGACACGTGTGAATCTTGTTTAAGAGGGAAGATGACAAAGGCGCCTTTCACCAAAACTGGTGTAAGGGCCACAGAGCTATTGGAACTGATACACTCAGATGTATGTGGTCCAATGAGCATTAGTGCTAGATCTGGTTTTCTGTACTTTGTTACCTTCACAGATGACTATAGTCGGTATGGGTATGTGTATCTGATGAAACATAAATTTGAAACTCTTTTGAGATTCAAAGATTTTAAAAATGAAGTAGAAAATCAACTTGGCAAGAAAGTAAAAGCGCTCCGGTCTGATAGAGGGGGTGAATACTTGAGCCAAGAGTTTGTCTCATTCTTGAGAGAGTGTGGAATTATATCCCAAATCACTCCTCCTGGTACACCCCAATGGAATGGAGTGTCAGAAAGGAGGAATAGGACCCTGCTCGACATGGCCCGCTCAATGATGAGTCAAGCTTCTCTCCCTATCTCCTTTTGGGGATTTGCTTTGGAAACTGCTGCTCATATAATTAACAATACACCGAGCAAGGCAATTAAAGGAACACCATATGAATTATGGACAAGCCGAAAGCCCAACGTTTCCTTCATGAAGATTTGGGGCTGTGATGCACATGTCAAGAAATTGATGAGTGGCAAACTAGAGTCCAAATCTGTCAAATGCCAGATCGTGGGTTACCCTAAGGAAACTAAGGGTTATTACTTCTACAACCCAGCCGAGAATAAAACATTCGTGGCTAGGTTTGCAGTCTTTTTGGAAAAGGAATTCCTTTCCAAAGTAGACAGTGGGAGCAATATTGATCTCGCTGAGATTCAAGACTCACTGAATCCTACAGCAGATGCTGAGGATGCTCAGGTAACTGATTTAGGTCCTCAAGAAAATTGAGGAGGCTGAACCAGTTACACAGGAACCTAGAAGGTCTGATAGGACACGTCATCAACCCGAAAGGTACGGTTTTGTCGTGACCGATGATGGGGACATAATGGTCGATGACCAGGATGAGCCCAAGACTTATCAAGAGGCTATTGAAAGCCCACAATCAGATCAATGGCGTAAAGCTATGGAGGCTGAAATGCAGTCTATGCGTGATAACCAAGTGTGGAACTTCGTGGATCCACCTCCGGGTGTTAAAACAATTGGCTGCAAGTGGTGTTTCAAATTAAAAGCCGATAACACCTTCAAGGGGCGACTGGTGGCAAAAGGTTATAGACAAATCCAAGGAATTGACTATGATGAAACCTTTTCACCAGTTGCTATGTTCAAATCCATTAGGATAGTACTGGCCATAGCTGCATGGTATAACTATGAGACATGGCAGATGGATGTTAAAACTGCTTTCTTGAATGGGAAGTTACTGGAGGATGTCTACATGACACAACCAGAGGGTTTTATCGATCCGAAGTATCCTAACCGAGTATGTAAGCTTCAAAGATCCATTTATGGATTGAAGCAAGCATCTAGGTCTTGGAATCAGAGATTCAATGAAGCCATAACTGAATATGGTTTCATGCAGAATCCTGATGAACCCTGTGTGTATATGAAATTCAGTGGGAGCATATCCACTTTCCTGATATTGTATGTTGATGACATACTGCTCATTGGAGGCGATATACCAACACTGCAAGGCGTGAAGCAGTGGTTGAGTAAATGCTTCGCAATGAAAGACTTAGGAGAAGCCGAAACGATCTTAGGGATCAGGATCTACAGAGATAGATCCAACAGACTTCTAGGCTTGAGTCAGGCAACGTACATAGACAAAGTTCTTAGAAGATTCAGCATGGACCAGGCTAAGAAAGGATTCATGCCTATGCGCCATGGGTTGAAACTTGGTAAGAAAGATTGTCCTCAGACAAAGCAGGACACAGAGAACATGGAAAAGGTCCCATATGCGTCAGCTATAGGATCCATCATGTACTCTATGTTATGTACAAGGCTAGATGTTGCATTTGCACTTAGCATGACTAGCCGGTACCAGTCAGATCCCAGCGAGGAGCACTGGAAGGCAGTTAAAGCTATCCTAAAGTACCTTAAACGTACCAAGGATCTTTTTTTAGTTTTTGGTGGGCAAGAGGAGCTGGCAGTATCAGGTTACACTGATGCAAGTTTCGAGACTGATGAGGACCAGAAACAATCACAGTCTGGTTATGTTTTTCTCCTGAATGGCGGTGCCATTAGTTGGAGATCCTCAAAGCAGCCTACCATTGCCGATTCTACAATGGAAGTTGAGTACATAGCTGCATGTGACGCTGCAAACGAAGCAGTTTGGATCAAGAAGTTCATAACTGACTTAGGTGTAGTTCCTACTATCCTAGGTGCAGTTGATGTTTTCTGTGATAACAACGGTGCCATAGCACAAGCACTCGAGCCCCGATCACACAAGAGATCCAAACATGTACTTAGAAAGTTTCACCTCATCCGGGAGATCCAGGCGAGAGGTGGCATTACATTACAGAGAGTTGACACCGAGAACAATGTCGCATATTCGTTTACCAAGGCACTTGCACAGCGCCTACATGATGGTCATACTAGATCTATAGGGATTAGGGCAATGCCGGCTTGGAACTAGTCCAAGTGGGAGACTGTTGGTGTGCCCTAGTTCTTAGGCATTGGTTCATGTATATTGTATTATTCTTTTTTATTATTCTTGCATAGATACACTATTTGTGTTACATTAATAAAGGCATTAATCTAGTTCATTTATATCTTGTGCTATAATATGAATAGAGAATCCATTGATTGATAATCGTAAAACCATATCCCAAGTCCATTCTATCATGCGAATGATTAGGACCACAGACTTGTATATTCGATGACTGTATGTTAGTAATTGATACTAGCTATAGCACTTGATAAGTCAGTTTTGAATATGGGTACATGTCTTATACATGTGACTGGATCGATCCGCCCGAGAAAACTACGTGGTGGTTGTGTCATTAGTTTTCCTAAGTAGGTCTCTAACTATCTTCAGACCAGATTTCATTATAATATCAATATGGAATCCGGTTCACTTTGACATACGCCTAACAGGTCTGTAACAGGATGCTAAATACGGGTATGATTGGGTGAATAGGTGAACATGTTGGTATTGATATTGAAGTGATGGAATTACCACTCATGTAATAATGAGATGATATCACAGGCCACTTGATAAGTGAGATTGATAAGTGTGTGGCCACACCCTGATAAGTAGTTTACTTATCTGTTTCATCAATCTACTTTAGATCAAGAAATATCATAAACATCAGAGAGGATGACAGCCGCCATGCCTCTAGTTTATAATATCGATATCAAATGGTAAAAGAAGTTAAGAGATAACTACATGGTCTCTGCATCTTTAGACTGCTGAAACTCTGTCTTGGTTAGGGACAGTAATGGTTTGCTAGAACCCACTTACTGTCTGTGGGTCGTGAGCCCACTGCTAACTAAGGACAGTCCCATAGGATCGTGCACATCGAACATCTGAGTTAGAACTTATAGAACGGTACATTGGAGAGATGAAATTAATTAATTGATTGACAGTAAAATGTCAAGGTAATTAATTGGTGGTTAATTAATTGATTAATTGGTACTTTGTATCAAGGTAATTGATTAATGGTTTTAAGTGTTGGGTATTTAATTGATTAATTAGTTTACGGGATGTAATTAATTAATTTGTAAATTAATGAAATTGCATTCAGTGAATAATTAATTAGATTAATACGTCAATTTATTAATTAGTGTTATTCATTTAATTGGGGTAATTAAATTTAATCTAATCACAACTAATTGCATAGAATAAATATTATTGGTATTTATTTATGTAATTAGATTAGGATTGGATTAGTTTTGTAATTAACCAATTAACCCTAAACCAATTAGGTTTAGGAATACACTATATATATAAATTAAAACACTCTAAACCTAATCTAACCTACATATACATTCGGCCACAACAAAATTGAAAAGGAGGAGAACTGAAATTGGCGGCCCCAACTTCAATTGTGAAGATTTTCTTGGCTAATTACGAAATCTCTCCAGTTCTTCTTCGTTCTTCGGCTAGCACCGGTTCTGGCTCAATAGCTATTCGTGCACCTGACTACGGAGATCTTACTACCTTGTGGATTCTTCAGCCGTCTCTAGAAGAGACAGTCCGGGTATGTTTATATCCTTAAACGGATCAAAAGGTTTTATTCGATCAATGGTTAACGGACAAAGATCGAACTCAAAGGGATTAGAAATAAATTTTAAACCGCAATTCCGCTGCGCTACAGTTGATTAACTGGCTATAATCCCTAACAGTGGTATTAGAGCCATGGTTTAGTCCGTTTTGATTGATTGAAATATTAATATGATTTGGTTTTATTATTTTTCCAAATCAAGTTTTTGAAATTTCCTATTAATTCCTCGTGTAGAAATTGTTCTAGGAAGTTTTCAATTTTATTTCTGTCTGTATTTTATTGTGTTTGGTTCTGAAATTATTTTTTAGCATAATAAATTTTTTTTTAAAAAAATACAGCAGCAGTTTTATTTATACAGTATAAAAAAATAGTTTCGGACACGGTATAGCAGTCGCGGGACTGCTGTCCGCGAACAGCAGCCCCGCGGCTGCTGTTGGGCGGACAACAGCACTATTGCTGTCCGCGGACAGCAGCCCCGCCGCTGTCCCGGGTCCGTTAAAAATTCAGAATTAGTCTAATTTTGGATTTAACGGGACTGATTTTAATCTTTAAAAATTTCATGGGTATTTTTAATAAAATCAGGACCCTAATACCGTTTAATTTATTAAACGTGTTTTGAATGAAAATTTATTGGTATTAAAACGTTTTTTTTATTGGCATGCATATTTAATTTTAATCGAATTGATAATTTGTGTAAAATTGAATATGGTTAGTTTCTGAAATTGGCCCAATAAACCGTGACACCGGTTTAAATTGGGAGGGCTAAATTTTGGATATGTGACGACCCTAAAATTCAGAGGGAGCAAAATTATAATTTTGCATACAAATGGATGTTAACCGTTTGGGCCTTTATGGGCCTTAGTCACATATGGTAAAATTGGCGATTTCACCCTAAGTAACTCGGCTTAACTTTATTAGATGATTTTGGAATGCCATGATCATGCATTATATTTGTATGTCTTACCGTGCAGCAATGTGTTATAGAGTTCTATGGGCCCTAAATTAAAGTCGGTTTGTAATTTAATTTATTTTGGGAAATATGGCCTGCGTGCCATTCTTTCATTAATGTAATTTTAGAATAAGTTCTATTCATAAAATTGTAATTGATCGTGAAGAAGCCCAGATGGTCCAAGCCCATGGTGGGAGTCCAAGGAGACTTGAAGCAAGCCCGTGAAGATTAGATAGTATATCTAGTTTCACTAGGATGTATTATAAGGCCCATAGAGTCTCTATGTTTATTTTGATTATACAATTGCTTAGTATAACATGAAATATAAGTAGCAACGATCATCAGATCATCACCCGCGATAATTATATGTTAAAGCCGTATCACTTAATTAATCCGGATAATGAAATATTGAGTCGCTTAAAAGTGCTTTCCAGATTCACACCTCTTCCTCCCAGGTAGTGCTACAGTGTATGACGTGCCCTAGCAGGTATGCTGTAGTAATTAGTGGGCCGTCGAGGGTTAGGATACTTCGGTATGGCTAACACGTGTATGGTGGTTGGACTCAACGTGGGTAGCATTAGCTCAGAGGGGGCCCTAAGCGCAGATAGGCTAAGTGTCACAAAGCCCATCAAACCAAGAGTCCTTACGGAGGATTGGATAGTTTATCCTACCAAATCGTCAATGGTCGACGGCGGAGCCCTAGCTCGGTCTATTATTGATGGATTGTGGATCTTGGTCAAGACAGCCAAATAAATATCACCAATAACAAATTAAAATGGATTATTAATTTGATCTTTGGCTTAAGCCCTTTATTCTAACTCTAATGTAATTTTTCCACGTAGATAAAAATCACCAAGTTACATAAAAGAAATAATGAATGCAACAAGCAACAACTCACTCAGACCACTCCTGGAAAAGGAAAAACTTTCAGGGACTGATTTCCTTGACTGTCCTATGAACTCACAAAAGGTTTGTAGACACGAGTGGAAGGGATCTGTACTGATTGCTACCTTACCAGCCAACAAAGGGAACACGCCTAAGGGAAAGGCCAAGTCCAAGTCCAAGGTGAACGCCCAAAAGGCCAAGTCAAAGACAAGGAAGGCGGCAGCTCCTAAAGGTAGGTTGGCCTTGGCAGATGATATCTGTCACGAGTGTAATGAGAAGGGACACTGGAAGAACACGTGTCCAAAGCTAAGGGAGAAACAGAAGGCTAAAGCTTCTGGTTCTGGCATTTATGTTGTTGAGATAAATCTGGCTATTTCTACATCTTGGGTTTTAGACACTGGATGTGGTACTCACATTTGTTCAAATGTGCAGGGACTGAGAAATAGGAGGTTGTTAGGATCTGGTGAAGTGGATCTTCGAGTCGGCAATGGTGCTCGTGTAGAGGCCTTGGAGATCGGAGATTACACTTTAGAGATGCCTACTGGTTTAGTTTTAGAACTTAGAGATTGTTGTTTTGTACCTGCAATGCGCATGAATATTATCTCAGTTTCTATGTTGGATATTTCCGGTTTTAATTTTAATATTGGACGTGGTAGGATTTCTATACATCGTGGCAATATTGTTTATGGAACCGCATTTCTAGAAAATGGTTTGTATATCCTTGATCTAAAACGTAGTGAATCAATCTATAACATAAACGCTAAAAGGATTAAGACTAATGAACTAAATCCTACATATATCTGGCACTGTCATCTTGGCCACATAAATGAGAAACGCATAACTAGGCTTTACTCTAGTGGAGCACTAGGGTCATTCGACATACAGTCTTATGACACGTGTGAATCTTGTTTAAGAGGGAAGATGACAAAGGCGCCTTTCACCAAAACTGGTGTAAGGGCCACAGAGCTATTGGAACTGATACACTCAGATGTATGTGGTCCAATGAGCATTAGTGCTAGATCTGGTTTTCTGTACTTTGTTACCTTCACAGATGACTATAGTCGGTATGGGTATGTGTATCTGATGAAACATAAATATGAAACTCTTTTGAGATTCAAAGATTTTAAAAATGAAGTAGAAAATCAACTTGGCAAGAAAGTAAAAACGCTCCGGTCTGATAGAGGGGGTGAATACTTGAGCCAAGAGTTTGTCTCATTCTTGAGAGAGTGTGGAATTATATCCCAACTCACTCCTCCTGGTACACCCCAATGGAATGGAGTGTCAGAAAGGAGGAATAGGACCTTGCTCGACATGGTCCGCTCAATGATGAGTCAAGCTTCTCTCCCTATCTCCTTTTGGGGATTTGCTTTGGAAACTGCTGCTCATATAATTAACAATACACCGAGCAAGGCAATTAAAGGAACACCATATGAATTATGGACAAGCCGAAAGCCCAACGTTTCCTTCATGAAGATTTGGGGCTGTGATGCACATGTCAAGAAATTGATGAGTGGCAAACTAGAGTCCAAATCTGTCAAATGCCAGTTCGTGGGTTACCCTAAGGAAACTAAGGGTTATTACTTCTACAACCCAGCCGAGAATAAAACATTCGTGGCTAGGTTTGCAGTCTTTTTGGAAAAGGAATTCCTTTCCAAAGTAGACAGTGGGAGCAATATTGATCTCGCTGAGATTCAAGACTCACTGAATCCTACAGCAGATGCTGAGGATGCTCAGGTAACTGATTTAGGTCCTCAAGAAAATTGAGGAGGCTGAACCAGTTACACAGGAACCTAGAAGGTCTGATAGGACACGTCATCAACCCGAAAGGTACGGTTTTATCGTGACCGATGATGGGGACATAATGGTCGATGACCAGGATGAGCCCAAGACTTATCAAGAGGCTATTGAAAGCCCACAATCATATCAATGGCGTAAAGCTATGGAGGCTGAAATGTAGTCTATGCGTGATAACCAAGTGTGGAACTTGGTGGATCCACCTCCCGGTGTTAAAACAATTGGCTGCAAGTGGTGTTTCAAATTAAAAGTCGATAACACCTTCAAGGGGCGACTGGTGGCAAAAGGTTATAGACAAATCCAAGGAATTGACTATGATGAAACCTTTTCACCAGTTGCTATGTTCAAATCCATTAGGATAGTACTGGCCATAGCTGCATGGTATAACTATAAGACATGGCAGATGGATGTTAAAACTGCTTTCTTGAATGGGAAGTTACTGGAGGATGTCTACATGACACAACCAAAGGGTTTTATCGATCCGAAGTATCCTAACCGAGTATGTAAGCTTCAAAGATCCATTTATGGATTGAAGCAAGCATCTAGGTCTTGGAATCAGAGATTCAATGAAGCCATAACTGAATATGGTTTCATGCAGAATCCTGATGAACCCTGTGTGTATATGAAATTCAGTGGGAGCATATCCACTTTCCTGATATTGTATGTTGATGACATACTGCTCATTGGAGGCGATATACCAACACTGCAAGGCGTGAAGCAGTGGTTGAGTAAATGCTTTGCAATGAAAGACTTAGGAGAAGCCGAAACGATCTTAGGGATCAGGATCTACAGAGATAGATCCAACAGACTTCTAGGCTTGAGTCAGGCAACGTACATAGACAAAGTTCTTAGAAGATTCAGCATGGACCAGGCTAAGAAAGGATTCATGCCTATGCGCCATGGGTTGAAACTTGGTAAGAAAGATTGTCCTCAGACAAAGCAGGACACAGAGAACATGGAAAAGGTCCCATATGCGTCAGCTATAGGATCCATCATGTACTCTATGTTATGTACAAGGCTAGATGTTGCATTTGCACTTAGCATGACTAGCCGGTACCAGTCAGATCCCAGCGAGGAGCACTGGAAGGCAGTTAAGGCTATCGTAAAGTACCTTAAACGTACCAAGGATCTTTTTTTAGTTTTTGGTGGGCAAGAGGAGCTGGCAGTATCAGGTTACACTGATGCAAGTTTCGAGACTGATGAGGACCAGAAACAATCACAGTCTGGTTATGTTTTTCTCCTGAATGGCGGTGCCATTAGTTGGAGATCCTCAAAGCAGCCTACCATTGCCGATTCTACAACGGAAGCTGAGTACATATCTGCATGTGATGCTACAAACGAAGCAGTTTGGATCAAGAAGTTCATAACTGACTTAGGTGTAGTTCCTACTATCCTAGGTGCAGTTGATGTTTTCTGTGATAACAACGGTGCCATAGCACAAGCACTCGAGCCCCGATCACACAAGAGATCCAAACATGTACTTAGAAAGTTTCACCTCATCCGGGAGATCCAGGCGAGAGGTGACATTACATTACAGAGAGTTGACACCGAGAACAATGTCGCAGATCCGTTTACCAAGGCACTTGCACAGCACCTACATGATGGTCATACTAGATCTATAGGGATTAGGGCAATGCCTGCTTGGAACTAGTCCAAGTGGGAGACTGTTGGTGTGCCCTAGTTCTTAGGCATTGGTTCATGTATATTGTATTATGCTTTTTGATTATTCTTGCATAGATACACTATTTGTGTTACATTAATAAAGGCATTAATCTAGTTCATTTATATCTTGTGCTATAATATGAATAGAGAATCCATTGATTGATAATCGTAAAACCATATCCCAAGTCCATTCTATCATGGGAATGATTAGGACCACAGAGTTGTATATTCGACGACTGTATGGTAGTAATTGATACTAGCTATAGCACTTGATAAGTCAGTTGTGAATATGGGTACATGTTGTATACATGTGACTGGATCGATCCGCCCGAGAAAACTACGTGGTGGTTGTGTCATTAGTTTTCTTAAGTAGGTCTCTAACTATCTTCAGACCAGATTTCATTATAATATCAATATGGAATCCGGTTCACTTTGACATACGCCTAACAGGTCTGTAACAGGATGCTAAATATGGGTATGATTGGGTGAACAGGTGAACACGTTGGTATTGATATTGAAGTGATGGAATTACCACTCATGTAATAATGAGATGATATCACAGGCCACTTGATAAGTGAGATTGATAAGTGTGTGGCCACACCCTGATAAGTAGTTTACTTATCTGTTTCATCAATCTACTTTAGATCAAGAAATATCATAAACATCAGAGAGGATGACAGCCGCCATGCCTCTAGTTTATAATATCGATATCAAATGGTAAAAGAAGTTAAGAGATAACTACAGGGTCTCTGCATCTTTAGACTGCTAAAACTCTATCTTGGTTAGGGACAGTAATGGTTTGCTAGAACCCACTTACTGTCTGTGGGCCGTGAGCCTACTGCTAACTAAGGACAGTCCCATAGGATCGTGCACATCGAACATCTGAGTTAGAACTTATAGAACGGTACATTGGAGAGATGAAATTAATTAATTGATTGACAGTAAAATGTCAAGGTAATTAATTGGTGGTTAATTAATTGATTAATTGGTACTTTGTATCAAGGTAATTGATTAATGGTTTTAAGTGTTGGGTATTTAATTGATTAATTAGTTTACGGGATGTAATTAATTAATTTGTAAATTAATGAAATTGCATTCAGTGAATAATTAATTAGATTAATACGTCAATTTATTAATTAGTGTTATTCATTTAATTGGGGTAATTAAATTTAATCTAATCACAACTAATTGCATAGAATAAATATTATTGGTATTTATTTATGTAATTAGATTAGGATTGGATTAGTTTTGTAATTAACCAATTAACCCTAAACCAATTAGGTTTAGGAATACACTATATATATAAATTAAAACACTCTAAACCTAATCTAACCTACATATACATTCGGCCACAACAAAATTGAAAAGGAGGAGCACTGAAATTGGCGGCCCCAACTTCAATTGTGAAGATTTTCTTGGCTAATTACGAAATCTCTCCAGTTCTTCTTCGTTCTTCGGCTAGCACCGGTTCTGGCTCAATAGCTGTTCGTGCACCTGACTACGGAGATCTTACTACCTTGTGGATTCTTCAGCCGTCTCTAGAAGAGACAGTCCGGGTATGTTTATATCCTTAAACGGATCAAAAGGTTTTATTCAATCAATGGTTAACGGACAAAGATCGAACTCAAAGGGATTAGAAATAAATTTTAAACCGCAATTCCGCTGCGCTACAGTTGATTAACTGGCTGTAATCCCTAACAAGTATTTCCTTAGGTTTGGCCTTTTATTCCGTCTCTGGCTCGACGGAATAATTTAGATGATATGTCCATAACGCCAATGTATGTATGTATGTGTGTCTGATGTATGCTAAAGCAAATCAAGACTAAGTTAGATTATGAGACTTAAATAAAAATCCCTCATTAAAAAGTTAAGTAAATAAGCAAGTTATTAGAATCGGTTGCCCCTCCCTAATATTATAATTCAGCCGGCAGTACTGGGGGCCTTTGGGTTGTTGGCTAAAGTCAAGCTCGGGGTCTTATGGTAACACCTGGATTATTGAAAATCGTTCTTTCATGAATATGGGGTAATACTTAAATTAGATTATGATAATAGGATGGGCAAACTCATGTTGTCATAAACTAATGGGCAAAATGGTTGGGATTAATATGAATGACATATTAGTTACTAATGTGGTTAGTAACCCAATAACCTAGGAATCACATTCGAGATGTGATTGATTGCATGAATCTACCTAACAAATGGGACTAGCTTGTTGGCCAAAGTCAAGGCGAAATCTCAGGAGTTAGGATCCTAGCTCACTAAAGGATTTGTGAAATTCTTCGAATTAATATGGAGGGTTATTAATTTGGCAAAATAGTGGGAGCAATCTGAAATAAATTAAAAGGCCTATAATTTTAGATTGTGATACTTTAAAGCAAATGAATGACATACGTCTACTCTTTCTCACTCTCAAGTTTAATTAAACACTCTTAAAATCATGACTAACACCAATCTGCAAAATATACTTACCGATAACAAGTTGAATAGTTCAAACTTCACCGACTGGTTTCGTAACCTCAAAATCGTTTTGAAGTTCGATAAAATAGGGTATGTATTTGATACATCGATACCCCCTATCCCTGAGGATGATGCTCCCAATCGATGCTTATCAGAAGCACAAGGCTGATGCCGATCATGTCGGATGCATCATACTTGCATCGATGACATCAGAATTACAAAGGCAACTATGCATGTTCCATCATCATGCACCTAAAGGAACTGTTTGGGAAACAGACCAGGTGCGAACGCTACGAGATATCCAAGTTGCTATATCGTTGCAAGATGCAAGAGGGCACATCTATAATGACACATTGTGTCAAGATGATTGGCTACATTACCAAATTTTCTAGTATTGGATTCGCGATGGATAACGAACTAAGTGTAGACTTAATTCTTCAATCCCTCCCAAAGAGTTATTCATAGTTCATCATGAACTATCAGATGAATAACTTGCAAACCTCTCTTGAAGAACTTGCAAATATGCTCAAGTCAGTTGAGCCCAATATTTAGAAAGACAAGGCTATACCGGCTCTTGTCATAGAGGGATCAAAGAAGAGGAAAGGGAATTCTCCCAATCCTAAACATCCCAAGAAAGGTAAGAAAGCCATGCCCACTAAAGTTAAGGGAAAGGAAGTGAAGAAGCCCAAAAGAAAGTGCCACTATTATGGTGACATGGGGAATTGGAAGAGAAATTGTTCTTTGTACCGAGCTACCCTCCAGAAGGGAAAAGCCGGTACTCCAACGTCTGGTATGTTCTATAAAGAACAAACATTGCAATGTTTATAGAGATTCGATTTTCTATTTCTCAGGAATATCACAAAATGGGATTTATGTGTTGATTTCTGTTTTCGCAATTGATACCAAAAGACATAAGCTAGATAATTCAACTTACTTGTGGCATTGTCATATAAACAAGAGACGCATGCTAAAACTACATTCAGATGGGCTTATAGATCCAATTGATCCTGAATCATTGGAAACATGCGAATCATGTTTAAAAGGTAAAATGACAAAGACACCCTTTAGCAATAAAGGTGAGCGTGTATCAGACACTCTAGGACTTATTCATTCAGATGTATGCGGTCCTATGTCAGTCCAAGAAAGAGGAGGATTCAGATTCTTCATAAGCTTCATAGATGACCATACTCGATATGGTTACATCTACTTGATGAGGCACAAATCAGAAGCTTTTGACAAGTTCAAATGCTTCAAGAATGAAGTGGAAAATCAATTAGGAAAGAAAATAAAGACGCTTCGATCCGATCGAGGTGGCGAATATCTTTCAGATGATTTTCTGAATTATCTAACTGAATGTGGGATATGCTCACAATGGACACCTCCCTATACACCACAACACAATGGTGTACCCGAGAGGAGATACCGTACCCATTTAGATATGGTACGATCCATGATGAGCATCGCCTTACTTCCAAAGACGTTCTAGGGCTATGCCTTAGAAACCGCCCTCTTCACCCTGAACCGAGTACTAACTAAATCCGCTTGTTCCACACCATATGAATTGTTCGTTGGTAGGAAACCCGTGTTCTCATTTATGAGAGTATGGGGTTGTTCAGCGTATGTCAAACGCATTGCGTCCGACAAACTAGATTATAAATCTGATAAATGTTTCTTCATTGGATACCCTAAGGAAACTATGGGATATTACTTCTATCATCCAGATGATCAGAAAGTAATCGTATCCAAGCACGCAACCTTTTTAGAGAAAGAGTTTCTCGAAGAAACACAAAAGGGAAACGTGATTGAACTCGACGAAGTTCAAAAGGAAGAAACACCGACTGAAACAACTGAAGCGGTTGAGGTACCCGAAGAAGTCCCATTAAATGAGACTCTAGTGGCACCTATTCGTAGATCACAAAGAGTTCGTGAACTCCCAGTTAGATATGGTTTTCTAGTGGGAGATGATAACGAGGTTCCCGTGTTTGACGACGAACCCGAAAACTACGAAGAGGCTCTTACTAGTCCAGATTCTAAAGCATGGCTTGAGGCCATGGATTCTGAAATGGATTCCATGTATACTAACCAAGTGTGGACTTTGGTTGATCCACCCGAAGGGATAATTCCTATTGGGTGCAGGTGGATCTTCAAAAAGAAGACTGACATGGATGGAAAGGTTAGCACCTACAAGGCTAGGCTGGTAGCGAAAGGATATCATCAAAAACAAGGTGTTGATTATGACAAAACCTTCTCTCCTGTTGCTATGTCCAAATCAATCAGAATCATGCTTGTTATTTCCGCTCACTACGATTATGAGATTTGGCAAATGGATGTGAAAACAGCTTTCCTAAACGGAAACCTGCTTGAGGATGTATACATGATGCAGCCTGAAGGTTTCATATCAAAGGATGCAAATAAAGTTTGCAAACTTCAGAGATCCATTTATGGACTCAAGCAAGCGTCTAGAAGCTGGAATAAGCGTTTTGACGAAACCATAAAACAATTTGGTTTTGAACAAAATTGCGAAGAAGCTTGCATTTACAAGAAAGCAAGTGGGAGCTCTATAGCATTTCTCATACTATATGTGGACGATATACTGTTAATGGGAAATGACATTGCTCTATTACAGTCGGTAAAAGTATGGTTATCCGGTAACTTCTCAATGAAAGACCTTGGTGAAGCAGCTTATATACTTGGTATAAAGATCTATAGAGATAGATCGAGAAGACTGCTTGGTCTTTCACAGGCTACATACATTAAAAAGGTGCTAAATCGGTTTAGCATGCTTGAATCGAAACGAGGTAACTTACCCATGCTATATGGAATAAAGTTAAACAATCATCAATGTCCTAAAACTGATGATGACAAACGACGCATGGCTGTAGTCCCGTACGCCAGTGCGATCGGTTCGATTATGTATGCTATGCTATGCACTAGACCTGATGTAGCGTTCGCGTTATCTGTAACGAGTCGTTACCAAGGGAATCCGGGAGACGAGCATTGGATTGCCATCAAGAACATTCTTAAGTACTTGAGAAGGACTAAAGATATGTTCCTAGTGTACGGAGAAGGAGATCTGAAAATTGAAGGGTTTTCAGACGCTAGTCATCTCACAGATGAGAATGATTTTAAATCCCAATCAGGATACCTGTTTATCTTGAATGGGGGCGCGGTCAGTTGGAAAAGTTCCAAGCAGGGAAGCGTAGCTTTCTCTATGATCGAGTCAGAGTACATCGCTGCTGCGGAAGCAGCAAAGGAAGCAGTTTGGATTAGAAAGTTCATTACAGAACTAGGTGTGGTGCCTGACATTGTCAATCCCATTACTCTGTACTGTGATAACAATGGAGCCATTGCGCAAGCAAAGGAACCACGGTCTCATAATGCATCCAAGCACTACCTAAAGTGATACCACATCATAAGAGAGATTGTGGCTAGAGGAGATGTGAGAATAGAAAGAGTACCTACAGAGGACAACGTTGCAGATCCGTTGACAAAGCCTTTAACCCAGAAAGTACATGATCGTCATTTAGCTTCTACTGGGATAAGTTTTAGAAACAATTGGCTTTAGTCCAAGTGGGAGTATGTTGGGGTTTAGTGTCCTATAGACAATTGTTGCAGGATACAAACTTAATATAAATGAATTGTTCTTTATATCATTTGTTTTAATGAGATATATGTTTTATAACTATATAAAGGCAATCCCTTTAAGCACTAAATAAAGTCTAATAAAAGGAAATCCGTAAGTTTGTTTAAAGTGATTATAAAGTGTTCATACAAGCATGAAGTGAGACAAAACTTTATAATAAACTAATAAACTTAAAACCACCCCAAGTCAAGTGATATGTTTAGGATTGATATATCACTGTTGAGACTTGTATGTAACAATGTCTTCTGTCCGACAGAAAGCTGATCTCACAAGCTTCATATATATAGATATCTGGACAGTTACATAGATCCGATGAAACGTTGTTCATTAGGATTGGGGACCCGACTTGAGATAACAGGATGGATGGATTTATCCCTGTCACCTGTTCATCACATTGGTATTAATAGGTATAAGTAATCCTCAGACTCAAAGGATTGTTAATTAGTGATTCTGGATTTTGGAATGTGATACTTTGACTCTGTTCAAACACGATCCATAACAGAGATGACTTTGGGGTGTGTGCGGGCAGGCGTTGGGTACCATAGGAAGTAATTGCAGGATAGTTAACATTGGATTGAGCATTTGTCACTCCTGATAAATGGGAGATACGTCCAAGGATCGCTTGTGGAAGACTTGACTCTAAATCCTTGCAAGGTGATAGCTTAAGACTTGAAATGCAGATTTCACTTAACCTATCTAATTGGAGTTAACTCGGCTTGTACAAGTAAAACGAACGTCTCGCTATATATGACTTGACATTATCCATAGTCATAAGATTCTGTTCAAGGATGTAGTTGATGAATGATCGAATTATACTGTAACTAATACGGAAAGGTCAACGACGGAATCAACCTATCTTCTTATAACTCTGGGGGAATGTTTACGGTTCTCCCTATCACAGTCCTCGCACTCATTCCGTTATACAAAGATTAAAATTAACTTTGGGAAATTAATTTAATGGTTGTATACGGCTAGTAGTAATAAGAACCTAATGGGTCACACATAAGACTTAGAACCAAAAGAGGAATGGATGTTAATTAATAGATGGAAGCCCAATATAAAGGCCCAAATAGAAAAAGGGGAAATACATGCATTATATATATACACA
This sequence comes from Euphorbia lathyris, assembly GCF_963576675.1. NCBI lineage: Eukaryota > Viridiplantae > Streptophyta > Magnoliopsida > Malpighiales > Euphorbiaceae > Euphorbia > Euphorbia lathyris. The sequence goes on along the minus strand of NC_088915.1, from coordinate 3,950,413 downwards.
TATGAGAATTAATTTATTTTAGTCAATTATGATTAGATTATAATTATTGAATAATTAAGTTAGAAGGTTTAAAATGGTTAAATGCTTCTAAATATTATTTTTCCAAACAACCTAATGTTATCTTTATATTTAGATATAACTTTAGATAATATTTATGAAGTTTTATTTTAGAATAAAACTATAAAGAAGTTATCTAAAACTGTGGATAATATTTATGAAGTTTTATTTTAGAATAAAACTATAAAGAAGTTATCTAAAAACCATAGATAATATTTATGAAGTTTTATTTTAGAATAAAACTCAAAAGAAGTAACCTAATTCTATCTAACTAAGGTTTTAGATACAAGAGGCTATATATATCCCCCCCTTATAGGTATATTGGGTTAATCCGGAACAGAGAGAGAATTTCGACCAGTCTATTGTAGAAGAAGAAATTGCTCCGCTCGCTTCCATTCTATTGATTTCATCTCTTTCTCTTTATCCTTGATCTTGTGTTGACTTGTTAGAGGCAATCTATTTTGGTTGCTATTCATTGGTTGAGATCTAACTTGTTTGATCTTGTCTTTTGGTTTGTGCTCGTGAACTCGGAACTAGAGTTGAGGGCACTTCGCTAGCAACTGTAGGTAGTTCTTCAAAAAGGTATTTCCTTCTATCCTTCCTTGTATGAAATAACGATTAACGGATCCTGGTTTAAGGAAATAGGTTAAAATTTTTATATTTCCGCTGCCAAACATTTGCCTATTTTCCTTCATATTCAACAGTTCCATCTTTTCAATTTAGCCTTGCTAGGCAAAATGTGCTGGGAATTAGTGCAAGGAGATTCCTTTGTGATTAATCTTCTGAAACAATGCTTCTTATATGGTTCAGGTCAGCCTCAGAGCTATCTGGTCAACTCCTCTGTTTGGATCTCTTGCAAGGCCTGTTTTCTGATTATCAAAAGCCAAGTCAAATGGTGGATTGGTAATGGCTCTTCCCTCAATTTTTGGACAGATGAATGGATCCTACCTTCGATGGCGGATCAACTGAACCTGCTTGCAAAACAGTAAACAGGTATGTATAACTGTGTTAATGACTTCCTTGTTGGGGACCTTTGGGTCAATATTGATTTTTTGCCAATCAGGATCCGGGAAAATATAACTCAGGTTCGTCGGGATTTGGATGAATCAGACATTTGTATATGGAAGCCTTTTGTTACATGGCGCTTCACGGTGAAGCAATTCTTTGATCATCCTTCACCTCATGCACCGACGGTTCCCTAGGCTTGGTTCATCTGGAAAAATTTTATCCCTCCTTCGAGATCAGTTTGCTATTGGAAAATCCTACACGGTAAAATGGCGGCCCACGACGTTCTGATAAAATATGGTTTCTGCTGCGTTTCCAGATGCATCCTTTGCAAGGGTAGCATGGAATCAATTGACCACCTTTTCATAGTTTAGCCATTTGCTTCCACTTTGTGGACTTTTATTAGTAACTGGTTCAGGACGATTATCATCCCGACAGCCGACTTTAATGCATTCTTTGGACGATTATCATCCCCCTGTAAAATCATCGAATGCGGCGTGCTCTCTCTGCTAACTGGTCTTTGTCTGTTGTAACTTGTCCTTGGTTAATCTGGTAAATTCAGAATAAATCTGTGTTCGAAGATGAACTCCCTTCAATCCAAAATTCAGTCTTTAAGCTCAGATCTCACCTGTAGGAGTTAGAGTTTGTTGCCAGAAGCCGTCCGCAGATGCGCCTCCGTTAAGAAGGCTCACTAAGGGATAAGTGTACCCTGTCGTTATCAAGTAATAAAATCTGGACAAGTCCAGGTATCGAATCCACAGGATTTATTTACCACAAGTATCGAGCTACTTGGTCTCAGGTGTTATCTAGGCTGTGTGGGTTTTGAGTTTGTTTTGTTAAGTTAATCTACTTCTAGTTGAATTATGCTACTCCTAGCTAAGTTATACTAATTCGACCTAAGTTATTTTACTCCTAATTAAGTTAAACTACTCCTAGGTGATCTTTCACTAATGCAATTACCCGAAGGAGCATGGTATGAACGATAGGTGCCCGCTATGGTTACTTTGTTTTTTACAACGTACCGTTACTTGGTGTGGTTTTCACCATTGAATGATGGAGTAGAAAATTAAATCCAATGGTGAAAACCACACCAAGTAACGGAACTTTGTAAAAAGGAAAGTAACCATAGCGGACACCATGAACGATAATAATGAAGATAGATTATTAGGTCAATAGATTAAAAACCTAATCTAATTCACTTGTATTCAAGGCGATTAACCCTACTTACCATCCTGAAGTCTCTAGTGCGTGATTCCTTTGTAAGGCCGAAACTAGGTCTAAGGCTCAGCAATTTGGGCTTAATCAACTAAGAGATCGTCAATCTCCTAGGCTCTGACTAAGTCAGATTCAGCTCGCAATATGTGCCTACAAAATTTTGAGGCTTTTGAATAAGTTAAACCAATTGAATAAAGCGTAAGACAAAGATTAAACAAATAATCATAGAACAAAATAAGAGCTAAAATATTATTAAAGGAGAAGAATATTGTCACAGGATACAATTAGCCTAGGATTCATAGACTATATCAAAGGGTACAAACATGGTAAGATAAAAGGTGATAAGAAAATCCCTTTCAAGGAACATGTCTACCCTGCAGCCGGCTTCCTAGGTCTGAAGGATGGACCATGAATAATCCTCGATGGACTGAGCTTCGGAGCTTCTACAATGGAGGTTGAAGGAGATGGAGGAGGTGGAGAGGATTCGTCAAGGGGGAAAATCTAAGGTAATTTACAATAATGAAAGATGTCTAATTTACAATTAGAAATTCCTATTTATAGACGCGGTTCGGGCCCTCTTTCTGACCTAATTCATATCCTTTTGCATATGGGAAGTCGTGGGGTCAATCGTGTCTTCGTGGGGCCGGGAATCAATCTTTTAACTGATTCCCGCAGGGCAGCTCGCCGAGCTGGCCTCCAGCTCGCCCGAGCAGGCCCCTGAGGGCCTGCTCGGTGAGGTGGCATAACCAGCTCAGCGAGTTGGCCTCCAAAGGCCAGCTCGGCCGAGCTGACATAGCTAGCTCGCCGAGTTGGCCCTTTAAGGGCCTGCTCGACAGGCTGACAGTGCCAGCTCACCGATCTAGCCCCAAAAGGCCATTTCGACGAGCGGGAGTGCCCAGAACTCCTTGCGCGACTGTTGGATGCCCCAAAACGCAACTTTCATCCGAACTCGTTCCTGTTTTTGCCTGCACATGCACGGAAACTCCAAATTACATTAGTCCTGAGGCTAAATTGACCCGCCAATTGCTTATTTCGAGTAAACACTCTGTTTGGTGCGACTTTTGGCGGATCAATTTAGCTATAAAAGGTAATTGAATTTTAATGCACATGCTATTTTGGCCATATTTGCCAAAAACTTGATGCGCCTCCATTAAGAAGGCTCACTAAGGGATAAGTGTACCCCGTCGTTATCAAGTAATAAAATCTGGACAAGTCCAGGTATCGAATCCACAAGATTTATTTACCACAAGTATCGAGCTACTTGGTCTCAGGTGTTATCTAGGCTGTGTGGGTTTTGAGTTTGTTTTGTTAAGTTAATCTACTCCTAGTTGAATTATGCTACTCCTAGCTAAGTTATACTGATTCAACCTAAGTTATTCTACTCCTACTTAAGTTATTCTACTCTTAATTAAGTTAAACTACTCCTAGGTGATCTTTCACTATTGCAATTACCCGAAGGAACATGGTATGAACGATAATAATGAAGATAGATTATTAGGTCAATAGATTAAAAACCTAATCTAAGTCACTTGTATTCAAGGCGATTAACCGTACTTAGCCTCCTGAAGTCTCTAGTGCATGATTCCCTTGTAAGGCCGAAACTAGGTCTAACGCTCAGCAATTTGGGCTTAATCAACTAAGAGGTCGTCAATCTCCTAGGCTCTAACTAGGTCAGATTCAGCTCGCAATATGTACCAACAAAATTTTGGGGCTTTTGAATGAGTTAAACCAATTGAATAAAGCGTAAGACAAAGATTAAACAAGTAATCATAGAACAAAATAAGAGATAAAATATTATTAAAGGCGAAGAATATTGTCACAGGATACAATTAGCCTAGGATTCATAGACTGTATCAAAGGGTACAAACATGGTAAGATAAAAGGTGATAAGAAAATCCCTTTCAGGGAACCTGTCTACCCTACAGCCGGCTTCCTAGGTCTTAAAGATGGACCTTGAATAATCCTCGATGGATTGAGCTTCGGAGCTTCGGAGCTTCTTTAATGGAGGTTGAAGGAGATGGAGGAGGTGGAGAGGATTCTTCAAGGTTGAAAAGCTAAGGTAATTTACAATAATGAAAGATGTCTAATTTACAATTGGAAATTTCTATTTATAGACGTGGTCCGGGCCCTCTTTCTCACCTAATTTGTATCCTTTTACAGGTGGGAAGTCGTCGGGTCAATCGTGTCTTCGTGGGGCCGGGAATCAGTCTTTTGACTGATTCCCGCAAGGCAGCTCGCTGAGCTGGCCTACGAAGGCCAGCTCGCCCGAGCAGGCCCCTGAGGGCTTGCTAGGCGAGCTGGCCTCTAGGGACCAGCTCGGCCGAGCTGGCCCCTTAAGGGCCTGCTCGATAGGCTGGCAGTGCTAGCTCACCGATCTAGCCCCAAAAAGGCCATTTCGATGAGCGGGATTGCCCAGAACGCCTTGCACGACTGTTGGATGCCCCAAAACGCAAATTTCATCCGAACTCGTTCCTGTTTTAGCCTGCACATGCACGGAAACTCCAAATAACATTAGTCCCGAGGCTAAATTGACTCGTCAATCGCTTATTTCCAGTAAACACTCCATTTGGTGCGACTTTTGGCGGATCAATTACCTATAAAAGGTAATGGAATTTTAACGCACATGCTATTTTGGCCATATTTGCCTAAAATAACCAGAAAACGAGCCTAAACAACGAAAAGTAAATAAAACATTTCCAATTTACAACACAAAAGCATATAAATGCGAGAATTGCTCTCTTATTCATGAAATAACGCTAAAAACCGTCCTAAAATCGTACCTAAAGATAGGGTTTTTTAACCCCTATCATCCGCCGCCTGCTCCGGATTATAAACTGGTGCGCTAGATTCCGTCGGGTTCGAAATGGATTAAAGTGAAACCGACGGGTCTGCTGAAGGAGCGCCGGGTCCAGCGGGTGCAGGGGGGATTTTTAGAAATGGGAGAGGCTTTGCTCGAGGGTGTTTTGCTTTTCCGATACTAGACAACTTTGCACACCTTGCGGAACTAAGAGCTGTTATTTTCGCCATTGAGATAGCTTGAGAGAAATAATGGTTTCATTTATGGATCGAATCAGATTCAAGCATGGTGGTTCACTTGCTCCGCCAACGCTCTTCGGTGGTGCCTTGGGAAATAAAGAACATATAAATAAAGAACTGGTCTCAAGTGGGAAACCACTAGTATCGTAAAAATAGGCTAGGATATTGGGAAGTGGGTTGCAAATTATTGTATTTAATCCCTTGGGCTTTTCTAGAGAGGATATCTGAATTTTGAATTATAAATTTCTTATTGTGGTTTGTTCTTACCCGAAATAGAACTCAATTTCATTGATTGAAAATCATCTCCTGATTGGGACCTAACATTGGTATCAAAGCGAGGTTTTCATGGCGAGCAACAAAGAGAGAATAGAGAATTTAGAGAAAGAAATCGGTAGTCTTCATGACAGTTTCACCAAAATAGAATTGGGAATTACAGACAAGATGACTAAGATTGAAGAAGCCATCAGCAAGATGTCAGGATCGTATGGGCCAAATCATACTAGTGAAGGTAGCAACAATTCCAGGCACTCTGAAAATCGACACGTGACGGGTGAGGAGGAAAACAAGAAGACTTTTAGAGGAGGAAAACCAATGTTTTCTTCACAACTAGCCAAACTCAAATTTCCTAGGTTTGCTGGGGAGGATCCGACTGTCTGGTGTACACGAGTCGAACAATTCTTTGACTACCAACTGACCACCGAGGCTCAAAAGGTACCGTTAGCATCGTTTCACCTAGAGGGTGAAGCTAGTGAATGGTGGCAATCTCTAAAAAGAACGTACAAAGAAGAGAGCATGGAGATATCATGGGCCATTTTTTTTGGAGGAGTTGTGGGCCAGGTTTGGTCCAACAAATTGTGAGGATTTTGATGAAGCTTTATCCTGGGTGAAGCAGATAGGGTCCTTGCATGAATACCAAAAAGAGTTTGAACGCCTCAGGAACCGAGTACAAGGATGGACTCAAAAGGCACTGATATAATTAGTGGAATGGTTTTTGTGTTTTAAAGTTAGAGTTTGATGCAATGAAACTAATTTTGTTCTAAATTAGTAAATGAATATGTTGTTCTAGACATGTGCACCTAGTGATGTTCAATTTCCAATTCCAAATGATTATTTGGAGTTTCTCATATTTGGAGTTTGCCCTCGAATTCCATTACTTGCCAACTAAGAGTAGTTTAAGCTTCCCTATAACTTCGTCGCCAGATTAAAGAAAATTAGGGATAAGATATGTTTTTTTCCTGCCACTGGCTCCACCCTTTCTTAACTCTAGCTTTCCACGGGTGGGACTCAATCAAACTGTTCTTCTAGAAACAATGGGATACTGACAACACCAAAGAAATCTTATTTTTGGATTTAGTTTCAGACAAATCAATCTACTTAATCTTATAATTAATAAATTTTAATAACTTTTTTAATTGCAATATCCTTTCAAAAATCAAGCACAAACATAGTATGCATATCATGTGATTTTATTTTGTTTAATCCATTATTTTTCTCAATTAAGTACTTATAAGCCTAACTCCTTCCAAAGTCGTTGAAAAAAATAATGATTTTGTCCTTATCTTATAAAACAAGTTAATTTTTTCCATTCATAATTTTTTTGTGATTTTTATTTTGATAATAGAAAATTGGATTTAATTTTATCATTTTCAAAATAATTTCGAATAAAACGTGCCCACGGAATTTATTAGAAAATGATAAAATTGAACCAATATTTTACGGCAAGGATAAAAATTAATGAGATGGAGAATCCCAATAACCTGAAGATTAAAAGTGAGGTTTTCCTAAAAATAAATTTGATCCAAATTAAAATTAAATATGACTCGACAACACCACACGTAATCGATACTATCCCGATTAGGTTAATACGAGATTGATATGAAATTTTTTGGGTTGGACTATGGTTTAATCATTTTGACACTAATTCGAAATTGACACAACATGATCACAATACAAACTCAATAATTGCAACATGTGATATTTATGTTGTAAGTTTTTGTACATTTTTTTTATTGGGATAAGGGTCAAATTTAACCATAACGCTTCAATCAAAGTGCATATTTAGCCCCTAACATATGAAGTGATGCAAATTAAATCCTAATTTTTTCAAGCAAGACTAATTTTAGCAAAACACTGTTGAAAATTTAAAAAGATTGGTTTACTGTTATTTAATTGTCACATTGTATCTTCTAAATAAGTTTGTCAATAAATCGAAGCAATTTCATATATTTTTTAATTGTTGTTTATAACTATATTAATAAGACTGTAATGTTTTACACAATTTGATAAAAAAAATTGTGATTAATTTATATGTAGCAGATTTAGTTTTTAGCATTTTAGCAGAATTTTTACAATTTTTTTAGTAATAAACTAATAACCTAAAGTGGTAGTAAAATACAAATAAAACATGTTTTTTCTAATTTTTGATAATGTAGGACTAAAATTGATCTTACTTGGAAATATTATACTTAAATTTGCACCATTTTGTACGTTAAGGTTAAATCAACACTACACTTAAAAATATTAGGGTTAAATTAAAGACTAATATTTGGCCTAAACTCTTGCAGTGAGAGACACCCTGTGTCACATGTAAAAATAAATAAAATAAATTATAGGTAAATACTTATGAACTTTTAAAAATTTAGACAAAAATTGAAGTTTTGAGGCTTTCGAATTTAATTATATAAAGATAGAAGTTATTAAATGCAATTGGACAAACATAGGAGGTTATTAAAGATAATTAGACAAAAATAGAGGGTGTAATTTAAAACTTTAAAACTTTAGGGAGTAGGTGAGGTTTGAGAGTAAGGGATGACATCACCTATATAACTGGACTTACACCTTTGCTCTTCTCAATCGCGGAATAGCAATTAGGGTTACCCAATGTTCATAGATATCTCCTCTTTGAGATCTGAATAACAGATAACCCTTATATCAATTATGGACACGGTTAGGATTAGGGTTTATCTTCTCCAGAAAGTGGCGTAATCAAATCTATAGAAATCAATGGTTAGAATTAGGGTTTTTCTTCTCTATCAAGTTAGCATTCAACAATGGTTTTAAGATCTCATCTCTAACTGCTCGTTCGTCGGGTAAATTTCCAATGAGAGTCAAGCTTAATTCGGTAGAAACCCTTCCTCAAGAAATAAGGGAGGAGCATCAAGTGATGGTTATTAACCCTACAAAATCATCTTCCAGATTAATAATCTCCATAACTTTATCTGCTAAAATATTATTAGCAAAAAAGGGTTGTGTTTATTTACATGTGAATTGAGCAATTGTAACTTCTTTATGTATTTTTGTTTTTTTGTTGCTCACTAATCCATATGTATTTTGATCCTATCTTTTTTTGCAGGAAACTATCTTGCTTAACAAATCAAATTACTGCTTACAATTGTTTATGGTAAATCTTTGCACTTTTTCTTTGTTGGGTTTTATGTTTTAATGGCAATTCTGAAGATATAATGAGTTTTGCCGCTACCCTATCTTATTATATGTGTTTACAAATGGTGTATCATTATTAATCTTTCTTTAATTACTTGTTTACTATAGTGGTTTTTTTAAAATTATTATGCCAAAATGTGAGAATTTGAGGATTGTAATTGTGATTTCAATAGATCTATTGTTAAATGTGTTTGCTTATGAGTGGCTTACATAAGCTGTCTGATGTGTTCTATGATGATATGATATGATTATTTGAAACCCTATATGTTTGTTTTAAACTGGATATGCTAATTTTTGTTATTAGATGTTGCTCTCTGGTGTGTTTTTCTATATAACCTAGCTATCTGATGTGTCTGGATGATATGATTACTTGAAATTGAAACCATAAGTTTGTTTATGCTTTTTTTGTTATGATAATTTTTTGATACAAATGAAGATTGTTTGTTATTTGTTGTGATGAGACTATGCTGGTGATGCTTGATCTGAATATTATCTAAATTTCATCAGACAATTATCTTTGTTGTAATTTCATTCATTTCCAACTAGTTGAGATTGCGGCTTTGGGAGTAACCATTTTTAGCTTAATTTGCAATGGAGAAAATTGCAGAGTCCAAATCGTGTTTGTTCATTTAGTAAAACATTAGCAATTGTTCATTTTAGTTTGGCAATGCTAGATATTTCTCTCAAAATACTAATTTGTTGTTTGTAACAAATTATTACGAAGTTGTTGGCGTCTGATTTTCTGAAATGCTATTATTGTTTTGCTTCAATTCAGTTGCATACTTTTAGGCAGATTGATTCAACTCATGTACTTTTTATGCTTTTCCTGCATTCTTGTTTGGTATTTTCTGGTAGTAATTCATTGCATTTGTAATGACTATATTATATGGGTATTTTAATTGTTTGATCAACACCGAATGAATTTAAATCCATTGAACATCTTAATCTATTTCCATTGTTTCCAAGTAAAGAGAGCGAATTATGAGATGAGCATTTTTGAGGATTATATATGTGCTATGTTGCACTGAAACTGAATTTGAAACGAAATGCTGAAAAGCTAAGAAAGAAGAGTTCAACATAGTATATAAAAATGTAACTTGCTGGAAAAGAAAAATGTCTCCGTCTGTACAGGAAATGGAAGGATGATTTGAGCCATGTTAGGAATTCAATTCTTACGTTTACTGGCTTTTTAGATGCTTAATTAATTCCGATTTAGGAAAACTTATGCGCAATAATCAGTGATTCATCAGAGAAAGAGAAAAGAATTCTTGTTAGAATATTTTAGATTCCATTGAGACAAGATGAAGATAATAATTAATTAATTAATTATAAAACAGATGAAGAAATTAATTCTGTTTTTATGGTTGTTTCGTCTTTGATCTACATGTCGGTTGAAGTTGATATGTTCCCTTACATGATGAAATCTAATTCGATCGAGGGCATTTCTTAAAAGCAAATGCCTTTATGTGGATGTCTTAGATTATCCATTTGTTTTATTATAATTAAAACCGCATCCTGCTTTCAGATCGTGATCCTTATTTTTGCATCCTGTCTGCAGTTAGTGGAAATCCAAAGCAAGGAGATTCAGATGGCGATGATTGCTCAAAGATTTTTTTTCTAAAAAAGATGGACGCAGCAATGGAGATTCAGATGCTCCATCATCTGGTTGCTGCAAGAAGAAATGGTGGTCATCCAGCTTTAATGTCCAATCACTATGTGCCTTGACAAGAGTGATGGCTTTGACAAGTTGTTGTGGCAAGCATATGTTTCTGGTAATAAAATTTTTGCACATAGGGTTATGAAGGTTATTAATCTTGAAGATGCTTTTGTATGGGTTCATGACCATCACTCTATGGTCCTCCTTACATTTTTGAGGAAGTGTTCCTACCGAGTTGAGCTTGGTTTCTTCATAAGTAGTTCATTAGAGACGAGATTATGTAAGCATTGCTCAATGCTTTGATATATTAGTGGAATGGTTTTTGTGTTTAAAGTTAGAGTTTGATGCAATGAAACTAATTTTGTTCTAAATTAGTAAATGAATATGTTGTTATAGACATGTGCATCCAGTGATGTTCAATTTCCAATTCCAAATGATTATTTGGAGTTTCTCATATTTGGAGTTTGCCCTCGAATTCCATTATTAGCCAACTAAGAGTAGTTTAAGCTTCCCTATAACTTCGTCGCCAGATTAAAGAAAATTAGGGATAAGATATGTTTTTTTCCTGCCACTAACTCCACTCTTTCTTAACTCTAGATTTCCACGGGTTGTACTCAATCAAACTGTTCTTCTAGAAACAATGGGATACTGATAGCACCAAAGAAAACTTATTTTTAGATTTAGTTTCAGACAAATCAATCTACTTAATCTTATAATTAATAAATTTTAATAACTTTTTTAATTGCAATATCCTTTGAAAAACCGAGCACAAACATAGTAAGCATATCATGTGATTTTAATTTGTTTAATCCATTATTTTTCTCAATTAAGTACTTATAAGCCTGACTCCTTCCAAAGTCGATGAAAAAAATAATGATTTTGTCCTTATATTATAAAACAAGTTAATTTTGTCCATTCATAATTTTTTTTGTGATTTTTATTTTGATAATAGAAAATTTGATTTAATTTTATCATTTTCAAAATAATTTCGAATAAAACGTGTCCACGGAATTTATTAGAAAATGATAAAAGTGAGGTTTTCCTAAAAATAAATTTGATCCAAATTAAAATTAAATATGACTCGACAACACCACACGTAATCTATACTATCCCGATTAGGTTAATACGAGATTGATATGAAATTTTTTGAGTTGGACTACGGTTTAATCATTTTGACACTAATTCGAAATTGACACGACATGATCACAATACAAACTCAATAATTGCAACATGTGATATTTATGTTGTAAGTTTTTGTACATTTTTTTATTGGGATAAGGGTCAAATTTAACCATAACGCTTCAATCAAAGTGCATATTTAGCCCCTAACATATGAAGTGATGCAAATTAAATCCTAATTTTTTCAAGCAAGACCAATTTTAGCAAAACACTGTTGAAAATTTAAAAAGATTGGTTTACTGTTATTTAATTGTCACATTGTATCTTCTAAATAAGTTTGTCAATAAATCGAAGCAATTTCATATATTTTTTAATTGTTGTTTATAACTATATTAATAACACTGTAATATTTTACACAATTTGATAAAAAAAGTTGTGATTAATTTATATGTAGCAGATTTAGTTTTTATCATTTTAGCAGAATTTTTACAATTTTTTTAGTAATAAACTAATAACCTAAAGTGGTAGTAAAATACTAATAAAACATGTTTTTTTCTAATTTTCGATAATGTAGGACTAAAATTGATCTTACTTGAAAATATTATACTTAAATTTGCACCATTTTGTAAGTTAAGGTTAAATCAACACTACACTTAAAAATATTAGGGTTAAATTAAAAACTAATATTTGGCCCAAACTCTTGCAGTGAGAGACACCCTGTGTCACATGTAAAAATAAATAAAATAAATTATAGGTAAATACTTATGAACTTTTAAAAATTTAGAGAACAATTGAAGTTTTGAGGCTTTCGAATTTAATTATATAAAGATAGAAGTTATTAAATGCAATTGGACAAAAATAGGAGGTTATTAAAGATAATTAGACAAAAATAGAGGGTGTAATTTAAAACTTTAAAACTTTAGGGAGTAGGTGAGGTTTGAGAGTTAGGGATGACATCACCTATATAATTGGACTTACACCTTTGCTCTTCTCAATCGCCGAATAGCAATTAGGGTTACCCAATGTTCATAGATATCTCCTCTTTGAGATCTGAATAGCAGATAGCCCTTATATCAATTATGGACACGGTTAGGATTAGGGTTTATCTTCTCTAGAAAGTGGCGTAATCAAATCTATAGAAATCAATGGTTAGAATTAGGGTTTATCTTCTCTATCAAGTTAGCATTCAACAATGGTTTTAAGATCTCATCTCTAACTGCTCGTTCGTCAGGTAAATTTCCAATGAGAATCAAGCTTAATTCGGTAGAAACCCTTCCTCAAGAAATAAGGGAGGAGCATCAAGTGATGGTTATTAACCCTACAAAATCATCTTCCGGATTAATAACCTCCATAACTTTATCTGCTAAAATATTATTAGCAAAAAAGGGTTGTGTTTGTTTACAGGTGAATTGAGCAATTGTAACTTCTTTATGTATTTTTGTTTTTTTGTTGCTCACTAATCCATATGTATTTTGATCCTATCTTTTTTTTTGCAGGAAACTATCTTGCTTAACAAATCAAATTACTGCTTACAATTGTTTATGGTAAATCTTTGCACTTTTTCTTTGTTGGGTTTTATGTTTTAATGGCAATTCCGAAGATATAATGAGTTTTGCCGCTACCCTATCTTATTATATGTGTTTACAAATGGTGTATCATTATTAATCTTTCTTTAATTACTTGTTTACTATAGTGGTTTTTTTAAAATGATTATGCCAAAAGGTGAGAATTTGAGGATTGTAATTGTGATTTCAATAGATCTATTGTTAAATGTGTTTGCTTATGAGTCGCTTACATAAGCTGTCTAATGTGTTCTATGATGATATGATATAATTATTTGAAACCCTATATGTTTGTTTTAAACTGGATATGCTAATTTTTGTTATTAGATGTTGCTCTCTGGTGTGTTTTTCTATATAACCTAGCTATCTGATGTGTCTGGATGATATGATTACTTGAAATTGAAACCATAAGTTTGTTTATGCTTTTTTTGTTATGATAATTTTTTGATACAAATCAAGATTGTTTGTTATTTGTTGTGATGAGACTATGCTGGTGATGCTTGATCTGAATATTATCTAAATTTCATCAGACAATTATCTTTGTTGTAATTTCATTCATTTCCAACTAGTTGAGATTGCGGCTTTGGGAGTAACCATTTTTAGCTTAATTTGCAATGGAGAAAATTGTAGAGTCCAAATCGTGTTTGTTCATTTAGTAAAACATTAGCAATTGTTCATTTTAGTTTGGCAATGCTAGATATTTCTCTCAAAATACTAATTTATTGTTTGTAACAAATTACCACGAAGTTGTTGGCGTCTGATTTTCTGAAATGGTATTATTGTTTTGCTTCAATTCAGTTGCATACTTTTAGGCAGATTGATTCAACTCATGTACTTTTTATGCTTCTCATGTATTCTTGTTTGGTATTTTCTGGTAGTAATTCATTGCATTTGTAATGACTATATTATATGGGTATTTTAATTGTTTGATCAACACCGAATGAATTTAAATCCATTGAACATCTTAATCTATTTCCATTGTTTCCAAGTAAAGAGAGCGAATTATGAGATGAGCATTTTTGAGGATTATATATGTGCTATGTTGCACTGAAACTGAATTTGAAACGAAATGCTGAAAAGCTAAGGAAGAAGAGTTGAATATAGTATATAAAAATGTAACTTGCTGGAAAAGAAAAATGTCTCCGTCTGTACAGGAAATGGAAGGATGATTTGAGCCATGTTAGGAATTCAATTCTTACGTTTACTGACTTTTTAGATGCTTAATTAATTCCGATTTAGGAAAACTTATGCGCAATAATCAGTGATTCATCAGAGAAAGAGAAAAGAATTCTTGTTAGAATATTTTAGATTCCATTGAGACAAGATGAAGATAATAATTAATTAATTAATTATAAAACAGATGAAGAAATTAATTCTGTTTTTATGGTTGTTTCGTCTTTGATCTACATGTTATAGCCATAAACTGGAGACCTTTTTTGCTTAATTTGAAAAAGTTTGAGACTGATGTCGGTTGAAGTTGATATGTTCCCGTACATGATGAAATCTAATTCGATCGAGGGCATTTCTTAAAAGCAAATGCCTTTATGTGGATGTCTTAGATTATCCATTTGTTTTATTATAATTAAAACCGCATCCTGCTTTTAGATCGTGATCCTTATTTTTGCATACTGTCTGTAGTTAGTGGAAATCCAAAGCCAGGAGATTCAGATGGCGATGATTGCTCAAAGATTTTTTTTCTAAAAAAGATGGACGCAGCAATGGAGATTCAGATGCTCCATCATCTCGTTGCTGCAAGAAGAAATGGTGGTCATCCAGCTTTAATGTCCAATCACTATGTGCCTTGACAAGAGTGATGGCTTTGAGAAGTTGTTGTGGCAAGCATATGTTTCTGCTAATAAATTTTTTGCACATAGGGTTATGAAGGTTATTAATTTTGAAGATGCTTTTGTATGGGTTCATGACCATCACTCTATGGTCCTCCTTACATTTTTGAGGAAGTGTTCCTACGAGTTGAGCTTGGTTTCTTCATAAGTAGTTCATTTTCCTCGTCGGAAATTTATCAAACTCTACAAGTTGGAGACGAGATTATGTAAGCATTGCTCAATGCTTTGATATATTAGTGGAATGGTTTTTGTGTTTAAAGTTAGAGTTTGATGCAATGAAACTAATTTTGTTCTAAATTAGTAAATGAATATGTTGTTCTAGACATGTGCATCCAGTGATGTTCAATTTCCAATTCCAAATGATTATTTGGAGTTTCTCATATTTGGAGTTGGCCCTCGAATTCCATTATTAGCCAATTAAGAGTAGTTTAAGCTTCCCTATAACTTCGTCGCCAGATTAAAGAAAATTAGGGATAAGATATGTTTTTTTCCTGCCACTAACTCCACTCTTTCTTAACTCTAGATTTCCACGGGTTGGACTCAATCAAACTGTTCTTCTAGAAACAATGGGATACTGACAGCACCAAAGAAAACTTATTTTTAGATTTAGTTTCAGACAAATCAATCTACTTAATCTTATAATTAATAAATTTTAATAACTTTTTTAGTTGCAATATCCTTTCAAAAACCGAGCACAAACATAGTATGCATATCATGTGATTTTAATTTGTTTAATCCATTATTTTTCTCAATTAAGTACTTATAAGCCTGACTCCTTCCAAAGTCGATGAAAAAAATAATGATTTTGTCCTTATCTTATAAAACAAGTTAATTTTGTCCATTCATAATTTTTTTTGTGATTTTTATTTTGATAATATAAAATTTGATTTAATTTTATCATTTTCAAAATAATTTCGAATAAAACATGTCCACGGAATTTATTAGAAAATGATAAAATTGAACCAATATTTTACGGCAAGGATAAAAATTAAGTCATTTTATAACATGAGAGGGAGAATCCCAATAACCTGAAGATTAAAAGTGAGGTTTTCCTAAAAATAAATTTGATCCAAATTAAAATTATATATGACTCGACAACACCACACGTAATCGATACTATCCCGATTAGGTTAATACGAGATTGATATGAAATTTTTTGGGTTGGACTACGGTTTAATCATTTTGACACTAATTCGAAATTGACACGACATGATCACAATATAAACTCAATAATTGCAACATGTGATATTTATGTTGTAAGTTTTTGTACATTTTTTTATTGGGATAAGGCTCAAACTTAACCATAACGCTTCAATCAAAGTGCATATTTAGCCTCTAACATATGAAGTGATGCAAATTAAATCCTAATTTTTTCAAGCAAGACCAATTTTAACCAAGCGCTATTGAAAATTTAAAAAGATTGGTTTACTGTTATTTAATTGTCTCATCGTATCTTCCAAATAAGTTTGTCAATAAATCGAAGCAGTTTCATATATTTTTTAATTGTTGTTTATAACTATATTAATAACACTGTAATATTTTACAAAATTTGATAAAAAAAAGTTGTGATTAATTTATATTTAGCATTTTAACAGAATTTTTACAATGTTTTTTAGTAATAAACTAATAATTTAAAGTGGTAGTAAAATACTAATAAAACATGTTTTTTCTAATTTTCGATAATGGAGGACTAAAATTGATCTTACTTGGAAATATTATACTTAAATTTGCACAATTTTGTACGTTAAGGTTAAATCAACACTACACTTAAAAATATTAGGGTTAAATTAAAGACTAATATTTGGCCCAAACTCTTGCAGTGAGAGATACCCTGTTTCACATGTAAAAAAAAAAATTATAGGTAAATACTTATGAACTTTTAAAAATTTAGAGAACAATTGAAGTTTTGAGGCTTTCGAATTTAATTATATAAAGATAGAAATTATTAAATACAATTGGACTAAAATAGGAGGTTATTAAAGATAATTAGAGAAAAATAGAGGGTGTAATTTAGAACTTTAAAACTTTAGGGAGTAGGTGAGGTTTGAGAGTAAGGGATGACATCACCTATATAACTGGACTTACACCTTTGCTCTTCTCAATCGCCGAATAGAAATTAAGGTTACCCAATATTCATAGATATCTCCTCTTTGAGATCTGAATAGCAGATCGCCCTTATATCAATTATGGACACGGTTAGGATTAGGGTTTATCTTCTCCAGAAAGTGGCGTAATCAAATCTATAGAAATCAATGGTTAGAATTAGGGTTTATCTTCTCTATCAAGTTAGCATTCAACAATGCTTTTAGGATCTCATGTCTAACTGCTCGTTCGTCGGGTAAATTTCCAATGAGAATCAAGCTTAATTCGGTAGAAACCCTTCCTCAAGAAATAAGGGAGGAGCATCAAGTGATGGTTATGAACCCTACAAAATCATCTTCCGGATTAATAACCTCCATAACTTTATCTGCTAAAATATTATTAGCAAAAAACGGTTGTGTTTGTTTACAGGTGAATTGAGCAATTGTAACTTCTTTATGCGTTTTTGTTTTTTGTTGCTCACCAATCCATATGTATTTTGATCGTGTCTTTTTAATCACGTGTTTATGTTTAATAAAAAAAATACGTTTAATTGATGGAATTGGTTTGGGTAAATTAGAGAACAGTTATGTCTTGAGATTTTGATTATAAGACAGATACTTCCGTAATTGGAATAAATAGAAGGTATAAAACTTATTTTCATTAAGCAAAGAAATCAACTTTAACTTTGTAAGATTATGGACATGTAATAATATAGGAATTTATTCAATTAAATGGCTTTGAACCGTAGAAATCTCTCTGGATCGGAGCTGATTTCTACCTTAATCAAACTAGTATTTTATGTCTGATAAGCCGCCATCAGCGATCATATCATCCATAAAAACTAAATCTGTCAAGTGTTCAACAAAGTTCTTATATGAATAAGATGGAATAGAACGTTTTAATAAAAACACCAATTTATCATTTTGAAAATCATTTTGTCAGAACAATATCAAAATAACAACAGTAAGAATGTATTGAATAAATAAGTATGTCATTAATTAAATGTGAATTTTCACAAGTTAACAGAGAAGTAGAAACTTGGATAGCATTGCAACGAAAATTTTGAGATCCTGGTTGTCAATCTTTCCCTCAAACTCCGTAGGTTTGTCAGACCTTAAACGCTTCAGCCGTCAATCCTTCTCACTGAATTTTCGGAATAGAGACTGGTTAGTCCACTATCAGAATGAAAACTTGTCTCTGATCTACCTTTGAAACTAAACTAATACCGTGTTTATAACTAATCTAATAACAACTTGTGTACAGCAAGTTTGTTTATACAGAAATGTAATCTAACTTTCTGACTCATTTCTGAGTCAGAGTTTCTTCAAAATAACAACTCTCTAATTTCTCTAACTATTTTCCAACATAACCAACATTTTAATTTCTGAAATGGATCACTTATTTATAGTTGTTGAAGGGTTGTAAATGATGGGTCGTGTCCGTTGGTGAAGGGTCGCTTTTATCCAAATAAACAGACGCGTTTCTTCGCTGTCTCATATGAGATTCCGAAAATCTCATATGAGATTCTGAAAATTTCAGTCGCGACAGGGGGTGCAGGGGCGAGTTGAAAGTTGCATTTTTTCCCGTGACGCCTTTCATAAGTCGCGACTGAGATTATGAAAATCTCAGTCGCGACAGGGACTTGTCTCCCCTTCTCTGGACTGCTTCTTGTCCTCATTGAGCGTTCTTCTGACTAATATGCATTCTTGGTACGTTTTTTAGGTTTTTCCTCCATTTTAGCTTCGTTTTAGCTCCTATTTGGATTTAACCAAATAATTAAGTACATTGCATCAAAGAAGTGAATAAAGACGTAAAAGTATTCCAAATGAATATAATTAGTACGATTTCAATGTAAATTTAACATATTTATATAGGATATTTTAGGTATATTTTGGGCTTAACATCAGCACTATCAGGTTAGCCCTTGCTCCCCAAATTAAGATGATTGTGTTGACGGAGACATCTCCGAAAGAGTTATGGAATAAGTTGGAGAGCACTTATTTGTCGAAGTCATTGGCTAGCCGGTTGTGTCCGAAGATGGATATGTACACACTCAAAATGGAACAGGGAGGTAACATTCTTGACCACATTAATAATTTTAATCAATAGGTGTGTCAGTTATTGAGTATTGGAAATAAGATTGACGATAAAGAGCAGTTGTTGCTCATGTTAGCTTCTTTGCCTAGATCTTTCAAATCCTTAGTGTAAACGATGTTAGTGGGGAAGAACACGTTGCACCTAAATGATGTTATGGCGGCTTTGAAAGAGAATGAAAAGATGATGCGAGAAGATGACAGTTGTCCCAAGATACTCATAGCTGGAGAGAGTGGAGAAAGGGGGAGGAACTATAAGAAGAGTGACTGTGGCAGGAGATCAAAATCTCGACAGAAGGATATGAGTACTGTTGAGTGCTTTTATTATGGTGAATCCGGTCACATGCAATCCCGTTGCCCACATTTTTTGGAGGACTTGAAGAGTCTACGGAAGGGTAATGGTAAAAATGGTGAATCCTCTACTAATGTGGTTGAAGATCATGATTTTTTATTGACGTTTGCTGATGATCTTGTTGAAGATCATTATGATTGGGTGTTAGATTTGCTGCTGATATTCATATTTGTAGAGATCGAGTTTGTTTTGACACTTTACTAGTTGATGGAGATTTTGGCTACATTCGGAGTGGGAGCAATTGAAGATGACGATTAAAGGCATCGGAAGAGTTCGCCTGAAGCTCCAGAATGGTGTAGTAAAAAACTTGCTGATGTGAAGTTTGTGCCTAGTGCTAGAGCCAGTATAATTTGGTTGGGAGAGTTGGCTTCACGTGGGTACAAATATGTTGGAGCCGACAAGTTTTGCAAAGTGTTTAAATGTGGAAGCTTGATACTGCAAGGAATGAAAAGAGGGAAACCGATTTATTATCTGGATGGATGTTCCCTTGGCAGAATGAAGAAAAAGAAGACTGCAAAGAGGGTTCATTTTTCTAAAGATGTTGAGATATGTGGGGATTTGGGTCGAGGGAGGATTTGTTGGGATATCTCCCCAAATCCCACATTGTTTAAAAGTGTTGTAAAGGAATGTGTGAATCCCACCTTCCCTACAAATAAGGAAGTCAAGGGAGAGTTCCCCTATAAATAGGTTTTAGGCATTTAGTTGATGTATTCCATATTCTCAATGCTAGTTAACTAGGAGGTGTAACTTAGGCTTTGAGTTTGTGTGAGAGAGCGAGGGTTTTTGTTACAGTTTTGTCCATCCAAAAATTGTAGTCCTTCGATAGTAGAGTTTTAAGAGGCCTACGGGTCCCGTGGTTTTTATTTATTATTGAAGAGGTTTCCACGCTAAAATTGTTGTATGCCTTTGTTGCTTTTCTCTATTATTTTTTTTGTGTGGGTTGTGTTTGTTTGTTTGTTTGGTCCCAACATCACTATAGATCAAATTTATTTTTAGGAAAACCTCAATTTTAATCATGAGGTTATTGGGAATTTCCCTCTAATTTTATAAAATGGCTTAATTTTTATCCTTGCCATAAAATATTGGTTCAATTTTATTATTTTCTAATAAATTTTGTGGAAACTTTTTATTCGAAATTATTTAGAAAATGATAAAACCAAATCAAATTTTCTATTATCAAAATAAAATTCACAAAAGAAATTATTATGAATGGACAAAATTAAGATGTTTTATAAGATAAGAACAAAATTAATTTTTTTCAATAACTTTAGAAGGAGTTAGCCTTATAAGTACTTAATTGAGTAAAATAACGAATTAAACAAAATAAAATCACATGACATGCATACTATGTGTGTGCTTGTTTTTGAAAGGATATTGCAATTAAAAAAGTTATTACAATTTATTAATTATAAGATTAAGTAGATTGATTTTTCTGAAACTAAATCTAAAAATAAGATTTGTTTGGTGTTGTCAGTATCCCATCGTTTCTAGAAGAACAGTTTGATTGAGTTCCACCCGTTGAGGGGTTAGAGTTAAGAAAGAGTGGAGCACTTGGCAGGGGAAAAACCTATGTTGTCCCTAATTTATACTATATATAATTACGGAAGCAAGAGAATTTGCAAGAAGAGTTTTAGAGGAGCAAAGAGAATAAAAGAGTTAATAAGTTCTAATTATCTTTATATAATTAGTACTATATTAATACATTATTTATTTTCAATTAATAGTCCATCAATTAAGTAATAAAATAAAGTAAAAGTTACAAGAAGATGAAAAAACACAAAGTGAAGGAAATCCAAAAGTCACAAATAAACCTATATATAAAGCATGACAGATAGCATTCTATCAGTATACTCATTGGCCAACGAAAATCAAAGTCATCATCAACTTTTATTTTTTTTATTTATGTATTAGTTTTGTTCTTAATCATATATTTTTTTATATAATTTTGTTCTGATTTCATTAAGAGATTCAGATTTATTTAGGTGCGATTTCCATTGATAAACTGTATTAATAACATTTTCTTCCAGAATTGTCAAAATTTAGACTTTGATATCTCCAATTGAAGAAATCTGATGGAAATAAAAGAGGCATGGACAACTGGAATTGGGAAAAGCAAAAGAGTAAAAAATTCAGGAAATCGTTATGTTTCCCAAGGTAATAAAAAATTCAGGAAATCGTTATGTTTCCCAAGGTAATATTCTATCATTATATTCATTGGCCACCGAAAATCAAAGTCATCATCGACCTTTATATTTTTATTATGTATTAGTTTTGTTCTTAATCATATAATTTTTTGGGTAATTAATTTATTAGTCCCTATATTTTGACAAAACACAATGTTTAGTCCCTGTATTTTCAAAAACACACGGTAAGGTCCCTAACCTTTTTCTCGATGAACTGTTTAGTCCCTAACGTTTTTCTCGGTGAACTGTTTAGTCCCTACCGTTAAACTTTCATGAAGATTCTGGTAGTCAATTTGGATTTGAGTCAAAATCTATTTAAAAAAATGTAATACCTTAACTATCTTTTGCCATAAAATCAAATATATAAGACCATTATCTTCATTATTTCTGATCTCTGTGTTCTTCTGGTTGATTTGAGTCGATTATGGGTTAGAGATTCAATCATTTCTCCATTTTTTTAGTGCGAGTTGCGAGAGAAAGATATAAAGGTGTGAATTGCTTTTGACTGATAAATATTAAAGGGTAATTTAGTCATATCTGAATTCATAAACGGTAAAAAATCTAACAAATAGACAAAAGGAGTAAACAGTTCACCGAGAAAAAAAGTTAGGGACCTTACCCTGTGTTTTTGAAAATACAAGGACTAAACAGTGTGTTTTATCAAAATATAGGGACTAATAAATTAATTACCCTAATTTTTTTTTTATAATTTTGTTCTGTTTTCAGTAAGAGATTAAGATTTATTTAGTAACGATTTCCATTTATAAACTCTATTAATTGTATTTTTTTCTTCAAGAATTGTCAGAATTTAGACTTTGATATCTTCAATTGAAGAAATCTGATGGAAATAAAAGAGGCATGGACAACTGAAATCGGGAAAAGCAAAAGAGTAAAAAATTACAGGAAATCGTTATGTTTCCCAAGGTAATTATTTGATTTTTTTATATGTAATAGTTAGTTTGTTCTCAATTCATGTTTTGTCATGATTACTATTATAAGTTTCTTTCTCATTTTTAAAGATGGATTTTATATCTATATCTATATTTTATATATAATAGTGGAGTCGGAGAGAAATAGATGAGAAGAGTTTTAGAGACATTTTTTATTAGTTACCAAAATAGTAACAAAAGAAAATTATAAATATGTAATCTAATTT
Organism: Euphorbia lathyris; assembly: GCF_963576675.1. Lineage (NCBI taxonomy): Eukaryota > Viridiplantae > Streptophyta > Magnoliopsida > Malpighiales > Euphorbiaceae > Euphorbia > Euphorbia lathyris. Next base: position 3,927,611 of record NC_088915.1, on the reverse strand, counting down.
ATATTTAATAGATATGATAAAATAACTTACAAAATATCAAAATGAAAGAAAATTATATGATGAAACATATATGTAAGGATCCATTCAAATTCCATTCATTTAACTTTAATAAATAACATTAAAACCAATATAACTGAAAAAAAATTATATTTAAATTTAATAGATATAATAAATTAAGTTACAAAATATCCCAACGAACACAAATTATGTAACGATAAAAAAATATATGTAAGGATTCATTCAAATTACATTCATTTTACTTTAATAAATAGCATTAAAGTTAATATAACTACAAAAATTTATAACACATAATAATTAACACAATATTTAAACCTCGAAAATACAATCTAAACTAAATAAAATTTAAAAAGAAAGACGTACTTATTTCAAATTCATTGATTTATCAAAGGATTTAGAAAACACGTAAAAAAAATTTGAGGAGACCTAAAATTTGATTGAAAAAATATCGCTACAAAGTGTAATAAATATTTTAAAATTATAAGATTATATAAAAAAAATATTATGCAAGAACGGAAATGAATGATCCTTGCAAACATGTGAACATGGTATTATCAAGCAATTATAAACGGTTTAGTTAATTTATTTACAATTTTTAAATTTAAATTATTTTAAATCAAAATATTAATGTCACTATATATAAATGATACAAAATTTTAAAAATATTAAAATGTTAAATTTATATACAAAATTATTTAAAATGTTGCGCGGGCATAATACTAGTTTTCTTCAATCTAGAGACAAAGTTACAGGGAAGCTTAAACTACTCTTAGTTGGCTAAGAATGGAATTTGGGGGAAAACTCTAAATATGAGAAAGTATGTTGTCTACCATATAATAAAATACTGTTAACCTTCGGTGATACATAAAAGAGGAACACCAAAGAAAAGAAAAGATAAGATAAGAGATATAGCAGCCACTCAAGAGATATGTTTAGTTACTTTTACCGTTTCAGTCATTTTTTCCACACGTTGAAACCATACGAAATTTTTTTACCATAGGAGGAGATGTGAATAAGTTCGATAAAATACATTTTCTGCATAGATATCTGGTCTGTCCAAATCTGATATTCACGTATATCAACAATCATGACAACATTCATTTGTTCTATTCTAATTTAGAGTGAAATGCCGATTTTGTGGTGTGGAATGATTGTGAAAGGAGAGTCAGAAGCTATTAGGAAATTCAAGTAGCCTGAAAATGCAAATATAGCACCTACCTTGGTTGTAACAATCTGAAATATTTTTGTAACATCCTCAACAAAAAATATAATAATTTGGAATTGGAAATGACTAGAACAACATATGACTAAAACAACATATTCATTTACTAATTTAGAACTTCATAGCAATCAAACTCTAACTTTAAAAGACAAAAACCATTCTACCTATTAAACTAGAGCATTGAGCAATGCTTACATAATCTCGTCTGTAACTGGTAAAGTTAGATAAATTTCCAACGAGAAAAATGAACTATGAAGGAAGAACCAAGCTTAACTCGGTAAGAACACTTCCTCAAAAATGTAACGACGACCATAAAGTGATAGTCATGAACCCATACAAAAGCATCTTCAAGATTAATAACCTTCATAACCCTATGTGCAAAAATTTTATATGCACAAACATTTGCTTGCCACAACAACTTGTCAAATCGACAATCCTTTTCAAGGCATAGTGAATCAACATTAAAGCTGAATGACCACCTGCTGGAATTTCTTCTTGCAGCAACAGGATGATGGAGCATCTGAATCTCCATTGCTGTGTCCATCTTTTTAGAAAAAAATTCCTGGAGCAATCATGGCCATCTGAATCTCCTTGCTTCGGATTTCCATTAACTACATAGAGGATGCAAAAATAAGAATCACGATCTAAAAGCACGTTGCAGATTTAATTATAATAAAACAAATGGGTAATCTAAGACATCCACATAAAGGCATTTGCTTTTAAGAAATTCACCCTAGGGAGTTAGATTTCATCATCTATCCGAACACATCAAGTTTAACCAACATCAGTCTCAAACTTTTTCAAATGAACCAAAAAAAGGTCTTCAGTTCATGGCTATAACATATAGATCAAAGACAAAACAACCATAAAAACAGAATTAATTTCTTCATCTGTTTTATTATTACTTAATTAATTTCTTCATCTTGTCTCATTGGAATCTAAAAAATTCTACCAAGAATTCCTTTCTATTTCTCTGATGAATCACTGATTATTGTGTATAAGTTTTCCTTAATCAGAATTAATTGAGCATCTAAAAAGCCAGTCAACATAAGAATTGAATTCCTAACATGGCTCAAATCATCCTTTCATTCCCTGTACAAATGGAGACATTTTTCCTTTCCAGCAAGTTACATTTTTATATATTATGTTCAACTCTTCTTCCTTAGTTTTTCCGCATTTCATCTTAAATTCAGTTTCCGTGCAACATAGCACATATATAATCCTCTAAAATGCTCATGTTGACTCTATTTACTTGGAAACAAATGGAAATAGATTAAGATGTTCAATGGAATTAAATTCATTTTATGTTGAACAAGCAATTAAAAAAAACCCATATAATTAATATAGTCATTACAAATGCAATGAATTATTACCAGAAAGCATCAAACAAGATTAATGAAGAAGCATAAAAAGTACATGAGTTGAATCAATTTTGCCTAAAAGTGGGCAACTGAATTGAAGCAAAACAATAATGCCATTTCATAAAGTCTGACACCAACAACTTCCTTATCATTTGTTACAAACAACAAATTAGTATTTTGAGAGAAATATCTAGCATTGCCAAACTAAAATTAACCATTGCTAATGCTTTACTAAATGAACAAACACCTCCATTGAAAATTAAGCTAAAAATGGTTACTCCCAAAGCCGCAATCTCAACTAGTTGGAAATGCAGGAAATTGCAACAAAGATAATTGTCCGATGAAATTTAGATAATATTCAGATCAAACATGACCAGCATAGATTCATCATAGCAAATAAAAGACAATCTTGATTTGTATCAGAAAAACTTATCATAACAAAAGAAGCATAAACAAACTTATGGTTTCAATTTCAAGTAATCATATCATCCTGACAGATCAAATAGGGTATATAAACAACACCAGAGAGCAACATCTAATAACAAAAATTAGCATACCAAGTTTAAAACAAACTTATAGGGTTTCAAATAATCATATCATCATAGAACACATCAGATAGCTTATGTAAGATACTCATAAACAAACACATTTAACAATAGATATATTGAAATCACAATTACAATCCTAAAATTCTCACCTTTTGGCATAATCATTTCAAAAAAACCACTATAGAAAACAAGTAATTAAAGAAAAATTAATAATGATACATCATCTCTAAACACATATAATAAAATAGAGTAGCTACAAAACTCATTATATCTTTAGAATTGCCCTTAAAACATAAAACCCAACAAAGAAAAAGTGCAAAGATTTACCATAAACAATTGTAAGCAGTAATTCGATTTGTTAAGAAAGATAGTTTCGTGCAAAAAAAATTAAGACAACATCAAAATACATATGGATTGGTGAGCAACAAAAAACAAAAACACATAAAGAAGTTACAATTGCTCAATTCACCTGTAAACAAACACAACTCTTTTTTTGCTAATAATATTTTAGCAGATAAAGTTATGGAGGTTATTAATCCCAAAGATGATTTTGTAGGGTTCATGACCATCCCTTGATGCTCCTCCCTTCTTTCCCGAGGAAGGGTTTCTACCGAATTAATCTTGATTCTCATTAGAAATTTACGCACGACGGAGCAGTTAGAAATCAGATCCTAAAAGCATTGCTGAATGCTAGCTTTCTAGAAAAGATAAAACCTAATCCTAAGCATTGATTTCTATAGATTTGATTATGCCACTTTCTGGAGAAGGTAAACCCTAATCCTAACTCTTGAGTATACATCCCAAGTCCCACATTGGAAAGATATAAGGGAGTTGCATAGTTTATAAAGAAGTTCACCAACTACATTAGGATGAGGCCTTTTGGGAAGGAGCCAAAAAACAAATCCGTGCGGGCTCGGCCCAAAGCGGAAAATATTATACTAATGGTGGAGCTGTTGGTGAACTTGTGGGCCCAACAAATGGTATCAGAGCCCGACCTTGCGATGTGAAATCTAAGGAGATGTGGGAGGCTCTCAGTCCGACCTTGCGATGGGAAATCTGTGCTTGGTGCCTTCTGTCGAAAGTCTTCCTGATATTGTGGTGGTCAGGCGGCGTGTTTCGTGGGTTGGCGGCGTACAAGATGATTAGACAGATTATCGCTGAAGGGGAGGCTTGTGGTCCTTGGTCTGAGGGGAGGATTGTTGAGTATACATCCCAAGTCCCACATTGCAAAGATATAAGGGAGTTGCATAGTTGGAGCTGTTGGTGAACTTGTGGGCCCAACACTAACAGTATCCATAATTGATAGATGGGCTACCTTCTATTCAGATCTCACATAGGAGATACCTATGAATGCTAAAAATTCTGCTAAAAAAAAAAATTGAAAAACAAATAAAAAATATATGAAATTTCTTCGATTTAACGACAAACTTATTTGGAAGATACTATGTGACAATTCAATGACAGTAAACCAGTCTTTTTAAATTTTGGACAGAGCTTGGTTAAAATTGGTATTGCTTGAAAAAATTAGGGTTTAATTTGCATCACTTCACACATTAAACCTGCACTTTGATTGAAGCGGCACACTTAAATTAGACCCTTGTCCCAATAAAAAATGTATAAAAACTTACAACATAAATATTACATGTTGCAACTATTGAGTTTGTATCGTGATCATGTCGTGTCAATTTCGAATTAGTGTCAAAATGAGTAACCGTAATCTAACCCAAAAAAGGTCATTTCAATCTCGTATTAACCTAATCGGGATAGTGTCGGTGTTGTCGAGTCATATATAATTTTACTATGGATCAGATTTATTTTTAGGAAAACCTCAATTTTAATCATGAGGTTATTGGAAATTTCCCTCTAATTTTATAAAATGGCTTAATTTTTATCCTTGATGTAACATATTGGTTCAATTTTATTATTTTCTAATAAATTGCGTGGAAACTTTTTATTCGAAAATATTTTGAAAATGATAAAACTAAATCAAATTTTCTATTATCAAAATAAAATTCACAAAAAAAATTATGAATGGACAAAATTAAGATGTTTTATAAGATAAGGACAAAACTAATTTTTTTTCAATAACTTTAGAAGGAGTTAGCCTTATAAGTTTGAGAAAAATAACGAATTAAACAAAATAAAATCACATGATATGCATACTATGTGTGTGCTCGGTTTTTGAAAGGATATTGGAATTAAAAAAATTATTACAACACTACAAGAAAATTTACAGTTAGGGACTGAAAATTCGGTCGCAATTCAGTCCCTAAACTCGTTTACCGACTGAATTTCATGAGTTACCGACTGAAATCTTTCGGTCAGTAACTGGCTGGTTGGTAACAGGTTAGTGACAATTTTTTTGATTCAGTCGTTAGCTTCGCGACCAGCATTATATGGTTGTAAAAAGATGTCGCTAGGTTACCGACTAAATATTTAGTCGCAAACCACATACAATTTGGTCGCTAATTGTGCTTATGAGATATTGCCCATCCCTGCCTTACTGACGGAAATGGCATATTTGTGGCCAACCTTTCCGTCACTAAACTGGATAACTTTTTCTTTTTTGTAAATTAATTAATTTGCAGCAAAACAGAAAACTAGCTTTGGATTGAAGAGAGTTCATGTCCAACAAACAAATAACTAAAACATAAATTACACAACTTGTTCAGAAATCTAAAAGTAAGAGAACTAAAAAATCTATCAGTAATTAATGCCAAAAGGTCATGAAGCTTTCCACGAAATCAATATGTCATACATGGACGCCCTCTGAGCATACAGTTCCTTAATCAAATCAAAAGAGAAAATGGGTAGAAAGAAAAACCCTAGAAATCTAAGAAATGCAAGATTTTAGTAAGAGAGAAGGAATTAAAGCAAAACCCTAAGTACCTGCTCTTTCGGAACGATGATTTCGCTACTTCGCTCTCTCAGATCGACAGTTCAGTAGTTCTCCGTAGGTTTTCAGTTTTCGCAATTAGAAAAAACAAAAACATGGACAAGAGAGATAAAGGAGAGGAGAAGGATGTTGGGTGGAGAAGAGAGGGATGAACAGATCTAGAAGGGATGCCCGATGTTTTAGCCGAAGTTGAGAAACGAGAGCTAGGTTTATGTCTCGGTTTTCTCTCCGTCAATGTTATGTTCTGAAGAGCAGTAGAGAGATAAAAGAGGAATAATAGAAATAATTATATATATTAATACTTTTATATTAATATTTTTGAGGACCCAAAAAGATAATGACCAGCATTTGGTCTTTATTTGTGCAGCGAATTCACTATCTATTAATTTCCAACCAACAAAAATGTTAGTGACTGACGTTAGTAGTAAATTAATGACTAAAATTGATTTAGTCATTAATTTCAGTCCTTAACTAGTGATTTTCTTGTAGTGCAATTTATTAATTATAAGATTAAGTAGATTGATTTGTCTGAAACTAAATCTAAAAATAAGATTTGTTTGGTGCTGTGAGTATCCCATCATTTCTAGAAGAACAGTTTGATTGAGTCCCACCGGTTGAGCTGCTAGAGTTAAGAAAGCGTGGACTACTTGGCAGGGAAAAAAACTTATCTTATCCCTAATTTTCTTCAATCTTACCACGAAGTTACAGGGAAGCTTAAACTACTCTTAGTTGGTTAAGAATGGAATTTGGTGGTAAACTCCAAATATGAGAAAATATGTAATAAAATACCATTTTACTTAAATTCAACCATTTGGTGTGAAGCTGTTGTCTACCATATAATAAAATATTGTTAACCTTCTGTGATACATAAAAGAGGAACACCAAAGAAAAGAAAACATAAGATAAGAGATATAGCAGCCACTCAAGAGATATGTTTAGTTACTTTTACAGTTTCAGTCATTTTTTCTACACCTTTAAACCATAAGACAAAATTTTACCAGAGGAGGAGACGTGAATAAGTTCGATAAAATAAAATTTCTATATAAATATGTTTGGTCTGTCCAAATCTGATATTCACGTATATCAATAATCATGACAATATTTATTTGTTCTACTCTAATTTAGAGCGGATTGCTGATTTTGTGGTGTGGAATGATTGTGAAAGGCGAGTCAGAAGCTGCTTACGAAATTCAGGTAGCCTGAAAATGCAAATCTTGGTTGTAACATTCTGAAATATTTTTGTAACATCCTCAACAAAAAAAAATAATAATTTGGAATTGGAAATTGAACGTCATTAGGTGCACATGACTAGAACAACATATTCATTTACTAATTTAGAACAACATTAGTTTCATTGTAATCAAACTCTAACTTTAAAAGACAAAAACCATTCTACCTATTAAACCAGAGCATTGAGCAATGCTTACATAATCTCGTCTCTAACTGGTAGAATTTGATAAATTTCCGACGAAGAAAATGATCTATGAAGGAAAAAACCAAGCTTAACTCGGTAGGAACACTTCCTCAAAAATTTGAGGAAAGACATTGTTTTGGCCTCATTGGAGCATAAAAGAAAATGCATAACCCTTCATATGTTGGGAGCCGCAATCGCAAATAAAGATGGATAGATGAGTAGGGGCCAAACCATCCCTATAAATGATGGTTCTCCGTTGTAAAAAAAAATATGTCGGTACCGTTATGCAAACAGTCCGTGTTCCCTTCTGTGAATCTTCATATATGCCCTTAAAAGAATGCAATTTCTTTAATCAAACATCTATCCTTAAAAAGAGCATTATTAAAGAGAGGAATGGACTATGAAGGAAGAAACAATGCTTAACTCGGTAGAAACACTTCCTCAAGAAAGTAGGGAACACCATCAAGTGATAGTTATGAACCCATAACCCGATCTGCAAAAATTTCATTAGCAGAAAAGTATGCTTGCTGCAGCAACTTGTCAAAACTTATCAAGCCACATACTAAATCCTCATCAAAGCTGAATAACCATCTACTCCATTTGAACCTTATGATGATGGAGCATCTGAATCTCCTTTATAGTGAATAAAAGAAAGATGTCAATTATTTCCATCACATTTATTAACGTGGTGGGTTTAATTTTGAAAATATGGAGCAAGTCTTACATTTATATGACCACAACTGAAATAAAAGTCAAAGATGAACATAACATTTCTTTTTCGTTTATATTTACGTTTCTTTTTAGAAATAACATTTCTGATATCTATTTGTGTGAAACTTAGCACATATATAATCCTTCTAATTCAGAAATGCGCATATATAAATTTTCACTCTATTTACTTGGAAACAATGGAAATACATATTAAGATGTCAAATGGAATTAAATTGGATCAAATAATTTCAATTAAAAACATCTCATAAAGATACAGAGGATCATAGGCTGATGTAGATAACATTCAAATCAAGTTACCTTCCAAGCATAGCTGGCATAGTTTTATCATAGACAAACTAATTATGATAGAAACGTCTAATAACAAAAATTAGCATACCAATAATGTTTAAAACAAAGTTAAAAAGTTTCAATCAAATTTCACTTAAAACATAAAGTTGGATCAGTTAAATAGATTGTTGAGTAACTTGTTTTTCGGATGGAGCACATTCTGTCATATCTTATTCTTCAGCTGGAGCATATTGTGTCATCTCTTCTTTAAAAGGCAACTTCTCCTGTTCACCCGTGCTCAAAATAGGACCACCAGACCCTGTATCCATGTAAATTGGTTCTTCAGGACCACCATACTCGGTGAATTCTTTAGTTGTCTCCTTCAAAGCTTTTTTCATAGCCATCTAAGAGATTTCTCGTCATGTATAGTTCGTGTTTGAGCCTAGAAGTCTCCATATGTCTTCTGATGATCGAACTCGCTAAGCAACATTTGATGTTGCATAATCAAGTTTTGATAAGCCTGCTCTTTCTCATGGTAGGACATCCAAGCTTTTTCCAAGACTTGTTGCATTTGCTCCATATACATATTGAATTGGGATGCTGACTTCAAATTATTATCCCAATTTCCACGAAAAACAATAATATAAAGAAGTGATTATAGTTCATGTTCGGATGTGAAAACCACTGGTACCAAAGAAAATGACACTTTCTTATATGCATATTTATAAATAGGAAACATCTAGCAGATAAATACCTCTAACATGAACAAGCATGTGAGAGTTTTTCTCGAGGTTGTCATAAGGGTCAGAATTGACTCTTACAATACTTCGTACTATCTTTTCTTTAAATGTTTCTGAATCCTGGAGAAGCTCCTGAACTAAACTCTTTTTCAGGTAGATAAGTTTAATATTATCAGGAATAATGAAATGGTGATTGCTGATAATATTAAACTTATCTCCGGATAAGTTTAGTTCAGGAGCTTCTCCAGGATTCAGAAACATTTGAAGAAAAGATAGTAGGAAGTATTGTAAGAGTCAAATCTGAGCCTTATGACTACCTCCAGAAAAACTCTCACATGCTTGTGCAAGTTATAGGTATTTATCTGCTAGCTGTTTCCTATTTATACATATGCATTAAGAAAGTGTCATTTTCTTTGCTACCAGTGGTTTTCACATCCCAACATGAAATATAATCACTTCTTTATATTATTGTTTTTCGTGGATTGATACTTCCGATGTACCTATTTCCAAGACTTGTTACTATTTGGAGATTCTGCCTCCTTAAACTAATAAAAGGAGTTCCTGAAGCTTCTATGACAACTATAAGACTCTCAGAACTACCCCTGGAAATTCAATAGATACACATATTTCCCAATAGCGTAGATTAGGAGTAATATAGATCGCTTCGCAATTCTCATTAAAACCTAAAATTCAAGAGATGAAAAGTCCAAAGTTTTACCAGAAAGAATTATGCTTCTAAAATTCAATAGCTTTCAAGTAGTTGCTCGGAAAGAAAATATTTCCTGCAAAAAAAAAACATTATAGAATTAAAATCCAATGAGCAACAAATAGTAAATGCCAACAAAAACTCAGAAATAACTTGGAATTGGGCAATTCAAATATAGAGCTTTGTGCTATTAATATTTTAGCAGATAACGTCATGGAGGTTCATGACTATCACTTGATGAGATTCTAAAAGCATTGGTTTTCATAGATTTGTTACCTAGAAGATCTGTTGAGATTCTAAAACATCAACTATCTCGTTGAAGTTCCAAGAGTTCATAATTATTTATATATTTGGCATTCCTTTTTGACATGTGGCGGAACATGTCTCTCACTTTCTACATCCAAAAGATTCTATTCAGAAATATGAGGTTATCGAATGTAATTACAAAGGAATGACTGACCATTTAGAACTTTTGAAAGTTCGGGGCAAGTTAAACTTTGGGTAATTAATTTATTAGTCCCTATATTTTGATAAAACACACTGTTTAGTCCCTGTATTTTCAAAAACACAGGGTAAGGTCCCTAACATTTTTCTCGATGAACTGTTTAGTCCCTAACGTTTTTCTTCGTGAACTGTTTAGTCCCTACCGTTAGACTCCAATGAAGATTCTGTTAATCAATTCGGATTTAAGTCAAAATCTATTTAAAAAAATAACTACATTTACCACAAAATTAAATATATAAGACCATTATCTTCATTGTTTCTCATTTCTGTGTTCTTCTGGTTGATTTGAGTCGATTATGGGTTAGAGAATCAATCATTTCTCCATTTTTTCCAGCGCCGTTTGTGAAAGAAAGACATAGAGATGTGAATTACTTTTGACTGATAAATAGTAAAGGGTAATTTAGTCATTTCCGAATTCATAAACGGTAAAAAATCTAACAAACAAACGGAATGACTAAACAGTTTATTAAGCAAAAGGTTAGGGACCTTACTGTATGTTTTTGAAAATACAGGGACTAAACAGTGTATTTTGTCAAAATATAGGGACTAATAAATTAATTACCCTTAAACTTTTGGGCCAAGTAGATGGAACAAGAGAAAATAAGAGAGTAAAATCGTATCAGAATTTTATGGGTAGATAATTTATTAGACCTCTCTTTTATCCCCAACACATTGTTTAGTACTTCTATTTTGAAAACACATCATAGAATCTCTAAAATCTGTTACTCTTAATGTTTTGGTCTGTGGTTGTATTTTAAAAAAAGTAACCGTTATATTTTGGCGTAAATAGATAGACAAAAAATAACAGAGTAATAGGATCGTTTTGTATCCCAATATGACTGTCGTGAAAGATACCATATGTTTGCTTAAAAAAATTAAAAAATAGACAAAAGGACTAAAGGACTAAGCGTGACAAATGATAGGGACCTCATAATGTGTTTTTCAAAATAGGAAGACTAAATAATATGGTGCGCAAAAATATGAAGACTAATAAATTATTTATACTAATTTATTAACCGAATTGAATTCATGTCTTGCAAATATTGTTTTGGCGTGACATATGATTTTACTTTTTATTTTTTGTTAATATAAACATGGAAAAATACAGGAGGAATATAGTATTCATACTAATTTAGGGATAAGACTAGATAGATTTTAGGGATAAAACCAAGTTTAACCTTAACGTCTTAAGGATGTGTCGATTTAACGTTAATATATGAAACAATACAAATTTAAACGTTTCCAAGTAAGATCAATTTTAGTCCTACGTTATAGAAAATTAGAAAAAAAAAACATGTTTTATTAGTATACATTTTACAATCACTTTAGACCATCCAAATATCAATTATGTCTAAGATATTTAGTTTAACAAAATTACAAAAATTTTGCTAAAATGCTACTAAAAACTAAATCTGCTACATATAAATAATCATAATTTTTATGTCAAACTGTCTAAAATATTTAGAGTGTTATTAATATAGGAATAAAAAGTATATGAATCTGCTTCAATTGATCGACAAACTTATTTGAAAGATTCGACGTGATAATTAAATAACAGTAAATCAGTCTTTTTAAATTTTCGATAGCGCGGGGCTAAAATTGATATTGCTTGAAAAAAATTAGGGTTTAACTCGCATCATTTCATACGTTAGGGGCAAAATCTGCACTTTGACTAAAACATTAGGGTTAAATTTGACCTTTATCCAAATAAAAAATAGTGTATAAACTAACAACATAAATATTAGAGGTTGCAATTATTGTGTTTGTGTCGTGATAATGTCGTGTCAATTTCGAATTAGTGTATTATATTAAACCCTAACCAACCCAAAAAAAATTCATTTCAATCTCGTATTAACCTAATCGGATAGTACCGATTCGTGTTGTGTTGTCGAGTCATATATAATTTTACTATGGATCAAATTTTTTTTTAGGAAAAACTAAACTTTAATGTTGAGGTTATTGGAAATTTTACTTAGTTTATAAAATGGCTTAATTTTTATCTGTGCCGTAAAATATTGATTCAATTTTATCATTTTCTTTTTTTTTTTTGGTAGAAATTTAGGAACTTTTTATTCAAAATTATTTTGAAAATGATAAAATTAAATTTTTTATTTTCAAAACAAAATTCATAAAACATTTTATGAATTGACAAAATCAAGCTATTTTATAAGATAAGAACCAAATTATTATTTTTTTCAATAACTTTAGAATGAATTAGGTCCTGTTCTTTTTTACTGAAATCAAATTAACTGAACTGAACTGAATGCAACTGAACTGAACTAAACTGGACTTAACTTAACTTAATTGATTGCATAAAATAATTATAATTATAATAATTTTATACATAATGATATATTTTATATATAAAAATTATAATTACAATAAATAATGATAAATTATATATATAAAACGATAAATGATATCTTATATATAAAAAATTATAATTATAATAAACTTTATATATTATATATATAATAAATTACATATAAGTAATTATAATTATAATAAATAATGATGAATTTATATATTTTTTATAGAAATTGGGACGAGATAGAACTTGGGCCGGGTGAGCACCCGTGGTCCAAGAACTGACATACCCACAATATATTAATAAACGAAAAATGAGTGTTTGAACAAGAGAATAGGAAGGAGAACAAACAAAAAGAAGGGGGGGAGGAGAAAAGTTTAGGAAAGTCAAGAAGAACGCAAGTGAGAAATACTACAAATGTCATCATTGATAAACCTATGACAAAAAGCAGGAGCTGAAGGCCACCAATTGATCACCGAGGAAGAGACTCCAAACTTTTCCGGTGGATCAGCAACTCTATTTCCTTCCCTAAATATGTGTGAAAAAAGAATGTTCATCCTAAAACAAATACTGAGACAATGCAACCATTCTTGACGAATACTCCAAGGAACATCCATAGAACGTGACTAAGCAGATTAACAACGTACATTGAGTCTGACTCAACCCAAAGCCGATGCCAATTTTTTCCCAAGCAAGTTCAATTGCAAAAATAGTGGCTCTCAATTCAGCCATATAAGCAAAAGAAGGAGGGGTAGAAAAATCAAAACAGCCTTTGGAAAATCCACGATAGTTGCGAAAAATACCTCCCGCTCCTGCCTCACCTGGAGTGCCAAAAGCAGAGCCGTCCACATTGACTTTAACCCAACCCGGAGGAGGTTTAAGCCAATGGACCAGAATAATGTTGGGAACTGGAGGCGGCCTAGGAGAAGCCAGAAGACGGGATACGATAACATCATCTCTTCGTAAAGAGCAAAAACCTTTAGAAATGGCAAAGGACTCTCGAATCATTCGAAAAAGGGTGATCTTCGAGTGCTGAATAGAAGGAGAAACTTCTTTAAAGATTGCTTCATTCCTGCAATGCCAAATTAACTAGATGCAAGTGACAGCGGCAACACGCCAGATCATCGACACCTCTGAGCCAAAATGAATGCTAGGAAGAGAGCTGAAGAAGTGGATGAATTGTGAATAACGAGGCAAAGAGCAGCCAAAGTGAAATTCAAGGGCCCTCCAAAGAGAATCTGCAAAAGAACAGCTAATGAATAGGTGGCTAATGACTCAGCATCCCTACCACATAGAACACAACGAGAGGCAAAGGAGAATCCAAGATGCTGTAAGAGGTCGTGATCGGAACCCGACCATGCAAAACTCTCCAGAAAGTGAAGGAACGAAAAGGGGGAGTGTGAGCATTCCAAACAAATTTATACCAGTCCATCGAAGAGGAACTAGGACTCATAATTAAATAGTACTCTTTGGCAGAGAAAATACCCTTCGTAGAGGGCTGCCAAGCGCAGAAATCAAGATCATCTCTACCCCTATGAATAGATCGAATACTGTCTTGAACAACCAAAGGAAGAGTGCCTAAGTCAATCCACTCCGAATTAAGAAAAAAAATCATCAACAGAATTAAAGCGTCAACGCTTATCCCGATGATCAAGATCCAATCTGTCCGCCACCGATGGAATAATCCACCTATCAGTCTAGAAATTGAGCTTTGAAGACAGGCCAATCCACCAAAAGGTCTGGTCCCAAATGGATGAATAAACAAACTTACAAGAAGACCAAATCGAGGACGGAGCAATTGAAGCTTTAGGCAAACTAGAGACAGCCATAAATCCAGACTTCATCAGAGAAATAGCAAGACTGGTGCCTTGAATTAATTTCCAACATATCTTAACCAAGAGAGCATGGTTAAAGATCCTAAAGTCCTTAATGCCCAAGCCTCCATCCTCCAAACTTTTGCAACAAGTTTTCCAGGGAACCGTGATTGACTTCCTCTGGTCAACACAACCCGTCCAAAGCCAACTTGGAGCCAAAGGTAAGCTAGATGGCTTTATTGTTATGATTATTATTATTATCGTTATCATTATTATTTGTTATTTCATTTTTTATTTATTTATTTATTTTTTTTAAATAAAAGCTAACAAATGCACTTGGCATTCGGCCAAGTGCATTTGCTGCACTTGGCCGAATGCCAAGTGCAGGGAGGGCTGGGCCTGGGCGGCCCAGCCCTCGTCACGGGCCGTCCAACGGCCCGTGACGTAAATACCGGCCCCGACGGGGCCGCGTTTATATATACTAAAAAAAATAAATAAGTTTAACTAAATAAAATACATCTAAAAACAACCAAAATCAATAACGATTGATTTTCGTCAAAACCGATTTTATTAGCTTTTATAAAATTGATCCTTTTACAAAACCATATATATATATGTATTCTTTGGATTGCTCGAATACCAAAATAAATCCCTCTATCATCCGGAGATTTTATTAATAATAAAATTAGTAAGAAAAGGGTGTGAAATACCCCGAACTCGGCTAAATTCCTCACCAGAGACAGCCATAAATCCAGACTTCATCAGAGAAATAGCAAGACTGGTGCCTTGAATTAATTTCCAACATATCTTAACCAAGAGAGCATGGTTAAAGATCCTAAAGTCCTTAATGCCCAAGCCTCCATCCTCCAAACTTTTGCAACAAGTTTTCCAGGGAACCGTGATTGACTTCCTCTGGTCAACACAACCCGTCCAAAGGAAATTCCTAACACTTATATTGAGCTTATTCAACAAACCCACTGACCACTTATAGATCAAGAATAAGTGAACTAGAGAACCAATAATAGCAGATTTAATTAGAGTTAAATGCCCTGCAAATGAGAGAGAGCTACCTTTCCACTTACTAAATTGAGAGAGAAATTTGTCTGCAAGACTGCTGAGTAACAAGCTCTTGGAGCTCCTTTAAATAGAGGGAATCCTAAGTAACCGAAGGGGAGAGACTCCAAACGGATGCCAAGATAGTGAGCAAGATGAACCCTCCTCAGAGGACTCACTTGAGAACCAAAAAAGACAGCAGATTTGTCCCAACTAACCTGCTGACCGGAGATCTGTCCATATAGCATGAAGAAATTCTTGAGAGCATGCAAATTGCTCAAGGATGCCACTCCAAAAATGAGCATGTCATTAGCAAAAAGAAGGTGAGAGGGAAAAGAATTTCCACCAGAATAATACGTAGAAGAATAAATACCATTCCTCACCATCTTGGCAAGCCAACGAGAGAAAAAGTCCTCAGCAATGTCAAACAGAAGAGGAGAGAGGGGTCCCCTTGTCTAACCCCTATGGAACAAGAAACGTAACCCTTTGGAGAACCGTTAATCATCACAGAAATACGAGCAGAAGCCAGAATGTTTAGGATTCAATCTCTGAAAGTGAGAGAAAAACCAAAAGAGTCTAATACAGCCAAGAGAAAGTTTCAATCTAAAGTATCAAAAGCCTTACGAATATCAACTTTTAAGGCCATGTGACCACCAAAATGTTTTCTGTCAAGCATATTAATTCCCTCAGAAGCTAAGGCAATCCACTAGTGAATGCTTCTACCTTTAAGGAAACCATACTGGTTGGAAGAGACAATCCTTGCTGCAATAACTGCAAGGCGATCTGCAAGAATTTTTTAGATGATTTTGAAACTAAAGTTACTCATTACAATTGGACGAAAATTCTCTATTCTGTCAGCTTCAGCAACTTTAGGAATTAGAGCCATAATACTAGAGTTTAAGCCAGACAGGATGCAACCATGATCAAAGAAAGCCTGAACCATGTTGCAAACATCCTCCCTTATAATATCCCAAAAGAAATGATAAAAAGTTCCCCCAAAACCATCAGGACCAGGTGCACTGTCAGGATCCATGGAAATGACCGTATCTTTAATAACTTCAATGGAAGGATTAGAAATTAATTCTTCATTCTCTAAGGAAGTTACTAAGTTGGGAATTACCTCATTTCTTTAGGAACTTTTTATTCAAAATTATTTTGAAAATGATAAAATTAAATTTTTTATTTTCAAAACAAAATTCATAAAACATTTTATGAATTGAAAAAATCAAGCTATTTTATAAGATAAGAACCAAATTATTATTTTTTTCAATAACTTTAGAATGAATTAGGTCCTGTTCTTTTTTACTGAAATCAAATTAACTGAACTGAACTGAACTAAACTGGACTTAACTTAACTTAATTGATTGCATAAAATAATTATAATTATAATAATTTTATACATAATGATATATTTTATATATAAAAATTATAATTACAATAAATAATGATAAATTATATATATAAACGATAAATGATATCTTATATATAAAAAATTATAATTATAATAAACTTTATATATTATATATATAATAAATTACATATAAGTAATTATAATTATAATAAATAATGATGAATTTATATATTTTTTATAGAAATTGGGATGAGATAGAACTTGGGCCGGGTGAGCACCCGTGGTCCAAGAACTGACATACCCACAATATATTAATAAACGAAAAATGAGTGTTTGAACAAGAGAATAGGAAGGAGAACAAACAAAAAAGAAGGGGGGAGGAGAAAAGTTTAGGAAAGTCAAGAAGAACGCAAGTGAGAAATACTACAAATGTCTTCATTGATAAACCTATGGCAAAAAGCAGGAGCTGAAGGCCACCAATTGATCACCGAGGAAGAGACTCCAAAATTTTCCGGTGGATCAGCAACTCCATTTCCTTCCCTAAATATGTGTAAAAAAAGAATGTTCATCCTAGAACAAATACTGAGACAATGCAACCATTCTTGACGAATACTCCAAGGAACATCCATAGAACGTGACTAAGCAGATTAACAACGTACATTGAGTCTGACTCAACCCAAAGCCGATGCCAATTTTTTCCCAAGCAAGTTCAATTGCAAAAATAGTGGCTCTCAATTCAGCCATATAAGCAAAAGAAGGAGGGGTAGAAAAATCAAAACAGCCTTTGGAAAATCCACGATAGTTGCGAAAAATACCTCCCGCTCCTGCCTCACCTGGAGTGCCAAAAGCAGAGCCGTCCACATTGACTTTAACCCAACCCGGAGGAGGTTTAAGCCAATGGACCAGAATAATGTTGGGAACTGGAGGCGGCCTATGAGAAGCCAGAAGACGGGATACGATAACATCATCTCTTCGTAAAGAGCAAAAACCTTTAGAAATGGCAAAGGACTCTCGAATCATTCGAAAAAGGGTGATCTTCGAGTGCTGAATAGAAAGAGAAACTTCTTTAAAGATTGCTTCATTCCTGCAATGCCAGATTAACTAGATGCAAGTGACAGCGGCAACACGCCAGATCATCGACACCTGTGAGCCAAAATGAATGCTACGAAGAGAGCTGAAGAAGTGGATGAATTGTGAATAACGAGGCAAAGAGCAGCCAAAGTGAAATTCAAGGGCCCTCCAAAGAGAATCTGCAAAAGAACAGCTAATGAATAGGTGGCTAATGACTCAGCATCCCTACCACATAGAACACAACGAGAGGCAAAGGAGAATCCAAGATGCTGTAAGAGGTCGTGATCGGAACCCGACCATGCAAAACTCTCCAGAAAGTGAAGGAACGAAAAGGGGGAGTGTGAGCATTCCAAACAAATTTATACCAGTCCATCGAAGAGGAACTAGGACTCATAATTAAATAGTACTCTTTGGCAGAGAAAATACCCTTCGTAGAGGGCTGCCAAGCGCAGAAATTAAGATCATCTCTACCCCTATGAATAGATCGAATACTGTCTTGAACAACCAAAGGAAGAGTGCCTAAGTCAATCCACTCCGAATTAAGAAAAAAAATCATCAACAGAATTAAAGCGTCAACGCTTATCCCGATGATCAAGATCCAATCTGTCCGCCACCGATGGAATAATCCACCTATCAGTCTAGAAATTGAGCTTTGAAGATAGGCCAATCCACCAAAAGGTCTGGTCCCAAATGGATGAATAAACAAACTTACAAGAAGACCAAATCGAGGACGGAGCAATTGAAGCTTTAGGCAAACCAGAGACAGCCATAAATCCAGACTTCATCAGAGAAATAGCAAGACTGGTGCCTTGAATTAATTTCCAACATATCTTAACCAAGAGAGCATGGTTAAAGATCCTAAAGTCCTTAATGCCCAAACCTCCATCCTCCAAACTTTTGCAACAAGTTTTCCAGGGAACCGTGATTGACTTCCTCTGGTCAACACAACCCGTCCAAAGGAAATTCCTAACACTTATATTGAGCTTATTCAACAAACCCACTGACCACTTATAGATCAAGAATAAGTGAACTAGAGAACCAATAATAGCAGATTTAATTAGAGTTAAATGCCCTGCAAATGAGAGAGAGCTACCTTTCCACTTACTAAATTGAGAGAGAAATTTGTCTGCAAGACTGCTGAGTAACAAGCTCTTGGAGCTCCTTTAAATAGAGGGAATCCTAAGTAACTGAAGGGGAGAGACTCCAAACGGATGCCAAGATAGTGAGCAAGATGAACCCTCCTCAGAGGACTCACTTGAGAACCAAAAAAGACAGCAGATTTGTCCCAACTAACCTGCTGACCGGAGATCTGTCCATATAGCATGAAGAAATTCTTGAGAGCATGCAAATTGCTCAAGGATGCCACTCCAAAAATGAGCATGTCATCAGCAAAAAGAAGGTGAGAGGGAAAAGAATTTCCACCAGAATAATACGTAGAAGAATAAATACCATTCCTCACCATATTGGCAAGCCAACGAGAGAAAAAGTCCTCAGCAATGTCAAACAGAAGAGGAGAGAGGGGGTCCCCTTGTCTAACCCCTATGGAACAAGAAACGTAACCCTTTGGAGAACCGTTAATCATCACAGAAATACGAGCAGAAGCCAGAATGTTTAGGATTCAATCTCTGAAAGTGAGAGAAAAACCAAAAGAGTCCAATACAGCCAAGAGAAAGTTCCAATCTAAAGTATCAAAAGCCTTACGAATATCAACTTTTAAGGCCATGTGACCACCAAAATGTTTTCTGTCAAGCATATTAATTCCCTCAGAAGCTAAGGCAATCCACTAGTGAATGCTTCTACCTTTAAGGAAACCATACTGGTTGGAAGAGACAATCCTTGCTGCAATAACTGCAAGTCGATCTGCAAGAATTTTTTAGATGATTTTGAAACTAAAGTTACTCATTACAATTGGACGAAAATTCTCTATTCTGTCAGTTTCAGCAACTTTAGGAATTAGAGCCATAATACTAGAGTTTAAGCCAGGCAGGATGCAACCATGATCAAAGAAAGCCTGAACCATGTTGCAAACATCCTCCCTTATAATATCCCAAAAGAAATGATAAAAAGTTCCCCCAAAACCATCAGGACCAGGTGCACTGTCAGGATCCATGGAAATGACCATATCTTTAATAACTTCAATGGAAGGATTAGAAATTAATTCTTCATTCTCTAAGGAAGTTACTAAGTTGGGAATTACCTCATTAATTGAAGAAAGGTCAATATGCTCCCTAGAACTACGAAAAATATTAGAGAAATACTCAATAACATGATCAGCTAATCTTACAGTGTCAGAAGTGGGACCCCATCGCCGATTCTTAAATGATGAACGCCAGCCCAAGTCTTTCTAACTTTAACAGACCTTTGGAAAAAATTAGCGTTCATATCCCCCTCTTTAAGCCACTTAACACGACTTTGCTCTCTATACATCATCTCCTACCGAAGAAGTTGTAAATCCAGGTTGGAGCAGGTGACAGAAGTAGCACTACTCAGCTCCGGAGAATCTCATTGCTCTAAAATTTGCTTTTGAATATCGGCAAGATGAACTTCTGCCAGAGGGATATTAGAATCAATTCTACCAAACACATTTTTATTCCAATCCCTGAGAATAGGCCTAAGAGTGACATAATAGTTGTGCAGGATGGAGAGAGGTGTGGGATGTTGTCCAGTGATTAGCAATTACCCCCTTTAAAGAATCATTATTGGTTCACATGGCATGGAATCTGAACCTAGCAATCCTTGGTTCCCCAAATCTGCATTGAAGGAGCATAGGGAAATGATCAGAACTATACCTTGCCAAAGACGTGCAAGAGATAGAGTCCCAAGAATCTAAAAAGCCCTCGGACACCAAAGCTCTATCCAGACGACATTCAACATGAGCCGCCTCATGCCGACCATTGGACCAAGTAAACCTCTGACCCAAAGTATCAATATCAATAAGATCACAATCATGAATAAAATTCCTAAATTCCCTGTAGGATCCAGCAGCAGGAGGAGAACCAAGTTTCTCATGAGAGCCCATAATAGCATCACTACAAGAAAAAGAGCTTTTAATGATCAAAATTTAATGTGGGTTAAAAATACACTCATTAAAAATATGTTTTCAAAATATTTAATGAGTGGATAAAGACAATGCTACTATTATTGACTAAAATATGCCTTTTCTCAATTTCACTAAAAATTTCCACTCATTATTTCCTCCTTTTCACCTTTACTTTTACCGCCCTTAACTTCTCCCAAAATTTTCCCAATTTTTCAAGGGTTACAATTTAGGGTTCCCCCCAATTTTTCACTTTAGTTAAAAATCCCAGACCTTGATAGTCATCCATTGCTTCACCTAATCGAGCCCTTCACACCATCAGCAAGAGTCTGACCCAGCTCCTCCCCTGCAACGGCTTCTGCCATTCACCACCGTAGTCATCCACTCCCCTTAATCGTCGATCTACTTCCAATTTCTTTCTATCCTACATTTTCTTTCTCCTCTACCTTTTTAGATCTGGCCATTGAACCGACATTTCTCGAACCAACCCTTTCTTTCTCCTCTACCTTTTTAGATGAGGGTTTATAAATCACTTCGACTTTAATGGAAGAATCTCCAATTGAAAGTTTTCTCCTCAGCCGTGTGTCCTCTAGTACTTCTATTGTGCTGCTCTGTGCACCACCGCTGCTCAGGTACCTTTTCGGCTTTAGAATCTGTAAAAAAAGTTGATGCTCGATATGTTTTACTATTTGTATTGATTTAATAGTTTAATTGAATGGTTTTTGAGTTGGATTTTATTTAGTTGTAGTTTAAGAGTCTAAGAGTTCAAAGATTTTGCTGTTACAAAACTCGTATATTTCACCTTGATGACACCAACTCAACTTATAAGGCTGTAAAATCCTCATAATTTTTTTTTGTTACATAAAATCCTGTTAACTAACTGTGGTAAACATGCATATTATCAATGACACTGGCTCGAATCATTTAAGGTCGAAGTTTTTTATTTTTTTTGTATGAGCAACATGATGCTAAACATGACATTTGTGACAAAAACTTCAAAATCTTTAAAGTGAAAAGTCCAATCTTTGAAAATGAACATTTGTGAAAAATTGCAGGATATGCTAGAGAATTAGAGAAAAAGAGTAAGTGATCCTCGGGAGAGCTTATCTGTGTTCATTTCGATCCAACACCAAGATTTTCGTGACTATTTTACAGCTACATTAAAAGCTAAAAGAATTCCCGCATCATTGGTGTCAGATCATGATCTGTTCTTCTGGTTGATGCCTCGTAAAGTTAAAGTATGGATATATTTGCTTGTAAGTGAATTATGCTAAAGATAATCTTTGTCTGACTCATGTTTGTCATGCTGACTTACTAATCTAATGTCACAATTGTCTATTGACTTTGCTCAATCATATTATCTTAGTTTCAAATTAGGAATGTGCTCTTATCTTCATAATAATGATATATTATTTAATTTCAGAACAGGCAAACAACTATTGTTTTGCCTAATTGCTGTTAGAATAACTCATACTCTCCTCTGTTTTCAAGTTTCAAAA
Organism: Euphorbia lathyris; assembly: GCF_963576675.1. Lineage (NCBI taxonomy): Eukaryota > Viridiplantae > Streptophyta > Magnoliopsida > Malpighiales > Euphorbiaceae > Euphorbia > Euphorbia lathyris. The sequence continues at coordinate 3,905,070 of NC_088915.1, read as the reverse complement.
TTCTGGTTGTAGAAGACTCAAAATTGTTCAAGAACTATTTGAAATTGATTACTATAGATGTATGCTCTCTTTCACTATCACTTATGCAGGCTCTGTGGTGGAAAATGTGGAATTTATCCAACACTTAAGGTATAGTTATCGTAGATATAGGGGGGAGGCTTAACAACAGGCTCTTAAGTTGCTTTGTTTAAATATTTATTTCTATTGTACTTACAATTCTTATATGTTTGAAATTTGATCCTTCAAATGCAATACCTTAGGCTAGCTATCAATGGATTTTTTCTTCACTATTTTGCTCATGTTAGCACGATGCTTATTTGTACGAAAGTATCTTAGGATAATAATGATGAAAATTATTAAATTTGCAAGTGTGAAAATTAGTATAAGCAGCATGCTTAAGCATTTGAAAACATGAATATTACTGCCTTCACAACTATTTTGTGATCTCACATGCACCTCTTCTCCTAAGAGATTCCATTCAGCCATTGCAGGTGAGGTCTGTGTGGATCTGAGGGGATGTCTCTTTGCCAAGATATGTTCACGATCCTTAATTCAATTGCTGCTTCATCAATGGCATGTGTTTCAGTTTGTTGTTGTGATTCATACTATTTTGCTTCTGGGAATGATAGGATGTGCTATTCTTGTTTTAACCATTGTCTTAACTTAAAGATTTTGTACTGGAAAAATTTGGCATGGATGATTGGGTTTTTATCAGTTGTCAGGCTGAACAGTTCTTGTTCAGAGTGGGGTTCAATTTCTACTTCACCAATGATATGTAATGTAATGACATGTAATGTAATTGTTCTGTCTGCTGGATCTTTTCATGCTGACAGTCAAGTCATGCTTTCATGACATGCCACAAGTGTGTGCTTGGATGAAATAGCTCAATTTGGTTGAAGTGATTTAGTGTTATGTTCCTATGATGATTATATTAAAAACCCTCAAGAATATTGGTCTAATCTTTATTTTGTATAATTTTGTGGATGTCACTTTTATTGCACCATCAAAGGTCAATCTGATAAATTCCTGTAGTTTCCAACTGCCTAAACGATTTACTGCATATGATTTGGACATGCATTTTAAGGTCATCTTCTGTAAAATTTATGAGAGAAACTAAACTAGTTATCAATGCCCTGTTGTTTGCTGGTACATGCTTGGAGATCAGGCTCGTAGCAGTTAAATTACATATCTCCCCCCAAATCCAGAAGTGAAACTAGTCGATATCAGATCAAAACTCATGTATTCCGTGAATGGTTTCATGGAATGAATATATTATGTTTTGCTTAACATTGAGTAGTTTGATTGTGTGATAACCATGAGCGCTACATGATCATTTTTGCATTTTCACTTGTGACTCACTCATTGCGTGCAAGCATTGTCTTCATTGCGTGATCACTGTCTTACTGTTCCTGCCTGCCATTGTTAAATAACATGCAACTAGGAACATCCTAAAGCATTTGTTCCATGGCTTTGCTTTATTGAAAATCTGGTGATGGATTTTTATTATGGCTTGGCTTCAGATGAGATGGTCATGGTCCAAGTATTAGAACCACAACTTGAATGTGCTAATTCTCTACTTTGTAGTTCAACTTTTTTGGTTCTTCTTTCATTTTTGGTTCTTGACACAATTGGTCATACATTTAGTCAGAAGTACCACAATAGAGTTGTTCAAGTAAGATATCCATCTCTCTTATTTTACTTACCTAGGCCTTTGTACTTGTCCGGAACTTTGTAGATGTACGTTAGCCTCCTCAACTTGCTTACAATATTGACCTCTAAACTTGTTTAAAGTGACCAATAACCTTTCAAAGTTGTTAGAATGATCTATTAGCCCCTAAACTTTGTTAAAGCGATGCATTTTAAGTTGTCAAGATATCTCTTATTTTGCCAAGTGTATTTAGGGGGCTAACGAGACATTTTCAACAAGTTCAGGAGCTAATGAGATATCTCCAAAGTTCAAGAGGCTAATCGGATAACCTGGACAAGTACAAGGCCCCCATGATGTATTAATCCCTTGCTTTTATTTGAAATTAGACATGTTAGTATGTGCCAATTTCATTTCCATTTTATTTTTATTGACTGCAGCATGAAGCTGGCCATTGATTGATTGCCTATTTGATGGGAATTCTTCCAAAGGGGTATACATTATCTAGTTTTGCTTTTATTTGAAATTAGACAGCCTTTCTGTATGGAGATTTGGAGGAAGAGATCTACATGACCCAACCAGATGGTTTTCAGATTCCTGGGAAGGATAATTATGTTTGCAAGTTGAAGAAGTCCTTGTATGGACTTAAGCAATCTCCCAGGCAGTGGTATAAGAGGTTTGACAGCTACATGATGCACCTTGGCTACACCAGGAGCCCATATGATTGTTGTGTCTATTACAATAAACTAGAAGATGAGTCTTTTATCTATCTGGTGTTATATGTAGATGACATGTTGATAGCTGCAAGGAAGAAGCACGACATTCAGAAGTTGAAGGGTCTTCTCAGCGCAGAGTTCGAGATGAAGGATTTAGGTGCAGCTCGGAAAATTCTGGGAATAGATATTTATAGGGACAGAAGCAAAAGGAAACTTTTTCTGTCACAAAAGGGCTATATTCAAAAGATCTTGTCAAGATTTGGCATGTCTACCGCAAAGCCCATAAATACTCCTAGTGCTGCAAGTGCACATCTGTCTATTGCTTTTGCATCTAAGTCTGCTGAAGAGAAGGAGTACATGTCTCGAGTTCCCTATGCTAGTGCAGTAAAAAGCTTGATGTATGCAATGGTCTGCACTAGACCTGATCTTGCACAGTCTGTTAGTGTTGTTAGCAGGTTTATGGTTGAACCTGGCAAGGAGCATTGGCAAGCTGTGAAGAGGATCTTTCGGTACCTAAAAGGTACATCTGACGTTGGTCTTATTTATGGAGGTGATACAGAGTGTTTGGTGACAGGTTTTTCAGACTCTGATTATGCTGGAATGTTGACACTAGAAGATCTATGACTGGTTATGTTTTCACTCTTGGCGGTTCAGTTGTCAGTTGAAAGGCTACTTTGCAGCCTACAATGACTTTGTCTACTACAGAAGCAAAGTATATGGCACTGACTGAAGCTGCTAAGGAGGGGATTTGGCTTAAAGGACTGGTTAGTGATCTTGGTTTACATCATGATCAGGTAACAGTGTATTATGACAGCTTGAGTGCAATCTGTTTAGCCAAGGATCAGGTTCATCATGAGAGGACCAAGCATATAGACGTGAGGTATCATTTTCTGAGAAGTGAGAAGAGGGTCAAGGTGAAGAAGGTAGGCACTACTGACAATCCGGCTGACATGTTTACCAAGCCTGTTCGACAAAGCAAGTTTCAACACTGTTTGGACTTGCTAAACGTTAGAGATTACTAGTTACCCCGTGGGGGCAACTTTGAGGTAGAGGGAGAAGTCTGTTCATCTAGCACTGTCATGGGTGCATCTGTTATGTTTTCAAGAGGATTCAAGTCAAGATGGAGATTTGTCGTAATGCCTTGAATCAGTATATCCCATTTCCTATTCGGAGTAGGATTTGGGCTTCGGATTCCTAGTTGGATTAGGATCATGGGTTCCTATTTGGATTGGGATCATGAGTTCCTAGTTGGATTGGGATTGGGATCATGGGTTCCTAGTGGGATTAGGTTAGATTGGGTATTCTAAATACCCCATTATGTAACCTAATCATTGTAATCTGATTTTTGCCTCCTAATAATACTATTCTCCTTCTGCCTGTGGACTAGCCAACACAACGTTGGTGAACCACGTAAATCTGTGTTTTTCGATTGATTGTTTATTTATCTTTCATTAATTCCGCACAACACGTATATAAATAATCATCACAAAACTCCTTTGTTCTACTCTAATTTAGAGCCAATTGCTGATTTTGTTGTGACGAATGATTAGGAAAGGCGAGTCAAAAGGTACTTAGAAAATTCAGGTAGCCTGAAAATGCAAATATAGCACATTGGTTGTAAAATTTTGAAACTTTTTTTTGACAGCCTAAAAAAAATAATCATTTGGAATTGGAAATTGAACATCATTGGGTGCACATGATCACTGGAACAACAAATTTAGAACAACATAAGTTTCATTGCATCAAACTCTAACTTTAAAACACAAAAACCATTCTACCAATCAAGTCAGAACATTGAGCAATGCTTACATAATCTCGTCTCCAACTAGGAGAGTTCGATAAATTTCCGATGAGGAAAATGAAGGAAGAAACCAAGTTTAATTCGGTAGAGTGTTGGTTGAGAGCTTACCTATGACCATAGAGGTCATGGATTAGAATCACATGGTGTGGGGTGGGTTGATGGTTTTTCTTTCTCTTTAATGTAATCTTCTTGAGTTGAATGTGGGTTAATCCTAATATAAATAGTCACATCTGCCAATTTTAAGTCTACTATTTTAATGGAATTGCAAATTTAACTCAGGCATACCTTACAGAAATTTTAAAAGGATTGGTTTGACTAAGCAGTTTCATAAATTTGTTTGTTCGTTATTTGTAATCATGTTAGCAACATAGTAATATTTTAAACAGTTTGACTAAATTAAAATTGTGATTAACTTATAGTGAAAAATTTAGTTGTTAACATTTTATCAAATTTTTTTTTTTTTTTTTGTATTTGTTCTAGTAACATACTAAATATCTTAGAATAATGGGGTAAGGTTCCAAATTTCCCTTACCGTTTTTGGAAAGTCATATTTACATCTAATGTATGAAATGATGCAATTTTACCATTAAAATTTCCAATCAATATCTTTTACCTCTATCCAATAGAACTTTGAACTGATTGATTTGACAGTTATTTGTCTATCAAATCGCATCTTCTAAACAAATTTGTTAATAAAATAAAACAGTTGTGTATAGTTTATGACTGTTTTAATAACATAGTACAAAAGTAAGGTTTTTTTCGTGGGTAACTTGTATTTGTCAAACTTAAATATTGACATTTCAACATGTTGTTTATAACTGTGTTATGAAGAGAATAAATATTTCAGAAACTGTTGACGTTTGAAATGTCTGGTGTTAATTAAATAACGAGTCAAATAACAGTAAATCAATCTTTTTAATTTTTATTTTGTTAAAACATAGATAAAATTTATCTTATTTGAAAACATTAGGAGTAAAATTGTACCATTTCATATGTTATGAGTAAATCTGCAAGGTAGGCCAAGACTATGATGCCTTGGATCTCTTGCAAATTCTTTCATATTTCAAATAAAGTGAACCTATATCCGGGTAGGCTTTCCCACACTTCATAAGTCTTGGTTGCATCTTTGCTCTCTGAGCCTATATCCCGTAGGCTTTCCCAAAAATAATAAGGGAAGTTTGCAACTAATTCCTAAAATAATTGATATTTGGAAAGAGTAAAGTGCATTAAAACCAGTTTTTTAAAGTTTTCTATTAACATATATTATAATTTCTAGGCCAAAACCATACACAGCCCCTAAATTTGTCACTTTTGGTCATTTTGTCCCCGAACTAATGGGACGACGTATTTGTCCATTCAACTATTTAAAAGTGGTATTAACAACCTCATGTTTTCATTATAACGGAAACAATCATGACATTTTCTCTTTCTAAATCGTCTACATATATACTGTATGATTCTAACACTTCCATTAACACTTATACTAATGTTGAAACTACATCTTGTTTCCGTTTGTTAATACTACTTTTAAATAGTTGAGGGGGAAAATAAGTTATCTTGTAAATTCAGGGGGCAAAATGACCAAAAGTGATAAGTTCAGGGGCTGCCTATGGTTTAGACCTAATTTCTAATACATTAACATGATTTTCAATGAATATGATAATCACATTGGATTCAAATTGTAAAAAAATCATGCTATAATTTTAAATATTATAAAAAAAATGTTACTTACAAAAAATACAAAAAATAATTAAGATGTTGCCAACACAATTATTAATTAAATGAAACAAATTATAACTTATTTGATACGATGTAATAATCAAATAATGTTCAAACTAGTACAATCATTCTACCACAAGAGCCCTACTGGCAATCTATTTTGCCGTCAATTCTCATGCTTAATGTTATTTGTGATCTTATGCCTTCTGATGCATCTACTACCTCTGCATTTACTTCTTATTTTTCTTTCTCAAACATTATATAATTTGGCTTAATACGTTACAAGGCATCATATATAATTGTATTTAGCAATAATCCAATTGAGGCTAACCCTTGTCGGCGCCGCCACCCCCTTTATCCTCTTTCGCCGGCCTGCCCCATTTCAATGGCTGCTAACTGCGATTCCCCTCCGGAAGACCATGTTAGCATTCGAGTTCTCTTCAATCCAAATCTCAGATTCAACAAACAACCTATATTTCAACCTGCGACAGAAAATAGAGCTTCATTCTCTCAGATTCTCAAAAAGAATATTCCTGTTCTGTCGGTGTCAACGGCCTCTGTATCAGAAATCGGAGGATTCAGGACAGTGAAAATTTCGCAAGCAGCATATGAAAGCAGAATAGCTATGTGTGCTCATTCACTGATAGGAAGAATCATCCTTGCTAAGGGAGAAAGCCCATGGAAAATAACAGCGCTCAAGGCAAAATTGAACAAGGAATGGGGAATCAAAGAACCATGGAGGCTAATTTCAGTAGGAAGAGGATACTTCCAGGTTTTTCTCGGCTCTAAGGAGTCGAAGGATCTAGCGCTAAGCAAAGGTATACTGAACTTGATGCCGGGTACGTTCAGACTCTAACCTTGGAAACCCGATTTTAATCCTTATGCAGAGAAATCCTCCCACGCACAGGTCTGGGTTCGGCTCTATGCATTACCATGGGAATACTGGGACACACAGATCCTGGCAGATATTGCAAAAGGAATAGGAGGCCTCATCAAGCTGGATAGAGCAACTCTTGAGGGAGATTTTGGGCACTTTGCCAGGCTCCTTATTGATATTGACCTAGCGGAAGAAATTCCTACTCAGCTGGGAATCGAAAGAGATGGTAAGCAATTCTGGATCGATGTTTCTTATGAAAACTTGCCTTCTTTCTGTAAAATTTTCTCAAATATTGGACACATGCCGTATGAATGCCGAAAAAACATGAAACCTAGTGAACCCAATAAGCGAACAGATCATGAAAAAAGTAGGGGAATCCAAAAGCAGAAATTGGAATGGACAGAGAAAATAAATGAAGTAGGAAAGGCAGAACAAACACTAATCCCAGTTGCAGCTATCACAAATAAGATCATCACAGCACTAGAAACAGACCCCAAGCCGAAAAATGTTGAAGTGAATGGAACGGTTCTACACCCGGAGCCGTTAGAATCGGATGAGGAAGTGGAAAACTGGGATGAAGAGGTGGAAAACTGGGAGGAGAGATGCGACAGAGCAGAATCACCAGGAAATTCCAACATTGTTTCCAACATTGTAGAGACCACTACAGGAATTGACTCACCGACTAACTCTGGGAGCTCACATGATAGAAGCACAGAAAAAACTCCTTCTTCAATCCGGTGGGCTGATCAGTTGGAAGAGGAAGAGCAGGAATGGGAAACAGTGACTTCAAAACAAAAGAAGGGTTCAAAAAATCAAAACAAGACAGAATTTTCCAAAGCTCGTGCAAAAAGAGCCATTAAACCGCCGGCCCGCTTCCAATGACTGTCATCTATTGGAATTGCAGGGGGATCCTGAACGTGGACACCCAGAGGTATGTTTATAACTTATGCAATACTCATAAGCCGGATTGGCTCTGCATTGCGGAACCAATGGGAAATTTTAGCTCTATTGACAGTCGCTATTGGAGGAACCTTGGAATGACTCTCTTTGCTGAGAACCAGGGTAGCAATTCAACACTTTGGTTATTTAAATCTGATAGAATTACTTACCCTGCATCGATCATCATAAGCCGTGATCAATTTATCTTAATCCAATGTCTTCTTATGGGACAAGTTCATCAGTTTTGCTTCGTGTATGGCAGCGTCTGGGCTAACAGACGGAAAATTATGTATAAGGAAATTGCAGATCTCCGTGCAGGTGCTCAGGGAAATTGGTTTGCGATTGGTGACTTCAACGCGGTTCTGGGTGCTCATGAAAAGACGGGCAGGACACCTGCACCACGACCCTGCAGAGAATTTAGAGCTTTTCTTGATGAAGGAGAATGGCGTGATGTCCAGGCGTTGGGTTCTTTCTTTACCTGGTCTAATAGTAGACATGGTCAATCTCGAGTGGAGAGGAGACTTGATAGGGCTATTGTTTCAGGCGAGTTTGCAGAATTATGGAATTATAGCTGTACCGTTTTAACCAGACACCACTCTGACCATCACCCCCTGCCTTTTCGGTTTGATCAAGGTGCCAAAATACCGGCCCGCTTTCGCTTCCAATCAATGTGGGTGACACACCACGGTCTGTGGGAAGTAATAAAAAAATTCTGGGACGACAACAACCCTGCAATGGGACCGATGCAGTTACTCTGTTTTAAATTACGGGGTCTCCGTTCTGTCCTTCGGCAATGGAATAAAGATGTGTTCGGGAATCTTGATAGGAATATTGCGGTCAGCCAAGCCTCTCTAGACTCCATACAGTTAGAGATACATAATTCAGGTTTCACATATGACCTTCACAAGCAGGAACTGCTAGCTCATGATTTACTTGACCATCATCTGCTTAAAAAAGAGATTTATTTGAAAGAGAGTAGTCGTGTGAAATGGTTGGAAGCTGGGGATAGGAACAACTCTTTCTTTCACAGAATGGCCAATCAGAGACGAGCAACGGCATGTATCTCTTCTTTGACCATCGAGGGCAAAATCTGTACTGATAAGGATCAAATTGCTATGCACATCACCGATTATTTTGGCAATCAGTTCAAAAATCCGTTGGTGGAGCCAGCGAATCTCTCAATTGTCCATGAGATCATCCCGAACTTGGTCACACCGGAGATGAATGCAGAGTTACTGCGCTGCCCGCTAAAAGAGGAAATTAAGATGTCAGTTGACAGTATGAGTGCGGAAAGCGCCCCCGGGCCAGATGGATTCACTGGGAAATTTTTTCAGGTTTATTGGGACATTGTCGGTGCAAATTTTTGTCAAATGGTGCAATGGTTCTTCCACACAGGAATAATCAGTACAGGTCTGAACTCAAATATCATGGCCCTTATCCCCAAGACTGCGGATGCTGTGAGCATTGCCCAATACAGGCCAATCGTGATGAGCAACTTCGGTTTCAAAATCATCTCGAAAATATTAGCTGACAGATTAACAATAGTGGCTGGCTTGATAACCTCTCAGAACCAATTCGGTTTCATCAAAGGACGGAATATTCATCATTGCATCGCCTTGGCTTCGGAAGGGATAAACAATCTGCAAAAAAAGAGCTTTGGGGGGAATATAAGTCTCAAAATTGACATCTCAAAGGCGTTTGACACCCTGGACTGGAATTTTATCTTAACAGTGCTCGAAGCTTTTGGGTTCTCCTTGCAGTTCCGTGATTGGATGCTGAACATTCTCTCCTCCGCAAGGATTTCTATTATCACAGGAGCTGGCATTAGAGGATACTTCCCCTGCTCTCGGGGTGTGCGTCAGGGGGATCCCCTTTCTCCAATCTTGTTCAGCCTAGCAGAGGATTTTTTGAGCAGGATATTGACTCGGTACACTGAAAGAGGGGAGCTAATTCCTTCTGCTTACTCTAGCAAATGCAACATGCCAACTAATCTTATGTACTCTGACGATATTCTGATATTTTGCAAAGCCTCAATTTCTAACGTTCAGATCTTGAGATCAATCTTCGACCTCTATGGCAATATCTTGGGTCAGATGGTGAATTGGAGCAAATCCGAAGTGTTTTTTGGGGATAGCATTACACAACGGCGTCGAAACAGACTTGCAGGGATCACGGGTATCAGATCTGGCAAACTCCCCTTACTGTATTTAGGGGCTCCGCTGTTTGTTGGGGCTCCTAGAGCTCGTTTTCTCTCCTCCACAGCAGATAAAATTACAGATAAATTTTCCAGGTGGAAAGGCAGTGCGCTGTCTATGGCGGGAAGGCTTACTTTAATCAAGACGGTAATTACGGGCTCTCTAACTCACACCTTTATGTTATACAAATGGCCATCCAGCTTAATGAAACGTCTTACCAAATATATGAGGAACTTTCTCTGGTCGGGATCAATTACTGAAAGGAGGCTTGTTATCCCTTCCTGGGACTCCTGCACTAAATCACTAAAGGAAGGAGGTCTATGTATTAAAAAACTTGAGATTTGGAATATGGCGCTCACGGGGAAGCTTGCTTGGGGAGTGTTGACTGAGGATTCTTTATGCTTCAATACCTTACGATCTCGTTTCATAAACTTGGCTGGCTTACCAAGGAAGATCCCTGCCCTCTCTTCGGTTTGGTGTTCTATCAAAAACGTCTACAACACTCTGAGAGATAACTGTTGTTGGCTACTGGGCACGGATACGAATCTCTCCTTTTGGAATGCCGAATGGATTATCCCAACCATTGCTGATCAGATGGGGATTAGTAGATCTGAAAGAGCCAAATTCCGCGATAGCACGAGAGATTTCCGTTTTGATGACCGATGGACAAACATGCCGGATTTAAGCACGGAAACCGCAGAGGCGGTAAATCTGATTAGCGGAAGTGGAGATCACAAAGATAAGTGTTATTGGCGACGTGCCTCAGATGGTATTTTCACGGTTAAGCTCTTCTATAAATGGCTGCAGAACCCGCCACAGAACTGTACGATTAATCTGATATGGCAACCGACTATCCCCCCATCGCACTCTTTAACTCTTTAGCGAGCTTACATGGGGAGGCTCCCCACGCATGACAGTTTGAAATCAAGGGGAATGGTGATCGTTTCCCGCTGCTGTTACTGTTTGGTGCAGGAGGAAAGCCTTGAACATCTAATGATAAGATGTAAATATGCAAAGCAGCTTTGGCAGGGCATTGCTACACTGTTTGGGAGGCGGCTTCGATATGATGATGATTTTCGTGATTTTGTGGATCAGGCACTAAAGATGAGGTTCAGCCCGCAGATAAAAAACCTCTGGATAAGCGCGATTGTTCATGTAGTTTGGGTCATGTGGAGAGTTAGGAACGACTGTTTCTTTAACAATGTTATACCCAATATTCATGTAATGTTCAGGTCTCTATGGTATCAAATAAGGCACGCTGATCACTTTGAGAAAGGCTCTGTTTGGAATGCAACGATCGAGAGGAAGATTCTTTACTCGCTGGCCCTCAAACCTAGACTTCAGAAAGCTCCGAAGATCATTCCGGTCAAATGGCAACCGCCACCAACGGGCTGGATAAAGGCGAATACAGACGCCTCGGTCATGAACACAACGGCCGGATGTGGGGGAATATTCAGGGACAGCTCAGGGAAGATGGTGGGAGCTTTCACTTTTCCAACAGCAGCGCCTCTTGCACACATTGCAGAGCTAAAGGCGGCAATCGCGGCAATCTCTTACGCTTATAATCAGGGTTGGAATCGGCTTTGGATTGAAAGCGACTCGTCATATGTCATTACGATCATGCGGTCACGCACGAGCAGGGTTCCGTGGGAGTTAATTACTGCATGGTCAGATTCTAACAAGAAATTGAAGAAAATGCAAGTGTCCTTCTCCCACACTTACCGGGAAGGTAATCAAGTTGCCGACCGTCTAGCGAACTACGCCCGCAACAATACAGGAGAGCGTTGGTGGGATGCCCCTCCAGTTTTTTGTAAATTTCTACTGGCAGACAACAGCTCTGGTCGAGCCTCTTATAGGTTCAACTAATTTTTGTCATCATTCTTTATTCTGTTTAGCTCTGTAATTTTTTGACTTTCCTCTTAATAAATCGGGTCGGAGCATTCGCTCCCTCCTCATTTCCATCAAAAAAATAATCCAATTGACACATGATTACTCCTAAGTCCTACATGACATCTACATAAAAATAGATATTCAGATAAGTTAAAGTGATGATCATGAATCCATACAAAATCAGCTTGAGGGCTAATAACCTCTATAACCGGATGTGCAAAAAATTTATTGGCAGAAATATATGCTTGTCCCACCAACTTGTCAAAATGATCACCGTGATAAGGGGACATAGTGAATCCTCATCCAAGCTAAATGACCACTGGCTCTAATTTGAATCTTTATAAGCATCTGAATCTCCATTATTTTGTGCATCACCACCACATGTTTCAAACACAATTCTGGGAGCAGTCATCACCGTCTTAATCTCCTTGCTTCGGATTCCTATTATTTAAAGGGAGGATGCAAAATAAGAATCAAAATCTAAAAAGTAGATTACATTTTTTATTATAAGAAAACAACTGGAAATAATGAACAAGAGAAGGATATCAATGATTTTATTCACATTTAGTAACATAGGTTGCTTATATTTTCAAAACAGCTAGTCCTACATTTATACCAACTAAATTCGATTTTTCAGTAAGGAACGCAACTTAAATGGCAGTAATATTAGATGAACATAAATATATTGCACATAAAATCTTTCTCATTAGTGTTTCCGTTCCAGTTTCTTTTCTGTTTCCTAGCTATATTTTTAGAAATAAAGATTCTCTTGTGTCCTTTTCCATCTCTATGCAACATATCATATATATAACCCTCTAATCAACAAATGCACTATATTTACTTGGAAACAATGGAAATAGATTAAGATGTTCAATAGAATTAAATGCAATGAACATATATTATAATCCAAAGGCTTGCAGCAAAGACACGAGTTTAACAGCAAAGATAATGTTCTAAACACTGATTATATACATATTAGATTAGAGAGCATCCCATTAATACATATAAGTTTGGAATATTTATACATTTATTCGTCTTGCAAGGATGTTGTTCATTCTTAAAAAGCAGAAATTCAGAACAAGAGGCTATGATGGAATTGTTACTGGAGGAGATTGTGACAGAAATTCTATTAAGGTTGCATGTGAAATCTCTTTTGAGATTTAAGCATGCTTCATATTCATGTCTTTTTACAAAGAAGATTATGATAGCAGTATACCTGAAGGATTTGATTTTCCATATAATTTTTTTTGGTGATGAAAAGCTGATTCCTGTCAGTGTTTCTAAGTCGTGTGATGGATTAATAGAGATCAAAGGCCCATGTGAGTATAAAATAATACAATCTCCATTTGAAATATTTGAAATCAATGGAGATTGTATTATCTTATACTCATTTGGACCTTTGATCTCTAAGGAAGCATATTAATCCATCACAAGAGTTACAAAGGCTGACACAAATCCACTTTTCATGATAAAAAAAAACTCATATGGAAAATCAAATCCTTCAGTATGTATAGTGCCATCATAATCTTCTATGTACAAAAGACATGAATAGAAAGCATGCTTAAATCTCAAAAGAGATTTCCGAGGCAACCTTAATAGAATTTATGTCACAATCTCCTCCGGCAGCAATTCCCCCATAGCCTCTTGTTCTGAACTTCTCCTTTTTTTATCCATTTCGCCTTTGGCAACCAAATCAACATCTGCACATCTTAAAAAGCATATGTATTTGATGTTTTTCCTCTTTACCTTCCATTTGATTCTGCCTCTTTTTCCAGAGCATTCCAATCAATGGACTCTCTTATTTCATCTCCAACCCTTCTACTTTTGGCTTTTTTTTTATGCAGTTGCTGCTTTCTGCAATATCTTCTTGTTTTCCCTGACGGTTTTGGTAACTTAATATTTTGCTGCAGGTTCTCAACAATGGTGAGGTCTTTGACAATCCTATTGCCATGACTAGGAACTTCATGTAGTTCCTTCAAGCCTTCATCAAGAGTTCCATAAAAGTATTACATCTGTTTAAACATCTATCTTTGTGTCCATCAATAGCATTTTTTCTTGGTTGTCTGACAATGATTCCTTTATGTCAGGAGTTTAGAAGAAAATTAAAGTTAGTATGTATTTTAACATAAATTCTATTATAAACCACCTGGACTAATAAAAAAAATGGATGCATACCAATTCATGGGAGATTGTTTGCCACTCACTTCTAGGAAGCTTCTGATATTTGGTTTGAAGAAGCATTGTCCATTCCAGTCTCAGATCCCTAAATTATTTTAAAACAAGTTTTTAGTTTTGAAAACTTAAATTGACATTGTCCTTGAGCTTTTTCTTTCCGTCATAACCTGTAGCAAGAATCACAACATCAACTTTCAATTAGGAGCATCAGATTTCAGATTAATGATAAAATAAAAGTCCATACTTTTAAGTTCATGGTTGTATAGACTTTGAATCTAAATGTCCATACTTTTAGAGATATAAAAGCTACTTTCGAAAACTTAAGTTCTACAAAAAAACAAAAGCTAAAAGGCACAAGATCAAAAACTTCATTTGCAACAATTTTTTTTAGTTATAACATATTCAATTAATTCTTAAACTATTTTTGAATTTAACATCATATGATTCTTAATGCATCCGAAGAACACACTATTTAAATATTCAATCAATATGCCCCTTCTCGTACACTCCCTATTTCATTAATAACAATCAAGTTAGGATTAGGGTTTATCTTCTCCAGAAAGTGGCGTAATCAAATCTATAGAAATCAATGGTTAGAATTAGGGTTTATCTTCTCTATCAAGTTAGCATTTCAACAATGCTTTTAGGATCTGATCTCTAACTGCTCGTTCGTTGGGTAAATTTCCAAATCTGAATCAAGCTTAATTCGGTGGAAACCCTTCCTTAAGAAAGAAGGGAGGAGCATCAAGTGATGGTTATGAACCCTACAAAATCATCTTCCGGATTAATAACCTCCATAACTTTATCTGCTAAAATATTATTAGCAAAAAAGGGTTGTGTTTGTTTATAGGTGAATTGAGCAACTGTAACTTCTTTATGTATTTTTGTTTTTTTGTTGCTCACTAATCTATATGTATTTTGATCCTATCTTTTTTTTTTTGCAGGAAACTATCTTGCTTAACAAATCAAATTACTGCTTACAATTGTTTATGGTAATCTTTACACTTTTTCTTTGTTGGGTTTTATGTTTTAATGGCAATTCTGAAGATATAATGAGTTTTGCCGCTACCCTATCTTATTATATGTGTTTACAAATGGTGTATCATTATTAATCTTTCTTTAATTACTTGTTTACTATAGTGGTTTTTTTAAAATGATTATGCCAAAAGGTGAGAATTTGAGGATTGTAATTGTGATTTCAATAGATCTATTGTTAAATGTGTTTGCTTATGAGTGGCTTACATAAGCTGTCTGATGTGTTCTATGATGATATGATATGATTATTTGAAACCCTATATGTTTGTTTTAAACTGGATATGCTAATTTTTGTTATTAGATGTTGCTCTCTGGTGTGTTTTTCTATATAACCTAGCTATTTGATGTGTCCGGATGATATGATTACTTGAAATTGAAACCATAGGTTTGCTTATGCTTTTTTTTTTGTTATGATAAGTTTTTTGATACAAATCAAGATTGTTTGTTATTTGCTGTGATGAGACTATGCTGGTGATGCTTGATCTGAATATTATCTAAATTTCATCAGACAAATATCTTTGTTGTAATTTCATTCATTTCCAACTAGTTGAGATTGCGGCTTTGGGAGTAACCATTTTTAGCTTAATTTGCAATGGAGAAAATTGCAGAGTCCAAATCGTGTTTGTTCATTTAGTAAAACATTAGCAATTGTTCATTTTAGTTTGGCAATGCTAGATATTTCTCTCAAAATACTAATTTGTTGTTTGTAACAAATTATCACGAAGTTGTTGGCGTCTGATTTTCTGAAATGGTATTATTGTTTTGCTTCAATTCAGTTGCATACTTTTAGGCAGATTGATTCAACTCATGTACTTTTTATGCTTCTCCTGTATTCTTGTTTGGTATTTTCTGGTAGTAATTCATTGTATTTGTAATGACTATATTATATGGGTACTTTAATTGTTTGATCAACACCGAATGAATTTAAATCCATTGAACATCTTAATCTATTTCCATTGTTTCCAAGTAAAGAGAGTGAATTATGAGATGAACATTTTTGAGGATTATATATGTGCTATGTTGCACTGAAACTGAATTTGAAACGAAATGCTAAAAAGCTAAGGAGGAAGAGTTCAACATAGTTTATAAAAATGTAACTTGCTGGAAAAGAAAAATGTCTCCATCTGAATAGGAAATGGAAGGATGATTTGAGCCATGTTAGGAATTCAATTCTTACGTTCACTGGCTTTTTAGATGCTTAATTAATTCCGATTTAGGAAAACTTATGCGCAATAATCAGTGATTCATCAGAGAAAGAGAAAGGAATTCTTGTTAGAATATTTTAGATTCCATTGAGACAAGATGAAGATAATAATTAATTAATTAATTATAAAACAGATGAAGAAATTAATTCTGTTTTTATGGTTGTTTCGTCTTTGATCTACATGTTATAGTCATGAACTGGAGACCTTTTTTGGTTAATTTGAAAAAGTTTAAGATTGATGTTGGTTGAAGTTGATATGTTCCCGTACATGATGAAATCTAACTCGGTCGAGGGCATTTCTTAAAAGCAAATGCCTTTATGTGGATGTCTTAGATTATCCATTTGTTTTATTATAATTAAAACCGCATCCTGCTTTTAGATCGTGATCCTTATTTTTGCATCCCGTCCGTAGTTAGTGGAAATCCAAAGCAAGGAGATTCAGATGGCGATGATTGCTCAAAGTTTTTTTTCCTAAAAAAGATGGACGGAGCAATGGAGATTCAGATGCTCCATCATCTGGTTGCTGCAAGAAGAAATGGTGGTCATCCAGCTTTAATGTCCAATATGTGCCTTGACAAGAGTGATGGCTTTGACAAGTTGTTGTGGCAAGCATATGTTTCTGCTAATAAAATTTTTGCACATAGGGTTATGAAGGTTATTAATCTTGAAGATGCTTTTGTATGGGTTCATGACCATCACTCTATGGTCCTCCTTACATTTTTGAGGAAGTGTTCCTACCGAGTTGAGCTTGGTTTCTTCATAAGTAGTTCATTTTCCTCGTCGGAAATTTATCAAACTCTACAAGTTAGAGACGAGATTATGTAAGCATTGCTCAATTCTTTGATATATTAGTGGAATAAAATGAAACTAATTTTGTTCTAAATTAGTAAATGAATATGTTGTTCTAGACATGTGCACCCCAGTGATGTTCAATTTCCAATTCCAAATGATTATTTGGAGTTTCTCATATTTGGAGTTTGCCCTCAAATTCCATTATTAGCGAACTAAGAGTAGTTTAAGCTTCCCTATAACTTGGTCGCCAGATTAAAGAAAATTAGGGATAAGATATGTTTTTTTCCTGCCACGGGCTCCACTCTTTCTTCTAAAAACAATGGGATACTGACAGCACCAAAGAAATCTTATTTTTAGATTTAGTTTCAGACAAATCAATCTACTCAATCTTATAATTAATAAATTTTAACAACTTTTTTAATTGCAATATCCTTTCAAAAACCGAGCACAAACATAGTATGCATATCATGTGATTTTATTTTGTTTAATCCATTATTTTTCTCAATTAAGTACTTATAAGCCTAACTCCTTCCAAAGTCGTTGAAAAAAATAATGATTTTGTCCTTATCTTATAAAACAAGTTAATTTTGTCCATTCATAATTTTTTTGTGATTTTTATTTTGATAATAGAAAATTTGATTTAATTTTATCATTTTCAAAATAATTTCGAATAAAACGTGTCCACGAAATTTATTAGAAAATGATAAAATTGAACCAATATTTTACCGTAAGGATAAAAATTAAGTCATTTTATAAAATGAGAGGGAGAATCCTAATAACCTGAAGATTAAAAGTGAGGTTTTCCTAAAAATAAATTTGATCCAAATTAAAATCATATATGACTCGACAACACCACAACTAATCGATACTATCCCGATTAGGTTAATACGAGATTGATATCAAATTTTTTGGGTTGGAGTACGGTTTAATCATTTCGACACTAATTCGAAATTGACACGACATGATCACAATACAAACTCAATAATTGCAACATGTAATATTTATGTTGTAAGTTTTTGTACATTTTTTTATTGGGATAAGGGTCAAATTTAACCATAACGCTTCAATCAAAGTGCATATTTAGCCCCTAACATATGAAGTGATGCAAATTAAATCCTAATTTTTTCAAGCAAGACCAATTTTAGCCAAGCGCTGTTGAAAATTTAAAAAGATTGGTTTACTGTTATTTAATTGTCACATCATATCTTGCAAATAAGTTTGTCAATAAATCGAAGCAGTTTCATATATTTTTTAATTGTTGTTTATAACTATATTAATAACACTGTAATATTTTACACAATTTGATAAAAAAAGTTGTGATTAATTTATATTTAGCAGATTTAGTTTTTATCATTTTAGCAGAATTTTACAATGTTTTTTTAGTAATAAACTAATAACCTAAAGTGGTAGTAAAATACTAATAAAACATGTTTTTTCTAATTTTCGATAACGTAGGAATAAAATTGATCTTACTTGGAAATATTAAATTTGCACCATTTTGTACGTTAAGGTTAAATCAACACTACACTTAAAAATATTAGGGTTAAATTAAAGACTAATATTTGGCCCAAACTCTTGCAGTGAGATACACCCTGTGTCACATGTAAAAAAATAAAATAAATTATAGGTAAATACTTATGAACTTTTAAAAATTTAGAGAACAATTGAAGTTTTGAGGCTTTCGAATTTAATTATATAAAGATAGAAGTTATTAAATGCAATTGGACAAAAATAGGAGGTTATTAAAGATAATTACACAAAAATAAAGGGTGTAATTTAGAACTTTAAAACTTTAGTGAGTAAGTGAGGTTTGAGAGTAAGGGATGACATCACCTATATAACTGGACTTACACCTTTGCTCTTCTCAATGGCCGAATAGAAATTAGGGTTACCCAATGTATCTCCTCTTTGAGATCTGAATAGCAGATAGCCCTTATATCTTCTCCAGAAAGTGGCGTAATCAAATCTATAGAAATCAATGGTTAGAATTAGGGTTTATCTTCTCTATCAAGTTAGCATTCAACAATGCTTTTAGGATCTGATCTCTAACTGCTCGTTCGTTGGGTAAATTTCCAAATCTGAATCAAGCTTAATTCGGTAGAAACCCTTCCTCAAGAAAGAAGGGAGGAGCATCAAGTGATGGTTATGAACCCTACAAAATCATCTTCCTGATTAATAACCTCCATAACTTTATCTGCTAAAATATTATTAGCAAAAAAGGGTTGTGTTTGTTTACAGGTGAATTGAGCAATTGTAACTTCTTTATGTGTTTTTGTTTTTTGTTGCTCACCAATCCATATGTATTTTGATCATGTCTTTTTTTTTTGCAGGAAACTATCTTGCTTAACAAATCAAATTACTGCGTACAATTGTTTATGGTGAATCTTTGCACTTTTCTTTGTTGGGTTTTATGTTTTAATGGCAATTCTGAAGATATAATGAGTTTTGCTTATGAGTGGCTTACATAAGCTGTCTCATGTGTTCTATGATGATATGATTATTTGAAACCCTACAAGTTTGTCTTAAACTTGATATGCTAATTTTTTTTATTAGATGTTTCTCTCTGGTGTGTTTGTTTATGAGTGCATTATATAACCTATCTAATGTGTTAGGGTGATATGATTACTTGAAATTGAAACCACAAGTTTGTTTATGCTTCTTTTGTTATGATATGTTTTTTGACACAAATCAAGCTTGTTTGTTATTTCTTATGATGAAACTATGCTTGTGACACTTGATCTGAATGTGAGAAAATGGCTTTGTTTTGAAGAAAATGAATTTGATTGGTGGGGGTGTATTTGTTATTAGGGACTTTGCTCTTAAGAGCTCTTTTCCTATCCCACGTGGAAAACTTACCAATAGTTGAAAGAGTATATATAGAGTTGGGTCTCACAAGCCTTTAAATTTTGTTTAGTAGGTTTTGGCAAATACACCACATGCATGCATTGCAATTTTAGGAGTAACAATTTTTAGCTTAATAAAGCATTAGCAATTGTTCATTTTAGTTTGGCAATGATCAGGAAGTTGTTGGTGTCTGATTTCTGAAATGGTATTATTATTTTTCTTCAATTCAGTTGCCTACTTTTAGGCAGATTGATTCAACTCATGCACTTTTTATGCTTCTTCTTTATTCTTGTTTGATATTTTCTGGTAATAATTCATTGCATTTGTAATGACTATATTATATGTTTTTTTAATTGTTTGATCATCACCAATAAATCATCTACCAATAAAATTATGAGACGATTTTACTCTCTTATTCTTGTTTGATTGCCTTTAAGCTCCCCCGAACTTTCAAAAGTTCTAAATGGTCTCTTATTCTTGTTTGATTGCATTCAATAACCCCTTATTTCTGAATAGAATCTTTTGGATGTAGAAAGTTAGATACATGCTCGGCCACATGTAAAAAAAAACTTCAAATATATAAATAATTATGAACTCTTGTGATTTCATGGGGATAGTTGAAGTTTTGAGATTATACAATTGGACAAATATAAAGGTTATTGAATGGCATTGGATAAGAATATAATGTTATTGAATGTAATTAGATAAGAATAGAGAGTAATTTAGCACTTTTAAAAATTTAGAGGGTTGTTGGAATGTATGAAACTTATTATTTGATACTGATTAAATATCTCAAACAAATGGTCTCGCCTATATAACTTTACTTACTTCACAACTTTGGTTTTCTCCGTCCCTCTCTTCTCTTCTCTGTAAATGTGTGTGCATTCTAATGATACCTCCCCCGATAGATCTCAAATCTGGAAAGTTGTTGTGATCTCAAATCTATGAAAACCAATTAAATGAGCATTCAACAATGCCTTCAGAATCTCATCAAGTGATGGTCATGAACCCTGCAAAATCATCTTGACTATTAATAAACTCCATGACTTTATCTGCTAAAATATTATTAGCACAAAGCACTATATTTGAATTGGCCAATTCCAAGTTATTTTTGACTTTTTGTTGGCATTTACTATTTGTTGCTCATTGGATTTTGATTCTATAATGAATTATTTTTTTTTGCAGGAAATATTTTGTTTCCGAGCAACTAGTTAAAAGCTATTGAATTTTAGAAGCATAATTCTTTCTGGTAAATCTTTGGACTTTTCACCTGTTGAATTTTAGGGTTCAATGAGAATTGTGAAGATTATACACCTAATCTATGCTATTGGGAAATATGCTTATCTAATATTAGTTGAATGCTAGGAACGACATCACTATATTCCATGAATTACTGGTAATGAGGTTTGGGGCTTACTAATTGTTTTCTAACCGTCAAAAAAGATTCTCTGTAATTATAAATATAATCATAATTTTTGTGGAATAGTAATAGTCTTCCAATTCAATTGAATTTCTAGTTTGAAAACTTTATTTGTTTATAACCAATTATAATTCAATTTAATTAATTGTCATAGTAAAATTCAATTAATTATTTTGTAAGTGTAAAAAGAAGACTATAATTAAAATGCATAGTCCGTTGGTTCTGGCTGGTCAGGAAGAGATTCACATAGGGACTAATGTTATTTGGAAATTACTTTCTATATGAGCTAGCATGCGGGCTTCCAGTGGTAGTTGTGAGAGTCTTATACTCCATCGTTCCACAATACATGTCTTTCTAGAGAATTTTTTTTTGTTCCACAATACATGATATTTTGCTTCAATTTATGCACATTAATTTGCTTTGACCAAATATACCCCTATTTTAGTTGACTTTTTGCCTTGGGAATAGATAAAGTTACTAATAGATGCAGTTAATATAAGGTAACAAAGTCTCTCACTTAAAATTAATTGCATTTCTTAATTAATGTGCATTAACCTTAAAAGGGATGTATTTTGGAACAGAGGGAGTACTTGTCATAGAAGCTTCACAAACTCCTTTTATTAGTTCAGGGATGCAAAATCACCAGATAGTCACAAGTCTTCGAAATAGGTACATTGGAAGTATCAATCCATGAAAAACAATAATATAAAGAAGTGATTATAGTTCATGTTCGGATGTGAAAACCACTGGTACCAAAGAAAATGACACTTTCTTAATGCATATTTATAAATTGGAAACATCTAACAGATAAATACCTATAAGTTGAACAAGCATGTGAGAGTTTTTCTGGAGGTAGTCAAAGGGTCAGATTTGAATCTTACAATACTTCCTACTATCTTTTCTTCAAATTTTCTGAATCCTCAGAAGCTCCTGAACTAAACTCTTTTTCAAATAGATAAGTTTAATATTATCAGGAATAATGGCAGACTAATAGCAAATTCAATTTTGACTGTTGTTCGCTGTTTGAAATTAATTGCATTAGTGTTAATGAATATCTCCTTGCCTTTGTTCTTTATTTGTTCAGAAAACTACCAACAAATAAAGAACAAAGGCAAGAAGATACCCATTAACACTAATGCAATTAATTTCAAATAGCGAACAACAGCCAAAATTGAATTTGCTACCAATCTGCCATATTCTTGATAATATTAAACTTATCTGTTTGAAAAAGAGTTTAGTTCAGGAGCTTCTCCGGGATTCATAAACATTTGAAGAAATGATAGTAGGAAGTACTGTAAGAGTCAAATCTGACCCTTATGACTACCTCCAGAAAAACTCTCACATGCTTGTTTAAGTTATAGTTTTTTTTATTTGCCAGCTGTTTACTATTTATAAATATGCATTAAGAAAGTGTCATTTTTCTTTGGTACTAGTGGTTTTCACATCCGAACCTGAACTATAATCACTTCTTTATATTATTGTTTTTCCTGGACGTTGGGATAATAATTTGAAGTCAACATCCGAATTCCATATGTATATGGAGCAAATGCAACAAGTCTTGGAAAAAGCTGGGATGTCCTATCATGCGAAAGAGCAGGCTTATCAAAACTCGAGTATCCAACAACAAATGTTTCTTAGCGAGTTCGATCATCAGAATAACATGGTTCATAATTTGCACAAGGCGAAGATGGAGGAGCAACAAAGAAGACATATGGAGACTTCTAGGCTCAAACACGAACTATACATGACGAGAAATCTCTTAGATGGCTATGAAAAAGCTTTGAATGAGACAACTAAAGAATTCACCGAGTATAGAAAGAAATGCCATTTGCATGAAGAACCAATTTACATGGATACAGGGTCTGGTGGTCCTGTTTTGAGCACGAGTGAACCGGAGAAGTTGCCTTTTAAAGAAGAGATGATACAATGTCACAATGTGCTCCAGCTGAAGAACAAGATATGACAGAATGTACTCCATCCGAAAAACAAGTTACTGAACAATCTATTTAACTGATACAACTTTATGTTTTAAGTGAAATTTGGTGGAAATTTCTTAACTTTGTTTTAAACATTGTTGCTATGCTAATTTTTGTTATTAGACGTTTCTATCATAATTAGTTTGTCTATGATAAAACTATGCATGCGATGCTTGAAAGGTAACTTGATTTGTAACTATATGAGATGTTTTTAATTGAAATTCTTTGATCCATCACTGATAAAGAGAGTCAATTAAATTCCATTTGACATCTTAATGTATTTCCAACGTTTCCAAGGAAAGAGAGTGAATTTATAGATGAGCATTTCTGAAATTGCATTCTTTTAAGGGCATATATGAAGATTCACTGAAGGGAACACTATCTGTTTGCATAACGGTACCAATATATTTTTTACTAGGAAGAACCATCATATCTTTAACTGTACATGGAGCACTGTTTGTATATGTGTGTTTGTATAACTATATACTTATTTACCATATGAGTACAAAAGCAATCCAATATATTAGCTAATATCTATTAGCTACCAGCAAAATTGTAAAAATAACTGAACAAGTATAGTATTCTAATGGAATCTAATGTATTATTCCTATGGTCGCATGGCATTTGATAATATGAACATAAAAAAAGTGACTTTACATTTGTGCATACACATTGTTTCAGCTTAATACATTTGTTTCCTCTTTATTTGGCTCAAAACCTTAACTGCTCCCACATTTGTTGCCTCTTTATTTGTTGCCCTTTGCCTCAATTTTTAAAAGTTCCTAATGACCCACATTCATATCTAATTTCATCCAATACCCTCTATTATTGTTAGAGAAGTAACTAAAAACATTAGTATAATTTTTTGTTGTATAAATGAGAAAGTTGAGTTACAAGATTATATGTTTATATTATTATAACTTTAACCCAAACATTTTAAGAAAAATGCACATATAGCCTTTCCAAGTAAGATCAATTTTAGCTCTACCTTACTGAAAATTAGAAAAAACTGAATTAACTAATATTTGTCAATCACTTAAAATCTTCCAAATATCATCTAATGCAATGATATAAACCTTTTCCTAAAAAAATGAAAAATACCGTGTAACTTTAAAATTTGGGAAAAAAGAAAAAAATAATCATAAAACATAACAATATTATTATCTAAAATTTGCCATGACCCTTTTAGATGTAAAATTGCTAATTAAAATTTATATTCGATGTTAATTTTTATTTATTTTTAACAGATAATACAACTAATCAATAAAATATTATTCATATATGAAAAAATTATTATATATGCACCTATTTTTTGGCGCACCTAGGCGACCGCTCTATTCCTAAAGGCAGAGCTGGCGCTGCTTATATCTCAATAGAATTTTCGGGATGTAGAAAGTGAAAGACACTTTGCCACATGTAAAAAAAACGCAAAATATATAAATACCAGGGTAAATAATTATAAGGTTTTTATGTATTTACTTAACACGCTAGTAAATCCATCATATTATTATAAGTTCCCTAAGTTTTATCTTAATCAATTCTTTAGTCTTTACATTTGTTTTTGTAAATGAAAGTCTAAAATTGCCTCTAGTTATATACATAAAAAAAATTTATCTTTTAGTTTCAAATTTAATCTAATTAATTTTAAAGAAGTTTTGGAACTACATATACACCAAAATTAATATACTTGAAAAAATGTATTATTAATTTTTTCAAATTGTAATTATTTTTTAATATAATATCTTTAAACCAATATTAAATATTATTATAAATTTTTTAACATCATATTTTTTTTTCTTCATTCATAAAATTTATTTATGTGTTTTTGTTTTTTTTTGTTGCTAACAAACCC
Source organism: Euphorbia lathyris (assembly GCF_963576675.1). Taxonomy (NCBI): domain Eukaryota; kingdom Viridiplantae; phylum Streptophyta; class Magnoliopsida; order Malpighiales; family Euphorbiaceae; genus Euphorbia; species Euphorbia lathyris. The sequence continues at coordinate 3,879,990 of NC_088915.1, read as the reverse complement.
ACATGGATTTTGATTTTGTCTTAAATTTTTTTGTAGGCACCTATTTTTCTTAACCAATCGAGTTAGCCTTATGGTAAATCTTTGCACTTTTGCTTTGTTGGGTTTTATGTTTTAATGGAAATTCTGAAAACACTGTAATGATTCTTCAAAAACTAGCATATTACGTTGTCCTAAGAACTGAATAAATAGAAACAACCTTCAAATTCAGAGATAACCATGGATTAGACAAGATGATTAAAACGTGGGCAATATTGATACATTAACTCTAAACTGAAGTACAACCAAAGCCTGTAATCTCAACTACTTGGATTATTTATACCTTTGTTCATTCTAAGTGTCTTTATTATTTTGGCAACCTCATCAACATTTGCACATCTTGCATTCCCAATATAGTGAATCCATTGTATTTGGTGTTTTTTCTCTTTACCTTCCATTTGATTCTGCCTCTTTTTCCAATGTAGTGCATTCCCTTCATCTAGCTGTTGCTACTACTGCTTTGAATTACTCTGTTGCTGCTGCTGATGTAAAAATTACTCATGGAGGTGTTCTTTCGCCCAATATGACAGAGAAATCTATCCAGGATCATTTTTCCAAACAATGGTTGTTCATTTTCTGGCATTTTTTTTTTGCATCTTAACATCAACAACACCCACACCAATTAACTCAATGAAAAGAGTTGTAACTTCCTTCGTCACTGGAAAACCTCTTGAAAACGCCACGAACATAGTACGGTCATCTTCAGGGACGTTTTTGCAAGGATCCCAGTCCCATAATTCACGTGCACCCAAGTCAAAATCCACAGCGCTTGGGACAATGCTCATACTCCCGAACACTCGATGAGGAAAACTGGGAATTACTAGCGCTTCGCTTGAGCTTGACGATCCTAGAACATGTCGCAATATGTCAGTGAAAATTTTTTATGGCGGAACATTTATAAAGAAACTTCTTTCTCCACTATCCTAGCAGTGAGAGAGATTTCTGCTGACATTTCTAAAGGTAATGTGTTTGCATCAAGACTTTTCAGACATAAAACAGCCTCATCTGCAATGGCATTGAGCAAAATATCCTAGAGGGGGACGGGGTTCATAACAATACCCAAGAGTGTTCTAGATATTAAGTACTCTGTTGCTGCTGCTTCTCTAAACAAATTGATCAATATTAATTTTTAGGTACAGCACCATGGTTTTGTAGGATCAATCAACCAAAAATGCATCTAAACAACACAAGATCTCTAGAATGATTTTCTTTAAATAATGCATATTTAAAGAAGAAATTAGTAATTTAAACATAAACTTACTTGCAGTCTCATATCATCCTCGCTGTTAGAAGAGATTGTTTTCGCCGGCAACATTCAGCAATCACTGATAAAATATCCTTTTTTTGTTCTTGAGAAAGCCTGAAAGATCTTTGCTGTTCTCATGTTTCTTCACCATTGTTTTTCCTGCACATAGTTAAGGTTTTTCAGATTTTTGTGAATATTTTCCGTTCTTAACAACCCTAGCTATCTATAAAATAATGATTCTTATTACCTCTTTGATGTTGATTTCGATTTGATTTTATTTGTTGCCTGCCAGATCTGTTGAGCCGCTTTTTGTGGAACGTAAACCCTAATCCACAGCACATAAGATTGGAGATATCAATGTCTAATGCACAACCACATTTACAATATGCATTTATGTAGGTCAGGCTATTTGTATGGGATATTGAATTCATATCAAATAATAGGCATCATACATAAAACAACCCCTACATTTTTTAAGTTCTAAATTACCCTCTATTCTAATCTAATTACATTAAATAACCTTATAATCTTATACAATTACATTCAATAATCCATATTATTGTTCAATTGTATTTAATAATCTCAAAAATCTCATGAACTTTCAAAAGTTCATAATTATTTATATATTTGGCGTGTCTTTCACTTTCTACACCCAAAATATTATCTAAAAAATTCTAACAAGAATTCCTTTCTCTTTCTTTGATGAATCACTAATTATTGTGTATAAGTTTTCCTTAATCGGAATTAATTAAGTATCTAAAAAGCCAGTCAATGTAAGAATTGAATTCCTAATATGGCTCAAATCATCCTTCCATTTCCGGTACAAACGGAGACATTTTTCTTTTCTAGGAAGTTACATTTTTATATACTCTGTTGAACTCTTCTTCCGTAGATTTTCCGCATTCCGTTTCCGTGCAACATAGCACATATATATTCCTCAAAAATGCTAATCTCTAAATTCAATCTCTTTACTTGGAAACAATGGAAATAGATTAAGATCTTCAATGGAATTAAATTCATTCGGTGTTGATCAAACAATTAAAAAAGCTGATAATATAGTCATTACAAATGCAATGAATGATATCGGTTGAATCAATCCGCCTAAAAGTAGGCAACTGAATTGAAGCAAAACAATAATACCAATTGAGAAAATCAGGCACCAACAATTTCCTAATCATTTGTTACAAACAACAAATTAGTATTTTGAGAGAAACATCTAGCATTGTCAAACTAAAATGAACAATAGCTAATGCTTTACTAAATGAACAAACACAGATTTGGACTCTGCAATTTTCTCCATTGCAAATTAAGCTAAAAATAGTTACTCCCAAAGCCACAATCTCAACTAGTTGAAAATGCAGGAAATTACAGCAAAAATAATTGTCTGCTGAAATTTACATAATATTCAGATCAAGCATTAGCAGCATAGTTTCATCATAGCAAATAACAAACAATCTTGATTTGTATAAAAAAACTTATCATAACACCAGAAGCATAAACAAACTTGCGGTTTCAATTTCAAGTAATCATATCATCCTCACACATTAGATAGGTTATATAAACAAACACACTAGAGAGCAACATCTAACAAAAATGAGCATATCAAGTTTAAAACAAACTTATAGAACACATCAGACAACTTATGTAAGGCACTCACAAACAAACAAATTTGACAATAAATCTATTGAAATCACAATTACAATCCTAAAATTCTCACCTTTTGGCATAATCATTTTTTAAAAACCACTATAGAAAACAAGTAATTAAAGAAAAATTAATAATGATAGATCATTTGTAAACACATATAATAAGCTAGAGTAGTTGAAAAACTCATTATATCTTCAGAATTGCTATTAAAACATGAAACCCAACAAAGAAAAACGCAGGAATTTGATTTGTTAATAGTTTCCTGCAAAAAAAATTATTAAGATAGGATCAAAATACTGACCATCACTTGATGCTCCTCCCTTCTTTCTTGAGGAAGGGTTTTTATAGAATTAAGCTTGATTCTCTTTGGAAATTTACTCGAGGACAGAGCAGTTAGAGATAAGATCCTAAAAGCATTGATGAATGCTAACTTTCTAGAGAAGATAAACCCTAATCCTAAGTATTGATTTCTATAGAATTGATTATGCCACTTTCTGGAGAAGATAAACCCTAATCCTAACCGTATCCATAATTGATATATGGGCTATCTACTATTCAGATCTCACACAGGAGATATCTATGAACATTGGGTAACGCTAATTGCTATTCCGCGATTGAGAAGAGTAAAGGTGTAAGTCCAGTTATATAGGTGATGTCATCCCTTCCTCTCAAACTTCACCTACCCACTAAAGTTTTAAAGTTCTAAATTAGACCTTCTATTTTTGTCTAATTATCTTTAATAGCCTCATATTTTTGTCCAATTTTATCTTTATATAATTAATTTCAATAACCTCAAAATTTCAATTGTTCTCTAAATTCTTAAAAGTTCACAAGTATTTACCAATAAGTTATTTTCTTTTTGACATGTGACACATGGTGTCTCTCACTGTAACAGTTTGGGCCAAATATTAGTCTTAAATTTAACCCTAACGTTCTTAATTCTATTGTGATTTAACCTTAACGTATGAAATTATGCAAATTTAACTCTGATAGTAAGATCAATTTGAGTCATACCTTACGAAAATTAGAAAAAACATGTTTTATTAGTATTTTACTATCACTTTAGTTTATTAATTTATTAGTAACAAAACTATAAAAATTCTGCTAAAATGCTAAAAACTAAATCTGCTACATATAACTTAATCACAAATTTTTTATCAAATTCTCTTAAATATTTATAGTGTTATTAATATAGTTATAAGAAAAATAAAAAATATATATAACTGCTTCAATCTAACGACAAACTTGTTTGGAAGATACGACGTGATAATTAAATAACAGTAACCAGTCTTTTTGCATTTTCGACAGAGCTTGGCTAAACTTGGTCTTGCTTGGAAAAATTAGGGTTTTATTTGCATCACTTCATATGTTAGGAGCTAAATATGCACCTTGATTGAAGCGTTATGGTTAAATTTGACGCTTATCCCAATAAAAAAATATACAAAATTACAAAATAAATATTACATGTTGCAATTATTGAGTTTCTATAGGGATCGTGCCGTGTCAATTTCGAAGTAGTGTCAAAATTATTAAACCGTAATCCAACCCAAAAAATTTCATTTCAATCTCGTATTAACCTAATCAGGATGATATCGATTACGTGTGGTGTTGTCGAGTCATATATAATTTTACTATGGGTCAAAATTATTTTTAGGAAAACCTCAATTTTAATCTTGAGGTTATTGGGAATTTCCCTCTCATTTTACAAAAAGGCTTACTTTTAATCATTGCCCTAAAATATTGGTTCAATTTTATCATTTTCTAATAAATTCCGTGGAAACTTTTTATTCGAAATTATTTTGAAAATGATAAAATTAAATTAAATTTTCTATTATCAAAATAAAATTCACAAAAAAGTTTATGAATGGACAAAATTAAGCTGTTTTATAAGATAAGGACAAAATTATTATCTTTTTCAATAACTTTAGAAGGAATTAGCTTTATAAGTAGATTGATTTGTGTGAAACAAAATCCAGAAATAAGATTTGTTTGGTGCTGGAGAATTCTTCAATTCCACGATAACACCTGCTGGCCCATTCGCCGACTTCTTCAATGATTTGCAACATCGAAGGATTCCTAAACATTTGATGAACCTTTGGAGAGTGGCAATCATCACTTGCCCTTGGCTGATCCGGAAAACTCAGAACCATGCTTTTTTTAAAGATATCAATCCAAATTACTAAATCCCGGCTATGGCTCTCGGTTCGTGAGACTAGACATTTTGCTGACCCCGGAACCATTCGACAGCGGCCTGCCCCGAACATAATTATCGTTCGCTGGGTCCCCCGCCGGCGGGATGGACCAAAGCCAACACAGATGGATCCGCATCAGGCTCACCAGGTTTGGCAGGTTCAGGAGGCATTTTTCGACACCATAGAGGGTTCCCGAAGGGCTGTTTCGCCTTCCCCATTGGTGAATCCTTTGTGCATATTGCTGAGCTGGGGCTGTCATTTTCGCAATTGAAATCGCATGGGAAAAAGGGTGGCACCAACTATGGATAGAATCAGACTCTTCTTTTGTGGTAAGCATGTTAAAACAGCGTTCTTCGAAGGTCCCGTGGCTGATCCGACAAGCTTGGACGAGATTTTTACACTAATGCGCTAATATGGAGGTAATAATTACACATTTACAGGGAAGGAAACCGCTCGGCTGACTCTTTGGCACGCTTTGGAGCTTCATCCCCGTGATTAACCTGGTGGCACTCTGCCCCTGAATTTTGTCAATCTTTTATTTTTGACGATCTATGTAACGTTGGACATATCTGTTAGAAAAATGGCTTTGAAACTTTGGTGTGTTGAATAAAAATGGGTTTGAAAGTGTGGGGTATATTTGTCTTTAACCACTTTGCTCTCAAGAGCACTTTTACAATCTCACATGGGAAACTTATAACCCTTTGAGTGGGTATATATAGAGTTGGCCTTTAGAAGCCTTTAAATTGTGTTAAGTGGTCTCCGCCACGGCACAGTTCGATTTCCGATTTCCGTTCTTAATTTCAATTCGGTTTTTCTGTAACCCTCATTTGTTTCCTACAATATCCGTTCTGTTTTATCCTTTCTTTGTACTCTTTTGGATTTTTTAATATAATGGGCTGGGCAGTTTAAGCGGCTAGGGGTGCCAGCCTGGCTTGGATGTTTGGCTTCTTTTTCTGTCCTTGTTCCAACCTTCATTCAAAAAAAGTTGTGTATCCCATTGTTTCTAGAAGAATAGTTTGATTGAGTCTCACCTGTTGAGCTACTAGAGTTAAGAAAGAGTGGAGCAAGTGGCAGGAAAAAAAACATATCCTATCCCTAATTTTCTTCAATCTGGCGACCAAGTTAGAGGGAATCTTAAACTACTCTTAGTTGGCTAAGAATGGAATTTGGGGGCAAATTCAAAATATGAGAAACTATGTAATAAAATACCTTACACTATTTGCTTAAATTCTACCATCTGGTATGAAGTTGTTGTCTACCATATAATAAAATACTGTTAACTAAGACGGATCCTGAGATTTTGGAGGCGTAGGGGCGAAGCTTCAAACCAGGGCATAGTAAATAAGTACAGGTAAAAAATCAATTATATAAAAAGAAAAATTACTTATAAATGACACATTTTTATTACTTTTAACAAGGGATCTAATAAAGTTTGAAATAAAAAAATATTTTATTTCATATTAAAAACTTAGTTGCTCATACAAAATATTATCTACGAGCATTTCTAAATGCAGAATCACTAAAAATAAGCATACACCAACATTCTCTAATATATTTTTCTCAATAGATAAAATTATTAAACTATTTAATCTTTTTTTGCGATGATGATCTCAAATAGTTTTTCAATAATTTTAACTCTAAAAAATTTCTTTTAGCAGATATATAGTTAAGTGGATTCGAAGCGCAATCGAAACATTTTGATAATAATCTGCTGTTTTGACAAACTCAAGAATTTCAAATGCTGCAGCAATAATTTTGGCCAAAGATTTGCGAAACTTTCATTTCTGAAAAAGAATCATTTGCATCAACATGTGAAAAATTATTATAGTAATAAATTTATGTGTTGTGACTATTTAGGACTATGACATGTATTTATCATTTTGAGATTTTAATTTCAGTATTTTTTATAAAACATTATATTTGGACCCTTCCCTCCATTGTGCCTAGATATGTGTTGCAAATTATTTAAGCCTAGGATTATTTCCTTAACTGTTTTATCTTTTAAGATTTCATTTTTGTATTTTTTTTTCTAAAAATATTATTTTTGGGCTCCTCCATACCCTAGACCCTGGTTTGTCCAAATGCGATATTTACGTGTTGTCGTAATGCCTTGAATCAGTATATCCCGTTTCCTATTCGGAGTAGGATTTGGGTTTCGGATTCCTAGTTGGATTAGGATCATGGGTTCCTATTTGGATTGGGATCATGAGTTCCTAGTTGGATTGGGATCATGGGTTCCTAGTGGGATTAGGATCATGGGTTCCTAGTGGGATTAGGTTAGATTAGGTATTATAAATACCCCCATTATGTAACCTAATCATTGTAATCTGATTTTCGCCTCCTAATAATACTATTCTCCTTCTGCCCGTGGACTAGCCAACACAACGTTGGTGAACCACGTAAATCTGTGTTTTTCGATTGATTGTTTATTTATCTTTCATTAATTTCGCACAACAAACTGGTATCAGAGAAAGATGTCTGCGATGAACGTGAAAATCGAAAAGTTTATTGGGAGAAATAGTTTCAGTCTATGGCAGATCAAGATGCGGGCTTTGTTAAAACAACAAGGTCTGTGGACGCCGTTGAAGAAGGCAACGGGAGAAGTCACTGCTGAGATGACGATTCTGGAAGAAAAGGCACATTCAACAATTATGTTGTGCCTCGCAGATGACATCATCACTGAGGTCTCAGACGAAGAGACTGCTGCCGGTCTGTGGATGAAGTTAGAGAGCTTATACATGACGAAATCTCTAACGAACAAACTTCTTCTGAAACAACATCTGTTTGGCCTGCGAATGCAGGAAGGTACGCAACTCAGGGATCATTTAGATCAATTGAACACATTATCATTTAAATTTTGGACAGAGCTTGGTTAAAATTGGTATTGCTTGAAAAAATTAGGGTTTAATTTGCATCACTTCATACGTTAAACCTGCACTTTGATTGAAGCGGCATGGTTAAATTAGACCCTTGTCCCAATAAAAAATGTATAAAAACTTACAACATAAATATTACATGTTGCAACTATTGAGTTTGTATTGTGATCATGTCGTGTCAATTTTGAATTAGTGTCAAAATGATTAAACCGTAATCTAACCCAAAAAATTTCATTTCAATCTCGTATTAACCTAATTGGGATAGTATCGATTACGTGTGTTGTTGTCGAGTCATATATAATTTTACTATGGATCAGATTTATTTTTAGGAGAACCTTAATTTTAATCATGAGGTTATTGGGAATTTCCCTCTAATTTTATAAAATGGCTTAATTTTTATCTTTGCTGTAAATTATTGGCTCAATTTTCTAATAAATTTGGTGGAAACTTTTTATTCGAAATTATTTTGAAAATGATAAAACTAAATCAAATTTTCTATTATCAAAATAAAATTCACAAAAGAAATTATGAATGGACAAAATTAAGATGTTTTATAAGATAAGGACAAAATTAATTTTTTTCAATAACTTTAGAAGGAGTTAGCCTTATACAATTTATTAATTATAAGATTAAGTAGATTGATTTGTCTGAAACTAAACCTAAAAATAAGATTTGTTTGGTGCTGTGAGTATCCCATCATTTCTAGAAGAACAGTTTGATTGAGTCCCTTTGGTTGAGCTGCTAGAGTTAAGAAAGCGTGGACCACTTGGCAGGGAAAAAAACTTATCTTATCCCTAATTTTCTTCAAGCTTACCACGAAGTTACAGGGAAGCTTAAACTACTCTTAGTTGACTAAGAATGGAATTTGGGGGCAAAATCCAAATATGAGAAAGTATATAATAAAATACCTTACACCATTTTACTTAAATTCAACCATTTGGTGTGAAGCTGTTGTCTACCATATAATAAAATACTGTTAACCTTCTGTGATACATAAAAGAGGAACACCAAAGAAAAGAAAACATAAGATAAGAGATATAGCAGTCACTCAAGAGATATGTTTAGTTACTTTTACAGTTTCAGTCATTTTTTCTACACGTTTAAACCATAAGACAAAATTTTACCAGAGGAGGAGATGTGAATAAGTTCGATAAAATACAATTTCTATATAGATATGTCTGGTCTGTCCAAATCTGATATTCACGTATATCAATAATCATGATAACATTTATTTGTTTTACTCTAATTTAGAGTGATTTTGTGGTGTGGAATGATTGTGAAAGGTGAGTCAGAAGCTGCTTAGGATATTCAGGTAGCCTGAAAATGCAAATCTTGGTTGTAACGTTCTGAAATATTTTTGTAACATCCTCAACAAAAAAAAAAATAAGAATTTGGAATTGGAAATTAAACATCATTGGGTGCACATGACTAGAACAACATATTCATTTACTAATTTAGAACAACATTAGTTTCATTGTAATCAAACTCTAACTTTAAAAGACAAAAACCATTCTACCTATTAAACCAGAGCATTGAGCAATGCTTACATAATCTCGTCTCTAACTGGTAGAGTTTGATAAATTTCCGACGAGGAAAATTAACTATGAAGGAAAAAACCAAGCTTAACTCGGTAGGAACACTTCCCCAAAAATGTGAGGAAAGACATCGTTTTGGCCTCCTTGGAGCATAAAAGAAAATGCACAACCCTTCATATGTTGGGAGCCGCAATCGCAAATAAAGATGGATAGATGAGTAGGGGCCAAACCATCCCTATAAATGATGGTTCTCCGTTGCAAAAAAAATATGTCGGTACCGTTATGCAAACAGACCGTGTTCCCTTCAGTGAATCATCATATATGCCCTTAAAAGAATGCAATTTCTTTAATCAAACATCTGTCCTTAAAAAGAGCATTATTGAAGAGAGGAATGGACTATGAAGGAAGAAACAATGCTTAACTCGCTAGAAACACTTCCTCAAGAAAGTAGGGAACACCATCAAGTGATAGTTATGAACCCATAACCCGATCTGCAAAAATTTTATTAGGAGAAAAGTATGCTTGCCGCAGCAACTTGTCAAAACTCATCAAGCCACATACTAAATCCTCATCAAAGCTGAATAACCATCTACTCCATTTGAACCTTATGATGATGGAGCATCTGAATCTCCTTTATAGTGAATAAAAGAAGGATGTCAATTATTTCCATCACATTTATTAACGTGGTGGGTTTAATTTTCAAAATATGGAGCAAGTCTTACATTTATATGACCACAACTGAAATAACAGTCAAAGATGAACATAACATTTCTTTTTCGTTTCTATTTCCGTTTCTTTTTAGAAATAACATTTCTGATATCTATTTGTGTGCAACTTAGCACATATATAATCCTTCTAATTCAGAAATGCTCATATATAAATTCACTCTATTTACTTGGAAACAATGGAAATACATATTAAGATGTCAAATGGAATTAAATTGGATCAAATAATTTCAATTAAAAACATCTCATAAAGATACAGAGATCATAGGCTGATGTAGATATCATTCAAATCAAGTTACCTTTCAAGCATAGCTGGCATAGTTTTATCATAGACAAACTAATTATGATAGAAACGTCTAATAACAAAAATTAGCATACCAACAATGTTTAAAACAAAGTTAAGAAGTTTCAATCAAATTTCACTTAAAACATAAAGTTGGATCAGTTAAATAGATTGTTGAGTAACTTGTTTTTCGGATGGAGCACATTCTGTCATATCTTGTTCTTCATCTGGAGCATATTGTGTCATCTCTTCTTTAAAAGGCAACTTCTCCTGTTCACTCGTGCTCAAAACAGGACCACTAGACCATGTATCCATGTAAATTGGTTCTTCAGGACCACCATACTCGGTGAATTCTTTAGTTGTCTCATTCAAAGCTTTTTTCATAGCCATCTAAGAGATTTCTCGTCATGTATAGTTCGTGTTTGAACCTAGAAGTCTCCATATATCTTCTGATGATCGAACTCCCTAAGCAACATTTGATGTTGCATACTCAAGTTTTCATAAGCCCTCTCTTTCACATGGTAGGACATCCGAGCTTTTTCCAAGACTTGTTGCATTTGCTCCATATACATATCGAATTGGGATGCTGACTTCAAAGTATTATCCCAATTTCCACGAAAAACAATAATATAAAGAAGTGATTATAGTTCATGTGCGGATGTGAAAACCACTGGTACCAAAGAAAATGACACTTTCTTATATACATATTTATAAATAGGAAACATCCAGCAGATAAATACCTATAACATGAACAAGCATGTGAGAGTTTTTCTCGAGGTTGTCATAAGGGTCAGAATTGACTCTTACAATACTTCCTATTATCTTTTCTTTAAATGTTTCTGAATCCTGGAGAAGCTCCTGAACTAAACTCTTTTTCAAGTAGATAAGTTTAATATTATCAGGAATAATGAAATGGTGATTGCTGATAATATTAAACTTATCTATTTGAAAAATAGTTTAGTTCAGGAGCTTCTCCAGGATTCAGAAACATTTGCAGAAAAGATAGTAGGAAGTATTGTAAGAGTCAAATCTGACCCTTATGACTACCTCTAGAAAAACTCTCACATGCTTGTGCAAGTTATAGGTATTTATCTGCTAGTTGTTTCCTATTTATACATATGCATTAAGAAAGTGTCATTTTCTTTGGTACGAGTGGTTTTCACATCCCAAAATGAACTATAATCACTTCTTTATATTATTGTTTTTCGTGGATTGATACTTCGGATGTACCTATTTCCAAGCCTTGTTACTATCTGGTGATTCTGCCTCCTTGAACTAATAAAAGGAGTTGGTGAAGCTTCTATAACAACTATAAGACTCTCAGAACTACCCCTGGAAATTCAATAGATACACATGTTTCCCAATAGCATAGATTAGGAGTAATATAGATCTCTTCACAATTCTCATTAAAACCTAAAATTCAAGAGATGAAAAGTCCAAAGTTTTACCGGAAAGAATTATGCTTCTAAAATTCAATAGCTTTCAAGTAGTTGCTCGGAAAGAAAATATTTCCTGCAAAAAAAAATCATTATGGAATCAAAATCCAATGAGCAACAAATAGTAAATGCCAACAAAAACTCAGAAATAACTTGGAATTGGGCAATTCAAATATAGAGCTTTGTGCTATTAATATTTTAGCAGATAACGTCATGGAGGTTCATGACTATCACTTGATGAGATTCTGAAAGCATTGCTGAATGCTGATTTAATTGGTTTTCATAGATTTGATTTGCTTTGTTACCTCGAAGATTTGTTGAGCCACTTTCTGCAGAAGGTAAACCCTAATCGCACACCATCAACATCACAACAACTTTCCAGATTTGAGATCTCTCGAGGGGAGGTATTAATATGGAATGCACAGACACATTTACAGAGAAGACAAGAGAGGGGCGGAGAAAACAAGAGTTGTGAAAACAGTAGCTATAGTTATATAGGCCAGGCCATTTGTGTGAGATATTTAATTAGTATAAAATATTAAGCTTGATATATTCCAACAACCCCCTAAATTTTTAAAGTGCTAAATTACTCTATATTCTTATGGGATAAGGTACTAAAATAGACCTAACGTGTTTTGAAAAGTATCAATTTAGGCTCAACGTTCAAAATAGCACCAATATAGCCTTAACGTTTACAATATAGCATCAATTTAGGCCTCACGTACAAAATAGCATCAATATTGGCTTAACGTTTACAAAATATATCCAATTTAAACTAAACGTCACAATTAAATTAACCATATTATATTCTTTTCCTATTAACTTTACATGTTATTTTTTTATTTAGTTCTATTTTATTATTTATTATAATATAATTAATTAGTATTATTGTCCATTAAAACCTTATATTTGTTTTTCATCATCATTCCATGATCCTAAATTCTATGGCTCATGTAATATATGAAAACTAAAAGTAATTGAATATTTCGAACGCTAGTTAAAATAATATTGATATATGTCATTGACTATCTACAATATTTCGAACAAAATTGTAGATATTCAATTACTTTTAGTTTGCATATATTACATGAGCAATGAAATTTAGGAGTCATGGAATTATTGATGAAAAACAAATATAAGATCTTAATGGACAAGAATATAATATGATTAATTTAATTATGACGTGTAGCGTAATTTGGATATATTTTTTAAACGTTAAGCTTAAATTTGTATTATTTTGTAAACTTTAAGCCTATATTGGTGCTATTTTGTACGTGAGGCCTAAATTGATGCTATATTGTAAACGTTAAGCCTAAATTGATATTATGTTGTAAACGTTAAGCCTATATTGATGATATTTTGAACGTTGAGCCTAAATTGATACTTCCCCAAAAACCTTAGGCCTATTTTGATACCTTATCCCTATTCTTATCTAATTACATTAAAAAACCTTATATTCTTATCCAATTGCATTTAATAACCTCTATACTTGTCCAATTGTATTCAATAATCTCAAAACATCAACTATCTCGTTGAAGTTCCAAGAGTTTATGAGGTTATCGAATGCAATTACACAGGAATAACTAACCATTTAGAACTTTTGAAAGTTCGGGGGAAGTTAAACTTTTGGGCCAAGTAGATGGAACAAGAGAAAATAAGAGAGTAAAATCATATCAGAATTTTATGGGTATATAATTTATTAGACCTCTCGTTTTTTCCCTAACACATTGTTTAGTACTTCTATTTTGAAAACACATCATAGAATCTCTAAAATCTGTTACTCTTAACGTTTTGGTCTGTCGGTGTATTTAAAAAAAATTAACCGTTATATTTTGGTGTAAATAGGGAGACAAAAAATAACAGAGTAATAGGATCGTTTTGTATTCCAATATGACTGTCGTGAAAGATAACATATGTTTGCTTAAAAAAATTAAAAAATAGACAAAAGGACTAAAGGATTAAGCGTGACAAATGGTAGGGACCTCATAATGTGTTTTTCAAAATAGAAAGACTAAACAATATGGTGCGCAAAAATATGAAGACTAATAAATTATTTATACTAATTTATTAACCGAATTGAATTCATGTCTTGCAAATATTGTTTTGGCGTGACATATGATTTTACTTTTTATTTTTTGTTAATATAAACATGGAAAAATACAGAAGGAATATAGTATTCATACTAATTTAGGGATAAGACTAGATAGATTTTAAGGATAAAACCAAGTTTAACCCTAACGTCTTAAGGATGTGTCGATTTAACGTTAACATATGAAACAATACAAATTTAAACGTTTCCAAGTAAGATCAATTTAAGTCCTACGTTATAGAAAATTAGAAAAAAAAACATGTTTTATTAGTATATATACAAAATTAGAAAATTTTTGCTAAAATGCTAGTAAAAACTAAATCGGCTACATATAAATAATCATAATTTTATGTCAAATTGTCTAAAATATTTCGAGTGTTATTAATATAGGTATAAAAAGTATATGAATCTGCTTCAATTGATCGATAAACTTATTTGAAAGATTCGACGTGATAATTAAATAACAGTAAATCAGTCTTTTTATATTTTCGATAACGCGGGGCTAAAATTGATCTTGCTTGGAAAAAAATTAGGGTTTAACTCGCATCATTTCATACGTAGGGGCAAAATCTCCACTTTGACTGAAACATTATGTCAAACCCGGCCCAAAATAAGATCAGATAAGACGGTGAGACATTACCACTGACTTATTATATAAACCAGTAGCAATATCTCTCAATTAAGGAGAAAAATCAAATCAAAAACCAAATTCTGGTTTAAAGCTAAAATGAATAACATATATCGTTTCCAGCTTAACTTTTTCATACGGAGTCCGATTAATGCGATTCAAAAACCCCTGGAAACATAAGATAAAAATAAAGAACTTTCATTTAGGACTCCATGACAGATTCGGCTTATCTGGTCGAAAAATGCATCACAAGATTCAGATATGAATCTGATCTTCCAGCAGCACCTATATAGATAATTCTCTATATCACTAGCTCAAAGTTATGACTTAATCATAACCGATATCACACTATTCCATAAGTTCTCAACTCCAGCTAATTATAGATATACCAGTAGATAATACAAACCAAACAAAAGGACACTGCCAAAAACAAGTTATACAAGTGTCCGTATACTATCCACATATATGTACATGAACAAAATGGATGCAATACCCTAGAGACGACTTGCACCTCGTAGCTGTAACCGAACCTCGCCCTAGGATCGAGTACCCCTCTCGGTACCTTGCAATTCCTCGCCTAAAACAAAACAATAAAAACATTTGGAAAACATGAGATAAAAATCACAATAAGAAACTATCAGCTCTAAAAATCAACTTTACTTAATATAACTACATATATAGACATTTATAAAGGATTTAATCAAAACCATGTAAAATATACTCAAAACTAAAGTTCATAATAGGATCAAGGTATTAAACCAAAAACCAAAAATATATAATCTTGTATCCATTCTTGAGTTCATCCCCTTATAATTCAAATCACAATTCACAACATATACGAGACGTCTCTTAACATTGCCTATCCCATATGATCTTACCCAACACTTCTCTGTCATACCCAATAGGTCTTCAGACTGTGTACACAGGCCATATTTCTCACTAAATATGGTCTTTGAAAATTAAATCCACCATACCGGACTACTCCCAATGGATACCAAACATTTAATTCCATATATATATATATATATATATTGAAACCAAAAACATATATGTATATGTATATACTTCACTTGATCATAATCAAGCTCACAAGTGTTCAATTCTCCAAAATATCAATCCTTAATCAACTAAAATTCCAAAGTTAATCAATCAACGAAAACCTCAAATCAACATAACCAAGTAAAATTTGTAATTCATATATAAACATAGTCAATAGTTCATTTGAACTATAATTTCACAATAAAAAGCAAGATTGTGAAAAACCTCAATTTTATAAAATTTCGGCATAACCCTAAAATATCAATTTCTGGAAATTCTTTGATTATATATATATATCTGTATACATAAAACTCAAAATATAGTTGATAGTTACTTACCTCCGCTAAATCAGTCTAAGACGTTTCCCCTCCAAACACTTTCAAAATTCAGAAACTCTTCGATTAGGATTTAGATCTATGCCTAAGGATGCTATAGTTTAAATTTCAAGTGATTTGGACGGTTGAATATCCGTAAATCAAAGAAACGGTCGAAGACGACGAAGAGACAAAAGAAACAGGAAAGAAAAAGAAGGAAAAGAAGATGATGTCGAGAGAGTCTGGAACATTTGGGATTTATATCCCAAATTTATCAAATATCCCTTTTGGTCCTCCATCTTTATATAATCTTTTAATAATTACCCTAAACTTTTAATTTACACCTAAACCCATCGAATTAACTCCAAATTTTTCCTATAACACCAAATAAAAATCACATACCCAATAATTATAATATATATTAATATCTAGGTATAAATTCTAAAAATTTAGACACGGACGTGACAATCCTCCCCACCTTAAAAAATTTCGCCCACGAAATTTATACTTACTCGTCTAGGTGAATAAATGGGGTAAATTTCATTAATGGTGTACAACCTTTGATCCATTTCATACTTTGGTATACAACCTTCAATTTGTCTCACTAATATGTACGACCTTATAGGTAACCTCCCATTATGGTGTATAGTAGGTAAAAATGACCGGTCAACGTCTGGTCAACGCGCCATGTTAGCATTTTTTAACTTTTAAAAAATTGAATTGTGGGACCACCAATTAAAATTACTTTTATACCCATTTCTTTTCCCTTAATTAAAAACCCTACTTTCTTCCTCTTTCAACATCTATCTCTTGCAGTCACTCTCTAACTCCTATTTCTCTCTCATCTATTTCGACTCATTCCTCTTCAATCTCTTCCATTCTCTCTCTAGTCTATTCTGCCATAACCAATAAATTTGTAACATACAAAAATCACAAAATTGTATTTTCACTAACTCAATTCATATTGAAACCTTTTTCTTTTGTAATTTTAACAGAATAATAGAGAGAGAAAAAAGAGTTAGAGAGAGAAAGTTTTATTTCATTAGATCAAGATCGCTGCCTTATTTCATTTTAATCATTATCTAACACCTCCACCAAGCACCACCACAAGTGGTTTTGTCCCGTCAGTCCCGGTGTTATCACCGTTGACGTTGGTGGCTCCAGCGAGTTCCAGTCGGTGCAGGAGTTCTATTTCGAATAAAACGTGCCCACGGAATTTATTAGAAAATGATAAAATTGAACCAATATTTTACGGCAAGGATAAAAATTAAGTCATTTTATAAAATGAGATGGAGAATCCCAATAACCTGAAGATTAAAAGTGAGGTTTTCCTAAAAATAAATTTGATCCAAATTAAAATTAAATATGACTCGACAACACCACACGTAATCGATACTATCCCGATTAGGTTAATACGAGATCGATATGAAATTTTTTGGGTCGGACTACGGTTTAATCATTTTGACACTAAGTCGAAATTGACACGACATGATCACAATACAAACTCAATAATTGCAACATGTGATATTTATGTTGTAAGTTTTTGTACATTTTTTTATTGGGATAAGGGTCAAATTTAACCATAACGCTTCAATCAAAGTGCATATTTAGCCCCTAACATATGAAGTGATGCAAATTAAATCCTAATTTTTTCAAGCAAGACCAATTTTAGCAAAACACTGTTGAAAATTTAAAAAGATTGGTTTACTGTTAGTTAATTATCACATTGTATCTTCTAAATAAGTTTGTCAAGAAATCGAAGCAATTTCATATATTTTTTAATTGTTGTTTATAACTATATTAATAACACTGTAATATTTTACACAATTTGATTAAAAAAGTTGTGATTAATTTATATGTAGCAGATTTAGTTTTTAGCATTTTAGCAGAATTTTTACATTTTTTTTAGTAATAAACTAATAACCTAAAGTGGTAGTAAAATTCTAATAAAACATGTTTTTTCTAATTTTCGATAACGTATGACTAAAATTGATCTTACTTGGAAATATTATACTTAAATTTGCACCATTTTGTACGTTAAGGTTAAATCAACACTACATTTAAAAATATAAGGGTTAAATTAAAGACTAATATTTGGCCCAAACTCTTGCGGTGAGAGACACCATGTGTCACATGTAAAAATAAATAAAATAAATTATAGGTAAATACTTATGAACTTTTAAAAATTTAGAGAACAATTGAAGTTTTGAGGCTTTCGAATTTAATTATATAAAGATAGAAGTTATTAAATGCAATTGGACAAAAATAGGAGGTTATTAAAGATAATTAGACAAAAATAGAGGGTGTAATTTAAAACTTTAAAACTTTAGGGAGTAGGTGAGGTTTGAGAGTTAGGGATGACATCACCTATATAATTGGGCTTACACCTTTGCTCTTGTCAATCGCAGAATAGCAATTAGGATTACCCAATGTTCATAGATATCTCCTCTTTGAGATCTGAATAGCAGATAGCCCTTATATCAATTATGGACACGGTTAGGATTAGGGTTTATCTTCTCCAGAAAGTGGCGTAATCAATTCTATAGAAATCAATGGTTAGAATTAGGGTTTATCTTCTCTATCAAGTTAGCATTCAACAATGCTTTTAGGATCTCATGTCTAACTGCTCGTTCGTCGGGTAAATTTCCAATGAGAATCAAGCTTAATTCGGTAGAAACCCTTCCTCAAGAAAGAAGGGAGGAGCATCAAGTGATGGTTATGAACCCTACAAAATCATCTTCCGGATTAATAACCTCCATAACTTTATCTGCTAAAATATTATTAGCAAAAAAGGGTTGTGTTTGTTTACAGGTGAATTGAGCAATTGTAACTTCTTTATTTGCTTTTGTTTTTTGTTGCTCACCAATCCATATGTATTTTGAACCTGTCTTTTTTTTTTTTGCAGGAAACTATCTTGCTTAACAAATCAAATTACTGCTTACAATTGTTTATGGTAAATCTTTGCACTTTTTCTTTGTTGGGTTTTATGTTTTAATGGCAATTCTGAAGATATAATGAGTTTTGCCGCTACCCTATCTTATTATATGTGTTTACAAATGGTGTATCATTATTAATCTTTCTTTAATTACTTGTTTACTATAGTGGTTTTTTTAAAATGATTATGCCAAAAGGTGAGAATTTGAGGATTGTAATTGTGATTTCAATAGATCTATTGTTAAATGTGTTTGCTTATGAGTGGCTTACATAAGCTGTCTGATGTGTTCTATGATGATATAATATGATTATTTGAAACCCTATATGTTTGTTTTAAACTGGATATGCTAATTTTTGTTATTAGATGTTGCTCTCTGGTGTGTTTTTCTATATAACCTAGCTATCTGATGTGTCAGGATGATATGATTACTTGAAATTGAAACCACAAGTTTGTTTATGCTTTTTTTTGTTATAATAAGTTTTTTTGATACAAATCAAGATTGTTTGTTATATGATGAGACTATGCTGGTGATGCTTGATCTGAATATTATCTAAATTTCATCAGATAATTATCTTTGTTGTAATTTCATTCATTTCCAACTAGTTGAGATTGCGGCTTTGGGAGTAACCATTTTTAGCTTAATTTGCAATGGAGAAAATTGCAGAGTCCAAATCGTGTTTGTTCATTTAGTAAAACATTAGCAATTGTTCATTTTAGTTTGGCAATGCTAGATATTTCTCTCAAAATACTAATTTGTTGTTTGTAACAAATTATCACGAAGTTGTTGGCGTCTGATTTTCTGAAATGGTATTATTGTTTTGCTTCAATTCAGTTGCATACTTTTAGGCAGATTGATTCAACTCATGTACTTTTTATGCTTCTCCTGTATTCTTGTTTGGTATTTTCTGGTAGTAATTCATTGCATTTGTAATGACTATATTATATGGGTATTTTAATTGTTTGATCAACACCGAATGAATTTAAATCCATTGAACATGTTAATCTATTTCCATTGTTTCCAAGTAAAGAGAGTGAATTATGAGATGAGCATTTTTGAGGATTATATATGTGCTATGTTGCACTGAAACTGAATTTGAAACGAAATGCTGAAAAGCTAAGGAAGAAGAGTTCAACATAGTATATAAAAATGTAACTTGCTGGAAAAGAAAAATGTCTCCGTCTGTACAGGAAATGGAAGGATGATTTGAGCCATGTTAGGAATTCAATTCTTACGTTCACCGGCTTTTTAGATGCTTAATTAATTCCGATTTAGAATATTTTAGATTCCAATTGAGACAAGATGAAGATAATAATTAATTAATTAATTATAAAACAGTTGAAGAAATTAATTCTGTTTTTATGGTTGTTTCGTCTTTGATCTACATGTTGTAGCCATGAACTGGAGACCTTTTTTGGTTAATTTGAAAAAGTTTGAGATTGATGTTGGTTGAAGTTGATATGTTCCCGTATATGATGAAATCTAACTCGGTCGAGGGCATTTCTTAAAAGCAAATGCCTTTATGTGGATGTCTTAGATTATCCATTTGTTTTATTATAATTAAAACCGCATCCTGCTTTTAGATCGTGATCCTTATTTTTGCATCCTGTCTGTAGTTAGTGGAAATCCAAAGCAAGGAGATTCAGATGCCGATGATTATAATTAGTCGAGGGCATTTCTTAAAAGCAAATGCCTTTATGTGGATGTCTTAGATTATCCATTTGTTTTATTATAATTAAAACCGCATCCTGCTTTTAGATCGTGATTCTTATTTTTGCATCCTGTCTGTAGTTAGTGGAAATCCAAAGCAAGGAGATTCAGATGGCGATGATTGCTCAAAGATTTTTTTTCTAAAAAAGATGGACGCAGCAATTGAGATTCAGATGCTCCATCATCTGGTTGCTGCAAGAAGAAATGGTGGTCATCCAGCTTTAATGTCCAATCACTATGTGCCTTGACAAGAGTGATGGCTTTGACAAGTTGTTGTGGCAAGCATATGTTTCTGCTAATAAAATTTTTGCACATAGGGTTATGAAGGTTATTAATCTTGAAGATGCTTTTGTATGGGTTCATGACTATCACTCTATGGTCCTCCTTACATTTTTGAGGAAGTGTTCCTACCGAGTTGAGCTTGGTTTCTTCATAAGTAGTTCATTTTCCTCGTCGGAAATTTATCAAACTCTACAAGTTAGAGACGAGATTATTTAAGCATTGCTCAATGCTTTGATATATTAGTGGAATGGTTTTTGTGTTTAAAGTTAGAGTTTGATGCAATGAAACTAATTTTGTTCTAAATTAGTAAATGAATATGTTGTTCTAGACATGTGCACCCAGTGATGTTCAATTTCCAATTCCAAATGATTATTTGGAGTTTCTCATATTTCGAGTTTGCCCTCGAATTCCATTATTAGCCAACTAAGAGTAGTTTAAGCTTCCCTATAACTTCGTCGCCAGATTAAAGAAAATTAGGGATAAGATATGTTTTTTTCCTGCCACTAGCTCCACTCTTTCTTAACTCTAGATTTCCACGGGTTGGACTCAATCAAACTGTTCTTCTAGAAACAATGGGATACTGACAGCACCAAAGAAAACTTATTTTTAGATTTAGTTTCAGACAAATCAATCTACTTAATCTTATAATTAATAAATTTTAATAACTTTTTTAATTGCAATATCCTTTCAAAAACTGAGCACAAACATAGTATGCAAATCATGTGATTTTATTTTGTTTAATCCATTATTTTTCTTAATTAAGTACTTATAAGCCTAACTCCTTACAAAGTCGTTGAAAAAAATAATGATTTTGTCCTTATCTTATAAAACAAGTTAATTTTGTCCATTCATAATTTTTTTGTGATTTTTATTTTGATAATAGAAAATTTCATTTAATTTTATCATTTTCAAAATAATTTTGAATAAAACGTGCCCACGAAATTTATTAGAAAATGATAAAATTGAACCAATATTTTACGGCAAGGATAAAAATTAAGTCATTTTATAAAATGAGATGGAGAATCCCAATAACCTGAAGATTAAAAGTGAGGTTTTCCTAAAAATAAATTTGATCCAAATTAAAATTAAATATGACTCGACAACACCACACGTAATCGATACTATCCCGATTAGGTTAATACGAGATTGATATGAAATTTTTTGGGTTGGACTACGGTTTAATCATTTTGACACTAATTCGAAATTGACACGACATGATCACAATACAAACTCAATAATTGCAACATGTGATATTTATGTTGTAAGTTTTTGTACATTTTTTTATTGGGATAAGGGTCAAATTTAACCATAACGCTTCAATCAAACTGCATATTTAGCCCCTAACATATGAAGTGATGCAAATTAAATCCTAATTTTTTCAAGCAAGACCAATTTTAGCAAAACACTGTTGAAAATTTAAAAAGATTGGTTTACTGTTAGTTAATTATCACATTGTATCTACTAAATAAGTTTGTCAATAAATCGAAGCAATTCCATATATTTTTTAATTGTTGTTTATAACTATATTAATAACACTGTAATATTTTACACAATTTGATAAAAAAAGTTGTGATTAATTTATATGTAGCAGATTTAGTTTTTAGCATTTTAGCAGAATTTTTACATTTTTTTTAGTAATAAACTAATAACCTAAAGTGGTAGTAAAATTCTAATAAAACATGTTTTTTCTAATTTTCGATAACGTAGGACTAAAATTGATCTTACTTGGAAATATTATACGTAAATTTGCACCATTTTGTACGTTAAGGTTAAATCAACACTACACTTAAAAATATTAGGGTTAAATTAAAGACTAATATTTTGTCCAAACTCTTGTAGTGAGAGACACCCTGTGTCACATGTAAAAATAAATAAAATAACTTATAGGTAAATACTTATGAACTTTTAAAAATTTAGAGAACAATTGAAGTTTTGAGGCTTTCGAATTTAATTATATAAAGATAGAAGTTATTGAATGCAATTGGACAAAAATAGGAGGTTATTAAAGATAATTAGACAAAAATAGAGGGTGTAATTTAAAACTTTAAAATTTTAGGGAGTATGTGAGGTTTGAGAGTAAGGGATGACATCATCTATATAATTGGACTTACACCTTTGCTCTTCTCAATCCCCGAATAGCAATTAGGGTTACCCAATGTTCATAGATATCTCCTCTTTGAGATCTGAATAGCAGATAGGCCTTATATCAATTATGGACACGGTTAGGATTAGGGTTTATCTTCTCCAGAAAGTGGTGTAATCAAATCTATAGAAATCAATGGTTAGAATTAGGGTTTATCTTCTCTATCAAGTTAGCATTCAACAATGCTTTTAGGATCTCATCTCTAACTGCTCGTTCGTCTGGTAAATTTCCAATGAGAATCAAGCTTAATTCGGTAGAAACCCTTCCTCAAGAAAGAAGGGAGGAGCATCAAGTGATGGTTATGAACCCTACAAAATCATCTTCCGGATTAACAACCTCCATAACTTTATCTGCTAAAATATTATTAGCAAAAAAGGGTTGTGTTTGTTTACAGGTAAATTGAGCAATTGTAACTTCTTTATGTGCTTTTGTTTTTTGTTGCTCACCAATCCATATGTATTTTGAACCTGTCTTTTTTTTTTTTTTCAGGAAACTATCTTGCTTAACAAATCAAATTACTGCTTACGATTGTTGATAGTAAATCTTTGCACTTTTTCTTTGTTGGGTTTTATGTTTTAATGGCAATTCTGAAGATATAATGAGTTTTGTCGCTACCCTATCTTATTATATGTGTTTACAAATGGTGTATTATTATTAATCTTTCTTTAATTACTTGTTTACTATAATGGTTTTTTTAAAATGATTATGCCAAAAGGTGAGAATTTGAGGATTGTAATTGTGATTTCAATAGATCTATTGCTAAATGTGTTTGCTTATGAGTGGCTTACATAAGCTGTATGATGTGTTCTATGATGATATGATATGATTATTTGAAACCCTATATGTTTGTTTTAAACTGGATATGCTAATTTTTGTTATTAGATGTTGCTCTCTGGTGTGTTTTTCTATATAACCTAGCTATCTGATGTGTCAGGATGATATGATTACTTGAAATTGAAACCATAAGTTTGTTTATGCTTTTTTTGTTATAATAAGTTTTTTGATACAAATCAAGATTGTTTGTTACATGATGAGACTATGATGGTGATGCTTGATCTGAATATTATCTAAATTTCATCAGATAATTATCTTTGTTGTAATTTCATTCATTTCCAACTAGTTGAGATTGCGGCTTTGGGAGTAACCATTTTTAGCTTAATTTGCAATGGAGAAAATTGCAGAGTCCAAATCGTGTTTGTTCATTTAGTAAAACATTAGCAATTGTTCATTTTAGTTTGGCAATGCTAGATATTTCTCTCAAAATACTAATTTGTTGTTTGTAACAAATTATCACGAAGTTGTTGGCGTCTGATTTTCTGAAATGGTATTATTGTTTTGCTTCAATTCAGTTGCATACTTTTAGGCAGATTGATTCAACTCATGTACTTTTTATGCTTCTCCTGTATTCTTGTTTGGTATTTTCTGGTAGTAATTCATTGTATTTGTAATCACTATATTATATGGGTACTTTAATTGTTTGATCTAACACCGAATGAATTTAAATCCATTGAACATCTTAATCTATTTTCATTGTTTCCAAGTAAAGAGAGTGAATTATGAGATGAGCATTTTTGAGGATTATATATGTGCTGTGTTGCACTGAAACTGAATTTGAAACGAAATGCTGAAAAGCTAAGGAAGAAGAGTTCGACATAGTATATAAAAATGTAACTTGCTGGAAAAGAAAAATGTCTCCGTCTGTACAGGAAATGGAAGGATGATTTGAGCCATGTTAGGAATTCAATTCTTACGTTCACTGGCTTTTTAGATGCTTAATTAATTCCGATTTAGGAAAACTTATGCGCAATAATCAGTGATTCATCAGAGAAAGAGAAAGGAATTCTTGTTAGAATATTTTAGATTCCATTGAGACAAGATGAAGATAATAATTAATTAATTAATTATAAAACAGATGAAGAAATCAATTCTGTTTTTATGGTTCTTTCGTCTTTGATCTATATGTTATAGCCATGAACTGGAGACCTTTTTTGGTTAATTTGAAAAAGTTTGAGATTGATGTTGGTTGAAGTTGATATGTTCCCGTACATGATGAAATCTAACTCGGTCGAGGGCATTTCTTAAAAGCAAATGCCTTTATGTGGATGTCTTAGATTATCCATTTGTTTTATTATAATTAAAACCGCATCCTGCTTTTAGATCGTGATCCTTATTTTTGCATCCTGTCTGTAGTTAGTGGAAATCCAAAGCAAGGAGATTCAGATGGCGATGATTGCTCAAAGATTTTTTTTCTAAAAAAGATGGACGCAGCAATGGAGATTCAGATGCTCCATCATCTGGTTGCTGCAAGAAGAAATGGTGGTCATCCAGCTTTAATGTCCAATCACTATGTGCCTTGACAAGTTGTTATGGCAAGCATATGTTTCTGCTAATAAAATTTTTGCACATAGGGTTATGAAGGTTATTAATCTTGAAGATGCTTTTGTATGGGTTCATGACCATCACTCTATGGTCCTCCTTACATTTTTGAGGAAGTGTTCCTACCGAGTTGAGCTTGGTTTCTTCATAAGTAGTTCATTTTCCTCGTCGGAAATTTATCAAACTCTATGAGTTAGAGACGAGATTATGTAAGCATTGCTCAATGCTTTGATATATTAGTGGAATGGTTTTTGTGTTTAAAGTTAGAGTTTGATGCAATGAAACTAATTTTGTTCTAAATTAGTAAATGAATATGTTGTTCTAGACATGTGCACCTAGTGATGTTCAATTTCCAATTCCAAATGATTATTTGGAGTTTCTCATACTTCGAGTTTGCCCTCGAATTCCATTATTAGCCAACTAAGAGTAGTTTAAGCTTCCATATAACTTCGTCGCCATATTAAAAAAAATTAGGGATAAGATATGTCTTTTTCCTGCCACTAGCTCCACTCTTTCTTAACTCTATATTTCCACGGGTTGGACTCAATCAAACTGTTCTTCTAGAAACAATGGGATACTGACAGCACCAAAGAAAACTTATTTTTAGATTTAGTTTGAGACAAATCAATCTACTTAATCTTATAATTAATAAATTTTAATAACTTTTTTAATTGCAATATCCTTTCAAAAACCGAGCACAAACATAGTATGCATATCATGTGATTTTATTTTGTTTAATCCATTATTTTTCTCAATTAAGTACTTATAAGCCTAACTCCTTACAAAGTCGTTGAAAAAAATAATGATTTTGTCCTTATCTTATAAAACAAGTTAATTTTGTCAATTCATAATTTTTTTGTGATTTTTATTTTGATAATAGAAAATTTGATTTAATTTTATCATTTTCTAAATAATTTCGAATAAAACGTGCCCACGGAATTTATTAGAAAATGATAAAATTGAACCAATATTTTACGGCAAGGATAAAAATTAAGTCATTTTATAAAATGAGATGGAGAATCCCAATAACCTGAAGATTAAAAGTGAGGTTTTCCTAAAAATAAATTTGATCCAAATTAAAATTAAATATGACTCGACAACACCACACGTAATCGATACTATCCCGATTAGGTTAATACGAGATTGATATGAAATTTTTTGGGTCGGACTACGGTTTAATCATTTTGACACTAAGTCGAAATTGACACGACATGATCACAATACAAACTCAATAATTGCAACATGTGATATTTATGTTGTAAGTTTTTGTACATTTTTTTATTGGGATAAGGGTCAAATTTAACCATAACGCTTCAATCAAAGTGCATATTTAGCCCCTAACATATGAAGTGATGCAAATTAAATCCTAATTTTTTCAAGCAAGACCAATTTTAGCAAAACACTGTTGAAAATTTAAAACGATTGGTTTACTGTTATTTAATTGTCAGATTGTATCTTCTAAATAAGTTTGTCAATAAATCGAAACAATTTCATATATTTTTTAATTGTTGTTTATAACTATATTAATAACACTGTAATATTTTACACAATTTGATAAAAAAAGTTGTGATTAATTTATATGTAGCAGATTTAGTTTTTAGCATTTTAGCAGAATTTTTACATTTTTTTTAGTAATAAACTAATAACCTAAAGTTGTAGTAAAATACTAATAAAACATGTTTTTTCTAATTTTCGATAACGTAGGACTAAAATTGATCTTACTTTGAAATATTATACTTAAATTTGCACCATTTTGTACGTTAAGGTTAAATCAACACTACACTTAAAAATATTAGGGTTAAATATTAAAGACTAATATTTGGCCCAAACTCTTGCAGTGAGAGACACCCTGTGTCACATGTAAAAATAAATAAAATAAATTATAGGTAAATACTTATGAACTTTTAAAAATTTAGAGAACAATTGAAGTTTTGTGGCTTTCGAATTTAATTATATAAAGATAGAAGTTATTAAATGCAATTGGACAAAAATAGGAGGTTATTAAAGATAATTAGACAAAAATAGAGGGTGTAATTTAAAACTTTAGGGAGTAGGTGAGGTTTGAGAGTAAGGGATGACATCACCTATATAACTGGACTTACACCTTTGCTCTTCTCAATCGCCAAATAGCAATTAGGGTTACCCAATGTTCATAGATATCTCCTCTTTGAGATCTGAATAGCAGATAGCCCTTATATCAATTATGGACACGGTTAGGATTAAGGTTTATCTTCTCCAGAAAGTGGCGTAATCAAATCTATAGAAATCAATGGTTAGAATTAGGGTTTATCTTCTCTATCAAGTTAGCATTCAACAATGCTTTTAGGATCTCATCTCTAACTGCTCGTTCGTCGGGTAAATTTCCAATGAGAATCAAGCTTAATTCGATAGAAACCCTTCCTCAAGAAAGAAGGGAGGAGCATCAAGTGATGGTTATGAACCCTATAAAATCATCTTCCGGATTAATAACCTCTATAACTTTATCTGCTAAAATATTATTAGCAAAAAAGGGTTGTGTTTGTTTACAGGTGAATTGAGCAATTGTAACTTCTTTATGTTTTTTTGTTGCTCACCAGTCCATATGTATTTTGATCCTATCTTTTTTTTTGCAGGAAACTATCTTGCTTAGCAAATCAAATTACTGCTTACAATTGTTTATGGTAAATCTTTGCACTTTTTCTTTGTTGGGTTTTATTTTTTAATGGCAATTCTGAAGATATAATGAGTTTTGCCGCTACCCTATCTTATTATATGTGTTTACAAATGGTGTATCATTATTAATCTTTCTTTAATTACTTGTTTACTATAGTGGTTTTTTTAAAATGATTATGCCAAAAGGTAAGAATTTGAGGATTGTAATTGTGATTTCAATAGATCTATTGTTAAATGTGTTTGCTTATGAGTGGCTTACATAAGCTGTCTGATGTGTTCTATGATGATATGATATGATTATTTGAAACCCTATATGTTTGTTTTAAACTGGATATGCTAATTTTTGTTATTAGATGTTGCTCTCTGGTGTGTTTTTCTATATAACCTAGCTATCTGATGTGTCAGGATGATATGATTACTTGAAATTGAAACCACA
Organism: Euphorbia lathyris; assembly: GCF_963576675.1. Lineage (NCBI taxonomy): Eukaryota > Viridiplantae > Streptophyta > Magnoliopsida > Malpighiales > Euphorbiaceae > Euphorbia > Euphorbia lathyris. Next base: position 3,851,413 of record NC_088915.1, on the reverse strand, counting down.
AGTTTGTTTATGCTTTTTTTTGTTATAATAAGTTTTTTTGATACAAATCAAGATTGTTTGTTATATGATGAGACTATGCTGGTGATGCTTGATCTGAATATTATCTAAATTTCATCAGACAATTATCTTTGTTGTAATTTCATTCATTTCCAACTAGTTGAGATTGCGGCTTTGGGAGTAACCATTTTTAGCTTAATTTGCAATGGAGAAAATTGCAGAGTCCAAATCGTGTTTGTTCATTTAGTAAAACATTAGCAATTGTTCATTTTAGTTTGGCAATCCTAGACATTTCTCTCAAAATACTAATTTGTTGTTTGTAACAAATTATCACGAAGTTGTTGGCGTCTGATTTTCTGAAATGGTATTATTGTTTTGCTTCAATTCAGTTGCATACTTTTAGGCAGATTGATTCAACTCATGTACTTTTTATGCTTCTCCTGTATTCTTGTTTGGTATTTTCTGATAGTAATTCATTATATTTGTAATGACTATATTATATGGGTACTTTAATTGTTTGATCAACACCGAATGAATTTAAATCCATTGAACATCTTAATCTATTTCCATTGTTTCTAAGTAAAGAGAGTGAATTATGAGATGAGCATTTTTGAGGATTATATATGTGCTATGTTGCACTGAAACTGAATTTGAAACGAAATGCTGAAAAGCTAAGGAAGAAGAGTTCAACATAGTATTTAAAAATGTAACTTGCTGGAAAAGAAAAATGTCTCCATCTATACAGGAAATGGAAGGATGAGTTGAGCCATGTTAGGAATTCAATTCTTACCTTCACTGGCTTTTTAGATGCTTAATTAATTCCGATTTAGGAAAACTTATGCGCAATAATCAGTGATTCATCAGAGAAAGAGAAAGGAATTCTTGTTAGAATATTTTAGATTCCATTGAGACAAGATGAAGATAATAATTAATTAATTAATTATAAAATAGATGAAGAAATTAATTCTGTTTTTATGGTTGTTTCGTCTTTGATCTACATGTTATAGCCATGAACTGGAGACCTTTTTTGGTTAATTTGAAAAAGTTTGAGATTGATGTTGGTTGAAGTTGATATGTTCCCGTACATGATGAAATCTAACTCGGTGGAGGGCATTTCTTAAAAGCAAATGCCTTTATGTGGATGCCTTAGATTATCCATTTGTTTTATTATATTTAAAACCGCATCCTGCTTTTAGATCGTGATCCTTATTTTTGCATCCTGTATGTAGTTAGTGGAAATCCAAAGCAAGGAGATTCAGATGGCGATGATTGCTCAAATTTTTTTTTTCTAAAAAAGATGGACGCAGCAATGGAGATTCAGATGCTCCATCATCTGCAAGAAGAAATGGTGGTCATCCAGCTTTAATGTCCAATCATTATGTGCCTCGACAAGAGTGATGGTTTTGACAAGTTGTTGTGGCAAGCATATGTTTCTGCTAATAAAATTTTGGCACATAGGGTTATGAAGGTTATTAATCTTGAAGATGCTTTTGTATGGGTTCATGACCATCACTCTATGGTCCTCCTTACATTTTTGAGGAAGTGTTCCTACCGAGTTGAGCTTGGTTTCTTCATAAGTAGTTCATTTTCCTCATCGGAAATTTATCAAACTCTACAAGTTAGAGACGAGATTATGTAAGCATTGCTCAATTCTTTGATATATTAGTGGAATGCAATGAAACTAATTTTGTTCTAAATTAGTAAATGAATATGTTGTTCTAGACATGTGCACCCAGTGATGTTCAATTTCCAATTCCAAATGATTATTTGGAGTTTCTCATATTTGGAGTTTGCCCTCGAATTCCATTATTAGCGAACTAAGAGTAGTTTAATATATGTTTTTTTCCTGCCACTGGCTCCACTCTTTCTTAACTCTAGATTTCCACGGGTGGGACTGAATCAAACTGTTCTTCTAAAAACAATGGGATACTGACAGCACCAAAGAAATCTTATTTTTAGATTTAGTTTCAGACAAATCAATCTACTCAATCTTATAATTAATAAATTTTAACAACTTTTTTAATTGCAATATCCTTTCAAAACCGAGCACAAACATAGTATGAATATCATGTGATTTTATTTTGTTTAATCCATTATTTTTCTCAATTAAGTACTTATAAGCCTAACTCCTTCCAAAGTCGTTGAAAAAAATAATGATTTTGTCCTTATCTTATAAAACAAGTTAATTTTGTCCATTCATAAATTTTTTGTGATTTTTATTTTGATAATAGAAAATTTGATTTAATCTTTGCACTTTTTCTTTGTTGGGTTTTATGTTTTAATGGCAATTCTGAAGATATAATGAGTTTTGCTTATGAGTGGCTTACATAAGCTGTCTGATGTGTTCTATGATGATATGATTATTTGAAACCCTACAATTTGTCTTAAACTTGATATGCTAATTTTTTTTATTAGGTGTTTCTCTCTGGTGTGTATGTTTATGAGTGCATTATATAACCTATCTAATGTGTTAGGGTGATATGATTACTTGAAATTGAAACCACAAGTTTGTTTATGCTTCTTTTGTTATGATATGTTTTTTAACACAAATCAAGCTTGTTTGTTATTTCTTATGATGAAACTATGCTTGTGACACTTGATCTGAATGTGAGAAAATGGCTTTGTTTTGAAGAAAATGAATTTGATTGGTGGGGGTGTATTTGTTATTAGGGACTTTGCTCTTAAAAGCTCTTTTCCTATCCCACATGGAAAACTTACCAATAGTTGAAAGAGTATATATAGAGTTGGGTCTCACAAGCCTTTAAATTTTGTTTAGTAGGTTTTGGCAAATACACCACATGCATGCATTGCAATTTTAGGAGTAACAATTTTTAGCTTAATAAAGCATTAGCAATTGTTCATTTTAGTTTGGCAATGATCAGGAAGTTGTTGGTGTCTGATTTCTGAAATGGTATTATTATTTTTCTTCAATTCAGTTGCCTACTTTTAGGCAGATTGATTCAACTCATGCACTTTTTATGCTTCTTCTTTATTCTTGTTTGATATTTTCTGGTAATAATTCATTGCATTTGTAATGACTATATTATATGTTTTTTTAATTGTTTGATCATCACCAATAAATTATCTACCAATAAAATTATGAGACGATTTTACTCTCTTATTCTTGTTTGATTGCCTTTAAGCTCCCCCGAACTTTTAAAAGTTCTAAATGGTCTCTTATTCTTGTTTGATTGCATTCAATAACCCCTTATTTCTGAATAGAATCTTTTGGATGTAGAAAGTTAGATACATGCTCGGCCACATGTAAAAAAAAAACTTCAAATATATAAATAATTATGAACTCTTGGGATTTCATGGGGATAGTTGAAGTTTTGAGATTATACAATTGGACAAATATAAAGGTTATTGAATGGCATTGGATAAGAATATAATGTTATTGAATGTAATTAGATAAGAATAGAGAGTAATTTAGCACTTTTAAAAATTTAGAGGGTTGTTGGAATGTATGAAACTTATTATTTGATACTGATTAAATATCTCACACAAATGGTCTCGCCTATATAACTTTACTTACTTCACAACTTTGGTTTTCTCCATCCCTCTCTTCTCTTCTCTGTAAATGTGTGTGCATTCTAATGATACCTCCCCCGATAGATCTCAAATCTGGAAAGTTGTTGTGATCTCAAATCTATGAAAACCAATTAAATGAGCATTCAACAATGCCTTCAGAATCTCATCAAGTGATGGTCATGAACCCTGCAAAATCATCTTGACTATTAATAAACTCCATGACTTTATCTGCTAAAATATTATTAGCACAAAACACTATATTTGAATTGGCCAATTCCAAGTTATTTTTGACTTTTTGTTGGCATTTACTATTTGTTGCTCATTGGATTTTGATTCTATAATGAATTGTTTTTTTTTTGTTGCAGGAAATATTTTGTTTCCGAGCAACTAGTTAAAAGCTATTGAATTTTAGAAGCATAATTCTTTCTGGTAAATCTTTGGACTTTTCATCTGTTGAATTTTAGGGTTCAATGAGAATTGTGAAGATTATACACCTAATCTATGCTATTGGGAAATATGCTTATCTAATATTAGTTGAATGCTAGGAACAACATCACTATATTCCATGAATTACTGGTAATGAGGTTTGGGGCTTACTAATTGTTTTCTAACTGTCAAAAAAGATTCTCTGTAATTATAAATATAATCATAATTTTTGTGGAATAGTAATAGTCTTCCAATTCAATTGAATTTCTAGTTTGAAAAATTTATTTGTTTATAACCAATTATAATTCAATTTAATTAATTGTCATAGTAAAATTCAATTAATTATTTTGTAAGTGTAAAAAGAAGACTATAATTAAAATGCATAGTCCGTTGGTTCTGGCTGGTCAGGAAGAGATTCACATAGGGACTAATGTTATTTGGAAATTACTTTCTATATGAGCTAGCATGCGGGCTTTCCAGTGGTAGTTGTGAGAGTCTTATACTCCATCGTTCCACAATACATGTCTTTCTAGAGAATTTTTTTTTGTTCCACAATACATGATATTTTGCTTCAATTTATGCACATTAATTTGCTTTGACCAAATATACCCCTATTTTAGTTGACTTTTTGCCTTGGGAATAGATAAAGTTACTAGTAGATGCAATTAATATAAGGGTAACAAAGTCTTTCACTTAAGCATTTCTTAATTAGTGTGCATTAACCTTAACATGCATGTATTTTGGAACAGAGGGAGTACTTGTCATAGAAGCTTCACAAACTCCTTTTATTAGTTCAGGGATGAAGAATCACCAGATAGTCACAAGTCTTCGAAATAGGTACATTGGAAGTATCAATCCATGAAAAACAATAATATAAAGAAGTGATTATAGTTCATATTCGGATGTGAAAACCACTGGTACCAAAGAAAATGACACTTTCTTAATGCATATTTATAAATAGGAAACATCTAGCAAATAAATACCTATAACTTGAACAAGCATGTGAGAGTTTTTTCTGGAGGTAGTCAAAGGGTCAGATTTGAATCTTACAATACTTCCTACTATCTTTTCTTCAAATTTTCTGAATCCTCAGAAGCTCCTGAACTAAACTCTTTTTCAAATAGATAAGTTTAATATTATCAGGAATAATGGCAGAGTGATAGCAAATTCAATTTTGACTGTTGTTCGCTGTTTGAAATTAATTGCATTAGTGTTAATGAATATCTCTTTGCCTTTGTTCTTTATTTGTTCAGAAAACTAGCAACAAATAAAGAACAAAGGCAAGAAGATACCCATTAACACTAATGCAATTAATTTCAAACAGCGAACAACAACCAAAATTGAATTTCCTACCAATCTGCCATATTCCTGATAATATTAAACTTATCTGTTTGAAAAAGAGTTTAGTTCAGGAGCTTCTCCGGGATTCATAAACATTTGAAGAAAGATAGTAGGAAGTACTGTAAGAGTCAAATCTGACCCTTATGACTACCTCCAGAAAAACTCTCACATGCTTGTTCAAGTTATAGTTTTTTTTTATTTGCCAGCTGTTTACTATTTATAAATATGCATTAAGAAAGTGTCATTTTCTTTGGTACTAGTGGTTTTCACATCCGAACCTGAACTATAATCACTTCTTTATATTATTGTTTTTCTTGGACGTTGGGATAATAATTTGAAGTCAACATCCGAATTCCATATGTATATGGAGCAAATGCAACAAGTCTTGGAAAAAGCTGGGATGTCCTATCATGCGAAAGAGCAGGCTTATCAAAACTCAAGTATCCAACAACAAATGTTTCTTAGCGAGTTCGATCATCAGAATAACATGGTTCATAATTTGCACAAGGCGAAGATGGAGGAGCAACAAAGAAGACATATGGAGACTTCTAGGCTCAAACACGAACTATACATGACGAGAAATCTCTTAGATGGCTATGAAAAAGCTTTGAATGAGACAACTAAAGAATTCACCGAGTATAGAAAGAAATGCCCTTTGCATGAAGAACCAATTTACATGGATACAGGGTCTGGTGGTCCTGTTTTGAGCACGAGTGAACCGGAGAAGTTGCCTTTTAAAGAAGAGATGACACAATGTCACAACACTACAAAAAAAGAGAGTTTCAGGCACAAATTCTTAGGGACGATTATATTATATTGTCCTCTATTAACATTATTGAATTAGTAAAGAAGACATAATTTTGTATTGTCTCTAATACACTTTAATAGTATAATTGGGGACAATTTGATATTAGTATATATTTATATTAATTATAATCAATTAAATTTATTACTTTTTAACATATTTCGAATTAAATTTTTATTTTGGAAAACAATCTGTACTCTTTGGGGACCACGCAGCCAACCCTTCACCTACCTCATTTCCATGGCCGCCGTCTTCACCTCAAGAGCAAAACTCTCTGTAGAAATTAAGTTTTCATCTTTGGGTTATTCATTCTTTTCTTACTCTCTTTAAATCCACTGAAATTGAAACTGGTGTGAGATGAAATTCTATTATTATTTCATCTTTACTCTCTTCTTCTCTCTATTATTTCTTCATCAGCATCTTATTCTTCCTACCAAGCTGAGAAGGGCCAGCAATCTAGAAGCCAATTTATATTTTAATTGAAGCTGAAAGAATTAACCCCTAATTACTGGATGAGTTTATTGCCTAAGGAAGCACTTGACAATTCTGCCTTTTACTTAGATCTAGGGCGAAAATTGGAGACTATTTGTATACTCCAATCCATGACTCAGCTGGTAGATGGAGCTCAAGGTTTTCTTTCTCAAAGAAATAATAAAATTGGAGAGAACTGTGATTTCAGGGCTAGAATCCCTTGACAGGTAATTTGGTCCTCTATTCTAATGGAGTTTTGTATGCTCATATTAGATTTTTGAAATTTAGTAATTTGATTTATTCTGTGATTTAAGTTTCCTAAGGGATAAAAACCAAATACTGATGAAAACGTGTATCATTTAACACGATCTTAAGCTGTGATTTGGAGGGTAAATTTGGCGCCACTTTTTTTGTGGAATAAAACCCACATAATACAGACTCACTAAGTTTTCTTGTGCTATACCAACATTTTCTACAAGTCTGGTAGCGTTTTTGTTCTTTACACACTAGGTATTCCTTCTCTTTCTCTGTCAATTTTTTTTTTCAATATTTATGATTCATCTGTAGTTGGTTAACATTTGTTATTAGTTGGTTAACAATTGATTTTTATACTTATTTGTATGATTCACTTAAGAGTAATATGGAAAAAAAACAACAGGTGGAAATTTTGTATGCAGCTTGATTATTTTGCTTCCACGGAGTTTGGTGGTATGGGTTCAATTTTCAAATATCCTAATTGGTATTTGTTTAGTTAGCTAGACAAAACTAAATTATGAAATGGGAATTGGGAATTGGATTAAAAAAATTCCTGTGTTGGTCTTTGATTAAGCAATATTAGAATTTTTATGGCATATTTTGATGAAAACACAAGATTGAGTGCATCAAACTTGAGAAGTGGAATATTCCTGGAAACAAACCATGAGTATATTTAACTTCAAAGTGATTTTTGACTGTTCAGAGATGAATTTGATCACAAGAAAAATGCTTACATTTGTATATGTACAGAAAATATTGTCTTGAAAAAGATGAAATTTGATTATGAAAATGAGAATGTAGCCCATGAGTATGACTAATGGGAAAGGAAAAAGTAGTATTTATTATATGTGAGGGTATACGTAGTCATACATGTCAAGCTATACGTAGTCATACATGTCAAACTATAAATAGAGCATTGTGGTCAATTCATTAGATATCATGGTTATCTGGATCTGGAGTTTACACGCACAAAAAAAGGAAAAAAAAAGATATTACAATCTGGGAAAAGAGACAGGTCAAAAAAGAAGAAATGATGTCAGTTTCAATAGAAGCTCTGTTTTTTTCTCCTCTGTTGTTTGTTGTTCCCTTAGCTAATGTGTTTGATGTTTATATTCAGCACTTAGTCTTGTTCAGTTGATGTTAATTCTGTAAATTAGATTATAATTGTTTCTGTATAATTATGATTTCTGCTATGATTTAAATCTTAGACTTAGAAAACTAGGCATTTTGTTTACTTGATTTTTTTATTTTTTTCTATGAAGGATATAAAAATTATGAATCACTTAAGAGTAATTTCTATGTAACCCAAATCATAAATTAAGCCTTAAATAACAAAACAAACACAAAAAAAAACATCACAGTATATGTGTTTTTGGATCTGCTTCTTTAATACATGAAAGAATTTGACTATTGAGCTTGTATTTTATAGATGTATTTTGGACTAAGAAATTATTTCTGACAGGTTATAAAAAGGTTAATTCAATTGTTAGAGTATGGAGAGTGTAAAAAAACGCAAGAAGTACAAGAGGAGATTACGTCCGGTACTTAAACCTCACCGACCTATCTTAAATGATTATTCTGATGAAGATACAATTTCCCCGACAAGTCAACAATTGCCTACTTTAGGTGCAAATCAAGGTAAAAATATAATATTTTGAATCATTTAGCTTTTATTTTCCTAGTACCATGTATGATATTATATATGTTAACTTTTGTTTCATAGAGGGATGGAGACAAATCTCAAGAGAAAAGAAGGTACAGAGTGCTGCTAACATTAATGAAGCAACTAGAAATGCAACTGCACGTACACCATCTTCTGTTGCGTCAATGAACGGTACATTATATGCAAGTTATGATTTATTTCTTATTCTTGTATTTAATATGAATAAGCTATTTATAATATCTAGTAATCATTTTATTTTGTCAATTAAGATCTTAGAAATAAAAGGATTACAACGTCCAGTCCTCGTACACGTGCTACTTTCGATGATGAAGGTTTGCATTCTTCATTAAGCCGATCTACTCTCGGTATGACCACGGTTATTATACTTTTCATTTATCGAGTTTTTTTATATAAATGTTTTTTAGAATGTATAATAACTCTTTGTTCGTTATCTAATATTAGACAAAATGAGGCGTACTATAATCAACAATGCTGATAATGAAAATGTTGATGAGATAGATGCTTGTCACTTGCAAGGTTCTGACCATCCACAATCTGATAATCCCATTGATAATCATGAATCTGACTATCCTTGCCTATCAGATACGGAGATAAGCGCTGAAAATTCAGAAACTTTTCGAGGTTTGTTTCATTTATAACTTAACATCTTTTTTTAGCACTTTATACGAAAAATTAGAATATCTTCATTCTGTTTTTTTTAATTAATTAGTGTTGTTACTTATTTTTTAGCGAGATCAGTTGGTAGGGGACCATACAAAGGGATGGATCTCGACAAACTTACGAATGGAAGGAAAAACAAATTAGTTGTTTTCATTCCACCGGGTAGATATTTTAGACCAATTGGGAAGCATTCTAATAAATTATCGTCATGGTTAGGATACTGCGCTAGAATTTATAGACCTCCGACTGAGTCTTGGGATGAAATTGAAAAGAAGCACAGGTCCCGTTTGTGGGCTATGATTCAAGTAAATATTATTGTGTTGGACCGATTTTTATTTATTGTGTAGAATTGTTAAATTTTATTAAATATTTAATGAACCTACATATTGTACAGGACTATTTTGATGTTAGCACTGATAGCCCTGAAAAGTGGAAGAAACGTGAAGAGTTAGGAAAGGAGGAGCCCGATACGCCAGAAATGAAAAAAGCTAAATTTGAGTACTTCTGTTTCTTTCAGATGAAAACGGCATATCGCAGATGGAAATATAAATTACATAACCAATATCGCATGTATAGTAATGATGAGGAACGCTTGAAACATGTTCCTAAAGAACTATCTGGAGATGCTTGGAAAGACATGCTTAAAGTTTTTGGAAGCGAGGATTTTCAGGTTAATATATAATGTTTTGTTTAATTTATTAGGTGATGGTTAGTATGTATTATTGTTAATTTAATTTTAAATGAATGCTTTCTTACACATTATTAATTTGTAGGAACAAAGTTATATTAATTCAACTAATCGTGCTTCTCAAATAGTGGTTTCTTCAACTGGTCTAACCCCTTTCGCACAAGTAGAGTATAAAATGGTAAATATATAGAGCAACTCTTATCAATTATTTTTAAAGGGTTTGACTAGTTCTATTTAAGATGATTATACTATTAATGTTGAAGATGGATGAGGAATTAGGCGAATTGCCAAAGGCTTTTGATGTGTGGAAGGCCACTCATGGAATTACAAATGACCAAGGACAAACTACATTCCATGATTCACAATCAAAAAGGATTTATGTAAGTAATAGAGTTTTTTAAGCAATTGCCTTGTTAGGATACTGTCAAACTAGATTAACCTTTGTTTGATACGCTTATTTCATGTGTTTCTATTGATGTTGTGATTCTGATTTTAAATATAATCATAAAAGCTCTTTGCTTTTCTTGTACTTGGTTCAGATGCCTAAAATGTGCTTATGACATTTTCAGTTTCATGTGTTCTAGTTAGTTGAAAAAACTACAATAGTGACAAGTGTTATACAAATATTGTGGATTGGCATGTGGTTTTTTTGCATTTAGTTATTGGATGGATGATCAATTTGTGTAAAAGTCTGCATCAAAAAGCATAATGAAGAACTATTGTACTACTTTTATCATATGGGATGTGCAGGTTCTGAAATTTACATAATGCTGAAACTTATTTTCTTAAATCTAATTTCAAGTGAAATCTCTATTATGGTCTTATGATTGAGTTATTAGACAATTGGTGATTGATTGGTCCATAATATTATATATGTTTGGTCTTCTTTTTTAGGTATTTGTTTGTGTTTCAGGCTGTTTCATATCTTTATAATTCGCTTATTAAATTTCACTTATGTTTTACATAATATAGGAAGATATGCAAAGGGTTGAGGATCAGCCGATAAATGATAATGAGTCTGTTCCCACATCAGATCATGTGCTACAACAGGTATTTGGAGTTAGATCAGGATATGTTCGTGGTAAAGGATTGGGATATAAAGCAATTACTAGAGGAATGATGTCTAATGGTAAAAATGATGAAGTTAATGCGCTTAAAAATGAGGTTGCAAGACTGACAGCTGAATTAAAGGCACACGAAGGGCATAGAAAGGCGCAAGATGAACATGAGGTGGAGCGACAACAGGTTTCTGAATCGTATTGCAGAAGGATGGAAATAATGTTAAAAGAAAATAGCTCAAGGAGTACACATAATGCTTTGGTAAGTACTTAATTAAACACATTTGCTTTTGAACTATATAATAAACCATATTGTTAATTGGGTGTTTTTGTTCTTACAATTTTGTAGGAGGAAGAGATGCAAATGGACTTGTGAAGGTTGTCAATTGATGGATTCGTTAATTTTGAACTTGCTTGCTTTATTGATTAATATCACTAGTTTATTACTTTTCAACATTGATAGGGATGATGTTTTTGGTTTAGGATGAATTTTTAAATGTTTTGATTTCAATTTACATAAGGTTTTAGATTCTAAATTTATTAAATTTCATAGTGGACTGATGAAAGTATCAGAAAGTTGTTTAGAGGTTGCATATCAATATTGTGCGAATAAGATTGTGTTGTGTTTGCTGAGGAAGCTGGCTTGGCAGCAAAGCTGCTGCTTACGATAAAAAAAATGTGGGTGTAATCCTGAGCTAAAATGAAGGTCAGCCGAGCTATTGAAATTGTCTGCTTTGAAACTTGCCATCCATTGTCTGCTTTGAAAAGCAAGCTGTTTGTACAAGTAGTTAAATATGCTAAGTAGCTTCACCTGTCAAGGCTGAATATCGCTAATCATTAGCTGAAAATTAGAGGCTTTGGTCTTCCCCATTTCATTAATTGATTTATAAGTCTCATCTATGGCCACTTAGCTCTTCTACACAATCTTGCATAGATCCTATTCCCTTGGTTTCATCCATGGCTCCTAGAGAGTTATAATACTGTTTGAAGTATAATTAAGTTGATTTTGTTGGCATGGACAGAGAGGCGACGGTAGTTTAGTTGTGGATAAGTAGTCGAGTTTTTATCGAACTGAACACCAAACCACTCAAAAGCTGTTCAACTTTGACATGCTTATACTCGGATTATCAGAAAATACACAAGCTCGAACTAAAAGTTGAACTCGGTTCGAGCCTAAATTCCTATTTACTAAAATTGTAATCAAGCTCGAGTTATTTATAAATGGGATAAGGTGCAAAATATGCACCTAACGTTTACGGCCAGGAGCAAATTTACCCTTAACGTCAATGATGCAATTATACTTTAACGTTGGCCGCGAAGAGCAATTTTACCCTTAACATTCGGCGAAATATTTTGAATTTTTTTTTGTCCAACTCGTAAAATAGAAAGTATATTTTTTAAATTTTTTTCCAAATCTAATCCTATGTTTATGACACTCACATGCAAGAATGATGATCGAGAGGACAATTTGATGAATTATTTCTAAAATTGACCAAACTTGACAACGTTAGGGATAAAATGGCTCCTGGTTGCCAATGTCAGGGGTAAAATTGCATTATTTTAAACGTTAGCGGTAAAATTGCCCTTGGCTGTAAATGTTAGGGGGCATTTTTACACCTTTTCCCTTTATAAATTGGACGGAATACTATCAATCTTTTATCAAGCCTAACGTCAAAACCACTCATGAGCGGATCGAATAACAAATACAATTAATTGGAAAATTGTTTTAATAAATTAACAATAGACATAAGGCATGAATAATTTTGGGTTTAATACAAAAAAAAATGGATTGATCGGATATTTTGGAATCAAATTTTGAAGTGGGATTTATTTGAAATTCTGGTATTTAATAATGATTTATATTTAAATTTTTTTTTTCAATAGACCAAAAGGACATGGTTTCATTAGACACAGCGTTTCAATAAAACAAAATCAATTATAATCTAATCCCAAACTGCGAGCCCCTCTTTCATCCTAATTTCTTACGCCAAAATGGAGAAAACGCAATACCCTTGTCAGGCGATTCAGGCGAGACAACAGTAGCTACCGGAACCCAACCTCGGTTGCTTCGCGTCGTCAACGTTCGTCCATAGAGGTTAGATGATTGGTCGTTTTTTAATTTTTAAGTTTGTATCACTTGTTTTTTTTAATCTGTCTTCTAATTTATTCATCTCCATAATTGTGTGTTGGTTTATAGAATAGAACTGCTCATTTTGTTTGAAGTTAATCTAAAATTTCATTGCATATGATTGCTTTGGGGATTTTAGGTCTTTTTGTGATTTGGTGGCCTTTTCATCACCAAGTGTTTGTCAAAATACCTGACTGAGCCATATAAAAAATACTTCCAGTTTAAAATTATGGAAACTGTGAACTAAGTTCCTACTTGTCTCAAAAACCAAGATAGTATGCATCCTAATAGTAGTGGATGAGGTTTGTATTTATGATTGGTTTGATGCTTAGATAAAAAAAACTAAGAGATTGCAAATAAAGTAGTTGTATGTATAAAGTCTTGACTATTTTAGCTAGGCAAGTAGGCTCTGTCTTATATAATGGTATTTCTAGTTAGCTAACTAAATGTAAAATGAGCCATGAAATGCAAAGATAAATTCACATGAAGCCCTTGATAGGTCAACTTCAAATATAAATCTGGTTGACATAAATTATAGAGAAACTTTTTTTTCAAACCGTAAAAAATGCAATTTGAGACATTGATGGAATGAGTAACTCTTTTTGCTCTCAATTTTTTGGTTTTTTGGTGCTTAGTTCTAGTATCATATTTGACACTTAATCCTCATTATTGTATGTTAAATCAATTATACATAATGTTAATATGTGATTTAATTTCAGATTGGTTCATAAACGATATGGATATTGATAAGAGTTGGATGGCTCTTGCCAATAGAAAATATCGTAGTTACATTGAAGGAGTTGAAACTTTTTTGAAGTATGCGTACAAATTTAAATTGTTGACCGACGTGATTCAATGTCCTTGCAAAAAATGTAGAAATGTTGTTTATAATGATGAATCTACGATTAGATTTCACTTGTTGAAATTTGGAATTATAACCACATATACAGTTTGGTATTTTCATGGGGAGTCTCCAAATGAAGAACGTGGTATCAATGAATATCCGAATGATAATGATAATGATAATGATAATGAGTCGGATGATGATATGGTTGGATTGGTCAATGATATATATAGTGTTGATCATGATAGTTCAGTTGGTAATGATTGTGACAGTAATAGTATGCTATGGGAACCTAAAGGGGATGCTGGTGAGTTTTATCGATTACTAAATGAAGCTAAGGAGAAATTGCATTCAGGATGTGAACTCTCGAAATTAGCTACTATTGTCAAGTTACTTCACATGAAGAGTTTTCACAGATGGACAAATAAATCTTTTGATGATTTACTTAGTTATAATATTGAATGGGAAACATACAGTAGTGCAAAGAAATATATCCGTCGTTTGGGTCTTCATTATGAAAAATATGATGTCTGTTAAAATATGTGCACTTTATATTGGGGTCCACTTGCAAATGCAACATCTTGTGAAATATGTGGATTGTCTAGGTGGAAGTCTGATGACAATTCAAACGATAATAAGAAAATTCCACACAAGGTCTTACGCTATTTCCCATTAAAACCAAGACTGCAGAGGTTGTTTATGTGTACAGAGATATAATGCAGAATTTCCAAAATGGTTCGAGGATCATGTATGTGAATATATCTATGGATTATTATAATTTGTTTGAGGTTATATCTTATTATTAGTCCATGTTTTCAATAAATTACATTTATATTATTGATGAACTTGCAGGTTTATGAATTAAATGAACATGATGTTGTTTCTAAGGATCTTATGAATCTTGCTTTTGGTTCATACCCACGCTACAAGAGTTACTCGGGTCATATTGTGAATGGATATCGGTTTCATACTGTAAATCGTCAAATGAATCGCAAGAGTCAAAATTCAGGAGTCTTGTCTAGGGGTGATGATAGTTCTTGTGATAAAGAGTATTATGGGAATTTGACAGATGTTTGGGAGATCCAGTACTCAGGAATGAATTGTGTTTACTTATTCAAATGTGAATGGTTTGATGTGAGCCATAAAGGAAGTGGATATACAGTAGATGATTTCTCAATCACAAGTGTCAAGGCCATGGTCGATTAAAAATAGATGAGCCATTTATTTTAGCTTCTCAAGCTGAACAAGTCTTTTATGTTCAAGATCCCAAAAAAAAAAAATTGGCTTATTGTGGTGAAAAATCATCCTAGGGACATATATAAATTGCCTTTTCAATCACTAGAGGATATTTCTGAGAAAAATGAAGATGGTGATGTTTTTCAAGAAGAGAAGATCACCGCTGATTTTCATGCAACAAGACCTATAGATGATGATGATGAAGCCATGGAGAATGAGGTTGTTTTTGGTTTTGAAGAAATACCTCTTCCAATTGCTAATCAAGCAGAAGAAATAATTCCAATTAATATTGATGATTGTGATGATGATGATGATTACAATCAACTTGAAACCGACGAAGAAGTTAGTGGTGATGAAGATGTTAACGTGATCAATGATGATGATGATGATTGAAGGGGACAAAACATGACACTAATTTAAAGGGGAATAGAACATGATTGGTTGGTCCGAAGGTACTAATTTTGATTCTTAATTGGTGCACAATCTTGATATTTCTATAATTACTGATGAAGTTCAATTATCATTTTCTATTTTAGAACACAGTGTTGCATATATTTGTAAACTAAATTAAAAGAAAAGAATGTTTAGAATATGTTACTTCTGTTAAAAAAAATAGTAGGTTACCTCTTTTAGTCCTCAATTAGATGTTGCATAAATAGTGAATTTGAATTTTAAACAATTGTTTTGAGTATTAGAAATTGGATTCAAATTCTTGTTGTAGAATAGTCTTTTGGGTTTAGATTTCATATGCATGGGATTAGAATTTGTACGCCTAAACCTTTTTTACTATAATTTGAATGGAAGAATATTTTAAATTTTACCTTGAAATTAGAATTTCATATGCATAATTTAGTGGACTAGCTAACTTGCATGAAATTATTTTGAGCAGGAAAAGATTAACGGTCCAAGAAGAAAGCAAGGAACTACTACTGAGAGGATTTATCTACGATGAGCTAGTGTTGTAGGTTAGTTTCTGTGTATATAAATTGATGTCATTGTCTAACCATAGAACGTATAATGGGATATTAAACTAGAGCTGTAAATGCAATTTTATGCTTTTAACCTTTTGATGCTGAAGGGTTTTTACATGGTTAATTTATGTGTTATCTGATGCTTGAATTAGAATATAGCTGTAATATTCATGTTATAGTTCAGGGATAAGGTATCAAAATAGGCTTATGGTTTTTAGGGAAGTATGAATTTAGGCTCCACGTACAAAATAACACCAATATATGTTTAACGTTTAAAAAATGGTACCAATTTAGGTCTCTATAACGGAACGAGACACCTCAATTAGAACTTAACGGAGTAATAGGAATGATGTGTCCAATCCGTTCTCGATGTCTAAGTTGATACATTTTTTAAACGTTAAGTCTATATTAATACTAATTTATGTGGAGTCCAAATTGATACTTTCCCAAAAATCTATTTTGTGACTCCGAAGATGTAACTAAACCTATGCTGCTATGTCTATATGAGTCCCCTGAAATTTGAAAATACTGAATCATTTAGGCATTAATTATGCCTCTCTTCGAGCTCTGCGTAGTTCCTAATAATTATGCATTAGGTATTAATTGTATTATTATTTCTATGTTGTTTTATTTATGGCAGCATCCTATGTTTCTTTCATTCAAAAGGCTAAAGTTTCAATTAAATTGGAATCATTAACTCAACTGTATTCATTCTTTTTTTTCAAGGTCAAGTTGACCTTTTATTAATCAATCAGAGGACAAATCCTTGCTGATTACATCAGCAAGTACATCAGCAAGTTAAAACGGTAAAACATTTGTAATTAGACATTTGTCATACTTTTTTAGTTAATAGGAATTTTATGGAGGTTGTACTGTTTTAGATTAGAACTTTGCACTTCACAGCTTACTTGTTTAAGCTCAAGTAGCATCCTAAGCTCTGCACTTTGAATTTCATATTTTTCTCTCATAATGATATATAGCATTCTTAAGGGACATTTGCCATTCTAAACAAGGACGATAGTCATCCTAAAAAAATGGGGTCAAAACGATGTCCCTAGTAACAGCAATGACAATCGTTCTTATGAACAGAGACGAAAATTTGTCCCTAAGAACGGGGGCGACAGTTGTCCCTATGACCGGAGACGACAGTCGTCCCAACGAACGGGGACGACAATCGTCCTTATCAACAGAGATGAAATGTTGTCCCTAGGAATAGGGACGACAGTTGTCCCTATCAACGGGGAGGACATGTCGTCCCTAGGAACAGGGACAAAATGTCGTCCCTATCAATGGGGACGACATGTCGTCCCTAGGAACAGGGACAAAATGTCGTCCCTATCAATGGGGATGACATGTCATCCCTAGCAATAGTGAAAAATTGTCGTCTCTATCAACGGGGACGACATGTCGTCCCTAGGAACAGGGATAAAATGTCATCCCTAGGATCAGGGATGACTATCGTCCCTCTCAACGGGGACGATAGTCGTCCTTAAGAGCGGGGACGATAGTAGTCTCTCTAAATTGGGACGACATCATTTATTTCATCCCCAATAGAATCAAGGATGGAGGAAACAAGGACAAAAATTGAGGATGAAAAAATCGTCCCCAAAACTATAGGGGACAAATTTTTATGTTTTTTGGGGACGATTTTTTTCGTCCCTGAAACTCCTTTTTTTTGTAGTGCAATGTGCTCCAGCTGAAGAACAAGATATGACAGAATGTACTCCATCCGAAAAACAAGTTACTGAACAATCTATTTAACTGATACAACTTTATGTTTTAAGTGAAATTTGCTGCAAATTTCTTAACTTTGTTTTAAACATTGTTGCTATGCTAATTTTTGTTATTAGACGTTTCTATCATAATTAGTTTGTCTATGATAAAACTATGCATGCGATGCTTGAAAGGTAACTTGATTTGTAACTATATGAGATGTTTTTAATTTAAATTCTTTGACCCATCACTGATAAAGAGAGTCAATTTAATTCCATTTGACATCTTAATGTATTTCCAACGTTTCCAAGTAAAGAGAATGAATTTATAGATGAGCATTTCTGAAATTGCATTCTTTTGAGGGCATATATAAAGATTCACTGAAGGGAACACTGAATTTATAGATGTTTGATTTTAGAAATTGCATTCTTTTAAGGGCATATATGAAGATTCACTGAAGGGAACACTATCTGTTTGCATAACGGTACCAATATATTTTTTACTAGGAAGAACCATCATATCTTTAACTGTACATGGAGCACTGTTTGTATATGTGTGTTTGTATAACTGTATACTTATTTACCCTATTAGTACAAAAGCAATCCAATATATTAGCTAATATCTATTAGCTACCCGCAACATTGTAAAAATAACTGAACCAAACTTACCAAGAGTTTAATCAGCTTAGTACTGTTCTCCTTCAAGTATAGTATTCTAATGGAATCTAATGTATTATTCCTATGGTCGCATGGCATTTGATAATATGAACATAAAAAAAGTGACTTTACGTTTGTGCATACACATTGTTTCAGCTTAATACATTTGTTGCCTCTTTATTTGGCTCAAAACCTTAACTGCTCCCACATTTGTTGCCTCTTTATTTGTTGCCCTTTGCCTCAATTTTTAAAAGTTCATAATGACCCACATTCATATCTAATTTCATCCAATACCCTCTATTATTATTAGAGAAGTAACTAAAAACATTAGTATAATTTTTTGTTGTATAAATGAGAAAGTTGAGTTACAAGATTATATGTTTATATTATTATAACTTTAACCCAAACATTTTAAGAAAAATGCACATATAGCCTTTCCAAGTAAGATCAATTTTAGCTCTACCTTACTGAAAATTAGAAAAAAACTGAATTAACTAGTATTTGTCAATCACTTAAAATCTTCCCAAATATCATCTAATGCAATGATATAAACCTTTTCCTAAAAAAATGAAAAATACCGTGTAACTTAAAAATTGGGAAAAAAGAAAAAAATAATCGTAAAACATAACTGAATATGGTTTCATGCAGAATCCTGATGAACCCTGTGTGTATATGAAATTCAGTGGGAGCATATCCACTTTCCTGATATTGTATGTTGATGACATACTGCTCATTGGAGGCGATATACCAACACTGCAAGGCGTGAAGCAGTGGTTGAGTAAATGCTTCGCAATGAAAGACTTAGGAGAAGCCGAAACGATCTTAGGGATCAGGATCTACAGAGATAGATCCAACAGACTTCTAGGCTTGAGTCAGGCAACGTACATAGACAAAGTTCTTAGAAGATTCAGCATGGACCAGGCTAAGAAAGGATTCATGCCTATGCGCCATGGGTTGAAACTTGGTAAGAAAGATTGTCCTCAGACAAAGCAGGACACAGAGAATATGGAAAAGGTCCCATATGCGTCAGCTATAGGATCCATCATGTACTCTATGTTATATACAAGGCTAGATGTTGCGTTTGCACTTAGCATGACTAGCCGGTACCAGTCAGATCCCAGCGAGGAGCACTGGAAGGCAGTTAAGGCTATCGTAAAGTACCTTAAACGTACCAAGGATCTTTTTTTAGTTTTTGGTGGGCAAGAGGAGCTGGCAATATCAGGTTACACTGATGCAAGTTTCGAGACTGATGAGGACCAGAAACAATCACAGTCTGGTTATGTTTTTCTCCTGAATGGCGGTGCCATTAGTTGGAGATCCTCAAAGCAGCCTACCATTGCCGATTCTACAACGGAAGCTGAGTACATAGCTGCATGTGACGCTGCAAACGAAGCAGTTTGGATCAAGAAGTTCATAACTGACTTAGGTGTAGTTCCTACTATCCTAGGTGCAGTTGATGTTTTCTGTGATAACAACGGTGCCATAGCACAAGCACTCGAGCCCCGATCACACAAGAGATCCAAACATGTACTTAGAAAGTTTCACCTCATCCGGGAGATCCAGGCGAGAGGTGACATTACATTACAGAGAGTTGACACCGAGAACAATGTCGCAGATCCGTTTACCAAGGCACTTGCACAGCGCCTACATGATGGTCATACTAGATCTATAGGGATTAGGGCAATGCCTGCTTGGAACTAGTCCAAGTGGGAGACTGTTGGTGTGCCCTAGTTCTTAGGCATTGGTTCATGTATATTGTATTATGCTTTTTGATTATTCTTGCATAGATACACTATTTGTGTTACATTAATAAAGGCATTAATCTAGTTCATTTATATCTTGTGCTATAATATGAATAGAGAATCCATTGATTGATAATCGTAAAACCATATCCCAAGTCCATTCTATCATGGGAATGATTAGGACCACAGACTTGTATATTCGACGACTGTATGGTAGTAATTGATACTAGCTATAGCACTTGATAAGTCAGTTGTGAATATGGGTACATGTTGTATACATGTGACTGGATCGATCCGCCCGAGAAAACTACGTGGTGGTTGTGTCATTAGTTTTCTTAAGTAGGTCTCTAACTATCTTCAGACCATATTTCATTATAATATTAATATGGAATCCGGTTCACTTTGACATACGCCTAACAGGTCTGTAACAGGATGCTAAATATGGGTATGATTGGGTGAACAGGTGAACACGTTGGTATTGATATTGAAGTGATGGAATTACCACTCATGTAATAATGAGATGATATCACAGGCCACTTGATAAGTGAGATTGATAAGTGTGTGGCCACACCCTGATAAGTAGTTTACTTATCTGTTTCATCAATCTACTTTAGATCAAGAAATATCATAAACATCAGAGAGGATGACAGCCGCCATGGCTCTAGTTTATAATATCGATATCAAATGGTAAAAGAAGTTAAGAGATAACTACATGGTCTCTGCATCTTTAGACTACTGAAACTCTGTCTTGGTTAGGGACAGTAATGGTTTGCTAGAACCCACTTACTGTCTGTGGGCCGTGAGCCCACTGCTAACTAAGGACAGTCCCATAGGATCGTGCACATCGAACATCTGAGTTAGAACTTATAGAACGGTACATTGGAGAGATGAAATTAATTAATTGATTGACAGTAAAATGTCAAGGTAATTAATTGGTGGTTAATTAATTGATTAATTGGTACTTTGTATCAAGGTAATTGATTAATGGTTTTAAGTGTTGGGTATTTAATTGATTAATTAGTTTACGGGATGTAATTAATTAATTTGTAAATTAATGAAATTGCATTCAGTGAATAATTAATTAGATTAATACGTCAATTTATTAATTAGTGTTATTCATTTAATTGGGGTAATTAAATTTAATCTAATCACAACTAATTGCATAGAATAAATATTATTGGTATTTATTTATGTAATTAGATTAGGATTGGATTAGTTTTGTAATTAACCAATTAACCCTAAACCAATTAGGTTTAGGAATACACTATATATATAAATTAAAACACTCTAAACCTAATCTAACCTACATATACATTCGGCCACAACAAAATTGAAAAGGAGGAGCACTGAAATTGGCGGCCCCAACTTCAATTGTGAAGATTTTCTTGGCTAATTACGAAATCTCTCCAGTTCTTCTTCGTTCTTCGGCTAGCACCGGTTCTGGCTCAATAGCTGTTCGTGCACCTGACTACGGAGATCTTATTACCTTGTGGATTCTTCAGCCGTCTCTAGAAGAGACAGTCCGGGTATGTTTATATCCTTAAACGGATCAAAAGGTTTTATTCAATCAATGGTTAACGGACAAAGATCGAACTCAAAGGGATTAGAAATAAATTTTAAACCGCAATTCCGCTGCGCTACAGTTGATTAACTGGCTATAATCCTTAACAAGTATTTCCTTAGGTTTGGCCTTTTATTCCGTCTCTGGCTCGATGGAATAATTTAGATGATATGTCCATAACGCCAATGTATGTATGTATGTGTGTCTGATGTATGCTAAAGCAAATCAAGACTAAGTTAGATTATGAGACTTAAATAAAAATCCCTCATTAAAAAGTTAAGTAAATAAGCAAGTTATTAGAATCGGTTGCCCCTCCCTAATATTATAATTCAGCCGGCAGTACTGGGGGCCTTTGGGTTGTTGGCTAAAGTCAAGCTCGGGGTCTTATGGTAACACCTGGATTATCGAAAATCGTTCTTTCATGAATATGGGGTAATACTTAAATTAGATTATGATAATAGGATGGGAAAACTCATGTTGTCATAAACTAATGGGCAAAATGGTTGGGATTAATATGAATGACATATTAGTTACTAATGTGGTTAGTAACCCAATAACCTAGGAATCACATTCGAGATGTGATTGATTGCATGAATCTACCTAACAAATGGGACTAGCTTGTTGGCCAAAGTCAAGGCGAAATTTCAGGAGTTAGGATCCTAGCTCACTAAAGGATTTGTGAAATTCTTCGAATTAATATGGAGGGTTATTAATTTGGCAAAATAGTGGGAGCAATCTGAAATAAATTAAAAGGCCTATAATTTTAGATTGTGATACTTTAAAGCAAATGAATGACATACGTCTACTCTTTCTCACTCTCAAGTTTAATTAAACACTCTTAAAATCATGACTAACACCAATCTGCAAAATATACTTACCGATAACAAGTTGAATAGTTCAAACTTCACCGATTGGTTTCGTAACCTCAAAATCGTTTTGAAGTTCGATAAAATAGGGTATGTATTTGATACATCGATACCCCCTATCCCTGAGGATGATGCTCCCAATCGATGCTTATCAGAAGCACAAGGCTGATGCCGATCATGTCGGATGCATCATACTTGCATCGATGACATCGGAATTACAAAGGCAACTATGCATGTTCCATCATCATGCACCTAAAGGAACTGTTTGGGAAACAGACCAGGTGCGAACGTTACGAGATATCCAAGTTGCTATATCGTTGCAAGATGCAAGAGGGCACATCTATAATGACACATTGTGTCAAGATGATTGGCTACATTACCAAATTTTCTAGTATTGGATTCGCGATGGATAACGAACTAAGTGTAGACTTAATTCTTCAATCCCTCCCAAAGAGTTATTCATAGTTCATCATGAACTATCAGATGAATAACTTGCAAACCTCTCTTGAAGAACTTGTAAATATGCTCAAGTCAGTTGAGCCCAATATTTAGAAAGACAAGGCTATACCGGCTCTTGTCATAGAGGGATCAAAGAAGAGGAAAGGGAATTCTCCCAATCCTAAACATCCCAAGAAAGGTAAGAAAGCCATGCCCACTAAAGTTAAGGGAAAGGAAGTGAAGAAGCTCAAAAGAAAGTGCCACTATTATGGTGACGTGGGGAATTGGAAGAGAAATTGTTCTTTGTACCGAGCTACCCTCCAGAAGGGAAAAGCCGGTACTCCAACGTCTGGTATGTTCTATAAAGAACAAACATTGCAATGTTTATAGAGATTCGATTTTCTATTTCTCAGGAATATCACAAAATGGGATTTATGTGTTGATTTCTGTTTTCGCAATTGATACCAAAAGACATAAGCTAGATAATTCAACTTACTTGTGGCATTGTCATATAAACAAGAGACGCATGCTAAAGCTACATTCAGATGGGCTTATAGATCCAATTGATCCTGAATCATTGGAAACATGCGAATCATGTTTAAAAGGTAAAATGACAAAGACACCCTTTAGCAATAAAGGTGAGCGTGTATCAGACACTCTAGGACTTATTCATTCAGATGTATGCGGTCCTATGTCAGTCCAAGAAAGAGGAGGATTCAGATTCTTCATAAGCTTCATAGATGACCATACTCGATATGGTTACATCTACTTGATGAGGCACAAATCAGAAGCTTTTGACAAGTTCAAATGCTTCAAGAATGAAGTGGAAAATCAATTAGGAAAGAAAATAAAGACGCTTCGATCCGATCGAGGTGGCGAATATCTTTCAGATGATTTTCTGAATTATCTAACTGAATGTGGGATATGCTCACAATGGACACCTCCCTATACACCACAACACATTGGTGTACCCGAGAGGAGATACCATACCCATTTAGATATGGTACGATCCATGATGAGCATCGCCTTACTTCCAAAGACGTTCTGGGGCTATGCCTTAGAAACCGCCCTCTTCACCCTGAACCGAGTACTAACTAAATCCGCTTGTTCCACACCATATGAATTGTTCGTTGGTAGGAAACCCGTGTTCTCATTTATGAGAGTATGGGGTTGTTCAGCATATGTCAAACGCATTGCGTCCGACAAACTAGATTCTAAATCTGATAAATTTTTCTTCATTGAATACCCTAAGGAAACTATGGGATATTACTTCTATCATCCAGATGATCAGAAAGTAATTGTATCCAAGCACGCAACCTTCTTAGAGAAAGAGTTTCTCGAAGAAACACAAAAGGGAAACGTGATTGAACTCGACGAAGTTCAAAAGGAAGAAACACCGACTGAAACAACTGAAGCGGTTGAGGTACCCGAAGAAGTCCCATTAAATGAGACTCTAGTGGCACCTATTCGTAGATCACAAAGAGTTCGTGAACTCCCAGTTAGATATGGTTTTCTAGTGGGAGATGATAACGAGGTTCCCGTGTTTGACGACGAACCCGAAAACTACGAAGAGGCTCTTACTAGTCCAGATTCTAAAGCATGGCTTGAGGCCATGGATTCTGAAATGGATTCCATGTATACTAACCAAGTGTGTACTTTGGTTGATCCACCCGAAGGGATAATTCCTATTGGGTGCAGGTGGATCTTCAAAAAGAAGACTGACATGGATGGAAAGGTTAGCACCTACAAGGCTAGGCTGGTAGCGAAAGGATATCGTCAGAAACAAGGTGTTGATTATGACAAAACCTTCTCTCCTGTTGCTATGTCCAAATCAACCAGAATCATGCTTGTTATTTCCGCTCACTACGATTATGAGATTTGGCAAATGGATGTGAAAACAGCTTTCCTAAACGGAAACCTGCTTGAGGATGTATACATGATGCAGCCTGAAGGTTTCATATCAAAGGATGCAAATAAAGTTTGCAAACTTCAGAGATCCATTTATGGACTCAAGCAAGCGTCTAGAAGCTGGAATAAGCGTTTTGACGAAACCATAAAACAATTTGGTTTTGAACAAAATTGCGAAGAAGCTTGCATTTACAAGAAAGCAAGTGGGAGCTCTATAGCATTTCTCATACTATATGTGGACGATATACTGTTAATGGGAAATGACATTGCTCTATTACAGTCGGTAAAAGTATGGTTATCCGGTAACTTCTCAATGAAAGACCTTGGTGAAGCAGCTTATATACTTGGTATAAAGATCTATAGAGATAGATCGAGAAGACTGCTTGGTCTTTCACAGGCTACATACATTGAAAAGGTGCTAAATCGGTTTAGCATGCTTGAATCGAAACGAGGTAACTTACCCATGCTACATGGAATAAAGTTAAACAATCATCAATGTCCTAAAACTGATGATGACAAACGACGCATGGTTGTAGTCCCGTACGCCAGTGCGATCGGTTCGATTATGTATGCTATGCTATGCACTAGACCTGATGTAGCGTTCGCGTTATCTGTAACGAGTCGTTACCAAGGGAATCCGGGAGACGAGCATTGGATTGCCATCAAGAACATTCTTAAGTACTTGAGAAGGACTAAAGATATGTTCCTAGTGTACGGAGAAGGAGATATGAAAATTGAAGGGTTTTCAGACGCTAGTCATCTCACAGATGAGAATGATTTTAAATCCCAATCAGGATACCTGTTTATCTTGAATGGGGGCGCGGTCAGTTGGAAAAGTTCCAAGCAGGGAAGCGTAGCTTTCTCTATGATCGAGTCAGAGTACATCGCTGCTGCGGAAGCAGCAAAGGAAGCAGTTTGGATTAGAAAGTTCATTACAGAACTAAGTGTGGTGCCTGACATTGTCAATCCCATTACTCTGTACTGTGATAACAATGGAGCCATTGCGCAAGCAAAGGAACCACGGTCTCATAATGCATCCAAGCACTACCTAAAGTGATACCACATCATAAGAGAGATTGTGGCTAGAGGAGATGTGAGAATAGAAAGAGTACCTATAGAGGACAACGTTGCAGATCCGTTGACAAAGCCTTTAACCCAGAAAGTACATGATCGTCATTTAGCTTCTACTAGGATAAGTTTTAGAAATAATTGGCTTTAGTCCAAGTGGGAGTATGTTGGGGTTTAGTGTCCTATAGACAATTGTTGCAGGATACAAACTTAATATAAATGAATTGTTCTTTATATCATTTATTTTAATGAGATATATGTTTTATAACTATATAAAGGCAATCCCTTTAAGCACTAAATAAAGTCTAATAAAAGGAAATCCGTAAGTTTGTTTAAAGTGATTATAAAGTGTTCATACAAGCATGAAGTGAGACAAAACTTTATAATAAACTAATAAACTTAAAACCACCCCAAGTCAAGTGATATGTTTAGGATTGATATATCACTGTTGAGACTTGTATGTAACAATGTCATCTGTCCGATAGAAAGCTGATCTCACAAGCTTCATATATATAGATATCTGGACAGTTACATAGATCCGATGAAACGTTGTTCATTAGGATTGGGGACCCGACTTGAGATAACAGGATGGATGGATTTATCCCTGTCACCTGTTCATCACATTGGTATTAATAGGTATAAGTAATCCTCAGACTCAAAGAATTGTTAATTAGTGATTCTGGATTTTGGAATGTGATACTTTGACTCTGTTCAAACACGATCCATAACAGAGATGACTTTGGGGTGTGTGCGGGCAGGCGTTGGGTACCATAAGAAGTAATTGCAGGATAGTTAACATTGGATTGAGCATTTGTCACTCCTGATAAATGGGAGATACGTCCAAGGATCGCTTGTGGAAGACTTGACTCTAAATCCTTGCAAGGTGATAGCTTAAGACTTGAAATGCAGATTTCACTTAACCTATCTAATTGGAGTTAACTCGGCCTGTACAAGTAAAACGAATGTCTCGCTATATATGACTTGACATTATCCATAGTCATAAGATTCTGTTCAAGGATGTAGTTGATGAATGATCGAATTATACTGTAACTAATACGGAAAGGTCAACGATGGAATCAACCTGTCTTCTTATAACTCTGGGGGAATGTTTACGGTTCTCCCTATCACAGTCCTCGCACTCATTCCGTTATACAAAGATTAAAATTAACTTTGGGAAATTAATTTAATGGTTGTATACGGCTAGTAGTAATAAGAACCTAATGGGTCACAATAAGACTTAGAACCAAAAGAGGAATGGATGTTAATTAATAGATGGAAGCCTAATATAAAGGCCCAAATAGAAAAAGGGGAAATACATGCATTATATATATACACATATGAGAATTAATTTATTTTAGTCAATTATGATTAGATTATAATTATTGAATAATTAAGTTAGAAGGTTTAAAATGGTTAAATGCTTCTAAATATTATTTTACCAAACAACCTAATGTTATCTTTATATTTAGATATAACTTTAGATAATATTTATGAAGTTTTATTTTAGAATAAAACTATAAAGAAGTTATCTAAAACTGTGGATAATATTTATGAAGTTTTATTTTAGAATAAAACTATAAAGAAGTTATCTAAAAACCATAGATAATATTTATGAAGTTTTATTTTAGAATAAAACTCAAAAGAAGTAACCTAATTCTATCTAACTAAGGTTTTAGATACAAGAGGCTATATATATCCCCCCTTATAGGTATATTGGGTTAATCCGGAACAGAGAGAGAATTTCGACCAGTCTATTGTAGAAGAAGAAATTGCTCCGCTCGCTTCCATTCTATTGATTTCATCTCTTTCTCTTTATCCTTGATCTTGTGTTGACTTGTTAGAGGCAATCTATTTTGGTTGCTATTCATTGGTTGAGATTCTAACTTGTTTGATCTTGTCTTTTAGTTTGTGCTCGCGAACTCGGAACTAGAGTTGAGGGCACTTCGCTAGCAACTGTAGGTAGTTCTTCAAAAAGGTATTTCCTTCTATCCTTCCTTGTATGAAATAACGATTAACGGATCTTGGTTTAAGGAAATAGGTTAAAATTTTTATATTTCCGCTGCCAAACATTTGCCTATTTTCCTTCATATTCAACAGTTCCATCTTTTCAATTTAGCCTTGCTAGGCAAAATGTGCTGGGAATTGGTGCAAGGAGATTCCTTTGTGATTAATCTTCTGAAACAATGCTTCTTATATGGTTCAGGTCAGCCTCAGAGCTATCTGGTCAACTCCTCTGTTTGGATCTCTTGCAAGGCCTGTTTTCTGATTATCAAAAGCCAAGTCAAATGGTGGATTGGTAATGGCTCTTCCCTCAATTTTTGGACAGATGAATGGATCCTACCTTCGGTGGCGGATCAACTGAACCTTCTTGCAAAACAGTAAACAGGTATGTATAACTGTGTTAATGACTTCCTTGTTGGGGACCTTTGGGTCAATATTGATTTTTTGCCAATCAGGATCCAGGAAAATATAACTCAGGTTCGTCGGGATTTGGATGAATCAGACATTTGTATATGGAAGCCTTTTGTTACATGGCGCTTCACGGTGAAGCAATTCTTTGATCATCCTTCACCTCATGCACCGACGGTTCCCTGGGCTTGGTTCATCTGCAAAAATTTTATCCCTCCTTCGAGATCAGTTTGCTATTGGAAAATCCTACACGGTAAAATGGCGGCCCACGACGTTCTGATAAAATATGGTTTCTGTTGCGTTTCCAGATGCATCCTTTGCAAGGGTAGCATGGAATCAATTGACCACCTTTTCATAGTTTAGCCATTTGCTTCCACTTTGTGGACTTTTATTAGTAACTGGTTCAGGACGATTATCATCCCGACAGCCGACTTTAATGCATTCTTTGGACGATTATCATCCCCCTGTAAAATCATCGAATGCGGCGTGCTCTCTCTGCTAACTGGTCTTTGTCTGTTGTAACTTGTCCTTGGTTAATCTGGTAAATTCAGAATAAATCTGTGTTCGAAGATGAACTCCCTTCAATCCAAAATTCAGTCTTTAAGCTCAGATCTCACCTGTAGGAGTTAGAGTTTATTGCCAGAAGCCGTCCGCAGATGCGCCTCCGTTAAGAAGGCTCACTAAGGGATAAGTGTACCCTGTCGTTATCAAGTAATAAAATCTGGACAAGTCCAGGTATCGAATCCACAGGATTTATTTACCACAAGTATCGAGCTACTTGGTCTCAGGTGTTATCTAGGCTGTGTGGGTTTTGAGTTTGTTTTGTTAAGTTAATCTACTTCTAGTTGAATTATGCTACTCCTAGCTAAGTTATACTAATTCGACCTAAGTTATTTTACTCCTAATTAAGTTAAACTACTCCTAGGTGATCTTTCACTAATGCAATTACCTGAAGGAGCATGGTATGAACGATAGGTGCCCGCTATGGTTACTTTGTTTTTTACAAAGTACCGTTACTTGGTGTGGTTTTCACCATTGAATGATGGAGTAGAAAATTAAATCCAATGGTGAAAACCACACCAAGTAACGGAACTTTGTAAAAAGGAAAGTAACCATAGCGGACACCATGAACGATAATAATGAAGATAGATTATTAGGTCAATAGATTAAAAACCTAATCTAATTCACTTGTATTCAAGGCGATTAACCCTACTTACCATCCTGAAGTCTCTAGTGCGTGATTCCTTTGTAAGGCCGAAACTAGGTCTAAGGCTCAGCAATTTGGGCTTAATCAACTAAGAGATCGTCAATCTCCTAGGCTCTGACTAAGTCAGATTCAGCTCGCAATATGTGCCTACAAAATTTTGAGGCTTTTGAATAAGTTAAACCAATTGAATAAAGCGTAAGACAAAGATTAAACAAATAATCATAGAACAAAATAAGAGCTAAAATATTATTAAAGAAGAAGAATATTGTCACATGATACAATTAGCCTAGGATTCATAGACTATATCAAAGGGTACAAACATGGTAAGATAAAAGGTGATAAGAAAATCCCTTTCAAGGAACCTGTCTACCCTGCAGCCGGCTTCCTAGGTCTTAAGGATGGACCATGAATAATCCTCGATGGACTGAGCTTCGGAGCTTCGGAGCTTCTTCAATGGAGGTTGAAGGAGATGGAGGAGGTGGAGAGGATTCGTCAAGGGGGGAAATCTAAGGTAATTTACAATAATGAAAGATGTCTAATTTACAATTAGAAATTCCTATTTATAGACGCGGTTCGGGCCCTCTTTCTGACCTAATTCATATCCTTTTGCATGTGGGAAGTCGTGGGGTCAATCGTGTCTTCGTGGGGCCGGGAATCAATCTTTTAACTGATTCCCGCAGGGCAGCTCGCCGAGCTGGCCTCCAGCTCGCCCGAGCAGGCCCCTGAGGGCCTGCTCGGTGAGGTGGCATAACCAGCTCAGCGAGTTGGCCTCTAAAGGCCAGCTCGGCCGAGCTGACATAGCTAGCTCGCCGAGTTGGCCCTTTAAGGGCCTGCTCGACAGGCTGACAGTGCCAGCTCACCGATCTAGCCCCAAAAAGGCCATTTCGACGAGCGGGAGTGCCCAGAACTCCTTGCGCGACTGTTGGATGCCCCAAAACGCAACTTTCATCCGAACTCGTTCCTGTTTTTGCCTGCACATGCACGGAAACTCCAAATTACATTAGTCCCGAGGCTAAATTGACCCGCCAATTGCTTATTTCGAGTAAACACTCTGTTTGGTGCGACTTTTGGCGGATCAATTTAGCTATAAAAGGTAATTGAATTTTAATGCACATGCTATTTTGGCCATATTTGCCAAAAACTTGATGCGCCTCCATTAAAAAGGCTCACTAAGGGATAAGTGTACCCCGTCCTTATCAAGTAATAAAATCTGGACAAGTCCAGGTATCGAATCCACAGGATTTATTTACCACAAGTATCGAGCTACTTGGTCTCAGGTGTTATCTAGGCTGTGTGGGTTTTGAGTTTGTTTTGTTAAGTTAATCTACTCCTAGTTGAATTATGCTACTCCTAGCTAAGTTATACTGATTCGACCTAAGTTATTCTACTCCTACTTAAGTTATTCTACTCTTAATTAAGTTAAACTACTCCTAGGTGATCTTTCACTATTGCAATTACCTGAAGGAACATGGTATGAACGATAATAATGAAGATAGATTATTAGGTCAATAGATTAAAAACCTAATCTA
Organism: Euphorbia lathyris; assembly: GCF_963576675.1. Taxonomy (NCBI): domain Eukaryota; kingdom Viridiplantae; phylum Streptophyta; class Magnoliopsida; order Malpighiales; family Euphorbiaceae; genus Euphorbia; species Euphorbia lathyris. The sequence continues at coordinate 3,820,221 of NC_088915.1, read as the reverse complement.
AGTCACTTGTATTCAAGGCGATTAACCGTACTTAGCCTCCTGAAGTCTCTAGTGCATGATTCCCTTGTAAGGCCGAAACTAGGTCTAACGCTCAGCAATTTGGGCTTAATCAACTAAGAGGTCGTCAATCTCCTAGGCTCTAACTAGGTCAGATTCAGCTCGCAATATGTACCAACAAAATTTTGGGGCTTTTGAATGAGTTAAACCAATTGAATAAAGCGTAAGAAAAAGATTAAACAAGTAATCATAGAACAAAATAAGAGCTAAAATATTATTAAAGGCGAAGAATATTGTCACAGGATACAATTAGCCTAGGATTCATAGACTGTATCAAAGGGTACAAACATGGTAAGATAAAAGGTGATAAGAAAATCCCTTTCAGGGAACCTGTCTACCCTACAGCCGGCTTCCTAGGTCTTAAAGATGGACCTTGAATAATCCTCGATGGATTGAGCTTCGGAGCTTCGGAGCTTCTTCAATGGAGGTTGAAGGAGATGGAGGAGGTGGAGAGGATTCTTCAAGGTTGAAAAGCTAAGGTAATTTACAATAATGAAAGATGTCTAATTTACAATTGGAAATTTCTATTTATAGACGTGGTCCGGGCCGTCTTTCTCACCTAATTTGTATCCTTTTGCAGGTGGGAAGTCGTCGGGTCAATCGTGTCTTCGTGGGGCGGGAATCAGTCTTTTGACTGATTCCCGCAAGGCAGCTCGCTAAGCTGGCCTACGAAGGCCAGCTCGCCCGAGCAGGCCCCTGAGGGCTTGCTAGGCGAGCTGGCCTCTAGGGACCAGCTCGGCCGAGCTGGCCCCTTAAGGGCCTGCTCGATAGGCTGGCAGTGTTAGCTCACCGATCTAGCCCCAAAAAGGCCATTTCGATGAGCGGGATTGCCCAGAACGCCTTGCACGACTGTTGGATGCCCCAAAACGCAAATTTCATCCGAACTCGTTCCTATTTTAGCCTGCACATGCACGGAAACTCCAAATAACATTAGTCCCGAGGCTAAATTGACTCGCCAATCGCTTATTTCCAGTAAACACTCCATTTGGTGCGACTTTTGGCGGATCAATTACCTATAAAAGGTAATGGAATTTTAACGCACATGCTATTTTGGCCATATTTGCCTAAAATAACCAGAAAACGAGCCTAAACAACGAAAAGTAAATAAAACATTTCCAATTTACAACACAAAAGCATATAAATGCGAGAATTGCTCTCTTATTCATGAAATAACGCTAAAAACCGTCCTAAAATCGTACCTAAAGATAGGGTTTTTTAACCCCTATCATCCGCCGCCTGCTCCGGATTATAAACTGGTGCGCTAGATTCCGCCGGGTTCGAAATGGATTAAAGTGAAACCGACGGGTCTGCTGAAGGAGCGCCGGGTCCAGCGGGTGTAGGGGGGATTTTTAGAAATGGGAGAGGCTTTGCTCGAGGGTGTTTTGCTTTTCCGATACCAGACAACTTTGCACACCTTGCGGAACTAAGAGCTGTTATTTTCGCCATTGAGATAGCTTGAGAGAAATAATGGTTTCATTTATGGATCGAATCAGATTCAAGCATGGTGGTTCACTTGCTCCGCCAACGCTCTTCGGTGGTGCCTTGGGAAATAAAGAACAGATAAATAAAGAACTGGTCTCAAGTGGGAAAACACTAGTATCGTAAAAATAGGCTAGGATATTGGGAAGTGGGTTGCAAATTATTGTATTTAATCCCTTGGGCTTTTCTAGAGAGGATATCTGAATTTTGAATTATAAATTTCTTATTGTGGTTTGTTCTTACCCGAAATAGAACTCAATTTCATTGATTGAAAATCATCTCCTGATTGGGACCTAACATTGGTATCAAAGCGAGGTTTTCATGGCGAGCAACAAAGAGAGAATAGAGAATTTAGAGAAAGAAATCGGTAGTCTTCATGACAGTTTCACCAAAATAGAATTGGGAATTGCAGACAAGATGACTAAGATTGAAGAAGCCATCAGCAAGATGTCAGGATCGTATGGGCCAAATCATACTAGTGAAGGTAGCAACAATTCCAGGCACTCTGAAAATCGACACGTGACGGGTGAGGAGGAAAACAAGAAGACTTTTAGAGGAGGAAAATCGATGTTTTCTTCACAACTAGCCAAACTCAAATTTCCTAGGTTTGCTGGGGAGGATCCGACTGTCTGGTGTACACGAGTCGAACAATTCTTTGACTACCAACTGACCACCGAGGCTCAAAAGGTACCGTTAGCATCGTTTCACCTAGAGGGTGAAGCTAGTGAATGGTGGCAGTCTCTAAAAAGAACGTACAAAGAAGAGAGCATGGAGATATCATGGGCCATTTTTTTTGGAGGAGTTGTGGGCCAGGTTTGGTCCAACGAATTGTGAGGATTTTGATGAAGCTTTATCCAGGGTGAAGCAGATAGGGTCCTTGCATGAATACCAAAAAGAGTTTGAACGCCTCAGGAACCGAGTACAAGGATGGACTCAAAAGGCACTGATATAATTAGTGGAATGGTTTTTGTGTTTTAAAGTTAGAGTTTGATGCAATGAAACTAATTTTGTTCTAAATTAGTAAATGAATATGTTGTTCTAGACATGTGCACCTAGTGATGTTCAATTTCCAATTCCAAATGATTATTTGGAGTTTCTCATATTTGGAGTTTGCCCTCGAATTCCATTACTTGCCAACTAAGAGTAGTTTAAGCTTCCCTATAACTTCGTCGCCAGATTAAAGAAAATTAGGGATAAGATATGTTTTTTTCCTGCCACTGGCTCCACCCTTTCTTAACTCTAGCTTTCCACGGGTGGGACTCAATCAAACTGTTCTTCTAGAAACAATGGGATACTGACAACACCAAAGAAATCTTATTTTTGGATTTAGTTTCAGACAAATCAATCTACTTAATCTTATAATTAATAAATTTTAATAACTTTTTTAATTTCAATATCCTTTCAAAAATCAAGCACAAACATAGTATGCATATCATGTGATTTTATTTTGTTTAATCCATTATTTTTCTCAATTAAGTACTTATAAGCCTAACTCCTTCCAAAGTCGTTGAAAAAAATAATGATTTTGTCCTTATCTTATAAAACAAGTTAATTTTGTCCATTCATAATTTTTTTGTGATTTTTATTTTGATAATAGAAAATTTGATTTAATTTTATCATTTTCAAAATAATTTCGAATAAAACGTGCCCACGGAATTTATTAGAAAATGATAAAATTGAACCAATATTTTACGGCAAGGATAAAAATTAATGAGATGGAGAATCCCAATAACCTGAAGATTAAAAGTGAGGTTTTCCTAAAAATAAATTTGATCCAAATTAAAATTAAATATGACTCGACAACACCACACGTAATCGATACTATCCCGATTAGGTTAATACGAGATTGATATGAAATTTTTTGGGTTGGACTACGGTTTAATCATTTTGACACTAATTCGAAATTGACACAACATGATCACAATACAAACTCAATAATTGCAACATGTGATATTTATGTTGTAAGTTTTTGTACATTTTTTTATTGGGATAAGGGTCAAATTTAACCATAACGCTTCAATCAAAGTGCATATTTAGCCCCTAACATATGAAGTGATGCAAATTAAATCCTAATTTTTTCAAGCAAGACTAATTTTAGCAAAACACTGTTGAAAATTTAAAAAGATTGGTTTACTGTTATTTAATTGTCACATTGTATCTTCTAAATAAGTTTGTCAATAAATAGAAGCAATTTCATATATTTTTTAATTGTTGTTTATAACTATATTAATAACACTGTAATATTTTACACAATTTGATAAAAAAAATTGTGATTAATTTATATGTAGCAGATTTAGTTTTTAGCATTTTAGCAGAATTTTTACAATTTTTTTAGTAATAAACTAATAACCTAAAGTGGTAGTAAAATACAAATAAAACATGTTTTTTCTAATTTTCGATAATGTAGGACTAAAATTGATCTTACTTGGAAATATTATACTTAAATTTGCACCATTTTGTACGTTAAGGTTAAATCAACACTACACTTAAAAATATTAGGGTTAAATTAAAGACTAATATTTGGCCTAAACTCTTGCAGTGAGAGACACCATGTGTCACATGTAAAAATAAATAATTATAGGTAAATACTTATGAACTTTTAAAAATTTAGACAACAATTGAAGTTTTGAGGCTTTCGAATTTAATTATATAAAGATAGAAGTTATTAAATGCAATTGGACAAACATAGGAGGTTATTAAAGATAATTAGACAAAAATAGAGGGTGTAATTTAAAACTTTAAAACTTTAGGGAGTAGGTGAGGTTTGAGAGTAAGGGATGACATCACCTATATAACTGGACTTACACCTTTGCTCTTCTCAATCGCGGAATAGCAATTAGGGTTACCCAATGTTCATAGATATCTCCTCTTTGAGATCTGAATAACAGATAGCCCTTATATCAATTATGGACACGGTTAGGATTAGGGTTTATCTTCTCCAGAAAGTGGCGTAATCAAATCTATAGAAATCAATGGTTAGAATTAGGGTTTTTCTTCTCTATCAAGTTAGCATTCAACAATGGTTTTAAGATCTCATCTCTAACTGCTCGTTCGTCGGGTAAATTTCCAATGAGAATCAAGCTTAATTCGGTAGAAACCCTTCCTCAAGAAATAAGGGAGGAGTATCAAGTGATGGTTATTAACCCTACAAAATCATCTTCCAGATTAATAATCTCCATAACTTTATCTGCTAAAATATTATTAGCAAAAAAGGGTTGTGTTTGTTTACAGGTGAATTGAGCAATTGTAACTTCTTTATGTATTTTTGTTTTTTTGTTGCTCACTAATCCATATGTATTTTGATCCTATCTTTTTTTTTGCAGGAAACTATCTTGCTTAACAAATCAAATTACTGCTTACAACTGTTTATGGTAAATCTTTGCACTTTTTCTTTGTTGGGTTTTATGTTTTAATGGCAATTCTGAAGATATAATGAGTTTTGCCGCTACCCTATCTTGTTATATGTGTTTACAAATGGTGTATCATTATTAATCTTTCTTTAATTACTTGTTTACTATAGTGGTTTTTTTAAAATGATTATGCGAAAAGGTGAGAATTTGAGGATTGTAATTGTGATTTCAATAGATCTATTGTTAAATGTGTTTGCTTATGAGTGGCTTACATAAGCTGTCTGATGTGTTCTATGATGATATGATATGATTATTTGAAACCCTATATGTTTGTTTTAAACTGGATATGCTAATTTTTGTTATTAGATGTTGCTCTCTAGTGTGTTTTTCTATATAACCTAGCTATCTGATGTGTCTGGATGATATGATTACTTGAAATTGAAACCATAAGTTTGTTTATGCTTTTTTTGTTATGATAATTTTTTGATACAAATGAAGATTGTTTGTTATTTGTTGTGATGAGAGTATGCTGGTGATGCTTGATCTGAATATTATCTAAATTTCATCAGACAATTATCTTTGTTGTAATTTCATTCATTTCCAACTAGTTGAGATTGCGGCTTTGGGAGTAACCATTTTTAGCTTAATTTGCAATGGAGAAAATTGCAGAGTCCAAATCGTGTTTGTTCATTTAGTAAAACATTAGCAATTGTTCATTTTAGTTTGGCAATGCTAGATATTTCTCTCAAAATACTAATTTGTTGTTTGTAACAAATTATTACGAAGTTGTTGGCGTCTGATTTTCTGAAATGGTATTATTGTTTTGCTTCAATTCAGTTGCATACTTTTAGGCAGATTGATTCAACTCATGTACTTTTTATGCTTTTCCTGTATTCTTGTTTGGTATTTTCTGGTAGTAATTCATTGCATTTGTAATGACTATATTATATGGGTATTTTAATTGTTTGATCAACACCGAATGAATTTAAATCCATTGAACATCTTAATCTATTTCCATTGTTTCCAAGTAAAGAGAGCGAATTATGAGATGAGCATTTTTGAGGATTATATATGTGCTATGTTGCACTGAAACTGAATTTGAAACGAAATGCTGAAAAGCTAAGGAAGAAGAGTTGAATATAGTATATAAAAATGTAACTTGCTGGAAAAGAAAAATGTCTCCGTCTGTACAGGAAATGGAAGGATGATTTGAGCCATGTTAGGAATTCAATTCTTACGTTTACTGGCTTTTTAGATGCTTAATTAATTCCGATTTAGGAAAACTTATGCACAATAATCAGTGATTCATCAGAGAAAGAGAAAAGAATTCTTGTTAGAATATTTTAGATTCCATTGAGACAAGATGAAGATAATAATTAATTAATTAATTATAAAACAGATGAAGAAATTAATTCTGTTTTTATGGTTGTTTCGTCTTTGATCTACATGTTATAGCCATAAACTGGAGACCTTTTTTGCTTAATTTGAAAAAGTTTGAGACTGATGTCGGTTGAAGTTGATATGTTCCCGTACATGATGAAATCTAATTCAATCGAGGGCATTTCTTAAAAGCAAATGCCTTTATGTGGATGTCTTAGATTATCCATTTGTTTTATTATAATTAAAACCGCATCCTGCTTTTAGATCGTGATCCTTATTTTTGCATCCTCTCTGCAGTTAGTGGAACTCCAAAGCAAGGAGATTCAGATGGCGATGATTGCTCAAAGATTTTTTTTCTAAAAAAGATGGACGCAGCAATGGACATTCAGATGCTCCATCATCTGGTTGCTGCAAGAAGAAATGGTGGTCATCCAGCTTTAATGTCCAATCACTATGTGCCTTGACAAGAGTGATGGCTTTGACAAGTTGTTGTGGCAAGCATATGTTTCTGCTAATAAAATTTTTGCACATAGGGTTATGAAGGTTATTAATCTTGAAGATGCTTTTGTATGGGTTCATGACCATCACTCTATGGTCCTCCTTACATTTTTGAGGAAGTGTTCCTACCGAGTTGAGCTTGGTTTCTTCATAAGTAGTTCATTAGAGACGAGATTATGTAAGCATTGCTCAATGCTTTGATATATTAGTGGAATGGTTTTTGTGTTTAAAGTTAGAGTTTGATGCAATGAAACTAATTTTGTTCTAAATTAGTAAATGAATATGTTGTTATAGACATGTGCATCCAGTGATGTTCAATTTCCAATTCCAAATGATTATTTGGAGTTTCTCATATTTGGAGTTTGCCCTCGAATTCCATTATTAGCCAACTAAGAGTAGTTTAAGCTTCCCTATAACTTCGTCGCCAGATTAAAGAAAATTAGGGATAAGATATGTTTTTTCCTGCCACTAACTCCACTCTTTCTTAACTCTAGATTTCCACGGGTTGGACTCAATCAAACTGTTCTTCTAGAAACAATGGGATACTGATAGCACCAAAGAAAACTTATTTTTAGATTTAGTTTCAGACAAATCAATCTACTTAATCTTATAATTAATAAATTTTAATAACTTTTTTAATTGCAATATCCTTTGAAAAACCGAGCACAAACATAGTATGCATATCATGTGATTTTAATTTGTTTAATCCATTATTTTTCTCAATTAAGTACTTATAAGCCTGACTCCTTCCAAAGTCGATGAAAAAAATAATGATTTTGTCCTTATATTATAAAACAAGTTAATTTTGTCCATTCATAATTTTTTTTGTGATTTTTATTTTGATAATAGAAAATTTGATTTAATTTTATCATTTTCAAAATAATTTCGAATAAAACTTGTCCACGGAATTTATTAGAAAATGATAAAAGTGAGGTTTTCCTAAAAATAAATTTGATCCAAATTAAAATTAAATATGACTCGACAACACCACACGTAATCTATACTATCCCGATTAGGTTAATACGAGATTGATATGAAATTTTTTGGGTTGGACTACGGTTTAATCATTTTGACACTAATTCGAAATTGACACGACATGATCACAATACAAACTCAATAATTGCAACATGTGATATTTATGTTGTAAGTTTTTGTACATTTTTTTATTGGGATAAGGGTCAAATTTAACCATAACGCTTCAATCAAAGTGCATATTTAGCCCCTAACATATGAAGTGATGCAAATTAAATCCTAATTTTTTCAAGCAAGACCAATTTTAGCAAAACACTGTTGAAAATTTAAAAAGATTGGTTTACTGTTATTTAATTGTCACATTGTATCTTCTAAATAAGTTTGTCAATAAATCGAAGCAATTTCATATATTTTTTAATTGTTGTTTATAACTATATTAATAACACTGTAATATTTTACACAATTTGATAAAAAAAAGTTGTGATTAATTTATATGTAGCAGATTTAGTTTTTATCATTTTAGCAGAATTTTTACAATTTTTTTAGTAATAAACTAATAACCTAAAGTGGTAGTAAAATACAAATAAAACATGTTTTTTCTAATTTTCGATAATGTAGGACTAAAATTGATCTTACTTGAAAATATTATACTTAAATTTGCACCATTTTGTAAGTTAAGGTTAAATCAACACTACACTTAAAAATATTAGGGTTAAATTAAAAACTAATATTTGGCCCAAACTCTTGCAGTGAGAGACACCCTGTGTCACATGTAAAAATAAATAAAATAAATTATAGGTAAATACTTATGAACTTTTAAAAATTTAGAGAACAATTGAAGTTTTGAGGCTTTCGAATTTAATTATATAAAGATAGAAGTTATTAAATGCAATTGGACAAAAATAGGAGGTTATTAAAGATAATTATACAAAAATAGAGGGTGTAATTTAAAACTTTAAAACTTTAGGGAGTAGGTGAGGTTTGAGAGTAAGGGATGACATCACCATATAACTGGACTTACACCTTTGCTCTTCTCAATCGCGGAATAGCAATTAGGGTTACCCAATGTTCATAGATATCTCCTCTTTGAGATCTGAATAGCAGATAGCCCTTATATCAATTATGGACACGGTTAGGATTAGGGTTTATCTTCTCCAGAAAGTGGCGTAATCAAATCTATAGAAATCAATGGTTAGAATTAGGGTTTATCTTCTCTATCAAGTTAGCATTCAACAATGGTTTTAAGATCTCATCTCTAACTGCTCGTTCGTCAGGTAAATTTCTAATGAGAATCAAGCTTAATTCGGTAGAAACCCTTCCTCAAGAAATAAGGGAGGAGCATCAAGTGATGGTTATTAACCCTACAAAATCATCTTCCGGATTAATAACCTCCATAACTTTATCTGCTAAAATATTATTAGCAAAAAAGGGTTGTGTTTGTTTACAGGTGAATTGAGCAATTGTAACTTCTTTATGTATTTTTGTTTTTTTGTTGCTCACTAATCCATATGTATTTTGATCCTATCTTTTTTTTTGCAGGAAACTATCTTGCTTAACAAATCAAATTACTGCTTACAATTGTTTATGGTAAATCTTTGCACTTTTTCTTTGTTGGGTTTTATGTTTTAATGGCAATTCCGAAGATATAATGAGTTTTGCCGCTACCCTATCTTATTATATGTGTTTACAAATGGTGTATCATTATTAATCTTTCTTTAATTACTTGTTTACTATAGTGGTTTTTTTAAAATGATTATGCCAAAAGGTGAGAATTTGAGGATTGTAATTGTGATTTCAATAGATCTATTGTTAAATGTGTTTGCTTATGAGTCGGTTACATAAGCTGTCTAATGTGTTCTATGATGATATGATATAATTATTTGAAACCCTATATGTTTGTTTTAAACTGGATATGTTAATTTTTGTTATTAGATGTTGCTCTCTGGTGTGTTTTTCTATATAACCTAGCTATCTGATGTGTCTGGATGATATGATTACTTGAAATTGAAACCATAAGTTTGTTTATGCTTTTTTTGTTATGATAATTTTTTGATACAAATGAAGATTGTTTGTTATTTGTTGTGATGAGACTATGCTGGTGATGCTTGATCTGAATATTATCTAAATTTCATCAGACAATTATCTTTGTTGTAATTTCATTCATTTCCAACTAGTTGAGATTGCGGCTTTGGGAGTAACCATTTTTAGCTTAATTTGCAATGGAGAAAATTGCAGAGTCCAAATCGTGTTTGTTCATTTAGTAAAACATTAGCAATTGTTCATTTTAGTTTGGCAATGCTAGATATTTCTCTCAAAATACTAATTTATTGTTTGTAACAAATTACCACGAAGTTGTTGGCGTCTGATTTTCTGAAATGGTATTATTGTTTTGCTTCAATTCAGTTGCATACTTTTAGGCAGATTGATTCAACTCATGTACTTTTTATGCTTCTCATGTATTCTTGTTTGGTATTTTCTGGTAGTAATTCATTGCATTTGTAATGACTATATTATATGGGTATTTTAATTGTTTGATCAACACCGAATGAATTTAAATCCATTGAACATCTTAATCTATTTCCATTGTTTCCAAGTAAAGAGAGCGAATTATGAGATGAGCATTTTTGAGGATTATATATGTGCTATGTTGCACTGAAACTGAATTTGAAACGAAATGCTGAAAAGCTAAGGAAGAAGAGTTGAATATAGTATATAAAAATGTAACTTGCTGGAAAAGGAAAATGTCTCCGTCTGTACAGGAAATGGAAGGATGATTTGAGCCATGTTAGGAATTCAATTCTTACGTTTACTGGCTTTTTAGATGCTTAATTAATTCCGATTTAGGAAAACTTATGCGCAATAATCAGTGATTCATCAGAGAAAGAGAAAAGAATTCTTGTTAGAATATTTTAGATTCCATTGAGACAAGATGAAGATAATAATTAATTAATTAATTATAAAACAGATGAAGAAATTAATTCTGTTTTTATGGTTGTTTCGTCTTTGATCTACATGTTATAGCCATAAACTGGAGACCTTTTTTGCTTAATTTGAAAAAGTTTGAGACTGATGTCGGTTGAAGTTGATATGTTCCCGTACATGATGAAATCTAATTCGATCGAGGGGCATTTCTTAAAAGCAAATGCCTTTATGTGGATGTCTTAGATTATCCATTTGTTTTATTATAATTAAAACCGCATCCTGCTTTTAGATCGTGATCCTTATTTTTGCATCCTGTCTGTAGTTAGTGGAAATCCAAAGCAAGGAGATTCAGATGGCAATGATTGCTCAAAGATTTTTTTTCTAAAAAAGATGGACGCAGCAATGGAGATTCAGATGCTCCATCATCTCGTTGCTGCAAGAAGAAATGGTGGTCATCCAGCTTTAATGTCCAATCACTATGTGACTTGACAAGAGTGATGGCTTTGAGAAGTTGTTGTGGCAAGCATATGTTTCTGCTAATAAATTTTTTGCACATAGGGTTATGAAGGTTATTAATCTTGAAGATGCTTTTGTATGGGTTCATGACCATCACTCTATGGTCCTCCTTACATTTTTGAGGAAGTGTTCCTACCGAGTTGAGCTTGGTTTCTTCATAAGTAGTTCATTTTCCTCGTCGGAAATTTATCAAACTCTACAAGTTGGAGACGAGATTATGTAAGCATTGCTCAATGCTTTGATATATTAGTGGAATGGTTTTTGTGTTTAAAGTTAGAGTTTGATGCAATGAAACTAATTTTGTTCTAAATTAGTAAATGAATATGTTGTTCTAGACATGTGCATCCAGTGATGTTCAATTTCCAATTCCAAATGATTATTTGGAGTTTCTCATATTTGGAGTTGGCCCTCGAATTCCATTATTAGCCAATTAAGAGTAGTTTAAGCTTCCCTATAACTTCGTCGCCAGATTAAAGAAAATTAGGGATAAGATATGTTTTTTTCCTGCCACTAACTCCACTCTTTCTTAACTCTAGATTTCCACGGGTTGGACTCAATCAAACTGTTCTTCTAGAAACAATGGGATACTGACAGCACCAAAGAAAACTTATTTTTAGATTTAGTTTCAGACAAATCAATCTACTTAATCTTATAATTAATAAATTTTAATAACTTTTTTAGTTGCAATATCCTTTCAAAAACCGAGCACAAACATAGTATGCATATCATGTGATTTTAATTTGTTTAATCCATTATTTTTCTCAATTAAGTACTTATAAGCCTGACTCCTTCCAAAGTCGATGAAAAAAATAATGATTTTGTCCTTATCTTATAAAACAAGTTAATTTTGTCCATTCATAATTTTTTTGTGATTTTTATTTTGATAATAGAAAATTTGATTTAATTTTATCATTTTTAAAATAATTTCGAATAAAACATGTCCACGGAATTTATTAGAAAATGATAAAATTGAACCAATATTTTACGGCAAGGATAAAAATTAAGTCATTTTATAAAATGAGAGGGAGAATCCCAATAACCTGAAGATTAAAAGTGAGGTTTTCCTAAAAATAAATTTGATCCAAATTAAAATTATATATGACTCGACAACACCACACGTAATCGATACTATCCCGATTAGGTTAATACGAGATTGATATGAAATTTTTTGGGTTGGACTACGGTTTAATCATTTTGACACTAATTCGAAATTGACACGACATGATCACAATATAAACTCAATAATTGCAACATGTGATATTTATGTTGTAAGTTTTTGTACATTTTTTTATTGGGATAAGGCTCAAACTTAACCATAACGCTTCAATCAAAGTGCATATTTAGCCTCTAACATATGAAGTGATGCAAATTAAATCCTAATTTTTTCAAGCAAGACCAATTTTAACCAAGCGCTATTGAAAATTTAAAAAGATTGGTTTACTGTTATTTAATTGTCTCATCGTATCTTCCAAATAAGTTTGTCAATAAATCGAAGCAGTTTCATATATTTTTTAATTGTTGTTTATAACTATATTAATAACACTGTAATATTTTACAAAATTTGATAAAAAAAAGTTGTGATTAATTTATATTTAGCAGATTTAGTTTTTAGCATTTTAACAGAATTTTTACAATGTTTTTTAGTAATAAACTAATAATTTAAAGTGGTAGTAAAATACTAATAAAACATGTTTTTTCTAATTTTCGATAATGGAGGACTAAAATTGATCTTACTTGGAAATATTATACTTAAATTTGCACCATTTTGTACGTTAAGGTTAAATCAACACTACACTTAAAAATATTAGGGTTAAATTAAAGACTAATATTTGGCCCAAACTCTTGCAGTGAGAGATACCCTGTTTCACATGTAAAAAAAAAAATTATAGGTAAATACTTATGAACTTTTAAAAATTTAGAGAACAATTGAAGTTTTGAGGCTTTCGAATTTAATTATATAAAGATAGAAATTATTAAATGCAATTGGACTAAAATAGGAGGTTATTAAAGATAATTAGAGAAAAATAGAGGGTGTAATTTAAAACTTTAAAACTTTAGGGAGTAGGTGAGGTTTGAGAGTAAGGGATGACATCACCTATATAACTGGACTTACACCTTTGCTCTTCTCAATCGCCGAATAGAAATGAGGGTTACCCAATATTCATAGATATCTCCTCTTTGAGATCTGAATAGCAGATCGCCCTTATATCAATTATGGACACGGTTAGGATTAGGGTTTATCTTCTCCAGAAAGTGGCGTAATCAAATCTATAGAAATCAATGGTTAGAATTAGGGTTTATCTTCTCTATCAAGTTAGCATTCAACAATGCTTTTAGGATCTCATCTCTAACTGCTCGTTCGTCGGGTAAATTTCCAATGAGAATCAAGCTTAATTCGGTAGAAACCCTTCCTCAAGAAATAAGGGAGGAGCATCAAGTGATGGTTATGAACCCTACAAAATCATCTTCCGGATTAATAACCTCCATAACTTTATCTTCTAAAATATTATTAGCAAAAAAGGGTTGTGTTTGTTTACCGGTGAATTGAGCAATTGTAACTTCTTTATGCGTTTTTGTTTTTTGTTGCTCACCAATCCATATGTATTTTGATCGTGTCTTTTTAATCACGTGTTTATGTTTAATAAAAGAAATACGTTTAATTGATGGAATTGGTTTGGGTAAATTAGGATTGGATAAGAATATTATATCGAGTTTAGAGAACAGTTATGTCTTGAGATTTTGATTATAAGACAGATACTTCCGTAATTGGAATAAATAGAAGGTATAAAACTTATTTTCATTAAGCAAAGAAATCAACTTTAACTTTGTAAGATTATGGACATATAATAATATAGGAATTTATTCAATTAAATGGCTTTGAACCGTAGAAATCTCTCTGGATCGGAGCTGATTTCTACCTTAATCAAACTAGTATTTTATGTCTGATAAGCCGCCATCAGCGATCATATCATCCATAAAAACTAAATCTGTCAAGTGTTCAACAAAGTTCTTATATGAATAAGATGGAATAGAACATTTTAATAAAAACACCAATTTATCATTTTGAAAATCATTTTGTCAGAACAATATCAAAATAACAACAGTAAGAATGTATTGAATAAATAAGTATGTCATTAATTAAATGTGAATTTTCACAAGTTAACACAGAAGTAGAAACTTGGATAGCATTGCAACGAAAATTTTGAGATCCTGGTTGTCAATCTTTCCCTCAAACTCCGTAGGTTTGTCAGACCTCAAACGCTTCAGCCGTCAATCCTTCTCACTGAATTTTCGGAATAGAGACTGGTCAGTCCACTATCAGAATGAAAACTTGTCTCTGATCTACCTTTGAAACTAAACTAATACTGTGTTTATAACTAATCTAATAACAACTTGTGTACAGCAAGTTTGTTTACACAGAAATGTAATCTAACTTTCTGACTCATTTCTGAGTCAGAGTTTCTTCAAAATAACAACTCTCTAATTTCTCTAACTATTTTCCAACATAACCAACATTTTAATTTCTGAAATGGATCACTTATTTATAGTTGTTGAAGGGTTGTAAATGATGGGTCGTGTCCGTTGGTGAAGGGTCGCTTTTATCCAAATGAACAGACGCGTTTCTTCGCTGTCTCATATGAGATTCCGAAAATCTCATATGAGATTCTAAAAATTTCAGTCGCGACAGGGGGTGCAGGGGCGAGTTGAAAGTTGCATTTTTTCCCGTGACGCCTTTCATAAGTCGCGACTGAGATTATGAAAATCTCAGTCGCGACAGGGACTTGTCTCCCCTTCTCTGGACTGCTTCTTGTCCTCATTGAGCGTTCTTCTGACTAATATGCATTCTTGGTATGTTTTTTAGGTTTTTCCTCCATTTTAGCTCCGTTTTAGCTCCTATTTGGATTTAACCAAATAATTAAGTACATTGCATCAAAGAAGTGAATAAAGACATAAAAGTATTCCAAATGAATATAATTAGTACGATTTCAATGTAAATTTAACGTATTTATATAGGATATTTTAGGTATATTTTGGGCTTAACATCAGCACTATCAGGTTAGCCCTTGCTCCCCAAATTAAGATGATTGTGTTAACGGAGACATCTCCGAAAGAGTTATGGAATAAGTTGGAGAGCACTTATTTGTCGAAGTCATTGGCTAGCCGGTTGTGTCCGAAGATGGATATGTACACACTCAACATGGAACAGGGAGGTAACATTCTTGACCACATTAATAATTTTAATCAATAGGTGTGTCAGTTATTGAGTATTGGAAATAAGATTAACGATAAAGAGCAGTCGTTGCTCATGTTAGCTTCTTTGCCTAGATCTTTCAAATCCTTAGTGTAAACGATGTTAGTGGGGAAGAACACGTTGCACCTAAATGATGTTATGGCGGCTTTGAAAGAGAATGAAAAGATGATGCGAGAAGATGACAGTTGTCCCAAGATACTCATAGCTGGAGAGAGTGGAGAAAGGGGGAGGAACTATAAGAAGAGTGACTGTGGCAGGAGATCAAAATCTCGACAGAAGGATATGAGTACTGTTGAGTGCTTTTATTGTGGTGAATCCGGTCACATGCAATCCCGTTGCCCACATTTTTTGGAGGACTTGAAGAGTCTACGGAAGGGTAATGGTAAAAATGGTGAATCCTCTACTAATGTGGTTGAAGATCATGATTTTTTATTGACGGTTGCTGATGATCTTGTTGAAGATCATTATGATTGGGTGTTAGATTTGCTGCTGATATTCATATTTGTAGAGATCGAGTTTGTTTTGACACTTTACTAGTTGATGGAGATTTTGGCTACATTCGGAGTGGGAGCAATTGAAGATGACGATTAAAGGCATCGGAAGAGTTCGCCTGAAGCTCCAGAATGGTGTAGTAAAAAACTTGCTGATGTGAAGTTTGTGCCTAGTGCTAGAGCCAGTATAATTTGGTTGGGAGAGTTGGCTTCACGTGGGTACAAATATGTTGGAGCCGACAAGTTTTGCAAAGTGTTTAAATGTGGAAGCTTGATACTGCAAGGAATGAAAAGAGGGAAACTGATTTATTATCTGGATGGATGTTCCCTTGGCAGAATGAAGAAAAAGAAGACTGCAAAGAGGGTTCATTTTTCTAAAGATGTTGAGATATGTGGGGATTTGGGTCAAGGGAGGATTTGTTGGGATATCTCCCCAAATCCCACATTGTTTAAAAGTGTTGTAAAGGAATGTGTGAATCCCACCTTCCCTAGAAATAAGGAAGTCAAGGGAGAGTTCCCCTATAAATAGGTTTTAGGCATTTAGTTGATGTATTCCATATTCTCAATGCTAGTTAACTAGGAGGTGTAACTTAGGCTTTGAGTTTGTGTGAGAGAGCGAGGGTTTTTGTTACAGTTTTGTCCATCCAAAAATTGTAGTCCTTCGATAGTGGAGTTTTAAGAGGCCTACGGGTCCCGTGGTTTTTATTTATTGTTGAAGAGGTTTCCACGCTAAAATTGTTGTATGCCTTTGTTGCTTTTCTCTATTATTTTTTTTGTGTGGATTGTGTTTGTTTGTTTGTTTGGTCCCAACATCACTATAGATCAAATTTATTTTTAGGAAAACCTCAATTTTAATCATGAGGTTATTGGGAATTTCCCTCTAATTTTATAAAATGGCTTAATTTTTATCCTTGCCATAAAATATTGGTTCAATTTTATTATTTTCTAATAAATTTTGTGGAAACTTTTTATTCGAAATTATTTAGAAAATGATAAAACCAAATCAAATTTTCTATTATCAAAATAAAATTCACAAAAGAAATTATTATGAATGGACAAAATTAAGATGTTTTATAAGATAAGAACAAAATTAATTTTTTTCAATAACTTTAGAAGGAGTTAGCCTTATAAGTACTTAATTGAGTAAAATAACGAATTAAACAAAATAAAATCACATGACATGCATACTATGTGTGTGCTTGTTTTTGAAAGGATATTGCAATTAAAAAAGTTATTACAATTTATTAATTATAAGATTAAGTAGATTGATTTTTCTGAAACTAAATCTAAAAATAAGATTTGTTTGGTGTTGTCAGTATCCCATCGTTTCTAGAAGAACAGTTTGATTGAGTTCCACCCGTTGAGGGGTTAGAGTTAAGAAAGAGTGGAGCACTTGGCAGGGGAAAAACATATGTTGTCCCTAATTTATACTATATATAAGTACGGAAGCAAGAGAATTTGCAAGAAGAGTTTTAGAGGAGCAAAGAGAATAAAAGAGTTAATAAGTTCTAATTATCTCTATATAATTAGTACTATATTAATACATTATTTATTTTCAATTAATAGTCCATCAATTAAGTAATAAAATAAAGTAAAAGTTACAAGAAGATGAAAAAACACAAAGTGAAGGAAATCCAAAAGTCACAAATAAACCTATATATAAAGCATGACAGATAGCATTCTATCATTATACTCATTGGCCAACGAAAATCAAAGTCATCATCAACTTTTATTTTTTTTATTTATGTATTAGTTTTGTTCTTAATCATATATTTTTTTATATAATTTTGTTCTGATTTCATTAAGAGATTCAGATTTATTTAGGTGCGATTTCCATTGATAAACTGTATTAATAACATTTTCTTCCAGAATTGTCAGAATTTAGACTTTGATATCTCCAATTGAAGAAATCTGATGGAAATAAAAGAGGCATGGACAACTGGAATTGGGAAAAGCAAAAGAGTAAAAAATTCAGGAAATCGTTATGTTTCCCAAGGTAATAAAAAATTCAGGAAATCGTTATGTTTCCCAAGGTAATATTCTATCATTATATTCATTGGCCACCGAAAATCAAAGTCATCATCGACCTTTATATTTTTATTATGTATTAGTTTTGTTCTTAATCATATAATTTTTTGGGTAATTAATTTATTAGTCCCTATATTTTGACAAAACACAATGTTTAGTCCCTGTATTTTCAAAAACACACGGTAAGGTCCCTAACCTTTTTCTCGATGAACTGTTTAGTCCCTAACGTTTTTCTCGGTGAACTGTTTAGTCCCTACCGTTAAACTTTCATGAAGATTCTGGTAGTCAATTTGGATTTGAGTCAAAATCTATTTAAAAAAATGTAATACCTTAACTATCTTTTGCCATAAAATCAAATATATAAGACCATTATCTTCATTGTTTCTGATCTCTGTGTTCTTCTGGTTGATTTGAGTCGATTATGGGTTAGAGATTCAATCATTTCTCCATTTTTTTAGTGCGAGTTGCGAGAGAAAGACATAAAGGTGTGAATTGCTTTTGACTGATAAATATTAAAGGGTAATTTAGTCATATCTGAATTCATAAACGGTAAAAAATCTAACAAATAGACAAAAGGAGTAAACAGTTCACCGAGAAAAAAAGTTAGGGACCTTACCGTGTGTTTTTTAAAATACAAGGACTAAACAGTGTGTTTTATCAAAATATAGGGACTAATAAATTAATTACCCTAATTTTTTTTTTATAATTTTGTTCTGTTTTCAGTAAGAGATTAAGATTTATTTAGTAACGATTTCCATTTATAAACTCTATTAATTGTATTTTTTTCTTCAAGAATTGTCAGAATTTAGACTTTGATATCTTTGATTAAAGAAATCTGATGGAAATAAAAGAGGCATGGACAACTGAAATCGGGAAAAGCAAAAGAGTAAAAAATTACAGGAAATCGTTATGTTTCCCAAGGTAATTATTTGATTTTTTTATATGTAATAGTTAGTTTGTTCTCAATTCATGTTTTGTCATGATTACTAATGTAAGTTTCTTTCTCATTTTTAAAGATGGATTTTATATCTATATCTATATTTTATATATAATAGTGGAGTCGGAGAGAAATAGATGAGAAGAGTTTTAGAGACATTTTTTATTAGTTACCAAAATAGTAACAAAAGAAAATTATAAATATGTAATCTAATTTATATTTAATAGATATGATAAAATAACTTACAAAATATCAAAATGAAAGAAAATTATATGATGAAACATATATGTAAGGATCCATTCAAATTCCATTCATTTAACTTTAATAAATAACATTAAAACCAATATAACTGAAAAAAAATTATATTTAAATTTAATAGATATAATAAATTAAGTTACAAAATATCCCAACGAACACAAATTATGTAACGATAAAAAAATATATGTAAGGATCCATTCAAATTACATTCATTTTACTTTAATAAATAGCATTAAAATTAATATAACTACAAAAATTTATAACACATAATAATTAACACAATATTTAAACCTCGAAACTACAATCTAAACTAAATAAAATTTAAAAAGAAAGACGTACTTATTTCAAATTCATTGATTTATCAAAGGATTTAGAAAACACGTAAAAAAAATTTGAGGAGACCTAAAATTTGATTGAAAAAATATCGCTACAAAGTGTAATAAATATTTTAAAATTATAAGATTATATAAAAAAAATATTATGCAAGAACGGAAATGAATGATCCTTGCAAACATGTGAACATGGTATTATCAAGCAATTATAAACGGTTTAGTTAATTTATTTACAATTTTTAAATTTAAATTATTTTAAATCAAAATATTAATGTCACTATATATAAATGATACAAAATTTTAAAAATATTAAAATGTTAAATTTATATACAAAATTATTTAAAATGTTGCGCGGGCATAATACTAGTTTTCTTCAATCTAGAGACAAAGTTACAGGGAAGCTTAAACTACTCTTAGTTGGCTAAGAATGGAATTTGGGGGAAAACTCCAAATATGAGAAAGTATGTTGTCTACCATATAATAAAATACTGTTAACCTTCGGTGATACATAAAAGAGGAACACCAAAGAAAAGAAAAGATAAGATAAGAGATATAGCAGCCACTCAAGAGATATGTTTAGTTACTTTTACCGTTTCAGTCATTTTTTCCACACGTTGAAACCATACGAAATTTTTTTACCATAGGAGGAGATGTGAATAAGTTCGATAAAATACATTTTCTGCATAGATATCTGGTCTGTCCAAATCTGATATTCACGTATATCAACAATCATGACAACATTCATTTGTTCTATTCTAATTTAGAGTGAAATGCCGATTTTGTGGTGTGGAATGATTGTGAAAGGAGAGTCAGAAGCTATTAGGAAATTCAAGTAGCCTGAAAATGCAAATATAGCACCTACCTTGGTTGTAACAATCTGAAATATTTTTGTAACATCCTCAACAAAAAATATAATAATTTGGAATTGGAAATGACTAGAACAACATATGACTAAAACAACATATTCATTTACTAATTTAGAACTTCATAGCAATCAAACTCTAACTTTAAAAGACAAAAACCATTCTACCTATTAAACTAGAGCATTGAGCAATGCTTACATAATCTCGTCTGTAACTGGTAAAGTTAGATAAATTTCCAACGAGAAAAATGAACTATGAAGGAAGAACCAAGCTTAACTCGGTAAGAACACTTCCTCAAAAATGTAACGACGACCATAAAGTGATAGTCATGAACCCATACAAAAGCATCTTCAAGATTAATAACCTTCATAACCCTATGTGCAAAAATTTTATATGCACAAACATTTGCTTGCCACAACAACTTGTCAAATCGACAATCCTTTTCAAGGCATAGTGAATCAACATTAAAGCTGAATGACCACCTGCTGGAATTTCTTCTTGCAGCAACAGGATGATGGAGCATCTGAATCTCCATTGCTGTGTCCATCTTTTTAGAAAAAAATTCCTGGAGCAATCATGGCCATCTGAATCTCCTTGCTTCGGATTTCCATTAACTACATAGAGGATGCAAAAATAAGAATCACGATCTAAAAGCACGTTGCAGATTTAATTATAATAAAACAAATGGGTAATCTAAGACATCCACATAAAGGCATTTGCTTTTAAGAAATTCACCCTAGGGAGTTAGATTTCATCATCTATCTGAACACATCAAGTTTAACCAACATCAGTCTCAAACTTTTTCAAATGAACCAAAAAAAGGTCTTCAGTTCATGGCTATAACATATAGATCAAAGACAAAACAACCATAAAAACAGAATTAATTTCTTCATCTGTTTTATTATTACTTAATTAATTTCTTCATCTTGTCTCATTGGAATCTAAAAAATTCTACCAAGAATTCCTTTCTATTTCTCTGATGAATCACTGATTATTGTGTATAAGTTTTCCTTAATCAGAATTAATTGAGCATCTAAAAAGCCAGTCAACATAAGAATTGAATTCCTAACATGGCTCAAATCATCCTTTCATTCCCTGTACAAATGGAGACATTTTTCCTTTCCAGCAAGTTACATTTTTATATATTATGTTCAACTCTTCTTCCTTAGTTTTTCCGCATTTCATCTTAAATTCAGTTTCCGTGCAACATAGCACATATATAATCCTCTAAAATGCTCATGTTGACTCTATTTACTTGGAAACAAATGGAAATAGATTAAGATGTTCAATGGAATTAAATTCATTTTATGTTGAACAAACAATTAAAAAAAACCCATATAATTAATATAGTCATTACAAATGCAATGAATTATTACCAGAAAGCATCAAACAAGATTAATGAAGAAGCATAAAAAGTACATGAGTTGAATCAATTTTTCCTAAAAGTAGGCAACTGAATTGAAGCAAAACAATAATGCCATTTCATAAAGTCTGACACCAACAACTTCCTTATCATTTGTTACAAACAACAAATTAGTATTTTGAGAGAAATATCTAGCATTGCCAAACTAAAATTAACCATTGCTAATGCTTTACTAAATGAACAAACACCTCCATTGAAAATTAAGCTAAAAATGGTTACTCCCAAAGCCGCAATCTCAACTAGTTGGAAATGCAGGAAATTGCAACAAAGATAATTGTCCGATGAAATTTAGATAATATTCAGATCAAACATGACCAGCATAGATTCATCATAGCAAATAAAAGACAATCTTGATTTGTATCAGAAAAACTTATCATAACAAAAGAAGCATAAACAAACTTGTGGTTTCAATTTCAAGTAATCATATCATCGTGACAGATCAAATAGGGTATATAAACAACACCAGAGAGCAACATCTAATAACAAAAATTAGCATACCAAGTTTAAAACAAACTTATAGGGTTTCAAATAATCATATCATCATAGAACACATCAGATAGCTTATGTAAGATACTCATAAACAAACACATTTAACAATAGATATATTGAAATCACAATTACAATCCTAAAATTCTCACCTTTTGGCATAATCATTTCAAAAAAACCACTATAGAAAACAAGTAATTAAAGAAAAATTAATAATGATACATCATCTCTAAACACATATAATAAAATAGAGTAGCTACAAAACTCATTATATCTTCAGAATTGCCCTTAAAACATAAAACCCAACAAAGAAAAAGTGCAAAGATTTACCATAAACAATTGTAAGCAGTAATTCGATTTGTTAAGAAAGATAGTTTCGTGCAAAAAAAATTAAGACAACATCAAAATACATATGGATTGGTGAGCAACAAAAAACAAAAACACATAAAGAAGTTACAATTGCTCAATTCACCTGTAAACAAACACAACTCTTTTTTTGCTAATAATATTTTAGCAGATAAAGTTATGGAGGTTATTAATCCCAAAGATGATTTTGTAGGGTTCATGACCATCCCTTGATGCTCCTCCCTTCTTTCCCGAGGAAGGGTTTCTATCTTGATTCTCATTAGAAATTTACGCACGACGGAGCAGTTAGAAATCAGATCCTAAAAGCATTGCTGAATGCTAGCTTTCTAGAAAAGATAAAACCTAATCCTAAGCATTGATTTCTATAGATTTGATTATGCCACTTTCTGGAGAAGGTAAACCCTAATCCTAACTGTTGAGTATACATCCCAAGTCCCACATTGGAAAGATATAAGGGAGTTGCATAGTTTATAAAGAAGTTCACCAACTACATTAGGATGAGGCCTTTTGGGAAGGAGCCAAAAAACAAATCCGTGCGGGCTCGGCCCAAAGCGGAAAATATTATACTAATGGTGGAGCTGTTGGTGAACTTGTGGGCCCAACAAATGGTATCAGAGCCGATGGTTCGGCTGGGAGAACGTGCATGAGATCTAAGGAGATGTGGGAGGCTCTCAGTCCGACCTTGCGATGGGAAATCTGTGCTTGGTGCCTTCTGTCGAAAGTCTTCCTGATATTGTGGTGGTCAGGCGGCGGTACAAGATGATTAGACAGATTATCGCTGAAGGGAAGGCTTGTGGTCCTTGGTCTGAGGGGATGATAGATGGGCTACCTTCTATTCAAATCTCACATAGGAGATACCTATGAATGCTAAAAATTCTGCTAAAATGCTAAAAACTAAATCTGTTACATATAAATTAATCATAACTTTTTTTTGTCAAATTCTCTAAAAGATTTGCAGTGTTATTAAGATAGTAATAAAAAACAAATATATTTTACATATATTTTACAGGATCTCTTAATCTGCTTCAATTACATCTGTTTTTTTTATCTTTCATTTATAACATTTTCTGTTTTAGCAAGAGCAGAAATGATAGATCTTATACGTAGATCACTATATCTTTGTGGTTGCGAAAGAAAGGAAGATTCAGAGAAGTTTAAATGATGGAGATTGGATTAAAAGTGTTTATCTGTAAATTTTGAGTTTCAAAAAGTATATGTTTCTGTTTGTTTTTGTTGTGCCTTTAATGGTTTCTTTTGCTCATTGTAGTCATTTTCTTACCTTTATGGTTTCTGGACTAGGCATAGCCTGTACTTATGTAAGGTATTGTTCCTTATTTTTTGTTGTACTTTGATGTGTTTTATCTATGAAATGATGTACTTATTTTATCAAAAAAAAAATTGAAAAACAAATAAAAAATATATGAAATTTCTTCGATTTAACGACAAACTTATTTGGAAGATACTATGTGACAATTCAATGACAGTAAACCAGTCTTTTTAAATTTTGGACAGAGCTTGGTTAAAATTGGTATTGCTTGAAAAAATTAGGGTTTAATTTGCATCACTTCATACATTAAACCTGCACTTTGATTGAAGCGGCACAGTTAAATTAGACCATTGTCCCAATAAAAAATGTATAAAAACTTACAACATAAATATTACATGTTGCAACTATTGAGTTTGTATCGTGATCATGTCGTGTCAATTTCGAATTAGTGTCAAAATGAGTAACCGTAATCTAACCCAAAAAAGGTCATTTCAATCTCGTATTAACCTAATCGGGATAGTGTCGGTGTTGTCGAGTCATATATAATTTTACTATGGATCAGATTTATTTTTAGGAAAACCTCAATTTTAATCATGAGGTTATTGGAAATTTCCCTCTAATTTTATAAAATGGCTTAATTTTTATCCTTGATGTAACATATTGGTTCAATTTTATTATTTTCTAATAAATTCCGTGGAAACTTTTTATTCGAAAATATTTTGAAAATGATAAAACTAAATCAAATTTTCTATTATCAAAATAAAATTCACAAAAGAAATTATGAATGGACAAAATTAAGATGTTTTATAGGATAAGGACAAAACTAATTTTTTTTCAATAACTTTAGAAGGAGTTAGCCTTATAAGTTTGAGAAAAATTACGAATTAAACAAAATAAAATCACATGATGTGCATACTATGTGTGTGCTCGGTTTTTGAAAGGATATTGGAATTAAAAAAATTATTACAACACTACAAGAAAATTTACAGTTAGGGACTGAAAATTCGGTCGCAATTCAGTCCCTAAACTCGTTTACCGACTGAATTTCATGAGTTACCGACTGACATCGTTCGGTCAGTAACTGGCTGGTTGGTAACAGGTTAGTGACAATTTTTTTGATTCAGTCGTTAGCTTCGCGACCAGCATTATATGGTTGTAAAAAGATGTCGCTAGGTTACCGACTAAATATTTAGTCGCAAACCCCATACAATTTGGTCGCTAATTGTGCTTCTGAGATATTGCCCATCCCTGCCTTACTGAAGGAAATGGCATATTTGTGGCCAACCTTTCCGTCACTAAACTGGATAACTTTTTCTTTTTTGTAAATTAATTAATTTGCACCAAAACAGAAAACTAGCTTTGGATTGAAGAGAGTTCATGTCCAACAAACAAATAACTAAAACATAAATTACACAACTTGTTCAGAAATCTAAAAGTAAGAGAACTAAAAAATCTATCAGTAATTAATGCCAAAAGGTCATGAAGCTTTCCACGAAATCAATATGTCATACATGGACGCCCTCTGAGCATACAGTTCCTTAATCAAATCAAAAGAGAAAATGGGTAGAAAGAAAAACCCTAGAAATCTAAGAAATGCAAGATTTTAGTAAGAGAGAAGGAATTAAAGCAAAACCCTAAGTACCTGCTCTTTCGGAACGATGATTTCGCTACTTCGCTCTCTCAGATCGACAGTTCAGTAGTTCTCCGTAGGTTTTCAGTTTTCGCAATTAGAAAAAACAAAAACATGGACAAGAGAGATAAAGGAGAGGAGAAGGATGTTGGGTGGAGAAGAGAGGGATGAACAGATCTAGAAGGGATGCCCGATGTTTAAGCCGAAGTTGAGAAACGAGAGCTAGGTTTATGTCTCGGTTTTCTCTCCCGTCAATGTTATGTTCTGAAGAGCAGTAGAGAGATAAAAGAGGAATAATAGAAATAATTATATATATTAATACTTTTATATTAATATTTTTGAGGACCCAAAAAGATAATGACCAGCATTTGGTCTTTATTTGTGCAGCGAATTCACTATCTATTAATTTCCAACCAACAATAATGTTAGTGACTAACGTTAGTAGTAAATTAATGACTAAAATTGATTTAGTCATTAATTTCAGTCCTTAACTAGTGATTTTCTTGTAGTGCAATTTATTAATTATAAGATTAAGTAGATTGATTTGTCTGAAACTAAATCTAAAAATAAGATTTGTTTGGTGCTGTGAGTATCCCATCATTTCTAGAAGAACAGTTTGATTGAGTCCCACCGGTTGAGCTGCTAGAGTTAAGAAAGCGTGGACTACTTGGCAGGGAAAAAAACTTATCTTATCCCTAATTTTCTTCAATCTTACCACGAAGTTACAGGGAAGCTTAAACTACTCTTAGTTGGTTAAGAATGGAATTTGGGGGTAAACTCCAAATATGAGAAAATATGTAATAAAATACCATTTTACTTAAATTCAACCATTTGGTGTGAAGCTGTTGTCTACCATATAATAAAATATTGTTAACCTTCTGTGATACATAAAAGAGGAGCACCAAAGAAAAGAAAACATAAGATAAGAGATATAGCAGCCACTCAAGAGATATGTTTAGTTACTTTTACAGTTTCAGTCATTTTTTCTACACCTTTAAACCATAAGACAAAATTTTACCAGAGGAGGAGACGTGAATAAGTTCGATAAAATAAAATTTCTATATAAATATGTTTGGTCTGTCCAAATCTGATATTCACGTATATCAATAATCATGACAATATTTATTTGTTCTACTCTAATTTAGAGCGGATTGCTGATTTTGTGGTGTGGAATGATTGTGAAAGGCGAGTCAGAAGCTGCTTACGAAATTCAGGTAGCCTGAAAATGCAAATCTTGGTTGTAACATTCTGAAATATTTTTGTAACATCCTCAACAAAAAAAAAATAATAATTTGGAATTGGAAATTGAACGTCATTGGGTGCACATGACTAGAACAACATATTCATTTACTAATTTAGAATAACATTAGTTTCATTGTAATCAAACTCTAACTTTAAAAGACAAAAACCATTCTACCTATTAAACTAGAGCATTGAGCAATGCTTACATAATCTCGTCTCTAACTGGTAGAATTTGATAAATTTCCGACGAAGAAAATGATCTATGAAGGAAAAAACCAAGCTTAACTCGGTAGGAACACTTCCTCAAAAATTTGAGGAAAGACATTGTTTTGGCCTCATTGGAGCATAAAAGAAAATGCATAACCCTTCATATGTTGGGAGCCGCAATCGCAAATAAAGATGGATAGATGAGTAGGGGCCAAACCATCCCTATAAATGATGGTTCTCCGTTGTAAAAAAAAATATGTCGGTACCGTTATGCAAACAGACCGTGTTCCCTTCGGTGAATCTTCATATATGCCCTTAAAAGAATGCAATTTCTTTAATCAAACATCTATCCTTAAAAAGAGCATTATTAAAGAGAGGAATGGACTATGAAGGAAGAAACAATGCTTAACTCGGTAGAAACACTTCCTCAAGAAAGTAGGGAACACCATCAAGTGATAGTTATGAACCCATAACCCGATCTGCAAAAATTTCATTAGCAGAAAAGTATGCTTGCTGCAGCAACTTGTCAAAACTTATCAAGCCACATACTAAATCCTCATCAAAGCTGAATAACCATCTACTCCATTTGAACCTTATGATGATGGAGTATCTGAATCTCCTTTATAGTGAATAAAAGAAAGATGTCAATTATTTGCATCACATTTATTAACGTGGTGGGTTTAATTTTGAAAATATGGAGCAAGTCTTACATTTATATGACCACAACTGAAATAACAGTCAAAGATGAACATAACATTTCTTTTTCGTTTATATTTACGTTTCTTTTTAGAAATAACATTTCTGATATCTATTTGTGTGAAACTTAGCACATATATAATCCTTCTAATTCAGAAATGCGCATATAGAAATTTTCACTCTATTTACTTGGAAACAATGGAAATACATATTAAGATGTCAAATGGAATTAAATTGGATCAAATAATTTCAATTAAAAACATCTCATAAAGATACAGAGGATCATAGGCTGATGTAGATAACATTCAAATCAAGTTACCTTCCAAGCATAGCTGGCATAGTTTTATCATAGACAAACTAATTATGATAGAAACGTCTAATAACAAAAATTAGCATACCAACAATGTTTAAAACAAAGTTAAAAAGTTTCAATCAAATTTCACTTAAAACATAAAGTTGGATCAGTTAAATAGATTGTTGAGTAACTTGTTTTTCGGATGGAGCACATTCTGTCATATCTTATTCTTCAGCTGGAGCATATTGTGTCATCTCTTCTTTAAAAGGCAACTTCTCCTGTTCACCCGTGCTCAAAATAGGACCACCAGACCCTGTATCCATGTAAATTGGTTCTTAAGGACCACCATACTCGGTGAATTCTTTAGTTGTCTCCTTCAAAGCTTTTTTCATAGCCATCTAAGAGATTTCTCGTCATGTATAGTTCGTGTTTGAGCCTAGAAGTCTCCATATGTCTTCTGATGATCGAACTCGCTAAGCAACATTTGATGTTGCATACTCAAGTTTTGATAAGCATGCTCTTTCTCATGGTAGGACATCCAAGCTTTTTCCAAGACTTGTTGCATTTGCTCCATATACATATTGAATTGGGATGCTGACTTCAAATTATTATCCCAATTTCCACGAAAAACAATAATATAAAGAAGTGATTATAGTTCATGTTCGGATGTGAAAACCACTGGTACCAAAGAAAATGACACTTTCTTATATGCATATTTATAAATAGGAAACATCTAGCAGATAAATACCTATAACATGAACAAGCATGTGAGAGTTTTTCTCGAGGTTGTCATAAGGGTCAGAATTGACTCTTACAATACTTCGTACTATCTTTTCTTTAAATGTTTCTGAATCCTGGAGAAGCTCCTGAACTAAACTCTTTTTCAGGTAGATAAGTTTAATATTATCAGGAATAATGAAATGGTGATTGCTGATAATATTAAACTTATCTCCGGATAAGTTTAGTTCAGGAGCTTCTCCAGGATTCAGAAACATTTGAAGAAAAGATAGTAGGAAGTATTGTAAGAGTCAAATCTGAGCATTATGACTACCTCCAGAAAAACTCTCACATGCTTGTGCAAGTTATAGGTATTTATCTGCTAGCTGTTTCCTATTTATACATATGCATTAAGAAAGTGTCATTTTCTTTGCTACCAGTGGTTTTCACATCCCAACATGAAATATAATCACTTCTTTATATTATTGTTTTTCGTGGATTGATACTTCCGATGTACCTATTTCCAAGACTTGTTACTATTTGGAGATTCTGCCTCCTTAAACTAATAAAAGGAGTTCCTGAAGCTTCTATGACAACTATGAGACTCTCAGAACTACCCCTGGAAATTCAATAGATACGCATATTTCCCAATAGCGTAGATTAGGAGTAATATAGATCGCTTCGCAATTCTCATTAAAACCTAAAATTCAAGAGATGAAAAGTCCAAAGTTTTACCAGAAAGAATTATGCTTCTAAAATTCAATAGCTTTCAAGTAGTTGCTCGGAAAGAAAATATTTCCTGCAAAAAAAAAACATTATAGAATCAAAATCCAATGAGCAACAAATAGTAAATGCCAACAAAAACTCAGAAATAACTTGGAATTGGGCAATTCAAATATAGAGCTTTGTGCTATTAATATTTTAGCAGATAACGTCATGGAGGTTCATGACTATCACTTGATGAGATTCTAAAAGCATTGGTTTTCATAGATTTGTTACCTAGAAGATCTGTTGAGCCACTTTCTGCAGAAGGTAAACCCTAATCGCACACCATCAACATCACAACAACTTTCCAGATTTGAGATCTCTTGGGGGAGGTATTAATATGGAATGCACAAACACATTTACAGAGAAGAGAAGAGAGGGGCGGAGAAAACAAGAGTCATGAAAACAGTACCTACAGTTATATAGGCGAGGTCATTTGTGTGAGATATTTAATTAGTATAAAATATTAAGCTTCATATATTAAGCTTCTTATGGGATAAGTACTAAAATAGACCTAACATTTTTGGAAAAGTATCAATTTAGGTTCAACGTTCAAAATAGCACCAATATAGGCTTAGCGTTTACAACATAATATCAATTTAGGCTTAACGTTTACAATATAGCATCAATTTAAGCCTCACGTACAAAATAGCACCAATATAGGCTTAACGTTTACAAAATATATCCAATTTAAGCTAACCGTCATAATTAAATTAACCATATTATATTCTTTTCCTATTAACTTTACATGTTATCTTTTTATTTAGTTCTATTTTCTTATTTATTATAATATAATTAATTAGTATTATTGTCCATTAAAACCTTATATTTGTTTGATCCTAAATTTCATGGCTCATGTAATAATATATGCAAACTAAAAGTAATTGAATATTTCGAACGCTTGTGAAAATAATATTGATATATGTCATTGACTATCTACAATATTTCGAACAATATTGTAGATATTCAATTACTTTTAGTTTGCTCATATTACATGAGATCTTAGTGGACAAGAATATAATATGATTAATTTAATTGTGCCGTGTAGCTTAATTTGGATATATTTTGTAAACGTTAAGCTTAAATTTGTATTATTTTGTAAACTTTAAGCCTATATTGGTGCTATTTTGTATATGAGGCCTAAATTAATGCTATATTGTAAACTTTAAGCGTAAATTGATATTATGTTGTAGACGTTAAGCCTATATTGGTGCTATTTTGAACGTTGAGCCTAAATTGATACTTCCTCAAAAACCTTAGCCCTATTTTGATACCTTATCCCTATTCTTATCTAATTACATTAAAAAACCTTATATTCTTATCCAATTGCATTTAATAACCTCTATACTTGTCCAGTTGTATTCAATAATCTCAAAACATCAACTATCTCGTTGAAGTTCCAAGAGTTCATAATTATTTATATATTTGGCATTCCTTTTTGACATGTGGCGGAACATGTCTCTCACTTTCTACATCCAAAAGATTCTATTCAGAAATATGAGGTTATCGAATGTAATTACAAAGGAATAACTGACCATTTAGAACTTTTGAAAGTTCGGGGGAAGTTAAACTTTGGGTAATTAATTTATTAGTCCCTATATTTTGATAAAACACACTGTTTAGTCCCTGTATTTTCAAAAACACAGGGTAAGGTCCCTAACATTTTTCTCGATGAACTGTTTAGTCCCTAACGTTTTTCTTCGTGAACTGTTTAGTCCCTACCGTTAGACTCCAATGAAGATTCTGTTAATCAATTCGGATTTAAGTCAAAATCTATTTAAAAAACTAACTACATTTACCACAAAATTAAATATATAAGACCATTATCTTCATTGTTTCTCATTTCTGTGTTCTTCTGGTTGATTTGAGTCGATTATGGGTTAGAGAATCAATCATTTCTCCATTTTTTCCAGCGCGGTTTGTTAGAGAAAGACATAGAGATGTGAATTACTTTTGACTGATAAATAGTAAAGGGTAATTTAGTCATTTCCGAATTCATAAACGGTAAAAAATCTAACAAACAAACGGAAGGACTAAACAGTTTATTAAGCAAAAGGTTAGGGACCTTACTGTATGTTTTTGAAAATACAGGGACTAAACAGTGTATTTTGTCAAAATATAGGGACTAATAAATTAATTACCCTTAAACTTTTGGGCCAAGTAGATGGAACAAGAGAAAATAAGAGAGTAAAATCGTATCAGAATTTTATGGGTAGATAATTTATTAGACCTCTCTTTTATCCCCAACACATTGTTTAGTACTTCTATTTTGAAAACACATCATAGAATCTCTAAAATCTGTTACTCTTAATGTTTTGGTCTGTGGTTGTATTTTAAAAAAAGTAACCGTTATATTTTGGCGTAAATAGATAGACAAAAAATAACAGAGTAATAGGATCGTTTTGTATCCCAATATGACTGTCGTGAAAGATACCATATGTTTGCTTAAAAAATAGACAAAAGGACTAAAGGACTAAGCGTGACAAATGATAGGGACCTCATAATGTGTTTTTCAAAATAGGAAGACTAAATAATATGGTGCGCAAAAATATGAAGACTAATAAATTATTTATACTAATTTATTAACCGAATTGAATTCATGTCTTGCAAATATTGTTTTGGCGTGACATATGATTTTACTTTTTATTTTTTGTTAATATAAACATGGAAAAATACAGGAGGAATATAGTATTCATACTAATTTAGGGATAAGACTAGATAGATTTTAGGGATAAAACCAAGTTTAACCCTAACGTCTTAAGGATGTGTCGATTTAACGTTAATATATGAAACAATACAAATTTAAACGTTTCCAAGTAAGATCAATTTTAGTCCTACGTTATAGAAAATTAGAAAAAAAAAACATGTTTTATTAGTATACATTTTACAATCACTTTAGACCATCCAAATATCAATTATGTCTAAGATATTTAGTTTAACAAAATTACAAAAATTTTGCTAAAATGCTACTAAAAACTAAATCTGCTACATATAAATAATCATAATTTTTATGTCAAACTGTCTAAAATATTTAGAGTGTTATTAATATAGGAATAAAAAGTATATGAATCTGCTTCAATTGATCGACAAACTTATTTGAAAGATTCGACGTGATAATTAAATAACAGTAAATCAGTCTTTTTAAATTTTCGATAGCGCGGGGCTAAAATTGATATTGCTTGAAAAAAATTAGGGTTTAACTCGCATCATTTCATACGTTAGGGGCAAAATCTGCACTTTGACTAAAACATTAGGGTTAAATTTGACCTTTATCCAAATAAAAAATAGTGTATAAACTAACAACATAAATATTAGAGGTTGCAATTATTGTGTTTGTGTCGTGATAATGTCGTGTCAATTTCGAATTAGTGTATTATATTAAACCCTAACCAACCCAAAAAAAAATTCATTTCAATCTCGTATTAACCTAATCGGATAGTACCGATTTCTTGTTGTGTTGTCGAGTCATATATAATTTTACTATGGATCAAATTTATTTTTAGGAAAAACTAAACTTTAATGTTGAGGTTATTGGAAATTTTACTTAGTTTATAAAATGGCTTAATTTTTATCTGTGCCGTAAAATATTGATTCAATTTTATCATTTTCTTTTTTTTTTGGTAGAAATTTAGGAACTTTTTATTCAAAATTATTTTGAAAATGATAAAATTAAATTTTTTATTTTCAAAACAAAATTCATAAAACATTTTATGAATTGACAAAATCAAGCTATTTTATAAGATAAGAACCAAATTATTATTTTTTTCAATAACTTTAGAATGAATTAGGTCCTGTTCTTTTTTACTGAAATCAAATTAACTGAACTGAACTGAATGCAACTGAACTGAACTAAACTGGACTTAACTTAACTTAATTGATTGCATAAAATAATTATAATTATAATAATTTTATACATAATGATATATTTTATATATAAAAATTATAATTACAATAAATAATGATAAATTATATATATAAAACGATAAATGATATCTTATATATAAAAAATTATAATTATAATAAACTTTATATATTATATATATAATAAATTACATATAAGTAATTATAATTATAATAAATAATGATGAATTTATATATTTTTTATAGAAATTGGGACGAGATAGAACTTGGGCCGGGTGAGCACCCGTGGTCCAAGAACTGACATACCCACAATATATTAATAAACGAAAAATGAGTGTTTGAACAAGAGAATAGGAAGGAGAACAAACAAAAAGAAGGGGGGGAGGAGAAAAGTTTAGGAAAGTCAAGAAGAACGCAAGTGAGAAATACTACAAATGTCATCATTGATAAACCTATGACAAAAAGCAGGAGCTGAAGGCCACCAATTGATCACCGAGGAAGAGACTCCAAACTTTTCCGGTGGATCAGCAACTCTATTTCCTTCCCTAAATATGTGTGAAAAAAGAATGTTCATCCTAAAACAAATACTGAGACAATGCAACCATTCTTGACGAATACTCCAAGGAACATCCATAGAACGTGACTAAGCAGATTAACAACGTACATTGAGTCTGACTCAACCCAAAGCCGATGCCAATTTTTTCCCAAGCAAGTTCAATTGCAAAAATAGTGGCTCTCAATTCAGCCATATAAGCAAAAGAAGGAGGGGTAGAAAAATCAAAACAGCCTTTGGAAAATCCACGATAGTTGCGAAAAATACCTCCCGCTCCTGCCTCACCTGGAGTGCCAAAAGCAGAGCCGTCCACATTGACTTTAACCCAACCCGGAGGAGGTTTAAGCCAATGGACCAGAATAATGTTGGGAACTGGAGGCGGCCTAGGAGAAGCCAGAAGACGGGATACGATAACATCATCTCTTCGTAAAGAGCAAAAACCTTTAGAAATGGCAAAGGACTCTCGAATCATTCGAAAAAGGGTGATCTTCGAGTGCTGAATAGAAGGAGAAACTTCTTTAAAGATTGCTTCATTCCTGCAATGCCAAATTAACTAGATGCAAGTGACAGCGGCAACACGCCAGATCATCGACACCTCTGAGCCAAAATGAATGCTAGGAAGAGAGCTGAAGAAGTGGATGAATTGTGAATAACGAGGCAAAGAGCAGTCAAAGTGAAATTCAAGGGCCCTCCAAAGAGAATCTGCAAAAGAACAGCTAATGAATAGGTGGCTAATGACTCAGCATCCCTACCACATAGAACACAACGAGAGGCAAAGGAGAATCCAAGATGCTGTAAGAGGTCGTGATCGGAACCCGACCATGCAAAACTCTCCAGAAAGTGAAGGAACGAAAAGGGGGAGTGTGAGCATTCCAAACAAATTTATACCAGTCCATCGAAGAGGAACTAGGACTCATAATTAAATAGTACTCTTTGGCAGAGAAAATACCCTTCGTAGAGGGCTGCCAAGCGCAGAAATCAAGATCATCTCTACCCCTATGAATAGATCGAATACTGTCTTGAACAACCAAAGGAAGAGTGCCTAAGTCAATCCACTCCGAATTAAGAAAAAAAATCATCAACAGAATTAAAGCGTCAACGCTTATCCCGATGATCAAGATCCAATCTGTCCGCCACCGATGGAATAATCCACCTATCAGTCTAGAAATTGAGCTTTGAAGACAAGCCAATCCACCAAAAGGTCTGGTCCCAAATGGATGAATAAACAAACTTACAAGAAGACCAAATCGAGGACGGAGCAATTGAAGCTTTAGGCAAACCAGAGACAGCCATAAATCCAGACTTCATCAGAGAAATAGCAAGACTGGTGCCTTGAATTAATTTCCAACATATCTTAACCAAGAGAGCATGGTTAAAGATCCTAAAGTCCTTAATGCCCAAGCCTCCATCCTCCAAACTTTTGCAACAAGTTTTCCAGGGAACCGTGATTGACTTCCTCTGGTCAACACAACCCGTCCAAAGCCAACTTGGAGCCAAAGGTAAGCTAGATGGATTTATTGTTATGATTATTATTATTATCATTATCATTATTATTTGTTATTTCATTTTTTATTTATTTATTTTTTTTTTTAAATAAAAGCTAACAAATGCACTTGGCATTCGGCCAAGTGCATTTGCTGCACTTGGCCGAATGCCAAGTGCAGGGAGGGCTGGGCCTGGGCGGCCCAGCCCTCATCACGGGCCGTCCAACGGCCCGTGACGTAAATACCGGCCCCGACGGGGCCGCGTTTATATATACTAAAAAAAATAAATAAGTTTAACTAAATAAAATACATCTAAAAACAACCAAAATCAATAACGATTGATTTTCGTCAAAACCGATTTTATTAGCTTTTATAAAATTGATCCTTTTACAAAACCATATATATATATATATATATTCTTTGGATTGCTCGAATACCAAAATAAAACCCTCTATCATCCCGAGATTTTATTAATAATAAAATTAGTAAGAAAAGGGTGTGAAATACCCCGAACTCGGCTAAATTCCTCACCAGAGACAGCCATAAATCCAGACTTCATCAGAGAAATAGCAAGACTGGTGCCTTGAATTAATTTCCAACATATCTTAACCAAGAGAGCATGGTTAAAGATCCTAAAGTCCTTAATGCCCAAGCCTCCATCCTCCAAACTTTTGCAACAAGTTTTCCAGGGAACCGTGATTGACTTCCTCTGGTCAACACAACCCGTCCAAAGGAAATTCCTAACACTTATATTGAGCTTATTCAACAAACCCACTGACCACTTATAGATCAAGAATAAGTGAACTAGAGAACCAATAATAGCAGATTTAATTAGAGTTAAATGCCCTGCAAATGAGAGAGAGCTACCTTTCCACTTACTAAATTGAGAGAGAAATTTGTCTGCAAGACTGCTGAGTAACAAGCTCTTGGAGCTCCTTTAAATAGAGGGAATCCTAAGTAACCGAAGGGGAGAGACTCCAAACGGATGCCAAGATAGTGAGCAAGATGAACCCTCCTCAGAGGACTCACTTGAGAACCAAAAAAGACAGCAGATTTGTCCCAACTAACCTGCTGACCGGAGATCTGTCCATATAGCATGAAGAAATTCTTGAGAGCATGCAAATTGCTCAAGGATGCCACTCCAAAAA
Source organism: Euphorbia lathyris (assembly GCF_963576675.1). Lineage (NCBI taxonomy): Eukaryota > Viridiplantae > Streptophyta > Magnoliopsida > Malpighiales > Euphorbiaceae > Euphorbia > Euphorbia lathyris. The sequence goes on along the minus strand of NC_088915.1, from coordinate 3,783,746 downwards.
TGAGCATGTCATTAGCAAAAAGAAGGTGAGAGGGAAAAGAATTTCCACCAGAATAATACGTAGAAGAATAAATACCATTCCTCACCATCTTGGCAAGCCAACGAGAGAAAAAGTCCTCACCAATGTCAAACAGAAGAGGAGAGAGGGGGTCCCCTTGTCTAACCCCTATGGAACAAGAAACGTAACCCTTTGGAGAACCGTTAATCATCACAGAAATACGAGCAGAAGCCAGAATGTTTAGGATTCAATCTCTGAAAGTGAGAGAAAAACCAAAAGAGTCCAATACAGCCAAGAGAAAGTTCCAATCTAAAGTATCAAAAGCCTTACGAATATCAACTTTTAAGGCCATGTGACCACCAAAATGTTTTCTGTCAAGCATATTAATTCCCTCAGAAGCTAAGGCAATCCACTAGTGAATGCTTCTACCTTTAAGGAAACCATACTGGTTGGAAGAGACAATCCTTGCTGCAATAACTGCAAGGCGATCTGCAAGAATTTTTTAGATGATTTTGAAACTAAAGTTACTCATTACAATTGGACGAAAATTCTCTATTCTGTCAGCTTCAGCAACTTTAGGAATTAGAGCCATAATACTAGAGTTTAAGCCAGACAGGATGCAACCATGATCAAAGAAAGCCTGAACCATGTTGCAAACATCCTCCCTTATAATATCCCAAAAGAAATGATAAAAAGTTCCCCCAAAACCATCAGGACCAGGTGCACTGTCAGGATCCATGGAAATGACCGTATCTTTAATAACTTCAATGGAAGGATTAGAAATTAATTCTTCATTCTCTAAGGAAGTTACTAAGTTGGGAATTACCTCATTAATTGAAGAAAGGTCAATATGCTCCCTAGAACTACGAAAAATATTAGAGAAATACTCAATAACATGATCAGCTAATCTTACAGTGTCAGAAGTGGGACCCCATCGCCGATTCTTAAATGATGAACGCCAGCCCAAATCTTTCTAACTTTAACAGACCTTTGGAAAAAATTAGCGTTCATATCCCCCTCTTTAAGCCACTTAACACGACTTTGCTCTCTGTACATCATCTCCTACCGAAGAAGTTGTAAATCCAGGTTGGAGCAGGCGACAGAAGTAGCACTACTCAGCTCCGGAGAATCTCATTGCTCTAAAATTTGCTTTTGAATATCGGCAAGATGAACTTCTGCCAGAGGGATATTAGAATCAATTCTACAAAACACATGAAGCCCTTGATAGGTCAACTTCAAAGATAAATTCACATGAAGCCCTTGATAGGTCAACTTCAAATATAAATCTGGTTGACATAAATTATAGAGAAACTTTTTTTCAAACCGTAAAAAATGCAATTTGAGACATTGATGGAATGAGTAACTCTTTTTGCTCTCAATTTTTTGGTTTTTTGGTGCTTAGTTCTAGTATCATATTTGACACTTAATCCTCATTATTGTATGTTAAATCAATTATACATAATGTTAATATGTGATTTAATTTCAGATTGGTTCATAAACGATATGGATATTGATAAGAGTTGGATGGCTCTTGCCAATAGAAAATATCGTAGTTACATTGAAGGAGTTGAAACTTTTTTGAAGTATGCGTACAGATTTAAATTGTTGACCGACGTGATTCAATGTCCTTGCAAAAAATGTAGAAATGTTGTTTATAATGATGAATCTACGATTAGATTTCACTTGTTGAAATTTGGAATTATAACCACATATACAGTTTGGTATTTTCATGGGGAGTCTCCAAATGAAGAACGTGGTATCAATGAATATCCGAATGATAATGATAATGATAATGATAATGAGTCGGATGATGATATGGTTGGATTGGTCAATGATATATATAGTGTTGATCATGATAGTTCAGTTGGTAATGATTGTGACAGTAATAGTATGCTATGGGAACCTAAAGGGGATGCTGGTGAGTTTTATCGATTACTAAATGAAGCTAAGGAGAAATTGCATTCAGGATGTGAACTCTCGAAATTGGCTACTATTGTCAAGTTACTTCACATGAAGAGTTTTCACAGATGGACAAATAAATCTTTTGATGATTTACTTAGTTATAATATTGAATGGGAAACATACAGTAGTGCAAAGAAATATATCCGTCGTTTGGGTCTTCATTATGAAAAATATGATGTCTGTTAAAATATGTGCACTTTATATTGGGGTCCACTTGCAAATGCAACATCTTGTGAAATATGTGGATTGTCTAGGTGGAAGTTGATGACAATTCAAACGATAATAAGAAAATTCCACACAAGGTCTTACGCTATTTCCCATTAAAAGAGGTTGTTTATGTGTACAGAGATATAATGCAGAATTTCCAAAATGGTTCGAGGATCATGTATGTGAATATATCTATGGATTATTATAATTTGTTTGAGGTTATATCTTATTATTAGTCCATGTTTTCAATAAATTACATTTATATTATTGATGAACTTGCAGGTTTATGAATTAAATGAACATGATGTTGTTTCTAAGGATCTTATGAATCTTGCTTTTGGTTCATACCCACGCTACAAGAGTTACTCGGGTCATATTGTGAATGGCTATCGGTTTCATACTGTAAATCGTCAAATGAATCGCAAGAGTCAAAATTCAGGAGTCTTGTCTAGGGGTGATGATAGTTCTTGTGATAAAGAGTATTATGGGAATTTGACAGATGTTTGGGAGATCCAGTACTCAGGAATGAATTGTGTTTACTTATTCAAATGTGAATGGTTTGATGTGAGCCATAAAGGAAGTGGATATACAGTAGATGATTTCTCAATCACAAGTGTCAAGGCCATAGTCGATTAAAAACAGATGAGCCATTTATTTTAGCTTCTCAAGCTGAACAAGTCTTTTATGTTCAAGATCCCAAAAAAAAAAAATTGGCTTATTATGGTGAAAAATCATCCTAGGGACATATATAAATTGCCTTTTCAATCACTAGAGGATATTTCTGAGAAAAATGAAGATGGTGATGTTTTTCAAGAAGAGAAGATCACCGCTGATTTTCATGCAACAAGACCTATAGATGATGATGATGAAGCCATGGAGAATGAGGTTGTTTTTGGTTTTGAAGAAATACCTCTTCCAATTGCTAATCAAGCAGAAGAAATAATTCCAATTAATATTGATGATTGTGATGATGATGATGATTACAATCAACTTGAAACCGACGAAGAAGTTAGTGGTGATGAAGATGTTAACGTGATCAATGATGATGATGATGATTGAAGGGGACAAAACATGACACTAATTTAAAGGGGAATAGAACATGATTGGTTGGTCCGAAGGTACTAATTTTGATTCTTATTTGCTGCACAATCTTGATATTTCTATAATTACTGATGAAGTTCAATTATCATTTTCTATTTTAGAACACAGTGTTGCATATATTTGTAAACTAAATTAAAAGAAAAGAATGTTTAGAATATGTTACTTCTGTTAAAAAAAATAGTAGGTTACCTCTTTTAGTCCTCAATTAGATGTTGCATAAATAGTGAATTTGAATTTTAAACAATTGTTTTGAGTATTAGAAATTGGATTCAAATTCTTGTTGTAGAATAGTCTTTTGGGTTTAGATTTCATATGCATGGGATTAGAATTTGTACGCCTAAACCTTTTTTACTATAATTTGAATGGAAGAATATTTTAAATTTACCTTGAAATTAGAATTTCATATGCATAATTTAGTGGACTAGCTAACTTGCATGAAATTATTTTGAGCAGGAAAAGATTAACGGTCCAAGAAGAAAGCAAGGAACTACTACTGAGAGGATTTATCTACGATGAGCTAGTGTTGTAGGTTAGTTTCTGTGTATATAAATTGATGTCATTGTCTAACCATAGAACGTATCATGGGATATTAAACTAGAGCTGTAAATGCAATTTTATGCTTTTAACCTTTTGATGCTGAAGGGTTTTTACATGGTTAATTTATGTGTTATCTGATGCTTGAATTAGAATATAGCTGTAATATTCATGTTATAGTTCAGGGATAAGGTATCAAAATAGGCTTATGGTTTTTAGGGAAGTATGAATTTAGGCTCCACGTACAAAATAACACCAATATATGTTTAACGTTTAAAAAATGGTACCAATTTAGGTCTCTATAACGGAACGAGACACCTCAATTAGAACTTAACGGAGTAATAGGAATGATGTGTCCAATCCGTTCTCGATGTCTAAGTTGATACATTTTTTAAACGTTAAGTCTATATTAATACTAATTTATGTGGAGTCCAAATTGATACTTTCCCAAAAATCTATTTTGTGACTCCGAAGATGTAACTAAACCTATGCTGCTATGTCTATATGAGTCCCCTGAAATTTGAAAATACTGAATCATTTAGGCATTAATTATGCCTCTCTTCGAGCTCTGCGTAGTTCCTAATAATTATGCATTAGGTATTAATTGTATTATTATTTCTATGTTGTTTTATTTATGGCAGCATCCTATGTTTCTTTCATTCAAAAGGCTAAAGTTTCAATTAAATTGGAATCATTAACTCAACTGTATTCATTCTTTTTTTTCAAGGTCAAGTTGACCTTTTATTAATCAATCAGAGGACAAATCCTTGCTGATTACATCAGCAAGTTAAAACGGTAAAACATTTGTAATTAGACATTTGTCATACTTTTTTAGTTAATAGGAATTTTATGGAGGTTGTACTGTTTTAGATTAGAACTTTGCACTTCACAGCTTACTTGTTTAAGCTCAAGTAGCATCCTAAGCTCTGCACTTTGAATTTCATATTTTTCTCTCATAATGATATATAGCATTCTTAAGGGACATTTGTCATTCTAAACAAGGACGATAGTCATCCTAAAAAAATGGGGTCAAAACGATGTCCCTAGTAACAGCAATGACAATCGTTCTTATGAACAGAGACGAAAATTTGTCCCTAAGAACGGGGGCGACAGTTGTCCCTATGACCGGAGACGACAGTGGTCCCAACGAACGGGGACGACAATCGTCCTTATCAACAGAGATGAAATGTTGTCCCTAGGAATAGGGACGACATTTGTCCCTATCAACGGGGAGGACATGTCGTCCCTAGGAACAGGGACAAAATGTCGTCCCTATCAATGGGGACGACATGTCGTCCCTAGGAACAGGGACAAAATGTCGTCCCTATCAATGGGGACGACATGTCATCCCTAGCAATAGTGAAAAATTGACGGGGATGACATGTCGTCCCTAGGAACAGGGATAAAATGTCATCCCTAGGATCAGGGATGACTATCGTCCCTCTCAACGGGGACGATAGTCGTCCTTAAGAGCGGGGACGATAGTAGTCTCTCTAAATTGGGACGACATCATTTATTTCATCCCCAATAGAATCAAGGATGGAGGAAACAAGGACAAAAATTGAGGATGAAAAAATCGTCCCCAAAACTATAGGGTACAAATTTTTATGTTTTTTGGGGACGATTTTTTTCGTCCCTGAAACTCCTTTTTTTTGTAGTGCAATGTGCTCCAGCTGAAGAACAAGATATGACAGAATGTACTCCATCCGAAAAACAAGTTACTGAACAATCTATTTAACTGATACAACTTTATGTTTTAAGTGAAATTTGCTGGAAATTTCTTAACTTTGTTTTAAACATTGTTGCTATGCTAATTTTTGTTATTAGACGTTTCTATCATAATTAGTTTGTCTATGATAAAACTATGCATGCGATGCTTGAAAGGTAACTTGATTTGTAACTATATGAGATGTTTTTAATTTAAATTCTTTGACCCATCACTGATAAAGAGAGTCAATTTAATTCCATTTGACATCTTAATGTATTTCCAACGTTTCCAAGTAAAGAGAGTGAATTTATAGATGAGCATTTCTGAAATTGCATTCTTTTGAGGGCATATATAAAGATTCACTGAAGGGAACACTGAATTTATAGATGTTTGATTTTAGAAATTGCATTCTTTTAAGGGCATATATGAAGATTCACTGAAGGGAACACTATCTGTTTGCATAACGGTACCAATATATTTTTTACTAGGAAGAACCATCATATCTTTAACTGTACATGGAGCACTGTTTGTATATGTGTGTTTGTATAACTGTATACTTATTTACCCTATTAGTACAAAAGCAATCCAATATATTAGCTAATATCTATTAGCTACCCGCAACATTGTAAAAATAACTGAACCAAACTTACCAAGAGTTTAATCAGCTTAGTACTGTTCTCATTCAAGTATAGTATTCTAATGGAATCTAATGTATTATTCCTATGGTCGCATGGCATTTGATAATATGAACATAAAAAAAGTGACTTTACGTTTGTGCATACACATTGTTTCAGCTTAATACATTTGTTGCCTCTTTATTTGGCTCAAAACCTTAACTGCTCCCACATTTGTTGCCTCTTTATTTGTTGCCCTTTGCCTCAATTTTTAAAAGTTCATAATGACCCACATTCATATCTAATTTCATCCAATACCCTCTATTATTGTTAGAGAAGTAACTAAAAACATTAGTATAATTTTTTGTTGTATAAATGAGAAAGTTGAGTTACAAGATTATATGTTTATATTATTATAACTTTAACCCAAACATTTTAAGAAAAATGCACATATAGCCTTTCCAAGTAAGATCAATTTTAGCTCTACCTTACTGAAAATTAGAAAAAAACTGAATTAACTAGTATTTGTCAATCACTTAAAATCTTCCCAAATATCATCTAATGCAATGATATAAACCTTTTCCTAAAAAAATGAAAAATACCGTGTAACTTAAAAATTGGGAAAAAAGAAAAAAATAATCGTAAAACATAACTGAATATGGTTTCATGCAGAATCCTGATGAACCCTGTGTGTATATGAAATTCAGTGGGAGCATATCCACTTTCCTGATATTGTATGTTGATGACATACTGCTCATTGGAGGCGATATACCAACACTGCAAGGCGTGAAGCAGTGGTTGAGTAAATGCTTCGCAATGAAAGACTTAGGAGAAGCCGAAACGATCTTAGGGATCAGGATCTACAGAGATAGATCCAACAGACTTCTAGGCTTGAGTCAGGCAACGTACATAGACAAAGTTCTTAGAAGATTCAGCATGGACCAGGCTAAGAAAGGATTCATGCCTATGCGCCATGGGTTGAAACTTGGTAAGAAAGATTGTCCTCAGACAAAGCAGGACACAGAGAATATGGAAAAGGTCCCATATGCGTCAGCTATAGGATCCATCATGTACTCTATGTTATATACAAGGCTAGATGTTGCGTTTGCACTTAGCATGACTAGCCGGTACCAGTCAGATCCCAGCGAGGAGCACTGGAAGGCAGTTAAGGCTATCGTAAAGTACCTTAAACGTACCAAGGATCTTTTTTTAGTTTTTGGTGGGCAAGAGGAGCTGGCAGTATCAGGTTACACTGATGCAAGTTTCGAGACTGATGAGGACCAGAAACAATCACAGTCTGGTTATGTTTTTCTCCTGAATGGCGGTGCCATTAGTTGGAGATCCTCAAAGCAGCCTACCATTGCCGATTCTACAACGGAAGCTGAGTACATAGCTGCATGTGACGCTGCAAACGAAGCAGTTTGGATCAAGAAGTTCATAACTGACTTAGGTGTAGTTCCTACTATCCTAGGTGCAGTTGATGTTTTCTGTGATAACAACGGTGCCATAGCACAAGCACTCGAGCCCCGATCACACAAGAGATCCAAACATGTACTTAGAAAGTTTCACCTCATCCGGGAGATCCAGGCGAGAGGTGACATTACATTACAGAGAGTTGACACCGAGAACAATGTCGCAGATCCGTTTACCAAGGCACTTGCACAGCGCCTACATGATGGTCATACTAGATCTATAGGGATTAGGGCAATGCCTGCTTGGAACTAGTCCAAGTGGGAGACTGTTGGTGTGCCCTAGTTCTTAGGCATTGGTTCATGTATATTGTATTATGCTTTTTGATTATTCTTGCATAGATACACTATTTGTGTTACATTAATAAAGGCATTAATCTAGTTCATTTATATCTTGTGCTATAATATGAATAGAGAATCCATTGATTGATAATCGTAAAACCATATCCCAAGTCCATTCTATCATGGGAATGATTAGGACCACAGACTTGTATATTCGACGACTGTATGGTAGTAATTGATACTAGCTATAGCACTTGATAAGTCAGTTGTGAATATGGGTACATGTTGTATACATGTGACTGGATCGATCCGCCCGAGAAAACTACGTGGTGGTTGTGTCATTAGTTTTCTTAAGTAGGTCTCTAACTATCTTCAGACCATATTTCATTATAATATTAATATGGAATCCGGTTCACTTTGACATACACCTAACAGGTCTGTAACAGGATGCTAAATATGGGTATGATTGGGTGAACAGGTGAACACGTTGGTATTGATATTGAAGTGATGGAATTACCACTCATGTAATAATGAGATGATATCACAGGCCACTTGATAAGTGAGATTGATAAGTGTGTGGCCACACCCTGATAAGTAGTTTACTTATCTGTTTCATCAATCTACTTTAGATCAAGAAATATCATAAACATCAGAGAGGATGACAGCCGCCATGGCTCTAGTTTATAATATCGATATCAAATGGTAAAAGAAGTTAAGAGATAACTACAGGGTCTCTGCATCTTTAGACTGCTAAAACTCTGTCTTGGTTAGGGACAGTAATGGTTTGCTAGAACCCACTTACTGTCTGTGGGCTGTGAGCCCACTGCTAACTAAGGACAGTCCCATAGGATCGTGCACATCGAACATCTGAGTTAGAACTTATAGAACGGTACATTGGAGAGATGAAATTAATTAATTGATTGACAGTAAAATGTCAAGGTAATTAATTGGTGGTTAATTAATTGATTAATTGGTACTTTGTATCAAGGTAATTGATTAATGGTTTTAAGTGTTGGGTATTTAATTGATTAATTAGTTTACGGGATGTAATTAATTAATTTGTAAATTAATGAAATTGCATTCAGTGAATAATTAATTAGATTAATACGTTAATTTATTAATTAGTGTTATTCATTTAATTGGGGTAATTAAATTTAATCTAATCACAACTAATTGCATAGAATAAATATTATTGGTATTTATTTATGTAATTAGATTAGGATTGGATTAGTTTTGTAATTAACCAATTAACCCTAAACCAATTAGGTTTAGGAATACACTATATATATAAATTAAAACACTCTAAACCTAATCTAACCTACATATACATTCGGCCACAACAAAATTGAAAAGGAGGAGCACTGAAATTGGCGGCCCCAACTTCAATTGTGAAGATTTTCTTGGCTAATTACGAAATCTCTCCAGTTCTTCTTCGTTCTTCGGCTAGCACCGGTTCTGGCTCAATAGCTGTTCGTGCACCTGACTACGGAGATCTTATTACCTTGTGGATTCTTCAGCCGTCTCTAGAAGAGACAGTCCGGGTATGTTTATATCCTTAAACGGATCAAAAGGTTTTATTCAATCAATGGTTAACGGACAAAGATCGAACTCAAAGGGATTAGAAATAAATTTTAAACCGCAATTCCGCTGCGCTACAGTTGATTAACTGGCTATAATCCCTAACAAGTATTTCCTTAGGTTTGGCCTTTTATTCCGTCTCTGGCTCGATGGAATAATTTAGATGATATGTCCATAACGCCAATGTATGTATGTATGTGTGTCTGATGTATGCTAAAGCAAATCAAGACTAAGTTAGATTATGAGACTTAAATAAAAATCCCTCATTAAAAAGTTAAGTAAATAAGCAAGTTATTAGAATCGGTTGCCCCTCCCTAATATTATAATTCAGCCGGCAGTACTGGGGGCCTTTGGGTTGTTGGCTAAAGTCAAGCTCGGGGTCTTATGGTAACACCTGGATTATCGAAAATCGTTCTTTCATGAATATGGGGTAATACTTAAATTAGATTATGATAATAGGATGGGAAAACTCATGTTGTCATAAACTAATGGGCAAAATGGTTGGGATTAATATGAATGACATATTAGTTACTAATGTGGTTAGTAACCCAATAACCTAGGAATCACATTCGAGATGTGATTGATTGCATGAATCTACCTAACAAATGGGACTAGCTTGTTGGCCAAAGTCAAGGCGAAATTTCAGGAGTTAGGATCCTAGCTCACTAAAGGATTTGTGAAATTCTTCGAATTAATATGGAGGGTTATTAATTTGGCAAAATAGTGGGAGCAATCTGAAATAAATTAAAAGGCCTATAATTTTAGATTGTGATACTTTAAAGCAAATGAATGACATACGTCTACTCTTTCTCACTCTCAAGTTTAATTAAACACTCTTAAAATCATGACTAACACCAATCTGCAAAATATACTTACCGATAACAAGTTGAATAGTTCAAACTTCACCGACTGGTTTCGTAACCTCAAAATCGTTTTGAAGTTCGATAAAATAGGGTATGTATTTGATACATCGATACCCCCTATCCCTGAGGATGATGCTCCCAATCGATGCTTATCAGAAGCACAAGGCTGATGCCGATCATGTCGGATGCATCATACTTGCATCGATGACATCGGAATTACAAAGGCAACTATGCATGTTCCATCATCATGCACCTAAAGGAACTGTTTGGGAAACAGACCAGGTGCGAACGCTACGAGATATCCAAGTTGCTATATCGTTGCAAGATGCAAGAGGGCACATCTATAATGACACATTGTGTCAAGATGATTGGCTACATTACCAAATTTTCTAGTATTGGATTCGCGATGGATAACGAACTAAGTGTAGACTTAATTCTTCAATCCCTCCCAAAGAGTTATTCATAGTTCATCATGAACTATCAGATGAATAACTTGCAAACCTCTCTTGAAGAACTTGTAAATATGCTCAAGTCAGTTGAGCCCAATATTTAGAAAGACAAGGCTATACCGGCTCTTGTCATAGAGGGATCAAAGAAGAGGAAAGGGAATTCTCCCAATCCTAAACATCCCAAGAAAGGTAAGAAAGCCATGCCCACTAAAGTTAAGGGAAAGGAAGTGAAGAAGCCCAAAAGAAAGTGCCACTATTATGGTGACGTGGGGAATTGGAAGAGAAATTGTTCTTTGTACCGAGCTACCCTCCAGAAGGGAAAAGCCGGTACTCCAACGTCTGGTATGTTCTATAAAGAACAAACATTGCAATGTTTATAGAGATTCGATTTTCTATTTCTCAGGAATATCACAAAATGGGATTTATGTGTTGATTTCTGTTTTCGCAATTGATACCAAAAGACATAAGCTAGATAATTCAACTTACTTGTGGCATTGTCATATAAACAAGAGACGCATGCTAAAGCTACATTCAGATGGGCTTATAGATCCAATTGATCCTGAATCATTGGAAACATGCGAATCATGTTTTAAAGGTAAAATGACAAAGACACCCTTTAGCAATAAAGGTGAGCGTGTATCAGACACTCTAGGACTTATTCATTCAGATGTATGCGGTCCTATGTCAGTCCAAGAAAGAGGAGGATTCAGATTCTTCATAAGCTTCATAGATGACCATACTCGATATGGTTACATCTACTTGATGAGGCACAAATCAGAAGCTTTTGACAAGTTCAAATGCTTCAAGAATGAAGTGGAAAATCAATTAGGAAAGAAAATAAAGACGCTTCGATCCGATCGAGGTGGCGAATATCTTTCAGATGATTTTCTGAATTATCTAACTGAATGTGGGATATGCTCACAATGGACACCTCCCTATACACCACAACACATTGGTGTACCCGAGAGGAGATACCGTACCCATTTAGATATGGTACGATCCATGATGAGCATCGCCTTACTTCCAAAGACGTTCTGGGGCTATGCCTTAGAAACCGCCCTCTTCACCCTGAACCGAGTACTAACTAAATCCGCTTGTTCCACACCATATGAATTGTTCGTTGGTAGGAAACCCGTGTTCTCATTTATGAGAGTATGGGGTTGTTCAGCATATGTCAAACGCATTGCGTCCGACAAACTAGATTCTAAATCTGATAAATGTTTCTTCATTGAATACCCTAAGGAAACTATGGGATATTACTTCTATCATCCAGATGATCAGAAAGTAATTGTATCCAAGCACGCAACCTTCTTAGAGAAAGAGTTTCTCGAAGAAACACAAAAGGGAAACGTGATTGAACTCGACGAAGTTCAAAAGGAAGAAACACCGACTGAAACAACTGAAGCGGTTGAGGTACCCGAAGAAGTCCCATTAAATGAGACTCTAGTGGCACCTATTCGTAGATCACAAAGAGTTCGTGAACTCCCAGTTAGATATGGTTTTCTAGTGGGAGATGATAACGAGGTTCCCGTGTTTAACGACGAACCCGAAAACTACGAAGAGGCTCTTACTAGTCCAGATTCTAAAGCATGGCTTGAGGCCATGGATTCTGAAATGGATTCCATGTATACTAACCAAGTGTGTACTTTGGTTGATCCACCCGAAGGGATAATTCCTATTGGGTGCAGGTGGATCTTCAAAAAGAAGACTGACATGGATGGAAAGGTTAGCACCTACAAGGCTAGGCTGGTAGCGAAAGGATATCGTCAGAAACAAGGTGTTGATTATGACAAAACCTTCTCTCCTGTTGCTATGTCCAAATCAATCAGAATCATGCTTGTTATTTCCGCTCACTACGATTATGAGATTTGGCAAATGGATGTGAAAACAGCTTTCCTAAACGGAAACCTGCTTGAGGATGTATACATGATGCAGCCTGAAGGTTTCATATCAAAGGATGCAAATAAAGTTTGCAAACTTCAGAGATCCATTTATGGACTCAAGCAAGCGTCTAGAAGCTGGAATAAGCGTTTTAACGAAACCATAAAACAATTTGGTTTTGAACAAAATTGCGAAGAAGCTTGCATTTACAAGAAAGCAAGTGGGAGCTCTATAGCATTTCTCATACTATATGTGGACGATATACTGTTAATGGGAAATGACATTGCTCTATTACAGTCGGTAAAAGTATGGTTATCCGGTAACTTCTCAATGAAAGACCTTGGTGAAGCAGCTTATATACTTGGTATAAAGATCTATAGAGATAGATCGAGAAGACTGCTTGGTCTTTCACAGGCTACATACATTGAAAAGGTGCTAAATCGGTTTAGCATGCTTGAATCGAAACGAGGTAACTTACCCATGCTACATGGAATAAAGTTAAACAATCATCAATGTCCTAAAACTGATGATGACAAACGACGCATGGTTGTAGTCCCGTACGCCAGTGCGATCGGTTCGATTATGTATGCTATGCTATGCACTAGACCTGCTGTAGCGTTCGCGTTATCTGTAACGAGTCGTTACCAAGGGAATCCGGGAGACGAGCATTGGATTGCCATCAAGAACATTCTTAAGTACTTGAGAAGGACTAAAGATATGTTCCTAGTGTACGGAGAAGGAGATATGAAAATTGAAGGGTTTTCAGACGCTAGTCATCTCACAGATGAGAATGATTTTAAATCCCAATCAGGATACCTGTTTATCTTGAATGGGGGCGCGGTCAGTTGGAAAAGTTCCAAGCAGGGAAGCGTAGCTTTCTCTATGATCGAGTCAGAGTACATCGCTGCTGCGGAAGCAGCAAAGGAAGCAGTTTGGATTAGAAAGTTCATTACAGAACTAGGTGTGGTGCCTGACATTGTCAATCCCATTACTCTGTACTGTGATAACAATGGAGCCATTGCGCAAGCAAAGGAACCACGGTCTCATAATGCATCCAAGCACTACCTAAAGTGATACCACATCATAAGAGAGATTGTGGCTAGAGGAGATGTGAGAATAGAAAGAGTACCTATAGAGGACAACGTTGCAGATCCGTTGACAAAGCCTTTAACCCAGAAAGTACATGATCGTCATTTAGCTTCTACTAGGATAAGTTTTAGAAACAATTGGCTTTAGTCCAAGTGGGAGTATGTTGGGGTTTAGTGTCCTATAGACAATTGTTGCAGGATACAAACTTAATATAAATGAATTGTTCTTTATATCATTTATTTTAATGAGATATATGTTTTATAACTATATAAAGGCAATCCCTTTAAGCACTAAATAAAGTCTAATAAAAGGAAATCCGTAAGTTTGTTTAAAGTGATTATAAAGTGTTCATACAAGCATGAAGTGAGACAAAACTTTATAATAAACTAATAAACTTAAAACCACCCCAAGTCAAGTGATATGTTTAGGATTGATATATCACTGTTGAGACTTGTATGTAACAATGTCTTCTGTCCGATAGAAAGCTGATCTCACAAGCTTCATATATATAGATATCTGGACAGTTACATAGATCCGATGAAACGTTGTTCATTAGGATTGGGGACCCGACTTGAGATAACAGGATGGATGGATTTATCCCTGTCACCTGTTCATCACATTGGTATTAATAGGTATAAGTAATCCTCAGACTCAAAGGATTGTTAATTAGTGATTCTGGATTTTGGAATGTGATACTTTGACTCTGTTCAAACACGATCCATAACAGAGATGACTTTGGGGTATGTGCGGGCAGGCGTTGGGTACCATAAGAAGTAATTGCAGGATAGTTAACATTGGATTGAGCATTTGTCACTCCTGATAAATGGGAGATACGTCCAAGGATCGCTTGTGGAAGACTTGACTCTAAATCCTTGCAAGGTGATAGCTTAAGACTTGAAATGCAGATTTCACTTAACCTATCTAATTGGAGTTAACTCGGCCTGTACAAGTAAAACGAATGTCTCGCTATATATGACTTGACATTATCCATAGTCATAAGATTCTGTTCAAGGATGTAGTTGATGAATGATCGAATTATACTGTAACTAATACGGAAAGGTCAACGATGGAATCAACCTGTCTTCTTATAACTCTGGGGGAATGTTTACGGTTCTCCCTATCACAGTCCTCGCACTCATTCCGTTATACAAAGATTAAAATTAACTTTGGGAAATTAATTTAATGGTTGTATACGGCTAGTAGTAATAAGAACCTAATGGGTCACAATAAGACTTAGAACCAAAAGAGGAATGGATGTTAATTAATAGATGGAAGCCTAATATAAAGGCCCAAATAGAAAAAGGGGAAATACATGCATTATATATATACACATATGAGAATTAATTTATTTTAGTCAATTATGATTAGATTATAATTATTGAATAATTAAGTTAGAAGGTTTAAAATGGTTAAATGCTTCTAAATATTATTTTACCAAACAACCTAATGTTATCTTTATATTTAGATATAACTTTAGATAATATTTATGAAGTTTTATTTTAGAATAAAACTATAAAGAAGTTATCTAAAACTGTGGATAATATTTATGAAGTTTTATTTTAGAATAAAACTATAAAGAAGTTATCTAAAAACCATAGATAATATTTATGAAGTTTTATTTTAGAATAAAACTCAAAAGAAGTAACCTAATTCTATCTAACTAAGGTTTTAGATACAAGAGGCTATATATATCCCCCCTTATAGGTATATTGGGTTAATCCGGAACAGAGAGAGAATTTCGACCAGTCTATTGTAGAAGAAGAAATTGCTCCGCTCGCTTCCATTCTATTGATTTCATCTCTTTCTCTTTATCCTTGATCTTGTGTTGACTTGTTAGAGGCAATCTATTTTGGTTGCTATTCATTGGTTGAGATTCTAACTTGTTTGATCTTGTCTTTTAGTTTGTGCTCGTGAACTCGGAACTAGAGTTGAGGGCACTTCGCTAGCAACTGTAGGTAGTTCTTCAAAAAGGTATTTCCTTCTATCCTTCCTTGTATGAAATAACGATTAACGGATCTTGGTTTAAGGAAATAGGTTAAAATTTTTATATTTCCGCTGCCAAACATTTGCCTATTTTCCTTCATATTCAACAGTTCCATCTTTTCAATTTAGCCTTGCTAGGCAAAATGTGCTGGGAATTGGTGCAAGGAGATTCCTTTGTGATTAATCTTCTGAAACAATGCTTCTTATATGGTTCAGGTCAGCCTCAGAGCTATCTGGTCAACTCCTCTGTTTGGATCTCTTGCAAGGCCTGTTTTCTGATTATCAAAAGCCAAGTCAAATGGTGGATTGGTAATGGCTCTTCCCTCAATTTTTGGACAGATGAATGGATCCTACCTTCGGTGGCGGATCAACTGAACCTTCTTGCAAAACAGTAAACAGGTATGTATAACTGTGTTAATGACTTCCTTGTTGGGGACCTTTGGGTCAATATTGATTTTTTGCCAATCAGGATCCGGGAAAATATAACTCAGGTTCGTCGGGATTTGGATGAATCAGACATTTGTATATGGAAGCCTTTTGTTACATGGCGCTTCACGGTGAAGCAATTCTTTGATCATCCTTCACCTCATGCACCGACGGTTCCCTGGGCTTGGTTCATCTGCAAAAAATTTATCCCTCCTTCGAGATCAGTTTGCTATTGGAAAATCCTACACGGTAAAATGGCGGCCCACGACGTTCTGATAAAATATGGTTTCTGTTGCGTTTCCAGATGCATCCTTTGTAAGGGTAGCATGGAATCAATTGACCACCTTTTCATAGTTTAGCCATTTGCTTCCACTTTGTGGACTTTTATTAGTAACTGGTTCAGGACGATTATCATCCCGACAGCCGACTTTAATGCATTCTTTGGACGATTATCATCCCCCTGTAAAATCATCGAATGCGGCGTGCTCTCTCTGCTAACTGGTCTTTGTCTGTTGTAACTTGTCCTTGGTTAATCTGGTAAATTCAGAATAAATCTGTGTTCGAAGATGAACTCCCTTCAATCCAAAATTCAGTCTTTAAGCTCAGATCTCACCTGTAGGAGTTAGAGTTTGTTGCCAGAAGCCGTCCGCAGATGCGCCTCCGTTAAGAAGGCTCACTAAGGGATAAGTGTACCCTTTCGTTATCAAGTAATAAAATCTGGACAAGTCCAGGTATCGAATCCACAGGATTTATTTACCACAAGTATCGAGCTACTTGGTCTCAGGTGTTATCTAGGCTGTGTGGGTTTTGAGTTTGTTTTGTTAAGTTAATCTACTTCTAGTTGAATTATGCTACTCCTAGCTAAGTTATACTAATTCGACCTAAGTTATTTTACTCCTAATTAAGTTAAACTACTCCTAGGTGATCTTTCACTAATGCAATTACCTGAAGGAGCATGGTATGAACGATAGGTGCCCGCTATGGTTACTTTGTTTTTTACAAAGTACCGTTACTTGGTGTGGTTTTCACCATTGAATGATGGAGTAGAAAATTAAATCCAATGGTGAAAACCACACCAAGTAACGGAACTTTGTAAAAAGGAAAGTAACCATAGCGGACACCATGAACGATAATAATGAAGATAGATTATTAGGTCAATAGATTAAAAACCTAATCTAATTCACTTGTATTCAAGGCGATTAACCCTACTTACCATCCTGAAGTCTCTAGTGCGTGATTCCTTTGTAAGGCCGAAACTAGGTCTAAGGCTCAGCAATTTGGGCTTAATCAACTAAGAGATCGTCAATCTCCTAGGCTCTGACTAAGTCAGATTCAGCTCGCAATATGTGCCTACAAAATTTTGAGGCTTTTGAATAAGTTAAACCAATTGAATAAAGCGTAAGACAAAGATTAAACAAATAATCATAGAACAAAATAAGAGCTAAAATATTATTAAAGAAGAAGAATATTGTCACATGATACAATTAGCCTAGGATTCATAGACTATATCAAAGGGTACAAACATGGTAAGATAAAAGGTGATAAGAAAATCCCTTTCAAGGAACCTGTCTACCCTGCAGCCGGCTTCCTAGGTCTTAAGGATGGACCATGAATAATCCTCGATGGACTGAGCTTCGGAGCTTCGGAGCTTCTTCAATGGAGGTTGAAGGAGATGGAGGAGGTGGAGAGGATTCGTCAAGGGGGAAAATCTAAGGTAATTTAAAATAATGAAAGATGTCTAATTTACAATTAGAAATTCCTATTTATAGACGCGGTTCGGGCCCTCTTTCTGACCTAATTCATATCCTTTTGCATGTGGGAAGTCGTGGGGTCAATCGTGTCTTCGTGGGGCTGGGAATCAATCTTTTAACTGATTCCCGCAGGGCAGCTCGCCGAGCTGGCCTCCAGCTCGCCCGAGCAGGCCCCTGAGGGCCTGCTCGGTGAGGTGGCATAACCAGCTCAGCGAGTTGGCCTCTAAAGGCCAGCTCGGCCGAGCTGACATAGCTAGCTCGCCGAGTTGGCCCTTTAAGGGCCTGCTCGACAGGCTGACAGTGCCAGCTCACCGATCTAGCCCCAAAAAGGCCATTTCGACGAGCGGGAGTGCCCAGAACTCCTTGCGCGACTGTTGGATGCCCCAAAACGCAACTTTCATCCGAACTCGTTCCTGTTTTTGCCTGCACATGCATGGAAACTCCAAATTACATTAGTCCCGAGGCTAAATTGACCCGCCAATTGCTTATTTCGAGTAAACACTCTGTTTGGTGCGACTTTTGGCGGATCAATTTAGCTATAAAAGGTAATTGAATTTTAATGCACATGCTATTTTGGCCATATTTGCCAAAAACTTGATGCGCCTCCATTAAGAAGGCTCACTAAGGGATAAGTGTACCCCATCCTTATCAAGTAATAAAATCTGGACAAGTCCAGGTATCGAATCCACAGGATTTATTTACCACAAGTATCGAGCTACTTGGTCTCAGGTGTTATCTAGGCTGTGTGGGTTTTGAGTTTGTTTTGTTAAGTTAATCTACTCCTAGTTGAATTATGCTACTCCTAGCTAAGTTATACTGATTCGACCTAAGTTATTCTACTCCTACTTAAGTTATTCTACTCTTAATTAAGTTAAACTACTCCTAGGTGATCTTTCACTATTGCAATTACCTGAAGGAACATGGTATGAACGATAATAATGAAGATAGATTATTAGGTCAATAGATTAAAAACCTAATCTAAGTCACTTGTATTCAAGGCGATTAACCGTACTTAGCCTCCTGAAGTCTCTAGTGCATGATTCCCTTGTAAGGCCGAAACTAGGTCTAACGCTCAGCAATTTGGGCTTAATCAACTAAGAGGTCGTCAATCTCCTAGGCTCTAACTAGGTCAGATTCAGCTCGCAATATGTACCAACAAAATTTTGGGGCTTTTGAATGAGTTAAACCAATTGAATAAAGCGTAAGACAAAGATTAAACAAGTAATCATAGAACAAAATAAGAGCTAAAATATTATTAAAGGCGAAGAATATTGTCACAGGATACAATTAGCCTAGGATTCATAGACTGTATCAAAGGGTACAAACATGGTAAGATAAAAGGTGATAAGAAAATCCCTTTCAGGGAACCTGTCTACCCTACAGCCGGCTTCCTAGGTCTTAAAGATGGACCTTGAATAATCCTCGATGGATTGAGCTTCGGAGCTTCTTCAATGGAGGTTGAAGGAGATGGAGGAGGTGGAGAGGATTCTTCAAGGTTGAAAAGCTAAGGTAATTTACAATAATGAAAGATGTCTAATTTACAATTGGAAATTTCTATTTATAGACGTGGTCCGGGCCCTCTTTCTCACCTAATTTGTATCCTTTTGCAGGTGGGAAGTCGTCGGGTCAATCGTGTCTTCGTGGGGCGGGAATCAGTCTTTTGACTGATTCCCGCAAGGCAGCTCGCTAAGCTGGCCTACGAAGGCCAGCTCGCCCGAGCAGGCCCCTGAGGGCTTGCTAGGCGAGCTGGCCTCTAAGGACCAGCTCGGCCGAGCTGGCCCCTTAAGGGCCTGCTCGATAGGCTGGCAGTGCTAGCTCACCGATCTAGCCCCAAAAAGGCCATTTCGATGAGCGGGATTGCCCAGAACGCCTTGCACGACTGTTGGATGCCCCAAAACGCAAATTTCATCCGAACTCGTTCCTATTTTAGCCTGCACATGCACGGAAACTCCAAATAACATTATTCCCGAGGCTAAATTGACTCGCCAATCGCTTATTTCCAGTAAACACTCCATTTGGTGCGACTTTTGGCGGATCAATTACCTATAAAAGGTAATGGAATTTTAACGCACATGCTATTTTGGCCATATTTGCCTAAAATAACCAGAAAACGAGCCTAAACAACGAAAAGTAAATAAAACATTTCCAATTTACAACACAAAAGCATATAAATGCGAGAATTGCTCTCTTATTCATGAAATAACGCTAAAAACCGTCCTAAAATCGTACCTAAAGATAGGGTTTTTTAACCCCTATCATCCGCCGCCTGCTCCGGATTATAAACTGGTGCGCTAGATTCCGCCGGGTTCGAAATGGATTAAAGTGAAACCGACGGGTCTGCTGAAGGAGCGCCGGGTCCAGCGGGTGTAGGGGGGATTTTTAGAAATGGGAGAGGCTTTGCTCGAGGGTGTTTTGCTTTTCCGATACCAGACAACTTTGCACACCTTGCGGAACTAAGAGCTGTTATTTTCGCCATTGAGATAGCTTGAGAGAAATAATGGTTTCATTTATGGATCGAATCAGATTCAAGCATGGTGGTTCACTTGCTCCGCCAACGCTCTTCGGTGGTGCCTTGGGAAATAAAGAACAGATAAATAAAGAACTGGTCTCAAGTGGGAAAACACTAGTATCGTAAAAATAGGCTAGGATATTGGGAAGTGGGTTGCAAATTATTGTATTTAATCCCTTGGGCTTTTCTAGAGAGGATATCTGAATTTTGAATTATAAATTTCTTATTGTGGTTTGTTCTTACCCGAAATAGAACTCAATTTCATTGATTGAAAATCATCTCCTGATTGGGACCTAACATTGGTATCAAAGCGAGGTTTTCATGGCGAGCAACAAAGAGAGAATAGAGAATTTAGAGAAAGAAATCGGTAGTCTTCATGACAGTTTCACCAAAATAGAATTGGGAATTGCAGACAAGATGACTAAGATTGAAGAAGCCATCAGCAAGATGTCAGGATCGTATGGGCCAAATCATACTAGTGAAGGTAGCAACAATTCCAGGCACTCTGAAAATCGACACGTGATGGGTGAGGAGGAAAACAAGAAGACTTTTAGAGGAGGAAAATCGATGTTTTCTTCACAACTAGCCAAACTCAAATTTCCTAGGTTTGCTGGGGAGGATCCGACTGTCTGGTGTACACGAGTCGAACAATTCTTTGACTACCAACTGACCACCGAGGCTCAAAAGGTACCGTTAGCATCGTTTCACCTAGAGGGTGAAGCTAGTGAATGGTGGCAGTCTCTAAAAAGAACGTACAAAGAAGAGAGCATGGAGATATCATGGGCCATTTTTTTTGGAGGAGTTGTGGGCCAGGTTTGGTCCAACGAATTGTGAGGATTTTGATGAAGCTTTATCCAGGGTGAAGCAGATAGGGTCCTTGCATGAATACCAAAAAGAGTTTGAACGCCTAAGGAACCGAGTACAAGGATGGACTCAAAAGGCACTGATATAATTAGTGGAATGGTTTTTGTGTTTTAAAGTTAGAGTTTGATGCAATGAAACTAATTTTGTTCTAAATTAGTAAATGAATATGTTGTTCTAGACATGTGCACCTAGTGATGTTCAATTTCCAATTCCAAATGATTATTTGGAGTTTCTCATATTTGGAGTTTGCCCTCGAATTCCATTACTTGCCAACTAAGAGTAGTTTAAGCTTCCCTATAACTTCGTCGCCAGATTAAAGAAAATTAGGGATAAGATATGTTTTTTTCCTGCCACTGGCTCCACCCTTTCTTAACTCTAGCTTTCCCTCTAATTTTATAAAATGGCTTAATTTTTATCCTTGCCATAAAATATTGGTTCAATTTTATTATTTTCTAATAAATTTTGTGGAAACTTTTTATTCGAAATTATTTAGAAAATGATAAAACCAAATCAAATTTTCTATTATCAAAATAAAATTCACAAAAGAAATTATTATGAATGGACAAAATTAAGATGTTTTATAAGATAAGAACAAAATTAATTTTTTTCAATAACTTTAGAAGGAGTTAGCCTTATAAGTACTTAATTGAGTAAAATAACGAATTAAACAAAATAAAATCACATGACATGCATACTATGTGTGTGCTTGTTTTTGAAAGGATATTGCAATTAAAAAAGTTATTACAATTTATTAATTATAAGATTAAGTAGATTGATTTTTCTGAAACTAAATCTAAAAATAAGATTTGTTTGGTGTTGTCAGTATCCCATCGTTTCTAGAAGAACAGTTTGATTGAGTTCCACCCGTTGAGGGGTTAGAGTTAAGAAAGAGTGGAGCACTTGGCAGGGGAAAAACATATGTTGTCCCTAATTTATACTATATATAAGTACGGAAGCAAGAGAATTTGCAAGAAGAGTTTTAGAGGAGCAAAGAGAATAAAAGAGTTAATAAGTTCTAATTATCTCTATATAATTAGTACTATATTAATACATTATTTATTTTCAATTAATAGTCCATCAATTAAGTAATAAAATAAAGTAAAAGTTACAAGAAGATGAAAAAACACAAAGTGAAGGAAATCCAAAAGTCACAAATAAACCTATATATAAAGCATGACAGATAGCATTCTATCATTATACTCATTGGCCAACGAAAATCAAAGTCATCATCAACTTTTATTTTTTTTTATTTATGTATTAGTTTTGTTCTTAATCATATATTTTTTTATATAATTTTGTTCTGATTTCATTAAGAGATTCAGATTTATTTAGGTGCGATTTCCATTGATAAACTGTATTAATAACATTTTCTTCCAGAATTGTCAGAATTTAGACTTTGATATCTCCAATTGAAGAAATCTGATGGAAATAAAAGAGGCATGGACAACTGGAATTGGGAAAAGCAAAAGAGTAAAAAATTCAGGAAATCGTTATGTTTCCCAAGGTAATAAAAAATTCAGGAAATCGTTATGTTTCCCAAGGTAATATTCTATCATTATATTCATTGGCCACCGAAAATCAAAGTCATCATCGACCTTTATATTTTTATTATGTATTAGTTTTGTTCTTAATCATATAATTTTTTGGGTAATTAATTTATTAGTCCCTATATTTTGACAAAACACAATGTTTAGTCCCTGTATTTTCAAAAACACACGGTAAGGTCCCTAACCTTTTTCTCGATGAACTGTTTAGTCCCTAACGTTTTTCTCGGTGAACTGTTTAGTCCCTACCGTTAAACTTTCATGAAGATTCTGGTAGTCAATTTGGATTTGAGTCAAAATCTATTTAAAAAAATGTAATACCTTAACTATCTTTTGCCATAAAATCAAATATATAAGACCATTATCTTCATTGTTTCTGATCTCTGTGTTCTTCTGGTTGATTTGAGTCGATTATGGGTTAGAGATTCAATCATTTCTCCATTTTTTTAGTGCGAGTTGCGAGAGAAAGACATAAAGGTGTGAATTGCTTTTGACTGATAAATATTAAAGGGTAATTTAGTCATATCTGAATTCATAAACGGTAAAAAATCTAACAAATAGACAAAAGGAGTAAACAGTTCACCGAGAAAAAAAGTTAGGGACCTTACCGTGTGTTTTTGAAAATACAAGGACTAAACAGTGTGTTTTATCAAAATATAGGGACTAATAAATTAATTACCCTAATTTTTTTTTTTATAATTTTGTTCTGTTTTCAGTAAGAGATGAAGATTTATTTAGTAACGATTTCCATTTATAAACTCTATTAATTGTATTTTTTCTTCAAGAATTGTCAGAATTTAGACTTTGATATCTTCGATTAAAGAAATCTGATGGAAATAAAAGAGGCATGGACAACTGAAATCGGGAAAAGCAAAAGAGTAAAAAAGTACAGGAAATCGTTATGTTTCCCAAGGTAATTATTTGATTTTTTTATATGTAATAGTTAGTTTGTTCTCAATTCATGTTTTGTCATGATTACTAATGTAAGTTTCTTTCTCATTTTTAAAGATGGATTTTATATCTATATCTATATTTTATATATAATAGTGGAGTCGGAGAGAAATAGATGAGAAGAGTTTTAGAGACATTTTTTATTAGTTACCAAAATAGTAACAAAAGAAAATTATAAATATGTAATCTAATTTATATTTAATAGATATGATAAAATAACTTACAAAATATCAAAATGAAAGAAAATTATATGATGAAACATATATGTAAGGATCCATTCAAATTCCATTAAAACCAATATAACTGAAAAAAAAATTATATTTAAATTTAATAGATATAATAAATTAAGTTACAAAATATCCCAACGAACACAAATTATGTAACGATAAAAAAATATATGTAAGGATCCATTCAAATTACATTCATTTTACTTTAATAAATAGCATTAAAATTAATATAACTACAAAAATTTATAACACATAATAATTAACACAATATTTAAACCTCGAAACTACAATCTAAACTAAATAAAATTTAAAAAGAAAGACGTACTTATTTCAAATTCATTGATTTATCAAAGGATTTAGAAAACACGTAAAAAAAATTTGAGGAGACCTAAAATTTGATTGAAAAAATATCGCTACAAAGTGTAATAAATATTTTAAAATTATAAGATTATATAAAAAAAATATTATGCAAGAACGGAAATGAATGATCCTTGCAAACATGTGAACATGGTATTATCAAGCAATTATAAACGGTTTAGTTAATTTATTTACAATTTTTAAATTTAAATTATTTTAAATCAAAATATTAATGTCACTATATATAAATGATACAAAATTTTAAAAATATTAAAATGTTAAATTTATATACAAAATTATTTAAAATGTTGCGCGGGCATAATACTAGTTTTCTTCAATCTAGAGACAAAGTTACAGGGAAGCTTAAACTACTCTTAGTTGGCTAAGAATGGAATTTGGGGGAAAACTCCAAATATGAGAAAGTATGTTGTCTACCATATAATAAAATACTGTTAACCTTCGGTGATACATAAAAGAGGAACACCAAAGAAAAGAAAAGATAAGATAAGAGATATAGCAGCCACTCAAGAGATATGTTTAGTTACTTTTACCGTTTCAGTCATTTTTTCCACACGTTGAAACCATACGAAATTTTTTTACCATAGGAGGAGATGTGAATAAGTTCGATAAAATACATTTTCTGCATAGATATCTGGTCTGTCCAAATCTGATATTCACGTATATCAACAATCATGACAACATTCATTTGTTCTATTCTAATTTAGAGTGAAATGCCGATTTTGTGGTGTGGAATGATTGTGAAAGGAGAGTCAGAAGCTATTAGGAAATTCAAGTAGCCTGAAAATGCAAATATAGCACCTACCTTGGTTGTAACAATCTGAAATATTTTTGTAACATCCTCAACAAAAAATATAATAATTTGGAATTGGAAATGACTAGAACAACATATGACTAAAACAACATATTCATTTACTAATTTAGAACTTCATAGCAATCAAACTCTAACTTTAAAAGACAAAAACCATTCTACCTATTAAACTAGAGCATTGAGCAATGCTTACATAATCTCGTCTGTAACTGGTAAAGTTAGATAAATTTCCAACGAGAAAAATGAACTATGAAGGAAGAACCAAGCTTAACTCGGTAAGAACACTTCCTCAAAAATGTAACGACGACCATAAAGTGATAGTCATGAACCCATACAAAAGCATCTTCAAGATTAATAACCTTCATAACCCTATGTGCAAAAATTTTATATGCACAAACATTTGCTTGCCACAACAACTTGTCAAATCGACAATCCTTTTCAAGGCATAGTGAATCAACATTAAAGCTGAATGACCACCTGCTGGAATTTCTTCTTGCAGCAACAGGATGATGGAGCATCTGAATCTCCATTGCTGTGTCCATCTTTTTAGAAAAAAATTCCTGGAGCAATCATGGCCATCTGAATCTCCTTGCTTCGGATTTCCATTAACTACATAGAGGATGCAAAAATAAGAATCACGATCTAAAAGCAAGTTGCAGATTTAATTATAATAAAACAAATGGGTAATCTAAGACATCCACATAAAGGCATTTGCTTTTAAGAAATTCACCCTAGGGAGTTAGATTTCATCATCTATCCGAACACATCAAGTTTAACCAACATCAGTCTCAAACTTTTTCAAATGAACCAAAAAAAGGTCTTCAGTTCATGGCTATAACATATAGATCAAAGACAAAACAACCATAAAAACAGAATTAATTTCTTCATCTGTTTTATTATTACTTAATTAATTTCTTCATCTTGTCTCATTGGAATCTAAAAAATTCTACCAAGAATTCCTTTCTATTTCTCTGATGAATCACTGATTATTGTGTATAAGTTTTCCTTAATCAGAATTAATTGAGCATCTAAAAAGCCAGTCAACATAAGAATTGAATTCCTAACATGGCTCAAATCATCCTTTCATTCCCTGTACAAATGGAGACATTTTTCCTTTCCAGCAAGTTACATTTTTATATATTATGTTCAACTCTTCTTCCTTAGTTTTTCCGCATTTCATCTTAAATTCAGTTTCCGTGCAACATAGCACATATATAATCCTCTAAAATGCTCATGTTGACTCTATTTACTTGGAAACAAATGGAAATAGATTAAGATGTTCAATGGAATTAAATTCATTTTATGTTGAACAAACAATTAAAAAAAACCCATATAATTAATATAGTCATTACAAATGCAATGAATTATTACCAGAAAGCATCAAACAAGATTAATGAAGAAGCATAAAAAGTACATGAGTTGAATCAATTTTTCCTAAAAGTAGGCAACTGAATTGAAGCAAAACAATAATGTCATTTCATAAAGTCTGACACCAACAACTTCCTTATCATTTGTTACAAACAACAAATTAGTATTTTGAGAGAAATATCTAGCATTGCCAAACTAAAATTAACCATTGCTAATGCTTTACTAAATGAACAAACACCTCCATTGAAAATTAAGCTAAAAATGGTTACTCCCAAAGCCGCAATCTCAACTAGTTGGAAATGCAGGAAATTGCAACAAAGATAATTGTCCGATGAAATTTAGATAATATTCAGATCAAACATGACCAGCATAGATTCATCATAGCAAATAAAAGACAATCTTGATTTGTATCAGAAAAACTTATCATAACAAAAGAAGCATAAACAAACTTGTGGTTTCAATTTCAAGTAATCATATCATCGTGACAGATCAAATAGGGTATATAAACAACACCAGAGAGCAACATCTAATGACAAAAATTAGCATACCAAGTTTAAAACAAACTTATAGGGTTTCAAATAATCATATCATCATAGAACACATCAGATAGCTTATGTAAGATACTCATAAACAAACACATTTAACAATAGATATATTGAAATCACAATTACAATCCTAAAATTCTCACCTTTTGGCATAATCATTTCAAAAAAACCACTATAGAAAACAAGTAATTAAAGAAAAATTAATAATGATACATCATCTCTAAACACATATAATAAAATAGAGTAGCTACAAAACTCATTATATCTTCAGAATTGCCCTTAAAACATAAAACCCAACAAAGAAAAAGTGCAAAGATTTACCATAAACAATTGTAAGCAGTAATTCGATTTGTTAAGAAAGATAGTTTCGTGCAAAAAAAATTAAGACAACATCAAAATACATATGGATTGGTGAGCAACAAAAAACAAAAACACATAAAGAAGTTACAATTGCTCAATTCACCTGTAAACAAACACAACTCTTTTTTTGCTAATAATATTTTAGCAGATAAAGTTATGGAGGTTATTAATCCCAAAGATGATTTTGTAGGGTTCATGACCATCCCTTGATGCTCCTCCCTTCTTTCCCGAGGAAGGGTTTCTATCTTGATTCTCATTAGAAATTTACGCACGACGGAGCAGTTAGAAATCAGATCCTAAAAGCATTGCTGAATGCTAGCTTTCTAGAAAAGATAAAACCTAATCCTAAGCATTGATTTCTATAGATTTGATTATGCCACTTTCTGGAGAAGGTAAACCCTAATCCTAACTGTTGAGTATACATCCCAAGTCCCACATTGGAAAGATATAAGGGAGTTGCATAGTTTATAAAGAAGTTCACCAACTACATTAGGATGAGGCCTTTTGGGAAGGAGCCAAAAAACAAATCCGTGCGGGCTCGGCCCAAAGCGGAAAATATTATACTAATGGTGGAGCTGTTGGTGAACTTGTGGGCCCAACAAATGGTATCAGAGCCGATGGTTCGGCTGGGAGAACGTGCATGAGATCTAAGGAGATGTGGGAGGCTCTCAGTCCGACCTTGCGATGGGAAATCTGTGCTTGGTGCCTTCTGTCGAAAGTCTTCCTGATATTGTGGTGGTCAGGCGGCGGTACAAGATGATTAGACAGATTATCGCTGAAGGGAAGGCTTGTGGTCCTTGGTCTGAGGGGATGATAGATGGGCTACCTTCTATTCAGATCTCACATAGGAGATACCTATGAATGCTAAAAATTCTGCTAAAATGCTAAAAACTAAATCTGTTACATATAAATTAATCATAACTTTTTTTTGTCAAATTCTCTAAAAGATTTGCAGTGTTATTAAGATAGTAATAAAAAACAAATATATTTTACATATATTTTACAGGATCTCTTAATCTGCTTCAATTACATCTGTTTTTTTTTATCTTTCATTTATAACATTTTCTGTTTTAGCAAGAGCAGAAATGATAGATCTTATACGTAGATCACTATATC
Source organism: Euphorbia lathyris (assembly GCF_963576675.1). Taxonomy (NCBI): domain Eukaryota; kingdom Viridiplantae; phylum Streptophyta; class Magnoliopsida; order Malpighiales; family Euphorbiaceae; genus Euphorbia; species Euphorbia lathyris. Next base: position 3,755,182 of record NC_088915.1, on the reverse strand, counting down.
TCTGTGGTTGCGAAAGAAAGGAAGATTCAGAGAAGTTTAAATGATGGAGATTGGATTAAAAGTGTTTATCTGTAAATTTTGAGTTTCAAAAAGTATATGTTTCTGTTTGTTTTTGTTGTGCCTTTAATGGTTTCTTTTGCTCATTGTAGTCATTTTCTTACCTTTATGGTTTCTGGACTAGGCATAGCCTGTACTTATGTAAGGTATTGTTCCTTATTTTTTGTTGTACTTTGATGTGTTTTATCTATGAAATGATGTACTTATTTTATCAAAAAAAAAATTGAAAAACAAATAAAAAATATATGAAATTTCTTCGATTTAACGACAAACTTATTTGGAAGATACTATGTGACAATTCAATGACAGTAAACCAGTCTTTTTAAATTTTGGACAGAGCTTGGTTAAAATTGGTATTGCTTGAAAAAATTAGGGTTTAATTTGCATCACTTCATACATTAAACCTGCACTTTGATTGAAGCGGCACAGTTAAATTAGACCCTTGTCCCAATAAAAAATGTATAAAAACTTACAACATAAATATTACATGTTGCAACTATTGAGTTTGTATCGTGATCATGTCGTGTCAATTTCGAATTAGTGTCAAAATGAGTAACCGTAATCTAACCCAAAAAAGGTCATTTCAATCTCGTATTAACCTAATCGGGATAGTGTCGGTGTTGTCGAGTCATATATAATTTTACTATGGATCAGATTTATTTTTAGGAAAACCTCAATTTTAATCATGAGGTTATTGGAAATTTCCCTCTAATTTTATAAAATGGCTTAATTTTTATCCTTGATGTAACATATTGGTTCAATTTTATTATTTTCTAATAAATTCCGTGGAAACTTTTTATTCGAAAATATTTTGAAAATGATAAAACTAAATCAAATTTTCTATTATCAAAATAAAATTCACAAAAGAAATTATGAATGGACAAAATTAAGATGTTTTATAGGATAAGGACAAAACTAATTTTTTTTCAATAACTTTAGAAGGAGTTAGCCTTATAAGTTTGAGAAAAATAACGAATTAAACAAAATAAAATCACATGATGTGCATACTATGTGTGTGCTCGGTTTTTGAAAGGATATTGGAATTAAAAAAATTATTACAACACTACAAGAAAATTTACAAGAAAATTTACAGTTAGGGACTGAAAATTCGGTCGCAATTCAGTCCCTAAACTCGTTTACCGACTGAATTTCATGAGTTACCGACTGACATCGTTCGGTCAGTAACTGGCTGGTTGGTAACAGGTTAGTGACAATTTTTTTGATTCAGTCGTTAGCTTCGCGACCAGCATTATATGGTTGTAAAAAGATGTCGCTAGGTTACCGACTAAATATTTAGTCGCAAACCCCATACAATTTGGTCGCTAATTGTGCTTCTGAGATATTGCCCATCCCTGCCTTCCTGAAGGAAATGGCATATTTGTGGCCAACCTTTCCGTCACTAAACTGGATAACTTTTTCTTTTTTGTAAATTAATTAATTTGCACCAAAACAGAAAACTAGCTTTGGATTGAAGAGAGTTCATGTCCAACAAACAAATAACTAAAACATAAATTACACAACTTGTTCAGAAATCTAAAAGTAAGAGAACTAAAAAATCTATCAGTAATTAATGCCAAAAGGTCATGAAGCTTTCCACGAAATCAATATGTCATACATGGACGCCCTCTGAGCATACAGTTCCTTAATCAAATCAAAAGAGAAAATGGGTAGAAAGAAAAACCCTAGAAATCTAAGAAATGCAAGATTTTAGTAAGAGAGAAGGAATTAAAGCAAAACCCTAAGTACCTGCTCTTTCGGAACGATGATTTCGCTACTTCGCTCTCTCAGATCGACAGTTCAGTAGTTCTCCGTAGGTTTTCAGTTTTCGCAATTAGAAAAAACAAAAACATGGACAAGAGAGATAAAGGAGAGGAGAAGGATGTTGGGTGGAGAAGAGAGGGATGAACAGATCTAGAAGGGATGCCCGATGTTTAAGCCGAAGTTGAGAAACGAGAGCTAGGTTTATGTCTCGGTTTTCTCTCCCGTCAATGTTATGTTCTGAAGAGCAGTAGAGAGATAAAAGAGGAATAATAGAAATAATTATATATATTAATACTTTTATATTAATATTTTTGAGGACCCAAAAAGATAATGACCAGCATTTGGTCTTTATTTGTGCAGCGAATTCACTATCTATTAATTTCCAACCAACAATAATGTTAGTGACTAACGTTAGTAGTAAATTAATGATTAAAATTGATTTAGTCATTAATTTCAGTCCTTAACTAGTGATTTTCTTGTAGTGCAATTTATTAATTATAAGATTAAGTAGATTGATTTGTCTGAAACTAAATCTAAAAATAAGATTTGTTTGGTGCTGTGAGTATCCCATCATTTCTAGAAGAACAGTTTGATTGAGTCCCACCGGTTGAGCTGCTAGAGTTAAGAAAGCGTGGACTACTTGGCAGGGAAAAAAACTTATCTTATCCCTAATTTTCTTCAATCTTACCACGAAGTTACAGGGAAGCTTAAACTACTCTTAGTTGGTTAAGAATGGAATTTGGGGGTAAACTCCAAATATGAGAAAATATGTAATAAAATACCATTTTACTTAAATTCAACCATTTGGTGTGAAGCTGTTGTCTACCATATAATAAAATATTGTTAACCTTCTGTGATACATAAAAGAGGAGCACCAAAGAAAAGAAAACATAAGATAAGAGATATAGCAGCCACTCAAGAGATATGTTTAGTTACTTTTACAGTTTCAGTCATTTTTTCTACACCTTTAAACCATAAGACAAAATTTTACCAGAGGAGGAGACGTGAATAAGTTCGATAAAATAAAATTTCTATATAAATATGTTTGGTCTGTCCAAATCTGATATTCACGTATATCAATAATCATGACAATATTTATTTGTTCTACTCTAATTTAGAGCGGATTGCTGATTTTGTGGTGTGGAATGATTGTGAAAGGCGAGTCAGAAGCTGCTTACGAAATTCAGGTAGCCTGAAAATGCAAATCTTGGTTGTAACATTCTGAAATATTTTTGTAACATCCTCAAAAAAAAAAATAATAATAATTTGGAATTGGAAATTGAACGTCATTGGGTGCACATGACTAGAACAACATATTCATTTACTAATTTAGAATAACATTAGTTTCATTGTAATCAAACTCTAACTTTAAAAGACAAAAACCATTCTACCTATTAAACCAGAGCATTGAGCAATGCTTACATAATCTCGTCTCTAACTGGTAGAATTTGATAAATTTCCGACGAAGAAAATGATCTATGAAGGAAAAAACCAAGCTTAACTCGGTAGGAACACTTCCTCAAAAATTTGAGGAAAGACATTGTTTTGGCCTCATTGGAGCATAAAAGAAAATGCATAACCCTTCATATGTTGGGAGCCGCAATCGCAAATAAAGATGGATAGATGAGTAGGGGCCAAACCATCCCTATAAATGATGGTTCTCCGTTGTAAAAAAAAATATGTCGGTACCGTTATGCAAACAGACCGTGTTCCCTTCGGTGAATCTTCATATATGCCCTTAAAAGAATGCAATTTCTTTAATCAAACATCTATCCTTAAAAAGAGCATTATTAAAGAGAGGAATGGACTATGAAGGAAGAAACAATGCTTAACTCGGTAGAAACACTTCCTCAAGAAAGTAGGGAACACCATCAAGTGATAGTTATGAACCCATAACCCGATCTGCAAAAATTTCATTAGCAGAAAAGTATGCTTGCTGCAGCAACTTGTCAAAACTTATCAAGCCACATACTAAATCCTCATCAAAGCTGAATAACCATCTACTCCATTTGAACCTTATGATGATGGAGCATCTGAATCTCCTTTATAGTAAATAAAAGAAAGATGTCAATTATTTCCATCACATTTATTAACGTGGTGGGTTTAATTTTGAAAATATGGAGCAAGTCTTACATTTATATGACCACAACTGAAATAACAGTCAAAGATGAACATAACATTTCTTTTTCGTTTATATTTACGTTTCTTTTTAGAAATAACATTTCTGATATCTATTTGTGTGAAACTTAGCACATATATAATCCTTCTAATTCAGAAATGCGCATATAGAAATTTTCACTCTATTTACTTGGAAACAATGGAAATACATATTAAGATGTCAAATGGAATTAAATTGGATCAAATAATTTCAATTAAAAACATCTCATAAAGATACAGAGGATCATAGGCTGATGTAGATAACATTCAAATCAAGTTACCTTCCAAGCATAGCTGGCATAGTTTTATCATAGACAAACTAATTATGATAGAAACGTCTAATAACAAAAATTAGCATACCAACAATGTTTAAAACAAAGTTAAAAAGTTTCAATCAAATTTCACTTAAAACATAAAGTTGGATCAGTTAAATAGATTGTTGAGTAACTTGTTTTTCGGATGGAGCACATTCTGTCATATCTTATTCTTCAGCTGGAGCATATTGTGTCATCTCTTCTTTAAAAGGCAACTTCTCCTGTTCACCCGTGCTCAAAATAGGACCACCAGACCCTGTATCCATGTAAATTGGTTCTTAAGGACCACCATAATCGGTGAATTCTTTAGTTGTCTCCTTCAAAGCTTTTTTCATAGCCATCTAAGAGATTTCTCGTCATGTATAGTTCGTGTTTGAGCCTAGAAGTCTCCATATGTCTTCTGATGATCGAACTCGCTAAGCAACATTTGATGTTGCATACTCAAGTTTTGATAAGCATGCTCTTTCTCATGGTAGGACATCCAAGCTTTTTCCAAGACTTGTTGCATTTGCTCCATATACATATTGAATTGGGATGCTGACTTCAAATTATTATCCCAATTTTCACGAAAAACAATAATATAAAGAAGTGATTATAGTTCATGTTCGGATGTGAAAACCACTGGTACCAAAGAAAATGACACTTTCTTATATGCATATTTATAAATAGGAAACATCTAGCAGATAAATACCTATAACATGAACAAGCATGTGAGAGTTTTTCTCGAGGTTGTCATAAGGGTCAGAATTGACTCTTACAATACTTCGTACTATCTTTTCTTTAAATGTTTCTGAATCCTGGAGAAGCTCCTGAACTAAACTCTTTTTCAGGTAGATAAGTTTAATATTATCAGGAATAATGAAATGGTGATTGCTGATAATATTAAACTTATCTCCGGATAAGTTTAGTTCAGGAGCTTCTCCAGGATTCAGAAACATTTGAAGAAAAGATAGTAGGAAGTATTGTAAGAGTCAAATCTGAGCTTTATGACTACCTCCAGAAAAACTCTCACATGCTTGTGCAAGTTATAGGTATTTATCTGCTAGCTGTTTCCTATTTATACATATGCATTAAGAAAGTGTCATTTTCTTTGCTACTAGTGGTTTTCACATCCCAACATGAAATATAATCACTTCTTTATATTATTGTTTTTCGTGGATTGATACTTCCGATGTACCTATTTCCAAGACTTGTTACTATTTGGAGATTCTGCCTCCTTAAACTAATAAAAGGAGTTCCTGAAGCTTCTATGACAACTATAAGACTCTCAGAACTACCCCTGGAAATTCAATAGATACGCATATTTCCCAATAGCGTAGATTAGGAGTAATATAGATCGCTTCGCAATTCTCATTAAAACCTAAAATTCAAGAGATGAAAAGTCCAAAGTTTTACCAGAAAGAATTATGCTTCTAAAATTCAATAGCTTTCAAGTAGTTGCTCGGAAAGAAAATATTTCCTGCAAAAAAAAAACATTATAGAATCAAAATCCAATGAGCAACAAATAGTAAATGCCAACAAAAACTCAGAAATAACTTGGAATTGGGCAATTCAAATATAGAGCTTTGTGCTATTAATATTTTAGCAGATAACGTCATGGAGGTTCATGACTATCACTTGATGAGATTCTAAAAGCATTGGTTTTCATAGATTTGTTACCTAGAAGATCTGTTGAGCCACTTTCTGCAGAAGGTAAACCCTAATCGCACACCATCAACATCACAACAACTTTCCAGATTTGAGATCTCTTGGGGGAGGTATTAATATGGAATGCACAAACACATTTACAGAGAAGAGAAGAGAGGGGCGGAGAAAACAAGAGTCATGAAAACAGTACCTACAGTTATATAGGCGAGGTCATTTGTGTGAGATATTTAATTAGTATAAAATATTAAGCTTCATATATTAAGCTTCTTATGGGATAAGTACTAAAATAGACCTAACATTTTTGGAAAAGTATCAATTTAGGTTCAACGTTCAAAATAGCACCAATATAGGCTTAGCGTTTACAACATAATATCAATTTAGGCTTAACGTTTACAATATAGCATCAATTTAAGCCTCACGTACAAAATAGCACCAATATAGGCTTAACGTTTACAAAATATATCCAATTTAAGCTAACCGTCATAATTAAATTAACCATATTATATTCTTTTCCTATTAACTTTACATGTTATCTTTTTATTTAGTTCTATTTTCTTATTTATTATAATATAATTAATTAGTATTATTGTCCATTAAAACCTTATATTTGTTTGATCCTAAATTTCATGGCTCATGTAATAATATATGCAAACTAAAAGTAATTGAATATTTCGAACGCTTGTGAAAATAATATTGATATATGTCATTGACTATCTACAATATTTCGAACAATATTGTAGATATTCAATTACTTTTAGTTTGCTCATATTACATGAGATCTTAGTGGACAAGAATATAATATGATTAATTTAATTGTGCCGTGTAGCTTAATTTGGATATATTTTGTAAACGTTAAGCTTAAATTTGTATTATTTTGTAAACTTTAAGCCTATATTGGTGCTATTTTGTATATGAGGCCTAAATTAATGCTATATTGTAAACTTTAAGCGTAAATTGATATTATGTTGTAGACGTTAAGCCTATATTGGTGCTATTTTGAACGTTGAGCCTAAATTGATACTTCCTCAAAAACCTTAGCCCTATTTTGATACCTTATCCCTATTCTTATCTAATTACATTAAAAAACCTTATATTCTTATCCAATTGCATTTAATAACCTCTATACTTGTCCAGTTGTATTCAATAATCTCAAAACATCAACTATCTCGTTGAAGTTCCAAGAGTTCATAATTATTTATATATTTGGCATTCCTTTTTGACATGTGGCGGAACATGTCTCTCACTTTCTACATCCAAAAGATTCTATTCAGAAATATGAGGTTATCGAATGTAATTACAAAGGAATAACTGACCATTTAGAACTTTTGAAAGTTCGGGGGAAGTTAAACTTTGGGTAATTAATTTATTAGTCCCTATATTTTGATAAAACACACTGTTTAGTCCCTGTATTTTCAAAAACACAGGGTAAGGTCCCTAACATTTTTCTCGATGAACTGTTTAGTCCCTAACGTTTTTCTTCGTGAACTGTTTAGTCCCTACCGTTAGACTCCAATGAAGATTCTGTTAATCAATTCGGATTTAAGTCAAAATCTATTTAAAAAACTAACTACATTTACCACAAAATTAAATATATAAGACCATTATCTTCATTGTTTCTCATTTCTGTGTTCTTCTGGTTGATTTGAGTCGATTATGGGTTAGAGAATCAATCATTTCTCCATTTTTTCCAGCGCGGTTTGTTAGAGAAAGACATAGAGATGTGAATTACTTTTGACTGATAAATAGTAAAGGGTAATTTAGTCATTTCCGAATTCATAAACGGTAAAAAATCTAACAAACAAACGGAAGGACTAAACAGTTTATTAAGCAAAAGGTTAGGGACCTTACTGTATGTTTTTGAAAATACAGGGACTAAACAGTGTATTTTGTCAAAATATAGGGACTAATAAATTAATTACCCTTAAACTTTTGGGCCAAGTAGATGGAACAAGAGAAAATAAGAGAGTAAAATCGTATCAGAATTTTATGGGTAGATAATTTATTAGACCTCTCTTTTATCCCCAACACATTGTTTAGTACTTCTATTTTGAAAACACATCATAGAATCTCTAAAATCTGTTACTCTTAATGTTTTGGTCTGTGGTTGTATTTTAAAAAAAGTAACCGTTATATTTTGGCGTAAATAGATAGACAAAAAATAACAGAGTAATAGGATCGTTTTGTATCCCAATATGACTGTCGTGAAAGATACCATATGTTTGCTTAAAAAAATTAAAAAATAGACAAAAGGACTAAAGGACTAAGCGTGACAAATGATAGGGACCTCATAATGTGTTTTTCAAAATAGGAAGACTAAATAATATGGTGCGCAAAAATATGAAGACTAATAAATTATTTATACTAATTTATTAACCGAATTGAATTCATGTCTTGCAAATATTGTTTTGGCGTGACATATGATTTTACTTTTTATTTTTTGTTAATATAAACATGGAAAAATACAGGAGGAATATAGTATTCATACTAATTTAGGGATAAGACTAGATAGATTTTAGGGATAAAACCAAGTTTAACCCTAACGTCTTAAGGATGTGTCGATTTAACGTTAATATATGAAACAATACAAATTTAAACGTTTCCAAGTAAGATCAATTTTAGTCCTACGTTATAGAAAATTAGAAAAAAAAACATGTTTTATTAGTATACATTTTACAATCACTTTAGACCATCCAAATATCAATTATGTCTAAAATATTTAGTTTAACAAAATTACAAAAATTTTGCTAAAATGCTACTAAAAACTAAATCTGCTACATATAAATAATCATAATTTTTATGTCAAACTGTCTAAAATATTTAGAGTGTTATTAATATAGGAATAAAAAGTATATGAATCTGCTTCAATTGATCGACAAACTTATTTGAAAGATTCGACGTGATAATTAAATAACAGTAAATCAGTCTTTTTAAATTTTCGATAGCGCGGGGCTAAAATTGATATTGCTTGAAAAAAATTAGGGTTTAACTCGCATCATTTCATACGTTAGGGGCAAAATCTGCACTTTGACTAAAACATTAGGGTTAAATTTGACCTTTATCCAAATAAAAAATAGTGTATAAACTAACAACATAAATATTAGAGGTTGCAATTATTGTGTTTGTGTCGTGATAATGTCGTGTCAATTTCGAATTAGTGTATTATATTAAACCCTAACCAACCCAAAAAAAAATTCATTTCAATCTCGTATTAACCTAATCGGATAGTACCGATTTCGTGTTGTGTTGTCGAGTCATATATAATTTTACTATGGATCAAATTTATTTTTAGGAAAAACTAAACTTTAATGTTGAGGTTATTGGAAATTTTACTTAGTTTATAAAATGGCTTAATTTTTATCTGTGCCGTAAAATATTGATTCAATTTTATCATTTTCGTTTTTTTTTTTGGTAGAAATTTAGGAACTTTTTATTCAAAATTATTTTGAAAATGATAAAATTAAATTTTTTATTTTCAAAACAAAATTCATAAAACATTTTATGAATTGACAAAATCAAGCTATTTTATAAGATAAGAACCAAATTATTATTTTTTTCAATAACTTTAGAATGAATTAGGTCCTGTTCTTTTTTACTGAAATCAAATTAACTGAACTGAACTGAATGCAACTGAACTGAACTAAACTGGACTTAACTTAACTTAATTGATTGCATAAAATAATTATAATTATAATAATTTTATACATAATGATATATTTTATATATAAAAATTATAATTACAATAAATAATGATAAATTATATATATAAAACGATAAATGATATCTTATATATAAAAAATTATAATTATAATAAACTTTATATATTATATATATAATAAATTACATATAAGTAATTATAATTATAATAAATAATGATGAATTTATATATTTTTTATAGAAATTGGGACGAGATAGAACTTGGGCCGGGTGAGCACCCGTGGTCCAAGAACTGACATACCCACAATATATTAATAAACGAAAAATGAGTGTTTGAACAAGAGAATAGGAAGGAGAACAAACAAAAAGAAGGGGGGAGGAGAAAAGTTTAGGAAAGTCAAGAAGAACGCAAGTGAGAAATACTACAAATGTCATCATTGATAAACCTATGACAAAAAGCAGGAGCTGAAGGCCACCAATTGATCACCGAGGAAGAGACTCCAAACTTTTCCGGTGGATCAGCAACTCTATTTCCTTCCCTAAATATGTGTGAAAAAAGAATGTTCATCCTAAAACAAATACTAAGACAATGCAACCATTCTTGACGAATACTCCAAGGAACATCCATAGAACGTGACTAAGCAGATTAACAACGTACATTGAGTCTGACTCAACCCAAAGCCGATGCCAATTTTTTCCCAAGCAAGTTCAATTGCAAAAATAGTGGCTCTCAATTCAGCCATATAAGCAAAAGAAGGAGGGGTAGAAAAATCAAAACAGCCTTTGGAAAATCCACGATAGTTGCGAAAAATACCTCCTGCTCCTGCCTCACCTGGAGTGCCAAAAGCAGAGCCGTCCACATTGACTTTAACCCAACCCGGAGGAGGTTTAAGCCAATGGACCAGAATAATGTTGGGAACTGGAGGCGGCCTAGGAGAAGCCAGAAGACGGGATACGATAACATCATCTCTTCGTAAAGAGCAAAAACCTTTAGAAATGGCAAAGGACTCTCGAATCATTCGAAAAAGGGTGATCTTCGAGTGCTGAATAGAAGGAGAAACTTCTTTAAAGATTGCTTCATTCCTGCAATGCCAAATTAACTAGATGCAAGTGACAGCGGCAACACGCCAGATCATCGACACCTCTGAGCCAAAATGAATGCTAGGAAGAGAGCTGAAGAAGTGGATGAATTGTGAATAACGAGGCAAAGAGCAGCCAAAGTGAAATTCAAGGGCCCTCCAAAGAGAATCTGCAAAAGAACAGCTAATGAATAGGTGGCTAATGACTCAGCATCCCTACCACATAGAACACAACGAGAGGCAAAGGAGAATCCAAGATGCTGTAAGAGGTCGTGATCGGAACCCGACCATGCAAAACTCTCCAGAAAGTGAAGGAACGAAAAGGGGGAGTGTGAGCATTCCAAACAAATTTATACCAGTCCATCGAAGAGGAACTAGGACTCATAATTAAATAGTACTCTTTGGCAGAGAAAATACCCTTCGTAGAGGGCTGCCAAGCGCAGAAATCAAGATCATCTCTACCCCTATGAATAGATCGAATACTGTCTTGAACAACCAAAGGAAGAGTGCCTAAGTCAATCCACTCCGAATTAAGAAAAAAAATCATCAACAGAATTAAAGCGTCAACGCTTATCCCGATGATCAAGATCCAATCTGTCCGCCACCGATGGAATAATCCACCTATCAGTCTAGAAATTGAGCTTTGAAGACAGGCCAATCCACCAAAAGGTCTGGTCCCAAATGGATGAATAAACAAACTTACAAGAAGACCAAATCGAGGACGGAGCAATTGAAGCTTTAGGCAAACCAGAGACAGCCATAAATCCAGACTTCATCAGAGAAATAGCAAGACTGGTGCCTTGAATTAATTTCCAACATATCTTAACCAAGAGAGCATGGTTAAAGATCCTAAAGTCCTTAATGCCGAAGCCTCCATCCTCCAAACTTTTGCAACAAGTTTTCCAGGGAACCGTGATTGACTTCCTCTGGTCAACACAACCCGTCCAAAGCCAACTTGGAGCCAAAGGTAAGCTAGATGGCTTTATTGTTATGATTATTATTATTATCGTTATCATTATTATTTGTTATTTCATTTTTTATTTATTTATTTATTTTTTTTAAATAAAAGCTAACAAATGCACTTAGCATTCGGCCAAGTGCATTTGCTGCACTTGGCCGAATGCCAAGTGCAGGGAGGGCTGGGCCTGGGCGGCCCAGCCCTCGTCACGGGCCGTCCAACGGCCCGTGACGTAAATACCGGCCCCGACGGGGCCGCGTTTATATATACTAAAAAAAATAAATAAGTTTAACTAAATAAAATACATCTAAAAACAACCAAAATCAATAACGATTGATTTTCGTCAAAACCGATTTTATTAGCTTTTATAAAATTGATCCTTTTACAAAACCATATATATATATATATATATTCTTTGGATTGCTCGAATACCAAAATAAAACCCTCTATCATCCCGAGATTTTATTAATAATAAAATTAGTAAGAAAAGGGTGTGAAATACCCCGAACTCGGCTAAATTCCTCACCAGAGACAGCCATAAATCCAGACTTCATCAGAGAAATAGCAAGACTGGTGCCTTGAATTAATTTCCAACATATCTTAACCAAGAGAGCATGGTTAAAGATCCTAAAGTCCTTAATGCCCAAGCCTCCATCCTCCAAACTTTTGCAACAAGTTTTCCAGGGAACCGTGATTGACTTCCTCTGGTCAACACAACCCGTCCAAAGGAAATTCCTAACACTTATATTGAGCTTATTCAACAAACCCACTGACCACTTATAGATCAAGAATAAGTGAACTAGAGAACCAATAATAGCAGATTTAATTAGAGTTAAATGCCCTGCAAATGAGAGAGAGCTACCTTTCCACTTACTAAATTGAGAGAGAAATTTGTCTGCAAGACTGCTGAGTAACAAGCTCTTGGAGCTCCTTTAAATAGAGGGAATCCTAAGTAACCGAAGGGGAGAGACTCCAAACGGATGCCAAGATAGTGAGCAAGATGAACCCTCCTCAGAGGACTCACTTGAGAACCAAAAAAGACAGCAGATTTGTCCCAACTAACCTGCTGACCGGAGATCTGTCCATATAGCATGAAGAAATTCTTGAGAGCATGCAAATTGCTCAAGGATGCCACTCCAAAAATGAGCATGTCATTAGCAAAAAGAAGGTGAGAGGGAAAATAATTTCCACCAGAATAATACGTAGAAGAATAAATACCATTCCTCACCATCTTGGCAAGCCAACGAGAGAAAAAGTCCTCACCAATGTCAAACAGAAGAGGAGAGAGGGGGTCCCCTTGTCTAACCCCTATGGAACAAGAAACGTAACCCTTTGGAGAACCGTTAATCATCACAGAAATACGAGCAGAAGCCAGAATGTTTAGGATTCAATCTCTGAAAGTGAGAGAAAAACCAAAAGAGTCCAATACAGCCAAGAGAAAGTTCCAATCTAAAGTATCAAAAGCCTTACGAATATCAACTTTTAAGGCCATGTGACCACCAAAATGTTTTCTGTCAAGCATATTAATTCCCTCAGAAGCTAAGGCAATCCACTAGTGAATGCTTCTACCTTTAAGGAAACCATACTGGTTGGAAGAGACAATCCTTGCTGCAATAACTGCAAGGCGATCTGCAAGAATTTTTTAGATGATTTTGAAACTAAAGTTACTCATTACAATTGGACGAAAATTCTATATTCTGTCAGCTTCAGCAACTTTAGGAATTAGAGCCATAATACTAGAGTTTAAGCCAGACAGGATGCAACCATGATCAAAGAAAGCCTGAACCATGTTGCAAACATCCTCCCTTATAATATCCCAAAAGAAATGATAAAAAGTTCCCCCAAAACCATCAGGACCAGGTGCACTGTCAGGATCCATGGAAATGACCGTATCTTTAATAACTTCAATGGAAGGATTAGAAATTAATTCTTCATTCTCTAAGGAAGTTACTAAGTTGGGAATTACCTCATTAATTGAAGAAAGGTCAATATGCTCCCTAGAACTACGAAAAATATTAGAGAAATACTCAATAACATGATCAGCTAATCTTACAGTGTCAGAAGTGGGACCCCATCGCCGATTCTTAAATGATGAACGCCAGCCCAAGTCTTTCTAACTTTAACAGACCTTTGGAAAAAATTAGCGTTCATATCCCCCTCTTTAAGCCACTTAACACGACTTTGCTCTCTGTACATCATCTCCTACCGAAGAAGTTGTAAATCCAGGTTGGAGCAGGCGACAGAAGTAGCACTACTCAGCTCCGGAGAATCTCATTGCTCTAAAATTTGCTTTTGAATATCGGCGAGATTAACTTCTGCCAGAGGGATATTAGAATCAATTCTACCAAACACATTTTTATTCCAATCCCTGAGAATAGGCCTAAGAGTGACATAATAGTTGTGCAAGATGGAGAGAGGTGTGGGATGTTGTCCAGTGATTAGCAATTACCCCCTTTAAAGAATCATTATTGGTCCACATGGCATGGAATCTGAACCTAGCAATCCTTGGTTCCCCAAATCTGCATTGAAGGAGCATCGGGAAATGATCAGAACTATACCTTGCCAAAGACGTGCAAGAGATAGAGTCCCAAGAAAGCCCTCGGACACCAAAGCTCTATCCAGACGACATTCAACATGAGCCGCCTCATGCCGACCATTGGACCAAGTAAACCTCTGACCCAAAGTATCAATATCAATAAGATCACAATCATGAATAAAATTCCTAAATTCCCTGTAGGATCCAGCAGCAGGAGGAGAACCAAGTTTCTCATGAGAGCCCATAATAGCATCACTACAAGAAAAAGAGCTTTTAATGATCAAAATTTAATGTGGGTTAAAAATACACTCATTAAAAATATGTTTTCAAAATATTTAATGAGTGGATAAAGACAATGCTACTATTATTGACTAAAATATGCCTTTTCTCAATTTCACTAAAAATTTCCACTCATTATTTCCTCCTTTTCACCTTTACTTTTACCGCCCTTAACTTCCCCCAAAATTTTCCCAATTTTTCAAGGGTTACAATTTAGGGTTCCCCCCAATTTTTCACTTTAGTTAAAAATCCCAGACCTTGATAGTCATCCATTGCTTCACCTAATCGAGCCCTTCACACCATCAGCAAGAGTCTGACCCAGCTCCTCCCCTGCAACGGCTTCTGCCATTCACCACCGTAGTCATCCACTCCCCTTAATCGTCGATCTACTTCCAATTTCTTTCTATCCTACATTTTCTTTCTCCTCTACCTTTTTAGATCTGGCCATTGAACCGACATTTCTCAAACCAACCCTTTCTTTCTCCTCTACCTTTTTAGATGAGGGTTTATAAATCACTTCGACTTTAATGGAAGAATCTCCAATTGAAAGTTTTCTCCTCAGCCGTGTGTCCTCTAGTACTTCTATTGTGCTGCTCTGTGCACCACCGCTGCTCAGGTACCTTTTCGGCTTTAGAATCTGTAAAAAAAGTTGATGCTCGATATGTTTTACTATTTGTATTGATTTAATAGTTTGATTGAATGGTTTTTGAGTTGGATTTTATTTAGTTGTAGTTTAAGAGTCTAAGAGTTCAAACATTTTGCTGTTACAAAACTCGTATATTTCACCTTGATGACACCAACTCAACTTATAAGGCTGTAAAATCCTCATAATTTTTTTTTGTTACATAAAATCCTGTTAACTAACTGTGGTAAACATGCATATTATCAATGACACTGGCTCGAATCATTTAAGGTCGAAGTTTTTTATTTTTTTTGTATGAGCAACATGATGCTAAACATGACATTTGTGACAAAAACTTCAAAATCTTTAAAGTGAAAAGTCCAATCTTTGAAAATGAACATTTGTGAAAAATTGCAGGATATGCTAGAGAATTAGAGAATAAGAGTAAGTGATCCTCGGGAGAGCTTATCTGTGTTCATTTCGATCCAACACCAAGATTTTCGTGACTATTTTACAGCTACATTAAAAGCTAAAAGAATTCCCGCATCATTGGTGTCAGATCATGATCTGTTCTTCTGGTTGATGCCTCGTAAAGTTGAACTATGGATATATTTGCTTGTAAGTGAATTATGCTAAAGATAATCTTTGTCAGACTCATGTTTGTCATGCTGACTTACTAATCTAATGTCACAATTGTCTATTGACTTTGCTCAATCATATTATCTTAGTTTCAAATTAGGAATGTGCTCTTATCTTCATAATAATGATATATTATTTAATTTCAGAACAGGCAAACAACTATTGTTTTGCCTAATTGCTGTTAGAATAACTCATACTCTCCTCTGTTTTCAAGTTTCAAAATTCTGGTTGTAGAAGACTCAAAATTATTCAAGAACTATTTGAAATTGATTACTATAGATGTATGCTCTCTTTCACTATCACTTATGCAGGCTCTGTGGTGGAAAATGTGGAATTTATCCAACACTTAAGGTATAGTTATCGTAGATATAGGGGGGAGGCTTAACAACAGGCTCTTAAGTTGCTTTGTTTAAATATTTATTTCTATTGTACTTACAATTCTTATATGTTTGAAATTTGATCCTTCAAATGCAATACCTTAGGCTAGCTATCAATGGATTTTTTCTTCACTATTTTGCTCATGTTAGCACGATGCTTATTTGTACGAAAGTATCTTAGGATAATAATGATGAAAATTATTAAATTTGCAAGTGTGAAAATTAGTATAAGCAGCATGCTTAAGCATTTGAAAACATGAATATTACTGCCTTCACAACTATTTTGTGATCTCACATGCCCCTCTTCTCCTAAGAGATTCCATTCAGCCATTGCAGGTGAGGTCTGTGTGGATCTGAGGGGATGTCTCTTTGCCAAGATATGTTCACGATCCTTAATTCAATTGCTGCTTCATCAATGGCATGTGTTTCAGTTTGTTGTTGTGATTCATACTATTTTGCTTCTGGGAATGATAGGATGTGCTATTCTTGTTTTAACCATTGTCTTAACTTAAAGATTTTGTACTGGAAAAATTTGGCATGGATGATTGGGTTTTTATCAGTTGTCAGGCTGAACAGTTCTTGTTCAGAGTGGGGTTCAATTTCTACTTCACCAATGATATGTAATGTAATGACATGTAATGTAATTGTTCTGTCTGCTGGATCTTTTCATGCTGACAGTCAAGTCATGCTTTCATGACATGCCACAAGTGTGTGCTTGGATGAAATAGCTCAATTTGGTTGAAGTGATTTAGTGTTATGTTCCTATGATGATTATATTAAAAACCCTCAAGAATATTGGTCTAATCTTTATTTTGTATAATTTTGTGGATGTCACTTTTATTGCACCATCAAAGGTCAATCTGATAAATTCCTGTAGTTTCCAACTGCCTAAACGATTTACTGCATATGATTTGGACATGCATTTTAAGGTCATCTTCTGTAAAATTTATGAGAGAAACTAAACTAGTTATCAATGCCCTGTTGTTTGCTGGTACATGCTTGGAGATCAGGCTCGTAGCAGTTAAATTACATATCTCCCCCCAAATCCAGAAGTGAAACTAGTCGATATCAGATCAAAACTCATGTATTCCGTGAATGGTTTCATGGAATGAATATATTATGTTTTGCTTAACATTGAGTAGTTTGATTGTGTGATAACCATGAGCGCTACATGATCATTTTTGCATTTTCACTTGTGACTCACTCATTGCGTGCAAGCATTGTCTTCATTGCGTGATCACTGTCTTACTGTTCCTGCCTGCCATTGTTAAATAACATGCAACTAGGAACATCCTAAAGCATTTGTTCCATGGCTTTGCTTTATTGAAAATCTGGTGATGGATTTTTATTATGGCTTGGCTTCAGATGAGATGGTCATGGTCCAAGTATTAGAACCACAACTTGAATGTGCTAATTCTCTACTTTGTAGTTCAACTTTTATGGTTCTTCTTTCATTTTTGGTTCTTGACACAATTGGTCATACATTTAGTCAGAAGTACCATAATAGAGTTGTTCAAGTAAGATATCCATCTCTCTTATTTTACTTACCTAGGCCTTTGTACTCGTCCGGAACTTTGTAGATGTACGTTAGCCTCCTCAACTTGCTTACAATATTGACCTCTAAACTTGTTTAAAGTGACCAATAACCTTTCAAAGTTGTTAGAATGATCTATTAGCCCCTAAACTTTGTTAAAGCGATGCATTTTAAGTTGTCAAGATATCTCTTGTTTTGCCAAGTGTATTTAGGGGGCTAACGAGACATTTTCAACAAGTTCAGGAGCTAATGAGATATCTCCAAAGTTCAAGAGGCTAATCGGATAACCTGGACAAGTACAAGGCCCCCATGATGTATTAATCCCTTGCTTTTATTTGAAATTAGACATGTTAGTATGTGCCAATTTCATTTCCATTTTATTTTTATTGACTGCAGCATGAAGCTGGCCATTGATTGATTGCCTATTTGATGGGAATTCTTCCAAAGGGGTATACATTATCTAGTTTTGCTTTTATTTGAAATTAGACAGCCTTTCTATATGGAGATTTGGAGGAAGAGATCTACATGACCCAACCAGATGGTTTCCAGATTCCTGGGAAGGATAATTATGTTTGCAAGTTGAAGAAGTCCTTGTATGGACTTAAGCAATCTCCCAGGCAGTGGTATAAGAGGTTTGACAGCTACATGATGCACCTGGGCTACACCAGGAGCCCATATGATTGTTGTGTCTATTACAATAAACTAGAAGATGAGTCTTTTATCTATCTGGTGTTATATGTAGATGACATGTTGATAGCTGCAAGGAAGAAGCACGACATTCAAAAGTTGAAGGGTCTTCTTAGCGCAGAGTTCGAGATGAAGGATTTAGGTGCAACTCGGAAAATTCTGGGAATAGATATTTATAGGGACAGAAGCAAAAGGAAACTTTTTCTGTCACAAAAGGGCTATATTCAAAAGATCTTGTCAAGATTTGGCATGTCTATCGCAAAGCCCATAAATACTCCTAGTGCTGCAAGTGCACATCTGTCTATTGCTTTTGCATCTAAGTCTGCTGAAGAGAAGGAGTCCATGTCTCGAGTTCCCTATGCTAGTGCAGTAAAAAGCTTGATGTATGCAATGGTCTGCACTAGACCTGATCTTGCACAGTCTGTTAGTGTTGTTAGCAGGTTTATGGTTGAACCTGGCAAGGAGCATTGGCAAGCTGTGAAGAGGATCTTTCGGTACCTAAAAGGTACATCTGACGTTGGTCTTATTTATGGAGGTGATACAGAGTGTTTGGTGACAGGTTTTTCAGACTCTGATTATGCTGGAATGTTGACACTAGAAGATCTATGACTGGTTATGTTTTCACTCTTGGCGGTTCAGTGGTCAGTTGAAAGGCTACTTTGCAGCCTACAATGACTTTGTCTACTACAGAAGCAGAGTATATGGCACTGACTGAAGCTGCTAAGTAACAGTGTATTATGACAGCTTGAGTGCAATCTGTTTAGCCAAGGATCAGGTTCATCATGAGAGGACCAAGCATATAGACGTGAGGTATCATTTTCTGAGAAGTGAGAAGAGGGTCAAGGTGAAGAAGGTAGGCACTACTGACAATCCGGCTGACATGTTTACCAAGCCTGTTCGACAAAGCAAGTTTCAACACTGTTTGGACTTGCTAAACGTTAGAGATTACTAGTTACCCCGTGGGGGCAACTTTGAGGTAGAGGGAGAAGTCTGTTCATCTAGCACTGTCATGGGTGCATCTGTTATGTTTTCAAGAGGATTCAAGTCAAGATGGAGATTTGTCGTAATGCCTTGAATCAGTATATCCCATTTCCTATTCGGAGTAGGATTTGGGCTTCGGATTCCTAGTTGGATTAGGATCATGGGTTCCTATTTGGATTGGGATCATGAGTTCCTAGTTGGATTGGGATTGGGATCATGGGTTCCTAGTGGGATTAGGATCATGGGTTCCTAGTGGGATTAGGTTAGATTGGGTATTATAAATACCCCATTATGTAACCTAATCATTGTAATCTGATTTTTGCCTCCTAATAATACTATTCTCCTTCTGCCTGTGGACTAGCCAACACAACGTTGGTGAACCACGTAAATCTGTGTTTTTCGATTGATTGTTTATTTATCTTTCATTAATTCCGCACAACACGTATATAAATAATCATCACAACACTCCTTTGTTCTACTCTAATTTAGAGCCAATTACTGATTTTGTTGTGACGAATGATTAGGAAAGGCGAGTCAAAAGGTACTTAGAAAATTCAGGTAGCCTGAAAATGCAAATATAGCACATTGGTTGTAAAATTTTGAAACTTTTTTTTGACAGCCTAAAAAAAATAATCATTTGGAATTGGAAATTGAACATCATTGGGTGCACATGATCACTAGAACAACAAATTTAGAACAACATAAGTTTCATTGCATCAAACTCTAACTTTAAAACACAAAAACCATTCTACCAATCAAGTCAGAACATTGAGCAATGCTTACATAATCTCGTCTCCAACTAGGAGAGTTCGATAAATTTCCGATGAGGAAAATGAAGGAAGAAACCAAGTTTAATTCGGTAGAGTGTTGGTTGAGAGCTTACCTATGACCCTAAAGGTCATGGGTTAGAATCACATGGGGTGGGGTGGGTTGATGGTTTTCCTTTCTCTTTAATGTAATCTTCTTGAGTTGAATGTGGGTTAATCCTAATATAAATAGTCACATCTGCCAATTTTAAGTCTACTATTTTAATGGAATTGCAAATTTAACTCAGGCATACCTTACAGAAATTTTAAAAAGATTGGTTTGACTAAGCAGTTTCATAAATTTATTTGTTCGTTATTTGTAATCATGTTAGCAACATAGTAATATTTTAAACAGTTTGACTAAATTAAAATTGTGATTAACTTATAGTGAAAAATTTAGTTGTTAACATTTTATCAAATTTTTTTTTTTTTTGTATTTGTTCTAGTAACATACTAAATATCTTAGAATAATGGGGTAAGGTTCCAAATTTCCCTTACCGTTTTTTGAAAGTCATATTTACATCTAATGTATGAAATGATGCAATTTTACCATTAAAATTTCCAATCAATATCTTTTACCTCTATCCAATAGAACTTTGAACTGATTGATTTGACAGTTATTTGTCTATCAAATCGCATCTTCTAAACAAATTTGTTAATAAAACAGTTGTGTATAGTTTATGACTGTTTTAATAACATAGTACAAAAGTAAGGTTTTTTTTCGTCGGTAACTTGTATTTGTCAAACTTAAATATTGACATTTCAACATGTTGTTTATAACTGTGTTATGAAGAGAATAAATATTTCAGAAACTGTTGACGTTTGAAATGTCTGGTGTTAATTAAATAACGAGTCAAATAACAGTAAATCAATCTTTTTAATTTTTATTTTGTTAAAACATAGATAAAATTTATCTTATTTGAAAACATTAGGAGTAAAATTGTACTATGAACATATGTTATGAGTAAATCTGCAAGGTAGGCCAAGACTATGATGCCTTGGATCTCTTGCAAATTCTTTCATATTTCAAATAAAGTGAACCTATATCCGGGTAGGCTTTCCCACACTTCATAAGTCTTGGTTGCATCTTTGCTCTCTGAGCCTATATCCCGTAGGCTTTCCCAAAAATAATAAGGGAAGTTTGCAACTAATTCCTAAAATAATTGATATTTGGAAAGAGTAAAGTGCATTAAAACCAGTTTTTTAAAGTTTTCTATTAACATATATTATAATTTCTAGGCCAAAACCATACACAGCCCCTAAACTTGTCACTTTTGGTCATTTTGTCCCCGAACTAATGGGACGACGTATTTGTCCATTCAACTATTTAAAAGTGGTATTAACAACCTCATGTTTTAATTATAACGGAAACAATCATGACATTTTCTCTTTCTAAATCGTCTACATATATACATTATGATTCTAATACTTCCATTAACACTTATACTAATGTTGAAACTACATCTTGTTTCTGTTATAATGAAAATAGGAGTTTGTTAATACTGCTTTTAAATAGTTGAGGGGGAAAATAAGTTATCTTGTAAATTCAGGGGGCAAAATGACCAAAAGTGATAAGTTCAGGGGCTGCCTATGGTTTAGACCTAATTTCTAATACATTAACATGATTTTCAATGAATATGATAATCACATTGGATTCAAATTGTAAAAAAAGTCATGCTATAATTTTAAATATTATAAAAAAATGTTACTTACAAAAAATACAAAAAATAATTAAGATGTTGCCAACACAATTATTAATTAAATGAAACAAATTATAACTTATTTGGATACGATGTAATAATCAAATAATGTTCAAACTAGTACAATCATTCTACCACAAGAGCCCTACTGGCAATCTATTTTGCCGTCAATTCTCATGCTTAATGTTATTTGTGATCTTATGCCTTCTGATGCATCTACTACCTCTGCATTTACTTCTTATTTTTCTTTCTCAAACATTATATAATTTGGATTAATACGTTACAAGGCATCATATATAATTGTATTTAGCAATAATCCAATTGAGGCTAACCCTTGTCGGCGCCGCCACCCCCTTTATCCTCTTTCGCCGGCCTGCCCCATTTCAATGGCTGCTAACTGCGATTCCCCTCCGGAAGACCATGTTAGCATTCGAGTTCTCTTCAATCCAAATCTCAGATTCAACAAACAACCTATATTTCAACCTGCGACAGAAAATAGAGCTTCATTCTCTCCGATTCTCAAAAAGAATATTCCTGTTCTGTCGG
This sequence comes from Euphorbia lathyris, assembly GCF_963576675.1. NCBI lineage: Eukaryota > Viridiplantae > Streptophyta > Magnoliopsida > Malpighiales > Euphorbiaceae > Euphorbia > Euphorbia lathyris. The sequence continues at coordinate 3,732,848 of NC_088915.1, read as the reverse complement.
TGTCAACGGCCTCTGTATCAGAAATCAGAGGATTCAGGACAGTGAAAATTTCGCAAGCGGCATATGAAAGCAGAATAGCTATGTGTGCTCATTCACTGATAGGAAGAATCATCCTTGCTAAGGGAGAAAGCCCATGGAAAATAACAGCGCTCAAGGCAAAATTGAACAAGGAATGGGGAATCAAAGAACCATGGAGGCTAATTTCAGTAGGAAGAGGATACTTCCAGGTTTTTCTCGGCTCTAAGGAGTCGAAGGATCTAGCGCTAAGCAAAGGTATACTGAACTTGATGTCGGGTACGTTCAGACTCTAACCTTGGAAACCCGATTTTAATCCTTATGCAGAGAAATCCTCCCACGCACAGGTCTGGGTTCGGCTCTATGCATTACCATGGGAATACTGGGACACACAGATCCTGGCAGATATTGCAAAAGGAATAGGAGGCCTCATCAAGCTGGATAGAGCAACTCTTGAGGGAGATTTTGGGCACTTTGCCAGGCTCCTTATTGATATTGACCTAGCGGAAGAAATTCCTACTCAGCTGGGAATCGAAAGAGATGGTAAGCAATTCTGGATCGATGTTTCTTATGAAAACTTGCCTTCTTTCTGTAAAATTTGCTCAAATATTGGACACATGCCGTATGAATGCCGAAAAAACATGAAACCTAGTGAACCCAATAAGCGAACAGATCATGAAAAAAGTAGGGGAATCCAAAAGCAGAAATTGGAATGGACAGAGAAAAGAAATGAAGTAGGAAAGGCAGAACAAGCACTAATCCCAGTTGCAGCTATCACAAATAAGATCATCACAGCACTAGAAACAGACCCCAAGCCGAAAAATGTTGAAGTGAATGGAACGGTTCTACACCCGGAGCCGTTAGAATCGGATGAGGAAGTGGAAAACTGGGATGAAGAGGTGGAAAACTGGGAGGAGAGATGCGACAGAGCAGAATCACCAGGAAATTCCAACATTGTAGAGACCACTACAGGAATTGACTCACCGGCTAACTCTGGGAGCTCACATGACAGAAGCACAGAAAAAACTCCTTCTTCAATCCGGTGGGCTGATCAGTTGGAAGAGGAAGAGCAGGAATGGGAAACAGTGACTTCAAAACAAAAGAAGGGTTCAAAAAATCAAAACAAGACAGAATTTTCCAAAGCTCGTGCAAAAAGAGCCATTAAACCACCGGCCCGCTTCCAATGACTGTCATCTATTGGAATTGCAGGGGGATCCTGAACGTGGACACCCAGAGGTATGTTTATAACTTATGCAATACTCATAAGCCGGATTGGCTCTGCATTGCGAAACCAATGGGAAATTTTAGCTCTATTGACAGTCGCTATTGGAGGAACCTTGGAATGACTCTCTTTGCTGAGAACCAGGGTAGCAATTCAACACTTTGGTTATTTAAATCTGATAGAATTACTTACCCTGCATCAATCATCATAAGCCGTGATCAATTTATCTTAATCCAATGTCTTCTTATGGGACAAGTTCATCAGTTTTGCTTCGTGTATGGCAGCGTCTGGGCTAACAGAAGGAAAATTATGTATAAGGAAATTGCAGATCTCCGTGCAGGTGCTCAGGGAAATTGGTTTGCGATTGGTGACTTCAACGCGGTTCTGGGTGCTCATGAAAAGACGGGAAGGACACCTGCACCACGACCCTGCAGAGAATTTAGAGCTTTTCTTGATGAAGGAGAATGGCGTGATGTCCAGGCGTTGGGTTCTTTCTTTACCTGGTCTAATAGTAGACATGGTCAATCTCGGGTGGAGAGCAGACTTGATAGGGCTATTGTTTCAGGCGAGTTTGCAGAATTATGGAATTATAGCTGTACCGTTTTAACCAGACACCACTCTGACCATCACCCCCTGCCTTTTCGGTTTGATCAAGGTGCCAAAATACCGGCCCGCTTTCGCTTCCAATCAATGTGGGTGACACACCACGGTCTGTGGGAAGTAATAAAAAAATTCTGGGACGACAACAACCCTGCAATGGGACCGATGTAGTTACTCTGTTTTAAATTACGGGGTCTCCATTCTGTCCTTCGGCAATGGAATAAAGATGTGTTCGGGAATCTTGATAGGAATATTGCGGTCAGCCAAGCCTCTCTAGACTCCATACAGTTAGAGATACATAATTCAGGTTTCACATATGACCTTCACAAGCAGGAACTGCTAGCTCATGATTTACTTGACCATCATCTGCTTCAAAAAGAGATTTATTTGAAAGAGAGTAGTCGTGTGAAATGGTTGGAAGCTGGGGATAGGAACAACTCTTTCTTTCACAGAATGGCCAATCAGAGACGAGCAACGGCATGTATCTCTTCTTTGACCATCGAGGGCGAAATCTGTACTGATAAGGATCAAATTGCTATGCACATCACCGATTATTTTGGCAATCAGTTCAAAAATCCGTTGGTGGAGCCAGCGAATCTCTCAATTGTCCATGAGATCATCCCGAACTTGGTCACACCGGAGATGAATGCAGAGTTACTGCGCTGCCCGCTAAAAGAGGAAATTAAGATGTCAGTTGACAATATGAGTGCGGAAAGCGCCCCCGGGCCAGATGGATTCACTGGGAAATTTTTTCAGGTTTATTGGGACATTGTCGGTGCAAATGTTTGTCAAATGGTGCAATGGTTCTTCCACACAGGAATAATCAGTACAGGTCTGAACTCAAATATCATGGCCCTTATCCCCAAGACTGCGGTTGCTGTGAGCATTGCCCAATACAGGCCAATCGTGATGAGCAACTTCGGTTTCAAAATCATCTCGAAAATATTAGCTGACAGATTAACAATAGTGGATGGCTTGATAACCTCTCAGAACCAATTCGGTTTCATCAAAGGACGGAATATTCATCATTGCATCGCCTTGGCTTCGGAAGGCATAAACAATCTGCAAAAAAAGAGCTTTGGGGGGAATATAAGTCTCAAAATTGACATCTCAAAGGCGTTTGACACCCTGGACTGGAATTTTATCTTAACAGTGCTCGAAGCTTTTGGGTTCTCCTTGCAGTTCCGTGATTGGATGCTGAACATTCTCTCCTCCGCAAGGATTTCTATTATCACAGGAGCTGCCATTAGAGGATACTTCCCCTGCTCTCGGGGTGTGCGTCAGGGGGATCCCCTTTCTCCAATCTTGTTCAGCCTAGCAGAGGATTTTTTGAGCAGGATATTGATTCGGTACACTGAAAGAGGGGAGCTAATTCCTTCTGCTTACTCTAGCAAATGCAACATGCCAACTAATCTTATGTACTCTGACGATATTCTGATATTTTGCAAAGCCTCAATTTCTAACGTTCAGATCTTGAGATCAATCTTCGACCTCTATGGCAATATCTTGGGTCAGATGGTGAACTGGAGCAAATCCGAAGTGTTTTTTGGGGATAGCATTACACAACGGCGTCGAAACAGACTTGCAGGGATCACGGGTATCAGATCTGGCAAACTCCCCTTACTATATTTAGGGGCTCCGCTGTTTGTTGGGGCTCCTAGAGCTCGTTTTCTCTCCTCCACAGCAGATAAAATTACAGATAAATTTGCCAGGTGGAAAGGCAGTGCGCTGTCTATGGCGGGAAGGCTTACTTTAATCAAGACGGTAATTACGGGCTCTCTAACTCACACCTTTATGTTATACAAATGGCCATCCAGCTTAATGAAACGTCTTACCAAATATATGAGGAACTTTCTCTGGTCGGGATCAATTACTGAAAGGAGGCTTGTTATCCCTTCCTGGGACTCCTGCACTAAATCACTAAAGGAAGGAGGTCTATGTATTAAAAAACTTGAGATTTGGAATATGGCGCTCACGGGGAAGCTTGCTTGGGGAGTGCTGACTGAGGATTCTTTATGCTTCAATACCTTACGATCTCGTTTCATAAACTTGGCTGGCTTACCAAGGAAGATCCCTGCCCTCTCTTCGGTTTGGTGTTCTATCAAAAACGTCTACAACACTCTAAGAGATAACTGTTGTTGGCTACTGGGCATGGATACGAATCTCTCCTTTTGGAATGCCGAATGGATTATCCCAACCATTGCTGATCAGATGGGGATTAGTAGATCTGAAAGAGCCAAATTCCGCGATAGCACGAGAGATTTCCGTTTTGATGACCGATGGACAAACATGCCGGATTTAAGCACGGAAACCGCAGAGGCGGTAAATCTGATTAGCGGAAGTGGAGATCACAAAGATAAGTGTTATTGGCGACGTGCCTCAGATGGTATTTTCACGGTTAAGCTCTTCTATAAATGGCTGCAGAACCCGCCACAGAACTGTACGATTAATCTGATATGGCAACCGACTATCCCCCCATCGCACTCTTTAACTCTTTGGCGAGCTTACATGGGGAGGCTCCCCACGCATGACAGTTTGAAATCAAGGGGAATGGTGATCGTTTCCCGCTGCTGTTACTGTTTGGTACAGGAGGAAAGCCTTGAACATCTAATGATAAGATGTAAATATGCAAAGCAGCTTTGGCAGGGCATTGCTACACTGTTTGGGAGGCGGCTTCGATATGATGATGATTTTCGTGATTTTGTGGATCAGGCACTGAAGATGAGGTTCAGCCCGCATATAAAAAACCTCTGGATAAGCGCGATTGTTCATGTAGTTTGGGTCATGTGGAGAGTTAGGAACGACTGTTTCTTTAACAATGTTATACCCAATATTCATGTAATGTTCAGGTCTCTATGGTATCAAATAAGGCACGCTGATCACTTTGAGAAAGGCTCTGTTTGGAATGCAACGATCGAGAGGAAGATTCTTTACTCGCTGGCCCTCAAACCTAGACTTCAGAAAGCTCCGAAGATCATTCCGGTCAAATGGCAACCGCCACCAACGGGCTAGATAAAGGCGAATACAGACGCCTCGATCATGAACACAACGGCCGGATGTTGGGGAATATTCAGGGACAGCTCAGGGAAGATGCTGGGAGCTTTCACTTTTCCAACAGCAGCGCCTCTTGCACACATTGCAGAGCTAAAGGCGGCAATCGCGGCAATCTCTTACGCTTATAATCAGGGTTGGAATCGGCTTTGGATTGAAAGCGACTCGTCATATGTCATTACGATCATGCGGTCACGCACGAGCAGGGTTCCGTGGGAGTTAATTACTGCATGGTCAGATTGTAACAAGAAATTGAAGAAAATGCAAGTGTCCTTCTCCCACACTTACCGGGAAGGTAATCAAGTTGCCGACCGTCTAGCGAACTACGCCCGCAACAATACAGGAGAGCGTTGGTGGGATGCCCCTCCAGTTTTTTGTAAATTTCTACTGGCAGACAACAGCTCTGGTCGAGCCTCTTATAGGTTCAACTAATTTTTGTCATCATTCTTTATTCTGTTTAGCTCTGTAATTTTTTGACTTTCCTCTTAATAAATCGGGTCGGAGCATTCGCTCCCTCCTCATTTCCATCAAAAAAATAATCCAATTGACACATGATTACTCCTAAGTCCTACATGACATCTACATAAAAATAGATATTCAGATAAGTTAAAGTGATGATCATGAATCCATACAAAATCAGCTTGAGGGCTAATAACCTCTATAACCGGATGTGCAAAAAATTTATTGGCAGAAATATATGCTTGTCCCACCAACTTGTCAAAATGATCACCGTGATAAGGGGACATAGTGAATCCTCATCCAAGCTAAATGACCACTGGCTCTAATTTGAATCTTTATAAGCATCTGAATCTCCATTATTTTGTGCATCACCACCACATGTTTCAAACACAATTCTGGGAGCAGTCATCACCGTCTTAATCTCCTTGCTTCGGATTCCTATTATTTAAAGGGAGGATGCAAAATAAGAATCAAAATCTAAAAAGTAGATTACATTTTTTATTATAAGAAAACAACTGGAAATAATGAACAAGAGAAGGATATCAATGATTTTATTCACATTTAGTAACATAGGTTGCTTATATTTTCAAAACAGCTAGTCCTACATTTATACCAACTAAATTCGATTTTTCAGTAAGGAACGCAACTTAAATGGCAGTAATATTAGATGAACATAAATATATTGCACATAAAATCTTTCTCATTAGTGTTTCCGTTCCAGTTTCTTTTCTGTTTCCTAGCTATATTTTTAGAAATAAAGATTCTCTTGTGTCCTTTTCCATCTCTATGCAACATATCATATATATAACCCTCTAATCAACAAATGCACTATATTTACTTGGAAACAATGGAAATAGATTAAGATGTTCAATAGAATTAAATGCAATGAACATATATTATAATCCAAAGGCTTGCAGCAAAGACACGAGTTTAACAGCAAAGATAATGTTCTAAACACTGATTATATACATATTAGATTAGAGAGCATCCCATTAATACATATAAGTTTGGAATATTTATACATTTATTCGTCTTGCAAGGATGTTGTTCATTCTTAAAAAGCAGAAATTCAGAACAAGAGGCTATGATGGAATTGTTACTGGAGGAGATTGTGACAGAAATTCTATTAAGGTTGCATGTGAAATCTCTTTTGAGATTTAAGCATGCTTCATATTCATGTCTTTTTACAAAGAAGATTATGATAGCAGTATACCTGAAGGATTTGATTTTCCATATAATTTTTTTTGGTGATGAAAAGCTGATTCCTGTCAGTGTTTCTAAGTCGTGTGATGGATTAATAGAGATCAAAGGCCCATGTGAGTATAAAATAATACAATCTCCATTTGAAATATTTGAAATCAATGGAGATTGTATTATCTTATACTCATTTGGACCTTTGATCTCTAAGGAAGCATATTAATCCATCACAAGAGTTACAAAGGCTGACACAAATCCACTTTTCATGATAAAAAAAAACTCATATGGAAAATCAAATCCTTCAGTATGTATAGTGCCATCATAATCTTCTATGTACAAAAGACATGAATAGAAAGCATGCTTAAATCTCAAAAGAGATTTCCGAGGCAACCTTAATAGAATTTATGTCACAATCTCCTCCGGCAGCAATTCCCCCATAGCCTCTTGTTCTGAACTTCTCCTTTTTTTATCCATTTCGCCTTTGGCAACCAAATCAACATCTGCACATCTTAAAAAGCAGATGTATTTGATGTTTTTCCTCTTTACCTTCCATTTGATTCTGCCTCTTTTTCCAAAGCATTCCAATCAATGGACTCTCTTATTTCATCTCCAACCCTTCTACTTTTGGCTTTTTTTTTATTCAGCTGCTGCTTTCTGCAATATCTTCTTGTTTTCCCTGACGGTTTTGGTAACTTAATATTTTGCTGCAGCTTCTCAACAATGGTGAGGTCTTTGACAATCCTATTGCCATGACTAGGAACTTCATGTAGTTCCTTCAAGCCTTCATCAAGAGTTCCATAAAAGTATTACATCTGTTTAAATATCTATCTTTGTGTCCATCAATCGCATTTTTTCTTGGTTGTCTGACAATGATTCCTTTATGTCAGGAGTTTAGAAGAAAATTAAAGTTAGTATGTATTTTAACATAAATTCTATTATAAACCACCTGGACTAATAAAAAAAATGGATGCATACCAATTCATGGGAGATTGTTTGCCACTCACTTCTAGGAAGCTTCTGATATTTGGTTTGAAGAAGCATTGTCCATTCCAGTCTCAGATCCCTAAATTATTTTAAAACAAGTTTTTAGTTTTGAAAACTTAAATTGACATTGTCCTTGAGCTTTTTCTTTCCGTCATAACCTGTAGCAAGAATCACAACATCAACTTTCAATTCGGAGCATCAGATTTCAGATTAATGATAAAATAAAAGTCCATACTTTTAAGTTCATGGTTGTATAGACTTTGAATCTAAATGTCCATACTTTTAGAGATATAAAAGCTACTTTCGAAAACTTAAGTTCTAAAAAAAAAACAAAAGCTAAAAGGCACAAGATCAAAAACTTCATTTGCAACAATTTTTTTTAGTTATAACATATTCAATTAATTCTTAAACTATTTTTGAATTTAACATCATATGATTCTTAACATGCATCAGAAGAACACACTATTTAAATATTCAATCAATATGCCCCTTCTCGTACACTCCCTATTTCATTAATAACAATCAAGTTAGGATTAGGGTTTATCTTCTCCAGAAAGTGGCGTAATCAAATCTATAGAAATCAATGGTTAGAATTAGGGTTTATCTTCTCTATCAAGTTAGCATTTCAACAATGCTTTTAGGATCTGATCTCTAACTGCTCGTTCGTTGGGTAAATTTCCAAATCTGAATCAAGCTTAATTCGGTGGAAACCCTTCCTTAAGAAAGAAGGGAGGAGCATCAAGTGATGGTTATGAACCCTACAAAATCATCTTCCGGATTAATAACCTCCATAACTTTATATGCTAAAATATTATTAGCAAAAAAGGGTTGTGTTTGTTTATAGGTGAATTGAGCAACTGTAACTTCTTTATGTATTTTTGTTTTTTTGTTGCTCACTAATCCATATGTATTTTGATCCTATCTTTTTTTTTTTGCAGGAAACTATCTTGCTTAACAAATCAAATTACTGCTTACAATTGTTTATGGTAATCTTTACACTTTTTCTTTGTTGGGTTTTATGTTTTAATGGCAATTCTGAAGATATAATGAGTTTTGCCGCTACCCTATCTTATTATATGTGTTTACAAATGGTTTATCATTATTAATCTTTCTTTAATTACTTGTTTACTATAGTGGTTTTTTTTAAAATGATTATGCCAAAAGGTGAGAATTTGATGATTGTAATTGTGATTTCAATAGATCTATTGTTAAATGTGTTTGCTTATGAGTGGCTTACATAAGCTGTCTGATGTGTTCTATGATGATATGATATGATTATTTGAAACCCTATATGTTTGTTTTAAACTGGATATGCTAATTTTTGTTATTAGATGTTGCTCTCTGGTGTGTTTTTCTATATAACCTAGCTATCTGATGTGTCCGGATGATATGATTACTTGAAATTGAAACCATAGGTTTGCTTATGCTTTTTTTTGTTATGATAAGTTTTTTGATACAAATCAAGATTGTTTGTTATTTGCTGTGATGAGACTATGCTGGTGATGCTTGATCTGAATATTATCTAAATTTCATCAGACAATTATCTTTGTTATAATTTCATTCATTTCCAACTAGTTGAGATTGCGGCTTTGGCAGTAACCATTTTTAGCTTAATTTGCAATGGAGAAAATTGCAGAGTCCAAATCGTGTTTGTTCATTTAGTAAAACATTAGCAATTGTTCATTTTAGTTTGGCAATGCTAGATATTTCTCTAAAAATACTAATTTGTTGTTTGTAACAAATTATCACGAAGTTGTTGGCGTCTGATTTTCTGAAATGGTATTATTGTTTTGCTTCAATTCAGTTGCATACTTTTAGGCAGATTGATTCAACTCATGTACTTTTTATGCTTCTCCTGTATTCTTGTTTGGTATTTTCTGGTAGTAATTCATTGTATTTGTAATGACTATATTATATGGGTACTTTAATTGTTTGATCAACACCGAATGAATTTAAATCCATTGAACATCTTAATCTATTTCCATTGTTTCCAAGTAAAGAGAGTGAATTATGAGATGAACATTTTTGAGGATTATATATGTGCTATGTTGCACTGAAACTGAATTTGAAACGAAATGCTAAAAAGCTAAGGAGGAAGAGTTCAACATAGTATATAAAAATGTAACTTGCTGGAAAAGAAAAATGTCTCCGTCTGTATAGGAAATGGAAGGATGATTTGAGCCATGTTAGGAATTCAATTCTTACGTTCACTGGCTTTTTAGATGCTTAATTAATTCCGATTTAGGAAAACTTATGCGCAATAATCAGTGATTCATCAGAGAAAGAGAAAGGAATTCTTGTTAGAATATTTTAGATTCCATTGAGACAAGATGAAGATAATAATTAATTAATTAATTATAAAACAGATGAAGAAATTAATTCTGTTTTTATGGTTGTTTCGTCTTTGATCTACATGTTATAGTCATGAACTGGAGACCTTTTTTGGTTAATTTGAAAAAGTTTAAGATTGATGTTGGTTGAAGTTGATATGTTCCCGTACATGATGAAATCTAACTCGGTCGAGGGCATTTCTTAAAAGCAAATGCCTTTATGTGGATGTCTTAGATTATCCATTTGTTTTATTATAATTAAAACCGCATCCTGCTTTTAGATCGTGATCCTTATTTTTGCATCCTGGAAATCCAAAGCAAGGAGATTCAGATGGCGATGATTGCTCAAAGTTTTTTTTTCTAAAAAAGATGGACGCATCAATGGAGATTCAGATGCTCCATCATCTGGTTGCTGCAAGAAGAAATGGTGGTCATCCAGCTTTAATGTCCAATATGTTACTTGACAAGAGTGATGGCTTTGACAAGTTGTTGTGGCAAGCATATGTTTCTGCTAATAAAATTTTTGCACATAGGGTTATGAAGGTTATTAATCTTGAAGATGCTTTTGTATGGGTTCATGACCATCACTCTATGGTCCTTCTTACATTTTTGAGGAAGTGTTCCTACCGAGTTGAGCTTGGTTTCTTCATAAGTAGTTCATTTTCCTCGTCGGAAATTTATCAAACTCTACAAGTTAGAGACGAGATTATGTAAGCATTGCTCAATTCTTTGATATATTAGTGGAATGCAATGAAACTAATTTTGTTCTAAATTAGTAAATGAATATGTTGTTCTAGACATGTGCACCCAGTGATGTTCAATTTCCAATTCCAAATGATTATTTGGAGTTTCTCATATTTGGAGTTTGCCCTCAAATTCCATTATTAGCGAACTAAGAGTAGTTTAAGCTTCCCTATAACTTGGTCGCCAGATTAAAGAAAATTAGGGATAAGATATGTTTTTTTCCTGCCACGGGCTCCACTCTTTCTTCTAAAAACAATGGGATACTGACAGCACCAAAGAAATCTTATTTTTAGATTTAGTTTCAGACAAATCAATCTACTCAATCTTATAATTAATAAATTTTAACAACTTTTTTAATTGCAATATCCTTTCAAAAACCGAGCACAAACATAGTATGCATATCATGTGATTTTATTTTGTTTAATCCATTATTTTTCTCAATTAAGTACTTATAAGCCTAACTCCTTCCAAAGTCGTTGAAAAAAATAATGATTTTGTCCTTATCTTATAAAACAAGTTAATTTTGTCCATTCATAATTTTTTTGTGATTTTTATTTTGATAATAGAAAATTTGATTTAATTTTATCATTTTCAAAATAATTTCGAATAAAACGTGTCCACGAAATTTATTAGAAAATGATAAAATTGAACCAATATTTTACCGTAAGGATAAAAATTAAGTCATTTTATAAAATGAGAGGGAGAATCCTAATAACCTGAAGATTAAAAGTGAGGTTTTTCTAAAAATAAATTTGATCCAAATTAAAATCATATATGACTCGACAACACCACACCTAATCGATACTATCCCGATTAGGTTAATACGAGATTGATATCAAATTTTTTGGGTTGGACTACGGTTTAATCATTTCGACACTAATTCGAAATTGACACGACATGATCACAATACAAACTCAATAATTGCAACATGTGATATTTATGTTGTAAGTTTTTGTACATTTTTTTATTGGGATAAGGGTCAAATTTAACCATAACGCTTCAATCAAAGTGCATATTTAGCCCCTAACATATGAAGTGATGCAAATTAAATCCTAATTTTTTCAAGCAAGACCAATTTTAGCCAAGCGCTGTTGAAAATTTAAAAAGATTGGTTTACTGTTATTTAATTATCACATCATATCTTGCAAATAAGTTTGTCAATAAATCGAAGCAGTTTCATATATTTTTTAATTGTTGTTTATAACTATATTAATAACACTGTAATATTTTACACAATTTGATAAAAAAAGTTGTGATTAATTTATATTTAGCAGATTTAGTTTTTATCATTTTAGCAGAATTTTACAATGTTTTTTTAGTAATAAACTAATAACCTAAAGTGGTAGTAAAATACTAATAAAACATGTGTTTTCTAATTTTCGATAACGTAGGAATAAAATTGATCTTACTTGGAAATATTAAATTTGCACCATTTTGTACGTTAAGGTTAAATCAACACTACACTTAAAAATATTAGGGTTAAATTAAAGACTAATATTTGGCCCAAACTCTTGCAGTGAGATACACCCTGTGTCACATGTAAAAAAATAAAATAAATTATAGGTAAATACTTATGAACTTTTAAAAATTTAGAGAACAATTGAAGTTTTGAGGCTTTCGAATTTAATTATATAAAGATAGAAGTTATTAAATGCAATTGGACAAAAATAGGAGGTTATTAAAGATAATTACACAAAAATAAAGGGTGTAATTTAGAACTTTAAAACTTTAGTGAGTAAGTGAGGTTTGAGAGTAAGGGATGACATCACCTATATAACTGGACTTACACCTTTGCTCTTCTCAATGGCCGAATAGAAATTAGGGTTACCCAATGTTCATAGGTATCTCCTCTTTGAGATCTGAATAACAGATAGCCCTTATATCTTCTCCAGAAAGTGGCGTAATCAAATCTATAGAAATCAATGGTTAGAATTAGGGTTTATCTTCTCTATGAAGTTAGCATTCAACAATGCTTTTAGGATCTGATCTCTAACTGCTCGTTCGTTGGGTAAATTTCCAAATCTGAATCAAGCTTAATTCGGTAGAAACCCTTCCTCAAGAAAGAAGGGAGGAGCATCAAGTGATGGTTATGAACCCTACAAAATCATCTTCCTGATTAATAACCTCCATAACTTTATCTGCTAAAATATTATTAGCAAAAAAGGGTTGTGTTTGTTTACAGGTGAATTGAGCAATTGTAACTTCTTTATGTGTTTTTGTTTTTTGTTGCTCACCAATCCATATGTATTTTGATCATGTCTTTTTTTTTTTTTGCAGGAAACTATCTTGCTTAACAAATCAAATTACTGCGTACAATTGTTTATGGTGAATCTTTGCACTTTTCTTTGTTGGGTTTTATGTTTTAATGGCAATTCTGAAGATATAATGAGTTTTGCTTATGAGTGGCTTACATAAGCTGTCTCATGTGTTCTATGATGATATGATTATTTGAAACCCTACAAGTTTGTCTTAAACTTGATATGCTAATTTTTTTTATTAGATGTTTCTCTGTGGTGTGTTTGTTTATGAGTGCATTATATAACCTATCTAATGTGTTAGGGTGATATGATTACTTGAAATTGAAACCACAAGTTTGTTTATGCTTCTTTTGTTATGATATGTTTTTTGACACAAATCAAGCTTGTTTGTTATTTCGTATGATGAAACTATGCTTGTGACACTTGATCTGAATGTGAGAAAATGGCTTTGTTTTGAAGAAAATGAATTTGATTGGTGGGGGTGTATTTGTTATTAGGGACTTTGCTCTTAAGAGATCTTTTCCTATCCCACGTGGAAAACTTACCAATAGTTGAAAGAGTATATATAGAGTTGGGTCTCACAAGCCTTTAAATTTTGTTTAGTAGGTTTTGGCAAATACACCATATGCATGCATTGCAATTTTAGGAGTAACAATTTTTAGCTTAATAAAGCATTAGCAATTGTTCATTTTAGTTTGGCAATGATCAGGAAGTTGTTGGTGTCTGATTTCTGAAATGGTATTATTATTTTTCTTCAATTCAGTTGCCTACTTTTAGGCAGATTGATTCAACTCATGCACTTTTTATGCTTCTTCTTTATTCTTGTTTGATATTTTCTGGTAATAATTCATTGCATTTGTAATGACTATATTATATGTTTTTTTAATTGTTTGATCATCACCAATAAATTATCTACCAATAAAATTATGAGACGATTTTACTCTCTTATTCTTGTTTGATTGCCTTTAAGCTCCCCCGAACTTTCAAAAGTTCTAAATGGTCTCTTATTCTTGTTTGATTGCATTCAATAACCCCTTATTTCTGAATAGAATCTTTTGGATGTAGAAAGTTAGATACATGCTCGGCCACATGTAAAAAAAAAACTTCAAATATATAAATAATTATGAACTCTTGTGATTTCATGGGGATAGTTGAAGTTTTGAGATTATACAATTGGACAAATATAAAGGTTATTGAATGGCATTGGATAAGAATATAATGTTATTGAATGTAATTAGATAAGAATAGAGAGTAATTTAGCACTTTTAAAAATTTAGAGGGTTGTTGGAATGTATGAAACTTATTATTTGATACTGATTAAATATCTCACACAAATGGTCTCGCCTATATAACTTTACTTACTTCACAACTTTGGTTTTCTCCGTCCCTCTCTTCTCTTCTCTGTAAATGTGTGTGCATTCTAATGATACCTCCCCCGATAGATCTCAAATCTGGAAAGTTGTTGTGATCTCAAATCTATGAAAACCAATTAAATGAGCATTCAACAATGCCTTCAGAATCTCATCAAGTGATGGTCATGAACCCTGCAAAATCATCTTGACTATTAATAAACTCCATGACTTTATCTGCTAAAATATTATTAGCACAAAGCACTATATTTGAATTGGCCAATTCCAAGTTATTTTTGACTTTTTGTTGGCATTTACTATTTGTTGCTCATTGGATTTTGATTCTATAATGAATTATTTTTTTTGCAGGAAATATTTTGTTTCCGAGCAACTAGTTAAAAGCTATTGAATTTTAGAAGCATAATTCTTTCTGGTAAATCTTTGGACTTTTCACCTGTTGAATTTTAGGGTTCAATGAGAATTGTGAAGATTATACACCTAATCTATGCTATTGGGAAATATGCTTATCTAATATTAGTTGAATGCTAGGAACAACATCACTATATTCCATGAATTACTGGTAATGAGGTTTGGGGCTTACTAATTGTTTTCTAACTGTCAAAAAAGATTCTCTGTAATTATAAATATAATCATAATTTTTGTGGAATAGTAATAGTCTTCCAATTCAATTGAATTTCTAGTTTGAAAACTTTATTTGTTTATAACCAATTATAATTCAATTTAATTAATTGTCATAGTAAAATTCAATTAATTATTTTGTAAGTGTAAAAAGAAGACTATAATTAAAATGCATAGTCCGTTGGTTCTGGCTGGTCAGGAAGAGATTCACATAGGGACTAATGTTATTTGGAAATTACTTTCTATATGAGCTAGCAGGCGGGCTTTCCAGTGGTAGTTCTGAGAGTCTTATACTCCATCGTTCTACAATACATGTCTTTCTAGAGAATTTTTTTTTTTGTTCCACAATACATGATATTTTGCTTCAATTTATGCACATTAATTTGCTTTGACCAAATATACCCCTATTTTAGTTGACTTTTTGCCTTGGGAATAGATAAAGTTACTAGTAGATGCAGTTAATATAAAGGTAACAAAGTCTCTCACTTAAAATTAATTGCATTTCTTAATTAATGTGCATTAACCTTAAAAGGGATGTATTTTGGAACAGAGGGAGTACTTGTCATAGAAGCTTCACAAACTCCTTTTATTAGTTCAGGGATGCAAAATCACCAGATAGTCACAAGTCTTCGAAATAGGTACATTGGAAGTATCAATCCATGAAAAACAATAATATAAAGAAGTGATTATAGTTCATGTTCGGATGTGAAAACCACTGGTACCAAAGAAAATGACACTTTCTTAATGCATATTTATAAATAGGAAACATCTAACAGATAAATACCTATAACTTGAACAAGCATGTGAGAGTTTTTCTGGAGGTAGTCAAAGGGTCAGATTTGAATCTTACAATACTTCCTACTATCTTTTCTTCAAATTTTCTGAATCCTCAGAAGCTCCTGAACTAAACTCTTTTTCAAATAGATAAGTTTAATATTATCAGGAATAATGGCAGACTGATAGCAAATTCAATTTTGACTGTTGTTCGCTGTTTGAAATTAATTGCATTAGTGTTAATGAATATCTCCTTGTCTTTGTTCTTTATTTGTTCAGAAAACTAGCAACAAATAAAGAACAAAGGCAAGAAAAGATTAGTTCAGGAGCTTCTCCGGGATTCATATTAAACTTATTCTTGATAATATTAAACTTATCTGTTTGAAAAAGAGTTTAGTTCAGGAGCTTCTCCGGGATTCATAAACATTTGAAGAAAAGATAGTAGGAAGTACTGTAAGAGTCAAATCTGACCCTTATGACTACCTCTAGAAAAACTCTCACATGCTTGTTCAAGTTATAGTTTTTTTTATTTGCCAGCTGTTTACTATTTATAAATATGCATTAAGAAAGTGTCATTTTCCTTTGGTACTAGTGGTTTTCACATCCGAACCTGAACTATAATCACTTCTTTATATTATTGTTTTTCCTGGACGTTGGGATAATAATTTGAAGTCAACATCCGAATTCCATATGTATATGGAGCAAATGCAACAAGTCTTGGAAAAAGCTGGGATGTCCTATCATGCGAAAGAGCAGGCTTATCAAAACTCGAGTATCCAACAACAAATGTTTCTTAGCGAGTTCGATCATCAGAATAACATGGTTCATAATTTGCACAAGGCGAAGATGGAGGAGCAACAAAGAAGACATATGGAGACTTCTAGGCTCAAACACGAACTATACATGACGAGAAATCTCTTAGATGGCTATGAAAAAGCTTTGAATGAGACAACTAAAGAATTCACCGAGTATAGAAAGAAATGCCCTTTGCATGAAGAACCAATTTACATGGATACAGGGTCTGGTGGTCCTGTTTTGAGCACGAGTGAACCGGAGAAGTTGCCTTTTAAAGAAGAGATGACACAATGTCACAATGTGCTCCAGCTGAAGAACAAGATATGACAGAATGTACTCCATCCGAAAAACAAGTTACTGAACAATCTATTTAACTGATACAAATTTATGTTTTAAGTGAAATTTGCTGGAAATTTCTTAACTTTGTTTTAAACATTGTTGCTATGCTAATTTTTGTTATTAGACGTTTCTATCATAATTAGTTTGTCTATGATAAAACTATGCATGCGATGCTTGAAAGGTAACTTGATTTGTAACTATATGAGATGTTTTTAATTTAAATTCTTTGATCCATCACTGATAAAGAGAGTCAATTAAATTCCATTTGACATCTTAATGTATTTCCAACGTTTCCAAGGAAAGAGAGTGAATTTATAGATGAGCATTTCTGAAATTGCATTCTTTTAAGGGCATATATGAAGATTCAGTGAAGGGAACACTATCTGTTTGCATAACGGTACCAATATATTTTTTACTAGGAAGAACCATCATATCTTTAACTGTACATGGAGCACTGTTTGTATATGTGTGTTTGTATAACTATATACTTATTTACCCTATGAGTACAAAAGCAATCCAATATATTAGCTAATATCTATTAGCTACCAGCAACATTGTAAAAATAACTGAACAAGTATAGTATTCTAATGGAATCTAATGTATTATTCCTATGGTCGCATGGCATTTGATAATATGAACATAAAAAAAGTGACTTTACATTTGTGCATACACATTGTTTCAGCTTAATACATTTGTTTCCTCTTTATTTGGCTCAAAACCTTAACTGCTCCCACATTTGTTGCCTCTTTATTTGTTGCCCTTTGCCTCAATTTTTAAAAGTTCCTAATGACCCACATTCATATCTAATTTCATCCAATACCCTCTATTATTGTTAGAGAAGTAACTAAAAACATTAGTATAATTTTTTGTTGTATAAATGAGAAAGTTGAGTTACAAGATTATATGTTTATATTATTATAACTTTAACCCAAACATTTTAAGAAAAATGCACATATAGCCTTTCCAAGTAAGATCAATTTTAGCTCTACCTTACTGAAAATTAGAAAAAACTGAATTAACTAATATTTGTCAATCACTTAAAATCTTCCAAATATCATCTAATGCAATGATATAAACCTTTTCCTAAAAACATGAAAAATACCGTGTAACTTTAAAATTTGGGAAAAAAGAAAAAAATAATCATAAAACATAACAATATTATTATCTAAAATTTGCCATGACCCTTTTAGATGTAAAATTGCTAATTAAAATTTATATTCGATGTTAATTTTTATTTATTTTTAACAGATAATACAACTAATCAATAAAATATTATTCATATATGAAAAAATTATTATATATGCACCTATTTTTTGGCGCACCTAGGCGGCCGCTCTATTCCTAAAGGCAGAGCTGGCGCTGCTTATATCTCAATAGAATCTTCGGGATGTAGAAAGTGAAAGACACTTTGCCACATGTAAAAAAAACGCAAAATATATAAATACCAGGGTAAATAATTATAAGGTTTTTATGTATTTACTTAACACGCTAGTAAATCCATCATATTATTATAAGTTCCCTAAGTTTTATCTTAATCAATTCTTTAGTCTTTACATTTGTTTTTGTAAATGAAAGTCTAAAATTGCCTCTAGTTATATACATAAAAAAAATTTATCTTTTAGTTTCAAATTTAATCTAATTAATTTTAAAGAAGTTTTGGAACTACATATACACCAAAATTAATATACTTGAAAAAATGTATTATTAATTTTTTCAAATTGTAATTATTTTTTAATATAATATCTTTAAACCAATATTAAATATTATTATAAATTTTTTAACATCATATTTTTTTTTCTTCATTCATAAAATTTATTTATGTGTTTTTGTTTTTTTTGTTGCTAACAAACCCACATGGATTTTGATTTTGTCTTAAATTTTTTTGTAGGCACCTATTTTTCTTAACCAATCGAGTTAGCCTTATGGTAAATCTTTGCACTTTTGCTTTGTTGGGTTTTATGTTTTAATGGAAATTCTGAAAACACTGTAATGATTCTTCAAAAACTAGCATATTACGTTGTCCTAAGAACTGAATAAATAGAAACAACCTTCAAATTCAGAGATAACCATGGATTAGACAAGATGATTAAAACGTGGGCAATATTGATACATTAACTCTAAACTGAAGTACAACCAAAGCCTGTAATCTCAACTACTTGGATTATTTATACCTTTGTTCATTCTAAGTGTCTTTATTATTTTGGCAACCTCATCAACATTTGCACATCTTACATTCCCAATATAGTGAATCCATTGTATTTGGTGTTTTTTCTCTTTACCTTCCATTTGATTCTGCCTCTTTTTCCAATGTAGTGCAGTCCCTTCATCTAGCTGTTGCTACTACTGCTTTGAATTACTCTGTTGCTGCTGCTGATGTAAAAATTACTCATGGAGGTGTTCTTTCGCCCAATATGACAGAGAAATCTATCCAGGATCATTTTTCCAAACAATGGTTGTTCATTTTCTGGCATTTTTTTTTTGCATCTTAACATCAACAACACCCACACCAATTAACTCAATGAAAAGAGTTGTAACTTCCTTCGTCACTGGAAAACCTCTTGAAAACGCCACGAACATAGTCCGGTCATCTTCAGGGACGTTTTTGCAAGGATCCCAGTCCCATAATTCACGTGCACCCAAGTCAAAATCCACAGCGCTTGGGACAATGCTCATACTCCCGAACACTCGATGAGGAAAACTGGGAATTACTAGCGCTTCGCTTGAGCTTGACGATCCTAGAACATGTCGCAATATGTCAGTGAAAACTTTTTATGGCGGAACATTTGTAAAGAAACTTCTTTCTCCACTATCCTAGCAGTGAGAGAGATTTCTGCTGACATTTCTAAAGGTAATGTGTTTGCATCAAGACTTTTCAGACATAAAACAGCCTCATCTGCAATGGCATTGAGCAAAATATCCTAGAGGGGGACGGGGTTCATAACAATACCCAAGAGTGTTCTAGATATTAAGTACTCTGTTGCTGCTGCTTCTCTAAACAAATTGATCAATATTAATTTTTAGGTACAGCACCATGGTTTTGTAGGATCAATCAACCAAAAATGCATCTAAACAACACAAGATCTCTAGAATGATTTTCTTTAAATAATGCATATTTAAAGATAGTGCGACCGGGCCGCCCTTTTTTTTTTTTTAATGCATATTTAAAGAAGAAATTAGTAATTTAAACATAAACTTACTTGCAGTCTCATATCATCCTCGCTGTTAGAAGAGATTGTTTTCGCCGGCAACATTCAGCAATCACTGATAAAATATCCTTTTTTTGTTCTTGAGAAAGCCTGAAAGATCTTTGCTGTTCTCATGTTTCTTCACCATTGTTTTTCCTGCACATAGTTAAGGTTTTTCAGATTTTTGTGAATATTTTCCGTTCTTAACAACCCTAGCTATCTATAAAATAATGATTCTTATTACCTCTTTGATGTTGATTTCGATTTGATTTTATTTGTTGCCTGCCAGATCTGTTGAGCCGCTTTTTGTGGAACGTAAACCCTAATCCACAGCACATAAGATTGGAGATATCAATGTCTAATGCACAACCACATTTACAATATGCATTTATGTAGGTCAGGCTATTTGTATGGGATATTGAATTCATATCAAATAATAGGCATCATACATAAAACAACCCCTACATTTTTTAAGTTCTAAATTACCCTCTATTCTAATCTAATTACATTAAATAACCTTATAATCTTATACAATTACATTCAATAATCCATATTATTGTTCAATTGTATTTAATAATCTCAAAAATCTCATGAACTTTCAAAAGTTCATAATTATTTATATATTTGGCGTGTCTTTCACTTCTACACCGAAAATATTATCTAAAAAATTCTAACAAGAATTCCTTTCTCTTTCTTTGATGAATCACTAATTATTGTGTATAAGTTTTCCTTAATCGGAATTAATTAAGTATCTAAAAAGCCAGTCAATGTAAGAATTGAATTCCTAATATGGCTCAAATCATCCTTCCATTTCCGGTACAAACGGAGACATTTTTCTTTTCTAGCAAGTTACATTTTTATATACTCTGTTGAACTCTTCTTCCGTAGATTTTCCGCATTCCGTTTCCGTGCAACATAGCACATATATATTCCTCAAAAATGCTAATCTATAAATTCAATCTCTTTAATTGGAAACAATGGAAATAGATTAAGATCTTCAATGGAATTAAATTCATTCGGTGTTGATCAAACAATTAAAAAAGCTGATAATATAGTCATTACAAATGCAATGAATGATATCGGTTGAATCAATCCGCCTAAAAGTAGGCAACTGAATTGAAGCAAAACAATAATACCAATTGAGAAAATCAGGCACCAACAATTTCCTAATCATTTGTTACAAACAACAAATTAGTATTTTGAGAGAAACATCTAGCATTGTCAAACTAAAATGAACAATAGCTAATGCTTTACTAAATGAACAAACACAGATTTGGACTCTGCAATTTTCTCGATTGCAAATTAAGCTAAAAATAGTTACTCCCAAAGCCACAATCTCAACTAGTTGAAAATGCAGGAAATTACAGCAAAAATAATTGTCTGCTGAAATTTACATAATATTCAGATCAAGCATTAGCAGCATAGTTTCATCATAGCAAATAACAAACAATCTTGATTTGTATAAAAAAACTTATCATAACACCAGAAGCATAAACAAACTTGCGGTTTCAATTTCAAGTAATCATATCATCCTCACACATTAGATAGGTTATATAAACAAACACACTAGAGAGCAACATCTAACAAAAATGAGCATATCAAGTTTAAAACAAACTTATAGAATACATCAGACAACTTATGTAAGGCACTCACAAACAAACAAATTTGACAATAAATCTATTGAAATCACAATTACAATCCTAAAATTCTCACCTTTTGGCATAATCATTTTTTAAAAACCACTATAGAAAACAAGTAATTAAAGAAAAATTAATAATGATAGATCATTTGTAAACACATATAATAAGCTAGAGTAGTTGAAAAACTCATTATATCTTCAGAATTGCTATTAAAACATGAAACCCAACAAAGAAAAACGCAGGAATTTGATTTGTTAATAGTTTCCTGCAAAAAAAAATTATTAAGATAGGATCAAAATACTGACCATCACTTGATGCTCCTCCCTTCTTTCTTGAGGAAGGGTTTTTATAGAATTAAGCTTGATTCTCTTTGGAAATTTACTCGAGGACAGAGCAGTTAGAGATCAGATCCTAAAAGCATTGATGAATGCTAACTTTCTAGAAAAGATAAGCCCTAATCCTAAGTATTGATTTCTATAGAATTGATTATGCCACTTTCTGGAGAAGATAAACCCTAATCCTAACTGTATCCATAATTGATATATGGGCTATCTACTATTCAGATCTCACACAGGAGATATCTATGAACATTGGGTAACGCTAATTGCTATTGAGAAGAGTAAAGGTGTAAGTCCAGTTATATAGGTGATGTCATCCCTTCCTCTCAAACTTCACCTACCCACTATAGTTTTAAAGTTCTAAATTAGACCTTCTATTTTTGTCTAATTATCTTTAATAGCCTCATATTTTTGTCCAATTTTATCTTTATATAATTAATTTCAATAACCTCAAAATTTCAATTGTTCTCTAAATTCTTAAAAGTTCACAAGTATTTACCAATAAGTTATTTTCTTTTTGACATGTGACACATGGTGTCTCTCACTGTAACAGTTTGGGCCAAATATTAGTCTTAAATTTAACCCTAACGTTCTTAATTCTATTGTGATTTAACCTTAACGTATGAAATTATGCAAATTTAACTCTGATAGTAAGATCAATTTGAGTCATACCTTACCGAAAATTAGAAAAAACATGTTTTATTAGTATTTTACTATCACTTTAGTTTATTAATTTATTAGTAACAAAACTATAAAAATTCTGCTAAAATGCTAAAAACTAAATCTGCTACATATAACTTAATCACAATTTTTTTTATCAAATTCTCTTAAATATTTAGAGTGTTATTAATATAGTTATAAGAAAAATAAAAAATATATATAACTGCTTCAATCTAACGACAAACTTGTTTGGAAGATACGACGTGATAATTAAATAACAGTAACCAGTCTTTTTGCATTTTCGACAGAGCTTGGCTAAACTTGGTCTTGCTTGGAAAAATTAGGGTTTTATTTGCATCACTTCATATGTTAGGAGCTAAATATGCACCTTGATTGAAGCGTTATGGTTAAATTTGACGCTTATCCCAATAAAAAAATATACAAAATTACAAAATAAATATTACATGTTGCAATTATTGAGTTTCTATAGGGATCGTGCCGTGTCAATTTCGAAGTAGTGTCAAAATTATTAAACCGTAATCCAACCCAAAAAATTTCATTTCAATCTCGTATTAACCTAATCAGGATGATATCGATTACGTGTGGTGTTGTCGAGTCATATATAATTTTACTATGGGTCAAAATTATTTTTAGGAAAACCTCAATTTTAATCTTGAGGTTATTGGGAATTTCCCTCTCATTTTACAAAAAGGCTTACTTTTAATCATTGCCCTAAAATATTGGTTCAATTTTATCATTT
The DNA here is from genome assembly GCF_963576675.1 of Euphorbia lathyris. NCBI lineage: Eukaryota > Viridiplantae > Streptophyta > Magnoliopsida > Malpighiales > Euphorbiaceae > Euphorbia > Euphorbia lathyris. The sequence continues at coordinate 3,709,509 of NC_088915.1, read as the reverse complement.
TCTAATAAATTCCGTGGAAACTTTTTATTCGAAATTATTTTGATAAAATTCACAAAAAAGTTTATGAATGGACAAAATTAAACTGTTTTATAAGATAAGGACAAAATTATTATCTTTTTCAATAACTTTAGAAGGAATTAGCTTTATAAGTAGATTGATTTGTGTGAAACAAAATCCAGAAATAAGATTTGTTTGGTGCTGGAGAATTCTTCAATTCCACGATAACACCTGCTGGCCCATTCGCCGACTTCTTCAATGATTTGCAACATCGAAGGATTCCTAAACATTTGATGAACCTTTGGAGAGTGGCAATCATCACTTGCCCTTGGCTGATCCGGAAAACTCAGAACCATGCTTTTTTTAACGATATCAATCCAAATTACTAAATCCCGGCTATGGCTATCGGTTCGTGAGACTAGACATTTTGCTGACCCCGGAACCATTCGACAGCGGCCTGCCCGAACATAATTATCGTTCGCTGGGTCCCCCGCCGGCGGGATGGACCAAAGCCAACACAGATGGATCCGCATTAGGCTCACCAGGTTTGGCAGGTTCAGGAGGCATTTTTCGACACCATAGAGGTTTCCCGAAGGGCTGTTTCGCCTTCCCCATTGGTGAATCCTTTGTGCATACTGCTGAGCTGGGGCTGTCATTTTCGCAATTGAAATCGCATGGGAAAAAGGGTGGCACCAACTATGGATAGAATCAGACTCCTCTTTTGTGTTAAGCATGTTAAAACAGCGTTCTTCGAAGGTCCCGTGGCTGATCCGACAAGCTTGGACGAGATTTTTACACTAATGCGCTAATATGGAGGTAATAATTACACATTTACAGGGAAGGAAACCGCTCGGCTGACTCTTTGGCACGCTTTGGAGCTTCATCCCCGTGATTAACCTGGTGGCACTCTGCCCCTGAATTTTGTCAATCTTTTATTTTTGACGATCTATGTAACGTTGGACATATCTGTTAGAAAAATGGCTTTGAAACATTGGTGTGTTTAATAAAAATGGGTTTGAAAGTGTGGGGTATATTTGTCTTTAACCACTTTGCTCTCAAGAGCACTTTTACAATCCCAAATGGGAAACTTATAACCCTTTGAGTGGGTATATATAGAGTTGGCCTTTAGAAGCCTTTAAATTGTGTTAAGTGGTTTTTAGCAAATATACCACGCGCGCTCGTTCGCGCGACGCCCGCCCGTCCCGACACAACGTTCATATTTTTGGAGGCTATAAACACAACCAGTTTTGAAAAAAACTTTTCTTTCAATCGTTTTCCGAAATCGCTTTCAATTTGGTTTTTCTGTAACCCTCATTTGTTTCCTACAATATCCGTTCTGTTTTATCCTTTCTTTGTACTCTTTTGGATTTTTTAATATAATGGGCTGGGCAGTTTAAGCGGCTAGGGGTGCCAGCCTGGCTGGGATGTCTGGCTTCTTTTTCTGTCCTTGTTCCAACCTTCATTCAAAAAAAGTTGTGTATCCCATTGTTTCTAGAAGAATAGTTTGATTGAGTCTCACCTGTTGAGCTACTAGAGTTAAGAAAGAGTGGAGCAAGTGGCAGGAAAAAAAACATATCCTATCCCTAATTTTCTTCAATCTGGCGACCAAGTTAGAGGGAATCTTAAACTACTCTTAGTTGGCTACGAATGGAATTTGGGGGTAAATTCAAAATATGAGAAACTATGTAATAAAATACCTTACACTATTTGCTTAAATTCTACCATCTGGTATGAAGTTGTTGTCTACCATATAATAAAATACTGTTAACTAAGACGGATCCTGAGATTTTGGAGGCGTAGGGGCGAAGCTTCAAACCAGGGCATAGTAAATAACTACAGGTAAAAAATCAATTATGTAAAAAGAAAAATTACTTATAAATGACACCTTTTTATTACTTTTAACAAGGGATCTAATAAAGTTTGAAATAAAAAAATATTTTATTTCATATTAAAAACTTAGTTGCTCATACAAAATATTATCTACGAGCATTTCTAAATGCAGAATCACTAAAAATAAGCATACACCAACATTCTCTAATATATTTTTCTCAATAGATAAAATTATTAAACTATTTAATCTTTTTTTGCGATGATGATCTCAAATAGTTTTTCAATAATTTTAACTCTAAAAAATTTCTTTTAGCAGATATATAGTTAAGTGGATTCGAAACGCAATCGAAACATTTGGGTAATAATCTTCTGTTTTGACAAACTCAAGAATTTCAAATGCTGCAGCAATAATTTTGGCCAAAGATTTGCAAAACTTTCATTTCTGAAAAAGAATCATTTGCATCAACATGTGAAAAATTATTATAGTAATAAATTTATGTGTTCTGACTATTTAGGACTATGACATGTATTTATCATTTTGAGATTTTAATTTCAGTATTTTTTATAAAACATTATATTTGGACCCTTCCCTCCATTGTGCCTAGATATGTGTTGCAAATTATTTAAGCCTAGGATTATTTCCTTAACTGTTTTATCTTTTAAGATTTCATTTTTTTATTTTTTTTTCTAAAAATATTATTTTTGGGCTCCTCCATACCCTAGGCCCTGGTTTGTCCAAATGCGATATTTACGTATTGTCGTAATGCCTTGAATCAGTATATCCCGTTTCCTATTCGGAGTAGGATTTGGGTTTCGGATTCCTAGTTGGATTAGGATCATGGGTTCCTATTTGGATTGGGATCATGAGTTCCTAGTTGGATTGGGATTGGGATCATGGGTTCTGAGTGGGATTAGGATCATGGGTTCCTAGTAGGATTAGGTTAGATTAGGTATTATAAATACCCCCATTATGTAACCTAATCATTGTAATCTGATTTTCGCCTCCTAATAATACTATTCTCCTTCTGCCCGTGGACTAGCCAACACAACGTTGGTGAACCACGTAAATCTGTGTTTTTCGATTGATTGTTTATTTATCTTTCATTAATTTCGCACAACAAACTGGTATCAGAGAAAGATGTCTGCGATGAACGTGAAAATCGAAAAGTTTATTGGGAGAAATAGTTTCAGTCTATGGCAGATCAAGATGCTGGCTTTGTTAAAACAACAAGGTCTGTGGACGCCGTTGAAGAAGGCAACGGGAGAAGTCACTGCTGAGATGACGATTCTGGAAGAAAATGCACATTCAACAATTATGTTGTGCCTCGCAGATGACATCATCACTGAGGTCTCAGACGAAGAGACTGCTGCCGGTCTGTGGATGAAGTTAGAGAGCTTATATCAGGAATCATTTAGATCAATTGAACACATTATCATTTAAATTTTGGACAGAGCTTGGTTAAAATTGGTATTGCTTGAAAAAATTAGGGTTTAATTTGCATCACTTCATACGTTAAACCCTGCACTTTGATTGAAGCGGCACGGTTAAATTAGACCCTTGTCCCAATAAAAAATGTATAAAAACTTACAACATAAATATTACATGTTGCAACTATTGAGTTTGTATTGTGATCATGTCGTGTCAATTTCGAATTAGTGTCAAAATGATTAAACCGTAATCTAACCCAAAAAATTTCATTTCAATCTCGTATTAACCTATTGGGATAGTGTCGATTACGTGTGTTGTTGTCGAGTCATATATAATTTTACTATGGATCAGATTTATTTTTAGGAGAACCTCAATTTTAATCATGAGGTTATTGGGAATTTCCCTCTAATTTTATAAAATGGCTTAATTTTTATCTTTGCTGTAAATTATTGGCTCAATTTTCTAATAAATTTGGTGGAAACTTTTTATTCGAAATTATTTTGAAAATGATAAAACTAAATCAAATTTTCTATTATCAAAATAAAATTCACAAAAGAAATTATGAATGGACAAAATTAAGATGTTTTATAAGATAAGGACAAAATTAATTTTTTTCAATAACTTTAGAAGGAGTTAGCCTTATACAATTTATTAATTATAAGATTAAGTAGATTGATTTGTCTGAAACTAAATCTAAAAATAAGATTTGTTTGGTGCTGTGAGTATCCCATCATTTTTAGAAGAACAGTTTGATTGAGTCCCTTTGGTTGAGCTGCTAGAGTTAAGAAAGCGTGGACCACTTGGCAGGGAAAAAAACTTATCTTATCCCTAATTTTCTTCAAGCTTACCACGAAGTTACAGGGAAGCTTAAACTACTCTTAGTTGACTAAGAATGGAATTTGGGGGCAAAATCCAAATATGAGAAAGTATATAATAAAATACCTTACACCATTTTACTTAAATTCAACCATTTGGTGTGAAGCTGTTGTCTACCATATAATAAAATACTGTTAACCTTCTGTGATACATAAAAGAGGAACACCAAAGAAAAGAAAACATAAGATAAGAGATATAGCAGTCACTCAAGAGATATGTTTAGTTACTTTTACAGTTTCAGTCATTTTTTCTACACGTTTAAACCATAAGACAAAATTTTACCAGAGGAGGAGATGTGAATAAGTTCGATAAAATACAATTTCTATATAGATATGTCTGGTCTGTCCAAATCTGATATTCACGTATATCAATAATCATGATAACATTTATTTGTTTTACTCTAATTTAGAGTGATTTTGTGGTGTGGAATGATTGTGAAAGGTGAGTCAGAAGCTGCTTAGGATATTCAGGTAGCCTGAAAATGCAAATCTTGGTTGTAACGTTCTGAAATATTTTTGTAACATCCTCAACAAAAAAAAAATAAGAATTTGGAATTGGAAATTAAACATCATTGGGTGCACATGACTAGAACAACATATTCATTTACTAATTTAGAACAACATTAGTTTCATTGTAATCAAACTCTAACTTTAAAAGACAAAAACCATTCTACCTATTAAACCAGAGCATTGAGCAATGCTTACATAATCTCGTCTCTAACTGGTAGAGTTTGATAAATTTCCGACGAGGAAAATTAACTATGAAGGAAAAAACCAAGCTTAACTCGGTAGGAACACTTCCCCAAAAATGTGAGGAAAGACATCGTTTTGGCCTCCTTGGAGCATAAAAGAAAATGCACAACCCTTCATATGTTGGGAGCCGCAATCGCAAATAAAGATGGATAGATGAGTAGGGGCCAAACCATCCTATAAATGATGGTTCTCCGTTGCAAAAAAAATATGTCGGTACCGTTATGCAAACAGACCGTGTTCCCTTCAGTGAATCATCATATATGCCCTTAAAAGAATGCAATTTCTTTAATCAAACATCTGTCCTTAAAAAGAGCATTATTGAAGAGAGGAATGGACTATGAAGGAAGAAACAATGCTTAACTCGCTAGAAACACTTCCTCAAGAAAGTAGGGAACACCATCAAGTGATAGTTATGAACCCATAACCCGATCTGCAAAAAATTTATTAGGAGAAAAGTATGCTTGCCGCAGCAACTTGTCAAAACTCATCAAGCCACATACTAAATCCTCATCAAAGCTGAATAACCATCTACTCCATTTGAACCTTATGATGATGGAGCATCTGAATCTCCTTTATAGTGAATAAAAGAAGGATGTCAATTATTTCCATCACATTTATTAACGTGGTGGGTTTAATTTTCAAAATATGGAGCAAGTCTTACATTTATATGACCACAACTGAAATAACAGTCAAAGATGAACATAACATTTCTTTTTCGTTTCTATTTCCATTTCTTTTTAGAAATAACATTTCTGATATCTATTTGTGTGCAACTTAGCACATATATAATCCTTCTAATTCAGAAATGCTCATATATAAATTCACTCTATTTACTTGGAAACAATGGAAATACATATTAAGATGTCAAATGGAATTAAATTGGATCAAATAATTTCAATTAAAAACATCTCATAAAGATACAGAGATCATAGGCTGATGTAGATAGCATTCAAATCAAGTTACCTTTCAAGCATAGCTGGCATAGTTTTATCATAGACAAACTAATTATGATAGAAACGTCTAATAACAAAAATTAGCATACCAACAATGTTTAAAACAAAGTTAAGAAGTTTCAATCAAATTTCACTTAAAACATAAAGTTGGATCAGTTAAATAGATTGTTGAGTAACTTGTTTTTCGGATGGAGCACAGTCATATCTTGTTCTTCATCTGGAGCATATTGTGTCATCTCTTCTTTAAAAGGCAACTTCTCCTGTTCACTCGTGCTCAAAACAGGACCACTAGACCATGTATCCATGTAAATTGGTTCTTCAGGACCACCATACTCGGTGAATTCTTTAGTTGTCTCATTCAAAGCTTTTTTCATAGCCATCTAAGAGATTTCTCATCATGTATAGTTCGTGTTTGAACCTAGAAGTCTCCATATATCTTCTGATGATCGAACTCCCTAAGCAACATTTGATGTTGCATACTCAAGTTTTGATAAGCCCTCTCTTTCACATGGTAGGACATCCGAGCTTTTTCCAAGACTTGTTGCATTTTCTCCATATACATATCGAATTGGGATGCTGACTTCAAAGTATTATCCCAATTTCCACGAAAAACAATAATATAAAGAAGTGATTATAGTTCATGTGCGGATGTGAAAACCACTGGTACCAAAGAAAATGACACTTTCTTATATACATATTTATAAATAGGAAACATCCAGCAGATAAATACCTATAACATGAACAAGCATGTGAGAGTTTTTCTCGAGGTTGTCATAAGGGTCAGAATTGACTCTTACAATACTTCCTATTATCTTTTCTTTAAATGTTTCTGAATCCTGGAGAAGCTCCTGAACTAAACTCTTTTTCAAGCAGATAAGTTTAATATTATCAGGAATAATGAAATGGTGATTGCTGATAATATTAAACTTATCTATTTGAAAAATAGTTTAGTTCAGGAGCTTCTCCAGGATTCAGAAACATTTGCAGAAAAGATAGTAGGAAGTATTGTAAGAGTCAAATCTGACCCTTATGACTACCTCTAGAAAAACTCTCACATGCTTGTGCAAGTTATAGGTATTTATCTGCTAGCTGTTTCCTATTTATACATATGCATTAAGAAAGTGTCATTTTCTTTGGTACGAGTGGTTTTCACATCCCAACATGAACTATAATCACTTCTTTATATTATTGTTTTTCGTGGATTGATACTTCGGATGTACCTATTTCCAAGACTTGTTACTATCTGGTGATTCTGCCTCCTTGAACTAATAAAAGGAGTTCGTGAAGCTTCTATAACAACTATAAGACTCTCAGAACTACCCCTGGAAATTCAATAGATACACATGTTTCCCAATAGCATAGATTAGGAGTAATATAGATCTCTTCACAATTCTCATTAAAACCTAAAATTCAAGAGATGAAAAGTCCAAAGTTTTACCGGAAAGAATTATGCTTCTAAAATTCAATAGCTTTCAAGTAGTTGCTCGGAAAGAAAATATTTCCTGCAAAAAAAAATCATTATGGAATCAAAATCCAATGAGCAACAAATAGTAAATGCCAACAAAAACTCAGAAATAACTTGGAATTGGGCAATTCAAATATAGAGCTTTGTGCTATTAATATTTTAGCAGATAACGTCATGGAGGTTCATGACTATCACTTGATGAGATTCTGAAAGCATTGCTGAATGCTGATTTAATTGGTTTTCATAGATTTGATTTGCTTTGTTACCTCGAAGATTTGTTGAGACCCTTTCTGCAGAAGGTAAACCCTAATCGCACACCATCAACATCACAACAACTTTCCAGATTTGAGATCTCTCGGGGGGAGGTATTAATATGGAATGCACAGACACATTTACAGAGAAGACAAGAGAGGGGCGGAGAAAACAAGAGTTGTGAAAACAGTAGCTATAGTTATATAGGCCAGGCCATTTGTGTGAGATATTTAATTAGTATAAAATATTAAGCTTGATATATTCCAACAACCCCCTAAATTTTTAAAGTGCTAAATTACTCTATATTCTTATGGGATAAGGTACTAAAATAGACCTAACGTGTTTTGAAAAGTATCAATTTAGGCTCAACGTTCAAAATAGCACCAATATAGCCTTAACGTTTACAATATAGCATCAATTTAGGCCTCACGTACAAAATAGCATCAATATTGGCTTAACGTTTACAAAATATATCAAATTTAAACTAAACGTCACAATTAAATTAACCATATTATATTCTTTTCCTATTAACTTTACATGTTATTTTTTTATTTAGTTCTATTTTATTATTTATTATAATATAATTAATTAGTATTATTGTCCATTAAAACCTTATATTTGTTTTTCATCATCATTCCATGATCCTAAATTCTATGGCTCATGTAATATATGAAAACTAAAAGTAATTGAATATTTCGAACGCTAGTTAAAATAATATTGATATATGTCATTGACTATCTACAATATTTCGAACAAAATTGTAGATATTCAATTACTTTTAGTTTGCATATATTACATGAGCAATGAAATTTAGGAGTTATGGAATTATTGATGAAAAACAAATATAAGATCTTAATGGACAAGAATATAATATGATTAATTTAATTATGACGTGTAGCGTAATTTGGATATATTTTTTAAACGTTAAGCTTAAATTTGTATTATTTTGTAAACTTTAAGCCTATATTGGTGCTATTTTGTACGTGAGGCCTAAATTGATGCTATATTGTAAACGTTAAGCCTAAATTGATATTATGTTGTAAATGTTAAGCCTATATTGATGATATTTTGAACGTTGAGCCTAAATTGATACTTCCCCAAAAACCTTAGGCCTATTTTGATACCTTATCCCTATTCTTATCTAATTACATTAAAAAACCTTATATTCTTATCCAATTGCATTTAATAACCTCTATACTTGTCCAATTGTATTCAATAATCTCAAAACATCAACTATCTCGTTGAAGTTCCAAGAGTTTATGAGGTTATCGAATGCAATTACACAGGAATAACTAACCATTTAGAACTTTTGAAAGTTCGGGGGAAGTTAAACTTTTGGGCCAAGTAGATGGAACAAGAGAAAATAAGAGAGTAAAATCATATCAGAATTTTATGGGTATATAATTTATTAGACCTCTCTTTTTTTCCCTAACACATTGTTTAGTACTTCTATTTTGAAAACACATCATAGAATCTCTAAAATCTGTTACTCTTAACGTTTTGGTCTGTCGGTGTATTTAAAAAAAATTAACCGTTATATTTTGGTGTAATAGGGAGACAAAAAATAACAGAGTAATAGGATCGTTTTGTATCCCAATATGACTGTCGTGAAAGATAACATATGTTTGCTTAAAAAAATTAAAAAATAGACAAAAGGACTAAAGGATTAAGCGTGACAAATGGTAGGGACCTCATAATGTGTTTTTCAAAATAGGAAGACTAAACAATATGGTGCGCAAAAATATGAAGACTAATAAATTATTTATACTAATTTATTAACCGAATTGAATTCATGTCTTGCAAATATTGTTTTGGCGTGACATATGATTTTACTTTTTATTTTTTGTTAATATAAACATGGAAAAATACAGGAGGAATATAGTATTCATACTAATTTAGGGATAAGACTAGATAGATTTTAGGGATAAAACCAAGTTTAACCCTAACGTCTTAAGGATGTGTCGATTTAACGTTAACATATGAAACAATACAAATTTAAACGTTTCCAAGTAAGATCAATTTAAGTCCTACGTTATAGAAAATTAGAAAAAAAAACATGTTTTATTAGTATATATACAAAATTAGAAAAATTTTGCTAAAATGCTAGTAAAAACTAAATCGGCTACATATAAATAATCATAATTTTATGTCAAATTGTCTAAAATATTTAGAGTGTTATTAATATAGGTATAAAAAGTATATGAATCTGCTTCAATTGATCGATAAACTTATTTGAAAGATGCGACGTGATAATTAAATAACAGTAAAACAGTCATTTTATATTTTCGATAACGCGGGGCTAAAATTGATCTTGCTTGGAAAAAAATTAGGGTTTAACTCGCATCATTTCATACGTAGGGGCAAAATCTCCACTTTGACTGAAACATTATGTCAAACCCGGCCCAAAATAAGATCAGATAAGACGGTGAGACATTACCACTGACTTATTATATAAACCAGTAGCAATATCTCTCAATTAAGGAGAAAAATCAAATCAAAAACCAAATTCTGGTTTAAAGCTAAAATGAATAACATATATCGTTTCCAGCTTAACTTTTTCATACGGAGTCCGATTAATGCGATTCAAAAACCCCTGGAAACATAAGATAAAAATAAAGAACTTTCATTTAGGACTCCATGAATATAGACAATTCTCTATATCACTAGCTCAAAGTTATGACTTAATCATAACCGATATCACACTATTCCATAAGTTCTCAACTCCAGCTAATTATAGATATACCAGTAGATAATACAAACCAAACAAAAGGACACTGCCAAAAACAAGTTATACAAGTGTCCGTATACTATCCACATATATGTACATGAACAAAATGGATGCAATACCCTAGAGACGACTTGCACCTCGTAGCTGTAACCGAACCTCGCCCTAGGATCGAGTACCCCTCTCGGTACCTTGCAATTCCTCGCCTAAAACAAAACAATAAAAACATTTGGAAAACATGAGATAAAAATCACAATAAGAAACTATCAGCTCTAAAAATCAACTTTACTTAATATAACTACATATATAGACATTTATAAAGGATTTAATCAAAACCTTGTAAAATATACTCAAAACTAAAGTTTATAATAGGATCAAGGTATTAAACCAAAAACCAAAAATATATAATCTTGTATCCATTCTTGAGTTCATCCCCTTATAATTCAAATCACAATTCACAACAAATACGAGACGTCTCTTAACATTGCCTATCCCATATGATCTTACCCAACACTTCTCTGCCATACCCAATAGGTCTTCAGACTGTGTACACAGGCCATATTTCTCACTAAATATGGTCTTTGAAAATTAAATCCATCATACCGGACTACTCCCAATGGATACCAAACATTTAATTCCATATATATATATATATATATATATATATTGAAACCAAAAACATATATGTATATGTATATACTTCACTTGATCATAATCAAGCTCACAAGTGTTCAATTCTCCAAAATATCAATCCTTAATCAACTAAAATTCCAAAGTTAATCAATCAACGAAAACCTCAAATCAACATAACCAAGTAAAATTTGTAATTCATATATAAACATAGTCAATAGTTCATTTGAACTATAATTTCACAATAAAAAGCAAGATTGTGAAAAACCTCAATTTTATAAAATTTCGGCATAACCCTAAAATATCAATTTCTGGAAATTCTTTGATTATATATATATATCTGTATACATAAAACTCAAAATATAGTTGATAGTTACTTACCTCAGCTAAATCAGTCTAAGACGTTTCCCCTCCAAACACTTTCAAAATTCAGAAACTCTTCGATTAGGATTTAGATCTATGCCTAAGGATGCTATAATTTAAATTTCAAGTGATTTGTACGGTTGAATATCCGTAAATCAAAGAAACGGTCGAAGACGACGAAGAGACAAAAGAAACAGGAAAGAAAAAGAAGGAAAAGAAGATGATGTCGAGAGAGTCTGGAACATTTGGGATTTATATCCCAAATTTATCAAATATCCCTTTTGGTCCTCCATCTTTATATAATCTTTTAATAATTACCCTAAACTTTTAATTTACACCTAAACCCATCGAATTAACTCCAAATTTTTCCTATAACACCAAATAAAAATCACATACCCAATAATTATAATATATATTAATATCTAGGTATAAATTCTAAAAATTTAGACACGGACGTGACAATCCTCCCCACCTTAAAAAATTTCGCCCACGAAATTTGTACTTACTCGTCTAGGTGAATAAATGGGGTAAATTTCATTAATGGTGTACAACCTTTGATCCATTTCACACTTTGGTATACAACCTTCAATTTGTCTCACTAATATGTACGACCTTATAGGTGACCTCCCATTATGGTGTATAGTAGGTAAAAATGACCGGTCAACGTCTGGTCAACGCGCCATGTTAGCATTTTTTAACTTTTAAAAAATTGAATTGTGGGACCACCAATTAAAATTACTTTTATACCCATTTCTTTTCCCTTAATTAAAAACCCTACTTTCTTCCTCTTTCAACATCTATCTCTTGCACTCTCTCTCTAACTCCTATTTCTCTCTCATCTATTTCGACTCATTCCTCTTCAATCTCTTCCATTCTCTCTCTAGTCTATTCTGCCATAACCAATAAATTTGTAACATACAAAAATCACAAAATTGTATTTTCACTAACTCAATTCATATTGAAACCTTTTTCTTTTGTAATTTTAACAGAATAATAGAGAGAGAAAAAAGAGTTAAAGAGAGAAAGTTTTATTTCATTAGATCAAGATCGCTGCCTTATTTCATTTTAATCATTATCTAACACCTCCACCAAGCACCACCACAAGTGGTTTTGTCCCGTCAGTCCCGGTGTTATCACCGTTGACGTTGGTGGCTCCAGCGAGTTCCAGTCGGTGCAGGAGTTCTATTTCGAATAAAACGTGCCCACGGAATTTATTAGAAAATGATAAAATTGAACCAATATTTTACGGCAAGGATAAAAATTAAGTCATTTTATAAAATGAGATGGAGAATCCCAATAACCTGAAGATTAAAAGTGAGGTTTTCCTAAAAATAAATTTGATCCAAATTAAAATTAAATATGACTCGACAACACCACACGTAATCGATACTATCCCGATTAGGTTAATACGAGATTGATATGAAATTTTTTGGGTCGGACTACGGTTTAATCATTTTGACACTAAGTCGAAATTGACACGACATGATCACAATACAAACTCAATAATTGCAACATGTGATATTTATGTTGTAAGTTTTTGTACATTTTTTTATTGGGATAAGGGTCAAATTTAACCATAACGCTTCAATCAAAGTGCATATTTAGCCCCTAACATATGAAGTGATGCAAATTAAATCCTAATTTTTTCAAGCAAGACCAATTTTAGCAAAACACTGTTGAAAATTTAAAAAGATTGGTTTATTGTTAGTTAATTATCACATTGTATCTTCTAAATAAGTTTGTCAATAAATCGAAGCAATTTCATATATTTTTTAATTGTTGTTTATAACTATATTAATAACACTGTAATATTTTACACAATTTGATAAAAAAAGTTGTGATTAATTTATATGTAGCAGATTTAGTTTTTAGCATTTTAGCAGAATTTTTACATTTTTTTTAGTAATAAACTAATAACCTAAAGTGGTAGTAAAATACTAATAAAACATGTTTTTTCTAATTTTTGATAACGTATGACTAAAATTGATCTTACTTGGAAATATTATACTTAAATTTGCACCATTTTGTACGTTAAGGTTAAATCAACACTACATTTAAAAATATTAGGGTTAAATTAAAGACTAATATTTGGCCCAAACTCTTGCAGTGAGAGAAACCCTGTGTCACATGTAAAAATAAATTATAGGTAAATACTTATGAACTTTTAAAAATTTAGAGAACAATTGAAGTTTTGAGGCTTTCGAATTTAATTATATAAAGATAGAAGTTATTAAATGCAATTGGACAAAAATAGGAGGTTATTAAAGATAATTAGACAAAAATAGAGGGTGTAATTTAAAACTTTAAAACTTTAGGGAGTAGGTGAGGTTTGAGAGTTAGGGATGACATCACCTATATAATTGGACTTACACCTTTGCTCTTCTCAATCGCGGAATAGCAATTAGGGTTACCCAATGTTCATAGATATCTCCTCTTTGAGATCTGAATAGCAGATAGCCCTCATATCAATTATGGACACGGTTAGGATTAGGGTTTATCTTCTCGAGAAAGTGGCGTAATCAATTCTATAGAAATCAATGGTTAGAATTAGGGTTTATCTTCCCTATCAAGTTAGCATTCAACAATGCTTTTAGGATCTCATCTCTAACTGCTCGTTCGTCGGGTAAATTTCCAATGAGAATCAAGCTTAATTCGGTAGAAACCCTTCCTCAAGAAAAAAGGGAGGAGCATCAAGTGATGGTTATGAACCCTACAAAATCATCTTCCGGATTAATAACCTCCATAACTTTATCTGCTAAAATATTATTAGCAAAAAAGGGTTGTGTTTGTTTACAGGTGAATTGAGCAATTGTAACTTCTTTATTTGCTTTTGTTTTTTGTTGCTCACCAATCCATATGTATTTTGAACCTGTCTTTTTTTTTTTTTGCAGGAAACTATCTTGCTTGACAAATCAAATTACTGCTTACAATTGTTTATGGTAAATCTTTGCACTTTTTCTTTGTTGAGTTTTATGTTTTAATGGCAATTCTGAAGATATAATGAGTTTTGCCGCTACCCTATCTTATTATATGTGTTTACAAATGGTGTATCATTATTAATCTTTCTTTAATTACTTGTTTACTATAGTGGTTTTTTTAAAATGATTATGCCAAAAGGTGAGAATTTGAGGATTGTAATTGTGATTTCAATAGATCTATTGTTAAATGTGTTTGCTTATGAGTGGCTTACATAAGCTGTCTGATGTGTTCTATGATGATATGATATGATTATTTGAAACCCTATATGTTTGTTTTAAATTGGATATGCTAATTTTTGTTATTAGATGTTGCTCTCTGGTGTGTTTTTCTATATAACCTAGCTATCTGATGTGTCAGGATGATATGATTACTTGAAATTGAAACCACAAGTTTGTTTATGCTTTTTTTGTTATAATAAGTTTTTTTGATACAAATCAAGATTGTTTGTTATTTGATGAGACTATGCTGGTGATGCTTGATCTGAATATTATCTAAATTTCATCAGACAATTATCTTTGTTGTAATTTCATTCATTTCCAACTAGTTGAGATTGCGGCTTTGGGAGTAACCATTTTTAGCTTAATTTGCAATGGAGAAAATTGCAGAGTCCAAATCGTGTTTGTTCATTTAGTAAAACATTAGCAATTGTTCATTTTAGTTTGGCAATCCTAGACATTTCTCTCAAAATACTAATTTGTTGTTTGTAACAAATTATCACGAAGTTGTTGGCGTCTGATTTTCTGAAATGGTATTATTGTTTTGCTTTAATTCAGTTGCATACTTTTAGGCAGATTGATTCAACTCATGTACTTTTTATGCTTCTCCTGTATTCTTGTTTGGTATTTTCTGGTAGTAATTCATTGCATTTGTAATGACTATATTATATGGGTATTTTAATTGTTTGATCAACACCGAATGAATTTAAATCCATTGAACATCTTAATCTATTTCCATTGTTTCCAAGTAAAGAGAGTGAATTATGAGATGAGCATTTTTGAGGATTATATATGTGCTATGTTGCACTGAAACTGAATTTGAAACGAAATGCTGAAAAGCTAAGGAAGAAGAGTTCAACATAGTATATAAAAATGTAACTTGCTGGAAAAGAAAAATGTCTCCGTCTGTACAGGAAATGGAAGGATGATTTGAGCCATGTTAGGAATTCAATTCTTACGTTCACCGGCTTTTTAGATGCTTAATTAATTCCGATTTAGGAAAACTTATGCGCAATAATCAGTGATTCATCAGAGAAAGAGAAAGGAATTCTTGTTAGAATATTTTAGATTCCATTGAGACAAGATGAAGATAATAATTAATTAATTAATTATAAAACAGTTGAAGAAATTAATTCTGTTTTTATGGTTGTTTCGTCTTTGATCTACATGTTATAGCCATGAACTGGAGACCTTTTTTGGTTAATTTGAAAAAGTTTGAGATTGATGTTGGTTGAAGTTGATATGTTCCCGTATATGATGAAATCTAACTCGGTCGAGGGCATTTCTTAAAAGCAAATGCCTTTATGTGGATGTCTTAGATTATCCATTTGTTTTATTATAATTAAAACCGCATCCTGCTTTTAGATCGTGATCCTTATTTTTGCATCCTGTCTGTAGTTAGTGGAAATCCAAAGCAAGGAGATTCAGATGCCGATGATTATAATTAGTCGAGGGCATTTCTTAAAAGCAAATGCATTTATGTGGATGTCTTAGATTATCCATTTGTTTTATTATAATTAAAACCGCATCCTGCTTTTAGATCGTGATTCTTATTTTTGCATCCTGTGTGTAGTTAGTGGAAATCCAAAGCAAGGAGATTCAGATGGCGATGATTGCTCAAAGATTTTTTTTCTAAAAAAGATGGACGCATCAATTGAGATTCAGATGCTCCATCATCTGGTTGCTCCAAGAAGAAATGGTGGTCATCCAGCTTTAATGTCCAATCACTATGTGCCTTGACAAGAGTGATGGCTTTGACAAGTTGTTGTGGCAAGCATATGTTTCTGCTAATAAATTTTTTGCACATAGGGTTATGAAGGTTATTAATCTTGAAGATGCTTTTGTATGGGTTCATGACTATCACTCTATGGTCCTCCTTATTTGAGGAAGTGTTCCTACCGAGTTGAGCTTGGTTTCTTCATAAGTAGTTCATTTTCCTCGTCGAAAATTTATCAAACTCTACAAGTTAGAGACGAGATTATGTAAGCATTGTTCAATGCTTTGATATATTAGTGGAATGGTTTTTGTGTTTAAAGTTAGAGTTTGATGCAATGAAACTAATTTTGTTCTAAATTAGTAAATGAATATGTTGTTCTAGACATGTGCACCCAGTGATGTTCAATTTCCAATTCCAAATGATTATTTGGAGTTTCTCATATTTCGAGTTTGCCCTCGAATTCCATTATTAGCCAACTAAGAGTAGTTTAAGCTTCCCTATAACTTCGTCGCCAGATTAAAGAAAATTAGGGATAAGATATGTTTTTTTCCTGCCACTAGCTCCACTCTTTCTTAACTCTAGATTTCCACGGGTTGGACTCAATCAAACTGTTCTTCTAGAAACAATGGGATACTGACAGCACCAAAGAAAATTTATTTTTAGATTTAGTTTCAGACAAATCAATCTACTTAATCTTATAATTAATAAATTTTAATAACTTTTTTAATTGCAATATCCTTTCAAAAACTGAGCACAAACATAGTATGCAAATCATGTGATTTTATTTTGTTTAATCCATTATTTTTCTTAATTAAGTACTTATAAGCCTAACTCCTTACAAAGTCGTTGAAAAAAATAATGATTTTGTCCTTATCTTATAAAACAAGTTAATTTTGTCCATTCATAATTTTTTTGTGATTTTTATTTTGATAATAGAAAATTTCATTTAATTTTATCATTTTCAAAATAATTTCGAATAAAACGTGCCCACGAAATTTATTAGAAAATGATAAAATTGAACCAATATTTTACGGCAAGGATAAAAATTAAGTCATTTTATAAAATGAGATGGAGAATCCCAATAACCTGAAGATTAAAAGTGAGGTTTTCCTAAAAATAAATTTGATCCAAATTAAAATTAAATATGACTCGACAACACCACACGTAATCGATACTATCCCGATTAGGTTAATACGAGATTGATATGAAATTTTTTGGGTCGGACTACGGTTTAATCATTTTGACACTAAGTCGAAATTGACACGACATGATCACAATACAAACTCAATAATTGCAACATGTGATATTTATGTTGTAAGTTTTTGTACATTTTTTTATTGGGATAAGGGTCAAATTTAACCATAACGCTTCAATCAAAGTGCATATTTAGCCCCTAACATATGAAGTGATGCAAATTAAATCCTAATTTTTTCAAGCAAGACCAATTTTAGCAAAACACTGTTGAAAATTTAAGAAGATTGGTTTACTGTTAGTTAATTATCACATTGTATCTACTAAATAAGTTTGTCAATAAATCGAAGCAATTCCATATATTTTTTAATTGTTGTTTATAACTATATTAATAACACTGTAATATTTTACACAATTTGATAAAAAAAGTTGTGATTAATTTATATGTAGCAGATTTAGTTTTTAGCATTTTAGCAGAATTTTTACATTTTTTTAGTAATAAACTAATAACCTAAAGTGGTAGTAAAATTCTAATAAAACATGTTTTTTCTAATTTTCGATAACGTAGGACTAAAATTGATCTTACTTGGAAATATTATACTTAAATTTGCACCATTTTGTACGTTAAGGTTAAATCAACACTACACTTAAAAATATTAGGGTTAAATTAAAGACTAATATTTTAACCAAACTCTTGCAGTGAGAGACACCCTGTGTCACATGTAAAAATAAATAAAATAACTTATAGGTAA
This sequence comes from Euphorbia lathyris, assembly GCF_963576675.1. Classification (NCBI taxonomy): domain Eukaryota; kingdom Viridiplantae; phylum Streptophyta; class Magnoliopsida; order Malpighiales; family Euphorbiaceae; genus Euphorbia; species Euphorbia lathyris. Next base: position 3,691,383 of record NC_088915.1, on the reverse strand, counting down.
ATACTTATGAACTTTTAAAAATTTAGAGAACAATTGAAGTTTTGAGGCTTTCGAATTTAATTATATAAAGATAGAAGTTATTAAATGGAATTGGACAAAAATAGGAGGTTATTAAAGATAATTAGACTTACACTGTTGGACTTACACCTTTGCTCTTCTCAATCCCCGAATAGCAATTAGGGTTACCCAATGTTCATAGATATCTCCTTTTTGAGATCTGAATAGCAGATAGGCCTTATATCAATTATGGACACGGTTAGGATTAGGGTTTATCTTCTCCAGAAAGTGGTGTAATCAAATCTATAGAAATCAATGGTTAGAATTAGGGTTTATCTTCTCTATCAAGTTAGCATTCAACAATGCTTTTAGGATCTCATCTCTAACTGCTCGTTCGTCGGGTAAATTTCCAATGAGAATCAAGCTTAATTCGGTAGAAACCCTTCCTCAAGAAAGAAGGGAGGAGCATCAAGTGATGGTTATGAACCCTACAAAATCATCTTCCGGATTAACAACCTCCATAACTTTATCTGCTAAAATATTATTAGCAAAAAAGGGTTGTGTTTGTTTACAGGTGAATTGAGCAATTGTAACTTCTTTATGTGCTTTTGTTTTTTGTTGCTCACCAATCCATATGTATTTTGAACCTGTCTTTTTTTTTTTCAGGAAACTATCTTGCTTAACAAATCAAATTACTGCTTACGATTGTTTATAGTAAATCTTTGCACTTTTTCTTTGTTGGGTTTTATGTTTTAATGGCAATTCTGAAGATATAATGAGTTTTGCCGCTACCCTATCTTATTATATGTGTTTACAAATGGTGTATTATTATTAATCTTTCTTTAATTACTTGTTTACTATAATGGTTTTTTTAAAATGATTATGCCAAAAGGTGAGAATTTGAGGATTGTAATTGTGATTTCAATAGATCTATTGCTAAATGTGTTTGCTTATGAGTGGCTTACATAAGCTGTATGATGTGTTCTATGATGATATGATATGATTATTTGAAACCCTATATGTTTGTTTTAAACTGGATATGCTAATTTTTGTTATTAGATGTTGCTCTCTAGTGTGTTTTTCTATATAACCTAGCTATCTGATGATATGATTACTTGAAATTGAAACCATAAGTTTGTTTATGCTTTTTTTGTTATAATAAGTTTTTTGATACAAATCAAGATTGTTTGTTACATGATGAGACTATGATGGTGATGCTTGATCTGAATATTATCTAAATTTCATCAGATAATTATCTTTGTTGTAATTTCATTCATTTCCAACTAGTTGAGATTGCGGCTTTGGGAGTAACCATTTTTAGCTTAATTTGCAATGGAGAAAATTGCAGAGTCCAAATCGTGTTTGTTCATTTAGTAAAACATTAGCAATTGTTCATTTTAGTTTGGCAATGCTAGATATTTCTCTCAAAATACTAATTTGTTGTTTGTAACAAATTATCACGAAGTTGTTGGCGTCTGATTTTCTGAAATGGTATTATTGTTTTGCTTCAATTCAGTTGCATACTTTTAGGCAGATTGATTCAACTCATGTACTTTTTATACTTTTGGTTTCTCTTTAAGGTTCAGGGACTAGATACTCAACATTCTGGCCTCCTCTCCAATCTCTGTTCTGATTAATGGAGTTGCTTGCGGTTATTTTAGATGTTCTGGAGGTGTTCGGTAGGGGGACCCTCTCTCACCGATCCTATTTGGTATCGCTGAGGATTTTTTCAATAGATGGCTAGCTCATCTGATTGACACGGGCAGATTCTCTCCCATGCACTACACGAGTAATTCTAATTTCCCTTCCCATTTGCTTTACGCTGACGATATGCTTCTATTTGGTAAAGCCTCCAAGAGAAACATCTACTGTATCAAAGAGTTATTCAGTTTCTATGGTTCGATCTCGGGTCAAATGGTTAGCTGGGAAAAATCGGCAATCTACTTTAGTAACAAGATCTCTTGTCTCAGAGCTAATCAGCTCTCCAATATCCTAGGAATCTGGACATCTGACCTGCTTCCTTTGACAAACCGCTTCCTAAGCAAGTTTAGCTCTTGGAAAGGGACCGCTCTTTCCTTTACTGGCAGGCTGACGGTAATAAAATCAGCGTTAGCTGGAGCTCTGATACATTCTTTTATGGTCTACCGGTGGCCTGTTTCGCTCCTTACCAAGCTCAACAAAGCAACTCGAAACTTCCATTGGACGGGGAATCGGGAATCTCGAAAGCTGGTTGCTGTGTTGTGGTCTACTTGTGGTAAAAACATGGATGGCGGAGGCCTGGGTATTCAATAGTTATGTCTTTTCAATTTAGCCTTGCTAGCCAAAATGTGCTGGGAATTGGTGCATGGAGATTCCTTTGTGATTAATCTTCTGAAACAACGCTTCCTATATGGTTCAGGTCAGCCTCGGAGCTATCTGGTCAACTCCTCTGTTTGGATCTCTTGCAAGGCCTGTTTTCTGATTATCAAAAGCCAAGTCAAATGGTGGATTGGTAATGGCTCTTCCCTCAGTTTTTGGACAGATGAATGGATCCTACCTTCGGTGGCGGATCAACTGAACCTGCCTGCAAAGCAGTAAACAGGTATGTATAACTGTGTTAATGACTTCCTTGTTGGGAACCTTTGGGTCAATATTGATTTTTTGCCAGTCAGCATCCGGGAAAATATAACTTAGGTTCGTCGGGGTTTGGATGAATCAGACATTTGTATATGGAAGCCTTTTGTTACATGGCGCTTCACTGTGAAGCAATTCTTTGATCATCTTTCACCTCATGCACCGACGGTTCCCTGCGCTTGGTTCATCTGGAAAAATTTTATCCCTCCTTCGAGATCAGTTTGCTATTGGAAAATCCTATACGGTAAAATGGCGGCCCACGACGTTCTGATAAAATATGGTTTCTGCTACGTTTCCAGATGCATCTTTTGCAAGGGTAGCATAGAATCAATTGACCACCTTTTCATAATTTAGCCATTTGCTTCCACTTTGTGGACTTTTATTAGTAACTGGTTCAGGACGATTATCATCCCGACAGCCGACTTTAATGCATTCTTGGCGGACCTGCAAAATCATCGAATGAGGCGTGCTCTCTCTGCTAACTGGTCTTTGGCGGTTGTAACTTGTCATTGGTTAATCTGGCAAATTCAGAATAAAGCTGTGTTCGAAGATGCACTCCTTTCAATCCAAAATTCAGTCTTTGAGCTCAGACCTCACCTACAGGATTCAGAGTTTGTTGCCAGAAGCCGTCCGCAGATTCGCCTCCATTAAGAAGGCTCACTAAGGGATAAGTGTACCCTGACGTTATCAAGTAATAAAATCTGGACAAGTCCAGGTATCGAATCCACAGGATTTATTTACCACAAGTATCGAGCTACTTGGTCTCAGGTGTTATCTAGGCTGTGTGGGTTTTGAGTTTGTTTTGTTAAGTTAATCTACTTCTAGTTGAATTATGCTACTCCTAGCTAAGTTATACTAATTCGACCTAAGTTATTTTACTCCTAATTAAGTTAAACTACTCCTAGGTGATCTTTCACTAATGCAATTACCCGAAGGAACATGGTATGAACTATAGGTGCCCGCTATGGTTACTTTTTTTTTTACAAAGTACCGTTACTTGGTGTGGTTTTCACCATTGGACAATGGAGCAGAAAATTAAATCCAATGGTGAAAACCACACCAAGTAACGGTAACGATAATAATGAAGATAGATTATTAGGTCAATAAATTAAAAACATAATCTAATTCACTTGTATTCAAGGCGATTAACCCTACTTACCCTCCTGAAGTCTCTAGTGCGTGATTCCCTTGTAAGGCCGAAACTAGATCTAAGGCTCAGCAATTTGGGCTTAATCAACTAAGAGATCGTCAATCTCCTAGGCTCTGACTGGGTCAGATTCAGCTCGCAATATGTGCCTACAAAATTTTTGGGTCTTTTGAATGAGTTAAACCAATTGAATAAAGCGTAAGACAAATATTAAACAAATAATCATAGAAAAAATAAGAGCTAAAATATTATTAAAAGAGAAGTATATTGTCACAGGATACAATTAGCCTAGGATTCATAGACTGTATCAAAGGGTACAAACATGGTAAGATAAAAGGTGATAAGAAAATCCCTTTTAGGGAACTTGTCTACCCTGCAACCGGCTTCCTAGGTCTTAAGGATGGACCTTGAATAATCCTCGATGGACTGAGCTTCGGAGCTTCTTCAATGGAGGTTGAAGGAGGTGGAGGAGGTGGAGAGGATTCTTCAAGGGTGAAAATCTAAGGTAATTTACAATAATGAAAGATGTCTAATTTACAATTAGAAATTCCTATTTATAGACGCAGTTCGGGCCCTCTTTCTGACCTAATTCATATCCTTTTGCATGTGGGAAGTCGTGGGGTCAATCGTGTCTTCGTGTGGCCGGGAATCAATCTTTTGACTGATTCCCGCAGGGCAGCTCGCCGAGCTGGTCTTGCATAGGCCAACTCGTCGCGAGCTGGCCTCTAGCTCGCCCGAGCAGGCCACTGAGGGCCTGCTCGGCGAGGTGGCATAACCAGCTCGACCGAGCTGACATAGCCAGCTCACCGATCTAGCCCCAAAAAGGCCATTTCGAAGAGCGGGATTGCCCAGAACTCCTTGCGCGACTGTTGGATGGCCCAAAACGCAACTTTCATCCGAACTGGTTCCTGTTTTAGCCTGCACATGCACGGAAACTCCAAATTACATTAGTCCCGAGGCTAAATTGACCCGCCAATTGCTTATTTCGAGTAAACACTCTCTTTGTTACGACTTTTGGCGGATCAATTAGCTATAAAAGGTAATTGAATTTTAATGCACATGCTATTTTGGCCATATTTGCCAAAAACTTGATGCGCCTCCATTAAGAAGGCTCACTAAGGGATAAGTGTACCCCGTCGTTATCAAGTAATAAAATCTGGACAAGTCCAGGTATCGAATCCACAGGATTTATTTACCACAAGTATCGAGCTACTTGGTCTCAGGTGTTATCTAGGCTGTGTGGGTTTTGAGTTTGTTTTGTTAAGTTAATCTACTCCTAGTTGAATTATGCTACTCCTAGCTAAGTTATACTGATTCGACCTAAGTTATTCTACTCTTACTTAAGTTATTCTACTCCTAATTAAGTTAAACTACTCCTAGGTGATCTTTCACTATTGCAATTACCCGAAGGAACATGGTATGAACGATAATAATGAAGATAGATTATTAGGTCAATAGATTAAAAACCTAATCTAAGTCACTTGTATTCAAGGCGATTAACCCTACTTAGCCTCCTGAAGTCTCTAGTGCATGATTCCCTTGTAAGGCCGAAACTAGGTCTAAGGCTCAGCAATTTGGGCTTAATCAACTAAGAGGTCGTCAATCTCCTAGGCTCTGACTAGGTTAGATTCAGCTCGCAATATGTACCAACAAAATTTTGGGGCTTTTGAATGAGTTAAACCAATTGAATAAATCGGAAGACAAAGATTAAACAAATAATCATAGAACAAAATAAGAGCTAAAATATTATTAAAGGCGAAGAATATTGTCACAGGATACAATTAGTCTAGGATTCATAGACGGTATCAAAGGGTACAAACATGGTAAGATAAAAGGTGATAAGAAAATCCCTTTCAGGGAACCTGTCTACCCTGTAGCCGGCTTCCTAGGTCTTAAAGACGGACCTTGAATAATCCTCGATGGATTGAGCTTCGGAGCTTCTTCAATGGAGGTTGAAGGAGATGGAGAGGATTCTTCAAGGGTGAAAATCTAAGGTAATTTACAATAATGAAAGATGTCTAATTTACAATTAGAAATTCCTATTTATAGACGCGGTTCGGGCCCTCTTTCTGACCTAATTCATATCCTTTGGCATGTGGGAAGTCGTGGGGTCAATCGTGTCTTCGTGGGGTTAGGAATCAATCTTTTGACTGCACTAGTGGAAAAAAGGCCATTTGCATTGGTCGTTTAGGGCCATTTGCATCGGTTTTTGGGCGATGCAAAAGGTCTCGACGCAAATGAATTTGCATCGGCCGTTGGCCGATGCAAATGAGACTGCATTTGCATCGGTCCTTAAAAGGGCCGATGCAAATGAGACCGCATTTGCGTCGGTCCTTTAAAAGGGCCGATGCATATCATTTGCATCGGCCCTTTTAAAGGACCGACGCAAATGCGGTCTCATTTGCATCGGCCCTTTTAAAGGGCCGATGCAAATGATGCTTTTTCATTTAAAAAAAAATTAATTTGGATTGAATGGAGCTCTGTAATATACAAAATAGCTTTAATTCATATATATTACATGTAGGATTTTCATATACATAAGTATGTAATAGTTAATATTCATAAATAAAGATAATTTAAGAAGCTATCATATACCTTCACAAATGAATTTCTGACACATGTTTTCCACCAGACAATGTTAGGCATTTTCGCTGCATGCCCAAAACATGGATAGTTTTTCGTCATATCTGTATATGCAACTTTAAAGCCCTCGTGCATACGCTTGTAGTCAGGGCATGGGAGTCCAACTGATTTTGCTGCCATACAATAGTAGTCACCAAGCTCACCTTTGTAAGCTATGAGCGTACCAGTGACTTCCACAGTGATACAGCGTAGCTTTAACAGCAGAGACATTGCATCAATAATTCAGCAGGGGTTTCAGAACTGAGAAGAAACTGAAAGCATCTATTGGCAATCTTCAACTTCAGCTTTAAATCAACAATATGCTTAAGACGATAATAAAATCTTGTGGAATAACTGACTTCTGCAGAAAATCTGACTGGATTTGCCACTGCATGAGTAAGAATAATGTGTAATGGAATGCTAAGGTAAATACTTGCATTCTTGCGAGTAAAAAGACAGAGAAAGCATCATAATGGGCTTTACCTATTGGTCAATAAATAGAAAATAATTATTTATTGAAACAATTTGTTTGAGCACATCAATAGTGAAGGCATGAAAAATTTAAAAACAATGACCTTGAAAATGTTAGAGGTGATAAGAGAAACAAAAAACAAAAAGCAACTCGTTTTTGGAACCTTTATTATAAACTGAAGTTTTGGAGTCTCACTGTATTTTTCGTCATGGTACCGAAACCTCTTAAACTAGAAAGTTCATTTTCAAGCCCAAGGAGCATCCACATGTAAAATTGGAAGTAGAGATAAGAAAAAAAAAAACTATCCTTAGAACCTTAAGTGTCAGTTTAAACTTCCGGATTGGTTCATTAATAGAACATAGCAATGAGAAAGGGCTTGTCAATCAAGCAACTCAGTTATTTCTAAGGAACATGTGCCAAAAATAATACAGAGCCACAATTTGCACACTGATTTACATCTTCAATTTCAAAAGCTCAAACATACCAATCAAAGGACATGAACCAAGCATGAGAAAAGCACAAAATGCTGGCGAGTTATATGCCCCGTCAAGGACAACCAAGCATGAAATACTGGAATAGATGCCACAACAATAAATAGAATGGTTGCAAGCTCACCCAACTTAAGACGAAAACAGGCTAAACGTCCATTTTGTTGAACTCCCAATCACTAGATTAAAGTGTTTGGTAAACACTAACCCAAATGCTGCACTTGAAATTTTTGACAGCCAGCATTTAGAAAACTATAAAGGTTCCGATCATTATGTATCCAAAATCATATATCCAAAACCAAAGCTTAAAAAGAATTTTAATATCCACTGCAGTCGTTCAATAAAAGGAACCTTAATCATTTGATGATACAATTGCAATAACCTAATAAATATTTGAACGGTTCGTAATAACTTATGCACTAGTAAAATCAGAAAAACAGGGTTGGGCACCATAAAAATAGCTGGTATTTGCTCAACTTGAACACCAGAAACATGATCGAAACTATAAACAGAAAAATGGCTTATAAACTTGTATTTGATGCACAAATTAAACTCGATCTTTTCTTTTTCTTTCCAGCAAAATTTACCCTGAACTTGAATCAGCCTAAAATTTGCAAGTGTTGAGGATAAATTTAGCCAAATCCAAACAAGTTAGTTTCAGCCCATTTTAAGGCCTCAACTGGAAATGCTGTGAGACCATGAAGCTAAATTTAAATATAATAAATATTTTACTAATCCTGCAACTCCAAAATGATCAAAGGGGCTGCAGTGCATAAAGAAATACAGAACCTCTTCCTTCATTCTCATTCTTTAAAAAAAAAACAAAGAAATAATTTTCATGGACTAAGTACCAAAAACAAACAAATTTCCAGCATCCATTTGGATACACAATAGATTGAAATAAAGCGACATGTGAATTCGACATTATATTTTATGATACAGTAGATGGAAACACATAAATCTCATACAAAAATATGAATATCAAACTCTCATAGAAGCTAAATCAAATCTCCAGTAAATAAATAAAAAAACTAAGTCAATAGAGAAAGTGGGGTCATCGCCCAAATCCAATTGATTCATCTCTCACTCCAGGAACAAATTATGAAAATTCAGTGGAAAGAAACACCTTTGGGAACAAACCAGATAAATGTAAGGGATCAATTAAGGTTAAACAACCAAAGAATAAAAAAGAACAATCAAGTAAAAATTGCAAAGGGCGAACCCGTCGACTAAAAATACATACCCAGAAAGTGAAATGCAAAAGATCAGGTCATTCGAGTCACCAACTTCTTTTAACTCGTTTTTCATTAATCTCACCTCAGGATCTAATAATCAGCAGCAGCAAACATTAAAATCTGCTGTTTAAGATGTGAGGAATCGCCGCCAAGCAGCAGAGGAAGCAAAAGGAAACGGACACCGAGAATCGCGACAAGTATAGGAGATTGAAGAAACTGATGTCGTTGGATAAAATAATGGATACAACTAGTATGTTCTCCCTTTCAAGTGCCATCAACGATTTGTGCTGACAAGAAGAAGACTCGACCGAAAATCAAAGGGTGTGGAAAACGCAGCCTTCCATGGAGATGGGGTTCGATCTTGTGAGAAGAGAAGAGGGAGATGGGTGGCGGTGCAAATGAGAAACAATAACCCTAAAATCCAAATTTGTAGTTAACTTTTTATTTTTACAAATTGATCCCAATTAATTACAAATACCCTCCTCAATGTTCTATTAATTTCTTAAAATTTATATTAGGACTATTTGCATTGGTCTCTTGCAAATGACCGATGCAAATAATACAGTTATTTGCATCGGCCTTTATAAAACAGTCGATGCAAATACTTCAATTGATATTTGCATCGGCCTTTTTTAAAGGACCGATGCAAATAATACAGTTATTTGCATCGGTCCCTATTAAGGGGCCGATGCAAATATTAAATGTCATGGCATTTGCATCGGCCCCAAACAAAGGGCCGATGCAAATGGACCTTTTGCATCACACTTTATAATGGCCGATGCAAATAGGTCGATGCAAATGGCCATTTTTCTACTAGTGCTGATTCCCGCAGGGCAGCTCGCCGAGCTGGCCTTGCATAGGCCAGCTCGTCGGGAGCTGGCCTCCAGCTCGCCCGAGCAGGCCTCTGAGGGCCTGCTCGGCGAGGTGGCATAACCAGCTCAGCGAGCTGGCCTCCAGGGGCCAGCTCGACCGAGCTGACATAGCCAGCTCATCGATCTAGCCCCAAAAATGCCATTTCGATGAGCGGGATTGCCCAGAACTCCTTGCGCGACTGTTGGATGCCCCAAAACGCAACTTTCATCCGAACTCGTTCCCGTTTTTGCCTGCACATGCACGGAAACTCCAAATTACATTAGTCCCGAGGCTAAATTGACCCGCCAATTACTTATTTCGAGTAAACACTCTGTTTGGTGCGACTTTTGGTGGATCAATTAGCTATAAAAGGTAATTGAATTTTAATGCACATGCTATTTTGGCCATATTTGCCAAAAACTTGATGCGCCTCCATTAAGAAGGCTCACTAAGGGATAAGTGTACCACGTCGTTATCAAGTAATAAAATCTGGACAAGTCCAGGTATCGAATCCACAGGATTTATTTACCACAAGTATCGAGCTACTTGGTCTCAGGTGTTATCTAGGCTGTGTGGGTTTTGAGTTTGTTTTGTTATGTTAATCTACTGCGAGTTGAATTATGCTACTCCTAACTAAGTTATACTGAGTCGACCTAAGTTATTCTACTCCTACTTAAGTTATTCTACTCCTAATTAAGTTAAACTACTCCTAGGTGATCTTTCACTATTGCAATTACCCGAAGGAACATGGTATGAACGATAATAATGAAGATAGATTATTAGGTCAATAGATTAAAAACCTAATCTAAGTCACTTGTATTCAAGGCGATTAACCCTACTTAGCCTCCAGAAGTCTCTAGTGCATGATTCCCTTGTAAGACCGAAACTAGGTCTAAGGCTCAGCAATTTGGGCTTAATCAACTAAGAGGTCGTCAATCTCCTAGGCTCTGACTAGGTCAGATTCTGCTCGCAATATGTACCAACAAAATTTTGGGGCTTTTAAATGAGTTAAACCAATTGAATAAATCGGAAGACAAAGATTAAACAAATAATCATAGAACAAAATAAGAGCTAAAATATTATTAAAGGCGAAGAATATTGTCACAGGATACAATTAGCCTAGGATTCATAGACTGTATCAAAAGGTACAAACATGGTAAGATAAAAGGTGATAAGAAAATCCCTTTCAGGGAACCTGTCTACCCTACAGCCGGCTTCCTAGGTCTTAAAGATGGACCTTGAATAATCCTCAATGGATTGAGCTTCGGAGCTTGATGCAGCGGAAATAAACAGACTTTCGTTCTAAACACTTGCTCGCGCACGAACAAAGCTTAAAACCGTCAACTATCGTTGAATCGCGCACGACTAACTCTGAAATTCTTATTAATCGATCACTGCCTTACATAAAGGACCGACGCAAATGCGTATCATTTGCATCGGCCCTTTTAAAGGGCCGATGCAAATGATGCTTTTTCATTTAAAAAAAAATTAATTTGGATTGAATGGAGCTCTGTAATATACAAAATAGCTTTAATTCATATATATTACATGTAGGATTTTCATATACATAAGTATGTAATAGTTAATATTCATAAATAAAGATAATTTAAGAAGCTATCATATACCTTCACAAATGAATTTCTGACACATGTTTTCCACCAGACAATGTTAGGCATTTTCGCTGCATGCCCAAAACATGGATAGTTTTTCGTCATATCTGTATATGCAACTTTAAAGCCCTCGTGCATACGCTTGTAGTCAGGGCATGGGAGTCCAACTGATTTTGCTGCCATACAATAGTAGTCACCAAGCTCACCTTTGTAAGCTATGAGCGTACCAGTGACTTCCACAGTGATACAGCGTAGCTTTAACAGCAGAGACATTGCATCAATAATTCAGCAGGGGTTTCAGAACTGAGAAGAAACTGAAAGCATCTATTGGCAATCTTCAACTTCAGCTTTAAATCAACAATATGCTTAAGACGATAATAAAATCTTGTGGAATAACTGACTTCTGCAGAAAATCTGACTGGATTTGCCACTGCATGAGTAAGAATAATGTGTAATGGAATGCTAAGGTAAATACTTGCATTCTTGCGAGTAAAAAGACAGAGAAAGCATCATAATGGGCTTTACCTATTGGTCAATAAATAGAAAATAATTATTTATTGAAACAATTTGTTTGAGCACATCAATAGTGAAGGCATGAAAAATTTAAAAACAATGACCTTGAAAATGTTAGAGGTGATAAGAGAAACAAAAAACAAAAAGCAACTCGTTTTTGGAACCTTTATTATAAACTGAAGTTTTGGAGTCTCACTGTATTTTTCGTCATGGTACCGAAACCTCTTAAACTAGAAAGTTCATTTTCAAGCCCAAGGAGCATCCACATGTAAAATTGGAAGTAGAGATAAGAAAAAAAAAACTATCCTTAGAACCTTAAGTGTCAGTTTAAACTTCCGGATTGGTTCATTAATAGAACATAGCAATGAGAAAGGGCTTGTCAATCAAGCAACTCAGTTATTTCTAAGGAACATGTGCCAAAAATAATACAGAGCCACAATTTGCACACTGATTTACATCTTCAATTTCAAAAGCTCAAACATACCAATCAAAGGACATGAACCAAGCATGAGAAAAGCACAAAATGCTGGCGAGTTATATGCCCCGTCAAGGACAACCAAGCATGAAATACTGGAATAGATGCCACAACAATAAATAGAATGGTTGCAAGCTCACCCAACTTAAGACGAAAACAGGCTAAACGTCCATTTTGTTGAACTCCCAATCACTAGATTAAAGTGTTTGGTAAACACTAACCCAAATGCTGCACTTGAAATTTTTGACAGCCAGCATTTAGAAAACTATAAAGGTTCCGATCATTATGTATCCAAAATCATATATCCAAAACCAAAGCTTAAAAAGAATTTTAATATCCACTGCAGTCGTTCAATAAAAGGAACCTTAATCATTTGATGATACAATTGCAATAACCTAATAAATATTTGAACGGTTCGTAATAACTTATGCACTAGTAAAATCAGAAAAACAGGGTTGGGCACCATAAAAATAGCTGGTATTTGCTCAACTTGAACACCAGAAACATGATCGAAACTATAAACAGAAAAATGGCTTATAAACTTGTATTTGATGCACAAATTAAACTCGATCTTTTCTTTTTCTTTCCAGCAAAATTTACCCTGAACTTGAATCAGCCTAAAATTTGCAAGTGTTGAGGATAAATTTAGCCAAATCCAAACAAGTTAGTTTCAGCCCATTTTAAGGCCTCAACTGGAAATGCTGTGAGACCATGAAGCTAAATTTAAATATAATAAATATTTTACTAATCCTGCAACTCCAAAATGATCAAAGGGGCTGCAGTGCATAAAGAAATACAGAACCTCTTCCTTCATTCTCATTCTTTAAAAAAAAAACAAAGAAATAATTTTCATGGACTAAGTACCAAAAACAAACAAATTTCCAGCATCCATTTGGATACACAATAGATTGAAATAAAGCGACATGTGAATTCGACATTATATTTTATGATACAGTAGATGGAAACACATAAATCTCATACAAAAATATGAATATCAAACTCTCATAGAAGCTAAATCAAATCTCCAGTAAATAAATAAAAAAACTAAGTCAATAGAGAAAGTGGGGTCATCGCCCAAATCCAATTGATTCATCTCTCACTCCAGGAACAAATTATGAAAATTCAGTGGAAAGAAACACCTTTGGGAACAAACCAGATAAATGTAAGGGATCAATTAAGGTTAAACAACCAAAGAATAAAAAAGAACAATCAAGTAAAAATTGCAAAGGGCGAACCCGTCGACTAAAAATACATACCCAGAAAGTGAAATGCAAAAGATCAGGTCATTCGAGTCACCAACTTCTTTTAACTCGTTTTTCATTAATCTCACCTCAGGATCTAATAATCAGCAGCAGCAAACATTAAAATCTGCTGTTTAAGATGTGAGGAATCGCCGCCAAGCAGCAGAGGAAGCAAAAGGAAACGGACACCGAGAATCGCGACAAGTATAGGAGATTGAAGAAACTGATGTCGTTGGATAAAATAATGGATACAACTAGTATGTTCTCCCTTTCAAGTGCCATCAACGATTTGTGCTGACAAGAAGAAGACTCGACCGAAAATCAAAGGGTGTGGAAAACGCAGCCTTCCATGGAGATGGGGTTCGATCTTGTGAGAAGAGAAGAGGGAGATGGGTGGCGGTGCAAATGAGAAACAATAACCCTAAAATCCAAATTTGTAGTTAACTTTTTATTTTTACAAATTGATCCCAATTAATTACAAATACCCTCCTCAATGTTCTATTAATTTCTTAAAATTTATATTAGGACTATTTGCATTGGTCTCTTGCAAATGACCGATGCAAATAATACAGTTATTTGCATCGGCCCTTATAAAACAGTCGATGCAAATACTTCAATTGATATTTGCATCGGCCTTTTTTAAAGGACCGATGCAAATAATACAGTTATTTGCATCGGTCCCTATTAAGGGGCCGATGCAAATATTAAATGTCATGGCATTTGCATCGGCCCCAAACAAAGGGCCGATGCAAATGGACCTTTTGCATCACACTTTATAATGGCCGATGCAAATAGGTCGATGCAAATGGCCATTTTTCTACTAGTGCTGATTCCCGCAGGGCAGCTCGCCGAGCTGGCCTTGCATAGGCCAGCTCGTCGGGAGCTGGCCTCCAGCTCGCCCGAGCAGGCCTCTGAGGGCCTGCTCGGCGAGGTGGCATAACCAGCTCAGCGAGCTGGCCTCCACGGGCCAGCTCGACCGAGCTGACATAGCCAGCTCATCGATCTAGCCCCAAAAATGCCATTTCGATGAGCGGGATTGCCCAGAACTCCTTGCGCGACTGTTGGATGCCCCAAAACGCAACTTTCATCCGAACTCGTTCCCGTTTTTGCCTGCACATGCACGGAAACTCCAAATTACATTAGTCCCGAGGCTAAATTGACCCGCCAATTACTTATTTCGAGTAAACACTCTGTTTGGTGCGACTTTTGGTGGATCAATTAGCTATAAAAGGTAATTGAATTTTAATGCACATGCTATTTTGGCCATATTTGCCAAAAACTTGATGCGCCTCCATTAAGAAGGCTCACTAAGGGATAAGTGTACCACGTCGTTATCAAGTAATAAAATCTGGACAAGTCCAGGTATCGAATCCACAGGATTTATTTACCACAAGTATCGAGCTACTTGGTCTCAGGTGTTATCTAGGCTGTGTGGGTTTTGAGTTTGTTTTGTTATGTTAATCTACTGCGAGTTGAATTATGCTACTCCTAACTAAGTTATACTGAGTCGACCTAAGTTATTCTACTCCTACTTAAGTTATTCTACTCCTAATTAAGTTAAACTACTCCTAGGTGATCTTTCACTATTGCAATTACCCGAAGGAACATGGTATGAACGATAATAATGAAGATAGATTATTAGGTCAATAGATTAAAAACCTAATCTAAGTCACTTGTATTCAAGGCGATTAACCCTACTTAGCCTCCTGAAGTCTCTAGTGCATGATTCCCTTGTAAGGCCGAAACTAGGTCTAAGGCTCAGCAATTTGGGCTTAATCAACTAAGAGGTCGTCAATCTCCTAGGCTCTGACTAGGTCAGATTCTGCTCGCAATATGTACCAACAAAATTTTGGGGCTTTTAAATGAGTTAAACCAATTGAATAAATCGGAAGACAAAGATTAAACAAATAATCATAGAACAAAATAAGAGCTAAAATATTATTAAAGGCGAAGAATATTGTCACAGGATACAATTAGCCTAGGATTCATAGACTGTATCAAAAGGTACAAACATGGTAAGATAAAAGGTGATAAGAAAATCCCTTTCAGGGAACCTGTCTACCCTACAGCCGGCTTCCTAGGTCTTAAAGATGGACCTTGAATAATCCTCAATGGATTGAGCTTCGGAGCTTGATGCAGCGGAAATAAACAGACTTTCGTTCTAAACACTTTCTCGCGCACGAACAAAGCTTAAAACCGTCAACTATCGTTGAATCGCGCACGACTAACTCTGAAATTCTTATTAATCGATCACTGCCTTACATAAAGGACCGACGCAAATGCGTATCATTTGCATCGGCCCTTTTAAAGGGCCGATGCAAATGATGCTTTTTCATTTAAAAAAAAATTAATTTGGATTGAATGGAGCTCTGTAATATACAAAATAGCTTTAATTCATATATATTACATGTAGGATTTTCATATACATAAGTATGTAATAGTTAATATTCATAAATAAAGATAATTTAAGAAGCTATCATATACCTTCACAAATGAATTTCTGACACATGTTTTCCACCAGACAATGTTAGGCATTTTCGCTGCATGCCCAAAACATGGATAGTTTTTCGTCATATCTGTATATGCAACTTTAAAGCCCTCGTGCATACGCTTGTAGTCAGGGCATGGGAGTCCAACTGATTTTGCTGCCATACAATAGTAGTCACCAAGCTCACCTTTGTAAGCTATGAGCGTACCAGTGACTTCCACAGTGATACAGCGTAGCTTTAACAGCAGAGACATTGCATCAATAATTCAGCAGGGGTTTCAGAACTGAGAAGAAACTGAAAGCATCTATTGGCAATCTTCAACTTCAGCTTTAAATCAACAATATGCTTAAGACGATAATAAAATCTTGTGGAATAACTGACTTCTGCAGAAAATCTGACTGGATTTGCCACTGCATGAGTAAGAATAATGTGTAATGGAATGCTAATGTAAATACTTGCATTCTTGCGAGTAAAAAGACAGAGAAAGCATCATAATGGGCTTTACCTATTGGTCAATAAATAGAAAATAATTATTTATTGAAACAATTTGTTTGAGCACATCAATAGTGAAGGCATGAAAAATTTAAAAACAATGACCTTGAAAATGTTAGAGGTGATAAGAGAAACAAAAAACAAAAAGCAACTCGTTTTTGGAACCTTTATTATAAACTGAAGTTTTGGAGTCTCACTGTATTTTTCGTCATGGTACCGAAACCTCTTAAACTAGAAAGTTCATTTTCAAGCCCAAGGAGCATCCACATGTAAAATTGGAAGTAGAGATAAGAAAAAAAAAACTATCCTTAGAACCTTAAGTGTCAGTTTAAACTTCCGGATTGGTTCATTAATAGAACATAGCAATGAGAAAGGGCTTGTCAATCAAGCAACTCAGTTATTTCTAAGGAACATGTGCCAAAAATAATACAGAGCCACAATTTGCACACTGATTTACATCTTCAATTTCAAAAGCTCAAACATACCAATCAAAGGACATGAACCAAGCATGAGAAAAGCACAAAATGCTGGCGAGTTATATGCCCCGTCAAGGACAACCAAGCATGAAATACTGGAATAGATGCCACAACAATAAATAGAATGGTTGCAAGCTCACCCAACTTAAGACGAAAACAGGCTAAACGTCCATTTTGTTGAACTCCCAATCACTAGATTAAAGTGTTTGGTAAACACTAACCCAAATGCTGCACTTGAAATTTTTGACAGCCAGCATTTAGAAAACTATAAAGGTTCCGATCATTATGTATCCAAAATCATATATCCAAAACCAAAGCTTAAAAAGAATTTTAATATCCACTGCAGTCGTTCAATAAAAGGAACCTTAATCATTTGATGATACAATTGCAATAACCTAATAAATATTTGAACGGTTCGTAATAACTTATGCACTAGTAAAATCAGAAAAACAGGGTTGGGCACCATAAAAATAGCTGGTATTTGCTCAACTTGAACACCAGAAACATGATCGAAACTATAAACAGAAAAATGGCTTATAAACTTGTATTTGATGCACAAATTAAACTCGATCTTTTCTTTTTCTTTCCAGCAAAATTTACCCTGAACTTGAATCAGCCTAAAATTTGCAAGTGTTGAGGATAAATTTAGCCAAATCCAAACAAGTTAGTTTCAGCCCATTTTAAGGCCTCAACTGGAAATGCTGTGAGACCATGAAGCTAAATTTAAATATAATAAATATTTTACTAATCCTGCAACTCCAAAATGATCAAAGGGGCTGCAGTGCATAAAGAAATACAGAACCTCTTCCTTCATTCTCATTCTTTAAAAAAAAAACAAAGAAATAATTTTCATGGACTAAGTACCAAAAACAAACAAATTTCCAGCATCCATTTGGATACACAATAGATTGAAATAAAGCGACATGTGAATTCGACATTATATTTTATGATACAGTAGATGGAAACACATAAATCTCATACAAAAATATGAATATCAAACTCTCATAGAAGCTAAATCAAATCTCCAGTAAATAAATAAAAAAACTAAGTCAATAGAGAAAGTGGGGTCATCGCCCAAATCCAATTGATTCATCTCTCACTCCAGGAACAAATTATGAAAATTCAGTGGAAAGAAACACCTTTGGGAACAAACCAGATAAATGTAAGGGATCAATTAAGGTTAAACAACCAAAGAATAAAAAAGAACAATCAAGTAAAAATTGCAAAGGGCGAACCCGTCGACTAAAAATACATACCCAGAAAGTGAAATGCAAAAGATCAGGTCATTCGAGTCACCAACTTCTTTTAACTCGTTTTTCATTAATCTCACCTCAGGATCTAATAATCAGCAGCAGCAAACATTAAAATCTGCTGTTTAAGATGTGAGGAATCGCCGCCAAGCAGCAGAGGAAGCAAAAGGAAACGGACACCGAGAATCGCGACAAGTATAGGAGATTGAAGAAACTGATGTCGTTGGATAAAATAATGGATACAACTAGTATGTTCTCCCTTTCAAGTGCCATCAACGATTTGTGCTGACAAGAAGAAGACTCGACCGAAAATCAAAGGGTGTGGAAAACGCAGCCTTCCATGGAGATGGGGTTCGATCTTGTGAGAAGAGAAGAGGGAGATGGGTGGCGGTGCAAATGAGAAACAATAACCCTAAAATCCAAATTTGTAGTTAACTTTTTATTTTTACAAATTGATCCCAATTAATTACAAATACCCTCCTCAATGTTCTATTAATTTCTTAAAATTTATATTAGGACTATTTGCATTGGTCTCTTGCAAATGACCGATGCAAATAATACAGTTATTTGCATCGGCCCTTATAAAACAGTCGATGCAAATACTTCAATTGATATTTGCATCGGCCTTTTTTAAAGGACCGATGCAAATAATACAGTTATTTGCATCGGTCCCTATTAAGGGGCCGATGCAAATATTAAATGTCATGGCATTTGCATCGGCCCCAAACAAAGGGCCGATGCAAATGGACCTTTTGCATCACACTTTATAATGGCCGATGCAAATAGGTCGATGCAAATGGCCATTTTTCTACTAGTGCTGATTCCCGCAGGGCAGCTCGCCGAGCTGGCCTTGCATAGGCCAGCTCGTCGGGAGCTGGCCTCCAGCTCGCCCGAGCAGGCCTCTGAGGGCCTGCTCAGCGAGGTGGCATAACCAGCTCAGCGAGCTGGCCTCCAGGGGCCAGCTCGACCGAGCTGACATAGCCAGCTCATCGATCTAGCCCCAAAAATGCCATTTCGATGAGCGGGATTGCCCAGAACTCCTTGCGCGACTGTTGGATGCCCCAAAACGCAACTTTCATCCGAACTCGTTCCCGTTTTTGCCTGCACATGCACGGAAACTCCAAATTACATTAGTCCCGAGGCTAAATTGACCCGCCAATTACTTATTTCGAGTAAACACTCTGTTTGGTGCGACTTTTGGTGGATCAATTAGCTATAAAAGGTAATTGAATTTTAATGCACATGCTATTTTGGCCATATTTGCCAAAAACTTGATGCGCCTCCATTAAGAAGGCTCACTAAGGGATAAGTGTACCACGTCGTTATCAAGTAATAAAATCTGGACAAGTCCAGGTATCGAATCCACAGGATTTATTTACCACAAGTATCGAGCTACTTGGTCTCATGTGTTATCTAGGCTGTGTGGGTTTTGAGTTTGTTTTGTTATGTTAATCTACTGCGAGTTGAATTATGCTACTCCTAACTAAGTTATACTGAGTCGACCTAAGTTATTCTACTCCTACTTAAGTTATTCTACTCCTAATTAAGTTAAACTACTCCTAGGTGATCTTTCACTATTGCAATTACCCGAAGGAACATGGTATGAACGATAATAATGAAGATAGATTATTAGGTCAATAGATTAAAAACCTAATCTAAGTCACTTGTATTCAAGGCGATTAACCCTACTTAGCCTCCTGAAGTCTCTAGTGCATGATTCCCTTGTAAGGCCGAAACTAGGTCTAAGGCTCAGCAATTTGGGCTTAATCAACTAAGAGGTCGTCAATCTCCTAGGCTCTGACTAGGTCAGATTCTGCTCGCAATATGTACCAACAAAATTTTGGGGCTTTTAAATGAGTTAAACCAATTGAATAAAGCGTAAGACAAAGATTAAACAAATAATCATAGAACAAAATAAGAGCTAAAATATTATTAAAGGCGAAGAATATTGTCACAGGATACAATTAGCCTAGGATTCATAGACTGTATCAAAAGGTACAAACATGGTAAGATAAAAGGTGATAAGAAAATCCCTTTCAGGGAACCTGTCTACCCTACAGCCGGCTTCCTAGGTCTTAAAGATGGACCTTGAATAATCCTCAATGGATTGAGCTTCGGAGCTTGATGCAGCGGAAATAAACAGACTTTCGTTCTAAACACTTGCTCGCGCACGAACAAAGCTTAAAACCGTCAACTATCGTTGAATCGCGCACGACTAACTCTGAAATTCTTATTAATCGATCACTGCCTTACATAAGGTGGAGGTCGAGCCTTTATATAGGCTGACAAAATAAAACCTAATCCGAAACCTAAAAGGAAAAGGAAAACAACAAAATAAGAAAAGTGCGCTAAAACACAAAAAGGCCGATTTGAGGCCCTAAACGGCCTCGGATGGCTAAAAAACACGTCCACCATTGGTCCATGGACCTATGGGTTTGATTCAATGGGCCGAATCCAACAAAATTAGGGTCCGAAATCGCTAAATTCCAACAACCCGTTTTATCTTCAAAATTTCAGTTTCGGGTCCGTTTTCTCCAAATAGTTTAAGGCCCGCTCCACTTCATCATTCTCCCCTGGGTGAACAGAATTTGCCCTCGAATTGTCATCATCAGAAGAATCGCCAGAAAACGGAATTAGGTGCTTCACATTAAAAACATCTGCGGTGCGAATATGACTAGGCAATTTCAACCGGTAAGCATTTGGGTTGATTTTCTCCACAATCTCCAAAGGCCCTATCTTCTTAGCAGACAACTTGTTATAATCTCCCACGGAGTATCTTTCCTTAGTCAAAACAGCCCAAACAAAATCCCCAACTTCAAATTCTACGTGGCGGCGCTTCGTATCCGCATGTTTCTTGTAATTGCTTGCTGCCGTCACAAGATTATCATGAACTTGCTTATGTACTTCCACCAAGCTGTTCACAAAACTTTCTGCCTTCCCATGCACGCGTGTCTCATCTGGCAATGACACCAAATCCAGTGGGCTTCGAGGAACAACAGAATAAACCACAGCAAAAGGGCTGAAACCCGTACTGCGATTAACAGCATGGTTGTGTGCAAACTCAGCTTTGCTCAACACTACATCCCAAGTCTTAGCCTTATCACCAATCAAACAACGCAACAGATTGCCTAAGGACCGATTCACAACTTCAGTCTGCCCATCAGTTTGAGGATGGTAGGCACTACTAAAATTCAATTGCGTATTGACCATTTTCCACAAACTCCGCCAAAAGTGACTAACAAATCGAGTGTCCCGGTCAGACACAATGGATGCTGGCAAGCCGTGCAGCTTGTAAACCTCTCGGAAGAATAATTGAGCTACTTGAACAGCATCAGTTGTTTTTTTACAAGGAATAAAGTGTACCATTTTAGAAAAACGATCCACCACAACAAAAATAGAATCATTACCCCGTTGTGTACGCGGTAACCCCAACACGAAGTCCATACTGATGTCTGTCCACGGCTGTGTAGGAACAGGAAGTGGACGATACAATCCTGCATTAGTAGCTGTTCCCTTCGAAACTTGACACACGCGACACCTTTGTACCAATTTCTCCACTTCTTTCCTGATAGAAGGCCAGAAGTAATTGGCCTGAACCAACTGCAAGGTACGATCCCGGCCCACATGACCTTCTCCGTGCAGCTCTTCAATAATTTTTAACCGCCAACTACAATCAGGAACACACAACTGGTTGCCTTTGAACAGAAAACCATCTTGAAGGTGGTAACCTGTACGCTCTCCAGCTCGTACTTTTGCCAAAACACCAGCAAAATATGGGTCAGTATCATACAATTCAGCGAAAGAGTCGAATCCAAATACCTCAACCGACAATTTGCTGAGCAACCCTCTTCTCCTACTCAATGCATCTGCCATCTTGTTGGCAACCCCAGATTTATGTTTTAGAACAAAGGTGAACGGTTGCAGATACGCAACCCATCTCGCATGTCTGGCTGAAACTTTGTCTTGACTATGCAAATGCTTCAATGCTTCATGGTCAGTGAATAATACAAACTCCCGCTGGAACAAGTAATGCCGCCAATGCTTAATGGCCTGCACAACTGCGTAAAAGTCAACATCATAAGTACTGTACCGCAGCTTCGCTCCCGACAGCTTCTCACTGAAATACGCCACTGGCCTATTATTCTGGCTGAGTACAGCTCCAATTCCCATCTTGGAAGCATCAGAATGAAGCTCAAAAGGCTGCTGAAAATTAGGAAGGACAAGAATTGGGGCCGAAGTAAGGCGATCCTTGATAAGTTCAAAAGCTGATTCCGCCTCGTTGGTCCACACAAACTTCCCGCTCTGCTTCATACAATCAGTAATAGGAGCCATGATATTACTAAAATGAGGTATGAAACGCCGATAAAATGACGCTAGCCCATGAAAGCTTCGAACTTCAGTAATAGTATTAGGGCGGGGCCAGTGTCTGACAGCCTCAATTTTGGACCCATCTACCTGCAAACCCACATCTGAAACAACATAACTAAGAAACAGCACCTTGGTTGACATGAAAACACACTTTTTGACAGCAGCAATAAACTGCTCTCTCCTCAAAACAGTGAGAACCTCCCTCAAGATAGCCAAATGTTCAATGGGATTTTTACTGTAAATCAGAATGTCATCAAAATAAACGACAACACTAGTACCAATAAAAGGTCTCAAGACCTGGTTCATAACTCGCATGAAAGTGCTAGGAGCATTTGACAATCCGAATGGCATCACCAGCCACTCATAAAGCCCTTCGCGTGTTTTGAAAGCTGTTTTCCACTCATCTCCATCCCGAATACGAATCTGATGGTACCCACTCTTCAAATCCAGCTTTGTAAACACAGTAGCTCCACTCAACTGATCCAACAGGTCATCTAAGCGAGGGATAGGAAAACGGTACCTGATCGTGATTTTATTGATAGCTCTACTATCCACGCACATTCTCCAAGTGCCATCTTTTTTTGGAATCAATAGGGCTGGTACTGCACAAGGGCTCAAACTCTCTCTAATGTACCCCTTTGCTAGCAACTCCTCTACCTGTCTCCTCAACTCTTCATGCTCGCCCGGACTCATCCTGTAATGTGGACGGTTGGGTAATGCAGCCCCTGGCTCAAGATCAATCTGGTGTTGAATTTCCCGCATGGGTGGTAAACCATTGGGCAATTCTTCTAGGAACAGATCATGAAATTCTGACAGCAATGGCTTAACTTCGTCTGGGATCACCCCTTCTTGATCTGCTCGCTTACCCATCAACAAGTACACCACCTCAGTATCCCGAAGCTCTTCCTCCAGTTGTACCCGATTCACCAATAACACGCTTCCGTTGGGCGCTGCTTTACTGACTTCCTCCTTCGTAGGTACCAACACAATTTTAGCACCATTGAAAACAAAACTGTAAGTATTGGCCCTACCATTGTGGAACGCGATCCGGTCAAACTGCCACGGTCTCCCCAATAGGAGATGGCACGCATCCATGGGTACCATATCACACCACGCCTCATCTTTATATCTAGTTCCCACAGAAAAAGATACCAAAACTCGTTTGGTCACAGTCAACTCACCTCCCTGCTTCAACCAGGCCAACTTGTATAGTGCAGGATGTTTCTCGGGTACTAGTTCCAACTTCTTAACTGCCTCTGTTGAGATGATATTCTCACAGCTTCCAGAATCAATAATAAACTTACACACCTTCCCCTTAATAGTGCAAGTGGACTGAAATATATTATTTCGTAGCCACCGTTCCTCCACAGCTCGGGGCGTGAAGCACGATCGCCTTACAACCAGCGAAGTCCCAACATCTCCTATCACGATCTCTTCATCTACAGGCTCCTCATCATCAAAGACAGGTTCTCCATCAATTTCTCGATAATGGACATTCTCCTCTCCTTCTGTATCAGCAAACATCACTCTCTTTCCTGCCTTTCGACAGCCAGCCTGTCTATGCCCAACCTCACTGCATGAGAAACACTTCATAGAGCTACTGCTGGGTGCACTTCTTCTGTTAGCACTAGGTGCCGCTTCTGTTGTAGGGGCTGAAGTTTTAACAAATTCCCGTGTTCCTCCTACAGACTGCCCGAACCCGACAGACTGCCCGAACCCGCTAACACGCCTCTTTTCCAGTTGGACTCCCCTTTGGTGCGCGGCAGAAACCGACATGGAATCAAACATATTGACGGTTTCCCTTATCTGTTCTCGCAAACCACCAATATACCTGGCCACCAATTGATCTTCTGTCTTATGTACCTCGTTCCGTGCAATGAGCTGGTAAAAGTCGGTCGTATATTCATCAACTGAACGACTCCCTTGCCGCAGATTCTTCAACCTTTGGTACATAATACGCTGGTAATTGTATGGCAGGAACGTCGCCCGCAACTGCTTCTTCATCTTCTCCCAACTTGTAATTTTCGATTTGCCCAGTCGAACCCTAGTTTGCTTCAACTGCTGCCACCACGCCATCACCCTATCTCTGAGCCGAGTAGCGACTACAGGCACCCTTTTCTTTTCAGGAACACCCTTAAACTCTAGGATTTCTTCCACAGTAGTCAACCAATCAAGGAACTCTTCAGGTTGAAGGGAACCTCGAAACTCAGGAATCTCCGTCCTCATTCCAGCCTCCCAACGCCTATCGTCTCCCACATTACGTGGTGGACAAGGCCTCCTGACTTCTTCATAATACTCCTCATCAGTCCCTTCTTCGTCAAAATCAGCAGCGAACGGATTCCTGTGCTGATGATGATACTGCGGATTAGGGTTTCGTTGTCCGTGAGTTGCGAACATGTCACCCAACCTCCGTGTCAGCTGATCCACGATGTCATCGAATCGCTGTTCGAATCGTTGCCCTATCGTTTGCTCAACCCGCTGTCCAATCCTTTGTTCTAGCTGTTGTTGATCCTCTCGCGCGTTAATCTCATCCACCACTCTTCTTTTGGGCGGCATGACGATAACAGTTTAGGCTCTGATACCAACTGATGCAGCGGAAATAAACAGACTTTCGTTCTAAACACTTGCTCGTGCACGAACAAATCTTAAAACCGTCAACTATCGTTCAATCGCGCACGACTAACGAAAATTGGAAGAAAGAGAATAAACTCTGAAATTCTTATTAATCGATCACTACCTTACATAAGGTGGAGGTCGAGCCTTTATATAGGCTGACAAAATAAAACCTAATCCGAAACCTAAAAGGAAAAGGAAAACAACAAAATAAGAAAAGTGCGCTAAAACACAAAAAGGCCGATTTGAGGCCCTAAACGACCTCGGATGGCTAAAAAACACGTCCACCATAGGTCTATAGACCGATGGGTTTGATTCAATGGGCCGAATCCAACAAAATTAGGGTCCGAAATCGCTAAATTTCAACAACCCGTTTTATCTTCAAAATTTCAGTTTCGGGTCCGTTTTCTCCAAATAGTTTAAGGCCCGCTCCACTTCATCAGAGCTTCTTCAATGGAGGAGGTGGAGAGGATTCTTCAAGGGTGAAAAGCTAAGGTAATTTACAATAATGAAAGATGTCTAATTTACAATTGGAAATTTCTATTTATAGAAGTGGTTCGGGTCCTCTTTTTGACCTAATTTGTATCCTTTTATAGGTGGGAAGTCGTGGGGTCAATCGTGTCTTCGTGGGGCCGGGAATCAGTCTTTTGATTGATTCCCGCAGGGCAGCTCGCTGAGCTAGCCTCCAGGGGTCAGCTCGGCAGAGCTGGCCCCTTAAGGGCTTGCTCGATAGGCTGGCAGTGCCAGCTCGCCGATCTAGCCCCAAAAAGGCCATTTCGATGAGCGGGATTGCCCAGAACTCCTTGCGCGACTGTTGGATGCCCCAAAATGCTCGTTCCTGTTTTAGCCTGCACATGCACGGAAACTCCAAATAACATTAGTCCCGATGCTAAATTGACTCGCCAATCGCTTATTTCTAGTAAACACTCCGTTTGGTGCGACTTTTGGCGGATCAAGTAGCTATAAAAGGTAATGGAATTTTAACGCACATGATATTTTGGCCATATTTGCCTAAAATAGCCAGAAAACGAGCCTAAACAACGAAAAGTAAATAAAACATTTCCAATTTATAACTAACTCACACAAAAGCATATAAATGCGAGAATTGCTCTCTTATTCATTAAATAACGTTAAAAACCGTCCTAAAATCGTACCCAAAGATAGGGTTTTTTTGACCCCTATCATCCGCCGCCTGCTCCGGATTATAAACTGGTGCGCTAGATTCCGCCAGGTCCGGAATGGATTAAAGTGAAACCGATGGGTCTGCTGAAGGCGCGCCGGGTCCAACGGGTGCAGGGGGGATTTTTAGAAATGGGATAGGCTTTGCTCGAGGGTGTTTTGCTTTTCCGATACCAGACAGCTTTGCACACCTTGCAGAACTAAGAGCTGTTATTTTCGCCATTGAGATAGCTTGAGAGAAACAATGGTTTCATTTATGGATCGAATCAGATTCAAGCATGGTGGTTTACTTGCTCCGCCAACGCTCTTCGGTGGTGCCTTGGGAAATAAAGAACAGATAAATAAAGAACTGGTCTCAAGTGGGAAACCACTAGTATCGTAAAAATAGGCTAGGATATTAGGAAGTGGGTTGCAAATTATTGTATTTAATCCCCTGGGCTTTTCTAGAGAGGATATCTGAATTTTGAATTATAAACTTCTTATTGTGGTTTGTTCTTACCCGAAATAGAACTCAATTTCATTGATTGAAAATCATCTCCTGATTGGGACCTAACATTGGTATCAAAGCGAGGTTTTCATGGCGAGCAACAAAGAGAGAATAGAGAATTTAGAGAAAGAAATCGGTAGTCTTCATGACAGTTTGACCAAAATAGAATTGGGAATTGCAGACAAGATGACTAAGATTGAAGAAGCCATCAGCAAGATGTCAGGATCGTATGGGCCAAATGGGCCAAATCATACTGGTGAAGGTAGCAACAATTCCAAGCACTCTGAAAATCGACACGTGACGGGTCAGGAGGAAAACAAGAAGACTTTTAGAGGAGGAAAACCGATGTTTTCTTCACAACTAGCCAAACTCAAATTTCCTAGGTTTGTTGGGGAGGATCCGACTGTCTGGTGTACACGAGTCGAACAATTCTTTGACTACCAACTGACCACCGAGGCTCAAAAGGTATCTTTAGCATCGTTTCACCTAGAGGGTGAAGCTAGTGAATGCTGGCAGTCTCTAAAAAGAACGTACAAAGAAGAGAGCATGGAGATATCATGGGCCATTTTTTTTGGAGGAGTTGTGGGCCAGGTTTGGTCCAACGAATTGTGAGGATTTTGATGAAGCTTTATCCAGGGTGAAGCAGATAGGGTCCTTGCACGAATACCAAAAAGAGTTTGAACGCCTTAGGAACCGAGTACAAGGATGGACTCAAAAGGCACTGATATAATTAATGGAATGGTTTTTGTGTTTTAAAGTTAGAGTTTGATGCAATGAAACTAATTTTGTTCTAAATTAGTAAATGAATATGTTGTTCTAGACATGTGCACCCAGTGATGTTCAATTTCCAATTCGAAATGATTATTTGGAGTTTATCATATTTGGAGTTTGCCCTCGAATTCCATTACTAGCCAACTAAGAGTAGTTTAAGCTTCCGTATAACTTCGTCGCCAGATTAAAGAAAATTAGGGATAAGATATGTTTTTTTCCTACCACTGGCTCCAACCTTTCTTAACTCTAGATTTCCACGGGTGGGACTCAATCAAGCTGTTCTTCTAGAAACAATGGGATACTGACAACACCAAAGAAATCTTATTTTTAGATTTAGTTTCAGACAAATCAATCTACTTAATCTTATAATTAATAAATTTTAATAACTTTTTTAATTGCAATATCCTTTCAAAAATCGAGCACAAACATAGTATGCATATCATGTGATTTTATTTTGTTTAATCCATTATTTTTCTCCATTAAGTACTTATAAGCCTAACTCCTTCCAAAGTCGTTGAAAAAAATAATGATTTTGTCCTTATCTTATAAAACAAGTTAATTTTGTCCATTCATATTTTTTTTGTGATTTTTATTTTGATAATAGAAAATTTGATTTAATTTTATCATTTTCAAAATAATTTCGAATAAAACGTTCCCACGGAATTTATTAGAAAATGATAAAATTGAACCAATATTTGACGGTAAGGATAAAAATTAAGTCATTTTATAAAATGAGATGGAGAATCCCAATAACCTGAAGATTAAAAGTGAGGTTTTCCTAAAAATAAATTTGATCCAAATTAAAATTAAATATAACTCGACAACACCACACGTAATCGATACTATCCTGATTAGGTTAATACGAGATTGATATGAAATTTTTTGGGTTGGACTACGGTTTAATCATTTTGACACTAAATCGAAATTGACACCACATGATCACAATACAAACTCAATAATTGCAACATGTGATATTTATGTTGTAAGTTTTTGTACATTTTTTTATTGGGATAAGGGTCAAATTTAACCATAACGCTTCAATCAAAGTGCATATTTAGCCACATATAAAGATAGAAGTTATTAAATGCAATTGGACAAAAATAGGGGGTGTAATTTAAAACTTTAAAACTTTAGGGAGTAGGTGAGGTTTGACAGTAAGGGGGGATGACATCACCTATATAACTGGACTTACACCTTTGCTCTTCTCAATCGCCCAATAGCAATTAGGGTTACCCAATGTTCATAGATATCTCCTCTTTGAGATCTGAATAGCAGATAGCCCTTATATCAATTATGGACACGGTTAGGATTAGGGTTTATCTTCTCCAGAAAGTGGCGTAATCAAATCTATAGAAATCAATGGTTAGAATTAGGGTTAATCTTCTCTATCAAGTTAGCATTCAATAATGCTTTTAGGATCTCATCTCTAACTGCTCCTTGGCCGGATAAATTTCCAATGAGAATCAAGCTTAATTCGGTAGAAACCCTTCCTCAAGAAAGAAGGGAGGAGCATCAAGTGATGGTTATGAACCCTACAAAATCATCTTCCGGATTAATAACCTCCATACCTTTATCTGCTAAAATATTATTAGCAAAAAAGGGTTGTGTTTGTTTACAGGTGAATTGAGCAATTGTAACTTCTTTATGTATTTTTTTTTTGTTGCTCACCAATCCATATGTATTTTGATCCTATCTTTTTTTTTTTGCAGGAAACTATCTTGCTTAACAAATCAAATGACTGCTTACAATTGTTTATGGTAAATCTTTGCACTTTTTCTTTGTTGGGTTTTATGTTTTAATGGCAATTCTGAAGATATAATGAGTTTTGCCGCTACCCTTTCTTATTATATGTGTTTACAAATGGTGTCTCATTATTAAACTTTCTTTAATTACTTGTTTACTATAGTTGTTTTTTTAAACTGATTATGCCAAAAGGTGAGAATTTGAGGATTGTAATTGTGATTTCAATAGATTTATTGTTAAATGTGTTTGCTTATGAGTGGCTTACATAAGCTTTCTGATGTGTTCTATGATGATATGATATGATTATTTGAAACCCTATATGTTTGTTTTAAACTGGATATGCTAATTTTTGTTATTAGATGTTGCTCTCTGGTGTGTTTTTCTATATAACCTAGCTATCTTATGTGTCAGGATGATATGATTACTTGAAATTGAAACCACAAGTTTGTTTATGCTTTTTTTTGTTATGATAAGTTTTTTATACAAATCAAGATTGTTTGTTATATGATGAGACTATGCTGGTGATGCTTGATCTGAATATTATATAAATTTCATCAGACAATTATCTTTGTTGTAATTTCATTCATTTCCAACTAGTTGAGATTGCGGCTTTGGGAGTAACCATTTTTAGCTTAATTTGCAATGGACAAAATTGCAGAGTCCAAATCGGTGTTTGTTCATTTAGTAAAACATTAGCAATTGTTCATTTTAGTTTGGCAATGCTAGATATTTCTCTCAAAATACTAATTTGTTGTTTGTAACAAATTATCATGAAGTTGTTGGCATCTGATTTTCTGAAATGGTATTATTGTTTTGCTTCAATTCAGTTGCATACTTTTACGCAGATTGATTCAACTCATGTACTTTTTATGCTTCTCCTGTATTCTTGTTTGGTATTTTCTGGTAATAATTCATTGCATTTGTAATTACTATATTATATGGGTATTTTAATTGTTTGATCAACACCGAATGAATTTAAATCCCTTGAACATCTTAATCTATTTCCATTGTTTCCAAGTAAAGAGAGTGAATTATGAGATGAGCATTTTTGAGGATTATATATGTGCTATGTTGCACTGAAACTGAATTTGAAAGGAAATGGTGAAAAGCTTAAGGAAGAAGAGTTCAACATAGTATATAAAAATGTAACTTGCTGGAAAAGAAAAATGTCTCCGTCTGTACAGGAAATGGAAGGATGATTTGAGCCATGTTAGGAATTCAATTCTTACGTTCACTGGCTTTTTAGATGCTTAATTAATTCCGATTTAGGAAAATTTATGCGCAATCATCAGTGATTCATCAGAGAAAGAGAAAGGAATTCTTGTTAGAATATTTTAGATTCCATTGAGACAAGATGAAGATAATAATTAATTAATTAATTATAAAACAGATGAAGAATTTAATTCTGTTTTATGGTTGTTTCGTCTTTGATCTACATGTTATAGCCATGAACTGGAGACCTTTTTTGGTTAATTTGAAAAAGTTTGAGATTGACGTTGGTTGAAGTTGATATGTTCCCGTACATGATGAAATCTAACTCGGTCGAGGGCATTTCTTAAATGCAAATGCCTTTATGTGGATGTCTTAGATTATCCATTTGTTTTATTATAATTAAAACCGCATCCTGCTTTTAGATCGTCATCCTTATTTTTGCATCCTGTCTGTAGTTAGTGGAAATCCAAAGCAAGGAGATTCAGATGGCAATGATTGCTCAAACATTTTTTTTCTTAAAAAGATGGACGCAGCAATGGAGATTCAGATGCTCCATCATTTGGTTGCTGCAAGAAGAAATGGTGGTCATCCAGCTTTAATGTCCAATCACTATGTGCCTTGACAAGAGTGATGGTTTTGACAAGTTGTTGTGGCAAGCATATGTTGTGGCTTTGATATATTAGACAAAAATAGAGGGTGTAATTTAGAACTTTAAAACTTTAGGGAGTAGGTGAGGTTTGAGAGTAAGGGATGACATCACGTATATAACTGGACTTACACCTTTGCTCTTCTCAATCGCCGAATAGCAATTAGGGTTACCCAATATTCATAGATATCTCCTCTTTGAGATCTGTATAGCAGATCGTGCTTATATCAATTATGGACACGGTTAGGATTAGGGTTTATCTTCTCCAGAAAGTGGCGTAATCAAATCTATAGAAATCAATGGTTAGAATTAGGGTTTATCTTCTCTATCAAGTTAGCATTCAACAATGCTTTTAGGATCTCATCTCTAACTGCTCGTTCGTCGGGTAAATTTCCAATGAGAATCAAGCTTAATTAGGTAGAAACCCTTCCTCAAGAAAGAAGGGAGGAGCATCAAGTGATGGTTATGAACCCTACAAAATCATCTTGCGGATTAATAACCTCCATAACTTTATCTGCTAAAATATTATTAGCAAAAAAGGGTTGTGTTTGTTTACAAGTGAATTGAGCAATTGTAACTTCTTTATGTGTTTTTGTTTTTTGTTGCTCACCAATCCATATGTATTTTGATCGTGTCTTTTTTTTTTTTTTTTGCAGGAAACTATCTTGCTTAACAAATCAAATTACTGCTTACAATTGTTTATGGTAAATCTTTGCACTTTTTCTTTGTTGGGTTTTATGTTTTAATGACAATTCTAAAGATATAATAAGTTTTGCCGCTACCCTATCTTATTATATGTGTTTACAAATGGTGTATCATTATTAATCTTTCTTTAATTACTTGTTTACTATAGTGGTTTTTTTAAAATGATTATGCCAAAAGGTGATAATTTGAGGATTGTAATTGTGATTTCAATAGATCTATTGTTAAATGTGTTTGCTTATGAGTGGCTTACATAAGCTGTCTGATGTGTTCTATGATGATATGATATGATTATTTGAAACCCTATATGTTTGTTTTAAACTGGATATGCTAATTTTTGTTATTAGATGTTGCTCTCTGGTGTGTTTTTCTATATAACCTAGCTATCTGATGTGTCAGGATGATATGATTACTTGAAATTGAAACCACAAGTTTGTTTATGGTTTTTTTGTTATGATAAGTTTTTTGATGCAAATCAAGATTGTTTGTTATATGATGAGACTATGCTGGTGATGCTTGATCTGAATATTATCTAAATTTCATCAGACAATTATCTTTGTTGTAATTTCATTCATTTAATAATAGATCTGAATATTTTTGTGACTTTGCTGCAAGAAGAAATTGATGTCATCCAGCTTTAATGTCCAATCACTATGTGCATTCACAAGGGTGATGGTTTTGACAAGTTGTTGTGGCAAGCATATGTTTCTGCTAATAAATTTTTTTCACATAGGGTTATGAAGGTTATTAATCTTGAAGATGCTTTTGTATGAGTTCATGACCATCACTCTATGGTCCTCCTTACATTTTTGAGGAAGTGTTCCTACCGAGTTGAGCTTGGTTTCTTCATAAGTAGTTCATTTTCCTCGTCGGAAATTTATCAAACTCTACAAGTTAGAGACGAGATTATGTAAGCATTGCTCAATGCTTTGATATATTAGACAAAAATAGAGGGTGTAATTTAGAACTTTAAAACTTTAGGGAGTAGGTGAGGTTTGAGAGTAAGGGATGACATCACCTATATAACTGGACTTACACCTTTGCTCTTCTCAATCGCCGAATAGCAATTAGGGTTACCCAATATTCATAGATATCTCCTCTTTGAGATCTGTATAGCAGATCGTGCTTATATCAATTATGGACACGGTTAGGATTAGGGTTTATCTTCTCCAGAAAGTGGCGTAATCAAATCTATAGAAATCAATGGTTAGAATTAGGGTTTATCTTCTCTATCAAGTTAGCATTCAACAATGCTTTTAGGATCTCATCTCTAACTGCTCGTTCGTCGGGTAAATTTCCAATGAGAATCAAACTTAATTAGGTAGAAACCCTTCCTCAAGAAAGAAGGGAGGAGCATCAAGTGATGGTTATGAACCCTACAAAATCATCTTGCGGATTAATAACCTCCATAACTTTATCTGCTAAAATATTATTAGCAAAAAAGGGTTGTGTTTGTTTACAAGTCAATTGAGCAATTGTAACTTCTTTATGTGTTTTTGTTTTTTGTTGCTCACCAATCCATATGTATTTTGATCGTGTCTTTTTTTTTTTTTTTTGCAGGAAACTATCTTGCTTAACAAATCAAATTACTGCTTACAATTGTTTATGGTAAATCTTTGCACTTTTTCTTTGTTGGGTTTTATGTTTTAATGACAATTCTAAAGATATAATAAGTTTTGCCGCTACCCTATCTTATTATATGTGTTTACAAATGGTGTATCATTGTTAATCTTTCTTTAATTACTTGTTTACTATAGTGGTTTTTTTAAAATGATTATGCCAAAAGGTGATAATTTGAGGATTGTAATTGTGATTTCAATAGATCTATTGTTAAATGTGTTTGCTTATGAGTGGCTTACATAAGCTGTCTGATGTGTTCTATGATGATATGATATGATTATTTGAAACCCTATATGTTTGTTTTAAACTGGATATGCTAATTTTTGTTATTAGATGTTGCTCTCTGGTGTGTTTTTCTATATAACCTAGCTATCTGATGTGTCAGGATGATATGATTACTTGAAATTGAAACCACAAGTTTGTTTATGGTTTTTTTGTTATGATAAGTTTTTTGATGCAAATCAAGATTGTTTGTTATATGATGAGACTATGCTGGTGATGCTTGATCTGAATATTATCTAAATTTCATCAGACAATTATCTTTGTTGTAATTTCATTCATTTAATAATAGATCTGAATATTTTTGTGACTTTGCTGCAAGAAGAAATTGATGTCATCCAGCTTTAATGTCCAATCACTATATGCATTCACAAGGGTGATGGTTTTGACAAGTTGTTGTGGCAAGCATAAGTTGTATGGGTTCATAACCATCACTCTATGGTCCTCCTTACATTTTTGAGGAAGTGTTCCTACGGAGTTGAGCTTGGTTTCTTCATAAGTAGTTCATTTTTCTCGTCTGAAATTTATCAAACTCTACAAGTTAGAGACGAGATTATGTAAGCATTGCTCAATGTATGCAATGAAACTAATTTTGTTCTAAATTAGTAAATGAATATGTTATTCTAGACATGTGCACCCAGTGATTTTCAATTTCCAATTCCAAATGATTATTTGGAGTTTCTCATATTTGGAGTTTGCCCTCGAATTCCATTATTAGCCAACTAAGAGTAGTTTAAGCTTTCCTATAACTTCGTCGCCAGATTAAAGAAAATTAGGGATAAGATATGTTTTTTTCCTGCCACTAGATCCACTCTTTCTTAACTCTAGATTTCCACGGGTTGGACTCAATCAAACTGTTCTTCTAGAAACAATGGGATACTGACAGCACCAAAGAAAACTTATTTTTAGATTTAGTTTCAGACAAATCAATCTACTTAATCTTATAATTAATAAATTTTAATAACTTTTTTAATTGCAATATCCTTTCAAAAACCGAGCACAAACATAGTATGCATATCATATGATTTTATTTTGTTTAATCTATTATTTTTCTCAATTAAGTACTTATAAGCCTAACTCCTTCCAAAGTCGTTGAAAAAAATAACGATTTTGTCCTTATCTTATAAAACAAGTTAATTTTGTCCATTCATAATTTTTTGTGATTTTTATTTTGATAATAGAAAATTTGATTTAATTTTATCATTTTTAAAATAATTTCGAATAAAACGTGTCCACAGAATTTGTTAGAAAATGATAAAATTGAACCAATATTTTATGGCAAGGATAAAAATTAAGTCATTTTATAAAATGAGATGGAGAATCCCAATAACCTGAAGATTAAAAGTGAGGTTTTCCTAAAAATAAACTTGATCCAAATTAAAATTAAATATGACTCGCAACACCACACGTAATCGATACTATCCCGATTTGGTTAATACGAGATTGATATCAAATTTTTTGGGTTGGACTACGGTTTAATCATTTTGACACTAATTCAAAATTGACACGACATGATCACAATACAAACTCAATAATTGTAACATGTGATATTTATGTTGTAAGTTTTTGTACATTTTTTTTATTGGGATAAGGGTCAAATTTAACCATAACGCTTCAATCGAAGTGCATATTTAGCCCCTAACATATGAAGTGATGCAAATTAAATCCTAATTTTTTCAAGCAAGACCAATTTTAGCAAAACACTGTTGAAAATTTAAAAAGATTGGTTTACTGTTATTTAATTGTCACATTGTATCTTCCAAATAAGTTTGTCAATAAATCAAAGCAATTTCATATATTTTTTAATTGTTGTTTATAACTATATTAATAACACTGTAATATTTTACACAATTTGATAAAAAAAAGTTGTGATTAATTTATATGTAGCAGATTTAGTTTTTAGCATTTTAGCAGAATTTTTACAATGTTTTTTAGTAATAAACTAATAATTTAAAGTGGTAGTAAAATACTAATAAAACATGTTTTTTCTAATTTTCGATAACGTAGGACTAAAATTGATCTTACTTGGAAATATTATACTTAAATTTGCACCATTTTGTACGTTAAGGTTAAATCAACACTACACTTAAAAATATTTGG
Source organism: Euphorbia lathyris (assembly GCF_963576675.1). Lineage (NCBI taxonomy): Eukaryota > Viridiplantae > Streptophyta > Magnoliopsida > Malpighiales > Euphorbiaceae > Euphorbia > Euphorbia lathyris. The sequence goes on along the minus strand of NC_088915.1, from coordinate 3,655,691 downwards.
GTTAAGTTAAAGACTAATATTTGGCCCAAACTCTTGCAGTGAGAGACACCCTGTGTCACATGTAAAAAAATATAAAATAAATTATAGGTAAATACTTATGAACTTTTAAAAATTTAGAGAACAATTGAAGTTTTGAGGCTTTCGAATTTAATAATATAAAGATAGAAGTTATTAAATGCAATTGGACTAAAATAGGAGGTTATTAAAGATAATAAGACAAAAATAGAGGGTGTAATTTAGAACTTTAAAACTTTAAGGAGTAGGTGAGGTTTGAGAGTAAGGGATGACCTCACCTATATAACTGGACTTACACCTTTGCTCTTCTCAATCGCCGAATAGCAATTAGGGTTACCCAATATTCATAGATATCTCCTCTTTGAGATCTGTATAGCAGATCGTGCTTATATCAATTATGGACACGGTTAGGATTAGGGTTTATCTTCTCCAAAAAGTGGCGTAATCAAATCTATAGAAATCAATGGTTAGAATTAGGGTTTATCTTCTCTATCAAGTTAGCATTCAACAATGCTTTTAGGATCTCATCTCTAACTGCTCGTTCGTCGGATAAATTTCCAATGAGAATCAAGCTTAATTAGGTAGAAACCCTTCCTCAAGAAAGAAGGGAGGAGCATCAAGTGATGGTTATGAACCCTACAAAATCATCTTGCGGATTAATAACCTCCATAACTTTATCTGCTAAAATATTATTAGCAAAAAAGGGTTGCGTTTGTTTACAAGTGAATTGAGCAATTGTAACTTCTTTATGTGTTTTTGTTTTTTGTTGCTCACCAATCCATATGTATTTTGAACCTATCTTTTTTTCTTTTTTGCAGGAAACTATCTTGCTTAACAAATCAAATTACTGCTTACAATTGTTTATGGTAAATCTTTGCACTTTTTCTTTGTTGGGTTTTATGTTTTAATGACAATTCTGAAGATATAATGAGTTTTGCCGCTACCCTATCTTATTATATGTGTTTACAAATGGTGTATCATTATTAATCTTTCTTTAATTACTTGTTTACTATAGTGGTTTTTTTAAAATGATTATGCCAAAAGGTGATAATTTGAGGATTGTAATTGTGATTTCAATAGATCTATTGTTAAATGTGTTTGCTTATACGTGGCTTACATAAGCTGTCTGATGTGTTCTATGATGATATGATATGATTATTTAAAACCCTATGTGTTTGTTTTAAACTGGATATGCTAATTTTTGTTATTAGATGTTGCTCTTTGGTGTGTTTTTCTATATAACCTAGCTATTTGATGTGTCAGTATGATATGATTACTTGAAATTGAAACCACAAGTTTGTTTATGCTTTTTTTGTTATGATAAGTTTTTTTATACAAATCAAGATTGTTTGGTATATGATGAGACTATGCTGGTGATGCTTGATTTGAATATTATCTAAATTTCATCAGACAATTATCTTTGTTGTAATTTCATTCATTTCCATTGCGGCTTTGGGAGTAACCATTTTTAGCTTAATTTGCAATGGAGAAAATTGCAGAATCCAAATCAGTGTTTGTTCATTTAGTAAAATATTAGCAATTGTTCATTTTAGTTTGGCAATGCTAGATATTTCTCTCAAAATACTAATTTGTTGTTTGTAACAAATGATCACGAAGTTGTTGGCGTCTGATTTTCTGAAATAGTATTATTGTTTTGCTTCAATTTAGTTGCCTACTTTAGGCCGATTGATTCAGCTCATGTACTTTTTATGCTTCTCCGGTATTCTTGTTTGGTATTTTCTGGTAATAATTCATTGCATTTGTAATGACTATATTATATGGGTATTTTAATTGTTTGATCAACACCGAATGAATTTAAATCCATTGAACATCTTAATCTATTTCCATTGTGTCCAAGTAAAGAGAGTGAATTATGAGATGAGCATTTTTGAGGATTATATATGTGCTATGTTGCACTGAAACTGAATTTGAAACAAAATGCTGAAAAGCTAAGGAAGAAGAGTTCAACATAGTATATAAAAATGTAACTTGCTGGAAAAGAAAAATGTCTCCGTCTGTACAGGAAATGGAAGGATGATTTGAGCCATGTTAGGAATTCAATTCTTACGTTCACTGGCTTTTTAGATGCTTAATTAATTCCGATTTAGGAAAATTTATGCGCAATCATCAGTGATTCATCAGAGAAAGAGAAAGGAATTCTTGTTAGAATATTTTAGATTCCATTGAGACAAGATGAAGATAATAATGAATTAATTAATTATAAAACAGATGAAGAAATTAATTCTGTTTTTATGGTTGTTTCATCTTTGATCTATATGTTATAGCCCTGAACTGGAGACCTTTTTTGGTTAATTTGAAAAAGTTTGAGACTGATGTTGGTTGAAGTTGATGTTGAGATTTTTTTGGTATTTAATTCAAAGTTTGTTTTTTGAATTAGTCTATTTTACTAGGTCTTTAACTTATTAGTGGGATAAATAATAGGGATTTTATTGTTCCTTAAAAATTTGTTTTATTTATTGCATTGTAAGCCTATAAAAAGGAACAAGTCTGTATCTTTCATTTTGTGCAGAACTTTGACAAAATTGAATAAAATTGTTAGCACTATTTTCTTATTTTCTTCTCAAAAATCCCAACAATTGGTATCAGAGCCTTAGTGATCTTCAAGGATCTGTGAGTTTTTTTTCTTTTTTTTGAAAGAAAACCCAACCATGGCTTCCAATCACCAATCAATTCTTTCTCCTCCAATTTTTAATGGCGAAAATTATCAAATTTGGGCTGTCAAAATGAAAGCTCATCTGAGAGGATTGGGTTTATGGCAGTGGGTTGAATCTGAGAGGGAAATTCCACCCATTGGAAACAATCCAACACTAAATCAAATCAAAGCTCATGAAGATGAATTAACAAAGGCTCCAAGAGCTTTATCAATAATTCATGCTACTGTTTCAGAATCAATTTTCACAAGAATCATGATTTGTGAAACAAGAAAAGAGGCTTGGATAAGTTAAAAGAACACGGAGGATGCAGGTCTTGAATCTCAAAAGGGATTTCGAGACTCTTAGTATGAAAGAAAAAGAGTCATTCATAAGTATTATGACAAATTGATGGCGATGGTGAACAAGATTTGGCTGATAGGAGAAGATCTACCAGACAGTAGAATTGTAGAAAAATTATTTGTGAGCTTGTCTGAAAGATTTGAGCCAAAACTGTCATCTCTTGAAGATTAAAGAGACATAAGTAAATTATCTTTATCTGAATTAATTAATTCTTTGCAGGCTCAAGAACAAAGAAGGTCAATGAGAAATGGAGAAAATGAAAAAGTGGTTGAAGAAGCTTTTTTTGCCAAAATTTCAAAAGGAAAAATGAAAATTCCTCAATGTGGTCATTGTGAAAAACATGGCCATGAAGAAAAAGACTGCTGGCACAAGGGTAAGCTTCAGTGTTTCAAATGCAAGAAATTTGGGCATATTCGAAGGAATTGCATAAATAATAAAACAGAAGAACATGCCAATTTGGCATATGATTTTGATGAAGAATTAGCATTTTAATATTGGAGAGAAGTGCTCCAATAATTGAAGATGGGTGAGAAGTGCACCCCAGAAGTGGTGAGAAGTGCACCGAGAAGCAATTTGCGGGGAGAAGTGCTGCGATTAAAAGACGATGATGGGAAGTACATCATATGTAAAAAAAAAACTTCGAATCAGGAGGGAATGTTGAGATTTTTTTGGTATTTAATTCAAAGTTTATTTTTTGAATTAGTCTAGTTTACTAGGTCTTTAACTTATTAGTGGGATAAATAATAGGGATTTTATTGTTCCTTAAAAATCAGTTTTATTTATTGCATTGTAAGCCTATAAAAAGGAACAAGTCTGTATCTTTCATTTTGTGCAGAACTTTGACAAAATTGAATAAAATTGTTAGCACCATTTTCTTATTTTCTTCTGTATTCTTCTCAAAAATCCCAACAGTTGATATGTTCCCGTACATGATGAAATCTAACTCGGTTGAGGGCATTTCTTAAAAGCAAATGCCTTTATATGGATGTCTTAGATTATCCATTTGTTTTATTATAATTAAAACCGTATCCTGCTTTTAGATCGTGATCCTTGTTTTTGTATCCTGTCTGTAGTTAATGGAAATCCAAAGCAAAGAGATTCAGATGGCGATGATTGCTCAAAGATTTTTTTCTAAAAAAGATGGATGCAGCAATGGAGATTCAGATGCTCCATCATCTGGTTGCTGCAAGAAGAAATTGATGTCATCCAGCTTTAATGTCCAATCACTATGTGCCTTGACAAGGATGATGGCTTTGACAAGTTGTTGTGGCAAGCATATGTTTCTTCTAATAAATTTTTTGCACATAGGGTTATGAAGGTTATTAATCTTGAAGATGATTTTGTATGGGTTCATGACCATCACTCTATGGTCCTCCTTACATTTTTGAGGAAGTGTTCCTACCGAGTTAAGCTTGGTTTCTTCATTCCTAGTTCATATTCCTCGTCGGAAATTTATCAAACTCTACAAGTTAGAGAGGAGATTATGTAAGCATTGCTCATTGCTCTGAGATTTTGTGTTTTAAAGTTAGAGTTTGATACAATGAAACTAATTTTGTTCTAAATTAGTAAATGAATATGTGTTCTAGACATGTGCACCCAGTGATGTTCAATTTCCAATTCCAAATGATTATTTGGAGTTTCTCATATTTGGAGTTTGCCCTCGAATTCCATTACTAGCCAACTAAGAGTAGTTTAAGCTTCCGTATAACTTCGTTGCCAGATTAAAGAAAATTAGGGATAAGATATGTTTTTTTCCTGCCACTGGCTCCACCCTTTCTTAACTCTAGCTTTCCACGGGTGGGACTCAATCAAACTGTTCTTCTAGAAACAATGGGATACTGACAACACCAAAGAAAACTTATTTTTAGATTTAGTTTCAGACAAATCAATCTACTTAATCTTATAATTAATAAATTTTAATAACTTTTTTAATTGCAATATCCTTTCAAAAACCGAGCAAAACATAGTATGCATATTATGTGATTTTATTTTGTTTAATCCATTATTTTTCTCAATTAAGTACTTATAAGCCTAACTCGTTACAAAGTCGTTAAAAAAAATAATGATTTTGTCCTTATCTTATAAAACAAGTTAATTTTGTCCATTCATAAATTTTTTGTGATTTTTATTTTGATAATAGAAAATTTGATTTAATTTTATCATTTTCAAAATAATTTCGAATAAAACGTGTCCACGAAATTTATTAGAAAATGATAAAATTGAACCAATATTTTACCGCAAGGATAAAAATTAAGTCATTTTATAAAATGAGAAGGAGAATCCCAATAACCTGAAGATTAAAAGTGAGATTTTCCTAAAAATAAATTTGATCCAAATTAAAATTATATATGACTCGACAACACCACACCTAATCGATACTATCCCGATTAGGTTAATACAAGATTGATATCAAATTTTTTGGGTTGGACTACGGTTTAATCATTTCGACACTAATTCGAAATTGACACGACATGATCACAATACAAACTCAATAATTGCAACATGTGATATTTATGTTGTTAGTTTTTGTACATTTTTTTATTGGGATAAGGGTCAAATTTAACCATAACGCTTCAATCAAAGTGCATATTTAGCCCCTAACATATGAAGTGATGCAAATTAAATCCTAATTTTTTCAAGCAAGACCAATTTTAGCCAAGCGTTGTTGAAAATTTAAAAAGATTGGTTTACTGTTATTTAATTGTCACATCATATCTTCCAAATAAGTTTGTCAATAAATCGAAGCTGTCTCATATATTTTTTAATTGTTGTTTATAACTATATTAGTAACACTGTAATATTTTACACAATTTGATAAAAAAATTGTGATTAATTTATATGTATCAGATTTAGTTTTTATCATTTTAGCTGAATTTTTACAATGTTTTTTAGTAATAAACTAATAACCTAAAGTGGTAGTAAAATACTAATAAAACATGTTTTTCTAATTTTCGATAACGTAGGAATAAAATTGATCTTACTTGGAAATATTAAATTTGCACCATTTTGTACGTTAAGGTTAAATCAACACTACACTTAAAAATATCAGGGTTAAATTAAAGACTAATATTTGTCCCAAACTCTTGCAGTGAGATACATCTCCTCTTTGAGATCTGAATAGCAGATAGCCCTTATATCTTCTCCAGAAAGTGGCGTAATCAAATCTATAGAAATCAATGGTTAGAATTAGGGCTTATCTTCTCTATCAAGTTAGCATTCAATAATGCTTTTAGGATCTCATCTCTAACTGCTCGTTCATGAGAATCAAGCTTAATTCGGTAGAAACCCTTCCTCAAGAAAGAAGGGAGGAGCATCAAGTGATGGTTATGAACCCTACAAAATCATCTTCCGGATTAATAACCTCCATAACTATATATGCTAAAATATTATTAGCAAAAAAGGGTTGTGTTTGTTTACAGGTGAATTGAGCAATTGTAACTTCTTTATGTGTTTTTGTTTTTTGTTGCTCACCAATCCATATGTATTTTGATCATGTCTTTTTTTTTGCAGGAAACTATCTTGCTTAACAAATCAAATTACTGCTTACAATTGTTTATGGTAAATCTTTGCACTTTTTCTTTGTTGGGTTTTATGTTTTAATGGCAATTCTGAAGATATAATGAGTTTTGCTTATGAGTGGCTTACATAAGCTGTCTGATGTGTTCTATGATGATATGATTATTTGAAACCCTACAAGTTTGTCTTAAACTTGATATGCTAATTTTTTTTATTAGATGTTTCTCTCTGGTGTGTTTGTTTATGAGTGCATTATATAACCTATCTAATGTGTTAGGGTGATATGATTACTTGAAATTGAAACCACAAGTTTGTTTATGCTTCTTTTGTTATGATATGTTTTTTTGACACAAATCAAGCTTGTTTGTTATTTCTTATGATGAAACTAAGCTTGTGACACTTGATCTGAATGTGAGAAAATGGCTTTGTTTTTAAGAAAATGAATTTGATTGGTGGGGTGTATTTGTTATTAGGGACTTTGCTCTTAAGAGCTCTTTTCCTATCCCACATGGAAAACTTACCAATAGTTGAAAGAGTATATATAGAGTTGGGTCTCACAAGCCTTTAAATTTTGTTTAGTAGGTTTTGGCAAATACACCACATCCATGCATTGCAATTTTAGGAGTAACAATTTTTAGCTTAATAAAGCATTAGCAATTGTTCATTTTAGTTTGGCAATGATCAGGAAGTTGTTGGTGTCTGATTTCTGAAATGGTATTATTATTTTTCTTCAATTCAGTTGCCTACTTTTAGGCAGATTGATTCAACTCATGCACTTTTTATGCTTCTTCTTTATTCTTGTTTGATATTTTCTGGTAATAATTCATTTCATTTGTAATGACTATATTATACGTTTTTTTAATTGTTTGATCATCACCAATAAATTATCTACCAATAAAATTATGAGACGATTTTACTCTCTTATTCTTGTTTGATTGCCTTTAAGCTCCCCCGCACTTTCAAAAGTTCTAAATGGTCTCTTATTCTTGTTTGATTGCATTCAATAACCCCTTATTTCTGAATAGAATCTTTTGGATGTAAAAAGTTAGATACATGCTCGGGCACATGTAAAAAAAAAACTTCAAATATATAAATAATTATGAACTCTTGTGATTTCATGGGGATAGTTGAAGTTTTTGAGATTATACAATTGGACAAATATAAAGGTTATTGAATGGCATTGGATAAGAATATAATGTTATTGAATGTAATTAGATAAGAATAGAGAGTAATTTAGCACTTTTAAAAATTTAGAGGGTTGTTGGAATGTATGAAACTTATTATTTGATACTGATTAAATATCTCACACAAATGGTCTCGCCTATATAACTTTACTTACTTCACAACTTTGGTTTTGTCCGTCCCTCTCTTCTCTTCTCTGTAAATGTGTGTGCATTCTAATGATACCTCCCCCGATAGATCTCAAATCTGGAAAGTTGTTGTGATCTCAAATCTATGAAAACCAATTAAATGAGCATTCAACAATGCCTTCATGAACCCTGCAAAATCATCTTGACTATTAATAAACTCCATGACTTTATCTGCTAAAATATTATTAGCACAAAGCACTATATTTGAATTGGCCAATTCCAAGTTATTTTTGACTTTTTGTTGGCATTTACTATTTGTTGCTCATTGGATTTTGATTCTATAATGAATTGTTTTTTTTTACAGGAAATATTTTGTTTCCGAGCAACTAGTTAAAAGCTATTGAATTTTAGAAGCATAATTCTTTCTGGTAAATCTTTAGACTTTTCATCTGTTGAATTTTAGGGTTCAATGAGAATTGTGAAGATTATACACCTAATCTATGCTATTGGGAAATATGCTTATCTAATATTAGTTGAATGCTAGGAACAACATCACTATATTCCATGAATTACTGGTAATGAGGTTTGGGGCTTACTAATTGTTTTCTAACTGTCAAAAAAGATTCTCTGTAATTATAAATATAATCATAATTTTTGTGGAATAGTAATAGTCTTCCAATTCAATTGAATTTCTAGTTTGAAAACTTTATTTGTTTATAACCAATTATAATTCAATTTAATTAATTGTCATAGTAAAATTCAATTAATTATTTTGTAAGTGTAAAAAGAAGACTATAATTAAAATGCATAGTCCGTTGGTTCTGGCTGGTCAGGAAAAGATTCACATAGGGACTAATGTTATTTGGAAATTACTTTCTATATGAGCTAGCAGGCGGGCTTTCCAGTGGTAGTTCTGAGAGTCTTATACTCCATCGTTCCACAATACATGTCTTTCTAGAGAATTTTTTTTTTGTTCCACAATACATGATATTTTGCTTCAATTTATGCACATTAATTTGCTTTGACCAAATATACCCATATTTTAGTTGACTTTTTGCCTTGGGAATAGATAAAGTTACTAGTAGATGCAATTAATATAAGGGTAACAAAGTCTTTCACTTAAAAGTAATTGCATTTCTTAATTAGTGTCCATTAACCTTAAAAGGCATGTATTTTGGAACAGAGGGAGTACTTGTCATAGAAGCTTCACAAACTCCTTTTATTAGTTCAGGGATGCAGAATCACCAAATAGTCACAAGTCTTCGAAATAGGTACATTGTAAGTATCAATCCATGAAAAACAATAATATAAAGAAGTGATTATAGTTCATGTTCGGATGTGAAAACCACTGGTACCAAAGAAAATGACACTTTCTTAATGCATATTTATAAATAGGAAACATCTAGCAGATAAATACCTATAACTTGAGCAAGCATGTGAGAGTTTTTCTGGAGGTAGTCAAAGGGTCAGATTTGAATCTTACAATACTTCCTCTATCTTTTCTTCAAATTTTCTGAATCCTCAGAAGCTCCTGAACTAAACTCTTTTTCAAATAGATAAGTTTAATATTATCAGGAATAATGACAGCTTGATAGCAAATTCAATTTTGACTGTTGTTCGCTATTTGAAATTAATTGCATTAGTGTTAATGAATATCTCCTTGCCTTTGTTCTTTATTTGTTCAGAAAACTAGCAACAAATAAAGAACAAAGGCAAGAAGATACACATTAACACTAATGCAATTAATTTCAAACAGCCAACAACAGCCAAAATTGAATTTGCTACCAATCTGTCATATTCCTGATAATATTAAACTTATCTGTTCGAAAAAGAGTTTAGTTCAGGAGCTTCTCCGGGATTCATAAACATTTGAAGAAAAGATAGTAGGAAGTACCGTAAGAGTCAAATCTGACCCTTATGACTACCTCCAGAAAAACTCTCACATGCTTGTTCAAGTTATAGTTTTTTTTATTTGCCAGCTGTTTAATATTTATAAATATGCATTAACAAAGTGTCATTTTCTTTGGTACTAGTGGTTTTCACATCCGAACCTGAACTATAATCACTTCTTTATATTACTGTTTTTCCTGGACGTTGGGATAATCACATCCAAATGCAACAAGTCTTGGAAAAAGTTGGGATGTCCTATCATGCGAAAGAGCAGGCTTATCAAAACTCGAGTATCCAACAACAAATGTTTCTTAGCGAGTTCGATCATCAGAATAACATGGCTCATAATTTGCACAAGGCGAAGATGGAGGAGCAACAAAGAAGACATATGGAGACTTCTAGGCTCAAACACGAACTATACATGACGAGAAATCTCTTAGATGGCTATGAAAAAGCTTTGAATGAGACAACTAAAGAATTCACCGAGTATAGAAAGAAATGCCCTTTGCATGAAGAACCAATTTACATGGATACAGGTCTGGTGGTCCTGTTTTGAGCATGAGTGAACCGGAGAAGTTGCCTTTTAAAGAAGAGATGACACAATGTCACAATGTGCTCCAGCTGAAGAACAAGATATGACAGAATGTACTCCATCCGAAAAACAAGTTACTGAACAATCTATTTAACTGATACAACTTTATGTTTTAAGTGAAATTTGCTGGAAATTTCTTAACTTTGTTTTAAACATTGTTGCTATGCTAATTTTTGTTATTAGACGTTTCTATCATAATTAGTTTGTCTATGATATAACTATGCATGCGATGCTTGAAAGGTAACTTGATTTGTAACTATATGAGATGTTTTTAATTTAAATTCTTTGATCCATCACTGATAAAGAGAGTCAATTTAATTCCATTTGACATCTTAATGTATTTCCAATGTTTCCAAGTAAAGAGAGTGAATTTATAGATGAGCATTTCTGAAATTGCATTCTTTTAAGGGCATATATGAAGATTCACTGAAGGGAACACTGAATTTATAGATGTTTGATTTTAGAAATTGTATTCTTTTAAGGGCATATGTGAAGATTCACTGAAGGGAACACTATCTGTTTGCATAACGGTACCAATATATTTTTTACTAGGAAGAACCATCATATCTTTAACTGTACATGGAGCACTGTTTGTATAACTGTATACTTATTTACCCTATTAATACAAAAGCAATCCAATATATTAGCTACCCGCAACATTGTAAAAATAACTGAACCAAACTTACCAAGAGTTTAATCAGCTTAGTACTGTTCTCCTTCAAGTATAGTATTCTAATGGAATCTAATGTATTATTCCTATGGTCACATGGCATTTGATAATATGAACATAAAAAAGGTGACTTTACATTTGTGCATACACATTGTTTCAGCCTAATACATTTGTTGCCTCTTTATTTGGCTCAAAACCTTAACTGCTCCCACATTTGTTGCCTCTTTATTTGTTGCCCTTTGCCTCAATTTTTAAAAGTTCCTAATGACCCACATTCATATCTAATTTTATCCAATGCCCTCTATTATTGTTAGAGAAGTAACTAAAAACATTAGTATAATTTTTTGTTGTATAAATGAGAAAGTTGAGTTACAAGATTATATGTTTATATTATTATAACTTTAACCCAAATATTTTAAGAAAAATGCACATATAGCCTTTCCAAGTAAGATCAATTTTAGCTCTACCTTATTGAAAATTAGAAAAAACTGAATTAACTAGTATTTGTCAATCACTTAAAATCTTCCAAATATCATCTAATGCAATGATATAAACCTTTTCCTAAAAAAATGAAAAATACCGTGTAACTTTAAAATTTGGGAAAAAAAAATAATCATAAAATATAACAATATTATTATCTAAAATTTGCCATGACCCTTTTAGATGTAAAATTGCTAATTAAAATTTATATTCGATGTTAATTTTTATTTATTTTTAACAGATAATACAACTAATCAATAAAATATTATTCATATATGAAAAAATTATTATATATATGCACCTATTTTTTGGCGCACCTAGGCGGCCGCTCTATTCCTAAAGGCAGAGCTGGCGCTGCTTATATCTCAATAGAATCTTCGGGATGTAGAAAGTGAAAGACACTTTGCCACATGTAAAAAAAAACGCAAAATATATAGATAACAGGGTAAATAATTATAAGGTTTTTATGTATTTACTTAACACGCTAGTAAATCCATCATATTATTATAAGGTCCCTAAGTTTTATCTTAATCAATTCTTTAATCTTTACATTTGTTTTTGTAAATGAAAGTCTAAAATTGCCTCTAGTTATATACATAAAAAAAAATTTATCTTTTAGTTTCAAATTTAATCTAATTAATTTTAAAGAATTTTTGGAACTAAATATACACCGAAATTAATATACTTGAAAAAATGTATTATTAATTTTTTCAAATTATAATTATTTTTTAATATAATACCTTTAAACCAATATTAAATATTATTATAAATTTTTTAACATCATATTTTTTTTCTTCATTCATAAAATTTATTTATGTGTTTTTGTTTTTTTTTGTTGCTAACAAACCCACATGGATTTTGATTTTGTCTTAAATTTTTTTGTAGGCACCTATTTTTCTTAACCAATCCAGTTAGCCTTATGGTAAATCTTTGCACTTTTGCTTTGTTGGGTTTTATGTTTTAATGGAAATTCTGAAAACACTGTAATGATTCTTCAAAAACTAGCATATTACGTTGTCCTAAGAACTGAATAAATAGAAACAACCTTCAAATTCAGAGATAAGCATGGATTAGACAAGATGATTAAAAAGTGGGCAATATTGATACATTAACTCTAAACTGAAGTACAACCAAAGCATGTAATCTCAACTACTTGGAATATTTATACCTTTGTTCATTCTAGGTGTCTTTATTATTTTGGCAACCTCATCAACATTTGCACATCTTACATTCCCAATATAGTGAATCCATTGTATTTGGTGTTTTTTCTCTTTACCTTCCATTTGATTCTGCCTCTTTTTCCAATGCAGTGCAGTCCCTTCATCTAGCTGTTGCTACTACTGCTTTGAATTACTCTGTTTCTGCTGCTGATGTAAAAATTACTCATGGAGGTGTTCTTTCGCCCAATAGGACAGAGAAATCTATCCAGGATCATTTTTCCAAACAATGGTTGTTCATTTTGTGGCATTTTTTTTTTGCATCAACAACACCCACACCAATTAACTCAGTGAAAAGAGTTGTAACTTCCTTCGTCACTGGAAAACCTCTTGAAAACGCCAAGAACATAGTCTGGTCATCTTCAGAGACGTTTTTGCAAGGATCCCAGTCCCATAATTCACGTGCACCCAAGTCAAAATCCACAGCTCTTGGGACAATGCTCATACTCCCGAACACTCGATGAGGAAAACTGGGAATTACTAGCGCTTCGCTTGAGCTTGACGATCCTAGAACATGTCGCAATATGTCAGTGAAAACTTTTTATGGCGGAACATTTGTAAAGAAACTTCTTTCTCCACTATCCTTGCAGTGAGAGAGATTTCTGCTGACATTTCTAAAGGTAATGTGTTTGCATCAAGACTTTTCAGACATAAAACAGCCTCATCTGCAATGGCATTGAGCAAAATATCCTAGAGGGGGATGGGGTTCATAACAATACCCAAGAGTGTTCTAGATATTAAGTACTCTGTTGCTGCTGCTTCTCTAAACAAATTGATCAATATTAATTTTTAGGTACAGCACCATGGTTTTGTAGGATCAATCAACCAAAAATGCATCTAAACAACACAAGATCTCTAGAATGATTTTCTTTAAATAATGCATATTTAAAGAAGAAATTAGTAATTTAAACATAAACTTACTTGCAGTCTCATATCATCCTCGCTGTTAGAAGAGATTGTTTTCGCCGGCAACATTCAGCAATCACTGATAAAATATCCTTTTTTTTGTTCTTGAGAAAGCCTGAAAGATCTTTGCTGTTCTCATGTTTCTTCACCATTGTTTTTCCTGCACATAGTTAAGGTTTTTCAGATTTTTGTGAATCTTTTCCGTTCTTAACAACCCTAGCTATCTATAAAATAATGATTCTTTTTACCTCTTTGATGTTGATTTCGATTTGATTTTATTTGTTGCCTGCCAGATCTGTTGAGCCGCTTTTTGTGGAACGTAAACCCTAATCCACAGCACATAAGATTGGAGATATCAATGTCTAATGCACAACCACATTTACAACATGCATTTATGTAGGTCAGGCCATTTGTATGGGATATTGAATTCATATCAAATAATAGGCATCATACATAAAACAACCTAATTACCCTCTATTCTAATCTAATTACATTAAATAACCTTATAATCTTATACAATTACATTCAATAATCCATATTATTGTTCAATTGTATTTAATAATCTCAAAAATCTCATGAACTTTCAAAAGTTCATAATTATTTATATATTTGGCGTGTCTTTCACTTTCTACACCCAAAATATTATCTAAAAAATTCTAACAAGAATTCCTTTCTCTTTCTTCGATGAATCACTAATTATTGTGTATAAGTTTTCCTTAATCGGAATTAATTAAGTATCTAAAAAGCCAGTCAATGTAAGAATTGAATTCCTAATATGGCTCAAATCATCCTTCCATTTCCGGTACAAACAGAGACATTTTTCTTTTCTAGCAAGTTACATTTTTATATACTCCGTTGAACTCTTCTTCCGTAGATTTTCCGCATTCGGTTTCCGTGCAACATAGCACATATATATTCCTCAAAAATACTAATCTCTAAATTCCATCTCTTTACTTGGAAACAATGGAAATAGATTAAGATCTTCAATGGAATTAAATTCATTCGGTGTTGATCAAACAATTAAAAAAGCTGATAATATAGTCATTACAAATGCAATGAATGATTACCCGAAAGTACCAAACCATAATACAGAAGAAGCTTAAAAAAGTACATCGGTTGAATCAATCCGCCTAAAAGTAGGCAACTGAATTGAAGCAAAACAATAATACCAATTGAGAAAATCAGGCACCAACAATTTCCTGATCATTTGTTACAAACAAAAAATTAGTATTTTGAGAGAAACATCTAGCATTGTCAAACTAAAATGAACAATAGCTAATGCTTTACTAAATGAACAAACACAGATTTGGACTCTGCAATTTTCTCCATTGCAAATTAAGCTAAAAATAGTTACTCCCAAAGCCGCAATCTCAACTAGTTGAAAATGCAGGAAATTATAGCAAAAATAATTGTCTGCTGAAATTTACATAATATTCAGATCAAGCATTAGCAGCATAGTTTCATCATAGCAAATAACAAACAATCTTGATTTGTATAAAAAAACTTATCATAACACAAGAAGCAGAAACAAACTTGCGGTTTCAATTTCAAGTAATCATATCATCCTCACACATTAGATAGGTTATATAAACAAACACACTAGAGAGCAACATCTGATAACAAAAATGAGCATATCAAGTTTAAAACAAACTTATAGAACACATGAGACAACTTATGTAAGGCACTCACAAACAAACAAATTTGACAATAAATCTATTGAAATCACAATTACAATCCTAAAATTCTCACCTTTTGGCATAATCATTTTTTAAAAACCACTATAGAAAACAAGTAATTAAAGAAAAATTAATAATGATAGATCATTTGTAAACACATATAATAAGCTAGAGTAGTTGAAAAACTCATTATATCTTCAGAATTGCTATTAAAACATGAAACCCAACAAAGAAAAAATGCAAAGATTTACAATGAAGCAGTAATTTGATTTGTTAATAGTTTCCTGCAAAAAAAATTTATTAAGATAGGATCAAAATACTGACCATCACTTGATGCTCCTCCCTTCTTTCTTGAGGAAGGGTTTTTATAGAATTAAGCTTGATTCTCTTTGGAAATTTACTCGATGACAGAGCAGTTAGAGATCAGATCCTAAAAGCATTGATGAATGCTAACTTTCTAGAGAAGATAAACCCTAATCCTAAGTATTGATTTCTATAAAATTGATTATGCCACTTTCTGGAGAAGATAAACCCTAATCCTAACTGTATCCATGATTGATATATGGGCTATCTACTATTCAGATCTCACACAGGAGATATCTATGAACATTGGGTAACAGTAATTGTTATTCCGCGATTGAGAAGAGTAAAAACCACGGGACCTTTGAGGAGTCCACCCTACTTCTCTTATTATGATAAAATTGAGGGCAAAACAAACCCAACAAAGTCTTACAAAAGGTTTATAACCCACCAACAATCATGAAACAATAAGAGATTTTAAGAAGTAGACAAATACCAAGAAAGAGAAGAAATCAGTCTATAATTTTCCCCAACTCCGAACAGACCTTTCCGACCTCCGAACGGCAATCCCAACGGTGAGAACAAGGAACAATATGTCTAGAAGCTCCTGTCCAAAAATCGTGACGATCCGACGGTTCAATCTCCGCGAATCGACAAAAACGTGAACTGACCTAATGAGAGAAAATGCCAAATCCGAAAATCTCCTTTTGGTGTGTCTTTTCTTCTTCCTTCACTTATCTCAATAAATGATAATTAATTCACTTAAATACATATTAACCTAGATTCTCAAAGAAGCCAAAATTAATATTAAATGGACCTTAAATATGGGCGGGACCCATAACAATCTCCCCCTCCAGCCCATCACGGAGAGAAGAAAAAACTCAAATTCTTCAACGTTTGAATCTCATCCCGGAAAGCTTATTACAAAGCTCAAGCTTGCTTCCGGGAACCACCTTGGTTAACATGTCTGCTGCATTTTTATCTGTGTGGACTTTCTTTAACAACAATTCTTTCTCTTCAATCACATTCCGCAACCAATGATATCTGATATCAATGTGCTTGATACGAGCATGATACATGGCATTCTTGCTCAAGTCCATAGCACTCTGACTGTCACAGAATGTCACATACTCACATTGCTTCAAACCCAACTCTTGAAGAAACCTCTTCAACCAAATCATCTCTTTACACGCTTCCACAGCTGCTATATACTCTGCCTCAGTAGTAGACAATGCTACACACTTTTGTAGCTTGGATTGCCATGAAATGGCTCCCCCTGAAAATGTAAACACATAACCTGAGGTAGACTTTCTATTATCAAGATCACCAGCCATGTCTGCATCTGTATATCCCTCAAGAATCATTTTGCCACCTCCATAACACAAACTCAATTTGGAAGTACCACACAAATATCTGAAAATCCACTTAACAGCTTCCCAATGAACCTTACCCGGATTGGATAAATATCTACTCGCCAAACCAAGAGCCTGTGCAATATCTGGTCTAGTACAAACCATAGCATACATCAAAGAACCAACAGTAGATGAATAAGGAACAGAAGACATACTTGCTTTTTCTTCATCTGACTTTGGACAAGCTCTATTACTCAACTTGAAATGAGCTGCTAAAGGTGTATTAACAGGCTTGGCAGTCTTCGTATTGAACCTTTCAAGCATACGTTCAATATACTTTTCTTGAGATAACCACAATTTTCCAGCTTTCCTATCACGAGCTATCTCCATTCCTAAGATCTGCTTAGCTGGACCCAAGTCTTTCATGTCAAATGACTTGGACAAATCCTTCTTCAAGTTGGAAATCATCTTTGCATCTTGTCCAACTATTAACATATCATCCACATATAAAAGAAGGATAATGAAGTTACCTCCAGGGAAATTTCTAAAATACACACAAGGATCTGCTGAAGTTCTATTGTAACCATTCTTTGTCATGAAAGAATCAAACTTCCGATACCATTGCCTTGGTGCCTGTTTGAGCCCATAAAGACTCTTCTTCAACTTACAAACAAGCTTTTCTTTTCCCTTCTCTTCAAACCCTTCAGGTTGCTCCATATATATCTCCTCATGCAAATCACCATGTAAGAAAACAGTTTTCACATCAAGCTGCTCCAACTCCAAATCAAGACTTGCAGCTAAACCTAAAACAGTTCTTATAGATGTCATCTTGACAACAGGAGAGAAGATCTCATCAAAATCAATGCCCTTCTTCTGATTGCAACCTTTTACCATCAATCTGGCTTTGCGCTTCACTATCTTGTCACCATCTTTCTTGTTCTTGAAAACCCATCTGTTTTTCAAGACCTTCTTACCTTTAGGAGGCTTCACAAGCACATATGTTTCATTCTTTTTCAAGGAATCCATCTCTTCCTTCATAGCATCAAGCCAAAGATTTTTGTCTTTACTAGACAACACTTCTTCAAAGTTCTCTGGCTCCCCCTCATCAGTGACAAGAATAAACTCTAAGCTTGGATATTTTGTAGAAGGTTTTCTTTCTCTAGTTGACCTTCGAACTGGTGCTTCTTCCACCAAAGGAGCTGGCTGCTCTCCCTGCTCATGAACATCCTCTATATCATTCTGATCATCATGTGGAACATCATCAAATTTTGGTACATCATCACCATCATTATCAAATTCTGGTGCATCATCATCTTCATTTGGTTGTACCTCCTCAACACCATCAAGTGTTGGTTCAACATTCTCATTTATTGGCTGCTCAACAGGAATAGGAGTAGAAACAGAAGAAGTATTAGTAATATCAAAAGACAAATCTGGAGTAGAAGTGTACCTTGTACTCAGAAGTTCTGAGCCCATCTCGTGCTTAAAGAATACTACATCTCTGCTTCTCACCACTTTCTTCTTCTCTGGATCATAGAGTCTAAAACCATACTCATCATCACCATAGCCAACAAATACACAAGGATTAGTCTTGGAATCAAGTTTTGATCTCTGTTCTTTTGGCACATGCATGTATGCCTTGCATCCAAAGACTCTCAAATGTGAATAAGTAGGATCTCTACCCTTCCATGCTCTCTCGGGTATCTCAAGGCCAAGAGGAATCGATGGTGAACGATTGATCAAGTACACTGAAGTATTAATAGCTTCAGCCCAAAATGTCTTTGAAAGATTAGACATTCTAAGCATACATCTCACTTTCTCCACAATTGTTCTGTTCATTCTCTCTGCTACACCATTGTGTTGAGGGGTGCCGGGCACAGTTTTTACATGTCTAATTCCATGGTGTGAACAATAATTCTCAAATTCTTTAGAAGTGTACTCACCACCATTGTCAGATCGAAGACACTTCAATTTTCTTTCTGTCTCCCTTTCTACCATGACATGAAACTTCTTGAAAGTTTCAAACACTTCACTCTTTGTCTTCAACATGTAAACCCAAGTTCTTCGAGTAGCATCATCAATAAAAGTGATAAAATATTTACGGCCACCAAGAGACTCCACCTCTAAAGGACCACAAACGTCAGAGTGTATCAACTCCAACTTTCCTTCCTTCTTTGTAGACTTCTTAGAAAAGGAAGCTCTATGTTGCTTTCCTGCTAAGCAATAATCACAAGGGTCAAAAGAAACAGATTTATCAACAGGAATAAGAGATTTACCTGCCAAAAGCTTTAACCCTTTATCTGTCATGTGTCCCAATCTTCTATGCCACAAATTTGGAGAGTTCTTTTCTTCAACTGCATTTAGCTCACCAAAACATACATTCAAGTATGTTTTATACAAAGAACAACACAACTCGCCACGAGCAACTATCAGTGAACCATTAGACAATCTCCATTTGCCATCTCCAAAGGTATGCCTGAAGCCTTCTTGATCAAGAACATTTGCAGACAACAAGTTAAGGCGTAGATTGGGAATATGGCGCACATTCTTCAATATAAGCATGCACCCAACACTTGTCTTCACCCGAATATCACCCATGCCAACAATGCTTGCCGAACTCTGATTTCCCATCTTGACACTACCAAAATCTCCTGCTTTGTAGTTCAAGAAGTATTCCTTTCTAGGAACACAATGATAAGAAGCTCATGTATCAAATCCTTCAGTATGTATAGTGTCATCATAATCTTCTATGTACAAAAGACATGAATAGAAAGCATGCTTAAATCTCAAAAGAGATTTCCGAGGCAACCTTAATAGAATTTATGTCACAATCTCCTCCGGCAGCAATTCCCCCATAGCCTCTTGTTCTGAACATCTCCTTTTTTTTATCCATTTCGCCTTTGGCAACCAAATCAACATCTGCACATCTTAAAAAGCAGATGTATTTGATGTTTTTCCTCTTTACCTTCCATTTGATTCTGCCTCTTTTTCCAAAGCATTCCAGTCAATGGACTCTCTTATTTCATCTCCAACCCTTCTACTTTTGGCTTTTTTTTATGCAGTTGCTGCTTTCTGCAATATCTTCTTGTTTTTCCTGACGGTTTTGGTAACTTAATATTTTGCTGCAGCTTCTCAACAATGGCGAGGTCTTTGACAATCCTATTGCCATGACTAGGAACTTCATGTAGTTCCTTCAAGCCTTCATCAAGAGTTCCATAAAAGTATTACATCTATTTAAACATCTATCTTTGTGTCCATCAATCCCATTTTTTTCTTGGTTGTCTGACAATGATTCCTTTATGTCAGCAGTTTAGAAGAAAATTAAAGTTAGTATGTATTTTAACATAAATTCTATTATAAACCACCTGGACTAATAAAAAAAATGGATGCATACCAATTCATGGGAGATTGTTTGCCACTCACTTCTAGGAAGCTTCTGATATTTGGTTTGAAGAAGCATTGTCCATTCCAGTCTCAGATCCCTAAATTGTTTTAAAACAAGTTTTTAGTTTTGAAAACTTAAATTGACATTGTCCTTGAGCTTTTTCTTTCCGTCATAACCTGTAGCAAGAATCACAACATCAACTTTCAATTCGGAGCATCAGATTTCACATTAATGATAAAATAAAAGTCCATACTTTTAAGTTCATGGTTGTATAGACTTTGAATCTAAATGTCCATACTTTTAGAGATATAAAAGCTACTTTCGAAAACTTAAGTTCTACAAAAAAAAAACAAAAGCTAAAAGGCACAAGATCAAAAACTTCATTTGCAACAATCTTTTTTATTTATAACATATTCAATCAATTCTTAAACTATTTTTGAATTTAACATCATATCATTCTTAACATGCATCAGAAGAACACACTATTTAAATATTCAATCAATATGCCCCTTCTCGTACACTCCCTATTTCATTAATAACAATCAAGTTAGGATTAGGGTTTATCTTCTCCAGAAAGTGGCGTAATCAAATCTATAGAAATCAATGGTTAGAATTAGGGTTTATGTTCTCTATCAAGTTAGCATTCAACAATGCTTTTAGGATCTGATCTCTAACTGCTCGTTCCTTGGGTAAATTTCCAAATCTGAATCAAGCTTAATTCTGTAGAAACCCTTCCTCAAGAAAGAAGGGAGGAGCATCAAGTGATGGTTATGAACCCTACAAAATCATCTTCCGGATTAATAACTTCCATAACTTTATCTGCTAAAATATTATTAGCAAAAAAGGGTTGTGTTTGTTTACAGGTGAATTGAGCAATTGTAACTTCTTTATGTATTTTTGTTTTTTTGTTGCTCACCAATCCATATGTATTTTAATCCTATCTTTTTTTTTTTTGCAGGAAACTATCTTGCTTAACAAATCAAATTACTGCTTACAATTGTTTATGGTAAATCTTTGCACTTTTTCTTTGTTGGGTTTTATGTTTTAATGGCAATTCTGAAGATATAATGAGTTTTGCCGCTACCCTATCTTATTATATGTGTTTACAAATGGTGTATCATTATTAATCTTTCTTTAATTACTTGTTTATTATAGTGGTTTTTTTAAAATGATTATGCCAAAAGGTGAGAATTTGAGGATTGTAATTGTGATTTCAATAGATCTATTGTTAAATGTGTTTGCTTATGAGTGGCTTACATAAGCTGTCTGATGTGTTCTATGATGATATGATATGCTAATTCTAGCAGACTACAAACAATGTCCTTGAGCTTTTTCTTTCCGTCATAACCTGTAGCAAGAATCACAACATCAACTTTCAATTCCGAGCATCAGATTTCACATTAATGATAAAATAAAAGTCCATACTTTTAAGTTCATGGTTGTATAGACTTTGAATCTAAATGTCCATACTTTTAGAGATATAAAAGCTACTTTCGAAAACTTAAGTTCTACAAAAAAACAAAAGCTAAAAGGCACAAGATCAAAAACTTCATTTGCAACAATCTTTTTTATTTATAACATATTCAATCAATTCTTAAACTATTTTTGAATTTAACATCATATCATTCTTAACATGCATCAGAAGAACACACTATTTAAATATTCAATCAATATGCCCCTTCTCGTACACTCCCTATTTCATTAATAACAATCAACCCCTAATATCCAAATATCCTTTTTATGAATAACACCAAAAGCAATAACAACACCACCGTGTTTTTGTAGGAATTGCTTGTAATCCCAATTCCAAACACAATCAATCATTCATTTCTGCTTATATGAGTAGATTATTCTTATTAGGATTAATCAACAAAAAAAAATACATATCTAAATAATAAAAGATCTCTGAAATGATTTTCTTTAAATAATGCAGATTTAAAGAAGAAACTGGTAATTTAAACCTAAACTTACTTGCAGTCACTTATCATCCTCGTGTAAGAAGGGATGGTTTTCGCGGCCAACATTCTGCAATCAAGTGATAGCATATCCTTTTTAGTTCTTGAGAAAGCTGGGAAGATCTGTGCAGATCCACGCACACCTTGACATGAATTTTCCTCACCATTATTTTTCTTGCATGTAATTATAGCTTTTTCAGATTTTCCTCTTTCTTTTCAGTCATGAAAAGTCGTAGCTGTCTATAAAATAAAGATTCTTATTACCTCCTGGATGTTGATTGCCTCCTTGATCTTGATTTTGATTTCCTTCTTGATTCAAGTTGTTATAGTTAGATCCATACATATGTTAAGCATTTTCGAAGAGAAAGATCAAGACAATAAGGGTTGAGAGAGAAGCATAGTTAGATCTCAGTTTTGAGAGAAAAAAGAGAGAGACTGAACATGAATAAGAGGACTGAGAGAATAAATCTTTTAATATGCAAGAAGATAGGGTTTTAATTTGGACCATCCGATCAAAGATAAATCAACCGTCTAGAACTAGTCTCCCAAGTGAAAATTAAATTTTTGGCCTTCTATCATTGACAGAATTATGCATTGAAAATCTTTATTTTTGTTTGTCAATTGTTACTTCTAGAGATAATATTCCTATCATCTCTTAATTCACATTTTAGATTACTCTTGTAATTATCTCATAAACTTGTAATAATGCCTGGATTATTAAAAAAACGTTATTATTTTTTGATACTATTTTCAATATAATATATAAAAATAAAAAGTATACACATTAAAAAGTAAATATGTAATAAAATAAATATATATGTAACAATAAAGCAGTAATAAAATACTCAAATTTTATATATAAAATTTTTATAGAATCACCACATCACGTTTATTCATATAAAAGAATAATACAATTAATAGATTTTTCATAATGTCAATATACTTGAATTAAGCGTATATCCACTGAGCAAGAATGCAGTGCATGCAAACGTAGTCTTGTAAAACCCAAGATCAAATGAACAACAATTATGATTTTTATTGGGACAAGTATCAAATCCATTTTAAACAATGTAAATATTGGGGGAAATATTATTATTTCAGTGTTTATACTATAGTGGTTCGGCCAAGCACTCTCTGAACATAGTCGATAGGTTTAAAACTTCCTATATAAGTCTAAGTCTTAAACAATTTACTTACTATACAAGTCTATTATAGGTTTAAGACTTCATATACAAGTCGAAATCTTAAACAGTTTACTTTCTATACAAGTCTATTCCATTACCCCCTCTCCCCAGAGGTTGGGCATGAATTTTTAGCTTGTCTTTAAGAACCTGAAAGCAATCCCTTGGCAATGGTTTAGTAAAAACATCTGCAGTTTTATCTATAGTCGAAATATGTCGAACCACTAACAACTTAGATCGAACACGATCTCTAATAAAGTGAATATTAATTTCCAAATGCTTTGTAGAATTATAAAGCACAAGATTCAATGACAGATACACTGCACTTAAATTATCACACCATAAAATCAACAATCGTCTCATAGGATAACTAATTCCTTTCATCAACATTTGTAACCAACTAAGCTTAGAAGTTGTTGTGGTAATCGATCTATACTCTGCATTCGTAAAAGACCGAGAAACCATTAATAGGACATAACCAGTTGTAGATAACGATCCATATACACATCCTTATGGAAATCACCATGCAGAAAAGCATTGGAAACATCCAACTACAAAACTATCCACCCAAACGAAACTGCCAAAGAAAGTATAAGTCGAATAGTCGTTGGTTTGACAATCCGACTAAATGTATCAGTATAATCAATAGCCAGTGGTTAATGATAACCTCGTGCAACCAAACATGGTTTGCACCGATCAATTGTGCCGTCAACCTTTCTTTTGAGTTTGAACAACCACTCGTTATCAATTAAATTAACACATGGTCAAAGCGGAACAAGTTCCATGCTCCATTCTCCATAAGAGCATTATACTCGTCAACCATTGCATGTCTTCATTCTGGTATTTTAGATGCATGTAACTTACATGGTGTAAGTGCATAGAAGGTTCGATGGGAACCGCAACAGTCAATATATTATATTTGACCATCCCAACCTTAGTTAGAGAAGCCAAGTGCTTGTTAGGATCCTATAAAGCATCCAAAATAGGTGAGACCAACACACTAGGAGACAAAGTGGCAGATTGCATAGATATCACAGTTGACTAGTGACCATGTTTATTTAGGAATTACTTATAATCCGAATTCATTTCTGCTTATATGCATAGATGATTCTAATTAGGATTAATCACCTAAAAATGAATCTAAACAATATAATCCCTATAATTATTGTCTTTAACTAATACAAATTTAAGGAAGAAATTTCTAATTTATACCTTAACTTACATACAGTCTGTTAGAATTGATGGTTTTTGCGGGCCACATTCTGCGATAAAATATCCTTTTTTGTTCTTATGAAAGCCAGAAAAACCTGTGTTGATGCAGTCGCATCTTGACATGGAATGCCTTCTTGTTTCTTCACCATTCTTTTTCCCACACATAATTAACGTTTTTCAGATTTTACTGTTTCTTATTCTGAACAGTTCTAGCTATTTTAAAATTGAGATCCTCATTACATCCTCCATGCTGATTTCCCTTGATTTTGATTTCCTTATTGAATCAGATTGTTACCTTTATTGCCACCATACTCTCTGGTGGCTGATGCCGCGCTTTAATATCATAACAAGATCTCAATAAAAGAGATAAGGGTAAATTACACCAATGGCTACTGAACTATACCCATTTTCACATTGTGACCACTGAACTTCAGTTCTTCCCCTATGAGCATTGAACTTGACACTTTGTTACACCGGTAGCCACTGTGACCATTGACCATCATTTGTGATCTTTGACTCTTCTTTTTAACTAGTTGTATCTCTCATTCCCTCTTTTTCAAACATTTTATACATATTTTACCCTTTGTCCCTTTCTTGGTGTGTCTTTGTCCCTCTCTTCATCCCTCTCTTTCTCTCTCTTTTTCAAAATTTTGTACATGTTGCAGGAAGGTTATACCAACTCCATTAGCAACACTCTCAATGTGCATATGGCTTCCATTTGGATTTTAATTTTTTTTTTTTGCTGAATTGGCTGATTAAATTATACATGTGGCTGTGAATACTAGTGTGAGTATGTTTTATGGGACAACTGTAAATGGATTGAAATGTTTGGGTTCAATTTTCAACTCCAGAATATCTAGTCGCACAAAAGAGTTTTTATCCAAAGCCCGTCATGGATTTCTACGGGTTTGTATAAAATTACGAATCAAGAAATGAAGTTAGAGTTCCAGAACATCGAGAAGATGAAGTGTAATTTGTTTAGGATGATGCAAATTAGAGAAGAGATTGAGGCATGGGAGAGAAGAGTGCCATGGAAAAAAAGAGGGATGAAGAGAGAGAGACATATTAAGAAAAGGATAAATGTTAAAATGGATATATAAATTTTTTGAGAAAGAGGGAAGGCAGAGACAAGAACTTAAAAGGAAGAGTCAAAGGTCATAGTGGCCATGGGTGTAACAAAGAGTCAAGTTCAATGGCCATACTGGGAAGAATGGAAGTTCAGTGGCCATAATTTGAAAATGGGTTTAGTTCAGTGACCATGGGTGTAATTTACCCAAAGAGAGAATGAAGAAGAAAGACAATTGGATTCAGAATTGGTTTACAATATATATTATCCTTACTGTAGTTTTCAATTGTTTGTACTATCTCCCTGCAAGAATTTTCAAAGTCTAGTGTACTCCACATCTTCCATGTACACCATGTGTTTACCTATATACCAAACCTACGAGCTAGGAATCCATACATGTGTGGGTTTATTTTGGGCTATTTACATGAAAATCATGAGGAAATGTTCATACAAATTTATTTTTGAAAAACTATGTTTTTTTTTTGTAAGAAAAAGTTTAGGTAAGGGTAAGTCTAATAAAATCATTATTATTAGGGTAAGGGTAGTTTTTTTTGAAAAACTATTTACAACTATGTAAGTCATAATTTTGAATTATGTCAAAATAATAAAATCATTCCAAAGCTGGTAACGAATGAAATGAATGAGTCTTTACTTCGTCGCCCTTCAACTACAGAGATCAGGGAAACGGTCATGAGAATGAACAGAAGCAGTGCCCCTGGACTTGACGGATTCACGGGTTTATTTTATCAATCTTTTTGGGGAATTGTTGGTGTAGACATCTGCAACGTGGTCCAAAGTGAAAGATGCGCTTAAAATCGAGCAGTTCAGGCCTATCGTAATGAGCAATTTTAGCTTTAAGATCATCTCCAAGATTCTAGCTGACAGACTTGCTGAGGTAGCAGGGTCAATCACCTTTGTGAATCAATTCGGATTCGTGAAAGGGAGGAACATACACCAGTGCATTGCAGTGGCGTCCGAAGGGGTCAATACCTTAGAAAAGAAATGCTTCAGGGGTAATCTATGTATGAAAATTGACATAACTAAAGCCTTTGACACCCTGAATTGGCAATTCCTGTTAGAAGTTCTTGACGCTTTTGGCTTCTCGGCACAGTTCAGAGAATGGATTTTAAATATCCTTTCGTCAGCTAGAATATCGGTTATGACGCCAATCGGGTTGAGTGGATACTTTGCCTGTTCCCGTGGGGTGCGCCATCTTATTTACCCTAGCGGAGGATTTCCTGAGCAGAGTGCTAACACGGGTAGTGGAGCAGAGAAGATTAGTACCATCCACATACACGGGCTCCACCTTGCTACCCACGCATCTGCTGTACGCATATGATATTCTGCTATTCTGTAAAGCTTCGTCGGCTAATGTAAAGGTTCTGGCTGAGACCTTTGAGACTTATTGGAAAATGTCGGGTCAATGGGTGAATTGGCAGAAATCAGAAATCTTTTTCGGAAGAGACATTACTGCCTGTCGGAGAGGCAGACTGGCGGAAATTACTGGGATTCGAATTGGTCAACTCCCTTTCCAGTACCTAGGAGTGCCGTTATTTGTGGGAGCCCCAAGGGTGTCTCACCTTCACGGGATTGTAGACAGGGCTATTGGGAAGTTTTCTCAATGGAAAGGAAGTGCCCTTTCGATGGCGGGGTGTCTGACATTGATAAAGACCGTCATCACTGGCTCCCTTACGCATTCACTCCTAATTTATAAATGGTCGGTGAGCGCCAAGTACTGGCTGATTCATCGTTCTGCTATAGCTTTCTCTGATCCAGGTTTATCAATTCAGCTAGGCTGACCAAATCTACCCCGATTTTATCTTCAATCTGGTGTTCCATTAAGCAGGCCTATAAACTCATCAGAGGAAACTATATGTGGTTAGTTGGGGAAAACTCAAGGTTAAAATTCTGGAATTCTGAATGGATTTCTCCGACAGTAGCTGAAAGAACTGGTTTAAGTATTAAAGAGCGCGTAAAATTCCGCGACAGTGTTAGTGACTTTAGGTATCACGACACCTGGGTGAATTTGCCGGAGCTCTTGGTGGCCGTGACCGAGGCCATCCACGATATTCATGGAAGCGAAGATCAAGAGGATATCTGCATTTGGCGACCTGTTACTGATGGCCGGTTCACGGTGGCTATATTCTATCACTGGTTAATGGATCCGCCTTGCATCCATCCCGCACGTCAAATATGGCAGGATTACATTCCTCCCTCACACTCCTTGGTGTGCTGGCGAACGGTCAGGAAAGAACTCCCAACACAGGACATGTTGCAAGCCCGCGGTTTTCAAATGGTGTCCCGGTGCTGTTTTTGTTTTGGTGCAGTAGAAACACTGAATCACATTATGGTTGAATGTGAATTCGCTAATCAGATTTGGCCAAGCATTGCTGCCTTGTTTGGGCGACGTATGATTCAGTCGACTTGCATTGAGGATCTAGTTTTTCAGCTCCCAGACATGAAGTTCAGTTCCCAAATCTCAGTTCTCTGGCGCAGCCCAATAGTGCACGCAGTTTCGGTTATCTGGAGGGGGAGGAATGCGCACTTTTTTGAGAACTGCACCCCGAACATTCACTATTCTCTTAGGCTCCTATGGGCTCAGATAAGGCAGTCACACCTCACGGGTAAAGGGACTATGTGGAACTCAGTGGTGGGACGTCAAATCTTACAAACTCTTGCCCTGAGTCCGTGTCTCTCGAGGGCTCCTCGACTCATTCCAGTTCGCTGGCAAGCCCCACCTCGCGGCTGGGTAAAAGTGAATACGGACGCTTCTGTCTCGTACTCTTCGGCTACAGCGGGTTGCGGGGGTATTTTCAGGAATAGCAGTGGTCGGCCCGTTGGTGCTTTTGCGTTCCCATCAACGCTCTCTTTCGCTCATATGGCGGAACTCCAGGCAGCTATTGCGGGTATTCGGAAGGCTTACTCAAGGGGTTGGCACTCGCTTTGGATAGAAAGCGACTCAACTTTTGTTGTCTAGGTAATTAGATCCGGTAACAGAGGGGTTCCATGGCAACTCCGCTCAGAGTGGGGGGATTGTTTGCGGATTCTAAGCCAGATGCAAATTGCAGCCTCCCACATCTTCAGGGAAGGAAACAAGGTAGCCGACGCGCTGGCCAGTTATGGACGTCTTAGCAACGCAGCTGACTGGTGGGACACGCCCCCTCGATTTTGTTCTTGTCTGATCAGGGACAATGAATGCGGTCGTCTTTCGCACCGTTTTAATTAATTTTAGCACTCTTAGTTTCTGCTGTATGAACTTTATTATTTTTTCTTCCTATTAATAAGATTTGGGTGTCGGTTCAAGGTCGTCAAGGGGTGTCAACCTAGCTGGGATGTCTTGCCTCTTTGAACCTCCTCCTCATTTTACTCAAAAAAAATCATTATTTTTAAATACTATAAATTAGGAGTCTAGATTAAATAGTCAAGAGTTTGAGATTTATGAATTGGAGTTTAAACTTTTTAAATTAGCTATAAAACATATTTTATTTGGTATATATAGAAAAAAAATGACATATTAAGAATTAAGTTTGATGATATGATTTAGTTATAATTTTATACTAAATTATGATATTCATGTAAAAAGCCCAAAATCATATGTGATTATAAAATTACAATTAAATCATATTATAAAACTTAATTTTAAATATGTCATTATATTCTATATATCATAAATAAAGTATGATTGTATCCATAATTTATAAATTTTAGACCCCAATTCCTAAATCCTAATCTCTAAAAAATATATCTTAGACCTCTAATTGATAAAACATAGTTCTTAAAAAATATAAAAAAACAATGATTTTCTTAATTTGATATTATTTAAGTTAGTACTTCATAACTTGTAAATAATCTTTCAAATTTAAATTTTTGTGTAAATTTCCCATATTTTTTAACCCTAGGTTTGAGTAATTTTTAAAGTTTAGCCCGTTAGGGATGAGATAATATATAATATGAAAGATAATGAGATATTTAGAATTAAGTTTTGTAATATGATATACTTGTAGTTTTTATTAACAATATGATTTTCATGTAAAAAGCTCTTTTATATTTTATAAACTTTTTTATTAATTTCAAATAATTACAGAAATATATTTTCTTTATTAATTATTTTAAATGTACTCTTTATTTTTATAATATTTTTTTATTAATTTTTATTATATCTATTTTCTGATGAATTATTGTAACTAAAAACAAAAAAAAAACTATAAAAATGTTATAATTTTTGGCGAACATACCAAAATGATGAAGTTTCAACTAAATTTTTATTTGAGCTTTTTTTTCATGAAAATAATATTAATTTAAACATTACAATTAGTTATAAAAACACGTCGGCCCAAATAGGAAAAAGATTTCGGGGAACATATTTCTATAATTATTTTTCATAACATTCTTCAACTAATTTTTATTATATCTATTTTTTCTATGAATTTATTATATCTATTTTCCATTAAAAAAATCAATTTCTTATTTTAGAGACTCAAATAATATAATTTTTTAATTTATGAAAAATTATAAAAAAAGTAGAACTAAAAATAAAAAAAAAAGTATAAAAATGTTATGTTTTTTTTGCAAATATACCAAAAGGATGAAGTTTCAACTAAATTTTATTTTTTAGGCTTTTTACATGAAAATCATATTAGTTATAAAAACTACAATTACGTCATATTAGTTATAAAAATACATCCGTCCAAATGGAAAAAAAATTAGAGTGAGAAAGGCTCAAACTCTCGACCTTAGGATCATTCAGAAGCTATGAGGCCTACCCGCTAGCCAACTGCACCACCATCCTAATGGTAAAGATTTATGAATCTGCATATAAGATAAATACAAATGGTAATAATTAAGAGGAGCTCCACGTTGGGAGAATTCAATATAGAAATACGAAGCAATGACCATTGAAACCATAACATAATTTACAATTATATTGGTCCAATTATACATATTTTGAACTTATTTAAAATAATTACGATTTTATTGTTTCCATGAAAAATGGTGAGAATTTATAAATAAAAAACTAACTAGTTAACCTTCATGTAGTGATAATGTTTTAGATGTACATCTGTAATATCATTTTTAAT
The DNA here is from genome assembly GCF_963576675.1 of Euphorbia lathyris. Taxonomy (NCBI): domain Eukaryota; kingdom Viridiplantae; phylum Streptophyta; class Magnoliopsida; order Malpighiales; family Euphorbiaceae; genus Euphorbia; species Euphorbia lathyris. The sequence goes on along the minus strand of NC_088915.1, from coordinate 3,624,876 downwards.
ATTCGTCATATATAAATTTTTTTTTTTGCAAGAATTATAATATTTACCGAAATCCTTATAATTTTTCTTTAAAAGGGTGAAACTAGTGTTAGTGGTCATGTACAAAGTACCATTTTTATTATCTCGAGCAACAATGATTGCTCCTTTGCTAACTTTCCATGATCCATTAGTAAAGTGCCCACTGTGACCTTCTTCATCAAGTTGTCCAACTGAAATAAGGTTCTTTGTTAACCTAGGCATATGTCTTACTTGGTTGATTTTCCACATCGTTCCATTTTCTAATTTCAAACGAACATCACTTATTTCGGCTATCTCCAATAACTCACCATCTGCGAGATACACCTTCCCGTAGTTTCCAACTAAATAGTTCTCTATGATTTCATGGTTTGATGTTGTATGAAAACAAGCACCCAAGTCTAATACCCAAGATTCAATGGAACAATCAACAAAAAAAGTAAGGCATCTTTTACCTTATCGGCTACAATATTTGCAGCTTTCTTATTGTCTTCATTCTTTGGAAGTCTGCATTTAGCCTTCACATGTCCGAGCTTTCCACAATTCAAGCACTTCAATTTCCATTTGTTTCTTGATTTGGATCTGCCATTCCTTGACTTTGATCTGCCTCGTCCTCGGTTGGAATTCCTTTTATTCCTTCATCCTTTGTTTTCAACATTTAAGGCAGAACTTGTCGATGTACCTTCACTGGAATCAATCCTTCACACTTCTTCTGCAAGAATTCGATCCCATACATCACTAAATGACAATTTTCCCTTGCCAACAGAATTACTAATCGCAACACTTATATGATCTCAACTATTAGGCAATGAAGCTAAAAGAATTAGAGCATGTACCTCATCATCAAAGGTAATATCAACAGACCTTAGTTGAGCAACAATGGTATTGAACTCGTTTATATGTTCTGCAATTGAAGCACTATCACCCATTCTTAAATTGAATAGCGTTTCATTAGATGTACCTTGTTATTTGCGGAAGCTTCTCGTACATATCTGATAAAAGTCTCATCATTTCAACCATTGACTTGGTTTCTGCTACGTTATAAGCGACATTATGTGTTAGCGTCAGTCTGATTACGCCCACCACTTGTCGATCGAGAAGTTCACAATCCTCTTGGCTCATGTCTGATGGTTTCACTTCTAAAAGCGGCAAGTGCATCTTTTTGCTATACAAATAGTCTATAATTTGTAATCTCCAAAATGAAAAGTCAGTTTCATCAAACTTGTTTATTCCAGAACTTATTCCATCTAATCCTGCCATTGTTCGAACCAGATAACTCTGATGCCAGTTGTTAGGAATTAAAAAAAAATGATCACAAAGTACCAAATTCCTCTTCCAGGACACAATGAAAAAATATGGAAATAAAACACAGAATACAGGAAATAAACAAACAAGAAAGAACACAATGATTTTTACAAGGCTCACCATAAAACAGTGGCTAATCCTTGGACCTACTACAAGAAGCCGCTTGCACTATAGGAGAAATGAGTATAAGTATTACAACATTAAATCACTCACTCACTGCCCAAAAACCCAAGTACACCCTGCTCTGTTTTGACCGCACACAATTAGCACAGGTATGTAGAATGAGAATTCTAGTAATACTTCTAGGCAAATACTCAAACCTTTCTACAACTTGTTTTCTTCAGAAATATGGAGTCTCTATTTAGAGGAAACAAAGAACCATACCAAAGGGTATGATGCTTCGTAAACTCCACTTTCAATTAATAGGTTCTAGAGATCAAGATAACCTTTTAACTTCTTAACTAGGTTGAAAGCATAACCCTTCATCTTCTTGACATAATAGATTCATTTAATATGCACATAAAAACATGCATACTCCTACTTCCAACAAGAATGTGACTTGCTCTCCTTGTCAATGGCTCATCCTATCTCACATCCTCTGATACAGATTGAAAGCGATAAATGAAGGTTTTAATCGTAAACCAACAAAGAGGTTCTTCTCTAGCTAAACTAGAAGGAGTGAATCCCAATAAACAAGGTATAAACCTTAAGTTCTCAAAGAGAATGATTTTGATTGATAAAAGTTGGCTCATCCTTACAAAATGGGGGTTTAAATACATCCCCTAAAGATAACAAAAAAAGGACAAGCATTACCCCTACTAGGGTTACAATAAGGTTATCGAGAAAAAGGGTAAAAGGGTAATACACCCCGACAATCAGTACCAAGGTACAGGTACGGAGTGTCAGGGTTGTTGGTGAAATCCTTCGTGAGGAAGTAACCTAGAGATCCGCCCAGGGGTGGATGTTGATACGCCTCCTTGTGTACTCCTAGATCCGCCCCGCTCGTATGTCCTAGGGATTCGCCCTCCTAGGTACAACCTCCGTAGGTCTGATGTATAAGGATCCGCCAGAGCGCGCATGATCAGTGATCCCAGTTAGGATGTCCGCATCATTCTCCCATTCTTTAAAAGATCTCGGCGCTGACTCGTCTTTGTTGAACTCCAAAGGACCATCCGGCTTCCATGGGCTAAGGTCACGGATGTTGAATGCTGGTGAGATTTTACCAAGTCAATTCGGCAATGCTATATGGTAGGCATTGGCATTGACCTTCTTGGTGACCTTATATGGCCCGTATTTCCTAGGCCGAAGCTTGCTGCTTGCGGCGTTGGCGAGTCTCTCTTTGCCCAAATATACCATAACCTCATCCCGAACTTCAAACTGTAGGTCCCTGCGGTGCTCATCTGCCTTAGCTTTTAATTTCTGACTTCTCTCCTTAAGAGTCTCTCTCACCTCTTGGTGCATCTGTACATAATCCTTGGCTAGCTGGTTGACAGTCATGTTTCCTTTAGGAAGATGGGCTATATCAAGGACGTGATTCAGGGTCTTCGTGTATACAACCTCAAATGGGGTTCTCCCGGTTCCTGAATGTACAGAGCCGTTGTAGGCGAACTCAACTTGGGCTAAAACCACATCCCACATCCTGGGCTTATCCTTACATTTGCTGCGCAGTAAGTTTCCCAAAGTTCTATTGACCACTTCTGTCTGCCCGTCTGTTTGAGGGTGGGCGGTGGTACTAAACTTCAGAGACGTATCAAACAGAGCCAAAAGTGACTGAGGAACTTCGTATCACGATCTGAGACAATGCTCTTAGGTATGCCATGTAGCCTGACAATCTCTTTGAAAAATAGCTTAGCAGTCGCTGAGGCATCGTTAGTCTTGAGACATGGTATGAAGTGGGCCATCTTCGAAAATCGATCAACCACGACAAAGATGGAATCCATGCCTCTCTGAGTTCTGGGTAACCCTAGGACAAAATCCATGGACAGATCCTCCCATATGGTTTCCGGCACAGGCAAGCGTAGCTGTAAACCAGCATTTGTAGTGCGTCCCTTGGCGGTCTGGCAAATATAGCATCGTTCTACTAAGTAGGCAACGTCTCTCCTCATCCTAGGCCAGAAATAATGGGAACTCACTGCTTCATATGTCTTCATATATTTAGCTCCTACACAAAATATGTCGGTCAATAAAAAGTTATTGTCGGTGACATCACTGACATGGAAAATCACCTATTAAAAATGTCGGTGATGGAGGCGAGAATAGTTTGGCCACAAATGACCTACACATTCTGAAAATGAGTAGGTAAAATGTGTAGGAGATTTCCGACACAGAAATTATGTCGGTGTTCCGTCGGTGATACCGACCCAAATAATTCCATCGGTCCATTCCGTCGGTGATAACGTTTTTTCTTGTAGTGTCTTGGAAAGGGACCACTCTTTCCTTTACTAGCAGGCTGACGGTAATAAAATCAGCGTTAGCTGGAGCTCTGATACATTCTTTTATGGTCTACCGGTGGCCTGTTTCGCTCCTTACCAAGCTCAACAAAGCAACTCGAAACTTCCATTGGACGGGGAATCGGGAATCTCGAAAGCTGGTTGCTGTGTTGTGGTCTACTTGTGGTAAAAACATGGATGGCGGAGGCCTGGGTATTCTGTTGGGGTTTGGTGTCCTATAGACAATTGTTGCAGGATACAAACTTAATATAAATGAATTGTTCTTTATATCATTTGTTTTAATGAGATATATGTTTTATAACTATATAAAGGCAATCCCTTTAAGCACTAAATAAAGTCTAATAAAAGGAAATACGTAAGTTTGTTTAAAGTGATTATAAAGTGTTCATACAAGCATGAAGTGAGACAAAACTTTATCATAAACTAATAAACTTAAAACCACCCCAAGTCAAGTGATATGTTTAGGATTGATATATCACTGTTGAGACTTGTATGTAACAATGTCTTCTGTCCGACAGAAAACTGATCTCACAAGCTTCATATATATAGATATCTGGACAGTTACATAGATCCGATGAAACGTCGTTCATTAGGATTGGGGACCCGACTTGAGATAACAGGATGGATGGATTTATCCCTGTCACCTGTTCATCACATTGGTATTAATAGGTATAAGTAATCTTCAAACTCAAAGGATTGTTAATTAGTGATTCTGGATTATGGAATGTGATACTTTGACTCTGTTCAAACACGATCCATAACAGAGATGACTCTGGGGTGTGTGCGGGCAGGCGTTGGGTACCATAGGAAGTAATTGCAGGATAGTTAACATTGGATTGAGCATTTGTCACTCCTGATAAATGGGAGATACGTCCAAGGATCGCTTGTGGAAGACTTGACTCTAAATCCTTGCAAGGTGATAGCTTAAGACTTGAAATGCAGATTTCACTTAACCTATCTAATTGGAGTTAACTCGGCCTGTACAAGTAAAACGAACGTCTCGCTATATGTGACTTGACATTATCCATAGCCATAAGATTCTGTTCAAGGATGTAGTTGATGAAGGATCGAATTATACTGTAACTAATACGGAAAGGTCAACGACGGAATCAACCTGTCTTCTTATAACTCTGGGGGAATGTTTATGGTTCTGCCTATCACAGTCCTCGCACTCATTCCGTTATACAAAGATTAAAATTAACTTTGGGAAATTAATTTAATGGTTGTATACGGCTAGTAGTAATAAGAACCTAATGGGTCACACATAAGACTTGGAACGAAAAGAGGAATGAATATTAATTAATAGATGGAAGCCCAATATAAAGGCCCAAATAGAAAAAGGGGAAATACATGTATTATATATATATATATACATATGAGAATTAATTTATTTTAGTCATTTATGATTAGATTATAATTATTGAATAATTAAGTTAGAAGGTTTAAAATGGTTAAATGCTTCTAAATATTATTTTACCAAACAACCTAATGTCATCTTTATATTTAGATATAACTTTAGATAATATTTATGAAGTTTTATTTTAGAATAAAACTATAAAGAAGTTATCTAAAACTGTGGATAATATTTATGAAGTTTTATTTTAGAATAAAACTATAAAGAAGTTATCTAAAAACCATAGATAATATTTATGAAGTTTTATTTTAGAATAAAACTCAAAAGAAGTAACCTAGTTCTATCTAACTAAGGTTTTAGATACAAGAGGCTATATATATCCCCCCTTATAGGCATATTGGGTTAATCCGGAACAGAGAGAGAATTTCGACCAGTCTATTGTAGAAGAAGAAATTGCTCTGCTCGCTTCCATTCTATTGATTTCATCTCTTTCTCTTTATCCTTGATCTTGTGTTGACTTGTTAGAGGCAATCTATTTTGGTTGCTATTCATTGGTTGAGATTCTAACTTGTTTGATCTTATCTTTTGGTTTGTGCTCGTGAACTCGGAACTAGAGTTGAGGGCACTTCGCTAGCAACTGTAGATAGTTCTTCAAAAAGGTATTTCCTTCTATCCTTCCTTGTATGAAACAACGATTAACGGATCTTGGTTTAAGAAAATAGGTTACAATTTTTATATTTCCGCTGCCAAACATTTGCCTATTTTCCTTCAGTGGTATCAGAGCCGTCGTTAAATCCGTTATTTCATATATGAAAATTTAGAAGTTTTTCAATAGGATTGAATAAATATTTATGGTTAGGTTAATTGATAAATAAGTTTTGATTAATTAATCCTAAGGATAAATAAGTTTTAATTAATTGTTAATTAAAATAGATTATGCATATGTTCCTAATTATTTTGGTTGATAATCATGATAACGAAATCTATTAGTTTTATAGTTAGATTGATAAAATCAGTTTTATTAATTCTAAAGATAAAACGGAAATCTATAGTAGTTTTTCCTATTTTCTGAAAATCGTTTTAAAACCGTTTTAGAACTGATATATATATATATTTAAAATCGTTTTTATATTTAAATATATATGTTTCAGAAATTGATAGTTTTCTGTTTTGATTATCGAATGAAAATTTGTTTAAAAGTTTGTTTTACCAATTTGTAAATCAAAATGTTAAATGAATTAAAATCAAAATAAATGGCACGTGCATAATTAACGTTTTGTATGGTGATATTAATCTAAGGATTAATATAACAGATACGAAACTATTAGAAGTAAAATTGGATGAAAGTTAATTTGATAAGTTAATGTGATTAACATAAATATTACATAAGATAGTTATGTAATCAACCAATTAAATTTATTTAATTGAGTCTATGCATGTTTGGAGTTATGGACATATTTGGACCCTCTCTTTAGTCTTTTGGTATTTTTGAAATAGCGCCTGCGCGTCCTGCCTTTCTACTATCTATTGTAATTTCTCCTCTCATCTAATTCCCTTCAATTCAATTGAAGTTTTCTTTTAGTAGTATAGAAATTAATATGTAATTTCAAGGCGCCATGGAGAAGACGGAGGACCTAAAGAGAAATATGTAATAGTTAGTATTGTTGGTGTGCCCTAGTTCTTAGGCATTGGTTCATGTATATTGTATTATGCTTTTTGATTATTCTTGCATAGATACACTATTTGTGTTACATTAATAAAGGCATTAATCTAGTTCATTTATATCTTGTGCTATAATATGAATAGAGAATTCATTGATTGATAATCGTAAAACCATATCCCAAGTCCATTCTATCATGGGAATGATTAGGACCACAGACTTGTATATTCGACGACTGTATGGTAGTAATTGATACTAGCTATAGCACTTGATAAGTCAGTTGTGAATATGGGTACATGTTGTATACATGTGACTGGATCGATCCGCCCGAGAAAACTACGTGGTGGTTGTGTCATTAGTTTTCTTAAGTAGGTCTCTAACTATCTTCAGACCAGATTTCATTATAATATCAATATGGAATCCGGTTCACTTTGACATACGCCTAACAGGTCTGTAACAGGATGCTAAATACGGGTATGATTGGGTGAACAGGTGAACACGTTGGTATTGATATTGAAGTGATGGAATTACCACTCATGTAATAATGAGATGATATCACAGGCCACTTGATAAGTGAGATTGATAAGTGTGTGGCCACACCCTGATAAGTAGTTTACTTATCTGTTTCATCAATCTACTTTAGATCAAGAAATATCATAAACATCAGAGAGGATGACAGCCGCCATGCCTCTAGTTTATAATATCGATATCAAATGGTAAAAGAAGTTAAGAGATAACTACAGGGTCTCTGCATCTTTAGACTGCTGAAACTCTGTCTTGGTTAGGGACAGTAATGGTTTGCTAGAACCCACTTACTGTCTGTGGGCCGTGAGCCCACTGCTAACTAAGGACAGTCCCATAGGATCGTGCACATCGAACATCTGAGTTAGAACTTATAGAACGGTACATTGGAGAGATGAAATTAATTAATTGATTGACAGTAAAATGTCAAGATAATTAATTGGTGGTTAATTAATTGATTAATTGGTACTTTGTATCAAGGTAATTGATTAATGGTTTTAAGTGTTGGGTATTTAATTGATTAATTAGTTTACGGGATGTAATTAATTAATTTGTAAATTAATGAAATTGCATTCAGTGAATAATTAATTAGATTAATACGTCAATTTATTAATTAGTGTTATTCATTTAATTGGGGTAATTAAATTTAATCTAATCACAACTAATTGCATAGAATAAATATTATTGGTATTTATTTATGTAATTAGATTAGGATTGGATTAGTTTTGTAATTAACCAATTAACCCTAAACCAATTAGGTTTAGGAATACACTATATATATAAATTAAAACACTCTAAACCTAATCTAACCTACATATACATTCGGCCACAACAAAATTGAAAAGGAGGAGCACTGAAATTGGCGGGCCCAACTTCAATTGTGAAGATTTTCTTGGCTAATTACGAAATCTCTCCAGTTCTTCTTCGTTCTTCGGCTAGCACCGGTTCTGGCTCAATAGCTGTTCGTGCACCTGACTACGGAGATCTTACTACCTTGTGGATTCTTCAGCCGTCTCTAGAAGAGACAGTCCGGGTATGTTTATATCCTTAAACGGATCAAAAGGTTTTATTCAATCAATGGTTAACGGACAAAGATCGAACTCAAAGGGATTAGAAATAAATTTTAAACCGCAATTCCGCTGCGCTACAGTTGATTAACTGGCTATAATCCCTAACAGTGGTATCAGAGCCATGGTTTAGTCCGTTTTGATTGATTGAAATATTAATATGATTTGGTTTTATTATTTTTCCAAATCAAGTTTTTGAAATTTCCTATTAATTCCTCGTGTAGAAATTGTTCTAGGAAGTTTTCAATTTTATTTCTGTCTGTATTTTGTTGTGTTTGGTTCTGAAATTATTTTTTAGAATAATAAATTTTTTTAAAAAAAAATACAGCAGCAGTTTTATTTATACAGTATAAAAAAATAGTTTCGGACACGGTATAGCAGTCGCGGGACTGCTGTCTGCGAACAGCAGCCCCGCGGCTGCTGTTGGGCGGACAACAGCACTATTGCTGTCCGCGGACAGCAGCCCCGCCGCTGTCCCGGGTCCATTAAAAATTCAGAATTAGTCTAATTTTGGATTTAACGGGACTGATTTTAATCTTTAAAAATTTCACGGGTATTTTTAATAAAATCAGGACCCTAATACCGTTTAATTTATTAAACGTGTTTTGAATGAAAATTTATTGGTATTAAAACGTTTTTTTTATTGGCATGCATATTTAATTTTAATCGAATTGATAATTTGTGTAAAATTGAATATGGTTCGTTTCTGAAATTGGCCCAATAAACCGTGACACCGGTTTAAATTGGGAGGGCTAAATTTTGGATATGTGACGACCCTAAAATTCAGAGGGAGCAAAATTGTAATTTTGCATACAAATGGATGTTAACCGTTTGGGCCTTTATGGGCCTTAGTCACATATGGTAAAATTGGCGATTTCACCCTAAGTAACTTGACTTAACTTTATTAGATGATTTTGGAATGCCATGATCATGCATTATATTTGTATGTCTTACCGTGCAGCAATGTGTTATAGAGTTCTATGGGCCCTAAATTAAAGTCGGTTTGTAATTTAATTTATTTTGGGAAATATGGCCTGCGTGCCATTCTTTCATTAATGTAATTTTAGAATAAGTTCTATTCATAAAATTGTAATTGGTCGTGAAGAAGCCCAGATGGTCCAAGCCCATGGTGGGAGTCCAAGGAGACTTGAAGCAAGCCCGTGAAGATTAGATAGTATATCTGGTTTCACTAGGATGTATTATAAGGCCCATAGAGTCTCTATGTTTATTTTGATTATACAATTGCTTAGTATAACATGAAATATAAGTAGCAACGATCATCAGAACATCACCCGCGATAATTATATGTTAAAGCCGTATCACTTAATTAATCCGAAAAATGAAATATTGAGTCGCTTAAAAGTGCTTTCCAGATTCACACCTCTTCCTCCCAGGTAGTGCTACAGTGTATGACGTGCCCTAGCAGGTATGCTGTAGTAATTAGTGGGCCGTCGAGGGTTAGGATACTTCGGTATGGCTAACACGTGTATGGTGGTTGGACTCAACGTGGGTAGCATTAGCTCAGAGCAGGCCCTAAGCACAGATAGGCTAAGTGTCACAAAGCCCATCAAACCAAGAGTCCTTGCGGAGGATTGGATAGTTTATCCTACCAAATCGTCAATGGTCGACGGCGGAGCCCTAGCTCGGTCTATTATTGATGGATTGTGGATCTTGGTCAAGACAGCCAAATAAATATCACCAATAACAAATTAAAATGGATTATTAATTTGATCTTTGGCTTAAGCCCTTTATTCTAACTCTAATGTAATTTTTCCACGTAGATAAAAATCACCAAGTTACATAAAAGAAATAATGAATGCAACAAGCAACAACTCACTCAGACCACTCCTGGAAAAGGAAAAACTTTCAGGGATCTGTACTGATTGCTACCTTACCAGCCAACAAAGGGAACACACCTAAGGGAAAGGCCAAGTCCAAGTCCAAGGCGAACGCCCAAAAGGCCAAGTCAAAGACAAGGAAGGCGGCAGCTCCTAAAGGTAGGTTGGCCTTGGCTGATGATATCTGTCACGAGTGTAATGAGAAGGGACACTGGAAGAACACGTGTCCAAAGCTAAGGGAGAAACAGAAGGCTAAAGCTTCTGGTTCTGGCATTTATGTTGTTGAGATAAATCTGGCTATTTCTACATCTTGGGTTTTAGACACTGGATGTGGTACTCACATTTGTTCAAATGTGCAGGGACTGAGAAATAGGAGGTTGTTAGGATCTGGTGAAGTGGATCTTCGATTCGGCAATGGTGCTCGTGTAGAGGCCTTGGAGATCGGAGATTACACTTTAGAGATGCCTACTGGTTTAGTTTTAGAACTTAGAGATTGTTGTTTTGTACCTGCAATGCGCATGAATATTATCTCAGTTTCTATGTTGGATATTTTCGGTTTTAATTTTAATATTGGACGTGGTAGGATTTCTATACATCGTGGCAATATTGTTTATGGAACCGCATTTCTAGAAAATGGTTTGTATATCCTTGATCTAAAACGTAGTGAATCAATCTATAACATAAACGCTAAAAGGATTAAGACTAATGAACTAAATCCTACATATATCTGGCACTGTCGTCTTGGCCACATAAATGAGAAACGCATAACTAGGCTTTACTCTAGTGGAGCGCTAGGGTCATTCGACATGCAGTCTTATGACACGTGTGAATCTTGTTTAAGAGGGAAGATGACAAAGGCGCCTTTCACCAAAACTGGTGTAAGGTCCACAGAGCTATTGGAACTGATACACTCAGATGTATGTGGTCCAATGAGCATTAGTGCTAAATCTGGTTTTCTGTACTTTGTTACCTTAACAGATGACTATAGTCGGTATGGGTATGTGTATCTGATGAAACATAAATTTGAAACTCTTTTGAGATTCAAAGATTTTAAAAATGAAGTAGAAAATCAACTTGGCAAGAAAGTAAAAGTGCTCCGGTCTGATAGAGTGGGTGAATACTTGAGCCAAGAGTTTGTCTCATTCTTGAGAGAGTGTGGAATTATATCCCAACTCACTCCTCCTGGTACACCCCAATGGAATGGAGTGTCAGAAAGGAGGAATAGGACCCTGCTCGACATGGTCCGCTCAATGATGAGTCAAGCTTCTCTCCCTATCTCCTTTTGGGGATTTGCTTTGGAAACTGCTGCTCATATAATTAACAATACACCGAGCAAGGCAATTAAAGGAACACCATATGAATTATGGACAGGCCGAAAGCCCAACGTTTCCTTCATGAAGATTTGGGGCTGTGATGCACATGTCAAGAAATTGATGAGTGGCAAACTAGAGTCCAAATCTGTCAAATGCCAGTTCGTGGGTTACCCTAAGGAAACTAAGGGTTATTACTTCTACAACCCAGCCGAGAATAAAACATCCGTGGCTAGGTTTGCAGTCTTTTTGGAAAAGGAATTCCTTTCCAAAGTAGACAGTGGGAGCAATATTGATCTCGCTGAGATTCAAGACTCACTGAATCCTACAGCAGATGCTGAGGATGCTCAGGTAACTGATTTAGGTCCTCAAGAAAATTGAGGAGGCTGAACCAGTTACACAGGAACCTAGAAGGTCTGATAGGACACGTCATCAACCCGAAAGGTACGGTTTTGTCGTGACCGATGATGGGGACATAATGGTCGATGACCAGGATGAGCCCAAGACTTATCAAGAGGCTATTGAAAGCCCACAATCAGATCAATGGCGTAAAGCTATGGAGGCTGAAATGCAGTCTATGCGTGATAACCAAGTGTGGAACTTGGTGGATCCACCTCCGGGTGTTAAAACAATTGGCTGCAAATGGTGTTTCAAATTAAAAGCCGATAACACCTTCAAGGGGCGACTGGTGGCAAAAGGTTATAGACAAATCCAAGGAATTGACTATGATGAAACCTTTTCACCAGTTGCTATGTTCAAATCCATTAGGATAGTACTGGCCATAGCTGCATGGTATAACTATAAGACATGGCAGATGGATGTTAAAACTGCTTTCTTGAATGGGAAGTTACTGGAGGATGTCTACATGACACAACCAGAGGGTTTTATCGATCCGAAGTATCCTAACCGAGTATGTAAGCTTCAAAGATCCATTTATGGATTGAAGCAAGCATCTAGGTCTTGGAATCAGAGATTCAATGAAGCCATAACTGAATATGGTTTCATGCAGAATCCTGATGAACCCTGTGTGTATATGAAATTCAGTGGGAGCATATCCACTTTCCTGATATTGTATGTTGATGACATACTGCTCATTGGAGGCGATATACCAACACTGCAAGGCGTGAAGCAGTGGTTGAGTAAATGCTTCGCAATGAAAGACTTAGGAGAAGCCGAAACGATCTTAGGGATCAGGATCTACAGAGATAGATCCAACAGACTTCTAGGCTTGAGTCAGGCAACGTACATAGACAAAGTTCTTAGAAGATTCAGCATGGACCAGGCTAAGAAAGGATTCATGCCTATGCGCCATGGGTTGAAACTTGGTAAGAAAGATTGTCCTCAGACAAAGCAGGACACAGAGAATATGGAAAAGGTCCCATATGCGTCAGCTATAGGATCCATCATGTACTCTATGTTATGTACAAGGCTAGATGTTGCATTTGCACTTAGCATGACTAGCCGGTACCAGTCAGATCCCAGCGAGGAGCACTGGAAGGCAGTTAAGGCTATCGTAAAGTACCTTAAACGTACCAAGGATCTTTTTTTAGTTTTTGGTGGGCAAGAGGAGCTGGCAGTATCAGGTTACACTGATGCAAGTTTCGAGACTGATGAGGACCAGAAACAATCACAGTCTGGTTATGTTTTTCTCCTGAATGGCGGTGCCATTAGTTGGAGATCCTCAAAGCAGCCTACCATTGCCGATTCTACAACGGAAGCTGAGTACATAGCTGTATGTGATGCTGCAAACGAAGCAGTTTGGATCAAGAAGTTCATAACTGACTTAGGTGTAGTTCCTACTATCCTAGGTGCAGTTGATGTTTTCTGTGATAACAACGGTGCCATAGCACAAGCACTCGAGCCCCGATCACACAAGAGATCCAAACATGTACTTAGAAAGTTTCACCTCATCCGGGAGATCCAGGCGAGAGGTGACATTACATTACAGAGAGTTGACACCGAGAACAATGTCGCAGATCCGTTTACCAAGGCACTTGCACAGCGCCTACATGATGGTCATACTAAATCTATAGGGATTAGGGCAATGCCTGCTCGGAACTAGTCCAAGTGGGAGACTGTTGGTGTGCCCTAGTTCTTAGGCATTGGTTAATGTATATTGTATTATGCTTTTTGATTATTCTTGCATAGATACACTATTTGTGTTACATTAATAAAGGCATTAATCTAGTTCATTTATATCTTGTGCTATAATATGAATAGAGAATCCATTGATTGATAATCGTAAAACCATATCCCAAGTCCATTCTATCATGGGAATGATTAGGACCACAGACTTGTATATTCGACGACTGTATGGTAGTAATTGATACTAGCTATAGCACTTGATAAGTCAGTTGTGAATATGGGTACATGTTGTATACATGTGACTGGATCGATCCGCCCGAGAAAACTACGTGGTGGTTGTGTCATTAGTTTTCTTAAGTAGGTCTCTAACTATCTTCAGACCAGATTTCATTATAATATCAATATGGAATCCGGTTCACTTTGACATACGCCTAACAGGTCTGTAACAGGATGCTAAATATGGGTATGATTGGGTGAACAAGTGAACACGTTGGTATTGATATTGAAGTGATGGAATTACCACTCATGTAATAATGAGATGATATCACAGGCCACTTGATAAGTGAGATTGATAAGTGTGTGGCCACACCCTGATAAGTAGTTTACTTATCTGTTTCATCAATCTACTTTAGATCAAGAAATATCATAAACATCAGAGAGGATGACAGCCGCCATGCCTCTAGTTTATAATATCGATATCAAATGGTAAAAGAAGTTAAGAGATAACTACAGGGTCTCTGCATCTTTAGACTGCTAAAACTCTGTCTTAGTTAGGGACAGTAATGGTTTGCTAGAACCCACTTACTGTCTGTGGGCCGTGAGCCCACTGCTAACTAAGGACAGTCCCATAGGATCGTGCACATCGAACATCTGAGTTAGAACTTATAGAACGGTACATTGGAGAGATGAAATTAATTAATTGATTGACAGTAAAATGTCAAGGTAATTAATTGGTGGTTAATTAATTGATTAATTGGTACTTTGTATCAAGGTAATTGATTAATGGTTTTAAGTGTTGGGTATTTAATTTGTAAATTAATGAAATTGCATTCAGTGAATAATTAATTAGATTAATACGTCAATTTATTAATTAGTGTTATTCATTTAATTGGGGTAATTAAATTTAATCTAATCACAACTAATTGCATAGAATAAATATTATTGGTATTTATTTATGTAATTAGATTAGGATTGGATTAGTTTTGTAATTAACCAATTAACCCTAAACCAATTAGGTTTAGGAATACACTATATATATAAATTAAAACACTCTAAACCTAATCTAACCTACATATACATTCGGCCACAACAAAATTGAAAAGGAGGAGCACTGAAATTGGCGGCCCCAACTTCAATTGTGAAGATTTTCTTGGCTAATTACGAAATCTCTCCAGTTCTTCTTCGTTCTTCGGCTAGCACCGGTTCTGGCTCAATAGCTGTTCGTGCACCTGACTACGGAGATCTTACTACCTTGTGGATTCTTCAGCCGTCTCTAGAAGAGACAGTCCGGGTATGTTTATATCCTTAAACGGATCAA
Organism: Euphorbia lathyris; assembly: GCF_963576675.1. Taxonomy (NCBI): domain Eukaryota; kingdom Viridiplantae; phylum Streptophyta; class Magnoliopsida; order Malpighiales; family Euphorbiaceae; genus Euphorbia; species Euphorbia lathyris. The sequence continues at coordinate 3,609,733 of NC_088915.1, read as the reverse complement.
AAGGTTTTATTCAATCAATGGTTAACGGACAAAGATCGAACTCAAAGGGATTAGAAATAAATTTTAAACCGCAATTCCGCTGCGCTACAGTTGATTAACTGGCTATAATCCTTAACAAGTATTTCCTTAGGTTTGGCCTTTTATTCCGTCTCTGGCTCGACGGAATAATTTAGATGATATGTCCATAACGCCAATGTATGTATGTATGTGTGTCTGATGTATGCTAAAGCAAATCAAGACTAAGTTAGATTATGAGACTTAAATAAAAATCCCTCATTAAAAAGTTAAGTAAATAAGCAAGTTATTAGAATCGGTTGCCCCTCCCTAATATTATAATTCAGCCGGCAGTACTGGGGGCCTTTGGGTTGTTGGCTAAAGTCAAGCTCGGGGTCTTATGGGGTAATACTTAAATTAGATTATGATAATAGGATGGGCAAACTCATGTTGTCATAAACTAATGGGCAAAATGGTTGGGATTAATATGAATGACATATTAGTTACTAATGTGGTTAGTAACCCAATAACCTAGGAATCACATTCGAGATGTGATTGATTGCATGAATCTACCTAACAAATGGGACTAGCTTGTTGGCCAAAGTCAAGGCGAAATCTCAGGAGTTAGGATCCTAGCTCACTAAAGGATTTGTGAAATTCTTCGAATTAATATGGAGGGTTATTAATTTGGCAAAATAGTGGGAGCAATCTGAAATAAATTAAAAGGCCTATAATTTTAGATTGTGATACTTTAAAGCAAATGAATGACATACGTCTACTCTTTCTCACTCTCAAGTTTAATTAAACACTCTTAAAATCATGACTAACACCAATCCGCAAAATATACTTACCGATAACAAGTTGAATAGTTCAAACTTCACCGACTGGTTTCGTAACCTCAAAATCGTTTTGAAGTTCGATAAAATAGGGTATGTATTTGATACATCGATACCCCCTATCCCTGAGGATGATGCTCCCAATCGATGCTTATCAGAAGCACAAGGCTGATGCCGATCATGTCGGATGCATCATACTTGCATCGATGACATCGGAATTACAAAGGCAACTATGCATGTTCCATCATCATGCACCTAAAGGAACTGTTTGGGAAACAGACCAGGTGCGAACGCTACGAGATATCCAAGTTGCTATATCGTTGCAAGATGCAAGAGGGCACATCTATAATGACACATTGTGTCAAGATGATTGGCTACATTACCAAATTTTCTAGTATTGGATTCGCGATGGATAACGAACTAAGTGTAGACTTAATTCTTCAATCCCTCCCAAAGAGTTATTCATAGTTCATCATGAACTATCAGATGAATAACTTGCAAACCTCTCTTGAAGAACTTGCAAATATGCTCAAGTCAGTTGAGCCCAATATTTAGAAAGACAAGGCTATACCGGCTCTTGTCATAGAGGGATCAAAGAAGAGGAAAGGGAATTCTCCCAATCCTAAACATCCCAAGAAATGTAAGAAAGCCATGCCCACTAAAGTTAAGGGAAAGGAAGTGAAGAAGCCCAAAAGAAAGTGCCACTATTATGGTGACGTGGGGAATTGGAAGAGAAATTGTTCTTTGTACCGAGCTACCCTCCAGAAGGGAAAAGCCGGTACTCCAACGTCTGGTATGTTCTATAAAGAACAAACATTGCAATGTTTATAGAGATTCGATTTTCTATTTCTCAGGAATATCACAAAATGGGATTTATGTGTTGATTTCTGTTTTCGCAATTGATACCAAAAGACATAAGCTAGATAATTCAACTTACTTGTGGCATTGTCATATAAACAAGAGACGCATGCTAAAGCTACATTCAGATGGGCTTATAGATCCAATTGATCCTGAATCATTGGAAACATGCGAATCATGTTTAAAAGGTAAAATGACAAAGACACCCTTTAGCAATAAAGGTGAGCGTGTATCAGACACTCTAGGACTTATTCATTCAGATGTATGCGGTCCTATGTCAGTCCAAGAAAGAGGAGGATTCAGATTCTTCATAAGCTTCATAGATGACCATACTCGATATGGTTACATCTACTTGATGAGGCACAAATCAGAAGCTTTTGACAAGTTCAAATGCTTCAAGAATGAAGTGGAAAATCAATTAGGAAAGAAAATAAAGACGCTTTGATCCAATCGAGGTGGCGAATATCTTTCAGATGATTTTCTGAATTATCTAACTGAATGTGGGATATGCTCACAATGGACACCTCCCTATACACCACAACACAATGGTGTACCCGAGAGGAGATACCGTACCCATTTAGATATGGTACGATCCATGATGAGCATCGCCTTACTTCCAAAGATGTTCTGGGGCTATGCCTTAGAAACCGCCCTCTTCACCCTGAACCGAGTACTAACTAAATCCGCTTGTTCCACACCATATGAATTGTTCGTTGGTAGGAAACCCGTGTTCTCATTTATGAGAGTATGGGGTTGTTCAGCGTATGTCAAACGCATTGCGTCCGACAAACTAGATTCTAAATCTGATAAATGTTTCTTCATTGGATACCCTAAGGAAACTATGGGATATTACTTCTATCATCCAGATGATCAGAAAGTAATCGTATCCAAGCACGCAACCTTCTTAGAGAAAGAGTTTCTCGAAGAAACACAAAAGGGAAACGTGATTGAACTCGACGAAGTTCAAAAGGAAGAAACACCGACTGAAACAACTGAAGCGGTTGAGGTACCCGAAGAAGTCCCATTAAATGAGACTCTAGTGGCACCTATTCGTAGATCACAAAGAGTTCGTGAACTCCCAGTTAGATATGGTTTTCTAGTGGGAGATGATAACGAGGTTCCCGTGTTTGACGATGAACCCGAAAACTACGAAGAGGCTCTTACTAGTCCAGATTCTAAAGCATGGCTTGAGGCCATGGATTCTGAAATGGATTCCATGTATACTAACCAAGTGTGGACTTTGGTTGATCCACCCGAAGGGATAATTCCTATTGGGTGCAGGTGGATCTTCAAAAAGAAGACTGACATGGATGGAAAGGTTAGCACCTACAAGGCTAGGCTGGTAGCGAAAGGATATCGTCAGAAACAAGGTGTTGATTATGACAAAACCTTCTCTCCTGTTGCTATGTCCAAATCAATCAGAATCATGCTTGTTATTTCCGCTCACTACGATTATGAGATTTGGCAAATGGATGTGAAAACAGCTTTCCTAAATGGAAACCTGCTTGAGGATGTATACATGATGCAGCCTGAAGGTTTCATATCAAAGGATGCAAATAAAGTTTGCAAACTTCAGAGATCCATTTATGGACTCAAGCAAGCGTCTAGAAGCTGGAATAAGCGTTTTGACGAAACCATAAAACAATTTGGTTTTGAACAAAATTGCGAAGAAGCTTGCATTTACAAGAAAGCAAGTGGGAGCTCTATAGCATTTCTCATACTATATGTGGACGATATACTGTTAATGGGAAATGACATTGCTCTATTACAGTCGGTAAAAGTATGGTTATCCGGTAACTTCTCAATGAAAGACCTTGGTGAAGCATCTTATATACTTGGTATAAAGATCTATAGAGATAGATCGAGAAGACTGCTTGGTCTTTCACAGGCTACATACATTGAAAAGGTGCTAAATCGGTTTAGCATGCTTGAATCGAAACGAGGTAACTTACCCATGCTACATGGAATAAAGTTAAACAATCATCAATGTCCTAAAACTGATGATGACAAACGACGCATGGCTGTAGTCCCGTACGCCAGTGCGATCGGTTCGATTATGTATGCTATGCTATGCACTAGACCTGATGTAGCGTTCGCGTTATCTGTAACGAGTCGTTACCAAGGGAATCCGGGAGACGAGCATTGGATTGCCATCAAGAACATTCTTAAGTACTTGAGAAGGACTAAAGATATGTTCCTAGTGTACGGAGAAGGAGATCTGAAAATTGAAGAGTTTTCAGACGCTAGTCATCTCACAGATGAGAATGATTTTAAATCCCAATCAGGATACCTGTTTATCTTGAATGGGGGCGCGGTCAGTTGGAAAAGTTCCAAGCAGGGAAGCGTAGCTTTCTCTATGATCGAGTCAGAGTACATCGCTGCTGCGGAAGCAGCAAAGGAAGCAGTTTGGATTAGAAAGTTCATTACAGAACTAGGTGTGGTGCCTGACATTGTCAATCCCATTACTCTGTACTGTGATAACAATGGAGCCATTGCGCAAGCAAAGGAACCACGGTCTCATAATGCATCCAAGCACTACCTAAAGTGATACCACATCATAAGAGAGATTGTGGCTAGAGGAGATGTGAGAATAGAAAGAGTACCTACAGAGGACAACGTTGCAGATCCGTTGACAAAGCCTTTAACCCAGAAAGTACATGATCATCATTTAGCTTCTACTGGGATAAGTTTTAGAAACAATTGGCTTTAGTCCAAGTGGGAGTATGTTGGGGTTTAGTGTCCTATAGACAATTGTTGCAGGATACAAACTTAATATAAATGAATTGTTCTTTATATCATTTGTTTTAATGAGATATATGTTTTATAACTATATAAAGGCAATCCCTTTAAGCACTAAATAAAGTCTAATAAAAGGAAATCCGTAAGTTTGTTTAAAGTGATTATAAAGTGTTCATACAAGCATGAAGTGAGACAAAACTTTATAATAAACTAATAAACTTAAAACCACCCCAAGTCAAGTGATATGTTTAGGATTGATATATCACTGTTGAGACTTGTATGTAACAATGTCTTCTGTCCGATAGAAAGCTGATCTCACAAGCTTCATATATATAGATATCTGGACAGTTACATAGATCCGATGAAACGTTGTTCATTAGGATTGGGGACCCGACTTGAGATAACAGGATGGATGGATTTATCCCTGTCACCTGTTCATCACATTGGTATTAATAGGTATAAGTAATCCTCAGACTCAAAGGATTGTTAATTAGTGATTCTGGATTTTGGAATGTGATACTTTGACTCTATTCAAACACGATCCATAACAGAGATGACTTTGGGGTGTGTGCGGGCAGGCGTTGGGTACCATAGGAAGTAATTGCAGGATAGTTAACATTGGATTGAGCATTTGTCACTCCTGATAAATGGGAGATATGTCCAAGGATCGCTTGTGGAAGACTTGACTCTAAATCCTTGCAAGGTGATAGCTTAAGACTTGAAATGCAGATTTCACTTAACCTATCTAAACTCGGCCTGTACAAGTAAAACGAACGTCTCGCTATATATGACTTGACATTATCCATAGTCATAAGATTCTGTTCAAGGATGTAGTTGATGAATGATCGAATTATACTGTAACTAATACGGAAAGGTCAACGACGGAATCAACCTGTCTTCTTATAACTCTGGGGGAATGTTTACGGTTCTCCCTATCACAGTCCTCGCACTCATTCCGTTATACAAAGATTAAAATTAACTTTGGGAAATTAATTTAATGGTTGTATACGGCTAGTAGTAATAAGAACCTAATGGGTCACATATAAGACTTAGAACCAAAAGAGGAATGGATGTTAATTAATAGATGGAAGCCCAATATAAAGGCCCAAATAGAAAAAGGGGAAATACATGCATTATATATATACACATATGAGAATTAATTTATTTTAGTCAATTATGATTAGATTATAATTATTGAATAATTAAGTTAGAAGGTTTAAAATGGTTAAATGCTTCTAAATATTATTTTACCAAACAACCTAATGTTATCTTTATATTTAGATATAACTTTAGATAATATTTATGAAGTTTTATTTTAGAATAAAACTATAAAGAAGTTATCTAAAACTGTGGATAATATTTATGAAGTTTTATTTTAGAATAAAACTATAAAGAAGTTATCTAAAAACCATAGATAATATTTATGAAGTTTTATTTTAGAATAAAACTCAAAAGAAGTAACCTAATTCTATCTAACTAAGGTTTTAGATACAAGAGGCTATATATATCCCCCCTTATAGGTATATTGGGTTAATCCGGAATAGAGAGAGAATTTCGACCAGTCTATTGTAGAAGAAGAAATTGCTCCGCTCGCTTCCATTCTATTGATTTCATCTCTTTCTCTTTATCCTTGATCTTGTGTTGACTTGTTAGAGGCAATCTATTTTGGTTGTTATTCATTGGTTGAGATTCTAACTTGTTTGATCTTGTCTTTTGGTTTGTGCTCGTGAACTCGGAACTAGAGTTGAGGGCACTTCGCTAGCAACTGTAGGTAGTTCTTCAAAAAGGTATTTCCTTCTATCCTTCCTTGTATGAAATAACGATTAACGGATCTTGGTTTAAGGAAATAGGTTAAAATTTTTATATTTCCGCTGCCAAACATTTGCCTATTTTCCTTCATATTCAACAGTTCCATCTTTTCAATTTAGCCTTGCTAGGCAAAATGTGCTGGGAATTGGTGCAAGGAGATTCCTTTGTGATTAATCTTCTGAAACAATGCTTCTTATATGGTTCAGGTCAGCCTCAGAGCTATCTGGTCAACTCCTCTGTTTGGATCTCTTGCAAGGCCTGTTTTCTGATTATCAAAAGCCAAGTGAAATGGTGGATTGGTAATCTCTCTTCCCTCAATTTTTGGACAGATGAATGGATCCTACCTTCGGTGGCGGATCAACTGAACCTGCTTGCAAAACAGTAAACAGGTATGTATAACTGTGTTAATGACTTCCTTGTTGGGGACCTTTGGGTCAATATTGATTTTTTGCCAATCAGGATCCGGGAAAATATAACTCAGGTTCATCGGGATTTGGATGAATCAGACATTTGTATATGAAAGCCTTTTGTTACATGGCGCTTCACGGTGAAGCAATTCTTTGATAATCCTTCACCTCATGCACCGACGGTTCCCTGGGCTTGGTTCATCTGGAAAAATTTTATCCCTCCTTCGAGATCAGTTTGCTATTGGAAAATCCTACACGGTAAAATGGCGGCCCACGACGTTCTGATAAAATATGGTTTCTGCTGCGTTTCCAGATGCATCCTTTGCAAGGGTAGCATGGAATCAATTGACCACCTTTTCATAGTTTAGCCATTTGCTTCCACTTTGTGGACTTTTATTAGTAACTGGTTCAGGACGATTATCATCCCGACAGCCGACTTTAATGCATTCTTTGGACGATTATCATCCCCCTGTAAAATCATCGAATGCGGCGTGCTCTCTCTGCTAACTGGTCTTTGTCTGTTGTAACTTGTCCTTGGTTAATCTGGTAAATTCAGAATAAATCTGTGTTCGAAGATGAACTCCCTTCAATCCAAAATTCAGTCTTTAAGCTCAGATCTCACCTGTAGGAGTTAGAGTTTGTTGCCAGAAGCCGTCCGCAGATGCGCCTCCGTTAAGAAGGCTCACTAAGGGATAAGTGTACCCTGTCGTTATCAAGTAATAAAATCTGGACAAGTCCAGGTATCGAATCCACAGGATTTATTTACCACAAGTATCGAGCTACTTGGTCTCAGGTGTTATCTAGGCTGTGTGGGTTTTGAGTTTGTTTTGTTAAGTTAATCTACTTCTAGTTGAATTATGCTACTCCTAGCTAAGTTATACTAATTCGACCTAAGTTATTTTACTCCTAATTAAGTTAAACTACTCCTAGGTGATCTTTCACTAATGCAATTACCCGAAGGAGCATGGTATGAACGATAGGTGCCCGCTATGGTTACTTTGTTTTTTACAAAGTACCGTTACTTGGTGTGGTTTTCACCATTGAATGATGGAGTAGAAAATTAAATCCAATGGTGAAAACCACACCAAGTAACGGAACTTTGTAAAAAGGAAAGTAACCATAGCGGACACCATGAACGATAATAATGAAGATAGATTATTAGGTCAATAGATTAAAAACCTAATCTAATTCACTTGTATTCAAGGCGATTAACCCTACTTACCATCCTGAAGTCTCTAGTGCGTGATTCCTTTGTAAGGCCAAAACTAGGTCTAAGGCTCAGCAATTTGGGCTTAATCAACTAAGAGATCGTCAATCTCCTAGGCTCTGACTAAGTCAGATTCAGCTCGCAATATGTGCCTACAAAATTTTGAGGCTTTTGAAAAAGTTAAACCAATTGAATAAAGCGTAAGACAAAGATTAAACAAATAATCATAGAACAAAATAAGAGCTAAAATATTATTAAAGGAGAAGAATATTGTCACATGATACAATTAGCCTAGGATTCATAGACTATATCAAAGGGTACAAACATGGTAAGATAAAAGGTGATAAGAAAATCCCTTTCAAGGAACCTGTCTACCCTGCAGTCGGCTTCCTAGGTCTTAAGGATGGACCATGAATAATCCTCGATGGACTGAGCTTCGGAGCTTCGGAGCTTCTTCAATGGAGGTTGAAGGAGATGGAGGAGGTGGAGAGGATTCGTCAAGGGGGAAAATCTAAGGTAATTTATAATAATGAAAGATGTCTAATTTACAATTAGAAATTCCTATTTATAGACGCGGTTCGGGCCCTCTTTCTGACCTAATTCATATCCTTTTGCATGTGGGAAGTCGTGGGGTCAATCGTGTCTTCGTGGGGCCGGGAATCAATCTTTTAACTGATTCCCGCAGGGCAGCTCGCCGAGCTGGCCTCCAGCTCAGCGAGTTGGCCTCCAAAGGCCAGCTCGGCCGAGCTGACATAGCTAGCTCACCGAGTTGGCCCTTTAAGGGCCTGCTCGACAGGCTGACAGTGCCAGCTCACCGATCTAGCCCCAAAAAGGCCATTTCGACGAGCGGGAGTGCCCAGAACTCCTTGCGCGACTGTTGGATGCCCCAAAATGCAACTTTCATCCGAACTCGTTCCTGTTTTTGCCTGCACATGCACGGAAACTCCAAATTACATTAGTCCCGAGGCTAAATTGACCCGCCAATTGCTTATTTCGAGTAAACACTCTGTTTGGTGCGACTTTTGGCGGATCAATTTAGCTATAAAAGGTAATTGAATTTTAATGCACATGCTATTTTGGCCATATTTGCCAAAAACTTGATGCGCCTCCATTAAGAAGGCTCACTAAGGGATAAGTGTACCCCGTCGTTATCAAGTAATAAAATCTGGACAAGTCCAGGTATCGAATCCACAGGATTTATTTACCACAAGTATCGAGCTACTTGGTCTCAGGTGTTATCTAGGCTGTGTGGGTTTTGAGTTTGTTTTGTTAAGTTAATCTACTCCTAGTTGAATTATGCTACTCCTAGCTAAGTTATACTAATTCGACCTAAGTTATTCTACTCCTACTTAAGTTATTCTACTCTTAATTAAGTTAAACTACTCCTAGGTGATCTTTCACTATTGCAATTACCCGAAGGAACATGGTATGAACGATAATAATGAAGATAGATTATTAGGTCAATAGATTAAAAACCTAATCTAAGTCACTTGTATTCAAGGCGATTAACCGTACTTAGCCTCCTGAAGTCTCTAGTGCATGATTCCCTTGTAAGGCCGAAACTAGGTCTAACGCTCAGCAATTTGGGCTTAATCAACTAAGAGGTCGTCAATCTCCTAGGCTCTAACTAGGTCAGATTCAGCTCGCAATATGTACCAACAAAATTTTGGGGCTTTTGAATGAGTTAAACCAATTGAATAAAGCATAAGACAAAGATTAAACAAGTAATCATAGAACAAAATAAGAGCTAAAATATTATTAAAGGCGAAGAATATTGTCACAGGATACAATTAGCCTAGGATTCATAGACTGTATCAAAGGGTACAAACATGGTAAGATAAAAGGTGATAAGAAAATCCCTTTCAGGGAACCTGTCTACCCTACAGCCGGCTTCCTAGGTCTTAAAGATGGACCTTGAATAATCCTCGATGGATTGAGCTTCGGAGCTTCGGAGCTTCTTCAATGGAGGTTGAAGGAGATGGAGGAGGTGGAGAGGATTCTTCAAGGTTGAAAAGCTAAGGTAATTTACAATAATGAAAGATGTCTAATTTACAATTGGAAATTTCTATTTATAGACGTGGTCCGGGCCCTCTTTCTCACCTAATTTGTATCCTTTTGCAGGTGGAAAGTCGTCGGGTCAATCGTGTCATCGTGGGGCCGGGAATCAGTCTTTTGACTGATTCCCGCAAGGCAGCTCGCTGAGCTGGCCTACGAAGGCCAGCTCGCCCGAGCAGGCCCCTGAGGGCTTGCTAGGCGAGCTGGGCTCTAGGGACCAGCTCGGCCGAGCTGGCCCCTTAAGGGCCTGCTCGATAGGCTGGCAGTGCTAGCTCACCGATCTAGCCCCAAAAACGCCTTGCACGACTGTTGGATGCCCCAAAACGCAAATTTCATCCGAACTCGTTCCTGTTTTAGCCTGCACATGCACGGAAACTCCAAATAACATTAGTCCCGAGGCTAAATTGACTCGCCAATCGCTTATTTCCAGTAAACACTCCATTTGGTGCGACTTTTGGCGGATCAATTACCTATAAAAGGTAATGGAATTTTAACGCACATGCTATTTTGGCCATATTTGCCTAAAATAACCAGAAAACGAGCCTAAACAACGAAAAGTAAATAAAACATTTCCAATTTACAACACAAAAGCATATAAATGCGAGAATTGCTCTCTTATTCATGAAATAACGCTAAAAACCGTCCTAAAATCGTACCTAAAGATAGGGTTTTTTAACCCCTATCATCCGCCGCCTGCTCCGGATTATAAACTGGTGCGCTAGATTCCGCCGGGTTCGAAATGGATTAAAGTGAAACCGACGGGTCTGCTGAAGGAGCGCCGGGTCCAGCGGGTGCAGGGGGGATTTTTAGAAATGGGAGAGGCTTTGCTCGAGGGTGTTTTGCTTTTCCGATACCAGACAACTTTGCACACCTTGCGGAACTAAGAGCTGTTATTTTCGCCATTGAGATAGCTTGAGAGAAATAATGGTTTCATTTATGGATCGAATCAGATTCAAGCATGGTGGTTCACTTGCTCCGCCAACGCTCTTCGGTGGTGCCTTGGGAAATAAAGAACAGATAAATAAAGAACTGGTCTCAAGTGGGAAACCACTAGTATCGTAAAAATAGGCTAGGATATTGGGAAGTGGGTTGCAAATTATTGTATTTAATCCCTTGGGCTTTTCTAGAGAGGATATCTGAATTTTGAATTATAAATTTCTTATTGTGGTTTGTTCTTACCCGAAATAGAACTCAATTTCATTGATTGAAAATCATCTCCTGATTGGGACCTAACATTGGTATCAAAGCGAGGTTTTCATGGCGAGCAACAAAGAGAGAATAGAGAATTTAGAGAAAGAAATCCGTAGTCTTCATGACAGTTTCACCAAAATAGAATTGGGAATTGCAGACAAGATGACTAAGATTGAAGAAGCCATCAGCAAGATGTCAGGATCGTATGGGCCAAATCATACTAGTGAAGGTAGCAACAATTCCAGGCACTCTGAAAATCGACACGTGACGGGTGAGGAGGAAAACAAGAAGACTTTTAGAGGAGGAAAACCGATGTTTTCTTCACAACTAGCCAAACTCAAATTTCCTAGGTTTGCTGGGGAGGATCCGACTGTCTGGTGTACACGAGTCGAACAATTCTTTGACTACCAACTGACCACCGAGGCTCAAAAGGTACCGTTAGCATCGTTTCACCTAGAGGGTGAAGCTAGTGAATGGTGGCAGTCTCTAAAAAGAACGTACAAAGAAGAGAGCATGGAGATATCATGGGCCATTTTTTTTGGAGGAGTTGTGGGCCAGGTTTGGTCCAACGAATTGTGAGGATTTTGATGAAGCTTTATCCAGGGTGAAGCAGATAGGGTCCTTGCATGAATACCAAAAAGAGTTTGAACGCCTCAGGAACCGAGTACAAGGATGGACTCAAAAGGCACTGATATAATTAGTGGAATGGTTTTTGTGTTTTAAAGTTAGAGTTTGATGCAATGAAACTAATTTTGTTCTAAATTAGTAAATGAATATGTTGTTCTAGACATGTGCACCTAGTGAAATTCAATTTCCAATTCCAAATGATTATTTGGAGTTTCTCATATTTGGAGTTTGCCCTCGAATTCCATTACTTGCCAACTAAGAGTAGTTTAAGCTTCCCTATAACTTCGTCGCCAGATTAAAGAAAATTAGGGATAAGATATGTTTTTTTCCTGCCACTAGCTCCACCCTTTCTTAACTCTAGCTTTCCACGGGTGGGACTCAATCAAACTGTTCTTCTAGAAACAATGGGATACTCACAACACCAAAGAAATCTTATTTTTGGATTTAGTTTCAGACAAATCAATCTACTTAATCTTATAATTAATAAATTTTAATAACTTTTTTAATTGCAATATCCTTTCAAAAATCAAGCACAAACATAGTATGCATATCATGTGATTTTATTTTGTTTAATCCATTATTTTTCTCAATTAAGTACTTATAAGCCTAACTCCTTCCAAAGTCGTTGAAAAAAATAATGATTTTGTCCTTATCTTATAAAACAAGTTAATTTTGTCCATTCATAATTTTTTTGTGATTTTTATTTTGATAATAGAAAATTGGATTTAATTTTATCATTTTCAAAATAATTTCGAATAAAACGTGCCCACGGAATTTATTAGAAAATGATAAAATTGAACCAATATTTTACGGCAAGGATAAAAATTAATGAGATGGAGAATCCCAATAACCTGAAGATTAAAAGTGAGGTTTTCCTAAAAATAAATTTGATCCAAATTAAAATTAAATATGACTCGACAACACCACACGTAATCGATACTATCCCGATTAGGTTAATACGAGATTGATATGAAATTTTTTGGGTTGGACTACGGTTTAATCATTTTGACACTAATTCGAAATTGACACAACATGATCACAATACAAACTCAATAATTGCAACATGTGATATTTATGTTGTAAGTTTTTGTACATTTTTTTTATTGGGATAAGGGTCAAATTTAACCATAACGCTTCAATCAAAGTGCATATTTAGCCCCTAACATATGAAGTGATGCAAATTAAATCCTAATTTTTTCAAGCAAGACTAATTTTAGCAAAACACTGTTGAAAATTTAAAAAGATTGGTTTACTGTTATTTAATTGTCACATTGTATCTTCTAAATAAGTTTGTCAATAAATCGAAGCAATTTCATATATTTTTTAATTGTTGTTTATAACTATATTAATAACACTGTAATATTTTACACAATTTGATAAAAAAAATTGTGATTAATTTATATGTAGCAGATTTAGTTTTTAGCATTTTAGCAGAATTTTTACAATTTTTTTAGTAATAAACTAATAACCTAAAGTGGTAGTAAAATACAAATAAAACATGTTTTTTCTAATTTTCGATAATGTAGGACTAAAATTGATCTTACTTTGAAATATTATACTTAAATTTGCACCATTTTGTACGTTAAGGTTAAATCAACACTACACTTAAAAATATTAGGGTTAAATTAAAAACTAATATTTGGCCTAAACTCTTGCAGTGAGAGACACCCTGTGTCACATGTAAAAATAAATAAAATAAATTATAGGTAAATACTTATGAACTTTTAAAAATTTAGACAACAATTGAAGTTTTGAGGCTTTCGAATTTAATTATATAAAGATAGAAGTTATTAAATGCAATTGGACAAACATAGGAGGTTATTAAAGATAATTAGACAAAAATAGAGGGTGTAATTTAAAACTTTAGGGAGTAGGTGAGGTTTGAGAGTAAGGGATGACATCACCTATATAACTGGACTTACACCTTTGCTCTTCTCAATCGCGGAATAGCAATTAGGGTTACCCAATGTTCATAGATATCTCCTCTTTGAGATCTGAATAACAGATAGCCCTTAAATCAATTATGGACACGGTTAGGATTAGGGTTTATCTTCTCCAGAAAGTGGCGTAATCAAATCTATAGAAATCAATGGTTAGAATTAGGGTTTTTCTTCTCTATCAAGTTAGGATTCAATAATGGTTTTAAGATCTCATCTCTAACTGCTCGTTCGTCGGGTAAATTTCCAATGAGAATCAAGCTTAATTCGGTAGAAACCCTTCCTCAAGAAATAAGAGAGGAGCATCAAGTGATGGTTATTCACCCTACAAAATCATCTTCCAGATTAATAATCTCCATAACTTTATCTGCTAAAATATTATTAGCAAAAAAGGGTTGTGTTTGTTTACAGGTGAATTGAGCAATTGTAACTTCTTTATGTATTTTTGTTTTTTTGTTGCTCACTAATCCATATGTATTTTGATCCTATCTTTTTTTTGCAGGAAACTATCTTGCTTAACAAATCAAATTACTGCTTACAATTGTTTATGGTAAATCTTTGCACTTTTTCTTTGTTGGGTTTTATGTTTTAATGGCAATTCTGAAGATATAATGAGTTTTGCCGCTACCCTATCTTATTATATGTGTTTACAAATGGTGTATCATTATTAATCTTTCTTTAATTACTTGTTTACTATAGTGGTTTTTTTAAAATGATTATGCCAAAAGGTGAGAATTTGAGGATTGTAATTGTGATTTCAATAGATCTATTGTTAAATGTGTTTGCTTATGAGTGGCTTACATAAGCTGTCTGATGTGTTCTATGATGATATGATATGATTATTTGAAACCCTATATGTTTGTTTTAAACTGGATATGCTAATTTTTGTTATTAGATGTTGCTCTCTGGTGTGTTTTTCTATATAACCTAGCTATCTGATGTGTCTGAATGATATGATTACTTGAAATTGAAACCATAAGTTTGTTTATGCTTTTTTTGTTATGATAATTTTTTGATACAAATGAAGATTGTTTGTTATTTGTTGTGATGAGACTATGCTGGTGATGCTTGATCTGAATATTATCTAAATTTCATCAGACAATTATCTTTGTTGTAATTTCATTCATTTCTAACTAGTTGAGATTGCGGCTTTGGGAGTAACCATTTTTAGCTTAATTTGCAATGGAGAAAATTGCAGAGTCCAAATCGTGTTTGTTCATTTAGTAAAACATTAGCAATTGTTCATTTTAGTTTGGCAATGCTAGATATTTCTCTCAAAATACTAATTTGTTGTTTGTAACAAATTATTACGAAGTTGTTGGCGTCTGATTTTCTGAAATGGTATTAATGTTTTGCTTCAATTCAGTTGCATACTTTTAGGCAGATTGATTCAACTCATGTACTTTTTATGCTTTTCCTGTATTCTTGTTTGGTATTTTCTAGTAGTAATTCATTGCATTTGTAATGACTATATTATATGTGTATTTTAATTGTTTGATCAACACCGAATGAATTTAAATCCATTGAACATCTTAATCTATTTCCATTGTTTCCAAGTAAAGAGAGCGAATTATGAGATGAGCATTTTTGAGGATTATATATGTGCTATGTTGCACTGAAACTGAATTTGAAACGAAATGCTGAAAAGCTAAGGAAGAAGAGTTGAATATAGTATATAAAAATGTAACTTGCTGGAAAAGAAAAATGTCTCCGTCTGTACAGGAAATGGAAGGATGATTTGAGCCATGTTAGGAATTCAATTCTTACGTTTACTGGCTTTTTAGATGCTTAATTAATTCCGATTTAGGAAAACTTATGCGCAATAATCAGTGATTCATCAGAGAAAGAGAAAAGAATTCTTGTTAGAATATTTTAGATTCCATTGAGACAAGATGAAGATAATAATTAATTAATTAATTATAAAACAGATGAAGAAATTAATTCTGTTT
This sequence comes from Euphorbia lathyris, assembly GCF_963576675.1. Taxonomy (NCBI): domain Eukaryota; kingdom Viridiplantae; phylum Streptophyta; class Magnoliopsida; order Malpighiales; family Euphorbiaceae; genus Euphorbia; species Euphorbia lathyris. Next base: position 3,594,124 of record NC_088915.1, on the reverse strand, counting down.
TTATGGTTGTTTCGTCTTTGATCTACATGTTATAGCCATAAACTGGAGACCTTTTTTGCTTAATTTGAAAAAGTTTGAGACTGATGTCGGTTGAAGTTGATATGTTCCCGTACATGATGAAATCTAATTCGATCGAGGGCATTTCTTAAAAGCAAATGCCTTTATGTGGATGTCTTAGATTATCCATTTGTTTTATTATAATTAAAACCGCATCCTGCTTTTAGATCGTGATCCTTATTTTTGCATCCTGTCTGTAGTTAGTGGAAATCCAAAGCAAGGAGATTCAGATGGCGATGATTGCTCAAAGATTTTTTTTCTAAAAAAGATGGACGCAGCAATGGAGATTCAGATGCTCCATCATCTGGTTGCTGCAAGAAGAAATGGTGGTCATCCAGCTTTAATGTCCAATCACTATGTGCCTTGACAAGAGTGATGGCTTTGACAAGTTGTTGTGGCAAGCATATGTTTCTGCTAATAAAATTTTTGCACATAGGGTTATGAAGGTTATTAATCTTGAAGATGCTTTTGTATGGGTTCATGACCATCACTCTATGGTCCTCCTTACATTTTTGAGGAAGTGTTCCTACCGAGTTGAGCTTGGTTTCTTCATAAGTAGTTCATTAGAGACGAGATTATGTAAGCATTGCTCAATGCTTTGATATATTAGTGGAATGGTTTTTGTGTTTAAAGTTAGAGTTTGATGCAATGAAACTAATTTTGTTCTAAATTAGTAAATGAATATGTTGTTCTAGACATGTGCATCCAGTGATGTTCAATTTCCAATTCCAAATGATTATTTGGAGTTTCTCATATTTGGAGTTGGCCCTCGAATTCCATTATTAGCCAACTAAGAGTAGTTTAAGCTTCCCTATAACTTCGTCGCCAGATTAAAGAAAATTAGGGATAAGATATGTTTTTTTCCTGCCACTAACTCCACTCTTTCTTAACTCTAGATTTCCACGGGTTGGACTCAATCAAACTGTTCTTCTAGAAACAATGGGATACTGATAGCACCAAAGAAAACTTATTTTTAGATTTAGTTTCAGACAAATCAATCTACTTAATCTTATAATTAATAAATTTTAATAACTTTTTTAATTGCAATATCCTTTCAAAAACCGAGCACAAACATAGTATGCATATCATGTGATTTTAATTTGTTTAATCCATTATTTTTCTCAATTAAGTACTTATAAGCCTGACTCATTCCAAAGTCGATGAAAAAAATAATGATTTTATCCTTATATTATAAAACAAGTTAATTTTGTCCATTCATAATTTTTTTTGTGATTTTTATTTTGATAATAGAAAATTTGATTTAATTTTATCATTTTAAAAAAAATTTCGAATAAAACGTGTCCACGGAATTTATTAGAAAATGATAAAAGTGAGGTTTTCCTAAAAATAAATTTGATCCAAATTAAAATTAAATATGACTCGACAACACCACACGTAATCTATACTATCCCGATTAGGTTAATACGAGATTGATATGAAATTTTTTGGGTTGGACTACGGTTTAATCATTTTGACACTAATTCGAAATTGACACGACATGATCACAATACAAACTCAATAATTGCAACATGTGATATTTATGTTGTAAGTTTTTGTACATTTTTTTATTGGGATAAGGGTCAAATTTAACCATAACGCTTCAATCAAAGTGCATATTTAGCCCCTAACATATGAAGTGATGCAAATTAAATCCTAATTTTTTCAAGCAAGACCAATTTTAGCAAAACACTGTTGAAAATTTAAAAAGATTGGTTTACTGTTATTTAATTGTCACATTGTATCTTCTAAATAAGTTTGTCAATAAATCGAAGCAATTTCATATATTTTTTAATTGTTGTTTATAACTATATTAATAACACTGTAATATTTTACACAATTTGATAAAAAAAGTTGTGATTAATTTATATGTAGCAGATTTAGTTTTTATCATTTTAGCAGAATTTTTACAATTTTTTTAGTAATAAACTAATAACCTAAAGTGGTAGTAAAATACTAATAAAACATGTTTTTTCTAATTTTCGATAATGTAGAACTAAAATTGATCTTACTTGAAAATATTATACTTAAATTTGCACCATTTTGTAAGTTAAGGTTAAATCAACACTACACTTAAAAATATTAGGGTTAAATTAAAAACTAATATTTGGCCCAAACTCTTGCAGTGAGAGACACCCTGTGTCACATGTAAAAATAAATAAAATAAATTATAGGTAAATACTTATGAACTTTTAAAAATTTAGAGAACAATTGAAGTTTTGAGGCTTTCGAATTTAATTATATAAAGATAGAAGTTATTAAATGCAATTGGACAAAAATAGGAGGTTATTAAAGATAATTAGACAAAAATAGAGGGTGTAATTTAAAACTTTAAAACTTTAGGGAGTAGGTGAGGTTTGAGAGTAAGGGATGACATCACCATATAACTGGACTTACACCTTTGCTCTTCTCAATCGCGGAATAGCAATTAGGGTTACCCAATGTTCATAGATATCTCCTCTTTGAGATCTGAATAGCAGATAGCCCTTATATCAATTATGGACACGGTTAGGATTAGGGTTTATCTTCTCCAGAAAGTGGCGTAATCAAATCTATAGAAATCAATGGTTAGAATTAGGGTTTATCTTCTCTATCAAGTTAGCATTCAACAATGGTTTTAAGATCTCATCTCTAACTGCTCGTTCGTCAGGTAAATTTCCAATGAGAATCAACCTTAATTCGGTAGAAACCCTTCCTCAAGAAATAAGGGAGGAGCATCAAGTGATGGTTATTAACCCTACAAAATCATCTTCCGGATTAATAACCTCCATAACTTTATCTGCTAAAATATTATTAGCAAAAAAGGGTTGTGTTTGTTTACAGGTGAATTGAGCAATTGTAACTTCTTTATGTATTTTTGTTTTTTTGTTGCTCACTAATCCATATGTATTTTGATCCTATCTTTTTTTTTTGCAGGAAACTATCTTGCTTAACAAATCAAATTACTGCTTACAATTGTTTATGGTAAATCTTTGCACTTTTTCTTTGTTGGGTTTTATGTTTTAATGGCAATTCTGAAGATATAATGAGTTTTGCCGCTACCCTATCTTATTATATGTGTTTACAAATGGTGTATCATTATTAATCTTTCTTTAATTACTTGTTTACTATAGTGGTTTTTTTTAAAATGATTATGCCAAAAAGTGAGAATTTGAGGATTGTAATTGTGATTTCAATAGATCTATTGTTAAATGTGTTTGCTTATGAGTCGCTTACATAAGCTGTCTAATGTGTTCTATGATGATATGATATAATTATTTGAAACCCTATATGTTTGTTTTAAACTGGATATGCTAATTTTTGTTATTAGATGTTGCTCTCTGGTGTGTTTTTCTATATAACCTAGCTATCTGATGTGTCTGGATGATATGATTACTTGAAATTGAAACCATAAGTTTGTTTATGCTTTTTTTGTTATGATAATTTTTTGATACAAATGAAGATTGTTTGTTATTTGTTGTGATGAGACTATGCTGGTGATGCTTGATCTGAATATTATCTAAATTTCATCAGACAATTATCTTTGTTGTAATTTCATTCATTTCCAACTAGTTGAGATTGCGGCTTTGGGAGTAACCATTTTTAGCTTAATTTGCAATGGAGAAAATTGCAGAGTCCAAATCGTGTTTGTTCATTTAGTAAAACATTAGCAATTGTTCATTTTAGTTTGGCAATGCTAGATATTTCTCTCAAAATACTAATTTATTGTTTGTAACAAATTACCACGAAGTTGTTGGCGTCTGATTTTCTGAAATGGTATTATTGTTTTGCTTCAATTCAGTTGCATACTTTTAGGCAGATTGATTCAACTCATGTACTTTTTATGCTTCTCATGTATTCTTGTTTGGTATTTTCTGGTAGTAATTCATTGCATTTGTAATGACTATATTATATGGGTATTTTAATTGTTTGATCAACACCGAATGAATTTAAATCCATTGAACATCTTAATCTATTTCCATTGTTTCCAAGTAAAGAGAGCGAATTATGAGATGAGCATTTTTGAGGATTATATATGTGCTATGTTGCACTGAAACTGAATTTGAAACGAAATGCTGAAAAGCTAAGGAAGAAGAGTTGAATATAGTATATAAAAATGTAACTTGCTGGAAAAGAAAAATGTCTCCGTCTGTACAGGAAATGGAAGGATGATTTGAGCCATGTTAGGAATTCAATTCTTACGTTTACTGGCTTTTTAGATGCTTAATTAATTCCGATTTAGGAAAACTTATGCGCAATAATCAGTGATTCATCAGAGAAAGAGAAAAGAATTCTTGTTAGAATATTTTAGATTCCATTGAGACAAGATGAAGATAATAATTAATTAATTAATTATAAAACAGATGAAGAAATTAATTCTGTTTTTATGGTTGTTTCGTCTTTGATCTACATGTTATAGCCATAAACTGGAGACCTTTTTTGCTTAATTTGAAAAAGTTTGAGACTGATGTCGGTTGAAGTTGAAGCAAATGCCTTTATGTGGATGTCTTAGATTATCCATTTGTTTTATTATAATTAAAACCGCATCCTGCTTTTAGATCGTGATCCTTATTTTTGCATCTTGTCTGTAGTTAGTGGAAATCCAAAGCCAGGAGATTCAGATGGCGATAATTGCTCAAAGATTTTTTTTCTAAAAAAGATGGACGCAGCAATGGAGATTCAGATGCTCCATCATCTCGTTGCTGCAAGAAGAAATGGTGGTCATCCAGCTTTAATGTCCAATCACTATGTGCCTTGACAAGAGTGATGGCTTTGAGAAGTTGTTGTGGCAAGCATATGTTTCTGCTAATAAATTTTTTGCACATAGGGTTATGAAGGTTATTAATCTTGAAGATGCTTTTGTATGGGTTCATGACCATCACTCTATGGTCCTCCTTACATTTTTGAGGAAGTGTTCCTACCGAGTTGAGCTTGGTTTCTTCAAAAGTAGTTCATTTTCCTCGTCGAAAATTTATCAAACTCTACAAGTTGGAGACGAGATTATGTAAGCATTGCTCAATGCTTTGATATATTAGTGGAATGGTTTTTGTGTTTAAAGTTAGAGTTTGATGCAATGAAACTAATTTTGTTCTAAATTAGTAAATGAATATGTTGTTCTAGACATGTGCATCCAGTGATGTTCAATTTCCAATTCCAAATGATTATTTGGAGTTTCTCATATTTGGAGTTGGCCCTCGAATTCCATTATTAGCCAATTAAGAGTAGTTTAAGCTTCCCTATAACTTCGTCGCCAGATTAAAGAAAATTAGGGATAAGATATGTTTTTTTCCTGCCACTAACTCCACTCTTTCTTAACTCTAGATTTCCACGGGTTGGACTCAATCAAACTGTTCTTCTAGAAACAATGGGATACTGACAGCACCAAAGAAAACTTATTTTTAGATTTAGTTTCAGACAAATCAATCTACTTAATCTTATAATTAATAAATTTTAATAACTTTTTTAGTTGCAATATCCTTTCAAAAACCGAGCACAAACATAGTATGCATATCATGTGATTTTAATTTGTTTAATCCATTATTTTTCTCAATTAAGTACTTATAAGCCTGACTCATTCCAAAGTCGATGAAAAAAATAATGATTTTGTCCTTATCTTATAAAACAAGTTAATTTTGTCGATTCATAATTTTTTTTGTGATTTTTATTTTGATAATAGAAAATTTGATTTAATTTTATCATTTTCAAAATAATTTCGAATAAAACATGTCCACGGAATTTATTAGAAAATGATAAAATTGAACCAATATTTTACGGCAAGGATAAAAATTAAGTCATTTTATAAAATGAGAGGGAGAATCCCAATAACCTGAAGATTAAAAGTGAGGTTTTCCTAAAAATAAATTTGATCCAAATTAAAATTATATATGACTCGACAACACCACACGTAATCGATACTATCCCGATTAGGTTAATACGAGATTGATATGAAATTTTTTGGGTTGGACTACGGTTTAATCATTTTGACACTAATTCGAAATTGACACGACATGATCACAATATAAACTCAATAATTGCAACATGTGATATTTATGTTGTAAGTTTTTGTACATTTTTTTATTGGGATAAGGCTCAAACTTAACCATAACGCTTCAATCAAAGTGCATATTTAGCCTCTAACATATGAAGTGATGCAAATTAAATCCTAATTTTTTCAAGCAAGACCAATTTTAACCAAGCACTATTGAAAATTTAAAAAGATTGGTTTACTGTTATTTAATTGTCTCATCGTATCTTCCAAATAAGTTTGTCAATAAATCGAAGCAGTTTCATATATTTTTTAATTGTTGTTTATAACTATATTAATAACACTGTAATATTTTACAAAATTTGATAAAAAAAAGTTGTGATTAATTTATATTTAGCAGATTTAGTTTTTAGCATTTTAACAGAATTTTTACAATGTTTTTTAGTAATAAACTAATAATTTAAAGTGGTAGTAAAATACTAATAAAATATGTTTTTTCTAATTTTCGATAATGGAGGACTAAAATTGATCTTACTTGGAAATATTATACTTAAATTTGCACCATTTTGTACGTTAAGGTTAAATCAACACTACACTTAAAAATATTAGGGTTAAATTAAAGACTAATATTTGGCCCAAACTCTTGCAGTGAGAGATACTCTGTTTCACATGTAACAAAAAAAATTATAGGTAAATACTTATGAACTTTTAAAAATTTAGAGAACAATTGAAGTTTTGAGGCTTTCGAATTTAATTATATAAAGATAGAAATTATTAAATGCAATTGGACTAAAATAGGAGGTTATTAAAGATAATTAGAGAAAAATAGAGGGTGTAATTTAGAACTTTAAAACTTTAGGGAGTAGGTGAGGTTTGAGAGTAAGGGATGACATCACCTATATAACTGGACTTACACCTTTGCTCTTCTCAATCGCCGAATAGAAATTAGGGTTACCCAATATTCATAGATATCTCCTCTTTGAGATCTGAATAGCAGATCGCCCTTATATCAATTATGGACACGGTTAGGATTAGGGTTTATCTTCTCCAGAAAGTGGCGTAATCAAATCTATAGAAATCAATGGTTAGAATTAGGGTTTATCTTCTCTATCAAGTTAGCATTCAACAATGCTTTTAGGATCTCATCTCTAACTGCTCGTTCGTCGGGTAAATTTCCAATGAGAATCAAGCTTAATTCGGTAGAAACCCTTCCTCAAGAAATAAGGGAGGAGCATCAAGTGATGGTTATGAACCCTACAAAATCATCTTCCGGATTAATAACCTCCATAACTTTATCTGCTAAAATATTATTAGCAAAAAAGGGTTGTGTTTGTTTACAGGTGAATTGAGCAATTGTAACTTCTTTATGCGTTTTTGTTTTTTGTTGCTCACCAATCCATATGTATTTTGATCGTGTCTTTTTAATCACGTGTTTATGTTTAATAAAAGAAATACGTTTAATTGATGGAATTGGTTTGGGTAAATTAGGATTGGATAAGAATATTATATCGAGTTTAGAGAACAGTTATGTCTTGAGATTTTGATTATAAGACAGATACTTCCGTAATTGAAATAAATAGAAGGTATAAAACTTATTTTCATTAAGCAAAGAAATCAACTTTAACTTTGTAAGATTATGGACATGTAATAATATAGGAATTTATTCAATTAAATGGCTTTGAACCGTAGAAATCTCTCTGGATCGGAGCTGATTTCTACCTTAATCAAACTAGTATTTTATGTCTGATAAGCCGCCATCAGCGATCATATCATCCATAAAAACTAAATCTGTCAAGTGTTCAACAAAGTTCTTATATGAATAAGATGGAATAGAACGTTTTAATAAAAACACCAATTTATCATTTTGAAAATCATTTTGTCAGAACAATATCAAAATAACAACACTAAGAATGTATTGAATAAATAAGTATGTCATTAATTAAATGTGAATTTTCACAAGTTAACAGAGAAGTAGAAACTTGGATAGCATTGCAACGAAAATTTTGAGATCCTGGTTGTCAATCTTTCCCTCAAACTCCGTAGGTTTGTCAGACCTCAAACGCTTCAGCCGTCAATCCTTCTCACTGAATTTTCGGAATAGAGACTGGTCAGTCCACTATCAGAATGAAAACTTATCTCTGATCTAACTTTGAAACTAAACTAATACTGTGTTTATAACTAATCTAATAACAACTTGTGTACAGCAAGTTTGTTTACACAGAAATGTAATCTAACTTTCTGACTCATTTCTGAGTCAGAGTTTCTTCAAAATAACAACTCTCTAATTTCTCTAACTATTTTCCAACATAACCAACATTTTAATTTCTGAAATGGATCACTTATTTATAGTTGTTGAAGGGTTGTAAATGATGGGTCGTGTCCGTTGGTGAAGGGTCGCTTTTATCCAAATGAACAGACGCGCTTCTTCGTTGTCTCATATGAGATTCCGAAAATCTCATATGAGATTCTGAAAATTTCAGTCGCGACAGGGGGTGCAGGGGCGAGTTGAAAGTTGCATTTTTTCCCGTGACGCCTTTCATAAGTCGCGACTGAGATTATGAAAATCTCAGTCGCGACAGGGACTTGTCTCCCCTTCTCTGGACTGCTTCTTGTCCTCATTGAGCGTTCTTCTGACTAATATGCATTCTTGGTACGTTTTTTAGGTTTTTCCTCCATTTTAGCTCCGTTTTAGCTCCTATTTGGATTTAACCAAATAATTAAGTACATTGCATCAAAGAAGTGAATAAAGACGTAAAAGTATTCTAAATGAATATAATTAGTACGATTTCAATGTAAATTTAACGTATTTATATAGGATATTTTGGGTATATTTTGGGCTTAACATCAGCACTATCAGGTTAGCCCTTGCTCCCCAAATTAAGATGATTGTGTTGACGGAGACATCTTCGAAAGAGTTATGGACTAAGTTGGAGAGCACTTATTTGTCGAAGTCATTGGCTAGCCGGTTGTGTCCGAAGATGGATATGTACACACTCAAAATGGAACAGGGAGGTAACATTCTTGACCACATTAATAATTTTAATCAATAGGTGTGTCAGTTATTGAGTATTGGAAATAAGATTGACGATAAAGAGCAGTCGTTGCTCATGTTAGCTTCTTTGCCTAGATCTTTCAAATCCTTAGTGTAAACGATGTTAGTGGGGAAGAACACGTTGCACCTAAATGATGTTATGGCGGCTTTGAAAGAGAATGAAAAGATGATGCGAGAAGATGACAGTTGTCCCAAGATACTCATAGCTGGAGAGAGTGGAGAAAGGGGGAGGAACTATAAGAAGAGTGACTGTGGCAGGAGATCAAAATCTCGACAGAAGGATATGAGTACTGTTGAGTGCTTTTATTGTGGTGAATCCGGTCACATGCAATCCCGTTGCCCACATTTTTTGGAGGACTTGAAGAGTCTACGGAAGGGTAATGGTAAAAATGGTGAATCCTCTACTAATGTGGTTGAAGATCATGATTTTTTATTGACGGTTGCTGATGATCTTGTTGAAGATCATTATGATTGGGTGTTAGATTTGCTGCTGATATTCATATTTGTAGAGATCGAGTTTGTTTTGACACTTTACTAGTTGATGGAGATTTTGGCTACATTCGGAGTGGGAGCAATTGAAGATGACGATTAAAGGCATCGGAAGAGTTCGCCTGAAGCTCCAGAATGGTGTAGTAAAAAACTTGCTGATGTGAAGTTTGTGCCTAGTGCTAGAGCCAGTATAATTTGGTTGGGAGAGTTGGCTTCACGTGGGTACAAATATGTTGGAGCCGACAAGTTTTGCAAAGTGTTTAAATGTGGAAGCTTGATACTGCAAGGAATGAAAAGAGGGAAACCGATTTATTATCTGGATGGATGTTCCCTTGGCAGAATGAAGAAAAAGAAGACTGCAAAGAGGGTTCATTTTTCTAAAGATGTTGAGATATGTGGGGATTTGGGTCGAGGGAGGATTTGTTGGGATATCTCCCCAAATCCCACATTGTTTAAAAGTGTTGTAAAGGAATGTGTGAATCCCACCTTCCCTACAAATAAGGAAGTCAAGGGAGAGTTCCCCTATAAATAGGTTTTAGGCATTTAGTTGATGTATTCCATATTCTCAATGCTAGTTAACTAGGAGGTGTAACTTAGGCTTTGAGTTTGTGTGAGAGAGCGAGGGTTTTTGTTACAGTTTTGTCCATCCAAAAATTGTAGTCCTTCGATAGTGGAGTTTTAAGAGGCCTACGGGTCCCGTGGTTTTTATTTATTATTGAAGAGGTTTCCACGCTAAAATTGTTGTATGCCTTTGTTGCTTTTCTCTATTATTTTTTTTGTGTGGGTTGTGTTTGTTTGTTTGTTTGGTCCCAACATCACTATAGATCAAATTTATTTTTAGGAAAACCTCAATTTTAATCATGAGGTTATTGGGAATTTCCCTCTAATTTTATAAAATGGCTTAATTTTTATCCTTGCCATAAAATATTGGTTCAATTTTATTATTTTCTAATAAATTTTGTGGAAACTTTTTATTCGAAATTATTTAGAAAATGATAAAACCAAATCAAATTTTCTATTATCAAAATAAAATTCACAAAAGAAATTATTATGAATGGACAAAATTAAGATGTTTTATAAGATAAGAACAAAATTAATTTTTTTCAATAACTTTAGAAGGAGTTAGCCTTATAAGTACTTAATTGAGTAAAATAACGAATTAAACAAAATAAAATCACATGACATGCATACTATGTGTGTGCTTGTTTTTGAAAGGATATTGCAATTAAAAAAGTTATTACAATTTATTAATTATAAGATTAAGTAGATTGATTTTTCTGAAACTAAATCTAAAAATAAGATTTGTTTGGTGTTGTCAGTATCCCATCGTTTCTAGAAGAACAGTTTGATTGAGTTCCACCCGTTGAGGGGTTAGAGTTAAGAAAGAGTGGAGCACTTGGCAGGGGAAAAACATATGTTGTCCCTAATTTATACTATATATAATTACGGAAGCAAGAGAATTTGCAAGAAGAGTTTTAGAGGAGCAAAGAGAATAAAAGAGTTAATAAGTTCTAATTATCTCTATATAATTAGTACTATATTAATACATTATTTATTTTCAATTAATAGTCCATCAATTAAGTAATAAAATAAAGTAAAAGTTACAAGAAGATGAAAAAACACAAAGTGAAGGAAATCCAAAAGTCACAAATAAACCTATATATAAAGCATGACAGATAGCATTCTATCATTATACTCATTGGCCAACGAAAATCAAAGTCATCATCACCTTTTATTTTTTTTATTTATGTATTAGTTTTGTTCTTAATCATATATTTTTTTATATAATTTTGTTCTGATTTCATTAAGAGATTCAGATTTATTTAGGTGCGATTTCCATTGATAAACTGTATTAATAACATTTTCTTCCAGAATTGTCAGAATTTAGACTTTGATATCTCCAATTGAAGAAATCTGATGGAAATAAAAGAGGCATGGACAACTGGAATTGGGAAAAGCAAAAGAGTAAAAAATTCAGGAAATCGTTATGTTTCCCAAGGTAATAAAAAATTCAGGAAATCGTTATGTTTCCCAAGGTAATATTCTATCATTATATTCATTGGCCACCGAAAATCAAAGTCATCATCGACCTTAATATTCTAGCAACTGTAGGTAGTTCTTCAAAAAGGTATTTCCTTCTATCCTTCCTTGTATGAAATAACGATTAACGGATCTTGGTTTAAGGAAATAGGTTAAAATTTTTATATTTCCGCTGCCAAACATTTGCCTATTTTCCTTCATATTCAACAGTTCCATCTTTTCAATTTAGCCTTGCTAGGCAAAATGTGCTGGGAATTGGTGCAAGGAGATTCCTTTGTGATTAATCTTCTGAAACAATGCTTCTTATATGGTTCAGGTCAGCCTCAGAGCTATCTGGTCAACTCCTCTGTTTGGATCTCTTGCAAGGCCTGTTTTCTGATTATCAAAAGCCAAGTGAAATGGTGGATTGGTAATCTCTCTTCCCTCAATTTTTGGACAGATGAATGGATCCTACCTTCGGTGGCGGATCAACTGAACCTGCTTGCAAAACAGTAAACAGGTATGTATAACTGTGTTAATGACTTCCTTGTTGGGGACCTTTGGGTCAATATTGATTTTTTGCCAATCAGGATCCGGGAAAATATAACTCAGGTTCATCGGGATTTGGATGAATCAGACATTTGTATATGAAAGCCTTTTGTTACATGGCGCTTCACGGTGAAGCAATTCTTTGATAATCCTTCACCTCATGCACCGACGGTTCCCTGGGCTTGGTTCATCTGGAAAAATTTTATCCCTCCTTCGAGATCAGTTTGCTATTGGAAAATCCTACACGGTAAAATGGCGGCCCACGACGTTCTGATAAAATATGGTTTCTGCTGCGTTTCCAGATGCATCCTTTGCAAGGGTAGCATGGAATCAATTGACCACCTTTTCATAGTTTAGCCATTTGCTTCCACTTTGTGGACTTTTATTAGTAACTGGTTCAGGACGATTATCATCCCGACAGCCGACTTTAATGCATTCTTTGGACGATTATCATCCCCCTGTAAAATCATCGAATGCGGCGTGCTCTCTCTGCTAACTGGTCTTTGTCTGTTGTAACTTGTCCTTGGTTAATCTGGTAAATTCAGAATAAATCTGTGTTCGAAGATGAACTCCCTTCAATCCAAAATTCAGTCTTTAAGCTCAGATCTCACCTGTAGGAGTTAGAGTTTGTTGCCAGAAGCCGTCCGCAGATGCGCCTCCGTTAAGAAGGCTCACTAAGGGATAAGTGTACCCTGTCGTTATCAAGTAATAAAATCTGGACAAGTCCAGGTATCGAATCCACAGGATTTATTTACCACAAGTATCGAGCTACTTGGTCTCAGGTGTTATCTAGGCTGTGTGGGTTTTGAGTTTGTTTTGTTAAGTTAATCTACTTCTAGTTGAATTATGCTACTCCTAGCTAAGTTATACTAATTCGACCTAAGTTATTTTACTCCTAATTAAGTTAAACTACTCCTAGGTGATCTTTCACTAATGCAATTACCCGAAGGAGCATGGTATGAACGATAGGTGCCCGCTATGGTTACTTTGTTTTTTACAAAGTACCGTTACTTGGTGTGGTTTTCACCATTGAATGATGGAGTAGAAAATTAAATCCAATGGTGAAAACCACACCAAGTAACGGAACTTTGTAAAAAGGAAAGTAACCATAGCGGACACCATGAACGATAATAATGAAGATAGATTATTAGGTCAATAGATTAAAAACCTAATCTAATTCACTTGTATTCAAGGCGATTAACCCTACTTACCATCCTGAAGTCTCTAGTGCGTGATTCCTTTGTAAGGCCAAAACTAGGTCTAAGGCTCAGCAATTTGGGCTTAATCAACTAAGAGATCGTCAATCTCCTAGGCTCTGACTAAGTCAGATTCAGCTCGCAATATGTGCCTACAAAATTTTGAGGCTTTTGAAAAAGTTAAACCAATTGAATAAAGCGTAAGACAAAGATTAAACAAATAATCATAGAACAAAATAAGAGCTAAAATATTATTAAAGGAGAAGAATATTGTCACATGATACAATTAGCCTAGGATTCATAGACTATATCAAAGGGTACAAACATGGTAAGATAAAAGGTGATAAGAAAATCCCTTTCAAGGAACCTGTCTACCCTGCAGTCGGCTTCCTAGGTCTTAAGGATGGACCATGAATAATCCTCGATGGACTGAGCTTCGGAGCTTCTTCAATGGAGGTTGAAGGAGATGGAGGAGGTGGAGAGGATTCGTCAAGGGGGAAAATCTAAGGTAATTTATAATAATGAAAGATGTCTAATTTACAATTAGAAATTCCTATTTATAGACGCGGTTCGGGCCCTCTTTCTGACCTAATTCATATCCTTTTGCATGTGGGAAGTCGTGGGGTCAATCGTGTCTTCGTGGGGCCGGGAATCAATCTTTTAACTGATTCCCGCAGGGCAGCTCGCCGAGCTGGCCTCCAGCTCAGCGAGTTGGCCTCCAAAGGCCAGCTCGGCCGAGCTGACATAGCTAGCTCACCGAGTTGGCCCTTTAAGGGCCTGCTCGACAGGCTGACAGTGCCAGCTCACCGATCTAGCCCCAAAAAGGCCATTTCGACGAGCGGGAGTGCCCAGAACTCCTTGCGCGACTGTTGGATGCCCCAAAATGCAACTTTCATCCGAACTCGTTCCTGTTTTTGCCTGCACATGCACGGAAACTCCAAATTACATTAGTCCCGAGGCTAAATTGACCCGCCAATTGCTTATTTCGAGTAAACACTCTGTTTGGTGCGACTTTTGGCGGATCAATTTAGCTATAAAAGGTAATTGAATTTTAATGCACATGCTATTTTGGCCATATTTGCCAAAAACTTGATGCGCCTCCATTAAGAAGGCTCACTAAGGGATAAGTGTACCCCGTCGTTATCAAGTAATAAAATCTGGACAAGTCCAGGTATCGAATCCACAGGATTTATTTACCACAAGTATCGAGCTACTTGGTCTCAGGTGTTATCTAGGCTGTGTGGGTTTTGAGTTTGTTTTGTTAAGTTAATCTACTCCTAGTTGAATTATGCTACTCCTAGCTAAGTTATACTAATTCGACCTAAGTTATTCTACTCCTACTTAAGTTATTCTACTCTTAATTAAGTTAAACTACTCCTAGGTGATCTTTCACTATTGCAATTACCCGAAGGAACATGGTATGAACGATAATAATGAAGATAGATTATTAGGTCAATAGATTAAAAACCTAATCTAAGTCACTTGTATTCAAGGCGATTAACCGTACTTAGCCTCCTGAAGTCTCTAGTGCATGATTCCCTTGTAAGGCCGAAACTAGGTCTAACGCTCAGCAATTTGGGCTTAATCAACTAAGAGGTCGTCAATCTCCTAGGCTCTAACTAGGTCAGATTCAGCTCGCAATATGTACCAACAAAATTTTGGGGCTTTTGAATGAGTTAAACCAATTGAATAAAGCATAAGACAAAGATTAAACAAGTAATCATAGAACAAAATAAGAGCTAAAATATTATTAAAGGCGAAGAATATTGTCACAGGATACAATTAGCCTAGGATTCATAGACTGTATCAAAGGGTACAAACATGGTAAGATAAAAGGTGATAAGAAAATCCCTTTCAGGGAACCTGTCTACCCTACAGCCGGCTTCCTAGGTCTTAAAGATGGACCTTGAATAATCCTCGATGGATTGAGCTTCGGAGCTTCGGAGCTTCTTCAATGGAGGTTGAAGGAGATGGAGGAGGTGGAGAGGATTCTTCAAGGTTGAAAAGCTAAGGTAATTTACAATAATGAAAGATGTCTAATTTACAATTGGAAATTTCTATTTATAGACGTGGTCCGGGCCCTCTTTCTCACCTAATTTGTATCCTTTTGCAGGTGGAAAGTCGTCGGGTCAATCGTGTCATCGTGGGGCCGGGAATCAGTCTTTTGACTGATTCCCGCAAGGCAGCTCGCTGAGCTGGCCTACGAAGGCCAGCTCGCCCGAGCAGGCCCCTGAGGGCTTGCTAGGCGAGCTGGGCTCTAGGGACCAGCTCGGCCGAGCTGGCCCCTTAAGGGCCTGCTCGATAGGCTGGCAGTGCTAGCTCACCGATCTAGCCCCAAAAACGCCTTGCACGACTGTTGGATGCCCCAAAACGCAAATTTCATCCGAACTCGTTCCTGTTTTAGCCTGCACATGCACGGAAACTCCAAATAACATTAGTCCCGAGGCTAAATTGACTCGCCAATCGCTTATTTCCAGTAAACACTCCATTTGGTGCGACTTTTGGCGGATCAATTACCTATAAAAGGTAATGGAATTTTAACGCACATGCTATTTTGGCCATATTTGCCTAAAATAACCAGAAAACGAGCCTAAACAACGAAAAGTAAATAAAACATTTCCAATTTACAACACAAAAGCATATAAATGCGAGAATTGCTCTCTTATTCATGAAATAACGCTAAAAACCGTCCTAAAATCGTACCTAAAGATAGGGTTTTTTAACCCCTATCATCCGCCGCCTGCTCCGGATTATAAACTGGTGCGCTAGATTCCGCCGGGTTCGAAATGGATTAAAGTGAAACCGACGGGTCTGCTGAAGGAGCGCCGGGTCCAGCGGGTGCAGGGGGGATTTTTAGAAATGGGAGAGGCTTTGCTCGAGGGTGTTTTGCTTTTCCGATACCAGACAACTTTGCACACCTTGCGGAACTAAGAGCTGTTATTTTCGCCATTGAGATAGCTTGAGAGAAATAATGGTTTCATTTTTTTATATGTAATAGTTAGTTTGTTCTCAATTCATGTTTTGTCATGATTACTATTATAAGTTTCTTTCTCATTTTTAAAGATGGATTTTATATCTATATCTATATTTTATATATAATAGTGGAGTCGGAGAGAAATAGATGAGAAGAGTTTTAGAGACATTTTTTATTAGTTACCAAAATAGTAACAAAAGAAAATTATAAATATGTAATCTAATTTATATTTAATAGATATGATAAAATAACTTACAAAATATCAAAATGAAAGAAAATTATATGATGAAACATATATGTAAGGATCCATTCAAATTCCATTCATTTAACTTTAATAAATAACATTAAAACCAATATAACTGAAAAAAAATTATATTTAAATTTAATAGATATAATAAATTAAGTTACAAAATATCCCAACGAACACAAATTATGTAACGATAAAAAAATATATGTAAGGATCCATTCAAATTACATTCATTTTACTTTAATAAATAGCATTAAAATTAATATAACTACAAAAATTTATAACACATAATAATTAACACAATATTTAAACCTCGAAACTACAATCTAAACTAAATAAAATTTAAAAAGAAAGACGTACTTATTTCAAATTCATTAATTTATCAAAGGATTTAGAAAACACGTAAAACAAATTTGAGGAGACCTAAAATTTGATTGAAAAAATATCGCTACAAAGTGTAATAAATATTTTAAAATTATAAGATTATATAAAAAAAATATTATGCAAGAACGGAAATGAATGATCCTTGCAAACATGTGAACATGGTATTATCAAGCAATTATAAACGGTTTAGTTAATTTATTTACAATTTTTAAATTTAAATTATTTTAAATCAAAATATTAATGTCACTATATATAAATGATACAAAATTTTAAAAATATTAAAATGTTAAATTTATATACAAAATTATTTAAAATGTTGCGCGGGCATAATACTAGTTTTCTTCAATCTAGAGACAAAGTTACAGGGAAGCTTAACCTACTCTTAGTTGGCTAAGAATGGAATTTGGGGGAAAACTCCAAATATGAGAAAGTATGTTGTCTACCATATAATAAAATACTGTTAACCTTCGGTGATACATAAAAGAGGAACACCAAAGAAAAGAAAAGATAAGATAAGAGATATAGCAGCCACTCAAGAGATATGTTTAGTTACTTTTACCGTTTCAGTCATTTTTTCCACACGTTGAAACCATACGAAATTTTTTTACCATAGGAGGAGATGTGAATAAGTTCGATAAAATACATTTTCTGCATAGATATCTGGTCTGTCCAAATCTGATATTCACGTATATCAACAATCATGACAACATTCATTTGTTCTATTCTAATTTAGAGTGAAATGCCGATTTTGTGGTGTGGAATGATTGTGAAAGGAGAGTCAGAAGCTATTAGGAAATTCAAGTAGCCTGAAAATGCAAATATAGCACCTACCTTGGTTGTAACAATCTGAAATATTTTTGTAACATCCTCAACAAAAAATATAATAATTTGGAATTGGAAATGACTAGAACAACATATGACTAAAACAACATATTCATTTACTAATTTAGAACTTCATAGCAATCAAACTCTAACTTTAAAAGACAAAAACCATTCTACCTATTAAACTAGAGCATTGAGCAATGCTTACATAATCTCGTCTGTAACTGGTAAAGTTAGATAAATTTCCAACGAGAAAAATGAACTATGAAGGAAGAACCAAGCTTAACTCGGTAAGAACACTTCCTCAAAAATGTAACGACGACCATAAAGTGATAGTCATGAACCCATACAAAAGCATCTTCAAGATTAATAACCTTCATAACCCTATGTGCAAAAATTTTATATGCACAAACATTTGCTTGCCACAACAACTTGTCAAATCGACAATCCTTTTCAAGGCATAGTGAATCAACATTAAAGCTGAATGACCACCTGCTGGAATTTCTTCTTGCAGCAACAGGATGATGGAGCATCTGAATCTCCATTGCTGTGTCCATCTTTTTAGAAAAAAATTCCTGGAGCAATCATGGCCATCTGAATCTCCTTGCTTCGGATTTCCATTAACTACATAGAGGATGCAAAAATAAGAATCACTATCTAAAAGCACGTTGCAGATTTAATTATAATAAAACAAATGGGTAATCTAAGACATCCACATAAAGGCATTTGCTTTTAAGAAATTCACCCTAGGGAGTTAGATTTCATCATCTATCCGAACACATCAAGTTTAACCAACATCAGTCTCAAACTTTTTCAAATGAACCAAAAAAAGGTCTTCAGTTCATGGCTATAACATATAGATCAAAGACAAAACAACTATAAAAACAGAATTAATTTCTTCATCTGTTTTATTATTACTTAATTAATTTCTTCATCTTGTCTCATTGGAATCTAAAAAATTCTACCAAGAATTCCTTTCTATTTCTCTGATGAATCACTGATTATTGTGTATAAGTTTTCCTTAATCAGAATTAATTGAGCATCTAAAAAGCCAGTCAACATAAGAATTGAATTCCTAACATGGCTCAAATCATCCTTTCATTCCCTGTACAAATGGAGACATTTTTCCTTTCCAGCAAGTTACATTTTTATATATTATGTTCAACTCTTCTTCCTTAGTTTTTCCGCATTTCATCTTAAATTCAGTTTCCGTGCAACATAGCACATATATAATCCTCTAAAATGCTCATGTTGACTCTATTTACTTGGAAACAAATGGAAATAGATTAAGATGTTCAATGGAATTAAATTCATTTTATGTTGAACAAACAATTAAAAAAAACCCATATAATTAATATAGTCATTACAAATGCAATGAATTATTACCAGAAAGCATCAAACAAGATTAATGAAGAAGCATAAAAAGTACATGAGTTGAATCAATTTTGCCTAAAAGTAGGCAACTGAATTGAAGCAAAACAATAATGCCATTTCATAAAGTCTGACACCAACAACTTCCTTATCATTTGTTACAAACAACAAATTAGTATTTTGAGAGAAATATCTAGCATTGCCAAACTAAAATTAACCATTGCTAATGCTTTACTAAATGAACAAACACCTCCATTGAAAATTAAGCTAAAAATGGTTACTCCCAAAGCCGCAATCTCAACTAGTTGGAAATGCAGGAAATTGCAACAAAGATAATTGTCCGATGAAATTTAGATAATATTCAGATCAAACATGACCAGCATAGATTCATCATAGCAAATAAAAGAAAATCTTGATTTGTATTAGAAAAACTTATCATAACAAAAGAAGCATAAACAAACTTGTGGTTTCAATTTCAAGTAATCATATCATCCTGACAGATCAAATAGGGTATATAAACAACACCAGAGAGCAACATCTAATAACAAAAATTAGCATACCAAGTTTAAAACAAACTTATAGGGTTTCAAATAATCATATCATCATAGAACACATCAGATAGCTTATGTAAGATACTCATAAACAAACACATTTAACAATAGATATATTGAAATCACAATTACAATCCTAAAATTCTCACCTTTTGGCATAATCATTTCAAAAAAACCACTATAGAAAACAAGTAATTAAAGAAAAATTAATAATGATACATCATCTCTAAACACATATAATAAAATAGAGTAGCTACAAAACTCATTATATCTTCAGAATTGCCCTTAAAACATAAAACCCAACAAAGAAAAAGTGCAAAGATTTACCATAAAAAATTTTAAGCAGTAATTCGATTTGTTAAGAAAGATAGTTTCGTGCAAAAAAAATTAAGACAACATCAAAATACATATGGATTGGTGAGCAACAAAAAACAAAAACACATAAAGAAGTTACAATTGCTCAATTCACCTGTAAACAAACACAACTCTTTTTTTGCTAATAATATTTTAGCAGATAAAGTTATGGAGGTTATTAATCCCAAAGATGATTTTGTAGGGTTCATGACCATCCCTTGATGCTCCTCCCTTCTTTCCCGAGGAAGGGTTTCTACCGAATTAATCTTGATTCTCATTAGAAATTTACGCACGACGGAGCAGTTAGAAATCAGATCCTAAAAGCATTGCTGAATGCTAGCTTTCTAGAAAAGATAAAACCTAATCCTAAGCATTGATTTCTATAGATTTGATTATGCCACTTTCTGGAGAAGGTAAACCCTAATCCTAACTGTTGAGTATACATCCCAAGTCCCACATTGGAAAGATATAAGGGAGTTGCATAGTTTATAAAGAAGTTCACCAACTACATTAGGATGAGGCCTTTTGGGAAGGAGCCAAAAAACAAATCCGTGCGGGTTCGGCCCAAAGCGGAAAATATTATACTAATGGTGGAGCTGTTGGTGAACTTGTGGGCCCAACAAATGGTATCAGTTCGGCTGGGAGAACGTGCATGAGATCTAAGGAGATGTGGGAGGCTCTCAGTCCGACCTTGCGATGGGAAATCTGTGCTTGGTGCCTTCTGTCGAAAGTCTTCCTGATATTGTGGTGGTCAGGCGGCGTGTTTCGTGGGTTGGCGGCGGTACAAGATGATTAGACAGATTATCGCTGAAGGGGAGGCTTGTGGTCCTTGGTCTGAGGGGAGGATTGTTGAGTATACATCCCAAGTCCCACATTGCAAAGATATAAGGGAGTTGCATAGTTGGAGCTGTTGGTGAACTTGTGGGCCCAACACTAACAGTATCCATAATTGATAGATGGACTACCTTCTATTCAGATCTGACATAGGAGATACCTATGAATGCTAAAAATTCTGCTAAAATGCTAAAAACTAAATCTGTTACATATAAATTAATCATAACTTTTTTTTGTCAAATTCTCTAAAAGATTTGCAGTGTTATTAAGATAGTAATAAAAAACAAATATATTTTGAAGTTTAAATGATGGAGATTGGATTAAAAGTGTTTATCTGCAAATTTTGAGTTTCAAAAAGTATATGTTTCTGATTGTTTTTGTTGTGCCTTTAATGGTTTCTTTTGCTCATTGTAGTCATTTTCTTACCTTTATGGTTTCTGGACTAGGCATAGCCTGTACTTATGTAAGGTATTGTTCCTTATTTTTTGTTGTACTTTGATGTGTTTTATCTATGAAATGATGTACTTATTTTATCAAAAAAAAAATTGAAAAACAAATAAAAAATATATGAAATTTCTTTGATTTAACGACAAACTTATTTGGAAGATACTATGTGACAATTCAATGACAGTAAACTAGTCTTTTTAAATTTTGGACAGAGCTTGGTTAAAATTGGTATTGCTTGAAAAAATTAGGGTTTAATTTGCATCACTTCATACATTAAACCTGCACTTTGATTGAAGCGGCACAGTTAAATTAGACCCTTGTCCCAATAAAAAATGTATAAAAACTTACAACATAAATACTACATGTTGCAACTATTGAGTTTATATCGTGATCATGTCGTGTCAATTTCGAATTAGTGTCAAAATGAGTAACCGTAATCTAACCCAAAAAAGGTCATTTCAATCTCGTATTAACCTAATCGGGATAGTGTCGGTGTTGTCGAGTCATATATAATTTTACTATGGATCAGATTTATTTTTAGGAAAACCTCAATTTTAATCATGAGGTTATTGGAAATTTCCCTCTAATTTTATAAAATGGCTTAATTTTTATCCTTGATGTAACATATTGGTTCAATTTTATTATTTTCTAATAAATTCCGTGGAAACTTTTTATTCGAAAATATTTTGAAAATGATAAAACTAAATCAAATTTTCTATTATCAAAATAAAATTCACAAAAGAAATTATGAATGGACAAAATTAAGATGTTTTATAAGATAAGGACAAAACTAATTTTTTTTCAATAACTTTAGAAGGAGTTAGCCTTATAAGTTTGAGAAAAATAACGAATTAAACAAAATAAAATCACATGATATGCATACTATGTGTGTGCTCGGTTTTTGAAAGGATATTGGAATTAAAAAAATTATTACAACACTACAAGAAAATTTACAGTTAGGGACTGAAAATTCGGTCGCAATTCAGTCCCTAAACTCGTTTACCGACTGAATTTCATGAGTTACCGACTGAAATCTTTCGGTCAGTAACTGGCTGGTTGGTAACAGGTTAGTGACAATTTTTTTGATTCAGTCGTTAGCTTCGCGACCAGCATTATATGGTTGTAAAAAGATGTCGCTAGGTTACCGACTAAATATTTAGTTGCAGACCCCATACAATTTGGTCGCTAATTGTGCTTCTGAGATATTGCCCATCCCTGCCTTACTGACGGAAATGGCATATTTGTGGCATGTTGGGTGGAGAAGAGAGGGATGAACAGATCTAGAAGGGATGCCCGATGTTTTAGCCGAAGTTGAGAAACGAGAGCTAGGTTTATGTCTCGGTTTTCTCTCCCGTCAATGTTATGTTCTGAAGAGCAGTAGAGAGATAAAAGAGGAATAATAGAAATAATTATATATATTAATACTTTTATATTAATATTTTTGAGGACCCAAAAAGATAATGACCAGCATTAGGTCTTTATTTGTGCAGCGAATTCACTATCTATTAATTTCCAACCAACAATAATGTTAGTGACTAACGTTAGTAGTAAATTAATGACTAAAATTGATTTAGTCATTAATTTCAGTCCTTAACTAGTGATTTTCTTGTAGTGCAATTTATTAATTAAAAGATTAAGTAGATTGATTTGTCTGAAACTAAATCTAAAAATAAGATTTGTTTGGTGCTGTGAGTATCCCATCATTTCTAGAAGAACAGTTTGATTGAGTCCCACCGGTTGAGCTGCTAGAGTTAAGAAAGCGTGGACTACTTGGCAGGGAAAAAAACTTATCTTATCCCTAATTTTCTTCAATCTTACCACGAAGTTACAGGGAAGC
Organism: Euphorbia lathyris; assembly: GCF_963576675.1. Taxonomy (NCBI): domain Eukaryota; kingdom Viridiplantae; phylum Streptophyta; class Magnoliopsida; order Malpighiales; family Euphorbiaceae; genus Euphorbia; species Euphorbia lathyris. The sequence continues at coordinate 3,570,979 of NC_088915.1, read as the reverse complement.
TTAAACTACTCTTAGTTGGTTAAGAATGGAATTTGGGGGTAAACTCCAAATATGAGAAAATATGTAATAAAATACCATTTTACTTAAATTCAACCATTTGGTGTGAAGCTGTTGTCTACCATATAATAAAATATTGTTAACCTTCTGTGATACATAAAAGAGGAACACCAAAGAAAAGAAAACATAAGATAAGAGATATAGCAGCCACTCAAGAGATATGTTTAGTTACTTTTACAGTTTCAGTCATTTTTTCTACACCTTTAAACCATAAGACAAAATTTTACCAGAGGAGGAGACGTGAATAAGTTCGATAAAATAAAATTTCTATATAAATATGTTTGGTCTGTCCAAATCTGATATTCACGTATATCAATAATCATGACAATATTTATTTGTTCTACTCTAATTTAGAGCGGATTGCTGATTTTGTGGTGTGGAATGATTGTGAAAGGCGAGTCAGAAGCTGCTTACGAAATTCAGGTAGCCTGAAAATGCAAATCTTGGTTGTAACATTCTGAAATATTTTTGTAACATCCTCAACAAAAAAAAAATAATAATTTGGAATTGGAAATTGAACGTCATTGGGTGCACATGACTAGAACAACATATTCATTTACTAATTTAGAACAACATTAGTTTCATTGTAATCAAACTCTAACTTTAAAAGACAAAAACCATTCTACCTATTAAACCAGAGCATTGAGCAATGCTTACATAATCTCGTCTCTAACTGGTAGAATTTGATAAATTTCCGACGAAGAAAATGATCTATGAAGGAAAAAACCAAGCTTAACTCGGTAGGAACACTTCCTCAGAAATTTGAGGAAAGACATTGTTTTGGCCTCATTGGAGCATAAAAGAAAATGCATAACCCTTCATATGTTGGGAGCCGCAATCGCAAATAAAGATGGATAGATGAGTAGGGGCCAAACCATCCCTATAAATGATGGTTCTCCGTTGTAAAAAAAAATATGTCGGTACCGTTATGCAAACAGACCGTGTTCCCTTCGGTGAATCTTCATATATGCCCTTAAAAGAATGCAATTTCTTTAATCAAACATCTATCCTTAAAAAGAGCATTATTAAAGAGAGGAATGGACTATGAAGGAAGAAACAATGCTTAACTCGGTAGAAACACTTCCTCAAGAAAGTAGGGAACACCATCAAGTGATAGTTATGAACCCATAACCCGATCTGCAAAAATTTCATTAGCAGAAAAGTATGCTTGCTGCAGCAACTTGTCAAAACTTATCAAGCCATATACTAAATCCTCATCAAAGCTGAATAACCATCTACTCCATTTGAACCTTATGATGATGGAGCATCTGAATCTCCTTTATAGTGAATAAAAGAAAGATGTCAATTATTTCCATCACATTTATTAACGTGGTGGGTTTAATTTTGAAAATATGGAGCAAGTCTTACATTTATATGACCACAACTGAAATAACAGTCAAAGATGAACATAACATTTCTTTTTCGTTTATATTTACGTTTCTTTTTAGAAATAACATTTCTGATATCTATTTGTGTGAAACTTAGCACATATATAATCCTTCTAATTCAGAAATGCGCATATATAAATTTTCACTCTATTTACTTGGAAACAATGGAAATACATATTAAGATGTCAAATGGAATTAAATTGGATCAAATAATTTCAATTAAAAACATCTCATAAAGATACAGAGGATCATAGGCTGATGTAGATAACATTCAAATCAAGTTACCTTCCAAGCATAGCTGGCATAGTTTTATCATAGACAAACTAATTATGATAGAAACGTCTAATAACAAAAATTAGCATACCAACAATGTTTAAAACAAAGTTAAAAAGTTTCAATCAAATTTCACTTAAAACATAAAGTTGGATCAGTTAAATAGATTGTTGAGTAACTTGTTTTTCGGATGGAGCACATTCTGTCATATCTTATTCTTCAGCTGGAGCATATTGTGTCATCTCTTCTTTAAAAGGCAACTTCTCCTGTTCACCCGTGCTCAAAATAGGACCACCAGACCCTGTATCCATGTAAATTGGTTCTTCAGGACCACCATACTCGGTGAATTCTTTAGTTGTCTCCTTCAAAGCTTTTTTCATAGCCATCTAAGAGATTTCTCGTCATGTATAGTTCGTGTTTGAGCCTAGAAGTCTCCATATGTCTTCTGATGATCGAACTCGCTAAGCAACATTTGATGTTGCATACTCAAGTTTTGATAAGCCTGCTCTTTCTCATGGTAGGACATCCAAGCTTTTTCCAAGACTTGTTGCATTTGCTCCATATACATATTGAATTGGGATGCTGACTTCAAATTATTATCCCAATTTCCACGAAAAACAATAATATAAAGAAGTGATTATAGTTCATGTTCGGATGTGAAAACCACTGGTACCAAAGAAAATGACACTTTCTTATATGCATATTTATAAATAGGAAACATCTAGCAGATAAATACCTATAACATGAACAAGCATGTGAGAGTTTTTCTCGAGGTTGTCATAAGGGTCAGAATTGACTCTTACAATACTTCGTACTATCTTTTCTTTAAATGTTTCTGAATCCTGGAGAAGCTCCTGAACTAAACTCTTTTTCAGGTAGATAAGTTTAATATTATCAGGAATAATGAAATGGTGATTGCTGATAATATTAAACTTATCTCCGGATAAGTTTAGTTCAGGAGCTTCTCCAGGATTCAGAAACATTTGAAGAAAAGATAGTAGGAAGTATTGTAAGAGTCAAATCTGAGCCTTATGACTACCTCCAGAAAAACTCTCACATGCTTGTGCAAGTTATAGGTATTTATCTGCTAGCTGTTTCCTATTTATACATATGCATTAAGAAAGTGTTATTTTCTTTGCTACCAGTGGTTTTCACATCCCAACATGAAATATAATCACTTCTTTATATTATTGTTTTTCGTGGATTGATACTTCCTATGTACCTATTTCCAAGACTTGTTACTATTTGGAGATTCTGCCTCCTTAAACTAATAAAAGGAGTTCCTGAAGCTTCTATGACAACTATAAGACTCTCAGAACTACCCCTGGAAATTCAATAGATACGCATATTTCCCAATAGCGTAGATTAGGAGTAATATAGATCGCTTCGCAATTCTCATTAAAACCTAAAATTCAAGAGATGAAAAGTCCAAAGTTTTACCAGAAAGAATTATGCTTCTAAAATTCAATAGCTTTCAAGTAGTTGCTCGGAAAGAAAATATTTCCTGCAAAAAAAAAACATTATAGAATTAAAATCCAATGAGCAACAAATAGTAAATGCCAACAAAAACTCAGAAATAACTTGGAATTGGGCAATTCAAATATAGAGCTTTGTGCTATTAATATTTTAGCAGATAACGTCATGGAGGTTCATGACTATCACTTGATGAGATTCTAAAAGCATTGGTTTTCATAGATTTGTTACCTAGAAGATCTGTTGAGCCACTTTCTGCAGAAGGTAAACCCTAATCGCACACCATCAACATCACAACAACTTTCCAGATTTGAGATCTCTTGGGGGAGCTATTAATATGGAATACACAAACACATTTACAGAGAAGAGAAGAGAGGGGCGGAGAAAACAAGAGTCGTGAAAACAGTACCTACAGTTATATAGGCGAGGTCATTTGTGTGAGATATTTAATTAGTATAAAATATTAAGCTTCATATATTAAGCTTCTTATGGGATAAGTACTAAAATAGACCTAACATTTTTGGAAAAGTATCAATTTAGGTTCAACGTTCAAAATAGCACCAATATAGGCTTAGCGTTTACAACATAATATCAATTTAGGCTTAACGTTTACAATATAGCATCAATTTAAGCCTCACGTACAAAATAGCACCAATATAGGCTTAACGTTTACAAAATATATCCAATTTAAGCTAACCGTCACAATTAAATTAATCATATTATATTCTTTTCCTATTAACTTTACATGTTATCTTTTTATTTAGTTCTATTTTCTTATTTATTATAATATAATTAATTAGTATTATTGTCCATTAAAACCTTATATTTGTTTGATCCTAAATTTCATGGCTCATGTAATAATATATGCAAACTAAAAGTAATTGAATATTTCGAACGCTAGTGAAAATAATATTGATATATGTCATTGACTATCTACAATATTTCGAACAATATTGTAGATATTCAAATACTTTTAGTTTGCTCATATTACATGAGATCTTAGTGGACAAGAATATAATATGATTAATTTAATTGTGTCGTGTAGCTTAATTTGGATATATTTTGTAAACGTTAAGCTTAAATTTGTATTATTTTGTAAACTTTAAGCCTATATTGGTGCTATTTTGTATATGAGGCCTAAATTAATGCTATATTGTAAACGTTAAGCATAAATTGATATTATGTTGTAGACGTTAAGCCTATATTGGTGCTATTTTGAACGTTGAGCCTAAATTGATACTTCCTCAAAAACCTTAGGCCTATTTTGATACCTTATCCCTATTCTTATCTAATTACATTAAAAAAACCTTATATTCTTATCCAATTGCATTTAATAACCTCTATACTTGTCCAGTTGTATTCAATAATCTTAAAACATCAACTATCTCGTTGAAGTTCCAAGAGTTCATAATTATTTATATATTTGGCATTTCTTTTTGACATTTGGCGGAACATGTCTCTCACTTTCTACATCCAAAAGATTCTATTCAGAAATATGAGGTTATCGAATGCAATTACAAAGGAATAACTGACCATTTAGAACTTTTGAAAGTTCGGGGGAAGTTAAACTTTTGGGCCAAGTAGATGGAACAAGAGAAAATAAGAGAGTAAAATCGTATCAGAATTTTATGGGTAGATAATTTATTAGACCTCTCTTTTATCCCCAACACATTGTTTAGTACTTCTATTTTGAAAACACATCATAGAATCTCTAAAATCTGTTACTCTTAATGTTTTGGTCTGTGGTTGTATTTTAAAAAAAGTAACCGTTATATTTTGGCGTAAATAGATAGACAAAAAATAACAGAGTAATAGGATCGTTTTGTATCCCAATATGACTGTCGTGAAAGATACCATATGTTTGCTTAAAAAAATTAAAAAATAGACAAAAGGACTAAAGGACTAAGCGTGACAAATGATAGGGACCTCATAATGTGTTTTTCAAAATAGGAAGACTAAATAATATGGTGCGCAAAAATATGAAGACTAATAAATTATTTATACTAATTTATTAACCGAATTGAATTCATGTCTTGCAAATATTGTTTTGGTGTGACATATGATTTTACTTTTTATTTTTTGTTAATATAAACATGGAAAAATATAGGAGGAATATAGTATTCATACTAATTTAGGGATAAGACTAGATAGATTTTAGGGATAAAACCAAGTTTAACCCTAACGTCTTAAGGATGTGTCGATTTAACGTTAATATATGAAACAATACAAATTTAAACGTTTCCAAGTAAGATCAATTTTAGTCCTACGTTATAGAAAATTAGAAAAAAAAAAACATGTTTTATTAGTATACATTTTACAATCACTTTAGACCATCCAAATATCAATTATGTCTAAGATATTTAGTTTAACAAAATTACAAAATTTTTGCTAAAATGCTACTAAAAACTAAATCTGCTACATATAAATAATCATAATTTTTATGTCAAACTGTCTAAAATATTTAGAGTGTTATTAATATAGGAATAAAAAGTATATGAATCTGCTTCAATTGATCGACAAACTTATTTGAAAGATTCGACGTGATAATTAAATAACAGTAAATCAGTCTTTTTAAATTTTCGATAGCGCGGGGCTAAAATTGATATTGCTTGAAAAAAATTAGGGTTTAACTCGCATCATTTCATACGTTAGGGGCAAAATCTGCACTTTGACTAACACATTAGGGTTAAATTTGACCCTTATCCAAATAAAAAATAGTGTATAAACTAACAACATAAATATTAGAGGTTGCAATTATTGTGTTTGTGTCGTGATAATATCGTGTCAATTTCGAATTAGTGTATTATATTAAACCCTAACCAACCCAAAAAAAAATTCATTTCAATCTCGTATTAACCTAATCGGATAGTACCGATTTCGTGTTGTGTTGTCGAGTCATATATAATTTTACTATGGATCAAATTTATTTTTAGGAAAAACTAAACTTTAATGTTGAGGTTATTGGAAATTTTACTTAGTTTATAAAATGGCTTAATTTTTATCTGTGCCGTAAAATATTGATTCAATTTTATCATTTTCTAATAATTTCTTTAGGAACTTTTTATTCAAAATTATTTTGAAAATGATAAAATTAAATTTTTTATTTTCAAAACAAAATTCATAAAACATTTTATGAATTGACAAAATCAAGCTATTTTATAAGATAAGAACCAAATTATTATTTTTTTCAATAACTTTAGAATGAATTAGGTCCTGTTCTTTTTTACTGAAATCAAATTAACTGAACTGAACTGAATGCAACTGAACTGAACTAAACTGGACTTAACTTAACTTAATTGATTGCATAAAATAATTATAATTATAATAATTTTATACATAATGATATATTTTATATATAAAAATTATAATTACAATAAATAATGATAAATTATATATATAAAACGATAAATGATATCTTATATATAAAAAATTATAATTATAATAAACTTTATATATTATATATATAATAAATTACATATAAGTAATTATAATTATAATAAATAATGATGAATTTATATATTTTTTTATAGAAATTGGGACGAGATAGAACTTGGGCCGGGTGAGCACCCGTGGTCCAAGAACTGACATACCCACAATATATTAATAAACGAAAAATGAGTGTTTGAACAAGAGAATAGGAAGGAGAACAAACAAAAAGAAGGGGGGAGGAGAAAAGTTTAGGAAATGCAAGAAGAACGCAAGTGAGAAATACTACAAATGTCATCATTGATAAACCTATGGCAAAAAGCAGGAGCTGAAGGCCACCAATTGATCACCGAGGAAGAGACTCCAAACTTTTCCGGTGGATCAGCAACTCTATTTCCTTCCCTAAATATGTGTGAAAAAAGAATGTTCATCCTAGAACAAATACTGAGACAATGCAACCATTCTTGACGAATACTCCAAGGAACATCCATAGAACGTGACTAAGCAGATTAACAACGTACATTGAGTCTGACTCAACCCAAAGCCGATGCCAATTTTTTCCCAAGCAAGTTCAATTGCAAAAATAGTGGCTCTCAATTCAGCCATATAAGCAAAAGAAGGAGGGGTAGAAAAATCAAAACAGCCTTTGGAAAATCCACGATAGTTGCGAAAAATACCTCCCGCTCCTGCCTCACCTGGAGTGCCAAAAGCAGAGCCGTCCACATTGACTTTAACCCAACCCGGAGGAGGTTTAAGCCAATGGACCAGAATAATGTTGGGAACTGGAGGCGGCCTAGGAGAAGCCAGAAGACGGGATACGATAACATCATCTCTTCGTAAAGAGCAAAAACCTTTAGAAATGGCAAAGGACTCTCGAATCATTCGAAAAAGGGTGATCTAAGAGTGCTGAATAGAAGGAGAAACTTCTTTAAAGATTGCTTCATTCCTGCAATGCCAGATTAACTAGATGCAAGTGACAGCGGCAACACGCCAGATCATCGACACCTGTGAGCCAAAATGAATGCTACGAAGAGAGCTGAAGAAGTGGATGAATTGTGAATAACGAGGCAAAGAGCAGCCAAAGTGAAATTCAAGGGCCCTCCAAAGAGAATCTGCAAAAGAACAGCTAATGAATAGGTGGCTAATGACTCAGCATCCCTACCACATAGAACACAACGAGAGGCAAAGGAGAATCCAAGATGCTGTAAGAGGTCGTGATCGGAACCCGACCATGCAAAACTCTCCAGAAAGTGAAGGAACGAAAAGGGGGAGTGTGAGCATTCCAAACAAATTTATACCAGTCCATCGAAGAGGAACTAGGACTCATAATTAAATAGTACTCTTTGGCAGAGAAAATACCCTTCGTAGAGGGCTGCCAAGCGCAGAAATCAAGATCATCTCTACCCCTATGAATAGATCGAATACTGTCTTGAACAACCAAAGGAAGAGTGCCTAAGTCAATCCACTCCGAATTAAGAAAAAAAATCATCAACAGAATTAAAGCGTCAACGCTTATCCCGATGATCAAGATCCAATCTGTCCGCCACCGATGGAATAATCCACCTATCAGTCTAGAAATTGAGCTTTGAAGACAGGCCAATCCACCAAAAGGTCTGGTCCCAAATGGATGAATAAACAAACTTACAAGAAGACCAAATCGAGGACGGAGCAATTGAAGCTTTAGGCAAACCAGAGACAGCCATAAATCCAGACTTCATCAGAGAAATAGCAAGACTGGTGCCTTGAATTAATTTCCAACATATCTTAACCAAGAGAGCATGGTTAAAGATCCTAAAGTCCTTAATGCCCAAGCCTCCATCCTCCAAACTTTTGCAACAAGTTTTCCAGGGAACCGTGATTGACTTCCTCTGGTCAACACAACCCGTCCAAAGGAAATTCCTAACACTTATATTGAGCTTATTCAACAAACCCACTGACCACTTATAGATCAAGAATAAGTGAACTAGAGAACCAATAATAGCAGATTTAATTAGAGTTAAATGCCCTGCAAATGAGAGAGAGCTACCTTTCCACTTACTAAATTGAGAGAGAAATTTGTCTGCAAGACTGCTGAGTAACAAGCTCTTGGAGCTCCTTTAAATAGAGGGAATCCTAAGTAACTGAAGGGGAGAGACTCCAAACGGATGCCAAGATAGTGAGCAAGATGAACCCTCCTCAGAGGACTCACTTGAGAACCAAAAAAGACAGCAGATTTGTCCCAACTAACCTGCTGACCGGAGATCTGTCCATATAGCATGAAGAAATTCTTGAGAGCATGCAAATTGCTCAAGGATGCCACTCCAAAAATGAGCATGTCATCAGCAAAAAGAAGGTGAGAGGGAAAAGAATTTCCACCAGAATAATACGTAGAAGAATAAATACCATTCCTCACCATCTTGGCAAGCCAACGAGAGAAAAAGTCCTCAGCAATGTCAAACAGAAGAGGAGAGAGGGGGTCCCCTTGTCTAACCCCTATGGAACAAGAAACGTAACCCTTTGGAGAACCGTTAATCATCACAGAAATACGAGCAGAAGTCAGAATGTTTAGGATTCAATCTCTGAAAGTGAGAGAAAAACCAAAAGAGTCCAATACAGCCAAGAGAAAGTTCCAATCTAAAGTATCAAAAGCCTTACGAATATCAACTTTTAAGGCCATGTGACCACCAAAATGTTTTCTGTCAAGCATATTAATTCCCTCAGAAGCTAAGGCAATCCACTAGTGAATGCTTCTACCTTTAAGGAAACCATACTGGTTGGAAGAGACAATCCTTGCTGCAATAACTGCAAGGCGATCTGCAAGAATTTTTTAGATGATTTTGAAACTAAAGTTACTCATTACAATTGGACGAAAATTCTCTATTCTATCAGCTTCAGCAACTTTAGGAATTAGAGCCATAATACTAGAGTTTAAGCCAGGCAGGATGCAACCATGATCAAAGAAAGCCTGAACCATGTTGCAAACATCCTCCCTTATAATATCCCAAAAGAAATGATAAAAAGTTCCCCCAAAACCATCAGGACCAGGTGCACTGTCAGGATCCATGGAAATGACCGTATCTTTAATAACTTCAATGGAAGGATTAGAAATTAATTCTTCATTCTCTAAGGAAGTTACTAAGTTGGGAATTACCTCATTAATTGAAGAAAGGTCAATATGCTCCCTAGAACTACGAAAAATATTAGAGAAATACTCAATAACATGATCAGCTAATCTTACAGTGTCAGAAGTGGGACCCATCGCCGATTCTTAAATGATGAACGCCAGCCCAAGTCTTTCTAACTTTAACAGACCTTTGGAAAAAATTAGCGTTCATATCCCCCTCTTTAAGCCACTTAACACGACTTTGCTCTCTGTACATCATCTCCTACCGAAGAAGTTGTAAATCCAAACTACTCAGCTTCGGAGAATCTCATTGCTCTAAAATTTGCTTTTGAATATCGGCAAGATGAACTTCTGCCAGAGGGATATTAGAATCAATTCTACAAAACACATTTTTATTCCAATCCCTGAGAATAGGCCTAAGAGTGACATAATAGTTGTGCAAGATGGAGAGAGGTGTGGGATGTTGTCCAGTGATTAGCAATTACCCCCTTTAAAGAATCATTATTGGTCCACATGGCATGGAATCTGAACCTAGCAATCCTTGGTTCCCCAAATCTGCATTGAAGGAGCATCGGGAAATGATCAGAACTATACCTTGCCAAAGACGTGCAAGAGATAGAGTCCCAAGAAAGCCCTCGGACACCAAAGCTCTATCCAGACGACATTCAACATGAGCCGCCTCATGCCGACCATTGGACCAAGTAAACCTCTGACCCAAAGTATCAATATCAATAAGATCACAATCATGAATAAAATTCCTAAATTCCCTGTAGGATCCAGCAGCAGGAGGAGAACCAAGTTTCTCATGAGAGCCCATAATAGCATCACTACAAGAAAAAGAGCTTTTAATGATCAAAATTTAATGTGGGTTAAAAATACACTCATTAAAAATATGTTTTCAAAATATTTAATGAGTGGATAAAGACAATGCTACTATTATTGACTAAAATATGCCTTTTCTCAATTTCACTAAAAATTTCCACTCATTATTTCCTCCTTTTCACCTTTACTTTTACCGCCCTTAACTTCTCCCAAAATTTTCCCAATTTTTCAAGGGTTACAATTTAGGGTTCCCCCCAATTTTTCACTTTAGTTAAAAATCCCAGACCTTGATAGTCATCCATTGCTTCACCTAATCGAGCCCTTCACACCATCAGCAAGAGTCTGACCCAGCTCCTCCCCTGCAACGGCTTCTGCCATTCACCACCGTAGTCATCCACTCCCCTTAATCGTCGATCTACTTCCAATTTCTTTCTATCCTACATTTTCTTTCTCCTCTACCTTTTTAGATCTGGCCATTGAACCGACATTTCTCGAACCAACCCTTTCTTTCTCCTCTACCTTTTTAGATGAGGGTTTATAAATCACTTCGACTTTAATGGAAGAATCTCCAATTGAAAGTTTTCTCCTCAGCCGTGTGTCCTCTGGTACTTCTATTGTGCTGCTCTGTGCACCACCGCTGCTCAGGTACCTTTTCGGCTTTAGAATCTGTAAAAAAAGTTGATGCTCGATATGTTTTACTATTTGTATTGATTTAATAGTTTGATTGAATGGTTTTTGAGTTGGATTTTATTTAGTTGTAGTTTAAGAGTCTAAGAGTTCAAAGATTTTGCTGTTACAAAACTCGTATATTTCACCTTGATGACACCAACTCAACTTATAAGGCTGTAAAATCCTCATAATTTTTTTTGTTACATAAAATCCTGTTAACTAACTGTGGTAAACATGCATATTATCAATGACACTGGCTCGAATCATTTAAGGTCGAAGTTTTTTATTTTTTTTGTATGAGCAACATGATGCTAAACATGACATTTGTGACAAAAACTTCAAAATCTTTAAAGTGAAAAGTCCAATCTTTGAAAATGAACATTTGAGAAAAATTGCAGGATATGCTAGAGAATTAGAGAATAAGAGTAAGTGATCATCGGGAGAGCTTATCTGTGTTCATTTCGATCCAACACCAAGATTTTCGTGACTATTTTACAGCTACATTAAAAGCTAAAAGAATTCCCGCATCATTGGTGTCAGATCATGATCTGTTCTTCTGGTTGATGCCTCGTAAAGTTGAAGTATGGATATATTTGCTTGTAAGTGAATTATGCTAAAGATAATCTTTGTCTGACTCATGTTTGTCATGCTGACTTACTAATCTAATGTCACAATTGTCTATTGACTTTGCTCAATCATATTATCTTAGTTTCAAATTAGGAATGTGCTCTTATCTTCATAATAATGATATATTATTTAATTTCAGAACAGGCAAACAACTATTGTTTTGCCTAATTGCTGTTAGAATAACTCATACTCTCCTCTGTTTTCAAGTTTCAAAATTCTGGTTGTAGAAGACTCAAAATTGTTCAAGAACTATTTGAAATTGATTACTATAGATGTATGCTCTCTTTCACTATCACTTATGCAGGCTCTGTGGTGGAAAATGTGGAATTTATCCAACACTTAAGGTATAGTTCTCGTAGATATAGGGGGGAGGCTTAACAACAGGCTCTTAAGTTGCTTTGTTTAAATATTTATTTCTATTGTACTTACAATTCTTATATGTTTGAAATTTGATCCTTCAAATGCAATACCTTAGGCTAGCTATCAATGGATTTTTTCTTCACTATTTTGCTCATGTTAGCACGATGCTTATTTGTACGAAAGTATCTTAGGATAATAATGATGAAAATTATTAAATTTGCAAGTGTGAAAATTAGTATAAGCAGCATGCTTAAGCATTTGAAAACATGAATATTACTGCCTTCACAACTATTTTGTGATCTCACATGCCCCTCTTCTCATAAGAGATTCCATTCAGCCATTGCAGGTGAGGTCTGTGTGGATCTGAGGGGATGTCTCTTTGCCAAGATATGTTCACGATCCTTAATTCAATTGCTGCTTCATCAATGGCATGTGTTTCAGTTTGTTGTTGTGATTCATACTATTTTGCTTCTGGGAATGATAGGATGTGCTATTCTTGTTTTAACCATTGTCTTAACTTAAAGATTTTGTACTGGAAAAATTTGGCATGGATGATTGGGTTTTTATCAGTTGTCAGGCTGAACAGTTCTTGTTCAGAGTGGGGTTCAATTTCTACTTCACCAATGATATGTAATGTAATGACATGTAATGTAATTGTTCTGTCTGCTGGATCTTTTCATGTTGACAGTCAAGTCATGCTTTCATGACATGCCACAAGTGTGTGCTTGGATGAAATAGCTCAATTTGGTTGAAGTGATTTAGTGTTATGTTCCTATGATGATTATATTAAAAACCCTCAAGAATATTGGTCTAATCTTTATTTTGTATAATTTTGTGGATGTCACTTTTATTGCACCATCAAAGGTCAATCTGATAAATTCCTGTAGTTTCCAACTGCCTAAACGATTTACTGCATATGATTTGGACATGCATTTTAAGGTCATCTTCTGTAAAATTTATGAGAGAAACTAAACTAGTTATCAATGCCCTGTTGTTTGCTGGTACATGCTTGGAGATCAGGCTCGTAGCAGTTAAATTACATATCTCCCCCCAAATCCAGAAGTGAAACTAGTCGATATCAGATCAAAACTCATGTATTCCGTGAATGGTTTCATGGAATGAATATATTATGTTTTGCTTAACATTGAGTAGTTTGATTGTGTGATAACCATGAGCGCTACATGATCATTTTTGCATTTTCACTTGTGACTCACTCATTGCGTGCAAGCATTGTCTTCATTGCGTGATCACTGTCTTACTGTTCCTGCCTGCCATTGTTAAATAACATGCAACTAGGAACATCCTAAAGCATTTGTTCCATGGCTTTGCTTTATTGAAAATCTGGTGATGGATTTTTATTATGGCTTGGCTTCAGATGAGATGGTCATGGTCCAAGTATTAGAACCACAACTTGAATGTGCTAATTCTCTACTTTGTAGTTCAACTTTTTTGGTTCTTCTTTCATTTTTGGTTCTTGACACAATTGGTCATACATTTAGTCAGAAGTACCACAATAGAGTTGTTCAAGTAAGATATCCATCTCTCTTATTTTACTTACCTAGGCCTTTGTACTTGTCCGGAACTTTGTAGATGTACGTTAGCCTCCTCAACTTGCTTACAATATTGACCTCTAAACTTGTTTAAAGTGACCAATAACCTTTCAAAGTTGTTAGAATGATCTATTAGCCCCTAAACTTTGTTAAAGCGATGCATTTTAAGTTGTCAAGATATCTCTTATTTTGCCAAGTGTATTTAGGGGGCTAACGAGACATTTTCAACAAGTTCAGGAGCTAATGAGATATCTCCAAAGTTCAAGAGGCTAATCGGATAACCTGGACAAGTACAAGGCCCCCATGATGTATTAATCCCTTGCTTTTATTTGAAATTAGACATGTTAGTATGTGCCAATTTCATTTCCATTTTATTTTTATTGACTGCAGCATGAAGCTGGCCATTGATTGATTGCCTATTTGATGGGAATTCTTCCAAAGGGGTATACATTATCTAGTTTTGCTTTTATTTGAAATTAGACAGCCTTTCTGTATGGAGATTTGGAGGAAGAGATCTACATGACCCAACCAGATGGTTTTCAGATTCCTGGGAAGGATAATTATGTTTGCAAGTTGAAGAAGTCCTTGTATGGACTTAAGCAATCTCCGAGGCAGTGGTATAAGAGGTTTGACAGCTACATGATGCACCTGGGCTACACCAAGAGCCCATATGATTGTTGTGTCTATTATAATAAACTAGAAGATGAGTCTTTTATCTATCTGGTGTTATATGTAGATGACATGTTGATAGCTGCAAGGAAGAAGCACGACATTCAGAAGTTGAAGGGTCTTCTCAGCGCAGAGTTCGAGATGAAGGATTTAGGTGCAGCTCGGAAAATTCTGGGAATAGATATTTATAGGGACAGAAGCAAAAGGAAACTTTTTCTGTCACAAAAGGGCTATATTCAAAAGATCTTGTCAAGATTTGGCATGTCTACCGCAAAGCCCATAAATACTCCTAGTGCTGCAAGTGCACATCTGTCTATTGCTTTTGCATCTAAGTCTGCTGAAGAGAAGGAGTATATGTCTCGAGTTCCCTATGCTAGTGCAGTAAAAAGCTTGATGTATGCAATGGTCTGCACTAGACCTGATCTTGCACAGTCTGTTAGTGTTGTTAGCAGGTTTATGGTTGAACCTGGCAAGGAGCATTGGCAAGCTGTGAAGAGGATCTTTCGGTACCTAAAAGGTACATCTGACGTTGGTCTTATTTATGGAGGTGATACAGAGTGTTTGGTGACAGGTTTTTCAGACTCTGATTATGCTGGAATGTTGACACTAGAAGATCTATGACTGGTTATGTTTTCACTCTTGGCGGTTCAGTTGTCAGTTGAAAGGCTACTTTGCAGCCTACAATGACTTTGTCTACTACAGAAGCAGAGTATATGGCACTGACTGAAGCTGCTAAGGAGGGGATTTGGCTTAAAGGACTGGTTAGTGATCTTGGTTTACATCATGATCAGGTAACAGTGTATTATGACAGCTTGAGTGCAATCTGTTTAGCCAAGGATCAGGTTCATCATGAGAGGACCAAGCATATAGACGTGAGGTATCATTTTCTGAGAAGTGAGAAGAGGGTCAAGGTGAAGAAGGTAGGCACTACTGACAATCCGGCTGACATGTTTACCAAGCCTGTTCGACAAAGCAAGTTTCAACACTGTTTGGACTTGCTAAACGTTAGAGATTACTAGTTACCCCGTGGGGGCAACTTTGAGGTAGAGGGAGAAGTCTGTTCATCTAGCACTGTCATGGGTGCATCTGTTATGTTTTCAAGAGGATTCAAGTCAAGATGGAGATTTGTCGTAATGCCTTGAATCAGTATATCCCATTTCCTATTCGGAGTAGGATTTGGGCTTCGGATTCCTAGTTGGATTAGGATCATGGGTTCCTATTTGGATTGGGATCATGAGTTCCTAGTTGGATTGGGATTGGGATCATGGGTTCCTATAAAAACCATTCTACCAATCAAGTCAGAACATTGAGCAATGCTTACATAATCTCGTCTCCAACTAGGAGAGTTCGATAAATTTCCGATGAGGAAAATGAAGGAAGAAACCAAGTTTAATTCGGTAGAGTGTTGGTTGAGAGCTTACCTATGACCATAGAGGTCATGGGTTAGAATCACATGGGGTGGGGTGGGTTGATGGTTTTCCTTTCTCTTTAATGTAATCTTCTTGAGTTGAATGTGGGTTAATCCTAATATAAATAGTCACATCTGCCAATTTTAAGTCTACTATTTTAATGGAATTGCAAATTTAACTCAGGCATACCTTACAGAAATTTTAAAAAGATTGGTTTGACTAAGCAGTTTCATAAATTTGTTTGTTCGTTATTTGTAATCATGTTAGCAACATAGTAATATTTTAAACAGTTTGACTAAATTAAAATTGTGATTAACTTATAGTGAAAAATTTAGTTGTTAACATTTTATCAAATTTTTTTTTTTTGTATTTGTTCTAGTAACATACTAAATATCTTAGAATAATGGGGTAAGGTTCCAAATTTCCCTTACCGTTTTTGGAAAGTCATATTTACATCTAATGTATGAAATGATGCAATTTTACCATTAAAATTTCCAATCAATATCTTTTACCTCTATCCAATAGAACTTTGAACTGATTGATTTGACAGTTATTTGTCTATCAAATCGCATCTTCTAAACAAATTTGTTAATAAAATAAAACAGTTGTGTATAGTTTATGACTGTTTTAATAACATAGTACAAAAGTAAGGTTTTTTTCGTGGGTAACTTGTATTTGTCAAACTTAAATATTGACATTTCAACATGTTGTTTATAACTGTGTTATGAAGAGAATAAATATTTCAGAAACTGTTGACGTTTGAAATGTCTGGTGTTAATTAAATAACGAGTCAAATAACAGTAAATCAATCTTTTTAATTTTTATTTTGTTAAAACATAGATAAAATTTATCTTATTTGAAAACATTAGGAGTAAAATTGTACCATTTCATATGTTATGAGTAAATCTGCAAGGTAGGCCAAGACTATGATGCCTTGGATCTCTTGCAAATTCTTTCATATTTCAAATAAAGTGAACCTATATCCGGGTAGGCTTTCCCACACTTCATAAGTCTTGGTTGCATCTTTGCTCTCTGAGCCTATATCCCGTAGGCTTTCCCAAAAATAATAAGGGAAGTTTGCAACTAATTCCTAAAATAATTGATATTTGGAAAGAGTAAAGTGCATTAAAACCAGTTTTTTAAAGTTTTCTATTAACATATATTATAATTTCTAGGCCAAAACCATACACAGCCCCTAAACTTGTCACTTTTGGTCATTTTGTCCTCGAACTAATGGGACGACGTATTTGTCCATTCAACTATTTAAAAGTGGTATTAACAACCTCATGTTTTCATTATAACGGAAACAATCATGACATTTTCTCTTTCTAAATCGTCTACATATATACTGTATGATTCTAATACTTCCATTAACACTTATACTAATGTTGAAACTACATCTTGTTTCCGTTTGTTAATACTACTTTTAAATAGTTGAGGGGGAAAATAAGTTATCTTGTAAATTCAGGGGGCAAAATGACCAAAAATGATAAGTTCAGGGGCTGCCTATGGTTTAGACCTAATTTCTAATACATTAACATGATTTTCAATGAATATGATAATCACATTGGATTCAAATTGTAAAAAAATCATGCTATAATTTTAAATATTATAAAAAAAATGTTACTTACAAAAAATACAAAAAATAATTAAGATGTTGCCAACACAATTATTAATTAAATGAAACAAATTATAACTTATTTGATACGATGTAATAATCAAATAATGTTCAAACTAGTACAATCATTCTACCACAAGAGCCCTACTGGCAATCTATTTTGCCGTCAATTCTCATGCTTAATGTTATTTGTGATCTTATGCCTTCTGATGCATCTACTACCTCTGCATTTACTTCTTATTTTTCTTTCTCAAACATTATATAATTTGGCTTAATACGTTACAAGGCATCATATATAATTGTATTTAGCAATAATCCAATTGAGGCTAACCCTTGTCGGCGCCGCCACCCCCTTTATCCTCTTTCGCCGGCCTGCCCCATTTCAATGGCTGCTAACTGTGATTCCCCTCCGGAAGACCATGTTAGCATTCGAGTTCTCTTCAATCCAAATCTCAGATTCAACAAACAACCTATATTTCAACCTGCGACAGAAAATAGAGCTTCATTCTCTCCGATTCTCAAAAAGAATATTCCTGTTCTGTCGGTGTCAACGGCCTCTGTATCAGAAATCGGAGGATTCAGGACAGTGAAAATTTCGCAAGCAGCATATGAAAGCAGAATAGCTATGTGTGCTCATTCACTGATAGGAAGAATCATCCTTGCTAAGGGAGAAAGCCCATGGAAAATAACAGCGCTCAAGGCAAAATTGAACAAGGAATGGGGAATCAAAGAACCATGGAGGCTAATTTCAGTAGGAAGAGGATACTTCCAGGTTTTTCTCGGCTCTAAGGAGTCGAAGGATCTAGCGCTAAGCAAAGGTATACTGAACTTGATGCCGGGTACGTTCAGACTCTAACCTTGGAAACCCGATTTTAATCCTTATGCAGAGAAATCCTCCCACGCACAGGTCTGGGTTCGGCTCTATGCATTACCATGGGAATACTGGGACACACAGATCCTGGCAGATATTGCAAAAGGAATAGGAGGCCTCATCAAGCTGGATAGAGCAACTCTTGAGGGAGATTTTGGGCACTTTGCCAGGTTCCTTATTGATATTGACCTAGCGGAAGAAATTCCTACTCAGCTGGGAATCGAAAGAGATGGTAAGCAATTCTGGATCGATGTTTCTTATGAAAACTTGCCTTCTTTCTGTAAAATTTGCTCAAATATTGGACACATGCCGTATGAATGCCGAAAAAACATGAAACCTAGTGAACCCAATAAGCGAACAGATCATGAAAAAAGTAGGGGAATCCAAAAGCAGAAATTGGAATGGACAGAGAAAAGAAATGAAGTAGGAAAGGCAGAACAAGCACTAATCCCAGTTGCAGCTATCACAAATAAGATCATCACAGCACTAGAAACAGACCCCAAGCCGAAAAATGTTGAAGTGAATGGAACGGTTCTACACCCGGAGCCGTTAGAATCGGATGAGGAAGTGGAAAACTGGGATGAAGAGGTGGAAAACTGGGAGGAGAGATGCGACAGAGCAGAATCACCAGGAAATTCCAACATTGTTTCCAACATTGTAGAGACCACTACAGGAATTGACTCACCGGCTAACTCTGGGAGCTCACATGATAGAAGCACAGAAAAAACTCCTTCTTCAATCCGGTGGGCTGATCAGTTGGAAGAGGAAGAGCAGGAATGGGAAACAGTGACTTCAAAACAAAAGAAGGGTTCAAAAAATCAAAACAAGACAGAATTTTCCAAAGCTCGTGCAAAAAGAGCCATTAAACCGCCGGCCCGCTTCCAATGACTGTCATCTATTGGAATTGCATGGGGATCCTGAACGTGGACACCCAGAGGTATGTTTATAACTTATGCAATACTCATAAGCCGGATTGGCTCTGCATTGCGGAACCAATGGGAAATTTTAGCTCTATTGACAGTCGCTATTGGAGGAACCTTGGAATGACTCTCTTTGCTGAGAACCAGGGTAGCAATTCAACACTTTGGTTATTTAAATCTGATAGAATTACTTACCCTGCATCGATCATCATAAGCCGTGATCAATTTATCTTAATCCAATGTCTTCTTATGGGACAAGTTCATCAGTTTTGCTTCGTGTATGGCAGCGTCTGGGCTAACAGACGGAAAATTATGTATAAGGAAATTGCAGATCTCCGTGCAGGTGCTCAGGGAAATTGGTTTGCGATTGGTGACTTCAACGCGGTTCTGGGTGCTCATGAAAAGATGGGCAGGACACCTGCACCACGACCCTGCAGAGAATTTAGAGCTTTTCTTGATGAAGGAGAATGGCGTGATGTCCAGGCGTTGGGTTCTTTCTTTACCTGGTCTAATAGTAGACATGGTCAATCTCGGGTGGAGAGCAGACTTGATAGGGCTATTGTTTCAGGCGAGTTTGCAGAATTATGGAATTATAGCTGTACCGTTTTAACCAGACACCACTCTGACCATCACCCCCTTCCTTTTCGGTTTGATCAAGGTGCCAAAATACCGGCCCGCTTTCGCTTCCAATCAATGTGGGTGACACACCACGGTCTGTGGGAAGTAATAAAAAAATTCTGGGACGACAACAACCCTGCAATGGGACCGATGCAGTTACTCTGTTTTAAATTACGGGGTCTCCGTTCTGTCCTTCGGCAATGGAATAAAGATGTGTTCGGGAATCTTGATAGGAATATTGCGGTCAGCCAAGCCTCTCTAGACTCCATACAGTTAGAGATACATAATTCAGGTTTCACATATGACCTTCACAAGCAGGAACTGCTAGCTCATGATTTACTTGACCATCATCTGCTTAAAAAAGAGATTTATTTGAAAGAGAGTAGTCGTGTGAAATGGTTGGAAGCTGGGGATAGGAACAACTCTTTCTTTCACAGAATGGCCAATCAGAGACGAGCAACGGCATGTATCTCTTCTTTGACCATCGAGGGCAAAATCTGTACTGATAAGGATCAAATTGCTATGCACATCACCGATTATTTTGGCAATCAGTTCAAAAATCCGTTGGTGGAGCCAGCGAATCTCTCAATTGTCCATGAGATCATCCCGAACTTGGTCACACCGGAGATGAATGCAGAGTTACTGCGCTGCCCGCTAAAAGAGGAAATTAAGATGTCAGTTGACAGTATGAGTGCGGAAAGCGCCCCCGGGCCAGATGGATTCACTGGGAAATTTTTTCAGGTTTATTGGGACATTGTCGGTGCAAATTTTTGTCAAATGGTGCAATGGTTCTTCCACACAGGAATAATCAGTACAGGTCTGAACTCAAATATCATGGCCCTTATCCCCAAGACTGCGGATGCTGTGAGCATTGCCCAATACAGGCCAATCGTGATGAGCAACTTCGGTTTCAAAATCATCTCGAAAATATTAGCTGACAGATTAACAATAGTGGCTGGCTTGATAACCTCTCAGAACCAATTCGGTTTCATCAAAGGACGGAATATTCATCATTGCATCGCCTTGGCTTCGGAAGGGATAAACAATCTGCAAAAAAAGAGCTTTGGGGGGAATATAAGTCTCAAAATTGACATCTCAAAGGCGTTTGACACCCTGGACTGGAATTTTATCTTAACAGTGCTCGAAGCTTTTGGGTTCTCCTTGCAGTTCCGTGATTGGATGCTGAACATTCTCTCCTCCGCAAGGATTTCTATTATCACAGGAGCTGGCATTAGAGGATACTTCCCCTGCTCTCGGGGTGTGCGTCAGGGGGATCCCCTTTCTCCAATCTTGTTCAGCCTAGCAGAGGATTTTTTGAGCAGGATATTGACTCGGTACACTGAAAGAGGGGAGCTAATTCCTTCTGCTTACTCTAGCAAATGCAACATGCCAACTAATCTTATGTACTCTGACGATATTCTGATATTTTGCAAAGCCTCAATTTCTAACGTTCAGATCTTGAGATCAATCTTCGACCTCTATGGCAATATCTTGGGTCAGATGGTGAATTGGAGCAAATCCGAAGTGTTTTTTGGGGATAGCATTACACAACGGCGTCGAAACAGACTTGCAGGGATCACGGGTATCAGATCTGGCAAACTCCCCTTACTGTATTTAGGGGCTCCGCTGTTTGTTGGGGCTCCTAGAGCTCGTTTTCTCTCCTCCATAGCAGATAAAATTACAGATAAATTTTCCAGGTGGAAAGGCAGTGCGCTGTCTATGGCGGGAAGGCTTACTTTAATCAAGACGGTAATTACGGGCTCTCTAACTCACACCTTTATGTTATACAAATGGCCATCCAGCTTAATGAAACGTCTTACCAAATATATGAGGAACTTTCTCTGGTCGGGATCAATTACTGAAAGGAGGCTTGTTATCCCTTCCTGGGACTCCTGCACTAAATCACTAAAGGAAGGAGGTCTATGTATTAAAAAACTTGAGATTTGGAATATGGCGCTCACGGGGAAGCTTGCTTGGGGAGTGCTGACTGAGGATTCTTTATGCTTCAATACCTTACGATCTTGTTTCATAAACTTGGCTGGCTTACCAAGGAAGATCCCTGCCCTCTCTTCGGTTTGGTGTTCTATCAAAAACGTCTACAACACTCTGAGAGATAACTGTTGTTGGCTACTGGGCACGGATACGAATCTCTCCTTTTGGAATGCCGAATGGATTATCCCAACCATTGCTGATCAGATGGGGATTAGTAGATCTGAAAGAGCCAAATTCCGCGATAGCACGAGAGATTTCCGTTTTGATGACCGATGGACAAACATGCCGGATTTAAGCACGGAAACCACAGAGGCGGTAAATCTGATTAGCGGAAGTGGAGATCACAAAGATAAGTGTTATTGGCGACGTGCCTCAGATGGTTTCACGGTTAAGCTCTTCTATAAATGGCTGCAGAACCCGCCACAGAACTGTACGATTAATCTGATATGGCAACCGACTATCCCCCCATCGCACTCTTTAACTCTTTGGCGAGCTTACATGGGGAGGCTCCCCACGCATGACAGTTTGAAATCAAGGGGAATGGTGATTGTTTCCCGCTGCTGTTACTGTTTGGTGCAGGAGGAAAGCCTTGAACATCTAATGATAAGATGTAAATATGCAAAGCGGCTTTGGCAGGGCATTGCTACACTGTTTGGGAGGCGGCTTCGATATGATGATGATTTTCGTGATTTTGTGGATCAGGCACTGAAGATGAGGTTCAGCCCGCAGATAAAAAACCTCTGGATAAGCGCGATTGTTCATGTAGTTTGGGTCATGTGGAGAGTTAGGAACGACTATTTCTTTAACAATGTTATACCCAATATTCATGTAATGTTCAGGTCTCTATGGTATCAAATAAGGCACGCTGATCACTTTGAGAAAGGCTCTGTTTGGAATGCAACGATCGAGAGGAAGATTCTTTACTCGCTGGCCCTCAAACCTAGACTTCAGAAAGCTCCGAAGATCATTCCGGTCAAATGGCAACCGCCACCAACGGGCTGGATAAAGGCGAATACAGACGCCTCGGTCATGAACACAACGGCCGGATGTGGGGGAATATTCAGGGACAGCTCAGGGAAGATGCTGGGAGCTTTCACTTTTCCAACAGCAGCGCCTCTTGCACACATTGCAGAGCTAAAGGCGGCAATCGCGGCAATCTCTTACGCTTATAATCAGGGTTGGAATCGGCTTTGGATTGAAAGCGACTCGTCATATGTCATTACGATCATGCGGTCACGCACGAGCAGGGTTCCGTGGGAGTTAATTACTGCATGGTCAGATTCTAACAAGAAATTGAAGAAAATGCAAGTGTCCTTCTCCCACACTTACCGGGAAGGTAATCAAGTTGCCGACCGTCTAGCGAACTACGCCCGCAACAATACAGGAGAGCGTTGGTGGGATGCCCCTCCAGTTTTTTGTAAATTTCTACTGGCAGACAACAGCTCTGGTCGAGCCTCTTATAGGTTCAACTAATTTTTGTCATCATTCTTTATTTTGTTTAGCTCTGTAATTTTTTGACTTTCCTCTTAATAAATCGGGTCGGAGCATTCGCTCCCTCCTCATTTCCATCAAAAAAATAATCCAATTGACACATGATTACTCCTAAGTCCTACATGACATCTACATAAAAATAGATATTCAGATAAGTTAAAGTGATGATCATGAATCCATACAAAATCAGCTTGAGGGCTAATAACCTCTATAACCGGATGTGCAAAAAATTTATTGGCAGAAATATATGCTTGTCCCACCAACTTGTCAAAATGATCACCGTGATAAGGGGACATAGTGAATCCTCATCCAAGCTAAATGACCACTGGCTCTAATTTGAATCTTTATAAGCATCTGAATCTCCATTATTTTGTGCATCACCACCACATGTTTCAAACACAATTCTGGGAGCAGTCATCACCGTCTTAATCTCCTTCCTTCGGATTCCTATTATTTAAAGGGAGGATGCAAAATAAGAATCAAAATCTAAAAAGTAGATTACATTTTTTATTATAAGAAAACAACTGGAAATAATGTACAAGAGAAGGATATCAATGATTTTATTCACATTTAGTAACATAGGTTGCTTATATTTTCAAAACAGCTAGTCCTACATTTATACCAACTAAATTCGATTTTTCAGTAAGGAACGCAACTTAAATGGCAGTAATATTAGATGAACATAAATATATTGCACATAAAATCTTTCTCATTAGTGTTTCCGTTCCAGTTTCTTTTCTGTTTCCTAGCTATATTTTTAGAAATAAAGATTCTCTTGTGTCCTTTTCCATCTCTATGCAACATATCATATATATAACCCTCTAATCAACAAATGCACTATATTTACTTGGAAACAATGGAAATAGATTAAGATGTTCAATAGAATTAAATGCAATGAACATATATTATAATCCAAAGGCTTGCAGCAAAGACAAGAGTTTAACAGCAAAGATAATGTTCTAAACACTGATTATATACATATTAGATTAGAGAGCATCCCATTAATACATATAAGTTTGGAATATTTATACATTTATTCGTCTTGCAAGGATGTTGTTCATTCTTAAAAAGTAGAAATTCAGAACAAGAGGCTATGATGGAATTGTTACTGGAGGAGATTGTGACAGAAATTCTATTAAGGTTGCCTGTGAAATCTCTTTTGAGATTTAAGCATGCTTCCTATTCATGTCTTTTTACAAAGAAGATTATGATAGCAGTATACCTGAAGGATTTGATTTTCCATATAATTTTTTTTGGTGATGAAAAGCTGATTCCTGTCATTGTTTCTAAGTCGTGTGATGGATTAATAGAGATCAAAGGCCCATGTGAGTATAAAATAATACAATCTCCATTTGAAATATTTGAAATCAATGGAGATTGTATTATCTTATACTCATTTGGACCTTTGATCTCTAAGGAAGCATATTAATCCATCACAAGAGTTACAAAGGCTGACACAAATCCACTTTTCATTATAAAAAAAAACTCATATGGAAAATCAAATCCTTCAGTATGTATAGTGCCATCATAATCTTCTATGTACAAAAGACATGAATAGAAAGCATGCTTAAATCTCAAAAGAGATTTCCGAGGCAACCTTAATAGAATTTATGTCACAATCTCCTCCGGCAGCAATTCCCCCATAGCCTCTTGTTCTGAACTTCTCCTTTTTTTATCCATTTCGCCTTTGGCAACCAAATCAACATCTGCACATCTTAAAAAGCATATGTATTTGATGTTTTTCCTCTTTACCTTCCATTTGATTCTGCCTCTTTTTCCAAAGCATTCCAATCAATGGACTCTCTTATTTCATCTCCAACCCTTCTACTTTTGGCTTTTTTTTTTATGCAGTTGCTGCTTTCTGCAATATCTTCTTGTTTTCCCTGACGGTTTTGGTAACTTAATATTTTGCTGCAGGTTCTCAACAATGGTGAGGTCTTTGACAATCCTATTGCCATGACTAGGAACTTCATGTAGTTCCTTCAAGCCTTCATCAAGAGTTCCATAAAAGTATTACATCTGTTTAAACATCTATCTTTGTGTCCATCAATCGCATTTTTTCTTGGTTGTCTGACAATGATTCCTTTATGTCAGGAGTTTAGAAGAAAATTAAAGTTAGTATGTATTTTAACATAAATTCTATTATAAACCACCTGGACTAATAAAAAAAATGGATGCATACCAATTCATGGGAGATTGTTTGCCACTCACTTCTAGGAAGCTTCTGATATTTGGTTTGAAGAAGCATTGTCCATTCCAGTCTCAGATCCCTAAATTATTTTAAAACAAGTTTTTAGTTTTGAAAACTTAAATTGACATTGTCCTTGAGCTTTTTCTTTCCGTCATAACCTGTAGCAAGAATCACAACATCAACTTTCAATTAGGAGCATCAGATTTCAGATTAATGATAAAATAAAAGTCCATACTTTTAAGTTCATGGTTGTATAGACTTTGAATCTAAATGTCCATACTTTTAGAGATATAAAAGCTACTTTCGAAAACTTAAGTTCTACAAAAAAACAAAAGCTAAAAGGCACAAGATCAAAAACTTCATTTGCAACAATTTTTTTTAGTTATAACATATTCAATTAATTCTTAAACTATTTTTGAATTTAACATCATATGATTCTTAACATGCATCAGAAGAACACACTATTTAAATATTCAATCAATATGCCCCTTCTCGTACACTCCCTATTTCATTAATAACAATCAAGTTAGGATTAGGGTTTATCTTCTCCAGAAAGTGGCGTAATCAAATCTATAGAAATCAATGGTTAGAATTAGGGTTTATCTTCTCTATCAAGTTAGCATTTCAACAATGCTTTTAGGATCTGATCTCTAACTGCTCGTTCGTTGGGTAAATTTCCAAATCTGAATCAAGCTTAATTCGGTGGAAACCCTTCCTTAAGAAAGAAGGGAGGAGCATCAAGTGATGGTTATGAACCCTACAAAATCATCTTCCGGATTAATAACCTCCATAACTTTATCTGCTAAAATATTATTAGCAAAAAAGGGTTGTGTTTGTTTATAGGTGAATTGAGCAACTGTAACTTCTTTATGTATTTTTGTTTTTTTGTTGCTCACTAATCCATATGTATTTTGATCCGATCTTTTTTTTTTTGCAGGAAACTATCTTGCTTAACAAATCAAATTACTGCTTACAATTGTTTATGGTAATCTTTACACTTTTTCTTTGTTGGGTTTTATGTTTTAATGGCAATTCTGAAGATATAATGAGTTTTGCCGCTACCCTATCTTATTATATGTGTTTACAAATGGTGTATCATTATTAATCTTTCTTTAATTACTTGTTTACTATAGTGGTTTTTTTAAAATGATTATGCCAAAAGGTGAGAATTTGAGGATTGTAATTGTGATTTCAATAGATCTATTGTTAAATGTGTTTGCTTATGAGTGGCTTACATAAGCTGTCTGATGTGTTCTATGATGATATGATATGATTATTTGAAACCCTATATGTTTGTTTTAAACTGGATATGCTAATTTTTGTTATTAGATGTTGCTCTCTGGTGTGTTTTTCTATATAACCTAGCTATTTGATGTGTCCGGATGATATGATTACTTGAAATTGAAACCATAGGTTTGCTTATGCTTTTTTTTTTGTTATGATAAGTTTTTTGATACAAATCAAGATTGTTTGTTATTTGCTGTGATGAGACTATGCTGGTGATGCTTGATCTGAATATTATCTAAATTTCATCAGACAATTATCTTTGTTGTAATTTCATTCATTTCCAACTAGTTGAGATTGCGGCTTTGGGAGTAACCATTTTTAGCTTAATTTGCAATGGAGAAAATTGCAGATTCCAAATCGTGTTTGTTCATTTAGTAAAACATTAGCAATTGTTCATTTTAGTTTGGCAATGCTAGATATTTCTCTCAAAATACTAATTTGTTGTTTGTAACAAATTATCACGAAGTTGTTGGCGTCTGATTTTCTAAATGGTATTATTGTTTTGCTTCAATTCAGTTGCATACTTTTAGGCAGATTGATTCAACTCATGTACTTTTTATGCTTCTCCTGTATTCTTGTTTGGTATTTTCTGGTAGTAATTCATTGTATTTGTAATGACTATATTATATGGGTACTTTAATTGTTTGATCAACACCGAATGAATTTAAATCCATTGAACATCTTAATCTATTTCCATTGTTTCCAAGTAAAGAGAGTGAATTATGAGATGAACATTTTTGAGGATTATATATGTGCTATGTTGCACTGAAACTGAATTTGAAACGAAATGCTAAAAAGCTAAGGAGGAAGAGTTCAACATAGTTTATAAAAATGTAACTTGCTGGAAAAGAAAAATGTCTCCATCTGTATAGGAAATGGAAGGATGATTTGAGCCATGTTAGGAATTCAATTCTTACGTTCACTGGCTTTTTAGATGCTTAATTAATTCCGATTTAGGAAAACTTATGCGCAATAATCAGTGATTCATCAGAGAAAGAGAAAGGAATTCTTGTTAGAATATTTTAGATTCCATTGAGACAAGATGAAGATAATAATTAATTAATTAATTATAAAACAGATGAAGAAATTAATTCTGTTTTTATGGTTGTTTCGTCTTTGATCTACATGTTATAGTCATGAACTGGAGACCTTTTTTGGTTAATTTGAAAAAGTTTAAGATTGATGTTGGTTGAAGTTGATATGTTCCCGTACATGATGAAATCTAACTCGGTCGAGGGCATTTCTTAAAAGCAAATGCCTTTATGTGGATGTCTTAGATTATCCATTTGTTTTATTATAATTAAAACCGCATCCTGCTTTTAGATCGTGATCCTTTTTTTTGCATCCCGTCCGTAGTTAGTGGAAATCCAAAGCAAGGAGATTCAGATGGCGATGATTGCTCAAAGTTTTTTTTCCTAAAAAAGATGGACGGAGCAATGGAGATTCAGATGCTCCATCATCTGGTTGCTGCAAGAAGAAATGGTGGTCATCGAGCTTTAATGTCCAATATGTGCCTTGACAAGAGTGATGGCTTTGACAAGTTGTTGTGGCAAGCATATGTTTCTGCTAATAAAATTTTTGCACATAGGGTTATGAAGGTTATTAATCTTGAAGATGCTTTTGTATGGGTTCATGACCATCACTCTATGGTCCTCCTTACATTTTTGAGGAAGTGTTCCTACCGAGTTGAGCTTGGTTTCTTCATAAGTAGTTCATTTTCCTCGTCGGAAATTTATCAAACTCTACAAGTTAGAGACGAGATTATGTAAGCATTGCTCAATTCTTTGATATATTAGTGGAATAAAATGAAACTAATTTTGTTCTAAATTAGTAAATGAATATGTTGTTCTAGACATGTGCACCCAGTGATGTTCAATTTCCAATTCCAAATGATTATTTGGAGTTTCTCATATTTGGAGTTTGCCCTCAAATTCCATTATTAGCGAACTAAGAGTAGTTTAAGCTTCCCTATAACTTGGTCGCCAGATTAAAGAAAATTAGGGATAAGATATGTTTTTTTCCTGCCACGGGCTCCACTCTTTCTTCTAAAAACAATGGGATACTGACAGCACCAAAGAAATCTTATTTTTAGATTTAGTTTCAGACAAATCAATCTACTCAATCTTATAATTAATAAATTTTAACAACTTTTTTAATTGCAATATCCTTTCAAAAACCGAGCACAAACATAGTATGCATATCATGTGATTTTATTTTGTTTAATCCATTATTTTTCTCAATTAAGTACTTATAAGCCTAACTCCTTCCAAAGTCGTTGAAAAAAATAATGATTTTGTCCTTATCTTATAAAACAAGTTAATTTTGTCCATTCATAATTTTTTTGTGATTTTTATTTTGATAATAGAAAATTTGATTTAATTTTATCATTTTCAAAATAATTTCGAATAAAACGTGTCCACGAAATTTATTAGAAAATGATAAAATTGAACCAATATTTTACCGTAAGGATAAAAATTAAGTCATTTTATAAAATGAGAGGGAGAATCCTAATAACCTGAAGATTAAAAGTGAGGTTTTCCTAAAAATAAATTTGATCCAAATTAAAATCATATATGACTCGACAACACCACACCTAATCGATACTATCCCGATTAGGTTAATACGAGATTGATATCAAATTTTTTGGGTTGGACTACGGTTTAATCATTTCGACACTAATTCGAAATTGACACGACATGATCACAATACAAACTCAATAATTGCAACATGTGATATTTATGTTGTAAGTTTTTGTACATTTTTTTATTGGGATAAGGGTCAAATTTAACCATAACGCTTCAATCAAAGTGCATATTTAGCCCCTAACATATGAAGTGATGCAAATTAAATCCTAATTTTTTCAAGCAAGACCAATTTTAGCCAAGCGCTGTTGAAAATTTAAAAAGATTGGTTTACTGTTAGGTTTGAGAGTAAGGGATGACATCACCTATATAACTGGACTTACACCTTTGCTCTTCTCAATGGCCGAATAGAAATTAGGGTTACCCAATGTTCATAGGTATCTCCTCTTTGAGATCTGAATAGCAGATAGCCCTTATATCTTCTCCAGAAAGTGGCGTAATCAAATCTATAGAAATCAATGGTTAGAATTAGGGTTTATCTTCTCTATCAAGTTAGCATTCAACAATGCTTTTAGGATCTGATCTCTAACTGCTCGTTCGTTGGGTAAATTTCCAAATCTGAATCAAGCTTAATTCGGTAGAAACCCTTCCTCAAGAAAGAAGGGAGGAGCATCAAGTGATGGTTATGAACCCTACAAAATCATCTTCCTGATTAATAACCTCCATAACTTTATCTGCTAAAATATTATTAGCAAAAAAGGGTTGTGTTTGTTTACAGGTGAATTGAGCAATTGTAACTTCTTTATGTGTTTTTGTTTTTTTGTTGCTCACCAATCCATATGTATTTTGATCATGTCTTTTTTTTTTGCAGGAAACTATCTTGCTTAACAAATCAAATTACTGCGTACAATTGTTTATGGTGAATCTTTGCACTTTTCTTTGTTGGGTTTTATGTTTTAATGGCAATTCTGAAGATATAATGAGTTTTGCTTATGAGTGGCTTACATAAGCTGTCTCATGTGTTCTATGATGATATGATTATTTGAAACCCTACAAGTTTGTCTTAAACTTGATATGCTAATTTTTTTTATTAGATGTTTCTCTCTGGTGTGTTTGTTTATGAGTGCATTATATAACCTATCTAATGTGTTAGGGTGATATGATTACTTGAAATTGAAACCACAAGTTTGTTTATGCTTCTTTTGTTATGATATGTTTTTTGACACAAATCAAGCTTGTTTGTTATTTCTTATGATGAAACTATGCTTGTGACACTTGATCTGAATGTGAGAAAATGGCTTTGTTTTGAAGAAAATGAATTTGATTGGTGGGGGTGTATTTGTTATTAGGGACTTTGCTCTTAAGAGCTCTTTTCCTATCCCACGTGGAAAACTTACCAATAGTTGAAAGAGTATATATAGAGTTGGGTCTCACAAGCCTTTAAATTTTGTTTAGTAGGTTTTGGCAAATACACCACATGCATTCATTGCAATTTTAGGAGTAACAATTTTTAGCTTAATAAAGCATTAGCAATTGTTCATTTTAGTTTGGCAATGATCAGGAAGTTGTTGGTGTCTGATTTCTGAAATGGTATTATTATTTTTCTTCAATTCAGTTGCCTACTTTTAGGCAGATTGATTCAACTCATGCACTTTTTATGCTTCTTCTTTATTCTTGTTTGATATTTTCTGGTAATAATTCATTGCATTTGTAATGACTATATTATATGTTTTTTTAATTGTTTGATCATCACCAATAAATTATCTACCAATAAAATTATGAGACGATTTTACTCTCTTATTCTTGTTTGATTGCCTTTAAGCTCCCCCGAACTTTCAAAAGTTCTAAATGGTCTCTTATTCTTGTTTGATTGCATTCAATAACCCCTTATTTCTGAATAGAATCTTTTGGATGTAGAAAGTTAGATACATGCTCGGCCACATGTAAAAAAAAAACTTCAAATATATAAATAATTATGAACTCTTGTGATTTCATGGGGATAGTTGAAGTTTTGAGATTATACAATTGGACAAATATAAAGGTTATTGAATGGCATTAGATAAGAATATAATGTTATTGAATGTAATTAGATAAGAATAGAGAGTAATTTAGCACTTTTAAAAATTTAGAGGGTTGTTGGAATGTATGAAACTTATTATTTGATATTGATTAAATATCTCAAACAAATGGTCTCGCCTATATAACTTTACTTACTTCACAACTTTGGTTTTCTCCGTCCCTCTCTTCTCTTCTCTGTAAATGTGTGTGCATTCTAATAATACCTCCCCCGATAGATCTCAAATCTGGAAAGTTGTTGTGATCTCAAATCTATGAAAACCAATTAAATGAGCATTCAACAATGCCTTCAGAATCTCATCAAGTGATGGTCATGAACCCTGCAAAATCATCTTGACTATTAATAAACTCCATGACTTTATCTGCTAAAATATTATTAGCACAAAGCACTATATTTGAATTGGCCAATTCCAAGTTATTTTTGACTTTTTGTTGGCATTTACTATTTGTTGCTCATTGGATTTTGATTCTATAATGAATTATTTTTTTTGCAGGAAATATTTTGTTTCCGAGCAACTAGTTAAAAGCTATTGAATTTTAGAAGCATAATTCTTTCTGGTAAATCTTTGGACTTTTCACCTGTTGAATTTTAGGGTTCAATGAGAATTGTGAAGATTATACACCTAATCTATGCTATTGGGAAATATGCTTATCTAATATTAGTTGAATGCTAGGAACAACATCACTATATTCCATGAATTACTGGTAATGAGGTTTGGGGCTTACTAATTGTTTTCTAACTGTCAAAAAAGATTCTCTGTAATTATAAATATAATCATAATTTTTGTGGAATAGTAATAGTCTTCCAATTCAATTGAATTTCTAGTTTGAAAACTTTATTTGTTTATAACCAATTATAATTCAATTTAATTAATTGTCATAGTAAAATTCAATTAATTATTTTGTAAGTGTAAAAAGAAGACTATAATTAAAATGCATAGTCCGTTGGTTCTGGCTGGTCAGGAAGAGATTCACATAGGGACTAATGTTATTTGGAAATTACTTTCTATATGAGCTAGCATGCGGGCTTTCCAGTGGTAGTTGTGAGAGTCTTATACTCCATCGTTCCACAATACATGTCTTTCTAGAGAATTTTTTTTTGTTCCACAATACATGATATTTTGCTTCAATTTATGCACATTAATTTGCTTTGACCAAATATACCCCTATTTTAGTTGACTTTTTGCCTTGGGAATAGATAAAGTTACTAATAGATGCAGTTAATATAAGGTAACAAAGTCTCTCACTTAAAATTAATTGCATTTCTTAATTAATGTGCATTAACCTTAAAAGGGATGTATTTTGGAACAGCGGGAGTACTTGTCATAGAAGCTTCACAAACTCCTTTTATTAGTTCAGGGATGCAAAATCACCAGATAGTCACAAGTCTTCGAAATAGGTACATTGGAAGTATCAATCCATGAAAAACAATAATATAAAGAAGTGATTATAGTTCATGTTCGGATGTGAAAACCACTGGTACCAAAGAAAATGACACTTTCTTAATGCATATTTATAAATAGGAAACATCTAATAGATAAATACCTATAACTTGAACAAGCATGTGAGAGTTTTTCTGGAGGTAGTCAAAGGGTCAGATTTGAATCTTACAATACTTCCTACTATCTTTTCTTCAAATTTTCTGAATCCTCAGAAGCTCCTGAACTAAACTCTTTTTCAAATAGATAAGTTTAATATTATCAGGAATAATGGCAGACTAATAGCAAATTCAATTTTGACTGTTGTTCGCTGTTTGAAATTAATTGCATTAGTGTTAATGAATATCTCCTTGCCTTTGTTCTTTATTTGTTCAGAAAACTAGCAACAAATAAAGAACAAAGGCAAGAAGATACCCATTAACACTAATGCAATTAATTTCAAACAGCGAACAACAGCCAAAATTGAATTTGCTACCAATCTGCCATATTCTTGATAATATTAAACTTATCTGTTTGAAAAAGAGTTTAGTTCAGGAGCTTCTCCGGGATTCATAAACATTTGAAGAAATGATAGTAGGAAGTACTGTAAGAGTCAAATCTGACCCTTATGACTACCTCCAGAAAAACTCTCACATGCTTGTTTAAGTTATAGTTTTTTTTATTTGCCAGCTGTTTACTATTTATAAATATGCATTAAGAAAGTGTCATTTTTCTTTGGTACTAGTGGTTTTCACATCCGAACCTGAACTATAATCACTTCTTTATATTATTGTTTTTCCTGGACGTTAGGATAATAATTTGAAGTCAACATCCGAATTCCATATGTATATGGAGCAAATGCAACAAGTCTTGGAAAAAGCTGGGATGTCCTATCATGCGAAAGAGCAGGCTTATCAAAACTCGAGTATCCAACAACAAATGTTTCTTAGCGAGTTCGATCATCAGAATAACATGGTTCATAATTTGCACAAGGCGAAGATGGAGGAGCAACAAAGAAGACATATGGAGACTTCTAGGCTCAAACACGAACTATACATGACGAGAAATCTCTTAGATGGCTATGAAAAAGCTTTGAATGAGACAACTAAAGAATTCACCGAGTATAGAAAGAAATGCCCTTTGCATGAAGAACCAATTTACATGGATACAGGGTCTGGTGGTCCTGTTTTGAGCACGAGTGAACCGGAGAAGTTGCCTTTTAAAGAAGAGATGACACAATGTCACAATGTGCTCCAGCTGAAGAACAAGATATGACAGAATGTACTCCATCCGAAAAACAAGTTACTGAACAATCTATTTAACTGATACAACTTTATGTTTTAAGTGAAATTTGCTGGAAATTTCTTAACTTTGTTTAAAACATTGTTGCTATGCTAATTTTTGTTATTAGACGTTTCTATCATAATTAGTTTGTCTATGATAAAACTATGCATGCGATGCTTGAAAGGTAACTTGATTTGTAACTATATGAGATGTTTTTAATTTAAATTCTTTGATCCATCACTGATAAATTGAGTCAATTAAATTCCATTTGACATCTTAATGTATTTCCAACGTTTCCAAGGAAAGAGAGTGAATTTATAGATGAGCATTTCTGAAATTGCATTCTTTTAAGGGCATATATGAAGATTCACTGAAGGGAACACTATCTGTTTGCATAACGGTACCAATATATTTTTTACTAGGAAGAACCATCATATCTTTAACTGTACATGAAGCACTGTTTGTATATGTGTGTTTGTATAACTATATACTTATTTACCCTATGAGTACAAAAGCAATCCAATATATTAGCTAATATCTATTAGCTACCAGCAACATTGTAAAAATAACTGAACAAGTATAGTATTCTAATGGAATCTAATGTATTATTCCTATGGTCGCATGGCATTTGATAATATGAACATAAAAAAAGTGACTTTACATTTGTGCATACACATTGTTTCAGCTTAATACATTTGTTTCCTCTTTATTTGGCTCAAAACCTTAACTGCTCCCACATTTGTTGCCTCTTTATTTGTTGCCCTTTGCCTCAATTTTTAAAAGTTCCTAATGACCCACATTCATATCTAATTTCATCCAATACCCTCTATTATTGTTAGAGAAGTAACTAAAAACATTAGTATAATTTTTTGTTGTATAAATGAGAAAGTTGAGTTACAAGATTATATGTTTATATTATTATAACTTTAACCCAAACATTTTAAGAAAAATGCACATATAGCCTTTCCAAGTAAGATCAATTTTAGCTCTACCTTACTGAAAATTAGAAAAAACTGAATTAACTAATATTTGTCAATCACTTAAAATCTTCCAAATATCATCTAATGCAATGATATAAACCTTTTCCTAAAAAAATGAAAAATACCGTGTAACTTTAAAATTTGGGAAAAAAGAAAAAAATAATCATAAAACATAACAATATTATTATCTAAAATTTGCCATGACCCTTTTAGATGTAAAATTGCTAATTAAAATTTATATTCGATGTTAATTTTTATTTATTTTTAACAGATAATACAACTAATCAATAAAATATTATTCATATATGAAAAAATTATTATATATGCACCTATTTTTTGGCGCACCTAGGCGGCCGCTCTATTCCTAAAGGCAGAGCTGGCGCTGCTTATATCTCAATAGAATTTTCGGGATGTAGAAAGTGAAAGACACTTTGCCACATGTAAAAAAAACGCAAAATATATAAATACCAGGGTAAATAATTATAAGGTTTTTATGTATTTACTTAACACGCTAGTAAATCCATCATATTATTATAAGTTCCCTAAGTTTTATCTTAATCAATTCTTTAGTCTTTACATTTGTTTTTGTAAATGAAAGTCTAAAATTGCCTCTAGTTATATACATAAAAAAAATTTATCTTTTAGTTTCAAATTTAATCTAATTAATTTTAAAGAAGTTTTGGAACTACATATACACCAAAATTAATATACTTGAAAAAATGTATTATTAATTTTTTCAAATTGTAATTATTTTTTAATATAATATCTTTAAACCAATATTAAATATTATTATAAATTTTTTAACATCATATTTTTTTTTCTTCATTCATAAAATTTATTTATGTGTTTTTGTTTTTTTTTTGTTGCTAACAAACCCACATGGATTTTGATTTTGTCTTAAATTTTTTTGTAGGCACCTATTTTTCTTAACCAATCGAGTTAGCCTTATGGTAAATCTTTGCACTTTTGCTTTGTTGGGTTTTATGTTTTGATGGAAATTCTGAAAACACTGTAATGATTCTTCAAAAACTAGCATATTACGTTGTCCTAAGAACTGAATAAATAGAAACAACCTTCAAATTCAGAGATAACCATGGATTAGACAAGATGATTAAAACGTGGGCAATATTGATACATTAACTCTAAACTGAAGTACAACCAAAGCCTGTAATCTCAACTACTTGGATTATTTATACCTTTGTTCATTCTAAGTGTCTTTATTATTTTGGCAACCTCATCAACATTTGCACATCTTACATTCCCAATATAGTGAATCCATTGTATTTGGTGTTTTTTCTCTTTACCTTCCATTTGATTCTGCCTCTTTTTCCAATGTAGTGCAGTCCCTTCATCTAGCTGTTGCTACTACTGCTTTGAATTACTCTGTTGCTGCTGCTTATGTAAAAATTACTCATGGAGGTGTTCTTTCGCCCAATATGACAGAGAAATCTATCCAGGATCATTTTTCCAAACAATGGTTGTTCATTTTCTGGCATTTTTTTTTGCATCTTAACATCAACAACACCCACACCAATTAACTCAATGAAAAGAGTTGTAACTTCCTTCGTCACTGGAAAACCTCTTGAAAACGCCACGAACATAGTACGGTCATCTTCAGGGACGTTTTTGCAAGGATCCCAGTCCCATAATTCACGTGCACCCAAGTCAAAATCCACAGCGCTTGGGACAATGCTCATACTCCCGAACACTCGATGAGGAAAACTGGGAATTACTAGCGCTTCGCTTGAGCTTGACGATCCTAGAACATGTCGCAATATGTCAGTGAAAATTTTTTATGGCGGAACATTTGTAAAGAAACTTCTTTCTCCACTATCCTAGCAGTGAGAGAGATTTCTGCTGACATTTCTAAAGGTAATGTGTTTGCATCAAGACTTTTCAGACATAAAACAGCCTCATCTGCAATGGCATTGAGCAAAATATCCTAGAGGGGGACGGGGTTCATAACAATACCCAAGAGTGTTCTAGATATTAAGTACTCTGTTGCTGCTGCTTCTCTAAACAAATTGATCAATATTAATTTTTAGGTACAGCACCATGGTTTTGTAGGATCAATCAACCAAAAATGCATCTAAACAACACAAGATCTCTAGAATGATTTTCTTTAAATAATGCATATTTAAAGAAGAAATTAGTAATTTAAACATAAACTTACTTGCAGTCTCATATCATCCTCGCTGTTAGAAGAGATTGTTTTCGCAGGCAACATTCAGCAATCACTGATAAAATATCCTTTTTTTGTTCTTGAGAAAGCCTGAAAGATCTTTGCTGTTCTCATGTTTCTTCACCATTGTTTTTCCTGCACATAGTTAAGGTTTTTCAGATTTTTGTGAATATTTTCCGTTCTTAACAACCCTAGCTATCTATAAAATAATGATTCTTATTACCTCTTTGATGTTGATTTCGATTTGATTTTATTTGTTGCCTGCCAGATCTGTTGAGCCGCTTTTTGTGGAACGTAAACCCTAATCCACAACACATAAGATTGGAGATATCAATGTCTAATGCACAACCACATTTACAATATGCATTTATGTAGGTCAGGCTATTTGTATGGGATATTGAATTCATATCAAATAATAGGCATCATACATAAAACAACCCCTACATTTTTTAAGTTCTAAATTACCCTCTATTCTAATCTAATTACATTAAATAACCTTATAATCTTATACAATTACATTCAATAATCCATATTATTGTTCAATTGTATTTAATAATCTCAAAAATCTCATGAACTTTCAAAAGTTCATAATTATTTATATATTTGGCGTGTCTTTCACTTTCTACACCCAAAATATTATCTAAAAAATTCTAACAAGAATTCCTTTCTCTTTCTTTGATGAATCACTAATTATTGTGTATAAGTTTTCCTTAATCGGAATTAATTAAGTATCTAAAAAGCCAGTCAATGTAAGAATTGAATTCCTAATATGGCTCAAATCATCCTTCCATTTCCGGTACAAACGGAGACATTTTTCTTTTCTAGCAAGTTACATTTTTATATACTCTGTTGAACTCTTCTTCCGTAGATTTTCCGCATTCCGTTTCCGTGCAACATAGCACATATATATTCCTCAAAAATGCTAATCTCTAAATTCAATCTCTTTACTTGGAAACAATGGAAATAGATTAAGATCTTCAATGGAATTAAATTCATTCGGTGTTGATCAAACAATTAAAAAAGCTGATAATATAGTCATTACAAATGCAATGAATGATATCGGTTGAATCAATCCGCCTAAAAGTAGGCAACTGAATTGAAGCAAAACAATAATACCAATTGAGAAAATCAGGCACCAACAATTTCCTAATCATTTGTTACAAACAACAAATTAGTATTTTGAGAGAAACATCTAGCATTGTCAAACTAAAATGAACAATAGCTAATGCTTTACTAAATGAACAAACACAGATTTGGACTCTGCAATTTTCTCCATTGCAAATTAAGCTAAAAATAGTTACTCCCAAAGCCACAATCTCAACTAGTTGAAAATGCAGGAAATTACAGCAAAAATAATTGTCTGCTGAAATTTACATAATATTCAGATCAAGCATTAGCAGCATAGTTTCATCATAGCAAATAACAAACAATCTTGATTTGTATAGAAAAACTTATCATAACACCAGAAGCATAAACAAACTTGCGGTTTCAATTTCAAGTAATCATATCATCCTCACACATTAGATAGGTTATATAAACAAACACACTAGAGAGCAACATCTAACAAAAATGAGCATATCAAGTTTAAAACAAACTTATAGAACACATCAGACAACTTATGTAAGGCACTCACAAACAAACAAATTTGACAATAAATCTATTGAAATCACAATTACAATCCTAAAATTCTCACCTTTTGGCATAATCATTTTTTAAAAACCACTATAGAAAACAAGTAATTAAAGAAAAATTAATAATGATAGATCATTTGTAAACACATATAATAAGCTACTATCTTCAGAATTGCTATTAAAACATGAAACCCAACAAAGAAAAACGCAGGAATTTGATTTGTTAATAGTTTCCTGCAAAAAAAATTATTAAGATAGGATCAAAATACTGACCATCACTTGATGCTCCTCCCTTCTTTCTTGAGGAAGGGTTTTTATAGAATTAAGCTTGATTCTCTTTGGAAATTTACTCGAGGACAGAGCAGTTAGAGATCAGATCCTAAAAGCATTGATGAATGCTAACTTTCTAGAAAAGATAAGCCCTAATCCTAAGTATTGATTTCTATAGAATTGATTATGCCACTTTCTGGAGAAGATAAACCCTAATCCTAACCGTATCCATAATTGATATATGGGCTATCTACTATTCAGATCTCACACAGGAGATATCTATGAACATTGGGTAACGCTAATTGCTATTCCGCGATTGAGAAGAGTAAAGGTGTAAGTCCAGTTATATAGGTGATGTCATCCCTTCCTCTCAAACTTCACCTACCCACTAAAGTTTTAAAGTTCTAAATTAGACCTTCTATTTTTGTCTAATTATCTTTAATAGCCTCATATTTTTGTCCAATTTTATCTTTATATAATTAATTTCAATAACCTCAAAATTTCAATTGTTCTCTAAATTCTTAAAAGTTCACAAGTATTTACCAATAAGTTATTTTCTTTTTGACATGTGACACA
Organism: Euphorbia lathyris; assembly: GCF_963576675.1. NCBI lineage: Eukaryota > Viridiplantae > Streptophyta > Magnoliopsida > Malpighiales > Euphorbiaceae > Euphorbia > Euphorbia lathyris. The sequence continues at coordinate 3,531,166 of NC_088915.1, read as the reverse complement.
TGGTGTCTCTCACTGTAACAGTTTGGGCCAAATATTAGTCTTAAATTTAACCCTAACGTTCTTAATTCTATTGTGATTTAACCTTAACGTATGAAATTATGCAAATTTAACTCTGATAGTAAGATCAATTTGAGTCATACCTTACCGAAAATTAGAAAAAACATGTTTTATTAGTATTTTACTATCACTTTAGTTTATTAATTTATTAGTAACAAAACTATAAAAATTCTGCTAAAATGCTAAAAACTAAATCTGCTACATATAACTTAATCACAATTTTTTTATCAAATTCTCTTAAATATTTATAGTGTTATTAATATAGTTATAAGAAAAATAAAAAATATATATAACTGCTTCAATCTAACGACAAACTTGTTTGGAAGATACGACGTGATAATTAAATAACAGTAACCAGTCTTTTTGCATTTTCGACAGAGCTTGGCTAAACTTGGTCTTGCTTGGAAAAATTAGGGTTTTATTTGCATCACTTCATATGTTAGGAGCTAAATATGCACCTTGATTGAAGCGTTATGGTTAAATTTGACGCTTATCCCAATAAAAAAATATACAAAATTACAAAATAAATATTACATGTTGCAATTATTGAGTTTCTATAGGGATCGTGCCGTGTCAATTTCGAAGTAGTGTCAAAATTATTAAACCGTAATCCAACCCAAAAAATTTCATTTCAATCTCGTATTAACCTAATCAGGATGATATCGATTACGTGTGGTGTTGTCGAGTCATATATAATTTTACTATGGGTCAAAATTATTTTTAGGAAAACCTCAATTTTAATCTTGAGGTTATTGGGAATTTCCCTCTCATTTTACAAAAAGGCTTACTTTTAATCATTGCCCTAAAATATTGGTTCAATTTTATCATTTTCTAATAAATTCCGTGGAAACTTTTTATTCGAAATTATTTTGAAAATGATAAAATTAAATTAAATTTTCTATTATCAAAATAAAATTCACAAAAAAGTTTATGAATGGACAAAATTAAGCTGTTTTATAAGATAAGGACAAAATTATTATCTTTTTCAATAACTTTAGAAGGAATTAGCTTTATAAGTAGATTGATTTGTGTGAAACAAAATCCAGAAATAAGATTTGTTTGGTGCTGGAGAATTCTTCAATTCCACGATAACACCTGCTGGCCCATTCGCCGACTTCTTCAATGATTTGCAACATCGAAGGATTCCTAAACATTTGATGAACCTTTGGAGAGTGGCAATCATCACTTGCCCTTGGCTGATCCGGAAAACTCAGAACCATGCTTTTTTTAACGATATCAATCCAAATTACTAAATCCCGGCTATGGCTCTCGGTTCGTGAGACTAGACATTTTGCTGACCCCGGAACCATTCGACAGCGGCCTGCCCCGAACATAATTATCGTTCGCTGGGTCCCCCGCCGGCGGGATGGACCAAAGCCAAGACAGATGGATCCGCATTAGGCTCACCAGGTTTGGCAGGTTCAGGAGGCATTTTTCGACACCATAGAGGGTTCCCGAAGGGCTGTTTCGCCTTCCCCATTGGTGAATCCTTTGTGCATATTGCTGAGCTGGGGCTGTCATTTTCGCAATTGAAATCGCATGGGAAAAAGGGTGGCACCAACTATGGATAGAATCAGACTCCTCTTTTGTGGTAAGCATGTTAAAACAGCGTTCTTCGAAGGTCCCGTGGCTGATCCGACAAGCTTGGACGAGATTTTTACACTAATGCGCTAATATGGAGGTAATAATTACACATTTACAGGGAAGGAAACCGCTCGGCTGACTCTTTGGCACGCTTTGGAGCTTCATCCCCGTGATTAACCTGGTGGCACTCTGCCCCTGAATTTTGTCAATCTTTTATTTTTGACGATCTATGTAACGTTGGACATATCTGTTAGAAAAATGGCTTTGAAACTTTGGTGTGTTGAATAAAAATGGGTTTGAAAGTGTGGGGTATATTTGTCTTTAACCACTTTGCTCTCAAGAGCACTTTTACAATCCCACATGGGAAACTTATAACCCTTTGAGTGGGTATATATAGAGTTGGCCTTTAGAAGCCTTTAAATTGTGTTAAGTGGTTTTTAGCAAATATACCACGCGCGCTCGTTCGCGCGACGCCCGTCCCGCCTCAACTTTTTATTTTGACACAGTTCGATTTCCGATTTCCGTTCTTAATTTCAATTCGGTTTTTCTGTAACCCTCATTTGTTTCCTACAATATCCGTTCTGTTTTATCCTTTCTTTGTACTCTTTTGGATTTTTTAATATAATGGGCTGGGCAGTTTAAGCGGCTAGGGGTGCCAGCCTGGCTGGGATGTTTGGCTTCTTTTTCTGTCCTTGTTCCAACCTTCATTCAAAAAAAGTTGTGTATCCCATTGTTTCTAGAAGAATAGTTTGATTGAGTCTCACCTGTTGAGCTACTAGAGTTAAGAAAGAGTGGAGCAAGTGGCAGGAAAAAAAACATATCCTATCCCTAATTTTCTTCAATCTGGCGACCAAGTTAGAGGGAATCTTAAACTACTCTTAGTTGGCTAAGAATGGAATTTGGGGGCAAATTCAAAATATGAGAAACTATGTAATAAAATACCTTACACTATTTGCTTAAATTCTACCATCTGGTATGAAGTTGTTGTCTACCATATAATAAAATACTGTTAACTAAGACGGATCCTGAGATTTTGGAGGCGTAGGGGCGAAGCTTCAAACCAGGGCATAGTAAATAAGTACAGGTAAAAAATCAATTATGTAAAAAGAAAAATTACTTATAAATGACACATTTTTATTACTTTTAACAAGGGATCTAATAAAGTTTGAAATAGAAAAATATTTTATTTCATATTAAAAACTTAGTTGCTCATACAAAATATTATCTACGAGCATTTCTAAATGCAGAATCACTAAAAATAAGCATACACCAACATTCTCTAATATATTTTTCTCAATAGATAAAATTATTAAACTATTTAATCTTTTTTTGCGATGATGATCTCAAATAGTTTTTCAATAATTTTAACTCTAAAAATTTTCTTTTAGCAGATATATAGTTAAGTGGATTCGAAGCGCAATCGAAACATTTTGATAATAATCTGCTGTTTTGACAAACTCAAGAATTTCAAATGCTGCAGCAATAATTTTGGCCAAAGATTTGCGAAACTTTCATTTCTGAAAAAGAATCATTTGCATCAACATGTGAAAAATTATTATAGTAATAAATTTATGTGTTGTGACTATTTAGGACTATGACATGTATTTATCATTTTGAGATTTTAATTTCAGTATTTTTTATAAAACATTATATTTGGACCCTTCCCTCCATTGTGCCTAGATATGTGTTGCAAATTATTTAAGCCTAGGATTATTTCCTTAACTGTTTTATCTTTTAAGATTTCATTTTTGTATTTTTTTTTCTAAAAATATTATTTTTGGGCTCCTCCATACCCTAGGCCCTGGTTTGTCCAAATGCGATATTTACGTATTGTCGTAATGCCTTGAATCAGTATATCCCGTTTCCTATTCGGAGTAGGATTTGGGTTTCGGATTCCTAGTTGGATTAGGATCATGGGTTCCTATTTGGATTGGGATCATGAGTTCCTAGTTGGATTGGGATCATGGGTTCCTAGTGGGATTAGGATCATGGGTTCCTAGTGGGATTAGGTTAGATTAGGTATTATAAATACCCCCATTATGTAACCTAATCATTGTAATCTGATTTTCGCCTCCTAATAATACTATTCTCCTTCTGCCCGTGGACTAGCCAACACAACGTTGGTGAACCACGTAAATCTGTGTTTTTCGATTGATTGTTTATTTATCTTTCATTAATTTCGCACAACAAACTGGTATCAGAGAAAGATGTCTGCGATGAACGTGAAAATCGAAAAGTTTATTGGGAGAAATAGTTTCAGTCTATGGCAGATCAAGATGCGGGCTTTGTTAAAACAACAAGGTCTGTGGACGCCGTTGAAGAAGGCAACGGGAGAAGTCACTGCTGAGATGACGATTCTGGAAGAAAAGGCACATTCAACAATTCTGTTGTGCCTCGCAGATGACATCATCACTGAGGTCTCAGACGAAGAGACTGCTGCCGGTCTGTGGATGAAGTTAGAGAGCTTATACATGACGAAATCTCTAACGAACAAACTTCTTCTGAAACAACATCTGTTTGGCCTGCGAATGCAGGAAGGTACGCAACTCAGGGATCATTTAGATCAATTGAACACATTATCATTTAAATTTTGGACAGAGCTTGGTTAAAATTGGTATTGCTTGAAAAAATTAGGGTTTAATTTGCATCACTTCATACGTTAAACCTGCACTTTGATTGAAGCGGCATGGTTAAATTAGACCCTTGTCCCAATAAAAAATATATCATTTGTTGGGGTTTAGTGTCCTATAGACAATTGTTGCAGGATACAAACTTAATATAAATGAATTGTTCTTTATATCATTTGTTTTAATGAGATATATGTTTTATAACTATATAAAGGCAATCCCTTTAAGCACTAAATAAAGTCTAATAAAAGGAAATCCGTAAGTTTGTTTAAAGTGATTATAAAGTGTTCATACAAGCATGAAGTGAGACAAAACTTTATAATAAACTAATAAACTTAAAACCACCCCAAGTCAAGTGATATGTTTAGGATTGATATATCACTGTTGAGACTTGTATGTAACAATGTCTTCTGTCCGATAGAAAGCTGATCTCACAAGCTTCATATATATAGATATCTGGACAGTTACATAGATCCGATGAAACGTTGTTCATTAGGATTGGGGACCCGACTTGAGATAACAGGATGGATGGATTTATCCCTGTCACCTGTTCATCACATTGGTATTAATAGGTATAAGTAATCCTCAGACTCAAAGGATTGTTAATTAGTGATTCTGGATTTTGGAATGTGATACTTTGACTCTATTCAAACACGATCCATAACAGAGATGACTTTGGGGTGTGTGCGGGCAGGCGTTGGGTACCATAGGAAGTAATTGCAGGATAGTTAACATTGGATTGAGCATTTGTCACTCCTGATAAATGGGAGATATGTCCAAGGATCGCTTGTGGAAGACTTGACTCTAAATCCTTGCAAGGTGATAGCTTAAGACTTGAAATGCAGATTTCACTTAACCTATCTAAACTCGGCCTGTACAAGTAAAACGAACGTCTCGCTATATATGACTTGACATTATCCATAGTCATAAGATTCTGTTCAAGGATGTAGTTGATGAATGATCGAATTATACTGTAACTAATACGGAAAGGTCAACGACGGAATCAACCTGTCTTCTTATAACTCTGGGGGAATGTTTACGGTTCTCCCTATCACAGTCCTCGCACTCATTCCGTTATACAAAGATTAAAATTAACTTTGGGAAATTAATTTAATGGTTGTATACGGCTAGTAGTAATAAGAACCTAATGGGTCACATATAAGACTTAGAACCAAAAGAGGAATGGATGTTAATTAATAGATGGAAGCCCAATATAAAGGCCCAAATAGAAAAAGGGGAAATACATGCATTATATATATACACATATGAGAATTAATTTATTTTAGTCAATTATGATTAGATTATAATTATTGAATAATTAAGTTAGAAGGTTTAAAATGGTTAAATGCTTCTAAATATTATTTTACCAAACAACCTAATGTTATCTTTATATTTAGATATAACTTTAGATAATATTTATGAAGTTTTATTTTAGAATAAAACTATAAAGAAGTTATCTAAAACTGTGGATAATATTTATGAAGTTTTATTTTAGAATAAAACTATAAAGAAGTTATCTAAAAACCATAGATAATATTTATGAAGTTTTATTTTAGAATAAAACTCAAAAGAAGTAACCTAATTCTATCTAACTAAGGTTTTAGATACAAGAGGCTATATATATCCCCCCTTATAGGTATATTGGGTTAATCCGGAATAGAGAGAGAATTTCGACCAGTCTATTGTAGAAGAAGAAATTGCTCCGCTCGCTTCCATTCTATTGATTTCATCTCTTTCTCTTTATCCTTGATCTTGTGTTGACTTGTTAGAGGCAATCTATTTTGGTTGTTATTCATTGGTTGAGATTCTAACTTGTTTGATCTTGTCTTTTGGTTTGTGCTCGTGAACTCGGAACTAGAGTTGAGGGCACTTCGCTAGCAACTGTAGGTAGTTCTTCAAAAAGGTATTTCCTTCTATCCTTCCTTGTATGAAATAACGATTAACGGATCTTGGTTTAAGGAAATAGGTTAAAATTTTTATATTTCCGCTGCCAAACATTTGCCTATTTTCCTTCATATTCAACAGTTCCATCTTTTCAATTTAGCCTTGCTAGGCAAAATGTGCTGGGAATTGGTGCAAGGAGATTCCTTTGTGATTAATCTTCTGAAACAATGCTTCTTATATGGTTCAGGTCAGCCTCAGAGCTATCTGGTCAACTCCTCTGTTTGGATCTCTTGCAAGGCCTGTTTTCTGATTATCAAAAGCCAAGTGAAATGGTGGATTGGTAATCTCTCTTCCCTCAATTTTTGGACAGATGAATGGATCCTACCTTCGGTGGCGGATCAACTGAACCTGCTTGCAAAACAGTAAACAGGTATGTATAACTGTGTTAATGACTTCCTTGTTGGGGACCTTTGGGTCAATATTGATTTTTTGCCAATCAGGATCCGGGAAAATATAACTCAGGTTCATCGGGATTTGGATGAATCAGACATTTGTATATGAAAGCCTTTTGTTACATGGCGCTTCACGGTGAAGCAATTCTTTGATAATCCTTCACCTCATGCACCGACGGTTCCCTGGGCTTGGTTCATCTGGAAAAATTTTATCCCTCCTTCGAGATCAGTTTGCTATTGGAAAATCCTACACGGTAAAATGGCGGCCCACGACGTTCTGATAAAATATGGTTTCTGCTGCGTTTCCAGATGCATCCTTTGCAAGGGTAGCATGGAATCAATTGACCACCTTTTCATAGTTTAGCCATTTGCTTCCACTTTGTGGACTTTTATTAGTAACTGGTTCAGGACGATTATCATCCCGACAGCCGACTTTAATGCATTCTTTGGACGATTATCATCCCCCTGTAAAATCATCGAATGCGGCGTGCTCTCTCTGCTAACTGGTCTTTGTCTGTTGTAACTTGTCCTTGGTTAATCTGGTAAATTCAGAATAAATCTGTGTTCGAAGATGAACTCCCTTCAATCCAAAATTCAGTCTTTAAGCTCAGATCTCACCTGTAGGAGTTAGAGTTTGTTGCCAGAAGCCGTCCGCAGATGCGCCTCCGTTAAGAAGGCTCACTAAGGGATAAGTGTACCCTGTCGTTATCAAGTAATAAAATCTGGACAAGTCCAGGTATCGAATCCACAGGATTTATTTACCACAAGTATCGAGCTACTTAGTCTCAGGTGTTATCTAGGCTGTGTGGGTTTTGAGTTTGTTTTGTTAAGTTAATCTACTTCTAGTTGAATTATGCTACTCCTAGCTAAGTTATACTAATTCGACCTAAGTTATTTTACTCCTAATTAAGTTAAACTACTCCTAGGTGATCTTTCACTAATGCAATTACCCGAAGGAGCATGGTATGAACGATAGGTGCCCGCTATGGTTACTTTGTTTTTTACAAAGTACCGTTACTTGGTGTGGTTTTCACCATTGAATGATGGAGTAGAAAATTAAATCCAATGGTGAAAACCACACCAAGTAACGGAACTTTGTAAAAAGGAAAGTAACCATAGCGGACACCATGAACGATAATAATGAAGATAGATTATTAGGTCAATAGATTAAAAACCTAATCTAATTCACTTGTATTCAAGGCGATTAACCCTACTTACCATCCTGAAGTCTCTAGTGCGTGATTCCTTTGTAAGGCCAAAACTAGGTCTAAGGCTCAGCAATTTGGGCTTAATCAACTAAGAGATCGTCAATCTCCTAGGCTCTGACTAAGTCAGATTCAGCTCGCAATATGTGCCTACAAAATTTTGAGGCTTTTGAAAAAGTTAAACCAATTGAATAAAGCGTAAGACAAAGATTAAACAAATAATCATAGAACAAAATAAGAGCTAAAATATTATTAAAGGAGAAGAATATTGTCACATGATACAATTAGCCTAGGATTCATAGACTATATCAAAGGGTACAAACATGGTAAGATAAAAGGTGATAAGAAAATCCCTTTCAAGGAACCTGTCTACCCTGCAGTCGGCTTCCTAGGTCTTAAGGATGGACCATGAATAATCCTCGATGGACTGAGCTTCGGAGCTTCGGAGCTTCTTCAATGGAGGTTGAAGGAGATGGAGGAGGTGGAGAGGATTCGTCAAGGGGGAAAATCTAAGGTAATTTATAATAATGAAAGATGTCTAATTTACAATTAGAAATTCCTATTTATAGACGCGGTTCGGGCCCTCTTTCTGACCTAATTCATATCCTTTTGCATGTGGGAAGTCGTGGGGTCAATCGTGTCTTCGTGGGGCCGGGAATCAATCTTTTAACTGATTCCCGCAGGGCAGCTCGCCGAGCTGGCCTCCAGCTCAGCGAGTTGGCCTCCAAAGGCCAGCTCGGCCGAGCTGACATAGCTAGCTCACCGAGTTGGCCCTTTAAGGGCCTGCTCGACAGGCTGACAGTGCCAGCTCACCGATCTAGCCCCAAAAAGGCCATTTCGACGAGCGGGAGTGCCCAGAACTCCTTGCGCGACTGTTGGATGCCCCAAAATGCAACTTTCATCCGAACTCGTTCCTGTTTTTGCCTGCACATGCACGGAAACTCCAAATTACATTAGTCCCGAGGCTAAATTGACCCGCCAATTGCTTATTTCGAGTAAACACTCTGTTTGGTGCGACTTTTGGCGGATCAATTTAGCTATAAAAGGTAATTGAATTTTAATGCACATGCTATTTTGGCCATATTTGCCAAAAACTTGATGCGCCTCCATTAAGAAGGCTCACTAAGGGATAAGTGTACCCCGTCGTTATCAAGTAATAAAATCTGGACAAGTCCAGGTATCGAATCCACAGGATTTATTTACCACAAGTATCGAGCTACTTGGTCTCAGGTGTTATCTAGGCTGTGTGGGTTTTGAGTTTGTTTTGTTAAGTTAATCTACTCCTAGTTGAATTATGCTACTCCTAGCTAAGTTATACTAATTCGACCTAAGTTATTCTACTCCTACTTAAGTTATTCTACTCTTAATTAAGTTAAACTACTCCTAGGTGATCTTTCACTATTGCAATTACCCGAAGGAACATGGTATGAACGATAATAATGAAGATAGATTATTAGGTCAATAGATTAAAAACCTAATCTAAGTCACTTGTATTCAAGGCGATTAACCGTACTTAGCCTCCTGAAGTCTCTAGTGCATGATTCCCTTGTAAGGCCGAAACTAGGTCTAACGCTCAGCAATTTGGGCTTAATCAACTAAGAGGTCGTCAATCTCCTAGGCTCTAACTAGGTCAGATTCAGCTCGCAATATGTACCAACAAAATTTTGGGGCTTTTGAATGAGTTAAACCAATTGAATAAAGCATAAGACAAAGATTAAACAAGTAATCATAGAACAAAATAAGAGCTAAAATATTATTAAAGGCGAAGAATATTGTCACAGGATACAATTAGCCTAGGATTCATAGACTGTATCAAAGGGTACAAACATGGTAAGATAAAAGGTGATAAGAAAATCCCTTTCAGGGAACCTGTCTACCCTACAGCCGGCTTCCTAGGTCTTAAAGATGGACCTTGAATAATCCTCGATGGATTGAGCTTCGGAGCTTCGGAGCTTCTTCAATGGAGGTTGAAGGAGATGGAGGAGGTGGAGAGGATTCTTCAAGGTTGAAAAGCTAAGGTAATTTACAATAATGAAAGATGTCTAATTTACAATTGGAAATTTCTATTTATAGACGTGGTCCGGGCCCTCTTTCTCACCTAATTTGTATCCTTTTGCAGGTGGAAAGTCGTCGGGTCAATCGTGTCATCGTGGGGCCGGGAATCAGTCTTTTGACTGATTCCCGCAAGGCAGCTCGCTGAGCTGGCCTACGAAGGCCAGCTCGCCCGAGCAGGCCCCTGAGGGCTTGCTAGGCGAGCTGGGCTCTAGGGACCAGCTCGGCCGAGCTGGCCCCTTAAGGGCCTGCTCGATAGGCTGGCAGTGCTAGCTCACCGATCTAGCCCCAAAAACGCCTTGCACGACTGTTGGATGCCCCAAAACGCAAATTTCATCCGAACTCGTTCCTGTTTTAGCCTGCACATGCACGGAAACTCCAAATAACATTAGTCCCGAGGCTAAATTGACTCGCCAATCGCTTATTTCCAGTAAACACTCCATTTGGTGCGACTTTTGGCGGATCAATTACCTATAAAAGGTAATGGAATTTTAACGCACATGCTATTTTGGCCATATTTGCCTAAAATAACCAGAAAACGAGCCTAAACAACGAAAAGTAAATAAAACATTTCCAATTTACAACACAAAAGCATATAAATGCGAGAATTGCTCTCTTATTCATGAAATAACGCTAAAAACCGTCCTAAAATCGTACCTAAAGATAGGGTTTTTTAACCCCTATCATCCGCCGCCTGCTCCGGATTATAAACTGGTGCGCTAGATTCCGCCGGGTTCGAAATGGATTAAAGTGAAACCGACGGGTCTGCTGAAGGAGCGCCGGGTCCAGCGGGTGCAGGGGGGATTTTTAGAAATGGGAGAGGCTTTGCTCGAGGGTGTTTTGCTTTTCCGATACCAGACAACTTTGCACACCTTGCGGAACTAAGAGCTGTTATTTTCGCCATTGAGATAGCTTGAGAGAAATAATGGTTTCATTTTTTTATATGTAATAGTTAGTTTGTTCTCAATTCATGTTTTGTCATGATTACTATTATAAGTTTCTTTCTCATTTTTAAAGATGGATTTTATATCTATATCTATATTTTATATATAATAGTGGAGTCGGAGAGAAATAGATGAGAAGAGTTTTAGAGACATTTTTTATTAGTTACCAAAATAGTAACAAAAGAAAATTATAAATATGTAATCTAATTTATATTTAATAGATATGATAAAATAACTTACAAAATATCAAAATGAAAGAAAATTATATGATGAAACATATATGTAAGGATCCATTCAAATTCCATTCATTTAACTTTAATAAATAACATTAAAACCAATATAACTGAAAAAAAATTATATTTAAATTTAATAGATATAATAAATTAAGTTACAAAATATCCCAACGAACACAAATTATGTAACGATAAAAAAATATATGTAAGGATCCATTCAAATTACATTCATTTTACTTTAATAAATAGCATTAAAATTAATATAACTACAAAAATTTATAACACATAATAATTAACACAATATTTAAACCTCGAAACTACAATCTAAACTAAATAAAATTTAAAAAGAAAGACGTACTTATTTCAAATTCATTAATTTATCAAAGGATTTAGAAAACACGTAAAACAAATTTGAGGAGACCTAAAATTTGATTGAAAAAATATCGCTACAAAGTGTAATAAATATTTTAAAATTATAAGATTATATAAAAAAAATATTATGCAAGAACGGAAATGAATGATCCTTGCAAACATGTGAACATGGTATTATCAAGCAATTATAAACGGTTTAGTTAATTTATTTACAATTTTTAAATTTAAATTATTTTAAATCAAAATATTAATGTCACTATATATAAATGATACAAAATTTTAAAAATATTAAAATGTTAAATTTATATACAAAATTATTTAAAATGTTGCGCGGGCATAATACTAGTTTTCTTCAATCTAGAGACAAAGTTACAGGGAAGCTTAACCTACTCTTAGTTGGCTAAGAATGGAATTTGGGGGAAAACTCCAAATATGAGAAAGTATGTTGTCTACCATATAATAAAATACTGTTAACCTTCGGTGATACATAAAAGAGGAACACCAAAGAAAAGAAAAGATAAGATAAGAGATATAGCAGCCACTCAAGAGATATGTTTAGTTACTTTTACCGTTTCAGTCATTTTTTCCACACGTTGAAACCATACGAAATTTTTTTACCATAGGAGGAGATGTGAATAAGTTCGATAAAATACATTTTCTGCATAGATATCTGGTCTGTCCAAATCTGATATTCACGTATATCAACAATCATGACAACATTCATTTGTTCTATTCTAATTTAGAGTGAAATGCCGATTTTGTGGTGTGGAATGATTGTGAAAGGAGAGTCAGAAGCTATTAGGAAATTCAAGTAGCCTGAAAATGCAAATATAGCACCTACCTTGGTTGTAACAATCTGAAATATTTTTGTAACATCCTCAACAAAAAATATAATAATTTGGAATTGGAAATGACTAGAACAACATATGACTAAAACAACATATTCATTTACTAATTTAGAACTTCATAGCAATCAAACTCTAACTTTAAAAGACAAAAACCATTCTACCTATTAAACTAGAGCATTGAGCAATGCTTACATAATCTCGTCTGTAACTGGTAAAGTTAGATAAATTTCCAACGAGAAAAATGAACTATGAAGGAAGAACCAAGCTTAACTCGGTAAGAACACTTCCTCAAAAATGTAACGACGACCATAAAGTGATAGTCATGAACCCATACAAAAGCATCTTCAAGATTAATAACCTTCATAACCCTATGTGCAAAAATTTTATATGCACAAACATTTGCTTGCCACAACAACTTGTCAAATCGACAATCCTTTTCAAGGCATAGTGAATCAACATTAAAGCTGAATGACCACCTGCTGGAATTTCTTCTTGCAGCAACAGGATGATGGAGCATCTGAATCTCCATTGCTGTGTCCATCTTTTTAGAAAAAAATTCCTGGAGCAATCATGGCCATCTGAATCTCCTTGCTTCGGATTTCCATTAACTACATAGAGGATGCAAAAATAAGAATCACTATCTAAAAGCACGTTGCAGATTTAATTATAATAAAACAAATGGGTAATCTAAGACATCCACATAAAGGCATTTGCTTTTAAGAAATTCACCCTAGGGAGTTAGATTTCATCATCTATCCGAACACATCAAGTTTAACCAACATCAGTCTCAAACTTTTTCAAATGAACCAAAAAAAGGTCTTCAGTTCATGGCTATAACATATAGATCAAAGACAAAACAACTATAAAAACAGAATTAATTTCTTCATCTGTTTTATTATTACTTAATTAATTTCTTCATCTTGTCTCATTGGAATCTAAAAAATTCTACCAAGAATTCCTTTCTATTTCTCTGATGAATCACTGATTATTGTGTATAAGTTTTCCTTAATCAGAATTAATTGAGCATCTAAAAAGCCAGTCAACATAAGAATTGAATTCCTAACATGGCTCAAATCATCCTTTCATTCCCTGTACAAATGGAGACATTTTTCCTTTCCAGCAAGTTACATTTTTATATATTATGTTCAACTCTTCTTCCTTAGTTTTTCCGCATTTCATCTTAAATTCAGTTTCCGTGCAACATAGCACATATATAATCCTCTAAAATGCTCATGTTGACTCTATTTACTTGGAAACAAATGGAAATAGATTAAGATGTTCAATGGAATTAAATTCATTTTATGTTGAACAAACAATTAAAAAAAACCCATATAATTAATATAGTCATTACAAATGCAATGAATTATTACCAGAAAGCATCAAACAAGATTAATGAAGAAGCATAAAAAGTACATGAGTTGAATCAATTTTGCCTAAAAGTAGGCAACTGAATTGAAGCAAAACAATAATGCCATTTCATAAAGTCTGACACCAACAACTTCCTTATCATTTGTTACAAACAACAAATTAGTATTTTGAGAGAAATATCTAGCATTGCCAAACTAAAATTAACCATTGCTAATGCTTTACTAAATGAACAAACACCTCCATTGAAAATTAAGCTAAAAATGGTTACTCCCAAAGCCGCAATCTCAACTAGTTGGAAATGCAGGAAATTGCAACAAAGATAATTGTCCGATGAAATTTAGATAATATTCAGATCAAACATGACCAGCATAGATTCATCATAGCAAATAAAAGAAAATCTTGATTTGTATTAGAAAAACTTATCATAACAAAAGAAGCATAAACAAACTTGTGGTTTCAATTTCAAGTAATCATATCATCCTGACAGATCAAATAGGGTATATAAACAACACCAGAGAGCAACATCTAATAACAAAAATTAGCATACCAAGTTTAAAACAAACTTATAGGGTTTCAAATAATCATATCATCATAGAACACATCAGATAGCTTATGTAAGATACTCATAAACAAACACATTTAACAATAGATATATTGAAATCACAATTACAATCCTAAAATTCTCACCTTTTGGCATAATCATTTCAAAAAAACCACTATAGAAAACAAGTAATTAAAGAAAAATTAATAATGATACATCATCTCTAAACACATATAATAAAATAGAGTAGCTACAAAACTCATTATATCTTCAGAATTGCCCTTAAAACATAAAACCCAACAAAGAAAAAGTGCAAAGATTTACCATAAAAAATTGTAAGCAGTAATTCGATTTGTTAAGAAAGATAGTTTCGTGCAAAAAAAATTAAGACAACATCAAAATACATATGGATTGGTGAGCAACAAAAAACAAAAACACATAAAGAAGTTACAATTGCTCAATTCACCTGTAAACAAACACAACTCTTTTTTTGCTAATAATATTTTAGCAGATAAAGTTATGGAGGTTATTAATCCCAAAGATGATTTTGTAGGGTTCATGACCATCCCTTGATGCTCCTCCCTTCTTTCCCGAGGAAGGGTTTCTACCGAATTAATCTTGATTCTCATTAGAAATTTACGCACGACGGAGCAGTTAGAAATCAGATCCTAAAAGCATTGCTGAATGCTAGCTTTCTAGAAAAGATAAAACCTAATCCTAAGCATTGATTTCTATAGATTTGATTATGCCACTTTCTGGAGAAGGTAAACCCTAATCCTAACTGTTGAGTATACATCCCAAGTCCCACATTGGAAAGATATAAGGGAGTTGCATAGTTTATAAAGAAGTTCACCAACTACATTAGGATGAGGCCTTTTGGGAAGGAGCCAAAAAACAAATCCGTGCGGGTTCGGCCCAAAGCGGAAAATATTATACTAATGGTGGAGCTGTTGGTGAACTTGTGGGCCCAACAAATGGTATCAGTTCGGCTGGGAGAACGTGCATGAGATCTAAGGAGATGTGGGAGGCTCTCAGTCCGACCTTGCGATGGGAAATCTGTGCTTGGTGCCTTCTGTCGAAAGTCTTCCTGATATTGTGGTGGTCAGGCTGCGTGTTTCGTGGGTTGGCGGCGGTACAAGATGATTAGACAGATTATCGCTGAAGGGGAGGCTTGTGGTCCTTGGTCTGAGGGGAGGATTGTTGAGTATACATCCCAAGTCCCACATTGCAAAGATATAAGGGAGTTGCATAGTTGGAGCTGTTGGTGAACTTGTGGGCCCAACACTAACAGTATCCATAATTGATAGATGGACTACCTTCTATTCAGATCTGACATAGGAGATACCTATGAATGCTAAAAATTCTGCTAAAATGCTAAAAACTAAATCTGTTACATATAAATTAATCATAACTTTTTTTTGTCAAATTCTCTAAAAGATTTGCAGTGTTATTAAGATAGTAATAAAAAACAAATATATTTTGAAGTTTAAATGATGGAGATTGGATTAAAAGTGTTTATCTGCAAATTTTGAGTTTCAAAAAGTATATGTTTCTGATTGTTTTTGTTGTGCCTTTAATGGTTTCTTTTGCTCATTGTAGTCATTTTCTTACCTTTATGGTTTCTGGACTAGGCATAGCCTGTACTTATGTAAGGTATTGTTCCTTATTTTTTGTTGTACTTTGATGTGTTTTATCTATGAAATGATGTACTTATTTTATCAAAAAAAAAATTGAAAAACAAATAAAAAATATATGAAATTTCTTTGATTTAACGACAAACTTATTTGGAAGATACTATGTGACAATTCAATGACAGTAAACTAGTCTTTTTAAATTTTGGACAGAGCTTGGTTAAAATTGGTATTGCTTGAAAAAATTAGGGTTTAATTTGCATCACTTCATACATTAAACCTGCACTTTGATTGAAGCGGCACAGTTAAATTAGACCCTTGTCCCAATAAAAAATGTATAAAAACTTACAACATAAATACTACATGTTGCAACTATTGAGTTTATATCGTGATCATGTCGTGTCAATTTCGAATTAGTGTCAAAATGAGTAACCGTAATCTAACCCAAAAAAGGTCATTTCAATCTCGTATTAACCTAATCGGGATAGTGTCGGTGTTGTCGAGTCATATATAATTTTACTATGGATCAGATTTATTTTTAGGAAAACCTCAATTTTAATCATGAGGTTATTGGAAATTTCCCTCTAATTTTATAAAATGGCTTAATTTTTATCCTTGATGTAACATATTGGTTCAATTTTATTATTTTCTAATAAATTCCGTGGAAACTTTTTATTCGAAAATATTTTGAAAATGATAAAACTAAATCAAATTTTCTATTATCAAAATAAAATTCACAAAAGAAATTATGAATGGACAAAATTAAGATGTTTTATAAGATAAGGACAAAACTAATTTTTTTTCAATAACTTTAGAAGGAGTTAGCCTTATAAGTTTGAGAAAAATAACGAATTAAACAAAATAAAATCACATGATATGCATACTATGTGTGTGCTCGGTTTTTGAAAGGATATTGGAATTAAAAAAATTATTACAACACTACAAGAAAATTTACAGTTAGGGACTGAAAATTCGGTCGCAATTCAGTCCCTAAACTCGTTTACCGACTGAATTTCATGAGTTACCGACTGAAATCTTTCGGTCAGTAACTGGCTGGTTGGTAACAGGTTAGTGACAATTTTTTTGATTCAGTCGTTAGCTTCGCGACCAGCATTATATGGTTGTAAAAAGATGTCGCTAGGTTACCGACTAAATATTTAGTTGCAGACCCCATACAATTTGGTCGCTAATTGTGCTTCTGAGATATTGCCCATCCCTGCCTTACTGACGGAAATGGCATATTTGTGGCATGTTGGGTGGAGAAGAGAGGGATGAACAGATCTAGAAGGGATGCCCGATGTTTTAGCCGAAGTTGAGAAACGAGAGCTAGGTTTATGTCTCGGTTTTCTCTCCCGTCAATGTTATGTTCTGAAGAGCAGTAGAGAGATAAAAGAGGAATAATAGAAATAATTATATATATTAATACTTTTATATTAATATTTTTGAGGACCCAAAAAGATAATGACCAGCATTAGGTCTTTATTTGTGCAGCGAATTCACTATCTATTAATTTCCAACCAACAATAATGTTAGTGACTAACGTTAGTAGTAAATTAATGACTAAAATTGATTTAGTCATTAATTTCAGTCCTTAACTAGTGATTTTCTTGTAGTGCAATTTATTAATTAAAAGATTAAGTAGATTGATTTGTCTGAAACTAAATCTAAAAATAAGATTTGTTTGGTGCTGTGAGTATCCCATCATTTCTAGAAGAACAGTTTGATTGAGTCCCACCGGTTGAGCTGCTAGAGTTAAGAAAGCGTGGACTACTTGGCAGGGAAAAAAACTTATCTTATCCCTAATTTTCTTCAATCTTACCACGAAGTTACAGGGAAGCTTAAACTACTCTTAGTTGGTTAAGAATGGAATTTGGGGGTAAACTCCAAATATGAGAAAATATGTAATAAAATACCATTTTACTTAAATTCAACCATTTGGTGTGAAGCTGTTGTCTACCATATAATAAAATATTGTTAACCTTCTGTGATACATAAAAGAGGAACACCAAAGAAAAGAAAACATAAGATAAGAGATATAGCAGCCACTCAAGAGATATGTTTAGTTACTTTTACAGTTTCAGTCATTTTTTCTACACCTTTAAACCATAAGACAAAATTTTACCAGAGGAGGAGACGTGAATAAGTTCGATAAAATAAAATTTCTATATAAATATGTTTGGTCTGTCCAAATCTGATATTCACGTATATCAATAATCATGACAATATTTATTTGTTCTACTCTAATTTAGAGCGGATTGCTGATTTTGTGGTGTGGAATGATTGTGAAAGGCGAGTCAGAAGCTGCTTACGAAATTCAGGTAGCCTGAAAATGCAAATCTTGGTTGTAACATTCTGAAATATTTTTGTAACATCCTCAACAAAAAAAAAATAATAATTTGGAATTGGAAATTGAACGTCATTGGGTGCACATGACTAGAACAACATATTCATTTACTAATTTAGAACAACATTAGTTTCATTGTAATCAAACTCTAACTTTAAAAGACAAAAACCATTCTACCTATTAAACCAGAGCATTGAGCAATGCTTACATAATCTCGTCTCTAACTGGTAGAATTTGATAAATTTCCGACGAAGAAAATGATCTATGAAGGAAAAAACCAAGCTTAACTCGGTAGGAACACTTCCTCAGAAATTTGAGGAAAGACATTGTTTTGGCCTCATTGGAGCATAAAAGAAAATGCATAACCCTTCATATGTTGGGAGCCGCAATCGCAAATAAAGATGGATAGATGAGTAGGGGCCAAACCATCCCTATAAATGATGGTTCTCCGTTGTAAAAAAAAATATGTCGGTACCGTTATGCAAACAGACCGTGTTCCCTTCGGTGAATCTTCATATATGCCCTTAAAAGAATGCAATTTCTTTAATCAAACATCTATCCTTAAAAAGAGCATTATTAAAGAGAGGAATGGACTATGAAGGAAGAAACAATGCTTAACTCGGTAGAAACACTTCCTCAAGAAAGTAGGGAACACCATCAAGTGATAGTTATGAACCCATAACCCGATCTGCAAAAATTTCATTAGCAGAAAAGTATGCTTGCTGCAGCAACTTGTCAAAACTTATCAAGCCATATACTAAATCCTCATCAAAGCTGAATAACCATCTACTCCATTTGAACCTTATGATGATGGAGCATCTGAATCTCCTTTATAGTGAATAAAAGAAAGATGTCAATTATTTCCATCACATTTATTAACGTGGTGGGTTTAATTTTGAAAATATGGAGCAAGTCTTACATTTATATGACCACAACTGAAATAACAGTCAAAGATGAACATAACATTTCTTTTTCGTTTATATTTACGTTTCTTTTTAGAAATAACATTTCTGATATCTATTTGTGTGAAACTTAGCACATATATAATCCTTCTAATTCAGAAATGCGCATATATAAATTTTCACTCTATTTACTTGGAAACAATGGAAATACATATTAAGATGTCAAATGGAATTAAATTGGATCAAATAATTTCAATTAAAAACATCTCATAAAGATACAGAGGATCATAGGCTGATGTAGATAACATTCAAATCAAGTTACCTTCCAAGCATAGCTGGCATAGTTTTATCATAGACAAACTAATTATGATAGAAACGTCTAATAACAAAAATTAGCATACCAACAATGTTTAAAACAAAGTTAAAAAGTTTCAATCAAATTTCACTTAAAACATAAAGTTGGATCAGTTAAATAGATTGTTGAGTAACTTGTTTTTCGGATGGAGCACATTCTGTCATATCTTATTCTTCAGCTGGAGCATATTGTGTCATCTCTTCTTTAAAAGGCAACTTCTCCTGTTCACCCGTGCTCAAAATAGGACCACCAGACCCTGTATCCATGTAAATTGGTTCTTCAGGACCACCATACTCGGTGAATTCTTTAGTTGTCTCCTTCAAAGCTTTTTTCATAGCCATCTAAGAGATTTCTCGTCATGTATAGTTCGTGTTTGAGCCTAGAAGTCTCCATATGTCTTCTGATGATCGAACTCGCTAAGCAACATTTGATGTTGCATACTCAAGTTTTGATAAGCCTGCTCTTTCTCATGGTAGGACATCCAAGCTTTTTCCAAGACTTGTTGCATTTGCTCCATATACATATTGAATTGGGATGCTGACTTCAAATTATTATCCCAATTTCCACGAAAAACAATAATATAAAGAAGTGATTATAGTTCATGTTCGGATGTGAAAACCACTGGTACCAAAGAAAATGACACTTTCTTATATGCATATTTATAAATAGGAAACATCTAGCAGATAAATACCTATAACATGAACAAGCATGTGAGAGTTTTTCTCGAGGTTGTCATAAGGGTCAGAATTGACTCTTACAATACTTCGTACTATCTTTTCTTTAAATGTTTCTGAATCCTGGAGAAGCTCCTGAACTAAACTCTTTTTCAGGTAGATAAGTTTAATATTATCAGGAATAATGAAATGGTGATTGCTGATAATATTAAACTTATCTCCGGATAAGTTTAGTTCAGGAGCTTCTCCAGGATTCAGAAACATTTGAAGAAAAGATAGTAGGAAGTATTGTAAGAGTCAAATCTGAGCCTTATGACTACCTCCAGAAAAACTCTCACATGCTTGTGCAAGTTATAGGTATTTATCTGCTAGCTGTTTCCTATTTATACATATGCATTAAGAAAGTGTTATTTTCTTTGCTACCAGTGGTTTTCACATCCCAACATGAAATATAATCACTTCTTTATATTATTGTTTTTCGTGGATTGATACTTCCTATGTACCTATTTCCAAGACTTGTTACTATTTGGAGATTCTGCCTCCTTAAACTAATAAAAGGAGTTCCTGAAGCTTCTATGACAACTATAAGACTCTCAGAACTACCCCTGGAAATTCAATAGATACGCATATTTCCCAATAGCGTAGATTAGGAGTAATATAGATCGCTTCGCAATTCTCATTAAAACCTAAAATTCAAGAGATGAAAAGTCCAAAGTTTTACCAGAAAGAATTATGCTTCTAAAATTCAATAGCTTTCAAGTAGTTGCTCGGAAAGAAAATATTTCCTGCAAAAAAAAAACATTATAGAATTAAAATCCAATGAGCAACAAATAGTAAATGCCAACAAAAACTCAGAAATAACTTGGAATTGGGCAATTCAAATATAGAGCTTTGTGCTATTAATATTTTAGCAGATAACGTCATGGAGGTTCATGACTATCACTTGATGAGATTCTAAAAGCATTGGTTTTCATAGATTTGTTACCTAGAAGATCTGTTGAGCCACTTTCTGCAGAAGGTAAACCCTAATCGCACACCATCAACATCACAACAACTTTCCAGATTTGAGATCTCTTGGGGGAGCTATTAATATGGAATACACAAACACATTTACAGAGAAGAGAAGAGAGGGGCGGAGAAAACAAGAGTCGTGAAAACAGTACCTACAGTTATATAGGCGAGGTCATTTGTGTGAGATATTTAATTAGTATAAAATATTAAGCTTCATATATTAAGCTTCTTATGGGATAAGTACTAAAATAGACCTAACATTTTTGGAAAAGTATCAATTTAGGTTCAACGTTCAAAATAGCACCAATATAGGCTTAGCGTTTACAACATAATATCAATTTAGGCTTAACGTTTACAATATAGCATCAATTTAAGCCTCACGTACAAAATAGCACCAATATAGGCTTAACGTTTACAAAATATATCCAATTTAAGCTAACCGTCACAATTAAATTAATCATATTATATTCTTTTCCTATTAACTTTACATGTTATCTTTTTATTTAGTTCTATTTTCTTATTTATTATAATATAATTAATTAGTATTATTGTCCATTAAAACCTTATATTTGTTTGATCCTAAATTTCATGGCTCATGTAATAATATATGCAAACTAAAAGTAATTGAATATTTCGAACGCTAGTGAAAATAATATTGATATATGTCATTGACTATCTACAATATTTCGAACAATATTGTAGATATTCAAATACTTTTAGTTTGCTCATATTACATGAGATCTTAGTGGACAAGAATATAATATGATTAATTTAATTGTGTCGTGTAGCTTAATTTGGATATATTTTGTAAACGTTAAGCTTAAATTTGTATTATTTTGTAAACTTTAAGCCTATATTGGTGCTATTTTGTATATGAGGCCTAAATTAATGCTATATTGTAAACGTTAAGCATAAATTGATATTATGTTGTAGACGTTAAGCCTATATTGGTGCTATTTTGAACGTTGAGCCTAAATTGATACTTCCTCAAAAACCTTAGGCCTATTTTGATACCTTATCCCTATTCTTATCTAATTACATTAAAAAAACCTTATATTCTTATCCAATTGCATTTAATAACCTCTATACTTGTCCAGTTGTATTCAATAATCTTAAAACATCAACTATCTCGTTGAAGTTCCAAGAGTTCATAATTATTTATATATTTGGCATTTCTTTTTGACATTTGGCGGAACATGTCTCTCACTTTCTACATCCAAAAGATTCTATTCAGAAATATGAGGTTATCGAATGCAATTACAAAGGAATAACTGACCATTTAGAACTTTTGAAAGTTCGGGGGAAGTTAAACTTTTGGGCCAAGTAGATGGAACAAGAGAAAATAAGAGAGTAAAATCGTATCAGAATTTTATGGGTAGATAATTTATTAGACCTCTCTTTTATCCCCAACACATTGTTTAGTACTTCTATTTTGAAAACACATCATAGAATCTCTAAAATCTGTTACTCTTAATGTTTTGGTCTGTGGTTGTATTTTAAAAAAAGTAACCGTTATATTTTGGCGTAAATAGATAGACAAAAAATAACAGAGTAATAGGATCGTTTTGTATCCCAATATGACTGTCGTGAAAGATACCATATGTTTGCTTAAAAAAATTAAAAAATAGACAAAAGGACTAAAGGACTAAGCGTGACAAATGATAGGGACCTCATAATGTGTTTTTCAAAATAGGAAGACTAAATAATATGGTGCGCAAAAATATGAAGACTAATAAATTATTTATACTAATTTATTAACCGAATTGAATTCATGTCTTGCAAATATTGTTTTGGTGTGACATATGATTTTACTTTTTATTTTTTGTTAATATAAACATGGAAAAATATAGGAGGAATATAGTATTCATACTAATTTAGGGATAAGACTAGATAGATTTTAGGGATAAAACCAAGTTTAACCCTAACGTCTTAAGGATGTGTCGATTTAACGTTAATATATGAAACAATACAAATTTAAACGTTTCCAAGTAAGATCAATTTTAGTCCTACGTTATAGAAAATTAGAAAAAAAAAAACATGTTTTATTAGTATACATTTTACAATCACTTTAGACCATCCAAATATCAATTATGTCTAAGATATTTAGTTTAACAAAATTACAAAATTTTTGCTAAAATGCTACTAAAAACTAAATCTGCTACATATAAATAATCATAATTTTTATGTCAAACTGTCTAAAATATTTAGAGTGTTATTAATATAGGAATAAAAAGTATATGAATCTGCTTCAATTGATCGACAAACTTATTTGAAAGATTCGACGTGATAATTAAATAACAGTAAATCAGTCTTTTTAAATTTTCGATAGCGCGGGGCTAAAATTGATATTGCTTGAAAAAAATTAGGGTTTAACTCGCATCATTTCATACGTTAGGGGCAAAATCTGCACTTTGACTAACACATTAGGGTTAAATTTGACCCTTATCCAAATAAAAAATAGTGTATAAACTAACAACATAAATATTAGAGGTTGCAATTATTGTGTTTGTGTCGTGATAATATCGTGTCAATTTCGAATTAGTGTATTATATTAAACCCTAACCAACCCAAAAAAAAATTCATTTCAATCTCGTATTAACCTAATCGGATAGTACCGATTTCGTGTTGTGTTGTCGAGTCATATATAATTTTACTATGGATCAAATTTATTTTTAGGAAAAACTAAACTTTAATGTTGAGGTTATTGGAAATTTTACTTAGTTTATAAAATGGCTTAATTTTTATCTGTGCCGTAAAATATTGATTCAATTTTATCATTTTCTAATAATTTCTTTAGGAACTTTTTATTCAAAATTATTTTGAAAATGATAAAATTAAATTTTTTATTTTCAAAACAAAATTCATAAAACATTTTATGAATTGACAAAATCAAGCTATTTTATAAGATAAGAACCAAATTATTATTTTTTTCAATAACTTTAGAATGAATTAGGTCCTGTTCTTTTTTACTGAAATCAAATTAACTGAACTGAACTGAATGCAACTGAACTGAACTAAACTGGACTTAACTTAACTTAATTGATTGCATAAAATAATTATAATTATAATAATTTTATACATAATGATATATTTTATATATAAAAATTATAATTACAATAAATAATGATAAATTATATATATAAAACGATAAATGATATCTTATATATAAAAAATTATAATTATAATAAACTTTATATATTATATATATAATAAATTACATATAAGTAATTATAATTATAATAAATAATGATGAATTTATATATTTTTTTATAGAAATTGGGACGAGATAGAACTTGGGCCGGGTGAGCACCCGTGGTCCAAGAACTGACATACCCACAATATATTAATAAACGAAAAATGAGTGTTTGAACAAGAGAATAGGAAGGAGAACAAACAAAAAGAAGGGGGGAGGAGAAAAGTTTAGGAAATGCAAGAAGAACGCAAGTGAGAAATACTACAAATGTCATCATTGATAAACCTATGGCAAAAAGCAGGAGCTGAAGGCCACCAATTGATCACCGAGGAAGAGACTCCAAACTTTTCCGGTGGATCAGCAACTCTATTTCCTTCCCTAAATATGTGTGAAAAAAGAATGTTCATCCTAGAACAAATACTGAGACAATGCAACCATTCTTGACGAATACTCCAAGGAACATCCATAGAACGTGACTAAGCAGATTAACAACGTACATTGAGTCTGACTCAACCCAAAGCCGATGCCAATTTTTTCCCAAGCAAGTTCAATTGCAAAAATAGTGGCTCTCAATTCAGCCATATAAGCAAAAGAAGGAGGGGTAGAAAAATCAAAACAGCCTTTGGAAAATCCACGATAGTTGCGAAAAATACCTCCCGCTCCTGCCTCACCTGGAGTGCCAAAAGCAGAGCCGTCCACATTGACTTTAACCCAACCCGGAGGAGGTTTAAGCCAATGGACCAGAATAATGTTGGGAACTGGAGGCGGCCTAGGAGAAGCCAGAAGACGGGATACGATAACATCATCTCTTCGTAAAGAGCAAAAACCTTTAGAAATGGCAAAGGACTCTCGAATCATTCGAAAAAGGGTGATCTAAGAGTGCTGAATAGAAGGAGAAACTTCTTTAAAGATTGCTTCATTCCTGCAATGCCAGATTAACTAGATGCAAGTGACAGCGGCAACACGCCAGATCATCGACACCTGTGAGCCAAAATGAATGCTACGAAGAGAGCTGAAGAAGTGGATGAATTGTGAATAACGAGGCAAAGAGCAGCCAAAGTGAAATTCAAGGGCCCTCCAAAGAGAATCTGCAAAAGAACAGCTAATGAATAGGTGGCTAATGACTCAGCATCCCTACCACATAGAACACAACGAGAGGCAAAGGAGAATCCAAGATGCTGTAAGAGGTCGTGATCGGAACCCGACCATGCAAAACTCTCCAGAAAGTGAAGGAACGAAAAGGGGGAGTGTGAGCATTCCAAACAAATTTATACCAGTCCATCGAAGAGGAACTAGGACTCATAATTAAATAGTACTCTTTGGCAGAGAAAATACCCTTCGTAGAGGGCTGCCAAGCGCAGAAATCAAGATCATCTCTACCCCTATGAATAGATCGAATACTGTCTTGAACAACCAAAGGAAGAGTGCCTAAGTCAATCCACTCCGAATTAAGAAAAAAAATCATCAACAGAATTAAAGCGTCAACGCTTATCCCGATGATCAAGATCCAATCTGTCCGCCACCGATGGAATAATCCACCTATCAGTCTAGAAATTGAGCTTTGAAGACAGGCCAATCCACCAAAAGGTCTGGTCCCAAATGGATGAATAAACAAACTTACAAGAAGACCAAATCGAGGACGGAGCAATTGAAGCTTTAGGCAAACCAGAGACAGCCATAAATCCAGACTTCATCAGAGAAATAGCAAGACTGGTGCCTTGAATTAATTTCCAACATATCTTAACCAAGAGAGCATGGTTAAAGATCCTAAAGTCCTTAATGCCCAAGCCTCCATCCTCCAAACTTTTGCAACAAGTTTTCCAGGGAACCGTGATTGACTTCCTCTGGTCAACACAACCCGTCCAAAGGAAATTCCTAACACTTATATTGAGCTTATTCAACAAACCCACTGACCACTTATAGATCAAGAATAAGTGAACTAGAGAACCAATAATAGCAGATTTAATTAGAGTTAAATGCCCTGCAAATGAGAGAGAGCTACCTTTCCACTTACTAAATTGAGAGAGAAATTTGTCTGCAAGACTGCTGAGTAACAAGCTCTTGGAGCTCCTTTAAATAGAGGGAATCCTAAGTAACTGAAGGGGAGAGACTCCAAACGGATGCCAAGATAGTGAGCAAGATGAACCCTCCTCAGAGGACTCACTTGAGAACCAAAAAAGACAGCAGATTTGTCCCAACTAACCTGCTGACCGGAGATCTGTCCATATAGCATGAAGAAATTCTTGAGAGCATGCAAATTGCTCAAGGATGCCACTCCAAAAATGAGCATGTCATCAGCAAAAAGAAGGTGAGAGGGAAAAGAATTTCCACCAGAATAATACGTAGAAGAATAAATACCATTCCTCACCATCTTGGCAAGCCAACGAGAGAAAAAGTCCTCAGCAATGTCAAACAGAAGAGGAGAGAGGGGGTCCCCTTGTCTAACCCCTATGGAACAAGAAACGTAACCCTTTGGAGAACCGTTAATCATCACAGAAATACGAGCAGAAGCCAGAATGTTTAGGATTCAATCTCTGAAAGTGAGAGAAAAACCAAAAGAGTCCAATACAGCCAAGAGAAAGTTCCAATCTAAAGTATCAAAAGCCTTACGAATATCAACTTTTAAGGCCATGTGACCACCAAAATGTTTTCTGTCAAGCATATTAATTCCCTCAGAAGCTAAGGCAATCCACTAGTGAATGCTTCTACCTTTAAGGAAACCATACTGGTTGGAAGAGACAATCCTTGCTGCAATAACTGCAAGGCGATCTGCAAGAATTTTTTAGATGATTTTGAAACTAAAGTTACTCATTACAATTGGACGAAAATTCTCTATTCTATCAGCTTCAGCAACTTTAGGAATTAGAGCCATAATACTAGAGTTTAAGCCAGGCAGGATGCAACCATGATCAAAGAAAGCCTGAACCATGTTGCAAACATCCTCCCTTATAATATCCCAAAAGAAATGATAAAAAGTTCCCCCAAAACCATCAGGACCAGGTGCACTGTCAGGATCCATGGAAATGACCGTATCTTTAATAACTTCAATGGAAGGATTAGAAATTAATTCTTCATTCTCTAAGGAAGTTACTAAGTTGGGAATTACCTCATTAATTGAAGAAAGGTCAATATGCTCCCTAGAACTACGAAAAATATTAGAGAAATACTCAATAACATGATCAGCTAATCTTACAGTGTCAGAAGTGGGACCCATCGCCGATTCTTAAATGATGAACGCCAGCCCAAGTCTTTCTAACTTTAACAGACCTTTGGAAAAAATTAGCGTTCATATCCCCCTCTTTAAGCCACTTAACACGACTTTGCTCTCTGTACATCATCTCCTACCGAAGAAGTTGTAAATCCAAACTACTCAGCTTCGGAGAATCTCATTGCTCTAAAATTTGCTTTTGAATATCGGCAAGATGAACTTCTGCCAGAGGGATATTAGAATCAATTCTACAAAACACATTTTTATTCCAATCCCTGAGAATAGGCCTAAGAGTGACATAATAGTTGTGCAAGATGGAGAGAGGTGTGGGATGTTGTCCAGTGATTAGCAATTACCCCCTTTAAAGAATCATTATTGGTCCACATGGCATGGAATCTGAACCTAGCAATCCTTGGTTCCCCAAATCTGCATTGAAGGAGCATCGGGAAATGATCAGAACTATACCTTGCCAAAGACGTGCAAGAGATAGAGTCCCAAGAAAGCCCTCGGACACCAAAGCTCTATCCAGACGACATTCAACATGAGCCGCCTCATGCCGACCATTGGACCAAGTAAACCTCTGACCCAAAGTATCAATATCAATAAGATCACAATCATGAATAAAATTCCTAAATTCCCTGTAGGATCCAGCAGCAGGAGGAGAACCAAGTTTCTCATGAGAGCCCATAATAGCATCACTACAAGAAAAAGAGCTTTTAATGATCAAAATTTAATGTGGGTTAAAAATACACTCATTAAAAATATGTTTTCAAAATATTTAATGAGTGGATAAAGACAATGCTACTATTATTGACTAAAATATGCCTTTTCTCAATTTCACTAAAAATTTCCACTCATTATTTCCTCCTTTTCACCTTTACTTTTACCGCCCTTAACTTCTCCCAAAATTTTCCCAATTTTTCAAGGGTTACAATTTAGGGTTCCCCCCAATTTTTCACTTTAGTTAAAAATCCCAGACCTTGATAGTCATCCATTGCTTCACCTAATCGAGCCCTTCACACCATCAGCAAGAGTCTGACCCAGCTCCTCCCCTGCAACGGCTTCTGCCATTCACCACCGTAGTCATCCACTCCCCTTAATCGTCGATCTACTTCCAATTTCTTTCTATCCTACATTTTCTTTCTCCTCTACCTTTTTAGATCTGGCCATTGAACCGACATTTCTCGAACCAACCCTTTCTTTCTCCTCTACCTTTTTAGATGAGGGTTTATAAATCACTTCGACTTTAATGGAAGAATCTCCAATTGAAAGTTTTCTCCTCAGCCGTGTGTCCTCTGGTACTTCTATTGTGCTGCTCTGTGCACCACCGCTGCTCAGGTACCTTTTCGGCTTTAGAATCTGTAAAAAAAGTTGATGCTCGATATGTTTTACTATTTGTATTGATTTAATAGTTTGATTGAATGGTTTTTGAGTTGGATTTTATTTAGTTGTAGTTTAAGAGTCTAAGAGTTCAAAGATTTTGCTGTTACAAAACTCGTATATTTCACCTTGATGACACCAACTCAACTTATAAGGCTGTAAAATCCTCATAATTTTTTTTGTTACATAAAATCCTGTTAACTAACTGTGGTAAACATGCATATTATCAATGACACTGGCTCGAATCATTTAAGGTCGAAGTTTTTTATTTTTTTTGTATGAGCAACATGATGCTAAACATGACATTTGTGACAAAAACTTCAAAATCTTTAAAGTGAAAAGTCCAATCTTTGAAAATGAACATTTGAGAAAAATTGCAGGATATGCTAGAGAATTAGAGAATAAGAGTAAGTGATCATCGGGAGAGCTTATCTGTGTTCATTTCGATCCAACACCAAGATTTTCGTGACTATTTTACAGCTACATTAAAAGCTAAAAGAATTCCCGCATCATTGGTGTCAGATCATGATCTGTTCTTCTGGTTGATGCCTCGTAAAGTTGAAGTATGGATATATTTGCTTGTAAGTGAATTATGCTAAAGATAATCTTTGTCTGACTCATGTTTGTCATGCTGACTTACTAATCTAATGTCACAATTGTCTATTGACTTTGCTCAATCATATTATCTTAGTTTCAAATTAGGAATGTGCTCTTATCTTCATAATAATGATATATTATTTAATTTCAGAACAGGCAAACAACTATTGTTTTGCCTAATTGCTGTTAGAATAACTCATACTCTCCTCTGTTTTCAAGTTTCAAAATTCTGGTTGTAGAAGACTCAAAATTGTTCAAGAACTATTTGAAATTGATTACTATAGATGTATGCTCTCTTTCACTATCACTTATGCAGGCTCTGTGGTGGAAAATGTGGAATTTATCCAACACTTAAGGTATAGTTCTCGTAGATATAGGGGGGAGGCTTAACAACAGGCTCTTAAGTTGCTTTGTTTAAATATTTATTTCTATTGTACTTACAATTCTTATATGTTTGAAATTTGATCCTTCAAATGCAATACCTTAGGCTAGCTATCAATGGATTTTTTCTTCACTATTTTGCTCATGTTAGCACGATGCTTATTTGTACGAAAGTATCTTAGGATAATAATGATGAAAATTATTAAATTTGCAAGTGTGAAAATTAGTATAAGCAGCATGCTTAAGCATTTGAAAACATGAATATTACTGCCTTCACAACTATTTTGTGATCTCACATGCCCCTCTTCTCATAAGAGATTCCATTCAGCCATTGCAGGTGAGGTCTGTGTGGATCTGAGGGGATGTCTCTTTGCCAAGATATGTTCACGATCCTTAATTCAATTGCTGCTTCATCAATGGCATGTGTTTCAGTTTGTTGTTGTGATTCATACTATTTTGCTTCTGGGAATGATAGGATGTGCTATTCTTGTTTTAACCATTGTCTTAACTTAAAGATTTTGTACTGGAAAAATTTGGCATGGATGATTGGGTTTTTATCAGTTGTCAGGCTGAACAGTTCTTGTTCAGAGTGGGGTTCAATTTCTACTTCACCAATGATATGTAATGTAATGACATGTAATGTAATTGTTCTGTCTGCTGGATCTTTTCATGTTGACAGTCAAGTCATGCTTTCATGACATGCCACAAGTGTGTGCTTGGATGAAATAGCTCAATTTGGTTGAAGTGATTTAGTGTTATGTTCCTATGATGATTATATTAAAAACCCTCAAGAATATTGGTCTAATCTTTATTTTGTATAATTTTGTGGATGTCACTTTTATTGCACCATCAAAGGTCAATCTGATAAATTCCTGTAGTTTCCAACTGCCTAAACGATTTACTGCATATGATTTGGACATGCATTTTAAGGTCATCTTCTGTAAAATTTATGAGAGAAACTAAACTAGTTATCAATGCCCTGTTGTTTGCTGGTACATGCTTGGAGATCAGGCTCGTAGCAGTTAAATTACATATCTCCCCCCAAATCCAGAAGTGAAACTAGTCGATATCAGATCAAAACTCATGTATTCCGTGAATGGTTTCATGGAATGAATATATTATGTTTTGCTTAACATTGAGTAGTTTGATTGTGTGATAACCATGAGCGCTACATGATCATTTTTGCATTTTCACTTGTGACTCACTCATTGCGTGCAAGCATTGTCTTCATTGCGTGATCACTGTCTTACTGTTCCTGCCTGCCATTGTTAAATAACATGCAACTAGGAACATCCTAAAGCATTTGTTCCATGGCTTTGCTTTATTGAAAATCTGGTGATGGATTTTTATTATGGCTTGGCTTCAGATGAGATGGTCATGGTCCAAGTATTAGAACCACAACTTGAATGTGCTAATTCTCTACTTTGTAGTTCAACTTTTTTGGTTCTTCTTTCATTTTTGGTTCTTGACACAATTGGTCATACATTTAGTCAGAAGTACCACAATAGAGTTGTTCAAGTAAGATATCCATCTCTCTTATTTTACTTACCTAGGCCTTTGTACTTGTCCGGAACTTTGTAGATGTACGTTAGCCTCCTCAACTTGCTTACAATATTGACCTCTAAACTTGTTTAAAGTGACCAATAACCTTTCAAAGTTGTTAGAATGATCTATTAGCCCCTAAACTTTGTTAAAGCGATGCATTTTAAGTTGTCAAGATATCTCTTATTTTGCCAAGTGTATTTAGGGGGCTAACGAGACATTTTCAACAAGTTCAGGAGCTAATGAGATATCTCCAAAGTTCAAGAGGCTAATCGGATAACCTGGACAAGTACAAGGCCCCCATGATGTATTAATCCCTTGCTTTTATTTGAAATTAGACATGTTAGTATGTGCCAATTTCATTTCCATTTTATTTTTATTGACTGCAGCATGAAGCTGGCCATTGATTGATTGCCTATTTGATGGGAATTCTTCCAAAGGGGTATACATTATCTAGTTTTGCTTTTATTTGAAATTAGACAGCCTTTCTGTATGGAGATTTGGAGGAAGAGATCTACATGACCCAACCAGATGGTTTTCAGATTCCTGGGAAGGATAATTATGTTTGCAAGTTGAAGAAGTCCTTGTATGGACTTAAGCAATCTCCCAGGCAGTGGTATAAGAGGTTTGACAGCTACATGATGCACCTGGGCTACACCAAGAGCCCATATGATTGTTGTGTCTATTATAATAAACTAGAAGATGAGTCTTTTATCTATCTGGTGTTATATGTAGATGACATGTTGATAGCTGCAAGGAAGAAGCACGACATTCAGAAGTTGAAGGGTCTTCTCAGCGCAGAGTTCGAGATGAAGGATTTAGGTGCAGCTCGGAAAATTCTGGGAATAGATATTTATAGGGACAGAAGCAAAAGGAAACTTTTTCTGTCACAAAAGGGCTATATTCAAAAGATCTTGTCAAGATTTGGCATGTCTACCGCAAAGCCCATAAATACTCCTAGTGCTGCAAGTGCACATCTGTCTATTGCTTTTGCATCTAAGTCTGCTGAAGAGAAGGAGTATATGTCTCGAGTTCCCTATGCTAGTGCAGTAAAAAGCTTGATGTATGCAATGGTCTGCACTAGACCTGATCTTGCACAGTCTGTTAGTGTTGTTAGCAGGTTTATGGTTGAACCTGGCAAGGAGCATTGGCAAGCTGTGAAGAGGATCTTTCGGTACCTAAAAGGTACATCTGACGTTGGTCTTATTTATGGAGGTGATACAGAGTGTTTGGTGACAGGTTTTTCAGACTCTGATTATGCTGGAATGTTGACACTAGAAGATCTATGACTGGTTATGTTTTCACTCTTGGCGGTTCAGTTGTCAGTTGAAAGGCTACTTTGCAGCCTACAATGACTTTGTCTACTACAGAAGCAGAGTATATGGCACTGACTGAAGCTGCTAAGGAGGGGATTTGGCTTAAAGGACTGGTTAGTGATCTTGGTTTACATCATGATCAGGTAACAGTGTATTATGACAGCTTGAGTGCAATCTGTTTAGCCAAGGATCAGGTTCATCATGAGAGGACCAAGCATATAGACGTGAGGTATCATTTTCTGAGAAGTGAGAAGAGGGTCAAGGTGAAGAAGGTAGGCACTACTGACAATCCGGCTGACATGTTTACCAAGCCTGTTCGACAAAGCAAGTTTCAACACTGTTTGGACTTGCTAAACGTTAGAGATTACTAGTTACCCCGTGGGGGCAACTTTGAGGTAGAGGGAGAAGTCTGTTCATCTAGCACTGTCATGGGTGCATCTGTTATGTTTTCAAGAGGATTCAAGTCAAGATGGAGATTTGTCGTAATGCCTTGAATCAGTATATCCCATTTCCTATTCGGAGTAGGATTTGGGCTTCGGATTCCTAGTTGGATTAGGATCATGGGTTCCTATTTGGATTGGGATCATGAGTTCCTAGTTGGATTGGGATTGGGATCATGGGTTCCTATAAAAACCATTCTACCAATCAAGTCAGAACATTGAGCAATGCTTACATAATCTCGTCTCCAACTAGGAGAGTTCGATAAATTTCCGATGAGGAAAATGAAGGAAGAAACCAAGTTTAATTCGGTAGAGTGTTGGTTGAGAGCTTACCTATGACCATAGAGGTCATGGGTTAGAATCACATGGGGTGGGGTGGGTTGATGGTTTTCCTTTCTCTTTAATGTAATCTTCTTGAGTTGAATGTGGGTTAATCCTAATATAAATAGTCACATCTGCCAATTTTAAGTCTACTATTTTAATGGAATTGCAAATTTAACTCAGGCATACCTTACAGAAATTTTAAAAAGATTGGTTTGACTAAGCAGTTTCATAAATTTGTTTGTTCGTTATTTGTAATCATGTTAGCAACATAGTAATATTTTAAACAGTTTGACTAAATTAAAATTGTGATTAACTTATAGTGAAAAATTTAGTTGTTAACATTTTATCAAATTTTTTTTTTTTGTATTTGTTCTAGTAACATACTAAATATCTTAGAATAATGGGGTAAGGTTCCAAATTTCCCTTACC
Organism: Euphorbia lathyris; assembly: GCF_963576675.1. Taxonomy (NCBI): domain Eukaryota; kingdom Viridiplantae; phylum Streptophyta; class Magnoliopsida; order Malpighiales; family Euphorbiaceae; genus Euphorbia; species Euphorbia lathyris. The sequence goes on along the minus strand of NC_088915.1, from coordinate 3,497,272 downwards.
GTTTTTGGAAAGTCATATTTACATCTAATGTATGAAATGATGCAATTTTACCATTAAAATTTCCAATCAATATCTTTTACCTCTATCCAATAGAACTTTGAACTGATTGATTTGACAGTTATTTGTCTATCAAATCGCATCTTCTAAACAAATTTGTTAATAAAATAAAACAGTTGTGTATAGTTTATGACTGTTTTAATAACATAGTACAAAAGTAAGGTTTTTTTCGTGGGTAACTTGTATTTGTCAAACTTAAATATTGACATTTCAACATGTTGTTTATAACTGTGTTATGAAGAGAATAAATATTTCAGAAACTGTTGACGTTTGAAATGTCTGGTGTTAATTAAATAACGAGTCAAATAACAGTAAATCAATCTTTTTAATTTTTATTTTGTTAAAACATAGATAAAATTTATCTTATTTGAAAACATTAGGAGTAAAATTGTACCATTTCATATGTTATGAGTAAATCTGCAAGGTAGGCCAAGACTATGATGCCTTGGATCTCTTGCAAATTCTTTCATATTTCAAATAAAGTGAACCTATATCCGGGTAGGCTTTCCCACACTTCATAAGTCTTGGTTGCATCTTTGCTCTCTGAGCCTATATCCCGTAGGCTTTCCCAAAAATAATAAGGGAAGTTTGCAACTAATTCCTAAAATAATTGATATTTGGAAAGAGTAAAGTGCATTAAAACCAGTTTTTTAAAGTTTTCTATTAACATATATTATAATTTCTAGGCCAAAACCATACACAGCCCCTAAACTTGTCACTTTTGGTCATTTTGTCCTCGAACTAATGGGACGACGTATTTGTCCATTCAACTATTTAAAAGTGGTATTAACAACCTCATGTTTTCATTATAACGGAAACAATCATGACATTTTCTCTTTCTAAATCGTCTACATATATACTGTATGATTCTAATACTTCCATTAACACTTATACTAATGTTGAAACTACATCTTGTTTCCGTTTGTTAATACTACTTTTAAATAGTTGAGGGGGAAAATAAGTTATCTTGTAAATTCAGGGGGCAAAATGACCAAAAATGATAAGTTCAGGGGCTGCCTATGGTTTAGACCTAATTTCTAATACATTAACATGATTTTCAATGAATATGATAATCACATTGGATTCAAATTGTAAAAAAATCATGCTATAATTTTAAATATTATAAAAAAAATGTTACTTACAAAAAATACAAAAAATAATTAAGATGTTGCCAACACAATTATTAATTAAATGAAACAAATTATAACTTATTTGATACGATGTAATAATCAAATAATGTTCAAACTAGTACAATCATTCTACCACAAGAGCCCTACTGGCAATCTATTTTGCCGTCAATTCTCATGCTTAATGTTATTTGTGATCTTATGCCTTCTGATGCATCTACTACCTCTGCATTTACTTCTTATTTTTCTTTCTCAAACATTATATAATTTGGCTTAATACGTTACAAGGCATCATATATAATTGTATTTAGCAATAATCCAATTGAGGCTAACCCTTGTCGGCGCCGCCACCCCCTTTATCCTCTTTCGCCGGCCTGCCCCATTTCAATGGCTGCTAACTGTGATTCCCCTCCGGAAGACCATGTTAGCATTCGAGTTCTCTTCAATCCAAATCTCAGATTCAACAAACAACCTATATTTCAACCTGCGACAGAAAATAGAGCTTCATTCTCTCCGATTCTCAAAAAGAATATTCCTGTTCTGTCGGTGTCAACGGCCTCTGTATCAGAAATCGGAGGATTCAGGACAGTGAAAATTTCGCAAGCAGCATATGAAAGCAGAATAGCTATGTGTGCTCATTCACTGATAGGAAGAATCATCCTTGCTAAGGGAGAAAGCCCATGGAAAATAACAGCGCTCAAGGCAAAATTGAACAAGGAATGGGGAATCAAAGAACCATGGAGGCTAATTTCAGTAGGAAGAGGATACTTCCAGGTTTTTCTCGGCTCTAAGGAGTCGAAGGATCTAGCGCTAAGCAAAGGTATACTGAACTTGATGCCGGGTACGTTCAGACTCTAACCTTGGAAACCCGATTTTAATCCTTATGCAGAGAAATCCTCCCACGCACAGGTCTGGGTTCGGCTCTATGCATTACCATGGGAATACTGGGACACACAGATCCTGGCAGATATTGCAAAAGGAATAGGAGGCCTCATCAAGCTGGATAGAGCAACTCTTGAGGGAGATTTTGGGCACTTTGCCAGGTTCCTTATTGATATTGACCTAGCGGAAGAAATTCCTACTCAGCTGGGAATCGAAAGAGATGGTAAGCAATTCTGGATCGATGTTTCTTATGAAAACTTGCCTTCTTTCTGTAAAATTTGCTCAAATATTGGACACATGCCGTATGAATGCCGAAAAAACATGAAACCTAGTGAACCCAATAAGCGAACAGATCATGAAAAAAGTAGGGGAATCCAAAAGCAGAAATTGGAATGGACAGAGAAAAGAAATGAAGTAGGAAAGGCAGAACAAGCACTAATCCCAGTTGCAGCTATCACAAATAAGATCATCACAGCACTAGAAACAGACCCCAAGCCGAAAAATGTTGAAGTGAATGGAACGGTTCTACACCCGGAGCCGTTAGAATCGGATGAGGAAGTGGAAAACTGGGATGAAGAGGTGGAAAACTGGGAGGAGAGATGCGACAGAGCAGAATCACCAGGAAATTCCAACATTGTTTCCAACATTGTAGAGACCACTACAGGAATTGACTCACCGGCTAACTCTGGGAGCTCACATGATAGAAGCACAGAAAAAACTCCTTCTTCAATCCGGTGGGCTGATCAGTTGGAAGAGGAAGAGCAGGAATGGGAAACAGTGACTTCAAAACAAAAGAAGGGTTCAAAAAATCAAAACAAGACAGAATTTTCCAAAGCTCGTGCAAAAAGAGCCATTAAACCGCCGGCCCGCTTCCAATGACTGTCATCTATTGGAATTGCATGGGGATCCTGAACGTGGACACCCAGAGGTATGTTTATAACTTATGCAATACTCATAAGCCGGATTGGCTCTGCATTGCGGAACCAATGGGAAATTTTAGCTCTATTGACAGTCGCTATTGGAGGAACCTTGGAATGACTCTCTTTGCTGAGAACCAGGGTAGCAATTCAACACTTTGGTTATTTAAATCTGATAGAATTACTTACCCTGCATCGATCATCATAAGCCGTGATCAATTTATCTTAATCCAATGTCTTCTTATGGGACAAGTTCATCAGTTTTGCTTCGTGTATGGCAGCGTCTGGGCTAACAGACGGAAAATTATGTATAAGGAAATTGCAGATCTCCGTGCAGGTGCTCAGGGAAATTGGTTTGCGATTGGTGACTTCAACGCGGTTCTGGGTGCTCATGAAAAGATGGGCAGGACACCTGCACCACGACCCTGCAGAGAATTTAGAGCTTTTCTTGATGAAGGAGAATGGCGTGATGTCCAGGCGTTGGGTTCTTTCTTTACCTGGTCTAATAGTAGACATGGTCAATCTCGGGTGGAGAGCAGACTTGATAGGGCTATTGTTTCAGGCGAGTTTGCAGAATTATGGAATTATAGCTGTACCGTTTTAACCAGACACCACTCTGACCATCACCCCCTTCCTTTTCGGTTTGATCAAGGTGCCAAAATACCGGCCCGCTTTCGCTTCCAATCAATGTGGGTGACACACCACGGTCTGTGGGAAGTAATAAAAAAATTCTGGGACGACAACAACCCTGCAATGGGACCGATGCAGTTACTCTGTTTTAAATTACGGGGTCTCCGTTCTGTCCTTCGGCAATGGAATAAAGATGTGTTCGGGAATCTTGATAGGAATATTGCGGTCAGCCAAGCCTCTCTAGACTCCATACAGTTAGAGATACATAATTCAGGTTTCACATATGACCTTCACAAGCAGGAACTGCTAGCTCATGATTTACTTGACCATCATCTGCTTAAAAAAGAGATTTATTTGAAAGAGAGTAGTCGTGTGAAATGGTTGGAAGCTGGGGATAGGAACAACTCTTTCTTTCACAGAATGGCCAATCAGAGACGAGCAACGGCATGTATCTCTTCTTTGACCATCGAGGGCAAAATCTGTACTGATAAGGATCAAATTGCTATGCACATCACCGATTATTTTGGCAATCAGTTCAAAAATCCGTTGGTGGAGCCAGCGAATCTCTCAATTGTCCATGAGATCATCCCGAACTTGGTCACACCGGAGATGAATGCAGAGTTACTGCGCTGCCCGCTAAAAGAGGAAATTAAGATGTCAGTTGACAGTATGAGTGCGGAAAGCGCCCCCGGGCCAGATGGATTCACTGGGAAATTTTTTCAGGTTTATTGGGACATTGTCGGTGCAAATTTTTGTCAAATGGTGCAATGGTTCTTCCACACAGGAATAATCAGTACAGGTCTGAACTCAAATATCATGGCCCTTATCCCCAAGACTGCGGATGCTGTGAGCATTGCCCAATACAGGCCAATCGTGATGAGCAACTTCGGTTTCAAAATCATCTCGAAAATATTAGCTGACAGATTAACAATAGTGGCTGGCTTGATAACCTCTCAGAACCAATTCGGTTTCATCAAAGGACGGAATATTCATCATTGCATCGCCTTGGCTTCGGAAGGGATAAACAATCTGCAAAAAAAGAGCTTTGGGGGGAATATAAGTCTCAAAATTGACATCTCAAAGGCGTTTGACACCCTGGACTGGAATTTTATCTTAACAGTGCTCGAAGCTTTTGGGTTCTCCTTGCAGTTCCGTGATTGGATGCTGAACATTCTCTCCTCCGCAAGGATTTCTATTATCACAGGAGCTGGCATTAGAGGATACTTCCCCTGCTCTCGGGGTGTGCGTCAGGGGGATCCCCTTTCTCCAATCTTGTTCAGCCTAGCAGAGGATTTTTTGAGCAGGATATTGACTCGGTACACTGAAAGAGGGGAGCTAATTCCTTCTGCTTACTCTAGCAAATGCAACATGCCAACTAATCTTATGTACTCTGACGATATTCTGATATTTTGCAAAGCCTCAATTTCTAACGTTCAGATCTTGAGATCAATCTTCGACCTCTATGGCAATATCTTGGGTCAGATGGTGAATTGGAGCAAATCCGAAGTGTTTTTTGGGGATAGCATTACACAACGGCGTCGAAACAGACTTGCAGGGATCACGGGTATCAGATCTGGCAAACTCCCCTTACTGTATTTAGGGGCTCCGCTGTTTGTTGGGGCTCCTAGAGCTCGTTTTCTCTCCTCCATAGCAGATAAAATTACAGATAAATTTTCCAGGTGGAAAGGCAGTGCGCTGTCTATGGCGGGAAGGCTTACTTTAATCAAGACGGTAATTACGGGCTCTCTAACTCACACCTTTATGTTATACAAATGGCCATCCAGCTTAATGAAACGTCTTACCAAATATATGAGGAACTTTCTCTGGTCGGGATCAATTACTGAAAGGAGGCTTGTTATCCCTTCCTGGGACTCCTGCACTAAATCACTAAAGGAAGGAGGTCTATGTATTAAAAAACTTGAGATTTGGAATATGGCGCTCACGGGGAAGCTTGCTTGGGGAGTGCTGACTGAGGATTCTTTATGCTTCAATACCTTACGATCTTGTTTCATAAACTTGGCTGGCTTACCAAGGAAGATCCCTGCCCTCTCTTCGGTTTGGTGTTCTATCAAAAACGTCTACAACACTCTGAGAGATAACTGTTGTTGGCTACTGGGCACGGATACGAATCTCTCCTTTTGGAATGCCGAATGGATTATCCCAACCATTGCTGATCAGATGGGGATTAGTAGATCTGAAAGAGCCAAATTCCGCGATAGCACGAGAGATTTCCGTTTTGATGACCGATGGACAAACATGCCGGATTTAAGCACGGAAACCACAGAGGCGGTAAATCTGATTAGCGGAAGTGGAGATCACAAAGATAAGTGTTATTGGCGACGTGCCTCAGATGGTTTCACGGTTAAGCTCTTCTATAAATGGCTGCAGAACCCGCCACAGAACTGTACGATTAATCTGATATGGCAACCGACTATCCCCCCATCGCACTCTTTAACTCTTTGGCGAGCTTACATGGGGAGGCTCCCCACGCATGACAGTTTGAAATCAAGGGGAATGGTGATTGTTTCCCGCTGCTGTTACTGTTTGGTGCAGGAGGAAAGCCTTGAACATCTAATGATAAGATGTAAATATGCAAAGCGGCTTTGGCAGGGCATTGCTACACTGTTTGGGAGGCGGCTTCGATATGATGATGATTTTCGTGATTTTGTGGATCAGGCACTGAAGATGAGGTTCAGCCCGCAGATAAAAAACCTCTGGATAAGCGCGATTGTTCATGTAGTTTGGGTCATGTGGAGAGTTAGGAACGACTATTTCTTTAACAATGTTATACCCAATATTCATGTAATGTTCAGGTCTCTATGGTATCAAATAAGGCACGCTGATCACTTTGAGAAAGGCTCTGTTTGGAATGCAACGATCGAGAGGAAGATTCTTTACTCGCTGGCCCTCAAACCTAGACTTCAGAAAGCTCCGAAGATCATTCCGGTCAAATGGCAACCGCCACCAACGGGCTGGATAAAGGCGAATACAGACGCCTCGGTCATGAACACAACGGCCGGATGTGGGGGAATATTCAGGGACAGCTCAGGGAAGATGCTGGGAGCTTTCACTTTTCCAACAGCAGCGCCTCTTGCACACATTGCAGAGCTAAAGGCGGCAATCGCGGCAATCTCTTACGCTTATAATCAGGGTTGGAATCGGCTTTGGATTGAAAGCGACTCGTCATATGTCATTACGATCATGCGGTCACGCACGAGCAGGGTTCCGTGGGAGTTAATTACTGCATGGTCAGATTCTAACAAGAAATTGAAGAAAATGCAAGTGTCCTTCTCCCACACTTACCGGGAAGGTAATCAAGTTGCCGACCGTCTAGCGAACTACGCCCGCAACAATACAGGAGAGCGTTGGTGGGATGCCCCTCCAGTTTTTTGTAAATTTCTACTGGCAGACAACAGCTCTGGTCGAGCCTCTTATAGGTTCAACTAATTTTTGTCATCATTCTTTATTTTGTTTAGCTCTGTAATTTTTTGACTTTCCTCTTAATAAATCGGGTCGGAGCATTCGCTCCCTCCTCATTTCCATCAAAAAAATAATCCAATTGACACATGATTACTCCTAAGTCCTACATGACATCTACATAAAAATAGATATTCAGATAAGTTAAAGTGATGATCATGAATCCATACAAAATCAGCTTGAGGGCTAATAACCTCTATAACCGGATGTGCAAAAAATTTATTGGCAGAAATATATGCTTGTCCCACCAACTTGTCAAAATGATCACCGTGATAAGGGGACATAGTGAATCCTCATCCAAGCTAAATGACCACTGGCTCTAATTTGAATCTTTATAAGCATCTGAATCTCCATTATTTTGTGCATCACCACCACATGTTTCAAACACAATTCTGGGAGCAGTCATCACCGTCTTAATCTCCTTCCTTCGGATTCCTATTATTTAAAGGGAGGATGCAAAATAAGAATCAAAATCTAAAAAGTAGATTACATTTTTTATTATAAGAAAACAACTGGAAATAATGTACAAGAGAAGGATATCAATGATTTTATTCACATTTAGTAACATAGGTTGCTTATATTTTCAAAACAGCTAGTCCTACATTTATACCAACTAAATTCGATTTTTCAGTAAGGAACGCAACTTAAATGGCAGTAATATTAGATGAACATAAATATATTGCACATAAAATCTTTCTCATTAGTGTTTCCGTTCCAGTTTCTTTTCTGTTTCCTAGCTATATTTTTAGAAATAAAGATTCTCTTGTGTCCTTTTCCATCTCTATGCAACATATCATATATATAACCCTCTAATCAACAAATGCACTATATTTACTTGGAAACAATGGAAATAGATTAAGATGTTCAATAGAATTAAATGCAATGAACATATATTATAATCCAAAGGCTTGCAGCAAAGACAAGAGTTTAACAGCAAAGATAATGTTCTAAACACTGATTATATACATATTAGATTAGAGAGCATCCCATTAATACATATAAGTTTGGAATATTTATACATTTATTCGTCTTGCAAGGATGTTGTTCATTCTTAAAAAGTAGAAATTCAGAACAAGAGGCTATGATGGAATTGTTACTGGAGGAGATTGTGACAGAAATTCTATTAAGGTTGCCTGTGAAATCTCTTTTGAGATTTAAGCATGCTTCCTATTCATGTCTTTTTACAAAGAAGATTATGATAGCAGTATACCTGAAGGATTTGATTTTCCATATAATTTTTTTTGGTGATGAAAAGCTGATTCCTGTCATTGTTTCTAAGTCGTGTGATGGATTAATAGAGATCAAAGGCCCATGTGAGTATAAAATAATACAATCTCCATTTGAAATATTTGAAATCAATGGAGATTGTATTATCTTATACTCATTTGGACCTTTGATCTCTAAGGAAGCATATTAATCCATCACAAGAGTTACAAAGGCTGACACAAATCCACTTTTCATTATAAAAAAAAACTCATATGGAAAATCAAATCCTTCAGTATGTATAGTGCCATCATAATCTTCTATGTACAAAAGACATGAATAGAAAGCATGCTTAAATCTCAAAAGAGATTTCCGAGGCAACCTTAATAGAATTTATGTCACAATCTCCTCCGGCAGCAATTCCCCCATAGCCTCTTGTTCTGAACTTCTCCTTTTTTTATCCATTTCGCCTTTGGCAACCAAATCAACATCTGCACATCTTAAAAAGCATATGTATTTGATGTTTTTCCTCTTTACCTTCCATTTGATTCTGCCTCTTTTTCCAAAGCATTCCAATCAATGGACTCTCTTATTTCATCTCCAACCCTTCTACTTTTGGCTTTTTTTTTTATGCAGTTGCTGCTTTCTGCAATATCTTCTTGTTTTCCCTGACGGTTTTGGTAACTTAATATTTTGCTGCAGGTTCTCAACAATGGTGAGGTCTTTGACAATCCTATTGCCATGACTAGGAACTTCATGTAGTTCCTTCAAGCCTTCATCAAGAGTTCCATAAAAGTATTACATCTGTTTAAACATCTATCTTTGTGTCCATCAATCGCATTTTTTCTTGGTTGTCTGACAATGATTCCTTTATGTCAGGAGTTTAGAAGAAAATTAAAGTTAGTATGTATTTTAACATAAATTCTATTATAAACCACCTGGACTAATAAAAAAAATGGATGCATACCAATTCATGGGAGATTGTTTGCCACTCACTTCTAGGAAGCTTCTGATATTTGGTTTGAAGAAGCATTGTCCATTCCAGTCTCAGATCCCTAAATTATTTTAAAACAAGTTTTTAGTTTTGAAAACTTAAATTGACATTGTCCTTGAGCTTTTTCTTTCCGTCATAACCTGTAGCAAGAATCACAACATCAACTTTCAATTAGGAGCATCAGATTTCAGATTAATGATAAAATAAAAGTCCATACTTTTAAGTTCATGGTTGTATAGACTTTGAATCTAAATGTCCATACTTTTAGAGATATAAAAGCTACTTTCGAAAACTTAAGTTCTACAAAAAAACAAAAGCTAAAAGGCACAAGATCAAAAACTTCATTTGCAACAATTTTTTTTAGTTATAACATATTCAATTAATTCTTAAACTATTTTTGAATTTAACATCATATGATTCTTAACATGCATCAGAAGAACACACTATTTAAATATTCAATCAATATGCCCCTTCTCGTACACTCCCTATTTCATTAATAACAATCAAGTTAGGATTAGGGTTTATCTTCTCCAGAAAGTGGCGTAATCAAATCTATAGAAATCAATGGTTAGAATTAGGGTTTATCTTCTCTATCAAGTTAGCATTTCAACAATGCTTTTAGGATCTGATCTCTAACTGCTCGTTCGTTGGGTAAATTTCCAAATCTGAATCAAGCTTAATTCGGTGGAAACCCTTCCTTAAGAAAGAAGGGAGGAGCATCAAGTGATGGTTATGAACCCTACAAAATCATCTTCCGGATTAATAACCTCCATAACTTTATCTGCTAAAATATTATTAGCAAAAAAGGGTTGTGTTTGTTTATAGGTGAATTGAGCAACTGTAACTTCTTTATGTATTTTTGTTTTTTTGTTGCTCACTAATCCATATGTATTTTGATCCGATCTTTTTTTTTTTGCAGGAAACTATCTTGCTTAACAAATCAAATTACTGCTTACAATTGTTTATGGTAATCTTTACACTTTTTCTTTGTTGGGTTTTATGTTTTAATGGCAATTCTGAAGATATAATGAGTTTTGCCGCTACCCTATCTTATTATATGTGTTTACAAATGGTGTATCATTATTAATCTTTCTTTAATTACTTGTTTACTATAGTGGTTTTTTTAAAATGATTATGCCAAAAGGTGAGAATTTGAGGATTGTAATTGTGATTTCAATAGATCTATTGTTAAATGTGTTTGCTTATGAGTGGCTTACATAAGCTGTCTGATGTGTTCTATGATGATATGATATGATTATTTGAAACCCTATATGTTTGTTTTAAACTGGATATGCTAATTTTTGTTATTAGATGTTGCTCTCTGGTGTGTTTTTCTATATAACCTAGCTATTTGATGTGTCCGGATGATATGATTACTTGAAATTGAAACCATAGGTTTGCTTATGCTTTTTTTTTTGTTATGATAAGTTTTTTGATACAAATCAAGATTGTTTGTTATTTGCTGTGATGAGACTATGCTGGTGATGCTTGATCTGAATATTATCTAAATTTCATCAGACAATTATCTTTGTTGTAATTTCATTCATTTCCAACTAGTTGAGATTGCGGCTTTGGGAGTAACCATTTTTAGCTTAATTTGCAATGGAGAAAATTGCAGATTCCAAATCGTGTTTGTTCATTTAGTAAAACATTAGCAATTGTTCATTTTAGTTTGGCAATGCTAGATATTTCTCTCAAAATACTAATTTGTTGTTTGTAACAAATTATCACGAAGTTGTTGGCGTCTGATTTTCTAAATGGTATTATTGTTTTGCTTCAATTCAGTTGCATACTTTTAGGCAGATTGATTCAACTCATGTACTTTTTATGCTTCTCCTGTATTCTTGTTTGGTATTTTCTGGTAGTAATTCATTGTATTTGTAATGACTATATTATATGGGTACTTTAATTGTTTGATCAACACCGAATGAATTTAAATCCATTGAACATCTTAATCTATTTCCATTGTTTCCAAGTAAAGAGAGTGAATTATGAGATGAACATTTTTGAGGATTATATATGTGCTATGTTGCACTGAAACTGAATTTGAAACGAAATGCTAAAAAGCTAAGGAGGAAGAGTTCAACATAGTTTATAAAAATGTAACTTGCTGGAAAAGAAAAATGTCTCCATCTGTATAGGAAATGGAAGGATGATTTGAGCCATGTTAGGAATTCAATTCTTACGTTCACTGGCTTTTTAGATGCTTAATTAATTCCGATTTAGGAAAACTTATGCGCAATAATCAGTGATTCATCAGAGAAAGAGAAAGGAATTCTTGTTAGAATATTTTAGATTCCATTGAGACAAGATGAAGATAATAATTAATTAATTAATTATAAAACAGATGAAGAAATTAATTCTGTTTTTATGGTTGTTTCGTCTTTGATCTACATGTTATAGTCATGAACTGGAGACCTTTTTTGGTTAATTTGAAAAAGTTTAAGATTGATGTTGGTTGAAGTTGATATGTTCCCGTACATGATGAAATCTAACTCGGTCGAGGGCATTTCTTAAAAGCAAATGCCTTTATGTGGATGTCTTAGATTATCCATTTGTTTTATTATAATTAAAACCGCATCCTGCTTTTAGATCGTGATCCTTTTTTTTGCATCCCGTCCGTAGTTAGTGGAAATCCAAAGCAAGGAGATTCAGATGGCGATGATTGCTCAAAGTTTTTTTTCCTAAAAAAGATGGACGGAGCAATGGAGATTCAGATGCTCCATCATCTGGTTGCTGCAAGAAGAAATGGTGGTCATCGAGCTTTAATGTCCAATATGTGCCTTGACAAGAGTGATGGCTTTGACAAGTTGTTGTGGCAAGCATATGTTTCTGCTAATAAAATTTTTGCACATAGGGTTATGAAGGTTATTAATCTTGAAGATGCTTTTGTATGGGTTCATGACCATCACTCTATGGTCCTCCTTACATTTTTGAGGAAGTGTTCCTACCGAGTTGAGCTTGGTTTCTTCATAAGTAGTTCATTTTCCTCGTCGGAAATTTATCAAACTCTACAAGTTAGAGACGAGATTATGTAAGCATTGCTCAATTCTTTGATATATTAGTGGAATAAAATGAAACTAATTTTGTTCTAAATTAGTAAATGAATATGTTGTTCTAGACATGTGCACCCAGTGATGTTCAATTTCCAATTCCAAATGATTATTTGGAGTTTCTCATATTTGGAGTTTGCCCTCAAATTCCATTATTAGCGAACTAAGAGTAGTTTAAGCTTCCCTATAACTTGGTCGCCAGATTAAAGAAAATTAGGGATAAGATATGTTTTTTTCCTGCCACGGGCTCCACTCTTTCTTCTAAAAACAATGGGATACTGACAGCACCAAAGAAATCTTATTTTTAGATTTAGTTTCAGACAAATCAATCTACTCAATCTTATAATTAATAAATTTTAACAACTTTTTTAATTGCAATATCCTTTCAAAAACCGAGCACAAACATAGTATGCATATCATGTGATTTTATTTTGTTTAATCCATTATTTTTCTCAATTAAGTACTTATAAGCCTAACTCCTTCCAAAGTCGTTGAAAAAAATAATGATTTTGTCCTTATCTTATAAAACAAGTTAATTTTGTCCATTCATAATTTTTTTGTGATTTTTATTTTGATAATAGAAAATTTGATTTAATTTTATCATTTTCAAAATAATTTCGAATAAAACGTGTCCACGAAATTTATTAGAAAATGATAAAATTGAACCAATATTTTACCGTAAGGATAAAAATTAAGTCATTTTATAAAATGAGAGGGAGAATCCTAATAACCTGAAGATTAAAAGTGAGGTTTTCCTAAAAATAAATTTGATCCAAATTAAAATCATATATGACTCGACAACACCACACCTAATCGATACTATCCCGATTAGGTTAATACGAGATTGATATCAAATTTTTTGGGTTGGACTACGGTTTAATCATTTCGACACTAATTCGAAATTGACACGACATGATCACAATACAAACTCAATAATTGCAACATGTGATATTTATGTTGTAAGTTTTTGTACATTTTTTTATTGGGATAAGGGTCAAATTTAACCATAACGCTTCAATCAAAGTGCATATTTAGCCCCTAACATATGAAGTGATGCAAATTAAATCCTAATTTTTTCAAGCAAGACCAATTTTAGCCAAGCGCTGTTGAAAATTTAAAAAGATTGGTTTACTGTTAGGTTTGAGAGTAAGGGATGACATCACCTATATAACTGGACTTACACCTTTGCTCTTCTCAATGGCCGAATAGAAATTAGGGTTACCCAATGTTCATAGGTATCTCCTCTTTGAGATCTGAATAGCAGATAGCCCTTATATCTTCTCCAGAAAGTGGCGTAATCAAATCTATAGAAATCAATGGTTAGAATTAGGGTTTATCTTCTCTATCAAGTTAGCATTCAACAATGCTTTTAGGATCTGATCTCTAACTGCTCGTTCGTTGGGTAAATTTCCAAATCTGAATCAAGCTTAATTCGGTAGAAACCCTTCCTCAAGAAAGAAGGGAGGAGCATCAAGTGATGGTTATGAACCCTACAAAATCATCTTCCTGATTAATAACCTCCATAACTTTATCTGCTAAAATATTATTAGCAAAAAAGGGTTGTGTTTGTTTACAGGTGAATTGAGCAATTGTAACTTCTTTATGTGTTTTTGTTTTTTTGTTGCTCACCAATCCATATGTATTTTGATCATGTCTTTTTTTTTTGCAGGAAACTATCTTGCTTAACAAATCAAATTACTGCGTACAATTGTTTATGGTGAATCTTTGCACTTTTCTTTGTTGGGTTTTATGTTTTAATGGCAATTCTGAAGATATAATGAGTTTTGCTTATGAGTGGCTTACATAAGCTGTCTCATGTGTTCTATGATGATATGATTATTTGAAACCCTACAAGTTTGTCTTAAACTTGATATGCTAATTTTTTTTATTAGATGTTTCTCTCTGGTGTGTTTGTTTATGAGTGCATTATATAACCTATCTAATGTGTTAGGGTGATATGATTACTTGAAATTGAAACCACAAGTTTGTTTATGCTTCTTTTGTTATGATATGTTTTTTGACACAAATCAAGCTTGTTTGTTATTTCTTATGATGAAACTATGCTTGTGACACTTGATCTGAATGTGAGAAAATGGCTTTGTTTTGAAGAAAATGAATTTGATTGGTGGGGGTGTATTTGTTATTAGGGACTTTGCTCTTAAGAGCTCTTTTCCTATCCCACGTGGAAAACTTACCAATAGTTGAAAGAGTATATATAGAGTTGGGTCTCACAAGCCTTTAAATTTTGTTTAGTAGGTTTTGGCAAATACACCACATGCATTCATTGCAATTTTAGGAGTAACAATTTTTAGCTTAATAAAGCATTAGCAATTGTTCATTTTAGTTTGGCAATGATCAGGAAGTTGTTGGTGTCTGATTTCTGAAATGGTATTATTATTTTTCTTCAATTCAGTTGCCTACTTTTAGGCAGATTGATTCAACTCATGCACTTTTTATGCTTCTTCTTTATTCTTGTTTGATATTTTCTGGTAATAATTCATTGCATTTGTAATGACTATATTATATGTTTTTTTAATTGTTTGATCATCACCAATAAATTATCTACCAATAAAATTATGAGACGATTTTACTCTCTTATTCTTGTTTGATTGCCTTTAAGCTCCCCCGAACTTTCAAAAGTTCTAAATGGTCTCTTATTCTTGTTTGATTGCATTCAATAACCCCTTATTTCTGAATAGAATCTTTTGGATGTAGAAAGTTAGATACATGCTCGGCCACATGTAAAAAAAAAACTTCAAATATATAAATAATTATGAACTCTTGTGATTTCATGGGGATAGTTGAAGTTTTGAGATTATACAATTGGACAAATATAAAGGTTATTGAATGGCATTAGATAAGAATATAATGTTATTGAATGTAATTAGATAAGAATAGAGAGTAATTTAGCACTTTTAAAAATTTAGAGGGTTGTTGGAATGTATGAAACTTATTATTTGATATTGATTAAATATCTCAAACAAATGGTCTCGCCTATATAACTTTACTTACTTCACAACTTTGGTTTTCTCCGTCCCTCTCTTCTCTTCTCTGTAAATGTGTGTGCATTCTAATAATACCTCCCCCGATAGATCTCAAATCTGGAAAGTTGTTGTGATCTCAAATCTATGAAAACCAATTAAATGAGCATTCAACAATGCCTTCAGAATCTCATCAAGTGATGGTCATGAACCCTGCAAAATCATCTTGACTATTAATAAACTCCATGACTTTATCTGCTAAAATATTATTAGCACAAAGCACTATATTTGAATTGGCCAATTCCAAGTTATTTTTGACTTTTTGTTGGCATTTACTATTTGTTGCTCATTGGATTTTGATTCTATAATGAATTATTTTTTTTGCAGGAAATATTTTGTTTCCGAGCAACTAGTTAAAAGCTATTGAATTTTAGAAGCATAATTCTTTCTGGTAAATCTTTGGACTTTTCACCTGTTGAATTTTAGGGTTCAATGAGAATTGTGAAGATTATACACCTAATCTATGCTATTGGGAAATATGCTTATCTAATATTAGTTGAATGCTAGGAACAACATCACTATATTCCATGAATTACTGGTAATGAGGTTTGGGGCTTACTAATTGTTTTCTAACTGTCAAAAAAGATTCTCTGTAATTATAAATATAATCATAATTTTTGTGGAATAGTAATAGTCTTCCAATTCAATTGAATTTCTAGTTTGAAAACTTTATTTGTTTATAACCAATTATAATTCAATTTAATTAATTGTCATAGTAAAATTCAATTAATTATTTTGTAAGTGTAAAAAGAAGACTATAATTAAAATGCATAGTCCGTTGGTTCTGGCTGGTCAGGAAGAGATTCACATAGGGACTAATGTTATTTGGAAATTACTTTCTATATGAGCTAGCATGCGGGCTTTCCAGTGGTAGTTGTGAGAGTCTTATACTCCATCGTTCCACAATACATGTCTTTCTAGAGAATTTTTTTTTGTTCCACAATACATGATATTTTGCTTCAATTTATGCACATTAATTTGCTTTGACCAAATATACCCCTATTTTAGTTGACTTTTTGCCTTGGGAATAGATAAAGTTACTAATAGATGCAGTTAATATAAGGTAACAAAGTCTCTCACTTAAAATTAATTGCATTTCTTAATTAATGTGCATTAACCTTAAAAGGGATGTATTTTGGAACAGCGGGAGTACTTGTCATAGAAGCTTCACAAACTCCTTTTATTAGTTCAGGGATGCAAAATCACCAGATAGTCACAAGTCTTCGAAATAGGTACATTGGAAGTATCAATCCATGAAAAACAATAATATAAAGAAGTGATTATAGTTCATGTTCGGATGTGAAAACCACTGGTACCAAAGAAAATGACACTTTCTTAATGCATATTTATAAATAGGAAACATCTAATAGATAAATACCTATAACTTGAACAAGCATGTGAGAGTTTTTCTGGAGGTAGTCAAAGGGTCAGATTTGAATCTTACAATACTTCCTACTATCTTTTCTTCAAATTTTCTGAATCCTCAGAAGCTCCTGAACTAAACTCTTTTTCAAATAGATAAGTTTAATATTATCAGGAATAATGGCAGACTAATAGCAAATTCAATTTTGACTGTTGTTCGCTGTTTGAAATTAATTGCATTAGTGTTAATGAATATCTCCTTGCCTTTGTTCTTTATTTGTTCAGAAAACTAGCAACAAATAAAGAACAAAGGCAAGAAGATACCCATTAACACTAATGCAATTAATTTCAAACAGCGAACAACAGCCAAAATTGAATTTGCTACCAATCTGCCATATTCTTGATAATATTAAACTTATCTGTTTGAAAAAGAGTTTAGTTCAGGAGCTTCTCCGGGATTCATAAACATTTGAAGAAATGATAGTAGGAAGTACTGTAAGAGTCAAATCTGACCCTTATGACTACCTCCAGAAAAACTCTCACATGCTTGTTTAAGTTATAGTTTTTTTTATTTGCCAGCTGTTTACTATTTATAAATATGCATTAAGAAAGTGTCATTTTTCTTTGGTACTAGTGGTTTTCACATCCGAACCTGAACTATAATCACTTCTTTATATTATTGTTTTTCCTGGACGTTAGGATAATAATTTGAAGTCAACATCCGAATTCCATATGTATATGGAGCAAATGCAACAAGTCTTGGAAAAAGCTGGGATGTCCTATCATGCGAAAGAGCAGGCTTATCAAAACTCGAGTATCCAACAACAAATGTTTCTTAGCGAGTTCGATCATCAGAATAACATGGTTCATAATTTGCACAAGGCGAAGATGGAGGAGCAACAAAGAAGACATATGGAGACTTCTAGGCTCAAACACGAACTATACATGACGAGAAATCTCTTAGATGGCTATGAAAAAGCTTTGAATGAGACAACTAAAGAATTCACCGAGTATAGAAAGAAATGCCCTTTGCATGAAGAACCAATTTACATGGATACAGGGTCTGGTGGTCCTGTTTTGAGCACGAGTGAACCGGAGAAGTTGCCTTTTAAAGAAGAGATGACACAATGTCACAATGTGCTCCAGCTGAAGAACAAGATATGACAGAATGTACTCCATCCGAAAAACAAGTTACTGAACAATCTATTTAACTGATACAACTTTATGTTTTAAGTGAAATTTGCTGGAAATTTCTTAACTTTGTTTAAAACATTGTTGCTATGCTAATTTTTGTTATTAGACGTTTCTATCATAATTAGTTTGTCTATGATAAAACTATGCATGCGATGCTTGAAAGGTAACTTGATTTGTAACTATATGAGATGTTTTTAATTTAAATTCTTTGATCCATCACTGATAAATTGAGTCAATTAAATTCCATTTGACATCTTAATGTATTTCCAACGTTTCCAAGGAAAGAGAGTGAATTTATAGATGAGCATTTCTGAAATTGCATTCTTTTAAGGGCATATATGAAGATTCACTGAAGGGAACACTATCTGTTTGCATAACGGTACCAATATATTTTTTACTAGGAAGAACCATCATATCTTTAACTGTACATGAAGCACTGTTTGTATATGTGTGTTTGTATAACTATATACTTATTTACCCTATGAGTACAAAAGCAATCCAATATATTAGCTAATATCTATTAGCTACCAGCAACATTGTAAAAATAACTGAACAAGTATAGTATTCTAATGGAATCTAATGTATTATTCCTATGGTCGCATGGCATTTGATAATATGAACATAAAAAAAGTGACTTTACATTTGTGCATACACATTGTTTCAGCTTAATACATTTGTTTCCTCTTTATTTGGCTCAAAACCTTAACTGCTCCCACATTTGTTGCCTCTTTATTTGTTGCCCTTTGCCTCAATTTTTAAAAGTTCCTAATGACCCACATTCATATCTAATTTCATCCAATACCCTCTATTATTGTTAGAGAAGTAACTAAAAACATTAGTATAATTTTTTGTTGTATAAATGAGAAAGTTGAGTTACAAGATTATATGTTTATATTATTATAACTTTAACCCAAACATTTTAAGAAAAATGCACATATAGCCTTTCCAAGTAAGATCAATTTTAGCTCTACCTTACTGAAAATTAGAAAAAACTGAATTAACTAATATTTGTCAATCACTTAAAATCTTCCAAATATCATCTAATGCAATGATATAAACCTTTTCCTAAAAAAATGAAAAATACCGTGTAACTTTAAAATTTGGGAAAAAAGAAAAAAATAATCATAAAACATAACAATATTATTATCTAAAATTTGCCATGACCCTTTTAGATGTAAAATTGCTAATTAAAATTTATATTCGATGTTAATTTTTATTTATTTTTAACAGATAATACAACTAATCAATAAAATATTATTCATATATGAAAAAATTATTATATATGCACCTATTTTTTGGCGCACCTAGGCGGCCGCTCTATTCCTAAAGGCAGAGCTGGCGCTGCTTATATCTCAATAGAATTTTCGGGATGTAGAAAGTGAAAGACACTTTGCCACATGTAAAAAAAACGCAAAATATATAAATACCAGGGTAAATAATTATAAGGTTTTTATGTATTTACTTAACACGCTAGTAAATCCATCATATTATTATAAGTTCCCTAAGTTTTATCTTAATCAATTCTTTAGTCTTTACATTTGTTTTTGTAAATGAAAGTCTAAAATTGCCTCTAGTTATATACATAAAAAAAATTTATCTTTTAGTTTCAAATTTAATCTAATTAATTTTAAAGAAGTTTTGGAACTACATATACACCAAAATTAATATACTTGAAAAAATGTATTATTAATTTTTTCAAATTGTAATTATTTTTTAATATAATATCTTTAAACCAATATTAAATATTATTATAAATTTTTTAACATCATATTTTTTTTTCTTCATTCATAAAATTTATTTATGTGTTTTTGTTTTTTTTTTGTTGCTAACAAACCCACATGGATTTTGATTTTGTCTTAAATTTTTTTGTAGGCACCTATTTTTCTTAACCAATCGAGTTAGCCTTATGGTAAATCTTTGCACTTTTGCTTTGTTGGGTTTTATGTTTTGATGGAAATTCTGAAAACACTGTAATGATTCTTCAAAAACTAGCATATTACGTTGTCCTAAGAACTGAATAAATAGAAACAACCTTCAAATTCAGAGATAACCATGGATTAGACAAGATGATTAAAACGTGGGCAATATTGATACATTAACTCTAAACTGAAGTACAACCAAAGCCTGTAATCTCAACTACTTGGATTATTTATACCTTTGTTCATTCTAAGTGTCTTTATTATTTTGGCAACCTCATCAACATTTGCACATCTTACATTCCCAATATAGTGAATCCATTGTATTTGGTGTTTTTTCTCTTTACCTTCCATTTGATTCTGCCTCTTTTTCCAATGTAGTGCAGTCCCTTCATCTAGCTGTTGCTACTACTGCTTTGAATTACTCTGTTGCTGCTGCTTATGTAAAAATTACTCATGGAGGTGTTCTTTCGCCCAATATGACAGAGAAATCTATCCAGGATCATTTTTCCAAACAATGGTTGTTCATTTTCTGGCATTTTTTTTTGCATCTTAACATCAACAACACCCACACCAATTAACTCAATGAAAAGAGTTGTAACTTCCTTCGTCACTGGAAAACCTCTTGAAAACGCCACGAACATAGTACGGTCATCTTCAGGGACGTTTTTGCAAGGATCCCAGTCCCATAATTCACGTGCACCCAAGTCAAAATCCACAGCGCTTGGGACAATGCTCATACTCCCGAACACTCGATGAGGAAAACTGGGAATTACTAGCGCTTCGCTTGAGCTTGACGATCCTAGAACATGTCGCAATATGTCAGTGAAAATTTTTTATGGCGGAACATTTGTAAAGAAACTTCTTTCTCCACTATCCTAGCAGTGAGAGAGATTTCTGCTGACATTTCTAAAGGTAATGTGTTTGCATCAAGACTTTTCAGACATAAAACAGCCTCATCTGCAATGGCATTGAGCAAAATATCCTAGAGGGGGACGGGGTTCATAACAATACCCAAGAGTGTTCTAGATATTAAGTACTCTGTTGCTGCTGCTTCTCTAAACAAATTGATCAATATTAATTTTTAGGTACAGCACCATGGTTTTGTAGGATCAATCAACCAAAAATGCATCTAAACAACACAAGATCTCTAGAATGATTTTCTTTAAATAATGCATATTTAAAGAAGAAATTAGTAATTTAAACATAAACTTACTTGCAGTCTCATATCATCCTCGCTGTTAGAAGAGATTGTTTTCGCAGGCAACATTCAGCAATCACTGATAAAATATCCTTTTTTTGTTCTTGAGAAAGCCTGAAAGATCTTTGCTGTTCTCATGTTTCTTCACCATTGTTTTTCCTGCACATAGTTAAGGTTTTTCAGATTTTTGTGAATATTTTCCGTTCTTAACAACCCTAGCTATCTATAAAATAATGATTCTTATTACCTCTTTGATGTTGATTTCGATTTGATTTTATTTGTTGCCTGCCAGATCTGTTGAGCCGCTTTTTGTGGAACGTAAACCCTAATCCACAACACATAAGATTGGAGATATCAATGTCTAATGCACAACCACATTTACAATATGCATTTATGTAGGTCAGGCTATTTGTATGGGATATTGAATTCATATCAAATAATAGGCATCATACATAAAACAACCCCTACATTTTTTAAGTTCTAAATTACCCTCTATTCTAATCTAATTACATTAAATAACCTTATAATCTTATACAATTACATTCAATAATCCATATTATTGTTCAATTGTATTTAATAATCTCAAAAATCTCATGAACTTTCAAAAGTTCATAATTATTTATATATTTGGCGTGTCTTTCACTTTCTACACCCAAAATATTATCTAAAAAATTCTAACAAGAATTCCTTTCTCTTTCTTTGATGAATCACTAATTATTGTGTATAAGTTTTCCTTAATCGGAATTAATTAAGTATCTAAAAAGCCAGTCAATGTAAGAATTGAATTCCTAATATGGCTCAAATCATCCTTCCATTTCCGGTACAAACGGAGACATTTTTCTTTTCTAGCAAGTTACATTTTTATATACTCTGTTGAACTCTTCTTCCGTAGATTTTCCGCATTCCGTTTCCGTGCAACATAGCACATATATATTCCTCAAAAATGCTAATCTCTAAATTCAATCTCTTTACTTGGAAACAATGGAAATAGATTAAGATCTTCAATGGAATTAAATTCATTCGGTGTTGATCAAACAATTAAAAAAGCTGATAATATAGTCATTACAAATGCAATGAATGATATCGGTTGAATCAATCCGCCTAAAAGTAGGCAACTGAATTGAAGCAAAACAATAATACCAATTGAGAAAATCAGGCACCAACAATTTCCTAATCATTTGTTACAAACAACAAATTAGTATTTTGAGAGAAACATCTAGCATTGTCAAACTAAAATGAACAATAGCTAATGCTTTACTAAATGAACAAACACAGATTTGGACTCTGCAATTTTCTCCATTGCAAATTAAGCTAAAAATAGTTACTCCCAAAGCCACAATCTCAACTAGTTGAAAATGCAGGAAATTACAGCAAAAATAATTGTCTGCTGAAATTTACATAATATTCAGATCAAGCATTAGCAGCATAGTTTCATCATAGCAAATAACAAACAATCTTGATTTGTATAGAAAAACTTATCATAACACCAGAAGCATAAACAAACTTGCGGTTTCAATTTCAAGTAATCATATCATCCTCACACATTAGATAGGTTATATAAACAAACACACTAGAGAGCAACATCTAACAAAAATGAGCATATCAAGTTTAAAACAAACTTATAGAACACATCAGACAACTTATGTAAGGCACTCACAAACAAACAAATTTGACAATAAATCTATTGAAATCACAATTACAATCCTAAAATTCTCACCTTTTGGCATAATCATTTTTTAAAAACCACTATAGAAAACAAGTAATTAAAGAAAAATTAATAATGATAGATCATTTGTAAACACATATAATAAGCTACTATCTTCAGAATTGCTATTAAAACATGAAACCCAACAAAGAAAAACGCAGGAATTTGATTTGTTAATAGTTTCCTGCAAAAAAAATTATTAAGATAGGATCAAAATACTGACCATCACTTGATGCTCCTCCCTTCTTTCTTGAGGAAGGGTTTTTATAGAATTAAGCTTGATTCTCTTTGGAAATTTACTCGAGGACAGAGCAGTTAGAGATCAGATCCTAAAAGCATTGATGAATGCTAACTTTCTAGAAAAGATAAGCCCTAATCCTAAGTATTGATTTCTATAGAATTGATTATGCCACTTTCTGGAGAAGATAAACCCTAATCCTAACCGTATCCATAATTGATATATGGGCTATCTACTATTCAGATCTCACACAGGAGATATCTATGAACATTGGGTAACGCTAATTGCTATTCCGCGATTGAGAAGAGTAAAGGTGTAAGTCCAGTTATATAGGTGATGTCATCCCTTCCTCTCAAACTTCACCTACCCACTAAAGTTTTAAAGTTCTAAATTAGACCTTCTATTTTTGTCTAATTATCTTTAATAGCCTCATATTTTTGTCCAATTTTATCTTTATATAATTAATTTCAATAACCTCAAAATTTCAATTGTTCTCTAAATTCTTAAAAGTTCACAAGTATTTACCAATAAGTTATTTTCTTTTTGACATGTGACACATGGTGTCTCTCACTGTAACAGTTTGGGCCAAATATTAGTCTTAAATTTAACCCTAACGTTCTTAATTCTATTGTGATTTAACCTTAACGTATGAAATTATGCAAATTTAACTCTGATAGTAAGATCAATTTGAGTCATACCTTACCGAAAATTAGAAAAAACATGTTTTATTAGTATTTTACTATCACTTTAGTTTATTAATTTATTAGTAACAAAACTATAAAAATTCTGCTAAAATGCTAAAAACTAAATCTGCTACATATAACTTAATCACAATTTTTTTATCAAATTCTCTTAAATATTTATAGTGTTATTAATATAGTTATAAGAAAAATAAAAAATATATATAACTGCTTCAATCTAACGACAAACTTGTTTGGAAGATACGACGTGATAATTAAATAACAGTAACCAGTCTTTTTGCATTTTCGACAGAGCTTGGCTAAACTTGGTCTTGCTTGGAAAAATTAGGGTTTTATTTGCATCACTTCATATGTTAGGAGCTAAATATGCACCTTGATTGAAGCGTTATGGTTAAATTTGACGCTTATCCCAATAAAAAAATATACAAAATTACAAAATAAATATTACATGTTGCAATTATTGAGTTTCTATAGGGATCGTGCCGTGTCAATTTCGAAGTAGTGTCAAAATTATTAAACCGTAATCCAACCCAAAAAATTTCATTTCAATCTCGTATTAACCTAATCAGGATGATATCGATTACGTGTGGTGTTGTCGAGTCATATATAATTTTACTATGGGTCAAAATTATTTTTAGGAAAACCTCAATTTTAATCTTGAGGTTATTGGGAATTTCCCTCTCATTTTACAAAAAGGCTTACTTTTAATCATTGCCCTAAAATATTGGTTCAATTTTATCATTTTCTAATAAATTCCGTGGAAACTTTTTATTCGAAATTATTTTGAAAATGATAAAATTAAATTAAATTTTCTATTATCAAAATAAAATTCACAAAAAAGTTTATGAATGGACAAAATTAAGCTGTTTTATAAGATAAGGACAAAATTATTATCTTTTTCAATAACTTTAGAAGGAATTAGCTTTATAAGTAGATTGATTTGTGTGAAACAAAATCCAGAAATAAGATTTGTTTGGTGCTGGAGAATTCTTCAATTCCACGATAACACCTGCTGGCCCATTCGCCGACTTCTTCAATGATTTGCAACATCGAAGGATTCCTAAACATTTGATGAACCTTTGGAGAGTGGCAATCATCACTTGCCCTTGGCTGATCCGGAAAACTCAGAACCATTCTTTTTTTAACGATATCAATCCAAATTACTAAATCCCGGCTATGGCTCTCGGTTCGTGAGACTAGACATTTTGCTGACCCCGGAACCATTCGACAGCGGCCTGCCCCGAACATAATTATCGTTCGCTGGGTCCCCCGCCGGCGGGATGGACCAAAGCCAAGACAGATGGATCCGCATTAGGCTCACCAGGTTTGGCAGGTTCAGGAGGCATTTTTCGACACCATAGAGGGTTCCCGAAGGGCTGTTTCGCCTTCCCCATTGGTGAATCCTTTGTGCATATTGCTGAGCTGGGGCTGTCATTTTCGCAATTGAAATCGCATGGGAAAAAGGGTGGCACCAACTATGGATAGAATCAGACTCCTCTTTTGTGGTAAGCATGTTAAAACAGCGTTCTTCGAAGGTCCCGTGGCTGATCCGACAAGCTTGGACGAGATTTTTACACTAATGCGCTAATATGGAGGTAATAATTACACATTTACAGGGAAGGAAACCGCTCGGCTGACTCTTTGGCACGCTTTGGAGCTTCATCCCCGTGATTAACCTGGTGGCACTCTGCCCCTGAATTTTGTCAATCTTTTATTTTTGACGATCTATGTAACGTTGGACATATCTGTTAGAAAAATGGCTTTGAAACTTTGGTGTGTTGAATAAAAATGGGTTTGAAAGTGTGGGGTATATTTGTCTTTAACCACTTTGCTCTCAAGAGCACTTTTACAATCCCACATGGGAAACTTATAACCCTTTGAGTGGGTATATATAGAGTTGGCCTTTAGAAGCCTTTAAATTGTGTTAAGTGGTTTTTAGCAAATATACCACGCGCGCTCGTTCGCGCGACGCCCGTCCCGCCTCAACTTTTTATTTTGACACAGTTCGATTTCCGATTTCCGTTCTTAATTTCAATTCGGTTTTTCTGTAACCCTCATTTGTTTCCTACAATATCCGTTCTGTTTTATCCTTTCTTTGTACTCTTTTGGATTTTTTAATATAATGGGCTGGGCAGTTTAAGCGGCTAGGGGTGCCAGCCTGGCTGGGATGTTTGGCTTCTTTTTCTGTCCTTGTTCCAACCTTCATTCAAAAAAAGTTGTGTATCCCATTGTTTCTAGAAGAATAGTTTGATTGAGTCTCACCTGTTGAGCTACTAGAGTTAAGAAAGAGTGGAGCAAGTGGCAGGAAAAAAAACATATCCTATCCCTAATTTTCTTCAATCTGGCGACCAAGTTAGAGGGAATCTTAAACTACTCTTAGTTGGCTAAGAATGGAATTTGGGGGCAAATTCAAAATATGAGAAACTATGTAATAAAATACCTTACACTATTTGCTTAAATTCTACCATCTGGTATGAAGTTGTTGTCTACCATATAATAAAATACTGTTAACTAAGACGGATCCTGAGATTTTGGAGGCGTAGGGGCGAAGCTTCAAACCAGGGCATAGTAAATAAGTACAGGTAAAAAATCAATTATGTAAAAAGAAAAATTACTTATAAATGACACATTTTTATTACTTTTAACAAGGGATCTAATAAAGTTTGAAATAGAAAAATATTTTATTTCATATTAAAAACTTAGTTGCTCATACAAAATATTATCTACGAGCATTTCTAAATGCAGAATCACTAAAAATAAGCATACACCAACATTCTCTAATATATTTTTCTCAATAGATAAAATTATTAAACTATTTAATCTTTTTTTGCGATGATGATCTCAAATAGTTTTTCAATAATTTTAACTCTAAAAATTTTCTTTTAGCAGATATATAGTTAAGTGGATTCGAAGCGCAATCGAAACATTTTGATAATAATCTGCTGTTTTGACAAACTCAAGAATTTCAAATGCTGCAGCAATAATTTTGGCCAAAGATTTGCGAAACTTTCATTTCTGAAAAAGAATCATTTGCATCAACATGTGAAAAATTATTATAGTAATAAATTTATGTGTTGTGACTATTTAGGACTATGACATGTATTTATCATTTTGAGATTTTAATTTCAGTATTTTTTATAAAACATTATATTTGGACCCTTCCCTCCATTGTGCCTAGATATGTGTTGCAAATTATTTAAGCCTAGGATTATTTCCTTAACTGTTTTATCTTTTAAGATTTCATTTTTGTATTTTTTTTTCTAAAAATATTATTTTTGGGCTCCTCCATACCCTAGGCCCTGGTTTGTCCAAATGCGATATTTACGTATTGTCGTAATGCCTTGAATCAGTATATCCCGTTTCCTATTCGGAGTAGGATTTGGGTTTCGGATTCCTAGTTGGATTAGGATCATGGGTTCCTATTTGGATTGGGATCATGAGTTCCTAGTTGGATTGGGATCATGGGTTCCTAGTGGGATTAGGATCATGGGTTCCTAGTGGGATTAGGTTAGATTAGGTATTATAAATACCCCCATTATGTAACCTAATCATTGTAATCTGATTTTCGCCTCCTAATAATACTATTCTCCTTCTGCCCGTGGACTAGCCAACACAACGTTGGTGAACCACGTAAATCTGTGTTTTTCGATTGATTGTTTATTTATCTTTCATTAATTTCGCACAACAAACTGGTATCAGAGAAAGATGTCTGCGATGAACGTGAAAATCGAAAAGTTTATTGGGAGAAATAGTTTCAGTCTATGGCAGATCAAGATGCGGGCTTTGTTAAAACAACAAGGTCTGTGGACGCCGTTGAAGAAGGCAACGGGAGAAGTCACTGCTGAGATGACGATTCTGGAAGAAAAGGCACATTCAACAATTCTGTTGTGCCTCGCAGATGACATCATCACTGAGGTCTCAGACGAAGAGACTGCTGCCGGTCTGTGGATGAAGTTAGAGAGCTTATACATGACGAAATCTCTAACGAACAAACTTCTTCTGAAACAACATCTGTTTGGCCTGCGAATGCAGGAAGGTACGCAACTCAGGGATCATTTAGATCAATTGAACACATTATCATTTAAATTTTGGACAGAGCTTGGTTAAAATTGGTATTGCTTGAAAAAATTAGGGTTTAATTTGCATCACTTCATACGTTAAACCTGCACTTTGATTGAAGCGGCATGGTTAAATTAGACCCTTGTCCCAATAAAAAATATATCATTTGTTGGGGTTTAGTGTCCTATAGACAATTGTTGCAGGATACAAACTTAATATAAATGAATTGTTCTTTATATCATTTGTTTTAATGAGATATATGTTTTATAACTATATAAAGGCAATCCCTTTAAGCACTAAATAAAGTCTAATAAAAGGAAATCCGTAAGTTTGTTTAAAGTGATTATAAAGTGTTCATACAAGCATGAAGTGAGACAAAACTTTATAATAAACTAATAAACTTAAAACCACCCCAAGTCAAGTGATATGTTTAGGATTGATATATCACTGTTGAGACTTGTATGTAACAATGTCTTCTGTCCGATAGAAAGCTGATCTCACAAGCTTCATATATATAGATATCTGGACAGTTACATAGATCCGATGAAACGTTGTTCATTAGGATTGGGGACCCGACTTGAGATAACAGGATGGATGGATTTATCCCTGTCACCTGTTCATCACATTGGTATTAATAGGTATAAGTAATCCTCAGACTCAAAGGATTGTTAATTAGTGATTCTGGATTTTGGAATGTGATACTTTGACTCTATTCAAACACGATCCATAACAGAGATGACTTTGGGGTGTGTGCGGGCAGGCGTTGGGTACCATAGGAAGTAATTGCAGGATAGTTAACATTGGATTGAGCATTTGTCACTCCTGATAAATGGGAGATATGTCCAAGGATCGCTTGTGGAAGACTTGACTCTAAATCCTTGCAAGGTGATAGCTTAAGACTTGAAATGCAGATTTCACTTAACCTATCTAAACTCGGCCTGTACAAGTAAAACGAACGTCTCGCTATATATGACTTGACATTATCCATAGTCATAAGATTCTGTTCAAGGATGTAGTTGATGAATGATCGAATTATACTGTAACTAATACGGAAAGGTCAACGACGGAATCAACCTGTCTTCTTATAACTCTGGGGGAATGTTTACGGTTCTCCCTATCACAGTCCTCGCACTCATTCCGTTATACAAAGATTAAAATTAACTTTGGGAAATTAATTTAATGGTTGTATACGGCTAGTAGTAATAAGAACCTAATGGGTCACATATAAGACTTAGAACCAAAAGAGGAATGGATGTTAATTAATAGATGGAAGCCCAATATAAAGGCCCAAATAGAAAAAGGGGAAATACATGCATTATATATATACACATATGAGAATTAATTTATTTTAGTCAATTATGATTAGATTATAATTATTGAATAATTAAGTTAGAAGGTTTAAAATGGTTAAATGCTTCTAAATATTATTTTACCAAACAACCTAATGTTATCTTTATATTTAGATATAACTTTAGATAATATTTATGAAGTTTTATTTTAGAATAAAACTATAAAGAAGTTATCTAAAACTGTGGATAATATTTATGAAGTTTTATTTTAGAATAAAACTATAAAGAAGTTATCTAAAAACCATAGATAATATTTATGAAGTTTTATTTTAGAATAAAACTCAAAAGAAGTAACCTAATTCTATCTAACTAAGGTTTTAGATACAAGAGGCTATATATATCCCCCCTTATAGGTATATTGGGTTAATCCGGAATAGAGAGAGAATTTCGACCAGTCTATTGTAGAAGAAGAAATTGCTCCGCTCGCTTCCATTCTATTGATTTCATCTCTTTCTCTTTATCCTTGATCTTGTGTTGACTTGTTAGAGGCAATCTATTTTGGTTGTTATTCATTGGTTGAGATTCTAACTTGTTTGATCTTGTCTTTTGGTTTGTGCTCGTGAACTCGGAACTAGAGTTGAGGGCACTTCGCTAGCAACTGTAGGTAGTTCTTCAAAAAGGTATTTCCTTCTATCCTTCCTTGTATGAAATAACGATTAACGGATCTTGGTTTAAGGAAATAGGTTAAAATTTTTATATTTCCGCTGCCAAACATTTGCCTATTTTCCTTCATATTCAACAGTTCCATCTTTT
Organism: Euphorbia lathyris; assembly: GCF_963576675.1. Lineage (NCBI taxonomy): Eukaryota > Viridiplantae > Streptophyta > Magnoliopsida > Malpighiales > Euphorbiaceae > Euphorbia > Euphorbia lathyris. Next base: position 3,467,413 of record NC_088915.1, on the reverse strand, counting down.
CAATTTAGCCTTGCTAGGCAAAATGTGCTGGGAATTGGTGCAAGGAGATTCCTTTGTGATTAATCTTCTGAAACAATGCTTCTTATATGGTTCAGGTCAGCCTCAGAGCTATCTGGTCAACTCCTCTGTTTGGATCTCTTGCAAGGCCTGTTTTCTGATTATCAAAAGCCAAGTGAAATGGTGGATTGGTAATCTCTCTTCCCTCAATTTTTGGACAGATGAATGGATCCTACCTTCGGTGGCGGATCAACTGAACCTGCTTGCAAAACAGTAAACAGGTATGTATAACTGTGTTAATGACTTCCTTGTTGGGGACCTTTGGGTCAATATTGATTTTTTGCCAATCAGGATCCGGGAAAATATAACTCAGGTTCATCGGGATTTGGATGAATCAGACATTTGTATATGAAAGCCTTTTGTTACATGGCGCTTCACGGTGAAGCAATTCTTTGATAATCCTTCACCTCATGCACCGACGGTTCCCTGGGCTTGGTTCATCTGGAAAAATTTTATCCCTCCTTCGAGATCAGTTTGCTATTGGAAAATCCTACACGGTAAAATGGCGGCCCACGACGTTCTGATAAAATATGGTTTCTGCTGCGTTTCCAGATGCATCCTTTGCAAGGGTAGCATGGAATCAATTGACCACCTTTTCATAGTTTAGCCATTTGCTTCCACTTTGTGGACTTTTATTAGTAACTGGTTCAGGACGATTATCATCCCGACAGCCGACTTTAATGCATTCTTTGGACGATTATCATCCCCCTGTAAAATCATCGAATGCGGCGTGCTCTCTCTGCTAACTGGTCTTTGTCTGTTGTAACTTGTCCTTGGTTAATCTGGTAAATTCAGAATAAATCTGTGTTCGAAGATGAACTCCCTTCAATCCAAAATTCAGTCTTTAAGCTCAGATCTCACCTGTAGGAGTTAGAGTTTGTTGCCAGAAGCCGTCCGCAGATGCGCCTCCGTTAAGAAGGCTCACTAAGGGATAAGTGTACCCTGTCGTTATCAAGTAATAAAATCTGGACAAGTCCAGGTATCGAATCCACAGGATTTATTTACCACAAGTATCGAGCTACTTGGTCTCAGGTGTTATCTAGGCTGTGTGGGTTTTGAGTTTGTTTTGTTAAGTTAATCTACTTCTAGTTGAATTATGCTACTCCTAGCTAAGTTATACTAATTCGACCTAAGTTATTTTACTCCTAATTAAGTTAAACTACTCCTAGGTGATCTTTCACTAATGCAATTACCCGAAGGAGCATGGTATGAACGATAGGTGCCCGCTATGGTTACTTTGTTTTTTACAAAGTACCGTTACTTGGTGTGGTTTTCACCATTGAATGATGGAGTAGAAAATTAAATCCAATGGTGAAAACCACACCAAGTAACGGAACTTTGTAAAAAGGAAAGTAACCATAGCGGACACCATGAACGATAATAATGAAGATAGATTATTAGGTCAATAGATTAAAAACCTAATCTAATTCACTTGTATTCAAGGCGATTAACCCTACTTACCATCCTGAAGTCTCTAGTGCGTGATTCCTTTGTAAGGCCAAAACTAGGTCTAAGGCTCAGCAATTTGGGCTTAATCAACTAAGAGATCGTCAATCTCCTAGGCTCTGACTAAGTCAGATTCAGCTCGCAATATGTGCCTACAAAATTTTGAGGCTTTTGAAAAAGTTAAACCAATTGAATAAAGCGTAAGACAAAGATTAAACAAATAATCATAGAACAAAATAAGAGCTAAAATATTATTAAAGGAGAAGAATATTGTCACATGATACAATTAGCCTAGGATTCATAGACTATATCAAAGGGTACAAACATGGTAAGATAAAAGGTGATAAGAAAATCCCTTTCAAGGAACCTGTCTACCCTGCAGTCGGCTTCCTAGGTCTTAAGGATGGACCATGAATAATCCTCGATGGACTGAGCTTCGGAGCTTCTTCAATGGAGGTTGAAGGAGATGGAGGAGGTGGAGAGGATTCGTCAAGGGGGAAAATCTAAGGTAATTTATAATAATGAAAGATGTCTAATTTACAATTAGAAATTCCTATTTATAGACGCGGTTCGGGCCCTCTTTCTGACCTAATTCATATCCTTTTGCATGTGGGAAGTCGTGGGGTCAATCGTGTCTTCGTGGGGCCGGGAATCAATCTTTTAACTGATTCCCGCAGGGCAGCTCGCCGAGCTGGCCTCCAGCTCAGCGAGTTGGCCTCCAAAGGCCAGCTCGGCCGAGCTGACATAGCTAGCTCACCGAGTTGGCCCTTTAAGGGCCTGCTCGACAGGCTGACAGTGCCAGCTCACCGATCTAGCCCCAAAAAGGCCATTTCGACGAGCGGGAGTGCCCAGAACTCCTTGCGCGACTGTTGGATGCCCCAAAATGCAACTTTCATCCGAACTCGTTCCTGTTTTTGCCTGCACATGCACGGAAACTCCAAATTACATTAGTCCCGAGGCTAAATTGACCCGCCAATTGCTTATTTCGAGTAAACACTCTGTTTGGTGCGACTTTTGGCGGATCAATTTAGCTATAAAAGGTAATTGAATTTTAATGCACATGCTATTTTGGCCATATTTGCCAAAAACTTGATGCGCCTCCATTAAGAAGGCTCACTAAGGGATAAGTGTACCCCGTCGTTATCAAGTAATAAAATCTGGACAAGTCCAGGTATCGAATCCACAGGATTTATTTACCACAAGTATCGAGCTACTTGGTCTCAGGTGTTATCTAGGCTGTGTGGGTTTTGAGTTTGTTTTGTTAAGTTAATCTACTCCTAGTTGAATTATGCTACTCCTAGCTAAGTTATACTAATTCGACCTAAGTTATTCTACTCCTACTTAAGTTATTCTACTCTTAATTAAGTTAAACTACTCCTAGGTGATCTTTCACTATTGCAATTACCCGAAGGAACATGGTATGAACGATAATAATGAAGATAGATTATTAGGTCAATAGATTAAAAACCTAATCTAAGTCACTTGTATTCAAGGCGATTAACCGTACTTAGCCTCCTGAAGTCTCTAGTGCATGATTCCCTTGTAAGGCCGAAACTAGGTCTAACGCTCAGCAATTTGGGCTTAATCAACTAAGAGGTCGTCAATCTCCTAGGCTCTAACTAGGTCAGATTCAGCTCGCAATATGTACCAACAAAATTTTGGGGCTTTTGAATGAGTTAAACCAATTGAATAAAGCATAAGACAAAGATTAAACAAGTAATCATAGAACAAAATAAGAGCTAAAATATTATTAAAGGCGAAGAATATTGTCACAGGATACAATTAGCCTAGGATTCATAGACTGTATCAAAGGGTACAAACATGGTAAGATAAAAGGTGATAAGAAAATCCCTTTCAGGGAACCTGTCTACCCTACAGCCGGCTTCCTAGGTCTTAAAGATGGACCTTGAATAATCCTCGATGGATTGAGCTTCGGAGCTTCGGAGCTTCTTCAATGGAGGTTGAAGGAGATGGAGGAGGTGGAGAGGATTCTTCAAGGTTGAAAAGCTAAGGTAATTTACAATAATGAAAGATGTCTAATTTACAATTGGAAATTTCTATTTATAGACGTGGTCCGGGCCCTCTTTCTCACCTAATTTGTATCCTTTTGCAGGTGGAAAGTCGTCGGGTCAATCGTGTCATCGTGGGGCCGGGAATCAGTCTTTTGACTGATTCCCGCAAGGCAGCTCGCTGAGCTGGCCTACGAAGGCCAGCTCGCCCGAGCAGGCCCCTGAGGGCTTGCTAGGCGAGCTGGGCTCTAGGGACCAGCTCGGCCGAGCTGGCCCCTTAAGGGCCTGCTCGATAGGCTGGCAGTGCTAGCTCACCGATCTAGCCCCAAAAACGCCTTGCACGACTGTTGGATGCCCCAAAACGCAAATTTCATCCGAACTCGTTCCTGTTTTAGCCTGCACATGCACGGAAACTCCAAATAACATTAGTCCCGAGGCTAAATTGACTCGCCAATCGCTTATTTCCAGTAAACACTCCATTTGGTGCGACTTTTGGCGGATCAATTACCTATAAAAGGTAATGGAATTTTAACGCACATGCTATTTTGGCCATATTTGCCTAAAATAACCAGAAAACGAGCCTAAACAACGAAAAGTAAATAAAACATTTCCAATTTACAACACAAAAGCATATAAATGCGAGAATTGCTCTCTTATTCATGAAATAACGCTAAAAACCGTCCTAAAATCGTACCTAAAGATAGGGTTTTTTAACCCCTATCATCCGCCGCCTGCTCCGGATTATAAACTGGTGCGCTAGATTCCGCCGGGTTCGAAATGGATTAAAGTGAAACCGACGGGTCTGCTGAAGGAGCGCCGGGTCCAGCGGGTGCAGGGGGGATTTTTAGAAATGGGAGAGGCTTTGCTCGAGGGTGTTTTGCTTTTCCGATACCAGACAACTTTGCACACCTTGCGGAACTAAGAGCTGTTATTTTCGCCATTGAGATAGCTTGAGAGAAATAATGGTTTCATTTTTTTATATGTAATAGTTAGTTTGTTCTCAATTCATGTTTTGTCATGATTACTATTATAAGTTTCTTTCTCATTTTTAAAGATGGATTTTATATCTATATCTATATTTTATATATAATAGTGGAGTCGGAGAGAAATAGATGAGAAGAGTTTTAGAGACATTTTTTATTAGTTACCAAAATAGTAACAAAAGAAAATTATAAATATGTAATCTAATTTATATTTAATAGATATGATAAAATAACTTACAAAATATCAAAATGAAAGAAAATTATATGATGAAACATATATGTAAGGATCCATTCAAATTCCATTCATTTAACTTTAATAAATAACATTAAAACCAATATAACTGAAAAAAAATTATATTTAAATTTAATAGATATAATAAATTAAGTTACAAAATATCCCAACGAACACAAATTATGTAACGATAAAAAAATATATGTAAGGATCCATTCAAATTACATTCATTTTACTTTAATAAATAGCATTAAAATTAATATAACTACAAAAATTTATAACACATAATAATTAACACAATATTTAAACCTCGAAACTACAATCTAAACTAAATAAAATTTAAAAAGAAAGACGTACTTATTTCAAATTCATTAATTTATCAAAGGATTTAGAAAACACGTAAAACAAATTTGAGGAGACCTAAAATTTGATTGAAAAAATATCGCTACAAAGTGTAATAAATATTTTAAAATTATAAGATTATATAAAAAAAATATTATGCAAGAACGGAAATGAATGATCCTTGCAAACATGTGAACATGGTATTATCAAGCAATTATAAACGGTTTAGTTAATTTATTTACAATTTTTAAATTTAAATTATTTTAAATCAAAATATTAATGTCACTATATATAAATGATACAAAATTTTAAAAATATTAAAATGTTAAATTTATATACAAAATTATTTAAAATGTTGCGCGGGCATAATACTAGTTTTCTTCAATCTAGAGACAAAGTTACAGGGAAGCTTAACCTACTCTTAGTTGGCTAAGAATGGAATTTGGGGGAAAACTCCAAATATGAGAAAGTATGTTGTCTACCATATAATAAAATACTGTTAACCTTCGGTGATACATAAAAGAGGAACACCAAAGAAAAGAAAAGATAAGATAAGAGATATAGCAGCCACTCAAGAGATATGTTTAGTTACTTTTACCGTTTCAGTCATTTTTTCCACACGTTGAAACCATACGAAATTTTTTTACCATAGGAGGAGATGTGAATAAGTTCGATAAAATACATTTTCTGCATAGATATCTGGTCTGTCCAAATCTGATATTCACGTATATCAACAATCATGACAACATTCATTTGTTCTATTCTAATTTAGAGTGAAATGCCGATTTTGTGGTGTGGAATGATTGTGAAAGGAGAGTCAGAAGCTATTAGGAAATTCAAGTAGCCTGAAAATGCAAATATAGCACCTACCTTGGTTGTAACAATCTGAAATATTTTTGTAACATCCTCAACAAAAAATATAATAATTTGGAATTGGAAATGACTAGAACAACATATGACTAAAACAACATATTCATTTACTAATTTAGAACTTCATAGCAATCAAACTCTAACTTTAAAAGACAAAAACCATTCTACCTATTAAACTAGAGCATTGAGCAATGCTTACATAATCTCGTCTGTAACTGGTAAAGTTAGATAAATTTCCAACGAGAAAAATGAACTATGAAGGAAGAACCAAGCTTAACTCGGTAAGAACACTTCCTCAAAAATGTAACGACGACCATAAAGTGATAGTCATGAACCCATACAAAAGCATCTTCAAGATTAATAACCTTCATAACCCTATGTGCAAAAATTTTATATGCACAAACATTTGCTTGCCACAACAACTTGTCAAATCGACAATCCTTTTCAAGGCATAGTGAATCAACATTAAAGCTGAATGACCACCTGCTGGAATTTCTTCTTGCAGCAACAGGATGATGGAGCATCTGAATCTCCATTGCTGTGTCCATCTTTTTAGAAAAAAATTCCTGGAGCAATCATGGCCATCTGAATCTCCTTGCTTCGGATTTCCATTAACTACATAGAGGATGCAAAAATAAGAATCACTATCTAAAAGCACGTTGCAGATTTAATTATAATAAAACAAATGGGTAATCTAAGACATCCACATAAAGGCATTTGCTTTTAAGAAATTCACCCTAGGGAGTTAGATTTCATCATCTATCCGAACACATCAAGTTTAACCAACATCAGTCTCAAACTTTTTCAAATGAACCAAAAAAAGGTCTTCAGTTCATGGCTATAACATATAGATCAAAGACAAAACAACTATAAAAACAGAATTAATTTCTTCATCTGTTTTATTATTACTTAATTAATTTCTTCATCTTGTCTCATTGGAATCTAAAAAATTCTACCAAGAATTCCTTTCTATTTCTCTGATGAATCACTGATTATTGTGTATAAGTTTTCCTTAATCAGAATTAATTGAGCATCTAAAAAGCCAGTCAACATAAGAATTGAATTCCTAACATGGCTCAAATCATCCTTTCATTCCCTGTACAAATGGAGACATTTTTCCTTTCCAGCAAGTTACATTTTTATATATTATGTTCAACTCTTCTTCCTTAGTTTTTCCGCATTTCATCTTAAATTCAGTTTCCGTGCAACATAGCACATATATAATCCTCTAAAATGCTCATGTTGACTCTATTTACTTGGAAACAAATGGAAATAGATTAAGATGTTCAATGGAATTAAATTCATTTTATGTTGAACAAACAATTAAAAAAAACCCATATAATTAATATAGTCATTACAAATGCAATGAATTATTACCAGAAAGCATCAAACAAGATTAATGAAGAAGCATAAAAAGTACATGAGTTGAATCAATTTTGCCTAAAAGTAGGCAACTGAATTGAAGCAAAACAATAATGCCATTTCATAAAGTCTGACACCAACAACTTCCTTATCATTTGTTACAAACAACAAATTAGTATTTTGAGAGAAATATCTAGCATTGCCAAACTAAAATTAACCATTGCTAATGCTTTACTAAATGAACAAACACCTCCATTGAAAATTAAGCTAAAAATGGTTACTCCCAAAGCCGCAATCTCAACTAGTTGGAAATGCAGGAAATTGCAACAAAGATAATTGTCCGATGAAATTTAGATAATATTCAGATCAAACATGACCAGCATAGATTCATCATAGCAAATAAAAGAAAATCTTGATTTGTATTAGAAAAACTTATCATAACAAAAGAAGCATAAACAAACTTGTGGTTTCAATTTCAAGTAATCATATCATCCTGACAGATCAAATAGGGTATATAAACAACACCAGAGAGCAACATCTAATAACAAAAATTAGCATACCAAGTTTAAAACAAACTTATAGGGTTTCAAATAATCATATCATCATAGAACACATCAGATAGCTTATGTAAGATACTCATAAACAAACACATTTAACAATAGATATATTGAAATCACAATTACAATCCTAAAATTCTCACCTTTTGGCATAATCATTTCAAAAAAACCACTATAGAAAACAAGTAATTAAAGAAAAATTAATAATGATACATCATCTCTAAACACATATAATAAAATAGAGTAGCTACAAAACTCATTATATCTTCAGAATTGCCCTTAAAACATAAAACCCAACAAAGAAAAAGTGCAAAGATTTACCATAAAAAATTGTAAGCAGTAATTCGATTTGTTAAGAAAGATAGTTTCGTGCAAAAAAAATTAAGACAACATCAAAATACATATGGATTGGTGAGCAACAAAAAACAAAAACACATAAAGAAGTTACAATTGCTCAATTCACCTGTAAACAAACACAACTCTTTTTTTGCTAATAATATTTTAGCAGATAAAGTTATGGAGGTTATTAATCCCAAAGATGATTTTGTAGGGTTCATGACCATCCCTTGATGCTCCTCCCTTCTTTCCCGAGGAAGGGTTTCTACCGAATTAATCTTGATTCTCATTAGAAATTTACGCACGACGGAGCAGTTAGAAATCAGATCCTAAAAGCATTGCTGAATGCTAGCTTTCTAGAAAAGATAAAACCTAATCCTAAGCATTGATTTCTATAGATTTGATTATGCCACTTTCTGGAGAAGGTAAACCCTAATCCTAACTGTTGAGTATACATCCCAAGTCCCACATTGGAAAGATATAAGGGAGTTGCATAGTTTATAAAGAAGTTCACCAACTACATTAGGATGAGGCCTTTTGGGAAGGAGCCAAAAAACAAATCCGTGCGGGTTCGGCCCAAAGCGGAAAATATTATACTAATGGTGGAGCTGTTGGTGAACTTGTGGGCCCAACAAATGGTATCAGTTCGGCTGGGAGAACGTGCATGAGATCTAAGGAGATGTGGGAGGCTCTCAGTCCGACCTTGCGATGGGAAATCTGTGCTTGGTGCCTTCTGTCGAAAGTCTTCCTGATATTGTGGTGGTCAGGCTGCGTGTTTCGTGGGTTGGCGGCGGTACAAGATGATTAGACAGATTATCGCTGAAGGGGAGGCTTGTGGTCCTTGGTCTGAGGGGAGGATTGTTGAGTATACATCCCAAGTCCCACATTGCAAAGATATAAGGGAGTTGCATAGTTGGAGCTGTTGGTGAACTTGTGGGCCCAACACTAACAGTATCCATAATTGATAGATGGACTACCTTCTATTCAGATCTGACATAGGAGATACCTATGAATGCTAAAAATTCTGCTAAAATGCTAAAAACTAAATCTGTTACATATAAATTAATCATAACTTTTTTTTGTCAAATTCTCTAAAAGATTTGCAGTGTTATTAAGATAGTAATAAAAAACAAATATATTTTGAAGTTTAAATGATGGAGATTGGATTAAAAGTGTTTATCTGCAAATTTTGAGTTTCAAAAAGTATATGTTTCTGATTGTTTTTGTTGTGCCTTTAATGGTTTCTTTTGCTCATTGTAGTCATTTTCTTACCTTTATGGTTTCTGGACTAGGCATAGCCTGTACTTATGTAAGGTATTGTTCCTTATTTTTTGTTGTACTTTGATGTGTTTTATCTATGAAATGATGTACTTATTTTATCAAAAAAAAAATTGAAAAACAAATAAAAAATATATGAAATTTCTTTGATTTAACGACAAACTTATTTGGAAGATACTATGTGACAATTCAATGACAGTAAACTAGTCTTTTTAAATTTTGGACAGAGCTTGGTTAAAATTGGTATTGCTTGAAAAAATTAGGGTTTAATTTGCATCACTTCATACATTAAACCTGCACTTTGATTGAAGCGGCACAGTTAAATTAGACCCTTGTCCCAATAAAAAATGTATAAAAACTTACAACATAAATACTACATGTTGCAACTATTGAGTTTATATCGTGATCATGTCGTGTCAATTTCGAATTAGTGTCAAAATGAGTAACCGTAATCTAACCCAAAAAAGGTCATTTCAATCTCGTATTAACCTAATCGGGATAGTGTCGGTGTTGTCGAGTCATATATAATTTTACTATGGATCAGATTTATTTTTAGGAAAACCTCAATTTTAATCATGAGGTTATTGGAAATTTCCCTCTAATTTTATAAAATGGCTTAATTTTTATCCTTGATGTAACATATTGGTTCAATTTTATTATTTTCTAATAAATTCCGTGGAAACTTTTTATTCGAAAATATTTTGAAAATGATAAAACTAAATCAAATTTTCTATTATCAAAATAAAATTCACAAAAGAAATTATGAATGGACAAAATTAAGATGTTTTATAAGATAAGGACAAAACTAATTTTTTTTCAATAACTTTAGAAGGAGTTAGCCTTATAAGTTTGAGAAAAATAACGAATTAAACAAAATAAAATCACATGATATGCATACTATGTGTGTGCTCGGTTTTTGAAAGGATATTGGAATTAAAAAAATTATTACAACACTACAAGAAAATTTACAGTTAGGGACTGAAAATTCGGTCGCAATTCAGTCCCTAAACTCGTTTACCGACTGAATTTCATGAGTTACCGACTGAAATCTTTCGGTCAGTAACTGGCTGGTTGGTAACAGGTTAGTGACAATTTTTTTGATTCAGTCGTTAGCTTCGCGACCAGCATTATATGGTTGTAAAAAGATGTCGCTAGGTTACCGACTAAATATTTAGTTGCAGACCCCATACAATTTGGTCGCTAATTGTGCTTCTGAGATATTGCCCATCCCTGCCTTACTGACGGAAATGGCATATTTGTGGCATGTTGGGTGGAGAAGAGAGGGATGAACAGATCTAGAAGGGATGCCCGATGTTTTAGCCGAAGTTGAGAAACGAGAGCTAGGTTTATGTCTCGGTTTTCTCTCCCGTCAATGTTATGTTCTGAAGAGCAGTAGAGAGATAAAAGAGGAATAATAGAAATAATTATATATATTAATACTTTTATATTAATATTTTTGAGGACCCAAAAAGATAATGACCAGCATTAGGTCTTTATTTGTGCAGCGAATTCACTATCTATTAATTTCCAACCAACAATAATGTTAGTGACTAACGTTAGTAGTAAATTAATGACTAAAATTGATTTAGTCATTAATTTCAGTCCTTAACTAGTGATTTTCTTGTAGTGCAATTTATTAATTAAAAGATTAAGTAGATTGATTTGTCTGAAACTAAATCTAAAAATAAGATTTGTTTGGTGCTGTGAGTATCCCATCATTTCTAGAAGAACAGTTTGATTGAGTCCCACCGGTTGAGCTGCTAGAGTTAAGAAAGCGTGGACTACTTGGCAGGGAAAAAAACTTATCTTATCCCTAATTTTCTTCAATCTTACCACGAAGTTACAGGGAAGCTTAAACTACTCTTAGTTGGTTAAGAATGGAATTTGGGGGTAAACTCCAAATATGAGAAAATATGTAATAAAATACCATTTTACTTAAATTCAACCATTTGGTGTGAAGCTGTTGTCTACCATATAATAAAATATTGTTAACCTTCTGTGATACATAAAAGAGGAACACCAAAGAAAAGAAAACATAAGATAAGAGATATAGCAGCCACTCAAGAGATATGTTTAGTTACTTTTACAGTTTCAGTCATTTTTTCTACACCTTTAAACCATAAGACAAAATTTTACCAGAGGAGGAGACGTGAATAAGTTCGATAAAATAAAATTTCTATATAAATATGTTTGGTCTGTCCAAATCTGATATTCACGTATATCAATAATCATGACAATATTTATTTGTTCTACTCTAATTTAGAGCGGATTGCTGATTTTGTGGTGTGGAATGATTGTGAAAGGCGAGTCAGAAGCTGCTTACGAAATTCAGGTAGCCTGAAAATGCAAATCTTGGTTGTAACATTCTGAAATATTTTTGTAACATCCTCAACAAAAAAAAAATAATAATTTGGAATTGGAAATTGAACGTCATTGGGTGCACATGACTAGAACAACATATTCATTTACTAATTTAGAACAACATTAGTTTCATTGTAATCAAACTCTAACTTTAAAAGACAAAAACCATTCTACCTATTAAACCAGAGCATTGAGCAATGCTTACATAATCTCGTCTCTAACTGGTAGAATTTGATAAATTTCCGACGAAGAAAATGATCTATGAAGGAAAAAACCAAGCTTAACTCGGTAGGAACACTTCCTCAGAAATTTGAGGAAAGACATTGTTTTGGCCTCATTGGAGCATAAAAGAAAATGCATAACCCTTCATATGTTGGGAGCCGCAATCGCAAATAAAGATGGATAGATGAGTAGGGGCCAAACCATCCCTATAAATGATGGTTCTCCGTTGTAAAAAAAAATATGTCGGTACCGTTATGCAAACAGACCGTGTTCCCTTCGGTGAATCTTCATATATGCCCTTAAAAGAATGCAATTTCTTTAATCAAACATCTATCCTTAAAAAGAGCATTATTAAAGAGAGGAATGGACTATGAAGGAAGAAACAATGCTTAACTCGGTAGAAACACTTCCTCAAGAAAGTAGGGAACACCATCAAGTGATAGTTATGAACCCATAACCCGATCTGCAAAAATTTCATTAGCAGAAAAGTATGCTTGCTGCAGCAACTTGTCAAAACTTATCAAGCCATATACTAAATCCTCATCAAAGCTGAATAACCATCTACTCCATTTGAACCTTATGATGATGGAGCATCTGAATCTCCTTTATAGTGAATAAAAGAAAGATGTCAATTATTTCCATCACATTTATTAACGTGGTGGGTTTAATTTTGAAAATATGGAGCAAGTCTTACATTTATATGACCACAACTGAAATAACAGTCAAAGATGAACATAACATTTCTTTTTCGTTTATATTTACGTTTCTTTTTAGAAATAACATTTCTGATATCTATTTGTGTGAAACTTAGCACATATATAATCCTTCTAATTCAGAAATGCGCATATATAAATTTTCACTCTATTTACTTGGAAACAATGGAAATACATATTAAGATGTCAAATGGAATTAAATTGGATCAAATAATTTCAATTAAAAACATCTCATAAAGATACAGAGGATCATAGGCTGATGTAGATAACATTCAAATCAAGTTACCTTCCAAGCATAGCTGGCATAGTTTTATCATAGACAAACTAATTATGATAGAAACGTCTAATAACAAAAATTAGCATACCAACAATGTTTAAAACAAAGTTAAAAAGTTTCAATCAAATTTCACTTAAAACATAAAGTTGGATCAGTTAAATAGATTGTTGAGTAACTTGTTTTTCGGATGGAGCACATTCTGTCATATCTTATTCTTCAGCTGGAGCATATTGTGTCATCTCTTCTTTAAAAGGCAACTTCTCCTGTTCACCCGTGCTCAAAATAGGACCACCAGACCCTGTATCCATGTAAATTGGTTCTTCAGGACCACCATACTCGGTGAATTCTTTAGTTGTCTCCTTCAAAGCTTTTTTCATAGCCATCTAAGAGATTTCTCGTCATGTATAGTTCGTGTTTGAGCCTAGAAGTCTCCATATGTCTTCTGATGATCGAACTCGCTAAGCAACATTTGATGTTGCATACTCAAGTTTTGATAAGCCTGCTCTTTCTCATGGTAGGACATCCAAGCTTTTTCCAAGACTTGTTGCATTTGCTCCATATACATATTGAATTGGGATGCTGACTTCAAATTATTATCCCAATTTCCACGAAAAACAATAATATAAAGAAGTGATTATAGTTCATGTTCGGATGTGAAAACCACTGGTACCAAAGAAAATGACACTTTCTTATATGCATATTTATAAATAGGAAACATCTAGCAGATAAATACCTATAACATGAACAAGCATGTGAGAGTTTTTCTCGAGGTTGTCATAAGGGTCAGAATTGACTCTTACAATACTTCGTACTATCTTTTCTTTAAATGTTTCTGAATCCTGGAGAAGCTCCTGAACTAAACTCTTTTTCAGGTAGATAAGTTTAATATTATCAGGAATAATGAAATGGTGATTGCTGATAATATTAAACTTATCTCCGGATAAGTTTAGTTCAGGAGCTTCTCCAGGATTCAGAAACATTTGAAGAAAAGATAGTAGGAAGTATTGTAAGAGTCAAATCTGAGCCTTATGACTACCTCCAGAAAAACTCTCACATGCTTGTGCAAGTTATAGGTATTTATCTGCTAGCTGTTTCCTATTTATACATATGCATTAAGAAAGTGTTATTTTCTTTGCTACCAGTGGTTTTCACATCCCAACATGAAATATAATCACTTCTTTATATTATTGTTTTTCGTGGATTGATACTTCCTATGTACCTATTTCCAAGACTTGTTACTATTTGGAGATTCTGCCTCCTTAAACTAATAAAAGGAGTTCCTGAAGCTTCTATGACAACTATAAGACTCTCAGAACTACCCCTGGAAATTCAATAGATACGCATATTTCCCAATAGCGTAGATTAGGAGTAATATAGATCGCTTCGCAATTCTCATTAAAACCTAAAATTCAAGAGATGAAAAGTCCAAAGTTTTACCAGAAAGAATTATGCTTCTAAAATTCAATAGCTTTCAAGTAGTTGCTCGGAAAGAAAATATTTCCTGCAAAAAAAAAACATTATAGAATTAAAATCCAATGAGCAACAAATAGTAAATGCCAACAAAAACTCAGAAATAACTTGGAATTGGGCAATTCAAATATAGAGCTTTGTGCTATTAATATTTTAGCAGATAACGTCATGGAGGTTCATGACTATCACTTGATGAGATTCTAAAAGCATTGGTTTTCATAGATTTGTTACCTAGAAGATCTGTTGAGCCACTTTCTGCAGAAGGTAAACCCTAATCGCACACCATCAACATCACAACAACTTTCCAGATTTGAGATCTCTTGGGGGAGCTATTAATATGGAATACACAAACACATTTACAGAGAAGAGAAGAGAGGGGCGGAGAAAACAAGAGTCGTGAAAACAGTACCTACAGTTATATAGGCGAGGTCATTTGTGTGAGATATTTAATTAGTATAAAATATTAAGCTTCATATATTAAGCTTCTTATGGGATAAGTACTAAAATAGACCTAACATTTTTGGAAAAGTATCAATTTAGGTTCAACGTTCAAAATAGCACCAATATAGGCTTAGCGTTTACAACATAATATCAATTTAGGCTTAACGTTTACAATATAGCATCAATTTAAGCCTCACGTACAAAATAGCACCAATATAGGCTTAACGTTTACAAAATATATCCAATTTAAGCTAACCGTCACAATTAAATTAATCATATTATATTCTTTTCCTATTAACTTTACATGTTATCTTTTTATTTAGTTCTATTTTCTTATTTATTATAATATAATTAATTAGTATTATTGTCCATTAAAACCTTATATTTGTTTGATCCTAAATTTCATGGCTCATGTAATAATATATGCAAACTAAAAGTAATTGAATATTTCGAACGCTAGTGAAAATAATATTGATATATGTCATTGACTATCTACAATATTTCGAACAATATTGTAGATATTCAAATACTTTTAGTTTGCTCATATTACATGAGATCTTAGTGGACAAGAATATAATATGATTAATTTAATTGTGTCGTGTAGCTTAATTTGGATATATTTTGTAAACGTTAAGCTTAAATTTGTATTATTTTGTAAACTTTAAGCCTATATTGGTGCTATTTTGTATATGAGGCCTAAATTAATGCTATATTGTAAACGTTAAGCATAAATTGATATTATGTTGTAGACGTTAAGCCTATATTGGTGCTATTTTGAACGTTGAGCCTAAATTGATACTTCCTCAAAAACCTTAGGCCTATTTTGATACCTTATCCCTATTCTTATCTAATTACATTAAAAAAACCTTATATTCTTATCCAATTGCATTTAATAACCTCTATACTTGTCCAGTTGTATTCAATAATCTTAAAACATCAACTATCTCGTTGAAGTTCCAAGAGTTCATAATTATTTATATATTTGGCATTTCTTTTTGACATTTGGCGGAACATGTCTCTCACTTTCTACATCCAAAAGATTCTATTCAGAAATATGAGGTTATCGAATGCAATTACAAAGGAATAACTGACCATTTAGAACTTTTGAAAGTTCGGGGGAAGTTAAACTTTTGGGCCAAGTAGATGGAACAAGAGAAAATAAGAGAGTAAAATCGTATCAGAATTTTATGGGTAGATAATTTATTAGACCTCTCTTTTATCCCCAACACATTGTTTAGTACTTCTATTTTGAAAACACATCATAGAATCTCTAAAATCTGTTACTCTTAATGTTTTGGTCTGTGGTTGTATTTTAAAAAAAGTAACCGTTATATTTTGGCGTAAATAGATAGACAAAAAATAACAGAGTAATAGGATCGTTTTGTATCCCAATATGACTGTCGTGAAAGATACCATATGTTTGCTTAAAAAAATTAAAAAATAGACAAAAGGACTAAAGGACTAAGCGTGACAAATGATAGGGACCTCATAATGTGTTTTTCAAAATAGGAAGACTAAATAATATGGTGCGCAAAAATATGAAGACTAATAAATTATTTATACTAATTTATTAACCGAATTGAATTCATGTCTTGCAAATATTGTTTTGGTGTGACATATGATTTTACTTTTTATTTTTTGTTAATATAAACATGGAAAAATATAGGAGGAATATAGTATTCATACTAATTTAGGGATAAGACTAGATAGATTTTAGGGATAAAACCAAGTTTAACCCTAACGTCTTAAGGATGTGTCGATTTAACGTTAATATATGAAACAATACAAATTTAAACGTTTCCAAGTAAGATCAATTTTAGTCCTACGTTATAGAAAATTAGAAAAAAAAAAACATGTTTTATTAGTATACATTTTACAATCACTTTAGACCATCCAAATATCAATTATGTCTAAGATATTTAGTTTAACAAAATTACAAAATTTTTGCTAAAATGCTACTAAAAACTAAATCTGCTACATATAAATAATCATAATTTTTATGTCAAACTGTCTAAAATATTTAGAGTGTTATTAATATAGGAATAAAAAGTATATGAATCTGCTTCAATTGATCGACAAACTTATTTGAAAGATTCGACGTGATAATTAAATAACAGTAAATCAGTCTTTTTAAATTTTCGATAGCGCGGGGCTAAAATTGATATTGCTTGAAAAAAATTAGGGTTTAACTCGCATCATTTCATACGTTAGGGGCAAAATCTGCACTTTGACTAACACATTAGGGTTAAATTTGACCCTTATCCAAATAAAAAATAGTGTATAAACTAACAACATAAATATTAGAGGTTGCAATTATTGTGTTTGTGTCGTGATAATATCGTGTCAATTTCGAATTAGTGTATTATATTAAACCCTAACCAACCCAAAAAAAAATTCATTTCAATCTCGTATTAACCTAATCGGATAGTACCGATTTCGTGTTGTGTTGTCGAGTCATATATAATTTTACTATGGATCAAATTTATTTTTAGGAAAAACTAAACTTTAATGTTGAGGTTATTGGAAATTTTACTTAGTTTATAAAATGGCTTAATTTTTATCTGTGCCGTAAAATATTGATTCAATTTTATCATTTTCTAATAATTTCTTTAGGAACTTTTTATTCAAAATTATTTTGAAAATGATAAAATTAAATTTTTTATTTTCAAAACAAAATTCATAAAACATTTTATGAATTGACAAAATCAAGCTATTTTATAAGATAAGAACCAAATTATTATTTTTTTCAATAACTTTAGAATGAATTAGGTCCTGTTCTTTTTTACTGAAATCAAATTAACTGAACTGAACTGAATGCAACTGAACTGAACTAAACTGGACTTAACTTAACTTAATTGATTGCATAAAATAATTATAATTATAATAATTTTATACATAATGATATATTTTATATATAAAAATTATAATTACAATAAATAATGATAAATTATATATATAAAACGATAAATGATATCTTATATATAAAAAATTATAATTATAATAAACTTTATATATTATATATATAATAAATTACATATAAGTAATTATAATTATAATAAATAATGATGAATTTATATATTTTTTTATAGAAATTGGGACGAGATAGAACTTGGGCCGGGTGAGCACCCGTGGTCCAAGAACTGACATACCCACAATATATTAATAAACGAAAAATGAGTGTTTGAACAAGAGAATAGGAAGGAGAACAAACAAAAAGAAGGGGGGAGGAGAAAAGTTTAGGAAATGCAAGAAGAACGCAAGTGAGAAATACTACAAATGTCATCATTGATAAACCTATGGCAAAAAGCAGGAGCTGAAGGCCACCAATTGATCACCGAGGAAGAGACTCCAAACTTTTCCGGTGGATCAGCAACTCTATTTCCTTCCCTAAATATGTGTGAAAAAAGAATGTTCATCCTAGAACAAATACTGAGACAATGCAACCATTCTTGACGAATACTCCAAGGAACATCCATAGAACGTGACTAAGCAGATTAACAACGTACATTGAGTCTGACTCAACCCAAAGCCGATGCCAATTTTTTCCCAAGCAAGTTCAATTGCAAAAATAGTGGCTCTCAATTCAGCCATATAAGCAAAAGAAGGAGGGGTAGAAAAATCAAAACAGCCTTTGGAAAATCCACGATAGTTGCGAAAAATACCTCCCGCTCCTGCCTCACCTGGAGTGCCAAAAGCAGAGCCGTCCACATTGACTTTAACCCAACCCGGAGGAGGTTTAAGCCAATGGACCAGAATAATGTTGGGAACTGGAGGCGGCCTAGGAGAAGCCAGAAGACGGGATACGATAACATCATCTCTTCGTAAAGAGCAAAAACCTTTAGAAATGGCAAAGGACTCTCGAATCATTCGAAAAAGGGTGATCTAAGAGTGCTGAATAGAAGGAGAAACTTCTTTAAAGATTGCTTCATTCCTGCAATGCCAGATTAACTAGATGCAAGTGACAGCGGCAACACGCCAGATCATCGACACCTGTGAGCCAAAATGAATGCTACGAAGAGAGCTGAAGAAGTGGATGAATTGTGAATAACGAGGCAAAGAGCAGCCAAAGTGAAATTCAAGGGCCCTCCAAAGAGAATCTGCAAAAGAACAGCTAATGAATAGGTGGCTAATGACTCAGCATCCCTACCACATAGAACACAACGAGAGGCAAAGGAGAATCCAAGATGCTGTAAGAGGTCGTGATCGGAACCCGACCATGCAAAACTCTCCAGAAAGTGAAGGAACGAAAAGGGGGAGTGTGAGCATTCCAAACAAATTTATACCAGTCCATCGAAGAGGAACTAGGACTCATAATTAAATAGTACTCTTTGGCAGAGAAAATACCCTTCGTAGAGGGCTGCCAAGCGCAGAAATCAAGATCATCTCTACCCCTATGAATAGATCGAATACTGTCTTGAACAACCAAAGGAAGAGTGCCTAAGTCAATCCACTCCGAATTAAGAAAAAAAATCATCAACAGAATTAAAGCGTCAACGCTTATCCCGATGATCAAGATCCAATCTGTCCGCCACCGATGGAATAATCCACCTATCAGTCTAGAAATTGAGCTTTGAAGACAGGCCAATCCACCAAAAGGTCTGGTCCCAAATGGATGAATAAACAAACTTACAAGAAGACCAAATCGAGGACGGAGCAATTGAAGCTTTAGGCAAACCAGAGACAGCCATAAATCCAGACTTCATCAGAGAAATAGCAAGACTGGTGCCTTGAATTAATT
The DNA here is from genome assembly GCF_963576675.1 of Euphorbia lathyris. Classification (NCBI taxonomy): domain Eukaryota; kingdom Viridiplantae; phylum Streptophyta; class Magnoliopsida; order Malpighiales; family Euphorbiaceae; genus Euphorbia; species Euphorbia lathyris. The sequence continues at coordinate 3,447,719 of NC_088915.1, read as the reverse complement.
TCCAACATATCTTAACCAAGAGAGCATGGTTAAAGATCCTAAAGTCCTTAATGCCCAAGCCTCCATCCTCCAAACTTTTGCAACAAGTTTTCCAGGGAACCGTGATTGACTTCCTCTGGTCAACACAACCCGTCCAAAGGAAATTCCTAACACTTATATTGAGCTTATTCAACAAACCCACTGACCACTTATAGATCAAGAATAAGTGAACTAGAGAACCAATAATAGCAGATTTAATTAGAGTTAAATGCCCTGCAAATGAGAGAGAGCTACCTTTCCACTTACTAAATTGAGAGAGAAATTTGTCTGCAAGACTGCTGAGTAACAAGCTCTTGGAGCTCCTTTAAATAGAGGGAATCCTAAGTAACTGAAGGGGAGAGACTCCAAACGGATGCCAAGATAGTGAGCAAGATGAACCCTCCTCAGAGGACTCACTTGAGAACCAAAAAAGACAGCAGATTTGTCCCAACTAACCTGCTGACCGGAGATCTGTCCATATAGCATGAAGAAATTCTTGAGAGCATGCAAATTGCTCAAGGATGCCACTCCAAAAATGAGCATGTCATCAGCAAAAAGAAGGTGAGAGGGAAAAGAATTTCCACCAGAATAATACGTAGAAGAATAAATACCATTCCTCACCATCTTGGCAAGCCAACGAGAGAAAAAGTCCTCAGCAATGTCAAACAGAAGAGGAGAGAGGGGGTCCCCTTGTCTAACCCCTATGGAACAAGAAACGTAACCCTTTGGAGAACCGTTAATCATCACAGAAATACGAGCAGAAGCCAGAATGTTTAGGATTCAATCTCTGAAAGTGAGAGAAAAACCAAAAGAGTCCAATACAGCCAAGAGAAAGTTCCAATCTAAAGTATCAAAAGCCTTACGAATATCAACTTTTAAGGCCATGTGACCACCAAAATGTTTTCTGTCAAGCATATTAATTCCCTCAGAAGCTAAGGCAATCCACTAGTGAATGCTTCTACCTTTAAGGAAACCATACTGGTTGGAAGAGACAATCCTTGCTGCAATAACTGCAAGGCGATCTGCAAGAATTTTTTAGATGATTTTGAAACTAAAGTTACTCATTACAATTGGACGAAAATTCTCTATTCTATCAGCTTCAGCAACTTTAGGAATTAGAGCCATAATACTAGAGTTTAAGCCAGGCAGGATGCAACCATGATCAAAGAAAGCCTGAACCATGTTGCAAACATCCTCCCTTATAATATCCCAAAAGAAATGATAAAAAGTTCCCCCAAAACCATCAGGACCAGGTGCACTGTCAGGATCCATGGAAATGACCGTATCTTTAATAACTTCAATGGAAGGATTAGAAATTAATTCTTCATTCTCTAAGGAAGTTACTAAGTTGGGAATTACCTCATTAATTGAAGAAAGGTCAATATGCTCCCTAGAACTACGAAAAATATTAGAGAAATACTCAATAACATGATCAGCTAATCTTACAGTGTCAGAAGTGGGACCCATCGCCGATTCTTAAATGATGAACGCCAGCCCAAGTCTTTCTAACTTTAACAGACCTTTGGAAAAAATTAGCGTTCATATCCCCCTCTTTAAGCCACTTAACACGACTTTGCTCTCTGTACATCATCTCCTACCGAAGAAGTTGTAAATCCAAACTACTCAGCTTCGGAGAATCTCATTGCTCTAAAATTTGCTTTTGAATATCGGCAAGATGAACTTCTGCCAGAGGGATATTAGAATCAATTCTACAAAACACATTTTTATTCCAATCCCTGAGAATAGGCCTAAGAGTGACATAATAGTTGTGCAAGATGGAGAGAGGTGTGGGATGTTGTCCAGTGATTAGCAATTACCCCCTTTAAAGAATCATTATTGGTCCACATGGCATGGAATCTGAACCTAGCAATCCTTGGTTCCCCAAATCTGCATTGAAGGAGCATCGGGAAATGATCAGAACTATACCTTGCCAAAGACGTGCAAGAGATAGAGTCCCAAGAAAGCCCTCGGACACCAAAGCTCTATCCAGACGACATTCAACATGAGCCGCCTCATGCCGACCATTGGACCAAGTAAACCTCTGACCCAAAGTATCAATATCAATAAGATCACAATCATGAATAAAATTCCTAAATTCCCTGTAGGATCCAGCAGCAGGAGGAGAACCAAGTTTCTCATGAGAGCCCATAATAGCATCACTACAAGAAAAAGAGCTTTTAATGATCAAAATTTAATGTGGGTTAAAAATACACTCATTAAAAATATGTTTTCAAAATATTTAATGAGTGGATAAAGACAATGCTACTATTATTGACTAAAATATGCCTTTTCTCAATTTCACTAAAAATTTCCACTCATTATTTCCTCCTTTTCACCTTTACTTTTACCGCCCTTAACTTCTCCCAAAATTTTCCCAATTTTTCAAGGGTTACAATTTAGGGTTCCCCCCAATTTTTCACTTTAGTTAAAAATCCCAGACCTTGATAGTCATCCATTGCTTCACCTAATCGAGCCCTTCACACCATCAGCAAGAGTCTGACCCAGCTCCTCCCCTGCAACGGCTTCTGCCATTCACCACCGTAGTCATCCACTCCCCTTAATCGTCGATCTACTTCCAATTTCTTTCTATCCTACATTTTCTTTCTCCTCTACCTTTTTAGATCTGGCCATTGAACCGACATTTCTCGAACCAACCCTTTCTTTCTCCTCTACCTTTTTAGATGAGGGTTTATAAATCACTTCGACTTTAATGGAAGAATCTCCAATTGAAAGTTTTCTCCTCAGCCGTGTGTCCTCTGGTACTTCTATTGTGCTGCTCTGTGCACCACCGCTGCTCAGGTACCTTTTCGGCTTTAGAATCTGTAAAAAAAGTTGATGCTCGATATGTTTTACTATTTGTATTGATTTAATAGTTTGATTGAATGGTTTTTGAGTTGGATTTTATTTAGTTGTAGTTTAAGAGTCTAAGAGTTCAAAGATTTTGCTGTTACAAAACTCGTATATTTCACCTTGATGACACCAACTCAACTTATAAGGCTGTAAAATCCTCATAATTTTTTTTGTTACATAAAATCCTGTTAACTAACTGTGGTAAACATGCATATTATCAATGACACTGGCTCGAATCATTTAAGGTCGAAGTTTTTTATTTTTTTTGTATGAGCAACATGATGCTAAACATGACATTTGTGACAAAAACTTCAAAATCTTTAAAGTGAAAAGTCCAATCTTTGAAAATGAACATTTGAGAAAAATTGCAGGATATGCTAGAGAATTAGAGAATAAGAGTAAGTGATCATCGGGAGAGCTTATCTGTGTTCATTTCGATCCAACACCAAGATTTTCGTGACTATTTTACAGCTACATTAAAAGCTAAAAGAATTCCCGCATCATTGGTGTCAGATCATGATCTGTTCTTCTGGTTGATGCCTCGTAAAGTTGAAGTATGGATATATTTGCTTGTAAGTGAATTATGCTAAAGATAATCTTTGTCTGACTCATGTTTGTCATGCTGACTTACTAATCTAATGTCACAATTGTCTATTGACTTTGCTCAATCATATTATCTTAGTTTCAAATTAGGAATGTGCTCTTATCTTCATAATAATGATATATTATTTAATTTCAGAACAGGCAAACAACTATTGTTTTGCCTAATTGCTGTTAGAATAACTCATACTCTCCTCTGTTTTCAAGTTTCAAAATTCTGGTTGTAGAAGACTCAAAATTGTTCAAGAACTATTTGAAATTGATTACTATAGATGTATGCTCTCTTTCACTATCACTTATGCAGGCTCTGTGGTGGAAAATGTGGAATTTATCCAACACTTAAGGTATAGTTCTCGTAGATATAGGGGGGAGGCTTAACAACAGGCTCTTAAGTTGCTTTGTTTAAATATTTATTTCTATTGTACTTACAATTCTTATATGTTTGAAATTTGATCCTTCAAATGCAATACCTTAGGCTAGCTATCAATGGATTTTTTCTTCACTATTTTGCTCATGTTAGCACGATGCTTATTTGTACGAAAGTATCTTAGGATAATAATGATGAAAATTATTAAATTTGCAAGTGTGAAAATTAGTATAAGCAGCATGCTTAAGCATTTGAAAACATGAATATTACTGCCTTCACAACTATTTTGTGATCTCACATGCCCCTCTTCTCATAAGAGATTCCATTCAGCCATTGCAGGTGAGGTCTGTGTGGATCTGAGGGGATGTCTCTTTGCCAAGATATGTTCACGATCCTTAATTCAATTGCTGCTTCATCAATGGCATGTGTTTCAGTTTGTTGTTGTGATTCATACTATTTTGCTTCTGGGAATGATAGGATGTGCTATTCTTGTTTTAACCATTGTCTTAACTTAAAGATTTTGTACTGGAAAAATTTGGCATGGATGATTGGGTTTTTATCAGTTGTCAGGCTGAACAGTTCTTGTTCAGAGTGGGGTTCAATTTCTACTTCACCAATGATATGTAATGTAATGACATGTAATGTAATTGTTCTGTCTGCTGGATCTTTTCATGTTGACAGTCAAGTCATGCTTTCATGACATGCCACAAGTGTGTGCTTGGATGAAATAGCTCAATTTGGTTGAAGTGATTTAGTGTTATGTTCCTATGATGATTATATTAAAAACCCTCAAGAATATTGGTCTAATCTTTATTTTGTATAATTTTGTGGATGTCACTTTTATTGCACCATCAAAGGTCAATCTGATAAATTCCTGTAGTTTCCAACTGCCTAAACGATTTACTGCATATGATTTGGACATGCATTTTAAGGTCATCTTCTGTAAAATTTATGAGAGAAACTAAACTAGTTATCAATGCCCTGTTGTTTGCTGGTACATGCTTGGAGATCAGGCTCGTAGCAGTTAAATTACATATCTCCCCCCAAATCCAGAAGTGAAACTAGTCGATATCAGATCAAAACTCATGTATTCCGTGAATGGTTTCATGGAATGAATATATTATGTTTTGCTTAACATTGAGTAGTTTGATTGTGTGATAACCATGAGCGCTACATGATCATTTTTGCATTTTCACTTGTGACTCACTCATTGCGTGCAAGCATTGTCTTCATTGCGTGATCACTGTCTTACTGTTCCTGCCTGCCATTGTTAAATAACATGCAACTAGGAACATCCTAAAGCATTTGTTCCATGGCTTTGCTTTATTGAAAATCTGGTGATGGATTTTTATTATGGCTTGGCTTCAGATGAGATGGTCATGGTCCAAGTATTAGAACCACAACTTGAATGTGCTAATTCTCTACTTTGTAGTTCAACTTTTTTGGTTCTTCTTTCATTTTTGGTTCTTGACACAATTGGTCATACATTTAGTCAGAAGTACCACAATAGAGTTGTTCAAGTAAGATATCCATCTCTCTTATTTTACTTACCTAGGCCTTTGTACTTGTCCGGAACTTTGTAGATGTACGTTAGCCTCCTCAACTTGCTTACAATATTGACCTCTAAACTTGTTTAAAGTGACCAATAACCTTTCAAAGTTGTTAGAATGATCTATTAGCCCCTAAACTTTGTTAAAGCGATGCATTTTAAGTTGTCAAGATATCTCTTATTTTGCCAAGTGTATTTAGGGGGCTAACGAGACATTTTCAACAAGTTCAGGAGCTAATGAGATATCTCCAAAGTTCAAGAGGCTAATCGGATAACCTGGACAAGTACAAGGCCCCCATGATGTATTAATCCCTTGCTTTTATTTGAAATTAGACATGTTAGTATGTGCCAATTTCATTTCCATTTTATTTTTATTGACTGCAGCATGAAGCTGGCCATTGATTGATTGCCTATTTGATGGGAATTCTTCCAAAGGGGTATACATTATCTAGTTTTGCTTTTATTTGAAATTAGACAGCCTTTCTGTATGGAGATTTGGAGGAAGAGATCTACATGACCCAACCAGATGGTTTTCAGATTCCTGGGAAGGATAATTATGTTTGCAAGTTGAAGAAGTCCTTGTATGGACTTAAGCAATCTCCCAGGCAGTGGTATAAGAGGTTTGACAGCTACATGATGCACCTGGGCTACACCAAGAGCCCATATGATTGTTGTGTCTATTATAATAAACTAGAAGATGAGTCTTTTATCTATCTGGTGTTATATGTAGATGACATGTTGATAGCTGCAAGGAAGAAGCACGACATTCAGAAGTTGAAGGGTCTTCTCAGCGCAGAGTTCGAGATGAAGGATTTAGGTGCAGCTCGGAAAATTCTGGGAATAGATATTTATAGGGACAGAAGCAAAAGGAAACTTTTTCTGTCACAAAAGGGCTATATTCAAAAGATCTTGTCAAGATTTGGCATGTCTACCGCAAAGCCCATAAATACTCCTAGTGCTGCAAGTGCACATCTGTCTATTGCTTTTGCATCTAAGTCTGCTGAAGAGAAGGAGTATATGTCTCGAGTTCCCTATGCTAGTGCAGTAAAAAGCTTGATGTATGCAATGGTCTGCACTAGACCTGATCTTGCACAGTCTGTTAGTGTTGTTAGCAGGTTTATGGTTGAACCTGGCAAGGAGCATTGGCAAGCTGTGAAGAGGATCTTTCGGTACCTAAAAGGTACATCTGACGTTGGTCTTATTTATGGAGGTGATACAGAGTGTTTGGTGACAGGTTTTTCAGACTCTGATTATGCTGGAATGTTGACACTAGAAGATCTATGACTGGTTATGTTTTCACTCTTGGCGGTTCAGTTGTCAGTTGAAAGGCTACTTTGCAGCCTACAATGACTTTGTCTACTACAGAAGCAGAGTATATGGCACTGACTGAAGCTGCTAAGGAGGGGATTTGGCTTAAAGGACTGGTTAGTGATCTTGGTTTACATCATGATCAGGTAACAGTGTATTATGACAGCTTGAGTGCAATCTGTTTAGCCAAGGATCAGGTTCATCATGAGAGGACCAAGCATATAGACGTGAGGTATCATTTTCTGAGAAGTGAGAAGAGGGTCAAGGTGAAGAAGGTAGGCACTACTGACAATCCGGCTGACATGTTTACCAAGCCTGTTCGACAAAGCAAGTTTCAACACTGTTTGGACTTGCTAAACGTTAGAGATTACTAGTTACCCCGTGGGGGCAACTTTGAGGTAGAGGGAGAAGTCTGTTCATCTAGCACTGTCATGGGTGCATCTGTTATGTTTTCAAGAGGATTCAAGTCAAGATGGAGATTTGTCGTAATGCCTTGAATCAGTATATCCCATTTCCTATTCGGAGTAGGATTTGGGCTTCGGATTCCTAGTTGGATTAGGATCATGGGTTCCTATTTGGATTGGGATCATGAGTTCCTAGTTGGATTGGGATTGGGATCATGGGTTCCTATAAAAACCATTCTACCAATCAAGTCAGAACATTGAGCAATGCTTACATAATCTCGTCTCCAACTAGGAGAGTTCGATAAATTTCCGATGAGGAAAATGAAGGAAGAAACCAAGTTTAATTCGGTAGAGTGTTGGTTGAGAGCTTACCTATGACCATAGAGGTCATGGGTTAGAATCACATGGGGTGGGGTGGGTTGATGGTTTTCCTTTCTCTTTAATGTAATCTTCTTGAGTTGAATGTGGGTTAATCCTAATATAAATAGTCACATCTGCCAATTTTAAGTCTACTATTTTAATGGAATTGCAAATTTAACTCAGGCATACCTTACAGAAATTTTAAAAAGATTGGTTTGACTAAGCAGTTTCATAAATTTGTTTGTTCGTTATTTGTAATCATGTTAGCAACATAGTAATATTTTAAACAGTTTGACTAAATTAAAATTGTGATTAACTTATAGTGAAAAATTTAGTTGTTAACATTTTATCAAATTTTTTTTTTTTGTATTTGTTCTAGTAACATACTAAATATCTTAGAATAATGGGGTAAGGTTCCAAATTTCCCTTACCGTTTTTGGAAAGTCATATTTACATCTAATGTATGAAATGATGCAATTTTACCATTAAAATTTCCAATCAATATCTTTTACCTCTATCCAATAGAACTTTGAACTGATTGATTTGACAGTTATTTGTCTATCAAATCGCATCTTCTAAACAAATTTGTTAATAAAATAAAACAGTTGTGTATAGTTTATGACTGTTTTAATAACATAGTACAAAAGTAAGGTTTTTTTCGTGGGTAACTTGTATTTGTCAAACTTAAATATTGACATTTCAACATGTTGTTTATAACTGTGTTATGAAGAGAATAAATATTTCAGAAACTGTTGACGTTTGAAATGTCTGGTGTTAATTAAATAACGAGTCAAATAACAGTAAATCAATCTTTTTAATTTTTATTTTGTTAAAACATAGATAAAATTTATCTTATTTGAAAACATTAGGAGTAAAATTGTACCATTTCATATGTTATGAGTAAATCTGCAAGGTAGGCCAAGACTATGATGCCTTGGATCTCTTGCAAATTCTTTCATATTTCAAATAAAGTGAACCTATATCCGGGTAGGCTTTCCCACACTTCATAAGTCTTGGTTGCATCTTTGCTCTCTGAGCCTATATCCCGTAGGCTTTCCCAAAAATAATAAGGGAAGTTTGCAACTAATTCCTAAAATAATTGATATTTGGAAAGAGTAAAGTGCATTAAAACCAGTTTTTTAAAGTTTTCTATTAACATATATTATAATTTCTAGGCCAAAACCATACACAGCCCCTAAACTTGTCACTTTTGGTCATTTTGTCCTCGAACTAATGGGACGACGTATTTGTCCATTCAACTATTTAAAAGTGGTATTAACAACCTCATGTTTTCATTATAACGGAAACAATCATGACATTTTCTCTTTCTAAATCGTCTACATATATACTGTATGATTCTAATACTTCCATTAACACTTATACTAATGTTGAAACTACATCTTGTTTCCGTTTGTTAATACTACTTTTAAATAGTTGAGGGGGAAAATAAGTTATCTTGTAAATTGAGGGGGCAAAATGACCAAAAATGATAAGTTCAGGGGCTGCCTATGGTTTAGACCTAATTTCTAATACATTAACATGATTTTCAATGAATATGATAATCACATTGGATTCAAATTGTAAAAAAATCATGCTATAATTTTAAATATTATAAAAAAAATGTTACTTACAAAAAATACAAAAAATAATTAAGATGTTGCCAACACAATTATTAATTAAATGAAACAAATTATAACTTATTTGATACGATGTAATAATCAAATAATGTTCAAACTAGTACAATCATTCTACCACAAGAGCCCTACTGGCAATCTATTTTGCCGTCAATTCTCATGCTTAATGTTATTTGTGATCTTATGCCTTCTGATGCATCTACTACCTCTGCATTTACTTCTTATTTTTCTTTCTCAAACATTATATAATTTGGCTTAATACGTTACAAGGCATCATATATAATTGTATTTAGCAATAATCCAATTGAGGCTAACCCTTGTCGGCGCCGCCACCCCCTTTATCCTCTTTCGCCGGCCTGCCCCATTTCAATGGCTGCTAACTGTGATTCCCCTCCGGAAGACCATGTTAGCATTCGAGTTCTCTTCAATCCAAATCTCAGATTCAACAAACAACCTATATTTCAACCTGCGACAGAAAATAGAGCTTCATTCTCTCCGATTCTCAAAAAGAATATTCCTGTTCTGTCGGTGTCAACGGCCTCTGTATCAGAAATCGGAGGATTCAGGACAGTGAAAATTTCGCAAGCAGCATATGAAAGCAGAATAGCTATGTGTGCTCATTCACTGATAGGAAGAATCATCCTTGCTAAGGGAGAAAGCCCATGGAAAATAACAGCGCTCAAGGCAAAATTGAACAAGGAATGGGGAATCAAAGAACCATGGAGGCTAATTTCAGTAGGAAGAGGATACTTCCAGGTTTTTCTCGGCTCTAAGGAGTCGAAGGATCTAGCGCTAAGCAAAGGTATACTGAACTTGATGCCGGGTACGTTCAGACTCTAACCTTGGAAACCCGATTTTAATCCTTATGCAGAGAAATCCTCCCACGCACAGGTCTGGGTTCGGCTCTATGCATTACCATGGGAATACTGGGACACACAGATCCTGGCAGATATTGCAAAAGGAATAGGAGGCCTCATCAAGCTGGATAGAGCAACTCTTGAGGGAGATTTTGGGCACTTTGCCAGGTTCCTTATTGATATTGACCTAGCGGAAGAAATTCCTACTCAGCTGGGAATCGAAAGAGATGGTAAGCAATTCTGGATCGATGTTTCTTATGAAAACTTGCCTTCTTTCTGTAAAATTTGCTCAAATATTGGACACATGCCGTATGAATGCCGAAAAAACATGAAACCTAGTGAACCCAATAAGCGAACAGATCATGAAAAAAGTAGGGGAATCCAAAAGCAGAAATTGGAATGGACAGAGAAAAGAAATGAAGTAGGAAAGGCAGAACAAGCACTAATCCCAGTTGCAGCTATCACAAATAAGATCATCACAGCACTAGAAACAGACCCCAAGCCGAAAAATGTTGAAGTGAATGGAACGGTTCTACACCCGGAGCCGTTAGAATCGGATGAGGAAGTGGAAAACTGGGATGAAGAGGTGGAAAACTGGGAGGAGAGATGCGACAGAGCAGAATCACCAGGAAATTCCAACATTGTTTCCAACATTGTAGAGACCACTACAGGAATTGACTCACCGGCTAACTCTGGGAGCTCACATGATAGAAGCACAGAAAAAACTCCTTCTTCAATCCGGTGGGCTGATCAGTTGGAAGAGGAAGAGCAGGAATGGGAAACAGTGACTTCAAAACAAAAGAAGGGTTCAAAAAATCAAAACAAGACAGAATTTTCCAAAGCTCGTGCAAAAAGAGCCATTAAACCGCCGGCCCGCTTCCAATGACTGTCATCTATTGGAATTGCATGGGGATCCTGAACGTGGACACCCAGAGGTATGTTTATAACTTATGCAATACTCATAAGCCGGATTGGCTCTGCATTGCGGAACCAATGGGAAATTTTAGCTCTATTGACAGTCGCTATTGGAGGAACCTTGGAATGACTCTCTTTGCTGAGAACCAGGGTAGCAATTCAACACTTTGGTTATTTAAATCTGATAGAATTACTTACCCTGCATCGATCATCATAAGCCGTGATCAATTTATCTTAATCCAATGTCTTCTTATGGGACAAGTTCATCAGTTTTGCTTCGTGTATGGCAGCGTCTGGGCTAACAGACGGAAAATTATGTATAAGGAAATTGCAGATCTCCGTGCAGGTGCTCAGGGAAATTGGTTTGCGATTGGTGACTTCAACGCGGTTCTGGGTGCTCATGAAAAGATGGGCAGGACACCTGCACCACGACCCTGCAGAGAATTTAGAGCTTTTCTTGATGAAGGAGAATGGCGTGATGTCCAGGCGTTGGGTTCTTTCTTTACCTGGTCTAATAGTAGACATGGTCAATCTCGGGTGGAGAGCAGACTTGATAGGGCTATTGTTTCAGGCGAGTTTGCAGAATTATGGAATTATAGCTGTACCGTTTTAACCAGACACCACTCTGACCATCACCCCCTTCCTTTTCGGTTTGATCAAGGTGCCAAAATACCGGCCCGCTTTCGCTTCCAATCAATGTGGGTGACACACCACGGTCTGTGGGAAGTAATAAAAAAATTCTGGGACGACAACAACCCTGCAATGGGACCGATGCAGTTACTCTGTTTTAAATTACGGGGTCTCCGTTCTGTCCTTCGGCAATGGAATAAAGATGTGTTCGGGAATCTTGATAGGAATATTGCGGTCAGCCAAGCCTCTCTAGACTCCATACAGTTAGAGATACATAATTCAGGTTTCACATATGACCTTCACAAGCAGGAACTGCTAGCTCATGATTTACTTGACCATCATCTGCTTAAAAAAGAGATTTATTTGAAAGAGAGTAGTCGTGTGAAATGGTTGGAAGCTGGGGATAGGAACAACTCTTTCTTTCACAGAATGGCCAATCAGAGACGAGCAACGGCATGTATCTCTTCTTTGACCATCGAGGGCAAAATCTGTACTGATAAGGATCAAATTGCTATGCACATCACCGATTATTTTGGCAATCAGTTCAAAAATCCGTTGGTGGAGCCAGCGAATCTCTCAATTGTCCATGAGATCATCCCGAACTTGGTCACACCGGAGATGAATGCAGAGTTACTGCGCTGCCCGCTAAAAGAGGAAATTAAGATGTCAGTTGACAGTATGAGTGCGGAAAGCGCCCCCGGGCCAGATGGATTCACTGGGAAATTTTTTCAGGTTTATTGGGACATTGTCGGTGCAAATTTTTGTCAAATGGTGCAATGGTTCTTCCACACAGGAATAATCAGTACAGGTCTGAACTCAAATATCATGGCCCTTATCCCCAAGACTGCGGATGCTGTGAGCATTGCCCAATACAGGCCAATCGTGATGAGCAACTTCGGTTTCAAAATCATCTCGAAAATATTAGCTGACAGATTAACAATAGTGGCTGGCTTGATAACCTCTCAGAACCAATTCGGTTTCATCAAAGGACGGAATATTCATCATTGCATCGCCTTGGCTTCGGAAGGGATAAACAATCTGCAAAAAAAGAGCTTTGGGGGGAATATAAGTCTCAAAATTGACATCTCAAAGGCGTTTGACACCCTGGACTGGAATTTTATCTTAACAGTGCTCGAAGCTTTTGGGTTCTCCTTGCAGTTCCGTGATTGGATGCTGAACATTCTCTCCTCCGCAAGGATTTCTATTATCACAGGAGCTGGCATTAGAGGATACTTCCCCTGCTCTCGGGGTGTGCGTCAGGGGGATCCCCTTTCTCCAATCTTGTTCAGCCTAGCAGAGGATTTTTTGAGCAGGATATTGACTCGGTACACTGAAAGAGGGGAGCTAATTCCTTCTGCTTACTCTAGCAAATGCAACATGCCAACTAATCTTATGTACTCTGACGATATTCTGATATTTTGCAAAGCCTCAATTTCTAACGTTCAGATCTTGAGATCAATCTTCGACCTCTATGGCAATATCTTGGGTCAGATGGTGAATTGGAGCAAATCCGAAGTGTTTTTTGGGGATAGCATTACACAACGGCGTCGAAACAGACTTGCAGGGATCACGGGTATCAGATCTGGCAAACTCCCCTTACTGTATTTAGGGGCTCCGCTGTTTGTTGGGGCTCCTAGAGCTCGTTTTCTCTCCTCCATAGCAGATAAAATTACAGATAAATTTTCCAGGTGGAAAGGCAGTGCGCTGTCTATGGCGGGAAGGCTTACTTTAATCAAGACGGTAATTACGGGCTCTCTAACTCACACCTTTATGTTATACAAATGGCCATCCAGCTTAATGAAACGTCTTACCAAATATATGAGGAACTTTCTCTGGTCGGGATCAATTACTGAAAGGAGGCTTGTTATCCCTTCCTGGGACTCCTGCACTAAATCACTAAAGGAAGGAGGTCTATGTATTAAAAAACTTGAGATTTGGAATATGGCGCTCACGGGGAAGCTTGCTTGGGGAGTGCTGACTGAGGATTCTTTATGCTTCAATACCTTACGATCTTGTTTCATAAACTTGGCTGGCTTACCAAGGAAGATCCCTGCCCTCTCTTCGGTTTGGTGTTCTATCAAAAACGTCTACAACACTCTGAGAGATAACTGTTGTTGGCTACTGGGCACGGATACGAATCTCTCCTTTTGGAATGCCGAATGGATTATCCCAACCATTGCTGATCAGATGGGGATTAGTAGATCTGAAAGAGCCAAATTCCGCGATAGCACGAGAGATTTCCGTTTTGATGACCGATGGACAAACATGCCGGATTTAAGCACGGAAACCACAGAGGCGGTAAATCTGATTAGCGGAAGTGGAGATCACAAAGATAAGTGTTATTGGCGACGTGCCTCAGATGGTTTCACGGTTAAGCTCTTCTATAAATGGCTGCAGAACCCGCCACAGAACTGTACGATTAATCTGATATGGCAACCGACTATCCCCCCATCGCACTCTTTAACTCTTTGGCGAGCTTACATGGGGAGGCTCCCCACGCATGACAGTTTGAAATCAAGGGGAATGGTGATTGTTTCCCGCTGCTGTTACTGTTTGGTGCAGGAGGAAAGCCTTGAACATCTAATGATAAGATGTAAATATGCAAAGCGGCTTTGGCAGGGCATTGCTACACTGTTTGGGAGGCGGCTTCGATATGATGATGATTTTCGTGATTTTGTGGATCAGGCACTGAAGATGAGGTTCAGCCCGCAGATAAAAAACCTCTGGATAAGCGCGATTGTTCATGTAGTTTGGGTCATGTGGAGAGTTAGGAACGACTATTTCTTTAACAATGTTATACCCAATATTCATGTAATGTTCAGGTCTCTATGGTATCAAATAAGGCACGCTGATCACTTTGAGAAAGGCTCTGTTTGGAATGCAACGATCGAGAGGAAGATTCTTTACTCGCTGGCCCTCAAACCTAGACTTCAGAAAGCTCCGAAGATCATTCCGGTCAAATGGCAACCGCCACCAACGGGCTGGATAAAGGCGAATACAGACGCCTCGGTCATGAACACAACGGCCGGATGTGGGGGAATATTCAGGGACAGCTCAGGGAAGATGCTGGGAGCTTTCACTTTTCCAACAGCAGCGCCTCTTGCACACATTGCAGAGCTAAAGGCGGCAATCGCGGCAATCTCTTACGCTTATAATCAGGGTTGGAATCGGCTTTGGATTGAAAGCGACTCGTCATATGTCATTACGATCATGCGGTCACGCACGAGCAGGGTTCCGTGGGAGTTAATTACTGCATGGTCAGATTCTAACAAGAAATTGAAGAAAATGCAAGTGTCCTTCTCCCACACTTACCGGGAAGGTAATCAAGTTGCCGACCGTCTAGCGAACTACGCCCGCAACAATACAGGAGAGCGTTGGTGGGATGCCCCTCCAGTTTTTTGTAAATTTCTACTGGCAGACAACAGCTCTGGTCGAGCCTCTTATAGGTTCAACTAATTTTTGTCATCATTCTTTATTTTGTTTAGCTCTGTAATTTTTTGACTTTCCTCTTAATAAATCGGGTCGGAGCATTCGCTCCCTCCTCATTTCCATCAAAAAAATAATCCAATTGACACATGATTACTCCTAAGTCCTACATGACATCTACATAAAAATAGATATTCAGATAAGTTAAAGTGATGATCATGAATCCATACAAAATCAGCTTGAGGGCTAATAACCTCTATAACCGGATGTGCAAAAAATTTATTGGCAGAAATATATGCTTGTCCCACCAACTTGTCAAAATGATCACCGTGATAAGGGGACATAGTGAATCCTCATCCAAGCTAAATGACCACTGGCTCTAATTTGAATCTTTATAAGCATCTGAATCTCCATTATTTTGTGCATCACCACCACATGTTTCAAACACAATTCTGGGAGCAGTCATCACCGTCTTAATCTCCTTCCTTCGGATTCCTATTATTTAAAGGGAGGATGCAAAATAAGAATCAAAATCTAAAAAGTAGATTACATTTTTTATTATAAGAAAACAACTGGAAATAATGTACAAGAGAAGGATATCAATGATTTTATTCACATTTAGTAACATAGGTTGCTTATATTTTCAAAACAGCTAGTCCTACATTTATACCAACTAAATTCGATTTTTCAGTAAGGAACGCAACTTAAATGGCAGTAATATTAGATGAACATAAATATATTGCACATAAAATCTTTCTCATTAGTGTTTCCGTTCCAGTTTCTTTTCTGTTTCCTAGCTATATTTTTAGAAATAAAGATTCTCTTGTGTCCTTTTCCATCTCTATGCAACATATCATATATATAACCCTCTAATCAACAAATGCACTATATTTACTTGGAAACAATGGAAATAGATTAAGATGTTCAATAGAATTAAATGCAATGAACATATATTATAATCCAAAGGCTTGCAGCAAAGACAAGAGTTTAACAGCAAAGATAATGTTCTAAACACTGATTATATACATATTAGATTAGAGAGCATCCCATTAATACATATAAGTTTGGAATATTTATACATTTATTCGTCTTGCAAGGATGTTGTTCATTCTTAAAAAGTAGAAATTCAGAACAAGAGGCTATGATGGAATTGTTACTGGAGGAGATTGTGACAGAAATTCTATTAAGGTTGCCTGTGAAATCTCTTTTGAGATTTAAGCATGCTTCCTATTCATGTCTTTTTACAAAGAAGATTATGATAGCAGTATACCTGAAGGATTTGATTTTCCATATAATTTTTTTTGGTGATGAAAAGCTGATTCCTGTCATTGTTTCTAAGTCGTGTGATGGATTAATAGAGATCAAAGGCCCATGTGAGTATAAAATAATACAATCTCCATTTGAAATATTTGAAATCAATGGAGATTGTATTATCTTATACTCATTTGGACCTTTGATCTCTAAGGAAGCATATTAATCCATCACAAGAGTTACAAAGGCTGACACAAATCCACTTTTCATTATAAAAAAAAACTCATATGGAAAATCAAATCCTTCAGTATGTATAGTGCCATCATAATCTTCTATGTACAAAAGACATGAATAGAAAGCATGCTTAAATCTCAAAAGAGATTTCCGAGGCAACCTTAATAGAATTTATGTCACAATCTCCTCCGGCAGCAATTCCCCCATAGCCTCTTGTTCTGAACTTCTCCTTTTTTTATCCATTTCGCCTTTGGCAACCAAATCAACATCTGCACATCTTAAAAAGCAGATGTATTTGATGTTTTTCCTCTTTACCTTCCATTTGATTCTGCCTCTTTTTCCAAAGCATTCCAATCAATGGACTCTCTTATTTCATCTCCAACCCTTCTACTTTTGGCTTTTTTTTTTATGCAGTTGCTGCTTTCTGCAATATCTTCTTGTTTTCCCTGACGGTTTTGGTAACTTAATATTTTGCTGCAGCTTCTCAACAATGGTGAGGTCTTTGACAATCCTATTGCCATGACTAGGAACTTCATGTAGTTCCTTCAAGCCTTCATCAAGAGTTCCATAAAAGTATTACATCTGTTTAAACATCTATCTTTGTGTCCATCAATCGCATTTTTTCTTGGTTGTCTGACAATGATTCCTTTATGTCAGGAGTTTAGAAGAAAATTAAAGTTAGTATGTATTTTAACATAAATTCTATTATAAACCACCTGGACTAATAAAAAAAATGGATGCATACCAATTCATGGGAGATTGTTTGCCACTCACTTCTAGGAAGCTTCTGATATTTGGTTTGAAGAAGCATTGTCCATTCCAGTCTCAGATCCCTAAATTATTTTAAAACAAGTTTTTAGTTTTGAAAACTTAAATTGACATTGTCCTTGAGCTTTTTCTTTCCGTCATAACCTGTAGCAAGAATCACAACATCAACTTTCAATTCGGAGCATCAGATTTCAGATTAATGATAAAATAAAAGTCCATACTTTTAAGTTCATGGTTGTATAGACTTTGAATCTAAATGTCCATACTTTTAGAGATATAAAAGCTACTTTCGAAAACTTAAGTTCTACAAAAAAACAAAAGCTAAAAGGCACAAGATCAAAAACTTCATTTGCAACAATTTTTTTTAGTTATAACATATTCAATTAATTCTTAAACTATTTTTGAATTTAACATCATATGATTCTTAACATGCATCAGAAGAACACACTATTTAAATATTCAATCAATATGCCCCTTCTCGTACACTCCCTATTTCATTAATAACAATCAAGTTAGGATTAGGGTTTATCTTCTCCAGAAAGTGGCGTAATCAAATCTATAGAAATCAATGGTTAGAATTAGGGTTTATCTTCTCTATCAAGTTAGCATTTCAACAATGCTTTTAGGATCTGATCTCTAACTGCTCGTTCGTCGGGTAAATTTCCAAATCTGAATCAAGCTTAATTCGGTGGAAACCCTTCTTTAAGAAAGAAGGGAGGAGCATCAAGTGATGGTTATGAACCCTACAAAATCATCTTCCGGATTAATAACCTCCATAACTTTATATGCTAAAATATTATTAGCAAAAAAGGGTTGTGTTTGTTTATAGGTGAATTGAGCAACTGTAACTTCTTTATGTATCGCTCTAGGCGCTTTAGTTTAGGGAGCTACTCTTTTTTTAGAAAGTTTTTAAGCCCCCTATCTGATCAAGGTCAGCAACTCTGCCCCCCTAGCGCGCCATAGCGCTCACTATAAAGAATGATATTTCACTTGTCGCAACAGCAGGAAACTATGACCAATAGAGTCAGTTACCATTCAATAGAGTAAACCGATGTCTTTTAACTTACTTCTATACCACCATCTTCTTCATCTGCACCGGAGAACCGGCATCTCAGAACCAATAAAGATTTTTGTTTTTTTGTTGCTCACTAATCCATATGTATTTTGATCCTATCTTTTTTTTTTTACAGGAAACTATCTTGCTTAACAAATCAAATTACTGCTTACAATTGTTTATGGTAATCTTTACACTTTTTCTTTGTTGGGTTTTATGTTTTAATGGCAATTCTGAAGATATAATGAGTTTTGCCGCTACCCTATCTTATTATATGTGTTTACAAATGGTGTATCATT
Source organism: Euphorbia lathyris (assembly GCF_963576675.1). NCBI lineage: Eukaryota > Viridiplantae > Streptophyta > Magnoliopsida > Malpighiales > Euphorbiaceae > Euphorbia > Euphorbia lathyris. The sequence continues at coordinate 3,429,195 of NC_088915.1, read as the reverse complement.
ATTAATCTTTCTTTAATTACTTGTTTACTATAGTGGTTTTTTTAAAATGATTATGCCAAAAGGTGAGAATTTGAGGATTGTAATTGTGATTTCAATAGATCTATTGTTAAATGTGTTTGCTTATGAGTGGCTTACATAAGCTGTCTGATGTGTTCTATGATGATATGATATGATTATTTGAAACCCTATATGTTTGTTTTAAACTGGATATGCTAATTTTTGTTATTAGATGTTGCTCTCTGGTGTGTTTTTCTATATAACCTAGCTATCTGATGTGTCCGGATGATATGATTACTTGAAATTGAAACCATAGGTTTGCTTATGCTTTTTTTTTGTTATGATAAGTTTTTTGATACAAATCAAGATTGTTTGTTATTTGCTGTGATGAGACTATGCTGGTGATGCTTGATCTGAATATTATCTAAATTTCATCAGACAATTATCTTTGTTGTAATTTCATTCATTTCCAACTAGTTGAGATTGCGGCTTTGGGAGTAACCATTTTTAGCTTAATTTGCAATGGAGAAAATTGCAGAGTCCAAATCGTGTTTGTTCATTTAGTAAAACATTAGCAATTGTTCATTTTAGTTTGGCAATGCTAGATATTTCTCTCAAAATACTAATTTGTTGTTTGTAACAAATTATCACGAAGTTGTTGGCGTCTGATTTTCTGAAATGGTATTATTGTTTTGCTTCAATTCAGTGTACTTTTTATGCTTCTCCTGTATTCTTGTTTAGTATTTTCTGGTAGTAATTCATTGTATTTGTAATGACTATATTATATGGGTACTTTAATTGTTTGATCAACACCGAATGAATTTAAATCCATTGAACATCTTAATCTATTTCCATTGTTTCCAAGTAAAGAGAGTGAATTATGAGATGAACATTTTTGAGGATTATATATGTGCTATGTTGCACTGAAACTGAATTTGAAACGAAATGCTAAAAAGCTAAGGAGGAAGAGTTCAACATAGTATATAAAAATGTAACTTGCTGGAAAAGAAAAATGTCTCCGTCTGTATAGGAAATGGAAGGATGATTTGAGCCATGTTAGGAATTCAATTCTTACGTTCACTGGCTTTTTAGATGCTTAATTAATTCCGATTTAGGAAAACTTATGCGCAATAATCAGTGATTCATCAGAGAAAGAGAAAGGAATTCTTGTTAGAATATTTTAGATTCCATTGAGACAAGATGAAGATAATAATTAATTAATTAATTATAAAACAGATGAAGAAATTAATTCTGTTTTTATGGTTGTTTCGTCTTTGATCAACATGTTATAGTCATGAACTGGAGACCTTTTTTGGTTAATTTGAAAAAGTTTAAGATTGATGTTGGTTGAAGTTGATATGTTCCCGTACATGATGAAATCTAACTCGGTCGAGGGCATTTCTTAAAAGCAAATGCCTTTATGTGGATGTCTTAGATTATCCATTTGTTTTATTATAATTAAAACCGCATCCTGCTTTTAGATCGTGATCCTTATTTTTGCATCCCGTCCGTAGTTAGTGGAAATCCAAAGCAAGGAGATTCAGATGGCGATGATTGCTCAAAGTTTTTTTTTCTAAAAAAGATGGACGCAGCAATGGAGATTCAGATGCTCCATCATCTGGTTGCTGCAAGAAGAAATGGTGGTCATCCAGCTTTAATGTCCAATATGTGCCTTGACAAGAGTGATGGCTTTGACAAGTTGTTGTGGCAAGCATATGTTTCTGCTAATAAAATTTTTGCACATAGGGTTATGAAGGTTATTAATCTTGAAGATGCTTTTGTATGGGTTCATGACCATCACTCTATGGTCCTCCTTACATTTTTGAGGAAGTGTTCCTACCGAGTTGAGCTTGGTTTCTTCATAAGTAGTTCATTTTCCTCGTCGGAAATTTATCAAACTCTACAAGTTAGAGACGAGATTATGTAAGCATTGCTCAATTCTTTGATATATTAGTGGAATGCAATGAAACTAATTTTGTTCTAAATTAGTAAATGAATATGTTGTTCTAGACATGTGCACCCATTGATGTTCAATTTCCAATTCCAAATGATTATTTGGAGTTTCTCATATTTGGAGTTTGCCCTCAAATTCCATTATTAGCGAACTAAGAGTAGTTTAAGCTTCCCTATAACTTGGTCGCCAGATTAAAGAAAATTAGGGATAAGATATGTTTTTTTCCCGCCACGGGCTCCACTCTTTCTTCTAAAAACAATGGGATACTGACAGCACCAAAGAAATCTTATTTTTAGATTTAGTTTCAGACAAATCAATCTACTCAATCTTATAATTAATAAATTTTAACAACTTTTTTAATTGCAATATCCTTTCAAAAACCGAGCACAAACATAGTATGCATATCATGTGATTTTATTTTGTTTAATCCATTATTTTTCTCAATTAAGTACTTATAAGCCTAACTCCTTCCAAAGTCGTTGAAAAAAATAATGATTTTGTCCTTATCTTATAAAACAAGTTAATTTTGTCCATTCATAATTTTTTTGTGATTTTTATTTTGATAATAGAAAATTTGATTTAATTTTATCATTTTCAAAATAATTTCGAATAAAACGTGTCCACGAAATTTATTAGAAAATGATAAAATTGAACCAATATTTTACCGTAAGGATAAAAATTAAGTCATTTTATAAAATGAGAGGGAGAATCCTAATAACCTGAAGATTAAAAGTGAGGTTTTCCTAAAAATAAATTTGATCCAAATTAAAATCATATATGACTCGACAACACCACACCTAATCGATACTATCCCGATTAGGTTAATACGAGATTGATATCAAATTTTTTGGGTTGGACTACGGTTTAATCATTTCGACACTAATTCGAAATTGACACGACATGATCACAATACAAACTCAATAATTGCAACATGTGATATTTATGTTGTAAGTTTTTGTACATTTTTTTATTGGGATAAGGGTCAAATTTAACCATAACGCTTCAATCAAAGTGCATATTTAGCCCCTAACATATGAAGTGATGCAAATTAAATCCTAATTTTTTCAAGCAAGACCAATTTTAGCCAAGCGCTGTTGAAAATTTAAAAAGATTGGTTTACTGTTATTTAATTGTCACATCATATCTTCCAAATAAGTTTGTCAATAAATCGAAGCAGTTTCATATATTTTTTAATTGTTGTTTATAACTATATTAATAACACTGTAATATTTTACACAATTTGATAAAAAAAGTTGTGATTAATTTATATTTAGCAGATTTAGTTTTTATCATTTTAGCAGAATTTTACAATGTTTTTTAGTAATAAACTAATAACCTAAAGTGGTAGTAAAATACTAATAAAACATGTTTTTTCTAATTTTCGATAACGTAGGAATAAAATTGATCTTACTTGGAAATATTAAATTTGCACCATTTTGTACGTTAAGGTTAAATCAACATTACACTTAAAAATATTAGGGTTAAATTAAAGACTAATATTTGGCCCAAACTCTTGCAGTGAGATACACCATGTGTCACATGTAAAAAAATAAAATAAATTATAGGTAAATACTTATGAACTTTTAAAAATTTAGAGAACAATTGAAGTTTTGAGGCTTTCGAATTTAATTATATAAAGATAGAAGTTATTAAATGCAATTAGACAAAAATAGGAGGTTATTAAAGATAATTACACAAAAATAAAGGGTGTAATTTAGAACTTTAAAACTTTAGTGAGTAAGTGAGGTTTGAGAGTAAGGGATGACATCACCTATATAACTGGACTTACACCTTTGCTCTTCTCAATGGCCGAATAGAAATTAGGGTTACCCAATGTTCATAGGTATCTCCTCTTTGAGATCTGAATAGCAGATAGCCCTTATATCTTCTCCAGAAAGTGGCGTAATCAAATCTATAGAAATCAATGGTTAGAATTAGGGTTTATCTTCTCTATCAAGTTAGCATTCAACAATGCTTTTAGGATCTGATCTCTAACTGCTCGTTCGTTGGGTAAATTTCCAAATCTGAATCAAGCTTAATTCGGTAGAAACCCTTCCTCAAGAAAGAAGGGAGGAGCATCAAGTGATGGTTATGAACCCTACAAAATCATCTTCCTGATTAATAACCTCCATAACTTTATCTGCTAAAATATTATTAGCAAAAAAGGGTTGTGTTTGTTTACAGGTGAATTGAGCAATTGTAACTTCTTTATGTGTTTTTGTTTTTTGTTGCTCACCAATCCATATGTATTTTGATCATGTCTTTTTTTTTTTTGCAGGAAACTATCTTGCTTAACAAATCAAATTACTGCGTACAATTGTTTATGGTGAATCTTTGCACTTTTTTTTGTTGGGTTTTATGTTTTAATGGCAATTATAAAGATATAATGAGTTTTGCTTATGAGTGGCTTACATAAGCTGTCTCATGTGTTCTATGATGATATGATTATTTGAAACCCTACAAGTTTGTCTTAAACTTGATATGCTAATTTTTTTTATTAGATGTTTCTCTGTGGTGTGTTTGTTTATGAGTGCATTATATAACCTATCTAATGTGTTAGGGTGATATGATTACTTGAAATTGAAACCACAAGTTTGTTTATGCTTCTTTTGTTATGATATGTTTTTTGACACAAATCAAGCTTGTTTGTTATTTCTTATGATGAAACTATGCTTGTGACACTTGATCTGAATGTGAGAAAATGGCTTTGTTTTGAAGAAAATGAATTTGATTGGTGGGGGTGTATTTGTTATTAGGGACTTTGCTCTTAAGAGCTCTTTTCCTATCCCACATGGAAAACTTACCAATAGTTGAAAGAGTATATATAGAGTTGGGTCTCACAAGCCTTTAAATTTTGTTTAGTAGGTTTTGGCAAATACACCACATGCATGCATTGCAATTTTAGGAGTAACAATTTTTAGCTTAATAAAGCATTAGCAATTGTTCATTTTAGTTTGGCAATGATCAGGAAGTTGTTGGTGTCTGATTTCTGAAATGGTATTATTATTTTTCTTCAATTCAGTTGCCTACTTTTAGGCAGATTGATTCAACTCATGCACTTTTTATGCTTCTTCTTTATTCTTGTTTGATATTTTCTGGTAATAATTCATTGCATTTGTAATGACTATATTATATGTTTTTTTAATTGTTTGATCATCACCAATAAATTATCTACCAATAAAATTATGAGACGATTTTACTCTCTTATTCTTGTTTGATTGCCTTTAAGCTCCCCCGAACTTTCAAAAGTTCTAAATGGTCTCTTATTCTTGTTTGATTGCATTCAATAACCCCTTATTTCTGAATAGAATCTTTTGGATGTAGAAAGTTAGATACATGCTCGGCCACATGTAAAAAAAAAACTTCAAATATATAAATAATTATGAACTCTTGTGATTTCATGGGGATAGTTGAAGTTTTGAGATTATACAATTGGACAAATATAAAGGTTATTGAATGGCATTGGATAAGAATATAATGTTATTGAATGTAATTAGATAAGAATAGAGAGTAATTTAGCACTTTTAAAAATTTAGAGGGTTGTTGGAATGTATGAAACTTATTATTTGATACTGATTAAATATCTCACACAAATGGTCTCGCCTATATAACTTTACTTACTTCACAACTTTGGTTTTCTCCGTCCCTCTCTTCTCTTCTCTGTAAATGTGTGTGCATTCTAATGATACCTCCCCCGATAGATCTCAAATCTGGAAAGTTGTTGTGATCTCAAATCTATGAAAACCAATTAAATGAGCATTCAACAATGCCTTCAGAATCTCATCAAGTGATGGTCATGAACCCTGCAAAATCATCTTGACTATTAATAAACTCCATGACTTTATCTGCTAAAATATTATTAGCACAAAGCACTATATTTGAATTGGCCAATTCCAAGTTATTTTTGACTTTTTGTTGGCATTTACTATTTGTTGCTCATTGGATTTTGATTCTATAATGAATTATTTTTTTTTGCAGGAAATATTTTGTTTCCGAGCAACTAGTTAAAAGCTATTGAATTTTAGAAGCATAATTCTTTCTGGTAAATCTTTGGACTTTTCACCTGTTGAATTTTAGGGTTCAATGAGAATTGTGAAGATTATACACCTAATCTATGCTATTGGGAAATATGCTTATCTAATATTAGTTGAATGCTAGGAACAACATCACTATATTCCATGAATTACTGGTAATGAGGTTTGGGGCTTACTAATTGTTTTCTAACTGTCAAAAAAGATTCTCTGTAATTATAAATATAATCATAATTTTTGTGGAATAGTAATAGTCTTCCAATTCAATTGAATTTCTAGTTTGAAAACTTTATTTGTTTATAACCAATTATAATTCAATTTAATTAATTGTCATAGTAAAATTCAATTAATTATTTTGTAAGTGTAAAAAGAACACTATAATTAAAATGCATAGTCCGTTGGTTCTGGCTGGTCAGGAAGAGATTCACATAGGGACTAATGTTATTTGGAAATTACTTTCTATATGAGCTAGTAGGCGGGCTTTCCAGTGGTAGTTCTGAGAGTCTTATACTCCATCGTTCCACAATACATGTCTTTCTAGAGAATTTTTTTTTTGTTCCACAATACATGATGTTTTGCTTCAATTTATGCACATTAATTTGCTTTGACCAAATATACCCCTATTTTAGTTGACTTTTTGCCTTGGGAATAGATAAAGTTACTAGTAGATGCAGTTAATATAAAGGTAACAAAGTCTCTCACTTAAAATTAATTGCATTTCTTAATTAATGTGCATTAACCTTAAAAGGGATGTATTTTGGAACAGAGGGAGTACTTGTCATAGAAGCTTCACAAACTCCTTTTATTAATTCAGGGATGCAAAATCACCAGATAGTCACAAGTCTTCGAAATAGGTACATTGGAAGTATCAATCCATGAAAAACAATAATATAAAGAAGTGATTATAATTCATGTTCGGATGTGAAAACCACTGGTACCAAAGAAAATGACACTTTCTTAATGCATATTTATAAATAGGAAACATCTAACAGATAAATACCTATAACTTGAACAAGCATGTGAGAGTTTTTCTGGAGGTAGTCAAAGGGTCAGATTTGAATCTTACAATACTTCCTACTATCTTTTCTTCAAATTTTCTGAATCCTCAGAAGCTCCTGAACTAAACTCTTTTTCAAATAGATAAGTTTAATATTATCAGGAATAATGGCAGACTGATAGCAAATTCAATTTTGACTGTTGTTCGCTGTTTGAAATTAATTGCATTAGTGTTAATGAATATCTCCTTGCCTTTGTTCTTTATTTGTTCAGAAAACTAGCAACAAATAAAGAACAAAGGCAAGAAAAGATTAGTTCAGGAGCTTCTCCGGGATTCATATTAAACTTATTCTTGATAATATTAAACTTATCTGTTTGAAAAAGAGTTTAGTTCAGGAGCTTCTCCGGGATTCATAAACATTTGAAGAAAAGATAGTAGGAAGTACTGTAAGAGTCAAATCTGACCCTTATGACTACCTCCAGAAAAACTCTCACATGCTTGTTCAAGTTATAGTTTTTTTTATTTGCCAGCTGTTTACTATTTATAAATATGCATTAAGAAAGTGTCATTTTCCTTTGGTACTAGTGGTTTTCACATCCGAACCTGAACTATAATCACTTCTTTATATTATTGTTTTTCCTGGACGTTGGGATAATAATTTGAAGTCAACATCCGAATTCCATATGTATATGGAGCAAATGCAACAAGTCTTGGAAAAAGCTGGGATGTCCTATCATGCGAAAGAGCAGGCTTATCAAAACTCGAGTATCCAACAACAAATGTTTCTTAGCGAGTTCGATCATCAGAATAACATGGTTCATAATTTGCACAAGGCGAAGATGGAGGAGCAACAAAGAAGACATATGGAGACTTCTAGGCTCAAACACGAACTATACATGACGAGAAATCTCTTAGATGGCTATGAAAAAGCTTTGAATGAGACAACTAAAGAATTCACCGAGTATAGAAAGAAATGCCCTTTGTATGAAGAACCAATTTACATGGATACAGGGTCTGGTGGTCCTGTTTTGAGCACGAGTGAACCGAAGAAGTTGCCTTTTAAAGAAGAGATGACACAATGTCACAATGTGCTCCAGCTGAAGAACAAGATATGACAGAATGTACTCCATCCGAAAAACAAGTTACTGAACAATCTATTTAACTGATACAACTTTATGTTTTAAGTGAAATTTGCTGGAAATTTCTTAACTTTGTTTTAAACATTGTTGCTATGCTAATTTTTGTTATTAGACGTTTCTATCATAATTAGTTTGTCTATGATAAAACTATGCATGCGATGCTTGAAAGGTAACTTGATTTGTAACTATATGAGATGTTTTTAATTTAAATTCTTTGATCCATCACTGATAAAGAGAGTCAATTAAATTCCATTTGACATCTTAATGTATTTCCAACGTTTCCAAGGAAAGAGAGTGAATTTATAGATGAGCATTTCTGAAATTGCATTCTTTTAAGGGCATATATGAAGATTCACTGAAGGGAACACTATCTGTTTGCATAACGGTACCAATATATTTTTTACTAGGAAGAACCATCATATCTTTAACTGTACATGGAGCACTGTTTGTATATGTGTGTTTGTATAACTATATACTTATTTACCCTGTGAGTACAAAAGCAATCCAATATATTAGCTAATATCTATTAGCTACCAGCAACATTGTAAAAATAACTGAACAAGTATAGTATTCTAATGGAATCTAATGTATTATTCCTATGGTCGCATGTCATTTGATAATATGAACATAAAAAAAGTGACTTTACATTTGTGCATACACATTGTTTCAGCTTAATACATTTGTTTCCTCTTTATTTGGCTCAAAACCTTAACTGCTCCCACATTTGTTGCCTCTTTATTTGTTGCCCTTTGCCTCAATTTTTAAAAGTTCCTAATGACCCACATTCATATCTAATTTCATCCAATACCCTCTATTATTGTTAGAGAAGTAACTAAAAACATTAGTATAATTTTTTGTTGTATAAATGAGAAAGTTGAGTTACAAGATTATATGTTTATATTATTATAACTTTAACCCAAACATTTTAAGAAAAATGCACATATAGCCTTTCCAAGTAAGATCAATTTTAGCTCTACCTTACTGAAAATTAGAAAAAACTGAATTAACTAATATTTGTCAATCACTTAAAATCTTCCAAATATCATCTAATGCAATGATATAAACCTTTTCCTAAAAAAATGAAAAATACCGTGTAACTTTAAAATTTGGGAAAAAAGAAAAAAATAATCATAAAACATAACAATATTATTATCTAAAATTTGCCATGACCCTTTTAGATGTAAAATTGCTAATTAAAATTTATATTCGATGTTAATTTTTATTTATTTTTAACAGATAATACAACTAATCAATAAAATATTATTCATATATGAAAAAATTATTATATATGCACCTATTTTTTTGCGCACCTAGGCGGCCGCTCTATTCCTAAAGGCAGAGCTGGCGCTGCTTATATCTCAATAGAATCTTCGGGATGTAGAAAGTGAAAGACACTTTGCCACATGTAAAAAAAACGCAAAATATATAAATACCAGGGTAAATAATTATAAGGTTTTTATGTATTTACTTAACACGCTAGTAAATCCATCATATTATTATAAGTTCCCTAAGTTTTATCTTAATCAATTCTTTAGTCTTTACATTTGTTTTTGTAAATGAAAGTCTAAAATTGCCTCTAGTTATATACATAAAAAAAATTTATCTTTTAGTTTCAAATTTAATCTAATTAATTTTAAAGAAGTTTTGGAACTACATATACACCAAAATTAATATACTTGAAAAAATGTATTATTAATTTTTTCAAATTGTAATTATTTTTTAATATAATATCTTTAAACCAATATTAAATATTATTATAAATTTTTTAACATCATATTTTTTTTCTTCATTCATAAAATTTATTTATGTGTTTTTGTTTTTTTTTTTGTTGCTAACAAACCCACATGGATTTTGATTTTGTCTTAAATTTTTTTGTAGGCACCTATTTTTCTTAACCAATGGAGTTAGCCTTATGGTAAATCTTTGCACTTTTGCTTTGTTGGGTTTTATGTTTTAATGGAAATTCTGAAAACACTGTAATGATTCTTTGTCCTAAGAACTGAATAAATAGAAACAACCTTCAAATTCAGAGATAACCATGGATTAGACAAGATGATTAAAACGTGGGCAATATTGATACATTAACTCTAAACTGAAGTACAACCAAAGCCTGTAATCTCAACTACTTGGATTATTTATACCTTTGTTCATTCTAAGTGTCTTTATTATTTTGGCAACCTCATCAACATTTGCACATCTTACATTCCCAATATAGTGAATCCATTGTATTTGGTGTTTTTTCTCTTTACCTTCCATTTGATTCTGCCTCTTTTTCCAATGTAGTGCAGTCCCTTCATCTAGCTGTTGCTACTACTGCTTTGAATTACTCTGTTGCTGCTGCTGATGTAAAAATTACTCATGGAGGTGTTCTTTCGCCCAATATGACAGAGAAATCTATCCAGGATCATTTTTCCAAACAATGGTTGTTCATTTTCTGGCATTTTTTTTTTGCATCTTAACATCAACAACACCCACACCAATTAACTCAATGAAAAGAGTTGTAACTTCCTTCGTCACTGGAAAACCTCTTGAAAACGCCACGAACATAGTCCGGTCATCTTCAGGGACGTTTTTGCAAGGATCCCAGTCCCATAATTCACGTGCACCCAAGTCAAAATCCACAGCGCTTGGGACAATGCTCATACTCCCGAACACTCGATGAGGAAAACTGGGAATTACTAGCGCTTCGCTTGAGCTTGACGATCCTAGAACATGTCGCAATATGTCAGTGAAAACTTTTTATGGCGGAACATTTGTAAAGAAACTTCTTTCTCCACTATCCTAGCAGTGAGAGAGATTTCTGCTGACATTTCTAAAGGTAATGTGTTTGCATCAAGACTTTTCAGACATAAAACAGCCTCATCTGCAATGGCATTGAGCAAAATATCCTAGAGGGGGACGGGGTTCATAACAATACCCAAGAGTGTTCTAGATATTAAGTACTCTGTTGCTGCTGCTTCTCTAAACAAATTGATCAATATTAATTTTTAGGTACAGCACCATGGTTTTGTAGGATCAATCAACCAAAAATGCATCTAAACAACACAAGATCTCTAGAATGATTTTCTTTAAATAATGCATATTTAAAGATAGTGCGACCGGGCCGCCCTTTTTTTTTTTTTAATGCATATTTAAAGAAGAAATTAGTAATTTAAACATAAACTTACTTGCAGTCTCATATCATCCTCGCTGTTAGAAGAGATTGTTTTCGCCGGCAACATTCAGCAATCACTGATAAAATATCCTTTTTTTGTTCTTGAGAAAGCCTGAAAGATCTTTGCTGTTCTCATGTTTCTTCACCATTGTTTTTCGTGCACAGAGTTAAGGTTTTTCAGATTTTTGTGAATATTTTCCGTTCTTAACAACCCTAGCTATCTATAAAATAATGATTCTTATTACCTCTTTGATGTTGATTTCGATTTGATTTTATTTTTTGCCTGCCAGATCTGTTGAGCCGCTTTTTGTGGAACGTAAACCCTAATCCACAGCACATAAGATTGGAGATATCAATGTCTAATGCACAACCACATTTACAATATGCATTTATGTAGGTCAGGCTATTTGTATGGGATATTGAATTCATATCAAATAATAGGCATCATACATAAAACAACCCCTACATTTTTTAAGTTCTAATTTACCCTCTATTCTAATCTAATTACATTAAATAACCTTATAATCTTATACAATTACATTCAATAATCCATATTATTGTTCAATTGTATTTAATAATCTCAAAAATCTCATGAACTTTCAAAAGTTCATAATTATTTATATATTTGGCGTGTCTTTCACTTTCTACACCCAAAATATTATCTAAAAAATTCTAACAAGAATTCCTTTCTCTTTCTTTGATGAATCACTAATTATTGTGTATAAGTTTTCCTTAATCGGAATTAATTAAGTATCTAAAAAGCCAGTCAATGTAAGAATTGAATTCCTAATATGGCTCAAATCATCCTTCCATTTCCGGTACAAACGGAGACATTTTTCTTTTCTAGCAAGTTACATTTTTATATACTCTGTTGAACTCTTCTTCCGTAGATTTTCCGCATTCCGTTTCCGTGCAACATAGCACATATATATTCCTCAAAAATGCTAATCTCTAAATTCAATCTCTTTACTTGGAAACAATGGAAATAGATTAAGATCTTCAATGGAATTAAATTCATTCGGTGTTGATCAAACAATTAAAAAAGCTGATAATATAGTCATTACAAATGCAATGAATGATATCGGTTGAATCAATCCGCCTAAAAGTAGGCAACTGAATTGAAGCAAAACAATAATACCAATTGAGAAAATCAGGCACCAACAATTTCCTAATCATTTGTTACAAACAACAAATTAGTATTTTGAGAGAAACATCTAGCATTGTCAAACTAAAATGAACAATAGCTAATGCTTTACTAAATGAACAAACACAGATTTGGACTCTGCAATTTTCTCCATTGCAAATTAAGCTAAAAATAGTTACTCCCAAAGCCACAATCTCAACTAGTTGAAAATGCAGGAAATTACAGCAAAAATAATTGTCTGCTGAAATTTACATAATATTCAGATCAAGCATTAGCAGCATAGTTTCATCATAGCAAATAACAAACAATCTTGATTTGTATAAAAAAACTTATCATAACACCAGAAGCATAAACAAACTTGCGGTTTCAATTTCAAGTAATCATATCATCCTCACACATTAGATAGGTTATATAAACAAACACACTAGAGAGCAACATCTAACAAAAATGAGCATATCAAGTTTAAAACAAACTTATAGAACACATCAGACAACTTATGTAAGGCACTCACAAACAAACAAATTTGACAATAAATCTATTGAAATCACAATTACAATCCTAAAATTCTCACCTTTTGGCATAATCATTTTTTAAAAACCACTATAGAAAACAAGTAATTAAAGAAAAATTAATAATGATAGATCATTTGTAAACACATATAATAAGCTAGAGTAGTTGAAAAACTCATTATATCTTCAGAATTGCTATTAAAACATGAAACCCAACAAAGAAAAACGCAGGAATTTGATTTGTTAATAGTTTCCTGCAAAAAAAATTATTAAGATAGGATCAAAATACTGACCATCACTTGATGCTCCTCCCTTCTTTCTTGAGGAAGGGTTTTTATAGAATTAAGCTTGATTCTCTTTGGAAATTTACTCGAGGACAGAGCAGTTAGAGATCAGATCCTAAAAGCATTGATGAATGCTAACTTTCTAGAAAAGATAAGCCCTAATCCTAAGTATTGATTTCTATAGAATTGATTATGCCACTTTCTGGAGAAGATAAACCCTAATCCTAACCGTATCCATAATTGATATATGGGCTATCTACTATTCAGATCTCACACAGGAGATATCTATGAACATTGGGTAACGCTAATTGCTATTCCGCGATTGAGAAGAGTAAAGGTGTAAGTCCAGTTATATAGGTGATGTCATCCCTTCCTCTCAAACTTCACCTACCCACTAAAGTTTTAAAGTTCTAAATTAGACCTTCTATTTTTGTCTAATTATCTTTAATAGCCTCATATTTTTGTCCAATTTTATCTTTATATAATTAATTTCAATAACCTCAAAATTTCAATTGTTCTCTAAATTCTTAAAAGTTCACAAGTATTTACAAATAAGTTATTTTCTTTTTGACATGTGACACATGGTGTCTCTCACTGTAACAGTTTGGGCCAAATATTAGTCTTAAATTTAACCCTAACGTTCTTAATTCTATTGTGATTTAACCTTAACGTATGAAATTATGCAAATTTAACTCTGATAGTAAGATCAATTTGAGTCATACCTTACCGAAAATTAGAAAAAACATGTTTTATTAGTATTTTACTATCACTTTAGTTTATTAATTTATTAGTAACAAAACTATAAAAATTCTGCTAAAATGCTAAAAACTAAATCTGCTACATATAACTTAATCACAATTTTTTTTATCAAATTCTCTTAAATATTTAGAGTGTTATTAATATAGTTATAAGAAAAATAAAAAATATATATAACTGCTTCAATCTAACGACAAACTTGTTTGGAAGATACGACGTGATAATTAAATAACAGTAACCAGTCTTTTTGCATTTTCGACAGAGCTTGGCTAAACTTGGTCTTGCTTGGAAAAATTAGGGTTTTATTTGCATCACTTCATATGTTAGGAGCTAAATATGCACATTCATTGAAGCGTTATGGTTAAATTTGACGCTTATCCCAATAAAAAAATATACAAAATTACAAAATAAATATTACATGTTGCAATTATTGAGTTTCTATAGGGATCGTGCCGTGTCAATTTCGAAGTAGTGTCAAAATTATTAAACCGTAATCCAACCCAAAAAATTTCATTTCAATCTCGTATTAACCTAATCAGGATGATATCGATTACGTGTGGTGTTGTCGAGTCATATATAATTTTACTATGGGTCAAAATTATTTTTAGGAAAACCTCAATTTTAATCTTGAGGTTATTGGGAATTTCCCTCTCATTTTACAAAAAGGCTTACTTTTAATCATTGCCCTAAAATATTGGTTCAATTTTATCATTTTCTAATAAATTCCGTGGAAACTTTTTATTCGAAATTATTTTGAAAATGATAAAATTAAATTAAATTTTCTATTATCAAAATAAAATTCACAAAAAAGTTCATGAATGGACAAAATTAAGCTGTTTTATAAGATAAGGACAAAATTATTATCTTTTTCAATAACTTTAGAAGGAATTAGCTTTATAAGTAGATTGATTTGTGTGAAACAAAATCCAGAAATAAGATTTGTTTGGTGCTGGAGAATTCTTCAATTCCACGATAACACCTGCTGGCCCATTCGCCGACTTCTTCAATGATTTGCAACATCGAAGGATTCCTAAACATTTGATGAACCTTTGGAGAGTGGCAATCATCACTTGCCCTTGGCTGATCCGGAAAACTCAGAACCATGCTTTTTTTAACGATATCAATCCAAATTACTAAATCCCGGCTATGGCTCTCGGTTCGTGAGACTAGACATTTTGCTGACCCCGGAACCATTCGACAGCGGCCTGCCCCGAACATAATTATCGTTCGCTGGGTCCCCCACCGGCGGGATGGACCAAAGCCAACACAGATGGATCCGCATCAGGCTCACCAGGTTTGGCAGGTTCAGGAGGCATTTTTCGACACCATAGAGGGTTCCCGAAGGGCTGTTTCGCCTTCCCCATTGGTGAATCCTTTGTGCATATTGCTGAGCTGGGGCTGTCATTTTCGCAATTGAAATCGCATGGGAAAAAGGGTGGCACCAACTATGGATAGAATCAGACTCCTCTTTTGTGGTAAGCATGTTAAAACAGCGTTCTTCGAAGGTCCCGTGGCTGATCCGACAAGCTTGGACGAGATTTTTACACTAATGCGCTAATATGGAGGTAAGAATTACACATTTACAGGGAAGGAAACCGCTCGGCTGACTCTTTGGCACGCTTTGGAGCTTCATCCCCGTGATTAACCTGGTGGCACTCTGCCCCTGAATTTTGTCAATCTTTTATTTTTGACGATCTATGTAACGTTGGACATATCTGTTAGAAAAATGGCTTTGAAACATTGGTGTGTTTAATAAAAATGGGTTTGAAAGTGTGGGGTATATTTGTCTTTAACCACTTTGCTCTCAAGAGCACTTTTACAATCCCACATGGGAAACTTATAACCCTTTGAGTGGGTATATATAGAGTTGGCCTTTAGAAGCCTTTAAATTGTGTTAAGTGGTTTTTAGCAAATATACCACGCGTTACAACGTTCATATTTTTGGAGGCTATAAACACAACCAGTTTCGAAAAAAACTTTTCTTTCAATCGTACAGTTCGATTTCCGATTTCCGTTCTTAATTTCAATTTGGTTTTTCTGTAACCCTCATTTGTTTCCTACAATATCCGTTCTGTTTTATCCTTTCTTTGTACTCTTTTGGATTTTTTAATATAATGGGCTGGGCAGTTTAAGCGGCTAGGGGTGCCAGCCTGGCTGGGATGTCTCGCTTCTTTTTCTGTCCTTGTTCCAACCTTCATTCAAAAAAAGTTGTGTATCCCATTGTTTCTAGAAGAATAGTTTGATTGAGTCTCACCTGTTGAGCTACTAGAGTTAAGAAAGAGTGGAGCAAGTGGCAGGAAAAAAAACATATCCTATCCCTAATTTTCTTCAATCTGGCGACCAAGTTAGAGGGAATCTTAAACTACTCTTAGTTGGCTACGAATGGAATTTGGGGGCAAATTCAAAATATGAGAAACTATGTAATAAAATACCTTACACTATTTGCTTAAATTCTACCATCTGGTATGAAGTTGTTGTCTACCATATAATAAAATACTGTTAACTAAGACGGATCCTGAGATTTTGGAGGCGTAGGGGCGAAGCTTCAAACCAGGGCATAGTAAATAAGTACAGGTAAAAAATCAATTATGTAAAAAGAAAAATTACTTATAAATGACACCTTTTTATTACTTTTAACAAGGGATCTAATAAAGTTTGAAATAAAAAAATATTTTATTTCATATTAAAAACTTAGTTGCTCATACAAAATATTATCTACGAGCATTTCTAAATGCAGAATCACTAAAAATAAGCATACACCAACATTCTCTAATATATTTTTCTCAATAGATAAAATTATTAAACTATTTAATCTTTTTTTGCGATGATGATCTCAAATAGTTTTTCAATAATTTTAACTCTAAAAAATTTCTTTTAGCAGATATATAGTTAAGTGGATTCGAAGCGCAATCGAAACATTTGGGTAATAATCTGCTGTTTTGACAAACTCAAGAATTTCAAATGCTGCAGCAATAATTTTGGCCAAAGATTTGCAAAACTTTCATTTCTGAAAAAGAATCATTTGCATCAACATGTGAAAAATTATTATAGTAATAAATTTATGTGTTCTGACTATTTAGGACTATGACATGTATTTATCATTTTGAGATTTTAATTTCAGTATTTTTTATAAAACATTATATTTGGACCCTTCCCTCCATTGTGCCTAGATATGTGTTGCAAATTATTTAAGCCTAGGATTATTTCCTTAACTGTTTTATCTTTTAAGATTTCATTTTTGTATTTTTTTTTCTAAAAATATTATTTTTGGGCTCCTCCATACCCTAGGCCATGGTTTGTCCAAATGCGATATTTACGTATTGTCGTAATGCCTTGAATCAGTATATCCCGTTTCCTATTCGGAGTAGGATTTGGGTTTCGGATTCCTAGTTGGATTAGGATCATGGGTTCCTATTTGGATTGGGATCATGAGTTCCTAGTTGGATTGGGATTGGGATCATGGGTTCCTAGTGGGATTAGGATCATGGGTTCCTAGTGGGATTAGGTTAGATTAGGTATTATAAATACCCCCATTATGTAACCTAATCATTGTAATCTGATTTTCGCCTCCTAATAATACTATTCTCCTTCTGCCCGTGGACTAGCCAACACAACGTTGGTGAACCATGTAAATCTGTGTTTTTCGATTGATTGTTTATTTATCTTTCATTAATTTCGCACAACAAACTGGTATCAGAGAAAGATGTCTGCGATGAACGTGAAAATCGAAAAGTTTATTGGGAGAAATAGTTTCAGTCTATGGCAGATCAAGATGCTGGCTTTGTTAAAACAACAAGGTCTGTGGACGCCGTTGAAGAAGGCAACGGGAGAAGTCACTGCTGAGATGACGATTCTGGAAGAAAAGGCACATTCAACAATTATGTTGTGCCTCGCAGATGACATCATCACTGAGGTCTCAGACGAAGAGACTGCTGCCGGTCTGTGGATGAAGTTAGAGAGCTTATACATGACGAAATCTCTAACGAACAAACTTCTTCTGAAACAACATCTGTTTGGCCTGTGAATGCAGGAAGGTACGCAACTCAGGGATCATTTAGATCAATTGAACACATTATCATTTAAATTTTGGACAGAGCTTGGTTAAAATTGGTATTGCTTGAAAAAATTAGGGTTTAATTTGCATCACTTCATACGTTAAACCCTGCACTTTGATTGAAGCGGCACGGTTAAATTAGACCCTTGTCCCAATAAAAAATGTATAAAAACTTACAACATAAATATTACATGTTGCAACTATTGAGTTTGTATTGTGATCATGTCGTGTCAATTTCGAATTAGTGTCAAAATGATTAAACCGTAATCTAACCCAAAAAATTTCATTTCAATCTCGTATTAACCTATTGGGATAGTGTCGATTACGTGTGTTGTTGTCGAGTCATATATAATTTTACTATGGATCAGATTTATTTTTAGGAGAACCTCAATTTTAATCATGAGGTTATTGGGAATTTCCCTCTAATTTTATAAAATGGCTTAATTTTTATCTTTGCTGTAAATTATTGGCTCAATTTTCTAATAAATTTGGTGGAAACTTTTTATTCGAAATTATTTTGAAAATGATAAAACTAAATCAAATTTTCTATTATCAAAATAAAATTCACAAAAGAAATTATGAATGGACAAAATTAAGATGTTTTATAAGATAAGGACAAAATTAATTTTTTTCAATAACTTTAGAAGGAGTTAGCCTTATACAATTTATTAATTATAAGATTAAGTAGATTGATTTGTCTGAAACTAAATCTAAAAATAAGATTTGTTTGGTGCTGTGAGTATCCCATCATTTCTAGAAGAACAGTTTGATTGAGTCCCTTTGGTTGAGCTGCTAGAGTTAAGAAAGCGTGGACCACTTGGCAGGGAAAAAAACTTATCTTATCCCTAATTTTCTTCAAGCTTACCACGAAGTTACAGGGAAGCTTAAACTACTCTTAGTTGACTAAGAATGGAATTTGGGGGCAAAATCCAAATATGAGAAAGTATATAATAAAATACCTTACACCATTTTACTTAAATTCAACCATTTGGTGTGAGGCTGTTGTCTACCATATAATAAAATACTGTTAACCTTCTGTGATACATAAAAGAGGAACACCAAAGAAAAGAAAACATAAGATAAGAGATATAGCAGTCACTCAAGAGATATGTTTAGTTACTTTTACAGTTTCAGTCATTTTTTCTACACGTTTAAACCATAAGACAAAATTTTACCAGAGGAGGAGATGTGAATAAGTTCGATAAAATACAATTTCTATATAGATATGTCTGGTCTGTCCAAATCTGATATTCACGTATATCAATAATCATGATAACATTTATTTGTTTTACTCTAATTTAGAGTGATTTTGTGGTGTGGAATGATTGTGAAAGGTGAGTCAGAAGCTGCTTAGGATATTCAGGTAGCCTGAAAATGCAAATCTTGGTTGTAACGTTCTGAAATATTTTTGTAACATCCTCAACAAAAAAAAAAAATAAGAATTTGGAATTGGAAATTAAACATCATTGGGTGCACATGACTAGAACAACATATTCATTTACTAATTTAGAACAACATTAGTTTCATTGTAATCAAACTCTAACTTTAAAAGACAAAAACCATTCTACCTATTAAACCAGAGCATTGAGCAATGCTTACATAATCTCGTCTCTAACTGGTAGAGTTTGATAAATTTCCGACGAGGAAAATTAACTATGAAGGAAAAAACCAAGCTTAACTCGGTAGGAACACTTCCCCAAAAATGTGAGGAAAGACATCGTTTTGGCCTCCTTGGAGCATAAAAGAAAATGCACAACCCTTCATATGTTGGGAGCCGCAATCGCAAATAAAGATGGATAGATGAGTAGGGGCCAAACCATCCCTATAAATGATGGTTCTCCGTTGCAAAAAAAATATGTCGGTACCGTTATGCAAACAGACCGTGTTCCCTTCAGTGAATCATCATATATGCCCTTAAAAGAATGCAATTTCTTTAATCAAACATCTGTCCTTAAAAAGAGCATTATTGAAGAGAGGAATGGACTATGAAGGAAGAAACAATGCTTAATTTGCTAGAAACACTTCCTCAAGAAAGTAGGGAACACCATCAAGTGATAGTTATGAACCCATAACCCGATCTGCAAAAAATTTATTAGGAGAAAAGTATGCTTGCCGCAGCAACTTGTCAAAACTCATCAAGCCACATACTAAATCCTCATCAAAGCTGAATAACCATCTACTCCATTTGAACCTTATGATGATGGAGCATCTGAATCTCCTTTATAGTGAATAAAAGAAGGATGTCAATTATTTCCATCACATTTATTAACGTGGTGGGTTTAATTTTGAAAATATGGAGCAAGTCTTACATTTATATGACCACAACTGAAATAACAGTCAAAGATGAACATAACATTTCTTTTTCGTTTATATTTACGTTTCTTTTTAGAAATAACATTTCTGATATCTATTTGTGTGAAACTTAGCACATATATAATCCTTCTAATTCAGAAATGCTCATATATAAATTCACTCTATTTACTTGGAAACAATGGAAATACATATTAAGATGTCAAATGGAATTAAATTGGATCAAATAATTTCAATTAAAAACATCTCATAAAGATACAGAGATCATAGGCTGATGTAGATAGCATTCAAATCAAGTTACCTTTCAAGCATAGCTGGCATAGTTTTATCATAGACAAACTAATTATGATAGAAACGTCTAATAACAAAAATTAGCATACCAACAATGTTTAAAACAAAGTTAAGAAGTTTCAATCAAATTTCACTTAAAACATAAAGTTGGATCAGTTAAATAGATTGTTGAGTAACTTGTTTTTCGGATGGAGCACATTCTGTCATATCTTGTTCTTCATCTGGAGCATATTGTGTCATCTCTTCTTTAAAAGGCAACTTCTCCTGTTCACTCGTGCTCAAAACAGGACCA
This sequence comes from Euphorbia lathyris, assembly GCF_963576675.1. Lineage (NCBI taxonomy): Eukaryota > Viridiplantae > Streptophyta > Magnoliopsida > Malpighiales > Euphorbiaceae > Euphorbia > Euphorbia lathyris. The sequence goes on along the minus strand of NC_088915.1, from coordinate 3,408,283 downwards.
CTAGACCATGTATCCATGTAAATTGGTTCTTCAGGACCACCATACTCGGTGAATTCTTTAGTTGTCTCATTCAAAGCTTTTTTCATAGCCATCTAAGAGATTTCTCGTCATGTATAGTTCGTGTTTGAACCTAGAAGTCTCCATATATCTTCTGATGATCGAACTCCCTAAGCAACATTTGATGTTGCATACTCAAGTTTTGATAAGCCCTCTCTTTCGCATGGTAGGACATCCGAGCTTTTTCCAAGACTTGTTGCATTTGCTCCATATACATATCGAATTGGGATGCTGACTTCAAAGTATTATCCCAATTTCCATGAAAAACAATAATATAAAGAAGTGATTATAGTTCATGTGCGGATGTGAAAACCACTGGTACCAAAGAAAATGACACTTTCTTATATACATATTTATAAATAGGAAACATCCAGCAGATAAATACCTATAACATGAACAAGCATGTGACACTTTCTTATATTATCAGGAATATTAAACTTATCTGCTTGAAAAAGAGTTTAGTTCAGGAGCTTCTCCAGGATTCAGAAACATTTAAAGAAAAGATAATAGGAAGTATTGTAAGAGTCAATTCTGACCCTTATGACTACCTCGAGAAAAACTCTCACATGCTTGTTCATGTTATAGGTATTTATCTGCTGGATGTTTCCTATTTATAAATATGTATATAAGAAAGTGTCATTTTCTTTGGTACCAGTGTTTTTCACATCCCAACATGAACTATAATCACTTCTTTATATTATTGTTTTTCGTGGATTGATACTTCGGATGTACCTATTTCCAAGACTTGTTACTATCTGGTGATTCTGCCTCCTTGAACTAATAAAAGGAGTTCGTGAAGCTTCTATAACAACTATAAGACTCTCAGAACTACCCCTGGAAATTCAATAGATACCCATGTTTCCCAATAGCATAGATTAGGAGTAATATAGATCTCTTCACAATTCTCATTAAAACCTAAAATTCAAGAGATGAAAAGTCCAAAGTTTTACCGGAAAGAATTATGCTTCTAAAATTCAATAGCTTTCAAGTAGTTGCTCGGAAAGAAAATATTTCCTGCAAAAAAAAATCATTATGGAATCAAAATCCAATGAGCAACAAATAGTAAATGCCAACAAAAACTCAGAAATAACTTGGAATTGGGCAATTCAAATATAGAGCTTTGTGCTATTAATATTTTAGCAGATAACGTCATGGAGGTTCATGACTATCACTTGATGAGATTCTGAAAGCATTGCTGAATGCTGATTTAATTGGTTTTCATAGATTTGATTTGCTTTGTTACCTCGAAGATTTGTTGAGCCACTTTCTGCAGAAGGTAAACCCTAATCGCACACCATCAACATCACAACAACTTTCCAGATTTGAGATCTCTCGGGGGGAGGTATTAATATGGAATGCACAGACACATTTACAGAGAAGACAAGAGAGGGGCGGAGAAAACAAGAGTTGTGAAAACAGTAGCTATAGTTATATAGGCCAGGCCATTTGTGTGAGATATTTAATTAGTATAAAATATTAAGCTTGATATATTCCAACAACCCCCTAAATTTTTAAAGTGCTAAATTACTCTATATTCTTATGGGATAAGGTACTAAAATAGACCTAACGTGTTTTGAAAAGTATCAATTTAGGCTCAACGTTCAAAATAGCACCAATATAGCCTTAACGTTTACAATATAGCATCAATTTAGGCCTCACGTACAAAATAGCATCAATATTGGCTTAACGTTTACAAAATATATCAAATTTAAACTAAACGTCACAATTAAATTAACCATATTATATTCTTTTCCTATTAACTTTACATGTTATTTTTTTATTTAGTTCTATTTTATTATTTATTATAATATAATTAATTAGTATTATTGTCCATTAAAACCTTATATTTGTTTTTCATCATCATTCCATGATCCTAAATTCTATGGCTCATGTAATATATGAAAACTAAAAGTAATTGAATATTTCGAACGCTAGTTAAAATAATATTGATATATGTCATTGACTATCTACAATATTTCGAACAAAATTGTAGATATTCAATTACTTTTAGTTTGCATATATTACATGAGCAATGAAATTTAGGAGTCATGGAATTATTGATGAAAAACAAATATAAGATCTTAATGGACAAGAATATAATATGATTAATTTAATTATGACGTGTAGCGTAATTTGGATATATTTTTTAAACGTTAAGCTTAAATTTGTATTATTTTGTAAACTTTAAGCCTATATTGGTGCTATTTTGTACGTGAGGCCTAAATTGATGCTATATTGTAAACGTTAAGCCTAAATTGATATTATGTTGTAAATGTTAAGCCTATATTGATGATATTTTGAACGTTGAGCCTAAATTGATACTTCCCCAAAAACCTTAGGCCTATTTTGATACCTTATCCCTATTCTTATCTAATTACATTAAAAAACCTTATATTCTTATCCAATTGCATTTAATAACCTCTATACTTGTCCAATTGTATTCAATAATCTCAAAACATCAACTATCTCGTTGAAGTTCCAAGAGTTTATGAGGTTATCGAATGCAATTACACAGGAATAACTAACCATTTAGAACTTTTGAAAGTTCGGGGGAAGTTAAACTTTTGGGCCAAGTAGATGGAACAAGAGAAAATAAGAGAGTAAAATCATATCAGAATTTTATGGGTATATAATTTATTAGACCTCTCTTTTTTTCCCTAACACATTGTTTAGTACTTCTATTTTGAAAACACATCATAGAATCTCTAAAATCTGTTACTCTTAACGTTTTGGTCTGTCGGTGTATTTAAAAAAAATTAACCGTTATATTTTGGTGTAAATAGGGAGACAAAAAATAACAGAGTAATAGGATCGTTTTGTATCCCAATATGACTGTCGTGAAAGATAACATATGTTTGCTTAAAAAAATTAAAAAATAGACAAAAGGACTAAAGGATTAAGCGTGACAAATGGTAGGGACCTCATAATGTGTTTTTCAAAATAGGAAGACTAAACAATATGGTGCGCAAAAATATGAAGACTAATAAATTATTTATACTAATTTATTAACCGAATTGAATTCATGTCTTGCAAATATTGTTTTGGCGTGACATATGATTTTACTTTTTATTTTTTGTTAATATAAACATGGAAAAATACAGGAGGAATATAGTATTCATACTAATTTAGGGATAAGACTAGATAGATTTTAGGGATAAAACCAAGTTTAACCCTAACGTCTTAAGGATGTGTCGATTTAACGTTAACATATGAAACAATACAAATTTAAACGTTTCCAAGTAAGATCAATTTAAGTCCTACGTTATAGAAAATTAGAAAAAAAAACATGTTTTATTAGTACATATACAAAATTAGAAAATTTTTGCTAAAATGCTAGTAAAAACTAAATCGGCTACATATAAATAATCATAATTTTATGTCAAATTGTCTAAAATATTTAGAGTGTTATTAATATAGGTATAAAAAGTATATGAATCTGCTTCAATTGATCGATAAACTTATTTGAAAGATTCGACGTGATAATTAAATAACAGTAAATCAGTCTTTTTATATTTTCGATAACGCGGGGCTAAAATTGATCTTGCTTGGAAAAAAATTAGGGTTTAACTCGCATCATTTCATACGTAGGGGCAAAATCTCCACTTTGACTGAAACATTATGTCAAACCCGGCCCAAAATAAGATCAGATAAGACGGTGAGACATTACCACTGACTTATTATATAAACCAGTAGCAATATCTCTCAATTAAGGAGAAAAATCAAATCAAAAACCAAATTCTGGTTTAAAGCTAAAATGAATAACATATATCGTTTCCAGCTTAACTTTTTCATACGGAGTCCGATTAATGCGATTCAAAAACCCCTGGAAACATAAGATAAAAATAAAGAACTTTCATTTAGGACTCCATGACAGATTCGGCCTATATCTGGTCGAAAAATGCATCACAAGATTCAGATATGAATCTGATCTTCCAGCAGCACCTATATAGACAATTCTCTATATCACTAGCTCAAAGTTATGACTTAATCATAACCGATATCACACTATTCCATAAGTTCTCAACTCCAGCTAATTATAGATATACCAGTAGATAATACAAACCAAACAAAAGGACACTGCCAAAAACAAGTTATACAAGTGTCCGTATACTATCCACATATATGTACATGAACAAAATGGATACAATACCCTAGAGACGACTTGCACCTCGTAGCTGTAACCGAACCTCGCCCTAGGATCGAGTACCCCTCTCGGTACCTTGCAATTCCTCGCCTAAAACAAAACAATAAAAACATTTGGAAAACATGAGATAAAAATCACAATAAGAAACTATCAGCTCTAAAAATCAACTTTACTTAATATAACTACATATATAGACATTTATAAAGGATTTAATCAAAACCTTGTAAAATATACTCAAAACTAAAGTTCATAATAGGATCAAGGTATTAAACCAAAAACCAAAAATATATAATCTTGTATCCATTCTTGAGTTCATCCCCTTATAATTCAAATCACAATTCACAACATATACGAGACGTCTCTTAACATTGCCTATCCCATATGATCTTACCCAACACTTCTCTGCCATACCCAATAGGTCTTCAGACTGTGTACACAGGCCATATTTCTCACTAAATATGGTTTTGAAAATTAAATCCACCATACCGGACTACTCCCAATGGATACCAAACATTTAATTCCATATATATATATATATATTGAAACCAAAAACATATATGTATATGTATATACTTCACTTGATCATAATCAAGCTCACAAGTGTTCAATTCTCCAAAATATCAATCCTTAATCAACTAAAATTCCAAAGTTAATCAATCAACGAAAACCTCAAATCAACATAACCAAGTAAAATTTGTAATTCATATATAAACATAGTCAATAGTTCATTTGAACTATAATTTCACAATAAAAAGCAAGATTGTGAAAAACCTCAATTTTATAAAATTTCGGCATAACCCTAAAATATCAATTTCTGGAAATTCTTTGATTATATATATATATATCTGTATACATAAAACTCAAAATATAGTTGATAGTTACTTACCTCCGCTAAATCAGTCTAAGACGTTTCCCCTCCAAACACTTTCAAAATTCAGAAACTCTTCGATTAGGATTTAGATCTATGCCTAAGGATGCTATAGTTTAAATTTCAAGTGATTTGTACGGTTGAATATCCGTAAATCAAAGAAACGGTCGAAGACGACGAAGAGACAAAAGAAACAGGAAAGAAAAAGAAGGAAAAGAAGATGATGTCGAGAGAGTCTGGAACATTTGGGATTTATATCCCAAATTTATCAAATATCCCTTTTGGTCCTCCATCTTTATATAATCTTTTAATAATTACCCTAAACTTTTAATTTACACCTAAACCCATCGAATTAACTCCAAATTTTTCCTATAACACCAAATAAAAATCACATACCCAATAATTATAATATATATTAATATCTAGGTATAAATTCTAAAAATTTAGACACGGACGTGACAATCCTCCCCACCTTAAAAAATTTCGCCCACGAAATTTGTACTTACTCGTCTAGGTGAATAAATGGGGTAAATTTCATTAATGGTGTACAACCTTTGATCCATTTCACACTTTGGTATACAACCTTCAATTTGTCTCACTAATATGTACGACCTTATAGGTGACCTCCCATTATGGTGTATAGTAGGTAAAAATGACCGGTCAACGTCTGGTCAACGCGCCATGTTAGCATTTTTTAACTTTTAAAAAATTGAATTGTGGGACCACCAATTAAAATTACTTTTATACCCATTTCTTTTCCCTTAATTAAAAACCCTACTTTCTTCCTCTTTCAACATCTATCTCTTGCACTCTCTCTCTAACTCCTATTTCTCTCTCATCTATTTCGACTCATTCCTCTTCAATCTCTTCCATTCTCTCTCTAGTCTATTTTGCCATAACCAATAAATTTGTAACATACAAAAATCACAAAATTGTATTTTCACTAACTCAATTCATATTGAAACCTTTTTCTTTTGTAATTTTAACAGAATAATAGAGAGAGAAAAAAGAGTTAGAGAGAGAAAGTTTTATTTCATTAGATCAAGATCGCTGCCTTATTTCATTTTAATCATTATCTAACACCTCCACCAAGCACCACCACAAGTGGTTTTGTCCCGTCAGTCCCGGTGTTATCACCGTTGACGTTGGTGGCTCCAGCGAGTTCCAGTCGGTGCAGGAGTTCTATTTCGAATAAAACGTGCCCACGGAATTTATTAGAAAATGATAAAATTGAACCAATATTTTACGGCAAGGATAAAAATTAAGTCATTTTATAAAATGAGATGGAGAATCCCAATAACCTGAAGATTAAAAGTGAGGTTTTCCTAAAAATAAATTTGATCCAAATTAAAATTAAATATGACTCGACAACACCACACGTAATCGATACTATCCCGATTAGGTTAATACGAGATTGATATGAAATTTTTTGGGTCGGACTACGGTTTAATCATTTTGACACTAAGTCGAAATTGACACGACATGATCACAATACAAACTCAATAATTGCAACATGTGATATTTATGTTGTAAGTTTTTGTACATTTTTTTATTGGGATAAGGGTCAAATTTAACCATAACGCTTCAATCAAAGTGCATATTTAGCCCCTAACATATGAAGTGATGCAAATTAAATCCTAATTTTTTCAAGCAAGACCAATTTTAGCAAAACACTGTTGAAAATTTAAAAAGATTGGTTTACTGTTAGTTAATTATCACATTGTATCTTCTAAATAAGTATGTGAATAAATCGAAGCAATTTCATATATTTTTTAATTGTTGTTTATAACTATATTAATAACACTGTAATATTTTACACAATTTGATAAAAAAAGTTGTGATTAATTTATATGTAGCAGATTTAGTTTTTAGCATTTTAGCAGAATTTTTACATTTTTTTTAGTAATAAACTAATAACCTAAAGTGGTAGTAAAATTCTAATAAAACATGTTTTTTCTAATTTTCGATAACGTATGACTAAAATTGATCTTACTTGGAAATATTATACTTAAATTTGCACCATTTTGTACGTTAAGGTTAAATCAACACTACATTTAAAAATATTAGGGTTAAATTAAAGACTAATATTTGGCCCAAACTCTTGCAGTGAGAGACACCCTGTGTCACATGTAAAAATAAATAAAATAAATTATAGGTAAATACTTATGAACTTTTAAAAATTTAGAGAACAATTGAAGTTTTGAGGCTTTCGAATTTAATTATATAAAGATAGAAGTTATTAAATGCAATTGGACAAAAATAGGAGGTTATTAAAGATAATTAGACAAAAATAGAGGGTGTAATTTAAAACTTTAAAACTTTAGGGAGTAGGTGAGGTTTGAGAGTTAGGGATGACATCACCTATATAATTGGACTTACACCTTTGCTCTTCTCAATCGCCGAATAGCAATTAGGGTTACCCAATGTTCATAGATATCTCCTCTTTGAGATCTGAATAGCAGATAGCCCTTATATCAATTATGGACACGGTTAGGATTAGGGTTTATCTTCTCCAGAAAGTGGCGTAATCAATTCTATAGAAATCAATGGTTAGAATTAGGGTTTATCTTCTCTATCAAGTTAGCATTCAACAATGCTTTTAGGATCTCATCTCTAACTGCTCGTTCGTCGGGTAAATTTCCAATGAGAATCAAGCTTAATTCGGTAGAAACCCTTCCTCAAGAAAGAAGGGAGGAGCATCAAGTGATGGTTATGAACCCTACAAAATCATCTTCCGGATTAATAACCTCCATAACTTTATCTGCTAAAATATTATTAGCAAAAAAGGGTTGTGTTTGTTTACAGGTGAATTGAGCAATTGTAACTTCTTTATTTGCTTTTGTTTTTTGTTGCTCACCAATCCATATGTATTTTGAACCTGTCTTTTTTTTTTTTTGCAGGAAACTATCTTGCTTGACAAACCAAATTACTGCTTACAATTGTTTATGGTAAATCTTTGCACTTTTTCTTTGTTGGGTTTTATGTTTTAATGGCAATTCTGAAGATATAATGAGTTTTGCCGCTACCCTATCTTATTATATGTGTTTACAAATGGTGTATCATTATTAATCTTTCTTTAATTACTTGTTTACTATAGTGGTTTTTTTAAAATGATTATGCCAAAAGGTGAGAATTTGAGGATTGTAATCGTGATTTCAATAGATCTATTGTTAAATGTGTTTGCTTATGAGTGGCTTACATAAGCTGTCTGATGTGTTCTATGATGATATGATATGATTATTTGAAACCCTATATGTTTGTTTTAAACTGGATATGCTAATTTTTGTTATTAGATGTTGCTCTCTGGTGTGTTTTTCTATATAACCTAGCTATCTGATGTGTCAGGATGATATGATTACTTGAAATTGAAACCACAAGTTTGTTTATGCTTTTTTTGTTATAATAAGTTTTTTTGATACAAATCAAGATTGTTTGTTATTTGATGAGACTATGCTGGTGATGCTTGATCTGAATATTATCTAAATTTCATCAGACAATTATCTTTGTTGTAATTTCATTCATTTCCAACTAGTTGAGATTGCGGCTTTGGGAGTAACCATTTTTAGCTTAATTTGCAATGGAGAAAATTGCAGAGTCCAAATCGTGTTTGTTCATTTAGTAAAACATTAGCAATTGTTCATTTTAGTTTGGCAATCCTAGACATTTCTCTCAAAATACTAATTTGTTGTTTGTAACAAATTATCACGAAGTTGTTGGCGTCTGATTTTCTGAAATGGTATTATTGTTTTGCTTCAATTCAGTTGCATACTTTTAGGCAAATTGATTCAACTCATGTACTTTTTATGCTTCTCCTGTATTCTTGTTTGGTATTTTCTGGTAGTAATTCATTGCATTTGTAATGACTATATTATATGGGTATTTTAATTGTTTGATCAACACCGAATGAATTTAAATCCATTGAACATCTTAATCTATTTCCATTGTTTCCAAGTAAAGAGAGTGAATTATGAGATGAGCATTTTTGAGGATTATATATGTGCTATGTTGCACTGAAACTGAATTTGAAACGAAATGCTGAAAAGCTAAGGAAGAAGAGTTCAACATAGTATATAAAAATGTAACTTGCTGGAAAAGAAAAATGTCTCCGTCTGTACAGGAAATGGAAGGATGATTTGAGCCATGTTAGGAATTCAATTCTTACGTTCACCGGCTTTTTAGATGCTTAATTAATTCCGATTTAGGAAAACTTATGCGCAATAATCAGTGATTCATCAGAGAAAGAGAAAGGAATTCTTGTTAGAATATTTTAGATTCCATTGAGACAAGATGAAGATAATAATTAATTAATTAATTATAAAACAGTTGAAGAAATTAATTCTGTTTTTATGGTTGTTTCGTCTTTGATCTACATGTTATAGCCATGAACTGGAGACCTTTTTTGGTTAATTTGAAAAAGTTTGAGATTGATGTTGGTTGAAGTTGATATGTTCCCGTATATGATGAAATCTAACTCGGTCGAGGGCATTTCTTAAAAGAAAATGCCTTTATGTGGATGTCTTAGATTATCCATTTGTTTTATTATAATTAAAACTGCATCCTGCTTTTAGATCGTGATCCTTATTTTTGCATCCTGTCTGTAGTTAGTGGAAATCCAAAGCAAGGAGATTCAGATGCCGATGATTATAATTAGTCGAGGGCATTTCTTAAAAGCAAATGCCTTTATGTGGATGTCTTAGATTATCCATTTGTTTTATTATAATTAAAACCGCATCCTGCTTTTAGATCGTGATTCTTATTTTTGCATCCTGTCTGTAGTTAGTGGAAATCCAAAGCAAGGAGATTCAGATGGCGATGATTGCTCAAAGATTTTTTTTCTAAAAAAGATGGACGCAACAATTGAGATTCAGATGCTCCATCATCTGGTTGCTGCAAGAAGAAATGGTGGTCATCCAGCTTTAATGTCCAATCACTATGTGCCTTGACAAGAGTGATGGCTTTGACAAGTTGTTGTGGCAAGCATATGTTTCTGCTAATAAAATTTTTGCACATAGGGTTATGAAGGTTATTAATCTTGAAGATGCTTTTGTATGGGTTCATGACTATCACTCTATGGCCCTCCTTACATTTTTGAGGAAGTGTTCCTACCGAGTTGAGCTTGGTTTCTTCATAAGTAGTTCATTTTCCTCGTCGGAAATTTATCAAACTCTACAAGTTAGAGACGAGATTATATAAGCATTGCTCAATGCTTTGATATATTAGTGGAATGGTTTTTGTGTTTAAAGTTAGAGTTTGATGCAATGAAACTAATTTTGTTCTAAATTAGTAAATGAATATGTTGTTCTAGACATGTGCACCCAGTGATGTTCAATTTCCAATTCCAAATGATTATTTGGAGTTTCTCATATTTCGAGTTTGCCCTCGAATTCCATTATTAGCCAACTAAGAGTAGTTTAAGCTTCCCTATAACTTCGTCGCCAGATTAAAGAAAATTAGGGATAAGATATGTTTTTTTCCTGCCACTAGCTCCACTCTTTCTTAACTCTAGATTTCCACGGGTTGGACTCAATCAAACTGTTCTTCTAGAAACAATGGGATACTGACAGCACCAAAGAAAATTTATTTTTAGATTTAGTTTCAGACAAATCAATCTACTTAATCTTATAATTAATAAATTTTAATAACTTTTTTAATTGCAATATCCTTTCAAAAACTGAGCACAAACATAGTATGCAAATCATGTGATTTTATTTTGTTTAATCCATTATTTTTCTTAATTAAGTACTTATAAGCCTAACTCCTTACAAAGTCGTTGAAAAAAATAATGATTTTGTCCTTATCTTATAAAACAAGTTAATTTTGTCCATTCATAATTTTTTTATGATTTTTATTTTGATAATAGAAAATTTCATTTAATTTTATCATTTTCAAAATAATTTCGAATAAAACGTGCCCACGAAATTTATTAGAAAATGATAAAATTGAACCAATATTTTACGGCAAGGATAAAAATTAAGTCATTTTATAAAATGAGATGGAGAATCCCAATAACCTGAAGATTAAAAGTGAGGTTTTTCTAAAAATAAATTTGATCCAAATTAAAATTAAATATGACTCGACAACACCACACGTAATCGATACTATCCCGATTAGGTTAATACGAGATTGATATGAAATTTTTTGGGTTGGACTACGGTTTAATCATTTTGACACTAATTCGAAATTGACACGACATGATCACAATACAAACTCAATAATTGCAACATGTGATATTTATGTTGTAAGTTTTTGTACATTTTTTTATTGGGATAAGGGTCAAATTTAACCATAACGCTTCAATCAAACTGCATATTTAGCCCCTAACATATGAAGTGATGCAAATTAAATCCTAATTTTTTCAAGCAAGACCAATTTTAGCAAAACACTGTTGAAAATTTAAGAAGATTGGTTTACTGTTAGTTAATTATCACATTGTATCTACTAAATAAGTTTGTCAATAAATCGAAGCAATTCCATATATTTTTTAATTGTTGTTTATAACTATATTAATAACACTGTAATATTTTACACAATTTGATAAAAAAAGTTGTGATTAATTTATATGTAGCAGATTTAGTTTTTAGCATTTTAGCAGAATTTTTACATTTTTTTAGTAATAAACTAATAACCTAAAGTGGTAGTAAAATTCTAATAAAACATGTTTTTTCTAATTTTCGATAACGTAGGACTAAAATTGATCTTACTTGGAAATATTATACTTAAATTTGCACCATTTTGTACGTTAAGGTTAAATCAACACTACACTTAAAAATATTAGGGTTAAATTAAAGACTAATATTTTGTCCAAACTCTTGCAGTGAGAGACACCCTGTGTCACATGTAAAAATAAATAAAATAACTTATAGGTAAATACTTATGAACTTTTAAAAATTTAGAGAACAATTGAAGTTTTGAGGCTTTCGAATTTAATTATATAAAGATAGAAGTTATTAAATGCAATTGGACAAAAATAGGAGGTTATTAAAGATAATTAGACAAAAATAGAGGGTGTAATTTAAAACTTTAAAACTTTAGGGAGTATGTGAGGTTTGAGAGTAAGGGATGACATCACCTATATAATTGGACTTACACCTTTGCTCTTCTCAATCCCCGAATAGCAATTAGGGTTACCCAATGTTCATAGATATCTCCTCTTTGAGATCTGAATAGCAGATAGCCCTTATATCAATTATGGACACGGTTAGGATTAGGGTTTATCTTCTCCAGAAAGTGGTGTAATCAAATCTATAGAAATCAATGGTTTGAATTAGGGTTTATCTTCTCTTTCAAGTTAGCATTCAACAATGCTTTTAGGATCTCATCTCTAACTGCTCGTTCGTCGGGTAAATTTCCAATGAGAATCAAGCTTAATTCGGTAGAAACCCTTCCTCAAGAAAGAACGGAGGAGCATCAAGTGATGGTTATGAACCCTACAAAATCATCTTCCGGATTAACAACCTCCATAACTTTATCTGCTAAAATATTATTAGCAAAAAAGGGTTGTGTTTGTTTACAGGTGAATTGAGCAATTGTAACTTCTTTATGTGCTTTTGTTTTTTGTTGCTCACCAATCCATATGTATTTTGAACCTGTCTTTTTTTTTTTCAGGAAACTATCTTGCTTAACAAATCAAATTACTGCTTACGATTGTTTATAGTAAATCTTTGCACTTTTTCTTTGTTGGGTTTTATGTTTTAATGGCAATTGTGAAGATATAATGAGTTTTGTCGCTACCCTATCTTATTATATGTGTTTACAAATGGTGTATTATTATTAATCTTTCTTTAATTACTTGTTTACTATAATGGTTTTTTTAAAATGATTATGCCAAAAGGTGAGAATTTGAGGATTGTAATTGTGATTTCAATAGATCTATTGCTAAATGTGTTTGCTTATGAGTGGCTTACATAAGCTGTATGATGTGTTCTATGATGATATGATATGATTATTTGAAACCCTATATTTTGTTTTAAACTGGATATGCTAATTTTTGTTATTAGATGTTGCTCTCTAGTGTGTTTTTCTATATAACCTAGCTATCTGATGTGTCAGGATGATATGATTACTTGAAATTGAAACCATAAGTTTGTTTATGCTTTTTTTGTTATAATAAGTTTTTTGATACAAATCAAGATTGTTTGTTACATGATGAGACTATGATGGTGATGCTTGATCTGAATATTATCTAAATTTCATCAGATAATTATCTTTGTTGTAATTTCATTCATTTCCAACTAGTTGAGATTGCGGCTTTGGGAGTAACCATTTTTAGCTTAATTTGCAATGGAGAAAATTGCAGAGTCCAAATCGTGTTTGTTCATTTAGTAAAACATTAGCAATTGTTCATTTTAGTTTGGCAATGCTAGATATTTCTCTCAAAATACTAATTTGTTGTTTGTAACAAATTATCACGAAGTTGTTGGCGTCTGATTTTCTGAAATGGTATTATTGTTTTGCTTCAATTCAGTTGCATACTTTTAGGCAGATTGATTCAACTCATGTACTTTTTATACTTTTGGTTTCTCTTTAAGGTTCAGGGACTAGATACTCAACATTCTGGCCTCCTCTCCAATCTCTGTTCTGATTAATGGAGTTGCTTGCGGTTATTTTAGATGTTCTGGAGGTGTTCGGTAGGGGGACCCTCTCTCACCGATCCTATTTGGTATCGCTGAGGATTTTTTCAATAGATGGCTAGCTCATCTGATTGACACGGGCAGATTCTCTCCCATGCACTACACGAGTAATTCTAATTTCCCTTCCCATTTGCTTTACGCTGACGATATGCTTCTATTTGGTAAAGCCTCCAAGAGAAACATCTACTGTATCAAAGATTTATTCAGTTTCTATGGTTCGATCTCGGGTCAAATGGTTAGCTGGGAAAAATCGGCAATCTACTTTAGTAACAAGATCTCTTGTCTCAGAGCTAATCAGCTCTCCAATATCCTAGGAATCTGGACATCTGACCTGCTTCCTTTGGCAAACCGCTTCCTAAGCAAGTTTAGCTCTTGGAAAGGGACCGCTCTTTCCTTTACTGGCAGGCTGACGGTAATAAAATCAGCGTTAGCTGGAGCTCTGATACATTCTTTTATGGTCTACCGGTGGCCTGTTTCGCTCCTTACCAAGCTCAACAAAGCAACTCGAAACTTCCATTGGACGGGGAATCGGGAATCTCGAAAGCTGGTTGCTGTGTTGTGGTCTACTTGTGGTAAAAACATGGATGGCGGAGGCCTGGGTATTCAATAGTTATGTCTTTTCAATTTAGCCTTGCTAGCCAAAATGTGCTGGGAATTGGTGCATGGAGATTCCTTTGTGATTAATCTTCTGAAACAACGCTTCCTATATGGTTCAGGTCAGCCTCGGAGCTATCTGGTCAACTCCTCTGTTTGGATCTCTTGCAAGGCCTGTTTTCTGATTATCAAAAGCCAAGTCAAATGGTGGATTGGTAATGGCTCTTCCCTCAGTTTTTGGACAAATGAATGGATCCTACCTTCGGTGGCGGATCAACTGAACCTGCCTGCAAAGCAGTAAACAAGTATGTATAACTGTGTTAATGACTTCCTTGTTGGGAACCTTTGGGTCAATATTGATTTTTTGCCAGTCAGCATCCGGGAAAATATAACTTAGGTTCGTCGGGGTTTGGATGAATCAGACATTTGTATATGGAAGCCTTTTGTTACATGGCGCTTCACTGTGAAGCAATTCTTTGATCATCTTTCACCTCATGCACCGACGGTTCCCTGCGCTTGGTTCATCTGGAAAAATTTTATCCCTCCTTCGAGATCAGTTTGCTATTGGAAAATCCTATACGGTAAAATGGCGGCCCACGACGTTCTGATAAAATATGGTTTCTGCTACGTTTCCAGATGCATCCTTTGCAAGGGTAGCATAAAATCAATTGACCACCTTTTCATAATTTAGCCATTTGCTTCCACTTTGTGGACTTTTATTAGTAACTGGTTCAGGACGATTATCATCCCGACAGCCGACTTTAATGCATTCTTGGCGGACCTGCAAAATCATCGAATGAGGCGTGCTCTCTCTGCTAACTGGTCTTTGGCGGTTGTAACTTGTCATTGGTTAATCTGGCAAATTCAGAATAAAGCTGTGTTCGAAGATGAACTCCTTTCAATCCAAAATTCAGTCTTTGAGCTCAGACCGCACCTACAGGATTCAGAGTTTGTTGCCAGAAGCCGTCCGCAGATTCGCCTCCATTAAGAAGGCTCACTAAGGGATAAGTGTACCCTGACGTTATCAAGTAATAAAATCTGGACAAGTCCAGGTATCGAATCCACAGGATTTATTTACCACAAGTATCGAGCTACTTGGTCTCAGGTGTTATCTAGGCTGTGTGGGTTTTGAGTTTGTTTTGTTAAGTTAATCTACTTCTAGTTGAATTATGCTACTCCTAGCTAAGTTATACTAATTCGACCTAAGTTATTTTACTCCTAATTAAGTTAAACTACTCCTAGGTGATCTTTCACTAATGCAATTACCCGAAGGAACATGGTATGAACTATAGGTGCCCGCTATGGTTACTTTTTTTTTTACAAAGTACCGTTACTTGGTGTGGTTTTCACCATTGGACAATGGAGCAGAAAATTAAATCCAATGGTGAAAACCACACCAAGTAACGGTAACGATAATAATGAAGATAGATTATTAGGTCAATAAATTAAAAACATAATCTAATTCACTTGTATTCAAGGCGATTAACCCTACTTACCCTCCTGAAGTCTCTAGTGCGTGATTCCCTTGTAAGGCCGAAACTAGATCTAAGGCTCAGCAATTTGGGCTTAATCAACTAAGAGATCGTCAATCTCCTAGGCTCTGACTAGGTCAGATTCAGCTCACAATATGTGCCTACAAAATTTTTGGGTCTTTTGAATGAGTTAAACCAATTGAATAAAGCGTAAGACAAATATTAAACAAATAATCATAGAAAAAAATAAGAGCTAAAATATTATTAAAAGAGAAGTATATTGTCACAGGATACAATTAGCCTAGGATTCATAGACTGTATCAAAGGGTACAAACATGGTAAGATAAAAGGTGATAAGAAAATCCCTTTTAGGGAACTTGTCTACCCTGCAACCGGCTTCCTAGGTCTTAAGGATGGACCTTGAATAATCCTCGATGGACTGAGCTTCGGAGCTTCTTCAATGGAGGTTGAAGGAGATGGAGGAGGTGGAGAGGATTCTTCAAGGGTGAAAATCTAAGGTAATTTAAAATAATGAAAGATGTCTAATTTACAATTAGAAATTCCTATTTATAGACGCAGTTCGGGCCCTCTTTCTGACCTAATTCATATACTTTTGCATGTGGGAAGTCGTGGGGTCAATCGTGTCTTCGTGTGGCCGGGAATCAATCTTTTGACTGATTCCCGCAGGGCAGCTCGCCGAGCTGGCCTTGCAAAGGCCAACTCGTCGCGAGCTGGCCTCTAGCTCGCCCGAGCAGGCCACTGAGGGCCTGCTCGGCGAGGTGGCATAACCAGCTCGACCGAGCTGACATAGCCAGCTCACCGATCTAGCCCCAAAAAGGCCATTTCGAAGAGCGGGATTGCCCAGAACTCCTTGCGCGACTGTTGGATGGCCCAAAACGCAACTTTCATCCGAACTGGTTCCTGTTTTAGCCTGCACATGCACGGAAACTCCAAATTACATTAGTCCCGAGGCTAAATTGACCCGCCAATTGCTTATTTTGAGTAAACACTCTGTTTGTTACGACTTTTGGCGGATCAATTAGCTATAAAAGGTAATTGAATTTTAATGCACATGCTATTTTGGCCATATTTGCCAAAAACTTGATGCGCCTCCATTAAGAAGGCTCACTAAGGGATAAGTGTACCCCGTCGTTATCAAGTAATAAAATCTGGACAAGTCCAGGTATCGAATCCACAGGATTTATTTACCACAAGTATCGAGCTACTTGGTCTCAGGTGTTATCTAGGCTGTGTGGGTTTTGAGTTTGTTTTGTTAAGTTAATCTACTCCTAGTTGAATTATGCTACTCCTAGCTAAGTTATACTGATTCGACCTAAGTTATTCTACTCCTACTTAAGTTATTCTACTCCTAATTAAGTTAAACTACTCCTAGGTGATCTTTCACTATTGCAATTACCCGAAGGAACATGGTATGAACGATAATAATGAAGATAGATTATTAGGTCAATAGATTAAAAACCTAATCTAAGTCACTTGTATTCAAGGCGATTAACCCTACTTAGCCTCCTGAAGTCTCTAGTGCATGATTCCCTTGTAAGGCCGAAACTAGGTCTAAGGCTCAGCAATTTGGGCTTAATCAACTAAGAGGTCGTCAATCTCCTAGGCTCTGACTAGGTTAGATTCAGCTCGCAATATGTACCAACAAAATTTTGGGGCTTTTGAATGAGTTAAACCAATTGAATAAATCGGAAGACAAAGATTAAACAAATAATCATAGAACAAAATAAGAGCTAAAATATTATTAAAGGCGAAGAATATTGTCACAGGATACAATTAGTCTAGGATAATCCTCGATGGATTGAGCTTCGGAGCTTCAGAGCTTCTTCAATGGAGGTTGAAGGAGATGGAGAGGATTCTTCAAGGGTGAAAATCTAAGGTAATTTACAATAATGAAAGATGTCTAATTTACAATTAGAAATTCCTATTTATAGACGCGGTTCGGGCCCTCTTTCTGACCTAATTCATATCCTTTGGCATGTGGGAAGTCGTGGGGTCAATCGTGTCTTCGTGGGGTTAGGAATCAATCTTTTGACTGCACTAGTGGAAAAAAGGCCATTTGCATTGGTCGTTTAGGGCCATTTGCATCGGTTTTTGGGCGATGCAAAAGGTCTCGACGCAAATGAATTTGCATCGGCCGTTGGCCGATGCAAATGAGACTGCATTTGCATCGGTCCTTAAAAGGGCCGATGCAAATGAGACCGCATTTGCGTCGGTCCTTTAAAAGGGCCGATGCATATCATTTGCATCGGCCCTTTTAAAGGACCGACGCAAATGCGGTCTCATTTGCATCGGCCCTTTTAAAGGGCCGATGCAAATGATGCTTTTTCATTTAAAAAAAAATTAATTTGGATTGAATGGAGCTCTGTAATATACAAAATAGCTTTAATTCATATATATTACATGTAGGATTTTCATATACATAAGTATGTAATAGTTAATATTCATAAATAAAGATAATTTAAGAAGCTATCATATACCTTCACAAATGAATTTCTGACACATGTTTTCCACCAGACAATGTTAGGCATTTTCGCTGCATGCCCAAAACATGGATAGTTTTTCGTCATATCTGTATATGCAACTTTAAAGCCCTCGTGCATACGCTTGTAGTCAGGGCATGGGAGTCCAACTGATTTTGCTGCCATACAATAGTAGTCACCAAGCTCACCTTTGTAAGCTATGAGCGTACCAGTGACTTCCACAATGATACAGCGTAGCTTTAACAGCAGAGACATTGCATCAATAATTCAGCAGGGGTTTCAGAACTGAGAAGAAACTGAAAGCATCTATTGGCAATCTTCAACTTCAGCTTTAAATCAACAATATGCTTAAGACGATAATAAAATCTTGTGGAATAACTGACTTCTGCAGAAAATCTGACTGGATTTGCCACTGCATGAGTAAGAATAATGTGTAATGGAATGCTAAGGTAAATACTTGCATTCTTGCGAGTAAAAAGACAGAGAAAGCATCATAATGGGCTTTACCTATTGGTCAATAAATAGAAAATAATTATTTATTGAAACAATTTGTTTGAGCACATCAATAGTGAAGGCATGAAAAATTTAAAAACAATGACCTTGAAAATGTTAGAGGTGATAAGAGAAACAAAAAACAAAAAGCAACTCGTTTTTGGAACCTTTATTATAAACTGAAGTTTTGGAGTCTCACTGTATTTTTCGTCATGGTACCGAAACCTCTTAAACTAGAAAGTTCATTTTCAAGCCCAAGGAGCATCCACATGTAAAATTGGAAGTAGAGATAAGAAAAAAAAAACTATCCTTAGAACCTTAAGTGTCAGTTTAAACTTCCGGATTGGTTCATTAATAGAACATAGCAATGAGAAAGGGCTTGTCAATCAAGCAACTCAGTTATTTCTAAGGAACATGTGCCAAAAATAATACAGAGACACAATTTGCACACTGATTTACATCTTCAATTTCAAAAGCTCAAACATACCAATCAAAGGACATGAACCAAGCATGAGAAAAGCACAAAATGCTGGCGAGTTATATGCCCCGTCAAGGACAACCAAGCATGAAATACTGGAATAGATGCCACAACAATAAATAGAATGGTTGCAAGCTCACCCAACTTAAGACGAAAACAGGCTAAACGTCCATTTTGTTGAACTCCCAATCACTAGATTAAAGTGTTTGGTAAACACTAACCCAAATGCTGCACTTGAAATTTTTGACAGCCAGCATTTAGAAAACTATAAAGGTTCCGATCATTATGTATCCAAAATCATATATCCAAAACCAAAGCTTAAAAAGAATTTTAATATCCACTGCAGTCGTTCAATAAAAGGAACCTTAATCATTTGATGATACAATTGCAATAACCTAATAAATATTTGAACGGTTCGTAATAACTTATGCACTAGTAAAATCAGAAAAACAGGGTTGGGCACCATAAAAATAGCTGGTATTTGCTCAACTTGAACACCAGAAACATGATCGAAACTATAAACAGAAAAATGGCTTATAAACTTGTATTTGATGCACAAATTAAACTCGATCTTTTCTTTTTCTTTCCAGCAAAATTTACCCTGAACTTGAATCAGCCTAAAATTTGCAAGTGTTGAGGATAAATTTAGCCAAATCCAAACAAGTTAGTTTCAGCCCATTTTAAGGCCTCAACTGGAAATGCTGTGAGACCATGAAGCTAAATTTAAATATAATAAATATTTTACTAATCCTGCAACTCCAAAATGATCAAAGGGGCTGCAGTGCATAAAGAAATACAGAACCTCTTCCTTCATTCTCATTCTTTAAAAAAAAAACAAAGAAATAATTTTCATGGACTAAGTACCAAAAACAAACAAATTTCCAGCATCCATTTGGATACACAATAGATTGAAATAAAGCGACATGTGAATTCGACATTATATTTTATGATACAGTAGATGGAAACACATAAATCTCATACAAAAATATGAATATCAAACTCTCATAGAAGCTAAATCAAATCTCCAGTAAATAAATAAAAAAACTAAGTCAATAGAGAAAGAGGGGTCATCGCCCAAATCCAATTGATTCATCTCTCACTCCAGGAACAAATTATGAAAATTCAGTGGAAAGAAACACCTTTGGGAACAAACCAGATAAATGTAAGGGATCAATTAAGGTTAAACAACCAAAGAATAAAAAAGAACAATCAAGTAAAAATTGCAAAGGGCGAACCCGTCGACTAAAAATACATACCCAGAAAGTGAAATGCAAAAGATCAGGTCATTCGAGTCACCAACTTCTTTTAACTCGTTTTTCATTAATCTCACCTCAGGATCTAATAATCAGCAGCAGCAAACATTAAAATCTGCTGTTTAAGATGTGAGGAATCGCCGCCAAGCAGCAGAGGAAGCAAAAGGAAACGGACACCGAGAATCGCGACAAGTATAGGAGATTGAAGAAACTGATGTCGTTGGATAAAATAATGGATACAACTAGTATGTTCTCCCTTTCAAGTGCCATCAACGATTTGTGCTGACAAGAAGAAGACTCGACCGAAAATCAAAGGGTGTGGAAAACGCAGCCTTCCATGGAGATGGGGTTCGATCTTGTGAGAAGAGAAGAGGGAGATGGGTGGCGGTGCAAATGAGAAACAATAACCCTAAAATCCAAATTTGTAGTTAACTTTTTATTTTTACAAATTGATCCCAATTAATTACAAATACCCTCCTCAATGTTCTATTAATTTCTTAAAATTTATATTAGGACTATTTGCATTGGTCTCTTGCAAATGACCTATGCAAATAATACAGTTATTTGCATCGGCCCTTATAAAACAGTCGATGCAAATACTTCAATTGATATTTGCATCGGCCTTTTTTAAAGGACCGATGCAAATAATACAGTTATTTGCATCGGTCCCTATTAAGGGGCCGATGCAAATATTAAATGTCATGGCATTTGCATCGGCCCCAAACAAAGGGCCGATGCAAATGGACCTTTTGCATCGCACTTTATAATGGCCGATGCAAATAGGTCGATGCAAATGGCCATTTTTCTACTAGTGCTGATTCCCGCAGGGCAGCTCGCCGAGCTGGCCTTGCATAGGCCAGCTCGTCGGGAGCTGGCCTCCAGCTCGCCCGAGCAGGCCTCTAAGGGCCTGCTCGGCGAGGTGGCATAACCAGCTCAGCGAGCTGGCCTCCAGGGGCCAGCTCGACCGAGCTGACATAGCCAGCTCATCGATCTAGCCCCAAAAAGGCCATTTCGATGAGCGGGATTGCCCAGAACTCGTTCCCGTTTTTGCCTGCACATGCACGGAAACTCCAAATTACATTAGTCCCGAGGCTAAATTGACCCGCCAATTACTTATTTCGAGTAAACACTCTGTTTGGTGCGACTTTTGGTGGATCAATTAGCTATAAAAGGTAATTGAATTTTAATGCACATGCTATTTTGGCCATATTTGCCAAAAACTTGATGCGCCTCCATTAAGAAGGCTCACTAAGGGATAAGTGTACCACGTCGTTATCAAGTAATAAAATCTGGACAAGTCCAGGTATCGAATCCACAGGATTTATTTACCACAAGTATCGAGCTACTTGGTCTCAGGTGTTATCTAGGCTGTGTGGGTTTTGAGTTTGTTTTGTTATGTTAATCTACTGCGAGTTGAATTATGCTACTCCTAACTAAGTTATACTGAGTCGACCTAAGTTATTCTACTCCTACTTAAGTTATTCTACTCCTAATTAAGTTAAACTACTCCTAGGTGATCTTTCACTATTGCAATTACCCGAAGGAACATGGTATGAACGATAATAATGAAGATAGATTATTAGGTCAATAGATTAAAAACCTAATCTAAGTCACTTGTATTCAAGACGATTAACCCTACTTAGCCTCCTGAAGTCTCTAGTGCATGATTCCCTTGTAAGGCCGAAACTAGGTCTAAGGCTCAGCAATTTGGGCTTAATCAACTAAGAGGTCGTCAATCTCCTAGGCTCTGACTAGGTCAGATTCTGCTCGCAATATGTACCAACAAAATTTTGGGGCTTTTAAATGAGTTAAACCAATTGAATAAAGCGTAAGACAAAGATTAAACAAATAATCATAGAACAAAATAAGAGCTAAAATATTATTAAAGGCGAAGAATATTGTCACAGGATACAATTAGCCTAGGATTCATAGACTGTATCAAAAGGTACAAACATGGTAAGATAAAAGGTGATAAGAAAATCCCTTTCAGGGAACCTGTCTACCCTACAGCCGGCTTCCTAGGTCTTAAAGATGGACCTTGAATAATCCTCAATGGATTGAGCTTCGGAGCTTGATGCAGCGAAAATAAACAGACTTTCGTTCTAAACACTTGCTCGCGCACGAACAAAGCTTAAAACCGTCAACTATCGTTGAATCGCGCACGACTAACGAAAATTGGAAGAAAGAGAATAAACTCTGAAATTATTATTAATCGATCACTGCCTTACATAAGGTGGAGGTCGAGCCTTTATATAGGCTGACAAAATAAAACCTAATCCGAAACCTAAAAGGAAAAGGAAAACAACAAAATAAGAAAAGTGCGCTAAAACACAAAAAGGCCGATTTGAGGCCCTAAACGGCCTCGGATGGCTAAAAAACACGTCCACCATTGGTCCATGGACCTATGGGTTTGATTCAATGGGCCGAATCCAACAAAATTAGGGTCCGAAATCGCTAAATTCCAACAACCCGTTTTATCTTCAAAATTTCAGTTTCGGGTCCGTTTTCTCCAAATAGTTTAAGGCCCGCTCCACTTCATCATTCTCCCCTGGGTGAACAGAATTCGCCCTCGAATTGTCATCATCAGAAGAATCGCCAGAAAACGGAATTAGGTGCTTCACATTAAAAACATCTGCGGTGCGAATATGACTAGGCAATTTCAACCGGTAAGCATTTGGGTTGATTTTCTCCACAATCTCCAAATGCCCTATCTTCTTAGCAGACAACTTGTTATAATCTCCCACGGAGTATCTTTCCTTAGTCAAAACAGCCCAAACAAAATCCCCAACTTCAAATTCTACGTGGCGGCGCTTCGTATCCGCATGTTTCTTGTAATTGCTTGCTGCCGTCACAAGATTATCATGAACTTGCTTATGTACTTCCACCAAGCTGTTCACAAAACTTTCTGCCTTCCCATGCACGCGTGTCTCATCTGGCAATGACACCAAATCCAGTGGGCTTCGAGGAACAACAGAATAAACCACAGCAAAAGGGCTGAAACCCGTACTGCGATTAACAGCATGGTTGTGTGCAAACTCAGCTTTGCTCAACACTACATCCCAAGTCTTAGCCTTATCACCAATCAAACAACGCAACAGATTGCCTAAGGACCGATTCACAACTTCAGTCTGCCCATCAGTTTGAGGATGGTAGGCACTACTAAAATTCAATTGCGTATTGACCATTTTCCACAAACTCCGCCAAAAGTGACTAACAAATCGAGTGTCCCGGTCAGACACAATGGATGCTGGCAAGCCGTGCAGCTTGTAAACCTCTCGGAAGAATAATTGAGCTACTTGAACAGCATCAGTTGTTTTTTTACAAGGAATAAAGTGTACCATTTTAGAAAAACGATCCACCACAACAAAAATAGAATCATTACCCCGTTGTGTACGCGGTAACCCCAACACGAAGTCCATACTGATGTCTGTCCACGGCTGTGTAGGAACAGGAAGTGGACGATACAATCCTGCATTAGTAGCTGTTCCCTTCGAAACTTGACACACGCGACACCTTTGTACCAATTTCTCCACTTCTTTCCTGATAGAAGGCCAGAAGTAATTGGCCTGAACCAACTGCAAGGTACGATCCCGGCCCACATGACCTTCTCCGTGCAGCTCTTCAATAATTTTTAACCGCCAACTACAATCAGGAACACACAACTGGTTGCCTTTGAACAGAAAACCATCTTGAAGGTGGTAACCTGTACGCTCTCCAGCTCGTACTTTTGCCAAAACACCAGCAAAATATGGGTCAGTATCATACAATTCAGCGAAAGAGTCGAATCCAAATACCTCAACCGACAATTTGCTGAGCAACCCTCTTCTCCTACTCAATGCATCTGCCATCTTGTTGGCAACCCCAGATTTATGTTTTAGAACAAAGGTGAACGGTTGCAGATACGCAACCCATCTCGCATGTCTGGCTGAAACTTTGTCTTGACTATGCAAATGCTTCAATGCTTCATGGTCAGTGAATAATACAAACTCCCGCTGGAACAAGTAATGCCGCCAATGCTTAATGGCCTGCACAACTGCGTAAAAGTCAACATCATAAGTACTGTACCGCAGTTTCGCTCCCGACAGCTTCTCACTGAAATACGCCACTGGCCTATTATTCTGGCTGAGTACAGCTCCAATTCCCATCTTGGAAGCATCAGAATGAAGCTCAAAAGGCTGCTGAAAATTAGGAAGGACAAGAATTGGGGCCGAAGTAAGGCGATCCTTGATAAGTTCAAAAGTTGATTCCGCCTCGTTGGTCCACACAAACTTCCCGCTCTGCTTCATACAATCAGTAATAGGAGCCATGATATTACTAAAATGAGGTATGAAACGCCGATAAAATGACGCTAGCCCATGAAAGCTTCGAACTTCAGTAATAGTATTAGGGCGGGGCCAGTGTCTGACAGCCTCAATTTTGGACCCATCTACCTGCAAACCCACATCTGAAACAACATAACTAAGAAACAGCACCCTGGTTGACATGAAAACACACTTTTTGACAGCAGCAATAAACTGCTCTCTTCTCAAAACAGTGAGAACCTCCCTCAAGATAGCCAAATGTTCAATGGGATTTTTACTGTAAATCAGAATGTCATCAAAATAAACGACAACACTAGTACCAATAAAAGGTCTCAAGACCTGGTTCATAACTCACATGAAAGTGCTAGGAGCATTTGACAATCCGAATGGCATCACCAGCCACTCATAAAGCCCTTCGCGTGTTTTGAAAGCTGTTTTCCACTCATCTCCATCCCGAATACGAATCTGATGGTACCCACTCTTCAAATCCAGCTTTGTAAACACAATAGCTCCACTCAACTGATCCAACAGGTCATCTAAGCGAGGGATAGGAAAACGGTACCTGATCGTGATTTTATTGATAGCTCTACTATCCACGCACATTCTCCAAGTGCCATCTTTTTTTGGAATCAATAGGGCTGGTACTGCACAAGGGCTCAAACTCTCTCTAATGTACCCCTTTGCTAGCAACTCCTCTACCTGTCTCCTCAACTCTTCATGCTCGCCCGGACTCATCCTGTAATGTGGACGGTTGGGTAATGCAGCCCCTGGCTCAAGATCAATCTGGTGTTGAATTTCCCGCATGGGTGGTAAACCATTGGGCAATTCTTCTAGGAACAGATCATGAAATTCTGACAGCAATGGCTTAACTTCGTCTGGGATCACCCCTTCTTGATCTGCTCGCTTACCCATCAACAAGTACACCACCTCAGTATCCCGAAGCTCTTCCTCCAGTTGTACCCGATTCACCAATAAGACGCTTCCGTTGGGCGCTGCTTTACTGACTTCCTCCTTCGTAGGTACCAACACAATTTTAGCACCATTGAAAACAAAACTGTAAGTATTGGCCCTACCATTGTGGAACGCGATCCGGTCAAACTGCCACGGTCTCCCCAATAGGAGATGGCACGCATCCATGGGTACCATATCACACCACGCCTCATCTTTATATCTAGTTCCCACAGAAAAAGATACCAAAACTCGTTTGGTCACAGTCAACTCACCTCCCTGCTTCAACCAGGCCAACTTGTATAGTGCAGGATGTTTCTCGGGTACTAGTTCCAACTTCTTAACTGCCTCTGTTGAGATGATATTCTCACAGCTTCCAGAATCAATAATAAACTTACACACCTTCCCCTTAATAGTGCAAGTGGACTGAAATATATTATTTCGTAGCCACCGTTCCTCCACAGCTCGGGGCGTGAAGCACGATCGCCTTACAACCAGCGAAGTCCCAACATCTCCTATCACGATCTCTTCATCTACAGGCTCCTCATCATCAAAGACAGGTTCTCCATCAATTTCTCGATAATGGACATTCTCCTCTCCTTCTGTATCAGCAAACATCACTCTCTTTCCTGCCTTTCGACAGCCAGCCTGTCTATGCCCAACCTCACTGCATGAGAAACACTTCATAGAGCTACTGCTGGGTGCACTTCTTCTGTTAGCACTAGGTGCCGCTGCTGTTGTAGGGGCTGAATTTTTAACAAATTCCCGTGTTCCTCCTACAGACTGCCCGAACCCGACAGACTGCCCGAACCCGCTAACACGCCTCTTTTCCAGTTGGACTGCCCTTTGGTGCGCGGCAGAAACCGACATGGAATCAAACATATTGACGGTTTCCCTTATCTGTTCTCGCAAACCACCAATATACCTGGCCACCAATTGATCTTCTGTCTTATGTACCTCGTTCCGTGCAATGAGCTGGTAAAAGTCGGTCGTATATTCATCAACTGAACGACTCCCTTGCCGCAGATTCTGCAACCTCTGGTACATAATACGCTGGTAATTGTATGGCAGGAACGTCGCCCGCAACTGCTTCTTCATCTTCTCCCAACTTGTAATTTTCGATTTGCCCAGTCGAACCCTAGTTTGCTTCAACTGCTGCCACCACGCCATCGCCCTATCTCTGAGCCGAGTAGCGACTACAGGCACCCTTTTCTTTTCAGGAACACCCTTAAACTCTAGGATTTCTTCCACAGTAGTCAACCAATCAAGGAACTCTTCAGGTTGAAGGGAACCTCGAAACTCAGGAATCTCCGTCCTCATTCCAGCCTCCCAACGCCTATCGTCTCCCACATTACGTGGTGGACGAGGCCTCCTGACTTCTTCATAATACTCCTCATCAGTCCCTTCTTCGTCAAAATCAGCAGCGAACGGATTCCTGTGCTGATGATGATACTGCGGATTAGGGTTTCGTTGTCCGTGAGTTGCGAACATGTCACCCAACCTCCGTGTCAGCTGATCCACGATGTCATCGAATCGCTGTTGGAATCGTTGCCCTATCGTTTGCTCAACCCGCTGTCCAATCCTTTGTTCTAGCTGTTGTTGATCCTCTCGCGCGTTAATCTCATCCACCACTCTTCTTTTGGGCGGCATGACGATAACGGTTTAGGCTCTGATACCAACTGATGCAGCGGAAATAAACAGACTTTCGTTCTAAACACTTGCTCGTGCACGAACAAATCTTAAAACCGTCAACTATCGTTGAATCGCGCACGACTAACGAAAATTGGAAGAAAGAGAATAAACTCTGAAATTCTTATTAATCGATCACTACCTTACATAAGGTGGAGGTCGAGCCTTTATATAGGCTGACAAAATAAAACCTAATCCGAAACCTAAAAGGAAAAGGAAAACAACAAAATAAGAAAAGTGCGCTAAAACACAAAAAGGCCGATTTGAGGCCCTAAACGACCTCGGATGGCTAAAAAACACGTCCACCATAGGTCTAAAGACCGATGGGTTTGATTCAATGGGCCGAATCCAACAAAATTAGGGTCCGAAATCGCTAAATTTCAACAACCCGTTTTATCTTCAAAATTTCAGTTTCGGGTCCGTTTTCTCCAAATAGTTTAAGGCCCGCTCCACTTCATCAGAGCTTCTTCAATGGAGGAGGTGGAGAGGATTCTTCAAGGGTGAAAAGCTAAGGTAATTTACAATAATGAAAGATGTCTAATTTACAATTGGAAATTTCTATTTATAGAAGTGGTTCGGGTCCTCTTTTTGACCTAATTTGTATCCTTTTACAGGTGGGAAGTCGTGGGGTCAATCGTGTCTTCGTGGGGCCGGGAATCAGTCTTTTGATTGATTCCCGCAGGGCAGCTCGCTGAGCTGGCCTACGAAGGCCAGCTCGACGCGAGTTGGCCATACCAGCTCGCCCGAGCAGGCCCCTAAGGGCTTGCTCGGCGAGCTGGCCTCCAGGGGTCAGCTCGGCCGAGCTAGCCTCCAGGGGTCAGCTCGGCCGAGCTAGCCTCCAGGGGTCAGCTCGGCAGAGCTGGCCCCTTAAGGGCTTGCTCGATAGGCTGGCAGTGCCAGCTCGCCGATCTAGCCCCAAAAAGGCCATTTCGATGAGCGGGATTGCCCAGAACTCCTTGCGCGACTGTTGGATGCCCCAAAATGCTCGTTCCTGTTTTAGCCTGCACATGCACGGAAACTCCAAATAACATTAGTCCCGATGCTAAATTGACTCGCCAATCGCTTATTTCTAGTAAACACTCCGTTTGGTGCGACTTTTGGCGGATCAAGTAGCTATAAAAGGTAATGGAATTTTAACGCACATGATATTTTGGCCATATTTGCCTAAAATAGCCAGAAAACGAGCCTAAACAACGAAAAGTAAATAAAACATTTCCAATTTATAACTAACTCACACAAAAGCATATAAATGCGAGAATTGCTCTCTTATTCATGAAATAACGTTAAAAACCGTCCTAAAATCGTACCCAAAGATAGGGTTTTTTTTGACCCCTATCATCCGCCGCCTGCTCCGGATTATAAACTGGTGCGCTAGATTCCGCCAGGTCCGGAATGGATTAAAGTGAAACCGATGGGTCTGCTGAAGGCGCGCCGGGTCCAACGGGTGCAGGGGGGATTTTTAGAAATGGGATAGGCTTTGCTCGAGGGTGTTTTGCTTTTCCGATACCAGACAGCTTTGCACACCTTGCAGAACTAAGAGCTGTTATTTTCGCCATTGAGATAGCTTGAGAGAAACAATGGTTTCATTTATGGATCGAATCAGATTCAAGCATGGTGGTTTACTTGCTCCGCCAACGCTCTTCGGTGGTGCCTTGGGAAATAAAGAACAGATAAATAAAGAACTGGTCTCAAGTGGGAAACCACTAGTATCGTAAAAATAGGCTAGGATATTAGGAAGTGGGTTGCAAATTATTGTATTTAATCCCCTGGGCTTTTCTAGAGAGGATATCTGAATTTTGAATTATAAACTTCTTATTGTGGTTTGTTCTTACCCGAAATAGAACTCAATTTCATTGATTGAAAATCATCTCCTGATTGGGACCTAACATTGGTATCAAAGCGAGGTTTTCATGGCGAGCAACAAAGAGAGAATAGAGAATTTAGAGAAAGAAATCGGTAGTCTTCATGACAGTTTGACCAAAATAGAATTGGGAATTGCAGACAAGATGACTAAGATTGAAGAAGCCATCAGCAAGATGTCAGGATCGTATGGGCCAAATGGGCCAAATCATACTGGTGAAGGTAGCAACAATTCCAAGCACTCTGAAAATCGACACGTGACGGGTCAGGAGGAAAACAAGAAGACTTTTAGAGGAGGAAAACCGATGTTTTCTTCACAACTAGCCAAACTCAAATTTCCTAGGTTTGTTGGGGAGGATCCGACTGTCTGGTGTACACGAGTCGAACAATTCTTTGACTACCAACTGACCACCGAGGCTCAAAAGGTATCATTAGCATCGTTTCACCTAGAGGGTAAAGCTAGTGAATGCTGGCAGTCTCTAAAAAGAACGTACAAAGAAGAGAGCATGGAGATATCATGGGCCATTTTTTTTGGAGGAGTTGTGGGCCAGGTTTGGTCCAACGAATTGTGAGGATTTTGATGAAGCTTTATCCAGGGTGAAGCAGATAGGGTCCTTGCACGAATACCAAAAAGAGTTTGAACGCCTCAAGAACCGAGTACAAGGATGGACTCAAAAGGCACTGATATAATTAATGGAATGGTTTTTGTGTTTTAAAGTTAGAGTTTGATGCAATGAAACTAATTTTGTTCTAAATTAGTAAATGAATATGTTGTTCTAGACATGTGCACCCAGTGATGTTCAATTTCCAATTCGAAATGATTATTTGGAGTTTATCATATTTGGAGTTTGCCCTCGAATTCCATTACTAGCCAACTAAGAGTAGTTTAAGCTTCCGTATAACTTCGTCGCCAGATTAAAGAAAATTAGGGATAAGATATGTTTTTTTCCTACCACTGGCTCCAACCTTTCTTAACTCTAGATTTCCACGGGTGGGACTCAATCAAGCTGTTCTTCTAGAAACAATGGGATACTGACAACACCAAAGAAATCTTATTTTTAGATTTAGTTTCAGACAAATCAATCTACTTAATCTTATAATTAATAAATTTTAATAACTTTTTTAATTGCAATATCCTTTCAAAAATCGAGCACAAACATAGTATGCATATCATGTGATTTTATTTTGTTTAATCCATTATTTTTCTCCATTAAGTACTTATAAGCCTAACTCCTTCCAAAGTCGTTGAAAAAAATAATGATTTTGTCCTTATCTTATAAAACAAGTTAATTTTGTCCATTCATATTTTTTTTGTGATTTTTATTTTGATAATAGAAAATTTGATTTAATTTTATCATTTTCAAAATAATTTCGAATAAAACGTTCCCACGGAATTTATTAGAAAATGATAAAATTGAACCAATATTTGACGGTAAGGATAAAAATTAAGTCATTTTATAAAATGAGATGGAGAATCCCAATAACCTGAAGATTAAAAGTGAGGTTTTCCTAAAAATAAATTTGATCCAAATTAAAATTAAATATAACTCGACAACACCACACGTAATCGATACTATCCTGATTAGGTTAATACGAGATTGATATGAAATTTTTTGGGTTGGACTACGGTTTAATCATTTTGACACTAAATCGAAATTGACACCACATGATCACAATACAAACTCAATAATTGCAACATGTGATATTTATGTTGTAAGTTTTTGTACATTTTTTTATTGGGATAAGGGTCAAATTTAACCATAACGCTTCAATCAAAGTGCATATTTAGCCACTAACATATAAAGATAGAAGTTATTAAATGAAATTGGACAAAAATAGGGGGTGTAATTTAAAACTTTAAAACTTTAGAGAGTAGGTGAGGTTTGACAGTAAGAGGGGATGACATCACCTATATAACTGGACTTACACCTTTGCTCTTCTCAATCGCCCAATAGCAATTAGGGTTACCCAATGTTCATAGATATCTCCTCTTTGAGATCTGAATAGCAGATAGCCCTTATATCAATTATGGACACGGTTAGGATTAGGGTTTATCTTCTCCAGAAAGTGGCGTAATCAAATCTATAGAAATCAATGGTTAGAATTAGGGTTAATCTTCTCTATCAAGTTAGCATTCAATAATGCTTTTAGGATCTCATCTCTAACTGCTCCTTGGCCGGATAAATTTCCAATGAGAATCAAGCTTAATTCGGTAGAAACCCTTCCTCAAGAAAGAAGGGAGGAGCATCAAGTGATGGTTATGAACCCTACAAAATCATCTTCCGGATTAATAACCTCCATACCTTTATCTGCTAAAATATTATTAGCAAAAAAGGGTTGTGTTTGTTTACAGGTGAATTGAGCAATTGTAACTTCTTTATGTATTTTTTTTTGTTGCTCACCAATCCATATGTATTTTGATCCTATCTTTTTTTGTTTTTTGCAGGAAACTATCTTGCTTAACAAATCAAATGACTGCTTACAATTCTGAAGATATAATGAGTTTTATGTTTTAATGGCAATTCTGAAGATATAATGAGTTTTGCCGCTACCCTATCTTATTATATGTGTTTACAAATGGTGTCTCATTATTAAACTTTCTTTAATTACTTGTTTACTATAGTTGTTTTTTTAAAATGATTATGCCAAAAGGTGAGAATTTGAGGATTGTAATTGTGATTTCAATAGATTTATTGTTAAATGTGTTTGCTTATGAGTGGCTTACATAAGCTGTCTGATGTGTTCTATGATGATATGATATGATTATTTGAAACCCTATATGTTTGTTTTAAACTGGATATGCTAATTTTTGTTATTAGATGTTGCTCTCTGGTGTGTTTTTCTATATAACCTAGCTATCTGATGTGTCAGGATGATATGATTACTTGAAATTGAAACCACAAGTTTGTTTATGCTTTTTTTGTTATGATAAGTTTTTTGATGCAAATCAAGATTGTTTGTTATATGATGAGACTATGCTGGTGATGCTTGATCTGAATATTATCTAAATTTCATCAGACAATTATCTTTGTTGTAATTTCATTCATTTAATAATAGATCTGAATATTTTTGTGACTTTGCTGCAAGAAGAAATTGATGTCATCCAGCTTTAATGTCCAATCACTATGTGCATTCACAAGGGTGATGGTTTTGACAAGTTGTTGTGGCAAGCATATGTTTCTGCTAATAAATTTTTTGCACATAGGGTTATAAAGGTTATTAATCTTGAAGATGCTTTTGTATGGGTTCATAACCATCACTCTATGGTCCTCCTTACATTTTTGAGGAAGTGTTCCTACGGAGTTGAGCTTGGTTTCTTCATAAGTAGTTCATTTTCCTCGTCTGAAATTTATCAAACTCTACAAGTTAGAGACGAGATTATTTAAGCATTGCTCAATGTATGCAATGAAACTAATTTTGTTCTAAATTAGTAAATGAATATGTTATTCTAGACATGTGCACCCAGTGATGTTCAATTTCCAATTCCAAATGATTATTTGGAGTTTCTCATATTTGGAGTTTGCCCTCGAATTCCATTATTAGCTAACTAAGAGTAGTTTAAGCTTTCCTATAACTTCGTCGCCAGATTAAAGAAAATTAGGGATAAGATATGTTTTTTTCCTGCCACTAGATCCACTCTTTCTTAACTCTAGATTTCCACGGGTTGGACTCAATCAAACTGTTCTTCTAGAAACAATGGGATACTGACAGCACCAAAGAAAACTTATTTTTAGATTTAGTTTCAGACAAATCAATCTACTTAATCTTATAATTAATAAATTTTAATAACTTTTTTAATTGCAATATCCTTTCAAAAACCGAGCACAAACATAGTATGCATATCATATGATTTTATTTTGTTTAATCTATTATTTTTCTCAATTAAGTACTTATAAGCCTAACTCCTTCCAAAGTCGTTGAAAAAAATAACGATTTTGTCCTTATCTTATAAAACAAGTTAATTTTGTCCATTCATAATTTTTTGTGATTTTTATTTTGATAATAGAAAATTTGATTTAATTTTATCATTTTTAAAATAATTTCGAATAAAACGTGTCCACAGAATTTATTAGAAAATGATAAAATTGAACCAATATTTTACGGCAAGGATAAAAATTAAGTCATTTTATAAAATGAGATGGAGAATCCCAATAACCTGAAGATTAAAAGTGAGGTTTTCCTAAAAATAAACTTGATCCAAATTAAAATTAAATATGACTCGACAACACCACACGTAATCGATACTATCCCGATTTGGTTAATACGAGATTGATATCAAATTTTTTGGGTTGGACTACGGTTTAATCATTTTGACACTAATTCAAAATTGACACGACATGATCACAATACAAACTCAATAATTGCAACATGTGATATTTATGTTGTAAGTTTTTGTACATTTTGTATTGGGATAAGGGTCAAATTTAACCATAACGCTTCAATCGAAGTGCATATTTAGCCCCTAACATATGAAGTGATGCAAATTAAATCCTAATTTTTTCAAGCAAGACCAATTTTAGCAAAACACTGTTGAAAATTTAAAAAGATTGGTTTACTGTTATTTAATTGTCACATTGTATCTTCCAAATAAGTTTGTCAATAAATCGAAGCAATTTTATATATTTTTTAATTGTTGTTTATAACTATATTAATAACACTGTAATATTTTACACAATTTGATAAAAAAAAGTTGTGATTAATTTATATGTAACAGATTTAGTTTTTAGCATTTTAGCAGAATTTTTACAATGTTTTTTAGTAATAAACTAATAATTTAAAGTGGTAGTAAAATACTAATAAAACATGTTTTTTCTAATTTTCGATAACGTAGGACTAAAATTGATCTTACTTGGAAATATTATACTTAAATTTGCACCATTTTGTACGTTAAGGTTAAATCAACACTACACTTAAAAATATTTGGGTTAAATTAAAGACTAATATTTGGCCCAAACTCTTGCAGTGAGAGACACCCTGTGTCACATGTAAAAAAATATAAAATAAATTATAGGTAAATACTTATGAACTTTTAAAAATTTAGAGAACAATTGAAGTTTTGAGGCTTTCGAATTTAATAATATAAAGATAGAAGTTATTAAATGCAATTGGACTAAAATAGGAGGTTATTAAAGATAATAAGACAAAAATAGAGGGTGTAATTTAGAACTTTAAAACTTTAAGGAGTAGGTGAGGTTTGAGAGTAAGGGATGACCTCACCTATATAACTGGACTTACACCTTTGCTCTTCTCAATCGTGGAATAGCAATTAGGGTTACCCAATGTTCATAGATATCTCATCTTTGAGATCTGAATAGCATATCGCCCTTATATCAATTATGGACATGGTTAGGATTAGGGTTTATCTTCTCCAGAAAGTAGCGTAATCAAATCTATAGAAATCAATGGTTAGAATTAGGGTTTATCTTCTCTATGAAGTTAGCATTCAACAATGCTTTTAGGATCTCATCTCTAACTACTCGTTCATCGGGTAAATTTCCAATGAGAATCAAGCTTAATTTGGTAGAAACCCTTCCTCAAGAAAGAAGGGAGGAGCATCAAGTGATGGTTATGAACCCTACAAAATCATCTTCCTGATTAATAACCTCCATAACTTTATCTGCTAAAATATTATTAGCAAAAAAGGGTTGTGTTTGTTTACAGGTGAATTGAGCAATTGTAACTTCTTTATGTGTTTTTGTTTTTTGTTGCTCACCAATCCATATGTATTTTGAACCTGTCTTTTTTTCTTTTTTTGCAGGAAACTATCTTGCTTAACAAATCAAATTACTGCTTACAATTGTTTATGGTAAATCTTTGCACTTTTTCTTTGTTGGGTTTTATGTTTTAATGACAATTCTGAAGATATAATGAGTTTTGCCGCTACCCTATCTTATTATATGTGTTTACAAATGGTGTATCATTATTAATCTTTCTTTAATTACTTGTTTACTATAGTGGTTTTTTTAAAATGATTATGCCAAAAGGTGAGAATTTGAGGATTGTAATTGTGATTTCAATAGATCTATTGTTAAATGTGTTTGCTTATACGTGGCTTACATAAGCTATCTGATGTGTTCTATGATGATATGATATGATTATTTAAAACCCTATGTGTTTGTTTTAAACTGGATATGCTAATTTTTGTTATTAGATGTTGCTCTTTGGTGTGTTTTTCTATATAACCTAGCTATTTGATGTGTCAGTATGATATGATTACTTGAAATTGAAACCACAAGTTTGTTTATGCTTTTTTTGTTATGATAAGTTTTTTTATACAAATCAAGATTGTTTGGTATATGATGAGACTATGCTGGTGATGCTTGATTTGAATATTATCTAAATTTCATCAGACAATTATCTTTGTTGTAATTTCATTCATTTCCATTGCGGCTTTGGGAGTAACCATTTTTAGCTTAATTTGCAATGGAGAAAATTGCAGAATCCAAATCAGTGTTTGTTCATTTAGTAAAATATTAGCAATTGTTCATTTTAGTTTGGCAATGCTAGATATTTCTCTCAAAATACTAATTTGTTGTTTGTAACAAATGATCACGAAGTTGTTGGGGTCTGATTTTCTGAAATAGTATTATTGTTTTGCTTCAATTTAGTTGCCTACTTTTAGGCCGATTGATTCAGCTCATGTACTTTTTATGCTTCTCCGGTATTCTTGTTTGGTATTTTCTGGTAATAATTCATTGCATTTGTAATGACTATATTATATGGGTATTTTAATTGTTTGATCAACACCGAATGAATTTAAATCCATTGAACATCTTAATCTATTTCCATTGTGTCCAAGTAAAGAGAGTGAATTATGAGATGAGCATTTTTGAGGATTATATATGTGTTATGTTGCACTGAAACTGAATTTGAAACAAAATGCTGAAAAGCTAAGGAAGAAGAGTTCAACATAGTATATAAAAATGTAACTTGCTGGAAAAAAAAATGTCTCCGTCTGTACAGGAAATGGAAGGATGATTTGAGCCATGTTAGGAATTCAATTCTTACATGGCTTTTTAGATGCTTAATTAATTCTGATTTAGGAAAACTTATGCGCAATAATCAGTGATTCATCAGAGAAAGAGAAAGGAATTCTTGTTAGAATATTTTAGATTCCATTGAGACAAGATGAAGATAATAATGAATTAATTAATTATAAAACAGATGAAGAAATTAATTCTGTTTTTATGGTTGTTTCATCTTTGATCT
This sequence comes from Euphorbia lathyris, assembly GCF_963576675.1. Taxonomy (NCBI): domain Eukaryota; kingdom Viridiplantae; phylum Streptophyta; class Magnoliopsida; order Malpighiales; family Euphorbiaceae; genus Euphorbia; species Euphorbia lathyris. The sequence continues at coordinate 3,371,787 of NC_088915.1, read as the reverse complement.
ATATGTTATAGCCCTGAACTGGAGACCTTTTTTGGTTAATTTGAAAAAGTTTGAGACTGATGTTGGTTGAAGTTGATGTTGAGATTTTTTTGGTATTTAATTCAAAGTTTGTTTTTTGAATTAGTCTATTTTACTAGGTCTTTAACTTATTAGTGGGATAAATAATAGGGATTTTATTGTTCCTTAAAAATCTGTTTTATTTATTGCATTGTAAGCCTATAAAAAGGAACAAGTCTGTATCTTTCATTTTGTGCAGAACTTTGACAAAATTGAATAAAATTGTTAGCACTATTTTCTTATTTTCTTCTCAAAAATCCCAACAATTGGTATCAGAGCCTTAGTGATCTTCAAGGATCTGTGAGTTTTTTTTCTTTTTTTTGAAAGAAAACCCAACCATGGCTTCCAATCACCAATCAATTCTTTCTCCTCCAATTTTTAATGGCGAAAATTATCAAATTTGGGCTGTCAAAATGAAAGCTCATCTGAGAGGATTGGGTTTATGGCAGTGGGTTGAATCTGAGAGGGAAATTCCACCCATTGGAAACAATCCAACACTAAATCAAATCAAAGCTCATGAAGATGAATTAACAAAGGCTCCAAGAGCTTTATCAATAATTCATGCTACTGAATCAATTTTCACAAGAATCATGATTTGTGAAACAAGAAAAGAGGCTTGGGATAAGTTAAAAGAACACAGAGGATGCAGGTCTTGAATCTCAAAAGGGATTTCGAGACTCTTAGTATGAAAGAAAAAGAGTCATTCATAAGTATTATGACAAATTGATGGCGGTGGTGAACAAGATTTGGCTGATAGGAGAAGATCTACCAGACAGTAGAATTGTAGAAAAATTATTTGTGAGCTTGTCTGAAAGATTTGAGCCAAAACTGTCATCTCTTGAAGATTCAAGAGACATAAGTAAATTATCTTTATCCGAATTAATTAATTCTGCGCTCAAGAACAAAGAAGGTCAATGAGAAATGGAGAAAATGAAAAAGTGGTTGAAGAAGCTTTTTTTGCCAAAATTTCAAAAGGAAAAATGAAAATTCCTCAATGTGGTCATTGTGAAAAACATGGCCATGAAGAAAAAGACTGCTGGCACAAGGGTAAGCTTCAGTGTTTCAAATGCAAGAAATTTGGGCATATTCGAAGGAATTGCAGAAATAATAAAACAGAAGAACATGCCAATTTGGCATATGATTTTGATGAAGAATTAGCATTTTAATATTGGAGAGAAGTGCTCCAATAATTGAAGATGGGTGAGAAGTGCACCCCAGAAGCGGTGAGAAGTGCACCGAGAAGCAATTTGCGGGGAGAAGTGCTCCGATTAAAAGACGATGATGGGAAGTACATCATATGTAAAAAAAAAACTTCGAATCAGGAGGGAATGTTGAGATTTTTTTGGTATTTAATTCAAAGTTTATTTTTTGAATTAGTCTAGTTTACTAGGTCTTTAACTTATTAGTGGGATAAATAATAGGGATTTTATTGTTCCTTAAAAATCAGTTTTATTTATTGCATTGTAAGCCTATAAAAAGGAACAAGTCTGTATCTTTCATTTTGTGCAGAACTTTGACAAAATTGAATAAAATTGTTAGCACCATTTTCTTATTTCTTCTGTATTCTTCTCAAAAATCCCAACAGTTGATATGTTCCCGTACATGATGAAATCTAACTCGGTTGAGGGCATTTCTTAAAAGCAAATGCCTTTATATGGATGTCTTAGATTATCCATTTGTTTTATTATAATTAAAACCGTATCCTTCTTTTAGATCGTGATCCTTGTTTTTGTATCCTGTCTGTAGTTAATGGAAATCCAAAGCAAGGAGATTCAGATGGCGATGATTGCTCAAAGATTTTTTTCTAAAAAAGATGGATGCAGCAATGGAGATTCAGATGCTCCATCATCTGGTTGCTGCAAGAAGAAATTGATGTCATCCAGCTTTAATGTCCAATCACTATGTGCCTTGACAAGGATGATGGCTTTGACAAGTTGTTGTGGCAAGCATATGTTTCTTCTAATAAATTTTTTGCACATAGGGTTATGAAGGTTATTAATCTTGAAGATGATTTTGTATGGGTTCATGACCATCACTCTATGGTCCTCCTTACATTTTTGAGGAAGTGTTCCTACCGAGTTAAGCTTGGTTTCTTCATTCCTAGTTCATATTCCTCGTCGGAAATTTATCAAACTCTACAAGTTAGAGAGGAGATTATGTAAGCATTGCTCATTGCTTTGATATAATTAGTGGAATGGTTTTTGTGTTTTAAAGTTAGAGTTTGATGCAATGAAACTAATTTTGTTCTAAATTAGTAAATGAATATGTGTTCTAGACATGTGCACCCAGTGATGTTCAATTTCCAATTCCAAATGATTATTTGGAGTTTCTCATATTTGGATTTGCCCTCGAATTCCATTACTAGACAACTAAGAGTAGTTTAAGCTTCCGTATAACTTCGTTGCCAGATTAAAGAAAATTAGGGATAAGATATGTTTTTTTCCTGCCACTGGCTCCACCCTTTCTTAACTCTAGCTTTCCACGGGTGGGACTCAATCAAACTGTTCTTCTAGAAACAATGGGATACTGACAACACCAAAGAAAACTTATTTTTAGATTTAGTTTCAGACAAATCAATCTACTTAATCTTATAATTAATAAATTTTAATAACTTTTTTAATTGCAATATCCTTTCAAAAACCGAGCAAAACATAGTATGCATATTATGTGATTTTATTTTGTTTAATCCATTATTTTTCTCAATTAAGTACTTATAAGCCTAACTCGTTACAAAGTCGTTGAAAAAAATAATGATTTTGTCCTTATCTTATAAAACAAGTTAATTTTGTCCATTCATAAATTTTTTGTGATTTTTATTTTGATAATAGAAAATTTGATTTAATTTTATCATTTTCAAAATAATTTCGAATAAAACGTGTCCACGAAATTTATTAGAAAATGATAAAATTGAACCAATATTTTACCGCAAGGATAAAAATTAAGTCATTTTATAAAATGAGAAGGAGAATCCCAATAACCTGAAGATTAAAAGTGAGATTTTCCTAAAAATAAATTTGATCCAAATTAAAATTATATATGACTCGACAACACCACACCTAATCGATACTATCCCGATTAGGTTAATACAAGATTGATATCAAATTTTTTGGGTTGGACTACGGTTTAATCATTTCGACACTAATTCGAAATTGACACGACATGATCACAATACAAACTCAATAATTGCAACATGTGATATTTATGTTGTTAGTTTTTGTACATTTTTTTATTGGGATAAGGGTCAAATTTAACCATAACGCTTCAATCAAAGTGCATATTTAGCCCCTAACATATGAAGTGATGCAAATTAAATCCTAATTTTTTCAAGCAAGACCAATTTTAGCCAAGCGCTGTTGAAAATTTAAAAAGATTGGTTTACTGTTATTTAATTGTCACATCATATCTTCCAAATAAGTTTGTCAATAAATCGAAGCTGTCTCATATATTTTTTAATTGTTGTTTATAACTATATTAATAACACTGTAATATTTTACACAATTTGATAAAAAAAATTGTGATTAATTTATATGTATCGGATTTAGTTTTTATCATTTTAGCAGAATTTTTACAATGTTTTTTAGTAATAAACTAATAACCTAAAGTGGTAGTAAAATACTAATAAAACATGTTTTTCTAATTTTCGATAACGTAGGAATAAAATTGATCTTACTTGGAAATATTAAATTTGCACCATTTTGTACGTTAAGGTTAAATCAACACTACACTTAAAAATATCAGGGTTAAATTAAAGACTAATATTTGTCCCAAACTCTTGCAGTGAGATACACCATGTGTCACATGTAAAAAAATAAAATAAATTATAGGTAAATACTTATGAACTTTTAAAAATTTAGAGAACCATTGAAGTTTTGAGGCTTTCGAATTTAATTATATAAAGATAGAAGTTATTAAATGCAATTGGACAAAAATAGGAGGTTATTAAAGATAATTAGACAAAAATAAAGGGTGTAATTTAGAACTTTAAAACTTTAGTGAGTATGTGAGGTTTGAAAGTAAGGGATGACATCATCTATATAACTGGACTTACACCATTGCTCTTCTCAATGGCCGAATAGAAATTAGGGTTACCCAATGTTCATAGGTATCTCCTCTTTGAGATCTGAATAGCAGATAACCCTTATATCTTCTCCAGAAAGTGGCGTAATCAAATCTATAGAAATCAATGGTTAGAATTAGGGTTTATCTTCTCTATCAAGTTAGCATTCAATAATGCTTTTAGGATCTCATCTCTAACTGCTCGTTCATGAGAATCAAGCTTAATTCGGTAGAAACCCTTCCTCAAGAAAGAAGGGAGGAGCATCAAGTGATGGTTATGAACCCTACAAAATCATCTTCCGGATTAATAACCTCCATAACTATATATGCTAAAATATTATTAGCAAAAAAGGGTTGTGTTTGTTTACAGGTGAATTGAGCAATTGTAACTTCTTTATGTGTTTTTGTTTTTTGTTGCTCACTAATCCATATGTATTTTGATCATGTCTTTTTTTTTGCAGGAAACTATCTTGCTTAACAAATCAAATTACTGCTTACAATTGTTTATGGTAAATCTTTGCACTTTTTCTTTGTTGGGTTTTATGTTTTAATGGCAATTCTGAAGATATAATGAGTTTTGCTTATGAGTGGCTTACATAAGCTATCTGATGTGTTCTATGATGATATGATTATTTGAAACCCTACAAGTTTGTCTTAAACTTGATATGCTAATTTTTTTTATTAGATGTTTCTCTCTGGTGTGTTTGTTTATGAGTGCATTATATAACCTATCTAATGTGTTAGGGTGATATGATTACTTGAAATTGAAACCACAAGTTTGTTTATGCTTCTTTTGTTATGATATGTTTTTTTGACACAAATCAAGCTTGTTTGTTATTTCTTATGATGAAACTAAGCTTGTGACACTTGATCTGAATGTGAGAAAATGGCTTTGTTTTTAAGAAAATGAATTTGATTGGTGGGGGTGTATTTGTTATTAGGGACTTTGCTCTTAAGAGCTCTTTTCCTATCCCACATGGAAAACTTACCAATAGTTGAAAGAGTATATATAGAGTTGGGTCTCACAAGCCTTTAAATTTTGTTTAGTAGGTTTTGGCAAATACACCACATCCATACATTGCAATTTTAGGAGTAACAATTTTTAGCTTAATAAAGCATTAGCAATTGTTCATTTTAGTTTGGCAATGATCAGGAAGTTGTTGGTGTCTGATTTCTGAAATGGTATTATTATTTTTCTTCAATTCAGTTGCCTACTTTTAGGCAGATTGATTCAACTCATGCACTTTTTATGCTTCTTCTTTATTCTTGTTTGATATTTTCTGGTAATAATTAATTTCATTTGTAATGACTATATTATACGTTTTTTTAATTGTTTGATCATCACCAATAAATTATCTACCAATAAAATTATGAGACGATTTTACTCTCTTATTCTTGTTTGATTGCCTTTAAGCTCCCCCGCACTTTCAAAAGTTCTAAATGGTCTCTTATTCTTGTTTGATTGCATTCAATAACCCCTTATTTCTGAATAGAATCTTTTGGATGTAAAAAGTTAGATACATGCTCGGGCACATGTAAAAAAAAAACTTCAAATATATAAATAATTATGAACTCTTGTGATTTCATGGGGATAGTTGAAGTTTTTGAGATTATACAATTGGACAAATATAAAGGTTATTGAATGGCATTGGATAAGAATATAATGTTATTGAATGTAATTAGATAAGAATAGAGTGTAATTTAGCACTTTTAAAAATTTAGAGGGTTGTTGGAATGTATGAAACTTATTATTTGATACTGATTAAATATCTCACACAAATGGTCTCGCCTATATAACTTTACTTACTTCACAACTTTGGTTTTGTCCGTCCCTCTCTTCTCTTCTCTGTAAATGTGTGTGCATTCTAATGATACCTCCCCCGATAGATCTCAAATCTGGAAAGTTGTTGTGATCTCAAATCTATGAAAACCAATTAAATGAGCATTCAACAATGCCTTCATGAACCCTGCAAAATCATCTTGACTATTAATAAACTCCATGACTTTATCTGCTAAAATATTATTAGCACAAAGCACTATATTTGAATTGGCCAATTCCAAGTTATTTTTGACTTTTTGTTGGCATTTACTATTTGTTGCTCATTGGATTTTGATTCTATAATGAATTGTTTTTTTTTTACAGGAAATATTTTGTTTCCGAGCAACTAGTTAAAAGCTATTGAATTTTAGAAGCATAATTCTTTCTGGTAAATCTTTAGACTTTTCATCTGTTGAATTTTAGGGTTCAATGAGAATTGTGAAGATTATACACCTAATCTATGCTATTGGGAAATATGCTTATCTAATATTAGTTGAATGCTAGGAACAACATCACTATATTCCATGAATTACTGGTAATGAGGTTTGGGGCTTACTAATTGTTTTCTAACTGTCAAAAAAGATTCTCTGTAATTATAAATATAATCATAATTTTTGTGGAATAGTAATAGTCTTCCAATTCAATTGAATTTCTAGTTTGAAAACTTTATTTGTTTATAACCAATTATAATTCAATTTAATTAATTGTCATAGTAAAATTCAATTAATTATTTTGTAAGTGTAAAAAGAAGACTATAATTAAAATGCATAGTCCGTTGGTTCTGGCTGGTCAGGAAAAGATTCACATAGGGACTAATGTTATTTGGAAATTACTTTCTATATGAGCTAGCAGGCGGGCTTTCCAGTGGTAGTTCTGAGAGTCTTATACTCCATCGTTCCACAATACATGTCTTTCTAGAGAATTTTTTTTTGTTCCACAATACATGATATTTTGCTTCAATTTATGCACATTAATTTGCTTTGACCAAATATACCCATATTTTAGTTGACTTTTTGCCTTGGGAATAGATAAAGTTACTAGTAGATGCAATTAATATAAGGGTAACAAAGTCTTTCACTTAAAAGTAATTGCATTTCTTAATTAGTGTGCATTAACCTTAAAAGGCATGTATTTTGGAACAGAGGGAGTACTTGTCATAGAAGCTTCACAAACTCCTTTTATTAGTTCAGGGATGCACAGATAGTCACAAGTCTTCGAAATAGGTACATTGTAAGTATCAATCCATGAAAAACAATAATATAAAGAAGTGATTATAGTTCATGTTCGGATGTGAAAACCACTGGTACCAAAGAAAATGACACTTTCTTAATGCATATTTATAAATAGGAAACATCTAGCAGATAAATACCTATAACTTGAGCAAGCATGTGAGAGTTTTTCTGGAGGTAGTCAAAGGGTCAGATTTGAATCTTACAATACTTCCTCTATCTTTTCTTCAAATTTTCTGAATCCTCAGAAGCTCCTGAACTAAACTCTTTTTCAAATAGATAAGTTTAATATTATCAGGAATAATGACAGCTTGATAGCAAATTCAATTTTGACTGTTGTTCGCTATTTGAAATTAATTGCATTAGTGTTAATGAATATCTCCTTGGCTTTGTTCTTTATTTGTTCAGAAAACTAGCAACAAATAAAGAACAAAGGCAAGAAGATACACATTAACACTAATGCAATTAATTTCAAACAGCCAACAACAGCCAAAATTGAATTTGCTACCAATCTGTCATATTCCTGATAATATTAAACTTATCTGTTCGAAAAAGAGTTTAGTTCAGGAGCTTCTCCGGGATTCATAAACATTTGAAGAAAAGATAGTAGGAAGTACCGTAAGAGTCAAATCTGACCCTTATGACTACCTCCAGAAAAACTCTCACATGCTTGTTCAAGTTATAGTTTTTTTTATTTGCCGGCTGTTTAATATTTATAAATATGCATTAACAAAGTGTCATTTTCTTTGGTACTAGTGGTTTTCACATCCGAACCTGAACTATAATCACTTCTTTATATTACTGTTTTTCCTGGACGTTGGGATAATCACATCCAAATGCAACAAGTCTTGGAAAAAGTTGGGATGTCCTATCATGCGAAAGAGCAGGCTTATCAAAACTCGAGTATCCAACAACAAATGTTTCTTAGCGAGTTCGATCATCAGAATAACATGGCTCATAATTTGCACAAGGCGAAGATGGAGGAGCAACAAAGAAGACATATGGAGACTTCTAGGCTCAAACACGAACTATACATGACGAGAAATCTCTTAGATGGCTATGAAAAAGCTTTGAATGAGACAACTAAAGAATTCACCGAGTATAGAAAGAAATGCCCTTTGCATGAAGAACCAATTTACATGGATACAGGGTCTGGTGGTCCTGTTTTGAGCACGAGTGAACCGGAGAAGTTGCCTTTTAAAGAAGAGATGACACAATGTCACAATGTGCTCCAGCTGAAGAACAAGATATGACAGAATGTACTCCATCCGAAAAACAAGTTACTGAACAATCTATTTAACTGATACAACTTTATGTTTTAAGTGAAATTTGCTGGAAATTTCTTAACTTTGTTTTAAACATTGTTGCTATGCTAATTTTTGTTATTAGACGTTTCTATCATAATTAGTTTGTCTATGATATAACTATGCATGCGATGCTTGAAAGGTAACTTGATTTGTAACTATATGAGATGTTTTTAATTTAAATTCTTTGATCCATCACTGATAAAGATAGTCAATTTAATTCCATTTGACATCTTAATGTATTTCCAATGTTTCCAAGTAAAGAGAGTGAATTTATAGATGAGCATTTCTGAAATTGCATTCTTTTAAGGGCATATATGAAGATTCACTGAAGGGAACACTGAATTTATAGATGTTTGATTTTAGAAATTGCATTCTTTTAAGGGCATATGTGAAGATTCACTGAAGGGAACACTATCTGTTTGCATAACGGTACCAATATATTTTTTACTAGGAAGAACCATCATATGTTTAACTGTACATGGAGCACTGTTTGTATAACTGTATACTTATTTACCCTATTAGTACAAAAGCAATCCAATATATTAGCTACCCGCAACATTGTAAAAATAACTGAACCAAACTTACCAAGAGTTTAATCAGCTTAGTACTGTTCTCCTTCAAGTATAGTATTCTAATGGAATCTAATGTATTATTCCTATGGTCGCATGGCATTTGATAATATGAACATAAAAAAGGTGACTTTACATTTGTGCATACACATTGTTTCAGCCTAATACATTTGTTGCCTCTTTATTTGGCTCAAAACCTTAACTGCTCCCACATTTGTTGCCTCTTTATTTGTTGCCCTTTGCCTCAATTTTTAAAAGTTCCTAATGACCCACATTCATATCTAATTTTATCCAATGCCCTCTATTATTGTTAGAGAAGTAACTAAAAACATTAGTATAATTTTTTGTTGTATAAATGAGAAAGTTGAGTTACAAGATTATATGTTTATATTATTATAACTTTAACCCAAACATTTTAAGAAAAATGCACATATAGCATTTCCAAGTAAGATCAATTTTAGCTCTACCTTATTGAAAATTAGAAAAAACTGAATTAACTAGTATTTGTCAATCACTTAAAATCTTCCAAATATCATCTAATGCAATGATATAAACCTTTTCCTAAAAAAATGAAAAATACCGTGTAACTTTAAAATTTGGGGAAAAAAAAATAATCATAAAATATAACAATATTATTATCTAAAATTTGCCATGACCCTTTTAGATGTAAAATTGCTAATTAAAATTTATATTCGATGTTAATTTTTATTTATTTTTAACAGATAATACAACTAATCAATAAAATATTATTCATATATGAAAAAATTATTATATATATGCACCTATTTTTTGGCGCACCTAGGCGGCCGCTCTATCAATTCTTTAATCTTTACATTTGTTTTTGTAAATGAAAGTCTAAAATTGCCTCTAGTTATATACATAAAAAAATTTATCTTTTAGTTTCAAATTTAATCTAATTAATTTTAAAGAATTTTTGGAACTACATATACACCGAAATTAATATACTTGAAAAAATGTATTATTAATTTTTTCAAATTATAATTATTTTTTAATATAATACCTTTAAACCAATATTAAATATTATTATAAATTTTTTAACATCATATTTTTTTTCTTCATTCATAAAATTTATTTATGTGTTTTTGTTTTTTTTTGTTGCTAACAAACCCACATGGATTTTGATTTTGTCTTAAATTTTTTTGTAGGCACCTATTTTTCTTAACCAATCCAGTTAGCCTTATGGTAAATCTTTGCAATTTTGCTTTGTTGGGTTTTATGTTTTAATGGAAATTCTGAAAACACTGTAATGATTCTTCAAACACTAGCATATTACGTTGTCCTAAGAACTGAATAAATAGAAACAACCTTCAAATTCAGAGATAGCCATGGATTAGACAAGATGATTAAAAAGTGGGCAATATTGATACATTAACTCTAAACTGAAGTACAACCAAAGCATGTAATCTCAACTACTTGGAATATTTATACCTTTGTTCATTCTAAGTGTCTTTATTATTTTGGCAACCTCATCAACATTTGCACATCTTACATTCCCAATATAGTGAATCCATTGTATTTGGTGTTTTTTCTCTTTACCTTCCATTTGATTCTGCCTCTTTTTCCAATGCAGTGCAGTCCCTTCATCTAGCTGTTGCTACTACTGCTTTGAATTACTCTGTTTCTGCTGCTGATGTAAAAATTACTCATGGAGGTGTTCTTTCGCCCAATAGGACAGAGAAATCTATCCAGGATCATTTTTCCAAACAATGGTTGTTCATTTTCTGGCATTTTTTTTTTGCATCTTAACATCAACAACACCCACACCAATTAACTCAGTGAAAAGAGTTGTAACTTCCTTCGTCACTGGAAAACCTCTTGAAAACGCCAAGAACATAGTCTGGTCATCTTCAGAGACGTTTTTGCAAGGATCCCAGTCCCATAATTCACGTGCACCCAAGTCAAAATCCACAGCTCTTGGGACAATGCTCATACTCCCGAACACTCGATGAGGAAAACTGGGAATTACTAGCGCTTCGCTTGAGCTTGACGATCCTAGAACATGTCGCAATATGTCAGTGAAAACTTTTTATGGCGGAACATTTGTAAAGAAACTTCTTTCTCCACTATCCTTGCAGTGAGAGAGATTTATGCTGACATTTCTAAAGGTAATGTGTTTGCATCAAGACTTTTCAGACATAAAACAGCCTCATCTGCAATGGCATTGAGCAAAATATCCTAGAGGGGGATGGGGTTCATAACAATACCCAAGAGTGTTCTAGATATTAAGTACTCTGTTGCTGCTGCTTCTCTAAACAAATTGATCAATATTAATTTTTAGGTACAGCACCATGGTTTTGTAGGATCAATCAACCAAAAATGCATCTAAACAACACAAGATCTCTAGAATGATTTTCTTTAAATAATGCATATTTAAAGAAGAAATTAGTAATTTAAACATAAACTTACTTGCAGTCTCATATCATCCTCGCTGTTAGAAGAGATTGTTTTCGCCGGCAACATTCAGCAATCACTGATAAAATATCCTTTTTTTTGTTCTTGAGAAAGCCTGAAAGATCTTTGCTGTTCTCATGTTTCTTCACCATTGTTTTTCCTGCACATAGTTAAGGTTTTTCAGATTTTTGTGAATCTTTTCCGTTCTTAACAACCCTAGCTATCTATAAAATAATGATTCTTTTTACCTCTTTGATGTTGATTTCGATTTGATTTTATTTGTTGCCTGCCAGATCTGTTGAGCCGCTTTTTGTGGAACGTAAACCCTAATCCACAGCACATAAGATTGGAGATATCAATGTCTAATGCACAACCACATTTACAACATGCATTTATGTAGGTCAGGCCATTTGTATGGGATATTGAATTCATATCAAATAATAGGCATCATACATAAAACAACCTAATTACCCTCTATTCTAATCTAATTACATTAAATAACCTTATAATCTTATACAATTACATTCAATAATCCATATTATTGTTCAATTATATTTAATAATCTCAAAAATCTCATGAACTTTCAAAAGTTCATAATTATTTATATATTTGGCGTGTCTTTCACTTTCTACACCCAAAATATTATCTAAAAAATTCTAACAAGAATTCCTTTCTCTTTCTTCGATGAATCACTAATTATTGTGTATAAGTTTTCCTTAATCGGAATTAATTAAGTATCTAAAAAGCCAGTCAATGTAAGAATTGAATTCCTAATATGGCTCAAATCATCCTTCCATTTCCGGTACAAACGGAGACATTTTTCTTTTCTAGCAAGTTACATTTTTATATACTCCGTTGAACTCTTCTTCCGTAGATTTTCCGCATTCGGTTTCCGTGCAACATAGCACATATATATTCCTCAAAAATACTAATCTCTAAATTCCATCTCTTTACTTGGAAACAATGGAAATAGATTAAGATCTTCAATGGAATTAAATTCATTCGGTGTTGATCAAACAATTAAAAAAGCTGATAATATAGTCATTACAAATGCAATGAATGATTACCCGAAAGTACCAAACCATAATACAGAAGAAGCTTAAAAAAGTACATCGGTTGAATCAATCCGCCTAAAAGTAGGCAACTGAATTGAAGCAAAACAATAATACCAATTGAGAAAATCAGGCACCAACAATTTCCTGATCATTTGTTACAAACAACAAATTAGTATTTTGAGAGAAACATCTAGCATTGTCAAACTAAAATGAACAATAGCTAATGCTTTACTAAATGAACAAACACAGATTTGGACTCTGCAATTTTCTCCATTGCAAATTAAGCTAAAAATAGTTACTCCCAAAGCCGCAATCTCAACTAGTTGAAAATGCAGGAAATTATAGCAAAAATAATTGTCTGCTGAAATTTACATAATATTCAGATCAAGCATTAGCAGCATAGTTTCATCATAGCAAATAACAAACAATCTTGATTTGTATAAAAAAACTTATCATAACACAAGAAGCAGAAACAAACTTGCGGTTTCAATTTCAAGTAATCATATCATCCTCACACATTAGATAGGTTATATAAACAAACACACTAGAGAGCAACATCTGATAACAAAAATGAGCATATCAAGTTTAAAACAAACTTATAGAACACATGAGACAACTTATGTAAGGCACTCACAAACAAACAAATTTGACAATAAATCTATTGAAATCACAATTACAATCCTAAAATTCTCACCTTTTGGCATAATCATTTTTTAAAAACCACTATAGAAAACAAGTAATTAAAGAAAAATTAATAATGATAGATCATTTGTAAACACATATAATAAGCTAGAGTAGTTGAAAAACTCATTATATCTTCAGAATTGCTATTAAAACATGAAACCCAACAAAGAAAAAGTGCAAAGATTTACAATGAAGCAGTAATTTGATTTGTTAATAGTTTCCTGCAAAAAAAATTTATTAAGATAGGATCAAAATACTGACCATCACTTGATGCTCCTCCCTTCTTTCTTGAGGAAGGGTTTTTATAGAATTAAGCTTGATTCTCTTTGGAAATTTACTCGATGACAGAGCAGTTAGAGATCAGATCCTAAAAGCATTGATGAATGCTAACTTTCTAGAGAAGATAAACCCTAATCCTAAGTATTGATTTCTATAGAATTGATTATGCCACTTTCTGGAGAAGATAAACCCTAATCCTAACTGTATCCATGATTGATATATGGGCTATCTACTATTCAGATCTCACACAGGAGATATCTATGAACATTGGGTAACAGTAATTGTTATTCCGCGATTGAGAAGAGTAAAGGTGCAAGTCCAGTTATATAGGTGATGTCATCCCTTCCTCTCAAACTTCACCTACCCACTAAAGTTTTAAAGTTCTAAATTAAACCTTCTATTTTTGTCTAATTATCTTTAATAGCCTCATATTTTTGTCCAATTCTATCTTTATATAATTAATTTCAATAACCTCAAAATTTCAATTGTTCTCTAAATTTTTAAAAGTTCACAAGTATTTACCAATAAGTTATTTTTTTTTTGACATGTGACACATGGTGTCTCTCACTGTAACAGTTTGGGCCAAATATTAGTCTTAAATTTAACCCTAACGTTCTTAATTCTATTGCGATTTAACCTTAACGTATGAAATTATGCAAATTTAACTCTGATAGTAAGATCAATTTGAGTCATACGTTACCGAAAATTAGAAAAAACATGTTTTATTAGTATTTTACTATCACTTTAGTTTATTAATTTATTAGTAACAAAACTATAAAAATTCTGCTAAAATGCTAAAAACTAAATCTGCTACATATAAATTAATCACAATTTTTTTTATCAAATTCTCTTAAATATTTAGAGTGTTATTAATATAGTTATAAGAAAAATAAAAAATATATATAACTGCTTCAATCTAACGACAAACTTGTTTGGAAGATACGATGTGATTATTAAATAACAGTAACCAGTTTTTTTGCATTTTCGACAGAGCTTGGCTAAACTTGGTCTTGCTTGGAAAAATTAGGGTTTTATTTGCATCACTTCATATGTTAGGAGCTAAATATGCACCTTGACTGAAGCGTTATGGTTAAATTTGACGCTTATCCCAATAAAAAAAATATACAAAATTACAAAATAAATATTACATGTTGCAATTATTGAGTTTCTATAGGGATCGTGCCGTGTCAATTTCGAAGTAGTGTCAAAATTATTAAACCGTAATCCAACACAAAAAATTTCATTTCAATCTCGTATTAACCTAATCAGGATGGTATCGATTACGTGTGGTGTTGTCGAGTCATATATAATTTTACTATGGGTCAAAATTATTTTTAGGAAAACCTCAATTTTAATCTTGAGGTTATTGGGAATTTCCATCTCATTTTACAAAAAGGCTTAATTTTAATCATCGCCCTAAAATATTGGTTCAATTTTATCATTTTCTAATAAATTCCGTGGAAACTTTTTATTCGAAATTATTTTGAAAATGATAAAATTAAATTAAATTTTCTATTATCAAAATAAAATTCACAAAAAAGTTTATGAATGTACAAAATTAAGCTGTTTTATAAGATAAGGACAAAATTATTATTTTTTTCAATAACTTTAGAAGGAATTAGCTTTATAAGTACTTAATTGAGAAAATTAATGGATTAAACAAATTAAAATCACATGATAAGCATACTATGTGTGTGGTCGGTTTTTGAAAGGATATTACAATTAAAAAAGTTATTAAAATTTATTAATTATAAGATTAAGTAGATTGATTTGTGTGAAACAAAATCCAGAAATAAGATTTGTTTGGTGCTCGAGAATTCTTCAATTCCACGATAACACCTGCTGGCCCATTCGCCGACTTCTTCAATGATTTGCAACATCGAAGGATTCCTAGACATTTGATGAACCTTTGGAGAGTGGCAATCATCACTTGCCCTTGGCTGATCCGGAAAACTCAGAACCATGCTATTTTTAACGATATCAATCCAAATTACTAAACCCCGGCTATGGCTCTCGGTTCGTGAGACTAGACATTTTGCTGACCCCGGAACCATTCGACAGCGGCCTGCCCCGAACATAATTATCGTTCGCTGGGTCCCCCGCCGGCGGGATGGACCAAAGCCAACACAGATGGATCCGCATCAGGCTCACCAGGTTTGGCAGGTTCAGGAGGCATTTTTCGACACCATAGAGGGTTCCCAAAGGGCTGTTTCGCCTTCCCCATTGGTGAATCCTTTGTGCATATTGCTGAGCTCGGGGCTGTCATTTTCGCAATTGAAATTGCATGGGAAAAAGGGTGGCACCAACTATGGATAGAATCAGACTCCTCTTTTGTGGTAAGCATGTTAAAACAGCATTCTTCGAAGGTCCCGTGGCTGATCCGACAAGCTTGGACGAGATTTTTACACTACTGCGCTAATATGGAGGTAATAATTACACATTTACAGGGAAGGAAACCGCCCGGCTGACTCTTTGGCACGCTTTGGAGCTTCATCCCCGTGATTAACCTGGTGGCACTCTGCCCCTGAATTTTGTCAATCTTTTATTTTTGACGATCTATGTAACGTTGGACATATCTGTTAGAAAAATGGCTTTGAAACTTTGGTGTGTTGAATAAAAATGGGTTTGAAAGTGTGGGGTATATTTGTCTTTAACCACTTTGCTCTCAAGAGCACTTTTACAATCCCACATGGGAAACTTATAACCCTTTGAGTGGGTATATATAGAGTTGGGCTTTAGAAGCCTTTAAATTGTGTTAAGTGGTTTTTAGCAAATATACCACACGCGCGCTCGCTCGTTCGCCCGCCGCTCGCCCGCCAACCAGTTTCCAGCTTTGGAAAAAAACTCGAAGGTTTCTGTGTTAACCTTGGGGAGCGATTGGAGTTACAGATTGCACCTCGGTCTGCCGAAATCGCTTTCAAGGCAGTGGCCTCCGCCACGGCACAATTCGATTTACGATTTCCGTTCTTAATTTCAATTCGGTTTTTCTGTAACCCTCATTTGTTTCCTACAATATCTGTTCTGTTTTATCCTTTCTTTGTACTCTTTTGGATTTTTTAATATAATGGGCTGGGCAGTTTAAGCGGCTAGGGGTGCCAGCCTGGCTGGGATGTCTGGCTTCTTTTTCTGTCCTTGTTCCAACCTTCATTCAAAAAAAGTTATGTATCCCATTGTTTCTAGAAGAATAGTTTGATTGAGTCCCACCTGTTGAGCTACTAGAGTTAAGAAAGAGTGGAGCAAGTGGCAGGAAAAAAAAACATATCCTATCCCTAATTTTCTTCAATCTGGCGACGAAGTTAGAGGGAATCTTAAACTACTCTTAGTTGGCTAAGAATGGAATTTGGGGGCAAATTCAAAATATGAGAAACTATGTAATAAAATACCTTACAGTATTTGCTTAAATTCTACCATCTGGTATGAAGTTGTTGTCTACCATATAATAAAATACTGTTAACCAAGACGGATCCTGAGATTTTGGAGGCGTAGGGGCGAAGCTTCAAACCAGGGCCTAGTAAATAAGTACAAGTAAAAAAATCAATTATGTAAAAAGAAAAATTACTTATAAATGACACCTTTTTATTACTTTTAACAAGGGATCTAATAAAGTTTGAAATAAAAAAATATTTTATTTCATATTAAAAACTTAGTTGCTCATACAAAATATTATCTACGAGCATTTATAAATGCAGAATCACTAAAAATAAGCATACACCAACATTCTCTAATATATTTTTCTCAATAGATAAAATTATTAAACTATTTAATCTTTTTTTGCGATGATGATCTCAAATAGTTTTTCAATAATTTTAACTCTAAAAAATTTCTTTTAGAAGATATATAGTTAAGTGGATTCGAAGCGCAATCGAAACATTTGGGTAATAATCTGCTATTTTGACAAACTCAAGAATTTCAAATGCTGGCAGCAATAATTTTGGCCAAAGATTTGCAAAACTTTCATTTCTAAAAAAGAATCATTTGCATCAACATGTGAAAAATTATTATAGTAATAAATTTATGTGTTCTAACTATTTAGGACTATGACATGTATTTATCATTTTGAGATTTTAATTTCAGTATTTTTTATAAAACATTATATTTGGACCCTTCCCTCCATTGTGCCTAGATATGTGTTGCAAATTATTTAAACCTAGGATTATTTCCTTAACTGTTTTATCTTTTAAGATTTCATTTTTGTATTTTTTTTTCTAAAAATATTATTTTTGGGCTCCTCCATACCCTAGGCCCTGGTTTGTCCAAATGCGATATTTACGTATTATCGTAATGCCTTGAATTAGTATATCCCGTTTCCTATTCGGCGTAGGATTTGGGTTTCGGATTCCTAGTTGGATTAGGATCATGAGTTCCTATTTGGATTGGGATCATGAGTTCCTAGTTGGATTGGGATTGGGATCATGGGTTCCTAGTGGGATTAGGATCATGGGTTCCTAGTGGGATTAGGTTAGATTAGGTATTATAAATACCCCATTATGTAACCTAATCATTGTAATCTGATTTTCGCCTCCTAATAATACTATTCTCCTTCTGCCCGTGGAATAGCCAACACAACGTTGGTGAACCACGTAAATCTGTGTTTTTCGATTGATTGTTTATTTATCTTTCATTAATTCCGCACAACAAACTGGTATCAGAGCTTTCGGTTTCCGGCCGGGGTTTTGTTTTCTGGAGAGAAAGATGTCTGCGATGAACGTGAAAATCGAAAAGTTTACTGGGAGAAATAGTTTCAGTCTATGGCAGATCAAGATGCTGGCTTTGTTAAAACAACAAGGTCTGTGGACGCCGTTGAAGAAGGCAACGGACAGAAGTCACTGTTGAGATGACGATTCTGGAAGAAAAGGCACATTCAACAATTATGTTGTGCCTCGCAGATGACGTCATCACTGAGGTCTCAGGCGAAGAGACTGCTGCCGGTCTGTGGATGAAGTTAGAGAGCTTATACATGACGAAATCTCTAACGAACAAACTTCTTCTGAAACAACGTCTGTTTGGCCTGCGAATGCAGGAAGGTACGCAACTCAGGGATCATTTAGATCAATTGAACACATTATTATTAGAATTACGTAATATTGATGTGAAAATTGAAGATGAAGATGCTGCTTTGATTCTGTTGGTGTCTTTACCGCTTTCATATGAGAATTTTGTTCAATCATTTATTGTTGGTAAAGATTCTATGACTTTGGAAGAAGTTAGGTCATCTCTTCATAGCAGGGAGTTGCGCCATAAGGCGAGCAATACAGGTGCAGATAATCAGGCCTCTAGACTCTTTGCCAGAGGCAGTTTGTTGTGCGGAATTAATGAAAGATAAATAAACAATCAATCGAAAAACACAGATTTATGTGGTTTTCAACTTATAAGCAGGTAGATGGAGGTAGCATTTCAATGGCTAATAGTCATGTTTGCAAAGCAGTTGGAATATGCTCGATCAAGTTGAGGACACATGATGGTAAGTTCTGCACGCTGAACGAAGTCAGGTATGTTCCATTGATGACGAAGAATCTGATATCTCTGAGTCTGTTAGACAGCAGGGGTCTCAGCTGGTCAGGAAAAGATGGAGTTCTACATGTCTAAAAAGGTTCTGATGTGATTCTGAAAGGTGTGAAGCATGGTACTTTGTATTTTCTACAAGGTTCCACTGTTATAGGTTCAGCTAATGCTGCATCGTCAGAGATTGACCAGGAGGATATGACAAAGATATGGCATATGAGACTTGGTCATATGGGCGAAAGAGGGATGCAGATTCTATCAAAGGATGATCTTCTTGATGGCCATAAGGTCAAAAGTCTAGAGCTTTGTGAACACTGTGTCTTTGGGAAACTACATCGCAGCAAGTTTCCCAAAGCTATTCACATAATAAAAGACATACTTGATTACACCCACTCTGATTGTTGGGGTCTATCTCGAGTTGAGTCTTTGGGAGGTCACAGATATTTTATGTCTCTGATTGATGATTATTCAAGGATGACTTGGGTCATCATGATGAAGCATAAAAGTGAAGCTTTCAAGAATTTCAAGCAGTGGAAAGCATTGGTGGAAAACCAAATAGGAAAGAAGATAAAGAGGCTGCGAATTGATAATGGTCTGGAATTTTGTTCGTCTGAGTTTGATCAGTTCTGTAAGGATGAAGGGGTTGCTCGGCATCACACAGTCAGGAATACACCGCAACAGAATGGTGGAGCTGAACGAATGAACCAGACATTACTGGAGAGGGTGAGGTGCATGCTCTCTAACGTTGGGTTAGAAAGAAGATTCTGGGCTGAAGCGGTGAACACAGCATGTTATCTAATTAACCGCGGACCACACACCGGCATACAACTCAAGACGCCTACAGAAATGTGGCCAGGAAAGGTTGTTGATTACTCAAATTTGAAAGCTTTTGGGTGCACAGTTTACTATCATGTTAATGAGGGTAAGCTAGAACCAAGAGCCAATAAGGGAGTGTTCGTAGGCTATGGAGATGGAGTTAAAGGCTTCAGGATCTGGTCTCCATTAGAGAAAAGGGTCATTTTGAGCAGAAATGTAGTCTTTGACGAAAAATTTGTGCTTAGATCCATTGTGAAGCCTACAATTGCAACAGAAACTGATACCATTGATAAATAGGTGGAGTTTCAAGTCATACAGAGTGAGAGTGGCTTGAAGGAACAAGAGTTAGAAGGAGAAGTAGAGCTACCAGAGTCTACACCATCAGTTTCTCAACCATCTGAAGCTACACATCGTAGCTTAGCTCAAGATCGACCAAGGAGGGTTGGAGTTAGGCCACCTAAGAGGTATGAGGACATGGTGGGCTATGCACTACAGGTTGCTGAAGAGGTGGACACTCGTGAACCATCAACTTACCAGGAAGCTGTTTCAGGCGCCGATTCTGAGAAATGGCTTGCTGCTATGGGAGATGAGATGGAGTCCCTTCATAAGAATAAAAGATGGGATTTAGTCATCCCACCTCCAGGGAGAAAGATTATTACTTGCAAGTGGGTTCTCAAGATAAAGGAATGGATATCACCTACAGAGGGAGTCAAGTATAAGGCTAGAGTTGTTGCTAGAGGTTTCAATCAAAGAGAGGGAGTGGATTATAATGAGATATTCTCACCAGTAGTCAGACACACCTCCATTAGAGTGTTGCTAGCTATAGTTACACATCAGGATTTGGAGCTTGAGCAACTTGATGTAAAGACAGCCTTTCTGCATGGAGATTTGGAGGAAGAGATCTACATGACCTAACCAGATGGTTTCCAGATTCCTGGGAAGGATAATTATGTTTGCAAGTTGAAGAAGTCCTTGTATGGACTTAAGCAATCTCCCAGGCAGTGGTATAAGAGGTTTGACAGCTACATGATGCACCTGGGCTACACCAGGAGCCCATATGATTGTCGTGTCTATTACAATAAACTAGAAGATGAGTCTTTTATCTATCTGGTGTTATATGTAGATGACATGTTGATAGCTGCAAGGAAGAAGCACGACATTCAGAAGTTGAAGGGTCTTCTCAGCGCAGAGTTCGAGATGAAGGATTTAGGTGCAGCTCGGAAAATTCTAGGAATAGAGATTTACAAGGACAGAAGCAAAAGGAAACTTTTTCTGTCACAAAAGGGTTATATTCAAAAGATCTTGTCAATATTTGGCATGTCTACCGCAAAGCCCATAAATACTCCTAGTGCTGCAAGTGCACATTTGTCTATTGCTTTTGCACCTAAGTCTGCTGAAGAGAAGGAGTACATGTCTCGAGTTCCCTATGCTAGTGCAGTAAGAAGCTTGATGTATGCAATGGTCTGCACTAGACCTGATCTTGTACAGTCTGTTAGTGTTGTTAGCAGGTTTATGGGTGAACCTGGCAAGGAGCATTGGCAAGCTGTGAAGAGGATCTTTCGGTACGTAAAAGGTACATCTGACGTTGGTCTCATTTATGGAGGTGATACAGAGTGTTTGGTGACAGGTTTTTCAGACTCTGATTATGCTGGAATGTTGACACTAGAAGATCTATGACTGGTTATGTTTTCACTCTTGGCGGTTCAGTTGTCAGTTGGAAAGCTACTTTGCAGCCTACAGTGACTTTGTCTACTACAGAAGTAGAGTATATGGCACTGACTGAAGCTGCTAAGGAGGGGATTTGGCTTAAAGGACTGGTTAGTGATCTTGGTTTACATCATGATCAGGTAACAGTGTATTGTGACAGCTTGAGTGCAATCTGTTTAGCCATGGATCAGGTTCATCATGAGAGGACCAAGCATTGGACGCGAGTTATCATTTTCTGAGACTTGAGAAGAGGGTCAAGGTGAAGAAGGTAGGCACTGCTGACAATCCGGCTGACATGTTTACCAAGCCTGTTCGACAAAGCAAGTTTCAACACTGTTTGGACTTGCTAAACGTCAGAGATTACTAGTTGCCCCGTGGGGGCAACTCTGAGGTAGAGGGAGAAGTATGTTCATCTGGCACTGTCATGGGTGCATCTGTTATGTTTTCAAGAGGATTCAAGTCAAGGTGGAGATTTGTCGTAATGCCTTGAATCAGTATATCCCGTTTCCTATTCGGAGTAGGATTTGGGTTTCGGATTCCTAGTTGGATTAGGATGATGGGTTCATATTTGGATTGGGATCATGAGTTCCTAGTTGGATTGGGATTGGGATCATGGATTCCTAGTGGGATTAGGATCATGGGTTCCTAGTGGGATTAGGTTAGATTGGGTATTATAAATACCCCATTATGTAACCTAATCATTGTAATCTAATTTTTGCCTCCTAATAATACTATTCTCCTTCTGTCCGTGGACTAGCCAACACAATGTTGGTGAACCACCTAAATCTGTGTTTTTCGATTGATTGTTTATTTATCTTTCATTAATTCCGCACAACACGTATATAAAAAATCATCACAACACTCCTTTGTTCTACTCTAATTTAGAGCCAATTGCTGATTTTGTTGTGACGAATGATTAGGAAAGGCGAGTCAAAAGGTGCTTAGAAAATTCAGGTAGCCTCAAAATGCAAATATAGCACATTGGTTGTAAAATTTTGAAACTTTTTTTTTGACAGCCTAAAAAAAATAATCATTTGGAATTGGAAATTGAACATCATTGGGTGCACATGATCACTAGAACAACAAATTTAGAACAACATAAGTTTCATTGCATCAAACTCTAACTTTAAAACACAAAAACCATTCTACCAATCAAGTCAGAACATTGAGCAATGCTTACATAATCTCGTCTCCAACTAGGAGAGTTCGATAAATTTCCGACGAGGAAAATGAAGGAAGAAACCAAGTTTAATTCGGTAGAGTGTTGGTTGAGAGCTTACCTATGATCCTAGAGGTCATGGGTTAGAATCACATGGGGTGGGGTGGGTTGATGGTTTTCCTTTGTCTTTAATGTAATCTTCTTGAGTTGAATGTGGGTTAATCCTAATATAAATAGTCACATCTGCCAATTTTAAGTCTACTATTTTAATGGAATTGCAAATTTAACTCAGGCATACCTTACCGAAATTTTAAAAAGATTGGTTTGACTAAGCAGTTTCATAAATTTGTTTGTTCGTTATTTGTAATCATATTAGCAACATAGTAATATTTTAGACAGTTTGACTAAATTAAAATTGTGATTAACTTATAGTGAAAAATTTAGTTGTTAACATTTTATCAATTTTTTTTTTTTGTATTTGTTCTAGTAACATACTAAATATCTTAGAATAATGGGGTAAGGTTCCAAATTTCCCTTACCGTTTTTGGAAAGTCATATTTACATCGAATGTATGAAATGATGCAATTTTACCATTAAAATTTCCAATCAATATCAATTTTACCTCTATCCAATAGAACTTTGAACTGATTGATTTGACAGTTATTTGTCTATCAAATCGCATCTTCTAAACAAATTTGTTAATAAAATAAAACAGTTGTGTATAGTTTATGACTGTTTTAATAACATAGTACAAAAGTAAGGTTTTTTTTCGTGGGTAACTTGTATTTGTCAAACTTAAATATTGACATTTCAACATGTTGTTTATAACTGTGTTATGAAGAGAATAAATATTTCAGAAATTGTTGACATTTGAAATGTCTGGTGTTAATTAAATAAGGAGTCAAATAACAGTAAATCAATCTTTTTAATTTTTATTTTGTTAAAACATAGATAAAATTTATCTTATTTGAAAACATTAGGAGTAAAATTGTACCATTTCATATGTTATGAGTAAATCTGCAAGGTAGGCCAAGACTATGATGCCTTGGATCTCTTGCAAATTCTTTCATATTTCAAATAAAGTGAACCTATATCCGGATAGGCTTTCCCACACTTCATAAGTCTTGGTTGCATCTTTGCTCTCTAAGCCTATATCCCGTAGGCTTTCCCAAAAATAATAAGGGAAGTTTGCAACTAATTCCTAAAATAATTGATGTTTGGAAAGAGTAAAGTGCATTAAAACCAGTTTTTTAAAGTTCTCGATTAACATATATTATAATTTCTAGGCCAAAACCATACACAGCCCATAAACTTGTCACTTTTGGTCATTTTGTCCCTGAACTAATGGGACGACGTATTTGTCCATTCAACTATTTAAAAGTGGTATTAACAACCTCATGTTTTCATTATAACGGAAACAATCATGACATTTTCTCTTTTTAAATCATCTACATATATACTGTATGATTCTAATACTTCCATTAACACTTATACTAATGCTGAAACTACATCTTGTTTCCGTTATAATGAAAATAGGAGTTTGTTAATACTACTTTTAAATAGTTGAGGGGACAAATAAGTTATCTTGTAAATTCAGAGGGCAAAATGACCAAAAGTGATAAGTTCAGGGGCTGCGTATGGTTTAGACCTAATTTCTAATACATTAACATGATTTTCAATGAATATGATAATCACATTGGATTCAAATTGTAAAAAAAGTCATGCTATAATTTTAAATATTATAAAAAAAATGTTACTTACAAAAAATACAAAAAATAATTAAGATGTTGCCAACACAATTATTAATTAAATGAAACAAATTATAACTTATTTGGATACAATGTAATAATCAAATAATGTTCAAACTAGTACAATCATTCTACCACAGGAGCCCTACTGGCAATCTATTTTGCCGTCAATTCTCATGCTTAATGTTATTTGTGATCTTATGCCTTCTGATGCATCTACTATGCATTTACTTCTTATTTTTCTTTCTCAAACATTATATAATTTGGCTTAATACGTTACAAAGCATCATATATAATTGTATTTAGCAATAATCTAATTAACACATGATTACTCCTAAGTCCTACATGACATCTACATAAAAAGATATTCAGATAAGTTAAAGTGATGATCATGAATCCATACAAAATCAGCTTGAGGGCTAATAACCTCTATAACCCGATGTGCAAAAAATTTATTGGCAGAAACATATGCTTTTCCCACCAACTTGTCAAAATGATCACCGTGATAAGGGGACATAGTGAATCCTCATCCAAGCTAAATGACACCACTGGCTCTAATTTGAATCTTTATAAGCATCTGAATCTCCATTATTTTGTGCATCACCACCACATGTTTCAAACACAATTCTGGGAGCAGTCATCACCGTCTTAATCTCCTTGCTTCGGATTCCTATTATTTAAAGGTAGGATGCAAAATAAGAATCAAAATCTAAAAAGTAGATTACATTTTTTATTATAAGAAAACAACTGGAAATAATGAACAAGAGAAGGATATCAATGATTTTATTCACATTTAGTAACATAGGTTGCTTATATTTTCAAAACAGCTAGTCCTACATTTATACCAACTAAATTCGATTTTTCAGTAAGGAATGCAACTTAAATGGCAGTAATATTAGATGAACATAAATATATTGCACATAAAATCTTTCTCATTAGTGTTTCCGTTCCAGTTTCTTTTCTGTTTCCTAGCTATATTTTTAGAAATAAAGATTCTCCTGTGTCCTTTTCCATCTCTATGCAACATATCATATATATAACCCTCTAATCAACAAATGCACTATATTTACTTGGAAACAATGGAAATAGATTAAGATGTTCAATGGAATTAAATGCAATGAACATATATTATAATCCAAAGGCTCGCAACAAAGACAAGAGTTTAACAGCAAAGATAATACATATTAGATTAGAGAGCATCCCATTAATACATATAAGTTTGGAATATTTATAAATTTATTCGTCTTGCAAGGATGTTGTTCATTCTTAAAAAGCAGAAATTCAGAACAAGAGGCTATTGAAGGACCCAAAAGACGGGTTACCAATAACAACAATCAAATATGCGGAATACCAATAACAACACCACAAGGATCAATCTAACAAATAATCAACCAAAGCACAACCCAAGTTCCAAATCAAAACAGCAACAATAACCACAAGGATAGAAATCTAAACCACAATCAACAACACAAGATTTATACGTGGAAAACCTCTTCGGTGTGAAGAGTAAAAACCACGGGACCTTTGAGGAGTCCACCCTACTTCTCTTATTATGATAAAATTGAGGGCAAAACAAACCCAACAAAGTCTTACAAAAGGTTTATAACCCACCAACAATCATGAAACAATAAGAGATTTTAAGAAGTAGACAAATACCAAGAAAGAGAAGAAATCAGTCTATAATTTGCCCCAACTCCGAACAGACCTTTCCGACCTCCGAACGACAATCCCAACGGTGAGAACAAGGAACAATATGTCTAGAAGCTCCTGTCCAAAAATCGTGACGATCCGACGGTTCAATCTCCGCGAATCGACAAAAACGTGAACTGACCTAATGAGAGAAAATGCCAAATCCGAAAATCTCCTTTTGGTGTGTCTTTTCTTCTTCCTTCACTTATCTCAATAAATGATAATTAATTCACTTAAATACATATTAACCTAGCTTCTCAAAGAAGCCAAAATTAATATTAAATGGACCTTAAATATGGGCGGGACCCCTAACAATCTCCCCCTCCAGCCCATCACGGAGAGAAGAAAAAACTCAAATTCTTCAACGTTTGAATCTCATCCCGGAAAGCTTATTACAAAGCTCAAGCTTGCTTCCGGGAACCACCTTGGTTAACATGTCTGCTGCATTTTTATCTGTGTGGACTTTCTTTAACAACAATTCTTTCTCTTCAATCACATTCCGCAACCAATGATATCTGATATCAATGTGCATGGTACGAGCATGATACATGGCATTCTTGCTCAAGTCCATAGCACTCTGACTGTCACAGAATGTCACATACTCATATTGCTTCAAACCCAACTCTTGAAGAAACCTCTTCAACCAAATCATCTCTTTACACGCTTCCACAGCTGCTATATACTCTGCCTCAGTAGTAGACAATGCTACACACTTTTGTAGCTTGGATTGCCATGAAATGGCTCCCCCTGAAAATGTAAACACATAACCTGAGGTAGACTTTCTATTATCAAGATCACCAGCCATGTCTGCATCTGTATATCCCTCAAGAATCATTTTGCCACCTCCATAACACAAACTCAATTTGGAAGTACCACACAAATATCTGAAAATCCACTTAACAGCTTCCCAATGAACCTTACCCGGATTGGATAAATATCTACTCGCCAAACCAAGAGCCTGTGCAATATCTGGTCTAGTACAAACCATAGCATACATCAAAGAACCAACAGTAGATGAATAAGGAACAGAAGACATACTTGCTTTTTCTTCATCTGACTTTGGACAAGCTCTATTACTCAACTTGAAATGAGCTGCTAAAGGTGTATTAACAGGCTTGGCAGTCTTCGTATTGAACCTTTCAAGCATACGTTCAATATACTTTTCTTGAGATAACCACAATTTTCCAGCTTTCCTATCACGAGCTATCTCCATTCCTAAGATCTGCTTAGCTGGACCCAAGTCTTTCATGTCAAATGACTTGGACAAATCCTTCTTCAAGTTGGAAATCATCTTTGCATCTTGTCCAACTATTAACATATCATCCACATATAAAAGAAGGATAATGAAGTTACCTCCAGGGAAATTTCTAAAATACACACAAGGATCTGCTGAAGTTCTATTGTAACCATTCTTTGTCATGAAAGAATCAAACTTCCGATACCATTGCCTTGGTGCCTGTTTGAGCCCATAAAGACTCTTCTTCAACTTACAAACAAGCTTTTCTTTTCCCTTCTCTTCAAACCCTTCAGGTTGCTCCATATATATCTCCTCATGCAAATCACCATATAAGAAAACAGTTTTCACATCAAGCTGCTCCAACTCCAAATCAAGACTTGCAGCTAAACCTAAAACAGTTCTTATAGATGTCATCTTGACAACAGGAGAGAAGATCTCATCAAAATCAATGCCCTTCTTCTGATTGCAACCTTTTACCATCAATCTGGCTTTGCGCTTCACTATCTTGTCACCATCTTTCTTGTTCTTGAAAACCCATCTGTTTTTCAAGACCTTCTTACCTTTAGGAGGCTTCACAAGCACATATGTTTCATTCTTTTTCAAGGAATCCATCTCTTCCTTCATAGCATCAAGCCAAAGATTTTTGTCTTTACTAGACAACACTTCTTCAAAGTTCTCTGGCTCCCCCTCATCAGTGACAAGAATAAACTCTAAGCTTGGATATTTTGTAGAAGGTTTTCTTTCTCTAGTTGACCTTCGAACTGGTGCTTCTTCCACCAAAGGAGCTGGCTGCTCTCCCTGCTCATGAACATCCTCTATATCATTCTGATCATCATGTGGAACATCATCAAATTTTGGTACATCATCACCATCATTATCAAATTCTGGTGCATCATCATCTTCATTTGGTTGTACCTCCTCAACACCATCAAGTGTTGGTTCAACATTCTCATTTATTGGCTGCTCAACAGGAATAGGAGTAGAAACAGAAGAAGTATTAGTAATATCAAAAGACAAATCTGGAGTAGAAGTGTACCTTGTACTCAGAAGTTCTGAGCCCATCTCGTGCTTAAAGAATACTACATCTCTGCTTCTCACCACTTTCTTCTTCTCTGGATCATAGAGTCTAAAACCATACTCATCATCACCATAGCCAACAAATACACAAGGATTAGTCTTGGAATCAAGTTTTGATTTCTGTTCTTTTGGCACATGCATGTATGCCTTGCATCCAAAGACTCTCAAATGTGAATAAGTAGGATCTCTACCCTTCCATGCTCTCTCGGGTATCTCAAGGCCAAGAGGAATCGATGGTGAACGATTGATCAAGTACACTGAAGTATTAATAGCTTCAGCCCAAAATGTCTTTGAAAGATTAGACATTCTAAGCATACATCTCACTTTCTCCACAATTGTTCTGTTCATTCTCTCTGCTACACCATTGTGTTGAGGGGTGCCGGGCACAGTTTTTACATGTCTAATTCCATGGTGTGAACAATAATTCTCAAATTCTTTAGAAGTGTACTCACCACCATTGTCAGATCGAAGACACTTCAATTTTCTTTCTGTCTCCCTTTCTACCATGACATGAAACTTCTTGAAAGTTTCAAACACTTCACTCTTTGTCTTCAACATGTAAACCCAAGTTCTTCGAGTAGCATCATCAATAAAAGTGATAAAATATTTACTGCCACCAAGAGACTCCACCTCTAAAGGACCACAAACGTCAGAGTGTATCAACTCCAACTTTCCTTCCTTCTTTGTAGACTTCTTAGAAAAGGAAGCTCTATGTTGCTTTCCTGCTAAGCAATAATCACAAGGGTCAAAAGAAACAGATTTATCAACAGGAATAAGAGATTTACCTGCCAAAAGCTTTAACCCTTTATCTGTCATGTGTCCCAATCTTCTATGCCACAAATTTGGAGAGTTCTTTTCTTCAACTGCATTTAGCTCACCAAAACATACATTCAAGTATGTTTTATACAAAGAACAACACAACTCGCCACGAGCAACTGTCAGTGAACCCTTAGACAATCTCCATTTGCCATCTCCAAAGGTATGCCTGAAGCCTTCTTGATCAAGAAGATTTGCAGACAACAAGTTAAGGCGTAGATCGGGAATATGGCGCACATTCTTCAATATAAGCATGCACCCAACACTTGTCTTCACCCGAATATCACCCATGCCAACAATGCTTGCCGAACTCTGATTTCCCATCTTGACACTACCAAAATCTCCTGCTTTGTAGTTCAAGAAGTATTCCTTTCTAGGAACACAATGATAAGAAGCTCATGTATCAACAAGCCACTCTGTGTCTGAACCATCAACATGATGACACTCACTAGCTGCACAAATCAAAGCAACACCATCATCACTTTTAGTAGTGACAGCTGCAGTATTTTTGTCATCTCCCTCCTTCTGAGAATCTTGCTTCTTGCTTTGTTCTCTTTTCCAACGGTAGCAGTATTTCTTTATGTGACCTGGTTTGTTGCAGTGATGACATACCATAGGCTCTTTCCCATCTCTGGACTTAGACCTACCTCTTGAGTTACCACGCCTCTTTGGACCTCTACTCTTGCCTCTACCTCTATTCTCAACAACAAGAGATTGTGAATTATCAACTCCCATCTCCTTTCTTCTTATCTCTTCATTAAACATACTCTCTTTGATCACATCCAAACAAAGTACACCATCCGGAGCAGAGTTACTAATAGTCACAACAAGAGTTTCCCAACTATCTGGCAATGAACTCAACAGAAATAAAGCATGCAACTCATCATCAAGAATAATCTTCATAGTGGTAAGTTTGTTGATTATATCTTGAAAATCACTAAGATGTTCAGAAACTGACTTTCCACCTTTCAACTTCAAATTAACAATCCTCTTAATCAAAGAAGTCTTGTTATGAGCAGTCTTTCTTTCATAAAGACCTTTTAATTTCTTCCACAAATCATATGGGTTGGACTCTTGAGAAACATGGTTGAAAATGCTAATATCAACCCATTGTCTGATAGTCCTTAAAGTCTTTCTTTTCAACTTTTCCCATTCTCTATCTTCCATCTTTTCAGGTTTAACCGGTTTAGACACACTACCATCCTCTTTAATTTCTGTATCAATTGGGTCATACAAATCTTTGCAAAATAACAAATCTTCCATCATAGGTCTCCATATAGAATAATTGGTTGATGTCAATTTAAACATGGAACTATTACCGCTATTAGACTCCATAGCTAACTTCAAAATTAACCTTGCTCTGATACCAATTGAAGGACCCAAAAGATGGGTTACCAATAACAACAATCAAATACGAGGAATACCAATAACAACACCACAAGGATCAATCTAACAAACAATCAACCAAAGCACAACCCAAGTTCCAAATCAAAACAGCAACAATAACCACAAGGATAGAAATCTAAACCACAATCAACAACACAAGATTTATACGTGGAAAACCTCTTCGGTGTGAAGAGTAAAAACCACGGGACCTTTGAGGAGTCCACCCTACTTCTCTTATTATGATAAAATGGAGGGCAAAACAAACCCAACAAAGTCTTACAAAAGGTTTATAACCCACCAACAATCATGAAACAATAAGAGATTTTAAGAAGTAGACAAATACCAAGAAAGAGAAGAAATCAGTCTATAATCTGCCCCAACTCCGAACAGACCTTTCCGACCTCCGAACGGCAATCCCAACGGTGAGAACAAGGAATAATATGTCTAGAAGCTCCTGTCCAAAACTCGTGACGATCCGACGGTTCAATCTCCGCGAATCGACAAAAGCGTGAACTGACCTAATGAGAGAAAATGCCAAATCCGAAAATCTCCTTTTGGTGTGTCTTTTCTTCTTCATTCACTTATCTCAATAAATGATAATTAATTCACTTAAATACATATTAACCTAGCTTCTCAAAGAAGCCAAAATTAATATTAAATGGACCTTAAATATGGGCGGGACCCATAACAGCTATGATGGAATTGTTACTGGAGGAGATTGTGACAGAAATTCTATTAAGGTTGCCTGTGAAATCTCTTTTGAGATTTAAGCATGCTTCCTATTCATGTCTTTTGTACAAAGAAGATTATGATAGCAGTATACCTGAAGGATTTGATTTTCCATATAATTTTTTTTGGTGATGAAAAGCTGATTCCTGTCAGTGTTTCTAAGTCGTGTGATGGATTAATATGCTTCCTTAGAGATCAAAGGCCCAGGTGAGTATAAGATAATACAATCTCCAGTTGAAATATTTGACATCAATGGAGATTGTATTATCTTATACTCATTTGGACCTTTGATCTCTAAGGAAGCATATTAATCCATCACAAGAGTTACAAAGGAAAATCAAATCCTTCAGTATGTATAGTGTCATCATAATCTTCTATGTACAAAAGACATTAATAGAAAGCATGCTTAAATCTCAAAAGAGATTTCCGAGGCAACCTTAATAGAATTTATGTCACAATCTCCTCCGGCAGCAATTCCCCCATAGCCTCTTGTTCTGAACATCTCCTTTTTTTTATCCATTTCGCCTTTGGCAACCAAATCAACATCTGCACATCTTAAAAAGCAGATGTATTTGATGTTTTTCCTCTTTACCTTCCATTTGATTCTGCCTCTTTTTCCAAAGCATTCCAGTCAATGGACTCTCTTATTTCATCTCCAACCCTTCTACTTTTGGCTTTTTTTTATGCAGTTGCTGCTTTCTGCAATATCTTCTTGTTTTTCCTGACGGTTTTGGTAACTTAATATTTTGCTGCAGCTTCTCAACAATGGCGAGGTCTTTGACAATCCTATTGCCATGACTAGGAACTTCATGTAGTTCCTTCAAGCCTTCATCAAGAGTTCCATAAAAGTATTACATCTATTTAAACATCTATCTTTGTGTCCATCAATCCCATTTTTTTCTTGGTTGTCTGACAATGATTCCTTTATGTCAGCAGTTTAGAAGAAAATTAAAGTTAGTATGTATTTTAACATAAATTCTATTATAAACCACCTGGACTAATAAAAAAAATGGATGCATACCAATTCATGGGAGATTGTTTTCCACTCACTTCTAGGAAGCTTCTGATATTTGGTTTGAAGAAGCATTGTCCATTCCAGTCTCAGATCCCTAAATTGTTTTAAAACAAGTTTTTAGTTTTGAAAACTTAAATTGACATTGTCCTTGAGCTTTTTCTTTCCGTCATAACCTGTAGCAAGAATCACAACATCAACTTTCAATTCGGAGCATCAGATTTCACATTAATGATAAAATACAAGTCCATACTTTTAAGTTCATGGTTGTATAGACTTTGAATCTAAATGTCCATACTTTTAGAGATATAAAAGCTACTTTCGAAAACTTAAGTTCTACAAAAAAAAAACAAAAGCTAAAAGGCACAAGATCAAAAACTTCATTT
Organism: Euphorbia lathyris; assembly: GCF_963576675.1. NCBI lineage: Eukaryota > Viridiplantae > Streptophyta > Magnoliopsida > Malpighiales > Euphorbiaceae > Euphorbia > Euphorbia lathyris. The sequence continues at coordinate 3,339,056 of NC_088915.1, read as the reverse complement.
GCAACAATCTTTTTTATTTATAACATATTCAATCAATTCTTAAACTATTTTTGAATTTAACATCATATCATTCTTAACATGCATCAGAAGAACACACTATTTAAATATTCAATCAATATGCCCCTTCTCGTACACTCCCTATTTCATTAATAACAATCAAGTTAGGATTAGGGTTTATCTTCTCCAAAAAGTGGCGTAATCAAATCTATAGAAATCAATGGTTAGAATTAGGGTTTATGTTCTCTATCAAGTTAGCATTCAACAATGCTTTTAGGATCTGATCTCTAACTGCTCGTTCCTTGGGTAAATTTCCAAATCTGAATCAAGCTTAATTCGGTAGAAACCCTTCCTCAAGAAAGAAGGGAGGAGCATCAAGTGATGGTTATGAACCCTACAAAATCATCTTCCGGATTAATAAGTTCCATAACTTTATTTGCTAAAATATTATTAGCAAAAAAGGGTTGTGTTTGTTTACAGGTGAATTGAGCAATTGTAACTTCTTTATGTATTTTTGTTTTTTTGTTGCTCACCAATCCATATGTATTTTAATCCTATCTTTTTTTTTTTGCAGGAAACTATCTTGCTTAACAAATCAAATTACTGCTTACAATTGTTTATGGTAAATCTTTGCACTTTTTCTTTGTTGGGTTTTATGTTTTAATGGCAATTCTGAAGATATAATGAGTTTTGCCGCTACCCTATCTTATTATATGTGTTTACAAATGGTGTATCATTATTAATCTTTCTTTAATTACTTGTTTATTATAGTGGTTTTTTTAAAATGATTATGCCAAAAGGTGAGAATTTGAGGATTGTAATTGTGATTTCAATAGATCTATTGTTAAATGTGTTTGCTTATGAGTGGCTTACATAAGCTGTCTGATGTGTTCTATGATGATATGATATGCTAATTCTAGCAGACTACAAACAATGTCCTTGAGCTTTTTCTTTCCGTCATAACCTGTAGCAAGAATCACAACATCAACTTTCAATTCCGAGCATCAGATTTCACATTAATGATAAAATAAAAGTCCATACTTTTAAGTTCATGGTTGTATAGACTTTGAATCTAAATGTCCATACTTTTAGAGATATAAAAGCTACTTTCGAAAACTTAAGTTCTACAAAAAAACAAAAGCTAAAAGGCACAAGATCAAAAACTTCATTTGCAACAATCTTTTTTATTTATAACATATTCAATCAATTCTTAAACTATTTTTGAATTTAACATCATATCATTCTTAACATGCATCAGAAGAACACACTATTTAAATATTCAATCAATATGCCCCTTCTCGTACACTCCCTATTTCATTAATAACAATCAACCCCTAATATCCAAATATCCTTTTTATGAATAACACCAAAAGCAATAACAACACCACCGTGTTTTTGTAGGAATTGCTTGTAATCCCAATTCCAAACACAATCAATCATTCATTTCTGCTTATATGAGTAGATTATTCTTATTAGGATTAATCAACAAAAAAAAAATACATATCTAAATAATAAAAGATCTCTGAAATGATTTTCTTTAAATAATGCAGATTTAAAGAAGAAACTGGTAATTTAAACCTAAACTTACTTGCAGTCACTTATCATCCTCGTGTAAGAAGGGATGGTTTTCGCGGGCAACATTCTGCAATCAAGTGATAGCATATCCTTTTTAGTTCTTGAGAAAGCTGGGAAGATCTGTGCAGATCCACGCACACCTTGACATGAATTTTCCTCACCATTATTTTTCTTGCATGTAATTATAGTTTTTTCAGATTTTCCTCTTTCTTTTCAGTCATGAAAAGTCGTAGCTGTCTATAAAATAAAGATTCTTATTACCTCCTGGATGTTGATTGCCTCCTTGATCTTGATTTTGATTTCCTTCTTGATTCAAGTTGTTATAGTTAGATCCATACATATGTTAAGCATTTTCGAAGAGAAAGATCAAGACAATAAGGGTTGAGAGAGAAGGATAGTTAGATCTCAGTTTTGAGAGAAAAAAGAGAGAGACTGAACATGAATAAGAGGACTGAGAGAATAAATCTTTTAATATGCAAGAAGATAGGGTTTTAATTTGGACCATCCGATCAAAGATAAATCAACCGTCTAGAACTAGTCTCCCAAGTGAAAATTAAATTTTTGGCCTTCTATCATTGACAGAATTATGCATTGAAAATCTTTATTTTTGTTTGTCAATTGTTACTTCTAGAGATAATATTCCTATCATCTCTTAATTCACATTTTAGATTACTCTTGTAATTATCTCATAAACTTGTAATAATGTCTGGATTATTAAACAAACGTTATTATTTTTTGATACTATTTTCAATATAATATATAAAAATAAAAAGTATACACATTAAAAAGTAAATATGTAATAAAATAAATATATATGTAACAATAAAGCAGTAATAAAATACTCAAATTTTATATATAAAATTTTTATAGAATCACCACATCACGTTTATTCATATAAAAGAATAATACAATTAATAGATTTTTCATAATGTCAATATACTTGAATTAAGCGTATATCCACTGAGCAAGAATGCAGTGCATGCAAACGTAGTCTTGTAAAACCCAAGATCAAATGAACAACAATTATGATTTTTATTGGGACAAGTATCAAATCCATTTTAAACAATGTAAATATTGGGGGAAATATTATTATTTCAGTGTTTATACTATAGTGGTTCGGCCAAGCACTCTCTGAACATAGTCGATAGGTTTAAAACTTCTTATATAAGTCTAAGTCTTAAACAATTTACTTACTATACAAGTCTATTATAGGTTTAAGACTTCATATACAAGTCGAAATCTTAAACAGTTTACTTTCTATACAAGTCTATTCCATTACCCCCTCTCCCCAGAGGTTGGGCATGAATTTTTAGCTTGTCTTTAAGAACCTGAAAGCAATCCCTTGGCAATGGTTTAGTAAAAACATCTGCAGTTTTATCTATAGTCGAAATATGTCGAACCACTAACAACTTAGATCGAACACGATCTCTAATAAAGTGAATATTAATTTCCAAATGCTTTGTAGAATTATAAAGCACAAGATTCAATGACAGATACACTGCACTTAAATTATCACACCATAAAATCAACAATCGTCTCATAGGATAACTAATTCCTTTCATCAACATTTGTAACCAACTAAGCTTAGAAGTTGTTGTGGTAATCGATCTATACTCTGCATTCGTAAAAGACCGAGAAACCATTAATAGGACATAACCAGTTGTAGATAACGATCCATATACACATCCTTATGGAAATCACCATGCAGAAAAGCATTGGAAACATCCAACTACAAAACTATCCACCCAAACGAAACTGCCAAAGAAAGTATAAGTCGAATAGTCGTTGGTTTGACAATCCGACTAAATGTATCAGTATAATCAATAGCCAGTGGTTAATGATAACCTCGTGCAACCAAACATGGTTTGCACCGATCAATTGTGCCATCAACCTTTCTTTTGAGTTTGAACAACCACTCGTTATCAATTAAATTAACACATGGTCAAAGCGGAACAAGTTCCATGCTCCATTCTCCATAAGAGCATTATACTCGTCAACCATTGCATGTCTTCATTCTGGTATTTTAGATGCATGTAACTTACATGGTGTAAGTGCATAGAAGGTTCGATGGGAACCGCAACAGTCAATATATTATATTTGACCATCCCAACCTTAGTTAGAGAAGCCAAGTGCTTGTTAGGATCCTGTAAAGCATCCAAAATAGGTGAGACCAACACACTAGGAGACAAAGTGGCAGATTGCATAGATATCACAGTTGACTAGTGACCATGTTTATTTAGGAATTACTTATAATCCGAATTCATTTATGCTTATATGCATAGATGATTCTAATTAGGATTAATCACCTAAAAATGAATCTAAACAATATAATCCCTATAATTATTGTCTTTAACTAATACAAATTTAAGGAAGAAATTTCTAATTTATACCTTAACTTACATACAGTCTGTTAGAATTGATGGTTTTTGCGGGCCACATTCTGCGATAAAATATCCTTTTTTGTTCTTATGAAAGCCAGAAAAACCTGTGTTGATGCAGTCGCATCTTGACATGGAATGCCTTCTTGTTTCTTCACCATTCTTTTTCCCACACATAATTAACGTTTTTCAGATTTTACTGTTTCTTATTCTGAACAGTTCTAGCTATTTTAAAATTGAGATCCTCATTACATCCTCCATGCTGATTTCCCTTGATTTTGATTTCCTTATTGAATCAGATTGTTACCTTTATTGCCACCATACTCTCTGGTGGCTGATGCCGCGCTTTAATATCATAACAAGATCTCAATAAAAGAGATAAGGGTAAATTACACCAATGGCTACTGAACTATACCCATTTTCACATTGTGACCACTGAACTTCAGTTCTTCCCCTATGAGCATTGAACTTGACACTTTGTTACACCGGTAGCCACTGTGACCATTGACCATCATTTGTGATCTTTGACTCTTCTTTTTAACTAGTTGTATCTCTCATTCCCTCTTTTTCAAACATTTTATACATATTTTACCCTTTGTCCCTTTCTTGGTGTGTCTTTGTCCCTCTCTTCATCCCTCTCTTTCTCTCTCTTTTTCAAAATTTTGTACATGTTGCAGGAAGGTTATACCAACTCCATTAGCAACACTCTCAATGTGCATATGGCTTCCATTTGGATTTTAATTTTTTTTTTTTTGCTGAATTGGCTGATTAAATTATACATGTGGCTGTGAATACTAGTGTGAGTATGTTTTATGGGACAACTGTAAGTGGATTGAAATGTTTGGGTTCAATTTTCAACTCCAGAATATCTAGTCGCACAAAAGAGTTTTTATCCAAAGCCCGTCATGGATTTCTACGGGTTTGTATAAAATTACGAATCAAGAAATGAAGTTAGAGTTCCAGAACATCGAGAAGATGAAGTGTAATTTGTTTAGGATGATGCAAATTAGAGAAGAGATTGAGGCATGGGAGAGAAGAGTGCCATGGAAAAAAAGAGGGATGAAGAGAGAGAGACATATTAAGAAAAGGATAAATGTTAAAATGGATATATAAATTTTTTGAGAAAGAGGGAAGGCAGAGACAAGAACTTAAAAGGAAGAGTCAAAGGTCATAGTGGCCATGGGTGTAACAAAGAGTCAAGTTCAATGGCCATACTGGGAAGAATGGAAGTTCAGTGGCCATAATTTGAAAATGGGTTTAGTTCAGTGACCATGGGTGTAATTTACCCAAAGAGAGAATGAAGAAGAAAGACAATTGGATTCAGAATTGGTTTATAATATATATTATCCTTACTGTAGTTTTCAATTGTTTGTACTATCTCCCTGCAAGAATTTCCAAAGTCTAGTGTACTCCACATCTTCCATGTACACCATGTGTTTACCTATATACCAAACCTACGAGCTAGGAATCCATACATGTGTGGGTTTATTTTGGGCTATTTACATGAAAATCATGAGGAAATGTTCATACAAATTTATTTTTGAAAAACTATGTTTTTTTTTTGTAAGAAAAAGTTTAGGTAAGGGTAAGTCTAATAAAATCATTATTATTAGGGTAAGGGTAGTTTTTTTTGAAAAACTATTTACAACTATGTAAGTCATAATTTTGAATTATGTCAAAATAATAAAATCATTCCAAAGCTGGTAACGAATGAAATGAATGAGTCTTTACTTCGTCGCCCTTCAACTACAGAGATCAGGGAAACGGTCATGAGAATGAACGGAAGCAGTGCCCCTGGACTTGACGGATTCACGGGTTTATTTTATCAATCTTTTTGGGGAATTGTTGGTGTAGACATCTGCAACGTGGTCCAAAGTTTTTTTGATAATGGGATAATCAGCACTGGATTAAACTCAAACATCATGGCGTTAATCCCTAAAGTGAAAGATGCGCTTAAAATCGAGCAGTTCAGGCCTATCGTAATGAGCAATTTTAGCTTTAAGATCATCTCCAAGATTCTAGCTGACAGACTTGCTGAGGTAGCAGGGTCAATCACCTTTGTGAATCAATTCGGATTCGTGAAAGGGAGGAACATACACCAGTGCATTGCAGTGGCGTCCGACGGGGTCAATACCTTAGAAAAGAAATGCTTCAGGGGTAATCTATGTATGAAAATTGACATAACTAAAGCCTTTGACACCCTGAATTGGCAATTCCTGTTAGAAGTTCTTGACGCTTTTGGCTTCTCGGCACAGTTCAGAGAATGGATTTTAAATATCCTTTCGTCAGCTAGAATATCGGTTATGACGCCAATCGGGTTGAGTGGATACTTTGCCTGTTCCCGTGGGGTGCGCCATCTTATTTACCCTAGCGGAGGATTTCCTGAGCAGAGTGCTAACACGGGTAGTGGAGCAGAGAAGATTAGTACCATCCACATACACGGGCTCCACCTTGCTGCCCACGCATCTGCTGTACGCATATGATATTCTGCTATTCTGTAAAGCTTCGTTGGCTAATGTAAAGGTTCTGGCTGAGACCTTTGAGACTTATTGGAAAATGTCGGGTCAATGGGTGAATTGGCAGAAATCAGAAATCTTTTTCGGAAGAGACATTACTGCCTGTCGGAGAGGCAGACTGGCGGAAATTACTGGGATTCGAATTGGTCAACTCCCTTTCCAGTACCTAGGAGTTCCGTTATTTGTGGGAGCCCCAAGGGCGTCTCACCTTCACGGGATTGTAGACAGGGCTATTGGGAAGTTTTCTCAATGGAAAGGAAGTGCCCTTTCGATGGCGGGGTGTCTGACATTGATAAAGACCATCATCACTGGCTCCCTTACGCATTCACTCCTAATTTATAAATGGTCGGTGAGCGCCAAGTACTGGCTGATTCATCGTTCTGCTATAGCTTTCTCTGATCCAGGTTTATCAATTCAGCTGGGCTGACCAAATCTACCCCGATTTTATCTTCAATCTGGTGTTCCATTAAGCAGGCCTATAAACTCATCAGAGGAAACTATATGTGGTTAGTTGGGGAAAACTCAAGGTTAAAATTCTGGAATTCTGAATGGATTTCTCCGACAGTAGCTGAAAGAACTGGTTTAAGTATTAAAGAGCGCGTAAAATTCCGCGACAGTGTTAGTGACTTTAGGTATCACGACACCTGGGTGAATTTGCCGGAGCTCTTGGTGGCCGTGACCGAGGCCATCCACGATATTCATGGAAGCGGAGATCAAGAGGATATCTGCATTTGGCGACCTGTTACTGATGGCCGGTTCACGGTGGCTATATTCTATCGCTGGTTAATGGATCCGCCTTGCATCCATCCCGCACGTCAAATATGGCAGGATTACATTCCTCCCTCACACTCCTTGGTGTGCTGGCGAACGGTCACGAAAAAACTCTCAACACAGGACATGTTGCAAGCCCGCGGTTTTCAAATGGTGTCCCGGTGCTGTTTTTGTTTTGGTGCAGTAGAAACACTGAATCACATTATGGTTGAATGTGAATTCGCTAATCAGATTTGGGCGAGCATTGCTGCCTTGTTTGGGCGACGTATGATTCAGTCGACTTGCATTGAGGATCTAGTTTTTCAGCTCCTAGACATGAAGTTCAGTTCCCAAATCTCAGTTCTCTGGCGCAGCCCAATAGTGCACGCAGTTTCGGTTATCTGGAGGGGGAGGAATGCGCACTTTTTTGAGAACTGCACCCCGAACATTCACTATTCTCTTAGGCTCCTATGGGCTCAGATAAGGCAGTCACACCTCACGGGTAAAGGGACTATGTGGAACTCAGTGGTGGGACGTCAAATCTTACAAACTCTTGCCCTGAGTCTGCGTCTCTCGAGGGCTCCTCGACTCATTCCAGTTCGCTGGCAAGCCCCACCTCGCGGCTGGGTAAAAGTGAATACGGACGCTTCTGTCTCGTACTCTTCGGCTACAGCGGGTTGCGGGGGTATTTTCAGGAATAGCAGTGGTCGGCCCGTTGGTGCTTTTGCGTTCCCATCAACGCTCTCTTTCGCTCATATGGCGGAACTCCAGGCAGCTATTGCGGGTATTCGGAAGGCTTACTCAAGGGGTTGGCACTCGCTTTGGATAGAAAGCGACTCAACTTTTGTTGTCTAGGTAATTAGATCCGGTAACAGAGGGGTTCCATGGCAACTCCGCTCAGAGTGGGGGGATTGTTTGCGGATTCTAAGCCAGATGCAAATTGCAGCCTCCCACATCTTCAGGGAAGGAAACAAGGTAGCCGACGCGCTGGCCAGTTATGGACGTCTTAGCAACGCAGCTGACTGGTGGGACACGCCCCCTCGATTTTGTTCTTGTCTGATCAGGGACAATGAATGCGGTCGTCTTTCGCACCGTTTTAATTAATTTTAGCACTCTTAGTTTCTGCTGTATGAACTTTATTATTTTTTCTTCCTATTAATAAGATTTGGGTGGTGGTTCAAGGTCGTCAAGGGGTGTCAACCTAGCTGGGATGTCTTGCCTCTTTGAACCTCCTCCTCATTTTACTCAAAAAAAATCATTATTTTTAAATACTATAAATTAGGAGTCTAGATTAAATAGTCAAGAGTTTGAGATTTATGAATTGGAGTTTAAACTTTTTAAATTAGCTATAAAACATATTTTATTTGGTATATATAGAAAAAAATGACATATTAAGAATTAAGTTTGATGATATGATTTAGTTATAATTTTATACTAAATTATGATATTCATGTAAAAAGCCCAAAATCATATGTGATTATAAAATTACAATTAAATCATATTATAAAACTTAATTTTAAATATGTCATTATATTCTATATATCATAAATAAAGTATGATTGTATCCATAATTTATAAATTTTAGACCCCAATTCCTAAATCCTAATCTCTAAAAAATATATCTTAGACCTCTAATTGATAAAACATAGTTCTTAAAAAATATAAAAAAACAATGATTTTCTTAATTTGATATTATTTAAGTTAGTACTTCATAACTTGTAAATAATCTTTCAAATTTAAATTTTTGTGTAAATTTCCCATATTTTTTAACCCTAGGTTTGAGTAATTTTTAAAGTTTAGCCCGTTAGGGATGAGATAATATATAATATGAAAGATAATGAGATATTTAGAATTAAGTTTTGTAATATGATATACTTGTAGTTTTTATGAACAATATGATTTTCATGTAAAAAGCTCTTTTATATTTTATAAACTTTTTTATTAATTTCAAATAATTACAGAAATATATTTTCTTTATTAATTATTTTAAATGTACTCTTTATTTTTATAACATTTTTTTATTAATTTTTATTATATCTATTTTCTGATGAATTATTGTAACTAAAAACAAAAAAAAAACTATAAAAATGTTATAATTTTTGGCGAACATACCAAAATGATGAAGTTTCAACTAAATTTTTATTTGAGCTTTTTTTTCATGAAAATAATATTAATTTAAACATTACAATTAGTTATAAAAACACGTCGGCCCAAATAGGAAAAAGATTTCGGGGAACATATTTCTATAATTATTTTTCATAACATTCTTCAACTAATTTTATTATATCTATTTTTTCTATGAATTTATTATATCTATTTTCCATTAAAAAAATCAATTTCTTATTTTAGAGACTCAAATAATATAATTTTTTAATTTATGAAAAATTATAAAAAAAGTAGAACTAAAAATAAAAAAAAAGTATAAAAATGTTATGTTTTTTTTGCAAATATACCAAAAGGATGAAGTTTCAACTAAATTTTATTTTTTAGGCTTTTTACATGAAAATCATATTAGTTATAAAAACTACAATTACGTCATATTAGTTATAAAAATACATCCGTCCAAATGGAAAAAAAATTAGAGTGAGAAAGGCTCAAACTCTCGACCTTAGGATCATTCAGAAGCTATGAGGCCTACCCGCTAGCCAACTGCACCACCACCCTAATGGTAAAGATTTATGAATCTGCATATAAGATAAATACAAATGGTAATAATTAAGAGGAGCTCCATGTTGGGAGAATTCAATATAGAAATACGAAGCAATGACCATTGAAACCATAACATAATTTACAATTATATTGGTCCAATTATACATATTTTGAACTTATTTAAAATAATTACGATTTTATTGTTTCCATGAAAAATGGTGAGAATTTATAAATAAAAAACTAACTAGTTAACCTTCATGTAGTGATAATGTTTTAGATGTACATCTGTAATATCATTTTTAATATTCGTCATATATAAATTTTTTTTTTGCAAGAATTATAATATTTACCGAAATCCTTATAATTTTTCTTTAAAAGGGTGAAACTAGTGTTAGTGGTCATGTACAAAGTACCATTTTTATTATCTCGAGCAACAATGATTGCTCCTTTGCTAACTTTCCAAGATCCATTAGTAAAGTGCCCACTGTGACCTTCTTCATCAAGTTGTCCAACTGAAATAAGGTTCTTTGTTAACCTAGGCATATGTCTTACTTGGTTGATTTTCCACATCGTTCCATTTTCTAATTTCAAACGAACATCACTTATTCCGGCTATCTCCAATAACTCACCATCTGCGAGATACACCTTCCCGTAGTTTCCAACTAAATAGTTCTCTATGATTTCATGGTTTGATGTTGTATGAAAACAAGCACCCAAGTCTAATACCCAAGATTCAATGGAACAATCAACAAAAAAAGTAAGGCATCTTTTACCTTATCGGCTACAATATTTGCAGCTTTCTTATTGTCTTCATTCTTTGGAAGTCTGCATTTAGCCTTCACATGTCCGAGCTTTCCACAATTCAAGCACTTCAATTTCCATTTGTTTCTTGATTTGGATATGCCATTCCTTGACTTTGATCTGCCTCGTCCTCGGTTGGAATTCCTTTTATTCCTTCATCCTTTGTTTTCAACATTTAAGGCAGAACTTGTCGATGTACCTTCACTGGAATCAATCCTTCACACTTCTTCTGCAAGAATTCGATCCCATACATCACTAAATGACAATTTTCCCTTGCCAACAGAATTACTAATCGCAACACTTATATGATCTCAACTATTAGGCAATGAAGCTAAAAGAATTAGAGCATGTACCTCATCATCAAAGGTAATATCAACAGACCTTAGTTGAGCAACAATGGTATTGAACTCGTTTATATGTTCTGCAATTGAAGCACTATCACCCATTCTTAAATTGAATAGCGTTTCATTAGATGTACCTTGTTATTTGCGGAAGCTTCTCGTACATATCTGATAAAAGTCTCATCATTTCAACCATTGACTTGGTTTCTGCTACGTTATAAGCGACATTATGTGTTAGCGTCAGTCTGATTACGCCCACCACTTGTCGATCGAGAAGTTCACAATCCTCTTGGCTCATGTCTGATGGTTTCACTTCTAAAAGCGGCAAGTGCATCTTTTTGCTATACAAATAGTCTATAATTTGTAATCTCCAAAATGAAAAGTCAGTTTCATCAAACTTGTTTATTCCAGAACTTATTCCATCTAATCCTGCCATTGTTCGAACCAGATAACTCTGATGCCAGTTGTTAGGAATTAAAAAAAATGATTACAAAGTACCAAATTCCTCTTCCAGGACACAATGAAAAAATATGGAAATAAAACACAGAATACAGGAAATAAACAAACAAGAAAGAACACAATGATTTTTACAAGGCTCACCATAAAACAGTGGCTAATCCTTGGACCTACTACAAGAAGCCGCTTGCACTATAGGAGAAATGAGTATAAGTATTACAACATTAAATCACTCACTCACTGCCCAAAAACCCAAGTACACCCTGCTCTGTTTTGACCGCACACAATTAGCACAGGTATGTAGAATGAGAATTCTAGTAATACTTCTAGGCAAATACTCAAACCTTTCTACAACTTGTTTTCTTCAGAAATATGGAGTCTCTATTTAGAGGAAACAAAGAACCATACCAAAGGGTATGATGCTTCGTAAACTCCACTTTCAATTAATAGGTTCTAGAGATCAAGATAACCTTTTAACTTCTTAACTAGGTTGAAAGCATAACCCTTCATCTTCTTGACATAATAGATTCATTTAATATGCACATAAAAACATGCATACTCCTACTTCCAACAAGAATGTGACTTGCTCTCCTTGTCAATGGCTCATCCTATCTCACATCCTCTGATACAGATTGAAAGCGATAAATGAAGGTTTTAATCGTAAACCAACAAAGAGGTTCTTCTCTAGCTAAACTAGAAGGAGTGAATCCCAATAAACAAGGTATAAACCTTAAGTTCTCAAAGAGAATGATTTTGATTGATAAAAGTTGGCTCATCCTTACAAAATGGGGGTTTAAATACATCCCCTAAAGATAACAAAAAAAGGACAAGCATTACCCCTACTAGGGTTACAATAAGGTTATCGAGAAAAAGGGTAAAAGGGTAATACACCCCGACAATCAGTACCAAGGTACAGGTACGGAGTGTCAGGGTTGTTGGTGAAATCCTTCGTGAGGAAGTAACCTAGAGATCCGCCCAGGGGTGGATGTTGATACGCCTCCTTGTGTACTCCTAGATCCGCCCCGCTCGTATGTCCTAGGGATTCGCCCTCCTAGGTACAACCTCCGTAGGTCTGATGTATAAGGATCCGCCAGAGCGCGCGTGATCAGGGATCCCAGTTAGGATGTCCGCATCATTCTCCCATTCTTTAAAAGATCTCGACGCTGACTCGTCCTTGTTGAACTCCAAAGGACCATCCGGCTTCCACGGGCTAAGGTCACGGATGTTGAATGCTGGTGAGATTTTACCAAGTCAATTCGGCAATGCTATATGGTAGGCATTGGCATTGACCTTCTTGGTGACCTTATATGGCCCGTATTTCCTAGGCCGAAGCTTGCTGCTTGCGGCGTTGGCGAGTCTCTCTTTGCCCAAATATACCATAACCTCATCCCGAACTTCAAACTGTAGGTCCCTGCGGTGCTCATCTGCCTTAGCTTTTAATTTCTGACTTCTCTCCTTAAGAGTCTCTCTCACCTCTTGGTGCATCTGTACATAATCCTTGGCTAGCTGGTTGACAGTCATGTTTCCTTTAGGAAGATGGGCTATATCAAGGACGTGATTCAGGGTCTTCGTGTATACAACCTCAAATGGGGTTCTCCCGGTTCCTGAATGTACAGAGCCGTTGTAGGCGAACTCAGCTTGGGCTAAAACCACATCCCACATCCTGGGCTTATCCTTACATTTGCTGCGCAGTAAGTTTCCCAAAGTTCTATTGACCACTTCTGTCTGCCCGTCTGTTTGAGGGTGGGCGGTGGTACTAAACTTCAGAGACGTATCAAACAGAGCCAAAAGTGACTGAGGAACTTCGTATCACAATCTGAGACAATGCTCTTAGGTATGCCATGTAGCCTGACAATCTCTTTGAAAAATAGCTTAGCAGTCGCTGAGGCATCGTTAGTCTTGCGACATGGTATGAAGTGGGCCATCTTCGAAAATCGATCAACCACGACAAAGATGGAATCCATGCCTCTCTGAGTTTTGGGTAACCCTAGGACAAAATCCATGGACAGATCCTCCCATATGGTTTCCGGCACAGGCAAGCGTAGCTGTAAACCAGCATTTGTAGTGCGTCCCTTGGCGGTCTGGCAAATATAGCATCGTTCTACTAAGTAGGCAACGTCTCTCCTCATCCTAGGCCAGAAATAATGGGAACTCACTGCTTCATATGTCTTCATATATTTAGCTCCTACACAAAATATGTCGGTTAATAAAAAGTTATTGTCGGTGACATCACTGACATGGAAAATCACCTACTAAAAATGTCGGTGATGGAGGCGAGAATAGTTTGGCCACAAATGACCTACACATTCTGAAAATGAGTAGGTAAAATGTGTAGGAGATTTCCGACACAGAAATTATGTCGGTGTTCCGTCGGTGATACCGACCCAAATAATTCCATCGGTCCATTCCGTCGGTGATAACGTTTTTTCTTGTAGTGTCTTGGAAAGGGACCACTCTTTCCTTTACTAGCAGGCTGACGGTAATAAAATCAGCGTTAGCTAGAGCTCTGATACATTCTTTTATGGTCTACCGGTGGCTTGTTTCGCTCCTTACCAAGCTCAACAAAGCAACTCGAAACTTCCATTGGACGGGGAATCGGGAATCTCGAAAGCTGGTTGCTGTGTTGTGGTCTACTTGTGGTAAAAACATGGATGGCGGAGGCCTGGGTATTCTGTTGGGGTTTGGTGTCCTATAGACAATTGTTGCAGGATACAAACTTAATATAAATGAATTGTTCTGTATATCATTTGTTTTAATGAGATATATGTTTTATAACTATATAAAGGCAATCCCTTTAAGCACTAAATAAAGTCTAATAAAAGGAAATACGTAAGTTTGTTTAAAGTGATTATAAAGTGTTCATACAAGCATGAAGTGAGACAAAACTTTATCATAAACTAATAAACTTAAAACCACCCCAAGTCAAGTGATATGTTTAGGATTGATATATCACTGTTGAGACTTTTATGTAACAATGTCTTCTGTCCGACAGAAAGCTGATCTCACAAGCTTCATATATATAGATATCTGGACAGTTACATAGATCCGATGAAACGTCGTTCATTAGGATTGGGGACCCGACTTGAGATAACAGGATGGATGGATTTATCCCTGTCACCTGTTCATCACATTGGTATTAATAGGTATAAGTAATCCTCAAACTCAAAGGATTGTTAATTAGTGATTCTGGATTATGGAATGTGATACTTTGACTCTGTTCAAACACGATCCATAACAGAGATGACTCTGGGGTGTGTGCGGGCAGGCGTTGGGTACCATAGGAAGTAATTGCAGGATAGTTAACATTGGATTGAGCATTTGTCACTCCTGATAAATGGGAGATACGTCCAAGGATCGCTTGTGGAAGACTTGACTCTAAATCCTTGCAAGGTGATAGCTTAAGACTTGAAATGCAGATTTCACTTAACCTATCTAATTGGAGTTAACTCGGCCTGTACAAGTAAAACGAACGTCTCGCTATATGTGACTTGACATTATCCATAGCCATAAGATTCTGTTCAAGGATGTAGTTGATGAAGGATCGAATTATACTGTAACTAATACGGAAAGGTCAACGACGGAATCAACCTGTCTTCTTATAACTCTGGGGGAATGTTTATGGTTCTGCCTATCACAGTCCTCGCACTCATTCCGTTATACAAAGATTAAAATTAACTTTGGGAAATTAATTTAATGGTTGTATACGGCTAGTAGTAATAAGAACCTAATGGGTCACACATAAGACTTGGAACGAAAAGAGGAATGAATATTAATTAATAGATGGAAGCCCAATATAAAGGCCCAAATAGAAAAAGGGGAAATACATGTATTATATATATATATATATACATATGAGAATTAATTTATTTTAGTCAATTATGATTAGATTATAATTATTGAATAATTAAGTTAGAAGGTTTAAAATGGTTAAATGCTTCTAAATATTATTTTACCAAACAACCTAATGTTATCTTTATATTTAGATATAACTTTACATAATATTTATGAAGTTTTATTTTAGAATAAAACTATAAAGAAGTTATCTAAAACTGTGGATAATATTTATGAAGTTTTATTTTAGAATAAAACTATAAAGAAGTTATCTAAAAACCATAGATAATATTTATGAAGTTTTATTTTAGAATAAAACTCAAAAGAAGTAACCTAGTTCTATCTAACTAAGGTTTTAGATACAAGAGACTATATATATCCCCCCTTATAGGCATATTGGGTTAATCCGGAACAGAGAGAGAATTTCGACCAGTCTATTGTAGAAGAAGAAATTGCTCTGCTCGCTTCCATTCTATTGATTTCATCTCTTTCTCTTTATCCTTGATCTTGTGTTGACTTGTTAGAGGCAATCTATTTTGGTTGCTATTCATTGGTTGAGATTCTAACTTGTTTGATCTTGTCTTTTGGTTTGTGCTCGTGAACTCGGAACTAGAGTTGAGGGCACTTCGCTAGCAACTGTAGATAGTTCTTCAAAAAGGTATCTCTAATTAACTATGTTTACAGATGATATATGATTAGCCCTAGTTAATTTTCCAACCGCCATAAAATAAAACAATTAAACCACGAATGCATGCTAGCTTTAATTCTTAAACTATATTGATAAAGTAAAATAATGTAATATGACTTTTATTTATAACTCTTATTTCAAAATATACATACTAATTTCCAATGTAGCCTCCTTTACTGCCATAAGCCATAACATGTCCTACATTTTCTCCAGTATATCCTCGATCTTCAACTTGATAATATTTATTGACATCTTCGTACTTAACAAGAGACATAGCATGAACAATTTTCTTATCTTCATTAACAAGTTTCAAGTTGAGACAAAGTCCACAACAATTACCATTTTGAGCGGGAGAAATTCCAGTACCCATTTCAGGACTTGCAATATGTGAAGGACTATACACTTCTCCTCCCCATTCTACGTATGTAGCAAAACTTGCCAGTCCTGTAAAAAATCTTGAAGGCCACATTCCAAGTATTTCACCATGTGTTAATTTCAGAACCCAGTTTCCACTTGCTTCATCCTATAATGATTTAAAAAGAATAATTTTAATTATATAAATTTACAATAGGTTAAATTACACAATAGTCAGGATGGACAAATTATTTATAAGTGTCATACTCTTAAACAGATTTATTTAAATGTGGTGGTTTTTCTAAAACTGTTTTTTTTCCTACAAATGATTAACTGAAAATCTGACAAAAACAAAATGAAGTTATGATATTATGATGATTTAAGATTTAAAATCATATAATGATAAAATACATAAAAATAATTTTCATAATTGTAAATAAAAATTAAAATATGATATGATTTTTTATGTGATTTCCTCTTTAATTAAGAACATGCCGAGTACACCATGTTATTATTCATATGACAACAACACCTACTCTAGCAATGCCTAACTTCAGTGAACCTTTTACCATTGAATCTGATGCGTCGGGTTGGAAGGCAGGTCTTACATATGCAAGTTTTGCACTACCAATTTAGCCCTTCCTCTTGATCTCGTCTCCAGGGTATATTTCTATCATTCCCCCAAATTTTTCATTCCTTTAATCAATTCATGCTATTCCAATTCAAATTATGCAGAAAATTGTCTTCTTTCTTCGCTGATGTTTTTTCTTGTTTGTACTTGTACAGTCTTTTCATTGCCGCAGGGGAAAGGCTTACCCCTTCACTACCGTGTACTCTTTTTTGATAGTTTTCCTTATTTATTGGCTTGGCACTTAGGCTTAATTCTAAGGACTTTCAAGCATTGGGCACTTATAGTTATGTTAGCGGTTTTTGTTATCGAAATTTGACTAACGAAATCTGCCAAGAAATTCCCGTCATTTGTGTTTAAATGTGGAGGGGGTTTTAGGGTTGCTAGATCTTCGACTACAGTTGCAGAAAATGTTGAAGAAACTGAGATTGTGATGATGAGGATGAAGATGGAAGTTTTGGAAATGGAAGCCATGGAGATATGGTTAGATCCATTGACATTTACAGAAAGAGAGGAGAGAGAGTGTAGAAAGAGAAAGAAAAACTTAAAGAGATAAAAAGAAAATTAATAAAGAAAAGAAATCTTAAATAAGAGTATATAAGTAATTTATAAAAAAAATTGACTTTTTGGCCGGTCAAAGCTGAGGTGGCGCGTTGACTGAGGGTTGACCGGTCATTTTTAACTGTTGTACACTATAGTGGGAGGTCACCTATAAGGTCGTACATATTAGTGAGACAAATTGAAGGTTGTATACCAAACTGTGAAATGGGACAAAGGTTGTACACCATTGATGAAATTTACCCAATTTTGTTTAACAACTATTGTAATCCCCATTACATAAAAAAATGGATTGAATTCTCATTACACCCAACAAGTAATCCTAATTTCTATCTTTAAAGTTCCATCTAACCTCTCATTTGTCAAATTTCACTTCTCATCATTCTAAAAAACGCAAAAACTAGGAAACCTAAAAACGAAAAAAAAGCAAAAAAAAAACATGA
This sequence comes from Euphorbia lathyris, assembly GCF_963576675.1. Lineage (NCBI taxonomy): Eukaryota > Viridiplantae > Streptophyta > Magnoliopsida > Malpighiales > Euphorbiaceae > Euphorbia > Euphorbia lathyris. Next base: position 3,321,091 of record NC_088915.1, on the reverse strand, counting down.
AAAATAAGAAAAATATAAAAAATATTATGAAAACACGGAAAATTATATACTAATTTCACGATTTTCTTGTTTTTTTTGGTTGATTTTAATTATGTAAATAAAATTTTGCAATTACATTTAACTAAGCAAACATAAGTATTGTAATGGTAATTACATTTCATCACTTTTTTTACCAAACATTGTAATAGAATCACCATTCTATTCCATTACATTACAAGTTTGATTACATTACAACTTTGATTACATTACATTGCATTATCTTTTCCTCATCCGATTTACTTTTGTGTGTGTCGATTTCAGCAGCTGGTATAAGGATCTTGTGATTTTCAGACCTATCATTGAAAGGTTGAGATCTCTCGCTTAGCTACACTAATTTTATTGTATTTCGATTCACTATTGTAAAGTTTGGGTCTTTATCTTTTTTAATCTAGGGCAAGACAGTGCCTGATACAGTAGATGGTATGAACTCGTCTGATTCCTTTTTATTTGAACACAATATTTGCAGGGATAGTAAGAATGGTTCATGCCTTTAGAAGATTTATTTAACTTACAATATATATTAATGTTATGTTGGTTTGAACTGATTGGTCATGCCTTTAGAAGTGATTGTGTATGTTTGATGTACTGTTTTGGAACCTATAACTCGTTGATTTAGGAAACTAGCATGATTTAGTATATATATTATTATGTGGGTTTGAACTGAATGATTACATATATGTATGATGTTGTGGGTGATGATGAAATGATTGGTATGAACTGATTGGTTAGATATAACTGTTTAGGAAGCTAGGACTCATAGAGTTTATGTATGAATGATCATTAAGCATGTGGCTGATTAGGCATACTCTAAAGCTTTAAATGTTCATTGTGATTAGCACTACTCTTACAATTATGAGTTATACTGCTAGAAGTGATTGAGTATGTGTATGTGTATGTGTATAAAACATGTTTATGTTTGATGTTCTGTTGATGTTTATCTTTGAGGTTCTGTATGAGTATGTGTATGATTGTTCATTTGTGCATGTAGCTTATTAATCATGCATCAAGTATTAGAGGAACATTGTAAAAGGAACATTGAGCATGTGGCTGATTAGGCATACTCTAAAGCTTTGAATATTCATTGTGATTGGCACTACTCTTACACTTATGAGTTATACTGCTAGAAGTGATTGAGTATGTGTATGTGTATGAAACATGTTTATGTTTGATGTTCTGTTTATGTTTATGTTTGAGGTTCTGTACGAGTATGTGTACGATTGTTCATTTGGGCATTTAGCTTATTAATCATGCATCAAGTATTAGATAAACATTATAAAAGGGTCATTGACCATGTATGAAGCATGTATTAAAGGGTAAATTTAGGCTAATTGCATATACTGATATGGCTTGCAAATGATAAGATATCACCATACTCTTTTTTATTTGGACATGACCTATGATGATAAGTAAGGAATAAGTTGTCTTGAATAAGTAAGGAATAGACATGCACGAATAAGTTGTCTACTTGTTATAGCATGTTCACTTGAATATATATGTCTACTTGAATAAGTTGTCTACTTGTTATAGCATGTTAGGCATACTCTTAAAGCTGAAAATGTTATGAACTCAACTGACTCATTTTTATTTGAACATGACCTATGATGATAAGTAAGGATTCTGAATGCAATTCGTTTATGAAGCATGTATGAAGCATGTATTGAAGGGTAAATTTAAGCTAATTGCATGTACTTATATGGCTTGCAAATGATAAGATATATTTTGATTAGATAGAATATACATATACATACGAACTGAATAACAAGCTCTACATAAAGGGTTATGTATGTGCATTGGTCATACTCTTACTATGTTCCTTTCCACTCGGTTTGATATCGTAACAACAACATTAAACATGGTGATAGGTTTATGATGCATTCAGCGCAAACAGAGTCCCTTGTTTTGACAGCATCATAAACCTCATTACCAAGTTTAGAGTACCACGAGTACAACCCAAGTGGAAAGAGCATTGTAAAAGGGTCAGTTTAGTCTACTTTCACGTACATACAAACTGAATAGCAAAGCTCTATGTTATATTACAAAAGGGGGATGAGTATTGCCTTTTGGTTGTAATTGGCAGTCCAAAGTTCCTTAGCTGTTTTGACTAGTGAAAGGAAAATTGGAATTGGAATGAGAACCACATTTGGATATCACATTGCCTTTCAATTCTCCTTTCACTTAGCCAATACAGCTTAGGAGATTTGAACATCTTTCATATTCAACACAAACAGAGTCCCTTATGGTGACAGCATCATAACCCTCATTACCAAGTTCACAGTACAACGAGTACAAGTGGAAGGAGCATTATAAAAGGGGTCAGTTTAGGAGCACAAAGCTCTATGTTATATTAGAAAAAGGGGGGAATTAAAGGTCAAAAGCTCCTTAACTATTTTGACTATAGAAAGAAAATTTGGAATTGGAATGAGAACCACATTTGGAGCTCACATTGCCTTCCGGTTCTCCTTTCTCTTAGCCAAGATAGTTTAGGAGATTTGGACACCCTCATATCCACTTTGCATACTCCTCAGTCCATATCCGGGCGAGCCCCTCATACTCTTCCCTGTTGCTGCGGTATTGCTCAGCAACTGCTTCTTGCCCAGGATATGGCTCCTCACTGTGGGGCTGTAGAAGTAGATCATATATGTGCCACAGACACTACAAAATGCATAGAATAATTAGAACAAAAATATGATGTTGTATGTTTATCAAATGAAATAGATAAATGGTTTCATTATACCATGGCAGTGGAAAACCGATGATTATTAAGGATACGGGGAAGTTGAATCAACCCCTGAGGAGCCACGTTAGGATGATATATCCTATTCTAGAAGCAAAACTGAGAAGAAGAGGAGAGATTTAATAGTGTATGTTTCATGTAGGTGATTATATCTTACTGATCTGAGTTAATATTACTCTTGCAGGTCTGTTTGGGAAATCCGGAGGGTAGCTAATTCTGATTTCAAATACACCCCTTTCATATGGGGTGTATTGGGGGCCTTTCATCATGATCGACCATGTGAAGAAGTTACCATTGAGAGGACCTGTACGTTATCATCAAAGAAGAATCATTAGAAATACACATAAGAAACCAGGAAGGGTTACAAAACAACTATGGATTGACATATGTACCATTGATGGCCAGAAGCCACTCTGGGTTCTCCATGTACAACTTATCCAAGTAAGCAATTATGTCTCCTGGAGTTTCAACAAGGGGATCCATTGTTGGTAAGTTTTCTGGTTGTTGAAGGTATGATTCTGAATTACGATGCATATATTTATAGTGGTATGATTGTGGTAAGTGAAAGGCCGTGAAAGGGGAAGGGTCACATAATTACTATTGAGTTTAGGGATGTGTGTAATATTAATGACTTGCTTGGCTTTTGCAGATACCAAGACCTTTGGGATTATAGGCCTAATTATTACTCCAAGATATGGATTGACTTATGGAAGATTGGTTATTTTTTTGTGTTTTAATTCAGAAATTTATTGGTTATTCAAGATATGTATTGACGTTATAGGCACAAATGTAAACATATTATGAGTATTGGTCTCCAATAAAATTAAAACCATTGATATACAGAATTTCATCTTCATATTTTTAGAATGTTTCTGTATTCAGGAATAAAAACCAGAAATTCAAACGAAGAAGAATGCATAAAGTGACATTTTAATTTTTAAAAATGTCATCTAAACAGCAATAAAAAGACATTAAAATAAATGTTTCTGTCATATGAAAAAAAAATCCTTTGACATGATTGATTAAGACCTGTGCCATCTAAACAGGCTATAACGGCAGAAATTATTATACGAGCTGTCATCTCAAATTAAATATGCCAATTTCCCACACGCTAACCTGACGGTTTTAATTGTTAGAATGTCATGTGATGACATTAAAGGTGACGACAGTAATAAATAAGCTACATCGTAAAGGGTAAGATGACAGTAAGAAAATAGGCTAATGTCATGTGTGATGACGAAACATGACAGAACCTGACCGTCGTCTGAAGGTACAATAGAAGGCATCGAGCACCGTGACAAATTTATATCTCGCGGGAACCGTCGTCCTGAAGAGGTTTTGGCGTAGTGCACGAGCACATTAAATAGCTCGATTATTTTTCTTTGATGTGGGATCCACACTTGTTTTAACTGTAGGGCTTGCATCAAATACTAACCGAAACCACACACATCGAACTAGGAATTTGATATGATTAAGGCCTTTTTTCATTTCGCCACCACATAAACCAATAGCCTACCCGAAATCATTTTCCCTTGTTCACCATTTTGAGCCTTGCCCTTCTTTTGCCACCACAATATAACCCTATTCCATCACTTTCTATCCAAAAATCCCGGAATCTATGAGTTTCTAATAGATAAATATGAGTCTAAAAAAGAGAACATCAAAGCAAAAACATATACATTCTTTGGCTCACACACATTACCCCCTAGGAATACAATTCTCGCATTCTGAAAAAAAAAGCTTATTCAAAAATTTTGAGAAAAAGGGGAAGAAAAGGAAATAAATACATAAATAAATGCTCTCAACTACCCAATAGTGACTTAACGTTTTAGAAACTCAATAAGATTCTTAAGCCTCATTTCCATCATAATCACACCCAACCTTGGCCCTTAATTACAACCCAATTAAGCCCTTTAGATCAAATCCTAGTAAGGAGGCATAGTGGTAGAGGTTGGATGACCATGCAAAACCACAATAGTTATCACTTGTGTTGGAAAATTGAGAGAAAACACCTTACTCCAAACACTTGAGCGTAAAGAGTGAATCCTATGTGAGGTGTTTAACGAGTTCATTAAGTATCAACTATTTGAAAAATGTCTCACTAATGGCCAAAACTATAAATTCAAATATCGTTTAATTACTCAAGGTGTTTATCATATTTCGGACGGCTCGAAATTATGATCTTCTATATTGTTACTTGAAATGAATCATGTCTCATTGTTGATTTATTTGAGTGCTTGGTCTTCTAGCTTTGTTTTCGGATTTAATTTGCTTGAGGACAAGCAAAAGCTTAAAGTTTGGGGATGTTGTTGCTATCTATTTTCACTATGATTTTGAGTCATATTTTCGTTCATTTTTAATGCAATTTTCATGGTTTAGTGTTAATTTTGTAAAATTTCACTTCATTTCACATTTTCACACACTATCACGTGTTTTTAATTTAATTCACGAGTTTTTCTAGCATTTTTTCCACACTCTCACACACCCCACAAGATTGACAATTATTCTATTGAGCTATGGGAGAAAACAGGGACGCATTCTGAGAAGGGACGAAGAAATGACGAGCAAAACAGTTTTTAGGTATTTTTACATAGGTCTCGGCGAGACCTATGTAGGTCTCGACGAGACCTAATTAGATCAGAGAGAGGTCTCGGCGAGACCTAGCAAAATTCACATAATCCGCAGCCATCAGGCACAAGTCTCAATGAGACCTCCTTAGGTCTCGGCGAAACCTCAATTTGACTTCTCAATGACATTTAATGCACCAATTCAGTACTTTGGAGGCTACCAATCATCAAATTCAGATTATCATCTTGAATTGAGCAAAGATTAGCCTATAAATAGACATGAGATGTATGAGGAAATCGACACACTTTTAATATTCATTGTAGCCAAACTTTGGGCAATTATGTTTCCTTTGTTTTAGTTTGTTTTAAGTAGTTTCTAAGTTCAAATTCATGTTTCTAAGTAATTTCCATTCAAGTTTGTAAGTTGATTTTGAGTTTTGAGTAAGAATTTCTTCATCTTTTGTGTTCCATCTCTTACTTTCACTAAGTTTCACTTTGTTTCAATTCAAGTATTACTTCCCCAATGACCAAGCACTAATTCTTCACAACTAGGGATGAGGGGAATCTTGCTAATGTTTTGAGCAAAGTTAGAAGTCTATTTAGTTAAAATACCCGAAAAGAAGTTGTGCTAATGTTCAAACTTAACTCATATTTCGGTCAATCGCTTTTTACTCACCATAGTATCAAGAGATTGGTGGAAAACTACATTTTTAGACTCGATAGCAAGTCGATGTGGTTTCCAACACTTTAATGTTAGAATTTCTCATTTACTTAAGGCTTTCTTATCGTATTTAAGTAACCATTGGCCCGGTTAGGTAAATAGGAGTGAAGGAATAGAACGAGGTGATCTAAGGTCTTAGCACCAAGTTTATTTTAGAAATCACTCAAACTTAGAAAGTGAACCCGACTCCCTATTGTTTTACAACATATTTTTTACAACAAAAGTTTTTATCGCTATTCAAAACCAACCTTTTCAAATTAATCATTTAGACTTCAAGAACCTGTAGATAGCTAATGCTTGTCAAGAATCTCTGTGGGATCGATCTTTATACGTAAGTATACTGTATTACTTGGAGGGTAAAAGATAGGGAATGGAGGCGTGTAATTGTTTCTAGTTTTTTTTTTCAATGTTTTGGCAACACAACCCCAACCCAAGTATTAATGTCCTAAAGTATCAATTAGCTCCCGAAACAAACTTTAAACCAAGTCTTGAATAACATTAATTTGTGATAGGATAAACCTTCATTTGACAATTCTAAAATTCTAAAATTGAATCGTCGGGTCATGAATAAAAACTTGAATAACTCTTTTTGAATAAGTACTCATTTTTAGACATTTACCCATAGTTGAAACACTTGAACTTGTAGCACACAAACGCACCCATGGAGAGATACTTTGAGCCACGAGCACATTAAATAGCTCAATTATTTTTCTTTGATGTAGGATCCACGCTTGTTTTTAACTATAGGGCTTGCATCAAATACTAACCGAAACCACATGCACCGAACTAGGAATTTGATATGATTAAGGCCTTCTTTCATTTCGCCACCATATAAACCAATAGCCTACCCGAAATCATTTTCCCTTGTTCCCCATTTTGAGCCTTGCCCTTCTTTTGCCACCACAATATAACTCTATTCCATCACTTTCTATCAAAAAATACCGGAATCTATGAGTTTCTAATAGATAAATATGAGTCTAAAAAAGAGAGCATCAAAGCAAAAACATATACATTCTTTGGCTCACACACATTACCCCCTAGGAATACAATTCTCACATTCAAAAAAAAAGCTTATCGACATTTTTGAGAAAAAAGGGGAAGAAAAGAAAAGAAAGAAATAAATAAATGCTCTCAACTACCCAATAGTGACTTAACATTTTAGAAACTCAATAAGATTCTTAAGCCTCATTTCCATCATAATCACACCAAACCTCAACCCTTCATTACAACCCAATTAAGTCCTTTTGATCAAATCGTAGTAAGGAGGCATAGTGGTTGGATGACCGTGCAAGCCCACAATAGTTATCAATTGTGTTGGAAAATTGAGAGAAAACACCTCACCCGGAACACTTGAGCGTAAAGAGTGAATCCTATGTGAGGTGTTTAACGAGTTCATTAAGTATCAACTATTTGAAAATGTCTCACTAATGGCCAAAAGTATAAATTCAAAAATCGTTTAGTTACTCAAGGTGTTTATCATGTTTCAGATGGCTCAAAAATCTTCTACATTGTTACTTGAAATGAATCATGTCTCATTGTTGATTTATTTGAGTGCTTGGCCTTCTAGCTTTGTTTTCGGATTTAATTTGCTTGAGGACAAACAAAAGCTTAAATATTTGTTTTTCATCAATGATTTCATGACTACTAAATTGAATATCCACAATATTTCGAAATATTGTGGATATTCAATTACTTTTAGTTTGCATATATTAAATGAGCAATGATATTTAATAGTCATGGAATCATTGATGAAAAACAAATATAAGATCTTAATGGGCAAAAATACTAATTAATTGTATTTTAATAAATAAAAATATAGAACTAAATAAAATGATAACATATAAAGTTAATAGGGAAAGAATATAATATGATTAATTTAATTATGATGTTTAGCTTAAATTGTATATATTTTGTAAACATTAAGTTTAAATTCGTATTATTTTGTAAACTTTAAGTCTATATTGGTGCTATTTTGTACGTGAGGCCTAAATTGATGCTATATTATAAACGTTAAGTCTAAATTGGTATTATGTTGTAAGCGTTAAGTTGAGCCTAAATTGGTACTTCCCTAAAAACCTTAGGCCTATTTTGGTACCTTATCCCTATAAATTATGACTATGTTCGAAAATAAAAACATAGATGTTTTATTTTTATAAAATAGGATAAAGAGTTGTCACTTAAAATTTAATTTAATCTATTTTGACTATTAATTTTAAAGAATTGATAGAAACAAAAACTTAATGATTAGACAATTATTTCCAAAAACAGACTAGCTTAATATATAAGAACATAGAAACTAGTAAATTATTTATCCAAATTAATCAAAAAGTATGAAAAAAGAAAAACCCATAATAATTTCACATAATGCAAAAACTTCACGGTTTACGAAAAAACTTGTAAAAGTTGCTCCTACTTGAAGTGCAGAACATTTTTAAACAACTCCAACTCAGTCAATACAAGAAGTCAGTTAAAAACATTGATTATGAAGATGTTAAGAGTCCAGAAGTTACTAAATTTACCCACTTCTACTCCTAATGGTTAAAAACTAAAAGGAAAAAAATGGCAGATTTGCTACTCTTAATACGAACCGAATTGCTCCTGGTAACTGAATAAGCTGCCATTTTCACGAAAAGAAATTCGTAGCCCATTCAAAAACGATAACGGAATAGAAGACTTTTCCGAGTTGCTATCCTAATAAGGATTTGATTCCCCCTTCTAATATCATCTAGGGTTGAACCTATCTTGTCCTTCCTGCATCTGAAGCCACAGCAAATGCTGTTGAAATCTGCAAAATACAACTCCAATCCAACTCAATTAAGATGTGTTCAGTGCAATACCTAAGTTGTGTTTGCAGAGGTTTGTGAGAGAAACTTAACAAACTCTTCCTTCTTTCTCTCAAAATTGAATCTTGCAGAATTCAACAGCATTTGCTCTCGCTTTAAATCCTCTGTCAACTTCTCCTTTTCCCATGTCTTCTGTTTGAGTTGATTCTCAGTTTCCATGTAGCTATCAGGTGGATTTGCTGACATGGAAGGTTTTGGAAATCTTACATCAACATCAGTCCTGGGGAACAAAAAAAATCCAGAAAGAAGAGATACCAAATGAGAAATACACACACAACACGCGCTCACACACACACATGTAACTCTAAACATAGGGTATGCCAAAATATGTTATTTACTGGGGGTAAGCCTTCCTCTGCCAATTTTTTTGGCAAGAGGTCGCTCCTAAGACTTGAACCCCTGATCTCTCAGTCACACAACAACAACAATGTTTACCGTTTCGCCAAGGCTCACCCTTTGAATCGACCATTCTAGACAAAATAAGTATTTCTTTTCTTTTGTATGATAGTTGTACAAAAATTGGGGGAAGAAAAATCCATGCACCAAATATCATGAGTTGAATTTGGAAGGTCAGAGGCTAATGCTATGAACCCTATAGGTGACCTATTATAATCAAATTATAACACATACATAATTCTATAATCTATCACGATTCAGAAAGACATTTCTTTCTTAGTGCATTTAAACTACCTACATGCAGAAAGCAAATTCCGAAATACCACAAAAGGAGATGCTGTAAACCAATGAAATTCACCATTAGATCCAATTGGAAGACAATTTCATGTCAATAAAGCAAAATACTTACAGATTCCCCAAGGAAAAGAAACCATTAGGCTTAATAATCCCTCCATCCAGTGAAATTGCTCCATCACTTATAAGTGGAAGAGCAAGTAGCATCTCCTCCCTACTTTTGTAAACTTGCAGGCGAGAAAAGAGGCTGTAAAATAGAGTCTCTCTGAGGCCATAGACATCAGATACATACAACAAATTCATGTAATCCACATGGATCATGTTAACAGCGAAACCAATAAATCCAGGTGGACACTTGCCATTAGGCAATTTTGGCCGTAGAAGATCAAGCCTTCTTTGAGGGTCATCATCCACAAATTCACCACAGTAAGGTCTACAAGGGAAAAAAAGTTTGTAATTCAAGAGCTGAATTCCAAACAACAATAAAGAAAAGAAAGAGATACATGCCTTAAATTTTCGAGACAAATGACAAGAAATCGACCATCCAGAGTCCGTCCGATTGTAGTACCAAAGCCTCGAATTCCAGAATCACTATTTATATGGCCTTCCTTGTCATAAGTTTCAAGAGCTTTAACACCTTCGTAAGTCTTGCAAACAATTCCTAGCATTGTCTCTACTCCTAAGTACTCTGAAAGAAGCCTGCAATTAAGAAAGAATAAGTAAAAGTAGATTGAAAATAGTGCAGATAACTAACAACAACTGCATTATCATGCAGCTCTTTAAAGCAAACATCAGTGTGGCAGTAAGTACGGAGGCATTTCACTGATTGAAAATAATAAGAGCTCTTGGAATTGTGGAGTACATAAATTAACTGACTACATTAGAACCAGGAACAATATGCTATATTAGCAAGGAAACTAATCATAAGACTTATTTCATAGAAGAGGAAGAATCTACATGTTAGATAGATAGTAAATATCAGTAGCAGATAACATGCAACTTCAAACTAACCTGCTAAGATTATCATCATCCACCTTGCCCAGAGTAGCAACAATACCAAGCACATCCTTAGTGAATGCGAGTTGAGGTGCGTGAGTACCATGGCGCTTTGTCAGCTGACACACAATGCATGCAGCAGAAGTTTCATGCTGCAGAATTTGCTTTACTGTTTCTGCCTCACTCTGATTGGAGGAATGGCTTTCACTTTCACCACTAGGAGGTCTTGCGGAGTGATAATTACCAAGAATAACTGAAAAGAAACTTGTCCCTAGCAAAAAATGAAAATGGAAAAAGAGATATTATGCATCACAAATGATTATACCGATAAAATCTCCAAACAATTCTAGGATCTAAAAGTAAATACTTCCATCCCGAAACACTGACTGGAAGTTGAGATAAAAAAAACTGCTCACACTATAAGTTCTGAGCTTTGGATTGAGTTACGGGTCCTTGACTATGAAATCAAGAAGTAAATCTTCTTTTCTTTTTCGACCTAGCTTATCTATAATGAGAATTAATTTCGTGACCTCTGAATTTGTTTTTCAAATGATGCTTACTTTATTAATGATAAACACTTCCCTTTTATAACTTATAAGAATACAAAAGGCATACTTGAACTAGAACTCCTGCTCATATTATAATTCAAACTTCCTAAATAAAAATTCTGAAAATAAAACCATACCCCTATTAGAATTAAAACTTCCTAAATAACAATTCTGATAATAAATTCCTACTCCTCAAGGACTAAGACTTCCTAAATAAATAACAATTATGAAACTAGTAAGTCCTAAACCTAATCAAAATAACGATTTATTATGATATAGACTAGCTACAACAATTTTAACATTGCCTTCCCCTACAAAAATGAGTGTGATCTCATGCACAAAGATGATAACTAGAGCTACTTCACCAAAGCATCCGTTGGTGATAGGATTCATCATCTGGTTCTAGTAAAGCTTCATATAGTCCTTCCAGCCAGTGATATCTTTTATACTGATGTCCTCATGTATACGGTTAGTCATAATTATAACAAATCCCCTTAGTCTTTCGTTTCTCTAAAGGGTCCTTCCACGGCTGGCCAGCAGTCCCATCTTGATAATTTCTCTTTTCTCATATAGCCTTGGTAATTCAGCAGATTTATGCAACTCTACTTCGACCAGTATTGTGCCTTTCAACAGTGTGTTGATGCTTACAAAAATGCTCACACATATGCAACCAACCAGCTCAAGGGATCATACGACCCATCAAACTTAGGAAATCCAGTTTCGAGAATTTTGGAAGCAGTCCTCCTCCTGCCGTCGTATTCTATTGTCCACCCCATGTCTCCTTCCTTGTTGTGCTAGATTGCCACTCTCCTTAATGGTTTCTACTTGGAGTACCATGGCCTCCACCTTTGGCCTGTCTTTGCAGTATGAATCTCAAAAAGGCTTCAAACTGTTTTTCCAGATTACTTGATTCACCCATAACTTGCTCTAATACCACTTTGTTAAGCTCCTGAGTTTTGGATCAAATTACGGGTCCTTGAACCTTGAAATCAGGAAGTGAATTTTACTTCTTTTTCTTTCGAGATAGTATGATGAGAATTAATTAATGCAGCTCGTTAGAGAGAAACCCGGATCTCTATGATGAGAACTCCTGACCTCTGAATTTGTTTTTCAAATAGTACTTTACCAATGATAAAATGGTTCCTTTCTATAATAGTACAAAAGGCAGACTTAAACTAGTATTCATATTCAATTAGATTTAACACTTCCTAAATAAAAATTCTAAAAATAAACTACTATCTTATTAGAATTAGAACTTCCTAAATAATAGTTCTGAAAATAAACTCTTATTTCTATTAATACTAAGACTTCCTAAATAAATGATAATTCCGAAAATAACAATTTCTAAATAAATTTACTCTGATTTGGACTAGCTACAACAGTTTCCTAACAACATCATTTTCAGTTTATATCAGCAAAAACTTTACTGAAATATCTTGTCTAATTAAATTAACTAAGACATTGAAGGAAACAGTGTATATGAATGACAGACCTAAACATTGCTACCACAGTACTTAAAGCACCTGGAGAACCAAGAATTAATGGCCAACAATTAAAAACAGGTGACTCGGTCGAATTTGTTAGGTAGCTACCATGCTTAAATTAAAAACCATTACACTACACAACATAAATTTGTTCCTAGATGTGCTTGTATCCAAGTGAACTGCACATGCAAATACTTCTTAGCTAAGTAATCTTCAAGAAGAACTAATCCTCTAGAAGAGGCACAAAAAATAAAATTTAGCATACCTTGCAGATCAAGTATTGAGTCTTGTAATTTGTTTCGTTGACTTTTCAAAAATTTCAAGTTATCCTCATGCTGCTTGATTTGGATTCCTGCTGTGTGTAGATCATCTTGAAATTTCTGCAAAGGTTACAATTTAACAATTAGTTCTTTGACCTACTTTACATTGTAAATAAGCTCCAGTAACTTAAAGGATGTCTAAAAAAATACAAATTGCAATGTGAAATTTCAGCTTTTTTTTTAGAAATGTCAACTCCACATAAAATATAAATAACAGAAGAATTGCTTTTGATTTACACCCACATCACAACAAAATGTAAAGATCCTATGCAAACTGAAAACCTTAGAATTGTATATGACGGATTGGGCTTGCATAGAACCACCATTTTGCATTTCATTACTTGAGATAATACTAGCTTCTTCTTCCATCAGAGCTGACAAATCCTGCGGAAACACTCTATGTAAGAATTACAGCTAAAACAAAAGGATCTACTTAACATTTGTAACTATGAACATATCATCTCAAAGAGCAACATGACACTATGTTCCTTACACAAATAGGTAAAGCAAGGCACATTTGTATGCATCACAGTGCATCTCAAGAAACAATAAAAAGCGGACAAACAAAAACCATATTTACTAATAATGGAAATAGTCATAGTAATCTTCTGAAATCTAAAGATGATAAAGGTCTAAAACATATGAAGCCTGAGACATAATTTCTTTATGGTCTCACTGCATATAGTGAACAAATTAAAAGCCTTCAAAGCTTATGCTCCCAAATAATATCCTAGTTATTGGAAGATGAACTCATCAAAATTAGCTGCAAAGTTTAAAAGTTCTTTGCCATTCAAAAACAAGGGCTGACAATATAATTTCTTTGATAACAACCATGCAAGCATATACATGGCTTCTACTCTTCTACATGTCAAAATTTTCAAAATATAGTTCACTGAGTGAAGCAAAATGAATCCAGCCACACTAATCACCATCCTTCTTAGGGTCTCCAAATTTATCATTCTCATTTAAGCAATAATTCAAAGAAACTTCCGTGATTTTCAAACAGCAATCACAATGAAAAATCAATTTCCAAGCCAAGAGCATACAAATTTCACCAGAATTACAGCTCTACTATTAGCACTGATAGGGGTATGCATACTGGTGCGAGTATTCGAACAGATACGCCAAACAACATTTCTAAAAAGTATGAGATACGGTACGGTGGGGATACAACAAATTTTATATATAATTAATAATATATATATCATTTATAATGAAAATTCAAAAGATACACAAATATATAAATCTCAAATCATATTCATAAAGTGATTATAAAAACACAAATAATACTCTCAAGTCATTATAAAACCACAAATAACATCTATAATATTAACTAATAAGTAATTAATTCATAGCAGATCGACCAGATGAGAGGAAAAACTCGATCAAAGTAGATCGACCAGATGAGAGGGATCGACTTCAGCAAAGCAATCGAGGAAGACAACTGATTGCACAGAACCACTGAACACAAAACCTCGATCAAATGAGAGAAAAGATTTAGGAATTTCAATTTTGTTAGGGTTCAATGTCCGTATATACTAGTAATCCTGGGATTATTTCATTTTAATCCTTATATTTTCTGAGTTTTAAAAAAACCTTTATACTTTCATAGTTTTTAAAAAAAAAACCCTAAAGTATCCCGAAGTGTCCCCGAAGTGTCCCTCGCGTATCCCATCATTTAAAAAAAACATTGTAGCATCATTTTTTGATGGGGCATCATTTAATAAAATAATATTATTTATTTTCTTTTTCATTTATTTTATATACATAAAAACCAGAAATCAAGAATCATTTAACACTAATAATCAATCCATACAAAATCATTTAACTCTAATAATGATGAAATGGGTTGTAGTAAAAACATTGTAGCAACATCAAAACAGATAGAGAATATGATGAAAACATAGTTTGATGCAGTAAATTTGATGAAATGTGTTGGAGATGGTCTAAGCCCTAGTTAGTTGCAAACTGAAAAGAACTATTCATTAAACCCAAAACGCAATATTACCATCCATACGTGGTTCAGATCAACGCGGTTAGGTTTTGACAACAACAAATTTAACTTGTCAAAACTAATTTGTGTGACTCACTTGAAATTCACTTGAAATTATCTGATTATCGATTTATAAACATCCATGCAAAACAATTTTTCTTAGAAAGAGAGGAATTGAGTCCAATTTACATTAGAAAATTTGAATTATCCCAATGATCAAAGAAAGTTAAGCAATTAAAAAGAACCGGACGAATTCCATCTTAAATTACAAAATGCACAACTGGAAAATTATGGACCCTAATTTGGTCGATCCAACAATGAGCTTACCCGGAAATATAACTATAGAATTTAAAGACCTAGGATGGGCAAAGAATAAGATAATAATTTAAATAGTTATCGAGTTTTGTCATTGTATTATACTATTAGGTAATTGTGGTTTCCTAAATACACTACCACTATGTTTAACAGAGGCGATATACGATGTGATGTAGATTGGCTCTCTGAACTTGTCCATAATTTTTTTTAGCTCCCTGAACTTTGCAAATGTCTTACCAGCTCTCTAAACTTGTTTATTCCGTAACAACTGAATACAAAAACCATAATACTAACTCGTGTTAAAGTGCAAAAATACCCATAATGTTTTGGAACAGGAGTAATTTTACAACTAACGTCTAAAATTGTGCAATTTTACCCTAACGTTGGAAACCAAGAGCAATTTTACCTTTAACATTGATAAATTGGGTTAATTTGAGAAATAATTCATCAAATTGTCATCTCGGTCATGAATCTTATCATCTACACTTCATACGTGCATGATTTTATCGGTAACAAATCACAAACATATGTTGGGATGTGGAAAAAAAATATACTATCTTTTGTACAAATTGGACAAAACAATTCAAAAATTTCACCAATTTATAAATTTGCTCCTGGCTACTAACGTTAGGGGTAAAATTGCACCATTTTACACGTTATGGGTAAAATTACTCCTGACCCAAAATATTAAGGGTATTTTTGCTCCTTAACCCTACTAACTCTCGTTCCTCAATATTTCGATCTCTCAATCCTGCAACACTAACTCTTATAATAGGTTGAAAGGTAGGGGAAGAAAAAAATTACCTCACAAATAGATGAAGATGTATTTTTAGAATTTAGGTTTAATAAGTTTTCGTATTTAGTTGGTACAGAATAAGCAAGTTTAGGGAGCTGGTGAGACATTTGGAAAGTTCAGGGAGATAATAAATTTTTATGGACAAGATTAAGGAGCTGGTGATACGAAATAAGCAAGTTTAGAGAACTGGTGAGACACTTACAAGTTCATAGAGGCAATCTACTATTATAGACAAGTTCAGGGAGCTGGTGATGTATTAGGCCTAATTTTATTGACCTATTTTAAAGCTTAGTAACCAATTCACAATATAAGCTCAAAAAAAAGCGAAAAGACTAGTCAAACTTACCACATATCACTTGCTTAAATATAACAGGAATCTATACTATATTCTAGTAGTTAATAGTACTGATGTATCATATCTATGGCCCAACGTGCCATTTTCTTAAAATATTGTAACTCTTCTTCTTCACAACTTTTCTCCTTAGCTTTGCATAACGATGGTGATAAACCGTTCCCAAATAATTACCCACGTTCTCATTTGTCATCTTCGTCTTTGTCAGCGGGGAGTAATTCTAAGAGACGCTTGTTCAAAGAAGCTTAGATCTAGTAATCTTCACATACCCCCAATGTATATATGGAATCTACACCATTATTTAAAATACATAAAATTAATATAATTATTTTTGTTTTTATATGTAACTGCTTAAACAAATTCAGTAAGTAACACCATTATTCCTAAAAAATGAAATATTATAGATTTGTTTATTTATAATTTTTTTCAGTAAAAATGGGGTGATGGTTTAGGGAAAGGCTGGACATCCCGACTAGGTCGACATATTATTAAAAAGCAAAGGAAGAGTATACAAAGGAATAAAGAAACAAAATGAAAGAAATGTATCTCCGTTCCCCAATGGGGATCCCCATTATTCCACGTGATAATTGATTTTTTTGCATTAAGATATCGAATTAGAGGGATATATATACAAACACTGAAAATCTTTGAGGATCTGATATAAAACCATGAATTGCAAGTATACAGAATTTGAGTTTTATATTTAGCAACTTGGGTCAGAGGAGATTTGGTCCCTTGAACCCAAACCAATATTTTCACTTGGACTGGATTTGGCTTCCATGTTTTCTAACAATCATACCCATAGATAAGCTTGAGTGGGTAGCTTCATTTTGGTTGCAAAAAAATTAAATTCACTTAACCCAATTCAAAATCTTTTAGTGATAGAAATTATATTTAGCATCTTGTTTTCATTCATGTATAAACTCTTTTAGTGATAGAAATTTAAAAATATAAAACGACAATTTTAAAATTTCAATGTTATTTTTGTATTAGGAAGTAAATTAACACCATTTTCCAAAAATTGGATTCTAAATCTATTTAACTAATTTTAACCCATTAATAATTTTATATTGGATTTTTATAATGTTTTCGTAAATTACGTGTAATTTTACTATCTCTATAAAAATGACATGTCAAAATATGAGATGTTCAATTTGTGTTTGCGAGTGAATCCTATTAATGGTTAATCATATTTTATTTTCACTACGCCAAAACCCCCTTCAGACGACGATTAAAAACCATTGTCCCGCGAGATATAAATCTGTCACAGGGCTCGCTGCCGTCTATTGCACCTTCAGACGACGGTTAGGTTCTGTCATTTGAAGATATTATACATGACATCAGCCTAGTTTCGTACTATCATATGAACATTGTTACGATGCATCTTTTTATTTATTAACGTCACTTTTAATGTCATCACATGACATACTAATAATTAAAAATATCAAGTCGCTATATGGGAAATTGGCATATTGGTATTCACGGTGAGTTTTTATAATAATTTTTGTCGTAGTAACTTGTATCAGATGGCATAGGTCTTAATCAATCATGTCAAGAGATTTATTTTAGATGACAGATTCTTTTAATTTAATGTCTTTTTATTGTTGTTTAGATGATATTTTTTTAAACGTAAATGTCACTCATTGCCTTCTTCTTCAAATGATTCTGGAAATGAACAATAATTATCAAATGAACAAGAATTTCTGTATATCAGTGATTTTAATTTTACTGGAGACTAATGCTCATAATCTGTTTACATTTGAACTACACAAATAACTGAATGAATGTAGGGTGAAAAAAATAAGCAATTAGTCAGTGTTGATTGGAAAACCAAATCCAACTTGAACTGAAGCATATCTAAGTCATTATCTCCTAGAATCCCCAAAGTCTTGATACCTGCAAAACCAATTGATGATGCTCATTAATTACATACCGTATACAGATAGACCTAATTAATCTCCTTTTACCCTTTCTCCATTCTGAGACCCTTCACTTACCCACCCACATTATAAATAGGAAGCGTTTACCAATTCTCAATAGTCACCCACGGCAACCTAACACTATACTTACAGTTTGTTATTTCGAGCATGGATAGACTTTAAGGAACCTCTATCGTAATGTTGAGTTTCAGATTGACCAACTCCGATATGAGGCACCTAGGTGGCTTGTCAATATACATGGTCCTGATCGGCGGCAATGGACTGTCGTGATGAATGGGCCTCCAAACACCCCTTATGAAGGAGGTGTATTCATAGTCCAAATGGACTTCCCTATCGATTTCCCCTCCACACCTCCAGTTGTAAGAACATGCATAAACTTGTTAACACACATAAATCAGTTCATATTTTTGTAAATACACTCATGATATTACTATTGTTCGCAGGTCATATTCAGGACCTAAATTTACCATCCTAATATCGTGCCCTTGGGGCATGTTTCTATGCCCCAGCTACTTGATCGCCCTGCCCATAGTATTGCCACGGTAAGATGTAAATCTATGTATTTTTTACCCGTAAATTTATCTATTCATGTTTGGGGTCTAGTTTATCTACTCATGTTTGGGGTCTAATTTAATTTATCTATGCATTTTATAGCTGCTGTGGAATATTTATGGACTGCTAGTAGAGCCCTTCATTGAGGGGCCATTTCCTGGCCGAGAGCGAATTGTTGAACGATACATCAGAAACAGGGTAGGTTGTTAGAAATATGGGATCACAAACATAAAATAGGGACGTGATTAATCACTGTCCTTAAGGAAATATTAGCCCCCACTATCAATTGCTATTGGGTTTCTGACTAAGTTTCCTCTAGGATTTCCCTAACATAAAATTAATGATAGCAATTTCACTAATTTCCTATGAACGTATTTGAATAATTAAAACAGTAAGTGAAAAGGTATGAAGGATTGAAGATATTTATAGCCAAAAAACTGGTTGTCAAAATACAGATGTCTCCAGACAATACAGATGTCTCCAAACATTCAGATGTCTCTAGACATACAGATGTCTCTAGACAATACAGATGTCTCTTAGACAAAATAAAATACAGATTTCCTTCTTATTCTTTCCATGTGGAATTTCCACAACACCAATATTAAAGACTAATATCTAACAATCCCCCACTTAGGCTTTATGTATTGGTGTTTAAATAAATCTCATTAGAGTTATACATAAATGTCGATATCTTGCGATTTGGACCTCCACTTAGTGTAACACTTCAAGGAAAAACGAAATTAATGGCGGCTTGCCGCTTTTGAGCCATAATCCCTTTTGTTATATCGGAAGTATCACACACATAACTTCTATATAAATGTACGTTCATAGAAATGGTAGCACTATTATGGCCATGCGCTCATCCTAGACTTCATGGACAATTATAAAAGTAGACCACACTTTCATTAGGAGCGGCACCACTCCTTCTGTCCATATAGGTGAAGTTCAAATACAACATATGAAGCTTCATTAAGAGTCTAAGACTCACCCTAATAATCATATACTATATAATTTATTATTATAGTTAGTATATCAATTAGTTATCAACAACTTGTTTTTACCACATTGAACCTTTACATAGTGATAATACTATACATAGGTTGGGTTTCTGTTGTTGCTGATGTAATCATATAGGTCTTAAACCAATCTCTTTGGACATTTTATATACTATGTCCCTTGGAAGTCCTTTTGTGAAAGGATCTGCCAAATTATTACAAGACTTAACATATACAACAGTTATAATCCCGTCTGATATTAACTGTCGTACATATGAATGTCTTAAGCTAATATGTCTATACTTTCCATTATATATCTTGTTATAAGCTTTAGACAAAGTAGCTTCACTATCGCAGTTCAAAGAAATGGCTGACATCGGTAGTGGCCACAACTTAATATCTAATAACATATTCCTCAGCCATTCAGCTTCTTTTCCTGCTGCTACTAAGGCCAAAAATTCAGCCTCCATTGTGGAATGAGTAATACAAGTTTGTTTCTTTGAAGCCCAAGAAACAGCTCCTCCACCAAGCATAAAAATCCAACCACTTGTGGACTTACTATCACCGATAGTATTTATCCAACTAGCATCTGAATAACCCTCAAGAACTGCTAGAAATTTATTATAATATAATCCAAGGTTTTTGGTTCTTTTTAAGTAACCTAAAACCCTACCAATCGCTTTCCAATGTTCACGACTCGGATTACTCGTAAATCTAGAAAGTTTACAGACATCAAATGTAATATCTGGTCTAGTACTATGTGATGCATACATCATACTTCCTATTGCACTAGCATACTCAAGTTGAGCAACACCTCTTCCCTCATTTTTACTAAGTTTACAAGATGAATCATAAGGGGAATTAGCCTCTTTAAACTTTAAGTGCTCAAATTTATTAAGCACTTTTTCAATATAATGAGATTGACTCAACGCAAAACCCCCACTATGTTTTATAGCCTTGATACCTAAGATAGTATCAACTTCATTTAAATCTTTCATTTTAAAACATGAACTCAAATAGTTCTTTGTCTCATCAATTCCTTTCATATTGGTTCCAA
This sequence comes from Euphorbia lathyris, assembly GCF_963576675.1. Lineage (NCBI taxonomy): Eukaryota > Viridiplantae > Streptophyta > Magnoliopsida > Malpighiales > Euphorbiaceae > Euphorbia > Euphorbia lathyris. The sequence continues at coordinate 3,300,149 of NC_088915.1, read as the reverse complement.
AGATTAACATGTCATCAACATATAAACATATGATGACACCATAATCTTTTGTAAACTTAGAGTAAATGCACCTATCTGCTGAGTTATAAGTAAAACCATTTGATAAAATAACAGAATCAAATTTTTCGTGCCATTGTTTAGGCGCTTGTTTTAATCCATACAAGGATTTAACCAATTTGCAAACTTTATTTTCATTTCCAGGGAGAACAAAACCCTCGGGTTGTTTCATGTACACTTCTTTCTTCTAAATCCCCATTTAGAAAAGTCTTCTTCACATCCATTTGATGTACACATAGACCAAAAATAGAAGCTAAAGCCATAAGTACTCTAATGGATGAAATTCTAGCCACAGGTGCATAAGTGTCAAAATAATCTACCCCTTCTTTTTGAGTAAACCCTTGTGCAACCAATCTAGCTTTGAAAGAATTTATAGATCCATCTGTATTATACTTAATCCTGAATACCCATTTGCATCCAACAGTTTTGGACCCTGGAGGCAAGTCCGTAATATACCAAGTATTGTTTGATATCAATGAATCCATTTCATCATTGATTGCCTCTTTCCAAAAAGCTGAATTTCTAGAAGTCATTGCTTCTTGAAAAGTTTTGGGATCATCTTCTACAGTAAGTATAATTGGTATTTTCAGCATAGCCCACAAAAACACTTTTCAAAGCCCTTGGTCCTAATTTAGTTTTCTTAGGATCTGGGACCTTGTAATATGCAACACAACCCCACACCTTAAAGTAACTTATATTAGGTTTCCTTCCTTTCCAAATTTCATAAGGTGAAACCTTAAATTTCTTAGAAGGTACTCTGTTGTGTATATGACATGCGGTTAGCAAAGCTTCTCGCCATAAATTAAGTGGCAAATTTGCATTAACAAGCATTGCATTTAGCATATCCCCTAAAACACCATTTTTTCTTTCAGCAACTCCATTTTGTTGAGGTCTATAAGGAGCACTAACCTGATGTATAATTCCACTAGATTCACAAAAAGAAGAAAATTATGTAGGAAAATACTCCCCACCTCTATCACTGCGTAGAATTTTTAATTTTCTTATGCTTTTATGTCTCTACCATGGCTTTATAACATTTAAACATTTCAAATGCTTGGTCTTTTGTTTTTAACAAATAAACATAGGTAAAACGAGAACTATCATCAATGAAAGTTATGAAATACCTATTACCTCCTCTAGTTAAATTTCCATTAAATTCACAAATATCAGAATGAATAAGTTCTAACATTTCTGTACTTCTTTCAATTTTAGGAAATGGTTTCCTTTTCATTTTTGCTTGAACACATACCTCACATTTATCTTCATGATCATTACCATAAGATATCATTCCATTTTTAGACATATATTTCATGGTTCTATAATTGGTATGTGTTAAACGATTATGCCACAAATGAAAAGAAGTACATTCAATTGCATGCACAAGAAAATAAGCAGAATTCTCAACTTTATTAATAGACAATTTGAACATTCCATCACAGACATAACATTTCCCAACAAATGCTCCAGCCTTAGACAAAATTATTTTATCAGATTCTATTACAGCCTTTAACCCCTTTTTACATAACATAAAACCAGAAACTAAATTCTTCCTAATTTGAGGAACATGAAGAACATTTGTGAGAATAACTTTCTTTCCAGAAGTAAACTGAATTTCAACAGTCCCGGTTCCTTGAACCTTGGAAGAGTGATGATCACCCAACAAAACTTCATGGTCTAGAGAAGAATCAATATAAGTCTTGAAGAGTACTTTGTTGTTGCAAACATGAGTAGTTGCACCAGAATCATACCACCAATCATTGCTTATGGTAAGAGATGCCATATGCAATTCTTGGATCATACCAATTTGCAACTCAGAAACCATGGCAATAATTTCATTATTGTCAACATGTTCAACAACATTTGCTTTGTCCCCACTCTCCTTCTTATTCTGATTTTTGCTATCCTTCTTCTTGGGGTTCTTACATAATCTTTTGATGTGTCCTTTTTCACCACAATTATAACAAACAACATCAGACAAATTCTTCTTAAACTTTTTGTTGTTGTTGGGATTATTCTGATAATTTCCTTTCCTCTTTTTGCCCCCCTTCTGATTATTACTGGCATAATTAACTTTAGAACTAGAAGCAACATCATGTTTCTTATCACGAATTCAAGTTTCCTCTTCAATTCGTAAATGCTTCTGAATTTGTTCCAAATTAAAATCCTCAGAAGTGTGCAACAGTTTCTTTCTATAGTTATTCCAACTTGGAGGTAATTTGGCTATGATTGCCCCCACAAGTAATTTCTCTGGAATGTCTATAGTAAGATCCTTAAATTTAGAGGCCAAGATAAGAAATTCATGGACTTGGTCAAGTACAGATGCAGAATCATTCATAGTAAATTCAAAAAATTTCATAGTGATAAACTTATTTGCCCCTTGCTTTTCTGAATTATACTTTGTCTCTAGTGATATCCATATATCCTTTGCCTTTTGTACAGGAATGTACAAATCATAAAGACGATCAGAGAGATGGTTCAGAATATATCCTCTACATAGCGCCTCGTCTTCTTCTCGCTTCTTACGTTCCAGAGTGATCAGAAAAAATTTCATAGTCTCCTTCCAACGAGTGAAATTCGTCCCATCAAACCGATCAAGTTTACCAGCATCACCAACATTCTTCAACACGTTCTCCATAATATTTCCTTAAGATTGTTAGAAATATGGGATCACAAACATAAAATAGGGACGTGATTAATCACTGTCCTTAAGGAAATATTAGCCCCCACTATCAATTGCTATTGGGTTTCTGACTAAGTTTCCTCTAGGATTTCCCTAACATAAAATTAATGATAGCAATTTCACTAATTTCCCTATGAACGTATTTGAATAATTAAAACAGTAAGTGAAAAGGTATGAATGATTGAAGATATTTATAGCCAAAAAACTGGTTGTCAAAATACAGATGTCTCCAAACAATACAGATGTCTCCAGACATTCAGATGTCTCCAGACATACAGATGTCTCCAGACATACAGATGTCTCTAGACAATACAGATGTCTCTTAGACAAAATAAAATACAGATTTCCTTCTTATAGGTTACGTAGGAACTGCCAGGAGATGGACTGAAGAGCATGTAGTGGATATATGATGTGCAAATAGTAAGCAAGGGGGCCATTATGATGTGACGTGCGAATAGCGTACAAGGGGGGGCGTGATGTGCGAATAACAAGGAAATTTGGATGCTGGGCAACCATTGAGTTAGATGGTGTGGACTACTGGATAGGCATAGAGCCAATCTTGAAGAACAGAATGATTACTGATTACAAATGTACTTGGTAATCAATCTGATCTTCAATGTTGGCTCCATGCCCCTCCAGTATTCGACGCCATTTAACTCTAATGGTTCCCCATCATCCCGATATCCTTGTTTACCATCTGCACATTCTTGAAGAAAGGAGATTTGGATGCCAAAGAAACACCGAGCTGGATGGTGTGGACTACTGGATGGGCATAGAGCCATTCCTGAATCAGATACTTCATAAACAGAACATAAAACAAGCCAACATGCTTCACACATAGACACATAACACATAACATGCTAAATTGACATGAAACATGTCTCATCAGCATAACTCATGTTAAAATAGAAAAGAATCAGACAAGTTCATCATTTTCAGCTACCTTCCTAAACATAATATCAAGTTCATATGCTGATAGCATCGAAAACCCATCAACATTCTGAATGATTTCAATCAGATAACAAGTCAAGTGGAAGGTATATTGTAAACTTATCTCATCACCATCCTGAATGGTTTCATAACATTTTCAGCTTTAAGAGTATGCCTAGCATGTTATAACAAATAGACAACTTATTCGTGCATGTCTAAAACTTGTTCTCATAGCATCATAAAGCCACCATTATGTACATGCCACTTGGATTGTAGAGTTCATGATGAAGTTAGCATGGTGATGAAGTGTATGATACCGTGACCACAAGCTTAGTCATAAACTTGTGTTGTTAGAATCATACAACTTCATCACCATGTTAAACACTTTTACATAAGCATAACAAGCCAAGTGTATGATACATAGTAATGGAGATTTAGGAGTATGCCTAACATGCTATAACAAGTAGACAACTTATTCAAGCAGACATGTATATTCAAGTGAACATGCTATAACAAGCATACAACTTATTCCTTACTTATCATCATAGGTCATGTTCAAATAAAAAAGAGAATGGTTATATATATCTTATCATTTGCAAGCCATATCAGTACATGCAATTAGCCTAAATTTACCCTTTAATACTTGCTTCATACATGCTCAATGACTCTTTTACAATGTTCCTCTAATACTTGATGCATGATTAATAAGCTACATGCCTAAATGAACAATCGTACACATACTCATATAGAACCTCAAACATAAACATCAACAGAACATCAAACATAAACATGTTTTATACACATACACATACTCAATCACTTCTATCAGTATAACTCATAGGTGTAAGAGTGTTGTCAATCACAATGAATATTCAAAGCTTTAGAGTATGCCTAATCAGTTATATCTAACCAATTAGTTCATACCAATCATTTCATCATCACCCACAACATCATACATATATGTAATCCTTCAGTTCAAACCCACATAACAATATATATATATATATGTATACTCAAAATCAGGCTAGTTTCCTAAATCAATGAGTTCTATGTTCATATACATACACATACTCATTCAGATAACAATCCAAGTGGAAGATATATTGCAAACCTATCTCAGCAGCACCACCCACAACAACATCATACATGCAACCAATCAGTTCAAACCAACATAACAACAATATATACTCAATAAGCTAAAGAAATCTTCCCATATGCTAAACACAAGAACTGAATGACAAGATCTTCAGTCAGCCTTCGCATGTAGCATTTTTACTATCCCTGCAAATATTATGTTCAAATAAAAAGAAATTAGAACATCTTCAGCAACCGGCACTGTATTGCCCTAGGTAAAAAAAAGATAATGACCCAAGAATTTCAGCGGTGAATCTAACAATGAATACAATAAAATCAGTATCTAAGCAAGAGATCTAACCCTTTAAATCATAGCTTTGAAATCAATAGATCCTTATTCCAACTGCTGAAATCGAAATACACAAAAGTAAATCGGATGAGGAAAAGAGAGAGTAAGGAACAACGAAAATCAATATATACTTACCAGTACCGTGTTTATAGCTCAGCCAGTGATTGCATGTTCAAATCAGCCATGGAGATAGAGAGGGATGAGAGGGATGAAGCTCTTGCGTAACCTAAACTAGGGTTTGGGATTAGAGAGAGGGTTTATATATCAGCTGAAATTCTAGTCAAACAAGAGCGCCTAAAATTTGGGGATTGGCCGCGTAAGTAAAATTTCATTTGCTGCTTTTTTGTTTTCGCCAAACAATGACATTCATTTATTAGAAGTGTCATCTGTTGAGTAAGTGAAATTTAACGAAAACGCACGTTTTCTTTGGATGACGGGATTATGTAATCGTAATGTCATCTGAGAATCGCATTTTTTATTTCGCTTTCAGATGACATACAGCTAAAATACTATCACGAAAAATATTCACACGACACTAAAACAAATGTCTGTCATGTACTTTGTGTCATGTGAAAGGGAAAATGGCATAGTGTTTTCTGATTAATATTATTAGCTTTTATGGTATTATATTGTGTAAGGGTTGATTTAAAAAATTTATAGAAGCATCGATGCTGGAAGTTGCTCAAAGTTATAATTTTACTTCGAAAAGTTCTTTATCAAACATAGACCTTATAAATTTTTTGAGAAATAAATTTTAAAAGGTTAATACGTTACTTCGAAAAGTTCTTTATCAAACATAGACCTTATCAATTATCCCCCGTAACTTTTAAAATAGTCAATTTATCCTTGAGTCTGTTTAAAGTATCGTATTAACCTTTTAAAATTTATTTCTCAAAAAAAAAAAAAACCTTTTAAAATTTACATGATGAAATAAAGAGTGATTTTGAAATAGTTTGAAAAGTTAAAATGTGTATGGAACTAATAGATTAATTTAAAAAAATTTAAAAGATAAATAGATAGTTATATATATATATATATATATATATATATAGAGATTTTAAAGTGTTAATTTGTCAAGTTAAAAAATTTAAAAGGTAAATAGATATTTTTAAAATGTAAATTGGTCAATTTAAAAAGTTCACAGTATGTAGATTTTTATTTTTCAAATTACATTAACCATTGATTTTTGTTTTTTTAAATAAGTACAACAATACAAATGTATTAAGTCTAAATTGATTGTGTAAATAGCCGAACCCAAAAGGGGGTTGACCATTGGGTTTCCTTGAAACCCTAAATATCCAGACTTTCTTCTATATTGCCTCCGACTTCTTCAACTCCAGCCGCCGCAGCAATTTGTTTCCCTGTTCTCAAGCATATAATGAGAGGTTTGGGTGGGATCTCACCGATCACAAACCATTTTGATTCAGAATTTCCAAACAGTAAAAGGCAAAAAAGAAGATAATGCCGCGATGAGGATTTGGGTATTCCATCTTGAAGACTAAGGCTTTGGTACCCCTAATTCGTTTTTCATTTAGCTGTTTGCTTTCTCTTCTTTCTGGATTTGGGTATTCCACGATGAGGATTCTTCCAGTTTTTACACTTGATATGAACCCAGTTCTTAGTTTTTGTTTAATTTTGATGTGCATATGATTGTATGAGCAAACAATTATTCTTATCTGTTTTCTTGTTTGTTTAATTTTGTATGATGCAACAGTTATTCTTATTTGTTTTCTGGCTGACCAAAAATGCAGAAAAAGAAAGCCTGATTTCTACCTACTTTCTTCAAACCAGGAAACCGAATTGAGCAGCCGCCGTACAACCATAGTGATGGTTCCCACAGATGACAGGTTTTTTATCATCTTACAATTGTTTATTCCAAATGTCTTGAGGTGTTTGTTGAATTGTAAACCATCACTAGTGGTAGTATTGTATCATTTAATTTGAATATCATCATAGTATACTAAGTTTTATGTTTAATGAATTGTAAATAGTAAATGTTATCTTTAATGAGTAATCCTTTTCATCAAATCTCAAAATAGAATTGGGCAAGCATTCTTTGATAAATTAGAAATTTATATAAACACCTGCATTTTTATATTTATACATTTGAGCATATATAAAATTTATTATATGTTTTCTTATTTTGTTTTGGTTCTTTTTCTTTATATAATATAATATCTTTTGGCATCCTAAAATTGGTTTTTGTGGTCCTTATTGAACTTTGCTGAAATCCACTCTTAGAGGCTTAATAATAATTAAGCAAGATAATGGGACATTCTTAATATTCCGGATGCCAATTGGTTTTTCTGGCGAATTTTAAAGGATCCATAATATATTCAATCTTGTCGTTTTATACTTAAAAAAAAAAAGAAACTAACAAGTAATTAAACGAAGGTGTATTATATACTAGGATTCCTTTTTCAAGCCTAATAATCCCTTTTTCGAGGTCAATCCCTTTTTCCAGTGTCATCTTGGGACCTTCTTATGTATATAGGGGATTCATTTTGAGGAGACCTTAAACTGATTATTTAATGTTCTCAATACTTCCCTTGTTTTTTCTTGCAGTACACTCCAATGGCCTTGCAGGATGTGCTCATAATTCGTCACAATGGTCTGTCAGGTGTACATTTGCAATGGATGGAGAGAATCTGCATGGGGAAACAAATTGGAGGAAGGAGACCATTGTGCAACTCCAATTGCCAATTTACACCGCAGATGTCCAAATTGTGCTTATGAACTCTGTCTCACTTATTGTCAGCAAATTCCTAAAAGAAGCTTGCAAAGTCATGCTGCAATGGAGTTCGAAAATCCCGAGGATCTAAGTAAGCCATCCAATTTCATATGGAATGCCAATTATGAAGCCGAATGCCAAGCATCCAAAATCTGGTCGTACGACTGTTTCCACTCAGTCGCAACATCCTCATCAAGAAGGTTCATCGCCTGCAATGCACCTTCTCCCGAGTTAGCGAAACGGCTAACCCACTGGAAAAAGAAAAACCCCAAAATGAATAAATATCATTTTATTTAGTATAATTTGATAATTGTAAATTAGTTGATTAAAACTTAAATCACTTACCACTTCGTTGTTCGAGCGAGTATGAATGGTCGGTCCGGGTGCAGGCATCTCCGGCAGTAGCTGAGGGTGTGAATGCAGGTAGTACCACGACATGTACTGCTCGTCACAGTCCGAATGAGTCTGTGCTAGAGTGAACCGAGACAATACAAGCATGCCCGCCTCAAAAAACGAGATCCAAAGATCCTCTGCCATATCGGCGGGCACTTCTACCCGATACTTCAAGCTAGACCAAGGACGTACGGACTTCAACGGCCTCAAGATCGGTCTGGGTATGGTCTGCACGTAACCGAGCTGGTGAAGGCATCTCCCCAGCATGTACGGCTCGATCACATCCCTGTAACGTATCCATCCGGCGTATGTCGTCCTAGGGGTATCCGTAATGGCATCAGGACCATACGGCATCCACATCACCTAATGACGTATACAACAACATTAACATACAAATGGTACAAGTAATAAATTTGGTTTATTTAATTAAATGGAAATTATACCTCATCAGCAGTCAATCTATCAAGCCCGATGCGATATGATCTCAGCCTATCATCACTCTTCTCCAACACTATAGATGGCCACATGCAAGCCCTCGGAAGCTCCGGATCCAATGTAACTCCCTCCCGCTAAGGCCTGAAGTACGGGAAGTACTCATAAATCCATGCCTGAAGCAGTGTCAGCTAACAACTCGTCATCTGCCCGCAGTCTCCTCTGCTAGCAATACCTAGATGACGGTATAGATATGCTAGTGCAGCTGAGCGCCACGAGAGTCCAATGGCTCCAGCTACCGAGTCATGTACCTCCAACAGACAGGAAAGTCAAATGCGGTCACCAGTCTTGTCCACGAACAATGTGCAACCGAGCATAAGAAACGTCCAAGCTGTAGCCTGTGCATCAAGAATCCGATCTCCTTGACAATACTCCAGGACGGAAGCCGATCGTATACCGTCATTAAAGTAGTGACCGTTTAGCAACTCATCCCGAGTCATGCCAAACAACTCCATCACACAAGACTGAAGCTCCTCAATACTCGCCTCAGCAGTCACCATAGCCCCATCGATGGGGATGCGCAAAATCTGCCACACATCATGCAACATAATGCTCATCTCACTAAACGGCATGTGCAATGATGACGTGTCTGGCTGCCACCGCTCCACAAAACCCGCAATCAAGGGCGCATCGATGTGGGCATACATGATACCTGGTAAATGGGACAATCCAGATGACGCAATACGCATCTGGATCTCTCTAGAAGCGCCACCGTGCCATACACACAACTTCCCACGATAGACTAAGCGTGTCTGACACTTGAGGAGGCCCCTATCCTGCCCGCTCCAGATAGCATGGGCAATATGTCCCAGAAAGCTCAGGATCACAAGACCATCAGATGGACCCTTAGGAACCAGGGTCTTCACGATCCAGTCATCCTCTCCAGCACTCATCGAGTGCTTGTTGCTACCTGAAATTACAGTAAACTCATTTCAGAATATTCGTATATTTTCTACTAATCACGAATAAATCACATAATAATAACAAAATTTAAAATTCTCACCCAAAGACGACCCTGCTGTAGAAGCAAAACGTCCGTCACGACCCCTCATCACTGTCTAAGGAGGTACTCGCACAAAAGAAGCACTCTGAGGCGGCATAGAGTCATCTCCCTCCACTACAAAAAAACCGCTTTTAACGAAGGGAGTTATTCTCACTAAAAGCCCAAATATTCTCACTAAAGTGTTCTTAGTGAGAATAATTACTCTAATGGCTCCCTTCATTACTAGGGTCCCTTACTAAAAGTAGTAACGAGAATAAACGTTATTCTCATTATAAACTTACAATGATAATAATTTTATTCCCATTAAAATATATTTTAATGATATGAAAATATTCTCATTAAAATATTTGTAATGATTTAAAATCTTCTCGGTAAAATGTTTACAATGATAAAAAAAACATCTCATTAAAATGTTTAAAATGATGAAAAATCTTCTCATTGAAGTGTTTCAAGTGTTTATAATGATATTTCTTCTCATCAATGGCATTATTTAAACTAAAATCATAAATAAAAATTTGGATTGAAGGGAACTGTTATTGCATAAAATTCTCAATCACTTGATACCAAATGCAATTCTATCTATCAAATTATGTTAGCCTAATAATCTGGTAATGTGAAGGTATCAGAGGCAAGCAAGCTATCTGACATATTCAGAATAAAAATAGGAAACGTGTAGACATTATAAAAGTTAGAATAAACACTAACATCATCCATCCCACCAGTAGTTACGTGCTGCAGAAAAATACACAAACCCTATCTCTCTGCTTTATCTAATCATCCATCACCCATATTATCCCTAACTCAATATATTATACAAATTTTATGTCTAAACAAAATAAAGCAACTAACTCTCTCTTTTGATTTCATGATTCTTGTACTATTTACCAAACAAAATGCAAATCAACAATACCTGTATCAATTCCTGTAAGTGAGAACCAGAGGTCTTACTCTAAAGAATGGATTACCAAACTCTAATAGAAATCTTGTTAAGTGAAACAGTTCAACCCTTACTAAGCGTATTAAAATCAAGTAAGACCTCCAATTCTCCATCCAAACTATCTTGTATCAATTCCAACAAATTGAACACTATTTTAAAACAAACACAAATATAATTAAGCTCTTCAACACGTTATCCCTCAATTGCACCTGCTTTTGCACGATTATCAGATAGCGCAGTAATTCAACACACTAATCTAATTAAGCTCTTCAACACGCTAGAATGGTGTCGGCTCCATTAATTGCAAAACCCTTTCGAACCCTAGGAAATCAATCAAATTTCTAACACTCCTAACACTGATTGCTAATCACATGAAAGCATTAATTCTCATCAGTTTGTAATAAATGCAGAAATAAAACCATGAAATCCATAAGATCAATGGGTACGAGAGAAACCCACATGAATTTCAGAAAATTGATAAGGCTATAGAAATCCCATATAACTTACCCTGCTTTAGGAGAGTGAGGAGTGAACGCACTCAAACAAGGAAAATCATGAAATGAAATTCGAGCAATTGAACCTTGTACATACAAAGTGAAGGGTGTACTTGAGTAGATTCTGCACACGGAACATAAAAACAGGATCACATATGTTAGAAACTAACAAGTTATTGATTTTATGTCAACACGATGCAACTTGTTATAGATTTTACCTATGGTATAGTGCAAAATTACCTATCATGTTTCAATTCTCTAGAGCATACAACCGGCTGTGCACAGTGTGTGAGGAAGAAGCTCTGTCACCTCAATTCTAGAATGACTAATGGTTTTTCTAATACGGTTTCAGTTAATGGACTGAACCTCAGCCATGAATATGCTATAATAAGAAAAGGTAATTTACCAGGCTGATGTTCTTCGCTTTCCCTTTGGGAGCCTGTCACCCCCAGCATATCAGTCAAGTTGTTAGAGTACTTGTATGTGGGAGGGAAATAAATGGTCCCTTCAGTCCCATCCTCAAAAATGCGCCCATGTCTCTATTTTATTTGTAGCTGAAACCAACAATCATAGGAGAAGCAACAATCATATACATTTTTTTAACAAACTTCATGAAACTATCATAGCACTGTTGGCAGAAGAATACATTCAGCCTTGAGAATAATCCTCTTATCATACTGAATATTCCTTATAAACATCTATAGTGCCTCTCACCCCCTAAATGCAGTTAGTTAAGGTAAGGTAACAGACGTGGTCAGCCTATTACCATAATGAATGAGAATCAAAGTACTTATATTCCCATCAGGGTACATGACAATTGCAGATAATGTTTTAACTGGAGGTTGCACGTGAGAGGCAATACAAATGCCATGCCCTTTAAACAGAGTTCTAGGATTGGAATTAACTCTTAGAATTGCATCTTTCAACCCCATTCTGTACTTCAGCACATAGTCATCATCATCACGCACTATAGAAGCTGATTCGTCTGCACATATAATAATTTGAAAATAAATTATGAGTTTCATGACAAGGGCTTATGTAAGTAAAATTTACAAGTCATGTCACTCACACACAAATATGCCTCTTCAGAAACTTTTGTTTAACCAAGTTCATGAAACTATCCAAGCACTGGAGAAACATACATTCATTTTGATGTTTTTAACCAGGGCATTAATATCTCGGTATAAGAAAGAACAATATTCGTGTCAAAGCATTCAAAGAGTAAATACACATAAGGTAGAACTTGCATAGTTCACTATTTCAATATGGTACCAAATCAAGAAAAATAAAAAATAAAAAGCTTGAACGATAAGCTATGAATAGAAAAAGAAATTTATAAAATGAAAGACTAACCCTGCAAAGAGAGCGGGGCAGAAATTCAGTGTTTTCCTGACTTTTCCAGTGATTACATGTGTGCTTGAACTTCTATTAGGATTAGCAACCCCACCAAGGATTTCAATTACCTGTGCAAAAGAGAAATTCTCAACATTGTATAATGTCGTGATATTGGACTAACAAGAATTACATCAAAGCAAATATATCAGCTCGCCAGAGGGAAGGGGAGCCTTATAGTAGCCATTTAAAAACTCCACTAAATTTCATCCATGACATTTGAACATAGCATTACAACACACTTTGATAGTTAAACTTAAATTCACACTACTTTGACTTGAATAAATGCTACATAAAAGCTAATAGCATCATGCCAACAGAGAAAATGCATACTCATTTAGAACATACCTAAGTTCGAAACAACAGAACTTTGAAAGCATATAGAGATAAAATAAATGCACACCTGACATCCATTGCGATTCCTGGGGAAGGGTAACCTCTATATAAAAGCATGAACACATTGCATTTCAACCTCTTGTTTGTCATAAATAATGAATGATACTAGTGGGATACATCATCATAAAAGTGACACCATACTGTCTTTAACATCTGACCTCTTTTCTTGGTTTGTATAGTACTCTGAGCTTTTGGAATTTCTTCACTTGAGGATGGTTCATCTCCCATTATTTCATCTCCAACTTGACAAGACAATAGAGAGCTCAATATGCACCATTTCTTGAATAATTTTACAGCAGGTGAACCTGCAATCCGCTCATTCGCTTCAGAGGTATACGAAACTGGAACACTGTGTACCTTTGGCGATCCCACTATACTCTCCCCACTTTTGTTTTGTATGTAAGAAACCTCAACAGAGTTCTTGGAACCTTTGGATCCTTTTTCTCTAGTTCCTGATTCATCATTTTGCGCACTACCTTTGAACCACAAAATTTTGAAAAGTTTCATCTTGGGTCCATGAGTACAAGCTCCTAAACTGATGAAATAATTCAAAATCAGTTCCTAACATCTAGCATCCATCAGATAACAAGGAAATAAGAATTCAGAGGACATCCATATCAGTAGCAGAGCTTCACTTATAGAGCATCCTCTAAGTGATTCAAAATTAAAATTAGCAAGATATATCACAAAAAAATTGAGGTTTGAACCATTTTTCTCCTGGAGATAGTCATCAAAGGAACAGCAAATCCCTAAACCTAAGCCATATGCATATGGTTAAAAACAAACTGAACGATTCATCCAGCATTTCTAACCTTAAACGAATATTACACTTTACAGGAAAACGCCTATTTGTCCTTCCAGACGCATGAATTGTTGATGCATGATTCCTCAATTTGAACCCCTTGGTCCATGATAAAGGCCTCAGTGGAAACGTAGCACAAGAACCCTGTAAAATAGACAACAATCTTTGAAATTTCAGTTACTTCAAATTTAAACATAATGCTGTGAAATTATTATATTACTTAAGTATGTAACAGAACATAATATACCCAAATGCCAAACATAGGACCACACAAGAAAAATTGGGTGCATAACCTTATCTTTACTTGCTCCTTGTACTTTCGCATGAAGACTGAAGAGTAAGAGCAATAGAGGTAATAAAAGAATCATTTCCTTACTTTGCCTAAACGTGCCCTGTTCAAATACAATTTCCAATTACAACTTATCCCACACACATCTATATATATATAGCACATAAAATCTACAGGTATAAGCCAAATAGTAGCAAGATGAAGGTGATAAGAGAAATTTCATAGTACTATCAAGAGAAACACTCACTTGGAAGAATTGAGTGGCAACTCAGAGTTCCAGGGCAGCAGCCATTAGTTGAACTTCCACAATTCAGACTGAAATCAGAAGCCAAAACATGTTAAAAAAGAGCTGAATCAAACACAGACAATAGATGAAATTAAATGCTAAGATTTATAAATCACAAGTTGTTCACTCTTTTCCCCTTTTAACAAAAACCTATCGGATTCAGATGAAGCTTTTATGGGTTTAACAAAAATTTATTGGATTAAAACGGGCCTTACAACCCAATAATCATAACAGAGACAACCAGATATTAAAAAGTACCTGAAATTAAAAACTTAAGTAGTGAAAGAACAAATAACCTGAAATTATTGTCAGAACGAAGCCAATCGAGCAGAAGACAAGAAAGAAGGGAAAGGGACGGTCTTCTCTGAGGCCATTGGAAGAGAAGCCATTCACAGACTTGCGGATAGTGATGTTCACGATTTAGGTTTCAGTAAGAGGTTTGAAGCCATGATTTTCAACTCGATTCAAGTTTGGTGGTGATGTGAGAAATTTGGGAATACATAATGAAATTTGGGAATACATAAAGTTCTGGAGTGATGTGAATAGAGAATGAAATTGGATTAGGGCGTTCGTCTGAAGTTTTGGGAGGGAACCCTAAAAGAAGGGAGGGAAACCTAAAAATTTAGGGGGGAAGACACGGCGCTAAACCAAATATTTGGGAAAAAATCTTTAGACAGAATAGTGAGGATAAAAAGTTTTATTAATATTAAAGTACAAAAGATATGATGAGAATAATAGACAGTAGAATTTAGTAAATTAGTAAAAAGATAAATTAATGAGAATAAAAGAAAATAAATTTTAATAAATATATCATTTTATTATTAATATTAAAACATATAATTTATTCTCATTGAAATTATTGAGATTATAGTATTAGTGAGAATATTTTGTTATTCTCATTATTTTTTTCTCATTATTAACAAATTTTCTTGTAGTGCTCCATCTCCACAGCATCTGCCATCTCCTCACGTCTAACATGCTCGTCGTGTTCAGTCTGTGCCCTCTGGGCATCCCCCATCATCATCTGCTCCATCTGTTGCCTCCAAGCAGAGGCATTCACAACACATGTCCTTGTATATCTGTGTCCAAAACGGGCCTCAGCAATATCAGCCTGTAAAACAAAAAAAAAAATTAAATATATAAGCAAATAACGCATTTTTTTTAATATACTCAATTTATCATTTTTTAAGTTTTTTTAATAATTTGAGCCTGCCCACGGGTGGCCCGAATTAATTTATTTTTGAAAAAAATTTGTTTCGAACCCGATTTGGCCTAAACGGAACAGTTTGTCCGTTTGGCTGTAGGACAGAACAGTTGCGGTGTGCAGGTCGGCCCCAGGGCCGACCTGTCCGCCGCAATCGTCTGGCCCTTCGACCAAACGGACAGCGCGTTCCGTTTGGCCGTAGGGCCAAACGGATGCGCCGTTCGTTCCACCATTACGTGGAACGCTGCACCAAGTTCCACCATAGGGTGGAACTGGTGCGCCACTCGTTCCACCTAATGGTGGAACGAGTGCGCCATGCTTTCCACCGTAAGCCGATGTCGTTGCCACCACGGGTAAACGGACAGTTCGTCCGTTCCGGCCGTGGTGGCAACGACATCGACGACCCGTTTAGTACAAAAAAAAGGGTTCCGCCTCCGATTTCGGAGGCGGAACCCGTGATTTCGGATAATTTTTAAAAATTAAAACTTACCGGAACCTTTATGAAGCCTTTCCCCTTTCCTTCCTTTGGCGGCATGTAGTTTTAGGTCGGATTTTTTGAAAAGCTAAAAAACTAGAGAGGATTTGAGATTTTTTAGCTTTTGGTTTGAAAATTGTGAGGAGGGCATAAATGTCAAAAGGGTGCGATGGAAAGTATAACTGTTGCGGTATATAGCAGTTCACTTTCAACAATGACTTCTTGCTCTAAAAACAATAATCTGTTTCAAGAAGATCAAACACCTCAGTTTTTCAAGTTCATTCCTGCTGATTCTATACATCAATACCAGCTGGTTAGAATTTAATTGTCTTCTTCTTCTCAATTTACTCATTGAATATTAATCATATAAAATTAAATAGGAAATTCCAAGAGAGTTTGTGAAACGTTTTGGAGGATAAAATTAAATAGGGACATAATAATATGCAAGCGTCGCAATTTAGAGACGATATTTTAGCTAACATAAAGCCATTTTTATATAGCCAAATGTAGACATTTTTTTGTCTAAATGTCGTCAATTTGGAGACGCTGATAAATTAAAGTGTTGCTGTATTCAAGACGCTACCAGTATTTTCTTATGCGAAATAATGACATAACAAATATTATGTGTCGTTCACTTTGCGATGCTTTATTAAAACGTAGTGAAAATTTCTGAAATTAAAAATAAATAATATAAAAAAAATTCATGATGCTCAAAATTTAAGCGTACACTTGTATACAGTATATCGTCAGACGGAATTTATCCACACAATGTTTTATGCGTCGTTAAAATTAAGGACACACGATTTAATGACGTTTGTAACGATGCTTTGAAAAGCGTGGGTAAGCATTTAGGGACGTCGAAAAGCGTCGTTAAATCTTGAATTTTAGGGTCGTAATAGGGCTTTTGTTTTTGTAGTGGCAGCACAAAGCTTATAGAAGAACTCATATAAATCTCTTTAACATAAACAAAATCATGATCAAGTAACTCCTTCTCCATCAATCTCTCTCTGGGATCTCTCCTTAAACACTTGTTCAAAAAATCCTTATTTTTCTCTAATAACCAAGTCAAAAATTCAGGCATCTCGTTGAAGGATCGTATTTTAAATAAAGCCAAAATCGGATCATCAATATACTTTGACCATATGATTTTACCTATCACCATTTTTATAATTCTTCATACGGGTACGCTAAAGCAATCATTCATCCAGACATGAAATCAACAAATATTTTTCTCGAGAGAATCTAATGTCCAAGTTGATGATTTCAGACCTTCAAAGACCGAAGCATAAATTGATCAAACCTTGTGAGTACAGCCGTAAAGTGAAGTTTCTCTTGATGATTTCAGTTAGGGGTTTCTCAAGAGGAATCCCTTTGATTCACACTCTTGCAACGTCTCTACTGGATTTTGGGGAACATCAACTTTATGATGTATCCTAGAAGGCATTTCCCGCTGGTTATGAATAAAATGTAGTTCAATTGCCTCAGCTTTGTTCGTTGGTGTTGATACATTCAATGGATCCGCAGCATCTAAAGCCTGTTTGCCTTTTGAGGACGCTACTTGTAGGCGTTTGGTTATGTTAGAGGTTGTTTTGCTCAATCTATGTTTAAATGTGCAAATTCTTATTAAAGTTTGCTATTTTTGTTTCATAAACATATTTAATATTTTCTTTTAACAAATAAGCAAAAGAACTCGGGTCACTATTCAAGAAACCAGTTCAGCTCGGACTGGACTCATGTCGGTTCTTGGTTCGACTGACCAAACCCACTACAAGAAAAACTGTAATTAGAGATCGATATTTGCAACCGAATTGAAGTCGGTTGCAATATTGCAACCAAGGTGGTTGCAAAGCCCATCCTGCGGTTGCCAAGTTGAGAATCTCATTTGTCAAATACATTTGAGACTTGAACACGGTTTCAAAGTTCTTATGGTTGCAAACTTTGCAACCGAATGGTCTCAAAATATATTTTGTGGTTGCAAATTTTTAAGGCCATTTAGGGACTTCTATATATAATATATACTTGGATATTTGAATCATATTTTGAGTGAAATTAAATAGGAAAGAAAGGAGAGAGAAAGAAATGCTGGTAATATATTTTTAAACAAAAGAAAAATATAAAATTATATTTTAATATTTAAAATAATAGTTTTTAAGTATAAAATAAATTTAAGGGGGTAAGTTGCAAAAATACGTCTAACGTCTACATCCATGAGCAATTTTATCTCAATCGTTCAAAATGGTGCAATTTTACCACTAACATTGGTTATGAAGAGCAATTTTACTCATAAAGTTGGCAAATTGGGTCAATTTAATAGATAATTCATCAAACTGTATTATCGATCATAAATCTTATTATCTACACTTCATATGTGCGTCATTTTATCATTTATTAGTAACCATTCATAAACATATGATTAGACATAAAAAAAATTAAAAATTATATTGTCTTTTGTATGAGATGGATAAAGATAAATATTTCTCCGAATTTATAAATATTAAACTACAATTCTATTATTAAATCACAAAAATATGAAATCTTTTCACACAAGTTGGATTTGGTATTAAATTGAACCTAAGAATACATTATATATTTATTTGGAAACTACATTATGAAATTTAGCCAACGAATAGAATTCATCGACTAAGACTATAAAACACAATTCAAATACATAAAGTAATAAACATGTATATTTGAATTAAATTAATGAGTCTAAATATAAGTGAGGAATGAAGAAATCAAATTAGCATTATTTTACCAAGCCCATTAAGAAATAAAGGTTAAATAGGCCCGATGTATCCATTTGGTCCATTTTAGGGATTTATATTTGTGCTATGGAGAAATTAGAGATTAGCCCTAATTACATTTGTTGTCTGCCTCCACCTTCTCTCCCATCTTCGACTTCTTGCATCATTGTCCTCCTGGAACCCTTGAAAACACGAGTTCTGGGTTTGTTTCACTTCGGTTTCTCTTTAATCAATCTCCCTCTACTTCTCCTAGATGGGTTCTATGGCTTTGTTTCGTTCCAATCAGACCTCTAAGGGTTCTGTCGGACAACTTCGGCTTTCGGGCGCGTGTCGGTTTACTCCGATGATGTCCTTGGCTGCCTGAAGGTGTCTAGCTGGCCTCTATCCCTACATGCAAGGTAAGACTAAGGTTTGCTCTTTCCTCTCATTGTACACGCTCTTCTTCGACTTCGGGTTTTTTTTTTTCTTTCCGGTTCTTGCGAGTTCTAAGAACTCCTAGAGATGCAAAGGGTATTATGTGTCTTTTGGCTTGAGCTGGTTGTTTGGCTATATTTGTTTGGATTTGGGATGGTTATTGTGATGTTCATGGAGTTTTGTGATTTCTCACCCTGTTCTAGTCAATCATTTTTTTCGGAGTTCTAGAGCTTCTCATTCTCTTTAATGGAGGCTGTGAGGGAGGTCAGTCTCAGTCTTACTCTTATTTTGTCCTTTTCATTGACTCTTAATTGTTTATTTCTAGGGTTTCTGTTATCATAAATAAGTTGTATTAGCGTTTGAAGTGTTTGATGAAGTGTTTGATGTTGGCATTGAAGCATTCATTTTGTTTGAAGTGTTTTTAGTTTCGTCTATGGTAAGTGGTTTTCATTGTGCTTCTGTTGTTACCTTTTCCTGTTGTGCGAAAAGTTGAGGTTTGCTGAAAAGTTGAGGTTGAGAAGAGCTAATAACTTACTGGTTAGGTCATTTTCATTATGGTGTTACTTATGGTGGAGTCTCTATTTTAAATGCTAAAATGTTGGCTAGAGTCCTGATGAAGTCTTGAACTTAGCTTTTGATATTATAGTTTTAAATGATAATTACAATTGTATTTTTGGTTATCATCAGTTACCTGCAAATTAGTTATGCCTTTTGGGTTAATAGATAATTGTTTCTGATTTTGGGGTTAGTGTAGATAATTGGTTCTGCCTTTTGGGGTTAAAAGGCTAAGTAACGATGCCCTGTCTCGTGCTTTAAGTTCATATCTTAGGATGGATATAGAAAAATTCATATAACATCTATTCAGGCAACTTTGAGGAGTAAAGTATAATTTATGCCATATTTTTATAAATAGTTCTTTGAGTCAATTCATGTTATTGATATGTAATGTTACTAGTTAAGTGATAATTTTTCATCATTGTAAAATCATCTCTTCATGTATTTGCAAATAGGATCTTCTATTAAAATGGATATTCATTTATGCAATTTCACCTAAGGTGTATTACTGTGGTTCCTGGACATGGGTAGGATTTCTGCTTGAAGTGGCCATATGTAGGATTGCTAACTCCCGATCAATTTCTCTTGAGGAAGCCATTGATTTTCATGTTTAGGATTAGCTCTATAAGATGGGCACATGTTTGGAATGATTTTCTTAACAACACCTTCTGCTATTTAAAAGTGGAGCAAGTGATGATATTTAAATTCATATGAATGGCTAAACTTGAATTCATTGAACACTAAATAAGTTGCAGAGGGCTTTTTATAGTTTTTAAATTCATGTTTGGAATGTTCCTAATGTTACTTATTCTACTGTTTTGCAGGCCATCCTTGGATTCAGTTCAGGTCAGTTCAAGTAGATGGCACTGCTCTTGTGACCCTCTTGAAGTTGAATACAGCTGCTCAGATCCTCTAATTTTACTAGTCTATTGAAGATTGTTGATACAGTTTATAATGTAAGTATTGATAAAAAAAATGTCATTTAACACTTAAATTCAATGCATAAAAAACAGAGTGCACTTATGAGGATTTTTTAAATTTTTGTAGTTCGGAAAACTGTACAACAACAACAACAACAACAAAGCCTTAGCCCCGAAATGGTTCGGGGTCGGCTAACATGAACTATCATATAAAACCGTGAAAAGTTCGGAAAACTGTATCTAATTATAAATCCTATAGAACACACTCTAGACTCTCGTGATTAAAGAAAATTGAATGTAATTGTGATTATGTTTAGATTGATTTATCATGTTTTTTTTTTGTTCATTTGGTTTTCGTTCAGGTGAGAAAATTTCAACCGTTATGCTTCCCACATCATGCATGATGAATGTGCACCCTCGAGCAGATCATGTGCCTTACCCAAGAGACCGATTTCTCAACATTTACTTGTATGGATACAAGCAACAATTATTTGTATTTAATTTAGTTTATATATAACTTTAATTTTTTTTACACCAATGTGTAACTTTAAATTTTTTTTTAGCGAATGTATAACTTGAATTATTACGCATTAATAAGTTTTATATAATTTATATTTTCTGTTTTATTATGGAATTTCTGAAATGGTTATATGATGTTAGTTTAGTAAAATTGTAGAAATAATATTTTAAGATATATATATATATATATATATATATATGGTAAAGGCTATGCTTACTTTGTTTTTGACAAAGTAAACCTCACTTTGTGTGTTTTTATCATTGGATGAATTTTATATTCCATCATCTAATGGTGAAAATAACTAAGTAAAGCTTACTTTGTAAAAAACAAAGTAACCATAGAAGGCACTAAAGGCTATGCTTACTTTGTTTTTGACAAATATATATATATAAATTTGCAGACATAAAGCAATAAATTTAACAACCAGATTACTTGTGACCAAAAGTTAGTTTGTAACCATAATAGATTTGCAAAATTGTTCATTGATTTGTAACTGACATATGGTTGCAAGTGATCGGTTTCTAATTTTGCCACCAAATTAGCTACTGAAATGGTGGTTGCAAACATTGCAACCGAGAAGCTTGATAGGATATCAAAGTTTTAGCAACCTTGCAATTACCAACCGATCCAGTTTGGTTGCTAAATATGCAATTCTGGTTGGTAAATAGTGTTAGCAACCAATTTAGCAACCAGATTTTTGGTTGCTAATTACCGTTTTTCTTGTAGTGACCAACCGGTCCGAGTTTTATAACATTGGGAACAATCAAAGCTATCACCATTTCTATAATTGTGCAACATAATATCATACACATGAGCCAGAAATCCTTGTTCCTCTCGTCATGCAACCACAGTGTACATATCTAGCACATCCTAAATCAGCAAATTATCAATTTTTGTGTGTAAATAATCTAAGCATTAATGATATTTCTTGTGTATGATATTTCTTTAATTTTCAGATTTAATTATTTCATAAATGAATAATTAATTTTTAAACACAAGAAATATCATTGAATGCTTAAATTATTTACACAGAAAACGATTACCACATTGTGATATTCAGGGCTAGAACATTCTTATAACTAAAAGGGAGAAAAAATTGATAATTTTAGCTATGCTAGATTTGTAGAAGTAGATGTTTTCTCAGGCACAACTACATTTGTGTGGTTCATGAGCGGGCATTAGGTTGCACAATTATATAAATGGTGATAGGAAAAATCTCATGGTCAGAGTATACTAATGATCCAGTTTTGGCTTTACTTATAATTGGATTCTTATATATAGGACATGCCTGAATTTCCAATGTGGTTACAATAGAAAGGGAAGGATTTTTTGAGCAAGTGTTTTTAAGAGATCAGAGCGCGATAGACAGTGAAGGAGTTGCTTGATCATCATTTTGTTGATGTTAAACAGATGAGTATGAGTTCTGCTCCAAGCTGTTGTTGGATCAGGATTTCTCTGATTCCATAGATGGATTAGAAAATCCTAATCAAGATTTTCAAATTGAAGATTTATCAAATTTGAAGTTTCCGAATCAGAATTATCCGACTGAAAGGATGAAGGGAGTGATTGATCGAGTTTGAATTGGGGTGAAGAATGCATTATTGAGGAAGATGAGAAATCAATGGAAGACATAGATGATATAGAATCTGCATTCATCAATTGTCAATTATTAAGAGCTTGAACTTGATCAAGATTGTTAATGAATTTTAGTGAAAAGCAGAGCATGA
Source organism: Euphorbia lathyris (assembly GCF_963576675.1). Taxonomy (NCBI): domain Eukaryota; kingdom Viridiplantae; phylum Streptophyta; class Magnoliopsida; order Malpighiales; family Euphorbiaceae; genus Euphorbia; species Euphorbia lathyris. The sequence continues at coordinate 3,277,285 of NC_088915.1, read as the reverse complement.
TTAATGAAAACAATTTTAGTATTTGTGATCTTGTATTAGATGTAATCTCATTTTATAGAGAATATATGTAGTAAGAGTAGAACTCTAATTCCCTTTCCTCTTCACCCTTGTCCTCTGAAACCATTTTGGCAAACTAAGCAATTCTTTCAAACTATTTCTGACAAGTAAGTCCACCTTAGAAGGCTTTTATACCCACATAAATGCATACATTGACAACCATGTTTCTTTCTGGGATGTCGCATTTTTAACATATATTTTTTACAAGAGGAATATTCTCACTCACATATTATTGTGTTGAGTTTTTTTATGTGCAAAATTTTGACAATAGCCTAAACCCTAAACCCTTCACTGCTCCTCCCTAACAATAGCCTGTAGAATAAACTAACAAAAAATAGATAATAAGCATAGCATTCATATATATAAACATATCATTCATTTAATATCATATGCAAACAGGAGATCACTGGGACATCATGATGGTCGAGGCGTTATTAGTGCTTCATTGCATTCATGACTTGGATCATGTCAGGGATTTGGGAAGCAAAGATCTGACAGAAAAGAGACAAATAAATGGAAAAAGAACACAAAGAAAGGGGATCTAGGAAGATTTGGTCCTCAAAGTACCGAATGTAAGGCGCCCCAAAAATGTTTATAAGGAAGATGTACCGCTCGAAGGTGGTAGTTAGTAAGCCGAGGGTGCACCATTCCATAGCACCAGCCATGCCCGCAGGAGGACCTCTTAAACTGCCAAACATAGCATGACCTCCATAAGATCAGTCTCCGACCCTATCTACCTCTTCTTCCATCGAGGTTAAAAAAGGGAATGCACTCAAGTCACTAATAATAAGGTAAAAGATATGTGTATGAATAATGTAGGTACCACTCACTATATTAGTGGCAACAATAGGAAGGACTGTGAAAGGCTCTACAATGGGAGCTGTGATCCTAGGCCGAGCAGGGAGAAGTCTCCTACGGGAGGCAGGATAAGCACCACCGTCCACACTAGAGATCTCCGTGCCAATCCGGTAGATACCAAGATTGATCCCACCCACAAGCCCGAATATCAACAACATATCCCAAGGAAGCGACATCATATGATGTGGATGTCTAGGCTTCTGGGAAGGATGATCTTGGTCTCTACCGGTTTAGTGTGAAAATCTCCATTGTGGAGGGTGCTTATCATGCCTTCTGTAGGAGCCTTCTCCATACTCGATAGAGGATCATGGCTCCCATTCCAGAACCTTTCGTTGCTGGTCCTTCAGTTGCCGCTAATAGGATGAGTGGTATTGCATTAATCAGACACATACACATATATTTTACCTCATTAGAGCATCCCTTTTTTTTGTCCTCGGGTGAAGATGAGGAAGACAAGGCCGTTCACAGGCTGATCTGGTGGAGGTTGTGGTATGTCTAGCAGTTCAAGAGGTCCTCCTGCAGGAATGGGTGGTGCTCCGAAGAGTTGCGCCCTAGGCTCACTAGTTACCACCTTCGAGTGACACATGTCCCATATGAATATTTTAGGGGTTCCCTACACTTGTTACTTTGAGGGAGACCCAACCTACGAGGTTGAGTTTTCTCCTCCCAGCACCACTCATGTAAGTATTAACTTTCCTCTCTCTCTAGACCATTGTTCTTCACATTTGTTTTCTGCTATTTGTCTCATTTCTGGCTAAATGTACACTGAAAAGTTTTCCGAGTTGGGGATGCATCCTCAAAGATTTTCACATCCTATAGTACTCAGATTTGGATGCCTGTCTGACCACAATATATTAAATGAAATCTAGAAATGGAAGAAGATGTAGATGAAAGAAAATATGAACTTTAATATAATAGTATATTGAGAACACAAGGTGAATAGAAAGCAAAGTCGAGTTTTGCAAGGTCTAAACTATGGGTTAGTTTAACCCTTGCTATAATAAAAAAAAGAACTAGATCTGAAATGAATAAAATAATTTATAACCACCAATGCAATTGAAAGCTAAAGATAATGAAAATGAGCTACACATGATGTAAAAATGGTGTTTGGAGCATAGACCTACAAACTAGCAAAGCTCCCTATTTATAGGAGTTTTGGGGCTCTTATTTATATAAAAACCACCTAAAATGTCTAGCTTGTCTTTAATATTGATGCTTTATCTTGCCATAATTGATTTGGAAATAATTAAGGAAGGTTTTGGAGTCTTTTTAAGCATATTTATATGTCCCCAACCTTTAAGGATTCTTCTTTTTCTTGCTATAATTGATTTAGAATTTAGTAAGGAAGGTTTTGAAGTTTTTAGGCAGATTTTAGTTTTTCTTCTTATTCTAGAATTACAGTCAGCTGGTTGAGCAGTCTATTGGAAGATTTATCTAATTACTTTGTTTTATTTCCAAAAACACCTCAAATCACTCAAAACTCCATTCAATAGAAGAATAAAGTAAAATACACTAACAACTAGGGACAAACATTGACAAACTACTAAAAAATAACATAAAACAATGAGTTAAAATATTATATAAATGGTTATAACAACTTGGTCACATTTTGAACATTCCTTGTCTTGAAGGAAGTGTTAGATTCAAAATAAAATTTGAAATCAAACAAGCCATGTAGCTTATAACTTTGATAAGACTTATTTCACTGACATTCAATAATCTCAACTTATGTAAATCATACGACATAGATGAACTTGAACAAAATAAGGTTTTCTCAAAAGTATTACATTATTCAATACATCCCATATTTGAAAGTATGAACTAGTGTACAACCTCATAAGGTGATATCTCAAGGCTTTTCTTTTCTTGTAGCCTTTAATCTTTACTTTTCACTCAAGGTTTAAAATTTAACACTCAATTCATTACAAGTATTGTGATAAGTAATGGCGTCTAGTTCTTAGTCTCTATCACTTGCTAGTCTAACCAAAATATAATCAAAAGGTCTTTTGCATGGGTTCTAAAGAAGGTTTAGTTTAGGTATTAATGAGGAAAATATTTGGCTAAATGGAAAATATTATAATACTGTGTATAATTTAGAGTAAAAAAGTGTGATTTTTCTTTTATGAAATAAGAGAGAAAGTTATTTTTTCTTGGACTTTTTAGGATTTTGTGTTTTTTAGAAAGTAGAGCAAGTAAGACTGAACAAAACTATTGACAAACCTAAGGTATTGCTCGCAAGCTATATGGAACTACCCATGGAGATGTACCTACTATATATATAGAGAGATGCGAGAAAATTTCCTTCTTGATTAAGATTGTTATCCTTATTGCCGCAATTTTCTCCGGCTACTACCGCAATGTAAGACATTTTTGAAAGAAAGATGGTAGACAACAAACATGAATCAAGTTTGAAGAATGCAAAACCAATGAGAAAGACTAAGATTTTTATGGGGAAATGTATTTGCTCAGATATTATAACAAAATCTCAAGCAAAAACAGAAAAAAGAAGAAGAAAGAGAATTAGATTCAGAGTTGGTTTATAGCCTTACTTTTAGTTTCTCAACTTATTCAGAGCACTCCACATCTTCCATGCATGTGTCTTCTCATCACATATACATGTCCTCCTTCAAGAATTTCTAAATATCCATTGCACTCCACATCTTCCATGTACGTGTCTTTTCATCACAAAACTTCTTCACCACATGTCTACTACTTACCATACCCAAAGCACACCACACCTCTTTCTAATTTGCCTAATAATAATGGACTCACATAAAAAAACATTAAAACACATTTAACATTTAGTTAAACAATAACAATGATATCATTAGTTAGGTTTTTCTTTCATTAATTATACAACTCAAGACATCCACTTGAATTTGATAGAAGTATGGAGACATGCTGCAATTGGTTCCTATGTGTCAAGTTTACCTCTTCTATTCTAGTCCTCTACAAATCCAATCTATAAGAATGAGATTCCTCATACGTCCATTAGTAATAACATACCAACTTTCCTCATAATAATTTTTTTTGTTGAAAATCTTTGGATAATGGAAGATTGATAAAGTAATCCCTTTACGGCATCCCAATTCCATGATTAAAATGGATGTATATTTGTAAATAAATTTCGAATGTTGATTGGAAAAAGAATCCCTAATTCAACAGAAACCATGAGAAAAAAGAGAGGAGAAAAAGAAGGATGAGAGAGAGTTGCTGAATGTAATTAATAATTAAAGCTTAAGATACCTAACCGCTTATACTTATCTAAAAAAATTCAATTGCTTTTTTATACTTTTAGAATATTCATTTTACCAATTTAACTTGTTTAAAACTTATTAATCCTTTTAACAAAGTATATAATTTTTCTGAAAAAGTTTAAATGTTTACACTTTAATCTAGTTTAGGTAGCTAATATTGTTAGAGGATATATCTGTAAATATACATATTAGAATTAGTCTTTGATTTAGTCAGATATTGTTAGCTTGATTTACTCCCTGTATATTGAGAATTATTGTTGTAACCGATTCTATCTTGTAAAGCTTATTTAAGCACAAACTCTATCAATACCGATTCTATCTTGTTTCATGGTATCAGAGCAGTTCTGAGGTTTCACAACTCTGAATTTTAATTTTTCCCTGGGATTTCTCCTTTCAATCGCTCAATTAATTATCTCCATGGTATCACAAATTAACTGCCTCCAATTACCTGTTGTGGAAGACACAGGTTCTGCCTATTTTGAAAGGTCAGAAGTTGGGACATCATGTTGATGCAACTTCTGCACCGCCGCCCAAGAAATTACAAACCGGAGCAGACAATCCGGCGTTCGAAGTTTGGGAGCAAAAGGACCAACAGGTCCTCAGTTTGCTCATCTCTTCTCTTTCATCGGGCGTAATTTCCCAAGTTATTGGGGTTGAAACTGCAGCAGCCGCCTGGGAAAAGCTGGCTAAAGCCTATGCCACTGGATCGAAGTCACAGATCCGTGAATTGAAGAATCGTCTTCATAATTTACGTCAAGAGAACGATGATATTTCTGCCTATCTTTTACGGGCCAAATCTCTCAGTGACGAGCTCTCTGCTCTTCAAAATCCTGTAAGTAACGATGATTTAGTTGGTGTAATTTTGGATGGCCTCAATGATGTTTATCGGCCTTTCACTCGTGCAATAGAAGCTCGTCTGGAATCTATTGCGTTTGAAGACTTAACTGGCTTGCTTCATAGTGAGGAGCGACAGCTCTCTCGAGTCACAGCTCCATCAAGCTTTACTCCCTCCGTTCATTATTCTGCCCGTTCAAACAACAGGCCACAGGGCCGCGGTCGCGGTTAATTTAATTATGGATCCAGTTGGGGTTTCTCTGCCCTAAATAATTACAGTAGAAACAGTTACACAAATTCAGCTCCACTTGATGTCTCCACTCTCACATGTCACAATTGTAAAGGATCAGGACATATTGCTAGATAGTGTCCATCACCAAAATTCAAGCGCAATACCAGGGGTTCTCTTAAACCGTCCTCTAATATGGCCACCACCTCCAACCCTTCCTCCACTGATTGGCTCCTAGATTCTGGCGCAACACATCATTTAACAGCTGATTTGGACAACCTCCATGTTCACACTGGATATGACGGTCCCGAGCAAGTTGTAGTAGGTAATGGATCCACAATTCCTATCTCTCATATTGGTAAATCTGATTTTCCTATTTCCAATATTCCTCTAAAGTTTCGAAATATACTCCATGTTCCTAACACTGTTAATAACCTTCTTTCTGTGTCTTCTCTAACTCAATCAAATTCTATTTCGGTTGAGTTTTTTGCTAATTACTTTGTTTTGAAGGATTTGGAGACAAAGAAGGAGATATGTCGAGGGGTGAATAAGGATGGACTTTACACACTGTCGCTTCCTTCATCAAGTCAAAATGGCATTAGAGCCTTTAACACTAGTCTCTCTTTATGGCATGCCCGTTTGGGTCATGCTCAATTCCCCATTGTTAAGAAAGCAATTTCTTTGAATAAACTTGACTTTGATGATAATAAATGTGCTCCCTTTTGTGATTCATATTGTGTTAGTAAAGCACATCGCTTACCGTTTCCTATTTCTACATTCGTTGCTTCTAATCCGTTAGAATTGGTTTGTTCTGATGTTTGGGGCCCTGCTCCAGTTGATTCACATGACAATTATCGCTATTATGTTATTTTCTATGATCATTTTAGCAAATTCTCTTGGCTATTTTTTGTGCGGTATAAATCTGAAATCTTGAGTGTATTCATTAAATTCAGAACATTGGTTGAAAAATATTTTCAACGACCAATTTTAAATTTTCAATCAGATTGGGGGGGGTGAATTTCAGGCTTTAACCAATTATCTTAGTACCAATGGGATCAATCAAAAAGTGTCTTGTCCATACACACCGGAACAAAATGGTTGCGCCGAACGCAAGCATCGCCATATTGTTGAAACGGGTCTTTCATTACTTACTCATGCTAAATTACCTATGAAATTTTGGTCTTATGCCTTTGAACGTGCAATGTTTATCATCAACAGATTACCCACCAAAATACTTGATTACCTTAGCCCATATGAAAAATTGTTTGGCAATACACCCGATTATACTTTGTTTCGTACATTTGGTTGTGTTTGCTATCCTTGGCTCCGTCCTTACAATTCAAATAAATTGCTTCCACTTTCTTGTAAATGCATATTCATTGGCTATAGCAAAATACATAAAGGTTATAAATGTTATGACTTGCTTAACAACAAAATCTTTATCTCACGTCATGTGGTTTTCAATGAACAGGAGTTTCCATTTCCTCTGTTAAACAATGAGATGCGCCAGATATCTATGACTGATTTGTCCAATGCTCCGGTCACAATTTCTTTTCCCTCAGCACAAGAACCATTTACTGCTATTCCCCCAACAGCTCCACGCCCAAATACAACTTCCTCTAATCCCACTCGCACCATTATTCCATATCATCCCTTACCAAATTTTCGAGAGTTACCAACCTCCACAACAAACAGCCCCCCGCCAGCTTCCAATCAGCCTACTGTCCCTCTACTTGTTGATTTTAGCGGCTATCAACTCTCATCACACCAAAATTTACCCAATGCATCACAAACAGCCCCACCTGAACAGCCCCAACCTTTACAACCCACTCGCATGGTTACAAGAACTCAAACGGGTTCACTTCGTCCAAAAATCTATCAGGCCGTGACTGAAACTGTCACCCCTTCTTGTTATACTAAAGCTATGGAACATCCACAATGGCGTGCAGCTATGAGAGAGGAGTATAATGCACTCATTACCAATGGAACTTGGGAGTTAGTTCCAGAAACCGAAGCCAACAATAAGGTTGGCTGTCTCTGGGTTTTTCGCATCAAACTGAACCCTGATGGATCTGTCAACCGATACAAAGCACAGCTCGTTGCCAAAGGATATCATCAACGTCCCGGTCTTGACTATGAGCAAACATATAGTCCGGTTATCAAGCCCACAACGATACGTTTACTTCTTTCACTTGCAGTAACAAACTTTTGGATGATAAAACAACTCGATGTGAGTAACGCATTTTTACATGGCACTTTAGATCAAGCTGTTTTTATGTGTCAACCTCCTGGTTTTACTCACCCGGACTTTCCTCATCATGTTTGCAAATTGAAGAAAAGTCTATACAGTCTTAAGCAGGCCCCCCCGTATGTGGCATCGTTGTTTGACAGAGGCTTTGATTTCCCTTGGGTTCGTTTGTAGTAAGGCTGATTGCTCGCTTTACTATCTTCATCATAATGATACTCATTTGTATTGTCTTTTATATGTTGATGATATCTTGGTAACCGGCAATTCCATTGTGTCTATTGATAACTTGATCAAGCAATTGCAGCAGCGGTTTGCTATTCGGGATCTTGGCAAGCTCTCGTATTTTCTTGGAATTGAAGTGAATTGGGAAAATCATGCTCTTCACCTAAGTCAAAAGAAATACATTTCTGATTTACTCAAAAAATCCAAAATGGATGGCTCCAAAAGCATCTCAACACCAGCTTGCACAAGCACCAAACCCTCTCGAAATTCTGGTGAATCCTATACTGATCCTAAGCTATATCGCACTATTGTTGGTGGATTACAATATGCGACCATCACTCGACCAGATATTAGCAATGCTGTAAATAAAGTTAGCCAATTTATGCATAATCCAAGTCTTGATCATTGGAAAGCGGTTAAACGAATACTTCGGTATTTAACTGCAACTCCAACACATGGAATTCGTTTTCATAAGGGTAAAACTCTTGATCTGGTTGGTTATAGTGACGCAGATTGGGGAGGAGACGTTAATGATCGAAAATCTACCTCTGGCTATGCGGTGCTTGTTGGTCCTAATCTTGTATCTTGGCGGTCACGTAAGCAAACTACTGTTTCTCGCTCCTCCACCGAAGCTGAATATCGTACTCTTGCTAGTCTTGCTTCTGAAATGCTTTGGTTGAAAAAGCTCATGCATGAAATCAGCATCTCCAATTCCACAATACATGTTTTATGGTGTGATAACCTTGGTGCAACATATTTAACTGCTAACCCAATTTTTCATGACAGATCTAAGCACTTAGAGATTGACTTTCATTTTGTTCGTGACAAAGTCTCCAAGAAAGAGCTTCGGGTTGGTTACGTCCCCACCCTTGATCAAATTGCTGACATCCTCACCAAACCACTCTCCAAGGCTCGGTTTCAACATCTTTGCGACAAATTAACAATGGCTCCGCCATTAATTTGAGGGGGAATGTTAGAGGATATATCTGTAAATATACATATTAGAATTAGTCTTTGATTTAGTCAGATATTGTTAGCTTGATTTACTCCATGTATCTTTAGAATTATTGTTGTAACCTATTCTATCTTGTAAAGCTTATTTAAGCACAAACTCTATCAATACCAAATCACTGGAGAATCATGATTGTTTCAAATATGTACATTTCAAAAAGTCAATTGGTCAATTTAAATAAATTCATGGGTTACTAGAATTTTTTCCAAATATAAAGGACTGGTTGATTTTTTGAAACAAGTATAGGGACAAAAAATGTATTAATCTATTAATTAATTAACTTTTTAACAATGTCTATTCGCAATGTGACCAAAACATATGTCGCCATAATGAGAATTGACTCATGGCATAGCACGTGTCGAGAATGGAGCAAAAATAATGTTTTTTCATAATAGTGAATAAGATTATATGTATATATATAAAGTGCAAAAAATACTTTTAATATTGTCCAGCAAAAGTAATTTTACCTCTAACATTATAACTAACATAATAATACCATTAATGTTAACAAGTTGAGCGAATTTACACTGATGTTTGAAATTGTGTCAATTTCAATTGTTATTGATGGAGCACTCTGTCCATTCACAAATTTCATTATCACTCAATTTGTATGTAGGGATGGTAATCGGGCATTATAAAAAAACTACATGTTTCCAACCCGATGGGGATTAGTAATAAGTGAAAATTAGGGATAAATTAGGGATAGGGATGGGCACGGGAGACAATTTCTCACCAAAGCCAAAATGGTGATAGGGATAAGGATTACTATATCCGCTCCGTGAAAATTCTTCCCCGTCGTGTATAAATTCCCGTGAATATCTATAGTTATGTTTTGTTAAAATAATTTTTTTATACAAAATGATGCCATTTTTGTGATTTTTGGTTTTTCATGGATTGATTTCATTAAATTTTTTGGGCGAGAGAATCAAATTTAACGGTCAAAGTTGGTCACATACTTTTAAGTTATTACATTTCCAAATATTCCGTGCGACAATGTGAGGATCCTAACCCCGATGGAGGAGAGAAGAAAATAGTGTTGGCGAACACTAGAAAATGAAGATATAAAGTATGGTATTAAATAGGAAATATAAGCTCAGGCATATAATAGGCTACAACAACTAGCTAGTGAGCAACAGAGCCGGCCCTGGGTCTAGGCCAGGAGTGCGCAGGCCTAGGGCCAATGGTTGTTAGGGGGTCCAAAATTTGGTTATTATATATATATATATAGGTATACAAGGTCTAAAACGAAATTTGCATTAGGATCAGCAAGTGTCCCAGCGGTTTAGAATACCACTATCATTGGACCGGCCCTGATGAGCAACCCTATTCGTAGAGAAACAAACATAAAAAACAACAACATCATTAAAAGAGATAAGATGATATTTACAATCATCCAAAAGAAAAGCATAAAGAGACATGATAGAAGGATGTTGGTCTCACCCTCTTTTAAGACCTAACAAATACGATTTAGTGATTCTCGCTTTGTTTTTTGTTTTTTTCTAAGAAATATTTTTCACTTTTTTGACCTAATTAATAAATTTCAACCATTAATCTTAGTTTTTCATCTAATTAATTAAATAATGGTTCACTTTAATCTAACAAGCTGGTCACTTTTAATTTTAGAGCACTTAATATACCGAAAAACCCTAAAATGTGTATTTATATATTTGGTCCGGATGAATTTATTCTTTATTGATTAATCCCCTAGATATATAGTAGGATCAATTCAATCCAAAATCAAATTTGGTTGGGCACTTTAATTAGGGTTAATTCGTGATCAAAATAATTATATCAAAAAAAGTGTCAAGTCTCAAAATCAGGGTTTAGGGTTTCGTACCCCTAATCCGTTAGGAAATGGGTCAACGGTCAAAACCAACAGCAAAACTATGGGCCCCACCATCTTTTAGACAAATTCAGCTTTTTAGGACCTAAAATACTATTTAATGATTTTCATGGGCTTTTGTTGTTTTTTTCTACGAAATATTTTTCACTTTTTTTTTATCTAATTAATGAATTTCAACCATTAATCTTATTTTTGACCTAATTAATTACTTAATGGTTGACTTTAAGGCAATAAGCTCGCCACTTTTAATTTTAGAGCACTTAATATACCGAAAAAAATGAAAGCACCTGAAAAACCTTAAAACGTGTATTTACATATTCGGGTTCGGATCAATTTATTCTTTATTGATTAATCTCAAGATATATGGTAGCATCAATTCAATCTAAAATCAAATTTGGTTTGACACTTTAATTAGGGTTAATTCGAGATCAAAATAATTAGGTCAAAAAAAGTGTCAAGTTTCAAAATTAGGATTTCTTTTAGAGTTTCGTTCCCCTAATCCCATCTGAAACGGACCAACGGTCAAAACACATAGCAAGGTTGTGGCCTCCACCCTCTTTTGGCCAAATTTGGCCGTTTATGACCTTAAAAATCCGATTTAGTTGTTTTCACGGGCTTTTATTGTTTTTTTCAACGAATTATTTTTCAATTTTTTGACCTAATTGAGGAATTTCAACCATTAATCTTAGTTCTTGACCTAATTAATTAATTAATGGTTGACTTTAATATATAAGCTCATCAATTTTAATTTTATAGCACTTAATATACCGAAAAAATTAAAATGAAACACCCAAAAAACCCTAAAACGTGCATTTGTCGTCACTACAACAGATAAACTTCAATGGTGCGATTTTTTTTAGTTAATTAAACCTTTCAATATTTTTAAATTCAACCCGTAAACTATAGGGTAAAAGTCATATTAGATTTTGGCTTTTAAAACCATCAATTAGGTCATCAGTCTATATATTAAAACTCATTTAGCTTTTTAATTATTTAAAATCATCGATTACATTCTTAACGTATGTTAAAATTGTTATTTAAATCCCTCTTATGATTGAAATAAATTTTAGTTGAGCTATTTTATATTTTCAGTTCAAGTAGATCAATATTTTATAATATTTTAGATTTGGATTACCAGTTAAGATTTAATAAAAACATATTTCGTTAAATCGAACCAAAATCAGTGTTATACCTAGTAATTAAAAAAATGTGTATATATCATCGACTAGGTTTATTTGATTACTAGAGTTGAACTGATGACTGAAAATATCATAAAATAATGATAAAAATCGTATCCAAAATATAAAATAACTGAACTGACAACTAAAGTTAAAATATAAAATACAGGGTTAGAGATCTATTTGACTTTTAAAGAATAGGTTGAGTATCTAATTGATTTTAAACTTATAATAGGGATCTAAGCCAAAAAAAAAATTAAGAATCAATTAATAAAAATAGAGTGACTAAATAGAATACCTAGAAAAAGTTTAAGACCTGAGAAATATCTTTTGCTATTTGATAACACTCAAATTTTATTCTAGGGGAACTCTTTAAGTTAAAACTAAAATTTATCCCTTAGTAATTACAAAAATATCCAAACTACCCTTGTTAGGATTGTAGTAGTACGTGTATAAAAAGAAGGGGAGGGGAGGAATAGAAAGACGCTCCTCAAGACAAAAGTTGTTTCTAAATTTCAGTTTTAATGGCAAATTTGGGTGTGCAGAAGGAAGAAAATAATGTTGAAATGTCCAAAAGGTCTTCATCTTCGTCACCCTTGTGGGTTCAGTTGCTTACTTGTATAGCTAAACTTCAATACACATAAATGTATTAAACACAAAAATATACATTTAGACCATATAAGGAATTTTCGAAAAATTCTCATGAAAGATGGAACAAAGTATCCTTGATGTTGTCCCTTATAAACATGATCAAATGATATATACGTGAAAGAGTATGAATGATCAGCATAGTAAGTCTCGAATATAGAGGCTTATGCTTGGAGGATAACATGTCGAAAACAGCAGCTGCTGTAAGTAAATCTCTAAAAAGAAGAATAGATATAGCTTGAATTAAACAGATGATAAATTTCGTCTAAGTTATTCTAAGGCTATGACATAAAGATGATTAAGAAATCTACGAAGTCGAATAGCTAGTTGTACATATGAGTATGTAATATAAAGAACTAAGTCAATCACAAGCCATTTGCATTTTCCTATCAGAAGCAGCCACATCAGACCTATCAGAAGCAGCCACATCAGACCTACCGCCTTTGCTTCGCTCACTCCAGCAGGTTGATCTGGAAAATACAAAACCTTGGCCAACTCACATTATAAAAAATATTAAGGGCCTCAAAATCCCACAGTACTGTTAATGTTCTTTGTTGTGAGTATATTTAGACCATAGCACATTTAGGACAAATTATATTTTATTTGTTGGTCTTTCAACAACTAGGCTCCACCGCCTACCGACACAAGACTTTCAACTTCAAGACTAAGAATTCGACCATTCCAAATAGAATCATTGCATGTTCCAACCTTAGCAAAACTTTTCTCTCTAAAATCATATGAAACTATATTACTCATTATACCAACATTAAGGAGAATCTTATCTCCTCTCTTTGAATACCCAATGACGTTCACACATTGAAACCAAGATATGTCAAAAAATAAGGGATTTACAACAAAGTATAACTTTGTCCAAGTAAATTGATTAACCCCATCATTCTTCCTCATATATAAATAAGCATGGGGCACCATCGAACAACAGAAATAGCTGATGCAAAGACACCCTCCTAAAATATGTAATTGCCTTAGAACTCTATCAGTTGAATTGAAAGATAAAACAGGTTGGGGAACTAAGGAGAATGTCTCATTTCTCATATTAAATGCCACAATCTCTGAATTGGATAACCAATGTAGACTACCATCATTGAAGTAACCCATTTCACGAAGATACACATTCCTATCTATTATGTATCCGAGGGAAGGGGGATTCTGAATCCTTCTCCAAATATTTGATTTAAACCCATAAATCCAAAATTGAACTTCAATATCAAGTTTTCGCTTGACATATACCCTTAAAAACACTTTGTACTCATCAATAGCGTCATCATAACCCAAACCTGACCCATTTAAGTAATAAAATTGATCATTAGCTAGGTCTTCCAAAGGCCAATCAGGAAGATCCTTACACCGATGAGTGGATGGATTCCATAGGGACAGTTCTAATTTAGGTTGGTACAATGAACTTTGATCCAGGAGAACCAAACCTTTACAGTAACCATAGACATTCTTCAACGAGGATGAGACTTGTTTTTCTATGCCTATAATATCTTCTTCAAGATGACATTCACATCACAAACATGAAATTTGTTACTCAATTCGTCTGAGAAAATCAGGGCTATCAATGACGGTGCATAAAGATTTTGAAACACATCTGAAACGTAGGAGGGACTTCACCGGCAACCACAGCAGTATTTCGATGATCAACTCGCTTGGGAGTTGTGCCATTGCCGCCGCTCACTCTAATCAGAAAAGGAGTGTGAACAATTAGCGTTAAAAGATAATTACAAAAACTACAATTAAGGTGCAAAAATATCCTAACTTTTGGGTCATAAGCGATCTTGCCCCAAGGTCTAAAATGTCGAAAATGGTGAAATTTTATCCTAACATTGGAAACCAAGAACAATGATGGGATGTGAAAAGCGATCTTGCCCCAAGGTCATAAGCGATCTTGCCCCAATTATCAAACGGTCTTGTCGGTCATTAATCTTTGCGTCAAATCACAACATATGATGGGATGTGAAAAAATATATAAAAAAGTACAGTTTTTTTTGTACAAATTGGACTAAAAATTCAAAAAATTCACCAAATTTATAATATTAATCTCCAATTCTACTATTATATTATAAAAAACATGAAATCATTTTTTAGAACGAATTGAAATGCAATTGTTGCAGAATAAGGAAAAAAATATCTGTGTTTTATAATAGTGTCTCAAATCGACCCAAATTATCAACGTTATGAGTAAAATTGCTCTTGGCTATTGATGTTAGGGGTAAAATTAGACAATTTTAGACGTTATGGGTAAAATTGCTCCTGACCGAAAATATTATGGGTATTTTTAGACCTTAACACCAAAAACTATATTCCAAATATTATACGGAACAATTTGGATTGATTATAGTCAAAATGAGTTATTGTACTACGTGGATATATGGATAAGATACAAAATGTATCAAAGTTTAGGAAAAGTATCATTTTACCCTCAATATTTATGAAATGTATCAATAAATGACTAATTAGATATTAAAATTTGTCAATTAAATCTCATCCATTAATGGTTGAGATTACAACTCCACCAACTCTAGAGGCTTTTCAATTCTAGAGGATCCCTACCCACCAATTTAAGTCTGAATAACGCAACTTGACACCTCAATTTTTGTAAAATGGTACCAATTACCTCAAGTTTTTAATTTAGCTCACTTCATTATTCTTTAAGTTTCTATTTTCACGTACATTCACGTAAAATTTAACTAAAATTCGTTATTCTTTAGGGTTATATTCTTCGTGCATTTGCGATAAATTTAACCCAATTATGGTGTTTACCTTTTGGGGGTTGTTTAATTCAATTCACGTTTTTACTATTCACATGCACTATCCACGTTTTTATTATTCACGTGCATAAAATTCATGATTTCTAAAAAAAAAAGAAAAAAAAAATTCACTAATCATGCATAAAATTCATAATTGCGAAGAATGTTCACAATGCATAGGATTCACGTTTCTAGCTAAAGAATTCGCAAACATCTTAAACATTAACATGCAAATAATGTTCAAGCGGGGTTCTTAAAGCCTAAAAGTCCTTGAAAAAATAAACAAAAGAGGCACTTACCTGATTTATGTTAGGTCCTGTTGAGGTGAGAGCCTGGATCATGGAAGGGAGTAATATTCAGCAGGTGCTCGAAAACCACCTTCATGCCATTCGTACCGTCGTATTTACTCGGCGCCATCGCAAAGAACTCAAATGATAGTGAGAGAGAGAATGTGTGGGGTTAAAATGGACCCCCACCACCCTTTTATAAGGGTAAAAAATGGCATTTTTGTAATTAGAGAAAAATGTACAATGTGACATAAAGGTAAAAAGTAAATAAATAATTACCGGATGCACAAATCTCCAAACTGCAGTCTGTTTCAGCCAGTGGTTATGCTAAACAATGATTGTTATCAAGGGAGGCGACTCCAGACGATAGTGAAAATTTACCAAACAGTGACGCCAGTCAAAATACAGACAACAGTCGACAGAAAAATATTTTTCGACTCAAAAGAGCTCCGAACGAAAGGGTAAGGTCTTTCCTATCAATGATTTCATTACACGAAATAGTAACTCTAGTCAAAATACAGACGATAGTAGGTCAAAATTCCAAATCGCTCAAGAGAGCACTCGCTTTAGGGTCAATTTAGAAACCTAAACAAGATATATACCAGCGGTCGATTTAGAGACTGTCGTTGCTAGAAAGAGCAATATACCTGCAGTCGATTTAGAGACTATGGTCGCTAAAAAGAGCTATATACCTGCGGTCGATTTAGAGACTAGGGTCGCTAGAAACAGCTATATACCTACGGTCGATTTAGAGACTAGGGTCGCTAGAAAGAGCTATATACCTGCGGTCGATTTAGAAACTAGGGTCGCTAGAAAGAGCTATATACATGCGGTCGATTTAGAGACTAGGGTCGCTAGAAATACCTATATACCTGCGGTCGATTTAGAGACTAGGGTCGCGAGAAGGAGCTATATACATGCGGTCGGTGTAGAGACTAGGGTTGGATGGTCGGCTTAGAGACCTGGGACAAGAAATCGCGCAGAGAGATCAACGCTCGCGGCCGATGCAAGGACTGGGGACAAGTTGAAGGCCCACGACGTGGAGGTCAGGTATTTCTCCTCCCACTCTATATGTGTCTTTTAGTTTAATATGTTTCACATTGCATCTGTTGTATTTACGAAAATAGTTTTCAAAAAAGCACACACATCACTGTCAAAATAGGAAAGTAGAGGCAACTGTAGACACCGAGTCGGAGGACCTATGATGAAAACCCACGATAAAATAGCCAAAGCGGTTGATTCCATTAGTTCGAAAATTTAAATCAAGAAAAATCTTGGAGAGCCGGCACTTGTGAGTCCCACTAACAAATTCAATATCTCCCGGATGACGTCGGGTATGTTCACCGTTTTATCGATGGACAAGAAGGCCCCGGAAGTCGGACGTCGATCGACGAATAATGAATGGCACTCCCGATAGGCGAGCATCGTCTCTTGTGCACCAGACACGGAGCTCGGCATGTCAAACGCTCGTCCGATGGACGTTTGACGCACGCCCGATGCTCGTTCGGCGATCGACCAACTCGTTGTACGAACGTCCGATGCACGGTGGGCGTCGCCCAACAAGCATTGGGCGTATGTCCAACAGACGCTGGGCGTCGCCCAACACTTTAGGCGAACGCCCAACACACGTCGGGCGTCGTCGAACCAGCGTCGGGCGTCGCCCAACCAGCGTTGGGCGTACGCCCAACAAACGTTGGGCGTACGCCCAACAAACGTTGGGCGTCGCCCAACAATTGATGGGCAACGCCCAACGGCAGTTGCGCATACACCCAACGGTTGTTGGGTGTGCGCCCAACAGATGTTGGGCGACGCCCAACGATGGTTGGGCGTGCGCTCAACCCATGTTAGGCGACACCCAATACTTGTTGGGCGTACGCCCAACGTAGGTTGAGCGTCGCCCGACGAGAGGCAGGCGACGCTCAATGTAGGTTGAGCGTACATGCCCGATGCCTATAAAAGGCATGGATCCCCATGCATTTGAGGAGGAGGAGCTCTTTTTGGGAAATATTTTTTCTAGAGAGAGAGTGGATTTTTTGGGAAAAATTTTATTTTTCTAAAAAAATTGAAATTTTATAAAAGTTAAATATTGGTCAAAAAACACAAAAAAAACACCAAAAACCATAACTCGTGGAATCAACCGACTTCGACTGTCAATACCGATTTTGAGGTATTATCTGAGGACTAGACTCGTTTAATTTATTTATTTCGTTTATTTATTTTATTTATAGTTTTGTTTATTTATTTATTTTATTTATAATTCTAGTTATTTATTTTATTTTTCACCTTTATTTATTCTTTCGTATTTATTTAATTTCCGTCTCGTATTAAATAAACGTTTGTACTTTTTTGAAATAAAAAACCTCGTTTTAAGTCCCGATACGAACCGTGACCCCGTTTAAGGGTAGTTCGGGACTAAAACGTTGTAGATATAGGATTTCAAAAGGTTTTTTTTAAATTAACGTTTTAAAATAAAACATCGTTTTGGGAGACTCTGTTATAGACTATGACCCGATTTGGGTAGTTCGGGGACTAAAATGAGAGAATAAAGTAGATCTAAAGTTTTTAATAAATCTGGAAAGTATGGGGACTGTTCTGATATTCTGCCTTTTCTGTCACTAAAAGCAGTTTAGTGACGGGTTTTCCGTCGTTAAAGCTGCTGGAACTTATAAAATGCGCTTTTACCCCCTTTTTCTTAACCTTTTGGCATTTATTCTTATATATATGTATATATGATTATGTAATATGTTTATTAAAATTATTTTTGGGGTATGTAACTAATAATTACTTATTATGTATTTACTTATTTTGTATATTTGGGGATCATTTTCTTTAAATTCATTTAAACTATATTAATTATTACTTTGGGGGGTTATTTTCTATGAATCCATTATGTAAAAACTATTTTAAACTAAAGGTTATTTTCTTATTTATGAATCTTATTCATTATTTTTACATGTTTTTCAATTAAAATAAAAGTGTATTATATCTAGTATTATATTCATTACTATTTTTACCTATTAGTAACCATAGTGTATATATCTTCTCTTTACCTCGTTTTTAATCTATAGATATAATTACCATTTTTACTAAAAATGTATATATATATGTATATATTCCTTCTTTTCCCTTTGACATCTATAGGTATATATTTCAAATGTATTTGGTTGGGTGAGTTTTGGACTAAAATGGTTAATTGTTATAACTATGTTTGTATTGTTTAAAGGGAAGTAAGGATTAAAGTGAGTGAAAATGGGAAAAACAAACCACCAAAAAGATTTTAATTTGATTATGTAAATTAAAGGTATTTGGAGACTTTCAAAATGTAAATAAGAGTTTTCAACTTCTTCTTTTTGGTTCCAAATGGTTTTCTAAACGTCGCGTTTTGAAACCTTAATCCGTTCCAACAATGGATTAAGCGATCCTTGTAATTAATCGTTTTTTTGTAAATAATAGAGTTTTGAATCGTTTTACATTTAAACGGTTTTGTACAAAAATAAATGGACTTGTATGCTTAATCACGTTTTCGGTTGAATGTGCATTTTTCACGTTTTCAAACACTCGAGTCGTTCCAACGGCGGTTCAAGTGAAAAGCAAGTAAATCCACGGGGTTTTGAAACGTGCCTAAATCGTTCCAACAGCAATTAAGGCACGAACCATGAAAATAAACACGTTTTGGGAAGAGATACTAGTTTAGATTTGATGTGTATAACTTAGAAAGATATTCATATGTTGTAATTAATCAATTCTTCTACCTCCCTCCTTCTTTTACATGCTCTAAATTCATGCAAATGGGTGATTCTTTATTAAAGTGGCTTTCAATAATATATCTTAAAACAGTTTTCAAAACGAGAAAGAAAAGGTTTCAAATGAATTTTAAACTTAAAGAAATATGTGATTAGTCCATTAGCGCCTAACATGCTAAGTAGGAGGCCGGTGGTTCAGAATCGGGCGATGTCGGGGTGCCTAGTAGCCTTTCTCCAGAAAGGATCTAACCTTCTCGGCTCGTACCTAATTTCCCGAACCCTCACCGGTCTCCCGCAAGGGATCGGTGTTCATTTCCCATTCGCGGGTGGCGACTCTTCCATACTCCGAGCTCTGGCCTGTCGAGCAGCTTGATTCCGCGATTGGTTGCTTTCAGCGTCAATCACAGCATCTGTCGTCAACGGTGTCCACCCCCGGGTCTTCCGGGCGAGGCCGCGGCACCTACAGGTGTCTAAATTTTTTATTGTGTTATTAATATAATTACAAACAAAAAAAAATTTCGAAAGTGTTTCAATTTATCATAAAACTTGTTTGGAATGTATAATATGACAATTAAATAATAGTCAAACTAGCTTTTTCAAATTTTTAATATAATAATGCTAAAATTGATCTTGTTTGGAAACGTTAGGATTAAAGTTGAACTATTTCATGCGTTAAGGCTAAATTTGCACTTTTAAAACAAATGTTAGAGTCAAATTTCGTCATTATCTTTTTTTTTAATTACATATAAAAATCTATTAACTTAAATAAAAATGCAATTGTTAAATTTTAAAATATATAAACAAAATGATTCCTCCACATAAACCCTAGCAGATAAAAGTTAATTACAATTATACCCTCCCAAATCTCATATATAAACAAAATGATTGATGAATAAAAACCCTATACCCCCAAATCTCATATATCTGGAGCAACTCTTCACCAACATTGCATCAAAAGTTTCTTTTATTCTCTATCTCAGTTGTATTTAGTTAGGAAAGATGAACGAGTTCTCTATCTCACCCATCAAATAAACAATAGCTTTCACTTATAGAAGAGTTGTTGCTTTGCCTGGGCTTTTCCAGGACTGTATGTATACTCTCTCTCATTAGTTGTATATATGTTAATTTGATGTGATTCAAAACTTTGCCTAATGTCTTTCACTGATTTTTAGTTTCTTTTTCTAATCTACTGAAAGCTCCTAATTTTAATATATGTGTATGGCTTTTCAATTTGAACTTTGAGCAGCACCATTAAGTTTATACATATAATGATTTGTGGAATTTGTTCTTTTGCCTTATGAAGTTTGCGAACCTACATATATTTTTAGAAGGATATGACTATTCGGTTATTTTTTTAAATCAAAACCAAAGGAGAAATCTGAATAGATCTACCTTGCAATGTTTAAGAAAATAAATAAAAATTCAAAAATATCTAGAATGATAGTGAAAAATCAGAATCCATTTAGAAAACACGATTTTAACTGAGTTTATATTGTGTAGGAAATATGACATTGAAGAAACATGAAGAAAATTCATGTCAAGATATGAGTGATTCAACAGATCTTCAGAAACAGGAAGAAAGAAAAAAATATATATTCTAGCACTGATTGCAGAATGTGGCCGGCGAAGAAGAAAACGATCCTTTCTTACAACAAATGATGAGAGGCTGCAATTAACTTGAGGTTTTGAATTAATAATTTATTTTTTTATTAACATGTCCCTCTTACAATTAAATTTGCATTATTTAAAAATTTATGTTTCAAAACAGTTTGTTTGATTGGTTGGTTCATTGTGTTATTACGTTGTATCATCAAATGCCCGTGTCAAATTTTATTTATTTTCAGAAGTTCATCTGTAGTCCTTGTTTCATATTGATATTTTGGTTTTGCTGATTTTTTTTCTATTGCTCAAACTGTTCAAACTTGATGAAACCCATATTGCAGGAACATGCTTGTTTAACTAGATTATGATTAGTTCAATTAGTTTTGGCCTTATCTTCTTGACAAGATTATGGTTGTTTAACTTGTCATCAGTTTATGGTCATCTGTTCATACTACTCATTCATGCTATCTCAATTTGAGATTTATTGTATTTGGGTCAATTTATCAAAATTTGTCAACTTGAGGGTTTAGCTATACAATTAAGTAATAGTGATATTTTAATTATTTGATAAGATGTTAGTCTATTTGTTTAACCACATTTTGATTTGGATTTCCTTTATTTTTTTGCTTATGGAATTTTTTTTTCTGAATCTGGAATTGCAGGTTTGATTTGTATTTGCAGATTCGTGAAAAAGAAGATATGTACTGCTGCAGCTTTTAAGAAAGAAGCCAATGTTTGTACAAAACCTGTTGGTAACTGTTCTTTCTCTTCAAATCCAAGGAATTTGAATTTGTTTTATTTTTCTATTTCATTGAGAAATCATATTTAATTGGATTTTTTCCTTTCTTCCTTTTGGTACAAAGAATTAATGATTTGATTAGTGCCTCGTATTGATGGCTTCTGGTTGAAGTTACTTTTAATTTTTTTTTTTTGGTTTAATAAGTCTGTTACCTCATACAAGGTCTAAAACTTAAATTGATTACTGAACTTTTAATATTGTTGTTGTTCAATTGCATTCAATATACTATATTTGTTTTTTGGAGGACATTTCAAATTGAACCCTAGCCGCCGCCGCACCTTGCGCTGGCCACCATGGCCGCTATGGCTCCTTTCCCTATGGATCCTCTAGATGCTTATTGTAACATTCGAGTTCTCTTCAATCCAAAGCTACGTTTTGACGCCCATCCGCCCAATCCTGTCTCAAAGCAGAACCAGTCCCATATCGAATCATACGCGTCTGCAGTGAGAAGCGGAGATGTCGGGGTCTTGAACTCGACGGCCACGATATCAGACATCGGAGGTATAAAAACTGTCCGAATTAACCAAGCGGGTTACGATCGGAGGGTGGCGCTGTGTTCTACATCCTTGATTGGCCGCTTAATCTTGAGTAAAGGGGACGCTCCGTGGAAGGTTGCTGACCTTAAACAAAGTTTGTCCAAGCTCTCGGGTATTGCAGGAGAATGGAGGTTAATATCGATTGGAAGGGGATTCTACCATGTGGTTCTTCATTCGCAGGAGATGAAACAACAAATCTTCTCTAAAGGAATCGTTAATGTCAAGTCGGGCACTTTCCGACTGCAACCATGGATTCCAGACTTCGACCCTTTCGTGGAGAAATCAACAAATGCACAGGTATATGTTAGATTATACTCGTTACCCTGGGAATATTGGGATCCGCAAATATTATCCGACATTTCTAAATGCTTAGGGGGGTTGATTCGGATTGATAAATCCACCTTGCATGGGGACTTCAGGCACTTTGCACGAATGCTGTTAGATGTGGATCTCAACTCGGATTTACCAGTGAAGCTTGGTATTGAAAGGGATGGAAAACAAATATGGGTTGAGGTTGTTTATGAAAAGTTGCCTAGTTTCTGTAAGGCGTGCTCTAGTATAGGGCATATGGCTTATGATTGTCGGAAGAACAGGAGGCCGCAGGAATGGTCTAAGCACCCTGAAACATAAAAACGACCCTTAGGTGAGAAGAAGAAAACTGTGACTGCGGGATTAGAGATCCCAGTGCAACATATGAATAACCGGATACTCACGGAACTTCACACCGATGGAGATATGATAGGTAATGCAGTGATACAGGCTGCCCCAGTACATCAGGTGAATACCATGGAACCTCAGACCGAGGGAGAGGTTATGATAAACAATGGAAATACAATGATACAAGGCATTCAGATGTTAGAAGAAGAAGACACTTTGAGCACAAATGAGAAGCAGTACATGGCTGACAGTCCGTAAATCTGGGATTCAAAGAATGAATGTGACAGTTTTGCTTGAACCTCGTCGCCAGGAAATGATAACTTGCCTCAATCTGCCAGCTCTTGGGCGGACATGGTGGACGAGGAAGAGGAGGGAACGTGGGAAACCGTAACATCGAAGAAAGAAAGGAGAAACAACAGGAATGCAGACAATGCTAGCAACACCTCAACCCGAACTAAGCGGGTCAGGAAAATCCTGATCCGATATACATGATAGTTCTGTATTGGAACTGTCGTGGTATCCTTAATCTGGATACGCAACGCTACTTATCCAACTTGTGTCATAAACATAAACCAGACATAATGTGTTTGGCAGAGCCGATGGTGGATTTCGATTCAATACAGGCTTCTTACTAGAGTAATTTAGGAATGAGTCTTATTTCCACTAATCAACGGGATCGTCCGTCTTTGTGGGTTTTTGTTCATTCCCATTCACTTGCAAATTTTTCTGTCTGTAGTGTTCATGATCAATTTGTTTTACTTGAGAGGGCTGATGTGGATCATTCGAATTTTGTTTGTTTGGTCTATGGCAGTGTGTGGGCTAACAGGAGGCTGGCTTTGTATCAAAGGATTGAAGAGTTGCGTCTTTAGTTTGCTGGTCCATGGATCACCATTGGTGATTTCAATGCAATCAGTGGTTCGCACGAGAAAACCAGGTGTGTTCCTGCTGCACGGTCGTGTCGTGAGTTTCAGGATTTTATTGAAAATAACAGTTTCATTGAAAGCCCAATGCAGGGTCTGTTTTACACTTGGTGTAATGGGAGATCGGGGGCCGCCCGGGTTGAGAGTAAATTGGATAGGGCCCTTATTTCTATGAATTTTACCGATTTCTGGGATAGGTTCAGCTGCACTGTTCTGACCCGGCATCTATCTGATCATTGTTCGCTCGTATTCAATTGCACGCGGCAGCAACCTGTGGTTAGCAGATTCCATTTTCAGTCTATGTGGTTGACTCATGCCGGCCTTCGAGATTTAATTTCTAATTTCTGGCATGCGGATCATGACCGCCACCCTCCAATGCAATACCTCTGCAACAAGCTCAAGCTCCTTAGACCTGTTCTGCGACTTTGGAACAGGACTGTGTTTGGAGACCTTAACGTTAACATCGAAGCAGCCGAGGCGACGCTGGCTGGTATTCATGAGGATATTTCACTTCAAGGTATGTCTGCGGAACTGCATCGCAAAGAGCTTGACGCTCACTCTAATCTTGATAGGGCCCTTCATAGCAAGGAAATTTACTTCCACGATAGAAGCAGAGTCAGATGGCTAGCAGACGGAGATAGAAACACATCGTTTTTTATCGTGTTGCTCAGATTCGTAAAGCTTCCGCTGGTATTCACACCTTACAGATTAACGGTCAGTTAACTACCGATCCGCAAGCAATAGCTACGCACATCAACGATTTCTATTTAACTTTGTTCCACAATGACATGAATTCTCCAAGGGACTTGGCTCCGATTTTTGATGTTATACCTCGGTTAGTAACTGACTCTGAGAATCACTCTCTAACTGTTTGTCTAGATTTTGTTGAGGTTTAGAGAGCGGTTTTCTCTAAGCATAAGGATAGTGCCCCTGGTCTAGACGGATTCACTAGTGCATTCTTTCAGCATTTCTGGGATATTGTCGGTACTGATGTCTATGCAATGGTTTTCAGTTTTTTTGCTTCTGAGACTATCCTACCAGGTTTGAACTCAAGTTTGATGGCCCTCATCCCAAAGACT
Source organism: Euphorbia lathyris (assembly GCF_963576675.1). NCBI lineage: Eukaryota > Viridiplantae > Streptophyta > Magnoliopsida > Malpighiales > Euphorbiaceae > Euphorbia > Euphorbia lathyris. The sequence continues at coordinate 3,252,508 of NC_088915.1, read as the reverse complement.
GACAATGCGATTACAATTGAGCAATATAGACCGATTGCAATGAGCAACTTCTGCTACAAGATTATATCAAAGATCCTGGCCGACCGTTTGGCTAGCATTGCTTCCCGCATTGTCTCAGATAACCAGTTCGGTTTCATTTCGGCCAGGAGTATTCACCACTGTATTGCGATGGCTTTAGAAGGAACCAATATGCTCAAAAAACATTGTTTTGGAGGCAATAAGGCCTTAAAAATTGACATTAGAAAGGCTTTCGACACTCTGGATTGGTCTTTCCTCCTAACGGTACTTGAAGCGTTTGGGTTCTCTCTTCAATTTCGGGATTGGATTCTCAACATTCTCTCTTCTGCAAGAATTTTGATTCTTTCAGGCTCTGGCATTAACGGTTTTGTCAAATTCTCTAGAGGTGTGCGACAAGGGGACCCCCTCTCTCCGATTTTATTCTGCATTGCTGAGGATTTTCTCAGTCATTGGCTGCTCAATTTGGGCACCACTGGTAAGTTAGCGCCGATGAGTTACACTAGACAGACTAATTTCCCTATGCATCTCTTGTATGCCGATGATGTTCTTCTGTTCTGTCAGGCAAGTGTGGGTAATGTAGGTGCTATCCGGGAGGCTTTCAATCTTTACGGATATCTCTCTAGACAGATGGTGAACTGGGAAAAGTCTGATATTTTTTTGGGAAGTGCAGTGACTCACAGGTGTGGTCTGCGTCTCTCTGATATGGTTGGAATGAAGCGCGGTTACCTTCCTTTTCGATACCTAGGGGTGCCGCCTTTCTTTGGGATGCCGCGAAGTAGATACCTTGCTGGCATCAGGGATAAAATTCTGGCACAGTTCACTCGTTAGAAGGGCAATAGCCTGTCAATGGCAGGGCGATTGATGTTAGTAATTCTGTGATAAACAGCAGCTTTATTCACTCTTTCATGATTTATAAATGGCCTGCTGCCCTGCTCAAGCATATGACTAAGTGTATTCAAAACTTTATATGGACGGGCTCTATTGACAAACGGAAATCTATTGTTGTGAATTGGAAGGATTGTTGTCATTCTCTTAGAGACAGCGGCCTTGGAATCAAGGATTGTTGTCATTCTCTTAGAGACAGCGGCCTTGGAATCAAGGATTGTTGTCCACGAACCTGGCGCTGCTTGGTAAGATGGCCTGAGGAATTATGCAGGATAATTCTGCTTGTTTTGTGCTTTTAAGGTCTAGGTTTATCAGTGCAGCTGGTATCCCTCGAACAGTTACTAATTCTGCTGTTTGGGGTTCAACTAGAAGCGTTTTTGGGGTATTGAGAGCACATAGCTTCTGGTGGATAGGGAAGCAGATGAATCCAAATTGTTGGAACGGGAATTGGATTCGACCAAATTTAGCAAATCAAGTCGGTCTGGACGCTAAGGCTCAAAGCAGGTGCAAGTCGTCTGTCGTGGATTTTCTAACTGACACTGGTTGGGAGGGACTTCATGACCTTCTGCAAGAGGTTCTAGATAGGGTTCACGGTATAAAGCGAAGCCAGGAACAGGAGGATGTCTGTATCTAGGAGCCCGCGGTTCATGGTAAATTCACTGCTAAACTATTTTATGTTTGGTTGAGGCCTGCTCCTCCTCCTCGACCTTGGAGTCGATTTATTTGGCATCCATTCATCCCCCCTTCGCACTCGCTTGTCTGTTGGCGAGAGGCTCTTGGCTTTTTACCAACTCATGATCGCCCGATTCACCGTGGTATGGTATTGGTCTCCAAATGCGCTCTTTATGGGGTTGAATCTGAAACACCAGATCATTTGTTTGTCTCCTACAATTTCTCCAAGCAGATTTGGCAAGGGATCGGGGCTTTGTTTGGCAGGCGAATCTGCACAGATTCGAGTGTGTGTTTGCTGATTACAGAAGCTTATAAACAGCGTTTCAGCAATGAGATTGCGGCTCTTTGGGCTTTAGCAGTGGTTAATGGCATCTGGATCATTTGGTCAACCCGAAATAAGGCAATCTTCGAGGGAGATACGCCAAATTTGTTCTTCGCTCTTAGGCGCTTGTGGGGTTCCATTCGAGAGGGAGGCGCTCTTGACCATGGTGGGATGTGGAACTCGGAGGTTGAGCTTCATATACTGCGAGAGATGAATCTGCCTAGGTGTCCTCATAGGGCACCCCGTATCCTTCCGGTTTGCTGGCAGCCTCCGACAGAGGGGTGGGTAAAGGTCAACACGGACGCATCCGTTGTCGGATGCCCAGGGGCGGCTGGCTGCAGCGGGATATTCCGGACGCAGAACGGTATCTTCGAAGGAGCATTCGCCTATCCACTGGACAACGCATTTGCCAACAGCGTCGAGCTCTCGGCAGCAATATACGCAATTGATATGGCCTATAAAAAAGGATGGCATCCACTATGGGTGGAGAGTGATTCAACTTTCATTGTGCATCTACTTTGGCATCACGCTAGTGATGTTCCTTGGTCAATCAGGCAGTCCTGGTTAGTCTGCTTGGATCAATTAGCCTCTATGACAGTGACAGTTTCACACATTTATAGAGAGGGAAATTGTGTTGCGGATCTCTTTGCAAACTTTGGTCGTCAATCGCAGCAAACTTCGTGGTGGGACAGCATTCCGGACTTCTGCTCTGCGGAGTTTTTATGTAATCTGACTGGGAGAACTATCTTCCGTTTTTCCTAGTTTTCTATCCTTTGTAACATTCTTTATTTTTTATTCTTTTTAATAAATTCGGCTTTGGGTTTTTGAGGGCTAGGGCGGGGGTGCCAACCTCGTTCGGATGTCCATCAGAGTCTCTCTCCCCTCACGCCAGTCTTTAATCAAAAAATTGCATAAAATATACTCTTGGTTTTTAAGAGAAATTGTTCCAATATACTCTTGTTTTTCAACAGAATTTGTTGGAGGTAGAAAAAATGGAAGACACTTATCAAAGTAGTCACTGTTCTTAAAAAAAAGCCAAATTCTTGCTTGTTTAAGAACTAAAATTCCGAATTTTAACGGTAATCTATTAGTTTAATTGGTTAAAGATCTAAGGTTATTTGATTAAATTGTTAATAAGTTATTAGATAATAACTATATATGTGGTTGTGGTAGAATTAAATTAATTTAAGCTTTGGTTTCCCAGGTCAAACTTGATGAAATAAAGTAAATACTTTCAAACCAATTGCAGCCTATGAGAATTTCTACACTTTCTTCTCCTCGAGTAATATCATGGAGATAAATGAGATATTTCTATGGGTTCAACAGAAAGTGCATCATCATCTATGTCCTCGTCATCATAGTCATCATGGTAATCATCAGAAGGAGTGCTAGAATCATCCCAAGAAAATTTTGTAGCAGAGCAGCTGGTATTGTATATTATTTGTTAACTGCGACCAGACTTGATTTCTCTTGATGATTTCAGTTAGCAGTTTCTCAAAAGCATGTTATCTGTTGTATGCTAGAAGGCATTTCCTAGTGGTTAGGTTGAGATTGGAAATGAATAAACTGTGTTTCAACTGGGTGCTTTTTGTTCTTTGGTGTTGTTACATTCGATTGATCTACAACATCTAAAGCATGTTTGCCTTTTGAGACCGCTACCTGCACCCATATGGTTGTGTTAGGGATGTTTCGCCAGCAGCCCCATTTGATAAATTAATGGGTTGGAGTACAACAGGAACCAAATTGCCTCTCTAGATCCCAAGAGAACTTTCAGTTACCACTAAAGGCACGTGTTTGCCTTTAGTTGGTACTAGATTAGTAGCTCGAGCTGCATGAACAGTTCCATTTCTGTCTCTGGACTCAGAATTATTGCCATGAACCAGAGCATAATTTACCTTTGAAGACTCTAGACTTTTGGGCACCATTACCTTCTTCATTTTTTCAGTTTCTTTAAAATGGCTAGGGATTAATGAATCTTGGGCATTTTGGAGTACGACACATTTATAGAATTAGTATTTACAAGCAAGAAATGTTCACAAACCATTTCCAATAGTTTTATTAAAGAGAAAACACAAATTTTGTATTTACTGCCGCATTCATCTTCCATTTCTCCAATAACTGCAATTAGATTTTGACTTTGAAAAGAAGGGTTTCTTGAAAAATTGCAATTCAGAGAAATCTTCACCTCTTTATTGGAAGATGAAGCCATATCAAATTCTTTTGAAGTAGAAACCCTATTATATGTATTATCTATAAGTAAAGGTATAAAATCCTTATATTTGAAGAAGTCTGTTTTGTCATCAGAATTGTTTCCATTTGAAGAATTTTGTTAAGGTGAAGAACCTATATACACCATATCAAAATTAGATTTGGAGGAAGAATACATAACTTCAATATGTAAGAATTGTAACAGTTTGAATAACTGAGTGATTGTCATTGATGTATAATTCTGTATAAATACAAGTAGAGTTCACGTTGTAGTGAACGACTAGGAGATAAGTATCACAAGCTAACAAGCTAACTATCTAGATATTCTGTATCTACATCTAAAACAATATAATCTTTAATAATAATCTCTAATACTCCCCCGTAGGCGAAGTGTTCGGAGGCCGAACATTGAGGCTATTACGGAAGTCGTCGAACAATGGGGAGGGCAGACCTTTTGTGAATATGTCGGCAATTTGATATCGGGACGGAACATGGAGGACACGGACCTCGCCCTTGGCGACTCTTTCACGGACGAAGTGGATATCCATTTCGACATGCTTGGTTCGATGGTGCTGAACCGGATTACCCGCAAGGTAGATAGCGCTGACATTATCACAGTAAACAATTGTTGATTTCGGAATCGGACAGCCTAGCTCAAGTAGCAAATTTCTGATCCAACAAGTTTCAGACACAACATTAGCTACCCCACGATATTCGGCTTCGGTGCTGGATCGAGATAGAGTAGGTTGCCTTTTAGCTGACCAAGAAATAAGGTTGTCGTCGAGAAATACACAGTACCCGGACGTGGAACGACGCGTGTCGGGGCAGCCTGCCCAATCAGCGTCAGTGTAGGAAGTTAAGTGATCTGTAGATGTGCTAATGATACTAAGACCAAGATTGATGGTGCCGTGAACATATCGCAGAATCCGTTTGAGTGCGGCCATGTGTGTAGTCTTAGGAATGCATAAAAAGGCACACCTGTTGAACAGCATATGAGATGTCGGGTCGTGTGAGTGTCAGATATTACAGAGCACCAGCTGATTGCCTGTATTCAGTGGGATTGTGATAAGCTGAACCGGATGAAATACTGAGCTTTTGTTTAGTGTCTACAGGCGTAGCGGCTACGTTACAAGAACCAAGACCTGCTTTTTCAATAATTTTCGAAGCATATTTCCGTTGTGACAAGAAAATGGAACCATGAGATTGTGTAACAGAAATTCCCAAAAAATAATTCAGGGGACCTAAGTCCTTCATTGCAAATTCTGAGCTGAGTTTGGAGATTATAGAATTCTGGAGCCTGTCAGATGAAGTAACTAAAACAATGTCATCGACGTAGAGAAGGAGATAGGCTGTGTCTGTGCCTTGTCGATAGATGAATAAGGACTGATCTGAAATACTGTTGCTGAATCCCACTTGAGTTACATATGTCGCAAAACGCTTGTACCAGGCTCGGGGAGCTTGCTTCAACCCGTACAGTGATTTCCGAAGCAGACAAACATGGTCAGGATGTGCTGAATCGCGAAAACCCAGCGGCTGATGCATGTAGACCGTTTCATTGAGATCCCCATGAAGAAATGCATTTTTAACATCCAATTGGTGAAGGTTCCACTTTCTTGACAAAGCAATGCTAAGAACAGCCCGAATGGTTGCCGGTTTGACCACAGGGCTGAATGTTTCACCATAGTCTACACCAGCCAATTGTCCTGAACCATTGCCTACTAAGCGGGCTTTGTATCGCTCAAATGAACCGTCCGACTTGGTTTTGTGCCTGAAAATCCACCAACTACGAATAACATTAGCATTTTTAGGACGGGGTACGAGTACCCACGTCTTATTTTGAATAAGAGCCTCAAATTCATCAGTCATGGCTTGTGACCAATTTGGGTCAGATAGTGCAAGGGCTGGTGTTTTAGGCAATGGGGATATGGCTGGTATGGTAGAGGTGGAAAGATTGAGCATACGACGAGGCTTGTAAATGCCGTGTTGTGCTCGGGTGGTCATACGGTGAGTACTAGTACCTGTAATTTCAGGAGGTGGTGTGAGGGAAGGCGCATCGACAGTAGTCGTGCGATGGGATGAACGAGAGTCGGAATTAGGTGGGGACGGTGAGGTGACGGGAGACGACTCGAGGGGAGATGAAGATGCGATTGGAGAAGGCGACGCGAGGGGGGACGACACCAAGGGAGACGGAACTGACCCGGACGACATAGACGCAGAGGACGACGCAGGGGACATAGACGCGACAGACATAGGGCGGGATGACGCGGGGGACGTCGACTCAACAGATATAGGGAGGGGCGACGGACTGGGATGAGGGGACGATAGCGGAATCGCAGATGGGAAAAGAGGAGCAGCGGGTATGTCATTTGGGATGGGAAGGAAGGCATCGATAGAGTTGGAAATTGCAGAAGCAGAAGAGGAATTTGAATGTTTGATTGCAAATGGAAAAACAGATTCATCAAAAACCACATGGCGAGAAATAACTAATTTATTTGTGAACAGCTCAAGACACTTGTATCCTCTATGATTGGAGGGATATCCTAGGAAGACACAAGGTCGTGAGCGGGCTGCTAATTTATGGCAAGAAGATGATGGGATGAGCGGAAAACATAGACAACCGAAAATGCGTAAATGGGAGTAAGTGGGATCCCGGTGATAGAGTATCTGTGTGGGAGAGTTGTAACTTAATATTTTGTGGGGGTATATATTCAGAAGATATGTTGTGAGTGCAAGTGCATGGTGCCACAAATGAAATGGGACAGAAGCATGGTTCATGATGATTCGAATGACGTTATTAATGGTTCGAATAGTGCGTTCGGATTTACCATTTTGGGGTGATGTGTATGGACAAGAAAAACGGAATTGCATGCCATGTTGATTACAAAATTGATGAAACGAATTATTGTTAAACTCGCCACCGTTGTCACATTGAAAAATTTTAATGTCACGTTCGAATTGAGTTCGAACAAACGTACGGAATGTGAGAAAAACGGAGTAGACTTGTGATTTATGAGCTAGAGGAAATGTCCAAAGAAAATTCGTATAATTGTCAAGAAATAAAACATAATAACGATGACCACTAGAGCTTAACACCGGTGATGTCCATATATCACTATGAATTAAATCAAACGGCATACACGCAGAATTATGAGAGGATTGAAATGGTAATTTAACCAATTTTCCATTAATGCAAGAAGAGCAAACAGAAACATTTTTATTCCTATTACAAGCAATCAAATTTTTATTGATCAGGGTGTCCAAAATTGGAGGCCCCGGATGTCCTAGACGATGATGTCAAACGTCAGAAGAGAGTACAGTGAGGGCAGAATGAAACGGATGAGAGCTAGACACGACTGGATAGAGATCCCCCGTACTATTACATCTCATGATACGTGTTCCCGTCTGTAAATCCTTCACAGAGAAACCCAAAGGGTCAAATTCCACAGAAACTTGGTTATCATTAGTAAACTGACAGACAGATATGAGATTTTTAATAAGTTAGGGGGCATGCAGAACATTTTTCAATTGAAGGGGTTGGTGTTTAGTGGTCAAATATGCATTACCCGAGCCAGAAATAGGTACACAATTACCATTACCAACAACAATATTTCCATTGAGGCGCGAATCAAAATAAGAAGTGAGTGTACCTTTATTAGCCGTCATGTGGGATGTAGCTCCGGTATCCATGTGCCACTGATCAGGAGGTGTAATGGTCATTGTATGCATGGCTTGTTCAATATCGGTTGGAGCATAAGAGGAATTGACCATGTTGAGGTGAGCCTGCGGCATGTTAGGGCGCGGGCCAAGGATGCCTAAATGTGGCTGAGATCAGCCAGATGGTGGTGGCTGACTCCAGGGTGCCATTGGGAAGGGGCACGGTGGGCTCGGCCATGATTGCTGCGGCGCCCAGGGATAGTAGGGTGCCCAAGGATTGAATGGCGGACGGTAGGAGGAGCCGCCGGAATTGCGATTGTATGAGCGCCCCCCTCTACCACGATAAGACCGTCCACCGGAACGACCTCCACGGTGAATGTGGGGCGATCGGTTGTGCGCAGGTCGAGATGAAGAGTAGTGCGCAGGATGGTCGGCTGGTTCTGTGTTGGCGGTTAGGGCAACAGGTTCAGTGGAATGGCCAATCTTGCGGGCTCTTGCTGTTTCTTCAAGAATAAGCATGGATCTGCCTTTGCTAAAGGGAGGAAGAGGGTCTCCGTGTCGAATCTGAGTGCCGACATTATCATAGGCATCTGTGAGGCCGGAGATGAGTTGCAGGACCATTTGGTCATTAGTAACAGGGCTGTCTACATTTGAGAGCTGATCAGACAGGGATTTAAGGTGCTGACAGTAGGAGGATATGTCAGAGAAGTCATCAAGTTTAAGTTTGGAAAACTCTTATTGGAGGAAAAGGGCACGGGAGTGCTTGTTGTCTGAAAAGATATCTTAGAGATGGGTCCAGGCCTCAGCTGCAGACGAATCTGCTTTAATGATAGTATGTAGTAAATCAAGGGATATTGTACTGTAAATCCATTGGAGGACAACAGCGTTAATTCGGGTCCAAAGATCTGGATTGGTGCGTTGAAGGGAAGTAGCGGAAGGGGTGGTGGTTTGGGAAGGAAGAATATGATCGAGAACCTGAAATGCCGTGGCATGAAGTTTGAATAAGGCGGCCCAGGTTGGATAGTTGCTCTTCTCATTGTCAAGGGTAATTTTGATAAAGCTGGAGATATTGGAAACGGTGAGGGATGGGTGTGTGGTGGCACTGTTTTTGGTGTTGTTGTTTAGGGTGGTGCCGGAGTGGCCGGAGTTCGTATTTCCGGTGCTGGAGTTATTGGTGGTGGTGGTCATGGCTGCCTTGAAGGGGGGGTCGGCGGCGTAGGAGAGGGAGAGTGGTGAGTGTTTCGGCAAACAGGGAAGAGAGAAGAGCAAGATTAGGGTTTGGAAGGGAGATAGGTCTCTGATACCATGTAACAGTTTGAATAACTGAGTGATTGTCATTGATGTATAATTCTATATAAATACAAGTAGAGTTCACGTTGTAGTGAACGACTAGGAGATAAGTATCACAAGCTAACAAGCTAACTGTCTAGATATTTTGTATCTACATCTAAAACAATATAATCTTTAATAATAATCTCTAATAAGAATTAAAATTTCAGATTAAGATAATAAGTCAGAACACTAGTAGAAGGCTTATTTGTTTTTTCATTGTCTTTGTTCATGGCTTTAAGCAACTTATTTACTTCTAGTATTTCTAAACTAACTTCCAAACATCCTAAAGCAATTTAAAATAATTCCTAAAATCTATCTCAACTGATTGCTCCATTTGTTAGTCTCTTAATGTAAACAAGTCAGTAGAAAAGGAAAAGCTAGATTGACTATTTATCCATGCACATTGTAATAAAATATTTAGGTAATGTTGTAATTTCAGAAAAAGTAACATGAGTAATTTCATAATACATATTATTTTAGAGCCCTACGATGCTAGTCTTTATATTCTAATTTTTTTATAAATTAGGATTTATATAATTTTTGTCTGAACCAAGATAAACAAAATAAAGATGTAACTTTTGAGAAAACATTTAGCAACTATATTATTGTTAAAGTCAAATGCAAAAGATGTGGCTTGGCCATTTCAAAAATTGCAGTCTCAATATTTAAAAACTTGGAGACGTTGATTTGTGGCTATATATTTATTTCAGAAGGGAGCCATTTGGGGAACGATACCCCTATAAGTCTGTTATTTTTTTTTTACTTTACTCTTATTGTTAAGAGATATATTGTGAAATAAATTAAATTTTCGAGCCTCTCATTATCCTAATGCTATTGAAAAGCCGTGACTGAAAAAAAAAACCCGGATAATATGTGCTATTTTTTGCAATTTTGAATGATTTTAGTTTATTAAATTATTATTTATATATGTGATTAATATTAATTTAGACAGAGTTTAATAATTATTTATAAACATAATTTTTAACATTGAAATCTTACTGTAAAAATTGATGAAAGAGGAAATGATAGGTCATACTTGTAAAGTTCATATCTCAATGTAATTTTCATTAGAGAAGCATCAAGCCTTTAAAGGAGAATACATATGATTAGTTATAACAGACTAATTTAAATTTCAAATAAATCTAGACTATTTCAAATACAGAATACACATGATATTTAGTTAATTATTTATTTACTAAAATCTCCACAAATTTGGTGCGCTAAGGCTTGACTTGGTAAACCCTTATCAGTCCCCCTCAAGTCTTTGGTAGTGGCTTAGTGAAAATGACGAGTTCTTATATTAAACACCGGGTCTTTCATGTCACTCGGAGGACCCCAATTCACATTTGGACACATGTATTGTGATCCCAAATAATAATTAAAATAGTGGGGCCTCTTCCAATATACGTGGGTCCATGTTACACGTGTCAAAATATGTATGGAAGGTCCTCCATTTGACATAGAGAACCCAATGCTTCTAATAATTTGCCGAAAATGACAACTATATGATCGATAGTGGAAATTTAAGAAACTTTTAATTCTGTGTGTGCAACCTTATCGGAAACAAAGTCCAAATCAATTTAGAGGTGTTTTGATCAATGATGAAAAATTGGGTTGGCGATAAGATAAATTGCTCCCAAGTTATCACACCACAAAACTAGTGATTGAGACGATTGAAAGCCAATTTGTGGAAGTAATGATTGAAGCCACAAAATTTTAGAAGCTGGGGTTGCTAAAATATCAACAATTAAGTCTTTCACCTAGGAGTAATTTGGATTTTTTTTGTCAAAATGACTAAAATGTTTATTTTGTTACTAATACATTTATAAACAACCTGGAAAAATACAGTAAGCTATTTCAATTTTTCGATAACCATGTTTGGAAGTTCTAATGTGGAAGTTAAATACTCAGTCAAGTTAAATGGTTAAGTTGATAAGTAAATTTAATTTTGTACTCAATTGATCATATTAGCCAACTTAAAACTAAAGTGATCCTTAATTCCCAAGAGAAATCTAAATTCTAACTTATATGGGTAAATTGCACCCATGGCCACTGAACTTTACCCATTTTCACATTATAGCCATTGAACTTCATTTCTTCCCGGTATGGCCATTGGACTTTACACTTTTTAACACCGGTGGCCACTTAACGTTTCAAAACGACTCATGACGGCTAAAAATAAAAAATCCAAAGCGCTAATGATATTCTAAGGAACTTTAATTCTTGAAAATTTTCGTTTTGAGGTCATTTTGGTGTTGTTTGGTTAGGAGAGAGAAAGTGAATTTTTAGAGAGAGAAAGCTCCAAAAAATGTGATTTTTGAAAATAAGACATGTGGTTTCATGGTAAATGTCGTTCTGAACAACTTTAATTCTTGAATATTTTCATTTTGAGGTCGTTAACGATCATTAACGGTCATTTTAAGAAATTAGTTAAAATTGAGTGGCCATCGGCATTAAAGAGTGTAAAGTTCAGTGGCCATACCAGAAAGAAATGAAGTTCAGTGGCCATAATGTGAAAATGGGTAAAGTTCAATGGCCATGGGTGTAATTTACCCTAACTTATATCTCCTTTCTCTCACTTAATTATCTTTTGATTTTTTTCATTAAAAAAGAATTTTCTTTTTATAATAATTCTTCCCAAATGAAAATAAAAATGCTTAAAATAATAATTTTTAAGAGATTTATTATAAAAATAATAGGAGAAAAATACTATCCATAAGCTAGGCTATAATTTAGTATTTCATTACCTAATCTGTCAAATTACTCTTGAGTTAAAACATTGAATTGGAATTAGAAATCAGTCCTTTTTTTTATTTCCTTGATTAACTCTTATTTTCCATATAGTGGTTTGGGTATAATTTGATGAAGGCTCCTTTCCTTCTTTATTCCCAACAGTAAGATTAAATAAATAAGTAAATAATAATTTTCTAATATAGAAAAATGAAAAACTCTCTTTCTCTTTGGCTTTTTCTTTCCTTTAAAAAAAAGATGTGCCAAATTCTAGCTACAATTGTGGTGGGATTCGTTGTGAATCACTCCCTTACAAACAAAGGTCTGACAAAAAAAATTTAGTAAAATAACTAAAAAATCTGAGAAACTTGAAGAAAAACTCACATCATTTGAATTCGAACAATGATGTCAAGGTAATAAAATCCAAATTTGATATTGAACACATCTGTGTAGCATATATAAATTTTTAACAGCATGGTGTATTTGGAAATATTGTAATATATGGCGTGGTCCCATATTTAATAATATGGCGTAATACCATGATTAAAAATATATTTCAACAACAATCTTCCATGTGTCATTGGGTTACGAATTTCATAAGGCATATCCCATTTTAGTGAGAATATTCATTGTAATTAAGTTAATTGAGGGGTTACATGCACCCATGGTTACTAAACATTAGGTGTTGTTTTCACTTAACTGAAGTTTTGTATTAACAAAGTCACTGTTATATGCCATTTTCCTATATTTAGACTCACACACGATACATAACAATCATTTTTTTCGTGTCTGATAGTTTGTTAAAATTCTATAATTAGAAAAGTTAAGTGTAAAAAACCTCAGATTAAGTGTGACTTTACATTGATATGTGTTTGTTATATCATAAAAGCTTGATTTATCAAAAATTTCCATCATTTTGAGATGACTTATTAAATTGTTATTGTTATGAGTAAAAAAGATCAAAATTTTATAAAGTTTCCTGGGTGGAGCTAAAAGTATCCAAAAATATAATGTGCACGTCTATCAAAATTAAGTTTTCCCAAACAGAAACAAGAGAGCTAAAGCAAAGTTTGTACTATGACATTTAGAAACAAAATTTTAATTAGTAAGATAATATTTCCTAGTGTTAATTTTTTTAAAATTTTTGTAGGGTTAGTATCCTTTTTTTAGTTAGTTTACTCATACTATTTTATCTCTCTTTTTTGTCATGCTAGTACAACGGGTGCTTGAGTACTTGATTACTCATTATGAAGCTTGTGCATTTTATGTTTTAGGGAGCAAAGAGATGGAGGAACATGGAAAGATTGGGCATGTCAAGTCATGGTATTGAAGGTGCCTAGAAGTCCAGGGTATGATTAGAGTTAAAAATCCAATAAAGGAAGGATATTCATTGAGCCTAATCGGAAAAATGGAGGCTGTTGAGATTGACTATGGTCATATAAGAATGAAAATCAACATCAAATTTGTATTAGCATATGAGGTATTAGATGAAAGTTTTATAACCAACATTGATAAGCATACCAGAATCAATATCTTAGAAAAAAATGGTCAATAGTCCAGGGTAAAGTAGAATTTTGATCAGTTTTAAGAGAAAGATCAATAAATAATTATTGAATTTTAAATCATTTCATCCTGTACAGATCAAATTTAGCAAGGACAAACTTTAACAACGTCTATACTTTCCTTTGATACTCGAAAAGAACATTTGATCTGTACAAAATGAAATGATTTAAAAACCGAATAATTATTTATTGATCTTTTCTTTCTCCTAAAACTGATCAAAATTCTACTTTACCCTTGACTATTGACCATACTTTCTAAGATATTGATTCTGATATGCTTATCAATGTTGGTCATAAAACTTTCATCTAACACCTCATATGCTAATGTAACTTAATGTTGATTTCCATTCTTCTATGATCATCGTCAATCTTAACAGCCCACAAAATAGTCCGTACATGATGCGGTAGGAGAATTAGATTACAAGTTCTGAGAACAATTTGATAAATCTTGATGATTAATGGTAGTTTTCAAATTTTTTAGTCTTTTTGAGGTTCCGTTTTTTGCTTTTTCTAAGCCTATTTTGGGTAGTAAGGGCCATCTAGCAAGAATCACTGTTGCCCAATGACATTGCCATTTTTTGCTAAATTCATTCATTTCGGCCTGCGATTACACCTTTGAGAAAGCTTCTTTTTTCATTTTTTCAGTTTTTTACCTTAATTTTCCTTAGTATTATTTGAGCAATACAAGTAAAGAAACTTTTAATCTGTAAATTGGACAAGAGGTTCTCTGTTGCAGAAAATTCAGATAAATAAAATGAAGAAAGCACTTATTGTTGTCACTCTGAATCTAATTAACCTTACATAACATTAGGGTACAATTGCTTACTTGTATAGCTAAGCTTCAATACACATAAATGTATTAAACACAAAAATATTCATTTAGACCATATAAACACTACAAAAAAAAGGTATTTACCGACGAAATTTTTCTACTGTAGCGACGGTTTTAACCGTCGCTACAAATAGTACCGACGGTTTTGTAACCGTCGGAAAAGTGTTGTTATTGCTGCTGTTGCTACTTTACCGACGGTTTTACAAAGGCGCGGGGTAAGGTTTTTCAGTAGGGGCGCTTTTCTACACGCGGTTTAAACCGCCTCTAGCATCCATTTTCATTTAAAAAAAATACCGACTGAAATTCAGTCGGTAATCCGTCGCTAAAATTTTAGTAACCAAATATAAATTTACCGACGAAATTTCTGTCGAAATTCATATCAATTATTTTGGGATTGCAGCCTCAATCTGAGGAAGCAAACACGTTATTACAATTTACATCATGTCAATAACAAATGATCAATTGCAACAGTATGCTTGGTGGATCCATCATCGAGAACCCACTCCTCCCGTGTCTTGGTGCGAGATACTAGTCTATCGGAGTGGAAATTTGTCGCCGAGCCACCCGAAGAAGAGCTGGCCAGCCAAAGTTCTACAGAGTGCAACAGCATTGACAGATATTCTCAAAATTATAACTAAAATTAACAAAATCTGGAAACATAACCAAAAGTAGTTCAATAACATAGAAATCGACCTAAATTTATTTGTTGACTACGAGTAAGTTTCCACTGAGCTCCTTGAACAATAGCATTAGCATCGTCATTTCCATAAAGACTCAGAAAAATAGTTTCAGCATTTCAGCCTACAAAATCTCATAAAAAATAGGCTTAATAAATAAAGACTCAGAAAGTAGGAGAATTAGACTAAGTTTCATATAAGAATGTCAGTTTAAATCGTAACAATCAACAAATCAACTCACCATGAGTACTCCAAGATGGTCATTTCCATAACTTTCTACATTGACATTTGCTTCCTCCTCACCTGGCTAGTAAGTTGATCAGCCATGAAAAAGTCGACCATTAGAACCTTATAAAATGAAGAGTAGACTATGTTGCGAAGAACACGAAGGAAGCAGTAACTAGTAGGTCGATAAAAGAAGTCAAAAGGGCAAATGAGCAAGGCCAAGAAAATCTGGAAAAGTGATTGAAAATGTATGATTAATTAAGCACAAGTTTAAGTGATGAAATTGAAAATGAGGATAAATTAAGGAAGAATATATACTTACAAGGAGGAGGATTCCAGGAATGGCATCAATATAGTTCAAGGCCTGCAGCAATTCCATGTTGTAATTAGTCGAAAACTCGAAATGTGCATACTTTTTAATGTTGAAATGACATAAATTGGGTGAAAAATCACAATGGAAATGTAGTAGATGGCCTTATTCTTCAAGATTAAATCATCTCTGAGCCACAAGTCTAAAACCACTACTTTATTTTAACTACCTGCTTAAAAATAGTGCTTGTCCCAGATCCAATGTATCCAACTAATAGAATCTTTAGAAGTGTTCTCTGTGCTCAAGATAGCCAGGGACAATTCTACTTGTCATACTGCTAAATTGTTCTCCAGAAACATTTGATGATTTAGAAGGAACGGGTAGTGATAAGAAAGTGCAAACCAGCTTCATTCCCACCTGAAAAGCAACCCAACGATCAATGAATGCCAAAATACGGATGACATTATTTCAGTGTTGTACATTCACATATGACACATACCTTGCCTCAAATGTAACCTTTAGTGTTCTTCTGCCCCTCTTCTTGATATGATCCACCCTCATTCACACAAAAGTGTGGGTTCCCAGCACATTGAACTCCTGCTAGCTGCAATGTTGAATAGAAAAACAGACATAAGTTTGTGAAGTGTCACAGCGCCTGGATGCCCTAGAATGCTTAATAAAGCTTATACTCATTTGAGAGACTAACACCTAGAATGCTTCTAAAAACATGATTAGAATGACAAATAATTCAAAATATTTTTCTCTCTTTCATTTCAGGTCTGAAGTATGACAGTCATAAGCCAATCTAATTGGAAATAAGAGCAGCAAGTTCAACTCTGCTAGTAGCATGTATAATATCAAAGTGAGACTTTACCATGGTATCATTCCACATAATATGTATATTTTCTGTAAAACAACAAGCTAAACAGGTTGAATGATGAGGTAACATGTTCATAATCAGTGAAGATGTTCACTATCAATAACAACAATGAAAGATATAATAAACTGAAGCGAAAAGCAGAGTGAGGGCAAACAACATACCAAGTGTAGCCATAACAGGGTATTTGTAAATATATATGTTTTTCATAGAAACATGAGTGAACCAAAGTATACCACCAGCCATTAGATCAAGTAAAGAATCTAAAGTCGATGCAACAATAGCTATTGGCCAGAAAAATATATGATTACCTTCAAGTTATCTCTATGAAAGGCATGATTGGCCAGTTTTCTTTGGGAGTTCCATTTACCTAACTAGTCCATCTCCAAACATCCTTTTAACATAAGATTCAAATTCAGGTTTAGGGTATAATTCTTGGTCGTACAGAATCTGTTTAGCCAGATGAGTATCAATAGCTATCAGTTGAGGTTTTGGACCTAGCCACTGCACAAAGTTCTTTCCTGCATCCAATAAGCCCCAATTAAGACCAAAGATTATAACTTAATTGCCTTAATTAACAGCAAAAAGAAGTTACCATATTGCTTGGTCCATAGTAAAAATGAGGCTGAACTTCATAAAATACTTGATGATCTGATAATTCCATGGAAGTGGCCATAGCTCCTTTCCAATTTTAACAATATCCTTGGGGTTTGCGTGGAAGAAATTGTAAGAAGGTCCTTTTATGCCACCTGCTCTTAGTTCTCTCTGTAATCATAATAATTAGAATTCTTGTGTTACAAATGGCAAATTCTAAAATTGCAAAATATAAGAAACGTTAGTTCTACTATATAAACTATACCATTACCTTTTGATTAACCTTCAGAATAAACCTTGCATTGAATAGGGTCTAGCCCCAGTTGGGCTTCTCATAGACGCTCGGTATCCCCACACTTACTTTCGAAAAGCCAACGCCCAATGTCCTGCATGCAGCTACTGAGACCAATAAATCACGAGGATTGAGAATTTATGTTTTGTGCAATCAGAGTTACTCTAAAAAAAGGAAATAAGAAGAATAGAGATAAGATGAAGAAGAATAAAATCGATAAGAACAAAAAGAAAGCAAAAAAAACGAAAACTGAAAATCTGAAACCTAATTGAAACAATCCATGGTAGGTTACAAGGACTGGAACCTGAACTGGAAGTAAAATGAAGATTGAATATAAGAACATTGACTATGAGAGAGAAAGAGAGGATTGAAGACAAAATGAAGAAACCTGAATAGTGAAATTCTATTTAGGTTTTGTGAAATCAGAGTTTTAATCCACAAAAAGAACAGTTACGAAGAAGAAAACGATTGAGAAGAAGAATAAGAACGATAATTCATACCTCCTGCAGACATGAATCGAATGGGTGATTGTTAATCGAAGAAATTGAGAGAAAATGGAGAGAAACTTATATTCGATGTCTTTAACCCAATTGTATTACAAGTTTATATAGAGATGTTAAGGACAAAAAAGTAAAAATCTCTAACTGATTAAAACTCTGCGTTTTGGCTCTCAATTGCATTGTGAGCATTCTTCAACACCCCCTCTTCACCAATGCAATTATATTCACTTATTGAGTGATCTAATTTTGTGACAATTAACAATTCCCATCTTCTCAATAACCGGAAGCATTTGTTTATAATTGAGGGGTTTTGTCAGTATAAATGCCAACTGTTCTTCAGAACTGATGAAGGGAGTTTTCAATAGTCCACTCAGCAAGTGTTCTCTCACTATGTGACAATCTATGTCTAAGTGTTTGGTGCGCTCGTGAAAGACTGGATTTTCTGCAATGTGAATTGCAGCAGTGTTGTCACAGTACAAAGGGATAGGCTTCTCCACATTTAACTGTAACTCTTTCAACAGAAATGTGATCCATTTCACTTCACAAGATGCAGTGGCCATAGCCCTATATTCTGCCTCAGCAGATGATTTGCTGACTGTTGGCTGTTTCTTAGCTTTCCAGGAAACCAATGATTTTCCTAAGAAAATGCAATAGCCTCCCACTGACCTCCTAGTCTCCTTACATCTTGCCCAATCAGCATCACTAAAAGCAGTCATCTTCAACCTGTCTTTTTTGAGTTGTTCCTCAAAATCATTATTGCAAAAGGCTCTTAATGCTAAACTAGAATCTTTAGCATATAACACTCCCATAGTAGCAGTACCTTTTAGGTACTTCAACACATGCACAGCTGCATTAAAATGTACCTTAGTTGGTTTTTGAAGGAACTGACTCAACTGTTGAGTTGTGTAACTGATGTCAGGTCTGGTGAATCCTAGGTAAAGTAGTTTACCTATGATCCTCCTGTATTAATCACTATTTTTTATTGGTGGACTGTCAGCTGAGAAATCAATCCCTGCTGGGAGTGGACTTGACACAGCTTCGACATCCTGCAAACCTGCTTCAGAAATCATGTCATTGATGTATTTTTGTTGAGATATCACATAGCCTTCCTCTGACCTGGATAACTCTACACCCAAAAAATACTTTGCAACCCCCATATCTTTGATAGTAAAAGCTTTATCTAAAGCTGCTTTCACATCATTGATCATGTACACAGAAGTACCTGTCAACAATACATCATCAACATACACAACCAACACAACTAAATCTCCACCAACCCTCTTGGTGAACAAGCAGTAGTCATGAATGGATCTTTGAAACCCCATACTGACTAATGTATCAGTGAACATCTTGTTCCACTGTCTTCCTGCATGCTTCAACCCATAGAGTGACTTTCTGAGCTTGCAAACTTCTCCAGGTTTAGCATTATACCCTTCAGGTGGTTGCATGTAAAGTTCTTCTTCAATGTAACCATGCAGATATGCATTGTTTACATCCACCTGGTAAATTTCCCATTAGAAATGAGCAGCTAGCGCTATGATCATTCTAACTGTAACAACTTTAGCAACCGGTGCAAAACTGTCATGGTAATCAATCCCAAACTTCTGATTGTACCCTTTTGCTACAAGTCTTGCCTTGTACTTGTCTAAACTGCCATCTGCTTTATACTTCACTTTGAGAACCCACATGGATGATATTGCTTTCTTTCCCTTTGGAAGTGTGCACATAGCCCATGTTTCATTTCTTTCAAGTGCATCCAATTCTGCCTGCATTGCCTGAACCCAATTGGGATCTCTACTAGCTTCTGCATAAAAGCTTGGTTCAGGTATTTTGGCTATATTGAGTAAAAATGCAGCATGATCGTCTATGTAAGGTGGCATCTCCATCCTTTTAGCACTATGAGTAGCACATTTAACGAAATCTGATGTCCAGGCTGGAGGTTTAATGCTTCTGCCTGACCTTCTCAGCACTGGTACATCTTCAGTCACAACGTCTTCTACAACATCGTCTACTGCTACCTCTGGTGCAACATGCTCTTTTTCTGGAGCAGTTTCAACCCTTGTAACTTCTGCACTAGAATCTGCTTCAATAGTACTTTCTTCAGGTGTAGTACTGTCATTGTTCATGTGGTCTGCTACCGTAATGGGGACTTCTGTGAATTGCTCATACATAGTTGTATCTGATGACAACTGCTTATAATCTTTTCCTGCTAAAACAGATGAAGAATTAGCAAACACAAAATCATTCTCAATAAAGTGAACATCCCTGGACACATAGATTTTATGTGTTTGCAGGTTGTATAATTTCCAGCCTTTTTGCCCTGGAGATTCTCCCAAGTAGATGCTTTTGAAAGCTCTATCATCAAACTTGCCTCTTTTTACATCTGTGTCAACTGCATAAGCAGTGCAGCCAAAAACCTTCAACTTCCCATACTCAGGCTCCTTCTTGTAAAGCATCTCATAAGGAGTCTTCCAACCTAAAAGTTTGGTGGGAAATAAGTTTATCAGGGTGGTTGCATGCAACATTGCCTCTCCCCAAAACTTATGAGATAGGTGTCCTTGTTTTAACAAGGCTCTTGCAACAGTAGTTAAGCTTCTATGCCTTCTTTCTACAATCCCATTTTGTTGGGGAGTGTGTATGCAAGATTTCTGGTGCAAAATTCCCATCTGTTTGAACACCACATGTGTATTCTGACTAGTGAATTTTGTCCCATTATCTGTTCTTACTGTCTTGATCCTGGTTTCAAACTGGTTTTCAACCAGCTTAATGAAGTTCTCAATCAAGTTAGGCACCTGATCTTTAGACTTGAACAAAACAATCCACATTGCTCTAGAGAAATCATCCACAATAGTTAGTATAAATCTGTCTCCAGTGAGAGAAACTTGCTTATATGGACCCCATACATCCATATGAACTAACTCAAGCAATTTCATAGATTTGGTAGTACTATTACAAAAGGAGTGTCTGACAGACTTGCTTCTTAAGCAGACATCACAATGTGAAAAATCATCAAAAAATCCAATTCCTCTATTCTGTAATGGCTTTACATACTTCATACCACTACTAGACATGTGGCCCAACCTTTGATGCCAGATAGTTACATCTAAACTATCATCTTTGGCAATCAAACTACAATTTATTTGATTAAGAGAACTAGTATTACTATGTGTCTTTATTATCTCCTTATTGAAAGACTGCCTTTGGAGTAAGTATAATCCTTGCTCCAAAAACCCTACAGCAACAACTTGCTCACTTGCTAGGTCCTGCAAAACACAGAATTTAGCAAAGAATCTAATGCTAATCTTCTGATCTTGCAATAACTTTCCCACGGAAAGCAAATGATAATTAAATTCTGGCACATATAATACATCTTTTAAGATAAGACCACTGTCAAGGTTAATATCTCCTTTCTTCAGCACAGTTTGAAACGTGCCTGTTGGCAAGAACACTTTCTTGTGTTGTTTTGATAATAAAGATACATTATGCATCATGTTATCATCATATGTCATATGAGTTGTTGCCCCTGAGTCAATGATCCAAGCACATTCAGGATTCTTCAATGATTTAAGTTTATGTATGTTACCTGCAGAGCTCATTCCAGCAAATGCAGAGAATTCGTGGTGCTTGTTGTTGTCAATGCTCCCTTTGTTCTTCAACGCTTTCTGCAGAGCTCTTTCAATCATCATTTCCATCTTACTATCCTCCACCTCATTCTCGGAGTCAGTATCAGCCAAAGGATTAGACTCTTCTTTGGACATGTGAGCTTGCTGCTTGTATGGAGCACTCTTCTTTCCTTTGTACCAATCAGGATACCCTACCAGCTTGAAACAATCAACCTTCTCATGGCCAGGTTTCTTACAATGAGTGTAGAACTTGTCATCTTTGCTAGTATCACTAGATTGACCACGATTCTGATACTTTTTACCTCCATTCCTTGTGTTTGACTTGTTATTTTGAGATTTTGATAAATTCACAAAATCATCCTTCATCTCAGTATTGCTCATACTCTTCTGCCTTTCAATCCTCATCAACATGGAGTAAGCTTTGTTGACTGATGGAAGAGGCTCCTGGATCAAGATCTGCTCTCTCACATTGTCAAAATCAATGTGTAAACCAGAAAGAAACTGCATCAACTGCTCCTCCTCAAGTTGATCCTGAGCCTGCCTTCTTGCTTCTCCACATGTACAACTCAACAAAGGCTTAATTTCAGCCAATTCATCCCATCTCCTCTTGATCTTGTTGAAATAATCCACAAGGCTTAGATTTCCTTGAGATAAGCTACTGATCTCCTTTCTCAATTGATAGATCAAAGGACCATTGCTTTGGCCATATCTTTGTTCGATCTCTTGCCACAAGGAGTATGAAGATTTAGCAAACAGAAATACATCTGCTAGCTCTTTGGTCAAAGAACTTCGAATCCATGAGAAAACAAGGTCATCATCCCATTTCCATTTAGCATACTCCTCTGATTTCTCATCAGCAGGTTCATTATTCTCTTTAATAAACTTCAATTTTCGTTTTGCACTCAGAGCTAACATCATAGCTCTCTTCCAAGCAATATAATTGTTTCCATTCAACACACTTGTAACAAGTATCATACTAGGGTTGTCGATGCTTGTTACCTGAGTAGTTTGAGAATTTCCTGCCATTGTAGCAACCGTATGAAGATCTGGTTGTTGATTTTCACGATTCGGTTCTTCGTTGAAGTTGCTATGGACGTTAGATGAACTCCGATTGTAATTCTCGTCGGAGCTTTCACCGGAATCTTCAGAATCAGTTTCTGCAATAGGATTGCTCACAATTTCAGCGAACGATCTTGATTTTGACTTCTGAGGACGCATTCCTTCCAGAAATCAACGGATCGATCATCCCAAGCTTAATTCCCAGGCTTGATTAAACCTGCTCTGATACCATGTTAATTGAAGAAATTGAGAGAAAATGGAGAGAAACTTATATTCGATGTCTTTAACCCAATTGTATTACAAGTTTATATAGAGATGTTAAGGACAAAAAAGTAAAAATCTCTAACTGATTAAAACTCTACGTTTTGGCTCTCAATTGCATTGTGAGCATTCTTCAACAGTGATGAAATCCATAGAGCGATTTGAACCTGGCGAAGGAAGATGGCGAAGATTATTAATCGACTCATTCCAAAGATCGAGAGAGAGAGAGAAGGAAGTTGGCGAAGATTAGCTGTATTCCATATCACTTGGACAAACTATGGGCTGCCCTATACTAATACTAATGAGCTGTAAGCTTTGCTGGAAAATCAGACAATAAACAATATCAGTAAGCTAAACAAGAAAGAACAGAATTCAAAAAAGAAATAAACACAAAAATGAGATACTCAGCATCTATATCTAGAAACAGTACCTGTCTATAAACTAAAGGATCTCCACATGATTTTTGGAGTTCAACTACATGTAGATATGGACTAATTTAAAAACAGCTGGTACAATTTGAAAGATATCTACAAGTCAAACATTTGGACTAATTTATACAAGATATCTACAAGTTCTACATGGCAAAGGGTCCTTGATTAGACAGGCATTAGTATGCATTACCAACTTCAATTCATAAAAAAAATATTTCAACAACAATTAAAGGCTGAATACATCAACAACAATTATTCCTATGTGGCAGTGTAAGAGGAGATTGTTGAAGCAAGCATCACTTTAACCAATGTAAGAGGAGATTTGTACAAGTTGAAGTGAGTATCACTTTAACCAAATTTAAGCAGCTAATAGGTCATTTCAGGAGGGAATTTTACCTTCATTTTGAATTGGGATTGAAAAGGCTTGACCTGGAAGTGAGAAGTCCTCAATTTGACTATTCGAGAACAAGAAAAAAAAAGAATGGACAAACAAACGTAAACAAATTCAAAGAAAGTGATAGAAATACAC
This sequence comes from Euphorbia lathyris, assembly GCF_963576675.1. NCBI lineage: Eukaryota > Viridiplantae > Streptophyta > Magnoliopsida > Malpighiales > Euphorbiaceae > Euphorbia > Euphorbia lathyris. Next base: position 3,228,915 of record NC_088915.1, on the reverse strand, counting down.
AGCAACAACTCACCATGTATCCCCAATTCCAATGCTTAAAATTCCAGCAAACAAACAGAGCAAGAGGTCGATCATTAACATATCTAGAACTTGAACCTACAGAAGAAACTAATCAGCCAAGCTCAGGAAGTAGGGAAATCGATCTACAAATAAGAAAAGGCAGAAACCTAGATAGCGAAGAAAACAAACAAATTCGAAAAAACAATTGAAAAAGAGAAAAAAGAAAGTATAAATAGAGATTCAGACTTACCCTTGATCTAGGTTCCTGAAGAAGCACCGTGAAGAACCCAAAGCTCAGAAAGGATCTATAACAATCAAACGCGCAGACAACGATCTCAAAAAATCAAACGATAAAGAACAAGTGTCTAACGAAAATATTTCAGAACATATAACAATAAAATTCAACCTAATTATAATTTGAGACTAACTATGGGCGATCGGAAGTCTAACCTTGGGCGGACGGACTCAATTGGAGACTGCGATATACGAGATGTGAAGAACGAAAGTTTGATGAACGACCATTTGAGACTGCGATATATGAGATGTGCAGAACCAAAGTTTGACGAACGATAATTTCAGATTGCGACATAGGAGATGTGAAGAACGAGAGACTGTGGATTTAGGAATTAGGGATTACAAGCATAGGTAAGCTGTGGATTAGTCTAGCCCAATTAATATTTTGGGCTTTTTTAGTTGAGCCCATGAGACAGTTTATAAAACTGTTGCTATAAAAGTGTTGTTAAAGGCCTGTTTTTTTTGCAGTGAAAGAATTTTCGAAAAATTCTCATGAAAGATGGAACGAAGTATCCTTGATGTTGTCCCTTCTAAACATGATCAAATGATACATATGTGAAAGAGTATGAATGATCAGCATACTAAGTCTCGAATATAGGGGCTTATGCTTGGAGGATAACATGCCGAAAACAGCAGCTGCTGTAAGTAAATCTCTAAATAGAAGAATAGATATAGCTTGAATTAAACAGATGATAAATTTGGTCTAAGTTATTCTAAGGCTATGACATAAAGATGATTGAGAAATCTACGAAGTCCAATAGCTAGTTGTACCTATGAGTATGTAATATAAAGAACTAAGTCAATCACGAGCCATCTGCATTTTCCTATCAGAAGCAGCGACATCAGTCCTATCAGAAGCAGCCACATCAGTCCTACCACCTTTGCTTCACTCACTCGAGCAGGTTGATCTGGAAAATACAAAACCTTGGCCAACTCACATTATAAAAAATATTAAGGGCCTCAAAATCCCACACTACTGTTAATGTTCATTGTTGTGAATATATTTAGACCATAGCACATTTAGGACAAATTATATTTTATTTGTTGGTCTTTCAACAACTAGGCTCCGCCGCCTACCGACACAAGACTTTCAACTTCAAGACTAAGAATTCGACCATTCCAAATAGAATCATTGCATGTTCCAACCTTAGCAAAACTTTTCTCTCTAAGATCATATGAAACTATATTACTCATTATACCAACATTAAGTAGAATCTTATCTCCTCTCTTTGAATACCCAATGACATTCACACATAGAAACCAAGATATGTCAAAAAATAAGGGATTTACAACAGAGTATAACTTTGTCCAAGTAAATTGAGTAACCCCATCATTCTTCCTCATATATAAATAAGCATGGGGCACCATTGAACAATAGAAATAGCTGATGCAAAGGCATCCTCCTAAAATATGTAATTACCTTAAAACTCTATCAGTTGAATTGAAAGATAAAACAGGTTGAGGAACTAAGGAGAATTTCTCATTTCTCATATTAAATGCCACAACCTCTGAATTGGATAACCAATGTAGACTACCATCAGTGAAGTAACCCATTTCACAAAGATACACATTCCTATCTATTCTGTATCCGAGGGAAGGGGGATTCTGAATCCTTCTCCAAATATTTGATTTAAACCCATAAATCCAAAATTGAACTTCAATATCAAGTTTTCGCTTGACATATACCCTTAAAAACACTTTGTACTCATCAATAGCGTCATCATAACCCAAACCTGGCCCATTTAAGTAATAAAATTGATCATTAGCTGGGTCTTCCAAAGGCCAATCAGGAAGATCCTTACACCGGCGAGTGGATGGATTCCACGGGGACAGTTCTAATTTAGGTTGGTACAATGAACTTTGATTTAAGAGAACCAAACCTTTATAGTAACCATAGACATTCTTCAATGAGGATGAGACTTGTTTTTCTATGCCTATAATATCTTCTTCAAGCTCGACATTCACATCACAAACATGAAATTTGTTATTCAATTGGTCTGATAAAATCACAAACATGAAGTTCGCGGAGATTTAAGTTTTGAGAAGACTTGCTTAGATGAGAACTGATAAAATCAGGGCTATCAATGACAGCGCATAAAGATTTTGAAACACATCTGAAACACAGGAGGGACTTCACGGGCAACCACATAAGTATTTCGATGATCAACTCGCTTGAGAGTTGTGCCATTGCCGCCGCTCACTCTAATAAGAAAATGAGTGTGAACAATTAGGGTTAAAAGAGAATTACAAAAACTACAATTAAGGTGCAAAAATATTCTAACGTTTTGGGTTATAAGCAATTTTACCCCAAGGTCTTAAATGGTGCAATTTTATCCTAACGTTGGAAACCAAGAGGAATTTTACCCATAACGTTGATAAATTTGGTCAATTTCATAAATAATTTATCAAACGTCTTCTCGGTCATGGATTTTTGCGTCAAATCACAAACATATGTTGGGATGTGAAAAAAAATATAAAAAGTATAGTTTTTTTGTACAAATTGGACAAAAAAATTCAAAAAATTCACCAAATTTATAATATTAATCTCCAATTCTACTATTAAATTATAAAAAACTTGAAATCCTTTTTTATAATATTAATCTCCAATTGTTGCAGAATAAAGAAAAAAATATCTGTGTTTTATAATAGTGTCGAAAATCGACCCAAATTATCAGCTTTATGAGTAAAATTGCTATCGACGTTAGGGGTAAAATTCCACAATTTTAGACGTTATGGGTAAAATTGCTCCTAACCGGAAATGTTATCGGTATTTTTGGACCTTAACCCCAAAAACTATATTCAAAATGTTATACGGAACAATTTGAATTGATTACAGTCAAAATGAGTTATTGTACTACGTGGATATATGGATAAGATACAAAATGTCTCAAAGTTTTGAAAAAGTATCATTTTACCTTGAATATTTATGAAATGTACCAATTTAAGCCTGAATAATGCAACTTGACACCTCAATTTTTGTGAAATGGCACCAATTACCCCAAATTTCGTTACCAATGGCTAAATTGGTACTATTCCACAAACGTAAAGGTAAAATGATGTTATTTTGCACGTTAGAGCTAAATTGGTATTTCTCCATAAACTTTAATGTCATTTTGATATATCATCCCAATTGCTTATAAGCCTCCGAACTTGTTGTAGGACCTTAAATACTATGGATGATTCACCAGCCACTGTTTATACCTCAAATATTAGAATTCAAATAATATGGTTTTGTAGTTACCAATCATCAATAAAATTTAATTAAACCTATAAACAAATGGTTCATGTAAAGAAACCATAGTTGGTAAAAGTTAATTACACAAATACCCTCCCAAATCTCATATATAAACAAAATGATTCATGGAGAGAAACTCTAGCTTCTCAAATCTCATATATCTGTAACCACAACAGCTCTTCACCAACATTGTCTTCTTTAGTCAAGAAAGTCTCTTTTATTCAATATCTTTGTCAATCACATTGATATTCAACATTTACTTAAAAAGAATGAACCAATTATCTATCTCATTCATCAATTGAACAATAGCTTTCACTTGGAGAAAAGTCGTTGCTCTGCCTGTGCTCTTCCTGGAAGTGTATGTATATTCATTCTCATTATTTGTATATATGTTAATTTGATGCACTTATTTTTAGTTTGTTTTCTAATCTAGCAAAGCTCCAATTTGAGTTTATACATATAATGCTTTAGGGAATTTGTTCTTTTGCCTTATGAAGTTTCTGAAGTTTCTAATCTAGCAAAGCTCCAATTGGAGGCTATCTTTAGAGTCTAGTAATCATGAAGGCACCTTCTGGTCAAAAATGGAAAGTTGATATTGCAAAAAGTGAGGGCGGGTTTTGACTACAAAATGGATGGCGAGAATTCGCTGAATTTCACTCACTTGATCATATATATGTTAAGTAACGTGTCTTCTTGTTTGAAGTAGTCTTTGCTGTTAACAATAAGTGTTAAGTAACGTGTCTTCTTGTTTGAAGTAGTCTTTGCTGTTAACAATAAGTTCCTAGAAACTAGGAATAAGTTAGAGTTTGATTTGGTCTTTGCTGTAATCACGTTTCCTGTATATGTGGGATACGTTAGTTTCTGTTTTTGGATTTCTGTTCACTGTAAAGCTATTTAAAGCTTCCTCAGTTTACATTCTAAATAACAAATACTTTTTGCATTGTGTTGTAATTTGTCTATTGTGTTCAATATTTATCATTTGGTATCAGAGCCAGAACAGGCCTGATTGAGAGAGAAGAGTGTGAGAGAAACACGAGAGAAGAGTGTGAAGAGATGGTAGAAAGCAACAATAATGGTTTTATGCAACCAGCTATCCCAAAATTTGATGGCTTCTATGAACACTGGGCAAAATTGATGGAGAATTTCCTTCGAACAAAGGAATTCTGGAGCCTAGTAGAAGACGGAATAACAGAGATTCCAGCAGGAAGAGAGCCATCAGAAGCAGAGTCTAAAGTTATTGCAGAACAGCAATTGAAAGACAAGAAGGTGAAGAATTATCTCTATCAAGCCATTGACAGAGAAATTATGGAAACCATTCTGAACGATGATACATCCAAACAGATTTGGGACTCGATGAAGCAGAAATTTAAAGGGTCAACAAGGGTTAAAAGAGCACAACTTCAAACCCTAAAAACTGAATTTGAAATTCTGAAGATGAAAGAAGGGGAAAGTGTCAATGCCTATTTTGGAAGAACACTCTCAATTGCCAAAAGGATGAAATCATGTGGTGAAAGTCTCAAAGAAGCTGATATCACAGGAAAGATTCTTCGATCCTTAGTTCCAAAATTCAACTACGTGGTATGTTCAATTGAAGAATCAAATAATGTTGATGTTTTAACTGTGGATGAACTCCAAAGCAGCCTTTTAATTCACGAACAAAGGATGAAAGGATCTGTAGAAGAAGATCAAGTATTGAAAGTTACACATGAAGACCGAAGTGGACGAGGCAGAGGCACGTTTAGAGGTCGAGGAAGAGGCAGAGGCAGATCGTTCTTTGACAAATCTGCTATTGAATGCTATAAATGTCACAATTTGGGACATTTTCAGCATGAATGTCAAAATTCAGAGAAACGGGCTCACTATGCCGAGATTGATGATGAAGATGAGATGTTGTTAATGGCGCAAGTTGATCTCAAGCAAGACAAAAGGAAAGGGATCTGGTTTCTTGATTCTGGATGTTCGAACCACATGTCAGGAAACAAAGAGTGGTTCACACGACTTGATGAAGTTTTTAAGCATTCTGTTAAACTTGGGAATGATTCCAAGCTGATGGTGATGGGGAAAGGGAGTATCAAGCTCGAAGTTGGAGGCCAAATCCAAATTGTGAGTGATGTTTTTTATGTACCTGAATTGCGTAATAACTTGCTGAGTATAGGTTAATTACAAGAACGAGGAATCACCATTCTTATCAAACATGGAGTGTGCAAGTTATATCATCCGACCCGTGGTGTTATAATGAAAAGCGAAATGACAGCAAACAAAATGTTTGTAGTTATTGCAAACATTCTCATGAAATCACCTTCTTGCTTCAACGCACAAATTGAAGAATCGAGTGAAATTTGGCATCAAAGATTTGGGCATCTGAGCTATAAAAATCTAGCATTGCTGCACAACAAAGAGATGGTTCGAGGGCTGCCAAACATCAAAACCCCAACAAAAAAATGTACAAGTTGCATGATGGGAAAACAACACAGAGTAGCCATTTCAAAGAAGAGTAATTGGAGAGCCACAAAGAAATTACAGCTCATACACTCAGACATTTGCGGTCCTATTTCGCCTGCCTCCTACAGTCAAAAGAGGTGCATATTAACATTCATAGATGACTTTAGTCGAAAACTGTGGGTTTATTTTCTGAACGAAAAGAGTGAAGCTTTTGTGACTTTCAAAAATTTCAAAATAATGGTGGAGAAAGAGTGTGGTCTATCAATGTGCAGCTTAAGAACAGATAAAGGAGGAGAATTCAACTCCAAAGAATTTTCAGAATTTTGCAAAACACAAGGCATAAGAAGACAGCTTACTACGGCGTATACGCCTCAGCAAAACGGAGTTGCGGAGCGTAAAAACCGTACAATCCTCAATATGGTGAGATGCTTGCTTGAAGAAAAACAAATTCCCAAAATGCTTTGGCCAGATGCTGCGAAGTGGACATGTCACATTCTCAATCGGAGTCCCACTGCCTTTGTGAAAAATAAAACTCCAGAAGAATGTTGGAGCGATTTGAAACCTAACATTGAATATTTCAGGGTCTTTGGCTGCATTGGAAATGTTCATGTACCTGATGCAAAGAGATTGAAGTTAGATGCAAAAAGTCAGAAATTAGTCCTAATCGGCTACAGTGTGGAGTCCAAAGGATATAAGCTGATTAATCCTTTCACAAAGAAAGTAACCATCAGCAGAGATGTCATCTTTGAAGAAGATGAAAGATGGGATTGGGCAAAAACAAAAGAGGAGACTACTGATGTACTTGATTGGGGAGAAGAATATGAAGAAGTCCACAATCAAGGAGATGAAAGTGAAGAAGAAGCAGATTTAGATGAAGAAAATACAGCAGATGTAGATGAAGACATCACCTTCAATGACGCAGAAAATTCAAGCTCCAACAGTGATGTTCCAAATTCAGCAAGTTCCAGCTCTAACTCACTGGATTCCAGCCCCAACAATACCTCTAATTCATCTTTCTCAATCAGAGAACGAAGAGCTCCTGCCTACTTAGAAGATTACACAAGTGGAGAAGGATTCTCTAAAGATGAGGTACAAAACTTTGCTCTATGTATATCTGCTGATCCCATTTTCTATGAACAAGCAGCAAAATTAAAGAAATGGAGGGATGCAATGGATCTTGAAATCGAAGCAATAAAGAAAAATCAAACTTGGGAACTTGTAAAGGCTCCTTTGGAAGTGAAGGTGATAGGTGTCAAGTGGGTGTATCGAACCAAGCTGAACGAAAATGGAAAGATTGACAAATGTAAAGCACGCCTCGTGGTAAAAGGGTATGCTCAAGAAAAGGGAATTGACTACAATGAGGTCTTTGCACCAGTAGCACGATGGGATACTATTCGCATGGTAATTGCAGTAGCAGCGAAAAATGGTTGGAAGCTGTTTCAACTAGACATTAAAAGCACATTTCTACACGGAGAAATCAAAGAAGACGTCTACGTCGCTCAGCCATAAGGCTATGAAGTTAAGGGAGAGGAGAACAAAGTATACAAACTAAACAAAGCTCTTTATGGCTTAAAGCAAGCTCCAAGGGCATGGTTTAGTAGAATTGAAGGATACTTCGTCAAAGAAGGGTTCGAAAGAAGCTGCTGTGATCCTACCTTGTTTGTAAAACAGGAGAACAACAAGATTCTAATTATAAGTCTCTATGTTGATGATCTTGTTTTTACAGGCAATGATTTGATTATGATACAAAATTTCAAAAACTCTATGAAGAATGAGTTCGAGATGACTGATCTAGGAGAAATGAAGTATTTCTTGGGAGTGGAAGTTCATCAAGGAGTAAATGGCATTTTCATCAGCCAGAAGAAATATGCCAGTGAAATGCTTGAAAAATTCGGGATGAAAGGGTGCAATAGAGCCAGAAATCCAATTGTTCCAGGAAACAAACTATCAAAGGAGGAGGAAGGCACTCAAGTAAATGGAACCTTGTTCAAGCAGATTGTTGGAAGCTTGCTATATATGACTGTCATAAGACCAGATTTGATGTACAGTGTATGTCTCATAAGCAGATTTATGTCAAAACCAATGGAGATACATATGTTAGCAGCTAAGAGAATCTTGAGATATATTCAAAGTACTGCTGATTTTGGCATTGTTTACAAATGAGGTTGCACAACTGAGTTAATGGCATATACGGACAGTGATTATGCTGGTGATATAGATGATCGAAAGAGTACATCAGGATATGCTTTCGTATTAAGTGGAGGAGCTGTAGCTTGGGCGTCCAAGAAGCAACCTGTAGTGAGTCTGTCAACTATAGAGGCAGAATATATAGCTGATGCCTCATGTGCGTGTCAATGTGTCTGGATGCAGAGAATTCTGAAACAAATTGAAGGTACAAAAATTGACTATGTGAAGGTTCTCTGTGACAATTCTTCTACTATTAAACTTGCAAAGAATCCGATACTTCATGGGAGAAGCAAACATATTGATGTACGATTTCATTTTTTAAGAAATCTTGTAAATGATGGGTCAATTAAAATGGAATATTGTGGCACGAATGAGCAAGTTACAGATATCATGACAAAACCGTTAAAGCTTAATGAATTTGAGAAGCTTAGAGAAGCACTTGGTGTTCGAAGCAGCTTGGGTATAAACTAACTTGCTGTAAGCAAGTTTAGTTTAGGGGAGAGTTTTGTTAAGTAACGTGTCTTCTTGTTTGAAGTAGTCTTTGCTGTTAACAATAAGTGTTAAGTAACGTGTCTTCTTGTTTGAAGTAGTCTTTGCTGTTAACAATAAGTTCCTAGAAACTAGGAATAAGTTAGAGTTTGATTTGGTCTTTGCTGTAATCACGTTTCCTGTATATGTGGGATACCTTAGTTTCTGTTTTTGGATTTCTGTTCACTGTAAAGCTATTTGAAGCTTCCTCGGTTTACATTCTAAATAACAAATACTTTTTGCATTGCGTTGCAATTTGTCTATTGTGTTCAATATTTTCATTCTTATAACCAGAAGGTTAGGTCATATTTTTAAATACTTATTCCATTAATGATTTTCTTTGTTTGTCGAACCAGGGATACAAATGGAAAATAAGACTTTGATAACCAACAAAAAGCTGATAAAGGAAGAACAAAGAAGGTTGTTGAAAGATCAATGTCAAATTTTCAATCCGAAAATCCTTCATTCGTGATTATAATGCAGCCATCTTATGGGTCATTGCTTTAAAATTTGACTAAGTAAATTTTGACATAGGCCCTGAAACTGCTGATATCATCCACTGTGTTTCTGTAACTGTCGGTCATGACTAAAAGGAGGACTAAAAGAAGTGCAAGTCATGTGAAGCTGCTAAACGTTCTTACTCTACATTAGTTGTTTGTCAGCAGAAATACTTCGGTTTCTTGCTGAACTTGCTGCTGCACTTTATGACTTCTCAGCTGATAGGTGCAATCCGCAAAGCTTGGGGATGGCAGATATGGCGTTGTCTATAAATGATGGTTATGGTTATGGGACCTAAGTGAAGTGGCAATCAAGAGGAAATACATAGGTCAACATAAGAACATTAATGAAGATAGTGCATATGAATTTGAACTGGTATACTTGTTAAGGCTTCAACACAAACATTTGTTGGAGAAGGAACTGAAAGGCTTTTATTTTTTCGAATACATGCCAAATGAAACAAATCTATGTGTTTTCAGTTCCAATTTTACAAACTACACCTTAAAATGAAAAAACCTTGTTTTGAATTTTCATAATACCTTTAAGTTACATTTTTTAAGGTAGATATATTCAAATAGATGATGCAAGAAAACCTTGATAACCATTGAAAATGGTATTCCCCATATTTTGGTTCAGATTGGCGAAAGAAAAGCTGTCCTAGTGGATAAGATTGCACAATGCCCAAGGGATCAACCATAACTAGAGGAGAAAACACCTCATTTCTTATATTTAATCAGACCATATAAATGATTTTATCTTCTCTTTCGGTTACTGATAAGCTATATATATATAGCATTTATCGTGGTGACGCTCTTAGCCTGTTGGTTGAGAGCTTACCTATGATCCTAGAGGTCATGGATTCGAATCACATGGGTGGGGTGAGTTGAGGCTTTTCCTTTGTTTTTAATGTATTCCATAAAGTATTTCTGTAATTTTGGTGATGTAAAGACATATGGCAAGCTACATACATTAACCATATTATTGACCAATATAATGTGTCTTTACATATGAAAAACCCTACTCATTTTTATGGTATAACTATTAACATGAACATGAATTGAATTGTAATAATTATAATAAAGGAAATGAAATTGAAAATTCAAACCACAAAATCGGAGCCATAATCGACTATCTCGGCGAGGCGTTGAATTGATGTTGGCTTGGAATTTACAAACACCACGATCTGTTGGCAAGGAAATGGGCTGACTTCGTTTGTGGTTTTCTGATTCGAGCGGATTGAACGTCGCACAAGTAATTAAAGTCAAGCAAAAATTTGGACTAAAGTTTGAACGACTCAGTATGAGAGCTTTTGGACATGGAATTTAGCAAAACAAAAGGCTAAAGTCAATTTCGAAAAATCAAGAATTAGTTTACGTAAAAATTAGAGAAATAAACGAACACTAGATGCTCGGGAACATGGAAATGAAAAAGGGGAAGATTGTATAAAATCTGAAACAGAAAAATTACATGATTTACGGTCAGAAGAATGACTTGTAAAATGGACTTCTGGATACAAAATCATCCAAAACAAATGGCTCACATGAAATTTAGAACCCCAATAACAAATGTTTATAAGAAGTAGAAAGCAAAGATGAACCGAATGTGAAAAAGCTGGATAGATTGTGTAAAAGAATTTGCAGTTCGTAAAATTGTTTTGGGTCAGAACCAGCAAAGCTCAATACAAGGTGCATTGCCTGATCAAGTAAACCCCCCATTATAAAAGCCTGACAAAACCTAGTCAATTTGTGCAGCTTCAGGATACACAAAGGTGGATTTTGGAGGCACCTCATGGCATGTCAAGGTCCATGCAACCAAATCCATTATCAGAGACGCCTTAAACTACACGCACCTCACTTCCTCAATCAAACATTATTCAACAGCATATGGTAAAGAGTACCAGCCAGACTAATGGCAGGTTCTCTCATAGGCCCCAGCAGCCATTATGAGATTGTCAGAAATGATTGTCAGAAATACCTGCACATATGAGATATGCAACTTAAATTCAAATCCACCATTATGTTGCGTCATTGCTCAAATAATTGTTGAAAAATTTTCATTATCGAACCAAGTTTGACCAAATCAACCCAAAATTGCTAACCCTACCAACTGCTTGGTTATTTTTGTTCAAAAAATACCACAGGTACCATATCTTAAAAACATGAAACTACATTGGATTTTTTTGAACTTATCTCTAATAAAAAATTCATCAATTTTTTTGAACTTTCCCAAACATACCCCAATCTTTCATCTTCCCTTCCCATTTCATCTTCCTTACGGTTTCTCTTCCCCTTCCCATTCTAAGACCTTTGATTTTTCTCTCTTCCTTTATATTGCGAAATCTGTATACCAATTTCATCATCACCATGTCTTTCTCTTCTTACTTCCTCTTAGATTCCTAATCTTCCTATTTCTAGAAAATTAAGTCATGGTTCTTCATCTTCATGTCTTTTCTCGTCTCTCGGTTTTTTTCTTCTTGTGTGGATCGAAGAAATCATTATTCCATGTTATTTTGATTGTTTTCTGCATTTATCATATGGTTATTGACCATGTTAATAGTAAAAGATGGGAAAAAATGTAAGTATCTATTGTTTTCTCTTTATTTTTTTTCCACAAAATCACTTCGCAAAATTGGCTTTTGTGAAGGTCTGGCGAGGAAAAGAGGCTAAAACATATGATTTTACTTCGCGAAAACAAATTAGGTGAAGTCTGTGAAGAGAAGCGTTCATGATTTTTACCTTCACAGACTTCGCATATTCTGCTTTGGCGAAGTAAATCATCCCTTTTTCTGTTATATTTCTCTTTGCAAACTTCGTTCGTTAAGCCAAACTGTTCTTTTTCTTGCTAACACAACTTAATTTTTGTGAAGGTGAATGAATACAGAAGGCGGTGTACTGGGATATAGAGAGGGATGAGGTTCTAGGATGTTGGGAGAAATGTCCATCAAGATTTGTCACATTGACTTTGAAATGACCTTGTTGTAAATTTTGATAATGTTATGATTTTAATGTTGTTATTATTATAATTTTGTTGTAAATTTTGATAATGTTATGATTTTAATGTTAGAATTATTGTTGCAGCCTTATTGTTATGTTTGTTTTTGTTATATACCACTTTGCATATTTAGCAATATGTGAAGTATGCGAAGATAATACTGCTTAAAAACACATTTTTTACTTCGTATATTGGAAATCTGCGAAAAGGAAAGTTTTTCTACGAATTCGTATTGTCTTTGCATGCTTTGCATATTGCGAAATATGCGAAGTCAGACGAAAGGGAGAAATAAGAAAGACTAAAAACTTTGTATATATGAACATTTATTTTTAGAACAATCTGAATTTTTAATTTTTTTTATTGTAGTTATATTATTATTCATTAAAAAACCAAATAATTCTAAAGGAAACCAGATTCCAATTCTAGATTGAACCAAACATAATAAGTAAAAGGCCTAATAGACAAATAACCCCCGAACTTGTCCAAATATTGCAACTGCCCCCTCCAATTTTTAATTGTAACAACTTACCCCTCAAACTTATCCAATTGTAAAACATAACCCCTCAAACTTTTCCAATTGTAAAACATAGTCCCAAATTGCTGACATGGACTGCAATTGAAAAAGCACGTGAAATACAAAAGCCGCAACGGGGTGTGATAATCACATCTTTGGCGTGATACGAAACCGGAGAAATATTTTTACGGTTGCTTCAAGTACGGGGTAAAATAATTTCCAATTTGGGGTTATGTTTTACAATTGGACAAGTTTAAGGGGGTAAGTTATTACAATTGAAAGTTGGAGGAGAGAGTTGTAATATTTGGACAAGTTCAGGGGGTTATGTTAGTATTAGGCCTAAGTAAAAAGTCATTTTGATTACGATTCGACCATATTCATATTCTGATTCCGAAGTTTCAACCAAACAACCTCTAAGGTTTTTCACTCCCTTTCTCATCTCTTACTAATTTGAATCTCTCTTCTCCTTATAAAATTCTATTTTACACTCTATTTTATGTTTAATTTTTATTTTGGTCCATATATTTATTTATTTTTACATTTCTAATTTTTAGGTTAATTTCACTTTTGATCTTTATTCTTATATATTTTTTAATTTTTTTCTCAAAAAATATTTTTGACAAAATTTTACTTTTTGATACTTGTTCTGACCCTTATATTTATTTCCTTATATTTTTAATTCTTAGACTAATTTCACTTTTCATCGTTGTACTTATTTGTTTTAACTTTTTTACCTTAAAATCTTTTTTGACAAATATTTGTTTCTCGTATTATTCAGTTTTAATTATTCTAAAATAATTATTTTCTTTTTAAAATAGAATATTTATGCATTTTAAAATAATTTTAGTTTCCTCTTTGTCTCATTGTCTTTTTGTTTTAATAGTTGAAGTAATTGATTTTCATTCTTATAATTACTTGTGATTAATTTATTAATATAAACACATATGTATGTATAGAAATTATTGTTAAAAGTAAAATTCTGGTTTATTGCTTCATTTTTTTATATCGTATTCCTTTTGGAACTCAAACAAACAGACAAGGGAATTTAGAGTAATTCGATTCCTTTCTCCTTATTTCCATTTCGTTACCTTTATGCGAACCAATCGCCCCTAGTTATGTTTTATAAAGTCAATTGGCAAATTTAAATAGATTGAGGGGTAACAATAATTTTTGGGACATGTATTAAGATTAAATTAATTGTGGAAAAAGCTGAACCCAAGAAGGACTTCTAGATTGTTTAGTTGAGCAATGGGCTTGCTTGAAATGTCTAAAGATTCAGACTTAATTTCTGCGCGAACCAATCCCCCATGAGCATTTTTTAAGATCAAATACATGAATATCATAATTAAGTACAAAATCACACTTAAGTGATATGATACATATTGCAAGCCGTCAGTAAAAGTTTTAATCGTAAACCTACAAAAATGTTATTCTCTAGCTAAACTAGAAGGAGTGAGGTATAAACCTTGAATTCTCAAACAGAAATAAGTTTGATTGATAAAAGTTGTGTATCCTTACAAAAATGTGGAGGTTTAAATACTTCCCCTAAAGATAACGAAATGACAATGAATACCCCTACTAGGGTTACAATAAAGAAGTAAACCAAAGGATAAAATGGGTAATGCACAGAGACAAATAGTACAAAAGGTACAGTTTGTTGGCTAGTTTCCTTCACAAGGAAGGAAAAATTTAACCCTTGTTCAGAAAGTAATCTCTAGGATCCGCCATCAAGGACACACCCGTGTTGTTTGCCTTGCCCACCTCAAAAGATGTTCCACCAGGATACTTGGTAGAACGAGATCCGCCAGATTCGATGTCCGCATCATGATATCATAAAACTTAATTATTAATATTTCATTATTCTCTATGTATTATGATTTTACACCATACTTTAAAATTTTTAGACTTCAATTTATAAATCATAACCCCGAAAAAATATATTCTTAGACTTCTAAATTATAAATTCTAATCCTTAAACTTTATTAAAAATACTAATTTTACTAGTTTGACATAATCTAAAATTGGCCAATTCAAATAAGCTAGAGGGTATATATTTATTTTTGGGATATGTATTAAGCTTAAATTAGTTGCGGAAAAAAGTAAACCCAAAAAGGGCTTCTAGATTGTTTAGTTAAGCAATGGGCTTGCTTGAAATGCCTAAAGATCCAGCCTCAATAGTGATCTTCTTCCCTTGTGTTTTCTAGGGTTACTTTTTTCAAGCATATAATAAGCAGATGAGTTGTGATTAGAAAGAGAGAGGCTTGAGTCAGATATCACCGATCAAAACTCATTTGGATTCAGAATTTCCAACAAAGGTGAAGAAGAGGAAAATGCCGCCACTCTCTCTACTTGAAGACTAAGGCTTTAGTATGTCTAATTGATTTTTCATTTACCTGTTTGCTTTCCCTTCCTTTTTAATTTGGGTATTCCATGTTGAGGGATCTTCCAGTTTTTACACTTGAAATGAACCCATATTTTCAGGTTTTGTTTTTTTGTCTGTTTAATTTTGATTTGCATATATTGATTGTATCAGAAAAAGAAACCGTGATTTCTACATACTTTCTTCAAACCAGAAAACTGTATTTCGGAAAAGAGTATTGAATTGTGCAAAACTTCTTTGACAATAACAACTTACACATGAGAATGGGTGCAGGAAGAATAACGATGAAGAAACAGAAGTCAACATCTTCCCAAGTAAACAAGGATATTCCTAGTGACTGCAGAATGTGGCCGGCGAAAACGATTACTATTATCAGGAGGTTGCAAGTGAGTACTTGGTTTTATTTTGTTTTGAACAATTGGCTTTATTGGATGGTTCATTGTGTTTTTTTGATAAGTTTACAACCCTAAATTTATATTATATACTAGCATTTTTTAATTTATACATATTAGTATATAAAAAAATTTATTATTTATTTCTTAATAATTTGGTTCATTTTCTTTATTATTTAACATAATATCTTTTGACCTAAGATGATGTTTTAGCCTCTTAAACTTGGGTTAAGTGGTCCATATTTGAATTTGTTCAAATCCCCTCTGAATGTGTTTAAAGGACCCGTAATATATTCAACCTTGTTGTTTTATAAATTTTAAAAAGCAAAGAAGCTAACAACTAATTAAAAAATGGAACTGCTGCCTTGTTATGTATATAGGGCATTCCGTTTTCATGCCTGATAATCCATTTTTAAATGTCGTCTTGCGACCTTCTGATGTATATAGGGGACTTGTGAGGCCTTAAACTGGATGATTTAAAGTTCTCAATAGATTCCTGGTCTTTTCTTGCAGCACATCCACAATAGCTTTGCTCACAAGCATTTGATGACATTCTCATAATTCATCACACTTGAAGTTTGTGAAAGAAAACACTAGTCTGTCACTTTGTTTGTGGGAATTGGAGAGCTAAATTGTGCAAGGGATGGACAGAATTTGTATGATGAAACAAATTGGAGGAAGAAGATCCTTTTGTCTTTTTTGTGGGGTCTGCTGCAGCAACCATTATGCAACTTCAATTGTTGGCTTTCACTGTGGATATTGAAATTCTGTTTCTTAACTCTGTCTCAGTTGTTGTCAATAAATTTGTGCAGGAAGCTTGCAAAGTCATGCTGCAATGGATTTTGAAAATACAAACTCAGGCGATGATTACATGCCTGGGGGAGTCATTGTTTCGATTGGGATTGAGATTGAGATCAATGTTATATTCACATCATTCTCATTGAGATCTTCTTCGTCTTCATCATGTGTTTGCAATGCCTCTGCATAGGTTCTAGTCTTACAACTCTGATATCAAATAATCTGGGTAAAACATCTCCAAGGTTCATGGACTAGGTAAGGAAATTTGTTAAGAATGCTCACTATATTTCCAAGCCAAGCAATGAGTGAGTCCCCTTGCTGTCTTGCAAAATCAGTTTCGGAATCCTGAACGCTTTTCGGGTTAGTCACTCCATGTTCTGCTGTCCCAGGAAGTTTGCCTTGAACTACAGCAAGGATTGTTTCTGCATTCTGAGACAAATTCTGAAACGCCGCCAGTTCTTCTTCTCCTAATTGTCCCATTATCTTCTTTTTTTGTGCGCCAACGATCTTTTTGGGGCTCTTTTGAGGTTCATCTTCAGCATTGGTACAAGGAGGAACTTGAATTGAAATAGTTAGCTCTTCTAGAGTTTGAGTCCATGAATGATTCTCCATGTCTAGACCATTTCCTTCATTTGGGTCTTTTTTTCTCCTTCTCCGCTGAGGACTTTGGGGACAGAAGCTTCTGGGTTTGGCTTTCTTTGTAGCTGGAATTGAGATGATTAAATTGCTGAAACTGATATAGGTTTTATGCAGAGAGATTTTGGGATTGCTGAAACTGCTGTATGGGACATGTAATTCACATTATGGAAATGATGGCAACTGTGGAACCACTGCTGTTTGTGATGCGACCTGCCTGCAGATAATCATTTGTAACTAATTTGTCACTTATATAAAGTTTAATTTGAAGCACTATATCTAACATATTTCAGGTTGTGACATGGATGGTGCAAATTACATGTATATATGTATCCAGGCATGCACTTGTCCATGTATATGTACATGTATACATTAGAGCTTCTCAAATAGTTTATACTAAACTTAAAGCTATTCTCAAACCTTTAGTTGAAGAATTGCAAATAATAAGAGTAATTCTTTTGACAAGTGCATTTCTACATTCATTGAACAGAATATAAAGTTCAAAACATGTTAACTATTATATTATTGCTCAATTTGGTATTATAAGAATATATTCACCATTTTGTATGTAACTATTGTTTGTATATTAATTCCCATGAATTCTAAAGATCATGGAACACATATGCATGTAACAAATCAAATACCTAAGAATAACAACAGAAATTATTGAATCATTTTTCTCAACTATTAAAGTATACAAGTCATTAGCATTTGAATATAGCAATTGATCATGCAACTTGAGAACACAATGAACCAAAATAAAAACATCATATTTTTCAGTTTAAATAATGCAGATTTAACAAGTAAAAGAAACATGTTAACAATAATAAGAGATTTATCATTCTAAACCTCAAGTAACATGGGAGTTTATTCGCCGACAACGTTCTGCAATCATTGCTTGAATATCATTTTTTTTCTTGTGAGTTGCATGAGTGTCTGGATCATCGATTGAAGCACTCACATCTAGACATGGATTTTCTTCCAATTTCATTACCGTTGTTTTTCCTGTAGAAAATTAAAATTATCATATGAATTAATAAAGTTAAAATTAACCTTCTTTTCAATTAAAATCAGCATTTGAATAAAAATTAGCACATCTACAGTTTTTTGGGATAGGTAGATCTATTCAAATATCTTTTAATTTATTTAAACTTTGCAAGCTGATAAGACTATATTCTAGATTTTTACACATTTATTCAGGTTTGTTATATATATATATATATATATATATATATATATTGAAAGACCTTGTAAAAATATATTCAGGATCTATTCAGATTTCCCAAATGGGTTTCAAAAAAAACAAATATATGAACTGCACAATGGCTTACCTTCCTTGCTCGCCTCAGCAGCCATGGTTATATATCTCTCTCTCTCTACGGAATAGGTCAATGAAAGCTGTGAAGGCTCTGCCTCTCCATTATATCTATTCCGAGCTAATTCCAAATAGTCTTTTTTTGTTGATGTGAGATCTGATCAAATATAATACTCAAAGTTAGATCTATCTAAATCTAACATATCAATCATCTTTGATAATAAATTTCTTTATTCTGTTTATTAAAATTACTTAAAAATAAAAGAAATTGTGAATGAGAGACAAAGATGAATAGAAGAGACTGACCTGATCTTCTTTCTGGAAAAAAAAAATTGAAAGACACTGAATGAGAAGACAGCGAATTAAAAGAGCATCAATTAGGGTTTTATTGAATTAGTTAACAGAGAAAAATGCAAAGGCCAAAACCCAATATTCTATTTGGCCTTATATAAAGAGAACCCAAACTATTTCTTTTTGTCCTTTAAAAAACATAATAAAAAAAAATTAAGGGAGCTATAATTCTTCCAAAAAAAATTGAGCTCAAAGTAATATTAGGGATAATGTGCAAAAATACTAGTAACGTTTATATTCAGAAATAATTTTACCACTAACATTCAAATGGTGAAATTTTAGTACCTATCATTGGCAGCCAGGAGCAATTGATCAATTTCAGAAATAATTCATTAAACTTCCTTGTCGCCATTAAACTTGCCATCTACACTTTACATTTTAATCTCCAATTCAATTATTAAATCACAGAAAATGTCACGTTTTTAAACGAACTCATATGCAATGGGTGTAAAATATGTGTTATATAATAATATGTAAAATCAACTAAACTTGCCAACGTTAGGGGTAAAATTGATCTTCGCAACACCAGAGGTAAAATTGCACCATATTGGATATTAAAGGTAAAATTGCTTCTGCCCGTAAAAGATAAGGGTATTTTTACACCTTATCCGTTAATATTATGAAAACACAATTATTTAACATTTAAAGTTATATATATGAAATTCCGAGTACATAAGTCTTAAATTGATCAGACTCATACTTTATAACACACACAATCTTATTAAATAAAAGTATCGGTATTTTTGAAAAAAAATCACAAAGAGATGTTTTGGGTACATTCACAATAATAATAAAAAGATAATAATAATAATAATAACTCAATATGACAAAAAGTACAAAGTTTGTAGGCGAAAAAATAGAAAATTCTTACAAATCCCCACAAAGTACAACTAAAAATAAATATATGAATTAGGAAGTGAAGATTATGGCAAGCAAACAAGCGTAAATAGATACTAGATGCTTCTTGACAGTGAACCAAGAATATCCAAATAATGAAATGAACTTTTGTTTCTCTTACAAATCTAATAAGTTGTTTACACTTAAATTCTATATACTTTAATACTCAGAAACAAATGATGTAATAATTAAAATACAGAATAGAAAATTATGGATTCACCATAATTTGATGTCTTTCCCTTTGAGAATCTGATGCAGCGGAATAAACAGACTTTCGTCTTAAACGAATGTTCGCGCACGAACAATGCCTAAAACCGTCAACTATCGTTGAATCGCGCACGACTAACGAAAATTGGAAAAAGAGAATAAACTCTGAAATTTTATTAATCGAAAACTGATTACATAATGGGGACGTCGCGCCTTTATATAGGCTGAAAAATAAAACCTAATTCGAAACCTAAAAGGAAAAGTAACAAAAAACATGGAAATAATTGAAAATGCGACAAAAACACAAAACTGCCGTTTTGAGGCCCAAAACGACCTCAGATGGCTAAAAAAAACACGTCCACCATGGGTCTATAGACCGATGGGTTTTATTCAATGGGCCAAATCCAATCAGATTAGGGTCCAAAATTGCTAAATTCCAACAAACCCCGTTTTAACTTCAAAATATCAGTTTTGCCATCAGATTAGTTTTCTCCAAATAGTTCAAGGCTCGCTCCACTTCATCATTCTCCCCTGGGTGAACAGAATTCGCCCTCGAATTTTCATCATCAGAAGAATCAGCAGAGAAAGGAATCAGGTGCTTCACATTAAAAACATCTGCAGTGCGAATGTGACTAGGCAACTTCAACCGGTAAGCATTTGGGTTGATTTTCTCCACAATCTCCACGGGCCCTATCTTTTTGGCAGACAGTTTGTTATAATCTCCCACGGAGTACCTTTCTTTAGTCAAAACAGCCCAAACAAAATCCCCAACTTCGAACTCCACATGGCGACGCTTCTTATCCGCATATGTCTTGTAATTGCTTGCTGCCTTTACAAGATTATCATGAACTTGCTGATGCACCTCCACCAAGCTCTTCACAAAGGTTTCTGCCTTCCCATGCACGTGCGTCTTATCTGGCAATGACACCAAATCAAGTGAGCCTCTAGGAACAACAGAATAAACCACAGCAAAAGGACTGAATCCCGTACTGCGGTTAACAGCATGGTTGTGCGCAAACTTAGCTTTGCTCAACAATACATCCCACGTTTTAGCCTTGTCACCAATCAAACAACGCAACAAGTTGCCTAAGGATCGATTCACAACTGCAGTTTGCCCATCAGTTTGAGGATGGTAGGCACTACTAAAATTCAATTGCGTATTGACCATTTTCCACAAACTACGCCAGAAATGACTAACAAATCGAGTGTCTCGGTCAGACACAATGGTTGCTGGTAGGCCGTGCAGCTTATAAACCTCTCGGAAGAACAATTGGGCTACTTGAACAGCATCAGTTGTCTTTTTACAAAGAATAAAATGTACCATCTTTGAAAAACGATCCACCACGACAAAAATTGAATCATTACCTCGCTGTGTACGTGGCAACCCCAACACAAAGTCCATGCTGATGTCTACCACGGCTGTGTAGGAACAGGAAGTGGACGATACAATCCTGCATTAGTAGCTGTCCCCTTCGAAACTTGACAAATGCGACACCGTTGTTCCAGTTTCTCCACTTCTTTTCTGATAGAAGGCCAGAAGTAATTGGCTTGAACTAACTGCAAGGTACGATCCCGGCCCACATGACCTTCTCCGTGCAGCTGTTCAATAATTTTCAACCGCTAACTACAATCAGGCACACACAACTGGTTGCCCTTGAATAGAAAACCATCCTGAAGGTGGTAACCTGTACGCTCTCCAGCTCATATTTTTGTCAACACGCCAGCAAAATATGGGTCAGTTTTATATAATTCAGCGAAAGAGTCGAATCCAAATACCTCAACCGACAGTTTCATATCCGCCACCTTGTTTGTCACTCCAGATTTATGTTTTAAAACAAAGGTGAACTATTGCAGATACGCCACCCATCTCGCATGTCTGGCCGAGATTTTGTCTTGACTATGCAAATGCTTTAACGCTTCATGGTCAGTGAACAATACAAACTCCCGCTGGAATAAATAATGCCTCCAATGCTTAATGGCATGCACAACTGCGTAAAACTCAACATCATAAGTATTGTACCGCAGTTTAGCACTTGACAGCTTTTCACTGAAATACGCCACTGGCCTATTATTCTGGCTGAGTACAGCCCTAATTCCCATTTTAGAAGCATCCGAATGAAGCTCAAAAGCTGACTCCGCTTCCGTGGTCCATACAAACTTCCCGTTCTGCTTCATACAATCAGTAATAGAAGCCATAATACTACTAAAATGAGGTATGAAACACCGATAAAATGACGCCAGCCCATGAAAACTCTGAACTTCCGTAATAGTACTGGGCCTGGGCCAGTGCATCACAGCCTCAATTTTGGACTCATCCACCTGCAAACCCACATCTGAAATGACATAACCAAGAAACAGCACCTTGGTTGACATGAAAACACACTTTTTGACAGCAGCAATAAACTTTTCCCTCCTCAAAACAGTGAGAACCTCCCTCAAAATAGCCAAATGCTCAGGCGGGTTATTACTGTAAATTAGAATGTCATCAAAATAAACAACGACACTAGTACCAATAAAAGGTCGCCAAACCTGGTTCATAACTCGCATGAAAGTGCTAGGTGCATTTGACAACCCGAACGGCATCACTAGCCACTCATACAGTCCTTCGCGTGTTTTAAAAGTTGTTTTCCACTCATCTCCCTCCCGAATGCGAATCTGATGGTATCCGCTCTTCAAGTCCAGCTTTGTGAATACAGTAGCTCCACTCAACTGATCCAACAGGTCATCTAAGCGAGGGATAGGAAATCGATACCTGATCGTGATTTTATTGATAGCTCTACTATCCATGCACATTCTCCAAGTGCCATCCTTCTTTGGAATCAACAGGGCTGGTACTGCACAAGGGCTTAAGCTCTCTCTAATGTACCCCTTTGCTAGCAACTCTTCTACCTGCCTTCTCAACTCTTCATGCTCCCCTGGACTCATTCTATAATGTGGACGGTTGGGTAACGCGGCCCCTGGCTCAAGATCAATCTAGTGTTGAATTTCCTGCATGGGTGGTAAACCATTGGGCAATTCTTCTGGGAACAGATCATGAAATTCTGACAGCAACGGCTTAACCTCCTCTGGAACGACCCCCCTCCTGATCTCCACGTTTACCCATCAACAAATACACCACATCAGTATCCTGAAGCTCTTCCTCCAATTGTACCCGATTCACCAATAAGATGCTGCCGGTGGGCGCTGCTTTGCTGACTTCCTCTTTCCTAGGGACCAATACAATTTTAGCACCATTGAAAACAAAACTGTAAGTATTGGCCCTACCATTATGGAACGCGATCCTGTCAAACTGCCACGGTCGTCCCAAAAGGAGATGACACGCATCCATAGGTACCACGTCACACCACACCTCATCTTTATATCTAGTTCCCACAGAAAAAGGTACCAAGACTCGTTTGGTTACCGTCAACTCACCTCCCTGCTTCAACCAGGCCAATTTGTATGGTGCCGGATGTTTTTCGGGTACCAGCTCTAACTTCTGCACTGCCTCTGTTGAGATGATATTTTCACAACTTCCTGAATCAATAATAAACTTACACACCTCCCCCTTAATAGTGCAAGTGGACTGAAATATGTTATTTCGTAGCCACCATTCCTCCACAGCTCGGGGCGTGAGACACGATCGTCTTACAACCAATGACGTCCCAACATCTCCTATCACAATCTCCTCATCTATAGGCTCCTCATCATCAAACACAGGTTCTCCATCTAAATCCCGATAATAGACAGTCTCCTCTCCTTCTCCCATATCAGCAAACATCGCTTTCTTTCCTCCCTTTCTACAGTCAGCTTGTCTATGGCCAACCTCACCGCATGAGAAACACTTCATAGAACTACTGCTTGGGCCAGTTCGTCTATTAGCAACAGGTGCTGCTGCTGTTGTAGGGGTAGAAGTTTTCACAAATTCCCGAGTTCCTCCTACAGACTGCCCGAACCCGCTAGACTGCCCGAACCCGCTAACACGTCTCTTCTCCAGTTGGACTGCCCTTTGATGCGCTGTAGAAACCGACATGGAATCAAACATATTGACGGTTTCCCTAATCTGTTCTCGCAAACCACCAATATACCTAGCCACCAATTGATCTTCTGTCTCATGTACCTCGTTCCGAGCAATGAACTGGTAAAATTCGATCGTATATTCATCAACTGAATGACTCCCTTACCGTAGATTCTGCAATCTCTGGTACATAATACGCTGGTAATTGTATGGCAGGAACGTCGCCTGCATCTGCTTCTTCATCTTCTCCCAGCTTGCAATTTTCGACTTGCCCAGTCGAACCCTAGTTTGCTTCAACTGCTGCCACCATGCCATCGCCCTATCTCTGAGCCGAGTAGCGACTAAAGGCACCTTTTTATTTTCAGGAACACCCTTAAATTCTAGGATCTCTTCCATAGTGGTCAACCAATCAAGGAACTCTTCTGGTTGAAGGGAACCCCGAAACTCAAGAATCTCTGTTCTCATTCCAGCCTCCCAACGCCTATCATCTCCCACAATACGTGGTGGACGAGGCCTCCGGACTTCTTCATAATACTCCTCATCAGTCCCTTCTTCATCAAAATCAGCAGCAAACAGATTCCTTTGCTGATGAAGATACTACGGATTAGGGTTTCGTTGTCCCTGATTTGCGAACATGTCACCCAACCTCCGTGTCAGTTGATCCACGATGTCATCGAATCGCTGTTCGAATCGTTGCCCCATCGCTTGCTCAACCCGATGTCCAATCCTTTGTTCCAGCTCTTGTTGATCCTCTCGCGCGTTAATCTCATCCACTCCTCTTCTCTTGGGCGGCATGACTATAAAGGTTTAGGCTCTGATACCAATTGATGCAGCGGAATAAACAGACTTTCGTCTTAAACGAATGTTCACGCACGAACAATGCTAAAACCGTCAACTATCGTTGAATCGCGCACGACTAACGAAAATTGGAAAAAGAGAATAAACTCTGAAATTTTATTAATCGAAAACTGATTACATAATGGGGACGTCGCGCCTTTATATAGGCTGACAAATAAAACCTAATTCGAAACCTAAAAGGAAAAGTAACAAAAACACGGAAATAATTGAAAATGCGACAAAAACACAAAACTGCCGTTTTGAGGCCCAAAACGACCTCAGATGGCTAAAAAAAAACACGTCCACCATAGGCCTATAGACCAATGGGTTTTATTCAATGGGCCGAATCCAATCAGATTAGAGTCCGAAATTGCTAAATTCCAACAAACCCCGTTTTAACTTCAAAATATCAGTTTTGCCACCGGATCAGTTTTCTCCAAATAGTTCAAGGCTCGCTCCACTTCATCAGAATCGCATATTCATGAACTGGATGAAGATCATTAATCAATATGTATAAGAAAACGGACATTTAAAAATTGGATATTGAGCAGTGGTTGGTAAAATGGTAAAAGAATCGAGCACATATGTTGTTACTGCAATTGGCTTCTTATGCACTTGCTTAATTGGTGACTTTATTTACATAAATAGTTGAAACTACAAATAAGATATTATATCACTTAAATGTTTTGGTTTTCTATAAAGAACCGTTAAAAACACAGGCAGGAGGAGAACAAGATAATTCTTGGGATGGGATGGTTGCTGAATAGAAAATTAAGAGTTGATTTACAAATTCAATATACAAAGAAACGGATTTTCCCAATGTTATCAGAACCGGACCGGACATCAACCCGGATTTATAAATGGATCACGGGTCACTTGATCGGATCAGATGGCTCGGATTGGTCGAACCGGATGACGTAATAAATAAATAAATAATATATATATATATAATTAATTTAAAATTATTTTTCTAAATTATTATATCAAAAATAAATTATAAAAAAATTGATTTGTATTTTTTTGTTTGTCAATGAAATATTTTTTTTAAATATAAAATCTATCTAATTATTTTTTTATTTTTTATTATAATGGTGTATGAGTAGGGTTTTTGTTGTTTGACCTTTAAAATATTTGAATAAATGACCTTAAATTTTTTTAATTGTATTATAATACAAAATAAAAAATAAAGTTAGTAGAAATTTAATAGAAGAAAAAGACTAGGTAAAAATAATGTTTATTAAAAAAAAGAAGAATAAACCTAGCTGTCCTATATTATTTTTAGTACTACCCACAGTGTTTAGGTCTTTTACTGGACATACATCATCAAACCCCTTCCCTTCTCCTTCTCTCCTCTAACTTCCATTTTTTTTTTGTTCTTCTGCCCAGCATTCACGACAAAAAAAAAAGAAAAAAGAGCAGATCTCTATTTCTTCATCTCCATTTCTTCGTTTTCTTTGCAGATCTTTTTAGCGATTCCGTGCATCATCTTGTCCATTCCAGAATTTCTTCATGCCTTGCTGTTTTCTCCATCAGATCTCCATTTTTTTTTTCAATTTTTTTAATAGATCTTCAAAAAACCGGGGTTGCACCGGTTTTCGGTCCGACCTCCGGTTTCCGGTTCAACTCCGGGCCAGTCCGATTTGTTGAAGATCCAACAAACCGGACTAACTCAGACCGGACTCATGGCCGATTTCCGGTTCGACCGGTCCGACCGGCCGGTCCGGTCCGGTTTGTATAACGGTGGATTTTCCGGATAGGAGGTTGTGGGTTCAAAATTAAGGATTGAATTTAAAAATATTAAATTCATTTAACAAAATACAAAACTAAATTCCCATTAATTGTTATTTCGCATGGGTCATCAAATGCATCTTTGACTTCTAAACTTTAGCAATTTTGCCATATATAGTATATAGATTTCAATTTTTGACATTTAACTCTCTAAAATTGAAGTTTAGAGGTCACATTATTAAAAATCTTTATGTTTAAGAACCATGCCTTATTTGGCCCACTATTATATTAGTTTTCTTTTAAATTTCATGGCATAATTAATCAATGAGAAAAAGGAGTGAAAAAGGAAATTTGGTTGATTAGGAAAAAAATTATTTATATTTACTTATTTAGGGCAGTGCAAAAAAAAAAGAATGATGTATTATTATTATTATTTAGGGTTAAGGTGCAAATATGCCCCTAACGTTTTTAGGGGAGATCAAATTTATCCTTTAACTATGAAATAGCAAAATTTTAGGTCTAAGGTTTTTCAAAAGTGCAATTTTAGGCTTATTTGACAGAAACCTTTTAACAGCAGAATTCCACTGTTAACTGACTTCGTCTTCTCTTTTCGATGAAGCTTTGTTAATTCCGATACTTTTTATGAAAGCAGCTAATTGAAGACTCACATTTCAGAGTCAATAGAGACCCTAATTCTCCATGCATGTGATTTCCTTCATCTCCATCATGAGTTCTCATCTTCCCTCCGTCTCCAGATTTCTTCATTTTCTTCTATTTGCCTTTAATTTCTAAACATGTTGTTTAATTTTCCTCCATTCCACTACCAAAATCCTATATGGATCATAGAGTACCAAAACCCATTCCACTGCCACCCTCGATAACTGCTATCACTTCAACACTTTGATTCCATTGTGTCAAGGTTTATGTTTTTCTAATGGGTGTTGTTGGCTACTGCTCTGTTTTCAGTTTCTGTTGTTGATATTGGTTCTTCTTTGTTTTTGCTTTTTAATGGGTGTTAGCTACTGCTCTGTTTTTAATGAGAATCAACCAGAGACAAAGAGAGTACAGGAAGAATTAAGTCCTTAACCGTTTAGATCCAACATTGTTTTACATTCTTGAACTGCTAAACATGAACCATTCTACAAATTAAAAGTCGTTTTTACTTAGAAATTTTAAGTTGGGAGATATCACAATGAAGGGATAGAAGAGAATGAAGGGAAAAAATAAGAGTTGGAACCGAAAATGATTTCAGGAAAGAAATCGCAAGAGATGATGCATAATCACGATGAAGGAGAAGGAGAGAAGACTCGCGATTGAAGAGAAGAAGAAGATGGAGAGAGGAATCATGATTGAATACAGGAAGGAGAAGGAGAGGTGAGCAGAGCATAATCGTGATTCTAGGAAATAAGATGAAGTGCATTTCCATGGACCATTCTTAATATAAATTACATGTTTAACACTGTTAAGTTTTCCATCTAATAGGAGCCTAAAATTGCACTTTATGAGAACCTTAGACCTAAAATTTTGCTATTTCATACTTAAAGGGTAAATTTGATCTTCCCCAAAAACTTTAGGGGCATATTTGTACCTTATCCCTATTATTTATTATTAAAACTAAAATTTAGATAAGGGAAACTTTGATGCACAATATATTAAAAATGTTTATTTCAAATAGGCCAAAATCATTTTGAAATCCTTAATAATTATGATTATTGTGGATTGATGTTTAATTTCAACATATTAAGTCATTCATATTTTTATTTATTTATTTTTATTTTTATTTATTTATGGTCTCACCAAAACGCTTGATGATTAAAAAAAATTCCTTTTAAATATAAAACTTTGTACTAGTTGGAAAGCAATTTTTTGTAAGGGATAAAGATCAAATTTGATCCTAACATTTTCGGTGAAGTATAGTTTCAGCCTTAACGTGCATAATTGTCCAAATTTAACCATAATGTTTCCTAACAAAATTAAAAATTCAGCTTTGATTCTTATTTAACCCCACTATAAAAAAATAGCTCATTAACAACCAAAAAGGTCTCATATTTAAGTTTCTTAATGACGACAACAATATTTGGACACAATATGTTGAGGTCCCTATATCTGGCCAAATAATCCAATTGGCCATGTTACACATTAGCTCCAGATGTCTAAAATTACCTTTTAATCACCGAAATTTGCTTAAATTGACCCATTAGACCCCTGAAAGTTATGAATAAAAAGATAAGGCAAAGGCAAAGACTGAAGGCCTTGGAGCAAAGACTAAGAAAATAGTTAGTTGTATAGAACCAGCTGGTTAATGGATTTTAGTTTGTTGTGCAGTTAATTGGGTTTTACTTTCTAGCAAGATTAACATCTTTGACCCTCTGTTTTTTCCGTTTCTTTGTTGGGTCCGGTTTTGACAACCTTTGTTAGGAGATGCAGCTTCTCCGGATGGACCCGCTCGAATGGGATTTGTGGGTGCCAAGTGGATTGGAATTCATTGATTGATGGCCAGGAAAGGGAGACAATTGAGGTGGGATTCAAGATGTTAATTCGCATTGGATCGTACCACCTTGAATTGCAGTCTGCTTTGAAGGCTCTCGGAGGAAGAGAGAAGGCGAATATTTCGAGAGAAAAAGCTCCAAGAATAATGATGTTGGAAAATAAAAAATACAGTTACATTATAAACGTGTTACTAAACAAATTTTCTTCTTAGAAATTTTTATTTTCTTAAAGTTTTTTCTAACCTCACTTTTCATCATGGTATGAGCGTAGGCAAAGAGAGTAATTTTTTATTCTGAAAAAATCAATTTTGTGAGAATTGAATTAAGTATTTTGTGGAGAGAACATTTGTTGAATTAGTAATTGCAATGTTTTCTAAATATAGAAAATAACTTATTGAATACATTCAATCCTTGTTTAGGTTTAAATTTTCATTTCTTTTTGTAATCTCTTCCACTGGGCTCCTTGCATAGAAGGGAATTGCTAAAAGATAAACTCAAATTGCTTGAACAAACCATATCCTAGGAAGCCATGTGTAAAATTATTTAAATCCTTAGAATTAGTATATCTCTCTGACAGGTAAGTGGTTTGGAAAAGATATTCTCCTCATTACCAGCTTCATGTTAGAATTTCCATGCCATCAACAGTTTTCGACCAGCTATCCTCTATGCATACGCTGTGATATGCAGCTTTGAGTATCTTAACTGAAAGAGTGGCATGTATTTGTTGGTCATTGTATTCCAAAAATTTGTGACATGGAGGACAACTATATTCAAGGATAGTGATAACAAGATGCAAAATTAAATTGTTTTTGGATTTTGATAAAAGAATTAAGGGTAAATTTCAAATAAAACCTTTGTGATTTACTTTTTGTTAAAAAGATGATTGAGGTTTTGAACTTTTTTTAAGAACTAATCAATTTTAATTCTTCAACTTTTTTAATTTTAAGATTATTTAGATAATGTTTGGTAAAGAGAGAGTTAGTTAATTGTTACGTTACAGATGGTTTTAATAGCATTAATACAAGTGCACACCTCAATCCTAGAACCACAGTTATTTGAAATTTACCCAAGAATTAATAATCCACTTGCATCAATGAAGTGGAGCCGGTTGAAATCATGGGCAATTTTGTTTTATTAAGTATAAGGCTCATAAAATACAGACCGGTCCTGATAATGGCATATTGATGCACCGAATAAACCAAGATTTCCAAATTTGGCTAAAATGACTAAACATCACGGTGAAACCATGAGTTTTGCTCGTGAGCCTGTTTCCATGCCAATTATAAGGGTCTGAAATCACAAAAACATTGAAACTCCTCAACTCGACAAAAACTGCTTACCAATATGCCATTAAATCATACTTTTCAATAAACTTCAAGGCTGGTTCACAACCACATCGCAACAAGTATTTATAGAGTAAAAATAGAGGTGTGATTTGGTGGAGAAGAATGTGGGATAGAAACCAGGGAAGGGGGACAGAAATGACCGCTTCAGAAAGAATAAATCAAAACAGACTATTGAGAAAAGAAAAAGAGATATTTAATTAATACAAAAATTAATTTCAAATTTAACACCAATTCGGATTGGACGGATGTCCATGCATGTGTTGGTCAAGTATCAAGTAGATCCTCACACTTTCAAAATAGTGGGGTAACTCTTGGAGTTCACCCAAGTGTGTAAGTGACTACTTTATAAATATCACTACACAAATGATTTCTAAACAATGTGAAATGCCATTACACTTCTAAAGTTTTTTTAAGACAAAAAAAAGACATTTGATGTTTTTTTCATAAAATCAAATTGTGTCTAGAGGCCTAGCCCAACAGTTGGGTTTAAAAATTTATCACAAACCTATAATTTGCTAATTCGGATTTCTTGTACACAAAATCGGTAATCTTTGATAGATGAGGTTTGCATTCTATAGAGAAAAAAAGCTTGTAAGTTTGTTGTGTATCCTGATAAAAAAAATCAGAAATGAAGAAAAGACAAGAATGAAAAATGCCAATTACTGTTATAAAATACGATTTTGAAGCCCAACCCAAATTTTATACTAATGCATTTCCCTTCTTAAATAAATTCTCCCCAATTGCAATTGTTCCTAAATATTAATGTATATATAGGATTGAGAAACAACCATCCATGGTTACTTTGGAAAATCCGATAACACTCTACCAACTATAAATAACAACAACAGACAATAATGAGTTTCAAATAACCTAGAAAATCTATAATGTATTTATTAAAAAATATGTAATTAAGATAATATGAACAAATTTATAGACTAAAATAATTTTAGTCATTAAAACTCATATGCATATGTTGCACATAATTAAAACTTAAGATCTCAAGTTGAAATTCAACTTGAGAATAACAAAATCCAAAAATCTTAAATTCCAATTGATATTAAATTCATAACTTTCTCAACTCCAAAACCTCAAAATGCTCTCAGCTTAGAGTCTTAGGAGTTTTAAGAGAACTCCTTTGACTTGAGAGTCTTAAGAGTCTATAAAAAGAAGAGTTTTAACAAAACTCCTTGACTTTAGTTATCAAAGAAATTTGCACTTCAATAATCATAGAACCATTAATCATATATCCCTTTGATTTATCATTGAATTGGCTCAGAGGTATAAACTTCGAGCAGCCACCAATTCCAACAGATGAAGTAAAATGGTCACCTCCTGTAAAATACCAAATTAAAGTTAAGATCATTAAAAGCTTAATACTGAGTTGACGAAATAGAAAGGGTAAAATATTCGGCGGATACTCATTGGTTGTCTTGTTCATAAAATCACCTAGTTTCATTTTATTTTAATAAAAGTCATTCCAGACAATTTGGGTACGAAAAACTCACTTGATCGTTCATGGTGTTTTCCTTGTACTTCATCCCTCACACGAAGAATATATTCAACATAAAGACTTTGTTCAGGATCCAGAGATTCTTCATTTTCCCCAATCTTTCTCATAACCGTTCGGATGGAGCTCTAAGGTCCTAAACGACATTAACAATATACCAAATTATAGTTCACAAATTGATGAATTTTTTAAGCTAAAAACTAATGTACCTCTCACATACCATCTATGCCCACCAATAACAAACACCTCAGAGTTATAGATTTCTTCTTCCATCTCTGCAAAAGTTTCAATCTTCCATCTGTAGAAGTTTTTGCCAATAAGCTCCTTCATAGATAGGCACTCACCTTTATCCCTTGAGCCCTCTAGAACAAAAACCTCAGCCCCAAATAGACAACAATCATTAATCAGATAACCATTTGAAGTGTCATTGAAAACATCCAGAGGAATTAGCTTGTCGAAACCATATTCTGTTTTCATCCCACGAAAACAGCTTACTCGACCTTTGGCATCTGTAACAAATGATTAGAGTAGTAAAAACTTCCAAAAATTTCAGCAGAAAAATGATAAAAACTTCCAAAAATTTCAGCAGAAACAATAAAAAAAAAAGATTTATTGTAGAATAAGTCTCCGTTTAGTTGTCCTTTTTTTAGTCTGCTTTTGCTGTTTTACACTAGAAAGAAACAAATGTTGATAGCAAATATGCCTCCAAGTGTTTTCACATTAAGATGCAAATTATAAGTGATAATCGAGTTGCAAAAATGATAGTCAATTGAACAATGATGTAAGTTTCTTTTTAATGAAGTTTGTAGCTTAAAATGTGAGGTATGATATACATGTGGATGCCACATAAAAGTCAAGTATTTACTCTATAAAACTTATTAGTTTACATGTCTTTCTATGCCACATTAATATTCTAATGAGTTTTCCTATTTAAAATGACAAAGAATATGAAGTGATGTTATCCAAATAAAACAAGTTCAGTGACTTTTATTAAACAAAGATCAAACTTCAATTACCTTCGCTGTCCATTTTAACCTTTTTTAAAGGTAGCAAACTTTTATTTTTGGTTTGGTTTGGAGTTGTAATCAAAATTCATGTCAACAATAGCTAGAAGAGCAATACTGACAATCCACATGAAGCTAGTAAGTAATACCTTGAACAGTCAAGTACTTGTCCAGTATTTGATTATAAACAAACA
Organism: Euphorbia lathyris; assembly: GCF_963576675.1. NCBI lineage: Eukaryota > Viridiplantae > Streptophyta > Magnoliopsida > Malpighiales > Euphorbiaceae > Euphorbia > Euphorbia lathyris. The sequence goes on along the minus strand of NC_088915.1, from coordinate 3,196,148 downwards.
TCTTCAAATACACATTAACCTCCTGAAATAAAGCAAATGAATTTGATTCAGATAGAATTAAATAGAGGGAGATATGCTTAGTCTTATTCACTTTCTTGTTTCCTTTAGGATAAAGTGACAATTTCCTGCACCAAACATAAGCATTTGCATCATAAAACCGTAGAGTAGAGTAATAACAAAGTGGAAAACCTAAAAAAATAAAAAGTAAAATCATATTACCATTTGCAACCACCAACTTCAAAATCAGTTGATTCATAGTGGCCTGCCTTTGCATTAGAAAAGAGGGAGAAGTTTTTTATCTTAAATAGGTAGTGAATGTTAGAGATAATGTTCCTATTATCTCTGTAAATAGATTCTTATCTAGTTAGAGTTTCAATTTGTCTATAACCCTAGCTAGGTAGAGTTTCAATACGTTTATACTTGTGTATTGTATTCCTATACAAACTACTATCGGCTCACTATAAATACAAGGCCTCTGAGCCATAATCACCAAGGTGATTCAAACCATTTATTGTGTTATTACTTATCTCTCTATCTCCATAATCTTCCCATATATCAAACTATACATTCAACATGGTATCAGTAGTATCAACTTCCGCATCTTCCGAATCCTCTGATCATCCTCAATCACCAACCTATTCCCAATACAAAGCCGCAACCGCCGCCGCGTCCGCCGCCGGCGTAGCTGCCGTGAACATCGCACCTGCCGCTGCTTCAACCTCCGCGGCTGCTCAGAACACGGACGAAGCCTTCGGTGGCTCGTTCGCATCTTCGGGATGGCGGTTCACCTCGCCCTTCGTCACCGGTGATTCCGTCTTCCTTGCCGCGACAGCCGCACCGCCCGCTGCGACAGCTCCACCCCAACAGCAGACGGTGGGCGAGATTTTCCCTCCGTAGGTACGCGCAGCCCATTGGGCGTACCAGGCGGCCAGCGCCCGCACGCCATCTGCGCTCCTGCCGCCGATCGCGGCTCCTGCTCCACCTGCGCAGTTCGCGCATCTCTCTTCCGCGACAACAGCTGCGGATTCCTTCCCTCCGGAGGTGCGAGCAGCTCTCCAGGCGTACCAGGCGGCCAGCGCCCGCATGCCATCTGGGCTCCTACCGACGACCGCGGCTCTTGCTCCACCTGCGCAGTTCGCGCATCTCCCTACCACGGCAGCAGCTGCGGATCCGTCCCTTGTGCAACCAGCGCAAGATCTCTCCGCGACAGCAGTTCGTGATCAGCGGTTTGTGCAAACCGTGATGCTACCAACACCGACAACGTCCGCCGCTGACGCTGTGGTTTTAGCCGCAATTGCGGCATATCAGGCGGCTGTTCCGCCCCAACAGAATCAACAACTCCCTGTTCAGCAGCCATCTATTCAATCGCAACAACCCCCGGCAACTCAAACTCTATTTTCTCCATCAGTTCTTGCTGCCCTAGCAGTTTACCAGGCAGCTGAAGCCAGTAACAAACATCAGGTTATTTCTGAATCTAATACTTCACTGTTTTGTTACAATACCCAATTAACTTGTGATCCCTCACCATCTTTCTTTTCAAATTCGTTTCACAATACTGTTGATGCACCTTCAAATAATGTTAGACACAATTTTATTTCCTCCTCCAATCCTCCTACTTCAACCAATCCTGTCCATCCAGAACCTGTTTCTACTCATGTCGATCAACCAAGACAACCACCCACAAATATCCCCATTAACATCAAATTAACCCCTCACAACTACAAAGCATGGAGAGTGTCCATGGAATCTACCCTTCAAACCTATCATCTTCTTTCCCACATTCTTAGTTCAACACCTCCTCCACCCAAATTTATTTCTAGAACAGGTTTTGTGACATCTGTTGCGGATTTAATCATAAATCCATCTTTTTCTCAATGGGATGATGTAGAAAATGTGGTTAGGACTTTGCTCCTAAATTCCATCACTGAAGAGGTGTTTCCTGATATTGCTTATCTCAAATACTCACATGATATTTGGCTAGCTTTGGAGGATGCCTACGAGCTTATTATAGGTAGCAAGCAGTTTCAGATGGGAGTTGAACTGCATGAGCTTGAGCAAGGGGGAATGTCAGTTACTGCGTATATGCAAAAAGTGAAGTCCATCCTTGATGATCTGGCTGCCTCGGGGAACCCTTACCCTCGACATCTACTAACGTCAGTTCTTTACAAGGGTTTGGGAGAAGAGTATCACTCCACTATCCAGAATCTTGTCACTCAGCGCGGTACAAACATCAACTATCAAGAGATCTTGCACAGTTTGAAAACAGTTGAAGGCATGATTCAATCAACCAGAAAGACAACTCTGCTTAGACCCCATGGTATATCAGCACATCGGGAGGCTAATGTATCCACCATGGAAACAAATCAATCAAAGAAGCAGAATCCAAAGAAGCAAAGAAGTGGCAAGTGCTACAACTATGGTGATCCAAGCCACTGGGCTGACAAGTGCAAAAGACCAAAGAACAATTCAAGACCAAACTACAATCCTGGACCACAAGCACACATGGCATGGCAACAACCACCAAATCCATTCATGGGTCCTAATCAGCCGTGGTATCCTGACACAGTAGCAACAAATCACATGACGGCAAATCCGACTCAACTTCATCAAATGCAGCCATATCCAGGATATGATACGGTTCAGTTTGGCAATGGTCAAGGTTTGCAAATTTCTCACTTTGGAAATTCAAATATCAATAATTTGAAAATTAATGATGCCCTACTTGTTCCTAAGCTTACCAAATCTTTACTATCTGTTCAAAAATTTACCCGTGACAACTCATGTTTCTTTGAATTTTGGCCTAACCATTTTCTTGTGAAGGACCAAACAACTGGGGAAATCCTATTACGGGGCCCGAGTAAAGATGGGCTTTATGTGCTTACACCCACACTGAAGGAGGCGCTAGTAGGAGAGAAGGTGTCTTTTGAAAGGTAGAATGCACGGCTTGGACATTGTCAGAATCAGACAGTCAGCACAGTTTTCAAAGGAAACAATCTATCCTCTTCAAACTCAGTTAGCAATTGTTCTTTTTGTCCATTAGGCAAACTTGCTAGAAGCCCTTTACCCTCTATTAGTCGCTCTAGCACATTTATTTTTTAGAACTTACATCTGGATGTGTGGGGACCAGCTCCAGTTGTTTCTTGTCTTGGTCACCGTTATTTTTTAATAATCATTGATGAATTCAGTAGATTTGGATGGGTTTTTTGTTTAAAGAATAAGAGTGATGTTTTCTCAACCTTTTGTGATTTTTATGCCATGATCTCTAATCAGTATAGTGCAAGGGTTAAGAATATTTACTCAGATCTTGGGGGAGAATTTCAAAAACTACAACCTTTTTTTAAACGACATGGCATTACACACAAAATTGTGTGCCCTCACACTCATGCACAAAATGGTATAGCTGAGAGAAAAATTAGACATGTCATTGACACCTGCCTTACTTTGTTAGCCAATACATCTTTACCTCTCAAATTCTGGAACTATGCCATGTTCCTATTATCTCTGTAAATAGATTCTTATCTAGTTAGAGTTTCAATTTGTCTATAACCCTAGCTAGGTAGAGTTTCAATACGTTTATACTTGTGTATTGTATTCCTATACAAACTACTATTGGCTCACTATAAATACAAGGCCTCTGAGCCATAATCACCAAGGTGATTCAAACCATTTATTGTGTTATTACTTAGCTCTCTATCTCCATAATCTTCCCATATATCAAACTATACATTCAACAGTGAAGTGGTGGAACATCCCTCAATTCCCTTATTACTTCTGTTGATTAAGCAAAAAAATTTGAAAATGAAGTAAGATTTATCAGATTTTCATCAAAAAGTAAAGAGAGATTGAAAGAAAGGAATGTATTCAAACCAGTTTGTTCATCTTTCGCAGGAATTTGTTGATCTTCCATATCCGAATCCACTAGCATTTTTTCATCTCTAACTTGTTTACTGCGAATCCTGATTTTTGTTCTTTTTCTTCTCATTTTCGTTTCAGAAAATTCTATCTCTGTCTTTTTCATGTTTATATGTAAAACATTAAAGGCTTCTTCCTTTCTCTCTCCAAACTCTTCGGTTCCTTTTCCTTTATTTGTTAGACATTTCACATTTCAAGAAAAGTGTACGTAAAGGCTATATTAAATATGTTGAATTCTCAACCATTATTCTAATGACTATTAATTACTAGTAAAATTTAAGCATTTCAAACTAAAAATCTGTCATCTTCCATTGCCATCCCTTCTAATGATACCCTTCAATTCGTGGAATGAAATAGAATATGTATTGCCAATAAATAGAGCTAGTCGAAAATTTATGATGCACGGGATACAAAATTTTTATATAATTTAAATAAAAAAATAAATTGAATTTTTTTATTTTTGACTAATTGTATATTATGTATATTTAAAATTAATATATTTATATATATTATTGATAATTTAAACGAAATTAATTTTGAGAACAATAATTGATTAATTTTTTTTTGTAGAATTTATCAATGTTATCGTAACAGGACTGGACATCAAATCGTATTTATAGATGGACCATGTGTCACTTGATCTGCTCGGATTGTTCAGAAAATAGTTTTTAAACTTTACCTTAAGAAAATAAAGAAATGTAAGAGTATCTCAAAATATCCAATGGCTACTATGAAAATTTATGTTCCTCCCTGGTTCTTCATTATTATCACATTGATTTTCCCTTCCATTCTTCATCTAACACGTTTCTGTGTTATTCTCTCCTCCTCCTATCCCACTATCTATAGGGATCATGATGAGTTTCTTCTATAGAATACCCTTTAAGTTGAAGGTATTATCTCTCGTTCCACCATCCAATGCATTAATGTATAAGAGCATTTGCTCAGTGCCTGAAACATCTTCCTCCTTAACATCCTCACTCATTTCTACTACATGTTCCTCTATATCATCTTCCACAATCTCATCTGCACTAACAACATTCAACTTCTTGGTTGTACACTGATGACTGAGGAAGTATTTGTCCCCACCACACCTCCAACATGAACTTTACTATTTTATTTTGTATTTCCCTTCAACTATAAAAATGTTCCTTTAAACCCTCACTTTTAAAGGCATTATGTTTCTAATTTATTAATAATTTAATTTGTGATGACATAGTATATTCAAATTTAAGAAATAAATGGCTTAAGAGAAATCTTTTGTGGTTGAGGAGGAGTTCATTAGCACAAATGCTTAAATTCGTAAAATTGAAGAAGTGTATTTTGTTCCTCAGATTTTGTTTTCAAGATATCAAGGAGAATCTTACATCATAGATAAATATCTCTAATTAACTATGTTTACAGATGATATATGATTAGCCCTAGTTAATTTGCCAACCGCCATAAAATAAAACAATTAAACCACGAATGCATGCTAGCTTTAATTCTTAAACTATATTGATAAAGTAAAATAATGTAATATGACTTTTATTTATAACTCTTATTTCAAAATATACATACTAATTTCCAATGTAGCCTCCTTTACTGCCATAAGCCATAACATGTCCTACATTTTCTCCAGTATATCCTCGATCTTCAACTTGATAATATTTATTGACATCTTCGTACTTAACAAGAGACATAGCATGAACAATTTTCTTATCTTCATTAACAAGTTTCAAGTTGAGACAAAGTCCACAACAATTACCATTTTGAGCGGGAGAAATTCCAGTACCCATTTCAGGACTTGCAATATGTGAAGGACTATACACTTCTCCTCCCCATTCTACGTATGTAGCAAAACTTGCCAGTCCTGTAAAAAATCTTGAAGGCCACATTCCAAGTATTTCACCATGTGTTAATTTCAGAACCCAGTTTCCACTTGCTTCATCCTATAATGATTTAAAAAGAATAATTTTAATTATATAAATTTACAATAGGTTAAATTACACAATAGTCAGGATGGACAAATTATTTATAAGTGTCATACTCTTAAACAGATTTATTTAAATGTGGTGGTTTTTCTAAAACTGTTTTTTTTCCTACAAATGATTAACTGAAAATCTGACAAAAACAAAATGAAGTTATGATATTATGATGATTTAAGATTTAAAATCATATAATGATAAAATACATAAAAATAATTTTCATAATTGTAAATAAAAATTAAAATATGATATGATTTTTTATGTGATTTCCTCTTTAATTAAGAACATGCCGAGTACACCATGTTATTATTCATATGCCAATAAATCCATATAAAATTTTATACTTCAGTAACATTCAATTTAACTTTCATTTTTTTCTTTGTAAAAAAAATTCAAATAGACATAACATGTAACTTACTTTCTGAACTAAGAGTTCTTGGGAGCGTACTAGAGGTCCACATGTAGGACTAACCGGATCATAAGCCCAATCAAGAGATATATCAGGTCTAGTTTTAATAAACAAACCGCAATGATCATTGAAACAATGCTTGTTATTAGCCTATTAAAAAATATCCAAAATTAGTGTTAGTAATTAATTAGCTAGTGTAAGATTACATATGTTTTTTTTTCGGTTAAAACATTAATGAAAAACTTTAATATAATTAGATCAAGTAGTGACTTACATATGTGTATATAAAGAAGTGAGTTTTAGAATCTCCAAATACTCTTGGATGTACCTGAGGTGCAAAAATTAAACATTTATTGAATTAATGTTAATAAATTGAAAGCTAAAAATAAATTTCAAGTTACTTAACTTACCGTCCATCCAAAAATAATACTTTCATACCCGTTTTGGAGTTTAAGTTGACTCGAACTATATTGGGAATCATGATTTAACTTTGGGTTACATACTTTGTTATGCATTCCAGCTCCATAATATTTCACTTTAGCTCCAAGTCGTGGTGTATGAAGCACGGCAAACTAAGCCATTAAATAAATAATTAATTCTCTTAAAAAAGTTAATTACTCAAAATAACTATATTATATGGACTAAAAACAAATATTTTACTTAACTTTTTTTTTGGTATAATGTAATATAGTATAACGGTGATTAACTTAACTTACATGAACTCCAGGTCTTTCAGTAGTTTGTGGATTCAAATTTGATGCATATATTTCAGAAGCCAGTTTTGCTCTGAACAGATCATGTTTTGTGATTTTTTTAATTGGAACAGTACCAACTGGACAACCTTTACCATTCATCCATATTTTTTCAGGTCTAAAATAAGATGTAAAATTTTTAGATTTCCTTCCTCCATGATATGAAATAGGTTTCATCTGCATAATTCAATTGTAACATTATTAGTATCAAGTTGGTCATAATCCAGTAATTAATGCATTGAGAGAGGAATAAAACCTGAGGATGGAAAGAATGATTCTTCATTAATGGATCATCAAAAGCAGGTTGTCGGTAAAAATCCACATAATCATATGTATCTCCATAGGTTGTCTACATATTACGAAGAAACCAATAGGTAAGGTGCAATAATAGATTTTATTCTCTTTCCTTTTCTTGAAACTCCCGAAATAAATGTCGTCATAATATAATATATTTACATTGAATATTCAGAAAATTGTTATAGAATACAACATATATATATATTAAATATATTAGAAACCGATATGATATATAAATTAAGATTATCTAAGGTAATTCAGAAATATAATCACCTGAATGGTTTCTACAGCAGGCTTAGTAAGACGTTGAAGCTCTTGTTCCAATTCTAAATCTTCTTCTTTACTTAAAATTCTATCTCCAAATATTGATACAAAACACAAAAATAGAACCAATATCATATACTTTAAGCCCATGTTATATAGTTAGGTTGTTTGATAAGGAAAACTTTGGAATACACAGAGAATTATATATAGAGATGAAGAAAGTTGAATATATTTATGGAAAATATCAAAGAATATCACATATTCAATAAAGTTAAAAAAAAATCAGATTAGGAATTAATTTATGGATACCATATTGGATATTATTTTGACTTTCAAAATGAGGAGGAAATCTCCATTTAGCTTCAAAATACATAAAAAGATAAAATACACGACTAAATTATTTAGGCCCATGTATGTGTATATTATTTAGGAGTACAATTTGACTTCTTGTACTTAAAGGTTATAAAAAAAAGATAAAATTTACGCTAAATTAAGCAAGAATTTCCTTAAAAAAAATCAGCAAAAAATATTTTCATCCTCTTTTAGGTCTCGATAAGAGATAAAATGTCCTATTACAAACGTTCATTGTCTGCATATTCTGATCCCATGAGATAAGAAAATTTTTCATCCTCTTTTAGATCTCGATAAGAGATAAAAAAAAAACAGTAAAAAGATTGTGTTTAAAAGTTTAAAATAAAAATTTGAGTTTATTTTAGACTCTAAATATCATATTATTCATGGTTTTGAAAACCGGATCAGACCAACCGGTCATTGTCTGCATATTCTGATCTCATGAATAAGGATGGGTAATGACAATTCTAAATTTCTACCATTTATTTTTTAGGTTTAATACATCATTTGTCCCCTGAACTTGTCCAAAAAGCTTGATTGACCCCTTGAACTTTCAAAGTGTCTCGATAGCTCCTTGAACTTGCATAAAATGTTCAGCTAGCCCTCAAAACTTGCACGAAATCTAATCAATTGATCACTCGGTTGCAAAAAAGTAAGTTAAATGTGAAAGATGTATTGCACGAGTCTTAAACAAAATAAAATGACTGAAATCGGGCTATACAGTTCTTAGATTAGAGAAAACAAGTTGTATAGTTCAGCAAGCAATAACTTCCTTTTTAATCTATTTTTGAATTATGTAATAACATTTTAAGATGTGTGGAATACATCTTCCGCATTTAACTTACTATTTTGCGACCGAGTGATCAATTGATTGCATTTTACGCAAGTTCGTGGGCTAACTAAACATTTTATGCAGGTTCAGGGGGCTATCGAGACACTTTTAAAGTTCAGGAGGTCAATCAAGTTTTTTGGACAAATTCAGAGGGCAAATGATGTATTAAGCCTATTTTTTAATTATCTGTACCTGTTCCATTATTTTAACGGGTATACTTTTTGCATCTCATATCCGTTCCATTTAATTTGTAGGTACCCGCGGGTAACCTTGTCCGTTAACAATGACAGATTTATAGGAGGACTTGAGCAGCCACTGGTTGCCAAAAACCACCAAAAATTCTATGGAAATTGTGTACGGGTTTTCAAATTTTTATGTAAAAACACCACAAATATCAATTTAGCATGCATAAATCAAAAGAAAATATGAATTTTGAATCTATCACTGTCTGTTAAGAACTAATACATATAATAAAAAAATATTTCAAATTATAAATTTAATAAATCATCAATCTAACAGTTGAACAAATTTAACATTAATCAATAAGAATAAAGTAACTTAATGGTATCACTCGATAGTTAAAGAACAAAATGTTGGAATTTGAATAAGATATCTTATATCTAAAACCAATAATATTTTTTAAGATAAATAATTATAAGGTCTCTATGTTTTTACCTAATACACTACTTAGTCCTTGTGTTTTTTAAAATAATTATATAGTCCATCAGTTTTTGTTTTTGTTAACTCCTTAGTCCTTATGCTTGGGTCAATAGTCAAACTATACTAAATAAATTTTAAAATACCAAAATTACCCTTTACTTTATGTTTGAATAATAAAACATCTATTTTTCCTATTGTATATTTTTTTTCTCCTTTTTCCTACATAATCACAATCTCTCCAATATAAACTCCAATATAAAGTAATTGATTTATTAATTTTTATATAATTACAGAACTTTAATTTAATAACGTAAAATTTATTGACTTGAAAAATAAATAAATAATATTTCAAAAATTATTAAAATAGGAATAAGACTATCATTGTTTACAATTCTAATAAATTTTACGAATGAAGAAAAAAAATATGATTTTGAAAAATTTATAATAATATTTAATGTTAGTTTAAAGATATTATATTAAAAATAAAGAAAAATAAAATTTCAATTTAAGAAAATTAATAATATATTTTTTCAAGTATATTAATTTCAGTGTATAGGTAGTTCACAAACTTCATTAAAATTAATTAGATTAAATTTGAAACTAAAAAATAAAAAAATTTATGTATATTAGTAGGGGTAATTTTGGATTTACAAGAATAAATGGAATGACTAAAAATTGATTAAAATAAAATTTAAAGACCTTATAATAATATGATGGACTTACTAGTGTGTTAAGTAAAAATATAAGGACCTTATATTTTTACCTATTTTTGGACCTTATAATTATTTACCTATTTTTTAATATATAAAAAATTTATAATGGGTAAGGGATATCGGGTACCCTGAAAGTATTTTCATACTCGTCACGGGTAACAATTTTGATCTCATACCCTTTATACAGATATGAATAATCTCATTAGAATTGGGTAGTGTCACGTACCTATGGATGCAGTATTTGTTGTCATCCCTAGTAACGGGATGGGAATTCAAACTGGCGAGAGCAGAATTTTTTTTATCCCGAGTAGTTAAATTTGGGTGGAATTAGGGTTGCTACTCCGAATTGTTGGGATTTGTACCCCGCTCCAAAAAACAAACTTGAGGATTCCCGAAACTATATATATATAATAAATTAAAGTAGCTACTGTACTTGTGGTGTGGCTTGAAATTTTTTAGGGTAAATTCCAAAAAAAACCCTTGTGGTTTCACTTACTGACAAAAAAAGGATCTGTGCTTTTTCTTTTGTCAAAATGGGGATTTTGTTTAAGACCGTTAACCAAAACGCGAAAAAACAGCTAACCCCGTCAACTGAGCTGACGTGGCAGAGGGTATTTTTGTCCAATTTTTTTTCCTTTCATATAAAAGGCATCCCTTTCCATCAATAATCGATCACCAATTTAATTTAGGGTTTTTCCCCAATTTAGGATTTAACTTCTAGGGTTTCTCAATCTATGAAGAAATTGGGGAAAAACCCTAAATTGAATTGGTGATCGATTATTGATGGAAAGAGAGACATTTTATATGAAAGAAAAAAAAAACTGGACAAAAATACCCTCTGCTACGTCAGCTCAGTTAACGGGGTTAGCTGTTTTTTCGCGTTTTGGTTAACGGTCTTAAACACAATCCTCATTTTGACAAAAGAAAAAGCACAGATCCTTTTTTGTCAATAAGTGAAACCACAAGGGTTTTTTTTTGGAATTTACCCAATTTTTTATGAAAAACGAATTGTTTTAATATAAATATATAAAGAATTAATTTTTTTAATGTAAATTAAAAGGGTTAAGGTGTACAAATACCCCTAACGTTTTGGATCAGAAGCAATTTTACCCCTAACGTTTAAAATGGTGCAATTTTACCCCTAAAGTTAGAAGTCAAAAGCAATTTTAACCCCTAATATTGATAAATTGGGTCAATTTGAGAAATAATTCATCAAACTGTCTTCTCGGTCATGAATCTTGTCATCTATACTTCACACGTACGTCATTTTATGAGTAACAAATCACAAACATATGTTGGGATGTGAAAAAATAAAAAAAATAAAAAAATATACTATCTTTTTTTTAAATTAAAAATATACTATCTTTTGTACGAATTAGATAAAAAAATTCAAAAAATTCACCGATTTTATAAATATTAATCTCTAATTCTATTATTAAATTATAAAAAACATGAAATGTTTTTCTTTATAATGAATTGATATGCAATTGATGCAAAATAAAGAACAAAAATGACTATGTTTCATAATAGTGTCTAAAATTGATCCAAATTATTAACGTTAGGGGTAAAATTATTCTTGGCTATAAATATTAGGGTAAAATTACATAATTTTAGACGTTAGGGGTAAAATTGTTCCTTACCCAAAACATTAGGGATTTTTTTACACCTTAATCCAAATTGAAATAACTCTGATTGTGTTTTTTGTAATTCATTTGAGTTTTTTAAACATAAATTTTGGATTATACAGTGTATCATTTGATGTCATTCTGAAGATTTTCATTTAATTGAAAGCAATTTGAGAGAAGAATTAATGATGTAATTTGTGATGTTGAATAATTTAATTTAATTTAATTCATGATGTAATTTCTTAAAATTAGATTACATTACAATAAAGTGACAAAGTACATTTTCATAACCCACATTAGCCGATGTTTGGAGTCCCTCAAAAGGGATTTTCATTGAAGATTTAGGTCCCAATTTGTTCCGTTTTGAGTTCTACCATCCATGGGAACGGGATAGGGTAATTCAGGGTGGACCATGGGCTTTTGAACAACAATTGTTGATGCTAAAAAGGCTAGAGGAGGATCAAAATCCTTTAGATATTCACTTGTCTCACACAGATTTTTGGATGCAGGTTTATGATCTCCCTATCGGTTTTATGTCTGAAAAGGTGGCTGTCAGTATAGGTAACTATGTGGGTGTTTTTGTGGAAGCTGACTCGAATAACTTCACTGGGGCCTCTCATACCTACCTACGAATTCGTGTGTCAATTAATGTACTTGCTCCGCTTAAGAGGAAAATGCAAATACGTGTTCAGGGAGGAAATATTTTTTGGGTAAACTTTAAATATGAACGACTTCCAATCTTTTGCTTTGTCTGTGGACATATAGGGCACGCAGATAAATTCTGTCACGCTCTATTACAAGTGGCTGATCCGATGAAAGTGGAGAGAGTATATGGGCCCTGGCTTAGAGCCCCTACCCGTCGTTCCCAAGTTCCTAAGCAATCAAAGTTTTTGTTTAGCCGACCTCTGCAGAACCTCACTCAGACAAACAGTGTAGTCACTTCAGGGTTTGCCTCAAGGGCCGGTCCAAGTGAATGGGAGGTTAGTATTCCAAAAATTGCTACAGTCGTTCCTCCGGGTTTTAAGACACTGTATAAGGGTAAGGCAACTTCTGAAGACAAGGAGTATATCCATCAGAAGCTAGACGATATTGGTGTTGAAATTTCTGACCCGAAACGCAAGCGCTCAGGACCATTAGCTGAAGAAACACAAGGAAACTCAGAAAATCTTATGGATTGTGAGGAAAATAATACAGAGAGATTGGAGGCAGGTTTTGAAAATATCCCAGAAGCGAGTCGTGGTAGCCCGACTCGCAATATAGCATGAGTATACTGTCCTGGAACTGCCGGGGGATCGGGAACGTCCGGACAGTTCGTCAGCTGGTGGATTTATCTGCCAATTTACATCCCGAGTTCATTTTTCTAATGGAGGTTAAATGTAGTCGACTTAAGGTGGAAGCTTTGAAACGAAAGCTTTCCTTTGTGGGCCTGTTTTTTGTTGATCTAATTAACAATGGAGGGGGCTTAGCGCTCTTGTGGAGAACTGTTAATTCGGTTCACTTGCTTGGTTATTCTTCTAATTTCATTGACTTCAAGGTCACTTCATTAGGTTTGCCGAAGTATCGATTAACCGATTTTTATGGCTTCCCCAAACGGTCGCGTCGGGCTGATTCTTGGCAGTTATTAAGGAGTCTTAGCTTGAATAATTTTGATCTATGGGTTATTATTGGGGACTTTAATGATATGCTCTCTCAGAAGTTAGTATGAAGGGTTATCCATTCACGTGGGAAAGAGGTCGTGGTTCAATAAATGCTATAGAAAAGAAACTTGATCGGGCCCTTGCTAATAACAGTTGGTTTTCGCAGTTTAGTTCGGCATCAGTCTTGAATGAAGATGCTCAATGCAGTGATCATACGGTACTCTTCTTGTCTCTAATTAACACTACTGATACTATGTCTCGCCGCTTTCGGTTCGAAAATGCATGGATAAAAGAAACTGATTGCAAAGACCAGATAACTTTGGCCTGGCAACATTCAAATGCTAGAGGACTTCTAGTTAAACAGGAAAAATGTGGCGAAATACTTGCGGCTTAGGGAAACAACATTCGCAGTCGGTTTAAGAAAGAAATTCATTGATGCAGAACAGAAATTAGAAGACTGAAATCTCGTACTGATAGGCTGGCGGTCGAATCACTATTGGCTTTTAGGAATCGCCTAGATGAGCTTCTCCTCCAACAAGAAGCCTATTGAAGTAGAGAAGCAATACCCTTTGGCTCAAAGCTGGTGACCAGAACTTAAAATTTTTTCACTCTGCTGCTAACAGTAGGCGCAAAAGGAACGAAATTCGATGGCTAAAAGATGAGGATGGAACCAAAAGTGTATCCTATCGCAACAAGTAATATTGTGCTAAGCACGAGATCGAACCACAAGGACTATTCGTTACAACTAGCAAATCTACCTAGAATGATCTAATTGTTTAGAGGGTTGGATAAATGTTTGGGTTTTTGATAATTAATTAACTAATTGAAAGCAATAAAGATAACAAAATAAAGTGAACAATTGACAGGGTAGAAGGTGAATTAATGGTTGGCACAATCTAGGCTGAGGAATCCTTTGATTAAATCCTATGTATGGGTTTAGGGAGTTCAGATTTATGTTTTACCAATGATTGAAGGTAATTGTCCTAAGTGAAAGACTAATATGATCAGTATTGTCCTTCCTATTCACATGCATTCGGGTGACGGCTTGATTAGGCATATACCCTAGGTCATGCAAAGCATTAGGTTTATTGACAACTAAGGCTAAAGCCGTAGCCCAGCCACAAAGCCTCATTCCTAGTGGTCTCTAGCGAAGTCAGGTTTACACAAGTTCGGTATAGACGATTCCGTGGTCAGGTTCTCATCTATCTATAATCCTATTTAATGTCAGGGTAACAGGCATTAGGCACATTATATACATAAACAGGCTAGTTGATCATTATCAATGTTCATTCTATCATAAATCATGTTCCTAACAATATCTAGGCATTAAGCATGCATAAACTGATCAATCAAAGGTCCTAGATCCCTAATCATACATATTCATATAATCAATTTCATCCCCATCCCAAATTGGATGGAGATCAGTTCATAGACAAACCAATCATAGCAATAGGAAAATATGAATAATGGAAAAACATCTTCAATTGAATATAAAAGCAAAAGATAAGAGAGAGATAGAAATCTAAAACCCGCTTTGTCTGATCCGATTACAAAAATAGAAGATCTGGAGCTTCTCCCATCAATTGTTCTTGAATAAGAAATAAAAACTGAAATTAATCTAACCTAGAAAGCTGGAAATCTAATCTAAAAAGCAATAAATCTACATTATGGAGGAGAGAAAGCCCTAGCGGCTCTCTAATTTATTAAATGGCTAATCCCCCCTGGAAGATTAGGTTTAGCTCCCTATTTATAGAGTTAGGGAGGAAACCCTAATGCCTCCAGGGTAAAATAGGCATTTACAAAGTGTTTAAATGGGCTTCTGGGCCCTGATCCGCGAATTTCAGCAAGGGGGAAGGCGCTGGTGCGCCTTGCCCCGCCTCGTCTCGTCGAGACAAGGCATGTCTCGATGAGACGAGGGCCTATCTCGACGAGACAGGTGATGTCTCGCCGAGACAGGTCCTATTCAAGGAACTGTGGCTCCGGCTTTTATCTGCTTAGGTCCCTGGGCTTCCGAAAAGTGCTCTAATGGTCTCTGATGAATCCTAAAAGTGCTCTGATGGTCCCTGAAGAATCCGAAACTGCTCAAATAGGCTTGGGTCTGGTTCGGAAATGCTCAAATAGGCCCAAAAACACCTGAAAACACAGAAAATGCCAAAAATAAGAGAAATTACTAATTCTAACTAAAAGATAACAAAACAATAATAAAACTAAAAGGAAATAAAGCAAAAGTAAGCTAAAAGGGGCCTAAAAACCCTATACAAATGGGAGCTATCAGTGACAATTTTACAGAAATATTCACTACTACAGGGTGTCGCTCTGAATTTATTTTAAACAATATTTAGGCAAAAATCTCAATGGAACTAAATGCTGAACTTCTCCAACCATATACTGTGGATGAGATAAAGAGGGCGGTTTTCTCAATGCATCCTGATAAAAGTCCCGGTCCTGATGGCTTTAATCCATGCTTCTACCAATAATATTGGGACTTGGGACTTGGTAGGCCTTGATGTGATTCAATCATGCATTCAATGGTTGAATGAAGGGCTGTTTCCAGAGAGTATTCATGACACAAATATTGTTCTAATCCCAAAGAAATCTTCTCCAGCAAAAGTATCAAATCTCAGGCCCATAGCTTTATGCCATGTTATCTACAAGATTCTGGCAAAAACAGTTGCAAATAGGCTGAAGAAGGTTCTAGATATTATTATCTCACCTACACAGAGCGCTTTCATCCCAGGATGACTTATTACGGACAATATTATGCTTGCGTTTGAAGTAAACCATTTCCTGGAGCATAGAACTCGAGGTAAACAAGGGTATGTTTCTCTTAAGCTTGATATGGCTAACGCTTATGATCGGGTTGAGTGGGCGTTTTTGGCACAAATGATGCAGAGGTTAGGCTTTGATGACAAATGGATATCTCTGGTAATGCAGTGTGTTACAAAGGTCATATATAATGTTACTCACAATAATCATGTGATTGGACCAATTCTTCCCCAACATGGACTGCGTCAGGGTGATCCTATCTCTCCCTATCTTTTTTTAATTTATGTAGAAGGTTTATCAACATCTTTGAAAAGTTTAGAAGCTCAGGGTCAGATCCATGGTTGTCGGATAGTTCAATCATCCCCATCAATCTCTCGTCTCTTCTTTGCAGATGATAGCTACTTGTTCTTCAAAGCGACAAACGAAGAGTGCTTAGCGGTTCAGCAGTGTTTACACGAATATGAAGCAGCTTTTGGGTAGAAGGTAAACTTCTCCAAATCCTCAATCTCGTTCAGCAAAAATTGTAGTGCGAGTCTCCGTTCGACCTTGAGTTCAGTTTTTGGAGTACCAATGGGGCTGGGTACTGCAACATATCTTGGTCTCCCGACTTTAGTTGGAAGAAGTAAAACACAAGTGTTCCAATACATTACAGACAGAGTCAGAGCAATGGTCACAGCTTGGAAGGCAAAAATGTTATCTTGAGCTGGTAAGGAGATTCTGTTAAAATCTATTATCCAAGCCCTCCCCTCCTATGCTATGAGTCTATTCCTCTTACCTCAACTTCTGTGTGATGATCTGGAAAGAATGATGAACTCATTTTGGTGGGGAACTGGTTCTGAGGAGAGAGGCCTGCATTGGAAGTCATGGAGAAACTGTGTGCCCCAAAGAGCTTAGGAGGATTGGGTTTTCGTAAGTTACACCTATTTAATCTTGCTCTCCTATAGCTAAACAAGGCTAGAGGATTCTAACTAACCCAGATTCATTACTTGCACGAGTATATAAGGCTAAGTACTTTCCCTCTTCTTCCTTTCTAGAGGCGGATCTTGGTAATCAGCCCAGCTTTATATGGAGAAATATACATACCGCACAGTCACTTGTTATTTCTGGTGCTAGACGCATTGTTGGGACAGGGGATGTTGGTCTTGTGTAACGTGACAAGATTAGTTCCAAATGGGGGGATAGGAACTATTCAAAAAATTTGTCCGTTAAGGCTGACTTCTTTTCTTTAAAAAAAAGGTTTACACAGCAGTGCTGAGTAGTTTAAGATACAAGCTTAGTCAACTAGTGACTAAGTCTGTTTCTTTTATTGAGTCAGGAGATAGCACTTGAGTCTATTCCTGAACTCGGCTTCTCAATGCACTTAACTCAGCGTGAGTTCGTTACTTAGTCAGTTTTATAGCAAGCAATATATAAAGGAGTTAAGGGTTAGAAATATGTTACTCAGCAGACATATCCTGGTTCGGCCTGTCCGCCTACGTCCAGTCCCCGGAACTCGTTCCGAGCTTTTTGAATCCTTTACTGAGCTCTTTAAAGGTAGAGCATGAAACCTTTTACAACAGAAGCTAAGTATACAAGAGTACCTTCCTATATTCCTCTACTCACTCCTATTACTACCGCTGAGTACTATAACCGAGTACTCAGCTTCTCCTTTCTATACTTCTAGAAATGATAAGTGTTTGTCCTAAACAACAATTGCTAAGACACTTTAGATGAATAAAATCACTCTAGACTTTTACACAAGATTGGAATTGGTGTAAGATTTGCTTTGCTTTTCTCACAGAACTTCAAGT
Source organism: Euphorbia lathyris (assembly GCF_963576675.1). Lineage (NCBI taxonomy): Eukaryota > Viridiplantae > Streptophyta > Magnoliopsida > Malpighiales > Euphorbiaceae > Euphorbia > Euphorbia lathyris. The sequence goes on along the minus strand of NC_088915.1, from coordinate 3,178,176 downwards.
ATGAATTTGGTCAGCGTTTCGACTTCATTGAAGATCTGCATCGAATGAAGCAATTGAGAGGCCTATTTATAGTGACACTTCAAGCACCGGTGATTTCGAATTTCGAAATAACCGTTGGAGCAAAACGGCTTCCTGTCGCTTTCACTCAGTATGTGCTCAGCGTCCTCGGCCAATCATATTCTTGTATCTTCTGTCTTCACCAGTGCTTAGCAGCTTTTCGTCAGATGAAACATAATGTTCCCACATTTATGGCAAAGTCTTCCAGACAGCTTCCTGCGCCTTCTGAGCTTTACCCAAAGTAGAAATACTTTGTCTCCAAGTTTATTTTGTTCTGCCGCTGACTTGTACTTCTTGTCGTTCAACTCAGCAGCTTTATCTTGAAGCTATTGGTAGAAGGCTTCTCGATCCTTCCTGTTGCTGGGCTTACGCGCTACTCAATACGATGGCGTTTTGAGTCTTCTTGGGCCGTGAGGCTTTCATCTGTTGACTTGGGCTTGACTTCCTCTTTTGGGCCTTTGGGGCATTTATCTTAATGTCTTATAAATCAAATAACTCAACATTGAACAAACACATTAGTGTGAATAAATCAAAGCATTTAAATTTAATGTGTTGGAATATTTTTATCATTCACATAAATAATTTTGTCAAATCAAAATCATGTGGAAAGGTGTTTCAACAAACTCCCCCATTTTGATGTTGGCAAAAATATTCAATAAGGAACTCAGTGTTGAGCTCCCCCATGATGATTGACCTATTCTTAACTTCTTAAGATTCTCCCCCGTAAGGGTTGAGCCTCTGACTTAGTTTTACTTTAAACATTTTAAGATTTAATCAAGTAAGCCTAAAGTCAGTGTTCAGAGTTAGGTCAGTTCTTGGACCAGGCTCATTTCACTCAGTTTCGATATAAAGTTTAGCGGAAGATTAAGTTCAAATATTGGAATTAGCTGAGTGAGTTAATTGAGGCTGAGTAGTTTTACTCAGTGGCCAAGTACATGATTAATTCAATGTTGTCAAGCTTTAGTTACTTTGTTCAATGAAGACATATGATACAAGTCGTGAATTTCGATCAACACAGCAGATAGTCATTAAAGCGAAGAAATTAAACAACAAGGTTGATTTAATGAAGATACGTTTATATTAATATTTAGCACATAACACAGCATAAGCAAGTAAGCAAGATCACAAAAAAAATATCTATCGCCTAATATTGAAGGAGACTTGGTTAGGCTTGGTCTTGTTTTGTTGATGGGGTTGAGTGCTAGGAGGCTTTGCTTGAGTGCTAGGGGGGACAACTGAAGAAGTGGAAGTGGAACCAGGATGTTGGTTCTTTTGCTGAGTTCCAGCTAGATGTTTATCTTTGCTTTTCTCCCCTTTTTTTCCAGCATCAACGGGCTGAGGGACAGCTGCATAAAACTTCCCTTGTTCAACAGCATGAGTTAGTAGGGCGGAATACTGCTGGAGTTGAGACGTACTGTGCTTGAGCCCGTCAAAGACCTTGATCCCACTAGTCATGTTGGACGCCGGAATGTCCATGTGAGAACTGATGACGCTGAGTATAAATTGAAGGGACTTTCCCATCCAACTCATGGTGTCGGTCATCATAGCGTAGGACTGATGGTACATTTTGAGCAGGCTAGCGTCATAATGGTGTCGCTGGTGAGATTGATGTGTGACATGATCATAAGTGGCCTTGGCGAGTTGAAAAATCTCAGATGTCTTGGCCTGTTCAGTTTGCATCTCTTCTCTTGATAAATTTAGCATGCGAAAGGATTCAGCAATTTGCTCGATTGTGCATTGAGAGGAAGAGGCAACTAATTCTCGAGTGGTGGTCAACTCAGTGAAGACTTGAGTAAGTTGAGCTGACTTAGCCACTTCAGAGTTGGTGGCAGTTAAGGCATTGAGTTTCCCTTCAATTGTGTCCATATGTTGCACCATGTGCAAATGAAGGTTTGCCATTTTGGTAGCGAACTCTTGCTTTGGCTGTTGAGCTACCATGTCAGTCAGCACGCATAGGAGCTCCTTGAGGATTTTTAGTTCAATGAGGAGTTGAGTGATGGTGCTCAGTTGTGTAGGCTCCGTTGAACTACGCTCAGTATCGGTTCCATGAGTGCTTTGTATTTCTGCGATGAGTTCTTGGGCAGCTTGTAAGATTCATTTCCCAGACTGGGAAGAAGTCAAGAACTGCAGAGGGTCAGTGTGAGAGGGTTTAGGAACTGAGTTTTGGTTGGCAGTAGGTGGTTGTTCATCTAAATGCACACCAGAATTAGAGTTGTCCTTTGGATCAGGTGAGGTGTGAGCAACTTGAGTTGCAGACTGAGTGGTGGGATCCGCTACAGGAATTCATACATTGTCTGACTGTTCTAGAAGAGAGTTGAGTGGTGCCGTAGCATTGTCTACCTGCTCAGTGTCAGTCGGGAGCTGAACATTGACTTGAGGAGGAGTCAGCTCGAGATTGTCCTGAGCAGGAGATTTCTCCAGTGTATGTTCCTTATCTTGAACAGCGGGTTCATTGATCACTTGCTTTGAGGAGCTGGTAGAAGCGATGTCGGCAGACTTGGCATGTTCCTGACCACGAGGAACAGAGGCTTGTTTTTCCTTGACTGGTGAGGGCTTGGAAATGGGCTTAGAGAAAAAGTTGAAGTCCAAGTCATTCAAGTTTACGATAGGTACACTGGAGGTTTGTATGCCTTCTTTTTATACCGTTTGTCACTGCCATCTTTAGAAAGGTTTGATGATGGAAGTTGATCAGATGACTCAATCTGAGCTTGCTCAGTTTCTGTAGCAGTGGTGTCAACATTTGACTCATCTCTTGGCTCACTAGCTGGGTTCTTCATCTGCTCAACGGAGACAGATTGTTTTTGTTGATTATTTGCAGGTGGAGTTCTTTCAGCAGATTCCTGAGTTCGCAGCAAGAAGGAATCCTTTGGAACGGATACATCCAGAGGAATTGCATCCAACGGTGTAACTCTTGAGACCCTCTTCCTCTTTAGGGGTGACTCAGTATTCTCTTGTTCATCTTCAGCTTCTTGAACAATAGCAGGTCGTTTTTGGGCAGCTTTGGTAGGTTGAGGTTTCTTTTTTATTGACTCAGCGGGAGATGGGTTAGCCATAATAACTTTTAGGCGTTTGACAGTTTGGAGTGTGGGTGCTGCCTTTCTCTTCTTTCCTTTACCGGTCGGCTCAGCTTCCTCTTCATCTTCAGTCACTGCATCCTTTCCTTTCTTTGATTTAAAAGGAAGACTGTGTGTAAGTTTAGTGAGATCTTCAATGGTAATTTCCGTACCTAATATGATTTTCTCATTCTTAAAGCTAATTCTGTAATCCCTAAGAATTTCGGTAATGAGTGAGCCCAATCGAAGTGCTCCAGTGCTTCGTTGCATAGCCTTGATCAGGAACATAGGCATGTTGAGGGGTTGATAGTTGAGCATATGCCATAAGAAGCATTGCTCGAAGTTGGAGGCAGAGGATGTGGAGTTGACCTTTGGATAGATGTAGTTGGTCAGTAAGTAGTGGGCGTGCCTCTGATGCTGAGTAAGCGAAGTGCAAGAGACTTCCCCTACATGCCCTTCAGGTTTACAAAATGTAGCGGTGTACTTAACCTTCTTATAGTCATTTGTTCTTCTCAGCTCAGCTCCCTCGTCCTTCAAGTCTAAAAGAGTGGCTAGATATGAGCGGTCGATGATGATTTGCTTTTTGTTGGCATAAGTGACCATAAAATCAATATTGTCTGTGGCAACCAGCAGATTAGAGTAGAACTGAGTTACAAGCCTTGGGTAGTGATGCGGATTCCGTGAAGAAGCCTCACTAAGAGATAAGTGTACCCCGTCGTTATCAAGTAATAAATTTCTGGTTAAGTCTAGGTTCTCGTCCAAAGGATTTATTTCTGCAAGTATCGAGTTACTTGGTTTCAGGTGTTATCTAGGCTTAGGGGGTTTTGAGTTGGTTTTGCTAAGTTAAATCTACTCCTAGGTTGAATTATACTATTCCTATCTAATTTATCTGAGTCTAACTAAGTTATTCTACGCCTAATTAAGTTACTCTACCCCTAATTAAGTTAAACTACTCCTAATTGATCTTTTACCAATGCAATTATCCGAAGGAACATGAAGGGATACGATGATAATGAAAATAGATTGTTTAAGCAATTGAATTAAAACAGAAGTCACTTGTGTCCGAGGCGATTAACCCGACCTATCCTCCTAAAGTCCCTAGTTCGTGATTCCCTTGTAAGGCCGAAACTAGCTCTAAGGCTCAGCAATTTGGGCTTAATCTTCTATAGGGTCGTCAATCCTATAGGCACTGACTAGGTCAGATTCAGCTCGCAATATGTGCCAACTTGATTTTGGGATTATCGAATGAGTTAAACCAATCAGACAAAGCGTAAGACAAAGATTAAAGCATTAAAACAATTGAATGAACAAGAACTATAATATATATCAAAGATGGAAATATTGTCACAAAGTTACAATGAGCCTAGGATTCATAACATGTATCAGAGGCTAGACATAATATAAAAGAAGAAAAATCCCTTTCAGGGAACCTGTCTACCAATGCAGGCGTCTTCCTAAAACTTAAGGATGGAGCTTGAGCAATCCTCGGTGAATGGAGCTTCGGAGGTGTCTTCAATGGAGGTTTGAAGGATATGGAGGAGGTGGAGAGGATTTCTCAAGGTGAAAAGCTAAGAAAAGTACAAAGATAAAAGATAACTAATTTACATTGGAAAAACTCTATTTATAGGCGTGGCTTGGCCCTCTTTTTGACCTATTTTCGTGTCCTTATACAGGTAGGAAGTCGTGGGGTCCGTCGTGGCTTCGTGGGGGTGGAATTAGTCTTTTTGACCAATTCCCGCAGGTCTGCTCGTCGAGCAGGGCGAGCTGCTCGGCGAGCAGGACTACTCGCGACGAGCAGCGCCCTGCTCGGCGAGCAGGCGCCTGGCGGCCTGCTCGCCCGAGCAGGCCTCTAGCGGCCTGCTCGGCGAGCAGGCATGGCCTACGGAGGCCCGCTCGTCGAGCATTTTTGCCCGGTATGCCCCCGTGTGCTTGTCGACTGCCGTCGATGCCTTTTTCGTCCGAACTTATACCTGCGCATGTACCGAAACTCCAGATAACATTAGTCCAAAGGCTAAATTGACCCGCCAATCGCTTATTTTGAGCAAACGCTTCGTTTGGTGCGACTTTTGACGGACCAATTAGCTTCAAAAGATAACGGAATTATACTATGCATGCTATTTTGGCCGTAATTGCCTAAATTGGTCATAAAACGAGCCTAAACAACGAAAAATAAATAAAACATTTCCAATTCCTAACTAACTCACACAAAAGCATTTAAATGCGAGAAATGCTCGCTTATTAACTAAATAATGCTAAAACCCGTCCTAAAACCGTACCCAAAGATAGGGGGTTTTGACCCCTATCAAACCTCCTCGCACTTAAAACTTTACTTGTCCCCAAGTAAACTAAAAAAACTAAACCCGCAATCACAAGCAAGCTAGAAAACCTCCCGATTTGACTAGGTGCTTGACACAATTTCGAGCATCTGTAATTACATGCATTCGGAAATACAAAGTAGAGACACGATATCCAAAAGCCGCCTTTCAATTATCATAGGTCATAGTTTTAAGCAAAAGGACACATGTTCAATTAAACGAGCTTGAGGGGATCGCTAAGTAAAACACCTCACCATAGGTAGTTCACTCATTTCACACAATTTTGGTGGCTAAAGTGTTTACTCTCGGCTTATGTTCTTGCTTAGGATTACGTTGATTTTGCACGTTCATCCGAGTTCCTCTACTATGCTATATGACTCCGATGATATCAAAAACAGCCTCGAATTGGGGTTGTAATATGGTTAGAGGGTTAAAGGTACAACAAGGGTTAATAGTTCTAGCGCTAGAAAAACAAAGTTCAAATGGCTTTAGCAAATATGAAGTGACTGAGCTTTTTATTCATCCATCATTCTCTTTTTGGGATGTTTTCTTGAGACGTTTTGATTTAAAGAACTGGGGAATGAAGTTCTCCCCTTTTAGTTTGTCTCTTTTCTTTTCTTTTCTTTTCTTTTTTTTTCTGTTTTTCTTCCCTTTTTTTTTGGATAGTGATGCTCATTCACTTCTTAGCCTTTTGGCTTGCTACTATAATGCCATAAACAAAGAAAAAGTGCTAGAAGAAAACAAATGCTCAATTTGAGCTTTGCAAAAACTTTGGGTTAAGTAGCAAAACCAAGTGGTGGTTTGCAAAAATAGGTTAGAACGAAAGAAAAATCTATAAACTACAAAAATATAGGCTCAAAGGGGCTTCCTAGAGTGGATGAAAAAGAGAAAATAAGGTAAAGAAAAGGGTTAATTCTAATGAGGCTGATTCATCGTTTATCATCTCAAATCATTGCATGTAGGTTCAACACAGTATTAGGTGCAAAATCTGTAATCTTTCCACAAGTCAAAGCATTCACACAAAAATGTCAAGAAAAAGAGCTTTTTGATGTTCGCTCTTAGGCTCAAATTCAACTCACAATTCTTTGGGTTTCAATTTTGTGTTTACGAGTTTTCCCCAAACTCAAGTTTAATATCACATGCCTTCAATTCTTAAGTTATCTACCTAAGTAATGATTTTAGCATTTCTTCAAAAGTAGGGTCTAAATGCAAACTTTAGCTCATGCTTTTACAGATACAAGGGTTGTGTCCTACACCTAAACTAGTTGTCATGCAATATTAGATTCGGTTCTCAGCCCTCAAAGACAAATAACGAAGTTTAGATTCGAAGGAGGTTCACGGTTTTAGGTCCTAAACATGCAAAAACATAAACAAAACCCAAAAACGCTAAACTAAACTAGACACGACGCAACAAAAATTTAAAAATTATACAATTTTTGTAAGTTTGTCTACCCGTTCTCCTCACACTAAAAATATGCAATAAGTTCCAACATTGCATCTAAAACCATCAAGCGCATGTGCAAAAAGTTAGGGTGGAGAAGACAACTTACTAACCGAAGTTAAAAACAGAAATCTATAATTGAATTAAAAAGAAAAACAAACCTAGAAAAAGTTTAATCCAAACTTGGGTTGCCTCCCAAGAAGCGCTACTTTATAGTCGGTTAGCTCGACATGGAGTTCCTTCCTAGGTGTAAGCTTCTACTCGCGTTAGGAACTCGAACTCCTTGAGAAATAACCCGTACCTACAAAACGGATTAAGAGCCTCTAATAAGTTTAATGAAAGCAGGAGGTCGAATTTAAACATATTATGAAAAAGTTTGGTTTGCTCCCTTTTGGATTCTCTTGGTAGGTCGAAGGGAATGAAAACTTCTGAATAAGGAGTAAATCCAAACTTTTCTAACTTTTGAGGAAAAGGTAGTTGATATACACAAGCTTCGATTTGATCATTTATTTCTATCACATGATTTAGAATTTCAGATTTTGAACCGGGGTTGCTTACCGCTTCCGGTTCTTCACTTACCTCGAGTGATGCATGTGATAGTGGACTTGGTTCTACCTTTTTGTCATTCCTCAAAGAGATGGTTTGAGCTGATTCCCTTTGTTGGATTTCTATGTTTTCCTTTATACCTGGGAGAGCATCTCGGGATTGCTCTTGCATCTCATGGTTTATTTGAGCCAATTGGTTGCTCAAGTCCTTGCAAACCTCCTCGTTGATTGTAAGTCGGGCTGATATTCCTTTCAAAAGGGACAGCACCTCATCTCGTGAGCTAGAGGGTTGTGGAGGAACTTGGCTTGCTTGTTCGTAAGGGAACATTCCCAATCCGTTTTTCCTGTGCTCATTAACAAACCTATTGGGAGGCCTCAACATGTTAGGGTTCCCGTAGGACAAATTTGAGTGTTGAGGTCTCCTCCAATCACTACCATAAAAGCTGTAAGAATTGGGGTTAGAATTATACCTTTGGTGATCACCCATAAAACTTACACTTTCATTGGTGTTGAGGCTCAGTTTCGCCATCAAGATATCCATTTTCTCATTTAAGTCGGCCATGGAGGGATTGGGAGCCTCATTCTCCAGGGCATGAATGTATTGTCTTGATGGGATAGTAAACTTTTGAGCTTGCCACTCGACTTTTTCTTGCCAATTCATTGATCAGAGAATGCTGAGAAAAAGTGAAGTTCTAGCACAAAAGTTCATAAGTAACAGTATACAGATATGAACAAGTATAGAAAAGTATAAAGAAATTATATATCAACAAGTATAGAGAATAAGTATAAAGAATTATGTATAAACAAGTATAAACGATATAAACAAGGATATTCACAAAAAGAATCGTATATAAACAAGTGTATGTATAAACAGGTATATGTATAAACAAGTATAAACGATATAAACAAGGATATTTACAAAAAGAATCATATATAAACAAGTGTATGTATAAGCAAGTATATGTATAAACAGGTATAAATATGAACAAGTATAAATATAAACAAGTATTAACGGTTATAAACAAGTATATACATAGACAATGATATGAACAAGTATAAGTATAAACAAATATAGTTATTATAAACAAGTATATATATACAAGTATAAATGATATTAACAAGGATATTCACAATGAATGCCTAAACTAACAAATCGACCTTTGGTTCGATATTGCAGAAGAAATAAATCCCCGGCAACGGCGCCAAAAACTTGATGTGGATTCCGTGAAGAAGCCTCACTAAGGGATAAGTGTACCCCGTCGTTATCAAGTAATAAATTTCTGGTTAAGTCCAGGTTATCGTCCACAGGATTTATTTCTGCAAGTATCGAGTTACTTGGTTTCAGGTGTTATCTAGGCTTAGGGGGTTTTGAGTTGGTTTTGCTAAGTTAATCTACTCCTAGGTTGAATTATACTATTCCTAGCTAATTTATCTGAGTCTAACTAAGTTATTCTACGCCTAATTAAGTTACTCTACCCCTAATTAAGTTAAACTACTCCTAATTGATCTTTTACCAATGCAATTATCCGAAGGAACATGAAGGGATACGATGATAATGAAAATAGATTGTTTAAGCAATTGAATTAAAACCTAAGTCACTTGTGTCCGAGGCGATTAACCCGACCTATCCTCCTAAAGTCCCTAGTTCGTGATTCCCTTGTAAGGCCGAAACTAGCTCTAAGGCTCAGCAAGTTGGGCTTAATCTTCTATAGGGTCGTCAATCCTATAGGCACTGACTAGGTCAGATTCAGCTCGCAATATGTGCCAACTTGATTTTGGGATTATCGAATGAGTTAAACCAATCAGACAAAGCGTAAGACAAAGATTAAAGCATTAAAACAATTGAATGAACAAGAACTATAATATATATCAAAGATGGAAATATTGTCACGAAGTTACAATGAGCCTAGGATTCATAACATGTATCAGAGGCTAGACAGAATATAAAAGAAGAAAAATCCCTTTCAGGGAACCTGTCTACCAATGCAGGCGTCTTCCTAGGACTTAAGGATGGAGCTTGAGCAATCCTCGGTGAATAGAGCTTCGGAGGTGTCTTCAATGGAGGTTTGAAGGATATGGAGGAGGTGGAGAGGATTTCTCAAGGTGAAAAGCTAAGAAAATTACAAAGATAAAAGATAACTAATTTACATTGGAAAAACTCTATTTATAGGCGTGGCTCGGCCCTCTTTTTGACCTATTTTCGTGTCCTTATGCAAGTAGGAAGTCGTGGGGTCCGTTGTGGCTTCGTGGGGGCGGAATTGGTCTTTTTGACCAATTCCCGCATGTCTGCTCGCCGAGCTGCTCGCCGAGCAGGACTACTCCCGACGAGCAGCGCCCTACTCGGCGAGCAGGCGCCTGGCGGCCTGCTCGGCGAGTAGGCCTCCAGGGGCCTGCTCGGTGAGCAGGCATGGCCTACGGAGGCCCGCTCGTCGAGCATTTTTGCCCGGTATGCCCCCGCGTGCTTGCCGACTGCCGTCGATGCCTTTTTCGTCCGAACTTATACCTGCGCATGTACCAAAACTCCAGATAACATTAGTCCAAAGGGTAAATTGACCTGCCAATCGCTTATTTTGAGCAAACGCTTCGTTTGGTGCGACTTTTGATGGACCAATTAGCTTCAAAAGATAACGGAATTATACTATGCATGCTATTTTGGCCGTAATTGCCTACATTGGTCATAAAACGAGCCTAAACAACGAAAAATAAATAAAACGTTTCCAATTCCTAACTAACTCACACAAAAGCATTTAAATGCGAGAAATGCTCGCTTATTAACTAAATAATGCTAAAACCCGTCCTAAAACCGTACCCAAAGATAGGGGTTTTTGACCCCTATCAGGTAGGTCAGCCCGTTTAGGGAGAATAGTTTGGTCCATCCATTCTTGGATATCCAGTCACTATAAGGTTTCACAGTCTCTACGAAGCTTTTCGAGAACCATCGTGAAGCTACAACGTCTAAGCCTTCAACGTCGGAGTATACAGATCGAAAGGTTCTCTCCTCAGTTTCCTCAGTTTTCTTACCCTTGTCCTTCTTCTTTTTCTTAGAAGGAGTTGACTGCTCAGTGTGAGGATCACCACCAAGAATGCTGACCTCGCCCATGGGTTGGTCATGCTGACCATGTCCAGTATGGCCCTCATCTTCTGGAGTATCAACATACTGTTGCTCAGGTGGGGAGTCAGGATGGATGTATGAGCGATTGTCCTCATATTGGTCATCAGAGAGATTCTGGGAATCAGACATGGTGTTCTTGAGAGTTTCTTTAGGAAGTTTTGAAGTTCAGAAGTTTATAGAGAGTGAAGGTTCGAGTGCAAATTTCAAGCGTAGAAAGTGAATAGTGAGAAAACGTTCATTTATAGACGATGGATGGTGACTTGATAGTTTGGATCAGCTCAAGATAGTTATATCTTGCTCAGTGAGCTTTTAAGCTCTGATACCACTTGTTGGTCCCGTGTAACGTGACAAGATTAGTTCCAAGGGGGGGATAGGAACTATTCAAAAAATTAGTCTGTTAAGGCTGACTTCTTTTCTTTAAGAAAAGGTTTACACAGCAGTGCTGAGTAGTCTAAGATACAAGCTTAGTCAACTGGTGACTAAGTCTGTTTCTTTTGTTGAGTCAGGAGATAGCACTTGATTCTATTCCTGAAGTCAGCTTCTCAATGCACTTAACTCAGCGTGAGTTCGTTACTTAGTCAGTTTTATAGCAAGCAATATATAAAGGAGTTAAGGGTTAGAAATATGTTACTCAGCAGACATATCTTGGTTCGGCCTCTCCGCCTACGTCCAGTCCCCGGAACTCGTTTCGAGCTTTTTGAATCCTCTACTAAGCTCTTTAAAGGTAGAGCACGAAACATTTTACAACAGAAGCTGAGTATACAAGAGTACCTTCCTCTATTCCTCTACTCACTCCTATTACTACCGCTGAGTACTATAACCGAGTACTCAGCTTCTCCTTTCTATACTTCTAGAAATGATAAGTGTTTGTCCTAAACAACAATTGCTAAGACACTTTAGATGAATAAAATCACTCTAGACTTTTACACAAGATTGGAATTAGTGTAAGATTTTCTTTGCTTTTCTCACAGAACTTCAAGTATGAATTTGGTCAACGTTTCAACTTCATTGAAGATCTGCATCGAATGAAGCAATTGAGAGGCCTATTTATAGTGACACTTCAAACACCGGTGATTTCGAATTTCGAAATAACCATTGGAGCAAAACGGCTTCCTGTCGCTTTCACTCAGTACGTGCTCAGCTTCCTCGGCTAATCATATTCTTGTATCTTCTGTCTTCACCAGTGCTTAGCAGCTTTTCGTCAGATGAAACAGAATGTTCCCACATTTATGGCAAAGTCTTCCAGACAGCTTCCTGAGCCTTCTGAGCTTTACCCAAAGTAGAAATACTTTGTCTCCAAGTTTATTCTGTTCTGCCGCTGACTTCTACTTCTTGTCGTTCAACTCAACAGCTTTATCTTGAAGCTATTGGTAGAAGGCTTCTCGATCCTTCCTGTTGATGGGCTTACGCCTTACTCAGTACGACGGCGTTTTGAGTCTTCTTGGGCCGTGAGCCTTTGATCTTTTGACTTGGGCTTGACTTCCTCTTTTGGGCCATTTATCTTAATGTCTTATAAATCAAATAACTCAACATTGAACAAACACATTAGTGTGAATAAATCAAAGCATTTAAATTTAATGTGTCGGAATATTTTTATCATTCACAAAAATAATTTTGTCAAATAAAAATCATGTGGAAATGTGTTTCAACAGGGGAATCTATTAACATCTGGGAAGACCCTTGGTTACCTGACCCTGACCATCCTTTTATCGAAAGTGAGCGCCTTCCGGGCTTGGAAGTGGAAACTGTGAATAACATCCGACAACCTTCGAGGGAGTGGAACTTGGAATTAATCAATGGGATCTTTGTGGATCGGGATATAGAACTTATACGGAGGATTCCTTTAAGTCTCCGTCTGGTGTCTGATGCGTGGGAATGGTACTGGGGAAAAAGAGGCAAGTTTTGCGTGAAAAGTGCGTATAAACACCTGTGGGCTGAAAAATATGGTAATAATTCTTCATTGACAATTGTCGGTGTTAACTGGGATTCGGTGTGGGCACTTCAGGTTCCGCCCAAGGTAAAAAATCTAATTTGGAGAACTTTGGCTGGCTATTTACCGTCGCTGTGCGCTTTATCTACTCGAAGGGTTCCAATCAATAATCTATGTCCGATATGCCTACAATCGGAGGAGGACGACTTCCATGCTTTAGTTGGCTGTCGTCAGGCTCGGCTTTTCTGGGGTCTGACTATCGTTGCAGGACTGGGAGATTCTTGCTCTTCGTTTAGGGAGTTCTGGGAGAAGCTGGGATTATTATTCCCGTCGGAAACTGGTACGATGGCGTTCTGCTGCTGGTTCTTATGGCTCAATCGGAACAATAAAGCATGGTCAAAACAAGTCATGTCGTCTACCATACTCTTCTCCGTTGCCATGCAGTTCATCTCGAGCTGGAAAGCTGCTCAGAGTCAGGGACGTGAAGCGGTTGTGACGACTGCTTTTATAACTCAGAAATCGTGCAAACCCCCGACAGGTTGTTTAAACTCAATCTTGACGGGGCTATATTTTCTTCCTTGGGTACTGTCGGTTACAGATTCATCTTACGGGATAGCAGTGGCGGGTTCCAGGCTACAGGTAACGGTACTATTTACTGCTCCCTAGACCCTTTTTTAGTGGAGGCGATCTCGTGTCGTGAAGCGTTGAGTTGGTTGAAGGAGTCTGGCAGGCAGAACGTGTTGGTGGAATCGGATTCACAATTGCTAGTGTATGCTATTCAGCGAGAAACTAGTGGCAATTCGGCTCTGGATCTAGTTATTGAAGACTGCAAAATCCTTATTAAGGATATAGTTAATGTGTCAATTTCATTTATTCGTGAGTCAGCAAATTCCGCTGCTCACTCTTTAGCCCGTGCAGCTACACCTACTTTCAAGAGGATGGTCTGGATTTCAGAACCTCATCTTTGTGTATGTACTGCTCTTGTTACTGATATTTAATAAAAATGACTATTCCTTGTAAAAAAAAGTACAGTTTCATAACAACTTTCAGCATTTAAAATTAATAAATTAAAATTTATTAATTTTAAATTTATTTGATAACAAAACTTAAGTATTTTAATTAAGTCACATGATCACTTATTCTGTTAAGTTAAAGCATTTGCGGGGGCTTAATCAGGGATGAGCATGAACGCTATAGATATGGATTTATGGTGAATCTTGGCGTTTGTACGACAGTATTAGTAGAGCTTTGAGGTCTTTATTTTGGGCTTAAATTGGTTTGGGGTAGATATTACAGAAGGATCCAACTGAAGTCGAGATGCGAGGAGTACAGGAGTCGAAATTGGGAGTTGAGTCTGATTCATACGTTTCGTGAAGATAATCAGGCTGTTGACTAGATGTCGAATTTCGCAGGGTCATTTCCTTTGGATCATTAGGAGTGTGATGTACCTTCTATAGGCCTCCAGAGTATTCTTCGTGAGGATCGGTTTGGCCAACACTCACATAAATAGGTCGTTAATTAGTTTTTTTTCGAAAAAAAAATTCTTCGATCCTCTTTTTAGGGATTTTACAAAATTATCCCAAAAAGTATTGGAGACAAAATGGGTAATACATCCCTACCCCCACCGCACCCCAGGAGATTTTATATGGTTGTTAAGCCCAAAATATACCTAAAATATCATTAATATCATGTCAGTTTTGTCATGAAATCATGCTAATTATATCTATTTAGAGTACTTTTACGTCCGAATATGTTTCTTTGATACAAGGTACCTAAATATTTGGTAAAATCCAAATAGGAGCTAAAACGGATGAAAAACGAAGAAAAGCCCCTAATTACAAGCCAAAAGTACGAGAAAATCAGTGCACTGATACGAGGAGACGGGAACGGAGCGAGACCGGGAGGAGCATCCCGTGTTGTGACCGAGATTCCCATATCTCGGTCGCGGCACGCTATTTTTAGACACCGGAGACAAGTTCGTTCTGAGGAAATTTTTACTCCCCAAGTCACGATTGAGATTTCAGAATCTCGGTACGACCAGCAGCCTTTGCAGCACTGATTTCACATGTCGAAATTCCAAGAGACGCGTCTGTTTGGATGGATAAAAACGACTCTTCACAGCGGACACGACCCTTCAAACACGACTCTTCAACATCTATAAATAGAGAGTTGATTTCACAGTTCAATGTTGGTTACATTAACTAAGTTTTAGAGAGCAGAATTTATGTAGAAATTCTGATTCAGAAGTGATTCAGAATTAGATTTCGATTCTGTAAAAGCAATCTTGATGTACACAAATTGTTCTTAGATTTATTACAAACACAATAGCGATTAAGTTTAGATTAAGAATTAATCAATAACTAACATAGGATCTACTAAGTCTCTCCCGCTGGAGTGTTTTACTCGTCTTCTCCATGTGAGATGCCCTAACCCTAACCAAGCTTTTCAATTCTCCTAGTCTGAATCACCAACTCAGCCGCTATCCTCAAACACCACCCACTGTCTACTTTCAGCAAATAAACCCGATAATCACCATGGACGATAACAACGATATAACGAATGAGTATGCGAACCTGCACATAGAAGAATCAGGCGAAACTAGCCTAGTGTTGGCAGACGAACTCCTCCCGACAGACACCACGCCATAATTCTTTGTTATTGGACAATTCCAATCAGCTCGTAACATCCACTTTGACTCTATGCAATCGACACTAGCAGCAATCTGGCGGCCGGTAATAGGCGTCACAGTAACCGAAACCGAAGTAGGAGGCAGATACCTCTTTCAGTTCTACCACGAACTCGACATGGCTAGGGTTTTGAACGATGGCCCTTGGACATTGAATCATAATGTCATGATAGTTCAACAATTGAATACCTCGGAACAAGCATCACAAGTGGAACTGCACAACCTAATAATCTGGATATAGGTTTATGACATGCCCATCGATTTTCAGACGGAAGCTGCTTGCAAGGCGTTGGGAAATAATCTGGGACACTTCATCGAGGCAGATCATAAAAACTTTATAGGGATGAGAAGGAGCTACTTGAGGATCAAGGTTTCCATTGACATACGCAGAAGCCTTAAACCAGGTCAGTTCCTGCAGAGAAGAGGAGGAATGAAATTCTGGGTCTCCTTTAAATATGAGAGGCTTCCCCAATTCTGCTTCTATTGCGGCATAATAGGTCATGTGGATAAATTCTGTAATGCACTCTTTGATGACAAGGATAGCCCAACAGAAAGAAAGTATGGCAGTTTCTTAAGGGCTCAGATGCGTAAACCAGGAAATCAGGATGGTAAAGCTTGGCTCAGGAAACCTATGGAGGATGTAGATGACATCTATAGTGATTCTGGGAGCGAAGCAGGGGCTGCGGAGGGAGTATTAACGAATGGAGGGTGAATTTTTGGATTCCCCTCAGGAGCATCAAAGCCAATAACAGTAGTAGCACAACTTATGGATGAAGGAGTCAAGATTGACCCAAAAAGGAAGAGAGTAGTAAGGGGAAACATGGATGTTGACGTAGACTGCACCGCACAGTTCAAAAGCGGAAATGAGACGGGACCTGAGACCCAGGCCCGTCAGGGATCATGAGCCTCATAAGCTGGAACTGACGGGGCCTGGGCAACCCACGGACAGTGAACGTCCTAAGGGACTTGGTGCGTGCCCACAAGCCTTTGATTCTTTTCCTTATGGAAACAAAGGTGGCTAAAGAGCGAATAAGGATAATTTGCAGACAACTTGGTTTTGATGAATGGTATGCTGTGGACAGTAGAGGTCTAGGAGGGGGTTTGGCTCTCCTGTGGAAGAAAAGTTTAACAGTAACAGTAACAAATTCGACAGACAACTTCATTGATGCTAAGATTGAGGGTAACAGAATGATGAACTGGAGGTTAATAGGGTTTTACGGCTACCCAGAACGCAGTAGAAGAGGGGAATCTTGGGAATTACTCCGATTTCTAGCTTCCTCACCCAACCAACCATGGTGCTGCATCGGAGATTTTAACGATCTCTTAAGACAATCTGAGAAAAAGGGGGGAAACAGGCACCCGAATCGTTTATTAGAGGGTTTTCAGCTAACTGTTGAGGAATGTGGATTATTCAGTATGACAATGCAAGGTTACCCATTTACATGGGAAACCGGTAGAGGAACGACACACTGGATTGAGGAATGCCTAGATCGTGCCCTTATTAATCGTCAGTGGAAAGAACAATTTCTGAATGCAAAACTGCACAACCTAATCACGACATGCTCTGACCATACGGCAATCCTGTTAGAAATCAAAGTTTGGATCCAAGTATCCCACTCGAGACGATTTCAGTTTGAGAACACCTGGCTCAGGGATGAACAATGTGGTATAGTAATAGAACAGGCTTGGAATCAAGCGGACAACAACACTATTGAACAAAAAATTGCCGCTTGCACCGAGGCGTTACAGCAGTGGAGCAGAACGTGTCAGGGTAATTTCAGCAGAACAATTAGAAGCCTGCGTGATCAAGTCGTAAGACTAAAAAATCGAACATATGAGCTCGGGATCAGGCTGTTTCGACAAGCTTCTGAAGAATATAATAAGGCTCTCTCGCATCAGGAGGACTTTTGGCGGCAAAGAGCCAAGCTATTTTGGCTAAGTGAGGGCGACTCTAACACTCGGTACTTCCATGAGTACGCGTCCGCCAGGAAATGGAACAACACAGTAACCGAATTGATTAATGATGAGGGGGTCAAATGCAGTTGGGGTTCAGGGCTTAATGAACTATTGGTGAATTGCTTTCAGGATATCTTTACAAGTCGAGGTAGCGAAGCCAGGGAGATTCTTGAGGGCGTGAATGCGACTGTAATGGAATCAGATAACAGGTACTTGACACGGCCCTTTAACGCAGAAGAAGTTCGAGTTGCTTGATTTGCAATGCATCCTGATAAAAGCCCGGGGCCAAATGGACTAAATCCAACGTTTTATCAGAGATTCTGGAGTATCGTAGGACCTGATGTGGTCTCTGCCTGTTTAAATCATCTCAACTCATCCACTATTCCAACTCAGCTGAACGAGACTCTCATTGTGCTTATTCCCAAGAAGCAAGATGTAACACGGGTAACGGACCTTCGACCCATAGCCTTATGTAATGTGTTATTTAAGATCATATCAAAAATGCTTGCTAATAGGTTTAAAAAGGTCCTTCCCAAAGTTATCTCTGACAACCAAAGTGCCTTTCTATCCGGACGATCTATTTCAGATAACATAATTATTGCATTTGAGATGATCCATAAACTGAAATTATCGAAAGGCAAAGGAATGGCAGCTCTAAAGTTAGACATTAGCAAGGCGTGCGACAGGGTTGAATGGGGCTTTCTGAGTAGTATGCTTCAGAAAATGGGATTTCATCCTCAATGGATCAGATGGATGATGATGTGTGTCACCTCCGTGTCATACAAAATTCTACACAACGGGCAAACTAGAAACAAAGTTACTCCATCTCGAGGACTCCGTCAAGGTGACCCGATTTCTCCATTTTTATTTCTAATCTGTGCTGAGGGTCTATCAGCAATCCTGAAAGTTAAAGAAAGAGCTGGGCTAATACATGGAGGTGCAGTAGCGAGATCAGCCCCCAGTATCACGCATTTGTTCTTCGCCGATGATAGCTTCCTTTTCTTCAAAGCTAAAATTAACGAAGCCG
The DNA here is from genome assembly GCF_963576675.1 of Euphorbia lathyris. Lineage (NCBI taxonomy): Eukaryota > Viridiplantae > Streptophyta > Magnoliopsida > Malpighiales > Euphorbiaceae > Euphorbia > Euphorbia lathyris. The sequence continues at coordinate 3,160,054 of NC_088915.1, read as the reverse complement.
AAACTATTATCCAATGTCTGAAAGCCTATGAAGCAGCATCCGGGCAAAAAATAAACTACCAAAAATCAGCATTACTATTCAGTAAAGGGGCGACCAATATGATAAAACAATCAGTATCCCGTCTGCTTGGTGTGACAGAAACTGATGATCTAGGCATGTATTTGGGAGCTCCGATCATTGTCGGCAGAAGCAAAGCTCAGGCATTTGGATATCTCAAGGACCGGATTTGGAATCGCATCAACAACAGGAAAGAAAAATTCCTTTCCCGAGCAGGCAAGGAGGTCTTAATTAAAGCCGTCTTACAATCAATTCCCACTTTTATCATGAGTGTTTTTTTATGACGGAACAATTTTGTGATGAGATTAACAAAATGTTGAATCGGTTTTGGTGGAGAGGTTCAGGTGACTCTAATTCGGGTATTCACTAGAGACAGTGGAGTCGACTGTGCATTCCGAAGAGCCAAGGAGGTTTGGGTTTTCGTGACATAAAACAATTCAATATTGCCTTGTTAGCTAAACAAGGCTGGCGTATAATACAGAATCCTAACTCTTTACTGGCAAGAGTCCTTAAGGCGAAGTACTTTCCTCATCATGCATTTCAGGAAGCAGTATTAGGACACAATCCCTCTTATGTATGGCGCAGTTTATTGGCAGGGAGAGATCTGATTATGAAAGGGATTAGAAGCAAGGTAGGCATCGGACAAACAGTATCGATCAGGGACAGCCCTTGGCTACCCGACTCACGAAATCCAAAACCAACAAGCCAAATAAATGTTGAATTCCAGTCAGGTATGGTACAGGATCTCTTGAAAGAAGATGGTAACTGGAACAGGGAGCTAATTCAGACACACTTCAACGAGCGAGATCAGAGACTCATTTTCTCCATTCCGCGGGGATTATCAGTTAGAGAGGATGGCTGGTTGTGGGGACCTGATAACAAAGGAAATTACTCGGTCAGAAGTGGATACAGGTTAGCAAATAAAGAAAGACGAGAAGATGGACCACAGGTTTCTGTAGATTGGAACCGTATATGGCAGATGACTGTAGCTCCCAAAATTCGCAACTATACCTGGAGACTATTCTCAGGTTGCTTACCGACAATGCACAATTTGGCGGTGCGACATAGCCTTCATCCAAATTTATGCCCGGTCTGCAAGCTCCCAGATGAAACTAAACATCATCTGTTTGCCGTATGTGAGACATCAAGACGTGTCTGAGAGATATGGTTTCGGGATAGGAGGATGGATCAAGTTAGTGACTTCCTTGAATGGTTTGGAAACAGGGTGAAGCATGGAGATATAGACGAAGTGAGTAACCTAGCAGTGGTTGTTTGGCAAATATGGAAACACAGAAATGAATTTGTTTGGAATGGCAATAAACCCAGCCCGCTGAAGATCGTGTTTCTGATACATCAGGAAATTCAAGGCTGGAGAGATGCGCAGAATTCCTGCCTTCAGCGTAGAAATGGTAGCATACCGCCCCCAATAAAATGGCAACGGCCATCTGAAGGTTTCATTGTGTGTGATGTAGACGCAGGTGTGTTTATGGAAGCAGGATACTGCTCGACGGGCTTCATTCTTCGTAACAGGGAGGGCTTTTTGCTTTACGCGTATCATGGTGCTGTGACTGGCTATTTCGATCCGGCTGTAGCAGAAGCTATTGCGGTGAAAGAAGCATTATCATGGATCAAGACCGCTGGGCTTAGTAGAGTCAAACTGCGAACTGATTGTCTATTAGTTGTTCAAGAGTTGCAAGCATCAACAACTAGTAATTCTTACTTCTCTGATATTATTTTATTTTGTTTAGATTTAATTCAAGAGCTAGAACTAGTTTCCGTCTCTTTCGTTAAACGTTCAGCAAACTCAGCAGCTCATTGCTTGGCAAGAGCGGTTGTTTCGGAGTCTGTTCGTAGAGAGTGGGCATGTCTGCCTCCATTCCTTTTTGACATTCTTTTGGCCGATTCGGCAAGTTAATAACATTCATTAATTCTTTCAAAAAAAAAGTTTAGATTAAGAATTGATCGAAGACGAGTTTTCATTCTGGTAGTAGACGATCCATCTCTATTCCGAAGATTCAACGAGAACGCTCTCCATGTTTATTTTTCTCTATTAACTTGTTAAGATTTACCATTCTATAATAAAAACGTTTACGTAATTCAATAAATATTTCTGTTGTTACTTTGATGTTACCGTCAAAGTAAGGTTCTGGTGTTTTCATTAAAACGTATTTAATTTCACATAATTACAAGGAAAGTTAGTTGAACACTTGAATGAATTAGTGTTTACGGAAGATATGATCGTTAGGTCGGTTTATCGGAAATAAATACCAGTTTGATTAAGGTAGAAATCTACTCCGATTCAGAGAGATTTCTACGGTTCAAAGCCTGTTAATTGAAGGAATTTACGATTTATTACATGTCCATAATCTTTTCAAAATTAAAGTTGTTTTCTTTGCTTAAACGCTAAAGTTTCTGTCTCGTAATCAAATCTCGAGACAGAATTGTTATCTAAATTTCTAACATAAATTTCTCATCTGATTCTGATTAATTCAATTCAATTCAATTAAACGATTTTCTATAATATAAACCTAAAGACGTATTCAAAACTGTATCAAAATAAATTTTTGTGAAAAAACGTTCCCTGTGGGATCGATATCTTTTTATTACTACAAGCGAAATCGTACACTTGCGGAAATCGCTGAACAACGGTGCTTTCATAGTTCCAACTAGGATAGCATAGTTGGAACTTGCAACGAATAAAATCAATCCATTTGTATTCATTAATACACATCCTTTGATCCACACATTAAATTGAAAAATAAAAAATCTAAAACTAAATTTTAGGTAAGAGAATTTCTGCAATCTGGATCTCCGACGAAGTTTTGTAATTTGAAGTCTAATTGAGGTTCATATTGGTATAGGAGAACAATTTAGGAAAGTTTATATTCAACTTGAGCCTAATCAAGTGTTCTTAAGAAGGACAAAGGCCCTCTTCTAGGCACCTAGGCAAACGAGGAAGCAATCCTGAAAGTTTGCTGGTTATTGATTTTCGGGGAATAGTATAAGTATATGGTTGTGGTGCTTTGATAGTTTCGGGGAATAAAAAACGTCAACATACACCTGAATTTGACCTGTTAAATGTTCAAAACTACAAATCTAAAATGTACCAAAAAAAATAAAACAGTAACATTCAAATTGTTATCATTTCAAAGTACACCAAAAACACATTATAACAGAACAAGAGCTTAATATATTAAAATGAAAGACTATGTACTCAATACAACAAAATCATAATGATCATAGTCCTTAAAATTTTAATGCCAATTTAATATATTAAAATGACTATGTACTAAATAACATTTAAGAGAGTTGCTCTAATTATTTAAAAGAGCATTATTCTGGATGTAAAATAAAGAATTATATGATGATATCCTCAACTTTCAGTAACATGAGTAAACTTAATGAATTTGTTAAAAACAAGTGAAAGAAAACTTAATCAGTGGTTTAAGCTTAAAAACACTAATAATTCCGCAGTATGATCAAATCATTAAGGATTGTAAGATCGATAAAAAAAAGGGGTGGCCCGGTGCATTACGCGTCCCCGCTAAGCGAGGGTTCGGGTAGGGGTCCTACCACAAGGGTGTATAAGGGGCAAGCCTTCCCCTGCCAAATTTTTTGGCAAGAGGCCGCTCCTACGACTCGAACCCGTGACCTCTCAGTCACACGATAACAGCGTTTACCGTTGCGCCCAGGCTCGTCCTTGATTGTAAGATCAATAACAGTTAAAATTTCAAACCTTCTGTTCTCACATTATGTAACTTCAGTTTGCTAGATTGGTTGATGAAGACTGGGTATGGAGTTCATACAAGCTTTAACTCATCAACGAATTCTTTCCAACCCTGAAAAAAGAAGTAGTAGCAAGATCAAAATCCTAATTACACATACATGAAACCCTCAATTTCAAAAATGATAAAAAAAAAGGAGAAACTCTTTAATTTCAAAAATGAAAAACGGCAAACCAAAAAATTTCAAGCCTAATTTCAATTGTGTCAGAGCTCTGAGAATCGTAACCATCGGATAGGAACACCTTTTCAGAATCGTGAAACTTCCGGTAGCCACCGATTGACTCCACCGACCCATAATACTTCGACCGTCGGATTCGAAAAGTAGGACCAATTTAGAAGAATCATCAGAACGCATCAACAAGCAGTCGCCGGTTGAGAGAGACGGTAGTTGCAGAGATCGTAGAGCCAAAAAGGCTCGAACAAGTGATATTGCAGTTAAACACAGAAAATAATGTAAAATTTAGTTTTGGATTTTTTATTTTTCAATTTAATGTGTGGATCAGATGATTTGTATTAATGAATACAAATGGTTCGTTTTTATTGGTTGCAAGTTCCAACTATATTATCCTAGTTGGAACTATGATATCAGCTCAGAGAACCTCATGTACGTTGTACAGTTTTTATTGAATGATGATGGAGTTCATAAAATTGCTTCTTTAGTGTACTATCATTAATGAACATAAAATTGTGACAAAAGAAATGCAATTAATGTTTTATACCTTCATTCTCTTCTTTAGTGTACGTATATGGATCACTTGTCCCTCTGATATCAATAGCTATAAGATCCATCCTTCCCTTAATAACCAGCTCAATCCCACCATTGTTTGAACCCCAAAAAAGTAGGAACTGCATAGCTTAAATGTCCTTGGATACCAACTTCTTAAGCAAGCTATGGAGTATGAGCATATAAATTCAAGTGTGATAACAATTGAAAACACAATCACAATCCCATGACAATGAAAACATAAGTTCTTGAAATCTTCCTTAAATTATACTCTGACTGCTCCAAATAGTGTATTTTACTAACACTATTTCAACCTGACAATCGCATACATAATCATCAGCTCTGAATGCTTCTATTTGAAGCCTTTGTTCTCCCCAAGTCACATTTTCAAGAGGCACCCACACATACTCAAATGTTGCTACAGTTTAGTCACTTAGTTTTAAAAATTGAAAGATCTATAGCTTGTCTAATTCCTCCAAACAGTTTGCCATATCAGTAGAAGGAACTATATATGCATTTCAATCCAGCTAATTAATAATTAGTAATTACAATCAAAACCCAATTAATGGAGCACTATCGAAATAAGAAGAAAGACTTGCATATGGTTTTCATTGACTTGGAGAAAGCATATGATAAGGTACCAAGGGAAGTACTTTGGTGGGCCTTGATAAGGAAAGGCATTTCGCGGAAATATATTGACATCATAAAGGACATGTATGAGGGAGTATGCACGAGTGTACGTACTAGTGTTGGGAAGACTGAAGAGTTTCCTATTACGATTGGAGTGCATCAAGGTTCCGCACTAAGCCCATTTCTTTTTGCCATCGTTATGGATGAACTAACAAGTTCACTTCAAGATGGTATACCATGGTGCATGCTGTTTGCAGATGATATTGTGTTGGTTGAGGAGACGAAAGAAGGAGTGGAGATGAAGTTGGAACTATGGAGGCAAACTCTAGAATCTAGAGGCTTTAAGTTGAGTCGAAGTAAGACAGAATATTTGGAGTGTAAGTTTAGCGGCCGTAGGAGTAGGGAGGCAGGGACAATCATCCTAGATGGGAGAGTTGTTCAGGCCTCGGATTGCTTCCGGTATTTAGGATCTATTATCCAAACGGATGGAGCAGTAGATGGAGATGTTGCTCATAGGATTAAAGCTGGTTGGTCGAAGTGGAAGAGTGCTACGGGTTTCCTTTGTGATCCCGGCATGCCTAATAGATTGAAGGGAAAATTCTACCGGACGGCAATTAGACCAGCATTGTTATATGGTACGGAGTGTTGGGCAGTGAAACACTGCCACATCCATAAGATGTCGGTGGCGGAGATGCGTATGTTGAGATGGATGTGTGGTCACACGAGAAAGGACCGGGTGCGTAATGAAATAATTAGGACAAAAGTAGGGGTCACATCTATTGAGAATAAAATGAGAGAAAACCGACTAAGGTGGTTTGGCCATGTGAGACGTAGAGCGCTTGATGCGCCGGTTAGGAGAACCGAAGAGTGGCAAAGGGATGTAGTGGTGAGGGGTAGGGGAAGACCTAAGCAAACTTGGAGGAGGGTGATCGAGAGTGATATGAGTTTATTGGGAATTGAGGAAAATATGGTAGTGGATAGGACGGAGTGGAGAGAGCGAATCTGTGTCGCTGACACGACTTGATTTTCACGGTTTTATATGATGGTTCATGTTAGCCGACCCCGAATCATTTCGGGACTAAGGCTTTGTTGTTGTTGTTGTTGTTGTTGTTGTTGTATCATCGGTTGCATCTAAATTTTCGAAATGGTCACTTTCTCTGTTGTTTCTTACTTCTTATTGAAGTCAATTCAGAACAAAGCATTTAAGAGTTCAGGGATGTGGTTTCTAATTGCTATTTTGATAGATAATCAAATTAAGTAGTAGTAGAATTTTGGAAGATAAGTTACTCTTCACTAAGTTAAAATATCAATCTGAACTGAAAATACAACATTGCACTCTTACAGCAGAATATAAAATCATCTATAAACACAACATAGTAAGGGGAAGACTTCCCAAACTGCTACACTACCACTCCCCACCTTACCAGAAAAAAAAAATTAAGTTAACCACTATTAAAGTACATTTACACTGCAATTAACAATATTGTATCAGCAATCACAATCAAAACATGTAAGCAACCCAAAAACAACTCCAACTGTATTGCCATGTCATTAATGAAACTAAATCCCATACACTGAGACTAATAAAAAAATTAAAGTCACAAACCTTGGCATACCACACAACCCTAATTTCAAGCAGATTACAATAAAAAAATAGCATAAATTCCTAGTTCTCACAAAAAAGATGGCTCTAATCTTTCAAATAGTAATTGCCAGTCATTTTCAGTCTAAAATTTAAAATCTACAAAAATATCACATTTTTCCCAAGCCTAAGTTCCATATTTCAAATGAGTTACAAAATAATCAAAACAAAATTTCAGACGACGATAAGAGATATTTATGAAAAAGCACTGCCCTGTTCCCAAAATCAAACAATAAAATTTCTATAAAACCAAAGCTGACTCAGATTATAAAATTTCAGACGACAATAAGAGATATTTATGAATATTTATCAACTATTTTCTTTTTTTTCCGCTTCTAACTTGTCTACCATAATTCTTTCAAGAGGATACCATTAGAGGGTCCACCAAGTTTGGATAAATATACAACTTTCACACCAATAAGAACACCAATATGAAGCTATAGATAAAAGCTAGATAACATTGCAAAGATACATTCAGACCTTTTTTTTTCCTGATGAAAGGAAAAATGCAGACTCTTATGGCCAAGTTAACATTGCATAGATAAAAGCTATAAATTGGAGAATAAAATATGGTTATACTGACATAACAGGATGTCTCTTTAGCTCTTGTTCTGTTTCATCCTCCATCATTTTAGTCATCTTTGTAAAATCTGCAATACCAAACACAGATAAAATGGGAAGTTATTAAGAAAAGCATTCAATCTCTTGTTATCATTTAGGTAAATAATATTTAAATAACAGTAAGAATTAGAAAGTGAAGGCAAAGAAATTGATCTGCGAATTTAAATGCATTATCCAAATCGACAATTTGAGCAGATTTCTATGCTCATTCTTAGTTCTTTCACTGATCCAAAAGTTCCAAAATAAGAACAGGGCATGACATCCAGAAAAAATGTCTTTGAAAAGTGAGCATAAAGTCAATATGCTTCCCATGTACACTATAGCTCTGATTTTTTGTTGTTTTACCAATTACAGGACACTAGATTCGGTGGATAGTTTAACAATTTCAATTCTGTCAAAGCAACACAATATCAGTAGAAAAATATACCTTCTTCAATTGAAACAATCAGAAAAGGACATCGGTTTAGGATTACCTCAAGAGATTGATTGCGCGAGGTTGAATCGGTAGATCGAAATTACTTAACCAAGTTAGAATGAGTTTTGCTGTCGATTAAGAGATGAGAGGAAAAAGGAAATCGAAATAAGCTAGAATCTTACCGGAGTAGGGAAAAGCGGCGTCGGTGAGGGAGGAGAGATGGTCATTCAACTGTCGAGGGAGTAGATTGTCGCCGTCAAACGTTAACAGCATAATGGTTGGAGGGTTGTTGGAGGATTTTCAACCCTGTGACCCACTTTAAAAAAAAGTAGTTGTTTTTATCCAACGCTTTAAAAAGCAGTTTCCGAGATTGTAATATTTATAATAAAAAGAATATATACATAGAAAAATATTAATTTGTTTGATATAATAAATGTTTTATATATAAAATAATTGTAATATATTTTAATGATTATTTTTAATTATGGCTAAAAACAATCCTTTGTGTGAATATAATTTTTAACTTTGGGATTAACCCTACAGTAAAACAGTATTTAATTTATAACACTACTTGTGTTTTATTTAATTTATAAAAATAAACCATATATTTTAGATAAGTTACAAAGTTTGTATTTTTAGTTACTTCTAATTACTTTTTTTAAGTAAATAATTACGATAATAATTTTTTTAAAAATTATTGAATTTTCAAATTGAAAAAAAAACACAAATGCATATTTGGATTTTACCCTAAAATGGAGCTCATAATGAAGATTATTCTTCATGAAGAGCCTAGTTAAACATTTTGTCCACTGTGGGACTTGTTTAATTAGGTTCGAAACGGGAAGGCTAGCTTCCGGTTTTAATTTGCAAGGAAACTGGAAGCTAGTCTTCCGGTTTCTCAAATTTTTATTTTATTTTTATTATACCGGTTTCTATTTTTAAATAAATTTTTTTAAAACTTTCAAGCGGTGGTCTCATCTTTTTAAAAAAATTTAATATAAAATTTCAAAAAAGTCCCTATATATTTTTAACTTTTTAATTTAACTTCAACTTTTAACTATTTATTTTAAATACATTAATTACAAATTTCCTTACCAAATTAGTTAGTAGTAAACATCTAATTCGGTTAAAAATGTTTTATTCTTTTAAATATGAGTTTAACATTATAATTTTGATAATTTAAATTACGATTTTTACAGTTTCTTTATAGTCACATTTCAGTTTGAAATATGGTTTTTCACTTTGAACATTTAACTATCACTTCGAACATTTAACTGTCAGTTTGAACAGTTTAAATTACAGTTTGAAATGGTTTAACTGTTATTTAACTGTCACTTCGAACCGTAACTGTCATTTCAAACTGTAATTTAAACTGTTTGAAGTGACAATTAAATGTTCGAAGTGACAGTTAAATATTTGAAGTATAAAAACCATATTTCAACTGTAACGTGACTATAAAGAAACTGTAAAAATTATAATTTAAACTGTCAAAATTATAATTTTAAACTCATATTTAAAAGAATAAAACATTTTTTAACCGAATAAGATGTTTACTACTAACTAATTTGGTAAGGAAATGTTTAATTAATGAATTTAAAATAAATAGCTAAAAGTTGAAGTTAAATTAAAAAGTTAAAAATAGATTGGGACTTTTTTGAAATTTTATATTAAAAATTTTTAAAAAGCGGAGACCACCGCTTGAAAGTTTTAAAAAAATTATTTTAAATAGCCGGTTTCTATTTGTATAATAAAAAAAAAATTTGAGAAACCGGAAGCTAGCCTTCGATTTCGAACCCAGTTAAACAAGCCCTACAGTGGACAAAATGTTTAACTAGGCTCTTATTGAAGAATAATCTGTTAGACAAACGATATTACGTCTGTCTTAAAACGTTAGATGTGATTAACCAAAAAACAAAACGAACACAGAAAAATATATTAACAGTAAATAGAAAATCAAAAGAATGGAATTAGACAAATCTGAGGCCTGTATTAGCAGTTTCTTAAGACAGATGTCGTCGCTATTGACGATAGTCTCCCAGGATACAACAGATTACGCAAGCGAACTCAAACCGTGTGTAGCCTAGTTATCACCAGAGTAGGAAAACAAGACATTATGAACAGGCAGAGAGCAGGAAAAATTCTAGAGAATATTTTCTCTGACCGTATGTGAATTTGACAATCCATTCTATATAAATAGAACTTGAAAGGATATGTCTTTTCACGAACGAACACAACTGTACACGGAAAGATACGGCTATTCACATACGAACATAATTGTACACAACAGACACGACTGTTCATGAAATGAGGTATTTGCTGGTATATAAATTAATATATAATTTTATTCAAAATTTTCCAACATAATCTTTATTATGAACCCCATTTTGAAGCAAAATCCTACATATTTATGAACTTTCAAATTAATTATCTTGGATAAACTACAATTTTTTTTTTTTTGTAATTTTATCATAAAAAATAATAAAAAAGGAGAAATACAAAAAAATAATAATAAAAAAGGAGAAATAAAAATTGATGAGAAGGAAAGTTCGAAGAAGTGTCAAAGAAAACTTAGGAGATGTCATTATCAATCAAACTTCTTTTCTTCATAATTCATTTTTCTTCATAGACTCGGTCATCAACAACAATATTTATAAAAAACAGTAACATGCTTTTATTTTAAGGATAACATTCATTTTACTCCTCTATTTAAAATTTTAAAATCAATAAGACTTTAAATTATTAAAAATATCAATTAAGTATCTAAACTAAATAAAAATTATTAATGGAGTCATCATTTTAGTAAAAAATCATCATCGAAAATCAGTTAATTGAACAGTTTTCACACCCTCTTTCCCAAACTCATTTTGAACTAACAAAAATCATTTTAATTCATGTCAAACAGTCATACTTTCTAATTTTATGATATAAGAATTGTTGATTTCTGCTTAATGCATTGATAGTTTAAGGTCCAAATTAACTTTAAAGTTTTAGTTTGAGGGTCAAATAAGCATTATGTCATTTTATGTCATAAAAAAAAATGTGATTTCACATTTTGTCAAAATAGGTATATGTGAAATTATTTTTTTGGTCCAAACGAGAACTGATGTTTTCGATTTGCTAAAAATGAGCAACTTTTAATTTGACATTATAAAAATAACCGTTAAAGATATAAAAATGAAAATTTTCAAAAAAAAAAGTTGCCTGCTACTACATTTACTATGAATTTTATTTCAAAATCATCATTTCGTAGTCTTCTCTCTTTAAACATTCACTTTTTTTCTCTTCACTAAACAACATCTAAATAAATTTAAAATTAAAAAGTTAAAAAAATTAAAATTACTTAGAATATATGAAAGTTTTTAAAATTTTCAATTTTAATATCATCAACGATTATTTTAATTTTGAGATCCTTATTTTTTAATAAACAAAAAACCTCAAGTTTATCTTGTTTGAAAAAAAAAAGAAAAACTCACTCTTTGTTTAGAAAAAGAAAATTTACACAACTGTAGAGTGATTTTTTTTTTTGGAACTTTAACTTATATTTTTTTTTTACAAAAAAAATATAGGTTAAAGTTCTAAAAAGGCTTATTATATCATTTGCTCTCTGAACTTGTCCAAAAAGTTTAATTGGCCCCCTAAACTTTCATAGTGTCTCGATAGCTCCTGAACTTGCAAAAAAATATTCAGTTAGTCCCCTGAACTTGCGTAAAATGTAATCAATTGATCACTCGGTCGCTAAAAAATAAGTTAAGTGTGGAAGATGTATTGCACGAGTCTTAAAAGAAGTAAAACAACCAAAATCGGGGTATACGATTCTAATATTAAAGAAGAAAAGTTTTATAATTAAGCAAGTAATAACTTATTTTTTAATCTATTTTTGAATTATGTAATAATATTCTAAGATGCGTAGAATACATCTTTCGCATTTAACTTACTTTTTAGCGACCGAGTGATCAATTGATTTCATTTTACGCAAGTTCAGAGGGCTAACTGAACATTTTTTGCAAGTTCAGGGGGCTATCGACACACTTTGAAAGTTCAACGGGCCAATTAAGCTTTTTAGACAAGTTCAGGGGGGCAAATGATGTATTAAGCCTTCTAAAAAAGAAAAGAAGTGAGTTCTAACATAAATACACCTAATATATAAATAAATAAGAACAGAATATAAATGTTAATTTTGGAAACCCAAACGAATTGGTATGTATAGTAATAGTAGGACACCACACTATTATAAGATTGTCTTTTTTCTTAATCATTTAAATTTAAAAAAAAATACAATACATATTTATATTTATGGTATTTGAAATTAAATAATAATTCCCTAACAAATAAATCCAAAGTATACGAAGAAGAAGTGTATGGTAAAATTAGATTAAATAACTTAAATAGGTATGGCAATGGGTAGTGTACCCCGCGGGTATTCGACACTACCTGACTCTAATGGAACTACATGTACCTTGTATAAAAGGGTATGAGATCAAAATAATTACCCGTTAGGGTAATGGGACGGGTATGGGAATACCCCCAGGGTATCCGGTACCCGTTACCCGTCATAACTCTTTTATATATTAAAAAAATTATTGTTTTTTAGATGTGATATTTGAGATTTTAAACCCCAACCTTTTGTTTTTCAACCATTGAGTGATACCACTAAACTACTTATTCTTATTGATTAAGGTTCAATTAGTTCAATTTTTAGATAAATAATTTATTAAATTTATACTTTGTTAAATTTGTAATATTTTTTATTTTATTTATTGATTCTTAACTGGTAAGGGTATCTGTGGGTACCCGCGAATTAAATGGGAAGGATACGGGATGCAAAAATATACCCGTTAGGATAATGGGATGAGTACGGATAATTAAAAAATAAACGGGTAAGGGTTTGGGATTGGCACTACCTGCGGGTACCCTACCCGTTGCCATCCCTAAACTTAAACCTACAAATATGGTTTAATGCATCGTTGGTCATTGTAAACATTGTTATTTTAAAATAGCCACTCAACTTCAATTTGTCGTAATAAAATCACTCAATTTTGAATTTTGTCTCAATTAAGTCACTCCGATAATTTTAATGGTTAAAAGACATTAAAATAATGCCATGACTGACGTGTCAGCATAAGTTAATTCAAATTTCTAATCGAAATGATACGTGGTAGCAACATGTCATATATAATTATGAAAAAAATATTAAATTTTGTGTTTTTTTTCATAAAAATAATCGATACATGACAACCAGGTGGTACATACGTGGATGCAGTGGAGTAGGAGAAGGGTGTACAAGGCGTTCTCCCGCACAGGGCCCTAAATTTAAGAGGGCCCAATTTTTTTATTATACAAATCTAAAAAAAATTATTGTTATTAATTATTACGTGAAAAATTAAGTGAATGTTAATTTATCCAGAAAATTAAAGGTTTAAGGCCCAATTTTTTTATTATTATTATGCAATATCTAATTTAATTATTTTTATTATATTTATTATGTTAAAAATCAAGTTAAAAGTATTTTGATATTTTATTTTGTAGAAACATTATATGAAAGTATTATTTTTTTTAATGAACATGATCCAATTTTTTTCATTTAGCACAGGGCCCCAAAAATATTTAAGACGGCCCTGCGTGGATGTCATATGTCGTTTCGATCAGAGATCTGAGTTGATTCATGTCGATATGTAACTAACACATCATTCTGATACCTTTTAATGACTGAAACCGGAGTGATCTAATTGGATGACCATTTTGAAACAACCAACGATGCATTTAACCCCAACAAATATTAAAGAATAAAATTTTCTGCATAAATCTGGATAAAAGCATGATAAATAGATAATTCAATAGAAACAAAAATTATAGGTTTAATACAATTCTAATTCCTGTTCTTGTCTAATAAAACAATCAATTGCCTCTCCATACTTTTTAAAATATTTAATTTGTTTTTTTGAATTGTTTTTTTTAATAATCTCTTGAATTGAATTTGTTTAAAAAAACTTAAAAATGGATTTTAAAAAGCTGAAATATATACACTTTAAGCATGTTTGGCGCTCTAATCTATTGGTTACGGTAAACAAGTTAATAGGAGCAATAAAACTTTTTGAAAGAGGGTAATTGATTTTATTTTTATATTTTTGAAAAAGTACAAGAATGTATTAAGCAAAAGTTATAACATAACTTCACCTTCACTTCTAATATTTGAGCTTATACGCAACATCAAAATATGTATTACGATACATTACGTTATGGTGTTAGGTTGCGTTACGTTATATTACGTAACGCTGTGTTACATAATTCATTTTTCTTCATAGACTCGGACAGCAACAACAACATTTATAAAATAGGTAGCATGCTTTTATTCTAAGGATAACATTCATTTTACTCCTCAACTTAAAATTTCAAAATCAATTAAGACCTTAAATTATTAAAAGTATCAATTAAGTATCTGAACTAAATAAAAATTATGAATGGGGTCATCATCTTAGTAGAAAATCATCAATTAAATCATCATAGAAAATCAGTTATTGAACAGTTTCACACCCTCTTTTCCAAACTAATTTTGGGCTAATAAATATCATTTTAATTCATGTCAAATAATTAGGTGTCTTCTATGGTTACTTTGTTTTCTACAAAGTAAAGCTTACTTTGTTTTTTTCACCATTGGATGATGGTGGACTTTAACAAAGTAAGTTCATCCAATGGTGGTAAAAACAAAGTAAAAGCATAGCCTAACCCCAAATAATCATAGCCTTTACCTCTAATTTTATGATATGAGAATACCCCAGGGTACCCGGTACCCGTTACCCGTCATAACTTTTTTATATATTAAAAAAATTATTGTTTTTTAGATGTGATATTTGAGATTTTAAACCCCAACCTTTTGTTTTTCAACCATTGAGTGATACCACTAAACTACTTATTCTTATTGATTAAGGTTCAATTAGTTCAATTTTTAGATAAATAATTTATTAAATTTATACTTTGTTAAATTTGTAATATTTTTTATTTTATTTATTGATTCTTAACTGGTAAGGGTATCTGTGGGTACCCGCGAATTAAATGAGAAGGATACGGGATGCAAAAATATACCCGTTAGGATAGTGGGATGAGTACGGGTAATTAAAAAATAAACGGGTATGGGTTTGGGATTGACACTACTCGCGGGTACCCTACCCATTGCCATCCCTAAACTTAAACCTACAAATATGGTTTAATGCATCGTTGGTCATTGTAAACATTGTTATTTTAAAATAGCCACTCAACTTCAATTTGTCTTAATAAAATCACTCAATTTTAAATTTTGTCTCAATTAAGTCATTCCGATAATTTTAATGGTTAAAAGACATTAAAATAATACCATAACTGACGTGTCAGCATAAGTTAATTCAAATTTATGACCGAACCGACACGTGGTAGCAACATGTCACATATAATTATGAAAAATATATTAAATATTGTGTTTTTTTTCATAAAAATAATCTATACATGACAAACAGGTGGTACATACGTAGATGTCATGTGTCGTTTCGATCAGAGATCTGAGTTGATTCATGTCGATATGTAACTAACGCATCATTCTGATGCCTTTTAATGACTGAAACCCGAGTAATCTAATTGAGTCAAAACATAAAATTAAGTAGTTTTATTAAAACAAATTAGAATTGGATGACCATTTTAAAACAACCAACGATGCATTTAACCCCAACAAATATTAAAGAATAAAATTTTCCGCATAAATCTGGATAAAAGCATGATAAATAGATCATTCAATAGAAACAAAGATTATAGGTTTAATACAATTCTAATTCATGTTCTTGTCTAATAAAACAATCAATTGTGTCTCCATAATTTTTAAAATATTTAATTTGTTTTTTTTTTAATAATCTCTTGAATTTGTTTAAAAGAACTTAAAAATGGATTTTAAAAAGCTGAAATATATACACTTTAAGCAGGTTTGACGCTCTAATCTATCACTTTAAGAAAATTTTAGAAGACTAATAGGTAAATTTAAAAGAATCAATTGGTTACTGTAAGCAATAAAACTTTTTCAAAGAGTGTAAATTTTATTTTTATATTTTTGAAAAAGTATAAGGATGTATTAAGCAAAAATTATAACATAACTTCACCTTCACTCCTAATATTTGAGCTTATACGCAACATCAAAATATGTATTACGATACATTACGTTATGGTGTTAGGTTGCGTTACGTTATATTACGTAACACTCTGTTACTTTATGATACAATACCGCACAGTATTACGTGATGCTACACTACATTATATTATGTTATATTATGATATGATATGCTACATTACGTTAAGTTGTGCTACGTGATGTTACGTGGCGTGACATGACGTCTAAATGATGATTTGTGTTATTTAATTGTTCAAATGATGATTTATCTTATGTGGCGTTATGTTACGTTACGTTAGGTGACGTTTAAATAATGATTTATGTTATTTAATTAATGTATTGTCGTTCAAAATGATGGTTTATGTTACGTGACACTGCATAATTAACTGATGTATAGTTTTCTTCTTTAATTTTTTTTAATAAGTTTAAATAATTAAGGAAACATAGTTGCATAATTAAATTTACAAAGAATGCATCATTTATAAGCTTACTCCAATTTATCTTCTCTGGTAGGGTTTCTAGCCCCCTGCTCCTGTTGAGAGCCTGCTCCTGTTGAGAGCCTACTCCAATTGAGAGTTTCTTTATCTTTGATTATGTCTCTCGCCGGCATATTGAGTGTTGTCCGTTCGTGTTCCTTCATCATCGATTGTTCGAGATCATGCGGTTGTCTGTTCATGTTTATCTCGCCGCTGTTTATTCCAGTGGAGTGTTTTGTCCACTTGCGACGCTGTCTGTTCGTGTTATCTCGCCACCGTCTATTTCAGTGGAGCGTCCGTCCTCTCGTAATGCCACAGTTCACCATCGTTCACTGCCGCTACAGTGACTGCTATTCTTGATCGATCGATCGTCGGTTTTATTGTTTTGATCAGAATAGTGGGTTTGTTCTTGGTGGATTTGAAAAACGGATACTTTTATTGTTTAGATCTGAATATTGGTGTTGTTCTTGGTGGATCTGAAAGACGGAACCACCATCTGTTCTTTTCTTGTTTTGATCAGAATATTGGGTTTGTTCTTGGTGGATCTGAAAAATGGATACTTTTAGTGATTAGATCAGAGTATTGGTGTTGTTCTTGGTGGATCTGAAAAACCAGAAGCACCATCTGTTCTTTTCTTGTTTTGATTAAGAAAATATAATTTACTATAACGCCATGGAATATCAGATCTAGAATTTCAAAATAGTTGACGATGGGTTTGAGTTTGAGGCTACCGCCATCGGGGGAGAAACAACAGATTATAAGTGGTGTCTAGTTGGATCACTTGTAGCAAATAAAAACTTTAATTTTGAAATTTTCAAACATCGAATGGCTAGTATATGGAGACCGGGGAAGGGTTTAACGATTACTGAGATTGGGAAAATTTTGGTTTTGTTTAGGTTTGATCATCCGTATGATTTGAAATGGGTCAATGAAAATGGCCCTTGGACTTTTGATAATCAATTGTTAATCATGTACACTTTGAAGGAGGGGGAAGATCCATCTACGGCTCAATTGACACATACAAATTTTTGGATATAGATCCATGGTCTTACAAAGAATTTGTTTACTGAGACAGTGGCAAGGGCATTGGGAAATTTCATTGGGTCTTATGTATCTATGGACTCAAAAGCAAAATTGATAAATGAGCAGTGCTATATCCGTGTCCGAGTTAGTGTCGATATTAGACAACCTTTACAAAGGGGAAAAAAGGTAAGAAGGGCAGAAGGTGATTGGTTGAACTGTGTCTTTAAATATGAAAAATTACCAACTATATATATATTATATATGGTCTAATTGGACATTTGGACAGGCATTGTAAGATCTTCTTTCATAGTAGGGAAGAGGGCTTAGTGAGGGCTTGGGATGCTTTTATAAAGGCTCCCTTACACCGTGCTAGTGTTATGGGAGGAGAAATATGGTTGAAGGAAGAGGCTAGGCCTGAAGGAAATATGGTATATGGCTCAAACAGAGATGTTGGTAGTAGTGCAACAGGACAGCTGAAGGTACCAACTCCTAGACATGATCTCCGGCATCTATAAAAAAATTTGGGTGTAAGCTTTTGTGATCAGGAAGGTGTGGAAACCACTTCAGGTAATCTCCTGCAACTAGAAACCGGATTAGAAGTAGGAGAGGAAAGGAAAAGACGAAGGGGAGAACTTGTCTCATTTCAATCAAAACTAATTGAGACTATAGAGGAGGTAACCATTCAAACCATGGAAGTTGATGATCTATCACCAAACCAGGAAACGATAATGATAATAAGGCTGGTGAGCGAGAACAAAGAAACCCGAAAGTTCAAAACAAGGCTAAACAGGAAACAGGAAAGGCATGCCAAGTGGTCTGTCCACAGTAATGAAAATCTTTAGTTGGAACTGCCAAAGTCTGGGCAACACTAGGGCAGTTCCCATTCTGTGTGAGCTTATCAAAGCTCATAGGCCTGATATTATTTTCTTGTATGAAACTCTGGTTTGTCAATCGCGCATTGAAGCTATCAGGGTATGCATTGGTTTCGAACGTTGTTTTGTTGTTGATCGAATTGGGCGAAGTGGAGGAATATGTGCCTTTTGGAGGAAGGTCAGTATGTGTTCCTTAAGGTCATTTTCATCAAATTATATTGATTTGACTGAGAATGGCCCTAGGGATGGAGACTGGTGCGTTACTGGTTTTTATGGGTATCCGGAGAGAGCTAGACGAATGACTTCTTGGGATTTACTAAGGAGCCTTGTTGCCGCCTCTTCCCTCCCATGGTCTATTCTGGGAGATTTTAATGATCTACTTGTTCATATTGATTTAAAAAAGGGATAAATGAGCATCCGGAGTGGTGTTATAAGGGATTTTGAGATACGCTGACTGATTGTGGGCTTACTAATATTCTGTTACAAGGTTATTCGTATACATGGGTCCAGCACAGAGGTAAACCAAATGAAGTTCAGGAGAAGCTAGATCGGAGCCTTTTTACAGAAGCGTGGGGGAGACGTTTTCCTAGTAATTTTTGTGTTAATTCTACTGCTCCCACTTCAGATAACTCACCAATAATTTTACATACATCAACCGAATCAACAGTTCTAAAGCAAAAACAGTTCAGATTTGAACAACGATGGCTGAGGGATGAGGATATTTGGAATGTGATTAAGGAGGCATTGGGATCAGATAGGCAGATGGTACTGAGTTCGCATTTAATGCATGTGGCAGAAGTGCTTATGAGATGGGGTAGCAGTAGTGATGTCAAGTTTAGTCAGAGAATTAAACATTTAAAGGAGAAGATAATACAACTACGTGATGTGGGAGATCCGAATAATTGTGATGAGTATGAGTCGACCCGAGTTGAGTATGTAAGAATTGTGGTTCAAGAAGAAGACCATTGGAAATAGAGAGCAAAAGTCTTATGGCTTCATGAGGGAGATTTGAATACTCATTTTTTCACTCATTCACTAATGGATTGCAGAAGCAGAATAGTTTAGTTGGGCTCAGGAATAATGTTGGAGAATGGATTGATGATAAAGGTGGGATGGGGCAGATTGCAATACAGTATTTTGAATCGGTTTTCTCTGACAGTAATAGCGAATGGAGTGAAGTGGTAGATTTAATGCAGCCACGCATCAGTGATCGGGACAATGAGCAATTACTGTGACCACTTACAAAATAGGAATTCAAGAGAGCGTAAATTGATATGCATCCTGATAAGGCTCCAGGACCTGATGGATTTAATCTAGGTTTTTATCAAAAATTCTGGGACATAATTGGAGATGATATCTTCAAGGCTGGGTCACCATGATTTGATCAAGGTATGTTCCCCTCCGAGCTTAATAATACTATTATTACTCTCATTCCAAAGTGTGAAAATCCTGTTATTATGACTAAACTTCGTCCAATAGCATTATGTAATGTTATACTCAGAATTTTCTCCAAAGTCTTAGCGAATAGATTGAAAATGCTTTTGCCTGGGATTATCTCTGAAAATCAATATGCTTTTATTAAAGGGAGGTCAATTCATGACAACATTTCATCGCTTTTGAACTTATTTATAGCATTAACAGTAACGTTGCTAAGAAAGTAGGTAATGTGGCACTAAAAGTTGATATGAGTAAAGCATATGACAGGGTGGCTTGGAATTATTTACGAGCATTAATGCTAAAGTTGAGTTTTGCAGATAAATGGGTTAATTTGATAATGCATTGTGTATCTTCTGTGCAATACATGGTTAGAATAAATGATCAGTTGGTTGGTCCTGTTTGCCCAAAAAGAGGACTCCGCCAAGGTGATCCATTATCACCATACTTATTTCTGCTTTGTGTTGAAGGGTTGACGTCATTACTAGTGGTAGCTGAGAATAGGGGGATACTACATGGTTGCCGAGTTAAGCGAGGGGCGCATGTAATTCCACATTTTCTCTTTACTGATGATGCATTTTTATTTTGCCAGGCTACTATATACCTGAAATTAGATTGTTAAAAAAATTACTCAGATCATATAAATTACCTTCGGGGCAAGCTAAAAATTTTCAAAATCTGGAATCATGTTCAATAGAAATGTGGCAAATAATCTCGCTATGGAAATTTCTAGCATTTTGGGTATAAATAATCCGTTGAATACGGGAAGATATCTGGGTCTTCCATCATTGGTGGGTAAACGAGCAATATTTTCACACTTCAGAGATAGGTTATGGCAACGGCTACAACGTTGGAGAGGGAAAGGAATATCAAAAGCTGGTAAAGCTACACTTATTCGAGCAGCAGGGCAGGCCATCCTAATCTATTTTATGAGTGTATTCTTGCTCCCTATATCGAAGGCCGAGGAATTACAACGAATGTTGAATTTGTTTTGGTAGGGTAATAAAAAGTCAGGTGAGAGAGGTTTGAATTGGATGGCATGGGATAGATTATGTGCTCCAAAATTGATGGGAGGACTGAGTTTCTGAAATTGTGAAAATATTTTTGATGCACCTCTGGAGTTTATGACATGCTAGAAATACCCGTCTTTGGCAGAATGAGATTCACACAACAGTCAGTAGCTAATACATTGAGAAATCAGACTGGTTTGGGAGAATAGAAGATCGAAAATACAGTAGCAAGAAATATGTCATTTGCTGGTTGCACGGCTTGGCACCCGCCATCGGAAGGTTTTCTCTCGTGTTGTGTTGATGCCGCTTGTTTTAACGCTGATGGTCGTGCAGGGATGGGTGCAACAGTAAGAGATGCAAATGGACAGTTTGTAATAGAGATATGTGCGGGTCTATTATATTGTCCGATAACACGAGAATGTGAGGCCGAAGCTCTATTACAGGCTATGCAATGGCTAGAAGCTGATGGAATAAGGAATGTGGTTTTCGAATCCGATGCTAAACAAGTGATTGATGCAATAAATTCTCGTTCTGTTGATGATTCTGAATTTGGGGATAGAATTATTCAAATATGATCGATTCTAATATCAAATGACTCTGACTCATTCAAATGGATACGGGGGCAAGCGAATGGGATGGTACATGTGTTAGCACAGTCTTCTCGTTTATCCACTTGCCCTTCATTTTTTATTTTATTACCAAGTTTTGTTTCTGATTCATTGTTACAATTTTGCCAAGATTTGGCTCATTAATTCATTGTTTGTTTGATTCAAAAAAAAAAAGCAAAAACGGTATTTTTACATCTTTTTTTATGAGTTTTTTTTTCATTTCAACAGAATTAAAAGAAAATACATTGAAAAAAAAAGAGAACAGCGAAGGAAGATGAACGAAAGAACAAAAGAAGCAGCTCTAGGGTTCCACCGTCGCCTCCTGTTTGGATCTATTAGGGTTCTTCCGCCGCCGACCGATGATGCTCCTGTTGAGAGCCTACTCCAGTTGAGAGTCAGTGTATATTGCCACCGTCTACCCCTATTGAGAGTCAATCCGTTCGTTTTGTACGTTGTTTTAGCCACCGTCGTCGTCTCTCACCACCGTTTGTTTGATCGGTGTCTCTCACCGGCATCGGTTTGTTTGTGTGCGGCCGTTCGTTCTATCGATGATGCCACCATTTGATTGAACTCCTTTTTTTGCGATTTTGATTCCTACTAGACTGCTGGTGTCCGTTCGTTTTGTATATGGTTTTATCCGCCATCGTCGTCTCTCACCGCCGTTTGTCTGATTGCTGTCTCTCGTCGGTGTCGGTTTGTTTGTGTGCGGTCGTCCCTGTTTTTACGATATTGATTCCTAACCATGGCTGTTTTGTGATTGATTGCTGGTTTCATTTTGTTGTTTGTTTTTTGATCATAAAAATGAAATTACAGGAAGTTGATATGGATGAATAGTAGGAAGGGATGCAATTTGGCTTGGTATAAATCAGAAAATAAAAGTGAGATAGGTTAACCCCGCCTATTTTATGATAGACTGGTGATTTCATTTTGTTGTTGTTTTTATCACAAAAAATAAATTACAGGAAGATGATGGAGGAATAGTAGGAAGGGATGCAATTTGGTTTGGTATGAATCAGAAAATAAAAGTGAGATAGGTTAAAAATCCTTTATTAGTCTAATTGAATGGGTTGGGGACCTTACTGTGTTTGGTTTTCTTTACTTTGGTTGATCAAAAAATTCAATTTACTAAAAGGCGATGGAAGACCAGTTCCAGCAATTGAAGATTGTTGATGATGGGTTCGAGTTTGAGGCGACAGACAACGGAGGAGAAAAGACCGATTAAAAGTGGTGTTTCGTTGGATCACTTATGACGAACAAAAAAATTAATTTTGAAATTTTCAAACATAGAATGACTAGTGGAAAGGTTTAACGATTTCTGAGATTGGGGGAAATTTGATTTTGTTTAGGTTTTATCATCCGTATGATCTGAAATGGGTTAGTGAAAATTGTTGAAACACCTTTCCACAAGATTTTGATTTGACAAAATCATCCATGATTAAGAGGCAATTAAATTTAAATGCTTTGATTTAATTGTACTAATGTGTTTGTTCAAAATTGAGTGCAAAAATATATATAAAGTTAGACAGGACAAAAGTCAGCATAAGCCAAGCTGAGTGGAACAGAACTCAGCATAAAAGAATAGAAGCTGAGTGGAGTAGAACTCAGTTTCAGAAGTCTTCTTCAAAGTTGCCAGAACGAAGCTGACTAAATTAGAAGACTCCTTCAGAATTGTATAGACAGAACGGAGCTGACTAAGAAGGAACTCAGCATGGAAGTTGAACATTCGAAGATAACGAATGAAGCTGAGTGACAGTCAGGACAACATGAAGGATTCGTTCACAAAAAGGACAAAGTCTGCCAATCTTTTGCACCAATAATTGAAGCCTCGAAAATACACAGAAGACTAATTCCAAGAAACATGGGTCAATGGATTATTGGTAAAAGACAACTGCCACAAAAAGACAAGTCTGTAGGAAGAAGACAAGGCTGACACCTGAAGAAAACAGATGACAAGATTGGCCTGCAAAACTGAAGCTGACCAGAAGATGTTCCCTAAAAGAGCCGTTTTGGTGTTAACGGCTAAAACAATTCAAATGATCCATCTGCAGATTTCCATCTATAAACGGACAATCAAGAACCTTGGATCATTGTCGAATCACAAAAAGAAATCTTCAAAGCACTCAAATACAAAGATCTTACACCAAATCTTCTATTCTTTGTGTAAATGCTAGAGTGATTCTGTGTAATCTTCTAAAGTGTTCTTTACTGAAAAGAGAACAAGTGTTTTATCAATTGTAATATTGAGAGTGCATGCTGAGTGCTTGGTTGTAAGCATTTAGTGGTAGAAAAATCTAAGTACTAGGTTGTAGTACTTAGTAGGAGCTGAGTAGACGAATAGAGGACGTACTTTTGCATACTCACTGCCTTGTAAAGGGTTTTGTGCTCTACCTTGAAAGAGCTCAGTATTGGATTGAAAATCCCAGGAGGAACTGGGGACTGGACGTAGGCAGAGAGGCCGAACCAGGATAAGTCGTGCTGAGTAACTTCTAAACTCTTTCTCTCAATATATATATATATGCATGTGTTGCTTGTGATATTTACTCAGCATATAAATTGTTAAAACTGAAACTGAGTAAATCTGAGTACTGAGTTGGAAGCTGACCTCTCAAGAGTCAATTGCCAACTCTCAAGTCAAGCAGTCTTAGTCAGCATAGCACTAAAACTGTCTGACTAATCAATTGGACGTGCTGACCAACACGCTGAGTTAACTAACTCTTAAAATAACATTAAGTCAGCATAATTAAAAGCGAAAAAGTTTCATTAGTTCATATCCCCCCCTTGGAACTAATTATTAGGGACCAACAAATGGTATCAGAGCCTAAGCTCACTACTCAAAGATCTAACAATCTTGAGCTGATCCCAAAAAATGGGTGAAAATAGCACTCGTTTCCTTCTCGGGAACCAAACAACACAGATACTCCCTAAGGGACTATCAATAACTAGGCCTCCCCTATTCTTTGGATCCAACTATACATTCTGGAAGAATAGGATGAAGAACTTTATTCAAGCCACTAACATGAGTGCATGGCTTGAAATTGTTCAAGGTCCACATGTGCCATACAAAACTGTTAACAATGAGAAAATTGTTAAAAGTGAAGCTGAATGGACAGAGGATGACCTCAGAAAATTACAAAATAATGCTTCGGCTATCAATATGCTTCACTGTGCTCTAGATGCTGCAGAATACAATAAGATTTCAGGTTGTGAGTCAGCACAGGAGATCTGGAAAAAGCTGGAAGTGACTTATGAAGGCACCAGCAAGGTCAAGGAATCCAAAGTGAAACAACACATGCGATTGTATGAGCTGTTCGAGATGACTGACAATGAGGACATCTCAACAATGAATGCCAGGTTCACCAACATAATAAATGAGCTTAAAAGACTCGGTAAGAATTTCACTGAAGAAGAACAAGTGAAGAAGATCTTACGAAGTCTTCCCAAAAGCTGGCAAGCTAAGAAGACAGTTGTAGAGGAAACTCAGGACCTGACCACATACAAATATGATGAGCTGATCGGTTCCTTGCTGACCCATGAAATTTCCATGAAAATTTTTGAAGCTAAGGAGAAAACCGAAGATAAGAAGAAGAAATCATTAGTGATGAAAGCTGACTCCACTGAAGCTGAGTCAATTGATGATGAAGAAATGGCCATGTTTACTAGAAAAATGAAGAACATGTTCAGAAGAAATGACAGAAACGGCAAAAGGTCATTCAGAAGAAGTGACAAATACAAAGCTGAGTCGAGTGACAAATACAAGAAGGACAGTTCCAAGTCTGTCACATGTTTTGAGTGCCATCAAACTGGGCACATCAAGTCAAGCTGTCCCAACCTTAAGAAGGAGAAGAAGGGAAGCAAAAAGGCTATGGTAGCAACATGGAGCGATAGTGATGAGTCAACCTCATCTAAAGCTGATGTAAATGAAACAGCCAACATATGCTTCATGGCTGACGATGCTGACCATTCTCAATCTGAGCATAATGACCTCTCTAATGAAACTGGCCAGGAAAAACACACTAATGAGGTAACAACCTTACTCTTGTTTAGAAATGAGATGTTAATTCCCTGAGTGATTTATATAAGCTAACTAAAAAATGCAATAACAAAATAAAATCACTCAGCAGGCGATGTGACGAGATTGAAGAAGTCAAGCTGAGTGACCTCCGATATCTCCTCCAAGACAACTCGGATTTACATACCAACATGCAAATCTTGCATAAGTTTGTCATAGAGGTTCAATCTGAGTCAAAGAAACTTAGAAAGGATGTCACAACCTTGCAGAGTCAAGTGAAAGGCTCAAGTAGAAATAAACCCCATGCTGAGTACGCAAGTACTAGTCAGCATAAGCAATTCACTCAATGTGAGTGTTGTGGAAAAAGGGGGCACACAAAAGATGTGTGTTGGCATAACAAGCGGATTGTCCAATGTGACTTCTGCGGAAGAAAAGGGCATTCCACAAAAGTATGCTGGCACGCCCAACACAACAATGCTGACCATACTCAGTACAACCCTCAAAGGGTACCTTTTTGTGACTTCTGTGGTAAGCCTGACCACACTATAAAAGTACGTCGTCACAAGTTGAAATATGACTTTGCACCTGTTTACGCTAATAAGAAAGGACCCAAAAAGAATTGGGTACCTAAAAACGAATAGTTTAAAATGCAGGTCAGCTTGACATGCGTGGAGAAATCAAAACTTTGGTATATAGAGAGCGCATGCTCAAGACACATGACAGGTGATGAAACTCAGTTCATCACACTAGAGCTTAAACAAGGAGGTAGTGTAAGCTTTGGAGACAACAAGAAGGGTAAGATAGTTGGCTCAGGAACTATCGGAGGTAACCCTAAAATTGAGTCAGTCTCCTTAGTTAAAGGTCTCAAATATAATCTTCTAAGCGTAGCTCAGCTTTGCAAGAGTGGAAGAAAGATTATATTTGATGATACTAAGTGTCAAATACTCGAGGGAAAAACAAATGATTTGATTTTAACAGCCCCTCGTGTAGAAAATGTTTATATGTTGAGTTTGGAAAAACAAATTTCAAAAAGTATATGCTTGGTGTCTAAAGAGGACAACTCCTGGCTATGGCATAGGAGACTTGGGCATGTCAGCATGGACCTCCTAGCCAAATTAGCTAGAAAGCAACTAGTTGAAGGATTACCCAAATTAAAATATGAAAAAGATCAACTATGTAATGCTTGTCAGCAAGGTAAACAAATCAAAAAGTCATTTCATAGCAAAAATATTGTCTCAACCAAAAGACCATTGGAATTACTACATTTGGATCTTTTCGGACCTATCCAGCCACTCAACATGGGAGGTAAGAAATTCTCCTTAGTTATTATAGATGATTTCTCTAGGTATACTTGGATCATCTTGCTGAGTAGCAAAGATGAAACATTTGAGATGTTTACTACATTAGTCAAAAAGCTTGAAAATGACAAAGACCTAAGAGTAGCTCACATTAGAAGTGATAATGGTGGAGAATTCAAAAACCAAATGTTTGATGAATTCTGTGAAACTAATGGTATTGACCACAATTTCTCTGCCCCTAGAACTCCTCAACAGAATGGAGTTGTTGAAAGGAAAAATAGGACAATAGTAGAAATTGCCAAGACAATGCTGAGCGAAAATAGGCTTCCAAAGTATTTGTGGGGAGAAGCTGTCAACACAGCATGTTATATATTGAATAGGGCTTTAGTTAGATCCATATTAAAGAAAACTCCCTATGAACTTTGGAAAGGACGAAAGCCCAACATTGGCTACTTTCGTGCCTTTGGGTGTAAATGTTTCATACTCAATACAAAAGACAAATTGGCAAAATTTGATGCCAAAGCTGACGAAGCAATCTTTTTAGGGTATTCAACAAATAGCAAAGCATATAGAATTTATAATAAAAGAACCCAAGTTGTAGAAGAGTCAGTCCATGTAGATTTCGATGAAACTGGCCCTGCAGGTAAGACAACTCAACCCATGGAGGACGAGCCGAACTCAGCTCATACTAACCTAATTGGAGGTGCTGAGCCATCAGCACAAGAACTGACCAAAGGTAAAATCGAAACTGAAATTACCTTTGCTGACCAATATGTCCATGCAGAGATTGTAGAAACACATGTTCCAAATAACTCAACATTACCCAAGGAGATAAAAATTCCAAGAGAACATTTAGAAAAGTCCATCCTTGATGATGCAAACAACAAAGTAATGACTAGAGACCAGCTTAGGAAATTCCTTAGCAACGTTGCTTTCGTATCAGTTCATGAACCAAAGAACTTTGCTGATGCTGAGCATGATGAGTATTGGATCAATGCTATGCAAGAAGAGCTTGACCAATTCACGAGAAATGAGGTATGTGATTTAGTACCTAAACCTAGGAATAAAAAATCCATAGGAACTAAGTGGGTTTTTAGAAACAAACTAGATGAGCATGGAAATGTAGTTAGGAACAAAGCCCGACTTGTAGCCCAAGGCTATAGTCAGCAAGAGGGCATTGATTATGGTGAAACCTTTGCACCAGTTGCTAGGTTAGAAGCTATACGTATATTGTGTGCATATGCTAGTTTCATGAACTTTAAATTGTATCAAATGGATGTTAAAAGTGCATTTCTTAATGGTTTTATAAACGAAGAGGTATATGTTAATCAACCTCCCGGTTTTGAAGATCCAAAATTTCCAAACCACGTTTATAAACTCAAGAAGGCCTTATATGGCCTGAAGCAAGCTCCAAGAGCTTGGTATGAAAGGTTGACCAACTTCTTGTTGACCAGGAATTATGTCAGAGGAAAAGCTGACACAACCTTGTTCATTAAGAAAAAGGGTAAACATACCGTACTTGCACAAATCTATGTAGATGACATAATATTTGGTGCTACTGACGAATCCTTGTGTCAAGAGTTTAGCAAACAGATGCAGACTGAGTTCGAAATGTCTATGATGGGAGAACTCAGCTTCTTCCTTGGACTTCAGATCAAGCAAGGTAAGAACGGCATCTTCATTAGTCAGTCCAAGTACACCAAGGAGATGTTAAAGAAATTTGATATGGAAGATTGTAAGCCCATATCAACCCCTATGGGTACTGACACTGTCCTGTGCAAAGATGAGAAAAGTAAGTCAATAGATAGTAAACTTTATCGAGGTATGATATGTTGAAACACCTTTCCACAAGATTTTGATTTGACAAAATCATCCATGATTAAGAGGCAATTAAATTTAGATGCTTTGATTTAATTGTACTAATATGTTTGTTAAATATTGAGTGCAAAAATATATAAAGTAAAGACATGACAAAAGTCAGCACAAACGAAGCTGAGTAGAACGGAACTCACCAGATAGAATAGAAGCTGAGTGGAGTTAAAATTCAGAAACAAAACGAAGCTGACTAAAGTTGAAGACTTCTTCAGGAGCGGTTAAACAAAACGGAGCTGACCTTGAAGGAACTCAGCATGAACGTTGAATATTCGAAAAGAACAACCGAAGCTGAGTAACAGTCAGGACAGCATGAAGGATCCGTTCACTAAAAGACAAAGTCTGCAAATCTTCTGCACCAATAATTGAAACCTCGAAGACACCTAAAAGACTAATTCCAAGAGTCATGGGACGTTGGATTATTGGAAACAGACAACTGGCACAAACAGACAAACCAGACGCTAAAAGACAAACCTGACGCCTGAGGAAAACAGAAAAAGGGAATGGAGGTGCAGTCTGAAGCTTTCTAGAAGTTGTTCCCCCAAAAGAGCCGTTTTTATGTTAACGGTTAGGACATTTCAAAACGATCAAATCTACAGATTTCCTTTTATAAAAGGACAATCGAAAAAACTTGGATAGATACTGCAGTATCGAAAGAAAAATACAAGAGAGAAAGTTTCAAAAGCACTCAAATACAAAAAGAATCTTACACAGACTTTTCTATTCTATGTGTAAATGCTAGATTGAGTTGTAATCATCTAAAGTGTTCTTTAGTTCAAAAAGAACAAGTCTGTGATCAATAGGAATATTGAGAGTGAAAAGCTGAGTGCTTGGTTGTAAGCATTTCAGTGGTAGAGAAATCTAGGTGCTGGGTTGTAGCACTTACTAGGAGTTGAGTAGACGAATAGAGGAAGGTACTCTTGCATATTCAACTGCCTTGTAATTGGTTTGTGCTCTACCTTTAAAGAGCTCAATATTGGATTCAAAAAGCCCGGAGGACTCTAGGGACTGGACGTAGGCAGAGAGGCCGAACCAGGATAAGTGATACTGAGTAATTTCTAAACTCTCTCTTATAACTGTATGTGTTGTTTGCTTTATTTACTCAGCATATAAATTGCCTAAGTTGATCCTGAGTAAGTAAGTGGTGCTGAGTTAGAAGCTGAACTCCAAGAGTGTCAATTCCTAACTATCAAGGAAACAACTTTGGTTAACATCTGACTAAAGTTGTTCTGTGATATATCTCACCAAGCTGACCAAAGGCTGAGTTAATAAACTCTCAAAAATAACTTCCAGTCAGCTTAATTAAAACATGAAAAAGTTATATTAGTTCCTAACCCCCCCTTGGAACTAATTACCAGGGACCAACAAGTGGTGTCAGAGCCTAAGCTCACTACTCAAAGATTTAACAATCTTGAGCTGATCCCTAAAAATGGGTGAGAATAGCACTCGTTTCGTTCCTGGAAACCAAACAACGCAGATACTCCCTGAGGGGTTATCGATCACTAGACCTCCCCTATTCTTTGGATCAAACTATACCTTCTGGAAGAATAGGATGAAGAACTTTATACAAGCCACAAACATGAGTGCATGGCTTGCAATTGTTCAAGGTCCACATGTGCCATACAAAACTATTAACAATGAGAAAATTGTTAAAAGTGAGGCTGAGTGGACAGAGGATGACCTCAGAAAATTACAAAATAATGCTTCGGCTATAAATATGCTTCACTGTGCGTTAGATGCTGCAGAATACAATAAAATTTTAGGTTGTGAGTCAGCACATGAAATTTGGAAGAAGCTTGAAGTAACCTCTGAAGGCACAAGCAAAGTTAAGGAGTCTAAAGTCAATCAACATATGAGACTCTACGAGCTGTTTGAGATGAAGGAGAATGAAGACATCTCAGAGATGAACGCAAGGTTCACAAACATTATAAATGAGCTAAAAAGGCTTGGAAAGAACTTCACTGAAGAAGAATAGGTGAAGAAAATTCTGAGAAGTCTGCCCAAGAGCTGGCAAGCAAAGAAAACAGCCGTAGAAGAAGCCCAAGACTTGACTACCTACAAATATGATGAGCTGATCGGTTCCCTGCTGACCCATGAAATCTCTATGAAAAACTTTGAAGCCAAAAAGAAAGAAAAATCAGAAGATAAGAAACAAAAATCCCTTGTCATGAAAGCTGACTCAACTGAAGCGGAGTCAACTGATGATGAGGAACTGGCCATATTCACCAGAAAGATGAAAAAGCTGTTCAGGAGAAATGATAGA
The DNA here is from genome assembly GCF_963576675.1 of Euphorbia lathyris. Lineage (NCBI taxonomy): Eukaryota > Viridiplantae > Streptophyta > Magnoliopsida > Malpighiales > Euphorbiaceae > Euphorbia > Euphorbia lathyris. The sequence continues at coordinate 3,129,190 of NC_088915.1, read as the reverse complement.
AATGGAAAAAGATCATTTAGAAGAAATGATAAGTACAAAGCTGAGTCAAGTGACAAGTACAAGAAGGATAGTCGAAATCTGTCACATATTTTGAGTGTCATCAAACCGGGCACATCAAGTCAAGCTGTCCCAACCTCAAGAAAGAGAAGAAGGGAAGCAAAAAGGCTATGGTAGCCACATGGAGTGACAGTGATGAGTTAATATCATCTGAAGCTGAGCAAAATGAAACAGCCAACATATGTTTTATGGCAGATGATGGAGCTGACCAATCCCAATCTGAGCATGCTGACCTTTCTGATGAAACTGACCAAGAGAATCACAACAATGAGGTAACATCCTTACTCTTGCTTAGAAATGAAATGGTAAATGCCCTGAGTGACTTATATACACTAACTAAGAAGTGTAACAAAAAAATTAAGGCACTCAGCAGGCGCTGTGATGAGATTGAAGAGGTCAAGCTGAGTGACCTCCGATATCTTCTCCAGGAGAACTCTGACTTGCATACCAACATGCAAATCTTACATAAGTTTGTCACGGAGGTTCAATCTGAGTCAAAGAAACTTAGAAAGGATATCACAACGTTACAGAGTCAAGAGAAGGGCTCAAAAAGAAATAAAGCCCATGTTGAGTACGCAAATACTAGTCAGCATAAGCAAGTTACTCAATGTGAGTGTTGTGGAAAAAGGGGACACACAAAGGATGTGTGTTGGCATAACAAGCGGACTGTCCAATGTGACTTCTGCGGAAGAAAAGGGCATACCACAAAAGTATGTTGGCATGCCCAACACAATAATGCTGACCATACTCAGTTCAACCCACAAAGGGTACATTTTTGTGATTTCTGTGGTAAGCCAGGCCACACCATAAAAGTATGTCGTCACAAGCTAAAATATGATTTTGCACCTGTTTATACTAACAAGAAAGGACCCAAAAGAAATTGGGTACCTAAAAATGAATAGTTTAAACTGCAGGTCAGCTTGACATGCGTGGAGAAGTCAGAACTATGGTATATAGACAGCGCATGCTCAAGGCATATGACAGGTGATGAAACTCAGTTCATCACACTAGAGCTTAAACGAGGTGGAAGTGTAAGCTTTGGAGACAACAAGAAGGGTAAGATAGTCGGCTCAGGTACTATCGGAGGTAACCCAACCATTGAGCCTGTCTCCTTAGTTAAAGGTCTCAAATACAATCTGCTGAGTGTAGCTCAGCTTTGCAAGAGCGGCAGAAGGGTTGTATTTGATGATACTAAGTGTCAAATACTCGAGGGAAATACAAATGAATTGATTTTAACTGCCCCTCGCGTAGAAAATGTATATATGTTAAACTTGGAAAAACAGTTTTCTAAAAATATATGCTTAGTGTCTAAAGAGGACAACTCCTGGCTATGGCATAGAATACTTGGGCATGTCAGCATGGACCTTCTTGCCAAATTAGCTAGAAAGCAATTAGTTGATGGATTACCCAAATTAAAGTTTGAAAAAGATCAACTATGTAAAGCTTGTCAGCAAGGCAAACAAACCAAAAAGTCATTTCATAGCAAAAATATTGTCTCAACCAAAAGACCATTGGAATTACTACACTTGGATCTTTTCAGACCTATCCAACCACTCAGCTTGGGAGGTAAGAAATTTTCCTTGGTTATTGTAGATGATTTCTCTCGGTACACTTGGATCATCTTGCTAAGCAGCAAGGATGAAACTTTTGAGATGTTTACCACACTAATTAAAAAGCTTGAAAATGACAAAGACCTAAAAGTAGCTCACATTAGAAGCGACAATGGTGGAGAATTCAAAAACCAATAGTTTGATGAATTCTGTGAAACCTATGGTATTGACCACAACTTCTCTGCTCCTAGAACGCCTCAACAAAATGGGGTTGTTGAAAGGAAAAATAGAACCATTGTCGAAATAGCTAGGACAATGCTGAGTGAAAATAGGCTTCCAAAGTACTTCTGGGGTGAAGCTGTTCACACGACATGTTATATACTGAATAGGGCTCTAGTTAGACCTATACTTAAGAAAACCCCATATGAACTTTGGAAAGGTCGAAAGCCCAACATTGGATACTTTCGTGCCTTTGGGTGTAAATGTTTTATACTCAATACAAAAGACAACCTTGCTAAATTTGATGCTAAAGCTGATGAGGCGATCTTTTTAGGGTAATCAACAAACAGTAAAGCATATAGAGTATTTAATAAAAGAACCCAGATTGTAGAAGAGTCTGTACATGTTGAGTTCGATGAAACTGACCCTACAGGTAAGTCAGCTCAGCCTGAAGAAGATGAACCAGGCTCAGCTTCCGCTGATCAACCAGAAGCCTCAGTGTCAAACATACAGGAGCTGACCCAAGGTAAGCAAGAAATTGAAATATCATTTGCTGATCAATCTATTCCTGTAGAGATTGTAGAAACACCTCTTCCAAACAACTCAACATTGCCCAAGGAAATAAAGATCCCAAGAGGTCATACGGAACAAGCCATTCTTGATGCCGCCAACAACAAACTAATGACCAGAGATCAACTTAGAAAATACCTCAGCAATGTTGCATTCGTATCAATACATGAGCCAAAGAACTTTGCTGATGCTGAGCAAGATGAATATTGGATCAATGCTATGCAAGAAGAGCTTGACCAATTCACCAGAAATGAGGTATGGGATTTAGTACCTAAACCTAGGAATCAAAAGCCCATAGGAACCAAATGGGTCTTTAGAAATAAGCTAGATGAGCATGGAAATGTGATTAGAAACAAAGCTCGACTTGTAGCCCAAGGCTATAGTCAGCAAGAGGGTATAGACTATGGAGAAACATTTGCTCCTGTTGCTAGATTAGAAGCTATACGTATATTGTGTGCCTATGCTAGTTACATGAATTTTAAACTATACCAAATGGATGTAAAAAGTGCGTTTCTTAATGGCTTTATAAACGAAGAGGTATATGTTAATCAACCTCCTGGATTTGAAGATCCAAAATTTCCAAATCACGTTTATAAACTCAAAAAGGCCCTGTACGGCCTAAAGCAAGCTCCAAGAGCTTGGTATGAGAGGTTGACCAACTTCCTACTGACCAGGAACTATGTCAAGGGAAAAGCTGACACAACCTTGTTCATTAAGAAAAAGGGTAAACATACCCTACTTGCACAGATATATGTTGATGATATAATTTTTGGTGCTACTGACGAATCCTTGTGCAAAGAAGTTAGCCAACAGATGCAAACTGAGTTCGAAATGTCCATGATGGGTGAACTCAACTTCTTCCTTGGACTTCAAATCAAGCAAGGAACGAATGGCATCTTTATAAGTCAGTCTAAATACACCAAAGAAATGTTAAAGAAATTCAGCATGGTAGATTGCAAACCAATATAAACCCTCATGGGTACTGATACCGTCCTATGCAAAGATGAGAAGAGTAAGTCAGTTGATAGTAAACTCTATCGAGGTATGATAGGTTCTTTACTCTATCTCACTGCCAGTAGACCAGACATTCAATACTCAGTATGCTATTGTGCTAGATATCAAGCTGACCCCAGGGAATCTCATCTAACTGCTGTAAAAAGAATTTTTAGATACTTGCAAAACTCAGTTGATGCAGGTCTATGGTATCCAACCTCAAATGACTTCACACTCATTAGATATACTGATGCTGACTATGGACGAGACAAGCTAGAACAGAAGAGTACTTCAGGAGGATGCCATTTCCTTGGAAGCTGTCTAGTATATTGGTTCAGTAAGAAGCAATCATCCGTAGCCCTATCTACAACTGAAGCTGAGTACGTGGCTGCTGGAAGCTGTGTTGCATAAGTTCTATGGATAAAGCAACAGCTTGAGGATTACGGAGTCAAAACAAAGACAATAGAGATCAAATGCGACAACAAGAGTGCCATTGATCTATCAAAAAATCCAGTCCAACACAGCAGAATGAAGCATGTTAGCATAAGGCATCACTTCATCAGAGACCATGTACTAAAAGATGAGATCAAGCTAACCTACGTGCCAACAAATGATCAGCTTGCAGATATCTTCACAAAGCCCTTGGCATGAGAACAATTCAACACACTAAGGGAAGCAATTGGTATGTCAAATCCACTCTAACTAAATCTGTATTGAATAATTGTCATATGAATGGAACCTTGAGTAATTGTGCAAATGCCACCCTATGCTGAATTGCCATATATATTGAGTGAATGCACATGCTGAGTGAGTGACGTATGAAAAATTGTCTTCACAAACGCTAGGCACTCAATATCATAGACGCTTCGAATTCCAGAAAAAATCCACTCGCATAAAGTGAACCTACACGTGTAACCTCTGACACCTTGGGAAGACGCACATTAATGGCAAAACCCATGCACCGAAGATGTCATAATTGACAGAATGTCTGTCGGTTGAACGTCCCTAGGAGAAAAACGGCTAGATAATGATTTAGGGTCTTCATGAATTTATATAAAAAGTAGAAGAACCCCCACTCGTCATTCCTTACGCCTGTAATCCCCGAAAATCAAACTTCCTTCTCTCTAAGAATTTCAAAATCGTCAAAAATGTGTCCCAGCAAAAAGAAAACCCCAAAAGCTCAAAACATAGATAAACCCACTGACCACGCGGGTCCTTCGACAGAAAGGGAGAGGACAATGATCAAGGTACACTCAAAGGTTAACAATCTAGAGGTTTTAAAATGCCGATGGTTCTCTCCAAGTTTCGTATCGTCTGAGACACCATTCTGTGAATGGATCGAGAAGAACAAATGGAAAGGTCTTTTCTCTCTTCCAGGAACAACCTACCCCAAGTTAGTACGGGAATTCTACTCGAATTTACGTGTTGATGCAGACGACTCTGATTATTTGGAGACCACTGTGAAAGGTCAGAAAATCGTCATAACCCCTGCTTATCTAGCCACACTGCTAGAATTACCAGACGAAGGAATTCAATTTAGAACGACAAAGGAAAAAATACCAAAAGCCACATCTGATAAGCTAAAGGGGTTCTGTAAACCCAAAGATCATAAGGGGGAAATACCCAGCACCTGCATGGGTAAAGAACAAAAGATGGTCCACTTCATGCTGACCAACTTTATCTTCCCCAAACTCAGCTCAGCTTCATCCGCATCGAATTTCGAACAGTGCTTCATCTGGCACATGTTGACCTACACTCCATTCAATCTTCCTGTCTTTCTAGTTGGTGCGTTTCAACGAAGTGGTAAGAAACTCCGCTTGGGATCTCTAATCACAAAGATTCTTGAAGACAAGCAGATTAAGACGAAAAGTGAAACAAGTAGCTTGGGAAGTGAAATTATTGCAGTTTTGCTGGATGGACTGTTGTACAATCAACCCTTGAAGGGATATGAAGGAGCTAGAGATGCTGAAGAAGATGAGCAACAATAAATTGAGCCTGAAGCTGAGCCTGTAGAAGAGGTTGAAGCTCGTGCTGAGTCACCAGAAACAGCTCAGCCTGAGAAGAGAAAGAAGAGGAAGACTGTAGAAACCTGCTCCAAGGACATTCATGCTGTCCCAAAGAAAGTAAGGCTTTCATCAAGACAGAAAGCTAAAGCTGACAAGGCTAAGGAGCATGCTGAGAAAAGAAAGAGGCAAGAAGAGCCTGAGGATGAGAACGAAGAAACTCCAGAAACCCCTTTGAAGAAAAAGAAAAAGGGTAACTCTTTAAAGATAGTAGAAGCTGTCCCACTAGCCTCTACTCAACTTGAAGGTCATGGAATTGACCAAGAAAAGGAAGATGAGCAACACATTGAGCACCAACAAGTTAATACTGAAGAGGAAGAATACCCCAATGATAATGCTGAGCAGCAAAAGAAAGAAAGTAATGTTGTTGAGAGCCCTATTGAGCAACCTATAGAAGAGAAGACAATTGCTACTGAATCCAGTGAAGGTCTTCGAACTAACCATTCACCACCAAAAACTGAGACCCAGCGAAGATTAAAGAAGAAAGCGCAAAAGCAAATTGATCTCATGGACGACTTTCCCATTGACGAGCCTGAAACTGACCTCTCTACAATCCAGTTCCAGTACTTCTCAAATGAAACTGAGTCTCCACCATAAGATCTAGTGGAAAAACAAGCCTCTGTTACTCAGGATGAGGAACAAGCCAAAAACCCTGCAAATCCAACTCAAGCTACTCAAGGTGACACACCTCCTGTTTCCACTTCACCTCTTCAAGCTGAGAAGAGTAACTTATCGAATCAAGTTCCACCCTCAACACAACATGTTGATGATTCAGCTAATCCAATCAATCAAAGTCCAGGTACCAATCAAGGTACTCAATCTGGCAGAGAACCAACTCCTCCACCACCATCAAATTCCGAACCAGCCTCTGAGTCCAATGCTGCTAAGTTTACATACTTGAATGCTACTGAGTCTGGCCGATGGGTCATTACTTCTGCTCAGTCCTTGCTTCAAGATTTTCATCCTACTTAAGCTGATGGTCACAAATCGACTCAAGCTGAGTCCTCTCACCTGACAGGTATTACTCAGCTTCTGAATGAACTTCGAGGACTAAAAGATCTGGTTAGTGTTATCACTGCAGTTCAGGCTCAGCAACCAAACCAAGAGCAAATAGCAAAACTGACTGAATTAGTGCTTACAATGGCCACCCATATGAATTCGCTTAAAGGAAAAATTCACCAACTGTCAGAGATCAATCCAGGGTATGTCACTTCCACTGAGCTTCAAAGCTACTTTGTTAAGCTAGCAGCGGAACTGACCATCTCGAGAACCCCTGCCAATTCTGAATCTGTTACGTCTGCTGCATTGCAAGACTATTTTTCAAAATTGAATGCTGAGTTGACAAAGTTAAGTCCACCCGGTCATACTGAGTTTGTCACCTCTACCGAACTTCAACAATGCTTCACCAAGCTTCATACCGAGCTGACAAGTATACGTGACTTAGTATCCTCCTCTTCCCAGTGTACTATTGACCAATTAAGTGAGGCAGTCAGACTACTAAACATTGATAGAGCCCAGATGGATGTTGATCCAGTCTCCAACACAGAACTCATGAGCTTTTCACAAGCTATCATGAAGGCAATGCGTATCAACAATGCCCAGCGCATGTTTTATGATTCTGCTCTTCTAAAGTTGTTCCATGAATCTTATGGTCAGATCACAGGTTCAATCGCCTGCCTAAGCAAAGCCCATGAATGCCTTCTCAGCATGATCAGCAGCTCTCTTCGGGTTCCTAGGCACGTCCAGGACGATAGCATTCCCGTCATTGACAGTTTGGATGAAAGCACAAAAAGGCTTCATCGCTACTCTAACTATCTCTCCTCTACCGCCAGAAATAAGACCTTCCTTTACCAACCCAATGATGGCAAAACGGGGGAGACAAGTAGAGGAGGAACTCAGCCTCCAGGAAATACCTCTGGAAGCAAAGAGAAAGGCAAAGGAATTGCCCTAGCTGAACCCTCAGCTCAGAAAAAGAAGAAGTAGAACTCGTTTAGTCATGTCCAGAAATTATCCTGTCTTTAAATGTTGTTTGGGTAGATTTTTTTTGTTTGTTTCTGTTGTTTAAACTCAATATTACAAATAGTTGTTTTCTTTCTGATCTGACTAATCTAGTTTGAACAGAACAAATCAAAAAGGTCAAACACACTAAACACCAAAAATAAACTGAGAGACAACATCCTTCCAAAACTGAGTCAGTACACTCAAACGTCTTAAGTCTAAATTAGATCTTGGAAGGCTTAGAATAAAGTTAAAACAAAATGTATGCAACCCTTACGGGGGAGTCGTTTCAACATGAAAAATAATTCCATCATGGGGTAACTTATAACTGAGTTCCGTAATTATGTATTTTGCCAACATCAAAATGGGGGAGTTTGTTGAAACACCTTTCCATAAGATTTTGATTTGACAAAATCATCCATGATTAAGAGGCAATTAAATTTAGATGCTTTGATTTAATTGTACTAATATGTTTGTTAAATATTGAGTGCAAAAATATATAAAGTAAAGACAGGACAAAAGTCAGCACAAACGAAGCTGAGTAGAACGGAACTCAGCATGACAGAATAGAAGCTGAGTGGAGTTAAAATTCAGAAACAAAACGAAGCTGACTAAAGTTGAAGACTTCTTCAGGAGCGGTTAAACAAAACGGAGCTGACCTTGAAGGAACTCAGCATGAACGTTGAACATTCGAAAAGAACAAACGAAGCTGAGTAACAGTCAGGACAACATGAAGGATCCGTTCACTAAAAGACAAAGTCTGCAAATCTTCTGCACCAATAATTGAAACCTCGAAAACACCTAAAAGACTAATTCCAAGAGTCATGGGACGTTGGATTATTGGAAACAGACAACTGGCACAAACAGACAAACCAGACGCTAGAAGACAAACCTGACGCCTGAGGAAAACAGAAAAAAGGAATGGAGGTGCAGTCTGAAGCTTTCCAGAAATTGTTCTCCAAAAGAGCCGTTTTGATGTTAACGGTTAGGACATTTCAAAACGATCAAATCTACAGATTTCCTTCTATAAAAGGACAATCGAAAAAACTTGGATAGATACTGCAGTATCGAAAGAAAAATACAAGAGAGAAAGTTTCAAAAGCACTCAAATACAAAAAGAATCTTACACAGACTTTTCTATTCTATGTGTAAATGCTAGATTGAGTTGTAATCATCTAAAGTGTTCTTTAGTTCAAAAAGAACAAGTCTGTGATCAATAAGAATATTGAGAGTGAAAAGCTGAGTGCTTGGTTGTAAGCATTTCAGTGGTAGAGAAATCTAGGTGCTGGGTTGTAGCACTTAGTAGGAGTTGAGTAGACGAATAGAGGAAGGTACTCTTGCATATTCAACTACCTTGTAATTGGTTTGTGCTCTACCTTTAAAGAGCTCAGTATTGGATTCAAAAAGCCCGGAGGACTCTAGGGACTGGACGTAGGCAGAGAGGCCGAACCAGGATAAGTGATACTGAGTAATTTCTAAACTCTCTCTTATAACTGCATGTGTTGTTTGCTTTATTTACTCAGCATATAAATTTCCTAAGCTGATCCTGAGTAAGTAAGTGGTGCTGAGTTAGAAGCTGACCTCCAAGAGTGTCAATTCCTAACTATCAAGGAAACAACTTTGGTTAACATCTGACTAAAGCTGTCCTGTGATATATCTCACCAAGCTGACCAAAGGCTGAGTTAATAAACTCTCAAAAATAACTTCCAGTCAGCTTAATTAAAACGTGAAAAAGTTATATTAGTTCCTAACCCCCCCTTGGAACTAATTACCAGGGACCAACATGATAGACTCCTTACTTTATCTCACTGCTAGTAAACCTGATATACAGTACTCAGTATGTTATTGTGCAAGATATCAAGCTGACCCAAGGGAATCTCACTTAATTGCTGTAAAAAGAATTTTTAGATATTTATAGAGCTCAGTTGATGCAGGTTTGTGGTATCCAGCCTCAAATGACTTCACACTCATAGGATACACTGATGCTGACTATGGACGGGATAAGCTAGAATGTAAGAGTACTTCAGGAGTATGTCATTTCCTTGGAAGCTGTCTAGTATCCAGGTTCAGCAAGAAGCAGTCATCAGTTGCTCTGTCTATAATAGAAGCTGAGTACGTTACTGCTGGAAGCTGTGTAGCTCAAGTCCTATGGATAAAGCAACAGCTTGAGGATTATGGAGTAAGAACTGAGACAATAAAGATCAAATGTGAAAACAAAAGTTCCATGTCAGCATAAGGCATCACTTCATCAGAGATCACGTACTAAAGGGTGAGATCAAGCTGACCTATGTGCCAACAAATGAACAGCTTGCAGATATCTTCACCAAGCCTTTGGCTCGTGAGCAATTTAACATACTAAGGGAAGCTATCGGTATGTCTAATCCTCTTCAATAACTATAAATATTTGAATAAATGTTGAGTGATTGTCATGCTGACTGATATCAATCTAGTAACTACTGCACATTGAGCTTAATAGTCTATGTTGAGTAGATACAAATGTTGAGTAAATATACTGTGCTGAATAGATAAACATATTGAGTAATCACCTTATGTTGAGTAGATGCACATGCTGAGTGATTAACGCATGTTGAGTTACTAAGAGATAGAAAATCCATCTACGTAGAATTAAATACTCAGTATCATAAGCGATTCATATTCTGTCAAACTGAGTAAAAGCCCACTTGTACCAATGAACGATGACACGTGTAACAAATCATACCTAGAAAAACGCAAGTAATAATGAATACCCATGCGCCGAACCTGTCATAAATGGCAGAATCTTTGTCGATTAAAGTCCCAAGAAGAAAACGGCTAGTTCATTAATTAGGAATGATTCAAGACCTTATAAGTAGTGGAAGGATCCCCACTCATTACTCTTTACGCTTAAAATCTTCTGAAATTGAATCCTTCTCTCTCCCTAAACCTTAAAACCTTCATTTGTAACAATGGCTTTCGGCAAAAACGAAATCCTTAACTTCACCACTCAGCCTGGCCAAACCTCTGGCAAACCCACTCAAGCTGAACCCACCGGTTCATCAAAACCAGTAGAAAGGAACTTGATCAAGGTCCATAAGAAGGTCAGCAACTTGGAGGTTCTAAAATGCAGATGGTTCTCTCCAGGATTCATCACTTCTGAGAAACCGTTCTGTGACTGGATCGAGAAGAACAAATGGACCGGTTTCTTCTCACTCACCGGAAAAACATACCCTAGGCTGGTCAGAGAGTTCTATTCCAACATGTATGTCGATGAAGAAGATGCTGAATATTTGGAGACCACGGTCAAAGGACAGAAATCACCATAACCCCTTCCTATCTAGCCACTCTGCTAAACTTACCAGACGAAGGAATAGAATTTAGGACAACAAAAGAAAAGGTACCAAAAGAAAAACTTGACCAGATCAAGGGGTTCTGCAAACCCAAGAATCATAAAGGTGAAATACCCAGCATCTGTATGGGGCAAGAACAGAAGATGGCACACTACATATTGACCAACTTCATCTTCCCCAAACTCAACTCAGCCTCATCTGCCTCCAACTTTGAGCAGTGCTTCATATGGCACATGCTGACCTACACCCCTCTCAACCTTTCGGTATTTCTGGTTGGTGCACTCTAGCGAGGAGGTAAGAAACTTCGGTTAGGTTCTTTAATCACTAAGATCCTCGAAGACAAGCAAATCGAGACCATAAATGAAACTGATACTTTGGGAAGTGAGATCATAGCAGCTCTGCTGGTTGGATTATTATACAATCAACCATTGAAAGGATATGAAGAAATTGAAGATATTGAGGAAAATGATGAAGAGGAACAGGAAGAGATGCCCGAGCATGAGCCTGAGAAAGAAGTGGAGGCTCCTGCTGAGTCCCCTAAGGACAAGAAGATGAGAAAAGCGCTGGCAACATGCGCAAAAGATATTGACTCAGTGCCCAAGAAGAAGCAGGCTATGAGCAGAGCTAAGAATGTTGATACTGACCAGGCTAAGGAGAAAGCTGAGTCGGTAGGGAAAAGAAAGAGGCCAGAAGAGCCTGAGGATGAAGAAGAGGGAACTTCAGAATCCCCTTTGGTGAAAAGGAAGAAGAGTCATACCTCAAAGACAGTTGAAGCAAATCCATTGGATTGGATTGTACCTCCAAAAGGTCATGGAATTGACCTAGACCAAACTCATGCTGAGCCAGTCAAGGATGCTGAGCAAGAAACTCATGTTAAGGAAGAAGTCAATACCGAGCAGGAACAACCTACTGATGCTGAGCAACATCATGATGATGCTGAGCGGAGAATTGAGGAAGAAGAAAATGTTGCTGTTGAGGATCACATTGAGCAACATGAGAATCCAACTGTGGTAGAAGAGACAGTTGATAATAATGAAGAGGTTATTCATGCTGACCAATCTCCTACTAAAGAAACAAGGTTCAAGCGGCTCAAGAAGAAAGCCCATAAGACTCCAGCTCTTGACCTCCTTGCAGACTCTCCTCCTCAAGATATTGATGCTGAACTCTCCAAAATTCAGTTCAAATATTTCTCCCATGATAATGAGCCTGATTCTCCTCCAACGGATCTTGTGCAAAAACAAGTCTCTATTACTCATATTGAGGAACAAGCCAAGACTCCGGAGAATCCAAATCCAACTGCTCAAGATGGAACAAATCTTGCTTCAACTTCACCCACTCAAGTTGAGAAGGTCAACATGACTAACCAAACTCACCTCCAACACAACATGTTGATGAATCAGCTCCTGAAGCCAATCTGCAAGATGATCAATCTGGCAAATAGCCAACTCCACCACGATCAAGCTCAATTCCAGCCTCTGAGACAAATGCTGCTCAATTCACATACTTGAATGCTACTGAGTCAGGCCGACGAATCATTGCCTCTGCTCAGTCCTTGCTTCAAGAATTGAACCCTCCTCAAGCTGATGCTCCGAGATCCTCTCATGCTGAGTCCTCTCAACTGTCTGGTATCACTTAGCTTCTCAATGAACTTAGAGGACTCAAGGATCTAGTAAGTGTTATGATCACTGTTCAAACTCAGCAACCCAGGTCAGACCAAATAGCTAAGCTAACTGAATTGGTCCTCACAATGGTGAACCATCTGAACTCGCTTGAAGGCAAAATCCAACAACCGTCGGAAGTTAATCCAGGGTATGCAACTTCCACTGAGCTTCAAGGCTATTTTGCTAAGTTAACTGTAGAGCTGACCAAATCAAGCGCAACTGGCAATCCTGAGTATGCCACCTCTGCTGAGTTACAAGACTGCTTTGCCAAGCTAACTGCTAAACTGACCAGTACGCGTGAATTAGTCTCCTCCTCCTCTCAGTGCACAATTGACCAACTAAGTGAAGCAGTAAGTTTACTCAACATCAACAAAGCACAAATGGATGTTGATCTAGTCTCAAATAGTCAACTCTTGAGTTTTTCCCAAGCAATTATAAAAGCAATGCGCATCAACAATGCCCAGCGCATGTTTTTTGACTCTGCCATGCTGAAGATGTACCACCAATCTTTTGCTCAGATAACCAGCTCGCTCACCTGGCTTAGCAAATCACATGAATGCCTACTCAGCATGATTAGCAGCTCTCTCTGGGTTCCTCGGTATGTCCAAGATGACAGTATCCCTGTAATTGATGTCTTGGGTGAAAGCACAAAGCGGCTCCAGCGTTACTCACATTTTCTCTCCACTGCAGCTCGAAACAAAACCTTCCTTTATCAACCCGATGATGGCAAAACGGGGGAGACAAGCCAAGAAGGAACTCAGCTTGTAGGTAATGCCTCAGGAAGTAAAGATAAAGGCAAAGGAGTAGCTCGAGATGACCCTCAAGCTCAAGTCAATATGAAGGAAAAGAAGAAGAACTAGATATAGCTTAGGCAATGTTTAGAACTTAGCATAGAATCTTTCTTCATATGTTTTTGCTTAATCTATGACAAGTACGATTTTCTCAATCTGGCTGATAAAATTGAACAAACAAATTAAGAAGTAAAACATACTCAGTATACATTAACACCAAAATACTTATGCAATAAACTGAGTAACAACATACTTCAAATATTTTTGAAAACTGACTTAAATCCAAATTAGCTCAGATCTTGAAAAATCTAACATTAAATTAAGTCAGTATACACAAATGTCTTAAGGTTAATTCAATTAAATCTTGGAAGGTTTAGAATTAAGTTAAGACAATATTTGCAACCCTTACGGGGGAGTTATTTCAAAAATAAATCAATCATGGGGTAACTTATAACTGAGTTCCATAATTATGTATTTTGCCAACATCAAAATGGGGGAGTTTGTTGAAACACCTTTCCACAAGATTTTGATTTGACAAAATCATCCATGATTAAGAGGCAATTAAATTTAAATGCTTTGATTTAATTGTACTAATGTGTTTGTTCAAAATTGAATGCAAAAATATATATAAAGTTAGACAGGACAAAAGTCAGCATAAGCCAAGCTGAGTGGAATGGAACTCAGCATAAAAGAATAGAAGCTGAGTGGAGTAGAACTCAGTTTCAGAAGTCTTCTTCAAAGTTGCCAGAACGAAGCTGACTAAATTAGAAGACTCCTTCAGAATTGTATAGACAGAACGGAGCTGACTAAGAAGGAACTCAGCATGGAAGTTGAACATTCAAAGATAACGAATGAAGCTGAGTGAGAGTCAGGACAGCATGAAGGATTCGTTCACTAAAGGACAAAGTCTGCCAATCTTCTGCACCAATAATTGAAGCCTCGAAAATACACAGAAGACTAATTCCAAGAAACATGGGTCAATGGATTATTGGTAAAAGACAACTGCCACAAAAAGACAAGTCTGTAGGAAGAAGACAAGGCTGACACCTGAAGAAAACAGATGACATGATTGGCCTGCAAAACTGAAGCTGACCAGAAGATGTTCCCTAAAAGATCCGTTTTGGTGTTAACGTCTAAAACAATTCAAATGATCCATCTGTAGACTTCCATCTATAAAAGGACAATCAAGAACCTTGGATCATTGCCGAATCACAAAAAGAAAAATCCAAGAGAGAAATCTTCAAAGCACTCAAATACAAAGATCTTACACCAAATCTTCTATTCTTTGTGTAAATGCCAGAGTGATTCTGTGTAATCTTCTAAAGTGTTCTTTACTGAAAAGAGAACAAGTTTTTTATCAATTGTAATATTGAGAGTGCATGCTGAGTGCTTGGTTGTAAGCATTTAGTGGTAGAAAAATCTAAGTACTGGGTTGTAGTACTTAGTAGGAGTTGAGTAGACGAATAGAGGACGTACTCTTGCATACTCACTGCCTTGTAAAGGGTTTTGTGCTCTACCTTGAAAGAGCTCAGTATTGGATTGAAAATCCCAGGAGGAACTGGGGACTGGACGTAGGCAGAGAGGCCGAACCAGGATAAGTCGTGCTGATTAACTTCTAAACTCTTTCTCTTAATATATATATATATATATATATATATATATATATATATATATATATATATATATATGCATGTGTTGCTTGTGATATTTACTCAGCATATAAATTGTTAAAACTGAAACTGAGTAAATCTGAGTACTGAGTTGGAAGCTGACCTCTCAAGAGTCAATTGCCAACTCTCAAGTCAAGCAGTCTTAGTCAGCATAGCACTAAAACTGTCTGACTAATCAATTGGACGTGCTGACCAACACGCTGAGTTAACTAACTCTTAAAATAACATTAAGTCAGCATAATTAAAAGCGAAAAAGTTTCATTAGTTCATATCCCCCCCTTGGAACTAATTATTAGGGACCAACAAAAATGACCCTTCGACTTTTGATAATCAATTATTGATTTTGTATACTCTGAAAGAGGGGGAAGAGCCATCGGCAGTTCAATTGACACATACAAACTTCTAGATACAGATTCATGGTCTTAGACAGAATTTATTTACTGAGACAGTGGCTCGGGCATTAGGAAATTTCATTGGGTCTTATGTATCTATGGACTCAAAAGTGAAATGGATAAATGAGCAAAGCTATCTCTGTGTGCGAGTTAGCATGGATGTCATACAACCATTACAAAGGGGAAAAAAGGTAAGAAGGGTAGGAGGTGATTGGTTGAACTGTGTCTTTAAATATGAAAAATTGCCAACAGTATGCTTTATATGTGGTCTAATTGGACATTTGGATATACATTGTGAGATCTTTTTTCGTAGTAAGGAAGAGAACTTAGTGAGGGATTGGGATGCTTCTATAAAGGCTCCCTTACGCCGTGTTAGTGTGATGGGAGGAGAAAGATGGCTGAAGGAAGAAGCTATCAAACAGAGGTGCTGGTAGTAGTACAACGGGACAGCTGAAAGAACTAACTCCTAGATATAATCTCCGACATCTATCAAAGAACTTTGGTGTAAGTGTTTATGATCAAGAGGGTATGGAAGTCCCCCTAGTTAATCTCTTGCAATCAGAAACCGGATTAGAAGTTGGAGAGGAAAGGAAAAGACGAAGGGGAGAACTTGTGGCATTTCAACCAAAACCAATTGAGACTATAAATGAGGTAACTATTCAAACCATGGAAGTTGATGATCTATCCTCAAACCAGGAAAACGATAGTGATAATAAAGCTTGTGAGCAAGAACAGAGAAACCCGAAAGTACAAAAGAAAGCTAAACATCAAACAGGAAGGGCATGCCAAATGGTCTGCCCAGATCAATGAAAATCTTTAGTTGGAACTGCCAAGGTCTGGGCAACACTAGGGCAATTCCCATTCTCTGTGAGCTCATCAAAGCTCATAGGCCTGATGTTATTTTCTTGTATGAAACTCTGGTTTATGAATCTCGCATTGAAGCTATCAGGGTACGCATTGGTTTTGAAGGTTGTTTTGTTGCTGATAGAATTGGGAGAAGTGGAGGAATATGTGCTTTTTGGAGGAAGGCTAGTATGTGCTCCTTAAGGTCATTTTCACCAAATTACATTGATTTGTCTGTAAATGACCATAGGGATGGAGACTGGCGCCTTACTGTTTTTTATGGGTACCCAGAGAGAGTTAGACGAAGGACTTCTTGGGATTTACTAAGGAGCCTTGTTGCCACTTCTTCTCTTCCATGGTCTATTTTGGGAGGTTTTAATGATCTACTTGTTCATAGTGATAAAAAAAATGGGATAAATGAGCATCGAAAGTGGTGTTACAAAGGATTTAGAGATACTCTGACTGATTGTGGCCTTACTAATATTCTGCTACAGGCTTACCCATATACATGGGTACGGCGCAAAGGTAAACCAAATGAAGTTCAAAAGAAGCTAGATCAAAGCCTCTATACAAAAGCGTGGGGGACACGTTTTCCTGGTAATTTTTGTGTTAATTCTAATGCTCCCACTTCAGATCACTCCCCAATAATTTTGCATACGTCAACCGACTTAGCTGGTCCGAGCCAAAAACAGTTCAGATTTGAGCAACGATGGCTAAGGGATGAAGAGATTTGGAATGTGATTAAGGAGGTATGGGGATCAGATAGGAGAATGGTACTGAGTTCACGTTTAATGCATGTGGCAGAAGTGCTTATGAGATGGAGCAGAAGTAGTGATGTCAATTTCCATCAGAAAATTGAACAATTAAAAGCAAAGTTAATACAAATACGTGATGTGGGAGGTGCAAGTAATAGTGATGAGTATGAGTCGACCCGAGCTGAGTATATGAGAATTATGGTTCAAGAGGAAGAACATTGGAAACAGAGAGCAAAAGTCTTATGGCTTCAGGAGGGAGATTTGAATACTCATTTTTACCACTCTTTCGCTAATGGAAGGCGGAAGCTGAACAGTTTAACAGGGCTCAGGAATAATGCAGGAGAATGGATTGATGATAAAGATGGGATAGGGCAGATTGCAAAACAGTTTTTGAATCGGTTTTTTCTGACAGTAATAGCAAATGGAGTGAAGTGGTAGATTTAATGCAGCCACGCATCACTGAGTGGGACAATGAGAAATTACTGCGACCACTGACAAAACAGGAATTCAAGCGAGCATTATTTGATATGCATCCTGATAAGGCTCTGGGACCTGATGGATTTAATCCAGGATTTTATCAAAAATTCTAGGACATAATTGAAGATGATATCTTCATTGCTGGGTCAACATGGTTTGATCAAGGTATGTTCCCCTCTAAGTTTAATAAAACTATTATTACTCTCATTCCAAAGTGTGAGAATCCTATTATTATGACTGAACTTTGTCCAATAGCATTGTGTAATGTTATACTCAGAATTTTCTCCAAAGTCTTAGCGAATAGATTGAAAATGCTTTTGCCTGAGATTATATCTTAAAATCAATCTGCTTTTATTAAAGCGAGGTGTATTCATGACAATGTTTTGATCGCATTTGAACGTATTCATAGCATTAACAATAATGTTGCTAAGAAAGCGAGTAATGTGGCACTAAAAGGTGATATGAGTAAAGAATATGGTATGGTGGATTGGAATTATCTAAGAGAATTGATGCTAAAGTTGGGTTTTGCAGATAAATGGGTTAATTTGATAATGCATTGTGTATCTTCTGTGTAATATATGGTTAGAATAAATGATCAATTGGTTGGTCCTGTTTTCCCAAAAAGAGGACTCTGCCAACGTGATCCATTATCATCGTACTTATTTCTGCTTTGTGTTGAAGGGTTGACGTCATTATTGGCGGCAGCTGAGAATAGGGGGTGATGATCCGTGAAACCAAACCGGGCCGAATCATAAACACGGGCCCAACCTATACTTAGGCCCATGGTTCAAGATCAAACGGGCTCCGAATAAAGGAAGCGGGTAAAACGAGTAACCGCCCCGAAATCCTAAATGGAGCATTAACCTCCCACTCAAAACAAACGAGACCACGTTTGTAGCCACGTAAGGGACGTGGTCTGGAAAGAGTAACCGCCCCCGGCGGTTACCTAGGAACACTTATAAAAAGGACATAGAAGCAAATGTGGGGATGTTAGGTGTTTCTACCCTTTCTGTTCCTCCTTCTTTTCTTTTGTCTACTCTTCTTGAGGATAGGGTTGGGGTCAGCCTTCCTAGACTGATCCCGGGTTAGGTTTTTTGTTTGCTTGTTTTCCTTTCCTTTCCTACCAAAAAAAAAGGGAAAAGTACAAAAATAAACTTTGTGGTTACACCTATTTTCGATTAGAGCCTTGTGGTTTAAAAATTTACAAAATGGTATATTGAGGTTCATTCCGTTAGCAAACATATACGAAATTGACTAACGGTGTTAAAAGTCAAAAAAAAAAGTTAATTTGGTCCTTATATTTATTTATTTTATAAATTAGCCCCCTTTATTATCTAATTATCACAAACAAACTCCAAAATTAAAAATAAAAATCAACTACACATTCTTCTTCATCTCTCTCTAATTTTTTATTTTTCCTCTTCTTTCTCTCTCATCTCTCTCTCCTCTTTGTTAATTTCTCTCTCTAAAATCAATTGAATTTCTATCTCTTTCTAAATATAATCTTTAATTTATTCATATTTTCTCTCTTATTTTTCGGATTAAATTCTCTTCTTTTCTCTCTCAGTTCCGTTTTTCTATTTTCGAATATTTGCTCTGTTATGCTCTGTCCAAAACTTTGAGCTGGGTTTGGGTCGAAAAGCCATAACCATGGCTCGTGAAGTAGTAGATGGTGATGAAAACGGTGTTTTGTTCAAGAAGAGGATTGCAGAATAATAATAATCGCTGTGTATATCTATTCCAATCGGGGTGATAGCTCGACTCGACAAATGGGTGCCTGCCGAGGGTAGACTTATTGTCTGACTAAGCTCTGGAAGAGAAGCCCACGAAATGCTACATCCGATGCATAAGCAAGGTAAGCACGTGAATAATTTCTGTAATGGATTCCTGAATCAAGAAAATTGCGAGAATGGTGATTTTTTTGTTGGATAATTATGAAAGCATTGAAGCTGCTAATGTCTAATCTTCTGTAATTTCTTTTTTTTTTCAGGTATAGAATGTTGAATTTTTTTATCTTTTTGTAAACTTATTTTTGAGTTTTAGTGTTTTATTGATTCTAGACTTTTTTTTTTTTTTATGGAGATTCTAGACTTCTTTGTTTTTATAGTTGTGTTATTTTCCATGGATTTTAATAAAATCAATTGAATTTCATCTATTCTCTCTTTCTTCCTTGTTAGAAAGAGATAGAAATTAGAGAGAGAAATTAATAAAGAGGAGAGAGAA
This sequence comes from Euphorbia lathyris, assembly GCF_963576675.1. NCBI lineage: Eukaryota > Viridiplantae > Streptophyta > Magnoliopsida > Malpighiales > Euphorbiaceae > Euphorbia > Euphorbia lathyris. The sequence continues at coordinate 3,109,602 of NC_088915.1, read as the reverse complement.
AGAAAGAAGAAGAAAAATAAAAAATTAGAGAGAGATGAAGAAGAATGTATATTTGATTTTTATTTTTAATTTTGGGGTTTGTTTGTGATAATTAGATAATAAAGGGGGTTAATTTATAAAATAAATAAATATAAGGACCAAAGTAACTCTTTTCCATTTGACTTTTAACACCGTTAGTCAATTTCGTATGTGTTTGCTAACGGAATGAACCTCAATGTACCATTTTGTAAAATTTTAAACCACAAGGCTGCAATCGAAAACAGGTGTAACCACAAGGTTTATTTTTGTACTTTTCCCAAAAAAAAAATCATTATGCATCCTCAATTATAGAACTAGTAAACCCTAAACCTCCATTGATGAAGGGGGGCAAAGTTCTAAAACTTCAAAATTTAATACCTAGGTTTTTAAAAAAATACAAATGTCAGTAGGGACAACTGCCCCATACCCATGACCTCTCTAGTTATAAGTAAGCTCCCAACCACTAGACTAAGAGCTTCACCACTCGCTCATCATATATTAATCAAGTCAGGTTTTACAATTAAATACAAACTCAGTTAATTAACCATTCGAACGTTAATTTGTCAAAAACAACGGACCAAAGATAATTCCATCGACCGAGGGGGCTGAAACCATCCGTTGTTGATAGAGGTGGTTCCGGATGCATGGGTGTTTGAACCCTTCAACCCCTCTATTTCGGCCTGTGAACAAGTCTAATTTTATGTTCAAGTCTTAAATTAAATTCGTTTAGATTCAAAATTAATTATAACCTATTATATAACCAATTTCAAGAATCTCTCTTATCTACCGAAGCTGAGAAAACATGTAAAATCTGAATATTTTCCAAAAAAGCAACAAAACCATGTATGAATGAGTTAATTGAATAAGAAGTAAATGTAAAGTAACAAAAGTAACTTAAATGAGTTACGATGTGAGTTAACCATAAAAAAAAAAAAAAAAAAAAAAAAAAAAAAAAAAAAAAAATTACTTAGAATAATCAGGTTTACACGTTGGATTATCCACTAAATAAAAAGCAACAAAACCAAGACTTGAATAATAGGTAAATGTAAATTAGAAAAGAAGAAACAAGATAATAATAATAATAATAATAAGAATAATAATAATAAATAAATAAATCAAAGGGGGCATTTGCCCCCCTTCATACCATTAAAAAAAAAGTCAAAAAATAAGAGTTAAAGTGCAAAAATACCCTTAATGTTTTGGGTCAGAAGCAATTTTATTCCTAACGTCTAAAATGGTACAATTTTATCCCTAATGTTAGAAGCCAAGAGCAATTTTACCCTTAACGTTGATAAATTGGGTCAACTTGAGAAATAATTCATCAAACTGTCTTCTTGGTCATGAATAATAGTGTCTGAAATTGAACCAATTTATCAACGTTAGGGGTAAAATTGGTGGAAAATTACAAAATTGATATACAATTGGTGCAAAATAAAGAAAAAAATGACTGTATTTTATAATAGTGTCTAAAATTGATCCAATTTATCAATGTTAAGGATAAAATTGCTCTTGGCTACAAACATTAGAGGTAAAATTGCACCATTTTATATGTTAAGGGTAAAATTGCACATGACCCAAAACGTTAGGGATATTTGATGCGTAACAACCCAAGAATCCCGGAAATAGATGATTACGAGTCGGAAACATTATAATTTACGTTTTTTATAAAAAAATCATGAAAATAATGCATGACAATTGAATGATTTTGCATTTTTCGTCACCAAAAATTGAACAATTTTGCATTTTTTTATCATAAAAAATTGAACAATTTTATATTTTTTGTCTAAAATTTTTTTAAGTAGAATTTGCCTCCCCCCTTCTCCCACCTCCCTCAAATCCTGGATTCGACACTGATCGAATCAAGTGTAAAAATAAAGAGGAGAAGGTTTTTTTAGGTAAACTATTGTTGAAACACAATTTCCACTAATTTTTTTTTTATAATTATAATAAACAATTATTTAAGGAATTAGATTTCTATACTATTTAATTTGAAGAATTAAATCAAGTTTTTTTTTTATACTACAATTAAACCTCGATAAATAAATGTTCGATAAAGTAATAACCTCGTTTATATAATAAAGGGTAAATTTCAAATAAAACCTTTGTGGTTTCACTAATTTTCAGATAAAAGACTGTTGTTTACTTTTTCTTAAAACGAGGATTGGGGTTTTCAACTTTATCAAAATAAGGACTTTTTCTATTGATACTATTAAAATCACCATTGACGACTTCAAAAATGACATATTTTAAGAATTACTAATATTGTAAGCAACTTTAATTCTTCAACTTTTTTATTTTGAGATTATTTAGATGAAGTTTGGTAAAGAGAGAGAAAGTTAATGTTTAGAAAGAGAAATTTCCAAAAAATATGATTTTCGAAAATCGAAAATGTAGTTCCATAGAAAATATGACATTGACCAACTTTAATTCTTGAAAATTTTCATTTTCAGGTCGTTAAAGATGGTTTTAATAGCATTAATCCAAGTGTGAAACCTCAATCATCGTTTTGACAAAAAGTAAACCACAGTCCTTTATCTGAAAAGTAGTAAAACCACAGAGGATTTATTTGAAATTTACCCTTTATGCATTAAGTAATAAAAGTATTTAAATCCTCGCTAATGGGTTAAAGTAACAACCTCGCTAAATGCATTAAGTAATAAAAGTATTGAAATTCTTAAAGGCTCAATGAAAATATAAATTAATAGTTATTGAATTACATACAATCAGGGCCGTCTCTAGCATTTTGGAGGCCCTAAGCGCATTGTACACTTTTTTTATATTAAATTGAATACTATTTTAGAAATATTAAATCGTAAATAGTAAAACCAATATATTATTAACTACAATTCAAGTCATATAATAATAACATAAAGCTAAGAAATTATTATTCTTATTTTTTTGTATATGTAAAATCGAGTTTTCTTTTATATATTTAAAATCAAGTTTCTTCTTACCAGTCATGCGAGAAGCAAGCAGACGACAAATTACAATTTGAATAGTTTATGGTCAAAATGTGACCAAATAATATATTAGTGGTCAAATATTAAAATTTTAAATAAATCAGAGTCTAAATAACATTTTATACCAAATTACAAATTGTAATTCGTCTTGTAATTAAAAAAATAAAATATTTAAAAATCACTACAATAACAAAATGATAACAGGTGGGGAAATTCCGATCAACGTCCGTCCCTGTGGGGGGCGTCGTTGGGTTCGACGGGGGGAAGCTCCGATGCCAAAGTCAGTAAGATGATTCAAGGAAACAAACTGAATTGACAAAGGTTGTGAGAATGTGTACCTTGATAGCCTAGGGAATCAGGCTATATATAGCTGAGAATAACCTTCAGGTAACTAGAAAGTCTCCATTAATGCTCCATTAATGGCGGTTACGAGTTATCTTTAACCTGGCAGTTAGCTAATTGATAACTCATTAATGATCTTTATGGCCGAGTCGGCGGCCAGCCGTTATAGTGGTGAATCAGGTGAATGAAGAGATTCGCCTCATAGGTCCGCCAGCGGATCTCTCAGAGCAGATCCGTGGAGATCCGCCCGCCAGCTCCCTTTTGGGAATCACTACGCGGCGTTCTTGAGGTGGATATCTCTTTTAGTCCTCGGGTTAATATCACGATGTTATCAGAAGCCCCCGCAAAATGCCCTTAAAGTCCTTTAGGGCTTTTGAGCTTCCGCGCGCCGTCATAAACTCCTGCATTAATGAGCACACTGTTCAATGCCAATGGATGAATGACACGTGTAGTGGACACACTGTCCTAGGAAGGAGAAAACTTTCTTCTTCCTCTTTCGCATTCCCTTTCTTCTTCACTTCTTCGTTTTTTCTCCATTGCTCGAAGCTTTTTCCGGGAATTTCTTCAGAGTTTTGCGCCAAGCTTCCGATTTCTCATGTATGTTTATCTTTTTGTTTTAATTTTTCTCTGGATGTTTAGAAGTTCGTCTTCATCTTCTAGATCAACTTCAGAACTTTTTAATTCAACCCCTTCTCCCGAAATAGAAGTCAATTTTAGTTGGACCACTTCGTCATCGGAGAACTCTTCTTCTTCCGAGGGCACGGTTAATTCTGATTTAGCTGGGTTTAGTGACTCGGCGCGTAATCATTATCAAACTCGTTCCACTAGGAACCCGACTCTTTTTACTTCTGTCTCTGGCGCCGCTCCGGCTGGTGCATCTAGGTGGTTTCCGGGGACAATGGCCTCTTCTTCAATTCCTCCTAGGAAAAAGAATCCCCGCGCGGAGTCCACTCCATCTCGTATGAGCGCCGCGGATCTAGTGGATCTGGCGGATCGCTTTCCCTGGATCAAGAACTATGAGACTCAGCTTGCCGCATCTCATCAACGTCCTTCCTGTCCACCTAGCGGTTTCCTTACAGTATACTGCAGTCACGTGGAGAGAGGGTTCCGACTTCCTCTTCCTAAGATGATGGCGGACATCCTCTCCTACTTTGACATCACGGTCAGCCAGCTACATCCTAAATGCTGGTTGGATATCGTTTTAGACTGCTACCTCGCCTCAAATTTAGGAGTGGTATATACGGGTCGTCTCTTTAGAGCTTTTCACAAACCATCAAAACGGAAGTCCGAATCCTATCTTACGTTCGCCAAATTCGGAGTATATTCGCCCTTTAGTGACAAAATGTCCAATGTCCATTGCTGGGATGAGAGATTCTTCTACGTGAAGATAAAAGATGGCGAACCACTGGGTTTTCCTTCGTTTTGGAATCCCAGGCCGTTACATATGGCGGGCGATATGCGAATTTTAACGGATAGTGATGAGAAGGTGGCGGAGCTCATGAAGCAGATCAAGGCGGATGCATGGACATACGCGGATGCCTTAGCTTTCATGATGAGTGATATTCCATTGATTCGCTGGGAAGGGGATCAATTCATTTACTCAAAGATTACGCAATTTTACCAAGGTACCTTTCATTTCTTCATGAACTTTGATTACTTTAATGTTTTCTTTGGCAGGGGTTTATCTTAGGCCAATCACGCTCTTGCAGAGAAGCGTAGGAAGTTTTTGGAGGCTGAAGCACGCAAGAAAGGTCAAGCGGCGAATCTTCAAACGGACACTGGAAAACGTCCTGCAGAAACAGTGGTTGAGCCGCCACTAAAGAGGAGGAAGCTTACCACTACTGGAGGCCCTAAGCTTATGGCGGATGCCATGAGGTCCGCCAGGCCTGCTGGGGAGGTTGCACAGGTAGGTTACCTTTTATTTTTATTTGTTCATTAAGTTTTGGACTTGAGTTCTGACCCTTGAATGTTTGTGTAGACGGTGAAGCCTGATATCGGTGGATACTGGTCCGCCAAATTTGGGGCCCAAGGATCTTTCGAGAATGAATCCATCCTAAACGATTTGGATGAGGCCTTGGGTCAGGTGGGCGAAGTGCAGAGGAACCATAACCAGATTCCTGGTTCCATTCATGCGCAAAAGGGGAAAACGGAGCTCCTCATGGTGAGTTCCTTTAGCAAGGATTTTGTTTTGCAGAAAATACTGGTCCTTCATTCCCTTTTGCTTTTTGACTGAATTGTTTGTTTTTGACAGTTGTATACTCGCATATGTACCATGGAAACAGAACTCCTTCAAAATGTGGCGGATAAGGCAACCGTCGAGAAGTTAGAGAAAGAGGTAGCAGAAGCCAATGCGAATATCGCTTCTACTAATGCAAACCTCACTTCTGCTAATGCAAACCTTGCTTCCGCCACAGCCGCCTTGGTTCTTAAGGACGCAAAAATTGAGAAGTTAAAGGCAAAGATCGTGTCTGATGCCAAAAACTACGAGGACGCCCTTGGAGAAGCTGAATGGTGGGTGAGCAAGCCTTTTATTACGGCGAAATGCTCATGGCGTACTTCTCACTGGCGCATCCTGAGACTAATTTCACAGATCCGTAATTCGCCGTCCCCGAACCAGAGGATGTGGCAAAATTCCACAAAATGTTAGATGCTAAGGAATACCTCCGTGATTATGTTCGGAGATGGATGAAGGGGCCCGTGGAGGAAACCAAGCCGTCTACTACTGTCACGTTAGATGAGCTTGAGGAGGTGCCCCCTAAGGCGGGTGAAGAACCGATTCCTGACCAGACTCTTCCCCTTGGTCCCCCATCCTCTGCGGATAAGGAGGTATCTCCGGCTGGCGTATCTGTGGATGTGGGGAAGGAAGATCCCCAAGCAAGCGCCGTGAGTAAGGAAGGTGCAAAGGAGGATGCTCCCATTGTTACTTAGTTTGTTTTTATTTGTGACATTGTAAAAACGCTTTTAAGTACAATTTGTTTTAATCCTTCATGGAAGCTATGTTATTTTACCTTTACGTTTGCGTAAGGAAATATATAGGCATCTAGGATTTGTTGTTGGAGTGGGTGGCCAACCATACTCCATTGTATGAACCTTTGTGAAGGTTTAGAAGCTGTTCTATTCCTTCTAGAGGAAGTAAAGCTGCCCAGGGGATCAATTTGCTACCTATCTTTGAGGTGAAGTGATCCGCCCGTAGGACTTGTGAATCCTTCTCTGGGAAGGATAAGAGAGTGTAAAGACCTTGCGTCCAAGGATCGTTTTAACTCTATTGGAGATTGGGATCCGCTCATAGACGGATCCACCCATAAGATTGGTGCTCTTATGTCTTTAAGGTGAAAAGAAAGTAGCTATAAGATAGCGATACGTTGTAAATACGGAGAGCGTTGGATGCCCCCCTTCTTTTTAAGACTGGAATATTGATATTGCTGCAATAAACTTTAAAAAGAACATAGATAATAGAACAAATGATGTTTATTAATGGGAGAAATGCCTTATTACAGCAAGTAGGTCTTATAGGTGAGCCTCGTTAAAACCTTTAATAAGAAAAACCACATGGGAAAAAGCTTATTAAAGGAAAAAGAGTACTCAAGACCGTGTGTACACTTCATTTTCTGACAAAATATTTGCGGAGATTTTGGAGGTTCCATGTGCGTGGCAGTGTGTTTCCCTCCATGTCTTGGATTTTAAATGTGGCGAATCCAATCTTGTCCACTATCTGATATGGACCCGTCCAGTTGAGCCCTAACTTGCCCTTGCCTTCTCGAGACTGGACTTTGTCAGCCTTTCGGAGCACAAGATCACCCACATTTAGATCCACAAGCTTGGCGTTTTTGTTATGGTAAGCTGTGATCCGCTGTTTATATGCTGCCATACGCATATAGGATTGGTCCCTGCGATCTTCTATCTGATCTAGATGCTCCCTCAGCCGTTTACCGTTGTCCTCTTCACAATAAAAGGCCACTCTATCACTGGGGACATGTATTTCGACTGGGATCACGGCTTCGACACCATGAGAAAGGGCGAATGGTGTTTCCCCTGTGGCCGTCCTTGGGGTGGTGCGATAAGCCCATAGAACGCTTGTCAGCTGGTCCGACCACTTCTTATCATGCTCTCCTAATCTCTTTTTTATCCCCTTTACGATCGTCCGATTTGTAACTTCAGTCATCCCGTTGGACTGGGGATAATAAACAGAGGCAAATCTGTTCAGGATGCCCAACCCTTCATAGAAAGCTTTAAATTCGCCACAGTTGAACTGTGTTCCATTATCGGTGATGATGGTATGTGGAATACCGTACCTTCCCATGATGTTGTCTTTGACGAATTCCACCATTTGTTCTGCAGTGATGGAGGAAACAGCTCCGGCTTCTACCCACTTGGTGAAATGGTCCACTGCCACTATCACGTACCTCCTCTGTCGGCGAGTCGGGGGAAATGGGCCAACAATGTCTATTCCCTAGAGGGCGAATGGCCGTCCTTTTATGATGGGCCTCTGGATATGTTTGGCCGTATGTGATTCATTCGCATGAATCTGGCAACTGTGGCATGATTCCACCAATTTTTGGGCATCCAATTCTGCCGTGGGCCAGTAGAAACCCGCTAACCTGGATTTCTTCAAGATGGCGGCGGATGCTTCATGAGCCCCACATGATCCTTCATGTAGCTCTTTGAGGATTTGTTGTCCCTCTTCCGGCAGAATGCACTTCAACCAGGGATGGCTAAAGGATTTTCTGTAAAGGCCATCATTGATCATGGAGAAATAAGCCGCTCTTCTAACTATCCGCCATGCCTCTTCTTTGTCCTCAGGTAAGGTTCCATTTAGCAGATATTGGCGGATGACCGATCTCCAATCATCTTCTACCGTTGTGAGTAGGGATACTTCCTCTGAGGGGAAGGCTGGAGCTATTTTAACTTCGAAGGGACAATCCGGATCTGTCCAGTTCTCCTCACAAGAGGCCATTTTGGCCAAATGATCCGCCTCTGTGTTGGACTCCCTTGGTACGTGAATCAGTTCCCATTTAGTTTCCTTAGTCTCAAGGTGATCCAGTAATTTTTTGACTTCTGCTACGTATTTGGCCAAAACCTCGTCTTTTACCTCGTAATTCTTGATTACTTGGTTGACCATTAGCTTAGAATCACTATAGATCACAATCCGCTCAGGAGTGATTTCTTTGAGTAGGCGTAATCCCAATATCAGAGCTTCATATTCAGCAGCATTATTAGTTGCATGGAAATTTAATTTTGCTGCGTACCGTAATTTTATGTGTTGGGGACCCTTGATCACAACGCCTACGCCAGCTCCATCTGCCGAGGAAACGCCGTCGGTGTACATTGTCCATTCCTCTATTGGAGGCTTGGGATGATCTATCCCTTCATCAGTGAATTCATTCACAAAGTCCGCCAGGACCTGGCTCTTTAAGGCTGACCTGCTTTCATATCTTACATCGAATTCGCCCAGGCGAATTGCCCATTCCATCAACCTTCCCGAAGTATCTGGTTTCTGCAACACCTTTCTCATTGGTATATTTGTTCGAACCACTACAGTATGCGCCTGAAAATATGGCCTAAGGCGGATTGCCGTGGTGACAACAGCCAGCGCCATCTTATCAAGTTTAGAATATCTGGTTTCGGTGTCTTTCAGAATCTTGCTCACATAATAAATTGGAAATTGCTGGCCATCCTCCTCTCGTATCATGACCGTGCATACGGCTTTATCCGTGACCGATACATACATGTAGAGGTCCTCTCCCTTCAAAGGTCGACTCATCATGGGTGGCTCCGTGAGGAACCGCTTGATTCCTTCGAAGGCCCTTTCACAATCCTCATTCCACTCGAATGCCTTTTGCTTCTTAATGACCTCGTAAAAGGGCTGACATCTGCGAGCTGAACAAGAGATAAACCTGCCCAAGGCGATGATACGCCCATTAAGGCGTTGTACCTCTCTGATATTCCGTGGTGCTTGCATTTCTAGGACAGCCTTAACCTTGTCAGGATTTGGGCTAACTCCTTTTTCGCTGATCATGAACCCTAAGAATTTTCCATACGTCGCACCAAAAGTGCACTTCTTTGGGTTCAGCTTAATGTTGTGGCGTCGGAGTACGTCCAGTACCTCCTTTACATCATCTGCATGCTTTTCTATGATCGTACTTTTGATGATCATGTCATCTACATAGACAGAATAGTTATCCCCTTTACTATCTGCGAATATCTTGTTCATCATCCTCTGATAAGTTGCACCCGCGTTCTTAAGCCCAAAGGGCATAACTTTGAAACAATAAGTGGCTTGGTGTGTTACGAACGAGGTCTTGATTCTATCTGAGGGCTCCATGGGGATCTGATGATAACTTGACTTCACATCAGTAAAGGAGTACATGGCGTGACCGACGGTTCCGTCTACAAACATGTCAATACATGGTAAAGGATAGTTGTCTTTGGGGCAAGCTTTGTTGAGATCCGTAAAGTCAATGCACATGCGGTAAGATCCGCCCGCTTTTTTCACCAAAACGACGTTCGCCAACCACTGTGTGTAAAGCACCTCCTCAATGGCGTCCGCCCGCTGGAGCTTGGTGATCTCTTCTTCTATCACCTTCTGCCTTTCTGGACCATGATTTCTCCGCTTCTGAGCCACGGCAACTGCATCTTTATCAATGTTGAGCTTGTGAGTGATCACGTCTGGACTGATTTCGAGGAGAATTTCATCCTTCCATGCGAAGACATCTTCCGCCTCACAGAGTACCTTGGTGATTGCATTTTTAATTTCGCCTTTGAGCCCTTTAGCCATTCGCACCTGCTTTTCATCCGCCATAAGATACATTTCGGTCTCGCCCAAGGCCATTGTGACGCGCTCCTCTTCGTCTTCTTCCTTAGATTATGGGCGAATCATTAGTGATGCCGAATATGTCTCCTGGGCCACCTTTTGGCTACCTCTGATCATTACACCTCCCTTGGCCGTGGGAATGTAAAGTGTTAAGTGGCGTATGGAGATAAGGGCTGCAACTTCGGAGATAAAGGGCCGTCCGAGGATGATATTGTAAGCTAATTGACCATCCAAGACCGAAAATTCCAGATCACCTTTCCAGACCTGATCATCGTCTGTAAGCTCACAATCCAGAGTGACTTGGCCTTTTGTTTGGATAGTATGTCCCGTCACTCCCAAGATATCGACCACAGTTGGCTCTACTTGAACAGGATCAATCATGAGTTTGGCGAAAGCTCCTCTGGTGATGACATTGCATGAACTCCCAGTATCAATCATTACTCTTTTCATCTCCCAGCCTTCCACCATCATAGTGACGACCAGTGCATCCGCATGGGGAGATATTTCAGGACCTACATCGGAAAAGGGGCGATTTAACGACGTCTTGTCAAGGGCGGTAGTCCTTGCCTTTTTTAGCATTGGCTGGTATCCAGGTCCGCCTGCTATGACATTGATAGTACCCTTTCCTTTCTTCTTTGGGTCCTCCTTGGATTTATCACCATCTCCTCTCTTGCCTTCAGTTTGGATGAACCGATCCAATTTACCCCTCTCTATGAGACGCTCGATTTTTCGAGCTAACTCCCAGCATGCGTCAGTGTCATGGCCATTTTTCCTGTGATATTTACAATAGTTTTTAGGATTTTTACCATTATTGGTGTACTCCCCTCCCTTCGGTTCGGGGTATGAAATGCTCCGTTTGTGCTGACTGTTCTCGATCCACATAAGGACTTCACTTTTAGAACCATTGAGAGGTGTGAAAGAGGTGACAAATGTTGATTTGTTCTTAGAATCTCTTCGCCTGTTTCTAGAGGAAGAGTCCTGACGCTTGTCCCTGTCTCTATCTCGGGGACGAGATTCGCCTTTGTCCCTTTTCGGCGATGATGGTGAACCTCGGCGAATGTCATCCACCTCTATAAAATCTTTACAACGTTCCATCAACTCTGCCATGCTGGTGGGTTTCTTTCAAATGAGATCTTCCTGCAAACTCTTACAGGTGGTGTTTCTTACGAAACATTCCACAGCTACGGAGATATCCACATCAATGATTTGTATGCACAACTGGTTGAAAGTGTCCACATACTCCCGAAGGGATTCATTCGCCTTCTGTTTTAACTCAAAAAGCTTCCCAGATTTCACCACTGGAGGAATACAGCCGGCGAATTTAGCGCAAAATTCCCTGCTCAATTGATCAAAACTGTTAATCTAACCTGGAGGCAAAGATTGAAACCACAAATAGGCTGGGCCCCCCAGCGTGGTAACAAACATTTTGCAGAGCACGGGCTCGGTGGCACGGTTGAGCCTAAGCAGTATTCGATATTTTCTAATGTGAGCTTCTGGATTGTCATTTCCTGTGTATATTGCAAGATTGGGAATTTTAAAAGCTCTGTCTGTTTCCTCCGCCTCAATCCAAGCTGCGAAAGGCGAATCCCTATTGGCGAACGGGTTATGCCTAGCATTTTCTTCATTCATACGGAGCACTAGGGCCCTAACTCTATCATCAAAATTTTCTGGATCCGCCCTGGGACGACCTCTTCGTGGCGATCTGCTTGGAGAAGAAGAAGAAGAACTCGAATCAGACGATGGATCTGATGGCGAACGCCCTCCTCCATTACCGCGTCCGCCTCCTCCTCTGTTTCCTCCTCCACCACCACCTCCTCCTCCATTCCCCCCACCTGGGGGAGCCGGTCCGTTACCTCCCCCCTGGCTTCCCGATGGGGTGTGTCCAACAGTTCCTGGAGGTGGCGGCGGCGGCGGTCCACTTGAATGGGGTGTCTTTTCTGGCCTTTTACTTCGTCTACGACCGGTAGACGGGGGCGATCTGCCACGATGGGAGGATCTCGCTCACCGGGGCGAGGGTGACCTTGATCGCCTAGTTTTCTCCTTTCTATGCTTCTTGTGTGTTCGCCCTTTAGATCCGCCAAGGGATAAATTCGTCCGTGGACGCCTTGGTACATTGGACCCACCAAGATTTAACCCCGGACCCTTAGATCCGCCAGGAAAGGTCGTATCATTTCTTTGACTTCCTTCCGCGCCACCAGGGAATAACTCCCGATTGATTGGTCGCTCGCCGATTGATGTCATGGTGGTTACCATAGAATCCGTGTTGTGAGCTTGGAGAAATGAAGAACTTTGGGCGCCCGGTCCTAAGTTTAACAAAGGCCAAGATGAAACGGCCGATGTGGACGCCATGCTCCAATGCGGAGGGAGGGTCATAAATGATCGGAGGCGATTCTCTACCTCGGGTCCATACCGCTCTCCAATATCGTGAGCACACATATTGATGAAAGCATCCGGGGGCATACTACTATCGACGTGCATTATAGGAACAGTTGAATCGGTGTGGCCAGCACTAGACGGTGTAACTAATGGTGTTTCAATCCCTGAGGAGGGATTTTGATCTCCGTTTGTCATAGTTTTAGTGTGAACGAAAAACCCTTTGTTTGATTAAGGATTCCACCTTCACCGCACCAATTGATAACAGGTGGGGAAATTCCGATCAACGTCCGTCCCTGTGGGGGGCGTCGTTGGGTTCGACGGGGGGAAGCTCCGATGCCAAAGTCAGTAAGATGATTCAAGGAAACAAACTGAATTGACAAAGGTTGTGAGAATATGTACCTTGATAGCCTAGGGAATCAGGCTATATATAGCTGAGAAGTCGTAACCTTCAAGTAACTAGAAAGTCTCCATTAATGCTCCATTAATGGCGGTTACGAGTTATCTTTAACCTAGCAGTTAGCTAATTGATAACTCATTAATGATCTTTATGGCCGAGTCGGCGGCCAGTCGTTATAGTGGCGAATCAGGTGAATGAAGAGATTCGCCTCATAGGTCCGCCAGCGGATCTCTCAGAGCAGATCCGTGGAGATCCGCCCGCCAGCTCCCTTTTGGGAATCACTACGCGGCGTTCTTGAGGTGAATATCTCTTTTAGTCCTCGGGTTAATATCACGATGTTATCACAAAATAATAGTTTATACATTGTTTCCAAATATGAAAAAAAGTTTAGAAAAAATCAGTACATGTGTTGTCAAAAGAAAGAAAATAAGAGAAAAAATGAACCATCAAATGTTGATCCAAGGAACCATCAAAATTGAATGAAATTTCATCAATTTAAATAGTTTATGGTCTATATGTGACAAAATAATAAATCAGTGGCCAAATATTAAAATTTTAAATAAATCAGAGTCTAAATAATATTTTGCATCAAATTACAAATTGTAATTCATAAGTGAATTTCATCTTGTAATTTATAAAAAAAAAATTTAAAAAAGAGAAAATGTGAACAAAAAAATAAGAGAAAATGTGAACAAAAAATGCTAATTAGACTCTGATTTATTTAAAATTTTAATATTTGTAATTCATAAGTGAATTAACAAAATAATAGTGTATACATTGTTTCCAAATATGAAAAAAAGTTCAGAAAAAATCAGTACAAGTGTTGTCAAAAGAAAGAAAATAAGAGAAAAAATGAACCAACAAATATTGATCCAAGGAATCATCAAAATTGAGTTAAATTTCATCAATTTAAATAGTTTATGGTCTAAATGTGACAAAATAATAAATCAGTGACCAAATATTAAAATTTTAAATAAATCAGAGTCAAAATAACATTTTGCACCAAATTTCAAATTGTAATTCATAAGTGAATTTCATCTTGTAATTTATAAAAAAAAAATTTTAAAAAGAGAAAATGTGAACAAAATAATTCTAATCCAAAGAATCAAACTCTCAATTTACAAACAAGTATTTAGCTTACAATCCTTAACGTAACATAATAAATATAAGCTCAATTTATAAATCCTTAGGATTGTAACCTCAATCTATAAATTCATAGGATTGTAAGCTCAATTGAAAAATCTTTCGCCTTTTTTATTTATTTAAGCTTTCACTTATTTTATAAACAATCATTTAACGTAACAGAACGTAATAGAACGTAACGTAATCCAACGTTACATAATTAGCATAAAGTAACATAATTTAAAATAACCTAACATAACGTAACATAACGTTACCTAACGTAACATCACGTAACTTAGCATAATGTAATGTAACTTAATACGACCTAACGTAATTAACATAACCTAACGTAATAAAACATAACATAACATAATAAGTATAAGCTCAATTTATAAGTCTTTAGGATTGTAAGCTCAATCTATTAATCTGTAGGATTATAAGCTCAATTTGTATATTCTTAGGATTGTAAGCTCAATTTGTGAATCCTTAGATTTTTTTATTTCTTTAAGATTTCATTTATTTACAAACAATCATTTAGCTTATAATCCTTGACATAACTAATAAATATAAGCTCAATTTATAAATCTTTAGGATTGTAACCTTAATCTATAAATTCTTAGGATTATAAACTCAATATAAAAATCCTTAGACTTTTTTATTTCTTTAAACTTTCATTTATTTATAAATAGTCATTGAACTTACAATCCCTAATATAACGTAAAGTAGCATAACATAAGCTTAATTTATAAATTATTAGGATTGTAAGTTTAATCTATAAATCATTAGGTATGTAAGATCAATCTATAAATCTTTAGGATTGTAAGCTCAATTTGTAAATACTTAGGGAGCGTTTGGTTCAAATTTCGGAATCGGAATGTTAGGAAATCAGAATCGGAATGACTATTTATTTATTTTGTTTGGTTTAATCTGGAATCAGAATCTAATTACTTTTAAAAGTTGTTTGTTCAAATTTTGGAATTGAAACCAGAATCAAAATAAAAAAAATTAAATTTATTTATTTATTTCAAACGAATAATTTTTTTATAACAAAACTAATAATTATTTTTATTAAATAATACAATAAGACATTAAATTAATATATAGCACTTTTTTGAAGAAAAAAATCACATAAAATTAATATGTACTATGTGGTAGTTAGTAAAAGTAATATATAAAGTGGTTTTAGCATAATTTATACACAATTTTATGTTTTGCTTTATTGTGGTATGTATAAAAAAAAAAAATTATATGTTTGTCTCAATTACATTGTATTATTATGAAAATTTTGTGCTATGTGTTATTGAAAGAATTCATACGGCTGTCCTTTTATTAAATAATTTTTATATATAATTTTATGATTTTATGTAGCAATTATTTTGATGAAATTATTATAGAAAGAGAGTGGTTTTGAAAAATATGGACAATCATTTATCATAGAGAGAAATATATATTTAAATATGGACAATCAATTTGTAAATCCTTAAATTTTTTTTATTTCTCTAAGCATTCATTTATTTATAAACAATCATTAAACTTACCATCTCTATAATTCATATATTCTAATGCCACACTAATGACAATAATAAATGTCTAATGTCATCCATTTAGATATCGTATTAAATACTACTCCCTTCATGCAATTGATTTATATCCTCACACAAACGTAATGTAACGTAACGTAGACATCACTGAATAGAAAATTTTATGGAACTCAAACATCACTGAACTGAAACATTACTGCACTGAAACATTACTGAACTGAAACATCACTGAACTGAAATATTTTGAATTGAAACATCACTCAACTGAAACATTACTGAACTGAAACATTACTGAACTGAAACATCACTGAACTGAAACATTACTGAACTGAAACATTACTGAACTGAAACATCACTAAACTGAAATATTACTAAACTCAAATATTACTGAACTGAAACATCACGAAACTGAAATATCACTGAGCTGAAACATTACTGGACTGAAACGTTACTAAACTAAAACATTATTGAAATGAAACTTCACTGAACTGAAACATTACTGAACTGAAACATCACTGAACTGAAACATTACTGAATTGAAATATTACTAAACTGAAAAACCACTGAACTGAAACATTACTGAATTGAAATATTACTAAACTGAAACATCACTGAACTAAAATATTTTGAATTGAAACATCACTGAACTAAAACATTACTGAATTGAAATATTACTGAACTGAAACATCACTGAACTGAAATATTTTGAATTGAAACATCACTCACCTGAAACATCACTCAACTGAAACATCACTTAACTGAAACATCACTCAACTGAAACATCACTCAACTGAAACATCACTGAACTGAAACATTACTGAACTAAAACATCACTGAACTGAAACATTATTGAACTAAAACATCAATAAACTGAAATATTACTGAACTCAAATATTACTAAACTGAAACATCACGAAACTGAAATATCACTGAGCTGAAACATTACTGAACTCAAACATTACTAGACTGAAACGTTACTAAACTAAAACATTATTGAAATGAAACTTCACTCAACTGAAACATTACTGAACTGAAATATTACTCGACTGAAACACTACTGAACTAAAATATTACTAAATTGAAAGATTACTAAACTAAAACATCACTTAACTGAAACATTACTGAACTGAAACATTACTGAACTGAAACACCACTAAACTGAAACACCAGAACTGAAATATTACTAAAGTGAAACGTTACTGAACTGAAATGTCACCAAAATGAAATATTAATTAATTGAATACCACTGAAACATCACTCAACTGAAACATGACTAAACTGAAATATTACTAAACTGAAACATTACTAAACTAAAACATCACTGAACTAAAACATCACTAAACTAAAATACTACTAAACTGAAACATTACTCAACTGAAACATTACTAAACTGAAACCTCACTAAATTAAAACATTGTCGAATTGAAACATTAATGAACTAGAATATTACTGAACTAAAACATCATTAAAGTGAAATATTACTGAACTGAAACACCACTGAACTGAAATATTACTAAACTGAATATCACTAAACCAAAACATCACTGAACCGAAACATCACTGAACTAAAATATCACTAACCTTAAACATCACTTAACTGAAATATTACTAAACTGAAACCTTAGTCAACTGAAACATTACTGAATTGAAACATCATTGAACTGAAACATTACTAAACTGAAACATTACTGAACTGAAATATTACTGAACTAAAACATCATTGAACTCAAATATTACTGAATTGAAACATCACTAAATTGAAATATTACTGAACTGAAACATTACTGAACTGAAACATTACTAAACTGAAACATTACTGAACTGAAACATCACTGAACTGAAACATTACTGAACTAAAACATCATTGAACTGAAATATTACTGAACTAAAACATCATTGAACTCAAACTTCACTGAACTAAAATATTACTGAACTAAACATCACTAAACTCAAAGATTACTAAACTGAAACATTACTAAACTCAAATATTACTGAAGTGAAATATTACTAACTTCAAACATAACTGAACTCAAACATCACTCAACTTAAGCATTACTGAACTGACACAGTACTAACCTGAAACATTACTAAACTGAAACATCACTGAACTGAAAATTTACTGAACTGAAATATTACTGAACTAAAACATCACTGAACTGAAATATTACTAAACTGAAACATTAATCAACTAAAATATCACTGAACTGAAATATTACTAAACTCAAATATTATTGAACTGAAATATTACTTACTTCAAACATAACTGAACTCAAACATCACTCAACTGAAAAATTACTGAACTGAAACATTACTAACCTGAAACATTACTAAACTGAAATATTACTGAACTAAAACATCACTGAAACATTACTGAACTGAAAGGTTTCAGTTCGGTAATGTTTCAGTTTAGTGATGTTTCAGCTCAATGATGTTTCAGTCAGTAATGTTTCAGTTTAGTAATATTTGAGTTCATTAATGTTTCAGTTTAGTAATATTTCAGTTTAGTAATAATTCAATTCAGTGATGTTTCAATTCAGTAATGTTTCAGTTTAGTGATGTTTCAATTTAGTGATGTTGTAGTTTAGTAATATTTAAGTTTAGCGATGTTTCAATTCCTTAATGTTTCAGATTAGTGAAGTTTTAGTTCAGTGATGTTTCGGTTTAATGATGTTTCAATTCAGTGATGTTGCAGTTTAGTAATATTTAAGTTTAGTGAAGTTTCAGTTCAGTAATGTTTCAGTTCAGTTATGTTTTAGTTTAGAGATGTTTCAGTTCAGTAATGTTTCAATTTAGTAATGTTTCAATTCAGTGATGTTTCAGTTTAGTTATGTTTCAATTCAGTGATGTTGCAGTTTAGTAATATTTAAGTTCAGTGATGTTTCAGTTTAGTAATGTTTCAGTTTAGTGATGTTTTAGTTCAGAGATGTTTCAGTTCAGTAATGTTTCAATTTAGTAATATTTCAATTCAATGATGTTTCAACTCAGTAATGTTTCAATTTAGTAATATTTCATTTTAATGAAGTTTCGATTCAATAATGTTTCAGTTTAGTAATATTTCAGTTCAGTAATGTTTCAGTTCAGTAATATTTTAGTTCAGTAATGTTTCATTTATTAATATTTCGGTTTAGTGATTTTCAGTTCAGTAATATTTCAGTTTAGTGATGTTTCAGTTTAGTAATTTTTCAGTTCAGTAATGTTTCAGTTTAGTGATATTTCAGTTTAGTGATGTTTCAGTTCAGTAATGTTTCAGTTTAGTAATGTTTGAGTTCTGTAATATTTCAGTTTAGCAGTGCCTTAGTCATCTTATCTCTGATGTTGTTGCAGATAGTTTTTAAAAGCCTATCAAAGTTTCTAGAAATGGGACAAGGTTGTTGAAACACCTTTCCACATGATTTTGATTTGACAAAATTATTTAAGTAATGATAAAAATTATTCTAACACATTAAATTTAAATGCTTTGATTTATTACACTAATGTGTTTGTTCAATGTTGAGTTTAATTGTTTACAAGACATTAAGATTAAAAAGCCCAAAGGCCCTTAAAGTGGAAGTCAAGCCCAAGTCAACGCATCAAGACCATTCGGCCCAAGAGTTCAAAACGAAGCCGTATCAAGCAAAATGACGACTCAGCAAAAGAAGGATCGAGAAGCCTTCGAATCAAAAGCTTCAAGTGGAAGCTGCTGAGTTGGACGACAATACAGTCTGGACAGCGGCAGACAATGTTCAACTTCTAGACAAAGTATTTTTACTTTGGGAAAAGTTCAGAAGGCGCAGTAAGCTGTCTCGTGGACTTTTCCTTAAATGTCGAAACATTCTGCCGTGGACTGACGAAAACAGAACATTCGTGAATCCTATTGGCCAATGACGCTGAGCACACCCAGAGTGACAACGACAGGAAGTCGTTTCCCTCCAACGGTTATTTCGAATTTCGAAATGACCAGGTGCCTCAAGTGTCATTATATAAAGGCCATCCATTTGCTTCAATCGATGCAGATCTTCAATTAGTCGAAACGCTGACCAAATTCATACTTGAAGTTTCTGTGAGAAAAGCAAAGCAAATACCTTACACCAATTTCTATATTATTGTGTAAAAGTCTAGAGTGATGTTCAATTATCTAAAGTGTCTTAGCAATTGTTGTTTAGGAAAAACACTTTATCATTTCTAGAAGAATAGAAAGGAGAGGCTGAGTACTCGGTTATAGTACTCAGCGTAGATATAGGAGTGAGTAGAGGTATAGAGGAAGGTACTCTTGTTATACTCAGCTTCTATCTGTAAAAGGTTTGTGCTCTACCTTTAAAGAGCTCAGTAGAGAATTCAAAAAGCTCGGAACGAGTTCCGAGGACTTAACGTAGGCGGAGAGGCCGAACCAGGATAAGTCTGCTGAGTAATATCTTTCTAACCCTTAAACTCCTTTAATATATATTTCTTGCTATAAAACTAACTAAGTAAAGAACTCACGCTGAGTTAAGTTTACTAAGAAGCTGAGTTCAGGAATAGACTCTAAGTGCTATTTCCTGACTCAAGTAAAGAAGCAGACTTAGTCACAAGTTGACTAAGCTTGTGTCTTGAATCTACTTAGTGACGCTGTGTAAACCTTTTCATAAGAAAAGAAGTCAGCCTTAACGGACAAAATTTTAAATAGTTCATATCCCCCCTTGGAACTAACTTGTCACGTAATAAGGGACCAACAAAGGTTGTCCCATATTTTCTTTGTGGATGATATTATCCTTATGTCTGAAGTGTCTTTAACTTAGGCGCATGTTTTGAAGCATTTTTTTAATAGTTCGGGGCAAAATGTCAGTTTATCTAAATCTCGTGTTTCCTTTTCTACTAATACCTCTAACAAGCTTCAAAATCACTTTTGTTCGAAGTTAGGCTTAAGGAGAACTACCAATCTTTGTAAATATCTGGGTATGCCCTTTCAGTTTAGTAATATTTCAGTTTAGCAATATTTTAGTTTATTATTGTTTCAACTCAGTGATGTTTCAGTTTAGTAATATTTTGGTTCAATGATGTTTCAGTTTAGTAATATTTAAGTTCAGTGATGTTTCAAGTCAGTCATGTTTTAGTTCAGTGATGTTTCAGTTCAGTAATATTTCAGTTGAGTGATATTTCAGTTCAGTGATATTTCAGTTCAGTAATGCTTCAGTTCAGTAATATTTCAGTTCAGTAATATTTTAGTTCAGTAATGTTTTAGTTTATCAATTTCAGTTCAGTGATGTTTCAGTTTAGTAAAGTTTCAGTTTAATGATGATTTTGTAATGTTTCAATTTAGTAATATTTCAGTTTAGAAATATTTCAATTCAGTGATATTTCAGTTTAGTAATATTTAGTTCTAGTGATGTTTTAGCTTAGTAATTTTCGGTTTAGTAATGTTTCAGTTCAGTAATATTTCAGTTTAGCAATGTTTCTATTAACTAATATTTCAGTTCAGTAATGTTTCACTTTAGTAACGTTTCAGTTCAATGATTTTTTAGTTCATTAATGTTTTAGTTTAGTCATCGTACGGTTCAGTTATGCTTCAGTTCATTGACGTTTTAGTTCAGTAATGTTTTAGTTCAGTAATGTGTCAGTTGAGTAATGTTTAAGTTTAGTAATATTTTAGTTCAATGATATTTTAGTTTAGTAATGTTTCAGTTCAGTAATGTTTGAGTTTAGTAATGTTTCAGTTCAGTAATATTTCAGTTCAGTGATATTTCAGTTTAGTAGTGATGTTTTAGTTTAGTAATGTTTTGGTTCAATAATGTTTCAGTTCAATGATGTTTTAGTTCGGTGATGTTTCATTTCAGTGATGTTTCAGTTTAGTGATGTTTCAGTTTAGTGGTGTTTCAGTTCAGTGATGTTTCAGTTTATTAATATTTCAGTATAGTGATGTTTCAATTCAGCTATGTTTCAGTTTAGTAATGTTTGGATTTAGTGATGTTTCAATTCAATGATGTGTGAGTTCGGTAATGTTTCAATTCAGTGATATTTTAGTTCAGTAATGTTTTAGTTTAGTAATATTTCAGTTCAGTGATGTTTCAGTTTAGTAATGTTTCAATTTAGTAATATTTGAGTTTAGTGATGTTTGAGTCAGTGATGTTTCAGTTTAGTAATATTTCAATTCAGTAATGTTTCAGTTCATTAATATTTTAGGGTAGTAATGTTTCAGTTCGGCGATATTTCAGTTCAGTGATGTTTCTATTTAGTAACGTTTCAGTTGAGTATTGTTTCAGTTTAGTGATGTTTCAGTTTACTAATGTTTTGGTTTAGTGATGTTTTAGTTTAGTACTGTTTTGGTTTAGTGATGTTTCAGTTTAATGATGTTTCAGTTCGGTGATGTTTCAGTTCAGTGATATTTCAGTTCAATGATGTTTCCGTTTAGTAATATTTCAGTTTAGTGATATTTCAGTTCAGTTATGTTTCAATTTATTAATGTTTTCGGTTTAGTGATGTTTTAGTTTAATGATGTGTCAGTTCAGTAATATTTCAATTTAGTAATGTTTTACTTTAGTAATATTTCAGTTCAGTGATGTTTCAGTTCAGTAATGTTTTAATCTAGTAATGTTTCAATTTAGTAATGTTTGAGTTCAGTGATGTTTGAGTTCAACGATGTTTGAGTTCAGTGATGTTTCAGTTTAGTAATGTTTAAGTTCAGTAATGTTTCAATTTATTAATGTTTCAGTTTAGTAATGTTTCAGTTCAGCGATGTTTCAGTTTAGTGATGTTTATGTTGGGGTTTAGTGTCCTATAGACAATTGTTCTAGGATACAAACTTAATATAAATGAATTGTTCTTTATATAATTTGTTTTAATGAGATATATGTTTTATAACTATATAAAGGCAATCCCTTTTAAGCACTAAATAAAGTCTAATAAAAGGAAATCCATAAGTTTGTTTAAAGTGATTATAAAGTGTTCATACAAGCATGAAGTGAGACAAAACTTTATAATAAACTAATAAACTTAAAACCACCCCAAGTCAAGTGATATGTTTAGGATTTATATATCACTGTTGAGACTTGCATGTAAAAATATCTTCTGTCCGACAGAAAGCTGATCTCACAAGCTTCATATATACAGATATCTGGACAGTTACATGGATCCGATGAAAAGTAGTTCATTAGGATTGCGGATCCGATTTGAGATAACAGGATGGGTAGATTCATCCTTGTCACATGTTCATCTCATTGGTATTAATAGGTATAACTAATCCTCATACTCAAAGGAATATTAATTGGTATTCTGGATTACGGAATGTGACACTTTGACTCTGGTGTAACACGATCTTTAACAGAGATGACTCTGGGGTGTGAACAGTAGACGTTGGGTATCACAGGGAGTGATTGTGGGATCGTTATATATTGGATTGAGCATTTATCACTCCCGATAAATGGGAGATACATCCAAGGATCGCTTGTGGAAGACTCGACTCTAAATCCTTGCAAGGTGATAGCTTAAGACTTGAAATACAGATTTCACTTAACCTATCTTTTTGAGTTGACTCGGCCTGTACAAGTAAAACGAACGTCTCGCTATATGTGACTTGACATCATCCATAGTCATAAGATTCAGTTCAAGGATGTAGTTGATAAATGATCGAATTATACTGTAACTAATACGGAAAGGTTAACGACAGAATCAACCTGTCTTCTTATGGTTCTGGGGGAATGATTACGGACTTGCTAATCACATACTCCGTACATCATTCCGTTATGCAAAGATTAAATATAATTCTTTGAAAATTAATTTAATAGTTGCATACGGCCAGAAGTAATAGGAACCTAATGGGTCACACATAAGACTTGGAACCTAAAAGAGAGATAAATGTTAATTAATTGATGGAAGCCCAATTGAGCCCAATAAGGCCCATGGACCATAAGGGGGTCGAAATTCATGTAGTAAAATACATGAATAATTAATTTGATTTTGTTAATTCTAATTAGATTAGGATTATGAATTAAATTAATTAAGAGATAAATAAGTTGGGAGTTTTAATTAGATTATAATACTCCTATTATTATCCAATAAGGTTATTATTATTATCCTTAATATATTAGATATATAATGAGATAATAATTAGGAATTATATTCCGAATTGAATTCCTATTCAGTAACCTAATTCTATCTAACTAGGGATTAGATACAAGAGATTATAAATACCCCCTATGGGAATTTCGGCTAATACACTAAGGCTAACCCTAGAGTGCAAGAGAGAGAATTTTCGACCCCCAATTCGAGGACGAGATTTTCTACGGCTTCTTTCCGATCAATTGATTCCACCTATTTCTTTTATCCTTGATCTTGTGTTGATTAATTAGAGGCAATCTATTTTGGTTGCTATTCAACGGTTGATTCTAAATTAATCTTCCCGTGTTTTATTTCGTGCTTGGGAACTCGGAGAAGAGTTGTGGGCACTTCATTAACAACGGTAGATTGATCATCAAAAGGTAATTCTTCTTATCCCTCTTTATATGAAATAACGATTAACGGATCCTAGGGTTAATGGAAATAGGTTAAAATTTTTATATTTCCGCTGCTACACCTTAGCCTAATTTCCAACAGTGGTATCAGAGACATCGTTAAATCCGTTATTTCATATATGAAAATTTAGAAGTTTTTCAATAGGATTGAATAAATATTTATAGTTAGGATTAATTAACAAATTGTTTTGATTAATTAATTCTAAAGATAAATAAGTTTTAATTAATTGTTAATTAAAATAGATTATGTGTATGTTCCTAATTATTTTGGTTGATAATCATCATAACAAAATCTATTAGTTTTATAGTTAGATTGATAAAATCAGTTTGATTAATTCTAAAGATAAAACAGAAATCTATAATAGTTTTTCCTATTTTCTGAAAATCGTTTTAAAACCGTTTTAGAACTGATATATATATATTTAAAATTATTATATATAAAAAAAACATGTGACAGCAGCTCGAGTCGCGCCTCGCGGCACGACTGGCCGCTGTCGCGCGGCTGCTGCCTCGCGGCAGCAGCCGCGTGCGGCGCCTGGACGCCGCTGCCGCAAGGCAGCGGCGGTTCAGCCGTCCTAGGGCTGCTGCCAATCAGCAGCAACCCACCCTCGGGCCCGGCACAAGACCCACTTGAATTTTAAATTGTTTAAAATCGGTTTTTATATATATTTGAATATATATGTTTCAGAAATTGATAGTTTTCTGTTTTGATTATCGAATGAAAATTTGTTTAAAAGTTTGTTTTACCAATTTGTAAATCAAAATGTTAAATGAATTGAAATCAAAATAGTTATGTAAAGATACGAAACTATTAGAAGTAAAATTGGATGAAAGTTAATTTAATAAGTTAATGTGATTAACCTAAATATTACATAAAATAGTTATGTAATCAACCAATTAAATTTATTTAATTGAGTCTATGCATGTTTGGAGTTATGGACATATTTGGACCCTCTTTTAGTCTTTTGGTATTTTTGAAATAGGGCCTACGAGTCCTGCCTTTCTACTATCTATTGTAATTTCTCCTCTCGTCTAATTCCCTTCAATTCAATTGAAGTTTTCTTTAGTAGTATAGAAATTAATATGTAATTTCAAGGCGCCATGGAGAAGACGGAGGACCTAAAGAGAAATATGTAATAGTTAGTATTTCCTTAGGTTTGCCCTTTTATTCCGTCTCTGGCTCGACGGAATAATTTCGATGATATGTCCATAACGCCAATGTATGTGAATGTATGTGTCTGATGTATGCTAAAGCAAATCAAGACTAAGTTAGATTATGAGACTTAAATAAAATCCCTCATTAAAAAGTTAAGTAAATAAGCAAGTTATTAAAATCGGTTGCCCCTCCCTAATATTATAATTCAGCTGGCAGTACTGGGGGCCTTTGGGTTGTTGAGCAAACTCAAGCTCGGGGTCTTATGGTAACACCTGAATTATCGAAAATCGTTCTTTCATGAATATGGGGTAATACTTAAATTAGATTATGATAATTGGATGAGCAAACTCATGTTGTCATAAACTAATGGGCAAGATGGTTGGGATTAATGTGAATAGCATATTAGTTACTAATGTGATTAGTAACCCAATAACCTAGGAATCACATTAAAGATGTGATTGATTACATGAATCTACCTAACGAATGAGACTAGCTTGTTGAGCAAACTCAAGGCGAAATCTCAGGAGTTAGGATCCTAGCTCACTAAAGGATTTGTGAAATTCTTCGAATTAATATGGAGGGCTATTAATTTGGCAAAATAGTGGGAGCAATCTAAAATAAACTAAAAGGCCTATAATTTTAGATTGATATACTTTAAGCAAATGAATGACATACGTTTACTCTTTCTCACTCTCAGGTTTAATTAAACGCACTCTTAAAATCATGACTAACACCAATCTGCAAAACATTCTTACCGATAACAAATTGAATGGTTCAAACTTCACCGACTGGTATCGCAACCTCAAAATTGTTTTGAAGTTCGAGAGGAAAGGGTATGTACTTGATACACCGATACCCCCTTACCCAACGGATAATGCTCCCTACCAAGAATTTTATGCTTACTTACTTGAAGCATAAATATGATGACGATTAAACGGGAGACATCATACTTGCATCCTTGACACTAGAAGTAAAAAGGCAACTACATTCAGATATGGATGCCTATTCCATGGTGAAGCACCTAAAAGAGTTATTTGTGAATGAAACTCGGTGCGAGCGCTTCGAAATAACAAAGGAGTTATATAAAAGCAAGATGCAGGTGGGCACATCTGTAATGGCACACTGTGCCAAGATGATCAGCCTTATCAACAAGTTTTCTAGTATTGGAGATGCGATGGACCATGAACTAAGTGAAAACTTATTTCTTCAGTCCCTCCCCGAGAGTTACTCACAGTTCATCATGAACTACCAAATGAGTGGCTTGCAAACCTCTCTTGTAGAGCTTGCACATATGCTCTAGTCAGTCGAGCCCATTATAAAAGAGAACGAGGAGATATTGGCCCTTGCTATTAAAGGATCAAGGAAAAGGAAAAGGGATCTCTCCCAATCCAAACCATCTTGATAAAGGCAAGGAGGCTGTGCTCACCAAAACGAAGGTAAATGAATTAAAGAAGCCCAAAGGAAAGTGCTACTATTGTGGTGACTTGGGGCATTGGAAGAGGAACTGCATGGAGTACCTAACCTTCCACAAGAAGGAAAATGGCGGTGCTTCAGCATCTGGTATATTTTATATTGAAATAAATACAGTTTCACAGTCTGAATCTTGGGTACTTGATACCGGATGTGGATCTCATATTTGTACAAATATGCAGGAGCTAAAACAGACTAAGGAACTAAAGAAAGAAAGCATAAACTTGCGAGTAGGAAATGGAGCAAGAGTTGCCGCCCTCGCAATTGGAGATTATGTTTTGAATTTGCCCTCTGGGCTTGTAATAGAATTAAGGAACTGTTTGTATGTTCCGCAAATGTCTCGCAACATTATTTCTATTAGCCGTCTTGTTGACGACGATTTTCATATTTCAATAAAAGACAAACATTGCGATTTTTATAAAGATTCGATCTTTTATTTTTCAGGAATATGAAAAAATGGGATTTATGTGTTAGATGACAAAATTTCTGTTTTCGCAATTGATACCAAAAGACATAAGCTAGATGATGACTAGTGGAGAATTTTCCGATAGGAATCCGTCTCTATGGGGGCGTCGTTGGATTCGACGGGGGGAAGCTCCGATGCCAAAGTCAGTATAGGAGAACAAGAGACCAAACTGAATTGACAAAGGGTAAGTAAGAGCGTACCTTGATAGCCTGAGACATAGGCTATATATAGTCACGAAGCCGTAACTTTCAGTAACTAGAAAGTCTCCATTAATGTTCCATTAATGGCGGTTACTGGTTTCCTTTAAGTTGGCTGTTTAGCTAACTGATAGCTCATTAATGGTCTTTATAGCCGGATCGGCCCAGCCATTCTAATGGCGGATTGAGTGTTATTGGAGATTCGCCTCACAGGTTCGCTCGCGGGTCTCTTTTGGTGAGACCTTGGTGATCCGCCCGTCGGATCTCTTTGTTTCAATACGCCGCGGCATTCCCGTATCAGTTGTTCAACACGTGGCGTTCTTAGGCAAATATCTCTTTTGATCTTTGAGATAATATCACCATGTTATCAGAAGCCCCACCAAAGTTCCTTTAAAGTCCTTTAGGGCTTTTGAGCTTCTTTGCGCGTCGTCATGATTATCTACATTAATGATCACTCTGTTCGATGGGTGACACGTGGTGCAGGCGCGTTGCTCGAGGAAAGAGAAAATGCCTTCTTCCTTTTCTCCTTTCTCTTTCTTCCTCATTTGCACTTCTCTTTCATTTCCTTTGCGCTTTCTTTGCCCATAATTCTTCCCGGAGTTTCAGAGTTTTTTGAAGCTTTTTACTTTCATGTAAGTTCATCTTCTTCATTCTATTTTTTCTGAATGTTTAGGAGTTCTTCGTCCTCCTCCGAATCGACCTTTGAACTTTTTAATTTGACCTCTTCGTCTGAAATCGTAGTTAGCTGGACTACTTCCTCATCGGAAAATTCCGATTCTTTCATAGATACAGTTAGCTCTAATTTAGCTGAGTTGTGTAACTCGGTGCGTAATAGTGATCGAACTCGATCGAGTAGAAAAAATACTTCTGTTCCCATTACTGGTACTGTTCCGGTAATAGATTGTATGCGATTTTCTGGGATGATGGCTTCTTCTTCTGTCCCGCCTAGGAAAAAGACACCTCGTGCGGAGTCCACTCCCTCCCGCATGAGCGCCACAGATCTGGCGGATCTGGCGAGTCGCTTCCCATGGATAAATAACTATGAGATCCAGTTGGCGGCTGCCCATCAACGACCTGCCTGTCCGCCAAGCGGATATTTGTCCGTATATTGTAGTCATGTAGAAAGAGGGTTCCGACTACCTCTTCCAAAGATGATGGCGGACATACTTGCTTACTTTGACATTACTGCCATCCAATTACATCCAAATGGCTGGTTAGATCTTGCTTTAGATTGCTAGCTAGCTTCAAACTTAGGGGTAGTGTGCACCCCTCGTATCTTTCGATCTTTTCATAAACCGTCAAAGCGAAAGTCTGAGTCTTTCCTCACTTTTGCAAAGTTTGGAGCATATTCGCCGTTTAGCGGCAAGATGTCTAACGTCCTTTGCTGGGACGAAAAATTCTTCTATGTAAAGATAAACGAGGGCAAATCCCTGGGCTTTCCATCATTCTGGAATCCCAAACTTTTGCACATGGCGGGAGACATGTGTATATTGACGAATAGTGATGAGGTAGTAGCGGATCTCATGAAGAGTGTCAGGGCAGATGCCTGGACATACGCTGACGCTTTGGACTTCATGATGAATGACATTCCCTTGATTCGCCGGGAAGGGGACGAGTTCATTTACTCAAAGTTTGCTCAATTTGATGAAGGTAACCTTGTTCTTTTCTTTGAACCTTGATTACTTTATTGTTCTCTTTGTCAGGGGTTTATCTAAGGCCAATCACGCTCTTGTAGAGATGCGTAAGAAAATGAAGGAGGAGGAGGCTCGAAAGAGAGGGTAGGCAACGGATCCTCAAACGGGTACAGGAAAACGTCCTGCGGATATAATGGCCGATCCGCCTCTGAAGAAAAGGAAGCCTACAACTGCCGGCGGACAAAAGTTTATGGCGGACGCCATGAAATCCGCAAGGCCCTTGGCGGAGAAGGAACAAGTAAGTTGTTTTACCTTTTCTTCTTGCTATATTTTTGGATTTGAGTTCTGATTTTCCCATCTTTATGCAGATGGCGAAGCCTGACCTGGGAGGTTACTGGTCCGCCAAACATGGTATCCACGGAACTTTAGAGAATGAGTCTGTCATTAATGACCTGGATGAGGCTCTTGGCCAGTTGGGCGAGGTGCAGAAGAAACAAAACCAGATCCCAGGATCAGCCCATGTCCAAATGGGAAAGACGGAGCTGCTAACGGTAAGTTCCTTCAGTCCTTTTGTATTTGTTTGGACGAATAAGTGATCTTATCTAGGGAGAGTTTTACCATTGTTCTTTTATCAGAATGAATTGTTTGTCTTGGTAGATGTATACTCGCTTGCGTGCCATGGAAGCCGAGCTTCTTCAAGGCGTGGCGGATAAGGCCACTATAGAAAAGTTGGAGAAAGAAGTCGCTGATGCTAACACAAACGCTGTGTCTGCTATTGCCCTCAAGGATGCCGAGAACCAAAAGCTGAAGGAAAAGATTGAAACGGATGCTAAGGAGCATGAAGATGCTTTAGCAGATGCTGAATTTATGGCGGGAGAGCAAGCTTTCTTTTACAGCGAATGGATCATGGAATATGTCCAACTGGCGAATCCTGAGATTGATTTTACTGATCCGGAGTTCGCCGTTCCTGACCTGGATGTTGTCCTTAAATATCGCAAAATTTCGGACGTCAAGGATTACATCCGTGATCAAGTTCGGAAATGGATAAAGGGACCCGCCGAAGAAAGCAAACCTACTGCCAGCATCAAGCTGGTGGATCTTGAAGAAGTACCTCCAAAGGCAGGTGAGGAGCTGATAACTGATGGCACTCTTCCTCTTGAGGGAACCACTACTGTGGAAAAGGAAGTTCCCTCGTCGGGCGTATCTGGAGCCGTTGAGAAGGAAATCCCCCAAGAGGGCGCATCGGGTGAAAAGATTGTTAAGGAGGATGCTCCTGCTAATGTTTAGTTTTTACTTGTAAAACTTAAGTACAGTTGTTCAAAATCCTTGCTATTTATTTATTTTACTTTTACGTTTGCGTAAGTAAATTTATAGGCTTGTAGGATTGGTTTTGAAGTAGGTGGCCAGCCATACTCCATTGTGCTAACCTTTGTGAAGGTGTGAAGCTGTTTTATTCCTTTAGAGGAAGTTAAGCTGCCTTAAGGATCGTCTTGCTACCTATCTTTGAGGTGAAGCGATTCGCCTTTAGGACTTTTTGTGAATCCTTCTTTGGGAAGGGTGCAAGAGAGTGTAAAGACCTTGCGTCCAAGGAATGTTTTAACTCTATCTTGAATGGTGATCATCTAAGGATGGATCCGCCCATGAGATTGTTCTCCTATCTTTGAGGAGAAAAAGTAGCTATGTGATAGCAATACTTTTTAATGTGGGAAGCGTTGGATGCCTCCCTTCTTTTTGAGACTGGAATATTTATATTGCTGCAAGAAGATACTTAAAAAGAATATGGACAATAGAACCATTGCTTTTTATTGATAGGAGATACGCTTTATTACAGCAAGCGGGTCTTATATGTGAGCCTCATTAAAACCTTTAATAAGAAAAACCTCATGGGAAAAAAGCTTACTAAAGGAAAAAGAGTACTCAAGACCTTGTTTACATTCTATTTTCGGTCGAAATATTTGCGGAGATTTTGGAGATTCCATGTACGCGGCAGCGTATTTCCCTCCGTGTCTTGGATTTTAAATGTGGCGAACCCAATCTTGTCAACTATTCTGTATGGACCAGTCCAGTTGAGCCCTAGCTTTCCTTTTCCTTCCCTGGATTGGATTTTGTCGGCCTTGCGGAGCACGAGATCTCCTACATTCAAGTCTACTAGCTTGGCATTTTTGTCATGATAAGCTGCGATCCGCTGCTTGTACGCCGCCATACGTATATACGCCTTGTCTCTCCTATCTTCCACTTGATTAAGACTTTCCTTCAATCTTTGACTGTTTTCATCCTCACAATAGAATGCAACTTTGTCACTTGGGACCAGTATTTCAACTGGGATTACAGCTTCCACGCCATAAGAGAGGGCGAATGGTGTTTCGCCTGTGGCCGTTCTGGGAGTAGTGTGATAGGCCCATAGGACGCTTGTTAACTGATCCGCCCATTTTTTATCATGCTCTCCCAATCTTTTCTTTATTCCTTTAACGATCGTGCGGTTCGTAACTTCGGTCATACTGTTCGACTAAGGATAATAAACTGAGGCGAATATGTTCAGAATGCCCAATTTTTCACAGAAAGTTTTGAACTCTGCACAGTTGAATTGCGTTGCATTGTCAGTGATAATCATGTGAGGAACACCATACCTTCCTACGATGTTATCTTTGACGAACTCCGCCATTCGTTCAGCATTGATAGAGGAGACAGCTTCAGCCTCTACCCATTTGGTGAAATGATCCACAGCCACTACAACATACTTCCTCTGTCTTCTTGTAGGAGGAAATGGCCCAACTATATCAATTCCCCAGACTGCAAAGGGTCGACCTTCAATGATGGGCCTTTGAAGGTGTTTAGCGGTGTGTGATTCATTTGCATGAATCTGACAATTATGGCAAGACCCCACCAATTTTTGTGCATCAAGTTCCGCTGTGGGCCAATAAAATCCTGCTAACCTGGATTTCTTCAAGATGGAGGCGGATGCCTCGTGAGCTCCACATACGCCTTCATGCAACTCCTTGAGGATCTGTTGACCCTCTTCTGGCACGATGCATTTCAGCCAGGGAAGGCTAAAAGAGTTCCTGTACAGGCAATCATTCATCACGGAGAAATAAGCCGCCTTCCTGACTATCCGCCGAGCCTCTTCCTTGTCCACAGGTAAAGTTCCATCTACCAAATACTGGCGGATTGTAGACCTCCAATCACTCTCCACTGTCGTGAGTATGGATACCTCTTCCGAGGCGAATGCGGGAGCTGCTTTGACTTCAAATGGGCACTGAGGATCCGTCCAGTTTTCTTTGTTGGAAGCCATTTTAGCAAGGTGATCTGCTTCTGTGTTTGATCCTCGAGGTACATGGATCAGTTCCCAGTTAGTTTCTTTGGCTTCAAGGTGATCCAACAATCTTTTGACCTCAACAACGTATTTGGCCAAAACGTCATCTTTTACCTCGTAATTCTTGATCACTTGATTGACCATTAACTTGGAATCACTATAGATCACAATTCACTCTGGGGTGATTTCTTTCAGCAGGCGCAGCCCCAATATTAGGGCCTCATATTCCGCTGCATTGTTGATCGCCAGGAAATCCAATTTTGCTGCGTACCGTAACTTTATATATTGGGGACCTTTGATTACGATGCCTATTCCTGCACCTTCCGCCGAGGAAGCTCCATCCGTATACATTGTCCATTCCTCGACTTTATATTTGGGAAGATTCACTCCCTCTTCAGTGAATTCATTCACAAAGTCTGCCAAGACTTGACTCTTCAAGGCTGATCTGCTCTCATATCGTACATCAAATTCTCCAAGGCGGATTGCCCACTCCATCAGTCTCCCCGAGGTCTCTGGTTTTTGCAATACCTTCCTCATGGGTATACTTGTACGTACTATGATAGTATATGCTTGAAAATAAGGCCTGAGGCGTATGGAGGTGGTGACAACTGCCAGTGCCATTTTGTCCATCTTGGAATATCGGGTTTCAACATATTTTAATACTTTGCTCACGTAATAAATAGGATATTGCTGGCCCTCTTCTTCCCTTATCATGACCGTGCAAACAACCTTATCTGTGACTGAAACATACATGTAGAGATTCTCACCTTTCAAGGGACGACTCATAAGGGGTGGTTCCGTGAGAAACCGTTTAATCCACTGGAAAGCTTTCTCGTAGTCCTCGTTCCACTCAAACGCCTTTTGCTTCTTGATTACTTCATAAAAGGGTTGGCATCACCGGACTGAACATGAGATGAACATGCCCAAGGCTACGATACGCCCATTAAGACGTTGCACTTCCCTTATATTCTGTGGCGCTTTCATCTCTAAAACTGCTTTGATTTTATCTGGATTTGGGCTCACTCCCTTCTGGCTAATCATGAATCCCAAGAACTTTCCATATGTCCCCCCAAAGGTACACTTCTCCGGGTTCAACTTAATGTTATGATGTCGGAGTACGCCCAGTACCTCCTTTATGTCATCCGCATGCTTCTCTACAGTGGTACTTTTGATAATCATATCGTCCACATAGACAGAAAAGTTTTCACCTTTGCTTTCTACAAATATTTTGTTCATCATCCGCTGATAGGTTGCACCCACGTTCTTAAGCCCAAAGGGCATGACTTTGAAGCAATAGGTGGCTTGGTGAGTCACGAATAAAGTTTTGATCCTATCCGAAGGCTCCATTTGGATCTGGTGATAACTCGATTTTACGTCGATGAAGGAGTTCATGGCGTGTCTTGCGGTTCCATCTACTAGAATATCAATACATGGCAGGGGGTAGTTGTCTCTGGGAAAAGCTTTGTTGAGATATGTGAAGTCAATACATATGCGGTATGATCCGCCCGCTTTCTTGACTAGAACCACATTCGCCAGCCATTGTGTGTAAAGTACCTCTTCAATGGCATCCGCCCGCTTGAGCTTAGCGATTTCTTCTTCTATTACCTTCTGCCTCTCAGGGCCATGGTTTCTTCGTTTTTGGGCCACAGGTACCGCGTCTTTGTCAATGTTGAGTTTGTGAGTGATCACATCCGGACTAATCCCGGGAAGGATCTCTTCTTTCCATGCAAAGACATCTTCTGACTCATGGAGAACTTTGGTGATTGATTCCTTAATTTCTCCCTTGAGCCCTTTAGCCATCCGTACCTGTTTTTCATCCGCTATGAGGTACATCTCCGTTTCACCCAAGGCCATTGTGACCAGTTCTTCCTCGTCTTCGTCTTTAGACTGTGGGCGAATCATTAACGATGCTGAATACGTCTCCTGAGCCACTCTTTGGTTTCCTCTGATCATTACACCTCCCTTGGCCGTGGGGATGTAAAGAGTTAAATGGCGTATGGAGATGAGAGCTGCAGCCTCGGAGATAAAGGGTCGCCCAAGGATGATATTGTAAGCTAACTGGCCATCCAGGCTGGAGAACTCCAGATTGCCTTTCCAGATTTGATCTTCATCTGCCAACTCACAAACTAAGGTTACTTGGCCCTTTGTTTGGATGGTGTGTCCTGTTACTCCCAGAATGTCCACTATGGTGGTTTCCACTTGGATTGGGTCGACCATGAGTTTGGCGAATGCTCCTCTTGTGATGACATTGCATGAACTACCTGTATCAATCATCACTCTTTTCATCTCCCAGCCTTCCACCACCATAGTAATGACCAGGGCATCTACATGTGGAGAGATCTCCGGACCGGTATCCGCAAAAGGGCGATTAAGTGATACCCTGTCTAGAGCAGTGGTTTTTGCCTTTTTCAACACAGGTTGGTACCCAGGTCCGCCTGCTATGACATTGATGGTCCCTTTTGCCTTCTTCTTCTGGTCATCTTTGGATCTATCACCATCTTCCTTATTGCCATCATTTTGGACGAACCGGTCCAACTTTCCCCTTTCGATAAGCCTTTCTATCTCTCTAGCTAACTCCTAGCATGCGTCCGTGTCATGGCCATTCTTCTTGTGGTATTTGCAATAATTTTTGGGATTTTTACCAGTTTTGGTGTACTCCCCTCCTTTTGGTTCGGGGTATGAAATACTCCGCTTGTGTTGACTGTTCTCGATCCACATGAGCACTTCGCTTTTAGAGGCATTGAGTGGCGTAAATGATGATACAAATGCCGATTTGTTCTTAGAGCCTCTTCGCCGACCTCTAGATGATGAGTCCTGGTGTTTATCTTTCTCTTTATCACGATGGTGAGATTCGCCTCGGTCTTTCTTGGGCGGAGACAATGACTCCTGACGAATGTCATCTACCTCCATGAAATCCTTGCATCTTTCAATTAATTTTGCCATGGTTCTGGGCTTTTTTCGAATTAAATCTTCCTGCAAGCTTTTACACGTGGTATTTTTCGCTAGAGCCTCCGCTGCCATGGAGACATCCACATCAATAATTCGTATACACAATTTATTGAAATTGTCTACATACTCTGGAAGGGGTTCATTCGTCTTCTGCTTTAATTCAAAAAGCTTCCGTGACTTGACTACTGGAGGAATACATCCGGCGAATTTAGTGCAAAATTCTCTACTCAATTGATCCCAACTGTCGATTGAACCAGGAAGCAAAGATTGGAACCAATCATAGGCGGGACCTCCTAAGGTGGTGATAAACATCCGGCATAAGACTGCCTCAGTTGCACGGTTAAGGCTGAGCAACATTCGATATTTTCTTGCATGGGCCTCCAGGTTGTCCCCACCTATGTAAAGGGGTATATTAGGTATTTTAAAATGCCTATCCGTTTCCTCAGCTTCGATCCACGTGGTAAAAGCAGAATCACGATTAGCGAATGGATTATACCGGACATCCTCTTCATTAATGCGGAGTACCACAGCTCTAACTCGATCATCAAAATTCTCTGGACCTGCCCTGGGGCTACCTCCTCGCGGAGATCGACTTGGAGGTCTCCTACGGGGAGATCTACTTGGAGAAGATGAAGAGCTAGAACCAGATGACGGATCTGATGGTGAATGTCCACCTCCACCACCGTGTCCGCCACCACCTTGTCCTCCACCTCCTTGTCCGCCACCACCTTGGCCATTATTACCTCCATGGTCTCCTGAAGGAAGGTGCCTATCCTCTCCTTGGTACGGCGGTGGCGGTGGCCTATCTGAACATGGTATCTCTACTGGCCTCTTGCTTTGTCTACGACCAGTAGATGGGGGTGATCTACCCCTGTGGGAGGATCTTAGTCTCCGGGGCGAAGGTGATTTCGACCGCCTACTTTTCTCTTTTTTACGTTTTTTGTGCCTTCGACCTTCCGATCCACCCTCAGGGAGACTCGACCGCGGGAGGTTTGGATTACCTAATCCGCCCAGATTTATCCTCTGACTTCCACCTGCTTCATCAGAAAATAATTGCCGATTGAGTGGCGGGTTATTACCAACTACGGTAGTAGTCACCATGGAATATGTGGGTTGACTTTGGAAGAATGAAGAATCATGTGCGCTAGATCCTACAATGGCTTGTTGCCATTGAGATGACATAGGGTTAGTGCACCGAAGCTCTGGTACTATCATGAACGACCTTAGGCGTCTCTCCATATCAGGGCCAAATGCTCTTCCTATGGCTCCCGCACATCTTTCAACGAATGCATCTGGCGACAGACTCCTTCCGTCCTGAGTTGCTGGAGTACTCACATCAACGCGTCCAGCACTTGATTCGGGTTAGCTTGAGGGTGTTACCAAGGGCGTTTTGACCCCTGAGGAGGGGTTCTGTTCTCCATTTGTCATATCTTTTCTAATGTGAACGAAAACCCTTTATTTGATTAAGAGTTCCACCTTCACCGCACCAATTGATGACTAGTGGAGAATTTTCCGATAGGAATCTGTCTCTGTGGGGGCGTCGTTGGGTTCGACGGGGGGAAGCTCCGATGCCAAAGTCAGTATAGGAGAACAAAAGAGCAAACTGAATTGACAAAGGGTAAGTAAGAGCGTACCTTGATAGCCTGAGACATAGGCTATATATAGTCACGAAGCCGTAACTTTCAGTAACTAGAAAGTCTCCATTAATGTTCCATTAATGGCGGTTACTAGTTTCCTTTAAGTTGGCTGTTTAGCTAATTGATAGCTCATTAATGGTCTTTATAGCCAGATCGGCCCAGCCGTTCTAATGGCGGATTGATTGTTATTGGAGATTCGCCTCACAGGTTCGCTCGCGGGTCTCTTTTGGTGAGACCTTGGTGATCTGCCCATCGGATCTCTTTGTTTCAATACGCCGCGGTATTCCCGTATCAGTTGTTCAACACGTGGCATTCTTAGGCAAATATCTCTTTTGATCATTGGGATAATATCACCATGTTATCACTAGATAATTCAACTTACTTGTGGCATTGTCGTTTAGGCCGTATAAACAAGAGACGCATGCTAAAGCTACATTCGGATGGGCTTATAGATCCAATCGATCCCGAATCATTGGAAACATGCGAATCATGTTTAAAAGGTAAAATGACAAAGACACCCTTTAGCAATAAAGGTGAGCGTGTATCAGACACTCTAGGACTCATTCATTCAGATGTATGCGGTCCTATGTCAGTCCAAGCAAGAGGAGGATTCAGATTCTTCATAAGCTTCATAGATGACCATACCCGATATGGTGACATCTACTTGATGAAGCACAAATCAGAAGCCTTTGAGAAATTCAAATGGTTCAAGAATGAAGTAGAAAATCAATTAGGAAATAAAATAAAGACGCTTCGATCTGATCGAGGTGGCGAATATCTTTCAGATGATTTTCTGAATTATCTAACCGAATGTGGGATATGCTCACAATGGACACCTCCCTATACACCACAACACAATGGTGTATCCGAGAGGACAAACCGTACCCTACTAGATATGGTACGATCTATGATGAGCATGGCCTTACTTCCAAAGACGTTCTGAGGCTATGCCTTAAAAACTGCCCTCTTCACCCTAAATCGAGTACCAACTAAATCCGCTAGTTCCACACCATATGAATTGTTCGTTGGTAGGAAACCCGTGTTTTCATTTATGAGAGTATGGGGTTGTTCAGCATTTGTCAAACGCATTGCGTCCGACAAACTAGATTCGAAATCTGATAAATGTTTCTTCATTGGATACCCTAAGGAAACTAAGGGATATTACTTCTATCATCCAGATGATTAGAAAGTAATAGTATCCAGGCACGCAACCTTCTTAGAGAAAGAGTTTCTCGAAGAAACACAAAAGGGAAGCATGATTGAACTTGACGAAGTTCAAGAAGAAGAAACACCGACTGAAACAACGGAGGCGGTTGAGGTACCCGAAGTAGTCCCATTAGATGAGACTCCAGTGCCACTTATTCGTAGATCACAAAGAGTTCGTGAACTCCCAGTTAGATATGGTTTTCTAGTGGGAGATGATAATGAGGTTCCCGTGTTAGAAGACGAACCCGAAAACTATGAAGAGGCTTTTACTAGTCCAGATTCTAAAGCATGGCTTGAGGCCATGGATTCTGAAATGGATTCCATGTATACTAACCAAGTGTGGACTTTGGTTGATCCACCCGAAGGGATAAAACCCATTGGGTGCAGATGGATCTTCAAAAAGAAGACAGACATGGATGGAAAGGTTAGCACCTACAAAGCTAGGTTAGTAGCGAAAGGATATCGTCAGAAGCAAGGAATTGATTATGATGAAACTTTATCTCCTGTGGCTATGTCCAAATCAGTCAGAATCATGCTTGCAATTGCCGCTCACTACGATTATGAGATTTGGCAAATGGATGTGAAAACAGCTTTCCTAACCGGAAACCTGCTTGAGGATGTATATATGATGCATTCTGAAGGTTTCATATCTAAGGATGCAAATAAAGTTTGCAAACTTCAGAGATTCATTTATGGACTCAAGCAAGCATCAAGAAGCTGGAATAAGCGTTTTGACGAAACCATAAAACAATTTGGTTTCGAACAAAATTGCGAAGAAGCTTGCATTTACAAGAAAGCAAGTGGGAGCTCTATAACATTTCTCATACTATACGTGGACGATATATTATTAATGGAAAATGACATTGCTCTACTATAGTCGGTAAAAGTATGGTTATCTGGTAACTTCTCAATGAAAGACCTTGGTGAAGCAGCTTATATACTTGGCATAAAGATCTACAGAGATAGATCGAGAAGACTCATTGGTCTTTCACAGGCTACATACATTGAAAAGGTGCTAAATCGGTTTAGCATGCTTGAATCGAAACGAGGTAACTTACCCATGCTACATGGAGTAAATTTAAACAATCATCAATGTCCTAAAACCGATGATGACAAAAGACGCATGGCTATAGTCCCGTACGCCAGCGCAATCGGTTCGATTATGTATGCTATGCTATGCACTAGACCTGACGTATGTTCACGTTATCTGTAACGAGTCGTTACCAAGGTAATCTGGTAGAAGAGCATTGGATTGCCGTCAAGAACATTCTTAAGTACTTGAGAAGAACTAAAGATATGTTCCTAGTGTACGGAGAAGGTGATCTGAAAATAGAAGGATTTTCAGACGCAAGTCATCTCACAGATGAGAATGATTTTAAATCCCAATCAGGATACCTGTTTATCTTGAATGGGGGCGCGGTCAGTTGGAAGAGTTCCAAGCAGGGAAGCGTAGCTTTCTCTACGACCGAGTCAGAGTATATCGCCGCTGCGGAAGCAGCAAAGGAAGCGGTTTGGATAAGAAAGTTCATTACAGAACTTGGTGTGGTGCCTGACATTGTAAATCCCACTACACTGTATTGTGATAAAAATGGAGCCATTGCGCAAGCAAAGGAACCACAGTCTCATAATGCGTCCAAGCATTACCTTAAGCGATACCACATCATAAGAGAGATTGTGGCTAGAGGAGATGTGAGAATAGAAAGAGTACCTACAGAGGACAACGTTGCAGATCCGTTGATAAAGCCCTTAACCCAGAGAGTACATGATCGTCATCTAACTTCTACTGGGATAAGTTTTAGAAACAATTGGCTTTAGTCCAAGTGGGAGTATGCTGGGGTTTAGTGTCCTATAGACAATTGTTCTAGGATACAAACTTAATATAAATGAATTGTTCTTTATATCATTTGTTTTAATGAGATATATGTTTTATAACTATATAAAGGCAATCCCTTTTAAGCACTAAATAAAGTCTAATAAAAGGAAATCCGTAAGTTTGTTTAAAGTGACTATAAAGTGTTCATACAAGCATGAAGTGAGACAAAACTTTATAATAAACTAATAAACTTAAAACCACCCCAAGTCAAGTGATATGTTTAGGATTGATATATCACTGTTGAGACTTGCATGTAACAATGTATTCTGTCCGACAAAAAGCTGATCTCACAAGCTTCATATATACAGATATCTGGACAGTTACATGGATCCGATGAAAAGTAGTTCATTAGGATTGGAGATCCGATTTTGAGATAACAGGATGGGTAGATTCATCCTTGTCACCTGTTCATCTCATTGGTATTAATAGGTATAACTAATCCTCAGACTCAAAGGAATATTAATTGGTATTCTGGATTACGGAATGTGACGCTTTGACTCTAGTGTAACATGATCCTTAACAGAGATGACTCTGGGGTGTGAACAGTAGACGTTGGGTATCACAGGAAGTGATTGCAGGATCGTTATATATTGGATTGAGCATTTATCACTCCCGATAAATAGGAGATACATCCAAGGATCGCTTGTGGAAGACTCGACTCTAAATCCTTGCAAGGTGATAGCTTAAGACTTGAAATACAGATTTCACTTAACCTATCTTTTTGAGTTGACTCGGCCTGTACAAGTAAAACGAACGTCTCGCTATATGTTACTTGACATCATCCATAGTCATAAGATTCAGTTCAAGGATGTAGTTGATAAATGATCGAATTATACTGTAACTAATACGGAAAGGTTAACGACAGAATCAACCTGTCTTCTTATGGCTCTGGGAGAATGATTACGGACTTGCTAATCACATACTCTGTACATCATTCCGTTATGCAAAGATTAAATATAATTCTTTGAAAATTAATTTAATAGTTGCATACGGCCAGAAGTAATAGGAACCTAATGGGTCACACATAAGACTTGGAACCTAAAAGAGAGATAGATGTTAATTAATTGATGGAAGGCCAATTGAGCCCAATAAGGCCCATGGACCATAAGGGGGTCGAAATTCATGTAGTAAAATACATGAATAATTAATTTGATTTTGTTAATTCTAATTAGATTAGGATTATGAATTAAATTAATTAAGAGATAAATAAGTTGGGAGTTTTAATTAGATTATAATACTCCTATTATTATCCAATAAGGTTATTATTATTATCCTTAATATATTATATATATAATGAGATAATAATTAGGAATTCTATTCCGAATTGAATTCCTATTCAATAACCTAATTCTATCTAACTAGGGATTAGATACAAGAGATTATAAATACCCCCCTATGGGAATTTCGGCTAATACACTAAGGCTAACCCTAGAGTGATTTTCGAAATCCTATATAGTGCAAGAGAGAGAATTTTCGACCCCTAGTTCGAGGACGAGATTTTCTACGGCTTCTTTCCGATCAATTGATTTCATCTATTTCTTTTATCCTTGATCTTGTGTTGATTAATTAGAGGCAATCTATTTTGGTTGATATTCAACGGTTGATTCTAAATTAATCTTCCCGTGTTTTATTTCGTGCTTGGGAACTCGGAGAAGAGTTGTGGGCACTTTATTAACAACGGTAGATTGATCATCAAAAGGTAATTCTTCTTATCCCTCTTTATATGAAATAACGATTAACGGATCCTAGGGTTAATGGAAATAGGTTAAAAATTTTATATTTCGCTGCTATACCTTAGACTAATTTCCAACAGTTTCAGTTTAGTAATTTTTCAGTTTAATGATGTTTCAATTCAGTAATGTTTCAGTTCAGTAATATTTCAATTCCACGATGTTACAGTTTAATAATGTTTCATTTCAGTAATGTTTCATTTTAATAATGTTTCAGTTTAGTAATGTTTCACTTCAGTGATGTTTCAGTTCAATGATGTTTCATTTCAGTGATGTCTCAGTTTTATAATCTTTTAGTTTAGTAATGTTTCAATTTTGTAATATTTCAGTTTAGTGATGTTTGAGTTCAGTGATGTTTGAGTTAAGTGATGTTTCAATTTTGTAATGTTTCAGTTCAGTGATGTTACAGTTTAGTGATGTGCTCAGTGTTCTAAAAGTCGGCCAAATCGCCGACTAATCGGCCGATTAGTCGGGAAAATTCAGAACACTGACCGATTTTTTATAACTGGGCGGGTTAAGTCGGGGGTCCGATATATTTCCGCCTAGGCGGTTCAAGTCGGGATAAATCGGGGCAAGTCGGGTTAGGCGGCTAAAAATCGGGTCAAATCATAAAATTATAAAAATTTTGCTACAAAATAAATAATACAAATAATTAATGATCACAACAACAACTAAAAATAATAAAACTAATTTACATAGCACTAAATAAAATTAATTTCAATATATTAAATTACGAATTAAATATTTTGAGGAAGAAAATAAAGAATTATTTGATGAATATGGAGAAGGTACTAGATATATTTTTTTTATGAATATTTAATATATTATTTATGGATATTTTATTATTTATTTAAAGTAAATATTTATAATATTTAGATAATATTTATTAATATTATTTTTAGATGTGATAATTTATATTTTAAATGTGTTTATATAATATTTATTTAATTATAAATATAAAAAATAGAAAAATACATATCCGATTAATCCCCGATTAATCCCCGATTAATCTTTTGAGGTCTTGTCCGCCCGACTAGCGCTTTACGACTTTTAGAACACTGGATGTGCTAGTTTAGTAATATTTTAGTTCAGTGATGTTTCAGTTCAGTAATATTCCAGTTTAGTAATATTTCAGTTTAGTATACCTATAAATCATTAGGATTGTAAGCTCAATTTATAAATCCTTCGGATTATGAGCTCAATTTGTAAATCCTTAGTTTTTTTTATTTCTTTAAGCTTTCAATTATTTATAAACAATCATTGAGCTTACAATCCATAACGTAACATAATAAATATAAGCTCAATTTATAAATCCTTAGAATTATAAGCTCAATTTGTAAATCCTTAGGATTGTAAGCTCAATTTATTTATAAATAGTCATTGAGCTGTCAATCTGTAACGTAACGTAACGTAACGTAACGTAACGTAACTTGACACGACGTAATGTAACTTGACATGACGTAACATATTATAACATGATGTAACGTAGCGTAATATAACATAATATAATGTTACATAACGTGAATAACGTAATGTAATATAATATGATGTAACATAATATAATGTGATGTAACATAATTTAATGTAACGTAACGTAACGTAACGTAACGTAACGTAATGTAACGCAACATATACCATAACGTAACATAACGTAACGTAACGTAGATCACTAACTTTCACGAAAAATATTACTTTCATGTAAAAAAAATTGAACTTTACGTAAATCTCATATCTTTAGAGATAATTTATGTAAAATTGGACTTAATTAACATAAAGTTGTATTTTTACAAAAAAAAAAACAGTAACATGTTAAGCCCAAAATATACCTAAGATATCATATATAAATACATTAAATTTACATTGAAATCGTGCTAATTATATTCATTTGGAATACTTTGACCTCTTTATTTACTTCTTTGATGCAAGGTACTTAATTATTTGGTTAAATCTAAATAGGAGCTAAAACGGAGCTAAAATGGAGGAAAAACCTAAAAAACGTACCAAGAATACGTATCAGTCAGAAGAACGCTCAAGGAGGACAAGAAGCAGTCGAGAGACGGGGAGAAAAGCCCCTATCATGACTGAGATTTTTAGAATCTCAGTCGCGACATACGAAAGCCAAATTCCGAAAAAACGAAGTCTTCAACTCGCCCCTGCACCCCCTGTCGCGACTGAGATTTTCAGAATCTCATATGAGACAGCGAAGAATTCTTCACAGTTTTCACATGTTTAAATCCAAGAAACGCGTCTGTTCGTTTGGATAAAAGCGACCCTTCACCAGCGGACACGACCCTTCATTTACAACCATTCACCAACTATAAATAAGTGATCCATTTCAAGAAATCAATATGGATTAAGGGTTATAAGAGTTGTTATGTTGAAGAAACTCTGAATCAGAAATGAGTCAGAAAGTTAGAGTTCATTTCTGTGTAAACAAACTTGTTGTACACAAGTTGTTATTAGATTAGTTATAAACACAGTATTAGTTTAGTTTCAAAGGTTGATCAGAGACAAGTTTTCATTCTAGTAGTAGACTGACCAGTCTCTATTCCGAAGATTCATCGAGAAGAATTAACGGCTGAAGCGCATGAGGTCTGACAAACCTACGGAGTTTGAGGGAAAGATTGACAACCCGGATCTCAAAGTTTTCGTCGTAATGCTTTCCATGTTTCTACTTCTCTGTTAACTTGTGAAGATTCACATTTCCTTAATGATATATT
Source organism: Euphorbia lathyris (assembly GCF_963576675.1). NCBI lineage: Eukaryota > Viridiplantae > Streptophyta > Magnoliopsida > Malpighiales > Euphorbiaceae > Euphorbia > Euphorbia lathyris. The sequence continues at coordinate 3,065,225 of NC_088915.1, read as the reverse complement.
TATTTTATTCAATACATTCTTTCTGTTGTTATTTTGATATTGTTCTGACAAAATGATTTTCAAAATGATAAATTGGTGTTTTTATTAAAACGTTCTATTCCATCTTATTAATGATAAGAACTTTGTTGAACACTTGACAAAATTAGTTTTTACAGATGATATGATCGCTGATCGCGGCTTATCAGATATAAAATACTAATCTGATTAAGGTAGAAATCTGCTCCGAACTAGAGAGATTTCTACAGTTCAAAGCCATTTAATTGAATAAATTCTTATATTATTACATGTCCATAATCTTACCAAAGTTAAAGTTGTTTTCTTTGCTTTATGAAAATAAGTTTTATACCTTCTATTTATTCCAATTACGGAAGTATCTGTCTTGTAATCAAAATCTCAAGACGGAATTGTTCTCTAAATTCAATATAATATTCTTATCTAATCCTAATTTACCCGAACCAATTCAATCAATTAAATGATTTTTTTTTGTTAAACCTAAACACGTGAATAAAACTGAATTAAATAAGGTTTTAGTTAAAAAGCGTTCTCTGTGGGTTCGATATCTTTTATTACTACAAGCGTATACCGTGCACTTGCGGAAATCGCTCAACATAACATTGCAAAAAATTAAGTTTTACGTAAAACATTTGAATTTTATATAAATCTTATATGTTTTGGTAACGTGACATAACATAACATAAGCTCAATTTATAAATCTTTAGGATTGTAAGCTCAATTTATAAATCTTTAGGATTGTAAGCTTAATTTGTAAATCTTTCGGCTTTTATTTTTATTTTTTCAAACTTTTATTTATAAACAATCATTGAACTTGTAATCCTTAATGCAACGTAACGTAACATAATGTAAGTAACGTAACATAACATAATAAATATAAGGTCAATTTATAAATCCTTAGGATTGGAAGCTGAATTTATAAATTCTTAGGTTTTTTTATTTCTTTAAACTTTTATGGGAAAAGGTACCAAAATAGGCCTAAGGTTTTTTGGGGAAGTACCAATTTAGGCTCAACGTTCAAAATAGCACCAATATAGGTTTAACGTTTACAACATAATATCAATTTAAGCTTAATGTTTACAATATAGCATCAATTTAGGCCTCACGTACAAAATAGCACCAATATAAGCTTAACGTTTACAAAATAATACAAATTTAAGCTTAACGTTTACAAAATATATCTAATTTAAGCTAAACGTCACAATTAAATTAACCATATTATATTCTTTTCCTATTAACTTTATATGTTTTCTTTTTATTTAGTTCTATTTTCTTATTTATTATAATACAATTAATTAGTTTTTTTGCCCATTAAAACCTTATATTTATTTTTCATCAACCATTCCATGACTCCGAAATTCCATGGCTCATGTAATATATGCAAACTAAAAGTAATTGAATATCCACAATATTTTGAACACTAGTAAATATAATATTGATACATGTCAGTGTTCAAAATATTGTGGATATTCAATTACTTTTAGTTTGCATATATTACATGAGCAATGAAATTTAGTAGTCATGGAATCATTTATGAAAAAACAAATATAAGATTTTAATGGACAAGAATACTAATTAATTGTATTATAATAAATAAGAAAATAGAACTAAATAAAAGATAACATATAAAGTTAATAGGGAAAGAATATAATATGATTAATTTAATTATGATGTTTAGCTTAAATTGTATATATTTTGTAACACTTTAAGCTTAAATTCGTATTATTTTGTAAACGTTAAGCCTATATTGGTGCTATTTTGTACGCGAGGCCTAAATTGATGCTATATTGTAAACGTTAAGCCTAAATTGATATTATGTTGTAAACGTTAAGCCTATATTGGTGTTATTTTGAACGTTGAGCCTAAATTGGTACTTCCCCAAAAACCTTAGGCCTGTTTTGGCACCTTATACCAACTTTTATTTATAAACAATCATTGAGCTTACAATCCTTAACACATCGTAACCCAATGCAACGTAAGTAAAGTAACGTAATAAATATAAGATCAATTTAGAAATCCTTAGAATTGTAAGCTCAATTAATAATTGAGAGGTCACTGGTGTTAAAAAGTGTAAAGTTCAGTGACCATACCGGAAAGAATTGAAGTTCAGTGGTCATAATGTGAAAATTGGTAAAGTTCAATGGCCATGGGTGTAATTTACCCAAATAAAATCATTCACCAAAGTTGGAGACAATGATTTTTTATTGATTTTTTTATTAATTTTTTTTAATTTTTTATGAATTTATTATAGAAAGAGTAAGTATTTTTGGAAAATGTGGACAATCATTTATTATAGAGAGAGAAATATGCATTTAGGTAACCTGATAACTTATTGGTAACCTGCTATAGCAGGTCATTTATTTAGAATATAATGGTCTCCATGGATAGAGACTCACCATTGAGAACTCTTCCATATATATATATATATATATATATATATATATATATAGGTGAGATACATTGAGACAAGGAGTTTTGGTGTGACAAATACCTTATGGTGTTACAAAATAAAACTACATAGTTTTGATGATAATTGAAAAGGGTAAGGTGGCACCAGATTTATTACTTGATAACGATAGGGTACACTTATCCCTTAGAGAGCTTTGGAGCAGTCGCTCGGGGCGCATCAGACAACCAAATGACAAATCTATTTCTAATGTGGATGAGGATTTCCTGGCAACAACTGTAACAATGAGGTCTAAGGATCACACCCACCGATCAAAATGATTTGTTTAAGCTGGGTTGGGGAACTCTCGTGCAGTCCGGTCACTGGGTGATATAGTTCGAACTTGTCACCCAAATATTGTGTTTTTTTAAGTGAAACGTTAGTAGACGGAAAAAGGATGGTCAAAATTAGCAAAAAAATGTGTTTTGATGGATGTTTTGTTGTAGAAATTAGGGATATAAGTGGAGGTTTGGCTATGTTATAGAAGCAGGAAATTCGGTTAGAAGTTAACGATTTTTCGGATCATCACATTGATTCAACAATCACGGAATCAATAAATGGGGACTGGAGGTCTATGGGTTTCTATGTGTATATATAGATAGAGGTATGTAGGTTGAGTCATGGAATCTATTGTAGGCAGTGGCAAATGAGTCTGCACTCCCTTGGGTTATCATGAGGGATTTTAATTGTATCCTGGAGCAGGAGGAGAAACAGGTTGGAGCGGAATACCCAGAGTATCTAATGAGAAAGTTTGTTGGAGCATTGCAGGATTGTGGACTCGCAGAACTTCGACAAGGGAGTCCATTTAGTTGGGGGAGAAGTAGATGTTTAGAGAGATCGGTTAGGGAAAAGTAGATAGGGTGTTTGGGGATGCGGAGTGGCTGAGGAGATTTCCCTGATACAAACTGTAGAATATGGTGGCGGCCTACTCGGATCATTACCCCCTTGTATTGAAAATGGTAGATACAACAATGGGTGGAAGAAGGAGGAGATTTAAGTTTGAACAGGCACGGGTAAAAGAATCTGAATTCGAAAGTTTGGTGGAGAAAGTATGGGTGGAGAGTAAAAACAAGAATGTACAAGAGAGACTTGAGGCCCGTGTCAATGCGATGGATAAAATTTGGGCTTGAATTTCAGAAACAGTTCAAGGGAAGGATTGAGTATCTAAAGAGAATAAGTACAAGATATAGAGACAGGGAAGATAGTGAATCAATGAGAAGGTACTGAGATATACAAGGGAAACTAAACACGACCCTAGAGCAGGAGGATAGCTATTAGAAGCAGAGGGCAAAACAATTTTGGCTGAAAGGGGGAGATATGAACATAAAATGTTTCCACTCATGTGTGGTAGCCAGGAGGAAACATATTACTATTTTATCCATTGAAGATGGGGCGGGGAATACCTTGATGGATCAGGTTGAGATTAGCAATTATGTTAGAGAGTATTTTCAAATAGCCTATAGGCATACGAGCGAAAGCCATCAGACCACTGCTAGTGTGTTATCCTATTGTATCACAGAAGAGGAAAATGGGAGATTAACAGCACCATTTAAGTTGGAAAAATTCAGAGAAGCGGTATTCTAAATGCATCTGGATAAAGCACCAAGACTGGATGGACTGAACCCAGGATTCTACCAGTATTTTTGGAAGTATATCAGTCAAGAGGTGTTTGAGGCATGCACGGGGTGGTTGGAGAGGATGGAATTCCATGTTAGGGTGAATGACACAGTGATTGTGCTAATACCAAAGGGTGAAGTACCTAAGTCTATGGAAGATTATTGACCTATTTCCTTATGTAATGTAATTTATAAGGTTATATCAAAAGTATTGTCAAATAGGCCAAAAATTATCCTTCCAAAGGTTATTAGTGAATGTCAATATGCTTTTATCCCTAGAAGGTCAATAATTGATAGTGTGCATGTAGCCTTTGAAACCTTACATTATATGAAGAGAAAGAGCAGGGGAGTGGAGGGTAATGTTGCCCTTAAGATTGATATATGTAAGGCCTATAATAGGGTTGATTGGAAATTTCTGGAGGATGTGCTGTTGAGACTAGGGTTTGATATAAAATGGATAAATTGGGTCTCTTTATGTGTTACAACATTCACGTATTCACTTTCAGTTAACAAGGAATTGATAGGACGAATCATTCCAGAAAGGGGCATGAGACAAGAGGAGCCTCTGTCACTTTACCTGTTCATACTATGCGATGAGGAGGTTTCTCAGTTAATTTTACACGCAGAAAGATCGGGGCTAATCCGAGGCTGTCAAATTTGTAGAGGTGCGCCTGTGGTTTCTCACCCGTTCTTTGCTGATGACAGTTTCTTGTTCTTCAGAGCATCGGATGATGAGGTATGAGGCCATTAGTTTTGGCTATCGATACACATAGGTTCGAATCCAATATATTGAAGAGAATTTTTTTTTTTTGACTCCCGTTATTTTGGCACAAATCTTTTTAGTATTGGAGATCCTGACTACGTACGAGAAGGCATCAGGGCAAGCAATTAATGTGCACAAATCAGGTATATTCTTTAGCTCTAATGTGAAATATTGAATATATGTAGATATCTTGGGCTACCTTCTTTTATTGGCAGGTCAAAAAGAAGTGTATTTACCTTCCTCTTAGATAGGTTGCGGAAAAAAGTTTGGTTGTTGGGGGTTTAGATTATTGTCTAGTGCAGGAAAAGACATTTTGCTTAAAACGGTAGCCTAGGCACTGCCAACTTTTTGCATGAGTACATTTTTGTTACCTAGGTCTATTTGTGAGGAACTGCAACGTATGATGAATGCATTTTGGTGGGGCAAAAAGGAGGATGGCAGAAAAAATATTCACTGGTTTGGGTGGGAGAAGGTATACAGGTAAGAAGAAAGGTGGGTTAGGGTATAGGGACATGGAGATGTTTAATCTATCCTTATTAGGTAAGTATGGTTGGAAATTATTATTGAGTCCATATTCATTAGTGAGTTGCATATTCAAAGCTAAATATTTCCCTAATGAGTCTTTACTGTCTTCAAAATTGGGCAATAATCCTAGTTTTATTTGGAGATGGGTGTGGAAGTCGATCAAAGTAGTGAGAAGAGGGGTAAAATGGAAGGTGGTCAATGGGGAGCGAATTAAAGTTGGATGGATCAATAGGTAGAAGGTTTGAATCAGAGTGTAGGAGAAGGAAGAGGAGTGCAAGGGAGGGAAGGGATGAGTGTTGAAACACCTTTCCACATGATTTTGATTTGACAAAATTATTTAAGTAAAATTAAATATATTCTAAAACACACTAAGTTTAAATGCTTTGATTTATTACACTAATGTGTTTGTTCAATGTTGAGTTAAATTGTTTATAAGACATAAAGACTAAAAGGCTTAAAGCCCAATACGGAAGTCAAAGCCCAAGTCAAACAGATCAAGACAACTCGGCCTGCGTATGCAAAACACTGTCGTTATGTACAAAACGCAACTCAGCGGAAGAAGGATCGAGAAGACCTTCATTGAACAACTTCGGAACGAAGCTGCTGAGTTGAATCGATGTTGAGCGATTTCCGCAAGTGCACGGTATACGCTTGTAGTAATAAAAGATATCGAACCCACAGGGAACGCTTTTTAACTAAAACTTTATTCAATTCGGTTTAGTCACGTGTTTAGGTTTAACAAAAGAATATCGTTTAATTGATTGAATTGGTTTTGGTAAATTAGGATTAGATAGAAAGATTATATCGAGTTTAGAGAACAGTTCCGTCTTTGTAGTTTTGATTACAAGACAGATATTTCCGCAATTGGAATAAAATAGAACTTATTTTCATAAAGCAAAGAAAACAACTTTAACTTTGTAAGATTATGGACATGTAACAATATAGCGATTTATTCAATTAAATGGCTTCGAACCATAGAAATCCCCCTGATGTTGAGGTGATTCCTACCTTAATCAAACTAGTATTTTATGTCTGATAAGCCGCGATCAGCGATCATGTCATCCATAAAAACTAAATCTGACAAGTGTTCAACAAAGTTCTTATATGAATAAGATAGAATAGAACGTTTTAATAAAAACACCAATTTATCATTTTGAAAATCATTTTGTCAGAACAATATCAAAATAACAACAGTAAGAATTTATTGAATAAATAAGTATATCATTAATGAAATGTGACTTTTCACAAGTTAACAGAGAAGTAGAAACTTGGATAGCATTATAACGAAAACTTTGAGATCCGGGTCGTCAATCTTTCTCTCAAACTCCGTAGGTTCGTCAAACCTCATGCGCTTCAGCCGTCAATTCTTCTCGCTGGATCTTCGGAATAGAGACTAATCTCGTTTACTACCAGAATGAAAACTAAAACTAATACTATTTATAACTAATCTAATAACAATTCGTGTACAGCACGATTGTTTACACAGAAATGAAATCTAAACTTTCTGATTCTTTTCTGAATCAGAAACTCGACATAACAACTTTCAACTCTAATTTCTCTAACTTTTTCCAAACAACTTTCAACTCTAATTTCTCTAACTTTTTCCAACCTTGATTTCTGAAATGGATCACTTATTTATAGTTGTTGAAGGGTTGTAAATGACGGGTCGTGTCTGCTGGTGAAGGGTTGCTTTTATCCGAACGAACAGACGCGTTTTTCCGCTTTAAAACATGTGTTTTGTGTGCAGAAGGGTTCGCTGTCGCGACTGAGATTCTGAAAATCTCAGTCATGACAGGGGGTATAGGGACGAGTTTAAAGACTTTATTTTTCCCCCGAGCTGACCTCCGTAAGTCGCGACTGAGATTCTCAAAATCTCAGTCGCGACAGAGAGATGTCTCCCTGTCTCTCGACTGCTTTTCGTCCTCCTTGAGCGTTCTTCTGACTGATATGCATTCTTGGTACGTTTTTTAGGTTTTTCCTCCATTTTAGCTCTGTTTTAGCTTCGTTTTCGCTCCTATTTGGATTTAACCGAATAATTAAGTACCTTGCATCAAAGAAGTAAATAAAGACGTAAAAGTATTCCAAATGAACATAATTAACTCGATTTCAATGTAAATTTAACGTATTTATGTATGATATTTTAGGTATATTTTGGGCTTAACAAACTCCCACACTTAAGCTTTTGCTAGTCCCGAGCAAAATTTCACTGAATTTATTCTTTAATCAGTCTCTTTAAAAATAGAACATATATCCATATATTCCTTTTTGAATTAGTTAAACCAAAAGATAAACTTTTATGGTAAATTTATACGCAAAGCATCAAACTAGCTAGTGTAAAAGAGATATATTACTCGTCTTGTATTTCAATTTTAATATTGAAGTATTCGGGATGGTGTAAGCACGTATGTTTCCGAATCTTTCGTCTCAAGGCATTTCTAAGCACAAAATTTCCTTTCCCAAACCTAAACTATTACAAATGTAGATTTATTAAGGACTCATGTTTAATATATTTGCTTAGTTACACCCAAGATAAGGGTGGTCTCGATCGTAACTTTATACGCATTAATTTGCTTTCATGTTCGTTTAAGAGGTACCGACCATGCCATGGGTGGACACAATCGTTACTTAAAACTTTAAACACGTTTAATTTTGATTTAATTTTGAACGTTCCTTTCATACCTCGACCGTGATAAGGGTGGTCGCAATCGTGGCCAAAAGTAAATGGTACTTAATGTTCTTCCCTTTCATACCTCGATTGTGATAAGGTTGGTCTCAATCGTGGCCAAAAGTTAAGAATACGACTACTTGATTTAATTAATATGAAAATAAAATTGGGAAAGAAAAATAGCACATTCATCCTATATTGACTTGAAATTCAACATGTATTATGGCTAAAGTTTCCTTAAAAACTTCAATTGGTTTTTAATGTAAGACGAAAAATAAAATCGAGCTAAAAAGCTAAAGTTGTTAGTTCGATTTATGCCTATAAACCTAATTGAAAACTGAAAATAAGATTTATATTTATCATGAATTCATGATATAAAATAGAGATTTGAAACTAAAGAATTTTTACTTATATACATTTACTCGAGACGTTTTTGATAAAATCGTATCGGAGATTTGTAAAAATATTTGTAAAAATATTGCCCGTATAGAAATATTATTGGTAACCTTAAAATATGTTAAACATTATTTTGAAAGTAGAATTGTTTGAAACATATGAAATCAAAAATATATCTTTATGAAAAAAAAAAAATTGCTATTTTTTTTTTTAAATGTTGCACATTATATGAAAATGTTGCATTATATACTTTACTTAAACAACATGCATTTATATGTAAATAATTGATTAGCATTCATTCGCATTCGTTGCATTCATTCGTACTTAAAAATAAAATGATAGATGAAATATCCCCTCCCACACTTAATTTGGACCATGTCCTCATTGGTGCAAAAAGCGATAAAACACGAAAAATAGTACGAAATAAACCATACGAATTAGAATTGAAGATAATAGAGTACCATAACATTCAAACATAGTAATAAAGAAAATTGTACCAAACATAAATTTAAATATTGTACCAAATTGAACAAGACATAATAATAATAATAACGGAAAATGAGTTAAAGATAGAAAGGATAAAACCTATCAAGGTGAAGGTGGTGGTGAAGGCGTAGTCTCAACTCCTTGGCGTCGGAAGAAAGATAGCAACCGACGACGAGTAGATTTGTGCTCACGACTCAACGTAGTGATCCTTGAACTCATTTCGGCATTGTTGGCAACGACTTCATCTAACCGCAAATTCATGTGACGGTTATGCTCGTTCATTTGTGTCAAAACACGTTGCCATCCAACTTGTTCTTCTTCATTCGGTTCCACATTCGCTTGCTCGTTGGCATTAACATCAACATTCTCCTCCTCCTCCTCTTCATCAAATTCCTCTTCATCATCCGCATCATCATCTTGGGCACCTAAACCTTGAGAACCCGAGGCTTCACTACTCATGGTAGCAAAAACACGTCTTGTGCGATCTGCATAAGAGATAAAGGCGGGGGGTCCTAATTTTTTCAATAAATTGGCCCTTTGAAGTATCGTGAGATCCAATGAAGGTAAACCAACATGAGGCATATTTTGATAATCCGCTAATTCACCTCGAGCGCCCAAAACAATGCCGGTAATTAAATTACCCATAGGCACTTGCTTATTGCGTGACTTGGAAGCTCGAACTAAATTAGTAAATATCATCTCAATACTATCAATTGTCAAACCTTTAAAAATAGCATCAAACACAACTAAATCACGAACTTGCACTTTTGAACTTTCAACCCGACCAAATAAGGAGATTGATAAAAACTTGTGAAAGAAGAATATACAATCATCCTTAATTAGCTTACTAGATGTATTCTTTGGACTAAAAACATCTAAACCGGTCAAAGTATTCCAAACCGAGTGTGAATCAAAAGGCTTTGGCTTTGAATAAAAATTCCGAGTAGGAAAACCAAACCAACGGTTCATGGCCGCATACCCAACATCATAACGAACTCCATCACTACGAAAAGAGATAACTCCTTTCTTCTTGTCATAGGTTAGAGTAACCAAAAACTCAATAATATGCGATTTAAGACTTGGAAAACGCATACTAGCAAAACGTTTCCAACCAAGAACGGTAAGGAATTCATCAATACGCTCGGTAAAAGAAAGTGTGTTTACCGTGTCGGTGTCAAGAAAAAGCATGTCGACGAAATCTATTTGGATATTAGAAAAGCGGTGATATTTGCGTCCTTCGGCTTCCGTCGTAATATCAAACGGTGCTCCATATTGAACCCGTAATCTAGTGATCTCGGTTGCCTTGGTTTTGTTTGCAACGGTCTTTTGTCTAGGCATAGTGATTTGTTTGTGAAATTTGGGTGAATGGAAAGAAGAAAATATGGAAGGATGAAAGTTAGAATAAAAGATAATGGTGGTGAATTGAGGAAGAAGAAGATGAATAGGGTAAATATTTATGGGGAAGATGAGTGAATCTTGTTATTGGGAAGAGAAAAGATGATTGATTGGTGTAAAAAGAGGTGATTTAAATAGGTGTAAGTATAGGTATTGATTAGGATAGGTAAATAGAGTAGTAAATAGAGTAGGAATAGGAAAAGAGAGTGAAATTTCGCACAATCCCGTCCCTATAGCCCGCAAGTCGCGACTGAGATTTTCAAAATCTCAGTCGCGACAGCAAGTAGGGAGAGGGGTGAAATTTTGCTGAAAAATTTTTCCTCCGCTGTCTCAACTGAGAATTCGAAATCTCAACTGAGATTTTGAAAAATCTGGGTAAAATTGGACTGATTTTGATGATTTTAACACTTCAAAACCAATTCCTCCGTGAAGTAAGTGACATTAATGTGAATATTAATCCCTGAAACTGAGATAAACAAAACTGAAACATTAAATTAAAGGAAAACCAAAGGTTATTCCTTAAATAAAAGAAATAAACTAAGGAATTAATGCACTTTTATTTATTATAATCAATACCATGATATATATTTACATAGAAACATTATAAAAGCATAAATTACAATCAAACAATCATATATATATTAAAAACAACAGATAGAAACGCATAAAATATATCCCTAAGTAGATGACAGACGACGTGCATTGGCTCTGTTAATCTTCGTTTGAATGAAGACTTGCCTCTCTGGTGCAGAAAGGAATGTTGGACCAGAACGGAAAACTCGTTTGACAAGTCCCTCGTTCTCCAAGAACTCGTAGTCTAAAATAGGGAATGGTTCTGTATCAGTCCAAGGAACAGAAATGGTTCCCTTGGCTCCCAATATGATTCCACAAATGATGTTGGCGAACCCAATCTCCCGTTTCTTCGAACGGGAAGCAGCAACTAACCCCTCCATTAGAATCTTCGAGGAGTTCACTGAGTTGCCTTGGAAAATGTCGCCCAACACATAGAGATCAGTATCTTTCACAATATTGCTACTGACTCGACCAAAAAGGCTGTGACAGAGGAATTTGTGCAGATACATCATGGAATTAGAATTAATGGATTTGTTGAAGGCAAGACGTGGATTGAATCGCCAATATCCTGTTAGCATCCTCCATATGTCTCTAGAAGTCATGAAGTCATATCCCTTCCAGGATGGTGTTGAGTTGTGTCTCGGGGTGGAAATCCAAACCAATTGTGAAGTTCTGGATATCCAAAAGTGAATACCTCCCCCTCACAACGAAAACTGAGACGAACACGTCTCTTGTTGACGAACCTAACGGTGCAGAAAAATTCCAGAACCCAATTTCCAATTATAGGAAATTTCATAGAAACAAATTTGGTCCAACCCAAATTAGTCAGATAGCGATCAATGTCTTTGCTTATCCCGAGTTCCTCGTTCAGAAACTCGTCCAGATACATCATGCCAAAGAACTGAGCATATCTGAACTGCATAAAGCGTTTCCCCTCGTCATGGTTATAAATGGGAAACCATGCACCATATCGATCGGAGATATCAACTTTCCCTTTTTGAGAAGAAATGCGTTTTTGAACATTTTTCAAAGACTTAGTCATGTCTGTGAGAGAAAAGAAAATGAAGTCTGTAGGATTTGAGAATTTGAGAAAGAAATTCAGCAAGATGAAATAAAATGGAAGAAGTCTGATCCTACAGGAATATATAAATCCTATAAGTGAAAGGTTGTGTCTGTTAGAAAGAAAAAGGTGTCAAAGTGATACCTCTTTGATTCAACTGACAGAAATTTTAAAGAAGGAAGACTGTAATCCCTTACAGTTATTTCAAATGCAACAAGACAGAAAATCTCAACTGAGATTTTCGGAATCTCAACTGAGATTTTCGGAATCTCAACTGAGATTTCCAAATCCTGGAATATGAAAAATCCCAACTGAGATTTTGGCATATTTAATTTCTCAATAATAATTAACGCTTAATGAAATTTTCAAAATATGACTAAATTAAAATCTTAATGTTAACAAAACTCATTTGTACACAAAAATTAAAAAAAAAATAAATAAAAATTAAAGTAAACAAACATTAAAAATAAAAATAAATTAAAAAGAAAAAGAACAATAATGATGAATATAAAATAAAAAAAACTATAAATTAAAAACATGAAAACTAAAGAAATTAATTTTCATAGAATTTATCCACGGATTCAATTGCTTGAATTGGAGTTCCGTCGAAGTAAATCTTGCAACGATTACCATTGACCTTAAATCGTTCGCCATTAGACTTTTTGAGTTCCAATGTTCCGTAATCAAATGTATTAACAACCAAAAATGGTCCAGCCCATCTAGATTTTAGCTTACCTGGAAATAATTTTAATCTCGAATTAAAAAGTAAGACTTTATCCCCAACATTAAAGTTTTTAATTTTGATTTTGGCATCATGCCACTTTTTAATTTTCTCCTTATAAATTCTTGTATTTTCGTAGGACAAATAGCGTAATTCATCCAACTCGTTTAAGTCAAACAAACGCTTTTTCCCTGCGCTTTGCAAATCATAATTAAGGGTTTTTATAGCCCAATATGCTTTATGTTCTAATTCAACCGGCAAATGACAAGCTTTACCATAGACTAATCTATAAGGTGTCATGCCGATAGGTGTTTTAAATGCAGTACGGTATGCCCATAATGCATCGTTAAGTTTATGTGTCCAGTCTCTTCTAGAAGACGAAACTGTTTTCTCAAGTATCCATTTGAGTTCTCTATTTGAAATTTCTGCTTGACCATTCGTTTGAGGATGGTACGGTGTAGAGATACGGTGGTGTACTCCGTATTTTCTCATAAGTGACTCAAAAGCTCTATTTACGAAATGGGTACCACCGTCGCTTACCATAACCCTAGGAACTCCAAATCGACAGAATATTGAATTTAAAAACTTAACAACTACTTTAGAATCATTTTTCGGGGTTGCAATTGCTTCAACCCACTTTGAAACATAATCTACGGCTACTAATATGTAATTTTTGCCAAAAGAAGGAGGAAAAGGACCCATGAAATCAATTCCCCATACGTCGAAGATTTCAACTTCCAATATGTTCGTAAGAGGCATCTCATCTTTCCTTCCTATATTCCAGTTCTTTGACACTTATCACAGCGGATAATAAATGAACGGACATCTTTAAACAGAGTAGGCCAAAAGAATCCGCATTCAAGTATTCTAGCTGCTGTTTTGCTTACGCTATTATGACCTCCGTAAGTGCTAGCATGACATTCTAACATTATAGAGTCATATTCAAACTCACTAACACATCTCCTAAATATTCCATCGCCGCATGTTTTGAACAAGAATGGATCTTCCCAAAAATATTTCTTAACTTCTGAAAAGAATTTCTTCTTTTGCTGAGAAATCAATCCATCTGGCACAACATGTGCAGCTAAGTAATTGGCTATATCCGCATACCATGGAGCTATGACACTTTGTACTTGCATGAGATGTTCATCGGGGAAATCATCTCGAATGCCTGATGTTTCACCGATGGGACCGTTTTCATCCTCAAGTCTTGATAGATGATCGGCGACCAGGTTTTCAACTCCCTTTTTGTCTTTAATCTCAATGTCAAATTCTTGCAATAGTAAAACCCATCTAATAAGACGTGGTTTCGCATCTTTCTTATCAAATAAATATCTTAAAGCTGCATGATCAGTATAAATGATGACTTTAGATCCTAACAAATAAGATCGGAATTTATCACATGCAAAAACTACTGCTAACATTTCTTTTTCAGTTGTGGTGTAATTTAGTTGTGCACCGGACAAAGTGTGACTCGCATAATATATAACATGAAGTTTCTTATCCTTCCTTTGACCTAATACACATCCTACAGCTAAGTCACTCGCATCACACATAATTTTGAAAGGTAGATTCCAATCGAGTTTCGATATTATAGGTGTACTGACTAAAGCCGTTTTCAAGGTATTGAAAGCTTGTAAACAATCCTTATTAAAATCAAAAGTTGAATCCTTCATAAGAAAATTAGTAAGTGGTTTGGAGATTACAGAAAAGTTCTTTATAAACCTTCTGTAAAAACCTGCATGACCTAAAAATGATCTTACTCCCTTAACAGTGGTTGGTGGGGGTAATTTTTCTATAACTGAAGTCTTTGCTCTGTCCACTTCTAAACCTTTTTCAGAAATCTTATGACCTAAAACAATTCCTTCGTCTACCATGAAATGACATTTTTCCCAATTTAATACTAAATTCGTTTCCTCACATCTAGACAATACTTTATCTAAGTTTTGTAAACACGCATCGAAAGAATCTCCATAAACTGAAAAATCATCCATGAAAACTTCCATTATGTCTTCAATGAAGTCATTAAAAATTGTTGTCATACATCGTTGAAATGTTGCTGGTGCATTACATAGACCAAAAGGCATTCTCCTATATGCAAATGTTCCGTAAGGACATGTGAAGGTTGTTTTATCTTGGTCATCCGGGTAAATGTAAATTTGAAAGAATCCGGAGTAACCATCTAGGAAACAGTAAAATGCATGATCGGCTATCCTTTCGATCATTTGATCAATGAAAGGTAGTGGAAAATGATCTTTCCTAGTAGCTTTATTTAGGTTCCTATAGTCTATACAAACTCTCCAACCAGTGGTGGTTCGTGTAGGTATCAGTTCACCTTCATCATTTCTTACAACAGTTATGCCTCCCTTTTTAGGTACACAATGGATTGGACTAACCCACTCACTATCCGAGATCAGATAAATGATTCCATTGTCTAAAAGTTTAGTAATCTCATTTTTTACTACTTTTTTCATGTTCGGATTTAAGCGTCTCTGCCTATCCGCTTTAGGTGGCTTATCCTCTTCTAAGTGAATTCTATGCATTACTATACTAGGATTAATTCCTTTTAAGTCTGAAATTTGCCAACCCATACTTCCTATCCTATTTCTAACAACTTCTTTCAATTTTTCTTCTTGATCGTTTGTTAATTTGTTAGAAATAATTATAGGTAGAGAATCGCCTTCGCCTAAGAAAGCGTACCTCAAATGACTGGGTAACTCTTTAAGTTCTAATTTAGGGGGTGTTACAATTGAAGGCGGAACTGGTCCATCTTCTCTAATCAAAGGCTCTGGGTCCTTATCATCTAATTCCTCATCTATTATAGGGTCAATTATTTCTTCACTTTGAATTACATCATTGACACATTCCTCGACTAAATCAAGTTTCATACAAGCGAATTCCTCCATAGGGTATTTCATCGCTTTGTTCATATTAAACTCGACCTTATCTTCTCCTATCCTTAAAACTACCTTCCCTTCCGACACATCTACTAGAGCGCGTCCCGTGTTCATAAACGGTCTACAGAAAATTAAAGGGCAATTTACATCATATGCAAAGTCTAATATAACAAAATCGGTAGGAAAAATAAATTTATCGACTTTGACTAAAACATCTTCGATTATACCATATGGCCTTTTAGTGGTTTGATCCGCTAATTGCAAAACCATATTGGTACGTTTGATATCTTCTTCTAAACCTAACTTGTTAAAGATAGACAATGACATTAAGTTTATACTTGCTCCTAAATCACAAAGACAACTTGGGAATTCAATATCTCCCAACTTACACGGAATAGTAAAACATCCGGGATCCTTGAGTTTAGTGGGCAAATTACTTGATACTATTGAACTACAGTCTTCAGTTAATGAAATGGATGAAATTCCTTCCCAACTGATTTTCTTTGAAATCAAATCCTTTAAAAACTTACCATAGTTAGGAATTTGTGTGATTGCATCCATAAACGTCAAATTGATGTGCAAATTTTTAAGTTTATCCAAAAACGTTAGAAGTTGTTTATCATAGTCCTTATTTCGAACTTTGTGTGGAAAAGGTGGTTTGGGTACAAAAGTTTTGGTACCTACGTCAGATGGTGAATTATTTGTGATTAAGATATCTTCTTTGGACTTTGGTAAATCAGTTCCCGGTAATGTTACATCTTTGGGCATTTCAGGCCCTTGATAATTTTTTCCTGAATGAAGAGTAATAGCCTTCACCTGCTCTTTCGGATTTTCTTCCGTATGGCTGGGAAGACTTCCCTCTTTTCGAGATGGAATTGATTTAGCAAGTTGACCAATTTGAATCTCCAAATTATGGATGCTAGATGAGTGGTTTTTAATAAGCTGATCGAATTTATTTTCGATCTGTTTAAAACCATCGTCGTGATTACTTATTTTTCCACTGATAGCATCTATAAACTTGTCGATTTTAGAAGATAAAGTGCTAATCGTATCTCTTGACTGATTTTGATAATTAGTGGTACGATTTTGATTAGCACTGGCATTATTGTTACTGTTATCTTTCCAGTTAAAGTTAGGATGATTCCTCCATCCAGCATTATAGGTATTAGAATAAGGATTATTAGTTTGGTTTTGCCATTGGACAAAATTTACCTGTTCGATCTCACTCATATTTTCGTAGTCCATATCCGTTTGGACTGGATTACCATTAGTATCGCGTGGTGCCATAAACTTGTCAATTTTGTACGATAAAGCAGAAAATTGGGCTTGTAGCATTGCGACTGGATCAAGTTCAACTATACCTTTAACTGATGGTGTGGTTGAGGATGATGGTTTTGCCACCGGCATATGTCCACGTTTCGCGGGCCACATACTGCTGTTGATTGCCATTTCCTCCAAAAGTTCTCTCGCTTGGGCTGATGTTTTCTTCATAAATATCCCTCCCGACATAGCATCTAATGAACCCCTAGTTGTAGGATTCAGTCCATTGTAAAATGTTTGCATTAAAAGTTCAGCGGGTAATTGGTGGTGTGGGCATAAACGTTGAAGTTCTTTAAAACGTTCCCAAGTTTCATAAAGAGTCTCATTGTCATTTTGAGAAAAAGATGTTAACTCCTTTATGACTCTTGCGGTTTTTGCTAAAGGAAAATATTTAGATAAAAACGCTTGGGCTAATTGTTCCCAAGTGGCAAAAGTTGCGGCTGGCATAGAAGTTAACCATTCTTTGGCTCTATCCTTCAAGGTGAAAGGAAAGAGGCGAAGTTTGATTGCTTCTGCAGTCACATCTGGAATTTTAAAAGTGTCACAAATTTCAAGGAAATTTGTTAAGTGGGTGTCAGGATTTTCGTTAGGTAACCTGTAAAATGTTACATTATTTTGCAACATATTAAGCAAAGCTGGCTTAATTTCAAATTGGTTTGCGGTTATTCTGGGTCTAACGATACTATTGGTTACACCGGCCACACATGGCCTAGCGTATTCCATAAGCGTTGGTGGGTCTGCCATTTTTTCTGGCTCGGTATATGTTTTTACTGGGGTCTTATTTTTGTTTTTCTTATTTTTCTTGTTCTTCCTAATGGTTTTCTCAATTTCTAGGTCTATAGGGTCTGGTACAATGCCTGAACTTCGAGAACTGCGCATGAACCTGAAATCTTGCACGAACCGAAACTACCTACAAAACAAAATTTTGAAAAATAAATAAATTAGTAAATGAAAACTATTAAATTATAAAAGTTAAAATAAGTATGTTTAAACCTAGATTCGAAATAAAACACGAAAAATTTAAAATTTTGTCAAAAAATTTGGCGTTCCCCGGCAACGGCGCCAAAAACTTGTTGAGCGATTTCCGCAAGTGCACGGTATACGCTTGTAGTAATAAAAGATATCGAACCCACAGGGAACGCTTTTTAACTAAAACTTTATTCAATTCGGTTTAGTCACGTGTTTAGGTTTAACAAAAGAATATCGTTTAATTGATTGAATTGGTTTTGGTAAATTAGGATTAGATAGAAAGATTATATCGAGTTTAGAGAACAGTTCCGTCTTTGTGGTTTTGATTACATGACAGATATTTCCGCAATTGGAATAAAATAGAACTTATTTTCATAAAGCAAAGAAAACAACTTTAACTTTGTAAGATTATGGACATGTAACAATATAGCGATTTATTCAATTAAATGGCTTCGAACCATAGAAATCCCCCTGATGTTGAGGTGATTCCTACCTTAATCAAACTAGTATTTTATGTCTGATAAGCCGCGATCAGCGATCATGTCATCCATAAAAACTAAATCTGACAAGTGTTCAACAAAGTTCTTATATGAATAAGATAGAATAGAACGTTTTAATAAAAACACCAATTTATCATTTTGAAAATCATTTTGTCAGAACAATATCAAAATAACAACAGTAAGAATTTATTGAATAAATAAGTATATCATTAATGAAATGTGAATTTTCACAAGTTAACAGAGAAGTAGAAACTTGGATAGCATTGTAACGAAAACTTTGAGATCCAGGTCGTCAATCTTTCTCTCAAACTCCGTAGGTTCGTCAAACCTCATGCGCTTCAGCCGTCAATTCTTCTCGCTGGATCTTCGGAATAGAGACTGATCTCGTCTACTACCAGAATGAAAACTAAAACTAATACTGTTTATAACTAATCTAATAACAATTCGTGTACAGCACGATTGTTTACATAGAAATGAAATCTAAACTTTCTGATTCTTTTCTGAATCAGAAACTCGACATAACAACTTTCTTCTCTAATTTCTCTAACTTTTTCCAACCTTGATTTCTGAAATGGATCACTTATTTATAGTTGTTGAAGGGTTATAAATGACGGGTCGTGTCTGCTGGTGAAGGGTTGCTTTTATCCGAACGAACTGACGCGTTTTTCCGTTTTAAAACATGTTTTGTGTGCAGAAGGGTTCGCTGTCGCGACTGAGATTCTGAAAATCTCAGTCGCGATAGGGGGTATAGGGACGAGTTTGAAGACTTCATTTTTCCTCCGAGCTGACCTTCGTAAGTCGCGACTGAGATTCTCAAAATCTCAGTCGCGACAGAGAGATGTCTCCCTGTCTCTCGACTGCTTTTCGTCCTCCTTGAGCGTTCTTCTGACTGATATGCATTCTTGGTACGTTTTTTAGGTTTTTCCTCCATTTTAGCTCCGTTTTAGCTCCGTTTTAGCTCCTATTTGGATTTAACCGAATAATTAAGTACCTTGCATCAAAGAAGTAAATAAAGACGTAAAAGTATTCCGAATGAACATAATTAACTCGATTTCAATGTAAATTTAACGTATTTATGTATGATATTTTAGGTATATTTTGGGCTTAACAATCGACAAAGAGTACAAGACAGCAGCTGAGCAAGAACAACTTCCAGACAAAGTGTTTCCACTTTGGGTAAAGTTCAGAAGACACAGAACGCTGTCTAGTTGACCTTACCATAAATGGAGAGACATTCTGCCGAGCTGACTAAAAGCTGCTCAACACTGACCGAGGACAGAAGATACTCAAATCTGATTGGTCGAGAGCTCTGAGCAAGACTGAGTGACAACGACAGGAAGCCGTTTCCCTCCAACGGTTATTTCGAAATTCGAAATGACCGATGTCTCAGACGTCTCTATAAATAGGGCCTTTCAGTGCTTCATTCAACACAGAACTTTATCAAGCCATTACGCTGACCAAAATTCTACTCAAAGTTCTACGAGAAAAAGCAAAGCAAATACTTACACCAAATTCTATATCTTTCGTGTAAAAGTCTAGAGTGATTATTCAATCATCTAAATTGTCTTAGCAATTGTTGTGTAGGACAAATCTTTATCATTTCTAGAGATTAGAAAGGAGAGGCTGAGTACTCGGTTATAGTACTCAGCGAGAGATTAGGAGTGAGTAGAGGTATAGAGGAAGGTACTCTTGTTATACTCAGCTTCTAAGTTGTAAAAGGTTTGATGCTCTACGTTAAAGAGCTCAGTAGAGAATTCGAAAGCTCGGAACGTGTTCTGGGGACAGGACGTAGGCTTAGAGGCCGAACCTGGATAAATCTGCTGAGTAACATCTTTCTAACCTTAAACTCCTTAATATATATATATTGCTTGCTTAAACAAAAATGATCAAGTAAAGAGGTCACGCTGAGTTGTGTGTATTGAGTGTCTGAGTTCAGGAATAGACTCAAAGTGCTATCTCCTGACTCAACGAAAGAAGCTGACTTAGTCACCAGTTGACTAAGCTAGTGTCTTATTTACTCAGCGCGTTGTGTAATCCTTTTTCAAAGAAAAAGAAGTCAGCCTTAACGTACTTAAATTTTAAATAGTTCCTATGCCCCCCTTGGAACTAACTTGTTGCGTTATAAGGGACCAACAAGTGGTATCAGAGCCTAAAAGCTCACTGTGAAAGGTTTAACTACCTTGAGCTGATCCCCACTATGGCTGAAAACAGCACTCGGTTTCTCCCAGGAAACCAGACAACTCAGATCTTACCTGAGGGACTGTCCATCACTCGGCCTCCCCTATTCTTCAGGTCTAACTACACCTTCTGGAAGAATAGGATGAAAAACTTTATTCAGGCAACAAACATGAGTGCATGGCTTTCAATAGTCCAAGGCCCGTTTGTTCCTATTGAAGTTGTGGCTGGCCAAACAGTTGTCAAAGCCGAGGCCAAATGGACAGAGGATGATCTCAAGAAGCTACAAAATCATGCTTCGGCTATAAATATGATTCATTGTGCGCTTGATGCTGCAGAATATAATAAGATATCAGGTTGTGAGTCAGCGCAAGAGATCTGGAAGAAGCTGGAGGTCAGCTACGAAGGAACCAACAAAGTGAAGGAGTCCAAGGTGAACCAGCAGATGAGACTATACGAGCTGTTCGAAATGAACCATGATGAAGGAATATCTGACATGAATGCAAGGTTTACAAATATCATCAACGAGCTCAAGAGACTTGGGAAGATCTTCACTGAGGAAGAACAAGTCAAGAAGATTCTTAGGAGTCTTCCTAAAAACTGGCAAGAAAAGAAGACCGCTGTTGAGGAAGCTCAAGACTTAACCACCTATAAATATGATGAACTCATCGGCTCACTGCTGACCCATGAGATCTCGATGAAGAATTTCGAGGTGAAGGAAAAGTCTGAAGACAAGAAGCAAAAGTCCCTTGTCATGAAAGCTGACTCCACTGATGGGAGCTCAACAGATGATGAGGAGATGACTATGTTCACCAGGAAGATGAAAAGGCTATTAAAAAAGAATGACAAATATTCTAAGAAGCCTTACAGAAAGTTTGATAAGTATAAAGCTGAGTCCAGCGACAGCAAATACAAGAGGGACAACTCAAAGCCCATTACATGCTTTGAATGTCATCAAACTGGCCATATTAAGTCAAGCTGCCCCACGCTGAGGAAAGAAAGGAAGAACGGCAAAAAGGCAATGGTGGAAACATGGAGCGACAGTGATGAGTCTTCATCATCAGAAGCTGATGCCACTGAGTCAGCAAAGATCTGTTTTATGGCTGACGAACTTGCTGAGCCGTGCGTCTCTGAGCATGCTGACCCCTCCATTGCATCTGACGATAAGGAGCAATCAAATGAGGTAATATCACTTCCCCAGCTCAGAAATGAAATGGTTAATGCCCTGAGTGACCTCTACACACTTGTCAAAAAGTGTAATAAGAAAATTAGAGCACTCAGCAGGCGATGTGACGAGGTTGAGGAGGTCAAACTGAGTGACCTTTGATATCTTCTTCAGGACAACTCAGATTTGCATAGTAACATTGGAATTATGCAAAAGTTTGTCTCTGAGGTCCAATCAGATTCTAAGAAACTGAGCAAGGACGTCACATCCATTCAGAACCAACTAAAGGTTCCAAACAAAAGAAATATTCCTCTGAATGCTCAGTACCGAAGTACTGGTCAGCAGAGATGGAATCCCCAGCGGAATGTCCAGTGTGACTTCTGTGGGAAGAAAGGACACACCACAAAGGTGTGCTGGCACGCTCAACACTGGGGTGCTGACCAGTCAGTGAAAAATCCTAAACAGAAGGTCAGCTGTGACTTCTGTGGAAAGAATGGTCATACTGTCCAAGTATGCCGCCATAAAATAAAATATGATGCTTTACCTGTTGAACCTAACAAGCAAGGACCCAAAAAGAATTGGGTACCTAAAAGTAACTAGTTACATTGCAGGTAAGCCTGAGATGTGCTGAGAAGTCAAAGATGTGGTATATTGAGCGCATGCTCAAGGCATATGAGTGGTGATGAAACTCAGTTCATCACATTCGAGCGTAAACGAGGAGGAAGCGTAAGTTTTGGAGACAACAAAAAGGGTAAGATAGTAGGATCAGGAACCATTTGAGGTAATCCTACTATTGAGCCAGTCTCCCTAGTCAGCGGACTCAAATATAACTTACTCAGCGTAGCTCAGCTATGTGACAATGGGAGAAAAGTTATATTTGATGACACTGGATGTAAAATAGTCGAGGGTAAAACTAATGAGTTAATTTTAACTGCCCCTCGCATAGATAATGTCTTCATGCTGAACTTAGAGAAAAAGTTTTCAAAAACTGTATGCTTAGTTTCAAAGGAAGAAAATTCCTGGCTATGGCACAGGAGACTTGGTCATGTAAGCATGGACCTCCTGGCCAAATTAGCAAGAAAGCAATTGGTTGAGGGACTGCCAGAACTTAAATTTGAAAAAGATCAACTATGTCACGCTTGCCAAGCTGGAAAACAAACCAAACAATCTTTTCATAGTAAAAATATTGTCTCAACTAAGCGTCCGTTAGAGTTACTACACTTGGATCTCTTCGGTCCAGTCCATCCGCTGAGTCTGGGTGGAAGAAGATTTTCCTTGGTCATTGTAGATGACTTTTCTCGGTACACTTGGGTCATCTTGCTGAGTAGCAAAGATGAGACCTTTGAGACATTTTCAAATTTGGTTAGAAAACTTGAAAATGATAAAGACCTAAAATTGGCTCACATCCGAAGTGATAATGGTGGAGAATTCAAGAACCAACAGTTTGTTGAATTCTGTGAAGCCAGCGGCATTGACCATAATTTCTCTGCTCCTAGGACGCCTCAACAAAATGGGGTTATTGAAAGGAAGAATAGAACCTTGGTTGAAATAGCCAGGACAATGCTGAGTGAGCATAGGCTTCCAAAGTATTTTTGGGGAGAAGTTGTTAACACAACGTGCTATATTCTTAATAGGGCTCTTGTTAGACCTATACTAAAGAAAACCCCCTATGAACTTTGGAAAGGACGAAAGCCCAACATTGGATACTTTCGTGACTTTGGCTGTAAATGTTTAATTTTAAACACCAAAGATAGCCTAACTAAGTTTGACTCAAAAGCTGATGAAGCTATCTTCTTAGGCTACTCAACAAACAGTAAAGCATACAGAGTTTTCAATAAACGAACTCAAGTTTTAGAAGAGTCAGTACATGTTGAGTTCGACGAAACTAACCCTGCAGGAAGATATCTGCCGCTGACCGAGGATGATCCACACTCAGTACCCGCTGACCAAAATACAGCCGCTGAGTCATTCCTTCAAGGCCTGGCCAAAGGTAAAAGTGAACCTCAAATTGTTTTCACTGACCAATCTACACCTGCAGAGATTGTTGAAACACAGACAGCTCAAGACATCAATCTACCAAAGGAGATAAGGATACCAAGAGGACACTCAGAGAGTGCTATTCTTGATGCCGCTGAGAATACCCCGATGACAAGAAACCAACTCAGGAGATACCTTAGCAACGTAGCCTTCGTCTCAGTTCAGGAACCAAAGAACTTCGCTGATGCTGAGGAAGATGAATTCTGGATGAGCGCAATGCAAGAGGAACTTGACCAATTCAGAAGAAATGATGTATGGGAGTTAGTGCCACATCCAAGGAGTCAGAAGACCATTGGAACAAGATGGGTCTTCCGCAACAAACTGGATGAGCAAGGAAATGTAGTCAGGAGCAAAGCAAGGCTTGTAGCTCAGGGCTACAGTCAGTAAGAAGGTATTGACTATGGTGAGACCTTTGCCCCAGTGGCAAGGCTAGAGGCTATTAGAATTTTATGCGCTTATGCAAGTTATATGAACTTTAAACTGTTTCAAATGGATGTCAAGAGTGCATTCCTTAATGGAGTTATAAACGAGGAAGTCTATGTTAATCAACCTCCAGGGTTTGAGGATCCTAAATTCCCAAACCACGTTTATAAACTCAAAAAGGCTCTGTACGGCCTCAAGCAAGCACCACGTGCTTGGTATGAGAGGCTGACCAGTTTCCTGCTGACTAGAAACTATGTCAGAGGCAAAGCTGATACAACCTTATTCATTAAGAGAAAGGGTAAAGATACCCTGCTGGCTCAAATATATGTGGATGATATTATTTTCGATGCTACTAATGAGTCAATGTGCAAGGAATTTAGCAAACAAATGCAGACTGAGTTTGAAATGTCTATGATGGGAGAACTCAACTTCTTCCTTGGACTTCAAATCAAACAAGGGAAAAATGGCATCTTCATCAGTCAAGCTAAATATGCCAAGGAGATATTGAAGAAATATGATCTTGAAAATTGCAAGCCAATATCCACTCTTATGGGCACTGACACTGTCCTTTGCGCTGACGAGAATGGTAAGTTGGTAGATAGAAAATTGTATCGAGGTATGATAGGCTCTCTACTTTACTTAACAGCAAGTAGACCGGACATTCAGTTCTCAGTATGCTACTGTGCAAGATATCGCTCTAACCCTAAGGAATCTCATTACATAGCTGTAAAAAGAATCCTTAGATATTTGCAAAGCTCAGTGAACGCAGGTTTATGGTATCCCAACACTCATGGTTTTACACTCGTTAGATACACTGAAGCTGACTATGGACGAGACAAGCTAGAACGAAAAAGCACCTCTGGAGGATGTCATTTCTTAGGAAGCTGTCTTGTATCCTGGTTCAGCAAGAAGCAGGCGTCAGTAGCCTTGTCTACCATGGAGGCTGAGTACATTGCTGCTAGACACTATGTTGCTCAAGTCCTATGGATTAAGCAATATCTTGAAGACTATGGTGTTCAAACAAAGACAATTGAGGTCAAATGTGACAATAAAAGTGCAATTGATCTATCCAAGAACCCAATTCAACACAGCAGGATGAAGCATGTCAGCATAAGACATCACTTCATTAGAGACCATGTACTCAAGGGTGAGATAAAGCTGACCTACGTCCCAACGGATGAGCAGCTTGCAGATATCTTCACAAAGCCACTGGCTCGTGAGCAGTTCATCATACTGAGAGAAGCCATTGGTATGTTTAATCCTCTTCAGTAAATTCCAGCTCTTAATATAGATTCATGCTGGGTGAATTAACATGCTGAATGATCTATTATTTGCTAAGTAAATAGATGCATTCTGAGTGTTTAATGCTAAATGAATGAATATCACATACTGAGCAAACATTGGCACCGAGTAGTTATCTCAAACTGAGAAAACATCTGTTTTGTATACAACTGACCACTCAGAATATAAAACGCTTAGTATTCTAAACGCTGAGTATAAGATCTGTTGCATTTAATGCTAGAGCACGCGAATAGCCACCTAGGATGACGTATGCGCCGAATGTGTCATAAAAGCCAGGATCGTTGTCGGTTGACAATCCCAAGGCAAAACTGACACATGGATTCGATAAGATCCACTTTTCACCGCTATAAATAATGGGCAAATCCCCATTTTTATCTCTTTACACTTACCGAATTCTCTGGCATAAGCATTTCTCTCTCTAAAAACTCTCAAGACTTTCAAATCCCTCTCTGAAACTATGACTAAGGTTTCAGTGAATATCTCCGGTGCCGGTCACCCTAAGCCCAGTTCCGATGAACCTTCCAGGCAAACTACTCCGTCTAAAACGACCAAGGCCACTACACCGAGCAAAGGAAAAGCTGGCCAAGCTACCTCCTCTAAAGAGAAGCCGACCAAAGTCAGAACCTACACTAAGGTTTTCGAAGACGTTAGAGAGTGCAAGATAGACTTCTCAAGATGGTTCTCTGAGGCCTTTGTAACAACCGAGCAACCATTCTGTGAATGGATATCGAAGAATGGCTGGACCGAGCTGTTCTCCATTAGAGATCCCACTTACCCTGACCTAGTAAGGGAATTCTACCACAACTCACGGGTTGCTAACGATAACCAGGACTACCTAGTAATCGTGGTAAAGGAGAAAACAATCTTCATCAACCCTACCTACCTTGCCAATTTGCTGAAATTGAAGAATGAGGGAACGAAGATGAGGAGAACTGGTGAGCATGAAGGAACTGGGTATGTAGCCACCTTCTGCAAGCCCCCTAGCCATTCTGGAGAAATCTCAAGTTCTTCAATGGGCCAGCACCAAAAGATGGCACACTACCTGCTGACCAATTGCATCTACCCTAAGATTAATTGCACCAGCTCAACGACAAATTTCGAGCAATGCTTCATATGGCATATGCTGACCTTCAAACCCATTAACATGCCAGTTTTCTTAATTGATGGCTTCCAGAGGAGCACTGGAACTCTTAGGCTGGGCTCACTCATAACCAGAATACTCAAAGACCATCAGATTGACCTGTTCGAGGAAACTGAAGCCCAAGGCTCTGAGATCACAGCTGCTGCGCTGCGTGCCCTGAAGTATGACCAACCGATTAAGAAAGGCAAAAATGCTGATGAGGTTGATGAGGAGACAACTGTCCCAAAGAAGGGCAAAAGGACAAAGGCTCCAGCTGCCCGAAAAAGGAAAGCTGTTGGGACTCCTTCAAAGAAAACTGAGCCTCAGGCCAAGAAGCTAAAGTCAGCTGCTCAAAAAGGTCAGGAGAGACCTAAGTTAGCTGAAAAGAGAAGCAGGCAAGATGAGCCTGAAACAAAAGAAAGAATGGATGCTGATGAGCAACCTCTGAAGAAGAAGTCTTCTGTGCTGACCCCCATTGATGCTATCCCCACTGACTTCATTAATCCCAGTGACTCTCACTTCACACAGTGTCAGGGAACTGAAACTGAGCATCAAGAAGATGATGTACAACTGGATGATCAGTTCATCACTCAAGTGGAAGAAGAATTAGATA
The DNA here is from genome assembly GCF_963576675.1 of Euphorbia lathyris. Taxonomy (NCBI): domain Eukaryota; kingdom Viridiplantae; phylum Streptophyta; class Magnoliopsida; order Malpighiales; family Euphorbiaceae; genus Euphorbia; species Euphorbia lathyris. The sequence continues at coordinate 3,038,046 of NC_088915.1, read as the reverse complement.
ATGAAGATCAGGATGATGAGGAAGAAGAAGAAGAAGAAAGCGGTCAGGATGACGCTGAGGAGACAGCTAGTGAAGAGGAAGCTGCTGAGCCAACTAATACTGAGTTGGTTGCAGATAAAGAACAAGCACAAGCTGACCAGCTCAATGCTGATCAAGAAGAGACTTCTCCTTCTCACTCAGGAGAGTCTATCCAAGCTGACCCTACTCCTCCTCGTAGAAGAAGATTAGTAAAGGCAAGTCAGAAAACTGTCATTGACCTAACTGTTCAAAAGCCGACTAAAGATCCGTCTTCTCTAAAGCTAAAGTTTTTCAGTAAGCAAACCCCTTCTTCTCAACAAGCTTCTCTTGAAAATCAAGCCTCTGTTTCTTCACAAAAGGAACAAGCCGACTTGAATGCCTCCGGCAACTCTACTAGCCAAATCGAGCAAGTTCTCGTCAATGCTGTTGCTCCAAGCATTATGCTGACTCAGAACATTCCTGCCCCAGTCAGCACTGACAGCATTAGGATTACTACGTCACCGACCATCACTCCTGCCGATCAATCATCTCTTCCAGAAAACCAAGTGCAGATTGATAACCCTCTTCCAGTCACTGACCATGTCATCACTCCGCCTCCTCCACCAATTGGTCAAACTGAGGAAACTAGGCAACATGATGAAGGACAACTCAACTATCTACATGCCACCGAGTCTGGTAGAAAACTGATCAACTCGGTGCAGTCATTAATCAAGGATTTTCATCAAAGTGCTGAACCTACTGCCGGGTCTTCCCTCAATACATCCACTCAGCTGTCCCAAGTCACTCATCTCTTAAATGAAGTTAAAGGACTGAAGGATCTGCTAAGTGATATGATCATAATTCAATCACATCAGCCCAAGCAGGACTCATTATCGAAGCTGGCAGAGCTCTAACTGACAACGGTTCAACACCTTAACACTCTTCAAGGCCAATTCCAGACCTTGTCAGCTGCGAACACTCAGTATGCAACTTCTGATGAAGTTAATATACTCTTTGCCCAGCTTCACACTGAGCAAACCAAGACCAACCATCAGCTGGCTTCCTACTCTCAATGCTCGGTGGAGCAAATTAGCGAAGCAGTTCGTCTGCTGAACTTAAATAAGCAAGAGATGGACACTGACCAAATGAAGCAAAATGAGATATTGGTCAATAGCCAAAGGATCTTCACCCATGTGCGTCATAACAATATCCAGCGTCAATATTATGACTCAGCACTGCTGAAGACCTTTCATCAAGTTTTTGCTGCCCTGTCAGATACAATTACTTGGGTAGGTAAGTCTCAAGCTTACATACTGAGCCTGCTCAGTGCCGCTGAACTCGGCATACCAAAAGAGGTCTTGGATGAAGGCGTTGTTGTCTTCGACGGCATTAATGAAAGTGCCGACAAACTTAAGGAGTTGTCCGCCGTACTGACCGCCGCAGTCTTAACCGACTCTTTTAGAATTCCTCCTCCTCCCGATGCTGACAAAACGGGGGAGAAAGAACAAGCTAGAACTCAGCAGGAAGCTCCTAGAAGCAGTCAGTCTAAGCAAAAGAAAAAGAAGTAGAAATAGGCTAGCTCAGTTTTTAATAACTTAGTATGTAGTCTCTATGTTCTTTTATGCTCATCTTTTGCCATGTATGCTGACTACTTTACTTCAATACAATACTTGCATCTTTTATCCACACTTGAGTTATTTTCATACGATGCTGAGTATTATGTTATTATGTATCTTCAAATACATCAACTATGTTTAAATACTTGTTGATTGTATTCAATGCTGATTATATGTTTGACATTGTCTTGTATGTTTATAAAACACTGTCTCATAAGACCCATTGAACAAAATGATTACTCAGTGCTCTCTGAATGATAAACCTTCCGCTTTATACTGAGTAAAATAGAATATGTTCCATGAGCTGACCTATATCTGAAAACTGACCTCAGACTTACTCGTTTAAACCTTAAAATGTTTAGAGTAAAACTAAGTCAGTAGCGCAACCCTAACGGGGGAGTTTGCTAAGTAATAATAGGTCAACTATCATGGGGGAGCTCATCACTGAGTTCCTCGCTGAATAGTTTTGCCAACATCAAAATGGGGGAGTTTGTTGAAACACCTTTCCACATGATTTTGATTTGACAAAATTATTTAAGTAAAATTAAATATATTCTAAAACACACTAAGTTTAAATACTTTGATTTATTACACTAATGTGTTTGTTCAATGTTGAGTTAAATTGTTTATAAGACATAAAGACTAAAAGGCTTAAAGCCCAATACGGAAGTCAAAGCCCAAGTCAAATAGATCAAGACAACTCGGCCCGCGTATGCAAAACGCTATCGTTATGTACAAAACGCAACTCAGCGGAAGAAGGATCGAGAAGACCTTCATTGAACAACTTCGGAACGAAGCTGCTGAGTTGAATCGACAAAGAGTACAAGACAACAGCTGAGCAAGAACAACTTCCAGACAAAGTGTTTCCACTTTGGGTAAAGTTCAGAAGACACAGAACGCTGTCTAGTTGACCTTACCATAAATGGAGAGACATTCTGCCGAGCTGACTAAAAGCTGCTCAACACTGACCGAGGATAGAAGATACTCAAATCTGATTGGCCGAGAGCTCTGAGCAAAACTGAGTGACAACGATAGGAAGCCATTTCCCTCCAACGGTTATTTCGAAATTCGAAATGACCGATGTCTCTATAAATAGGGCCTTTCAGTGCTTCATTCAACACAGAAATTTATCAAGCCATTACGCTGACCAAAATTCTACTCAAAGTTCTGTGAGAAAAAGCAAAGCAAATACTTACACCAAATTCTATATCTTTCGTGTAAAAGTCTAGAGTGATTATTCAATCATCTAAAGTGTCTTAGCAATTGTTGTTTAGGACAAATCTTTATCATTTCTAGAGATTAGAAAGGAGAGGCTGAGTACTCGGTTATAGTACTCAGCGAGAGATTAGGAGTGAGTAGAGGTATAGAGGAAGGTACTCTTGTTATACTCAGCTTCTAAGTTGTAAAAGGTTTGATGCTCTACCGTTAAAGAGCTCAGTAGAGAATTCGAAAGCTCGGAACGTGTTCCGGGGACAGGACGTAGGCTTAGAGGCCAAACCTGGATAAATCTGCTGAGTAACATCTTTCTAACCTTAAACTCCTTAATATATATATTGATTGCTTAAACAAAACTGACCAAGTAAAGAGGTCACGCTGAGTTGTGTGTATTGAGTGTCTGAGTTCAGGAATAGACTCAAAGTGCTATCTCCTGACTCAACGAAAGAAGCTGACTTAGTCACCAGTTGACTAAGCTAGTGTCTTATTTACTCAGCGCGCTGTGTAATCCTTTTTCAAAGAAAAAGAAGTCAGCCTTAACGTACTTAAATTTTAAATAGTTCTTATCCCCCCCTTGGAACTAACTTGCTGCGTTATAAGGGACCAACAATGAGGGTAAATGAATTACTTATGGAAGGGTCAAAGGTGTGGGATATGGGTAAATTGGAGGAGCTTTTCTTAGGACAGGAGTAGAGGAGATTAGCAAAATTATTGTACCATTCTGAAATATTCGTGATAGGTTGATATGGAAGCATATAAAAAATGGGTCATATTCAGTTAAAACTGAGTACAGGGTCCTAGAGGAACAAAAGAGGGGAGATATACCACAAGTGACTTGGAGTAGAATGTGGGATTTACCGATTCCATTGAGGGTCAAATTGTTTATGTGGAAGTTATGCTCTAAATGTTTGCCACTATGATCACTCTTAAGGTCACGACACATTAACATGCCTAATAACTGTGTAGTGTGTGAAATTGATGTGGAATATAGTTGGCACCTGTTTTGTGCTTGTCCGTTTGCAGTCTCAGTATGGAGGGAGGCGAGGATGGTTGAACCTGTTGGGAATTATGATGATGTGGTGGAGTGGATTGAATTTATGTGCAGGTTGGTGGATAGTGACACTTTGATCATTATAACCAGCATTGTATATACTATATGGAACAACAGAAATGTCATCCTATATGGCAGAATGACCAGGTTAGTACTGCAGAAAGTTACAGACGAGTAAGGAAATTCATTGTGGAGTGGCAACAGGTAAAGGAATATGGAGGTGAAGAGGTTTTAGAGGAGAACAGGAGGGAGAATGGAAACAAAGAGTGGGCTAGGGGAGGATGGCAACAGTTCGTTGGACCGACATGGAGTTAATGAAGAGGGGCAGAATAGGGAGGCGGCGGCAACCTCTGAAGTAGGAGGCAGACAGACCAATAGGGGCGAATTCTGGGCAGCCAACAGCGGAACTGTGCAAGACGACAGCAGCAAAGCCGCCAGGTCCAGTGGCAACGTCCTATGCGGGGTTGGTTGAAAATTAACGTAGATGGCACGGTGTTTCAGGCAGAAAAATACAGTGGGTGGGGAGCAGTGGTTAGGGACGATGATTGGCAATTTGTGGCAGGAGCAATTTAAGCCTAAATTGATATTATGTTGTAAACGTTAAGCCTATATTGGTGTTATTTTGAACGTTGAGCCTAAATTGGTACTTCCCCAAAAACCTTAAACCTATTTTGGTACCTTATCCCTAATTTTTTTTTTTTTTTTTTACTTTACCCTTTAGATATATAATATAAAAGACATAATGCTTATTTGATCACCAAACTAAAATTTTAAAGTTAAACAAAAATCATCAATTCTCATATCATAAAATTAGAGGTAAAGGCTATGATTATTTGGGATTAGGCTATGCTTTTACTTTGTTTTTACCACTATTGGATGAACTTACTTTGTTAAAGTCCACCATCATCCAATGGTGAAAAAACAAAGTAAGTTTTACTTTGTTAAAAACAAAGTAACCATAGAAGACACCTGATTATTTGACATGAATTAAAATGATATTTATTAGCCCAAAATGAGTTTGGAAAAGAGGGTGTGAAACTGTTCAATAACTGATTTTCTATGATGATTTAATTGATGATTTTCTACTAAGATGATGACCCCATTCATAATTTTTATTTAGTTCAGATATTTAATTGATACTTTTAATAATTTAAGGTCTTAATTGATTTTGAAATTTTAAGTTCAGGAGTAAAATGAATATTATCCTTAGAATAAAAGCATGTTACCTATTTTATAAATGTTGTTGTTGCTGTCTGAGTCTATGAAGAAAAATGAATTATGTAACACAGCGTTACGTCATATAACGTAACGCAACCTAACACCATAACGTAATGTATCGTAATACATATTTTGATGTTGCGTATAAGCTCAAATATTAGAAGTGAAGGTGAAATTATGTTATAATTTTTGCTTAATACATCCTTGTACTTTTTCAAAAATATAAAAATAAAATCAATTACCCTCTTTCAAAAAGTTTAATTGCTCCTATTAACTTGTAAAGTAACCAATAGATTAGAGCGCCAAACATGCTTAAAGTGTATATATTTCAGCTTTTTAAAATCCATTTTTAAGTTTTTTTTAAACAAATTCAAGAGATTATTAAAAAAAACAAATTCAAAAAAACAAATTAAATATTTTAAAAAGTATGGAGAGGCAATTGATTGTTTTATTAGACAAGAACAGGAATTAGAATTGTATTAAACCTATAATCTTTGTTTCTATTGAATTATCTATTTATCATGCTTTTATCCAGATTTATACGGAAAATTTTATTCTTTAATATTTGTTGGGGTTAAATGCATCGTTGGTTGTTTCAAAATGGTCATCCAATTAGATCACTCCGGTTTCAGTCATTAAAAGGTATCAGAATGATGCGTTAGTTACATATCGACATGAATCAATTTAGATCTCTGATCGAAACGACACATGACATCCACGTATGTACCACCTGGTTGTCATGTATCGATTATTTTTATGAAAAAAAACACAAAATTTAATATTTTTTTCATAATTATATATGACATGTTGCTACCACTTATCGTTTCGATCAGAAATTTGAATTAACTTATGCTACATGTCAGTCATGGTATTATTTTAGGGCCCGTTTGTTTTACCTATTGTTTGTTGTTCCTGTTTGTTGTTTGCTGTTAGGGGTTGCTATTTGTTGTTGCTGTTTGTTGTTACGGTTTGCTGTTGCTGTTATGGTTTGCTGTTTGAAAAAGCTGTTTTTCCAAAAAGCAGAGATTCTCTGCTTTTGTAAACGGCTGCTTTTCAGGTGTAAAAGGCAAACATGAGATCACTAACCAAACACCAAATGTTACTTTTCAGATATAAAAGGCAAACAGGAGGTCACTAACCAAATACCTAAAACTCTCATTTTTGAAGTGAAAAAGCAAACATGAGCATGAAAATAAGCAACCAAACACTCCCTTAATGCCTTTTAACCATTAAGATTATCAAAGTAACTTAATTGAGACAAAATTCAAAATTAAGTAATTTTATTAAGACAAATTGAAGTTGGGTGACTGTTTTAAAATAACAATGTTTACAATGACTAACGATACATTAGACCATATTTGTAGCCTTAAAGTTATTTAATCTAATTTTACCATACACTTTTTCGTATACTTTGGATTTATTTGTTAGGGAATTATTATTTAATTTCAAATACCATAAATATAAATATGTATTGTTTTTTTTTTTTAATTTAAATGATTAAGAAAAAAGACAATCTTATAATAGTGTGGTATCCTACTATACATACCAATTCGTTTGGGTTTCCAAAATTAACATTTATATTCTGTTCTTATTTATTTATTAGGTGTATTTATGTTAGAACTCACTTCTTTTCTTTTTCTTTTTTTTTTGGTAATTACTTCTTTTCTTTTTATATAGGGTAAAGTTCCAAAAACAAAAAATCACTCTGCATTTTTTTACATGAATTAAAATGAAATAATGCTCATTTGACCCTCAAACTAAAACTTTAAAGTTAATTAGGATGTTATACTTGTAGAATCTAATAGATATAATTTGAGTAAGTATATTTCATTGATTCTGAAGTAGGTTTACAGCAGATATATATACAAGAGAGACTTAGAGTCCTATACTAAGTCTAAGTGATTGAACCCTAGATGAGAGGTACAATGATAATGACAGAGAATAATAATTGGAGTAGGACTCTAATATTCGGTTGTACACTAACAGCCCCCCTCAAGCCGAAATCGGGGGTTTCAAGCGTAACCGATCACGCAGAAGCAGAAAGCGGGAACTTGATAGAGGCTTGGTGAGAAGATCCGCAATCTGATCATTGGTGGAGATGAAGCGAACAAAGAGAAAACCATTGGCAACCTGTTCTCGAACGAAGTGATAGTCTAGTTCGATGTGTTTTGTGCGGGCATGAAAAACCGGATTGACTGTAAGATAGATAGCCCCAACATTATCACACCAAAGATTGATGGGACGCGGAATAGGGAAATGAAGTTCGTTGAGCAGTGATTGAATCCAAAGCAGTTCCGCTGTGGCATTGGCGACAACTTTGTACTCACTTTCCGTTGATGATCTTGCAATCGTGGGTAGTTTTCGAGTGTTCCAGGAGACAAGGCTATTACCGAGGAAGACACAGAAGGCACCTGTTGAGCGGCGGTCATCGGGGCAGCCACCCCAGTCACTGTCGGAGTAGCAGTGAATGGCTGTAATCGGGCTGGAGGAGAAGAGAATGCCATGCGTTCGTGTCCCATGAATGTAGCGAATAAGTCGTTTAACCCCTTTCCAGTGTTCATCTGTTGGTTTATGCAGAAATTGACACAATTTATTTACACAAAAAGCAATGTCAGGACGAGTTAATGTGAGGTACTGCAAAGCACCCACAATACTACGATATTCATCACCGGATGATAATAGCGTGTCGTGTTCTTGGGATAGATTTGGTGTTGTAGCCATAGGGGTGGATGCTGGTTTACAGTCGTCCATTTTGATGCGAGAGATAATATCCCCGGCGTATTTAACTTGTGACAGATGAATACCTTGAGTGCTATAGGAGATTTCAGTTCCAAGAAAGTAAGATGCCCTACCAAGATTACGGATGGGAAACTCAGATTCGATGGCCTGAATTGTTTGAGAAATGAGAGTTGTACTGGTTCCCGTGACAAGTATATCATCGACATAACAGAGAATGTATAACTTGTCTGTAGGTGTGAAGCGAGTGAACAGTGAGTTGTCAGCCTGAGACATAGAGAACCCCAAGGTGCCAAGATAGTTTTTGAGGTGGAGAAACCATTCTCTTGGAGCTTGTTTAAGACCATAGAGTGACTTATGTAAGAGACAAACGTGATCTGGATGATTGGTGTCTTGAAATCCCTGAGGCTGTTCCATGTAAATTGTTTCAGTGAGAGTCCCGTGAAGAAATGCATTCGAGACATCTAGCTGGTTTATCGTCCAACGATGTGCAGCGGCAAGGGAGAGGATGATGCGAATGGTTGTTGCTTTAACAACGGGGCTAAACGTTTCCTTGAAGTCCAGGCCAGACTGTTATGTAAAACCACGGGCAACGAGTCGAGCTTTGTGACGTTCAATAGAGCCATCAGCCCGCCGCTTAGTACGAAAGAGCCACCGACACGTGATGATATTGCGATCGGATGGGCGAGGAACCAATGTCCATGTATGATTGTTAATAAGTGCCTGAAGTTCAACTGACATGGCATCGCGCCATTCTTTTAGTTTCACGGCTTTGGAGAAACAACTCGGATCAGGAGATGACTCAGTTTTGGAGGCATGGAGAGCAGCAAACTTGCCAAGGGAGTGTAAGGTAGATGGCCGAAGCCGCATGTTGTGTGCATGAGAGGAAGTACCGTCCAAGGCAGAGGAGGTAGTGGTTTGTAATGGAACCGAACAAGGGGCTGAACATATTGGTGATAAATGGTCGAGTGATGGTGAAAAATTGGAATTATTGAAGTGTGAAGGAGAGGCAGGGGAGAGAGAAATCAACTGATTGGCGGTGGATGATGGAAGAGGAGTGTTATTATGTGGGGTTGATGAGGGAACAGGGGATATAGGTGGATTAATTAAATTATTGGTAGTGGAGATAGGTGAGTCAATTGAGGTGGGGAGAGAAATGGAAGGATTTATGGTTGATGAGGGTGTAGGTGAGGTAGGCGAGAAAGTGGGAGAAAAGGGAGCTGATGGATTAATGTGTGATGATGACAAAGTAGGAGACATAGGAGGCAAGTGGACAGAAGTAGGTGGTGGGTTGGATGGGCAATGGTTAATAGATTGTGAGGTGGAAGAAACTGCAGGTCGCGTGATGAGTGGAGTTGACCGAAAAGTGGGAAGAGTAGGATGCTGATGAGGACGTGGGTGGGGGCCCAATATACTAGGAATGTGACAATTATTTTTGGATTTATCAAGAGCAGGGATGCAACGGTCATGAGGTGTGATCTTAGTGGAGACCTTATTCAATTTTTGGACACGTGAAAGTCTATTATCTTCGGCGGAGAGAGAAGCATATGAGGTGTCAGAATTAGAAATTTGAGTAAAAGAGCTTGAATCTGTACCTGAGTAAGGACCAAGTAATGATGGCAGCTGAACATTGGTAGAAGAAGACGATTCCCTCGACACAGAAGCCGGTATGTGAGCAAACGGGAATATATGTTCACGAAATGTGACGTGTTTGCAAATGTAGACACAAGTAGAATCCGTGTCCAAGCAGAGATAACCATTATGATTGATAGAGTCACCCAAGTAAACACACATACGAGAGCGAAAATCAAATTTATGTCTGTTATACGGATGAAGGAGAGGAAAAATTCCACAACCGAAAACACGTAATTGAGTGAAATCTGGTTCTTTTTGAAAAGCCTTGAAATAAGGCGAGACAGATTTAAGAACACGAGTAGGGAGATAATTGATTAACCGAACACTGTGACTCATGGCATAATTCCAGTATTGTAAAGGAATGGACGCATGTGCTAGAAGTGTAAGACTAGTGTCAACAATATGACGTATTTTGCGTTCAGAAATACCATTTTGTTCATGAGTGTGCGGACATGCAAGTTTGTGGACAATACCATGTTGAGCAAGAAAGGGGCATAATTTTTGAAATTCACCACCAAAATCAGAGTAAAAGTTTTTAACTCTAGCATCATATTGATAAACAATCAAAGCATGAAATTGATGAAATATAGCAGCAACATCACTCTTATTTTTGATAAAGAATATCCAACTGAATCGAGTAAATTCATCAATAAACAAAACAAAATAACGATGTCCTAAAACTGAATTGATAGGAGCAGGGCCCCAAACATCAGAATGCAAAGATTCAAACATATAGGTACTCTTTCGAATAACCGAAGGTAAATTAAATTTGGATAATTTGCTCGGAGGGCAAGAACAGCACACAGAAGCAGTCTTGGAGGCAGGAAGATTATGCTGACTAATGACCTGATTGACAGTGCGGGAGTGACAATGACCAAGACGAGCATGCCACTGAGAATGTGAAGTCTTCTCTCCTACCAATGCCTGCTTTAATGTAATGGGAAGAAGGTACAGTCCATCTTTACTCGGGCCTTGCAAGAGGATTTCCTTTCTGACCTGATCCTTAATCAAAAAATGAGATGGCCAAAATTCAAAGAAACATGAGTTATCACGAGTAAATTTTTGGACAGAAAGAAGAGATTTAGTAAGCTTTGGAACCAATAGAATATCATTAAGTTTAAATTTATGAACACTGGAGGTGCCTAAGTGAGAAATTGGCAAACCTTGACCATTACCAAACTGTATGTTGTCAACACCCCGATAAGGAACCATCTGATTCATGTGTTGAGCAGAATTTGTCATATGATGAGTTGCTCCAGTATCGGGATACCACGGTTGATCAGTGCAATCAAACTCATTAGAAGGTTCCTGAATCCATGTCATGTGTGCTTGGGGACGAACAGAATGATATGGGCGACGCCAACCAGAGGAGGGACGAGAGGGACCACGGGATTGAGAGCTGGAGCCCTGAAATTGGCGTTTGGACTGGCATCTGTCTGCCTAGTGACGAGTATCACCACATAAATAGCAGCTGCCCCGTTTCTTTTTTCCTTTTGTAGACGCGTCTGCCTCAGTCTTGGTTGTGATATTTTCCATAAGAACAGGATCAGCACTTCGGAGTAAGAGTTCATGGCGAACAAGCTCATCATAGAGTTCACTCCATGCAACGGGAGAGGCACGACGGACATTGAGGGCAGTGAGCACTCCATGGTATTCAGGTCCAAGGTTCTTGAACATGGTTGCAATGATCTGAGTGATGCTGGCAGGTGTTCCTACAGTTGCTAAGTCATCAGCAATCATTTTAATTTTCTGAAGATAGGCTGCCATAGATAAATCATTCCTTTTTAAATCGTTAAGTTCAACGGTGAGTTGGACCCTTCGATTTTCAGAAACAGTTCCATAGGTCTGTTCAAGTTCAAACCACACAGCACGAGCAGTTTCTAAGTTTGTAACTGTTGGAACGACATCTTCAGATAATGACATAAGTATGGTTGCACGTGTGAGATGATCCCTCTGTTCCCACTGAAAGTATGATGGATTAAACACAAAATTGTCAGGATTGTCATAATCTATTCCAACAGCCCGAGGTATGAATTTGGCAGGGGGAGGAGTAGTGCCTAAGCAGTGAATTGCAAAGACTCCCATGGCTTGAAGAGTTGCAATGACATAGGTTTTCCAAAGACGATAATTTATAGGGCTTAATTTGATAGAAAATTGGGGAATATGTGTAGATGCCGATTGAACCGGATAGGGATTGGGTAGGGAATCAGTAAAGTGAGCGGTGGGAGAGACAAAGAAATTGGCTCGAGGGTGTGCATTGGGATGGCCAATCGGATAGTGAGTATCAGTGGAGAGGACAGGAGGTCGCAGCATAGGACGGGTGAAAGGATCAATGGGAGCACCGATGAATGGGCGGAACTCAGTTATAGGTGGCTGTGATGGGGTCCAGCCAGCCGACATAGAGGGAGAAGCGAAGTTGGAGGTCCATATGGAAGATAGGTAGGGTGATGTTGCGGAATTGGGAAAACTAGGGATAGAAGCAGTGGGATTCGAATGAGAGGACACAACAGCAGAGTTGGTCAAGGGCGGGTGAATTAATGAAATGGGTGCCTGAGAGGGCATGCCCGAGTGAGTGGGTGAGGAAGATTCGGTCCAGCATGGTATAGGCAGAGGCATTGAAGTTAGACCCGGTGTTGTCGTGAGAAGCCGAGACAGCCATATCAGCCGTAGGGTCAGCCGATACAATTGCAGCAGCTGCAGAGGAGGAGTTGTATCCTAAAATTGGATTGACCATGATTGAACAGGGAATGAAAAATTAAATTTGGATGTTGTAGGGACTAAGAAGGAACTTTTGCGTAGGAAAGAAACAAAAGAGGAATCGAAATAATAAAGAAAAGGAAAGGTGTGAATGTAGTCCAGGAAAGGAAAAAAGGATGAGTAGGTGAGGAAAAAGTAGGGAAAAGGATGGTGAAAGAAGACAAATGGAAGAGGAGCAGAGAAAAGCCAAAAGCTGCTATGCGGAAGAGCGGAAAAGGAGAGGTTAGGTCTCTCATACCATGTAGAATCTAATAGATATAATTTGAGTAAGTATATTTCATTGATTCTGAAGTAGGTTTACAACAGATATATATACAAGCATGATAACTCGGGGAAAAATCCTTGATCGGAGCACGTCCCTGTGAGGCACCGTTGGGATCGGCCGGGGACACTCCGATGCCAAAGTCAGTAAGGAAGATCAAGAGAGCAAACTGAATTGACAAAGGTTGTGAGAATGTGTACCTTGATAGCCTAGGGATGTAGGCTATATATAGCTAAGAAGTCGTAACCTTCAGCAACTAGAAGGTCTCCATTAATGCTCCATTAATGGCGGTTACTGGTTACCTTTAAGCTGGCGGTTACTAGTTACCTTTAACCTGGTGGTTAGCTAATTGATAACTCATTAATGGTCTTTATGGCCGAGTCGGCGGTTAGCCGTTACTGTGATGAATCGGGTGAAAGAGGAGATTCGCCTCATAGGTTCGCCAGCGGATCTCACTGAGCTGAACCATGGAGATCCGCCATCCGGTTCTTCTTGCGGCGTTCTCAAGGTGAATATCCCTTTTGGTCCTTGGGATAATATTCTGTCAGTAAGATGAATATCCCTTTTCGTATTCTTTGATCCGTCAAGGCGTATGTACGCTCTCCTTGAGAGCTATGGCGAGTCTCCGCTACTCGCTCTCATCGGGCGTATCTCGTTATGGCGTATCTCGCGATGGTCCACGTGGCGTGGCATAATGCTAGAGACTCCTTCCTTTTCCTCATTATTTGCATATTCTCCCCTGCATTAATTATCATTAATTCCACATTAATCATGTATAAATATCTCTTTTAGAAGAAATAATGGTTTGCCATTATTTCTATTAATTTTCCCTTATTCCTTATTCAAGAATAATTTGGGTTGTTATCAGAAGCCCCCCCTAAAGGTATAAAAAGCTCTTTAGGGCTGTCTAAATGGTGTTTTATTTTTCTATCTTGGAGGAAAGTGGACCCGCCCTAGATGGGGGATTATATATGGAAATGATGCGCCTTTTGGGGCTTCCTTATGCGGGATCTTATGAACAAGGTTCGCCCTATGTGGGATCATATATGGATATGATGCACTTTTAGGGGCTTTTGCTTCCTGGTGGATAGGTGGCCAACCGTATCCATTGTTATCCTCTAGGGGCTTCTTGAGAGTTATATTTCCTTTAGAAAGGGAATAACCCGCCCTTTATGGGATCATTTGTTCCTATGACATAGGATTATGATTCGCCTTTAGGGACTTCTTTTCTTCAGTTCTGCCATATTGAGGAGAATGACCCGCCCTTAGGGATCAGTAAGAATGATCAGCCATTTAGGGACTTTTATGCATTTTGTGGAGGCGAGACTTTGTTATTTCTATGATGAAGATGAGGATTCGTTACTTTGATGAAGACGAGGCTTCATTAATTGGATGAAGACGAGGCTTCATTAATTGGATGAAGACGAGGCTTCATTGATTGGATGAAGACGAAGCTTCATTAATTGGATGAAGACGAGGCTTCATTAATTGGATGAAGACGAGGCTTCATTGTTTGGAGATGAAGACGAGGCTTCATTACTTGGAGATGAAGACGAGGCTTCATTATTTGGAGATGAAGACGAGGCTTCATTATTTGGAGATGAAGATGAGGCTTCATTATTTGGAGATGAAGACGAGGCTTCATTATTTGGAGATGAAGACGAGGCTTCATTACTTGGAGATGAAGACGAGGCTTCATTATTTGGAGATGAAGACGAGGCTTCATTACTTGGAGATGAAGACAAGGCTTCATTATTTGGAGATGAAGACGAGGCTTCATTATTTGGAGATGAAGACGAGGCTTCATTACTTGGAGATGAAGACGAGGCTTCATTATTTGGATGAACCCTTTGCTTTCCAGAACTATTTTTACTAATGCATTATATCTTTTAGCAAGTAATTTTCTAGAATCTGGTTTAGGATTTCTCCGATTGTTTAGGGTAGGTGGCCAGCCGTACCCCAATGTGTGAACCTTTGTGAAGGTTTAGAAGTTGTTCTATTCCTTCTAGAGGAAGTAAAGCTGCCTAGGGGATCAACTTGCTACCTATCTTTGAGGTGAAGCGATCCGCCCGTAGGACTTGTGAACCCTTCTTTGGGAAGGGAGTGAGAGAGTGTAAAGTCCTTGCGTCCAAGGAATGTTTTAACTCTTTCTCGAATGGTGATCATCTAAAGATGGATCCGCCCATGAGAGTGTTCTCCTATCTTTGAGGAGAAAGTTGAGGGTGTAATGATCTCATGTTTGAGACGATTTTAACCCGCTTTTGATGGTGGTCAATCCTTTTCCTGTCTTTGAGGAGAGAGTTGAGCTCATTTGAAAGCTCCTGAGGGTATGTGCTTTTTATCTTTGTGGAAAGGGGATCCGCCCGTGATGGGATCAATTGTCCTATCTTTGAGGTAATTGATCCGCCTGTGGAACTTTTCATTCGCCATCCACTGGGCGTATATGAGCACTAAAAGCTAGGCAAATGAATATAAGAAGTATGGCGAGAAAGAATAAATTATAAAATATAGGATACTATAACAGTTTAATGCACATATAAGAATATGTAAAAATACTGATTTTTAGGCACATGGTTCCGTCTTTTCTGAGCAACTAGAACCGCATCCTCAATGATGTTTAACTTATGAGTAATCACATCTGAGCTTACTCCTGTGGGGATCTCATTCTCCTATGTAAATACGCTTTCAGACTCAATGAGAACTTTTTTAACATCCTCTTTGATCTCAAGTTTTAATCCTTTGGCGATCCGCACCCGCTTTCCATCAGCAATAAGGAGCGTTTCTGTGTCGCCCAAAGCTGTAGTGACAAGTTAATATTTCTCACCTTCGTCCTCTTTGGATTGTGGGCGGATTGATAGTGACGCCGAGTATAAGTCTCTTTAGCCACCTTTTGGTTCCCGCTAATCATTACTCCTCCTTTGCTGGTGAGAATGTACATTGTCAGACGACGGATGGAAATTAGGGCTGCAACCTCTGGCCCTTGGTCTGGATAGTGTGACCTGTCACTCCAATGATGTCAACAATGGTTGTTTCTATTTGGATCGGATCAACCTTTAGTTTGGCGAATGCACCTTTGGTGATGACATTGCGAGAACTTCCCGTGTCTTTACTTGCTTTATTTTATCTCCCATCCTTGAATCGCCATTGTTACTACCAATGCATATGCATGTGGAGAGATTACCGGACCTGTTTCTGCAAAAGGAGCAATGGAGGGATGTTTTATCCAGAGCGGATATTTTTGCTTTTTCCACGGGTGGCTGATACATTGGTCCATCTGCTATGACATTAATGACACTTTTGAATTTATTTTTGGGATCTGTTTTCTGCTTGTCATCTTGTTATTTGTTATTCTGGACAAAGCTATCTAGTTTGCCAGCTCCCAGCAAGCTTCAGTGTGGTGGCCAACCAATGTGGTGGCCAACCTGTAGTACGCTTTGGCGTTTCTTCCAACGGTTACATGCTCCCCTCCTTTGGGTTCGGGATATGTAATGTTCCGCTTATATTGAATCTTTTCTTTTATAGTGTGGCAAGTTGGAAGCTTTAAACAATCTGTCCGCTTCGTACCCCAGGATCCGTGCTGTGAATGGCGAATTCATATTAACTTGATGGCGTACCTTTCTGCATTGTTCTCTTGTCTATATAGAGCGGCATGCACTCGGCTTTCAATCTCATCATTCATGTGTTCAATGTTGAATCATGATGGTGAAGCCGGTTCTTGATCTTGATCTCGATCATGTTGAGGTTATGCTTGGAGATATGGTTTAACGCGGATGGATGTTGTCACAACCGTGGGAGCCATTTTATCTAACTTCTGATATCTTGTCTCCGCATCCTTCAAAATTTTGCTAACATAATAGATGGAGAACTGCTGACCTTCTTCTTCTTAAATAACCACGGTGCACATATCTTTATCGATGACAGATTGATACAAATGCAGGTCTCCCCTTCAGATTGGTCTGCTCATCAAGGGTGGTTCTGCTAGGAATTGTTTTATACCTTGATATGCTTGTTGACAATCTTTCTAGTATGATGATCCGCCCGTTCAACCTCTGGATCTTTCTCACCCATTTTGGGGTTTTCATTTAGGCGCTCTTTTCACCTTTTTCCTCGCATGGCTTTTATTTAGGCGCTCTTTTCACCTTTTTCCTCGCAAGGTTTTTATTTTATCTGGATTTGCTCTAACTCCTTTTTGGCCAATGACATAGTCAAGAAATTTTTCTGAAGTGACTCTGCATATACACTTCTTTGGATTGAGCTTTATTTTTCATATCAGTGTTTGCACTGGTTGTAGTATTAGCAACTCCCTTGTACCTGTGGGTTAGCACTGAAAGAACTCCAGAAGTGGGGCATGCTATGTCCATTATTAAAAGATTGTGGTAAGTCATAAAAGCTATATTCACTTACCTTGGGGATCAATGGCTTGATCCATGGAACATACTTCATAGCAAAAGAATGTTTGCATTTGCCTTGTTGGCAAATATCATGTATGATGCAATGTCTCTTTATGGAATTTTTAGTTCATATTGGAATCAACTTAATAATTCCTTCACGTTGGTCCCTGACTCTAGAATGAGCTTAGTCAAAGGATAAAACCGAGTAAATATTATATGTCAAACAAATTCATAATAGAATTTTAATCGTGCTTGTTTTAATAATAATATCACGTATAACGGTCATAACCATAAAGATTGCTACTGCACATGAATATCATAATGAATTCTTAATAAATAACCATAATGAGAATGGTTTAAGAATAATGTCCTTTTGTATTTCAATGTGCATTAATATCCAAGATAGCATATTTATTTTAAACGTCATAAAAGTTATGGCATTCTATATTGGGTAAGATATCTTACATAGTTGCTATTTACTTGCGATTAATATTGTGCATCCATACATTAATGGCATTCATAGATCATTAAAGCCTCATTTGAATGAGGTATAATTAAAGAAAGGTAAGTGATGATTTAATAATATAGTTATATATAAAATTACTCTTATATCATTTCATTTGTACGAATAAAATAGAAGAGAAAGGGTAATTTTAGAAGAAAAATACATGTACCATGATTCTCCTCCAATCTTTAAGGAATTCTCATGTATATCCTAAGAATTTTGCATAAATTAATGTTCTGATCCGAAATCGACACTTGCACTATTTTGTAGTTAGCTCAGGACATGAAAGTTTTGTTTATCCAATTTGGTAATTCATCAGCCCATAATGGCCTTAATAGTTAGGGACAATTACAGGTTAATTACAAATAGACTCAATATTTTCAAGTCTCTTGTGTTGGTAACAGAAATTCTAACAATGTCAAATAAACAGTTTTTATATGAATAGACACATCCTTGTAAAAAAGGGAATGAAATAACTGTTTGACAAAACAATATTCAAAAATAAGAATTTTTGATATTAAAAGTACTATATAGGAGAAAAGCCATATATAGATGGTGAATTGTACAAGGAAAAACCAAATATGATTTTTTTTGTAATTTCTTCTAATAGTTATATGCATGTTCATCCAAAAGACCGACCAGATCTAAATCATTTGTAATTACATGAGCCCTTTTATGATATTTTAATATCAAATGACAAAATCACATTGAATGGATGATTTTTTTTTGTAAATCCCAAGATTACGGGTCTTATATATGCGTTTGTACTAATTCAATGATAATATCATATTACACTTGTCATGCATAAAAATATGAGGGCATAGTAAGCATGTAAGATTTAATGAAAGATTTGTGTCTATGACTTCATCTTTCACAGTTTATTAGATTTATCATAATAATATGTAATGATATTCATAGCACTTTATAAGAGTGAGGGATCTCAATTTTCTTTAATTAAAAATGGAATAAGAAAGGGGAGGAAACTTATCTTTTTCATCATAAAATTCCAGATTCAATGTAGAAAACTCTTGATTCAATGTAGAAAACTCTTTCCCACCAATATATGGAGAACTGTATATTTGGATAGATTTGTTGTACTGATTGAGCCAAAGTTTGAGATTGTGATTTCTATTCCGTTGACTCCATTGTTTTGTTCTTTGTGAAACTCTATACAATCAAGATTTTGTGATCTTCTGTTTGTTAGAGATCCACGCTCACCGCACCAATTGATAACTCGGGGAAAAATCCTTGATCGGAGCACGTCCCTGTGAGGCGCCGTTGGGATCGGCCGGGGACACTCCGATGCCAAAGTCAGTAAGGAAGATCAAGAGAGCAAACTGAATTGACAAAGGTTGTGAGAATGTGTACCTTGATAGCCTAGGGATGTAGGCTATATATAGCTAAGAAGTCGTAACCTTCAGCAACTAGAAGGTCTCCATTAATGCTCCATTAATGGCGGTTACTGGTTACCTTTAAGCTGGCGGTTACTGGTTACCTTTAACCTGACGGTTAGCTAATTGATAACTCATTAATGGTCTTTATGGCCGAGTCGGCGGTTAGCCGTTACTGTGATGAATCGGGTGAAAGAGGAGATTCGCCTCATAGGTTCGCCAGCGGATCTCACTGAGCTGAACCGTGGAGATCCGCCATCCGGTTCTTCTTGCGGCGTTCTCAAGGTGAATATCCCTTTTGGTCCTTGGGATAATATTCTGTCAGTAAGATGAATATCCCTTTTCGTATTCTTTGATCCGTCAAGGCGTATGTACGCTCTCCTTGAGAGCTATGGCGGGTCTCCGCTACTCGCTCTCATCGGGCGTATCTCGTTATGGCGTATCTCGCCATGGTCCACGTGGCGTGGCATAATGCTAGAGACTCCTTCCTTTTCCTCATTATTTGCATATTCTCCCCTGCATTAATTATCATCAATTCCACATTAATCATGTATAAATATCTCTTTTAGAAGAAATAATGGTTTGCCATTATTTCTATTAATTTTCCCTTATTCCTTATTCAAGAATAATTTGGGTTGTTATCAAAGCGAGACTTAGAGTCCTATACTAAGTCTAAGTGATTGAACCCTAGATGAGAGGTACAATAGATAATGACAGAGAATAATAATTGGAGTAGGACTCTAATATCCGGTTGTACACTAACAATACTATCAATGCGTTAAGCAGAAATCAACAATTCTCATATCATAAAATTAGAAAGTATGACTATTTGACATGAATTAAAATGATCTTTGTTAGCTCAAAATGAGTTTGGGAAAGTGGGTGTGAAACTGTCAATTAACTGATTTTCGATGATGATTTGATTGATGATTTTTTACTAAAATGATGACTCCATTAATACTTTTTATTTAGTTTAGATATTTAATTGATACTTATAATAATTTAAGGTCTTAATTGATTTTAAAATTTTAAATTGAGGAGTAAAATGAATATTATCCTTAAAATAAAAGCATGTTACCTTTTTTTATAAAAATGTTGTTGTTGCTGACTGAGTCTATGAAGAAAAAATGAATTATGAAAAATAAAAGTTTGATTGATAATGGCATCTCAAAAGTTTTTTTTTTTGACACTTCTTTGAACTTTCCTTCTCATCAATTTTTATTTCTCCTTTTTTTATTAATTTTTTTTTGATAAAATTACAAAAAAAAATTGTAGTTTATCCGAGATAATTAATTTGAAAGTTCATAAATATGTATTTGTGTTTTTTTTTTCAATTTACAAATTTAGTAATTCCTTAAAAAATTATTGTCGTGGCTATTTACTCTAAAAGAGAGTAATTTGAAACAACTAAAAATACATATTTTGCAACTTATCTAAAATATATGGTTTATTTTTATAAATTAAATAAAGCACAAGTAGTGTTAGTAAAAAAAATTTACAATGTCCATCTCTATTTACGAATTTTTAAACTACAAATATTGTTTTTTTTTTGCTAATCCACCAAACACAAAATACTTTTCCCTTAATTTGTATTTCTACTTTGAGTGTGTCAAAATTTATTTAGCACCAGCATTTCTATTCCATGTTAATTAAATTGAAGTGTTTAGTTTACAAAATATGTTGGGCTTTGTGAAGGGGTTGTTCCTTTACTATAATTATTTTATATATAAAACATTTATTATATTAAACAAATTAATATTTTTTTTGAATCAATATTTTCTATATATATATCCTGTTTTATAAATATTCATTGAAACTTTTATGGATCCGTCTCACTATTGTGATTATTAACTATTTTAATTATTAAGTGTGGTTATAATATTTGTATCTAAATATTTACTATTGTTTTTCAACTCAACAAACGACATCCTATTTAATGCTAATTTGTTTTCAATTTGTTTTTTTATTGGTGTCCGCTATGATTACTTTGCTTTTTACAAAGTACCGTTACTTTGTGTGGTTTTCACCATTGGATTAATTTTCTGCTCTATCATCCAATAGTGAAAACCACACAAAGTAACGGTACTTTGTAAAAAACAAAGTAACCATAACGGGCACTAATAAAAAAACAAATTGAAAACAAATTAGCATTAAATAGGATGTCGTTTGCTGAGTTGAAAAACAATAGTAAATATTTAGATACAAATATTATAACCACACTTAATAATTAAAATAGTTAATAATTACAATAGTGAGACGGATCCATAAAAGTTTCAATGAATATTTATAAAAAAGAATATATACATAGAAAATATTAATTCAAAAAAAATATTAATTTGTTTAATATAAACATGAGATAAAAAGCGTTTTATAAAAAACAACTATTTTTTTGGAGAATGTCATGTTAATGAAGCTTCTTTGGAGAATGTGGCAATCCCCCTCCTCCCTTTGGGTTCGTTTTCTGTGCGGCAAGTATAGGAAAGATAAAATCTTTGGTGGCCCGAAGGAGAGGGTTGTCAGCTGTTCCTTCCTCTGGAAAGGGCTTAGTGCTGTTTTTGCTGAGTTTTGTACGGGGATTGGCTTGGAGGTGGGTAATGGGAGATCCATTAGTTTCTGGTATGACACCTGGATTGGTGACAAACCGTTGATTGAGGTGTGCATCGCCCCTCCGCCGAATGATCTCCTCTCCTGGAGAATTGCTGATGTGGTGGACTCGGAGGGAGACTGGATCTGGTCTAAGTTCGACTCCTTTCTTAGCCTGGAGACCCTCCTTAATATTAGAGGTGTGAAGATTAGTAATCAGGAGGAGGATAAGGACAGACACTGCTGGGCCTTGACTAATAATGGTTCTTATTCTTGCAAATCGGCCTATGAAGCTTTTACCCCTAATAGGGCTGATCCTCCCTTGGAAATTTGGAAGTCCATTTGGGCCCTCAAAGTCCCCTACCGCATTAGGAGTTTCCTATGGCTGGGAGTCAAAGACAGGCTCCTCATGAATGCAGATAGACACAGAAGGCACTTGGCTGTATCTGGTGCCTGTAGCAGATGCAGTGGCCATGTGGAAACCTTGTGCCATGCTTTGAGGGATTGCCCGAATAGTAGAAAGGTTTGGGAAGGGGTCCTTCCTCACCACATCCTTCCTTCCTTTATGGGGTTCTCTGATATTGACTGGTTCTCTGAAGGCGTTAATGAGAATTTGTTGGCCAGTATGGAGCACGGGGCTATTCTCTTCGCTATTATTTGTCACCAAATGTGGAAATGGAGGAATGAAGAGTTATTTGCTGAGAAGACTGTCTTTATTCCTGACCTCCGGTTTTACTTCTCGAAAAAACTCTCTGTTATTACAAAGAGTTTTGAAGGAGAGCCCCTGGTTCACCCCTCCCCGGTTAAAGAGGTCCAGTTAGTTGGTTGGAGGAAGCCCAGGGAAGGGGTTGTCAAGTTGAATACGGATGGCTCCTGCCTTAGTAATGGCAGAATTGCTGCTGGTAGAGTTGTTTGGGATGCTGGTGGCGCCTGGCTGGCTGGGTTTACCTATAACTTAGGTACGGGCTCCTCCTTTACTGCGGAGCTCTGGGGGATCTTGTCTGGCATTAAACTCGCCATTCGCATGGGTGTTAAAAGACTTTCGGTGGAGTCTGACAATTTGGAGGCTATCAACAGGATTTCGGATAGACAGACTGTTTGTCTTAAGAGTCAGAATCTCATTAAAGCCATCTTGAGGCTTCGTCCTGCCTTCGATTCTCTTACCTTCTCCCATATTTATAGGGAGTAAAATCGCGTCGCGGATCGCTTGGCAGCTGCTGGACATGTGGGGATGTTAGGTGTTTCTACCCTTTCCGTTCCTCCTTCTTTTCTGTTACCTTCTCTTCTTGAGGATAGGATTGGGGTCAGTCTTCCTAAACTGATCCCGGGTTAGGTTTTTGTTTGTTTGTTTTTTTCTTCCTTTCTTACCCCAAAAAAAACAAAAAAAACAACTACTTTTTTAAAGTGGGTCACATGGTTGAAAATCCTCCAACAACCCTCCAACCATTATGCTGTTAACGTTTGACGGCGACAATCTATTCCCTCGACAGTTGAATGACCATCTCTCCTCCCTCACCGACGCCGCTTTTCCTTACTCCGGTAAGATTCTAGCTTATTTTCGGTTTCCTTTTTCCTCTCATCTCTTAATCGACAGCAACACTCATTCTAACTTGGTTAAGTAATTTCGATCTACCGATTCAACCTCGCGCAATCAATCTCTTGAGGTAATCCTAAACCGATGTCCTTTTCCGATTGTTTCAATTGAAGAAGGTATATTTTTCTACTGATATTGTGTTGCTTTGACAGAATTGAAATTGTTAAACTATCCACCGATCTAGTGTCCTGTAATTGGTAAAACAACAAAAAATCAGAGCTATAGTGTACATGGGAAGCATATTGACTTTATGCTCACTTTTCAAAGACATTTTTTCTGGATGTCATGCCCTGTTCTTATTTTGGAACTTTTGGATCAGTGAAAGAACTAAGAATGAGCATAGAAATCTGCTCAAATTGTCGATTTGGATAATGCATTTAAATTCGCAGATCAATTTCTTTGCCTTTACTTTCTAATTCTTACTGTTATTTAAATATTATTTACCTAAATGATAACAAGAGATTGAATGCTTTTCTTAATAACTTCCCATTTTATCTGTGTTTGGTATTGCAGATTTTACAAATATGACTAAAATGATGGAGGATGAAACAGAACAAGAGCTAAAGAGACATCCTGTTATGTCAGTATAACCATATTTTATTCCCCAATTTATAGCTTTTATCTATGCAATGTTAACTTGGCCATAAGAGTCTGCATTTTTCCTTTCATCAGAAAAAAAAAGGTCTGAATGTATCTATGCAATGTTATCTAGCTTTTATCTATAGCTTCATATTGGTGTTCTTATTGGTGTGAATGTTGTATATTTATCCAAACTTGGTGGACCCTCTAATGGTATCCTCTTGAAAGAATTACGGTAGACAATTTAGAAGCGGAAAAAAAAAGAAAATAGTTGATAAATATTCATAAATATCTCTTATTGTCGTCTGAAATTTTATAAACTGAGTCAGCTTTGGTTTTATAGAAATTTTATTGTTTGATTTTGGGAACAGGGCAATGCTTTTTCATAAATATCTCTTATCGTCGTCTGAAATTTTGTTTTGATTATTTTGTAACTCATTTGAAATATGGAACTTAGGCTTGGGAAAAATGTGATATTTTTGTAGATTTTAAATTTTAGACTGAAAATGATTGGCAATTACTATTTGAAAGATTACAGCCATCTTTTTTGTGAGAACTAGGAATTTATGCTATTTTTTTTTTTATTGTAATCTGCTTGAAATTAGGGTTGTGAGGTATGCCAAGGTTTGTGACTTTAATTTTTTTTATTAGTCTCAGTGTATGGGATTTAGTTTCAGTAATGACATGGCAATACAGTTGGAGTTGTTTTTGGGTTGCTTACATGTTTTGATTGTGATTGCTGATACAATATTGTTAATTGCAGTGTAAATGTACTTTAATAGTGGTTAACTTAATTTTTTTTTTCTGGTAAGGTGGGGAGTGGTAGTGTAGCAGTTTGGGAAGTCTTCCCCTTACTATGTTGTGTTTAAAGATGATTTTATATTCTGCTGTAAGAGTGCAATGTTGTATTTTCAGTTCAGGATTGATATTTTAACTTAGTGAAGAGTAACTTATCTTCCAAAATTCGACTACTACTTAATTTGATTATCTATCAAAATAGCAATTAGAAACCACATCCCTGAACTCTTAAATGCTTTGTTCTGAATTGACTTCAATAAGAAGTAAGAAACAACAGAGAAAGTGACCATTTCGAAAATTTAGATGCAACCGATGATAAAGATCTAAATTGGGTTTTGATTGTAATTACTAATTATTAATTAGCTGGATTGAAATGCATATATAGTTCCTTCTACTGATATGGCAAACTGTTTGGAGGATTGAGACAAGCTATAGATCTTTCAATTTTTAAAATTAATTGACTAAACTGTAGGAACATTTGAGTATGTGTGGGTGCCTCTTGAAAATGTGACTTGGGGAGAACAAAGGCTTCAAATAGAAGCATTCAGAGCTGATGATTACGTATGCGATTGTCAGGTTGAAATAGTGTTAGTAAAATACACTATTTGGAGCAGTCAGAGTATAATTTAAGGAAGATTTCAAGAACTTATGTTTTCATTGTCATGGGATTGTGATTGTGTTTTCAATTGTTATCACACTTGAATTTATATGCTCATACTCCATAGCTTGCTTAAGAAGTTGGTATCCAATGACATTTAAGCTATGCAGTTCCTACTTTTTTTGGGCTTCAAACAATGGTGGGATTGAACTGGTTATTAAGGGAAGGATGGATCTTATAGCTGTTGATATCAGAGGGACAAGTGATCCATACGTACACTAAAGAAGAGAATGAAGGTATAAAACATTAATTGCATTTCTTTTTTCACAATTTTATGTTCATTAATGATAGTACAACGTACATGAGGTTCTCTGAGCTGATATCTTTACTTCTTTTTTTTTTTTGTGTGTTTCAGATCATGTACAAAACTTTGAATCCCAAGTGGAATCAGACCTTAGAGTTCCCTAATGATGGAAGTCCACTAATGTCCTGTGAAATTCTGCTTTGATTTTGTTCACTTAAAAGCAATATAGTAACTAACCTCAGTAACTAACCTCAGTCAATTTGGACATTAATGTTTTATTTTTTTTGGTACATTTTAGATTTGTAGTTTTGAACATTTAACAGGTGAAATTCAGGTGTATGTTGGATGATAAACGATGTTTTTTATTCCCCGACCACAACCACAACCATATACTTATACTATTCCCCAAAAATCAATAACCAGCAAACTTTCAGGATTGCTTCCTCGCTTGCCTAGGTGCCTAGAAGAGGGCCTTTGTCCTTCTTAAGAACACTTAGAAGAGGGCCTTTGCCTAGTTGAATATAAACTTTCCTAAATTGTTCTCCTATACCAATATGAACCTCAATAAGACTTTAAATTACAAAATTTCATAAGGAGATCCAGACTCTTACCTAATATTTTTGCATAGGACTCCTCTCTTTCCTTTTTTCGCCCCCATGTCGCCACGCGGAAGGGCCAGGGGGGCGTAAAAAAGGGGATCCTATCAACTTGTTCCGACCTAGGATAATAAGCTCATGAGCCTCATAGAGACTAAAAATTACTTGATGCATGTGTGTTCAACTTTACTTATATGAAGTTTTTTGTTTGCATCAATCCATCATAAAATCTTATACAAATATAGTTTGGCTAAAGCAAAAATATCACCTTTTACTTCTGGAATTAAGTTATCTCATTGGATAATTGCCAGACTTAGTATGGAGTTCATACAAGCTTTAATGCATCAATCAAGATCAGATACATGAAACCCTTAATTTCAAAAATGGTAAAAAAAATGGAGAAAGTGGGAGAAACTCTTTAATTTTAAAAATGAAAAACGACAAACCAAAAAAATTCAAGTCTAATTTTAATTGTGTCAGAGCTTTGAGTATCCTAACCATCGGATAGAAACACCTCTTCAGGAACGTGAAACTTCTGGTAGCCACCGATCCATAATATCTTCGCTATCGAATTCGAAAAGTAGGATGACTTGAAGAATCATAAGAACGTATCAACAAGCAGTCGCTGTTTGAGAGAAACCGTAGTTGCAAAGATCGCAGAGGCAAAAAGGCTCGAACAGTTGATATTTCAGTTAAACACATGAAATAAAGTAAAATTTAGTTTTAGATTTTTTATTTTTCAATTTAATGTGGGGACCAAAGGATGTGTATTAATGAATACAAATGGATTCATTTTATTCGTTGCAAGTTCCAACTATGCTATCCTAATTGGAACTATGATAGCACCATATAAAAGAGGATCGAAGATTGTTTTTTCGGAAAAAAAACTAATTAACGACCTATTTATGTGAGTGTCGGTCAAGCCGATACTCACGAAGAATAGCCTGGAGGCCTATATAAGGTACATCACACTCGTGATGATCCAAAGGAAATGACCCTGCGAAATTCGACATCTAGTCAACAGTCTGATTATTGTCACGAAACGTATGAATCAGACTCTCCCAATCTCGACTCCTGTACTCCTGTCATCTCGTTAACAGGTGGTGTCTGTCGGTCTCCACATGTATCATCGCCAAAACAGTCTGTGAATCAAGCTTCAATTGGACCCTTTTGTAATCTCTATCCCAAACCAATTTAAGCCCAAAGTAAAGACTCTAGAGCTCTACTAATACTGTCGTACAAACGCCAAGGTTCACCATAAATCCACATCTACAGTGTTTATGCTCATCCCTGAATAAGCTCCTGCAAATGCTTCAACTTAACAAAATAAGTGATCATGTGACTTAATTAAAATACTTAAGTTTTGTTATCAAATAAATTTCAAATTAATAAATTTTAATTTATTAATTTTAAATGCTGCAACTGTACTTTCTCACTTTATTGTAATGTAATCTAATCTTAAGAAATTACATCATGAATTAAATTAAATTATTCAACATCACAAATTACATCATTAATTCTTGGCTTAATAGGCACCCAACCCCCTAAACTTGTAACATTTTTTTCACCTGGCCCCCTCAACTTAGGGGACAACCTCTCAACCCCATCAACTCTCCAAAAACATCACATACAATCCCTTACACGCCTATGTTCGGTGAAAATATTGACCCGTATATAAAACGCGTTTGACTGTTGACCTCACCAATGCCACGTGTCATTTTTGTAACAATCACTTAGATACATTTCACCTCGACGACCACTACCGCCAACCTCAGCATCTCGATAAGGCTGCCACGACAAACAGTGACAGCACCTCGCACGAATATGGAAAAATTTAATAAAAAAAATGACTCGTGGCATTGGTGAGGTCAATAGTCAAGCGCATTTTCTACACGAGTCAATATTTTCACCGAACATAGGGGTGTAAGGGGTTGTATGTGATGTTTTTGGAGAGTTGAGGGGGTTGAGAGGTTGTCCCCTAAGTTGAGGGGGTCAGGTGAAAAAAAGTTACAAGTTTAGGGGGTTGGATACCTATTAAGCCTTAATTCTTCTCTCAAATTGCTTTCAATTAATTAACAAAAAAAATGAAAATCTTCAGAATGACATCAAATGATACACTGTATAATCCAAAATTTATGTTTAAAAAACTCAAATGAATTACAAAAAACACAATCGAGTTAATTCAATTTGGATTAAGGTGTAAAAAAATCCCTAATGTTTTGGGTAAGGAGCAATTTTACTCCTAACGTCTAAAATTATAATATTTTGGGTAAGGAGCAATTTTATCCCTAACGTCTAAAATTATGCAATTTTACCCTTAACGTTTGTAGCCAAGAGCAATTTTATCCTAATATTGATAATTTGGGTCAATTTCAGATACTATTATGAAACATAGTCATTTTTGTTCTTTATTTTGCACCAATTGCATATCAATTCATTAAAAAAAAAGATTTCATGTTTTTTATAATTTAATAATAGAATTGGAGATTAATATTTATAAAGTCGGTGAATTTTTTGAATTTTCTTTATCTAATTCGTACAAAAGATAGTATATTTTTAACTTAAAAAAAGATAGTATATTTTTATTTTATTTTTTTATTTTTTTCACATCCCAACATATGTTTGTAATTTGTTACTGATAAAATGATGCACGTGTGAAGTGTAGATGACAAGATTTATGACCGAGAAGACAGTTTGATGAATTATTTCTCAAATTGACCCAATTTATCAATATTAGGGGTAAACTTGCTTTTGACTTCCAACGTTAGAGGTGAAATTGCACCATTTTAGACGTTAGGGGTAAAATTGCTCCTGATCCAAAACGTTAGGGCTTAATACATCATTTGTTCCCTGAACTTGTCCAAAATACTTGATTGGCCTCCTAAACTATTATATATATATAGTTTCGGGAATCCTCAAGTTTTTTTTTTGGAGCGGGGTACAGATCCCTACAATTCGGATTAGCAACCCCAATTCCACCCAAATTGAACTACTGGGGCTAAAAAAAATAAAGGGTAAAAATTTAGAATTGTCATTACCATCCTTATTCATGAGATCAGAACATGCAGACAATGACCGGTTGGTCTGATCCGGTTTTCAAAACGATGAATAATATGATATTTAAAGTCTAAAATAGACTCAAATTTTTATTTTAAACTTTTAAAGAGGATGAAAATATTTTTTGCTAGTTTTTTAAAGGAAATTGTTGCTTAATTTAGCGTAGATTTTTTTTTTTTATAACCTTTAAGTACAAGAAGTCAAATTGTACTCCTAAATAATATACACATACATGGGCCTAAATAATATACACACATGGGCCTAAATAATTTAGTATTTTGAAGCTAAATGGAGATTTCCTCCTCATTTTGAAGGTCAAAATACAGATTTTCTATGATTGGAAAATATCCAATATGGTATCCATAAATTAATTCCTGATCTGATTTTTTTTAACTTTATTCAATATGTGATATTCTTTAATATTTTCCATAAATATATTCAACTTTTTTCATCTCTATATATAATTCTCTGTGTATTCCTATGTTTTTCTTATCAAACAACCTAATTATATAACATGGGTTTAAAGTATATGATATTGGTTCTATTTTTGTGTTTTGTATCAATATTTGGAGATAGAATTCTAAGTAAAGAAGAAGATTTAGAATTGGAACAAGAGCTTCAACGTCTTACTAAGCCTGCTGTAGAAACCATTCAGGTGATTATATTTCTTAATTACCTTAGATAATCTTAATTTATATATCAAATCGGTTTCTAATATATTTCAATATATATATTTTGTTGTATTCTATAACAATTTTCTGAATATTCGATGTAAATATATTATTTTACGACAACATTTATTTCGGTAGTTTCAAGAAAAGGAAAGATAATAAAATCTATTATTGCACCTTACCTATTGGTTCCTTTGTAATATATAGACAACCTATGGAGATACATATGATTGTGTGGATTTTTACTTGCAACCTGCTTTTGATGATCCATTAATGAAGAATCATTCATTCCATCTTTTATTCCTTTCTCAATGCATTAATTTCTGGATCATAACCAACTTGATACTAATAATGTTACAATTGAATTATGCAGATGAAACCTACTTCATATCATGGAGGAAGGAAATCTAGAAATTTTACATCTTATTTTAGACCTGAAAAAATATGGATGAATGGTAAAGGTTGTCCAATTGGCACTGTTCCAATTAAAAGAATCACAAAATATGACCTGTTCAGAGCAAAACTGGCTTCTGAAATATATGCATCAAATTTGAATCCACAAACTACTGAAAGACCTGGAGTTCATGTAAGTTAAATTAATCACCGTTATACTATATTACATTATACCCAAAAAAATATAAAGTTAAGTAAAATATTTGTTTTTAGTCCATATAATATAGTTATTTTTAGTAATTAACTTTTTTTAAGAGAATTAATTATTTATTTAATGGCTTAGTTTGTTGTGCTTCATACACCATGACTTGGAGCTAAAGTGAAATATTATGGAGCTGGAATGCATAACAAAGTATGTAACCCATAGTTAAATCATGATTCCCAATATAGTTCGAGTCAACTTAAACTCCAAAACGGGCGTGAAAGTATTATTTTTGGATGGACGGTAAGTTAAGTAACTTGAAATTTATTTTTAGCTTTCAATTTATTAACATTAATTCAATAAATGTTTAATTTTTTGCACCTCAGGTACATCCAAGAGTATTTGGAGATTCTAAAACTCACTTCTTTATATACACATATGTAAGTCATTACTTGATCTAATTATATTAAAGTTTTTCATTAATGTTTTAATCGAAAAAAAAAGCATATGTAATCTTACACTAGGTAATTAATTACTAACACTAATTTTGGATATTTTTTAATACGCTAATAACAAGCATTGTTTCAATGATCATTGCGGTTTGTTTATTAAAACTAGACCAGATATACCTATTGATTGGGCTTATGATCCGGTTAGTCCTACATGTGGACCTTATAATTATTTACCCTAAAAAATATTATTGTTTTTTAGATATAAGCTATGTGATTCAAATTCCATCATTTTGTTCTTT
This sequence comes from Euphorbia lathyris, assembly GCF_963576675.1. Taxonomy (NCBI): domain Eukaryota; kingdom Viridiplantae; phylum Streptophyta; class Magnoliopsida; order Malpighiales; family Euphorbiaceae; genus Euphorbia; species Euphorbia lathyris. The sequence goes on along the minus strand of NC_088915.1, from coordinate 3,007,146 downwards.
AACTATCGAGTGATACGATTAGATGGATGATTTATTAAATTTATAATTTGAAATATTTTTTTATTATATGCATTAATTCTTAACGGACAGTGACAGATTCAGAATTCATATTTTCTTATGATTTATGCATGCTAAATTGATATTTGTGGTGTTTTTACATAAAAATTTGAAAACCCGTACACAATTTCCATAGAATTTTTGGTGGTTTCTGGCAACCAGTGGGTGATCAAGCCCTCCTCTAAATCCGTCCTTGTTAACGGATAAGGTTACCCGCGGGTAAATATAAATTAAATGGAACGGATATGACATGCTAAAAGTATATCCGTAAAAATAATGGAACGCGTACAGATAATAAAAAAAATAGGCTTAATACATCATTTGCCCCCTGATCTTGTCCAAAAAAACTTGAGTGGCCTCCTGAACTTTCAAAGTGTCTCGATAGCCCCTGAACTTACATAAAATGTTTAGTTAGCCCTCTGAACTTGCGTAAAATAGTAAGTTAAATGGGGAAGATGTATTCCACGCATCCTAAAATGTTATTACATAATTCAAAAATAGATTAAAATGAAAGTTATTGCTTGCTGAACTATACAACTTGTCTTCTCTAATCTAAAGACTGTATAGCCCGATTTCGGTCATTTTATTTTTTTTAAGACTCGTGCAATACATCTTTCACATTTAACTTACAATTTTACAACCGAGTGATCAATTGATTACATTTTGTGCAAGTTGAGGCTAATTGAACAATTTATGCAAATTGAAGGGGCTATCGAGACACTTTAAATGTTCAAGGGACCAATCAAGCTTTTTTAACAAGTTCAAGGGGCAAATGATGTATTAAGCCTAAAAAACAAAGGGTAAAAATTTAGAATTGTCATTACCATCCTTATTCATGAGATCAGAACATGCAGACAATGACCGGTTGGTCTGATCGGGTTTTCAAAACCATGAATAATATGATGTTTAAAATCTAAAATAGACTCAAATTTGTTTTTTAAAACTTTTAAACACAATCTTTTTTATCAAACACATTTATCTCTTATCGAGATCTAAAAGAGGATGAAAATATTTTTTGCTGATTTTTTTTAAGGAAATTCTTGCTTAAGTTAGCGTAGATTTTATCCTTTTTTTTATCGACCTTTAAGTACAAGAAGTCAAATTGTACTCCTAAATAATACACACATGAGCCTAAATAATTTAGTTGTGTATTTTATCTTTTATCTTTTTATGTATTTGAGGCTAAATGGAGATTTTCTCCTCATTTTTGAAGGTCAAAATACAGATTTTCAATGATTGGAAAATATCCAATATGGTATCCATAAATTAATTCCTAATCTGATTTTTTTTTTAACTTTATTCAATATGTGATATTCTTTGATATTTTCTATAAATATATTCAATTTTTCATCTCTATATATAATTCTCTGTGTATTCCTAGGTTTTTCTTATCAAACAACCTAATTATATAACATGTAATATGGGTTTAAAGTATATGATATCATTGGTTCTATTTTTGTGTTTTGTATCAATATTTGGAGATAGAACTTTAAGTAAAGAAGAAGATTTAGAATTAAAACAAGAGCTTCAACGTCTTGCTAAGCCGCTGTAGAAACCATTCAGCTGATTATATTTCTTAATTACCTTAGATAATCTTAATTTATATATCAAATCGGGTTCTGATATATTTAAAATATATATATTGTTGTATTCTATAACAATTTTTTGAATATTCAATATAAATATATTATATTATGGCGACATTTATTTCTGGAGTTTCAAGAAAAGGAAAGAGAATAAAATCTATTATTGCATCTTACCTATTGGTTCGTTTGTAATATATAGACAACCTACGGAGATACATATGATTGTGTGGATTTTTACCGACAACCTGCTTTTGATGATCGATTAATGAAGAATCATTATTTCCATCCTCAGGTTTTATTCCTCTCTCAATGCATTAACTACTGGATCATAACCAACTTAATACTAATAATGTTACAATTGAATTATGCAGATGAAACCTACTTCATATCATGGAGGAAGAAAATCTAAAAAATTTACATCTTATTTTAGACCTGAAAAAATATGGACGAATGGTAAAGGTTGTCCAGTTGGTACTGTTCCAATTAAAAAAATCACAAAACATGATTTGTTCAGAGCAAAAATGGCTTCTGAAATATATGCATCAAATTTGAATCCACAAACTACTGAAAGACATGGAGTTCATGTAAGTTAAGTTAATCACGGTTCTACTATATTACATTATACCAAAAAAAAAAAAGTTAAGTAAAATATTTGTTTTTAGTCCATATAATATAGTTATTTTGAGTAATTAACTTTTTTAAGAGAATTAATTATTTATTTAATGGCTTAGTTTGCCGTGCTTCATACACCACGACTTGGAGCTAAAGTGAAATATTATGGAGCTGGAATGCATAACAAAGAATGTAACCCAAAGTTAAATCATGATTCCCAATATAGTTCGAGTCAACTTAAACTCCAAAACGGGCGTGAAAGTATTATTTTTGGATGGACGGTAAGTTAAGTAACTTGAAATTTATTTTTAGCTTTCAATTTATTAACATTAATTCAATAAATGTTTAATTTTTGCACATCAGGTACATCCAAGAGTATTTGGAGATTCTAAAACTCACTTCTTTATATACACCTATGTAAGTCATTACTTGATCTAATTATATTAAAGTTTTTCATTAATGTTTTAACCGAAAAAAAAAAAGCATATGTAATCTTACACTAGCTAATTAATTACTAACACTAATTTTGTATATTTTTGAATAGGTTAATAACAAGCATTGTTTCAATGATCATTGCGGGTTGTTTATCAAAACTAGACCCGATATATCTCTTGATTGGGCTTATGATCCGGTTAGTCCTACATGTGGACCTCTAGTACGCTCCCAAGAACTCTTAGTTCAGAAAGTAAGTTATATGTTATGTCTAATTGAATTTTTTTACAAAGAAAAAAAATGAGAGTTAATTGAATGTTACTGAAGTATAAAGTTTTATATGGATTTATTGGCATATGAATAATAACATGGTGTACTTGGCATGTTCTTAATTAAAGAGGAAACCACATCAAAAATCATATCATATTTTAATTTATTTACAATTTTGAAAATCATTTTTATGTATTTTATCATTATATGATTTTAAATCTTAAATCATCATAATATCATAACTTCATTTTTGTTTTTGTCAGATTTTCAGTTAATCAATTGTAGGAAAAAAAAAGCAGTTTTAGAAAAACCACCACATTTAAATAAATTTGTTTAAGAGTTTGAGACACTTATAAATAATTTGTCCATCCTGACTACTGTGTAATTTACCCTACTGTTAATTTATATAATTAAAATTATTCTTTTTAAATCATTATAGGATGAAGCAAGTGGAAACTGGGTTCTGAAATTAACACATGGTGAAATACTTGGAATGTGGCCTTCAAGATTTTTTACCGGACTGGCAAGTTTTGCTACATACGTAGAATGGGGAGGAGAAGTGTATAGTCCTTCACATATTCCAAGTCCTGAAATGGGTACTGGAATTTCTCCCGCTCAAGATGTTTCAGGCACTGAAGTCTCCTGATTGTAATTAGTCAATGAACAACCACAAATATTCTTTCACTCTAAGAATATTAGACCTAGGAGACTATGACATTATGTTAGGAGCAGATTGAATGCGTAGGAATACTTATGTGACCTTTAACTTTGAGAAGAACATGGTAATCATTCACTAGGACGAGAAGCAAGCGGACCTTTAGGGCATTACAGGTAACCCTGAATCTCATAACTCTTAAGTCTCTTATTACACTAGCTGCTAATGGCTGGAGAGGTGTAACCTCCTCCCTGTTTATTATGTCTCTGTGAGACTTTGAGGAGACAATTAACCCCATATCCCCTGCACCTAAAGTATCAGCCCTGTTCCAACCTCTATTGAGAAAATACCACCACATATTCAACACCCCTACTACATTATCACCAGTAAGGTCCCATGACCATGATGTTGAAACACAAATTTCCACACAAATTTTGATTTGACAAATATACTTAAATTAGAATTAATATCCCTTGATAAAATTCTCAACACATTAAATTTAAAGCTTTGATTTTTGTATAGTAATATGTTTATTGAGTGTTTGGATGAATTAAATGATAAGTGTAAAAGAAAGAAAAATAAAACCCAAAGCCCATGAGATAACTCAAGTCCCAAAGAAATCAAGAAGAAAGTCAATTAGATCAAAGGCTTTTGGATCAACTCAGCCCAGCAAAAGGAAGGATCTAGAAGGGAGCCATTGCCTTCTCCACGAAGCTGTTGACTTCGAAGACCAAAGGAGGAAGCAGACAAAGCGCAAGTTGACTTCTTTGCTTGCAGAGAAAGCTTCACCAATTGAGGAAAGATTCAGAAGCAACAGACAATCTATCACTATGTTGTCTTGGAATCTTTGCCAAAAATGGTGAGACCATCTGAAGCACTCTGAGTAAAGCAACTAAAGCGCTGCTGAACAAGAGACACAACGACAGGGAAGACTTCGTTAGGATTGGCCATGGCACTGGCTGCTAAGGATGAAAGGGACAGCAAAGTCGTTTCCCTCCAACGGTTATTTCAAAATTCGAAATGACTGATGCCTTGAAGTTCCAGCTGAAAGCAAAGCAAAACAATTTTACACAAACTCTTATTATTCTGTGTAAGAAATAGATTAGATTATTCAAGTGTTCTTTGTTTAGAACAAAACATTATCAATCACTAAATTTAGTTATGAGACTCTGTGTTGCTCGATATTCAACAACCAGAGTTGAATAGTGCTGATTGTAGGTATATAGAGGACGGTACTCTGTAACTGCTCACTGACTATTGTAAAGGGTTTGTGCTCTACCTGAAAAGAGCTCAATAGTGGATTAAAGCTCAGAAAAGGAATCTCAGGGGCTGGATGTAGGCAAGAGGTTGAACCAGGATAAACTGCTGAGTAGTATTTTCTATCCCTTATCTCCATCTGCTTGCTCTTATATTTGTTAAGAAAATGTTTAACTTTAGCTTCTGAGTTGTTTGATTTAGTGTTGTGTTCAGGAATAGACTTCTAAGTGATATATTTTGAATCAACACCAGAAACAACTTTAGTTGCTAACCAACTAAAGTTGCCTCTGACCGCACTCAGTATCGTTGTGTTATTAATCTGTGTGAGAAAGTATATTTCACAAGTAAAAACAAGCCAGTCTTAATAATTAAAATTTTAAATAGTTCCTTTAACCCCCCCTTAGGAACTTATTCTCATAACACAAGATACCAATAAGTGGTATCAGAGCCTAAGAGCTCAACTTGCAAGATAACACTATTTGAGCTGGTCCATATATTATGGCTATCAATAGCACTTGTTTCCTCCCACGAAATGAAACAACTCAGATCTTGCCTGAGGGCTTGTCCATTACTAGGCCACCTCTATTCTTCGGGTCTAACTATACCTTCTGGAAGAACAGAATGAAAAATTTCTTTCAGGCAATGAACATGAGTGCTTGGATAGCAATAGTCCAAGGCCCATTCATTTCCTATAAAACGGTTGATAATGTAAAAGTTATTAAGGATGAGGCTAAGTGGACTGAGGATGACCTAAAGAAATTATAAAATAATGTCACGGCTATCAATATGCTTCACAGTGCATTCGATGCTGCAAAATATAATAAGATTCCAGGATGTGAGTCAACATAGGAAATCAGGAAGAAGCTGGAAGTCACCTATGAAGGTACCAACAAGGTGAAGTAGTGCAAGGTGAACAAGCACATGCGACTTTACGAGCTGTTTGAAATGAATGATGGCGAAGGCATCTCAGAGATGAATGCCAGATTCACTAACATCATAAATGAGCTCAAAAGACTTGGAAAGAGCTTTTCAGAAGAGGAACAAGTCAAGAAGATACTTAGGAGCCTTCCAAAGAGTTGGCAAGCTACGAAGACTGTTGTTGAGGAAGCTCAGGATCTGACAACGTATAAATATGATGAGCTTATCGGATCTCTTCTAACTCATGAGATCTCCATGAAAAGCTTTGAGGTCAAGGAGAAGTTAGAGGACAAGAAGCAGAAGTCTCTGGTCATGAAGGCAGACTCCATTGACAACAGTTCCTCAAATGATGAGGAGATGGATATGTTTACTCGGAAGATGAAGAAGATGTTCCGCAAGAATGAAAAATATGGAAAGAAGCCCTACCGAAAGTATGACAAATCCAAAGCTAAGTACAGTGATAACAAGGTCAGAAAGGAGACCTCAAAGCCTATCACTTACTTTGAATGTCATCAACCTGGTCACATTAAGTCAAGATACCCCACTTTGAAGAAAGAGAAAAGGAATGGGAAGAAAGCAATGGTGGAAAAGTGGAGCGACAATAATGAGTCATCTTCCCCAGAAGTCTGTGCTGCTGAGACAACACATATCTATTTCATGCCTGATGAGATTGAAGAGTCGTGTGCCTTTGAAGTGCCTGAACCTTCGTATGCTTCTGAGAATGATGAGCAAGCTACTGAGGTAATATCTCTCCCAATCCTTAGAAACGAAATGATCAATGCTCTGAGTGATCTTTACTCTCTTGTTAAGAAATGTAATAAGAGCACTCAATAGAAGATGTGATGAGATTGAGGAAGTCAAACTCAGTGACCTCCAACATCTACTTCAAGACAATACCAGACAAGATGAAAATCTTAAAATTATGCATAAGTTTATCTCTGAAGTCCAAGAGGATTCTAAGAAACTCAGAAAGGACATCATATCAATTCAAAACCACCTCAAGGTTCCGAATAAAAAGAGCCATTACCATCAAAATGCTCAGAACCAAAATTCTAGTTAGAGCATATGGTACCCACAAAAAAATGCCCAATGTGATTTTTGTGGGAAGAGAGGTCACAAAACTAATGTGTGCCGACACAGAATAAAATATAATGTTTTGCCTGCTGAGTCTAATAAGAAAGGACCCAAAAAGATTTGGGTACCTAAAAACAACTAGTTCCATTGTAGGTTGGCCTGAGATGTGATGAGAAATCAAAACTATGGTATATAGACAACGCATGCTCTAGGCATATGACGGGTGATGAAACTCAGTTCATCACACTTGTGCACAAACGAGGAGGAAATGTAAGTTTTAGAGACAACAAGAAAGGTAAAATAGTGGGTCTGGAACTATTGGAGGAAACCCAACTATTGAAAATGTCTCCCTAGTCAGAGGGCTAAAAATATAACTTTCTGAGCGTAGCTTAGATGTGTGACAACGGAACGAAGGTCATATTCGATGCCTCTAGATGTCAAATCTTTGAGAGTAAGACTAACAATTTAATCCTTACTGCTCCACGAATTGATAATGTCTTTATGCTGAACTTAGAAAAGAAATTTTCAAAAGAAATATGCTTGGTCTCGATGGAAGAAAATTCCTGGCTATGGCACATGAGACTTGGTCATGTAAGCATGGACCTCTTGGCCAAATTAGCAAGAAAGAAACTAGTTGAAGGATTGTCAAAACTAAAGTTTGAGAAGGATCAGTTGTGCAATGCTTTTTAGTATGGGAAACAAACAAGAAAAACTTTTCAAAGTAAAAATATTGTCACAACCAAGCGTCCTTTAGAATTGCTACATTTGGATCTCTTCGGGTCAGTATAGCCTTTGAGCTTGGGTGGTAGAATATTTTCCCTGGTCATTGTAGATCATTTCTCTTGCTACACATGGATCATCTTGCTCACTAGCAAAGATGAAACATTTGAGATGTTTTGAACCCTTTGTAGGAAAATTGAAAATGACAAGGACTTAAAAATCGCTCATATCAGAAGTGATAATGGTGGAGAATTCAAGAATCAAATATATGATGAATTTTTTGAAACCAATGGCATTGACCATAATTTTTCTGCTCCTAGAACTCCTCAATAAAATGGGGTTGTTGAAAGGAAGAATAGAACTCTAGTAGAAATGGCCAGAACATTGCTGAGTGAAAATAGGCTTCCGAGGTACTTCTGAGGAGAAGCTGTAAACACAGCTTGCTACATTCTTAATAGCGCTCTAGTCAGACCCATAATGAGAAAGACCCCATATGAACTTTGGAAAGGAAGAAAACCTAACATAGGTTACTTTTGAGCCTTTGGCTGCAAATGTTTTATTTTAAACACTAAGGACAATCTTGTTAAATTTGATTCCAATGCTGATGAAGCCATTTTTCTAGGCTATTCAACTAACAGCAAAGCATATAGAATTTTCAACAAAAGAACTCAGATCTTAGAAGAGTCCGTACATATTGAGTTTGATGAGCTAAGCATAGAAGGAAAATCAAATCTCAGAAGATGATCCTAGCCCAACACCTGCTGAGCTAAGCACCACTCTGAGTCATTCCCACTCGGACTCACCAAAGGTAAAAATGAAACTGAAATCACCTTTGCTGACCATTCCACTACTGCATGTATTGTTGTAACACCCAACATTGAAGACATTACTCTTCCAAGAGAAGTCAGAATCCCTAGAGGACACTCTGAGAGCAACATTCTTGATGATGCTGAAAACCACCTAATGCTAGAAATCAACTGAGAAGGTTCCTCATCAATGTTGCGTTCGTCTCAGTTCTGGAATCCAAAAACTTTCTAGAAGTTGAAAATGATGAGTTCTGGATGAATGATATGCAAGAGGAACTTGACCAGTTCAGAAAGAATGAAGTTTGGGACTTAGTACCACATCCAAAGACTCAGAAGACAATTGGAACCAGATGGGTTTTCCGAAACAAGCTGGATGAACAAGGAGACATCATCAGAAACAAAGTCAGACTTGTTGCACAAGAGTATAGTCAGTAAGAAGGTATTGACTATGGTGAAACCTTTGCTCCAGTGGCAAGGTTAGAAGCCATTCGAATATTATATGCATATGCCAGTTTTATGAACTTTCAATTATTTCAAATGGATGTTAAAAGTGCTTTTCTGAATGGAGTTATAAATGAGGAGGTTTATGTAAATCAGCCTCTGAGGTTTGAGGATCCAAAATTCCCAAACCACGTTTATAAACTCAAAAAGGCTCTGTAGGTTTGAAACAAGCACCAAGCGCTTGGTATGAACGCTTAACAAGCTTCCTTTTGATGAGAAATTATGTCAGAGGCAAATCTGATACAACATTATTCATTAAGAAAAAGGGTAAGGACACCCTGCTGACACAAATATATGTTGATGATATTATATTTGGTGCTACTAACGAGTCACTTTGCAAAGAATTGAGTAAACAGATACAAAATGAGTTTGAGATGTCCATCATGGAGAATTCAACTTCTTTCTTGGACTCCAAATCAAGCAATGAAAGAATGGAATTTTCATTAGCCAAATGAAGTATGTTAAGAAAATATTGAAGAAATATGACATGGAGAATTGTAAGTCAATCTCAACACCAATGGGTACTGACACTGTCTTCTCAGCAGATGAACATGGTAAGTTAGTAGATAGCAAGTTGTACAGAGGTATGATTGGCTCTCGGGATCGGCTCGACACATTCATGAGCCAATGCCATGATTTCATTCAAAGTGAACTTGCACCAACACAAAATCATAAATGCCATGGATGGGAATCTATATAAATACGAGAGATAAATGAACAAAGCAGACCACAATCAAGCATCTGATCTTAACAAGAAACAAAGTTAACACTGGATTCTTTAAAAAGATTTCATCAGCAGGCATATAAGTAATAATTTTATCAATTGACAAATAAAAAGGGAATAATTACCCCAAAAAAAAGCTGGATTTAGTTTATAAATATGACAATTTCATGTTATAAAAAGAATAGAAGCTTAAGAATTACAAACAAAATCAACAAATAAGGAAGTTAAACTTAAAAAGCAAGGACCTTTCTAATAAATCAGGATTACAACTAAACTTAAAAAGGCAAAGCAAAGTTAGAGAAATTGAAAAGGAGAGATGAAAAAATAAGTTTGAGATAACAGAGCATTGGATAAAAGTTTCTTTGGGGAAGCGAAGAAGAAAGAGGGTAAAAAGGCAAATGAAAATGAGAACATAACTGATATATTTTAATCTCTCACCAATTGTTCATCCTATAGAAAACAAATCACTCAAGGGGAAAAAATATAAAGAGATGGAGAAAATGATGTAATTGATTTTTATTTTTTTATTTTGGGGTTTATTTGTGATAATTAGATAATAAGGGGTTAATTTATAAAATAAATAAATATAAGGATCAAATTAATTTTTTTTCCTTTGACTTTTAACACCGTTAGTTAATTTGATATGTGTTTGCTAACGGAATAAATCTCAAGGTATTATTTTGCAAACTTTTAAACCACATATGTGTTGTTCGAAAACAGGTGTAACCACAATGTTTATTTTTGTACTTTTTCCTAAATTTTAACCATAAAAAAATATATCTTAGACTCCTAATTTATAAATCTGAATCATTAAAATATATCAAAAAAGATATATAGTTGTAAATAATGTTTGTTTTTTAATTAAGTTGTAAATAATTTTAAAAAACTATAAATTTCCCTTTTTTTATATTAAGGAGTCCAAAACAAATGCATCTCACTTGATAATTGGGTTAAATGCATCATTGGTCACTGAACTAACATGGTTGTCTCAAAATGGTCACTCAACTTCAATTTGTCTTAATAAAATCACTCCACTTTGAGTTTTGTCTCAATTAGGTCACTCCGACGATTTTAGTGGTAAAAAAACATCGGAATGATAACATGGGTAACACGTCAATACGAGTTAACTCAAATCTCTGACCGAAATGAAATGTGACAGCCACATGTCGGGTATTTTCATGAAAAAAACTAAATATAGTTTTTTTTTTCATAAAAATAATCGACACGTGATAGTCAAGTGGAGCATATGTAGATGTCATGTGTCATTTCGATTAGAAATATGAGTTGTCTTAAATTGACGTATCACTTATGTCATCATTTCGATGTTTTTTAATCACGAAAATCATCATAGTGACCTAATTGCGATAAAACTCAAAGTTGAGTGATTTTAATGAGATAAATTAAAGTTGAGTGACTATTTTGAGATAACCATGTAAGTTCAGTGACCAATGGTGCATTTAACCCCTTGATAATTACATATCTTAATTTAACATCTCCCTGTTACTTACCGGATATATAAAATTTAGATTAGTATATGGTATACAAGTGGTTTCTATATATGTACACATTCTTTATAATTAATTTATTACTTCATATTATGCACAGTCTGTTAATTTTCTTTATATGTAAAGAAAAATCCCAAAATATTCATTACTATTTCGTATAATATAAGTGATTTCCTAAAACAATAATTTGGTACTAATCAATAAATTATAATTAATCCTTTAGTCTATATTAATATTATGTACACACTTTGATTCTTTATTACTGGATATGTTTGAGTCAATTAAGTCAATTAAACATTTTGAATACGTTTGGTTATTGTATTGAATCCCTAAACTATAGCTTAAAAGCCAAATTAGATTTTAAATTTTAAAATAGTCAATTATATCCTCAATCTATATATTAAAAGTTAATTAGATTTCTAACTTTTTTAAATCACTCAATGTATGTTAAAACGATTAACTAAATCCTTCTCAGAGTGGGTCTAAGTCCAAGAGTGCGACTGTCTAAGACCATGAGTGTGACCGCATAAGACTCAGCCCTAAAATAATCCCAAAAAATATTTTACTCTATATACAAATATATATATGAAGGAAATTTTTTTATTAAAAATATAATTATAGTACCCATTCCAACCTAAAAGGGGTCAAATAATACATAGCTCATGTTTCAAATTTGTATTTTAAATTTTTAAGTGTAATTTTTTTTATTACTGTCATTATCTGTTGAAGAGATTGTTTTTTTTTCCTAAACTTCTCATTTCTTTAATTCTCTATTATTATTTTAATTTATTATATATATATATATTATCATTTATTTTATATAATATATATGGTACATGTATATATTTTATTTTCATTAATAGAATATTAGATTTAAATAACTTTGTTATTTCATGCACATCATATTTACTATTTTGGTGAATTTTATTTGTTTTGATCCTCATTTATAAATTGTCCCATTATTTCACTTTCATTTCGTAGATATCTAGATTATGAATTAATACCCTAATTCCCTAGGATTTCTTTAGGAGTGTCCGGGCGTGTGAATCATTACTTATTGTCTCTTCCCATATTAATACAACGCTAAAGGAGGACTATTGGATCACATGCCATATGAGAGAGTTACAAAGTTGGATTAAACCCTAATTTAGGGTTCTTTAAAAAAATAGTTATTTAATTGGTATCAGTTAGAAAAAAATTCCATCCAAGGGGCTATTTTCTACTATGGTTAGAAATAATATACCATTACGGTGCATTGCACACCGTAATGGTATGAAAAGGAAAAGAGGCTCTGCAAAAGCAGAGTCCCTTATTTAATTTGGACAGTGGCTTTGAAGCCACTGCCCCACTCTCCTCCCTTAAAAAAGGGAGGAGAGAATTATTATTTTTTTAAAAAAAAAACAATAAAAAAAACATATATTTATAATTTTTAAATATTAATATTAGATAAAAATTCTAGTAATAATAATATTTATTGGGATAAGGGTTAAATTGAATTCCAGGGACGAAGATAGGGGTCTGTGCTCTTCCAATTGTTTGGACTATTATAACTACGAGTAGTTTCAGCCTTCATGTTTCCACAAAATTTGAAGTTGTGGTCGTTCTGATCACCTGTTTCCAAGAAATTGGCTCTAAATCCAAAATTTCAAAAAAAAATTCGGTGAAATACATATTTGATTTAACGTATAAAATAGTCTAAATTTAACCTAACGTTTAAAAGTAAAATCAATTTTAAGCTTGTATTACCGAAATTTTGAAAAAACTGGTTTAACTGTCACATTAGACTTTCCAAATATCAATTAACTTAAGATATTTAATGTATTAATATATTAAATATCTTAAGCGTAATTGATATTTGAAAAGTCTAATGTGACGGTTAAATAACAGTTAAACCAATGTTTTTTCAAATTTCGGTAACACAAGTTTAAAATTGGGAGAAAATCTGCTGTCCTCATTTCGGTGTCTCCTTCCATGTCCCTCTCACAAAAAGTGGTCCCTTTTAATTAAAATAATATATTTTATGAGCCAAGAGGACCCACATGATTAAAAGGAGCCACTTTTTATGAGAGGGACATGGAAGGGGACACCGAAATGGGGACAACAGATTTTCTCCCGTTAAAATTGATCTTGCTTGTAAATGTTAGGTTAAATTTAGAGTATTTTATACGTTAAACAAAATCTATAATTCACTGAAAATATCAGGATCAAACAGTGGTGAATAAATGATTGTTCGCTTGGGGGGGAGGGGGGCGATTTTACACGTGGTGTGTAAAGCAAATTTTTTTAGGCAGTTTCAAAAAACTAAACTTGTTACATATAAATTAATCACAATATTTTTTTTAAATTGACTAAAATATTTTACTATGTTATTAATACACTAAATATTTAAGTAGTTTCATACATTTTTTTAACTATATTAATAACACGGTAAAATATTTTAGACAGTTTAAAGAAACTAAATCTGCTACATATAAATAAATCACAAATTTTTTTAAATTGTTTATGTTATTAATGAACTAAATTTTTTTTAGTAATGTACTAAATATTTAACTTTAATGTTTTAAGCGAAATGCAGATTTAGCCGTAAGGTTTTAAGCGAAGTGCAGATTTAGTCTTAACGTATGAAATTGTGCAAATTTAACACTAATGTTTCCACGTAAGATCACTTTTAACCATACACTATCGAAAATTTGAAAAGACTTGTTTGATTGTTATTTAGTCACATCAAACCTTCTAAACCAGTTTATCGATAAATTAAATCAGTTTCATATATATATATATATATATATATATATATATATATATATATATATATATATATATATATTGTTATTGTATTGAAACGTTAGTGTTAAATTTGTACAATTTCATACGTTAGGTTAAATCTGCACTTCGATAGTATACAGTTAAAATTGATCTTGCTTGAAGATTATACAAATTAAATCGATATTAATATAATTTAGGGTTAAGATGCAAAAATACCCCTAATGTTTTGGGCCAAGAGCAATTTTACCCCTAATGTATAAAATGGGGCAATTTTACCCCTAACGTTGGAAATCAATAGTAATTTTACCCCCTAACATTGATAAATTGGATCAATTTCAGGCATTATTATAAAACATAGATATTTTTGTTCCTTATTCTGCATCAAATGCATATCAATTCGTTTAAAAAAAAGGATTTCATGTTTTTTATAATTTAATAATAGAATTGGAGATTAATATTTATAAATTCGGTGAATTTATAAATTTTATTTTATCTAATTCGTACAAAAAATGGTATATTTTTTTATGTTTTTTTTCACATCCAACATATGTTTGTGATTTGTTACCGCACGTGTAAAGTGTATATGACAATATTCATGACTGAGAAGACAGTTTGATGAATTATTTCTCAAATTGACTCAATTTATCAACGTTAAGGGTAAAATTGCTCTTGGCTTCCAACGTTAGGGGTAAAATTGCACCATTTTAGACGTTAAGGGTAAAATTGCTCTTGTCCCAAAACGTTAAGGACATTTTTGCACCTTAACCTTATAATTTATATATAATTTTATTTTATAAAATAATAATTTAATTTTGTTTTAATTATTTGTTTTATAAACTTTATTTTAATTTTTTATTAAATAATAAAAAAAAATTATATATATTTGTGTGGGCAGTGGCGTGAAGCCACTGCCCACTAACTGATAGGAATCCCTTGGGATTCCTGTCTAATGCTCATTACGACACCTTCTGCATCGTATTCAGCAATTAATTAAAAAAATAATATATCTGTTACCATTACGGTGTACTTTTCGCCGTAACGGTACAATCTTAACCGTGGTAAAAAAAACAGCCCCTTATCGGGATTAATTTTTTAACTGTAACCAACCATGAAATTATTTATTATTTTTGTCCTAAACAAAGGTTTAACCCTACGAAGTTAGTACGAAAAAGGAAGGAGAGTCCTTGAATCATGCAAGGATGCCAGATATATAGCGGCACACATGGCCTCATGTTGTAATAGTTTGCATGCCTCATGACTAATAAGAGGACGATACTTGTCAGGATCAGGGGCGGAGACAGCCCGGAGCTTGGGGGGGGCGGAAGCACCCCCAGTTCCGACGGAACCCTTAGGTAGGGTACTGTTCCGCCCTTGAGCCGCCCCCCAAAATTAAAAGCAAGCCGTCGCCCCTGTTATTTCCATCTTCTTCGCGAAGAACAAGATGGAAACCTGCTGAATTGTGCCCTGCCCAGTTAATGGGCTGCGCGCAATTTTTTTTTAAATTGGGCCCAGTCAAAACGGCGCCGTTTTGTCTGGGTCCCATTTAAAAAAACAAATTCTGTAAAAACAAAAGGTGTGGTTTGGGAATTTAATTCATTAATTCACTACTTGGTTTGGGCGGGCCTTTGATTTGTTTTCTTGGGCTTAAATTATTAAAATTGGACATAAAACCTTTTTCTTCACTTATTCTTTCCCAAATTCTTTTCCAAATTCCAATCCAAACCTAAAGTCTCATGCCTTGCCAATCGATCAATTCCTCCTTAATTTTTTAATTGTAAATTTTTATTAAGTTGTGATTATTTGTATTGATTTTGATCTAATTTCTATTTTTTTTATGAACGAATTAGCCTTATTGTTTGGTAGTTTAATTTAATTTAGAGTTAATTGAAAATATTGATGGATGAATTTTGAGTTTTAATTGATGATTTGAATTTTGAATTGAATTTATAAATTGGGGGTTTTGTTGTATGGTATTTGCTTGTAGCATTTTGGTTATAAATTTAGGGGTTTTGCTTGTAACATTTTAGTTATAAATTTAGGGGTTTTATTTTGTGATATTAATTTAAGGCTATTAGTTATAGCCTTAATTTAGGGGTTTTGTGAAATTAATTTAGGGGTTTTGTTTTTATATTCATTTTGGTCCTAGACTTGTAATTTAGGCTAATTAACACATATTCTTTTTTTTTTAATTATAGAACTACAAAAGGATGGACAAATTTGTTATCAAAATAAAGAGAAATCCAACTCCCGAGTCATCCTCCTCAGTAAATAATGTAAAATCTATTGAGCAAGAAGGTAATAAAAGAGCTCGTGTTGATGTCGAAATTTCAGATGAACTTATTGGTGATCCGGGAAAACGTGTTCCAATTGATTTATACCCTGTTAATTTGAGAGATTCAATGAGGAGACAATATTTGGCTAAAGGCGCTTCTCAACCTAGTGGACATGATTTCCCATTGTCTGAGTTTGGTACTAGTAAAGGTAATAAAAGAAAGTTTCAAGTCATCTGGTTTGAGAAGTATCCATGGTTAGAATACAATATATCTAAAGATGCTGCATTTTGTTTACACTGTTATTTGTTTGCTAGTGGTAATAAATTTGGGGATAATGTTTTTACACAAATTGGTTTTAAAAATTGGAAAAAAGCTTTAGAAAGTTTTAGACTCCATGAAGGAGGTACTTCTAGTTCACATCATTAGCTCATCTATTTTGAAAAATAGTTATATACTTATCGGTATCTGTAAACATTATTTTTGATTATTTTGCAATAGAATTAAATTTTTATATAGTTTTATTTTTTATTTTTATATGTACATGGTGAATTTTTTTTTTTTACAATGTTGGGCTAAAATTTGCCCCCCTAATTTCTAATCCTGGCTCCGCCACTGGTCAGGATAGACCAATTGATGTCATAGTAATCTGAAGCCTTCGGGATCAATAAGAGGATATTGTTAGGATGCTTGTCATGTGGAAGGATGCACCACTTGACGTCCTAGCAATCCGAAAGCCTCGCCGATCAGATGACGACAAAATTTGTTTATTAGTAAATTATAATTAGTTCTTTAGTCTATATATATACACGTTGATTCATTATTCACTTGATAAACAAATTAGAGAAAAAACACAAAATGAAATTGTGTAATTATTCCTAAATAAAAACGAACTAATTAAACAAAATTAAACAAAATGTGTAATTCTCAGATTATTCATGATCTGTAAATTCATCATCAACATGGTCGTTATTGTCTTTTTTTATTTTAGACAATAAATCATATAATGAACCGTTGTTTTGTTACAGTTTATTAACCCCACTATCTTCAATTCACTTGTTATTTTTTATCTAATTCACCATAATAAGATTAAGCAAGGAATATTTTTGTATTATATTTATGATTTGAATACACCATTTCATGATACCAACGAACTCTCATACTGCTGCCCATAAAATCAAAATACCAACAAACTCTCTCTATCTCTATATTGTTGCTGCTCATAAAATAAATTCTCAGATTATTCAGAATCTGTAAATTCTGCATCATCCTCATCTTTATCACTATCACTGTATACATCAAAGGAAGGGTCATTGAAAAACTCAAGCTTCAAACACTTTTCCAAAACATCACCTTTGAGTTTCACATTCCAACCCCCTTCAATATTGAGATGTGAAAGACTAGTACACTTAGTAAGTATGGCTTCAAGACCCAATTCTCCAAAATACCCAAAACACATCTCAAGTTTCTTTAGACCAGACATTGTATTTGCTATTCTCGTAGCCTCACTATCATCAATTTCCTTAAACATGGCAAATCTCAAGTTTCTTTTCAGATCAATTAGGCCTTTGTAGTTGCTTCCAAATCCTCCAATTCCTTTGCTTGTGATATTCAAACAATAACTAATATCTAAAACACTCAAATTCACTAATGAACCAGCATGTCTTTCCACCATTTTATCTATCACTTCACTCATTGGAATTTTCAGCACCTTCAAGTTTTCCCCCCTATAGATACAGAAAGCATATAGATTCATGTAAGTAAATCAAATGTATATTTTTCAAGAGAAAGAGAAGGAATCAATAAAGTCAAAATGTAATTTTTCCATATTAGGAAAAATTGTTAATTCAAATATGAAACTTAAGGAAAGTCTGAAATTTTGCAAAACTACTCTAAATATTTGTTTCAACCTTCAACCAAATGAACAATCCATTGGCTATCTTTGAAATTCAAATAGATTTTTCTGAACAGTCGTAATCTCAAATGGTTTTCTGACCATTTTTAAACATTCAAACGGCATACAAAAAAGGAAAAACATTTTTAATCAATTACCAGTTGGCAGCGTAAAAAAACCCAGGATTTCCAAGCTTGTAAGTAGAGAGCAACTGAAATGAACCTCTATTGCACATCATAAGCTTATGCGCCACCCTATCAACATCGTCAATAGAACGGTCTCTTTTGTGGCACCAGTCCTGGATGTTGATTTCATACCAGCAATAAGGTCCTGAAACACATGCTAGCCAATTTTTACACACCAATGAAACCAGTCCTACCCTTTCTTCTATCGAGATTCGGACGAGTATGAGAGCTAGTATTTCTGGATTCAGATCCTCCCACCGGGAAGATGAAGACGAAGACCTTTTGAGCATTTCAATGTTATTTTCTTTCTTCTGCACACTCATATTTGCCATGACAACTGAAAATTCAGAAGCAACTTTTGTACTACAATCCTATTTCTCTCCTCCTTTTTATACACGTACTACAATCCTAACAAGGATATTTTTGTAGTTATTAAAGGGTAAATTTGAATTTTAATTTTACAGTTTCCCGTGAAATAAAGTTTGAATGTTATCAAATAGAAAAG
Source organism: Euphorbia lathyris (assembly GCF_963576675.1). Classification (NCBI taxonomy): domain Eukaryota; kingdom Viridiplantae; phylum Streptophyta; class Magnoliopsida; order Malpighiales; family Euphorbiaceae; genus Euphorbia; species Euphorbia lathyris. The sequence continues at coordinate 2,988,409 of NC_088915.1, read as the reverse complement.
GACATTTTTTAGTTGTTAAACTTTTTTTAGTTATTCTATTTAGTCACTCTACTTCTTTTTTTTAAATCATGTCCTTAATTTTTTTTTAGGTTGAAAGACTAATTAGGCTTCTATTATAAGTTTAAAATCAATTACATCCTCAACTTGTTCTTTAAAAGTCATTACCATGTAAAGTCGTAAATTACATCCAAACTTATGCTGACACCTTTATTTATTTTGATCGCTTCTATAACTAGAAAAACAATTTGGTTCTATTTTTCTTATTTTTTCATTGCAGTTATGATCTGTATTTTATATTTTAGTTTTGACTATCGACCTAATTGTTTTATATTTTTGTTCGTTTATCATATGTATTTTGCATTTTAGTTTTAGTTACCGGTTGAGTTATTTTATATTTTCGATTCGTTTCTTATTTTGTAATATTCTCAGGTGTTTGTTCAGTTCTATTAATCAAATAAACCTAACCCATTATATATACACATTTTTAAAAATATTTTGGTATAACATTGATTTTGGTTTCGATTTAACCGAATATGCTTTTATTAAAACTGAACTGATAAAAGAAATCTAAAACATTATAAAATATTGATCTACTTCAACTGAAATTGAAATTGTACAATAGTTGAACTAAAATTTATTTCAATTATGATCAGGTTTTAATTAACAGTTTTAATATATGTTAGGAACCTAATTGGTGATCTAAAAAGTCAGGAACTTAATTTAATTCATTTTATAGATTAAGGATCTAATTGATGATTTTAAATGGATAAATCTAATTTGACTTTTAAGCTATAATTTAGGGATTGAATAGAATAACCAAACATATTGAATTTAAAAAATGAAAAATTTAATTGACTTCAAAACAAAATAACCAAATAATAAAGTTAAGGAAATTCAAAAATTAAAGATAGGATTGAATAGAATACTTTCGTAAGGTTTAGGGACCTCAATTTTATAATTAAATTAATGTACTTTACCGGAGCTAAATTCTCCGAAAATTATAGGCTCGACAACCTTACAAGTATTTATAAGTCCTGAATTTTTAGGCTTTGTTCGAACACACCCAAGCGGGGTTAAGGGGTTGATTAGCACAAGAAGGGGTTGACAAGATTTCACTTTTACCAGTGTAATTGTTTGGGCAGGAAAATAAGTCAAACGAAAATAAGTGGGAAGTCAATAGAAAATGGAGTAAGAAATAAGGGAAACTGTTTTACCATTTTCAAAAGGATAAAACATTTTTCCCAAAACATACTTGTTTAGAGAAAAATTCAGAAAACGTTAAAAAATGTAAAAATACAAAAATATGAAACACGAAAAAACATGAATAACGTGAAAACGTTACAAAACACGAGAACATGAAAAAAAAATACTTGAAAAGGCACAAAACATGAATAACACGAAAAAGTGAGAAAACGCGAATTATACAAAAACGTGAAAAATACAAAAAACACGAAAATGTGAAAAATACGAAAAACGTGAAAAATGCTAAAACACGGTTTTTTTTTGTGTTTTTTCACATTTTTAGTGGTTGGAAAATATTTTCCAGTAGTCAAACACCGAAAAATATTTTATTTTCATGCACAATATTTTCCCTGCATAAAATTTTCCAGAACATAATATTTTCCCCCAACAAACGGGGCCTAAGTTAGACCTAGAACACCAGAAAGGTGTATTGTCCAATTAAAATATTACAATAACAATTGTAAAATTATAATTTTGATTAAAAAGATAAACGTGTAAATTATACCCATTGCTACTAAACTAGGTTAAATACACAATTGGTCGTATTAAAATGCTCAGTTAACTTCAATTTGTGTCAATAAAATCATTCAACTTTGATTGTATCTCAATAAAGTCAATCACAACTTCAAAAGCAAAATGACATCAGAAAAATGTCGTGCAACACTAGTTAACTTTCTACGTTAACCAGAACGGACCCTATCTTTTTGTTTCATGCTAAATAAGAGTTGGGGAGCGTGTCCACTTAGGAAGCTCCTAAAATGTCTTTCTTTAGAATTAAGTATCCGAATAAGCAAAATTTCATGGGCTTCCGGAGCTGAGGCCCAAATGTTGAATTCGGGCTTAAACCGATGCTTGAGCATTCAAGGACCACTTATTTATCATTATATCACTTAATTACTTTATGGATGAATTAAATCTACACCGACGACACGACACTTTTGTGACGTGACTCAAAATATAATGGAGATGCGTTGACAACATAGAAGGTATGTGTCAAAGACGGACATATACTAGAGACACTAACGATATAACGATGTATTGACAAGAAAACAATGAGACGTGACGATGTAGTATGTCTACTGAGGTAAAAGCAAGACACTATGGATGACATATGTGGTATGTACCATAGTTAACTTATACTCGACTCATGAACGACATAACTGTTAGGGATTAAAGCCAGTTAATCAACTGTAGCGCAGCGGAATTGCGGTTTAAAATTTATTTCTAATCCCTTATAGCTTGATCTTTGTCCGTTAACCATTGATTGAATAAAACATTTTGATCCATTTAAGGATATAAACATACCCGGACTGTCTCTTCTAGAGACGGCTGAAGAATCCACAAGGTAGTAAGATCTCCGTAGTCAGGTGCACGAACATCTATTGAGCTAGAACCGGTGCTAGCCGAAGAACGAAGAAGAACTGGGGAGAAGAGGTAATTTGCCAAAAAAAACCACTTTTTGTCAAAAACCTATGCTTCTGGCGATGATTTTCTGTATGGCCGCCGAATGCATATGTTAATTGATTGTTTTAGGTTTTTAGGCTTTTATATATAATGTAGTTATTCCTAGACCTAATTGGTTTAGAGTTAATTGGTTAATTACAAAACTAATCTAATCCTAACATAATCACTTAAATAAATACCAATAGTATTTATTCTATGCAATTAGTTATAATTAGATTAAATTTAATTACCCCAATTAAATAAACAACGCTAATTAATAAATTGACGTATTAGTTTGATTAATTATTCACGAATGCAATTTTATTAATTTACAAATTAATTAATTACATCTCGTAAACTAATTAACCAATTAAATACTCAACGCCTAAATCTATTAATCAATTACATTGATACAAAGTATCAATTAATCAATTAATTAACCACCAATTAATTACCTTGACATTTTACTGTCAACCAATTAATTAATCTCATCCCTCTAGTGTACCGTTCTATAAGTTCTAACTCAGATGTTCAATGTGCACGATCTTATGGGACTGTCCTTAGCTAGCAGTGGGCTCATGGCCCACAGACAGTAAGTGGGCTCTAGCAAACCATTACTGCCCCTAACCAAGACAGAGTTTCAGCAGTCTAAAGATACAGAGACCCTGTAGTTATCTCTTAACTTCTTTTACCATTTGATATCGATATTATAAACTAGAGGCATGGCGGCTGTCATCCTCTCCGATGTTTATGATATTTCTTGATCTTAAGTAGATTGATGAAACAGATAAGTAAACTACTTATCAGGGTGTGGCCACACACTTATCAACCTCACTTATCAAGTGGCCTGTGATATCATCTCACTATTACATGAGTGGTAATTCCATCACTTCAATATCAATACCAACATGTTCACCTGTTCACCCAATCATACCCGTATTTAGCATCCTGTTACAGACCTGTCAGGCGTATGTCAAAGTGAACCGGATCCCATATTGATATTACAATGAAATCTGGTCTGAAGATAGTTAGAGACCTACTTAAGAAAACTAATGACACAACCACCATATAGTTTTCTCGGGCGGATCGATCCAGTCACATGTATACAACATGTACCCATATTCACAACTGACTTATCAAGTGTTATGGCTAGTATCAATTACTACCATACAGTCGTCGAATATACAAGTCCGTGGTCTTAATCATTCCCATGATAGAATGGACTTGGGATATGGTTTTACGATTATCAATCAATGGATTCTCTATTCATATTATAGCACAAGATATAAATGAACTAGATTAATGCCTTTATTAATGGAACACGAATAGTGTATCTATGCAAGAATAATCAAAAAGCATAATACAATATACACGAACCAATGCCTAAGAACTAGGGCACACCAACAGTCTCCCACTTGGACTAGTTCCAAGCAGGCATTGCCCTAATCCCTATAGATCTAGTATGACCATCATGTAGGCGCTGTGCAAGTGCCTTAGTAAACGGATCTGCGATATTGTTCTCGGTGTCAACTCTCTGTAATGTAATGTCACCTCTCGCCTGGATCTCCCGGATGAGGTGAAACTTTCTAAGTACATGTTTGGATCTCTTGTGTGATCGGGGCTCGAGTGCTTGTGCTATGGCACCGTTGTTATCACAGAAAACATCAACTACACCTAGGATAGTAGGAACTACACCTAAGTCAGTTATGAACTTCTTGATCCAAACTGCTTCCTTTGCAGCGTCGCATGCAGCTATGTACTCAGCTTCCGTTGTAGAATCGGCAATGGTAGGCTTCTTTGAGGATCTCCAACTAATGGCACCGCCATTCAGGAGAAAAACATAACCAGACTGTGATTGTTTCTGGTCCTCATCAGTCTCGAAACTTGCATCAGTGTAACCTGATACTGCCAGCTCCTCTTGCCCACCAAAAACTAAAAAGAGATCCTTGGTACGCTTAAGGTACTTTAGGATAGCCTTAACTGCCTTCCAGTGCTCCTCGCCGGGATCTGACTGGTACCGGCTAGTCATGCAAAGTGAAAATGCAACATCTGGCCTTGTACATAACATAGAGTACATGATAGATCCTATAGCTAACGCATATGGGACCTTTTCCATGTTCTCTCTGTCCTGCTTTGTCTGAGGACAATCTGTCTTACCAAGTTTCAACCCATGGCGCATAGGCATGAATCCTTTCTTAGCCTGGTCCATGCTGAATCTTCTAAGAACTTTGTCTATGTACGTTGCCTGACTCAAGCCTAGAAGTCTGTTGGATCTATCTCTGTAGATCCTGATCCCTAAGATCGTTTCGACTTCTCCTTGCAGTGTTGGTATATCGCCTCCAATGAGTAGTATGTCATCGACATACAATATCAGGAAAGTGGATATGCTCCCACTGAATTTCATATACATACAAGGTTCATCGGGATTCTGCACGAAACCATATTCAGTTATGGCTTCATTGAATCTCTGATTCCAAGACCTAGATGCTTGCTTCAATCCATAAATGGATCTTTGAAGCTTACATACTCGGTTAGGATACTTTGGATCGATAAAACCCTCTGGTTGTGTCATGTAGACATCCTCCAGTAACTTCCCATTCAGGAAAGCGGTTTTAACATCCATCTGCCATATCTCATAGTTATACCGTGCAGCTATGGCCAGTACTATCCTAATGGATTTGAAAATAGCAACTGGTGAAAAGGTTTCATCATAGTCAATTCCTTGGATTTGTCTATAACCTTTTGCCACCAGTCGCCCCTTGAAGGTGTTATCGGCTTTTAATTTGAAACACCACTTGCAGCCAATTGTTTTAACACCCGGAGGTGGATCCACCAAGTTCCACACCTGGTTATCACGCATAGACTGCATTTCAGCCTCCATAGCTTTACGCCATTGATCTGATTGTGGGCTTTCAATAGCCTCTTGATAAGTCTTGGGCTCATCCTGGTTATCGACCATTATGTCCCCATCATCAGTCACGATAAAACCGTACCTTTCGGATTGATGACGTGTCCTATCAGACCTTCTAGGTTCCTGTGTAACTGGTTCAGCCTCCTCAATTTCTTGATGACCTAAATCAGTTACCTGAGCATCCTCAGCATCTGCTGTAGGAGTCGGTGAGTCTTGAATCTCAATGAGATCAATATTGCTCCCACTGTCTACTTTGGAAAGGAATTCCTTTTCCAAAAAGACTGCAAACCTGGCCACGAATGTTTTATTCTCGGCTGGGTTGTAGAAGTAATAACCCTTAGTTTCCTTAGGGTAACCCACGAACTGGCATTTGACAGATTTGGACTCTAGTTTGCCCCTCATCAATTTCTTGACATGTGCATCACAACCCCAAATCTTCATGAAGGAAACGTTGGGCTTTCGGCCTGTCCATAATTCATATGGTGTTCCTTCAACTGCCTTGCTCGGTGTATTGTTAATTATATGAGCAGCAGTTTCCAAAGCAAATCCCCAAAAGGAGATAGGGAGAGAAGCTTGACTCATCATTGAGCGGACCATGTCGAGCAGGGTCCTATTCCTCCTTTCTGACACTCCATTCCATTGGGGTGTACCAGGAAGAGTGAGTTGGGATACAATCCCACACTCTCTCAAGAATGAGACAAACTCTTGGCTCAAGTATTCGCCCCCTCTATCAGACCGGAGCGCTTTTACTTTCTTACCAAGTTGATTTTCTACTTCATTTTTAAAATCTTTGAATCTCAGAAGAGTTTCAGATTTATGTTTCATTAGATACATATACCCAAATCGGCTATAGTCATCTGTGAAGGTAACAAAGTACAGAAAACTAGATCTAGCACTAGTGCTCATTGGACCGCATACATCTGAGTGTATCAGTTTCAATAGCTCTGTGGCCCTTACACCAGTTTTGGTGAAAGGCGCCTTTGTCATCTTCCCTCTTAAACAAGATTCACACGTGTCATAAGACTGCATGTCGAATGATCCTAGCGCTCCACTAGAGTAAAGCCTAGTTATGCGTTTCTCATTTATGTGGCCAAGATGGCAGTGCCAGATATATGTAGGATTTAGTTCATTAGTCTTAATCCTTTTAGCATTTATGTTATAGATTGATTCACTACGTTTTAGATCAAGGATATACAAACCATTTTCTAGAAATGCGGTTCCATAAACAATATTGCCACGATGTATAGAAATCCTACCACGTCCAATATTAAAATTAAAACCGGAAATATCCAACATAGAAACTGAGATAATATTCCTGCGCATTGCAGGTACAAAACAACAATCTCTAAGTTCTAAAACTAAACCAGTAGGCATCTCTAAAGTGTAATCTCCGATCTCCAAGGCCTCTACACGAGCACCATTGCCGACTCAAAGATCCACTTCACCAGATCCTAACAACCTCCTATTTCTCAGTCCCTGCACATTTGAACAAATGTGAGTACCACATCCAGTGTCTAAAACCCAAGATGTAGAAATAGCCAGATTTATCTCAACAACATAAATGCCAGAACCAGAAGCTTTAGACTTCTGTTTCTCCCTTAGCTTTGGACACGTGTTCTTCCAGTGTCCCTTCTCATTACACTCGTGATAGATATCATCTGCCAAGGCCAACCTACCTTTAGGAGATGCCGCCTTCCTTGTCTTTGACTTGGCCTTTTGGGCATTCGCCTTAGACTTGGACTTGGCCTTTCCCTTAGGTGTGTTCCCTTTGTTGGCTGGTAAGGTAGCAATCAGTACAGATCCCTTCCACTCGTGTCTACAAACCTTTTGTGAGTTCATAGGACAGTCAAGGAAATCAGTCCTTGAAAGTTTCTCCTTTTTCAGGAGTGGTCTGAGTGAGTTATTGCTTGTTGCATTCATTATTTCTTTTATGTAACTTGGTGATTTTTATCTACGTGGAAAAATTACATTAGAGTTAGTGATAACATTGAGATATTATCCTGAGGACCAAAAGGGATATTCACCTCAAAGAACGCCGCGTGGTGATCTCCAAAAGGAAGATAGTTGGCGGATCTCCCCGGATCAGCTCAGAGGGATCCGCTGGCGGATCTATAAGGCGAATCTCTCCATTCGCCTCTATAACGGCTGGCCGTCGACTCGGCCATAAAAGATCATTAAGGAGTCATTAATTAGTTAACCCGCCAAGTTCAGAATAACCCGTAACCGCCATTAATGAAGCATTAATGGAGACTTTCTAGTTACCTGAAGGTTACAACTTCCCAGCTATATATAGCCTGATCCCCTAGGTTATCAAGGTACACACATTCTCATAATTCTTATCTATTCCGTTGGTTTCCTCGATCCATCTTACTAACTTTGGCATCGGAGTGTCCCCGGCCGATCCCAACGGTGCCTCACAGGGAAGCGCTCCGATCAAGGATTTTTCCTCAAGTTAACAGTTAGAATAAAGGGCTTAAGCCAAAGATCAAATTAATAATCCATTTTAATTTGTTATTGGTGATATTTATTTGGCTGTCTTGACCAAGATCCACAATCCATCAATAATAGACCGAGCTAGGGCTCCGCCGTCGACCATTGATGATTTGGTAGGATAAACTATCCAATCCTCCGCAAGGACTCTTGGTTTGATGGGCTTTGTGACACTTAGCCTATCTGTGCTTAGGGCCCGCTCTGAGCTAATGCTACCCACATTGAGTCCAACCACCATACACATGTTAGCCATACCGAAGTATCCTAACCCTCGACAGCCCACTAATTACTACAGCATACCTGTTAGGGCACGTCATACATTGTAGCACTACCTGGGAGGAAGAGGTGTGAATCTGGAAAGCACTTTTAAGCGACTCAATATTTCATTATCCGGATTAATTAAGTGATACGGCTTTAACATATAATTATCGCGGGTGATGATCTGGTGATCGTTGCTACTTATATTTCATGTTATACTAAGCAATTATATAATAAAATAAACATAGAGACTCTATGGGCCTTATAATACATCCTAGTGAAACTAGATATACTATCTAATCTTCACGGGCTTGCTTCAAGTCTCCTTGGGCTCCCACCATAGGCTTGGACCATCTGGGCTTCTTCACGACCAATTACAATTTTATGAATAGAACCTATTCTAAAATTACATTAATGAAAGAATGGCACGCAGGCCATATTTCCCAAAATAAATTAAATTACAAACCGACTTTAATTTAGGACCCATAGAACTCTATAACACATTGCTGCACGGTAAGACATACAAATATAATGCATGATCATGGCATTCCAAAATCATCTAATATAGTTAAGCCGAGTTACTTAGGGTGAAATCGCTAATTTTACCATATGTGACTAAGGCCCATAAAGGCCCAAACGGTTAACATCCATTTGTATGCAAAATTACAATTTTGCTCCCTCTAAATTTTAGGATCGTCACATATCCAAAATTTAGCCCTCCCAATTTAAACCGGTGTCACGGTTTATTGGGCCAATTTCACAAATTAACCATATTCAATTTTACACAAATTATCAATTCGATTAAAAATTAAATATGCATGCCAATCAAAAACGTTTTGTTAACTTGAGGAAAAATCCTTGATCGGAGCGCTTCCCTGTGAGGCGCCGTTGGGATCGGCTGGGGACACTCCGATGCCAAAGTCAGTAAGATGGATCGAGGAAACCAACGGAATAGATAAGAATTATGAGAATGTGTGTACCTTGATAACCTAGGGGATCAGGCTATATATAGCTGGGAAGTTGTAACCTTCAGGTAACTAGAAAGTCTCCATTAATGCTTCATTAATGGCGGTTACGGGTTATTCTGAACCTGGCGGGTTAGCTCATTAATAACTCATTAATGATCTTTTATGGCCGAGTCGGCGGCCAGCCATTATAGAGGCGAATGGAGAGATTCGCCTTATAGATCCGCCAGCGGATCTCTCTGAGCTGATCCGGGGAGATCCGCCAACTATCTTCCTTTTGGAGATCACTATGCGGCGTTCTTTGAGGTGAATATCCCTTTTGGTCCTCGGGATAATATCTCAATGTTATCAGAAGCCCTCCCAAAATGCCCTTAAAGTCCTTTAGGGCTTTTGAACTTCCGCGTGCCGTCATAAACACTTGCATTAATGAGCACACTGTTCAACGCCATTGGATGATCGACACGTGTAGTGGACACACTATCCCAGGAAGAAGAAAACTCCTTTCTTCTTACGCTTTCTCTTTCTTCCTCATTTCTCCATCTTTCTCTAGCGCTCGAAGCTTTTCTGGGATTTCTTGTGGATTTTGCACCAAGCTCCCGATTTCTCATGTAAGTTTATTTTATTTTCGTTTTAACTTTTCCTGGATGTTTAAAAGTTCGTCTTCCTCTTCTAGATCAACTTCAGAACTTTTTAATTCCTCTCCTCCTCCTGAAATTGAAGTAGATTTTAGCTGGACTACCTCGTCGTCGGAGAACTCCCATTCTTCCGAGAACACGGTTAATTTCGATTTAGCTGAGTTTGATAACTCGGCGCGTAATCATTACCAGACTCGTTCCACTAGGAATCCCTCTCTTTTTACTTCTATCTCCGGTGCTATTCCGACCGGTGACCCTAGGTGGCTCCGGGGATCAATGGCCTCTTCTTCGATTCCTCCTAAGAAAAAGAATCCTCGAGCGGAGTCCACTCCGTCTCGTATGAATGCTGCGGATCTAGCGAATCTGGCGGATCGCTTTCCCTGGATCAAAAATTATGAGACCCAGCTTGCCGCCTCTCATCAACGTCCTTCCTGTCCCGCAGAAAAGGTGGTTGAGGCCACCATTAAAGAGGAGGAAGCCCAACACCACTGGGGGCCTTAAGCTTATGGCGGACGCCATGAGGTCCGCCAAACCTGCTGAGGAGATTGCACAGGTAGTCTACCTTTTGATTTCCTTTCATTCATCAAGTTTTGGACCGGAGTATGATTCTTTCATGTTTGTGTAGACGGCGAAGCCTGATATTGGTGGATACTGGTCCACCAAATTGGGAGCCCAAGGTTCTTTCGAGAGCGAATCCATCCTAAATTATCTGGATGAGGCCTTGGGTCAGGTTGGCGAAGTGCAGAGGAACTATGACCAGATTCCTGGTTCAATTCATGCGCAAAAGGGGAAGACGGAGCTCCTTTTAGTGAGTTTCTTTAGAAAAGATGTAGACAGTATTAGCTCCTTAATCTTTTTGTCTTTTGATTGAATCATTTGTTTTTGACAGTTGTATGCTCGCCTTCGCACCATGAAAAATGAGCTCCTTCAGAATGTGGCGGATAAGGCAACTGTTGAGAGGTTGGAGAAAGAGATAGTGGAAGCCAATTCCACTATCGCTTCTATTAATGCAGGTCTAGCTTCTGCGAATGCAAGCCTTGCTTCTGCGAATGCAAACCTTGCTTCTGCCACATCCGCCCTAGTTCTCAGGGATGAGGAGATTAAGAGTTTAAAGGCAAAAATTGCATCTGATGCCAAAAGCCACGAAGACGCCCTTGGAGAAGCTGAATACACGGCAGGTGTGCAAGCTTTTTATTACGGCGAGATGCTTATGGCGTACTTCTCTTTGGCGCATCCTGAGATTAGCTTCACAGATCCGCAATTCGCCGTCCCTGAACCAGAGGATGTGGCGAGGTTCAATAAAATGCCAGACGCTAAGGAGTACCTCCGTGATTACGTCCGGAGATGGATGAAGGGACCTATGGAGGAAACCAAACCCTCTACTACGGTCTTGGTGGATGAGCTTGATGAAGTGCCCCTTCAGGCGGATGCAGAACCAATTCCTGATCAGGCTCTTCCACTTGGTCACACATCTTTGGTGGATAAGGAGGTATCTCTTGATGGCGTATCTGCGAATGTGGAGAAGAAGGATCCCCAAGCAAGCACCGTGGGCGAAGAAAGCGCAAAGGAGGATGCTCCTATTGTTGTTTAGCTTGCTTTTATTTGGGATATTGTAAAAACATTTCTAAGTATTTTGATCCTTTATGGAAACTATGTTATTTCACCTTTACGTTTGCGTAAGGAAATATATAGACATCTAGGATTTGGAGTAGGTGGCCAGCCATACTCCACTGTATGAACCTTTGTGAAGGTTTGGAAGCTGTTCTATTCCTTCTAGAGGAAGTAAAGCTGCCCAGGGGATCGATTTGCTACCTATCTTTGAGGTGGAATGATCCGCCCGTAGGACTTGTGAATTCCTTTCTGGGAAGGATAAGAGAGTGTAAAGACCTTGCGTCCAAGGATCGTTTTAACTCTATTGGAGATTGGGATCCGCCTAGAGGCGGATCCGCCCATAAGATTGATCCTCTTATGTTTTTAAGGGCATCGAGGACGTATCTCTACGATAGTGATACATTGCAAGTATGGAGAGCGTTGGATGCCCCCCCTCTTTTTAAGATTGGAATATTGATATTGCTGCAGTAAACAATAAAAAGAACATAGATAATAGAACAAATGATGTTTATTAATGGGAGAAATGCTTTATTACAGCAAGTAGGTCTTATAAGTGAGCCTCGTTAAAACCTTTAATAAGAAAAACCACATGGGAAAAAGCTTATTAAAGGAAAAAGAGTACTCAAGACCGTGTATACACTTCATTTTCTGACAAAGTATTTGCGGAGATTTTGGAGGTTCCACGTGCGTGGTAGTGTATTGCCCTCCATGTCCTGTATTTTAAACGTGGCTGGTCCAATCTTGTCCACTATCTGATATGGACCCGTCTAGTTGAGTCCTAGCTTGCCCTTGCCTTCTCGAGATTCGACTTCATCAGCTTTACGGAGCACAAGATCTCCCACATTTAGATCCACAAGTTTGGCGTTTTTATCATGGTAAGCCGCAATCCGCTGTTTGTATGCTGCCATGCGTACGTAGGATTGGTCCCTGCGATCTTCAATCTGATCCAGGTGCTCCCTTAGTCGTTTGCCGTTGTCCTCTTCACAATAAAAGGCCACTCGGTCGCTGTGAACCTATATTTCGACTGGAATAACGGCTTCAACGCCATGAGAAAGGGCGAATGGTGTTTCCCCCGTAGCCGTCCTCGGGGTGGTGCGATAAGCCCATAAAACACTTGTTAGCTGATCCGCCCACTTCTTATCATGCTCTCCCAATCTCTTCTTTATCCCCTTCACGATCTTCCGATTGGTAACTTCGGTCATTCCATTGGACTGGGGATAATAAACAAAGGCGAATCTGTTCCGGATGCCCAATCCCTCACAGAAAGTCTTGAATTCGCCACAGTTGAACTGTGTTCCATTGTCGGTGATGATGGTATGTGGAACACCGTATCTTCCTACGATGTTGTCTTTGACGAATTCCACCATTCGTTCTGCAGTAATGGAGGAAACAACTTCGGCTTCTACCCATTTGGTGAAATGGTCCACTGCCACTACCACGTACCTTCTTTGCCGGCGAGTTGGGGGAAATGGGCCGACAATATCTACTCCCAAGAGGGCGAATGGACGTCCTTCTATGATTGGCCTCTGAATGTGTTTGGTAGTATGTGATTCATTCGCATGAATCTGACAATTGTGACAAGATTCTACCAATTTTTGGGCATCCAATTCAGCCGTGGGCCAGTAAAAACCTGCTAACCTGGATTTTTTCAAGATGGTGGCGGATGCTTCATGTGCCCCACATGATCCCTCATGTAGCTCTTTGAGGATCTGTTGCCCTTCTTCCGGTAGAATGCACTTCAACCAAGGATGACTAAAGGACTTTCTGTAAAGGCTGTCATTGATCAAGGAGAAATAAGCTGCTCTCTTGACTATCCGCCGCGCCTCTTCTTTGTCTTCAGGTAAGGTTCCATTTAGCAGATATTGGCGAATGACTGATCTCCAATCATCTCCTACCGTTGTGAGTAGGGATACCTCCTCTGAGGCAAATGCTGGAGCTATTTTAACTTCGAAGGGACAATCCGGATCTGCCCAGTTTTCTTCACAAGAGGCCATTTTGGCCAAAAGATCAGCCTCTGTATTGGACTCCCTTGGTACGCGAATCAGCTCCCATTTAGTTTCCTTAGCTTCAAGGTGATCCAGCAACTTTTTGACTTCCGCTACATATTTGGCCAGAACTTCGTCTTTCACCTCGTAATTCTTGATTACCTGGTTGACCATTAGTTTAGAGTCGCTATAGATCATGATCCGCTCCAGAGTGATTTCTTGGAGTAGGCGTAATCCCAATATCAGAGCTTCATATTCAGCAGCATTATTAGTGGCATGGAAATTTAATTTTGCTGCGTATCGTAATTTTATGTATTGGGGACCCTTGATCACAAGCCTGCACCTGCTCCATCCGCCGAGGAGGCTCCATCGGTGTACATTGACCATTCCTCTATCGGAGGCTTGGGATGATCTATCCCTTCGTCAGTGAATTCATTCACGAAGTCCGCCAGGACCTGACTCTTTAAAGCTGACCTGCTTTCATACCTCACATCGAATTTGCCAAGGCGAATTGCCCATTCCATCAACCTTCCTGAAGTGTCTGGTTTCTGCAACACCTTTCTCATTGGTATATTTGTTCGAACCACTACAGTATGCACCTGAAAATATGGCCTAAGGCGGATTGCCGTGGTTACAACAGCCAGTGTCATTTTATCAAGTTTTGAATACCTGGTTTCGGCGTCTTTCAAAACCTTGCTCACGTAATAAATCGGAAACTGCTGGCCATCCTCTTCTCGTATCATGACCGTGCATACGGCTTTGTCCGTGACCGATACATACATGTAGAGATCCTCTCCCTTCAAAGGTCGACTCATCATGGGTGGCTCCGTGAGGAACCGCTTGATTCCTTTGAAAGCTCTTTCACAGTCCTCATTCCACTCGAATGCCTTTTGCTTCTTGATGACTTCGTAAAAGGGCTGGCATCTGCGAGCTGAACAAGAGATAAACCTGCCCAAGGCTATGATACGCCCGTTAAGGCGTTGCACCTCTCTGATATTTCGCGGCGCTTGCATTTCCAGGACTGCCTTAACTTTGTCAGGATTTGGGCTAACTCCCTTTTCGCTGATCATGAACCCTAAGAATTTTCCATATGTTGCCCCGAAAGTGCACTTCTCTGGGTTTAACTTAATGTTGTGGCATCGGAGTACATCCAGTACCTCCTTTATATCATATGCATGCTTTTCTACGGTCGTACTTTTGATGATCATATCATCTACATAGACAGAATAATTACCCCTTTTACTATCTGCGAATATCTTGTTCATCATCCTCTGATAAGTTGCACCTGCGTTCTTAAGCCCAAAGGGCATAACTTTGAAACAATAAGTGGCTTGGTGTGTTACGAACGAGGTCTTGATTCTATCTGAGGGCTCCATAGGGATCTGTTGATAACTTGACTTCACGTCAGTAAAGGAATACATTGCGTGACCGGCAGTTCCATCTACAAGCATGTCAATACATGGCAAAGGATAGTTGTCTTTGGGGCAAGCTTTATTGAGATCTGTAAAGTCAATGCACATACGGTAAGATCCGCCAGCTTTTTTCACCAACACGACGTTTGCCAACCACTGAGTGTAAAGCACCTCCTCGATGGCATCCGCCTTCTGGAGCTTGGCGATCTCTTCCTCAATCACCTTCTGCCTTTCCGGGCCATGATTTCTCCGTTTCTGGGCAACAGGAACTGCATCTTTATCAATATTGAGTTTGTGAGTGATTACGTCTGGGCTGATTCCGGGGAGAATTTCATCCTTCCATGCGAAGACATTCTCCGCCTCACAGAGCACTTTGGTGATTGCATCCTTAATCTCACCTTTGAGCCCCTTAGCCATTCGCACCCGCTTTCCATCCGCCATAAGGTACATTTCGGTCTCGCCCAAGGCCATTGTGACGCGCTCCTCTTCATCTTCCTCCTTAGATTGGGGGCGGATCATTAGTGATGCCGAATACGTCTCTTGGGCCACCTTTTGGCTACCTCTGATCATCACACCTCCCTTGACCGTGGGAATGTAAAGTGTTAAGTGGCGAATGGAGATAAGAGCTGCAACTTCAGAGATAAAAGGTCGTCCGAGGATGATATTGTAAGCTAACTGACCATCCAAGACCGAAAACTCTAAATCTCCCCTCCAAGCTTGATCATCGTCTGTAAGCTCATAGTCCAAAGTAACTTGGCCTTTTGTTTGAATAGTATGTCCTGTTACTCCCAAGATATCGACCACGGTTGGCTCTACTTGAACAGGATCAATCCTGAGTTTGGCGAAAGCTCCTCGGGTAATGACATTGCATGAACTTCCAGTATCAATCATTACCCTTTTCATCTCCCAGCCTTCAACCATCATAGTGACAACCAGAGCATCCGCATGGGGTGGTATCTCAGGACCTGCATCTGAAAAGGAGCGATTTAGTGACGTCCTGTCAAGGGCGGTAGTCCTTGCCTTTTTCAACGTTGGCTGGTACCCAGGTCCGCCTGCTATGACATTGATGGTCCCCTTTCCTTTCTTCTTTGGGTCCTCCTTGGGTCTGTCACCGTCTCCTCTTTTGCCTTCCGTTTGGATGAACCGATCCAATTTGCCCCTTTCTATGAGACGCTCAATTTCTCGAGCTAACTCCCAGCATGCATCAGTGTCATGGCCATTTTTCCTGTGATACTTACAATAGTTTTTAGGATTTTTACCATTATTGGTATACTCCCCCCCCTTTGGTTCGGGGTATGAAATGCTCCGCTTGTGTTGGCTGTTCTCGATCCACATAAGAACTTCACTCTTAGAAGCATTGAGAGGTGTGAAGGAGGTGACAAACGTTGATTTATTCCTAGAATCTCTTCGCTTGTTTCGGGAGGAAGAATCCTGACGTTTGTCTTTGTCCCGATCTCGAGGACAAGATTCGTCCTTGTCCCTTTTTGGCGATGATGGTGAACCTCGGCGAATGTCGTCCACCTCTATAAAATCCTTACAACGCTCCATTAGCTCCGCCATGCTGGTGGGTTTCTTTCGGATGAGATCTTCCTGCAAACTCTTGCAGGTAGTGTTTCTTACAAAACATTCCACAGCTACGGAGATATCCACATCAATGATTTGTATGCACAATTGGTTGAAAGCGTCCACATACTCTCGAAGGGGTTCATTCGCCTTCTGCTTTAACTCAAAAAGCTTTCCAGATTTCACCACTGCAGGAATACAACCAGCGAATTTAGCACAAAATTCCCTGCTCAATTGATCGAAGCTGTTTATCGAGCCCAGAGGTAGGGATTGAAACCACAAATAGGCTGGGCCCCCCAGTGTGGTGACAAACATTTTGCAGAGCACGGGCTCAGTGGCTCGATTGAGCCTGGCCATTATTCGATACTTTCGAACGTGAGCTTCTAGGTTATCTTTGCCTGTGTATATTGCGAGATTGGGAATCTTAAAAGCTCTTTCTGTCTCCTCCGCCTCAATCCAAGCTACAAAAGGCGAATCCCTATTGGCGAACGGGTTGTGCCTGGCATTTTCTTCATTCATACGGAGCACCAGGGCCCTTACTCTATCATCAAAATTTTCCGGATCCGCCCTGGGACGGCCTCTTCATGGCGATCTACTTGGAGAAGAAGAAGAAGAAGAAGAACTTGAATCAGACGATGGATCTGATGGCGAACGTCTTCCTCCATTATCGCGTCCACTTCCTCCTCTGCCTCCTCCTCCAACACCACCTCCTCCTCCGTTTCCTCCACCTGGGGGAGTCGGACCGCTCCCTCCCCCTGGCCTCCCAACGGGGTGTGTCCAACAGTTCCTGAAGGTGGCAGCGGTGGTGGTCCACTTGCATGGGATGTCTTTTCTGGCCTTTTACTTCGTCTATGGTCAGTAGATGGGGGCGATCTACCACGACGGGAGGATTTTGCTCGTCGGGGCGAAGGTGACCTTTTCCGCTTATCTTTCTCCTTTCTATGCTTCTTGCGAGTCGGCCCTTTAGATCCGCCAAGGGATAAATTCGTCTGCGGATGCCTGGGTATGTTGGACCCACCAAGATTCGACCCCGGACCCCCAGATCCGCTAGGAAGGGTCGTATCATTTCTTTGACTTCCTTCCCTAGGGAATAACTCCCGATTAATTGGTTGCTCGCCACCTGATGTTGTGGCAGTTAACATGGAATCCGTGTTGTGAGCTTGAAGGAACGAGGAGCTATGGGCACCTAGTCCAAGGTCAAAGTTGAACAAAGGTAAAGATGAAACGGTTGAAGTAGACGTCGTGCTCCAACATGGAGGAAGAGTCATGTATGCTCGAAGGCGATTCCCTATCTAAAGCCCATATCACGCCTCAATATCTTGAGCACACATATTGATAAAAGCAGTTGTAGGCATGTTATTGTCGACATGCGTTGTAGGAACAGTTGTATCGGTGCGACCAGCACTAGATGGTGTAACTAACGGTGTTTCAATCCCTGAGGAGGGATTTTCACCTCCATTGGTCATTGCGTTTTTAGCGTGAACGAAAAACCCTTTGTTTGATTAAGGATTCCACCTTCACCGCACCACTGTTAACTTGAGGAAAAATCCTTGATCGGAGCGCTTCCCTGTGAGGCGCCGTTGGGATCGGCCGGGGACACTCCGATGCCAAAGTCAGTAAGATGGATCAAGGAAACCAACGGAATGGACAAGAATTAGGAGAATGTGTGTATACATTGATAACCTAGGGGATCAGCCTATATATAGCTGGGAAGTTGTAACCTTCAGGTAACTAGAAAGTCTCTATTAATGCTTCATTAATGGCGGTTACGGGTTATTCTGAACCTGGCGGGTTAGCTCATTAATAACTCATTAATGATCTTTTATGGCCGAGTCGGCGGCCAGCCATTATAGAGGCGAATGGAGAGATTCGCCTTATAGATCCGCCAGCGGATCTCTCTGAGCTGATCCGGGGAGATCCGCCAACTATCTTCCTTTTGGAGATCACTATGCGGCGTTCTTTGAGGTGAATATCCCTTTTGGTCCTCAGGATAATATCTCAATGTTATCACGTTTTAATACAAATTAATTTTCATTCAAAACACGTTTAATAAATTAAATGGTATTAGGGCCCTGATTTTATTAAAAATACCCGTGAAATTTTTAAAGATTAAAATCAGTCCCGTTAAATCCAAAATTAGACTAATTCTGAATTTTTAACGGACCCGGGACAGCGACGGGGCTGCTGTCCGCGGACAGCAGCCCCGTGGCTACTGTCTGGCGGACAACAGTAGTGCTGCTGTCCGCCCAACAGCAGCCGCGGGGCTGCTGTTCGCGGACAACAGTCCCGCGACTGCTATCCCGTGTCCGAAACTTTTTTTTTCTTTTACTATTTTAAAAAAAGGCTGCTGTATTTTTTTATTTAATTTTAAATTATTCTAAAAACAATTTCATAACCAAACACACCAAAATTACAGACAGAAACATAATTGAAAACTTCCTAGAACAATTTCTACACGAGGAATTAATAGGAATTCTCAAAACTGATTTGGAAAAATAATAAAAACCAAATCTTATTAATTTTCAATCAATCAAAACGGACTAAACCATGGCTCTGATACCACTGTTAGGGATTAAAGCCAGTTAATCAACTGTAGCGCAACGGAATTACGGTTTAAAATTTATTTCTAATCCCTTATAGCTTGATCTTTGTCCGTTAACCATTGATTGAATAAAACATTTTGATCCGTTTAAGGATATAAACATACCCGGACTGTCTCTTCTAGAGACGACTGAAGAATCCATAAGGTAGTAAGATCTTCGTAGTCAGGTGCACGAACATCTATTGAGCTAGAACCGGTGCTAGCCGAAGAACGAAGAAGAACTGGGGAGAAGAGGTAATTTATTCTATGCAATTAGTTATAATTAGATTAAATTTAATTACCCCAATTAAATAAACAACGCTAATTAATAAATTGACGTATTAGTTTGATTAATTATTCACGAATGCAATTTCATTAATTTACAAATTAATTAATTACATCTCGTAAACTAATTAACCAATTAAATACTCAACGCCTAAATCTATTAATCAATTACATTGATACAAAGTATCAATTAATCAATTAATTAACCACCAATTAATTACCTTGACATTTTACTGTCAACCAATTAATTAATCTCATCCCTCCAGTGTACCGTTCTATAAGTTCTAACTCAGATGTTCAATGTGCACGATCCTATGGGACTGTCCTTAGCTAGCAGTGGGCTCACGGCCCACAGACAGTAAGTGGGTTCTAGCAAACCATTACTGCCCCTAACCAAGACAGAGTTTCAACAGTCTAAAGATGCAGAGACCCTGTAGTTATCTCTTAACTTCTTTTACCATTTGATATCGATATTATAAACTAGAGGCATGACGGCTGTCATCCTCTCCGATGTTTATGATATTTCTTGATCTTAAGTAGATTGATGAAACAGATAAGTAAACTACTTATCAGGGTGTGGCCACACACTTATCAACCTCACTTATCAAGTGGCCTGTGATATCATCTCACTATTACATGAGTGGTAATTCCATCACTTCAATATCAATACCAACGTGTTCACCTGTTCACCCAATCATACCCGTATTTAGCATCCTGTTACAGACCAGTTAGGCGTATGTCAAAGTGAACCGGATCCCATATTGATATTATAATGAAATCTGGTCTGAAGATAGTTAGAGACCTACTTAAGAAAACTAATGACACAACCACCATGTAGTTTTCTCGGGCGGATCGATCCAGTCACATGTATACAACATGTACCCATATTCACAACTGACTTATCAAGTGTTATGGCTAGTATCAATTACTACCATACAGTCGTCGAATATACAAGTTCGTGGTCCTAATCATTCCCATGATAGAATGGACTTGGGATATGGTTTTACGATTATCAATCAATGGATTCTCTATTCATATTATAGCATAAGATATAAATGAACTAGATTAATGCCTTTATTAATGGAACACGAATAGTGTATCTATGCAAGAATAATAAAAAAGCATAATACAATATACTTGAACCAATGCCTAAGAACTAGGGAACACCAACAATAACAACATATTTTTTCAGATATTGACACATTATGAGAAAATTTCACAGAATTTGTACGTCTTACCGACTCGACACATGAAATGAGATGCAAAGACGACATACATTGTATGTGTCAAATGGTTAATTTTGACTCGGAATACATGCAGCATAACAATGCATTTTCTAGAAACACGGACATTATGACAAGGAGTGACATACATGGTATGTGTTGACTTGGTTTGTGGTATAGATAAGAAGCAAAAGACGACATATGGGGTATATGTCAATGGTAAATATATAATCGAGAAATAGACGACATACTTAGTTTGACAATATTGAAGACATTCACCATGTGCTTTAAAAGGTGAATGACATACGTGGTATAACTCACTAGTGTGTGACACAATAAAGACATACGAGATACAACACACCATAGGTTGTATGCCTCTTGCTTAGTGTAAGACTTGATAAAAGACGTTCGGGGTACGTCATGACATACATGGCATGCCTCCTGAATGGTATATAAGGACAACTTGGTCGACTCTTTCTCACATTTTTGGACGAAATTGAAAATATGTCTTAATGTTTATAATACGTGGAATGGCTTCCAAAACGGGTTAGCATGCGACATTCTAAATTATGCGACTTATTTTACTCCATTGACTTATGTTTCACTCAAATAATGTGTAATCATAAGGTAAAAAAATAAACAAATGGTTAGCAATTACATTAACACATAATTAATTTTACGCTCCCTTCTGACCTTATATATTCCTCCAAAATTGAATTGGTCAATTCATCTTTCCTATACATTGACTTTATTTATTTGTCAACTGGGAACAAATAAACTCATCTCTCAAAGTGACCAAATGCAAGTTATGGCATCCTAAGGGGAGATTACTAAGGCTGCTTATATGTGCTTTGAACTGTCCTAGCTAGCGGTACTTTTTCAGTTCTCATAGCACAATATACTTTCCTACGCCCCTCCTCGTTTAGAGATCTAGCGATTTGTAGGGGTACAACTAATAAGTGTTTTACAAGTATGCACACTGAATTCTAGTATCAAGGTATGGAATGTACATACCGGTAAAACGGGCTAATCGGGTAAAGGTGAAAACTGTGCAAGTGTCGTGGTGCGATGCAGCAAACATATTCTTATAAAAAGTCAATTTTAGATTCATTAATCGTCAAACCCTTATTATTATTTTTAATTCATGAGCGTCGAGTCCTTTAACTTGGAAAAGTTTATTTTTATATTATACCATCACTTAATGTTTTTAAGGACGACACCGAGCGTGTACCTTCTAGTATATGCATTACTTACCGTTTTATCATGTTTTAGGCTAACCTAAAATATAAGATTCGCCACCCATGATTGATGTTTGAGAACATATAAATTAGATGATGTATGGGTTCACACCATGTCATATTTTCAGAGTTAGGTTCGTGAATTAAATGGCTAAAGGGTTTAATTAGTAAATATGTAGACTTGACTTTCATTAGAATTGTTGGGCTTATGGAGACTAAAAGATATAGGCTCAACTGAAGCAATGGGCCCAACTGCAGCGATCCAACTGCCCCCAGACGGTTAGGGTTTCAGGAGTATAAATGTAACCTCTTTCTCTGTAATCCGTATCTTATTCATTATAGTAAATATCCTGGCTTGGTAGTGCCCCCAGACGTAGTCATTCATATTGAGTGGCGAACTAGGTAAACAATTCGTGTGTGTTTGCTTATTTTCTATTATCGTAATTTCAATTATTCTTAACAACTGGCATCAGAGCGAGGGTAATTACGATGGGAGACGGAAAAACCCCTGTGGAGAAATTCGATGGTTCGGATTTCGGTTTCTGGAAGATGCAGATCGAGGATTACCTATACAGTAAAGATCTGTACCAGCCTCTAGGTGAGCAGCCGGAGGGTATGTATGATGAAGAGTGGAAGCTGTTGGACAGAAAAGCGATGAGCGTGATTCGCCTGTCGCTGTCCAGAAACGTGGCGCATCACACGGTGAAGGCAAAGACCACGAAGGAGATGTTGGAGATCTTGAGTTTGTTATACGAGAAGCCTTCTGCGGCAAACAAAGTTCATCTGATGCGGCGACTGTTTAATCTGCAGATGACGGAGAATATAGCAGTGGCGATGCACCTGAATGATTTTAATACGACAATCACTCAATTAAGTTCTGTAGATATTGATTTCGACGAAGAGGTATTAGCCCTAATTCTGTTCTCTTCTTTACCAGAGAGTTGGAGCGGCACGGTTACTGCCCTAAGTGCTTCAGCAGGGAAAGAAAAACTTAGGTTTGATGATGTCAGAGACTTGATTATAAGCGAGGAGATTCGCAGGAAAGAGTCAGGTTCCACATCTAGATCAGCCTTGAATACAGAGAATCGGGGCAGGTCAGATCGCAGGTCAAAGCAGAATCGTGGCAGGTCTAAGTCTAAAGGGCGAGGGAAACCTGTAAAGGACAAGAGCCACATCAAGTGCTGGAATTGTAATGAGAATGGTCATTACAAGAGTGAATGTAAGGCACCGCAGAAGGAGAAGTTAGTGAATTCAGCCAGCGAGGATTTTGGTGATGCGTTGATTCTGAGTCATTCAACTGTAGAAACAGCAGCAGAAGCCCTGGTATTGAGTGTAAGAAGTCCTCTGGAGTCTTGGGTATTAGACTCAGGAGCTTCGTTTCATTCATTTAGTAGTGCAGATTTGACGGAAAACTATACCCCTGGGAAATTCGGAAAGGTTTATCTTGCTGATGATGAGCCTTTGGAGATTATAGGGAAGGGAGATGTTTTGATCAAATCTCCGAATGGATCTGTGATAAAGCTGTCTGGAGTAAATCATGTTCCTGGCCTAAAGAGAAATCTGTTGTCAATTGGGCAAATGGATGATGAAGGTTATTGTGTAATCTTTGCAGGTGGTGCTTGGAAAATGACCAAATGAGCCATGGTGGTTGCCCGTGGTGGTTGCATTGTTGTACTTAACAGACAACGTTTTCAATAGCATTGATGTCGTGAGGGAGAATGTCAATGCAGATTTGTGGCACTGTCGTCTTGGTCACATGAGTGAAAAGGGGATGAAAGTGTTATATTCAAAGGGTCTGTTGCCGGGTCTGAAATCTGCTGATCTTGGGCTATGTGAGGATTGCATCTTTGGGAAGCAGAAAAGGGTCAGTTTCTCTAAAGGTGGTAGAACTTTGAAGAAAGAGAAGTTGGAGCTAGTTCACAGCGATCTATGGGGTCCTGCACCTGTGAAATCTCTTGGTGGAGCTTTGTATTACATGACCCTCATTGACGAATCCACTAGGAAAGTGTGGATCTATTTTCTAAGAAAGAAATGTGATGCTTTTGATTCCTTTCGAAAATGGAAGGCCCTGGTTGAGAATGAGACAGGTTTGAAGGTAAAGTGTTTTAGGTCTGACAATGGTGGAGAGTATGAGCTTAGGGAATTCAAGGAATTTTGTGCTGAGAATGGAATTCGCATGGAGAAGACTCGGAAAGGAACTCCTCAGGAGAACGGAGTTGCAGAACGAATGAATAGAACTATGTGTGAGCGTGCTAGGAGCATGAGGTTGAAGTGCGGACTTCCGAAGACGTTCTGGGCAGAAGCAGTTAACACTGCAGCATTCTTGATCAACCGAGGGCCATCGAGTCCCTTGGAGAGTGGCATTCCTGAAGAGGCTTGGAGTGGCAAACAGGTAAATCTATCCTTTCTGCGAGTATTTGGATGTGATTCATATGTTCATATTTCTCCCCTTGAGAGAAGTAAGTTAGATGCAAAGTCTGTTAAATGTACGTTCATTGGATACGGTGATGATGATTTCGGATATATCGGTTCTGGGATAGTCAGAACAGGAAGATTATCCACGGTCGGGATGTTGTTTTCAATGAGTAGATGATGTACAAGGATAGTCTGGGAGCATCTGATATTGCTCATTCAGAACCAGAGGTCGTGGACCTCGACATCACGAATTCTGGTAGGAGCAAAGAGGTAGTTGTGGAGGAGGCAGCTGTGGAGGAGGTAGTTGTGGAGGAGGTAGGAGAACCCCAAACTCCACCGGTTACACTATGCAGATCCACCAGAGAGCGTAGAGCACCTGACAGATACACGCCTACAAGCAACTACATGCTGCTGACAGATAGTGGTGAACCAGAAAGCTACTTTGAGGCATCTCGTGGAGAGGATGCGAGCAAGTGGAGGCTTGCAATAGATGATGAGATGGATTCCTTGATGACCAATGGAACCTAGGAACTTGTTGAGCTTCCAAAGGGTAAGAAGGCTCTACAAAACAGGTGGATTTTCAGAATCAAAGAAGAGGCTGATGGTAGCAAATGCTACAAGGCAAGGCTGGTCGTGAAAGGCTTCCAGCAAAGGTACAACATAGATTATACTGACGTTTTTACTCCAGTGGTGAAACTGACGACTATTCATTTAGTGTTGAGTATGGTAGCTGCAGAAGATTTGGAGCTGCAGCAAATGGATGTAAAAATGGCATTTCTTCATGGGGACTTAGATGAAGACATCTATATGAAGCAACCTCAGGGCTATGATTCTGATAACGCTGAGCTTGTGTGCAAGTTGAACAAGAGCTTGTATGGTCTGAAACAAGCTCCAAGACAGTGGTACAAGAAATTTGACGGATTCATGCACGAAATTGAGTCCGTGAGGAGTGAAGCTGATGATTGTTGTTACTTCAGGAAATTGAATGAAGGCTACATCCTTTTACTGTTATATGTTGATGATATGCTGATTGCAGGGTCGAGTGCTCGAGAAGTGAGAAAACTGAAGAAGCAGTTATCTGAGCGGTTTGCTATGAAAGATCTCGAAGAAGCTAAGCAGATTCTGGGCATGAGGATTGAAAGAGATAGGAAGGCTGGAAAGTTGTATCTCTCACAAGCTGAGTATATCAAGAAGGTCTTGATTAGATTCGGCATGCAAGATGCCAAGCCAGCTACGGTTCCTTTGGGTAGCCATTTCAAGCTATCTAAACATGACTCACCCAAGAGCAGAGAAGAGCGAGTCCAGATGGAGAGAACTCTGTATGCCTCAGCAATTGGCAGCTTGATGTATGCAATGGTGTGCACAAGGTCGGATATTGCACATGCTGTGGGAGTTGTTAGTCATTTCATGGGAGACCCTGGTAAGAAGCATTGGGAAGCAGTAAAGTGGATTTTGAGATACCTGAAGGGAACCACTGAACAAGCCCTATGTTTTGAGGGCAAGAAAGTTATGTTGATAGGATATGTGGATGCAGATTTGGCATCTAGTGACCTTGACAAGAGAAGAAGTACAACCGGATATGTCTTCACATTGGGTGGTACTGCTGTCTCTTGGGCTTCAAAGTTGCAGAAGGTGGTGGCTTTGTCTACTGCAGAAGCTGAGTATATTGCAGTGACTGAGGCTAGTAAGGAGATGGTATGGTTGCAGAATTTCTTGTGTGAGTTAGGAAAGAAGCATAAGGATCCTGTTCTGTACAGCGACAGTCATAATGCCATTCACTAGGCAAAGAATCCCGCCTTTCACTCAAGAAAAAAGCACATAGAGTTGAAGTATCACTACATACGGTATCTCTTGGACAGGAAGATATTGCAGTTGATGAAGATTCCAGGCACAGAGAATCATGCAGACATGTTGACTAAGGTTGTAACCTTAGAGAAGCTGAAGCTATGTATGGCTTCAGCTGGCCTTGGTAATTAAGTTAAAGGCATGGCACTACCATCAGATGACGGATTTAGTCTCCAGGTGGGAGATTGTTGGGCTTATGGAGACTAAAAGATATAGGCCCAACTGAAGCGATGGGCCCAACTGCAGCGATCCAATTGCCCCTAGACGGTTAGGGTTTCAGGAGTATAAATGTAACCTCTTTTTCTGTAATCCGTATCTTATTCATTATAGTAAATATCCTGGCTTGGTAGTGCCGCCAGACGTAGTCATTCATATTGAGTGGCGAACTGGGTAAACAATTCGTGTGTGTTTGCTTATTTTCGTTTATCGTAATTTCAATTATTCCTAACAAGAATATCATTATAATCTAATTCATTTTGAGTTTATAATTCCATTCGTCGCACGAAAAGCGATAAATAATAATAAATTACATTTTCAAATAGCCCAAATATCCCTATACAATCGATCTAGCCCTAATCAAATATATTAAACCTGCAAGATAGATAAACATTAGCTGCGGGACATTTGGATTCGTCTTTCGGATTTAACTACGATGTCGGACTTGATTAATTGTGACTCATTCCAATCATATTGTCTAATCACGTTAGCATGCATTTAAACATGTGAACTAAATCTATCTAGTCTAACAAATTTAATATTTATTCCACAAATACCTCTAACCCATAACAAATCGCATTTTACGTGTTTGAGCATTTATACGCATATTTATGCTTAAATAAGTACAAATTTACCAAAATTTACAAATACATCCTCAAACTTACTAAAAATTACAGATTAATAACCAAACAGAAATTACAGATTTCTATAACAATAGTGGCCTGTCGGCTATGGGTGGTGGCCAATCTGCCATCCTCTTAGAATTATAGAATTTCACAATTCAGACACCAGCAACTATAGTGAAATGGAAATCAAATAAAACAATTTGCACAGACACCAACGTGTGTTATAATTAGGTTTTGCATAGAGGTAGACTCATGAACGCAAACAAACATGAATGCAACCGAAACCCTAGAACAGACTCCCAAACTAGTGGAATTAGACCCGAACTAATTGCATTTATCTTAATTGGGTGATTACTCAAAGAATAAGTGAAAGAAAGCAAGGATTTCACTCACTTTCACTAACTTTCACTCACTTTCAATTATTTCTCTCTAGAAACATCTCTCCAAACTTTTAATTCCGATCTTAAATGATTTTTTAAGATGATTTGCGATGATTTGCAAGTGTTTCAGATACATTTGGATGTGTTTTGGGTACTTTGGAATTGAAGAAGATGAAGTAGAAGGTTCGTTCTTGCTTTCTCACTCTACTATTTCTCCATTCTTTCTCAAACTTCTATGTATCTATAAATTTCTATTTTCTTCCTACAACCAACCTCTTTATTCTTATCTCCCTCTTTCCCTTTGTCATTCGTTTTTTCACTTAATGGGTGGTTATTGGGGCTCAAATGGGTAGTTTACAATAGTTTTACAGAAAAACTGCTGTACGTCCCCACAAGTAGCCGATCATACCGTTTGATTCGTCTCGAAACTACAGACATTTCATATCCAAAGGTCCAAGGCTAAAATTAATTCCATTAAAAGATATGACTCTAAGACCGGATGAAGCTTTAGTTCCAAAAACTTCAAATGGTCATAACTTATTCATTTGACCTCCGAATTGAGCCTGAAAAGTGATGTAGGCTCAAAGTGAAATGTAGTTAACTTTAAGCTATAAGATTGAGAGAAATGATTTTTGGTTTCGGCCATTGATCCTGTTCGGAGCCACGCTAGGCCCACCTCCGAGAAAACGCATCCTCCACTATCTTAATTCAACACCCTTGCATGGTATTCAGCTTTGAAAATGAAAAATGCATGATGCTGTTGGTTTTACTGATGGTGATTAGGGTGGATACCTTGATGATCGAAAATCGACATCGGGGTTTGTTGTTTTCGTTGGACCGAACTTGGTCTCTTGGCATTCCCGCAAACAATATACAGTTTCACGGACCTCAGCTGAGGCTGAATATCAAGAACTCGCATGTTTTGCCTCTAAAGTCTTATGGTTAAAAATGTTAGTGCATAAAATTGGGTTCAGTTTGACAAAACTTCTTGTGTTATGGTGTGACAATCGAGGGACCATTAATCTCGCTGCAAATCCCATCTTCCATTATCTCTCTAAACACTTAGAGATTGATTTTCACTTTTATACGGGACAAAGTAGCTTGTAGGGAAATTCGTGTTTGCTATATATCAACACTTGATCGAGTTGCATACATCTTGACCAAGCCATTTCAGCAGTTGCCCAAAAAAATAACAGTTACACCACAGTTAATTTAAGGGGGAGTGATAAGATTAATATTATAATTACTCATTTAGTTAAGATAAGTTTTGATTTAGTCATCTGAATTACAAATAGTTTGTTGTAACCTCTATATCTCTTATAGCTTATTTAAAGCTGATTATAATCAATACAAAGTTAATTAAGAGTCCCATTTTTCATATTACTCGGTACAATTATATTGTGATAATCAATCAACATATACTTGATTGAGAATCCAATGTTCCAAGCGAGAACAAAACAAGTGAAGATATTAGATGCAATACGTGAAGACTGAGGATCAAGTTGCTGACGTATTTACTAAAAGACTTGGCTGTACAAAAATTCAAGACATCAGCAAGCAACTTGTTACCTATGATTGAGAGATCAAATAAGGTTGATGCACCTACGTAAAAAGAACCAGAAATTTGAAGGCCTTTTTAATATCGAGAATTTTCCAAAATTTGTGTTTGTCTAGTTTATTTTATGTTGATTCATCTACTTAATTTATGGTTCAAAATCAATAAAGATTAGTATAAATAGGTTATTGTATTTTATGGATGAACCAAGCAAAAATTAATAAACACATAAAATGACTGAAGAGTCTGCAAATAATAAAGGTGAGTCTGCAAATAATAAAGGTGAGGTTGTGTTGTTGCGAATCAAGCGCCAGCAATCTCTCATCTATTCTTCGCTGACGATAGTTACTTCTTCTTCGGAGCCAATCGATCAGAAGCTTTTGCAATTAAACAAGCTCTAAATGATTATGAGTGTGCTTCTGGTCAGAAAATAAATTTATCAAAATCCTCTATATCTTTTAGTCGAAACTGCCCAGATGGTGGGTGTGCTGAAACTAGTAATATTTTGGGGGTTTCCGTTGTAGCCCTCCCGGATAGGTACCTGGGTCTACCTTCGGTGGTGGGAAGGAATAAGGCACAGGTTTTTGGCTTTGTTGAGGACATGGTGCGGGCTAGACTGAAGAGCTGGAAGGCCAGATTTCTGTCAAGAGCTGGAAAGGAGATTATGATTAAATCAGTAGTGCAGGCGCTTCCTTCTTATGCTATGAGTCTTTTCCTCTTTCCTATGAATATATGTGATGATCTTGAGAAGTTGATGAATTCTTTTTGGTGGGGATCAGATGTTTCGGGTAAAGGTAGCTTACATTGGAAAGCGTGGGATAAGCTGTGTTGTCCTAAAAAAGCTGGTGGAATGGGTTTCAGAAAATTGCATAATTTCAACTTAGCTTTATTGGCCAAGCAAGGTTGGCGGCTTAGCTCAAATCCTGAGTCTCTTGTGGCTCGAGTTTTTAAGGCTCTTTATTATCCGAATTGTTCTTTTCTTGATGCATCTTTATCTGATGGGCCTAGCTTCATTTGGCGCAGTATTATGGGCGCTCAAGAATTGTTAAAGTCGGGTATTCGAAAATTTGTAGGGGCGGGTGGGGAGGTCCGGATTTGGGATGACCCGTGGCTCCCTGACGATCATTTTCCATATATTGTAAGTGAAAAATTGGATGGGGTAGGGGTGGAAGTGGCTGCTGATCTAATGGAGGAGGGTCAGCGATCTTGGGATGTTGGGTTAGTTTCGGGCATTTTTGCTCCTCGAGATGCAGATCTTATTCTCTGTATCCCCTTATCTGATCGGGTTGATCAAGATGTGTGGTATTGGAGGAATGACCGTCGGGGCAACTATACAGTTAAAAGTGGGTACAGAAAGCTTATGTCTGGATTTGGAACAAATTGGTTCATTGATTCTCCTCTATGGAATAAACTTTGGAATCTTAAAGTGCCCCCTAAAGTTAAGAACCTCCTTTGGCGGGTTCTTGCTAACTATTTCCCTTCTAAAGTCGCGCTGAAAGCCCGAGGGGTTCCTATCTCAGATTTATGTGAGCTCTGTCATGGGGCGGTGGAAGATTCGTATCACATTTTTCTCAGATGTACTATGGCTCGAGCTATTTGGACTATTTCGCCTATTGGGGATGTGGGAACCCAATTTCAAAACATTTTTGATTATTGGGGGTGGATCTTCTCTAAACCGATGGAGCTTGTTGAGCTTGTAGCGGTCTTATGGTGGATTATTTGGGGTTATAGAAATGACATTGTGTGGAATCGGAAGGATTCACAAGCTTCGATCTTGTTCCATTCGGCTGTTTCATTCCTATAGGCCTGGAAGAAAGCGCAGGCGTCGGTTTCTTCTTCTGGTAGTCCAGCTGTGCCAAGCCTGAAGGTGTGGCAGCGTCCTCCAATTGGATTCCTAAAATTGAATGTGGATGGTGCGTTATTTGCAGACAAGAATGTGGCTGGGTTTGGGTGTATTGTTCGGGATGAGTTGGGCCGTTTTGTTGCGGCTAAAAATGGATCCTTGCAGAATTATCAAGATGCATCGTTCATTGAAGCGCTATCGGTCCGAGAGGCTCTTAGTTGGATCAAAGCCCGCGGATGGAAGGATATAATCATTGAATCAGATTCTTTGATCGTGGTACAGTCTATGGCCCGCCCGTTACAGGTTTCATCTCCTTTTAACGCCTTAGCCAATGATTGTCATTTTTCTTTGAACGAGTCTTTTAATTGCTCTATTCGTTTTGTCTGTCGTTCTGCAAACTCTGTTGCTCATTTGTTAGCTAGAAGTAGTATTTTACCTTTACATCGGGGTGAGTGGTTTTCTGTACCCCCTGATTTTATTTGTAATATGCTTCTTCTTGATTCTTAATATATGCTATTTGGTTGTCAAAAAAATAATGATTATATCAGATATTAATAAAATTAAATTGTGTTTTATTTAAATTAGTCTTCTATATTCAACATTTTTCCAACTTATTTTTCTTCAATATTTTAGGTTAATTTTAAACAAGCTTTTAACTTATTGCTAAATCATATCACATATTTTCAAACCAATAAATAAAATATTCCCGCCTAGGTGTATGCTTCTACTCGCGTTAGGAACTCAAACTCCTTAACAAATAACTCGTACCTACAAAACGGATTAAGAGCCTCTAATAAGTTTAATGAAAGCAGGAGGTCGAATTTACACATATTATGAAAAAGTTTGGTTTGCTCCCTTTTGGATTCTCTTGGTAGGTCGAAGAGAATGAAAACTTCTGAGCATGAAGCAAACCTAAACTTTTCTAATTTTTGAGGAAAAGGATATAAAATTTATGAAAACCATTCATAATCTTAAATTCATTTAACAAATATGGAATATGAATGAAATTCATTTATACAAGATTTTGAATATTCTATTAATGGAATAAAATATATACATGCATCATATATTATATACACCATAAATAAGAATGCTTTGTTTCTAGTCTTAGAGAGAATTATGGAAATGATAAGGATTAGCAAAAATGTACCAGTGATGGTTTTATTCATGCTTGCATCTGTTTAGCCGAAGAATTTGTTACTGAGAAAACATTCCAATCAGGTCTATATCATTGTGTTTCGTTATTAAACATAAATGAAATTGAGTGTCACAATACTACTAAAAATACCACTTCCTCCATTAGGTCACTATAAGAAACCTCCTTCATAAATTGCTTAAAATAGTACCTCACATCTCCAAAAGTACCAAAAGGATTTATGATACCATTAAATTCCATCCCTGCCAGTTCCTGCTTCCATTTTATTGAACACAAAAACGTTGCATCCAAATTTTTTTTGTATTTCATTGCACGTTAAGAGTTATATAGCACCTTTTTTTTACCTATGTTTGTTGTATTGTTTTTTTTTCATGAAGTGAATATATTGTTTTCGTATTAATGAAAAAAAAAACACCAAATGTTTGTGATATAGATTGAAAGCGATAAATGAAGGTTTTAATCGTAAACCAACAAAGAGGTTCTTCTCTAGCTGAACTAGAAGGAGTGAATCCCAATAACAAGGTATAAACCTTAGTTTCTCAAAGAGAATGAATTTGATTGATTAAAAGTTGTTACATCCTTACAAAATGAGGGTTTAAATACCTCATACTAATGATAATAAAAGACAAGGACTACCCCTACTAGGGTTCCGATAAGGCTATCCATAAAAGGGTAAAATGGGTGATACGCCCCGACAATCAGTACAATGGTACAGGTATGAATTGTCAGGGTTGTTGGTGAATTACTTCGGGAGGAAGTAAACCTAGAGATCCGCCCAGGGTAGATGTTGATACGCCTGCTGGCGTACTCCTAGATCCGCCCCGCTTGTATGTCCTGGGGATCCGCCCCCCCTAGGTACAACCTCCGTGGGCCTGATGTTTGAGGATCCGCCAGGGCGCGTCTGATCAGTGATCCCAGTTAGGATGTCCGCATCATTCTCTCCTTCTTTAAAAGATCTCGGCACTGATTCGCCCTGGTTGAACTCCAAAGGACCATCCAGCTTCCATGGGCTAAGGTCACGGATGTTGAATGCTGGTGAGATTTTACCAAGCCAATTCGACAAGGCTATATGATAGGCATTGGCATTTACCTTCTTGGTGATCTTATATGGCCCGTATTTCCTAGGCCGGAGCTTGCGACTTGGGGCATTTGCGAGTCTCTCTCTGCCCAAATATACCATAACCTCATCCCCAACTTCAAACTGTAGGTCCCGGCGGTGCTCATCCGCCTTAGCCTTTAATTTCTGATTTCTCTCCTCAAGAGTCTCTCTCACCTCTTGGTGCATCTGTACATAATCCTTGGCCAGCTGGTTGGCAGTCACGTTTCCTTTAGGAAGATGGGCTATATCAAGGACGTGATTCGGGGTCTTTGTATATACCATCTTAAATGGGGATCTCCCGGTTCCCGAATGTACAGAGCCGTTGTAGGCGAACTCAGCTTGGGCTAAAACCACATCCCACATTCTGGGTTTATCCTTACATTTGCTGCGCAGTAGGTTTCCCAAAGTTCTATTGACCACCTCAGTCTGTCCGTCTGTTTGAGGGTGGGCGGTGGTACTAAACTTCAGAGACGTATCAAACAGAGCCCACAACGTCCGCCAGAAGTGACTGAGGAACTTCGTATCACGATCCGAAACAATGCTCTTAGGTACGCCATGTAGCCTAACAATCTCTTTGAAGAATAGCTTAGCAGTCGCTGAGGCATCATTAGTCTTGCGACATGGTATGAAGTGGGCCATCTTCGAAAACCGATCAACCACGACAAAGATGGAATCCATGCCTCTCTGAGTCCTGGGTAACCCTAGGACGAAGTCCATGGACAGATCCTCCCATATGGTCTCTGGTACAGGCAAAGGTAACTGCAATCCGGTATTTGTAGTGTGTCCCTTGGCGGTCTGGCAAATGTAGCATCGTTCTACTAAGTAGGAAACATCTCTCCTCATCTTAGGCCAGAAATAACGGGAACTCACTGCTTCGTATGTCTTGTCTCGCCCAAAATGTCCTCCAAGGGATCCGCCATGTAGATCACGAATAACCTTCTCACGGATGCAAGTGCAGGGTAAGCAAAGTTGGTTGCCCCTCATGAGATACTCATCCATCAGGTGATACGCCCCATCCCCATGCTGGTGTTGACACTTCTCCCAGATACTGCCAAAGTCAGGATCCGCCAAGTATTCTCCTCTGATGTGTTCAAAACAATCGGTCTCCAGGTTGACTGTTTTTATTAGTGACACCCTTCGACTCAAGGCGTCCGCCACCTTGTTCTATTTTCCAACCTTATGGATAAGCTTATAGGGGAACTTATCTATGAAGGCGGACCACCGGGCATGCATGGAGCTTCGAAGTTGCTTCTGACTTCCCAGGTACTTGAGAGCTTGGTGGTCAGTGTAGAGGATGAATTCTTTCCCCACCAAGTAATGTTCCCACACTTTCAATGCCCTCACTATAGCATAAAACTCTTGATCATACGTGGCCCACTTTTGTCGTGCCTCACAGAGCTTCTCACTGAAATATGCAATGGGCCTCTTTTCTTGCATCAAGACTCCACCAATCCCAACTCCACTGGCATTACACTCAACTCCACGGGCGCTGTACTCAACTTTTCCTTGATCAGGGCGAAGCTCTTCTCTTGCGCATCCGCCCACTCGAACCCCCTTCCCTTCTTCAAACATTCCGTCAACGGGGCCACTATGGAACTGAAGTTCTTGATGAATCGGCGATAAAACATTGCTAACCCATGAAAAATCCTGATATCCCCCACATTCCTCGGAGTAGGCCATTCTTGGATGGCTCTTACCTTCTCCCCATCAACTTGGACCCCCTCGCCACTAACCACGAACACAAGGAAAACCAGACTTTCCATGACGAAGTCACACTTCTTAGTGTTGGCGTATAACTGGTGTTTCCTTAATAGGTCAAACATTATCCGTAAGTGCTCCACATGCTCCACCAAGGTCTCGATATGAATCAGGATGTCATCAAAATACACAACTACAAATTTTCCAATCACCGGGCGAAGTACCTGATTCATCAGCCTCATGAAAGTACTAGGGGCGTTAGTCATCCCAAATGGCATAACTAACCACTCATACAATCCATCTCTGGTTTTGAAGGCGGTTTTCCACTCATCCCCAGATCGAATTCGTATCTGATGATAACCGCTCCTGAGGTCAATCTTGGAGAAAACTCGGGATCCGCCAAGCTGGTCTGGCATATCATCCAGCCTTGGAATAAGGAACTTATACTTGATAGTGATCTTGTTGATAGCTCTGCTGTCCACACACATCCGCCAAGATCCATCCTTCTTGGGCGTAAGTAGGGTTGGGACGGCGCATGGACTCATACTTTCTCTAACGTATCCCATCTCAATGAGCTCTTCCACTTTCTGTCTCAAGATGTCATTTTCCTTAGGACTCATCCGATAATGAGGAAGGCTTGGTAAACTAGCCCCGGGCACAAGGTCGATATGATGTTGGATGTCCCTCAAAGGTGGTAACCCACTCGGTAGCCCTTCAGGGAACAGCTCTTCATATTCGCCAAGTAGGCGGGTCACCTCAGTCGGCATCTCCCTTTCGTCCCTTTGGGCGGATTCGTGATTCGCCTTAACCATTACCACATACACCATCTGGCTCTCTTCACATTCGCTGACAAATGATTTGTGCGTAGGACAGACTACCAAGGCAGATTTCTCGTTGGCCTTTGGCTCTCTTATCATTGGTGTAAGGACGAACTTCACCCCATTCTTCACAAATCTGTAAGTGTTCTCTCTTCCTGCGTGGATGGCGTCGTTATCAAACTGCCATGGTCGACCCAACAATAGGTGGCAGGCATCCATATCGACCACATCACAACAGACTTCATCACTGTAATCACCAATCACAATAGGTACCCTGCATCTCTGGGTCACCCTAAGTTCACCCACGTTTTTTATCCATCCCACCCTATAGGGGTCGAGATGCGCCTCTGCCAACAACCCGAATTTCTGAATGGCGCTGCTGCTCACAATATTCTCTTGGCTCCCACTATTTATTATCACATTGCATCACCCACCTTTCACAAGACAGTGGGTCCTGAATAGTCGGTGCCTCTGATCTCCCTCTATCCGGCTGGAGACTAATAAACGCTGTACCACATGAATGGCGTATCTCTCTTCATTCGCCTCATCATCATCTTCTCCTAAGGGTTCACAAAATACTTCATCCCCTTCGTCATAGTCATCTTCATACCTCTCCACCATGTTGGCGCTCTTCCTCCTAGGACATTCGTTGGATCTATGGCCTGGCTCATTGCACCGAAAACATTTGAAAGGCGCTGGCCTCGCATATGGATTGTTGCTCTTAGGTGGTATAGGTGCTTCCTTGTATGGCCTAGTATCTCCGACAGATCCTCTTCCCACACTGTTGACCTTGGCCCCAGTGGCACTCGCCACTTGCTTGCTTTTGTCATAAGACTTCACGTTATCTCTTCCTCCAGGCGTATACTCAGTAGTGGCGGATCTCCTGGATCTCCCGGTTAGTTGAGACTCAGCCTTGAGGGCTAAATTCCTGGCATCTTGTACCCGAACCACCATCTGTGTGCCAATACGATCCTGGATGTTGTATCTCAACCCTTCTAGATACCTAGAGGTCTTTTGGCTTTCAGTTTCTGACAAGTTGGCCCTCGCTGAAAGCCTCAAGAACTCTGAAGTATACTCATGGACACTTCGGGTCCCTTGAGAGCATCCCCTGTAGGAGCTGTAAATATACTGCTCATAATCCAGCGGTAAGAACTGCTCCCTCAACATCGTATTCATCCGTAGCCAAGATCAAATCAGATCTCTGCCCCCTCTTCTTCTTTCTTCCATCATCTGATCCCACCAAACTGATGACCCTTCAGGCGATACGCCACCAGCCTCACCTTCCTCTCATCAGGAATCCCAACATACTCAAAGAAACGTTCGACTTCCGATAACCAGTCTAAGAATCCCTCTATATCGAGTTCGCCTCCAAAAGATGGCAAGTCTATCTTTAGCTTAAAGGCATCATCTCTATCAAAGTTTCCTAGACCTGGGTATACTCTAGCAACCTCCACACGTCGGTTGTCAACAGGCCCAACATCCCTCATAGTTCTAATGGTATCATCATTCCCGATACCCTCAAAGTCATCACTATCACTATCAGCGTTATGCACAAGGATAAAGTTGGGTCTTCTTACCTCAGGATCCCTAGGACTCATTTGTGGAAGCTGTTGTTCAGGGACTCCTTCCTTTCTCTGGGTTGATCCTCCCGCGGTTGGTCGGATTAGAGCCATAACCTCCAGTTTGAAGTTTTCTAGGGAGGTGGTTAGCTCCAGGAACCGTTGGTCGGTTTGCCTCTGCCGCTCATGGCTGGCTTGGATCTGCTCCGCGAGGTGCTCCCTCAGCTCCTCATACCTCCGGTCACTGGTTTCCATGGAATCTTGCGGTTGTCGAGGTTGAACCATTGCCAAAAGAAGTTTCGGGTCAGGAAACGATCGGCTCTGATACCAACTGATACAGATTGAAAGCGATAAATGAAGGTTTTAATCGTAAACCAACAAAGACGTTCTTCTCTAGCTGAACTAGAAGGAGTGAATCCCAATAACAAGGTATAAACCTTAGTTTCTCAAAGAGAATGAATTTGATTGATTAAAAGTTGTTACATCCTTACAAAATGAGGGTTTAAATACCTCCTACTAATGATAATAAAAGACAAGGACTACCCCTACTAGGGTTCCGATAAGGCTATCCATAAAAGGGTAAAATGGGTGATACGCCCCGACAATCAGTACAATGGTACAGGTATGGATTGTCAGGGTTGTTGGTGAATTACTTCGGGAGGAAGTAAACCTAGAGATCCGCCCAGGGTAGATGTTGATACGCCTCCTGGCGTACTCCTAGATCCGCCCCGCTTGTATGTCCTGGGGATCCGCCCCCCCTAGGTACAACCTCCGTGGGCCTGATGTTTGAGGATCCGCCAGGGCGCGTCTGATCAGTGATCCCAGTTAGGATGTCCGCATCAGTTTGAAATGTTAATATATATATATATATATATATATATATATATATATATATATATATATATATATAGTGAAAAAATAAGCACTATTGGGTAAAATTATCATAACAATTTTTAATAAATAATACATATATTATATATTAGGAATGTTTTATTAAGTTCTTATTCTCCTCTTATTTTCATTTTGTACACATAAAGAAAGTGATATAGAGATGGTATGATCCATATAGGGAAATAGTGAAGGAAAAATGAAAGATAGAAACAAGTACACATGATAAATAAAATAAGAAAAATATAAACAAGAATCTTTAGATGGGATTATAAAAGAAAAGAGAAGAAAACCCTTAATCTGTGAGAAGAAAAACATACAAACTGCGGCCATAATAATGATGAGGAAAACCTTTTTCTACAGCTTTTTTCCGACAAAGGCAGAAGAGGAAGCAGCGCATGAGGTCGGGAGGAGCCTGGTAGAAATAAGAGACTAGAACCAAAGTGGGTTCGACAGGACAAACCCAAACACATGGGAGATAAGGCGGGTTATAACCAGAAATGAAATGGTTACTGGTGAGATAACTCTGTCTGAGGAAGAAATGCTTTAATATGTACTTAAGTCATAGAAACTTGACTCTGCAAAGCATGTTATTAGAGGTAATAAGTGCCTTGTGGTTTTGGTTGATTACACAGAATATAGAAGGCCTAAAACTTTCCAGAATTGTTATGTTAAGGTTTCAGGGAATACCTATATTGTTGGTTTGATGGATGTTTTTCATACTAGGTGTGTTAAACCTGGTGATGAGATTTCCTTGTTTTGGGATATGAGATCTACTTCTTTTGGCTTTTGTTTTAAATTACTCAGTTTCTCCAAATAATACTTCTTTCTTTCTCTCTTTCTTATTATTATGTTTTCTCGAATTGTTTGTTGTAACCACAATTCTTCATTAATCAAATATATATGCTTTTCCCAATTTTCACATGCTACTCTTTCCAATTATGTTGATGAATATTCATATAGGAAGCTGAGAAAATTAAATTATGCAATTTACTGAGTTAGTTAATGAGACTTTAAACTGTTCTAACCTTTCTGAATTAATTTTCTATGGAAGTTACAAACATTTCAGAATTTATTTAACTTAAACCAAGTTGAGATGTAAAATGATACGGGCCGAAGCAAAAGTAGCTATATCCGAGCATAATTGGTATTTCGTGCACAGAGAGCATTTCTTCTAGTTCTTAGTTAAAGGCTTGTAAATAGCTTTACTTATAAATCATAGGAAAATCTCTGCAACTAGATGAGAGTTATAATCTCAATAAAACCATTCCAAAAGGTCCAGTTTCAATATCAATTTCTTATTCATTGTTCATCCATTTTAATCTTATAATAGATAGTTGGAAAGATATGATAGAGAGTATAATGCATTGACATATTATGACTAATTCAGAACTCCATCTATCCCTTAAATGTTTAAACATCAAGTTGACAAATAATAACAATTATAATATTATTTTCCACCAACTTTAATAAAATTTGAAGCCAAAAGAATATGACCTTTTCAACCGCGGCAACACGTGTAGAGATTGAGAAGATTATACAACCTTTACGGTTGCATAAGAAGAGTATTTGGGGGATGAATGGACTCATGTCACTCAGCTTCATGGTATCGGAAAGTAAGTCCTTCGTTTGTCTATTTCCATTGATTTCAATCTCCCAAAAATCAATATTTTTGGCCCAATCCACGGGTTGAGTTCTCAGCCTTTCATTTTTCAACATTTGACCTTAGAGCCAGGGGTGGACGGATCTAGGGATGTTTACACGGGGTTTGAGCACCCACTAATCGTCACAAAACGCTAACAAATCTATAGAACCCGTGAATGGGGCTTTAATTTTTTTTTTATTAAAACATTACAAAAATATCAATATAGCACCCATAAATCAAGCTAAACACCTATTCTTAAATCTGTGACTGCTTAGAGCTTGGGAAAATGTCTGTTGATCCCTTGTTGGAAGGAACCTTGTCTGAAATTCAATGCAAACATTTCGCCAAGGTTAAAGGGTAAATAAATGCATTTTTGCATTCAATATCATTTAGTATGAATCTTATGAAGTGATTTTTGAATGTGCAAGTTTTTTGTATAGAAAAGTGGGATCAGGTTATTCATGTAATGATCACATGTTATATTATTATTGGATTTTCGTCACAAAATCAATCAAGCTTGCTAGTTTTTTTTTCTATTCTTTTTGGGGATCAATTTATGGTTAGTTAATTGCATTGGCGATACAGGATTGGCCTGTCAGGAGGTCAATTTTACATGTGCCTCTATAAAAAAATAATTTGCTAAGTCGAACTCCATCAAATTTTCATTTTGTTTTTATATACATGTTATCACTGAGTTGTCTAAACCCAAATTTTACTTATGAGTGTAAAACTTCTTAAGATTAAAATAGATTTGGAATACAAAGGTAAGATTTAGTCGTTTTGAACGAACTTATAGAAATTTATTGCCCATCATATATTAATCAAGTTGGATTTTGTAATTAAATAAAATCTCAATTTGTAAAAAATAGGGTGCTGAAAACATCTATACTAGGGGTAGTTATAACACCGGGGGTTGAAACCATTAATGGTAAGGACTCGAACTTGGCAGATCCCCCATTCTCTTATTGCATCATTTGCAGTTCATTTGTGATGCTCTTCCTTGACATCTTGGGTTGTTATATTCATGAGCCCCTCAAACATGGCATGTAGGAAATTAAAGAAGCCAAGTTGGTCATTTTAGTAGAAAAAATCCAATGAATTTGATTTTTGGCATGGATATTCCGTAAATATTACAAGGAAACATAAAAACATTACTTTGAAAAGCAAAAGGAATTGGGGATAATGTTGAGATTTGGTGAATAAGTCAGCTATTTGGAGGGCATAAGAGATAGACATGGGTCTGATTAAACCTGGGAGGCCACGTGCATGAATGACATGACAATCTATATCAATATGCTTTGTGTGTTCGTGAAAGACATGATTTTGGGCAATGTGGATGGCTGATGTGTTGTCACACTAGAAAAGGGTAGAATGTGGACCATGGATATACAAATCTTTTCAGTAAAGCAATAAGCCATTGTAACTCACATGATAAGTTCATTTCCAAATAAAATGGCATAACATGTGATACAACATGAATCAGGACATGAGACCTAGCCCAAGTAAAAAAAAACTTGAAGAGTAACTTTGCTATCAGTCGAAAGAATAACCCTAATCCTGGGGAAGCTTTGAGGTAACGCAATACTCTGATTAGCTAAATGTTGAGACAAGGTATGTACTATACAAGCTATATCTGTTCTTAATTATGTGTGTAACATATGGTAACCTCCACATACGCATCCATAAGTTTATCATTAGTCATCTGGAATTTGAGGTTGCAATTAACGTCTTACTTCTTTATTCGTGCCTCATTGGTGTCATATTTCTTTTATAGTTCATCCTCAATGGCTTTGGCAGATTTTATTTTAGTATTACAGTAATCATACACATCATTTGCCAGAGCATTCAATATGTATTTTTTACTGAGGAAGTTAGTCTCAGTCCATTTATCAGCAACATGCCTTTATGTCTGAGAGGCAGTTTTAGCAACTACATGAGTTTTTCAGAACGCAGAACAGATGCAACCCATTTTGTGATAAGGTAGAAAAACATCATTTGTTTCCATCATCGGAACTTAGCCCCCTTAGCCCCCTCAAATCGTAATCATTTGATTATATCAGTCATCTTAGTAGTTTCTTCAATAATCATGGCAGTAAGAACATGTTGGAAATGTGCCTTAGTTAATTTATTATGAGATAATGTTTTATTTAATTATTTTGAATTCAGGAGAAGTTATTTAGTTATTGCATAGGTTTAGGAGAAGTTATGGAAGTCAGTTGTAACTGATGTCTGTATTTCTATATAAATTTCCTGAAGTTCAATAGAAATATATGTTGGTTCCAAACTCTTAAATATTAATTACTACAAATTGGTATCAGAGCATATTATCTTGAGGGATCTGTGAGAATGGAAGCAGATGCAATATCTTTTAATCAGGTTGCTGCACCAGTGTTTGATGGCCAGAATTATCAAGCATGGGCTATTAAATTGAAGGTTTATCTTGAAGCATTGGATCTTTGGGAGGCTGTAGAAGAAGATTATGAAGTTGCTCCGCGTCCACTAAATCCAACAATGGCACAGATAAAGAATCATAAGGAGAGAAAGACAAGGAAGTCAAAAGCTAAAGCCTGACTTTTTTCTTCTGTTTCCAACACCATATTTACTAGAATTATGAGTCTGGAATCAGCAAAAGAAATATGGGACTACATCAAGAAGGAGTACCAGGGAAATGAAAGAACCAAGAACATGCAGGTGCTCAATTTGATTAGAGAATTTGAGATGCTGAAGATGAGGGAGTCAGAAACAATTAAAGACTATTCTGACAAGTTGCTGGGCATTGTCAACAAAGTCAGGCTGCTTGGTAAGGAGTTCTCTGATGAGAGAATTGTCCAAAAAATCCTTGTTACTTTGCCTGAAAAATATGAGTCTAAGATTTCTTCTTTGGAGGAGTCTAAAGATCTGTCAAACATATCTTTGGGAGAATTAGTAAATGCTTTACAGGCTCAAGAGCAAAGGAGAATGATGAGAAAAGAAGAAATGGTAGAGGGTGCTTTCAAGGCCAAAACTGAAAGTTCAGGAGGCAGCCCATACAAAAATTTCAAGGAGAAGAAGAATAACAAGTTCAGCAGTGATAACAAAAATGATGTGAGCACACCTTGCCCATATTGCAAGAAGATGAATCATATGGCAAAAAGATGCTGGTGGCGGCCTGACATCAAGT
Source organism: Euphorbia lathyris (assembly GCF_963576675.1). Classification (NCBI taxonomy): domain Eukaryota; kingdom Viridiplantae; phylum Streptophyta; class Magnoliopsida; order Malpighiales; family Euphorbiaceae; genus Euphorbia; species Euphorbia lathyris. The sequence continues at coordinate 2,945,664 of NC_088915.1, read as the reverse complement.
GCAGGAAATGTGGTAATATGGGCCACATGGAAAAGGTTTGCAGATCACAACAAACTGAAGCCGCAAAAGTTACAGAAGAACAAGATGAAGAGCAACTTTTTGTGGCAACGTGTTTTGCAATTAACAACACCTCTAGTGATGCGTGGTTGATAGATAGTGGTTGCACAAATCACATGACCAACGATCAAACTCTTTTCACAGAAATAGATAAAACTCTCATTTCTAAAGTCAAAATTGGAAATGGTGAGTTTATCTCAGTGAAAGGAAAAGGAACAGTGGCCATTGAAAGCTTAGGTGTAAAACATATTACTGATGTTTTATATGTGCCTGACATTGATCAAAACTTGCTTAGTGTTGGACAGCTTGTTGAAAAGGGCTTCAAAGTTATTTTTGAAGACAAGTGGTGCTTCATCAAGGATACAAGGGGCAAAGATGTGTTTAAAGTGAAGATGAAAGCCAAAAGTTTTGCTTTGAATTTGATGGAGGATGAGCAAGCAATACTAGCAAGTCATGTTAGCAATCAACTTACAACACCTTACACACCACAACAGAACGGTGTAACTGAGAGAAAGAATCAGAGTGTCATGAAGATGGATAGATGCATGCTTCATGAAAAGGAATTGCCAAAAAGTCTTTGGGAGGAAGCAGCGAGTACTGCAGTTTTTCTATAAAACAGGCTGCCCACTAGAGCTGTGCAAGAAAAAACACCATTTGAGGCATGGTTCAACACTTCAAAAGTTTACAGAATTTTCCAACCACAAAATGGGAAAATTATTGTGAGCCGAGATGTTAAGTTCATGGAAGATAAACAATGGAGTTGGGAGGAGTCACTTGAAAAGCAATCTCCAACAAATTTGCAGATTCTTGATGAAAAGATCGATGATGTTCCTGTTCGTGGCACAAGATCTCTATCTGATATCTATGAAAGTAATGTTGCTGTTTTTGAGCCTTCGGAATTTAAAGAAGCCGAGAAGGATGACAAATGGATAGAAGCCATGAAAGAGGAGCTTCGTATGATTGAGAAGAATGACACTTGGGAGCTAGTTGACTTGCCTCAAAATAGAAAGAAAATTGGAGTTAAATGGGTTTTCAGAACCAAACTCAATGTTGATGGTTCTGTCAACAAACACAAAGCCAGGCTAGTTGATAAAGGGTACAGTCAGGTTTTTGGGGTGGATTTTTCAGAAACTTTTGCTCCTGTTGCACGCTTGGACACCATCAGAATGTTATTGGCATTAGCTGCACAAAATGGATGGAAACTTTACCAATTCGATGTTAAATCAGCCTTTCTAAATGGCTATCTTCTTGAAGAAATTTTTGTTGAGCAGCCAGAAGGTTTTGTAAATACTAAGGCAAGAAGGAGTTTGTTGGAAATGTGCCTTAGTTAATTTATTATGAGATAATGTTTTATTTAATTATTTTGAATTCAGGAGAAGTTATTTAGTTATTGCATAGGTTTAGGAGAAGTTATGGAAGTCAGTTGTAACTGATGTCTGTATTTCTGTATAAATTTTCCGAAGTTCAATAGAAATATATGTTGGTTCCAAACTCTTAAATATTAATTACTACAGAACATCTTAAAATTGTTGATGTACAGTTAGAAAATATCAAAGGTAAAATTTAAAGGATGAGTTGTGGACGAGGTCACTCTCTTTAAGAATCTGCAAGAAGACTAGCTGCCAATCGCCTCCAGGATAAGACACCAAAGTTCAGTAACTATTATAATTTGGGATTGAACTATACATAATTGTTCAACTTCAACACTCAAACAGAAGGAAAAGAAATCTTCTCAATGGTTTTTTTTTATATTCAGTAAGAGTAATTTAGATAATTATCCACAAATTAAAAAACACATAAAAATTAATTTAATTTAAAAAAATACGCAACCCGACCCAGCCAGCCGGACCACAGCATGGATGGTAGTTAAGGTAAACCAAGCTCTATGTAAATCCGCACCCATGTACAAAACTTGGTACCCCTTGGAGCACACTAAGTGTGTGAGGACATCCAATATAATGCTAAATTTCACTTTCTTATATCTGTATATACTCTAAGTCTAAGTCTTTCATTTTAAAAGTGCACATACGGATAAAGTCGAACAAAGTTGATAAATACATTTTATTCATTTGTGGAGAGTATTAGTAAAAAATGGTAATGATGATTATGGTTTAATGACTATTTGTAATATAAGTTTCTCGTCCTGATTTAAAGGCCTATATGTTTTATGAACCTATTTGTAATGAAATATTCGGTTTGTGTCGTGGAACCAATTGATCTAAAAACTTAAACTGATAGTTAATCCCTAACAACATCTTTTATATTAATATATGATACACCCTCTCGGGTGAATGTCCATTGTGCTTGAATTCAATCAACAAATGGGCTTGCTAGGATTCGAACCCTATAACACTTAGCCTAAGAGAATCTGATACCATATTATGGAATTAATTGAACAAAAACCTTTAGCTGATAGTTATGGCCAAACAACATCTTTTATATTAATGTTTTATATTGATCTATGATAGTTTGAACAATATTTGTTATTTTTAGTATTAAACATCATTATATTTTTTTTGTGATTTATATTAATTGCTACCCTTATATAGTTGGAATGTGGTGTATCAAATAAGAGATACATTTGCTAAAAATTTAATGATCAAAATTTGCGACATGTAAGATCCATTTATAATATTGCTAAACTGATCTTTAAGGCTGGTGGATCTAAAGATCATTGCAGCTATTGTGAGCGTAATATGTCATTAATGGTTAAATTCGATACATTTTTTAATAGATAGTGTAATGTACAATTGAAGAACTTGTTTTAGGTCTCTCTAAATGTTAAGAGGGTTATCCGGCTAATAGGTTACTTTAAAAAAACTTAAGAGGTCAGTAGGTCATCCTAAGTAAGTTTAGAACGTCAATAAGATATTTTTAAAATTCAGGAAAACAATTAATTTTTTACACTAAATTTAGAGGCGCCATAATATATTTATTGTTCTTAAAATAATATAAACAATTCAGAAAAATATACTAATGGTCTTATTCTGCCTGCTAATCTGATTTTGATATTTCACCTTAACAAACTTCTTCAATTGGAAACAATTCTGATGACAAAACAGATGACTTCAAATATAAGGATTTCATACCTTTACTTATGGATAATACATCTAATGGGCTTTGTACTTTAAAAGAATTTGATATGGCTTCGTCTTCCAATAAAGAGGTGAAGATTTCTCTGAATTGCAGTTCATGAAACCCTTCTTTTCATAGTCAAAATCTAATTGTAGTTATTGGAGAGGTGGAAGATGAATGCCGCAGTAAATAAAAATCGTGATTTCTCTTTGATAAAACTGTTGGAAATGGTTTGTGAACGTTTCTTGATTGTAAATACCAATTCTATAAATGTGGCTCTACTCCAAAATGCCAAAAATACATTAATCCCAAACCATTTTAACGAAACTGAAAAAATGAAGAAGGTAATGCTACCCAAAAGTCTATAGTCTTCAAAGGTAAATTATGCTCTGATTCATGGCAATAATTCTCGGTCCAGAGAAAGAAATGGAATTGTTCATGCAGCTCGAGGTGCTAATCTAGTACCGAGTAAAGGCAAACTGGTGGTTAATTTATTGGGATCTCGAGAGGCAATTTCGTTGGCTGTTGTACTCCAAGTGGTTAATTTATCAAATGGGGCTGCTGGCACAACATCCTCTAACACAGCCATAAGGGTCCACATAAATGTATGAACACTAAAAAACCAAGTGCACAAAGTTGAAACTCGGTTTATTCATTTCCAATCTCAATATAACCACTTGCATGTTTGGAAACAGTAAAGGCAAGCAGGTGCCTTCAATGGTAACTGAAAGTTCGCTTGGGATCTAGAGAAGTAATTTGGTGGCTGTTGTACTCCAACGGGTTAATTTTTCAAATGGGACTGATGGCGCAACATCCTCTAACACAACCATACCGAACCATGTAGCGGCCTCGAAAAGCAACCAGGCTTTAAATGCTGAGATCCATGAATGGATCAACACCAACGAACTAAGTGAAGTAAATTAGGCTAAGGTATAGCAGCGGAAATATAAAAAATTTAGCCTACTTCCTTTTAACCATAGGATCCGTTAATCGTTATTTCATATAAAGAGGGATAAGAAGAAATACCTTTTGAAGAACAATCTACCGTTGTTAAAGAAGCGCCCACAATTCTTCTCCGAGTTCCCAAGCACGAAGTATAACACGGTGAGGTTAAGTTAGAATCAACCGTATGAGATGCAACCAAAATAGATTGCCTCTAATTAACCAACACAAGATCAAAGAAAAAGGGAGATAGATGAAATTAATCAATCGATGGAAGCCGTATGAATTCTTGTCCACGAACTAGGGGAGTCGAATTCTTTCTTTTTCTCTAAGGTAGGGATTTCGAAAATCACTTGTGCTAGTTAGAGAGGGTTAGCCGAAATTCATGTATAGAGGGGGTATATATAATCACTTGTATCTAAACCCTAGTTAGATAGGAATAGGTTACTTAATAGGAATTCAATTTGGAATAGAATTCCCAATTATTATCTCATTATATATCTAATATATCTAGGATAATAATAAATAACCTAATTGGATAATAATAAGAGTATATTAATCTAATTAAAACTCATAACTTAATTATCTCTTAATTAATTTAATTCACAAACCTAATCAAATTAGGATTAATGGAATTAAAATAATTCCTTATTTATTACATACAAATTTCGGCCCCCTCTATTTAAATGGGCCTTATTGGGCTCAATTGGGCTTCCATCTATTAATGACATCCATCTCTCTTTTGGTTCCAAGTCTTATGTGTGATCCATTAGGTTCTTACTACTTCTGGCCGTATGCAACTATTAAATTAATTTCTTCAAGAATTATATTTAATCCTTGCATAACGGAATGATGTAATGAGTATGTTATTGGCAAGTCTGTAATCATTCCCCCAGAGTCCGTTAAGAAGACAGGTTGATTCTGTCGTTAACCTTTCCGTATTAGTTACGATATAATTCGATCCTTTATCAACTACATCCTTGAACTGAATCTTATGACTGTGGGTGATGTCAAGTCACATATAGCGAGACGTTCGTTTTACTTGTATAGGCCGAGTCAACTCAAATAGATAGGTTAAGTGAAATCTATATTTCTTACTCTTAAGCTATCACCTTGCAAGGATTTAGAGTCGAGTCTTCCACAAGCGATCCTTGGATGTATCTCCCATTAATCGGGAGTGATAAATGCTCAATCCAATGTATAACTACCCTGATATTACCTCCTGTGACACCCAACATTTGCCGTTCACACCCCAGAGTCATCTCTGTTAAGGATCGTGGGACAGCAGGATCAAAGTCTCACATTCAGTAATTCAGGATGACCAATTAACATTCCTTTGAGTCTGAGGATTAGTTATACCTATTAATACCAATGAGATGAACAAGTGACAAGGATGAATCTACCCATCCTGTTATCTCAAATCGGATCCCCAATCCTAATGAACGACGTTTCATCGGATCTATATAACTGTACAGATATCTATATATATGAAGCTTGTGAGATCAGCTTTCTGTCGGACAGAAGACATTGTTACATACAAGTCTCAACAGTGATATATCAATCCTAAACATATCACTTGACTTGGGGTGGTTTTAAGTTTATTAGTTTATTATAAAGTTTTGTCTCACTTCATGCTTGTATGAACACTTTATAATCACTTTAAACAAACTTACGGATTTCCTTTTATTAGACTTTATTTAGAGCTTAAAAGGGATTGCCTTTATATAGCTATAAAACATATATCTCATTAAAAACAAATGATATAAAGAACAATTCATTTACATTAAGTTTGTATCCTGCAACAATTGTCTATAGGACTGTAAACCCCAACATACTCCCACTTGGACTAAAGCCAATTGTTTCTAAAACTTATCCCAGTAGAAGTTAAATGACGATCATGTACTTTCTGGGTTAAAGGCTTTGTCAACGGATCTGCAACGTTGTCCTCTGTAGGTACTCTTTCTATTCTCACATCTCCTCTAGCCACAATCTCTCTTATGATGTGGTATCGCTTTAGGTAGTGCTTGGATGCATTATGAGACCGTGGTTCCTTTGCTTGCGCAATGGCTCCATTGTTATCACAGTACAGAGTAATGGGATTGACAATGTCAGGCACCACACCTAGTTCTGTAATGAACTTTCTAATCCAAACTGCTTCCTTTGCTGCTTCCGCAGCAGCGATGTACTCTGACTCGGTCGTAGAGAAAGCTACGCTTCCCTGCTTGGAACTCTTCCAACTGACCGCGCCCCCATTCAAGATAAACAGGTATCCAGATTGGGATTTAAAATCATTCTCATCTGTGAGATGACTAGCGTCTGAAAATCCTTCAATTTTCAGATCTCCTTCTCCGTACACTAGGAACATATCTTTAGTCCTTCTCAAGTACTTAAGAATGTTCTTGACGGCAATCCAATGCTCGTCTCCCGGATTCCCTTGGTAACGACTCGTTACAGATAACGCGAACACTACGTCAGGTCTAGTGCATAGCATAGCATACATAATCGAACCGATCGCGCTGGCGTACGGGACTACAGCCATGCGTCGTTTGTCATCATCAGTTTTAGGACATTGATGATTGTTTAACTTTACTCCATGTAGCATGGGTAAGTTACCTCGTTTCGATTCAATCATGCTAAACCGATTTAGCACCTTTTCAATGTATGTAGCCTGTGAAAGACCAAGCAGTCTTCTCGATCTATCTCTATAGATCTTTATACCAAGTATATAAGCTGCTTCACCAAGGTCTTTCATTGAGAAGTTACCAGATAACCATAATTTTACCGACTGTAATAGAGCAATGTCATTTCCCATTAACAGTAGATCATCCACATATAGTATGAGAAATGCTATAGAGCTCCCACTTGCTTTCTTGTAAATGCAAGCTTCTTCGCAATTTTGTTCGAAACCAAATTGTTTTATGGTTTCGTCAAAACGCTTGTTCCAGCTTCTAGATGCTTGCTTGAGTCCATAAATGGATCTCTGAAGTTTGCAAACTTTATTTGCATCCTTTGATATGAAACCTTCAGGCTGCATCATGTATACATCCTCAAGCAGGTTTCCATTTATGAAAGCTGTTTTCACATCCATTTGCCAAATCTCATAATCGTAGTGAGCGGCAATAGCAAGCATGATTCTGATTGATTTGGACATAGCAACAGGAGAGAAGGTTTCGTCATAATCAACACCATGTTTTTGACGATATCCTTTCGCTACCAGCCTAGCCTTGTAGGTGCTAACCTTTCCATCCATGTCAGTCTTCTTTTTGAAGATCCACCTGCACCCAATGGGAATTATCCCTTCGGGTGGATCAACCAAAGTCCACACTTGGTTAGTATACATGGAATCCATTTCAGAATCCATGGCCTCAAGCCATGCTTTAGAATCTGGACTAGTAAGAGCCTCTTCGTAGTTTTCGGGTTCGTCGTCTAACACGGGAACCTTGTTATCATCTCCCACTAGAAAACCATATCTAACTGGGAGTTCACGAACTCTTCGTGATCTACGAATAGGTGCCACTGGAGTCTCATCTAATGGGACTTCTTCGGGTACCTCAACCGCTTCTGTTGTTTCAGTCGGTGTTTCTTCTTCTTGAACTTCATCGAGTTGAATCACGCTTCCCTTTTGTGTTTCTTCGAGAAACTCTTTCTCTAAGAAGGTTGCGTGCTTGGATACTATTACTTTCTGATCATCTGGATGATAGAAGTAATACCCTATGGTTTCCCTGGGATATCCAATGAAGAAACATTTATCAGATTTAGAATCTAATTTGTCGGACGCAATGCGTTTGATATACGCTGAACAACCCCATACTCTCATAAACGAGAACACGGGTTTCCTACCAACGAACAATTCATATGGTGTGGAACTAGCGGATTTAGTTGGTACTCGGTTCAGGGTGAAGAGGGCAGTTTCTAAGGCACAGCCCTAGAACGTCTTTGGAAGTAAGGCCATGCTCATCATGGATCGTACCATATCTAATAGGGTACGGTTTCTCCTCTCGGATACACCATTGTGTTGAGGTGTATAGGGAGGTGTCCATTGTGAGCATATCCCACATTCAGTTAGATAATTCAGAAAATCATCAGAAAGATATTCGCCACCTCGATCAGATCGAAGCGTCTTTATTTTCTTTCCTAATTGATTTTCCACTTCATTCTTGAAGCATTTGAACTTGTCAAAAGCTTCTGATTTGTGCCTCATCAAGTAGATGTAACCATATCGAGTATGGTCATCTATGAAGCTTATGAAGTATCTGAATCCTCCTCTTGCTTGGACCGACATAGGACCGCATACATCTGAATGAATGAGTCCTAGAGTGTCTGATACACGCTCACCTTTATTGCTAAAAGGTGTCTTTGTCATTTTACCTTTTAAACATGATTCGCATGTTTCCAATGATTCGGAATCGATTGGATCTATAAGCCCATCTGAATGTAGCTTTAGCATGCGTCTCTTGTTTATATGGCCTAAACGACAATGCCACAAGTAAGTTGAATTATCTAGCTTATGTCTTTTGGTATCAATTGCAAAAGCAAGAATTTTGTTCTCTAACACATAAATCCCATTTTGTGAAATTCCTGAAAAGTAAAAGATCGAATCTTTATAAATATTGCAACTCTTGTCTTTTATTGTGATAACATCGTGATATTAACCCGAGGACTAAAAGGGATATTCACCTCAAGAACGCCGCGTAGTGATCCCCAAAGGGGAGCTGGCAGGCGGATCTCCACGGATCTGTTCTGAGAGATCCGCTGGCAGACCTATGAGGCGTATCTCTTCATTCACCTGATTCGCCATTATAACGGCTGGCCGCCGACTCGGCCATAAAGATCATTAATGAGTTATCAATTAGCTAACTGCCAGGTTAAAGATAACTCGTAACCGCCATTAATGGAGTATTAATGGAGACTTTCTAGTTACCTGAAGGTTACGACTCCACAGCTATATATAGCCTGATTCCCTAGGCTATCAAGGTACACATTCTCACAACCTTTGTCAATTCAGTTTGTTTTCTTGAATCATCTTACTGACTTTGGCATCGGAGCTTCCCCCCGTCGAACCCAACGATGCCCCCACAGGGACGGAAGTTGATCCGAATTTCTCTACTTGTTATCAATTGGTGCGGTGAGCATGGAATCCTTAACCAAACAAAGGGTTTTTCGTTCACACTAAAAAACTATGACAAACGGAGATCAAAATCCCTCCTCAGGGATTGAAACACCATTAGTTACACCATTTAGTGCTGGCCGCACTGATTCAACTACTCCTGCAACGCACGTCGAAAATAGTATGCCTCCAGATGCTTTCATCAATATGTGTGCCCAAGCAATTGGAGAACGGTTTGGAACCGAGACAGGGAATCGCCTACGGTCATTTATGACCCTCCCTCCACATTGGAGCATGGCGTCCACATCGGCCGTATCATCTTGGCCTTTGTTAAGCTTTGGACCGGGCGCCCAAAGTTCTTCATTCCTCCAAGCTCACAACACGGATTCTATGATAACCACCACGACGTCGACTGGCGAACGGCAAATCAATCGTGAGTTATTTCCTGATGGCGCTGAAGGAAGTCAAAGAAATAATTCATCCTTACCGGGTGGATCCGCGGGACCTGGATTAAATCTGGACGGACCCAATATTCCCAGGCGTCCACGGACGAATCTTCCCCCTGGCAGATCTAAAGGGCAAACACACAAAAAGCATAGAAAGGAGAAAGGCAGGCGGTCCAGGTCACCTTCGCCCCGACGACCGAGATCCTCCCATCGTGGTAGATCGCCCCCATCTACTGGTCGTGGACGGAGTAAAAGGCCAAGAGAGACACCCCATCCAAGAGAGACACCACCACCACCACCTTCGGGAACTGTTGGACACATCCCGTTAGGAAGTCAGGGAGGGGGAAATGGGCCGGCTCCCCCTGGCGGAGGAGGCGGAGGTGGAGGTGGCGGAGGAGGAGGTAGTGGAGGAGGAGGCGGACGCGGTAATGGGGGAGGGCGTTCGCCATCAGATCCATCGTCTGATTCAAGTTCTTCTTCTTCTTCTCCAAGCAGATCGCCACGAAGAGGTCGTCCCAGGGCGGATCCAGAAAGTTTTGATGATAGGGTTAGGGCCTTGGTGCTCCGTATGAATGAAGAAAATGCTAGGCATAACCCGTTCGCCAATAGGGATTCGCCTTTCGCAGCTTGGATTGAGGCGGAGGAAACAGACAGAGCTTTTAAAATTCCCAATCTTGCAATATACACAGGAAGTGACAATCCAGAAGCTCACGTTAGAAAATATCGAATATTTCTTAGGCTCAATCGTGCCACCGAGCCCGTGCTCTGCAAAATGTTTGTTACCACGCTAGGGGGCCCAGCCTATTTGTGGTTTCAATCTTACCTCTAGGCTCGATAAACAGCTTTGATCAATTGAGCAGGGAATTTTGTGCTAAATTCGCCGGCTGTATTCCTGCAGTGGTGAAATCTGGGAAGCTTTTTGAGTTAAAACAGAAGGCGAATGAATCCCTTCGAGAGTATGTGGACAATTTCAACCAGCTGTGCATACAAATCGTTGATGTGAATATCTCCGTAGCTGTCGAGTGTTTCGTAAGAAACACCACCTGTAAGAGTTTGCAGGAAGATCTCATTCGAAAGAAACCCACCAGCATGGCAGAGTTGATGGAGCGTTGTAAAGATTTTATAGAGGTGGATGACATTCACCGAGGATCACCGTCGTCGCCTAGAAGGGACAAAGACGAGACAAGCGTCAGGACTCTTCCTCTAGAAACCGGCGAAGAGATTCTAAGAGCAAATCAACGTTTGTCAGCTCTTTCACACCTCTCAATGCTTCTAAAAGTGAAGTCCTTATGTGGATCGAGAACAGTCAACACAAACGGAGCATTTCATACCCCGAACCGAAGGGAGGGGAGTACACCAATAATGGTAAAAATCCTAAAAACTATTGTAAATATCACAGGAAAAATGGCCACGACACTGACGCATGCTGGGAGTTAGCTCGAGAGATCGAGCGTCTCATAGAGAGGGGCAAATTGGATTGGTTCATCCAAACTGAAGGCAAAAAAGGAGATAGTGATAGACCTAAGGAGGACCCAAAGAAGAAAGGAAAGGGTACCATCAATGTCATAGCAGGCGGACCTGGATACCAGCCAATGCTAAAAAAGGCAAGGACTGCCGCCCTTGACAGGACGTCGTTAAATCGCCCCTTTTCCGATGTAGGTCCTGAAATATCCCCCCATGCGGATGCACTGGTTGTCACTATGATGGTGGAAGGCTGGGAGATGAAAAGAGTAATGATTGATACTGGGAGTTCATGCAATGTCATCACCAGAGGAGCTTTCGCCAAACTCATGATTGATCCCGTTCAAGTAGAGCCAACTGTGGTCGATATCTTAGGAGTGACGGGACATACTATCCAAACAAAAGCCCAAGTCACTCTGAATTGTGAGCTTACAGACGAGGATCAGGTCTGGAAGGGTGATCTGGAATTTTCTGTCTTGGATGGTCAGTTAGCTTACAATATCATCCTTGGACGGCCCTTTATCTCCGAAGTTGCAGCCCTTATCTCCATACGCCACTTAATACTTTACATTCCCACAGCCAAGGGAGGTGTAATGATCAGAGGTAGCCAAAAGGTGGCCCAGGAGACATATTCGGCATCACTAATGATTCGCCCACAATCCAAGGAGGAAGATGAAGAGGAGCGCATCACAATGGCCTTGGGCGAGACCGAAATGTACCTTATGGCGGATGAAAAGCAGGTGCGAATGGTTAAAAGGCTCAAAGGCGAAATTAAAAATGCAATCACCAAGGTACTCTGTGAGGCGGAGGATGTCTTCGCATGGAAGGATGAAATTCTCCCCGGAATCAGTCCAGACGTGATCACTCACAAGCTCAACATTGATAAAGATGCAGTTCCCGTGGCTCAGAAGCGGAGAAATCATGGCCCGGAAAGACAGAAGATGATAGAAGAAGAGATCACCAAGCTCCAGCGGGCGGATGCCATTGAAGAGGTGCTTTACACACAGTGGTTGGCGAACGTCGTTTTGGTGAAAAAAGCAGGCGGATCTTACCGCATGTGCATTGACTTTACGGATCTCAACAAAGCTTGCCCCAAAGACAACTATCCTTTGCCATGTATTGACATGCTTGTAGACGGAACTGCCGGTCACGCCATGTACTCCTTTACTGATGTGAAGTCAAGTTATCATCAGATCCCCATGGAGCCCTCAGATAGAATCAAGACCTCGTTCGTAACGCACCAAGCCACTTATTGTTTCAAAGTTATGCCCTTTGGGCTTAAGAACGCGGGTGCAACTTATCAGAGGATGATGAACAAGATATTCGCAGATAGTAAAGGGGATAACTATTCTGTCTATGTGGATGACATGATCATCAAAAGTACGACCATAGAAAAGCATGCGGATGATATAAAGGAGGTACTGGACGTACTCCGACGCCACAACATTAAGCTGAACCCGGAGAAGTGCACTTTTGGTGCGACGTATGGAAAATTTTAGGGTTCATGATCAGCGAAAAACGAGTTAGCCCAAATCCTGACAAGGTTAAGGCTGTCCTAGAAATGCAAGCACCACGGAATATTAGAGAAGTACAACGCCTTAATGGGTGTATCATAGCCTTGGGCAGGTTTATCTCTTGTTCAGCTCGCAGATGTCAGCCCTTTTACGAGGTCATTAAGAAGCAAAAGGCATTCGAGTGGAATGAGGATTGTGAAAGGGCCTTCGAAGGAATCAAGCGGTTCCTCACGGAACCACCCATGATGAGTCGACCTTTGAAGGGAGAGGACCTCTACATGTATGTATCGGTTACGGATAAAGTCGTATGCATGGTCATGATACGAGAGGAGGATGGCCAGCAATTTCCGATTTATTATGTGAGCAAGGTTCTGAAAGACGCCGAAACCAGATATTCCAAACTTGATAAAATGGCGCTGGCTATTGTCACCACGGCAATCCGCCTTAGACCATATTTTTAGGCGCATACTGTAGTGGTTCGAACAAATATACGAATGAGAAAGGTATTGCAGAAACCAGACACTTCGGGAAGGTTGATGGAATGGGCGATTCGCCTAGGCAAATTCGATGTAAGATATGAAAGCAGGTCAGCTTTAAAGAGTCAGGTCCTGGCAGACTTTGTGAATGAATTCACTGATGAATGGATAGATCATCCCAAGCCTCCAATAGAGGAATGGACAATGTACACCGACGGCGCTTCCTCGGCGGAGGGAGCTGGTGTAGGCGTTGTGATCAAGGGTCCCCAATACATAAAATTACGGTACGCAGCAAAATTAAATTTCCATGTAACTAATAATGCTGCTGAATATGAAGCTCTGATATTGGGATTACGCCTACTCAAAGAAATCACTCCTAAGCGGATTGTGATCTATAGTGATTCTAAGCTAATGGTCAACCAAGTAATCAAGAATTACGAGGTGAAAGACGAAGTTCTGGCCAAATACGTAGCGGAAGTCAAAAAATTGCTGGATCACCTTGAGGCTAAGGAAACTAAATGGGAACTGATTCACGTACCAAGGGAGTCCAACACAGAGGCGGATTATTTGGCCAAAATGGCCTCTTGTGAGGAGAACTGGACAGATCCGGATTGTCCCTTCGAAGTTAAAATAGCTCCAGCCTTCGCCTCAGAGGAAGTATCCTTACTCACAACAGTAGAAGATGATTGGAGATCAGTCATCCGCCAATATCTGCTAAATGGAACCTTACCTGAGGACAAAGAAGAGGCACGACGGATAGTTAGGAGAGCGGCTTATTACTCCATGATCAATGACGGCCTTTACAGAAAATCCTTTAGCCATCCCTGGTTGAAGTGAATTCTGCCGGAAGAGGGACAACAAATCCTCAAGGAGCTACATGAGGGATCATGTGGGGCTCATGAAGCATCCGCCGCCATCTTGAAGAAATCCAGGTTAAGGGGTTTCTACTGGCCCACGGCTGAATTGGATGCCCAAAAATTGGTAGAATCTTGTCACAGTTGCCAGATTCATGCGAATGAATCACATACTGCCAAACATATCCAGAGGCCCATCATAGAAGGACGTCCATTTGCCCTCTGGGGAAACACCATTCGCCCTATCTCATGGTGTCGAAGCCGTGATCCCAGTCGAAATACAGGTCCCCAGTGATAGAGTGGCCTTTTATTGTGAAGAGGACAACGGTAAACGGCTAAGGGAGCATCTAGATCAGATAGAAGATCGCAGGGACCAATCTTATGTGCGCATGGCGGCATATAAACAGCGGATCGCAGCTTACCATGATAAAAACGCCAAGCTTGTGGATCTAAATGTGGGTGATCTTGTGCTCCTAAAGGCTGACAAAGTCCAGTCTCGAGAAGGCAAGGGCAAGTTAGGGCTCAACTGGACGGGTCCATATCAGATAGTGGACAAGATTGGATTCGCCACATTTAAAATCCAAGACATGGAGGGCAACACACTGCCACGCACATGGAACCTCCAAAATCTCCGCAAATATTTTGTCAGAAAATAAAGTGTACACACGGTCTTGAGTACTCTTTTTCCTTTAGTAAGATTTTTCCCATGTGGTTTTTCTTATTAAAGGTTTTAACGAGGCTCACCTATAAGACCTACTTGCTGTAATAAAGCATCTCTCCCATTAATAAACATCATTTGTTCTATTATCTATGTTCTTTTTAAAGTTTATTGCAGCAATATCAATATTCCAGTCTTAAAAAGAAGGGGGGCATCCAACGCTCTCCACATTTACAACGTATCGCTATCTTATAGCTACTTTCTTTTCGCCTTAAAGACATAAGAACATCAATCTTATGGGCGGATCCGTCTCTAAGCGGATCCCAATCTCCAATAGAGTTAAAACGATCCTTGGACGCAAGGTCTTTACACTCTCTTATCCTTCCCAGAGAAGGATTCACAAGTCCTACGGGTGGATCACTTCACCTCAAAGATAGGTAGCAAATTGATCCCCTGGGCAGCTTTACTTCCTGTAGAAGGAATAGAACAGCTTCTAACCTTCACAAAGGTTCATACAATGGAGTATGGCTGGCCACCTACTCCAAATCCTAGATGCCTATATATATTTCCTTATGCAAACGTAAAGGTAAAATAACATAGCTTCCATAAAGGATTAAAACAAATTGTAAGCGTTTTTACAATGTCACAAATAAAAACAAACTAAGTAACAATGGGAGCATCCTCCTTTGCGCTTTCCTTGCTCACGACGCTTGCTTGGGGATCTTCCTTCTCCACATCCACAGATACGCCAGCCGGAGATACCTCCTTATCCACAGAGGATGTGGGACCAAGAGGAAGAGTCTGGTCAAGAATCGGACCTTCATCCGCCTTAGGGGGCACCTCTTCAAGCTCATCTAATGTGACAGTAGTGGACGGCTTGGTTTCCTCCACAGGCCCCTTCATCCATCTCCGAACATAATCACGGAGGTACTCCTTAGCATCTGACATTTTGTTGAAATTCGCCACATCCTCTGGTTCGGGGATGGCGAATTGCGGATCTGTGAAATTAGTCTCACGATGCGCTAGTGAGAAGTACGCCATGAGCATTTCGCCGTAATAAAAGGCTTGCTCACCCGCCATATATTCCGCTTCTCCAAGGGCGTCCTCGTGATTTTTAGCATCAGACACGATCTTTGCCTTTAACTTCTCAATTTCTGCATCC
Organism: Euphorbia lathyris; assembly: GCF_963576675.1. Classification (NCBI taxonomy): domain Eukaryota; kingdom Viridiplantae; phylum Streptophyta; class Magnoliopsida; order Malpighiales; family Euphorbiaceae; genus Euphorbia; species Euphorbia lathyris. The sequence continues at coordinate 2,929,912 of NC_088915.1, read as the reverse complement.
CTAAGAACCAAGGCGGCTGTGGCGGAAGCAAGGTTTGCATTAGCGGAAGCGAGGTTTGCATTAACAGAAGCGATATTCGCATTGGCTTCCGCTACCTCTTTCTCTAACTTCTCGATGGTTGCCTTATCCGCCACGTTTTGAAGGAGCTCTGTTTCCATGGTACGTATGCGAGAATACAACTGTCAAAAGCTCAACAATTCAGTCAAAAAGCAAAAGGGAATGAAGGACCAGTATTTTCTGCAAAACGAAATGCTTGCTAAAGGAACTCACCATGAGGAGCTCCGTTTTCCCCTTTTGCGCATGAATGGAACCAGGAATCTGGTTATGGTTCCTCTGCACTTCGCCCACCTGACCCAAGGCCTCATCCAAATCGTTTAGGATGGATTCATTCTCGAAAGATCCTTGGGCTCCAAATTTGGCGGACCAGTATCCACCAATATCGGGCTTCACCGTCTACACAAACGTTCAAAGATCAGAACTCAAGCCCAAAACTTGATGAACAAATAAAAATAAACGGTAACCTACCTGTGCAATCTCCCCAGCAGGCCTGGCGGGCCTCATGGCATCCACCATAAGCTTAAGGCCTCCAGTGGTGGTAGTCTTCCTCCTCTTTAGTGGCGGCTCAACCACTGTTTCTGCAGGACGTTTTCCAGTATCGGCTTGAGGATTCGCCGCTTGATCTTTCTTGCGTGCTTCAGCCTCCAGAAACTTCTTACGCTTCTCTGCAAGAGCGTGATTAGCCTTAGATAAACCCCTGCTAAAGAAAACATTAAAGTAATCAAAGTTCACGAAGAAATGAAAGGTACCTTGGTCAAATTGCGTAATCTTTGAGTAAATGAATTGATCCCCTTCCCGGCGAATCAATGGAATATCACTCATCATGAAAGCTAAGGCATCCGCATATGTCCATGCATCCGCCTTGATCTGCTTCATGAGCTCCGCCACCTTCTCATCACTATCCGTTAAAATTCGCATATCGCCCGCCATATGTAACGGCCTGGGATTCCAAAATGAAGGAAAACCCAGTGGTTCGCCATCTTTTATCTTCACGTAGAAGAATCTCTCATCCCAGCAATGAACATTGGACGTTTTGTCACTAAAGGGCGAATACACTCCGAATTTGGCGAACGAAAGATATGATTCAGACTTCCATTTTGATGGTTTGTGAAAAGCTCTAAAGATATGACCCGTATATACTACTCCTAAATTTGAGGCGAGGTAGCAGTCTAAAGCGATATCCAACCAGCAGTTGGGATGTAGCTGGCTAACCGTGATGTCAAAATAGGAGAGGATGTCCGCCATCATCTTCGGAAGAGGAAGTCGGAACCCTCTCTCCACGTGACTACAGTATACTGTAAGGAAACCGCTAGGCGGACAGAAAGGACGTTGATGAGATGCGGCAAGCTGAGTCTCATAGTTCTTGATCCAGGGGAAGCGATTCGCCAGATCCACTAGATCCGCGGCGCTCATACGAGACGGAGTAGACTCCGCTCGGGGATTCTTTTTCTTAGGAGGAATTAAAGAAGAGGCCATTGTCCCCGGAAACCACCTAGATGCACCGGCCGGAGCGGCGTCGGAGATAGAAGTAAAAGGAGTCGGGTTCCTAGTGGAACGAGTTTGGTAATGATTACGTGCCGAGTTACTAAACCCAGCTAAATCAGAGTTAATCGTGCCCTCGGAAGAAGAAGAGTTCTCCGATGACGAAGTGGTCCAACTAAAATCAACTTCTATTTCAGGAGAAGGGGTTAAATTAAAAAGTTCTGAAGTTGATCTAGAAGATGAAGACGAACTTCTAAACATCCAGAGAAAAGTTAAGCAAAAGAAAATGAACTTACATGAGAAATCGGAAGATTGGTGCGAAACTCTGAAAAATTCCTGGAAAAAGCTTCGAGCAATGGAGTAAAAACGAAGAAGTGAAGAAGAAAGGGAAAGCGAAAGAGGAAGAATAAAGTTTTCTCCTTCCTGGGACAGTGCGTCCACTACATGTGTCATTCATCCATTGGCATTGAACAATGTGCTCATTAATGCTGGTGTTTATGACGGCGCGCGGGAGCTCAAAAGCCCTAAAGGACTTTCAGGGCATTTTGGGGGGGCTTCTGATAACATCATGATATTAACCCGAGGACTAAAAGGGATATTCACCTCAAGAACGCCGCGTAGTGATCCCCAAAGGGGAGCTGGCAGGCGGATCTCCACGGATCTGTTCTGAGAGATCCGCTGGCGGACCTATGAGGCGTATCTCTTCATTCACCTGATTCGCCATTATAACGGCTGGCCGCCGACTCGGCCATAAAGATCATTAATGAGTTATCAATTAGCTAACTGCCAGGTTAAAGATAACTCGTAACCGCCATTAATGGAGTATTAATGGAGACTTTCTAGTTACCTGAAGGTTACGACTCCACAGCTATATATAGCCTGATTCCCTAGGCTATCAAGGTACACATTCTCACAACCTTTGTCAATTCAGTTTGTTTTCTTGAATCATCTTACTGACTTTGGCATCGGAGCTTCCCCCCGTCGAACCCAACAACGCCCCCACAGGGACGGAAGTTGATCCGAATTTCTCTACTTGTTATCATATTGAAATATGAAAACCGTCGTCAACAAGACGGCTAATAGAAATAATGTTACGAGACATCTCAGGAACGTATAAACAATTCCTTAATTCTATTGCAAGCCTAGAGGGCAAAGGTAAAACATAATCTCCAATTGTGAGGGTGGCAACTCTTGCTCCATTTCCAACTCGCAAGTTTATGCTTCCTTTCTTTAGTTCCTTAGTCTGATTTAGCTCCTGCATATTTGTACAAATATGAGATCCACATCCAGTATCAAGTACCCAAGATTCAGACTGTGAAACTGTATTTATTTCAATATAAAACATACCAGATGCTGAAGCACCGTTATTTGCCTTCTCGTGGAAGGTTAGATACTCCATGCAGTTCCTCCTCCAATGCCCCAAGTCACCACAATAGTGGCACTTTCCTTTGGGCTTCTTTGGTTCCTTTCCCTTCGTTTCGGTGAGCACAGCCCCCTTGCATTTATCAAGATGGTTTGGATTGGGAGAGACCCCTTTCCTTTTTCTCGATCCTTCAATAGCAAGGGCCAGTATCTCCTCGTTTTCTTTTATAATGGGCTCGACTGACTCGAGCATATGTGCAAGCTCTACAAGAGAGGTTTGCAAGCCACTCATTTGGTAGTTCATTATGAACTGTGAGTAACTCTCGGGGAGGGACTGAAGAAGTAAGTTTTCACTTAGTTCATGGTCCATCGCATCTCCAATACTAGAAAACTTGGTGATAAGGCTGATCATCTTTGCACAATGTGCCATTACAGATGTGCCCACCTGCATCTTGCTTTTATATAACTCCTTGGTTATTTCGAAGCGTTCGCACCGAGTTTCATTCACAAATAACTCTTTGAGGTGCTTGACCATGGAATAGGCATCCATATCTGAATGTAGTTGCCTTTTAACTTCCGGTTTCAGAGATGCAAGTATGATGTCCCCTGTTTGATCATCATCAGATTTATGCTTCAAGTAAGCATAAAATTCTTGGTAGGGAGCATCATCAGTTGGGTAAGGGGGTATCGGTGTATCAAGTACATACCCTTTCCTTTCGAACTTCAAAACAATTTTGAGGTTGCGAAACGAGTCGGTGAAGTTTGAACCATTCAATTTGTTATCGGTAAGGATGTAACGCAGATCGGTGTTAGTCATGATTTTAAGAGTGTGTGTTTAAACAAAACCTGATAGTGAGAAAGAGTAAACGTATGTCATTCATTTGCTTTAAAGTATAACAATCTAAAATTATAGGCCTTTTAATTTATTTCAGATTGCTCCCACTATTTTGCCAAATTAATAGCCCTCCATATTAATTCGAAGAATTTCACAAATCCTTTAGTGAGCTAGGATCCTAACTCCTGAGATTTCGCCTTGAGTTTGCTCAACAAGCTAGTCTCATTTGTTACGTAGATTCATGTAATTAATCACATCTTGAATGTGACTCCTAGGTTATTGGGTTACTAACCACATTAGTAACTAATATGCTATTCACATTAATCCCAACCATATTGCCCATTAGTTTATGACAACATGAGTTTGCTCATCCAATTATCATAATCTAATTTAAGTATTACCCCATATTCATGAAAGAATGACTTTCGATAATTCAGCTGTTACCATAAGACTCCGAGCTTGAGTTTGCTCAACAACCCAAAGGCCCCCAGTACTGCCGGCTGAATTATAATATTAGGGAGGGGCAACCGATTTTAATAACTTGCTTATTTACTTAACTTTTTAACGAGGGATTTTATTTAGGTCTCATAATCTAACTTAGTCTTGATTTGCTTTAGCATACATCAGACACATACATTCACATACATTGGCGTTATGGACATATCATCTAAATTATTCCGTCGAGCCAGAGACGGAATAAAAGGGCAAACCTAAGGAAATACTAACTATTACATATTTCTCTTTAGGTCCTCCGTCTTCTCCATGGTGCCTTGAAATTACATATTAATTTCGATACTACTATAAGAAAACTTCAATTGAATTGAAGGGAATCAGATGAGAGGAGAAATTACAATAGATAATAGAAAGGCAGGACGCGCAGGCCCTATTTCAAAAATACCAAAAGACTAAAAGAGGGTCCAAATATGTCCATAACTCCAAACATGCATAGACTCAATTAAATAAATTTAATTGGTTGATTACATAACCGTCTTATGTAATATTTAGGTTAATCACATTAACTCGTCAAATTAACTTTCATCCAATTTTACTTCTAATCGTTTTGTATCTTTATATTAATTCTTAGATTAATATGACCATATAAAACGTCGATTATGCATGCCCCAATTATTTTGATTTCAATTCATTTAACACTTTGATTTACAACTTGGTAAAAACAAACTTTTAAATGAATTTTCATTCGATAATCAAAACAGAAAACTATTAATTTCCGAAACATATATTTATATATACAATTTATATTCAAGCCGATTTTAACAATTAAAATCAAGTGGGATTCGGGCCGGGGCCCGAAACTGGGCTGCTGCCGTTTGGCAGCAGCCGCGCGACAGCGGCTGGTCGCGCCGTGAGGCGCGACCCGAGCCGCTGTCGTATTTATTTTTTATTTTTTATTAAAACATATATATATATATATATCAGATTTTAAAACGGTTTTAAAAACAATTTTCAGAAATAGGAAAAACTACAATAGATTTCCGTTTTATCTTTTAGAATTAATAAAACTAATTTTATTAACCTAACTATAAAACTAATAGATTTTGTTATAATGATTATCAACCGAAATAATTAGGAACATACGCATAATCTATTTTAATTAATAATTAACTAAAATTCATTTATCTTTAGAATCAATTAATCAAACAATTTGTTAATTAATCCTAACCATAAATATTTATTCAATCCTATTGAAAACTTCTAAATTTTCATATATGAAATAACGGATTTAACGATGGCTCTGATACCACTGAAGTAAATTAGGCTAAGGTATAGCAGCGGAAATATAAAATTTTTAGCCTACTTCCTTTTAACCATAGGATCCGTTAATCGTTATTTCATATAAAGAGGGATAAGAAGAAATACCTTTTGAAGAACAATCTACCGTTGTTAAACAAGCGCCCACAATTCTTCTCCGAGTTCCCAAGCACGAAGTATAACACGGTGAGGTTAAGTTAGAATCAACCGTATGAGATGCAACCAAAATAGATTGCCTCTAATTAACCAACACAAGATCAAAGAAAAAGGGAGATAGATGAAATTAATCAATCGATGGAAGCCGTATGAATTCTTGTCCACGAACTAGGGGAGTCGAATTCTTTCTTTTTCTCCAAGGTAGGGATTTCGAAAATCACTTGTGCTAGTTAGAGAGGGTTAGCCGAAATTCATGTATAGAGGGGGTATATATAATCACTTGTATCTAAACCCTAGTTAGATAGGAATAGGTTACTTAATAGGAATTCAATTTGGAATAGAATTCCCAATTATTATCTCATTATATATCTAATATATCTAGGATAATAATAAATAACCTAATTGGATAATAATAGGAGTATATTAATCTAATTAAAACTCCTAACTTAATTATCTCTTAATTAATTTAATTCACAAACCTAATCAAATTAGGATTAATGGAATTAAAATAATTCCTTATTTATTACATACAAATTTCGGCCCCCTCTATTTAAATGGGCCTTACTGGGCTCAATTGGGCTTCCATCTATTAATGACATCCATCTCTCTTTTGGTTCCAAGTCTTATGTGTGATCCATTAGGTTCTTACTACTTCTGGCCGTATGCAACTATTAAATTAATTTCTTCAAGAATTATATTTAATCCTTGCATAACGGAATGATGTACTGAGTATGTTATTGGCAAGTCTGTAATCATTCCCCCAGAGTCCGTTAAGAAGACAGGTTGACTCTGTCGTTAACCTTTCCGTATTAGTTACGGTATAATTCGATCCTTTATCAACTACATCCTTGAACTGAATCTTATGACTATGGGTGATGTCAAGTCACATATAGCGAGACGTTCGTTTTACTTGTATAGGTCGAGTCAACTCAAATAGATAAGTTAAGTGAAATCTGTATTTCTTACTCTTAAGCTATCACCTTGCAAGGATTTAGAGTCGAGTCCTCCACAAGCGATCCTTGGATGTATCTCCCATTAATCGGGAGTGATAAATGCTCAATCCAATGTATAACTACCCTGATATTACCTCCTGTGACACCCAACATTTACCGTTCACACCCCAGAGTCATCTCTGTTAAGGATCGTGGGACAGCAGGATCAAAGTCTCACATTCAGTAATTCAGGATGACCAATTAACATTCCTTTGAGTCTGAGGATTAGTTATACCTATTAATACCAATGAGATGAACAGGTGACAAGGATGAATCTACCCATCCTGTTATCTCAAATCGGATCCCCAATCCTAATGAACGACGTTTCATCGGATCTATGTAACTGTCCAGATATCTATATATATGAAGCTTGTGAGATCAGCTTTCTGTCGGATAGAAGACATTGTTACATACAAGTCTCAACAGTGATATATCAATCCTAAACATATCACTTGACTTGGGGTGGTTTTAAGTTTATTAGTTTATTATAAAGTTTTGTCTCACTTCATGCTTGTATGAACACTTTATAATCACTTTAAACAAACTTACGGATTTCCTTTTATTAGACTTTATTTAGTGCTTAAAAGGGATTGCCTTTATATAGTTATAAAACATATATCTCATTAAAAACAAATGATATAAAGAACAATTCATTTACATTAAGTTTGTATCCTGCAACAATTGTCTATAGGACACTAAACTCCAACACTAAGTGCGGGCAGTTGAAACATAGTTTATTAATTTCCAATCTCAACATAACCACCAAGAAATGCCTTGTAGCATACAACATAAAGTTGTTGTTGCCCAAAATCCAGTAGAGACTTGTAAAAATCTGAATCAAAGGACATGCCTTTTGAGAAACTACTAACTAAAATCATCAAGGGAAATGAAGGCCCGGGGCAGTCAACATATGCTAATACCATCTCTGCTGCGAAATTGTCTGTTGATGATTCCAGCATTGCTTTGGATGATTATGATGATGACCATGACAACGAGGACGCAGATGATGATGATGCACTTTCTGTTGAAGCCAAATAGATATCCCATTTATCTGGATGATATTACTTGAGGAAAAGATAGTGTAGAAATTCATACAATGAATAAATATGGTGATCTAGATAAATGCTGAGATCCATGAATGGATCAACACCAACGAACCAAATGCAGGCAGTTGAAACATAGTTTATTAATTTCCAATCTCAACATAACCACCAAGAAATGCCTTCTAGCATACAGCATAAAGCTGTTGTTGCCCAAAATCCAGTAGAGACTTCCAAGAGTCTGAATGAAAGGACATGCCTTTTGAGAAACTGCTAACTAAAATCATCAAGAGAAATCAAGTCCCGCGGCAATCAACATATGCTAATACCATCTCTACTGCAAAATTGTCTGCTAATGATTCTAGAATTGCTTTGGATGATTATGATGATGACCATGACAATGAGGAGGCAGATGATGATGATGCACTTTCTGTTGAAGCCAAATAGATATCCCATTTATCTGGATGATATTACTCGAGGAAAAGAAAGTGTAGTAATTCCTACAATCAATAAATATGGTGATCTAGATAAATGCTGAGATCCATGAATGGATCAAAACCAACGAACCAAGTGCAGGCAGTTGAAACATAGTTTATTAATTTCCAATCTCAACATAACCCCCAAGAAATGCCTTGTAGCATACAGCATAAAGCTCTTGTTGCCCAAAATCCAGTAGAGACTTGCAAGAGTCTGAATGAAAGGACATGCCTTTTGAGAAACTGCTAACTAAAATCATCAAGAGAAATCAAGTCGCGCGACAATCAACATATGCTAATACCATCTCTGCTGCAAAATCTCATTCCCATAGGCTTCCATTGGTTTGAAAGGAATTACGTTATTTCATCACGTTTGACCTAAAAAACCAAAGCTTAAATTAATTCAATTCTACCACAACCATTTATATAGTAATTAACAATTCCATCAAATAACTTTAGATCTTTAATCAATTAAACTAATAAACAACTGTTAAAATTCGGAATTTTATTTCATAAACAAGCAACCAGACATCATCCACCATAGTGTCATTAAATCCTATTTTTCCGTACTTATTCTCCTAATCAATTTAAACCCACTTATCACATAATTAAAATATCACTATCACATCTAACACTCAAATTCTATCAACAAAAATAACGATTAATCCAATTTAAACCCACTTATTACATAAATAAAATATCATTATTACTTAATTATATAGCTCAGCCCTCAAATTGACAAATTTTGAGAAATTGGCCGAAATACAATAAATATCAGGTTGAGATAGCATGAAGGAGTAGTATGAATTAAAAATGACTGATGACAAGTTATACAACCATAATCTAGTCAAGAGGATAAGGCCAAAACTAATTGAACTAATCATAACTGGTCATAAGAATGTCTTACATCATGAGTTTCATCAAGTTTGAACAGTTTAAGCAACATACAAAAATCAGCAAAACCAAAATGACAATATGAAATAAGGACCACACATGAACTTTTGAAAATAAATAACACTGGATAAAGGCATTTGATGGTATCGTACAATATAATAACACAATGGACCAATCAATAAAAACAACTATACAGAAACATAAACTACTTAAATAATGCAAATTAAAATGCAAGAGGGACATGTTAACATAAACGATAAACTTACTTGCAGCCTCTTATCATCCTCCTTGTTGTCAGCAGAGATTGTTTTCGCCGGCGACATTCTGCAATCAGTGTCAGAATATATCTTTTCTTTCTTCCTGTTTCTGAAGATCTGTTGAAGCACTCCTATCTTAATATGGATTTTCTTCATATTTCTTAAATGTCATATTTCCTGCACAAAATTAACTAAGTAAAAATCATTTGTCTTTTAGATGGATTCAAATTTTTCACTATCATTCTAGATATGATCAGTTTTTTTTAATTTCTTAAACATTCCAAGGTAGATCTATTCATATTTGTTTTCATTTAGAAAAAAAGGACTCAATATCCATATCCTTCATAAGCAAGGATACAAATTATACATGTAGGTTCAGAAACTTAATAACCCAAAATAACAAATTCCACAAAACATTATAGGTATAAATTTAAAGGTACAACTCAAAGTTTAAATTTGAAAGCCATACATATATATTAAAATTAGGAGCTTTGGCTAGATTAGAAAAACCAACTAAAAATCAGTGCAAGGAATTTGTTGACATATTTTTGAATCCCATCAAATGAAAATACATACAAACAAGTAATGAGAGTGAGTATTTATACATTTCTTCTAAGAGCACGAGCAGAGCAACGAACTCTTCTCCAATTGAAAGCTACAGTTCATTTGATGAACGACATAAAGAATACCTTAATTTTTTTCAAGTAAATTCAATGTGATTGATAGAGATTGAGAATTTCTTGATAAAAGAAGACAATGTTGGTGGAGGGTTGCTGCAAATATATGAGATTTGGAAGGCTAGGGTTTCTGTCCATGAATCATTTTATTTATATATGAGATTTGGGAGGGTATTTTTGTAATTAACTTTTATGACCTAGGGTTTCTTTACAGGATCCATTTGTTTATATATTTTTTAAATTTAAGAATAACATTTCTATTTAATTTATTAGATTTTTATATATTCCTTTCATCAACACTTAGGTTTAATTGTGATTTTTTGAGATAATGATGAAATTAACTTTTTCTAAGCAGAAATTTAGCTTTAATGTATGACATAGTTCAACGTTAACCTAACGTTTCTAAATAAGATCAAATTCAGCATTACGTTATTGAAAATTTGAAAAAGCTGGTTTAACTGCTATTTAATTGTCATATTAAACCTTCTAAACAAGTTGGTTGATAAATTGAAGCATTTCATACATTTTTTTTTGTTGATTATTTGAAATTATATTAGTTCTACCATAAAAATTTAGACACATTGACAAAACATAGTGTGATTAACATGTTTATTTTAGAGTTAGTTGCTTGCATTTTAACATATTTTTGTAATTGTTTTATAACACATTAAATATTTTAGACGTAATTGATGTTTTGAAGGTCTGATGACAATTGAATAACAGTCAAATAAGTGACAGTTCAGCTTTAGTGCTCAAGTGATCAAGTGGCCCTTTTGACCAGAGACAAATCACTTTCTCTCAATCTTATTTTTTTAATTAAGAAAAAAAGATGTATTTCTTGGCATGATTATGTACCCACAATGTTTGAGCATTTTAGTGCTAATGTAGCTGTTGATGGAACACTGTGAATTTAGGATACTGCAGGTAAGTACCTGTTTTTTTTCATCCAAAAATGTTCGCAAAATAATTTACATAGACATTAATTATATTTATACATTATTATATTTTATTATATTTATACATTATTATATTTCATTATAATTTTTTTAGCATTAGAATTTAAAAAAAAAACAATAAATAATAATTTTAAAAGAAATTTCAATTTAAATAAATAAGAAAATATCTTACTTTTATTTTTCTCTTCTTTTGTTTTTTTTTTCTTATTAGGATATGTTTTAGCCTTAAAAAATATATATGTTTTAGCCTATTTATTTTCCAATTTAATTAGTAGTAGTATTTTTTTTAATGTGTCTTAGAATTAGTATTCTGAATGATTATAACTACATTATTAGATAAACTTAAACTTGTATCAACTTTTTTTTTAAAATACAAAAAAAAAATAGAATTTTTATTATATATTGTTGGGGGCAAATTAATTTTTTGTGTTTTAGCATAGGTTATAATTTTTACTCTATAGTTATTTTATTTTAATTAAATTCATTTCTCAACAAAATAAAAATGTGATAAAAAAATAGAAAATAATATCAAAATATTATTATAAAAAAAACAGAAATAAAAAGAAAATGAAATAATAAAAATCAGGGGCAAATTTACACCATTTGTTCACTAACCCGTCCAGCAACTTCAATGACGAAAACGGACCCCGAAACAGCAAGATATCAGACAGTTATTATTTTTTTCAGAAAGCTCGGGATGTTAGCTTTCCGTAATGTAAAAAACGGAGCAAAACGGAGCTAAAACCAAGCCGGTAGAATTTTTCAAAGAGAAGCAGTGCTGAAAAACGGGTTTGAACATGTCTACCTATTTGAGGAACGTGGCATTACCTCCATTTTTCCAACTCCCAACTCAGCCATTTTCTTTCTTCAACTCATGGGAAGGTAATGGGATCATGGGTGAGAAGTTTAAAGGCCACTAACAATGGATTTGTTACTCAAAATCCTTTCATTCCAATCCCCACTCAAAATCAATGAAAAACACAGAACAACTCAATTTGTCTCTCAAATTCTCTGCCAAATTCGGCTCATTCTTTAGCATCTAATTAGTCTAAACAAGGTCTCAATTCCCAGAATTAGTTCTTTAATCTTCAGTTCCTCACAAAAGCTTCCAATTTTCAGAAACTTCAAATCCGAAATTCTGTTAGTTTAATCAACCAATTTTCAAATCGTTTCTTGCAATCTCTTAGTTAAGTCAGTAAAATCATAACCCAATCCTGGTTCAAGCTTTCTTAGTCTAAATCAAATTTCACCATTGTTATGTTCTTCAAAGCTTCAAGCATTTTCCGTGAAACCAAGATCACCGAAACCTCATTTTCGAGTCATTCTTAGTTTACACACCTATTCCAAATCATGTTTAGAAACTTTTTATTGATCTCAATCAATTAAAAAGACCCGGAAACAAGCTTTTGAGTTTTTCATCATTGAAAAATTAATCAAACAACTTTTCTGGTGAGCCGTTTTCCAAATTTTATTTAGAATTCGTTAACTGATCATTTTAGCTCAAACTAATTTTTATCTTTTTATTGACATCAATTCTTCAATTCTCACTTTTTATTTCGTAAAAAATGATCTCTTATAGCCTTCTTAATCGTCAATAAAGTACCATCCACGAAACAGAATCAAGCTTTTGGTTTTTCAACCATCAAACAATTATTCTGTCACCTCATTTTCAATAATTTATTCCCACTCGTTTACTCGATCTTTTTCTGAAATTCCAGTTCTAAACCCTTCATTCGCACACTAAATTTAAATACTAGCCTTTGTTTCACTATAATCTGACCTCTACAGCTCCTGAAATTGAACTAGAAAGTTCCAAGAAATCCCTGTTTTTGTTCCACAAAGTGTTGCTGATTTATTAGCTTGGTGGTAAGTTTCTGTCTAAGTCCCTGAACTCTCCGAACTGCTCTGAATTCATCCAGAATTACCTGGACAACGCAATAGACCCCTGAGCCGATTTTCCGGAGTTCCAGTCTTTAATGTCGCACATCCCAACGACATCAAAGAGATCGGTTTAATTTTATTTCATCCCGTACATATTTGTTTTTATGGCTTATTTACATTTCTAGCTTTAAAGTTATTATTTCTTTTTAACTTGTAATTTTCATGCTTTATTATTATTTGTAATACAAAAAACATTGAAAAATATTTACAAAATCAATAAAAATATAAAATAAAATTAAAAAAAAATTATATTTTTATGTCGTTTTATTACTTTATTTTTTGTACTTATATTTAAAAAATTGTTTTTCCGACCGACCTGTCAAGTAACGTCGGGACCCAAGACCGTTGTTTTTATTTTCAGTCCTTGTAACGGTCGTCAATCGCTTTTCGTTTAGAATTCAAGTAATTTAGGCGCATTTTATTTATTTACTGTATTCAATTACCATTTTATCCTTTGAGAATTAGCTTCTCTGGCACGCCCGCATTATTTTTACCATTTTTAATTCCCGCAAATGCGTATCAAGGTTGAAAATTGGGATATTCCGAAAATATCGCCAACAATTTTTAGCACGCCCAGTGGGACCTAAAAACATTTTTTTTCTAGTACCGAAAATTTTTCACCAAATTTTTTCCTATTTTCGGGGTTAAATTTTTTTCCATTACTAAATTATTTAACCAGAAGTTAATTATTTCGGTAGTGTATTTATGTGGTATTTTATTGCCGTGATATTCTACTTTAGTGTTTTATTTTCAAACTTTCCTAAATATTATTTGTTGTTTACAATGCCACCCAAGAAAAATACAAGTCGAGAATTACACGTTCCAGAGTCTGATGAAAATCAGAAGAGAAATGAAGATACAAACATGGACACGAATATATCCGAAGGTTACGTTGCCAAGACCATAAGCCACTTGGAAGACGTTCATCGGACATCAATGTCACAACCGGACTTCAACGCATTTTTTGCGAGACAAGAGGCCCATATGCGCAACCTAGAAAGACTTGTAGCCGAGATGGTGCAAGCTTGTAAACAACCCAATTTGGAAAATAGGATTAATAATCTCACCGATGAGATGAATAAGATCCCGAATAGGTGTGCTGAAATTTATGCTAAAAATTTGAATTCTCACAATGTTTCAGATAACACAAAGGAAGGCACTCCCCAAGGCCACCGATATAGGCCACCGCCTAGTCGTGAGGAAAACATGAGATTCAATGAGCGAGAAGATCGAAGAACCTCGGAACAATTTTCAATACCCCCAAATGCGCCTCATTTCAGGTCAAACACCGGACCTAATACCCACTCGGAGTACTATGGTGACAACAATGCCCGTGGTTCGGGGGGCACGTGGAGAAATCAAGACCGTGATCATACCTGTGAATATACTCGTGAAAATATTCGTGAGAATTCTCGTGATAATGACCTAAAACTGATGGTGTAGATTCTGGTAGCTCTATTTCTGCTTCTAACTCTTGTCTTTCAAGCCACTCTCACTCTGTATCACCTAAAACTCCACCTGTTTATCAATGTTATCAGTTTCTGTTGCAGTTGTAGGCTTCACAATGGGTCTAAGCACAGATTTTTCGTCAAAGACTACATTTCTGCTCAAAATGACCCTTTTCTCTGATGGAGACCAAATCTTGAAGCCTTTAACTCCATCTCCATAGCCTACGAACACTCCCTTTTTGGCTCTTGGCTCTAGCTTACCCTCATTAACATGATAGTAAACTGTGCACCCAAAAGCTTTCAAATTTGAGTAATCAGCAACCTTTCCTGGCCACATTTCTGTAGGCGTCTTGAGCTGTATGCCGGTGTGTGGTCCGCGGTTAATCAGATAACATGTTGTGTTCACCGCTTCAGCCCAGAATCTTCTATCTAACCCAGCATTAGAGAGCATGCACCTCACCCTCTCCAGTAATGTCTGGTTCATTCATTCAGCTACACTATTTTGTTGCAGTGTATTCCTGAGTGTGTGATGCCGAGCAATCCCTTCATCCTTACAGAACTGATCAAACTCAGACGAGCAGAATTCCAGACCATTATCAGTTCGCAGCGTCTTTATCTTCTTTTTTGTTTGGTTTTCCACCAATGCTTTCCACTGCTTGAAATTCTTGAAAGCTTCACTTTTATGCTTCATCATGATGACCTAAGTCATCCTTGAATAATCATCAATCAGAGACATAAAATATCTGTGACCTCCCAAAGACTCAACTCGAGATGGACCCCAATAATCAGAGTGGATGTAATCAAGTGTGTCTTTTGTTATGTGAATAGCTTTGGGAAACTTGCTGCGATGTAGTTTCCCAAAGACACAGTGTTCACAAAGCTCCAGACTCTTGACCTTATGACCATCAAGAAGATCATCCTTTGATAGAATCTACATCCCTCTTTCGCCCATATGACCAAGTCTCATATGCCATATCTTTGTCATATCCTCCTGGTCAATCTCTGATGATGCAGCATTAGCTGAGCCTGTAACAGTGAAACCTTATAGGAAATACAAAGTACCATGCTTCAGACCTTTCAGAATCACATCAGAACCTTTACAAACATGTAGAACTCCATCTTTTCCTGACCAACTGAGACCCCTGCTGTCTAACAGACTCAGAGATATTAGATTCTTCGTCATCAATGGAACATGCCTGACTTCGTTCAACATGCAGAACTTACCATCATGTGTCCTCAACTTGATCGAGCCTATTCCAACTGCTTTGCAGACATGACTATTAGCCATTGAAATGCTACCTCCATCTACCTGCTTATAAGTTGAAAACCACTCTCTCATTGGACAAATATGATAAGATGCTCCTGAATCAAGAACCCACACATCAGAGTGATGAGTGTGTCCATCAGCAACTAGAGCAATATCGTTTTCAGAGCTGCTGTCGCCATCTGCTACAGCAGCAGAACCTGGTTGATTTTCTGATTTCTTCTTCTTCTTTGGACAATCAGTTTTCCAATGTCCTTTCTCCTTACAGTAATTACAGGTGTTGTCTGGCTTGGGATCCTTTAAGAACGGCTTCTTAGACTTCTTCTTTCCACCATTTCCCTTTCCCTTACTGCCGCTGACAAACAGTCCAGAGGCCTGATTATCTGCACCTGTATTGCTCGCTTTATGGCTCAACTCCCTACTATGAAGATATGACCTAACTGTTGGGGTTTAGTGTCCTATAGACAATTGTTCTAGGATACAAACTTAATGTAAATGAATTGTTCTTTATATCATTTGTTTTAATGAGATATATGTTTTATAACTATATAAAGGCAACCCCTTTTAAGCACTAAATAAAGTCCAATAAAAGGAAATCCGTAAGTTTATTTAAAGTGATTATAAAGTGTTCATACAAGCATGAAGTGAGACAAAACTTTATAATAAACTGATAAACTTAAAACCACCCCAAGTCAAGTGATATGTTTAGGATTGATATATCACTGTTGAGACTTGCATGTAACAATGTCTTCTGTCCGACAGAAAGATAATCTCACAAGCTTCATATATACAGATATCTGGACAGTTACATGGATCCGATGAAAAGTAGTTCATTAGGATTGGGGATCCGATTTGAGATAACAGGATGGGTAGATTCATCCTTGTCACCTGTTCATCTCATTGGTATTAATAGGTATAACTAATCCTCGGACTCAAAGGAATATTAATTGGTATTCTGGATTACGGAATGTGATGCTTTGACTCTGGTGTAACACGATCCTTAACAGAGATGACTCTGGGGTGTGAACAGTAGACGTTGGGTATCACATGAAGTAATTGCGGAGTCGTTATATATTGGATTGAGCATTTATCACTCCCGATAAATGGGAGATACATCCATGGATCGCTTATGGAAGACTCGACTCTAAATCCTTGCAAGGTGATAGCTTAAGAGTAAGAAATACAGATTTCACTTAACCTATCTTTTTGAGTTGACTCGGCCTGTACAAGTAAAACGAACGTCTCGCTATATGTGACTTGACATCACCCATAGTCATAAGATTCAGTTCAAGGATGTAGTTGATAAAGGATCGAATTATACTGTAACTAATACGGAAAGGTTAACGACAGAATCAACCTGTCTTCTTATAGCTCTGGGGGAATGATTACAGACTTGCTAATCACATACTCTGTACATCATTCTGTTATGCAAAGATTAAATATAATTCTTTGAAAATTAATTTAATAACGTTGCATACGGCTAGAAGCAATAAGAACCTAATGGATCACACATAAGACTTGGAACCTAAAAGAGAGATAGATGTTAATTAATTGATAGAAGCCCAATTGAGCCCAATAAGGTCCATGGACATAAGGGGGTCGAAATTCATGTAGTGATATACATGAATAATTAATTTGATTTTGTTAATCCTAATTAGATTAGGAATATGAATTAAATTAATTAAGAGATAATTAAGTTAGGAGTTTTAATTAGATTAATATACTCCTATTATTATCCAATAAGGTTATTATTATTATCCTTAATATATTAGATATATAGTGAGATAATAATTAGGAATTCTATTCCGAATGGAATTCCTATTCAATAACCTAATTCTATCTAACTAGGGATTAGATACAAGAGATTATAAATACCCCTTCCCTTGAGATTTTCGAAACCCAAGCAAGCCATACCCTACTTGTGATTTTCGAAATTCACCTAGTCCAAGAAAGAGAAAATTCGACACCCCTAGTTCGAGGATGAGATTTCTCTACGGTTTCGTTTGATCAATTGATTTTCATCTATTTCTTTTATCATTGATCTTGTGTTGATTAATTAGAGGCAATCTACTTTGGTTGCTATTCAACGGTTGATTCTAAATTAATCTTCCCGTGTTTAATTTCGTGTTTGGGAACTCGAAGAAGAAAAACAAACAAAAGAGAGAAATTCGTTTTACTACTCCTACATCAGGTCAGTTCACGATTTTGCGGATTCCCGGAGATTGAACCGTCGAATCGTCGCGATATTTGGACAGGAGCTTCTAGACATATTCTTCCACGTTTCCACCGAAGGGATTGTCGTTCGGAGGTTTGGAAGGTCTGTTTCGGATAGGGGTAGATTGGTAGACAGTTTCTATCTCTTTTGAAGTTGTGGGCACTTCGTTTGCAACGGTAGATAGAACTTCTAAAAGGTATTTCTTCTTATCCTTCTTTATATGAAATAACGGTTAACGGATCTTGTGGTTAAATGGAAATAGGTTTAAATTTTTATATTTCCGCTGCTATACCTTAGCCTAATGTCCAACAGTGGTATCAGAGCCATCGTTAAATCCGTTATTTCATATATGAAAATTTAGAAGTTTTTAATAGGATTGAATAAATATTTATAGTTAGGATTAATTAACAAATTGTTTTGATTAATTAATTCTAAAGATAAATAAGTTTTAATTAATTATTAATTAAAACAGATTATGCGTATGTTCCTAATTATTTGGTTGATAATCATTATAACAAAATCTATTAGTTTTATAGTTAGATTGATAAAATCAGTTTTATTAATTCTAAAGATAAAACGGAAATCTATAGTAGTTTTTCCTATTTTCTGAAAATCGTTTTAAAACCGTTTTAGAACTGATATATATATATATTTAAAATCGTTTTTATATTTAAATATATATGTTTCAGAAATTGATAGTTTTCTGTTTTGATTATCGAATGAAAATTTGTTTAAAAGTTTGTTTTACCAATTTGTAAATCAAAATGTTAAATGAATTAAAATCAAAATAATTGGGACGTGCATAATTAAAGTTTTGTATAGTTATATTAATCTAAAGATTAATATAAAAGATACGAAAACTATTAGAAGTAAAATTGGATGAAAGTTAATCGATAAGTTAATGTGATTAACATAAATATTACATAAGATAGTTATGTAATCAACCAATTGAATTTATTTAATTGAGTCTATGCATGTTTGGAGTTATGGACATATTTAGACCCTCTTTAGTCTTTTGGTATTTTTGAAATAGGGCCTGCGAGTCCTGTCTTTCTACTATGTATTGTAATTTCTCCTCTCATCTGATTCCTTCAATTCAATTGAAGTTTTCTTTAGTAGTATAGAAATTAATATGTAATTTCAAGGCGCCATGGAGAAGACGGAGGACCTAAAGAGAAATATGTAATAGTTAGTATTTCCTTAGGTTTGCCCTTTTATTCCGTCTCTGGCTCGACGGAATAATTTAGATGATATGTCCATAACGCCAATGTATGTGAATGTATGTGTCTGATGTATGCTAAAGCAAATCAAGACTAAGTTAGATTATGAGACCTAAAATAAAATCCCTCATTAAAAAGTTAAGTAAATAAACAAGTTATTAAAATCGGTTGCCCCTCCCTAATATTACAATTCAGCCGGCAATGCTGAGGGCCTTTGGGTTGTTGAGTAAACTCAAGCTCGGGGTCCTTTTGGTAACACCTGAATTATCGAAAATCATTTTTCATGAATATGGGGTAATACTTAAATTAGATTATGATAATTGGATGAGTAAACTCATGTTGTCATAAACTAATGGGCAAGACGGTTGGGATTAATATGAATAGCATATTAGTTACTAATGTGGTTAATACCCCAATAACATAGGAATCACATTAAAGATGTGATTGATTACATGAATCTACCTAATGAATGAGACTAGCTTGTTGAGTAAACTCAAGGCGAAATCTTAGGAGTTAGGATCCTAGCTCACTAAAGGATTTGTGAAATTCTTCGAATTAATATGGAGGGCTATTAATTTGGCAAAATAGTGGGAGCAATCTAAAATAAACTAAAAGGCCTATAATTTTAGATTGATATACTTTAAGCAAATGAATGACATACGTTTACTCTTTCTCACTCTCAGGTTTAATTAAACCCACTCTTATAATCATGACTAAAACCAATCTGCAAAACATTCTTACCGATAACAAATTGAATGGTTCAAACTTCATCGACTGGTTTCGTAACCTCAAAATTGTTTTGAAGTTCGATAAAATAGGGTATGTACTTGATACATCGATACCCCCTCTCCCTACTGATGATGCTCCCATTAAGGAAATTGATGCTTACCAGAAGCATAAGGCTGATGATGATAATGCCGGATGCATCATACTTGCATCGATGACACCGGAATTACAAAGGCAACATGAGGAAATGGATGCCTATTCCATCATCATGCACCTAAAGGAATTGTTTGGGAAACAAACCAGATGCGAACGCTACGAGATATCCAAGTTGCTATATTGTAGTAGGATGCAAGAGGGCACATCTGTCATGACACATTGTGTCAAGATGATTGGCTACATTACCAAACTTTCTAGTATTAGATTTGCGATGGATAACGAATTAAGTATAGACTTAATTCTTCAATCCCTCCCAGAGAGTTATTCACAGTTCATTATGAACTATCAGATGAATGACTTGCAAACCTCTCTTGAAGAGCTTGCAAATATGCTCAAGTCAGTTGAGCCCAATATGAGAAAGGACAAAGCCATACCGGCTCTTGTCATTGAGGGATCAAAGAAAAGGAAAGGGAATTATCCCAATCCTAAATGTCCCAAGAAAGGTAAGAAAGTCGTGCCCTACAAAGCTAAGGGAAAGGAAGTGAAGAAGCCCAAAGGAGAGTGCCACTTCTGTGGTAAAGACGGGCATTGGAAAAGAAACTGTTGGTGTACCTAGCCTTCCTCAAAAGGGAAAGAAGCTGGGACTTCAACATCTGGTATGTTTTATATTGAAATTTCACAGTCTGAATCTTTTGGTACTTGATACCGGATGCAGCCTGAGGATATTCCAGGAATATCTAGAAATATTATTTCTATTAGCCGCCTTGTTGACGACGGCTTTTCATATTTCAATAAAAGACAAGAGTTGCAATTTTATAAAGATTCGATCTTTTATTTTTCAGGAATTTCACAAAATGGGATTTATGTGTTAGATAACAAAATTCCTGCTTTTGCAATTGATACCAAAAGACATAAGCTAGATAATTCAACTTACTTGTGGCATTGTCGTTTAGGCCATATAAATAAGAGACGCATGCTAAAGCTACATTCAGATGGGCTTATAGTTCCAATCGATCCCGAATCATTGGAAACATGCGAATCATGTTTAAAAGGTAAAATGACAAAGACAACCTTTAGCAATAAAGGTGAGCGTGTATCAGACACTCTAGGACTCATTCATTTAGATGTATGTGGTCCTATGTCAGTCCAAGCAAGAGGAGGATTCAGATTCTTCATAAGCTTCATAGATGACCATACCCGATATGGTTACATCTACTTGATGAAGCACAAGTCAGAAGCTTTTGAGAAATTCAAATGCTTCAAGAATGAAGTAGAAAATCAATTAGGAAAGAAAATAAAGACGCTTCGATCTGATCGAGGTGGCGAATATCTTTCAGATGATTTTCTGAATTATCTAACTGAATGTGGGATATGCTCACAATGGACACCTGTTATCGTCATAATTTATAGCATTTTTAGTATTTAATTACTAGTTATTTTGTACCATTTTAATAAATTTTAATAATGGTTTTTGTATATTTTCTTCATTTTATGTATCTAAGCCAATTTGTGTGTTTTCTAGGCACTTTCACAAGGTTTTCGGCACAAATAACCAAGTCGGGGCTTAAGGCGGCAACTCGGGAGTAAAAGGGACCAGAAAAAGGAGTTTTAGTGACACCCAGCGTGCACTTCGTCGCGGATAGGTGCTGTAAAATAAAGTCCAATTGTTCACACTAGGACAGATTTGACACATTGTCGTATTTTCAACTTATCTCCCTCATACGGACTCGGATTGAGGTGATTGATGGCAATTTTTGATGACATGATTGAAAACTTCATGGAGGTTTTCATGGACGATTTTTCCGTGTTTGGAAAAACATTTGATAGTTGCTTGCATAATTTGGAACTAGTGCTTAAAAGATGTGAAGATACTAATTTGATTCTAAATTGGGAAAAATGTCAGTTTATGGTTAATGAATTGATTGTTCTAGGCCATAAAGTATCATGTCAAGGCATAGAAGTAGATCTGGCGAAGGTGGAGGTGATTGCAAAATTGCCACCGCCTAATTCTGTTAAGGCTATCCGAAGCTTTCTAGGACATGTAGGATTCTATAGGCGTTTCATAAAAGATTTCTCGAAAATTTCAAAGCCATTGACCCAACTATTGATGAAAGATGTTGAGTTTAACTTTTCCAATGAATGTCTATCCGCTTTTGAACTATTGAAGGAAAAGTTAATTGATGCACCAATAATGATTAGTCCCGATTGGAGTTTACCTTTTGAACTAATGTGTGACGCTAGTGATTTGGCAGTTGGAGCATGTTTGGGACAACGGAAAGATAAGAATTTTCAACCGATATACTTTGCTAGTAGGACGTTGAATGAAGCACAACAAAATTATACAACAACCGAAAAGGAGCTACTAGCAATTGTTTTCGCTTTTGATAAATTTCGTTCTTATCTTGTGCTCTCTAAAGTTATTGTTTACACTGATCATTCTGCACTAAAATATCTCTTATCTAAACAGGATGCAAAACCAAGATTGATAAGATGGGTTCTCCTACTCCAGGAATTTGATTTGGAGATACGAGACACGAAAGGGGTAGCTAATGTGGTTGCCGATCACCTTTCACGATTGGAGTCTGAACCACATAAAACCGACGTGCAAAGAGAGATCAATGAGTTCTTTCCAGATGAATCACTGTTTAGCGTATCAACATTACCATGGTTCACCGACTTCACAAACTTTCAAGCAGGTAATATACTTCCTCACGGGCTCACATACCAACAAAGACGTAAGTTCTTCGCCGATGCAAAACACTATCTATGGGATGAGCCTTTCCTTTTTAGGGTTTGTGGAGACAATGTAATTCATAGGTGTATTCCAGAAGAAGAGGTAAGATCTATACTTGAGTTTTGTCACTCACGTGAACCCGGTGGCCACCACGGTCCAAACTGTACGGCTGCCAAAGTCTTACAATGTGGGTTTTATTGGCCTACGATCTTTAAAGATGCATATGCGTTCGTAAAATCTTGCGATAAGTGCCAACGAACGGGTAACATATCACGTAGACACGAAATGCCCCTATCGAGTATATTGGTTTGTGAAATTTTTGATGTGTGGGGCATTGATTTTATGGGTCCTTTTCCGAATTCATTTGGTAACCAATTTGTGCTTGTTGCAGTTGATTACGTATCCAAATGGGTAGAGGCGATTGCTTCACCTACTAATGATGCTCGGGTGGTTACGAAGTTCCTAAAGAAAAACATCTTCACTAGATTCGGAACACCCCGAGCAATCATTAGTGATGGTGGCACGCACTTTTGCAACAAGCAATTTGACCAATTATTGGCGAAATACGGAGTCACCCATCGGGTAGCCACCCCATATCATCCCCAAGCAAGTGGTCAAGTTGAAATATCAAACCGGGAATTAAAGAACATTTTAGAAAAAACGGTAAATTCATCCCGAAAGGATTGGTCGATTAAGTTAGACGATGCGTTGTGGGCCTATAGGACGGCTTTTAAAACCCCTATAGGTGCCTCACCATATCGTCTAGTTTTCGGAAAAGCATGCCATCTACCCGTAGAGCTAGAACACAAGTCGTTTTGGGCTCTAAAGTTTTTAAATTTTGATATATGTTCTGCAGGAGAAAAATGTTTGATGCAGCTCAACGAACTCGATGAATTCCGCCTTTCGTCATATGAAAACGCGAAATTATATAAAGAACAGACTAAACGTTGGCATGACAAGCATATCATTCCACGAACATTCAAACTGGGGGATAAAGTTCTTCTATACAACTCTCGGTTACGAATTTTTCCCGGTAAGTTGAAGTCGAGATGGCACGGGCCGTATGAAGTAACCGAAACATTCCCTTCGGGAGTGGTCGCGGTTCAACGAGAAGGTGTGGCACCATTCAAAGTAAACGGACAACGAGTGAAACTATACGAGGCCGGAGACACAAACATGAACGATTCCGTCGTATACCTCAATGCCCCGACCACGAGCAACTAGCCACTCAATAACGTCGAGCTGATCGACGTTAAACTTAGCGCTTGTCGGGAGGCAACCCGATATTTCTAACCTCTTTATCTCAACTTTCACTCTTACTTTTATAATATATATTTATTTCAATTTTATTTTCATTTTGTTTTTCGTCTTTAAAAAAAAAAAAAAGGGGGGCTACAGGTACACCTCGTCGAGGTGTACACACCTCGTCGAAGTGTAAAGTTCCAGAGACTTTGCAAGTCTCTGGAACTCCTCACCTCGACGAGGTGAACATCACCTCGTCGAAGTGTAAAGTTCCAGAGACTTTGCAAGTCTCTGGAACTCCTCACCTCGACGAGGTGAACATCACCTCGTCGAAGTGTAAAGTTCCAGAGACTTTGCAAGTCTCTAGAACTCATCACCTCGACGAGGTGGGTGATTAGGAGGGCTTAATGCCCCACTTTTGTTCTCTTCCTTATTTCTAACTTCTTCTCTCTTCTTTTGCAGCACAGCCGTCCATCCCTCCATCCATCTCGGGCGACTTTTCCAGCGATAACCTCCATTAAGCATTTAATTTCTACCTCCGATCAACCCCACACACTATAATCCTCACAGTTGCCTTCGACAGGGAGTCCTTCTATCCTTTACTTTCTACTTTAGTGTTAGTTTTTATTTCGAATTTCGGGACTAAATGCTACACTAATGGGGGATGTGAGTTAAGGATAGAACGTTATTTTTATTTTTTCTTTTATTGTTATTTTCGTACTTTTGTTTCAGTCGTGTGACGTACCTCTAATTTTAATGTTGTTTTACACTTTATTTTTACTTTGGTGTTATTTTGTACCTTATTTTCACCACCTTTATTTTTCTCTTTATTTTTACTATCTTTATTTAGCTTTTAAATAAATATTTTTGTTAAATAATTTTGAATAAAAACCCCACTCTAAAGTTTTGCTTTAATCAAACAAGAAAATCAAACAAAATTTTGTCTAGAATAAATGTTAAATTTTGATAGGATGAAACTTTATTTGAAAATCTTAAATTTTGTAAACGAATTTGGACTATTTTGAATACGTAAATTTTTTTGATTTCACTCAGTATTTAACAAATCGACATTTACATTTTGAGGAATAAAATTGAGTTAATTGGCACACATTACCTTTCCAAAGTGAGTTTTTGAGCCTAATTTAAAAAGCATTCACTAATGCTTCATTTTTTTTTCTCACCAGTGTTCCATAATTACACGAAACTTGAGAATTTGCATCAAATACCGGTCAAAACCTCACGCGTCTAGCTCAAAACACGACATGATTAAGGCCTTCCTTGTTTTACCCCCACATTTCATACTCAAAATGATAGCCCACCTTAAACATATTTTCCGTCGTTCACCCCTTCGAGCCTAAACATTCCATTCATTTCACCACGTTACAAGTCGCATTCCCTTCATAAATACCATTTTTGTTCCCCCTAAATTTATGGGTAATTAGTAACCAATATGCTTGAGATGATGATTCACAATAAATACGAAATTCAGACAAACACTTCTACCGATATATAACGGTTATACCTCTCTATTTTCGTATATTTCATACTTTCTATATATATATATACATATAAATAAAATTCATATTGATATTTATATATATAAAGTCAAAAAAAAGAGAAAAAAAAATATATATATATATAAATAAAAATATATAGTATCATATATATAAATAAAAATAAAAGAGAGATTTCCATTACAAAATTTTGAATTTCTGAAAGAGAAAATCTCTCTTGAGAATCTATCAAATAATTACCCGTGAATTTATTTACCCACAAATTTCATTTTCTCCATACCTTTACCCTCAACCAATGTTACAACCCGTTAAAGACCTTTTGATCGTGTTTATAGTCAGTCGTGTTTGGTAAAGATTTGGATGACCATGCAAATTTTTAATAGTTAGTGTTTTTATCGGATTTGAGCGAAAATTTAATGCCCTAAACACTTGAGCGTAAGAGTGACTTCCATGTGAGGTGTTTAAATTGGTTTAATTTTGTTCAACATAATGAAAAATATCGGTTTGGAAAATAAGAGTGTAAAAACAAATCATTTTATCCAAAGAATTAGTCCGAGATTTGAATATAGAATTTTTGCTCATTTTCGATTGAAATAATTCCTGTCTTTACGTTAGCTTATTCGACGATAAATTTTGTTTTCAGCTTTTCTTTGCTTGAGGACAAGCAAAGCTTAAGTTTGGGGGTGTTGTTATCATCGTAATTTATAGCATTTTTAGTATTTAATTACTAGTTATTTTGTACCATTTTAATAAATTTTAATAATGGTTTTTGTATATTTTCTTCATTTTATGTATCTAAGCCAATTTGTGTGTTTTCTAGGCACTTTCACAAGGTTTTCGGCACAAATAACCAAGTCGGGGCTTAAGGCGGCAACTAGGGAGTAAAAGGGACCAGAAAAAGGAGTTTTAGTGACACCCAGCGTGCACTTCGTCGCGGATAGGTGCTGTAAAATAAAGTCCAATTGTTCGCACTAGGACAGATTTGACACATTGTCGTATTTTCAACTTATCTCCCTCATACGGACTCGGATTGAGGCGATTCAAAATGCGTTGGAAAGCTAAGAGAAAGATGAACAAATGTCTAATAATAATCATCTCCAAATTCGAAGTGCATCAGGCCCAGAAAATTATCCAAAGTTGATGAATATGTTGAAGCCTAAGATTCCTTTGACATTTCAACTCCTAAATTATTAAAATCTTCCCCCATGCTCTCTTAAATGCTAAATTCAGATGATAAGGAGTGGGAGGCCATAAGGATGACTTGGTATTTGGAATTTTGTGTACCATTTTACTATAAAAGGAGGCCTTGGGTGCCATTTGAAGACACACTAAGCTTAGGCTTAATTCCTCCCTCTATAATGTTATTTTGTTGATTCTTCTCCTTAAGAATCAGTTATTTGTGTTGTTGTTATTGTTGTTAGAGTGTTGTTTGTGCAAAAGTTCATCTAATAAAAGTAAGTTTCAAGTTACCGAAGAAGTTCGTTCGGTAATCGTCATTACGGTTTCTTCTAAACTTTAATCTCTTTTATTAACATGAACTCTATTATCTATCTTTCTAAAGTGTGTTTTAATCTAATGATGGGCTAAACCCCTCTTAACTAAGGCTAAAAGTGGATCTTAACCTTAATTATGTGGTAATTACGTTTAACCTATTTAAGTTATCTTTATCCTTTTTGAGAACTAACTTATGATTCTTAATGCTTGTAGGAGATGGGCCAACTCTCTACTTGGATATAATTAATCGTTTATATTGACCGTGATTAAATTGATTAATCGAAATTCATAAGTTGGACCTAATGACCATTTAGTGTGGCTTATTGGTTTTCCAAGGTTTTTCATGAATCTTATTACAAATCTTTAATTTATTACTTGAGCCGGACCAAGGGAAAGTAATAAATCGAAGGTTTGGAAATAAGAAAACTTAATGCTTCTTTGGATTAATTACTTGAGCCGGACCAAGGGAAAGTAATTAATCGAAAGTTTAGAACTAATTACTCAAGCGGTTTTTCTTGAATCTTAAGTAATCACTTTAGCCAGACCAAGGTAAAGTAGGTTAAAAAGGTTTAGATTTAATCTTGTTACAAATCTTAGATTTATTACTTGAGCCGGACCAAGGGAAAGTAATAAATCGAAGGTTTGGAACTAAGAAAACTTAATGCTTCTCTTGATTAATTACTTGATCCGGACCAAGGGAAAGTAATTAGTCGAGAGTTTAGAACCGATCTCGAGAACTATTAGTTAATAAGAAAAATCGCCATGTTAAAAAGGATAAAACAACTTTAAAGGGGTTAAGTGTTATTACCAAGCAAAGAGGTTAAGTGAAGCTAGAAGCCTTAGTTTCTTTTATTATAAGTAATCTCTCACTTAATTTGTGTAATTTTTATTTCATTTCTTGCTTAAGTCTTAGTTTGGTTGTCCAACAAACTCTACATTTCGGTTGTTTAAATAATAGATAGTAAGCAAAGAGATTAGTACTTATAATCACCATCCTCGTGGGAACGATACTCTACTTTCACTTTATTACTTGATACACGACTAAGGTACACTTGCCTTCACATGCACGTATATGTAAAACGCGCATCAAGTTTTTGGCGCCGTTGCCGGGGATAGTAGAATTATAATATTAATCTAGTCGAGCTTCTATTAATTTAGACGTTTTATTTTCCTTTTTTTGTTGTTTTATGAACACAAGAACTTTAAGTTGGCCTTTATTATTGCCCGATCCTGAAATTGAGCGTACTTTCCACAGGAACTTGGCTAATCGAAGAGCAAACATGGCGCAAGAGGAACGTTCCATCATGGATCTACTCACTCCAAACCGTTTGGACATGAATTCAAGTATCGTGGAACCTACCATTGGAGCAAACAACTTCGAGATCAAGCCGGCAATGATCCAACTTATACAAAACTCCGGTCAATTTGGCGGAGATCCGAAAGAAGATCCAAACTCCCATTTAAATAAATTTGTTAAACATTGTTCTATGCTTAAGCAAAATGGGGTCCACCAGAAGCTATTAAACTAAAATTGTTTTCTTTTTCTTTAAGGGATGATGCAGCTGACTGGTTGGATTCTCTCGAGGCCGGATTCATTGGAATATGGGATGAGTTAGTTAAGAAATTCTTAGCTAAGTACTTCCCTCCATCTAAAACGGCGATGTACAAAAACGAGATAAGTTCTTTTCGCCAAACCGAGAGAGAGAGATTATATGATGCGTGGGAGCGATTCCGTCGACTATTGAAGAAATGCCCACATCATGGATTTGAGAAGTGGCAACAGGTTAGTATTTTCTATAATGGTTTATCTTCCGCTAACTGTGCCACAATTGATTCCGCCGCAGGTGGAAACATCCTTAAGAAGACCCAAACGAAGGCTTATGATTTAATCCAAGAATTGGCGGAAAGGTGCTCTCATTGGCAAGTGGAGAAAAACCTCGAAACAAGAGCGGGAACATATTTGGTTGATTCGTCATCAAGATCCAGCATTGATGAGTTAAATAAAAAATTGGATCTATTAATGGCTAATTTGAACCAAAATAATTTGTGTGATTTATGTGGTTTAAGTGGACATAAGAGTGAGGATTGTCAAGCGGCAAACCCATTTCTTGGGGATACCGCTAGTGCAAACTTTGTGGGAAATTTTAAGCAATCTAATCCTTATTCCAACACATACAATAATGGTTGGAGAAATCACCCTAATTTCTCATGGACTAATAATCAAAATGTGCAAAATCCGCAAAGACCTCCACCGGATTTAATCCTAATGAAAAGAGAAATGTTGGTGATGAAGCTTCGGCTATTGTAACAATTCTTGCAAAAATGGAATCTCGTCTTGCAGGTATGGAGGAGTGGAAGAGAAATCAAGAGACGTTTACAAAAGGCTTGAAAAATTCCGGGCGCGGACGCCGGGCGTTAAATATTTTAACTAATAATAATTTTTCACCGGTCCTAAACTATTTGTAAGAGTCGCCACCAATCAAAACTAAGGTGTGATTGGACACCGAAATTGAGTGTAATCTTAATGGATAAGTGGTCTGCGAAATAAAAATTTTAGGTTCGTTTGTCGATTACGTATAGGGAAGAAAATCTTGGATAATCACCCTATCCCGCCCAAAGATTGGTACTAAAAAATGTGATTTCATTTTACACTTATTTGATTTATCTCCTTTTATATGTATTTTTATAACAAAAGTGTATAATACTAGACCATTTAATTTGACCGATTAGATACCCCTATAACATAGACGTGTAATTTAGGTCGTTTTATTTCGATTAACTTTGTTTTGGTCGTCTTTCATACCCCTATAGTATAGGCGCATGAATTGAGGCGTTTTGCATTAATTAACTTTATTTTGACCGACTTTCACGCCCCTATAGCATAGGCACATGAATTAGGTCGTTTGATTTCGATTCATTTTATTTTGACTGACTTTCACGCCCCTATAGCATGGGCACATGAATTGGGTCGTTTGATTTCGATTAGCTTGGTTTTGACCGACTTCCACGCCCCTATAGCGTAGGCACATGAATTAGGTCGTTTTATTTCGATTAGCTTGGTTTTGACCGACTTTCACGCCCCTATAGCATAGGCACATGAATTAGGTCGTTTGATTTCGATTATCTTTGTTTGGATCGTCTTTTATAACTGATAGGGGTCAAAAAACCCTATCTTTGGGTACGGTTTTAGGACGAGTTTTAGAGTTATTTAGTTAATAAGCGAGCAATTCTCGCATTTAAATGCTTTTGTGTGAGTAAGTTAGAAATTGGAAACGTTCTATTTACTTTTCGCCGTTTAGGCTCGTTTTGTGATCAATTTAGGCAAATACGGCCGAAATAACATGCATAGTATAATTCCGTTATCTTTTGAAGCTAATTGGTCCGTCAAAAGTCGCACCAAATGAAGCGTTTACTCAAAATAAGCGATTGACGGATCAATTTAGCTTTTGGACTAATGTTATCTGGAGTTTCTATACGTGCGCAGGTGTAAATTCGGGCGAAAAAGGACATCGAGGTTGTTCGGCACGCTTCGGGAGCATTCCGGGCGAAAACGCTCGACGAGCAGGGCCCCGTGGGCCATTTCTGCTCGCCGAGCAGGCCCCTGGAGGCCCACTCGCCGAGTAGGCCGCTAGAGGCCTGCTCGGCGAGCAGGAGCCTGCTCGCCGAGTAGGAGCCTGCTCGGCGAGCAGCCCTGCTCGGCGAGCAGCCCTGCTCGGCGAGCAGCCCTGCTCGGCGAGCAGCCCTGCAGGAATTGGTCAAAAAGACCAATTCCGCCCCCACGAAGCCACGATTGGCCCCACGTCTTCCTACACCAATAAGGACACGAAAATAGGTCAAAACGAGGCCCGAACCGCGTCTATAAATAGGATTTTTCCATTGTAATTTAGAATCTTTTTCCTTTGTAATTTTCTTAGCCTTTCACCTTGAGAAATCCTCTCCACCTCCTCCATATCCTTCAAACCTCCATTGAAGACACCTCCGAAGCTCCATTCACCGAGGATTGCTCAAGCTTCATCCTTAAATCCTAGAAAGACGCCTGCGTTGGTAGACAGGTTCCCTGAAAGGGATTTTTCTTCTTTTACATTCTGTCTAGCCTCTGATACATGCTATGAATTCTAGGTTTATTGTAACTTCGTGACAATGTTTCCATCTTTGATATATATTATAGTTCTTGTTTATTTAATTGTTTTGATGTTTTAATCTTTGTCTTACGCTTTGTCTGATTGGTTTAACTCATTCGATAATCCCAAAATTAGGTTGGCACATATTGCGAGCTGAATCTGACCTAGTCAGTGCCTATAGGGTTGACGACCCTATAGAAGATTAAGCCCAAATTACTGAGCCTTAGAGCTAGTTTCGGCCTTACAAGGGAATCACGAACTAGGGACTTTAGGAGGATAGGTCGGGTTAATCGCCTTGGACACAAGTGACTTAGGTTTCAAATCAATTGTTTAAACATTCTATTTTCATTATCATCGTATCCCTTCATGTTCCTTCGGTTAATTGCATTGGTAAAAGATCACTTAGGAGTAGTTTAACTCAATTAGGGGTAGAGTAACTTAGTTAGGCGTAGAATAACTTAGTTAGAATCGGATAACTTAGCTAGGATTATTATAATTCAACCTAGGAGTAGATTAATTCAAACAAACCAACTCAAAACCCCCTAAGCCTAGATAACATCCGAGATCGAGTAGCTCGGTACTTGCAGAAATAAATCCTGTGGACGATAACCTGGACTTAAACCAGAAATTTATTACTTGATAACGACGGGGTACACTTATCCCTTAGTGAGTTCACATCTAAACTTAGGTGAGGGCGCATCAAGTTTTTGGCGCCGTTGCCGGAGATTTATTTCTTCTGCAATATCGAACCAAAGGTCGACTTGTTAGTTTAGGCATTCCTTGTGAATATATCCCTTGTTAATATCATTTACACTTGTTTATATCATACTTACTTATATTCGACTATAACTTATACTTGTATACATAAATACTTGTTGATCATATTATTGGTACTTATAAAATCGGTCTTCCAACAACTATGGATAACAGAGCGTCAAATCCGTCCATGAACGATCTTAACACAAAAATGGATTTCCTTGTGGCTTCATACAGCCATAATGACCAACCAAGGACACCATTTTGCGAGAGATGCGGCCAGAATCACCCCGGTAGGGTATGCCACATCAACTATTACGTACCTAGAGGTGAGAATGTAAGTTATTTGGGTAATCATCAAAGGTACAATTCTGAACCCTCAACTTACAACTACTACGATCAGGAGCATACGCGATATCCACCGGCGCCCTACATGGCACCCGTGGATACCCTTCCATGTCCCCATTCTAACTCTGATTTTTATGGCAGGCAAACAGAGTACTCAGGAGGAATAATGACCCTCTTAAAAGAGATATCCGTCCGATTGGCAGCCAATGAGGAGGCATGCAGGACCCTGAGTAACCAGCTTGCCACGATCAGACAAGAAGAAAGGGAATACCAAGAGGCGTTCCTCTTACAAGGAGAGGCAATTCACGCCATCGCCCTAAGGAGCGGCAAGGAAGTGGACACACTTGTGGCACCTCCATCGCAAACGTACCCGTCACCTCAGGTAAGTAGGGAACCGGAAGTGGTAAGCAACCCCGGTCCCGCATCTGAAACTCCAACTCCTGAAGTAGCTGTAGAAAAAGTAGTTAGGCCTTATACACCAAAACTGCCATTCCCTCAGAAGCAGAAAAAGGCCAACCTAAATAAGAAATTTGCTCGGTTCTCGAAAATCCTTAGTAGATTAGAAATAAACATTCCATTAATGGAAGCACTAGAGGAGATGCCGAACTATGCAAAATTTCTTAAAGACATGTTGTCGAAAAAGAAAAAGTTTGGGGAAAATGAGATAGTGGCTTTAACAGAACAATGCTCGGCCATAATCACCCATAAATTACCCCCCAAGCTTAAAGATCAGGGGAGCTTTACCATCCCGTGTAGGATAGGCAACATGCACATAGATAGGGCATTATGCGACTTAGGAGCAAGTATTAATCTCATGCCTCTATCAATTTTCAGGAAATTGGGACTCGGAGAGCCTAAACCGACAAACATGACACTGCAGCTGGCGGACAGGTCGATCGCACGGCCTAGAGGCATAGTTGAAGATGTATTGGTGAAGGTGGACAAACTGATCTTCCCGGTCGACTTTGTGGTCCTCGACATGGAAGAAGATGACTCCGTCCCCATTCTTCTTGGGAGACCGTTTCTTGCAACCGGTAGGACACTGATAGACGTCCATGGAGGTAAATTGGTCCTAAGGGTGCAGGACGAAGAGGTAACATTTAACGTTTATGAGTCTATGAAATTTCCTCAAGAACGCTTCAAAAGTTGTAACTTTGTGGATGCACTAATAGATGAATGTATTGAGGAAGTTGACCTTAACATAAGAAATGCCTCTTTAGAACTCGGTCTAGGTGGTGAGGAATGTGAAAACTCGAATGAACCATTTGAAGATCTCCCACCTAAAAAATGTTATTGGGTTAAGGGTAGAAAAGAGGACCTTGATCGTGAGATCAAACCTAAGCCTAAAACCTCGTTAGAGGAACCTCCAAAATTGGAGCTTAAACCCTTACCCAACAACCTGAAATATGTTTTTCTTCAACCTCCCACAGATTTACCCGTTATTATTTCTTCTTTGTTGACAGTTCAACAGGAAGAAAAATTGGTGGAGGTGCTGATGGAACATAAAGGGGCCTTTGGATGGTCAATCCACGACATCAAAGGCATCGACCCCAAAATTTGCACGCATAGAATTTTCCTTGAGGAAGAGATCAAGCCATCTCCCCAACCTCAACGACGGCTCAACCCTAACATGAAAGAGGTGGTAAAAGTCGAGGTCATAAAACTCCTCGACGCAGGTATCATCTTTCCGATTTCTGATAGCCAATGGGTAAGCCCGGTTCAATGCGTGCCCAAAAAAGGGGGAACAACGGTAATGGAAAATGAAAAAGGGGAATTAATCCCAACTAGAAAGGTTACGAGTTGGCGTGTATGCATAGATTATAGGAAATTAAACAAGGCCACCCGTAAAGACCACTTTCCCTTACCATTTATTGATCAAATGTTGGAACGGTTGGCAGGGCACGAATTTTTCTGTACTTTAGATGGGCTATCCGGCTATATGCAAATTCCTGTGGACCCTTTGGATCAAGAGAAAACCACATTCACTTGCCCCTATGGGACTTTCGCATATAGGCGGATGCCTTTCGGATTGTGTAATGCTCCTGCCACGTTCCAACATTTTATGATGGCTATGTTTTCTGACATGGTCGAGGAGTTCCTAGAAATTTTCATGGATGATTTTAATGTTGTAGGACCTACTTTCGACAAATGTCTTGAAAACTTGGACCGAGTCTTAGAACGTTGTGAAGACAAGAACTTGGCACTTAATTGGGAAAAGTGCCAGTTCATGGTCCAAAATTGTATAGTTTTAGGACACAAGGTGTCAGGAAAAGGGATCGAGGTCGATCCGACAAAAATTGAGGTAGTTGAAAAACTGCCACCTCCTACCAATGTGAAATTGGTCAGGAGCTTTTTAGGACATGCGGGGTTTTATAGACGGTTCATAAAAGACTTTTCAAAAATTACTAAACCCCTCACTCAATTATTATTGAAAGATGCTGATTTTAATTTCAATGAAGAATGTATGCTTGCATTTAAATTACTGAAAAAGAAATTAATTGAAGCACCCATTATGGTAAGTCCGGATTGGTCCCTTCCCTTTGAGTTAATGTGCGATGCCAGTGATCTGGCTGTAGGAGCCTGTCTTGGGCAGAGGGTAGATAAACTTTTTTGCCCAATCTTCTATGCTAGCAAAACCTTAAATGATGCACAGCAGAATTATTCAATAACTGAAAAGGAATTGCTAGCCGTAGTGTTTGCCTTTGACAAATTTAGATCTTATTTGGTGCTGTCTAAGGTAATTGTTTTTACTGACCATGCAGCCTTGAGATATCTGATGAGCAAGCAGGATGCAAAACCTAGGCTGATCCGTTGGATCTTACTACTCCAAGAATTTGACATCGAGATCAGAGACAAGAAAGGGGTGGAAAACGTGATAGCGGACCACCTATACAGGTTAGAGTCAGATCAGCAATCCTTAGAGCACGAGGCAATCAAGGAGGTATTCCTGGATGAAACGTTATATTCGGTAAAAACTCTCCCTTGGTTTGCAGACATCGCGAACTACAAAGTCGGTAACATTCTTCCTCTTGATTTAGATGCAAACAAAAGACGTAAGTTTTTGTTTGAAAGCAAACAATATTTTTGGGAAGAACCTTATTTATTTCGATTCTGCACCGATGGCATGATTAGGAGATGTATACCTCAGGAGGAGGTAAAGTCAGTGATTAATATGTGCCACTCTAGGGAACCAGGCGGCCACTTTGGGCCAGATAGGACAGTAGCGAAAATCCTCCAAAGTGGGCTTTGGTGGCCACAAATGCATAGTGATGTCAATAGTTATATTAAATATTGTGATGCATGTCAGAGAGTAGGGAATATTTCTAGGAGGAATGAGATGCTTCAACAAGGCATACTCGTCTGTGAGCTATTTGATGTTTGGGGCATAGACTTTATGGGACCTTTCCCTATGTCACACACCAACCAATACATTCTTGTCGCGGTTGATTATGTCTCTAAATGGGTAGAGGCCGAAGCCTTACCCACAAACGATGCTCGAGTAGTGATAAAATTCCTGAAAAAGAATATCTTTACCAGATTTGGCACCCCCCGGACTATCATTAGTGATGGGGGATCCCATTTCTGCAATAAGCAGTTTGACACGTTGCTCCAAAAGTATGGCGTAGTCCATAGGGTCGCAACACCTTACCATCCTCAGACAAGTGGTCAGGTAGAAGTGTCAAACAGAGAGCTAAAACGCATTCTTGAGAAAACGGTGGGGAATGCTAGGAAAGATTGGAGTCTTAAACTGGACGATGCTCTTTAGGCATACCGGACAGCATTCAAGACTCCTATAGGAATGTCCCCCTACCGTTTAGTTTTCGGGAAATCTTGTCACTTGCCTGTTGAATTAGAGCACAAAGCTTATTGGGCGCTGAAATTTCTAAACTTTGACCCTAAACTTTCAGGTGACCTACGGTTAACACAACTGCATGAACTAGATGAGCTCCGATATAACTCTTACGAGAATGCCAAATTGTACAAAGAACGAACCAAGAGGGTGCATGATAAAAAAGTACAGCGGAAAACCTTCCAAAAAGGCGACCAAGTGCTGCTTTACAACTCCCGATTGAGATTCTTCCCTGGCAAGCTCAAGAGTAGATGGTATGGACCATTCTCAGTTCTTGATGCACATCCCTCCGGTATGGTTGAGATTATGTTGAATGATGGAACCACCCAGAAAGTAAATGGACATCGACTCAAACTTTATCTCGGTAAAGACACATCGGGTGTCCAAATCCTCCGTCTTCAAGATGATCAGTAAATTGTCTTCTCCACCCTAACTCTTTACACTCGTACTTCATGATTTGTGATGCAATGTTGGAACTTATTGCATATTTTTAGTGTGAGGAGGAGGGGTAGAAAAACTTACAAAAATTGTATAAATTTTTAATTTTTGTTGCGTCGTGTCTAGTTTAGTTTAGCGTTTTTGGGTTTTGTTTATGTTTTGCATGTTTAGGACCTAAAACCGTGAACCTCCTTCGAATCTAAACTTCGTTATTTGTCTTTGAGGGCTGAGAACCGAATCTAAAATTGCATGACAACTAGTTTAGGCGTAGGACACAACTCTTGTATCTGTAAAAGCATGAGCTAAAGTTTGCATTTAGACCATACTTTTGAAGAAATGCTAAAATCATTACTTAGGTAGATAACTTAAGAATTGAAGGCATGTGACATTAAACTTGAGTTTGGGGAAAACTAGTAAACACAAAATTGAAACCCAAAGAATTGTGAGTTGAATTTGAGCCTAAGAGCGAACATCAAAAAGCTCTTTTTCTTGACATTTTTGTGTGAATGCTTTGACTTGTGGAAGATTACAGATTTTGCACCTAATACTATGTTGAACCTACATGCAATGGTTTGAGATGATAAACGATGAATCAGCCTCATTAGAATTAACCCTTTTCTTTACCTTATTTTTTCTTTTTCATCCACTCTAGGAAGCCCCTTTGAGCCTACATTTTTGTAGTTTATAGATTTTTCTTTCGTTCTAACCTGTTTTTGCAAACCACAACTTGGTTTGCTATTTAACCCAATTTATTTTGCAAAGCTCAATTAGAGCCTTTGTTTTCTTCTAGCGCTTTATCTTTGTTTATGGCATTACAGTAGCAAGCCAAAGTGAATGAGCATCACTATCCGAAAAAAAAAGAAAAACAGAAAAAGAAAAAAAAAGAAAAGAAAAGAGACGAACAAAAGGGAAGAACTTCATTCCCCAGTTCTTAAAAATCAAAAACGTCTCAAGGAAACATCCCAAAAAGAAAATAATAAGGGATGAATAAGAAAGCTCAGTCACTTCATATTTGCTA
This sequence comes from Euphorbia lathyris, assembly GCF_963576675.1. Taxonomy (NCBI): domain Eukaryota; kingdom Viridiplantae; phylum Streptophyta; class Magnoliopsida; order Malpighiales; family Euphorbiaceae; genus Euphorbia; species Euphorbia lathyris. The sequence goes on along the minus strand of NC_088915.1, from coordinate 2,892,473 downwards.
AAACCGTTTAAACTTTGTTTTTTGTAGCGCTAGGACTATTAACCATTGTTGTACCTTTAACCCTCTAACCACATTACAACCCCGATTAGAGGTTGTTTTTGATATCATCGGAATCATATAGCATAGTAGAGGAACGCGGATGAACGTGCAAAATCAATGTAATCCTAAGCAAGAACATAAGCCGAGAGTAAACACATTAGCCACCAAAAATTGTGTGAAATGAGTGAACTACCTATGGTGAGGTGTTTTACTTAGCGATCCCCTTAAACTCGTTTAATTGAACATGTGTCCATTTGCTTAAAACTATGACCCATGATAATTGAAATGCGGCTTTTGGATATCGTGTCTCTACTTTGTATTTCCGAATGCATGTAATTACAGATGCTCGAAATTGTGTCAAGCACCTAGTCAAACCGGGAGGTTTTCTAGCTTGCTTGTGATGGCGGGTTTAGTTTTTTAGTTTACTTGGGGACAAGTAAAGTTTTAAGTGCGAGGAGGTTTGATAGGGGTCAAAAACCCCTATCTTTGGGTACGGTTTTAGGACGGGTTTTAGAGTTATTTAGTTAATAAGCGAGCAATTCTCGCATTTAAATGCTTTTGTGTGAGTAAGTTAGAAATTGGAAACGTTCTATTTACTTTTCGCCGTTTAGGCTCGTTTTGTGATCAATTTAGGCAAATACGGCCGAAATAACATGCATAGTATAATTCCGTTATCTTTTGAAGCTAATTGGTCCGTCAAAAGTCGCACCAAACGAGGCGTTTACTCAAAATAAGCGATTGATGGATCAATTTAGCTTTTGGACTAATGTTATCTGGAGTTTCTATACGTGCGCAGGTGTAAATTCGGGCGAAAAAGGACATCGAGGTTGTTCGGCACGCTTCGGGAGCATTCCGGGTGAAAACGCTCGACGAGCAGGGCCCCGTGGGCCATTTCTGCTCGCCGAGCAGGCCCCTGGAGGCCCACTCGCCGAGCAGGGGGCTGCTCGTCGCGAGCAGCCCTGCGGGAATTGGTTAAAAAGACCAATTCCGCCCCCACGAAGCCACGATTGGCCCCACGTCTTCCTACACCAATAAGGACACGAAAATAGGTCAAAACGAGGCCTGAACCGCGTCTATAAATAGGATTTTTCCATTGTAATTTAGAATCTTTTTCCTTTGTAATTTTCTTAGCCTTTCACCTTGAGAAATCCTCTCCACCTCCTCCATATCCTTCAAACCTCCATTGAAGACACCTCCGAAGCTCCATTCACCGAGGATTGCTCAAGCTTCATCCTTAAATCCTAGAAAGACGCCTACATTGGTAGACAGGTTCCCTGAAAGGGATTTTTCTTCTTTTACATTCTGTCTAGCCTCTGATACATGCTATGAATTCTAGGTTTATTGTAACTTCGTGACAATGTTTCCATCTTTGATATATATTATAGTTCTTGTTTATTCAATTGTTTTGATGTTTTAATCTTTGTCTTACGCTTTGTCTGATTGGTTTAACTCATTCGATAATCCCAAAATTAGGTTGGCACATATTGAGAGCTGAATCTGACCTAGTCAGTGCCTATAGGATTGACGACCCTATAGAAGATTAAGCCCAAATTACTGAGCCTTAGAGCTAGCTTCGGCCTTACAAGGGAATCACGAACTAGGGACTTTAGGAGGATAGGTCGGGTTAATCGCCTTGGACACAAGTGACGTAGGTTTCAAATCAATTGTTTAAACATTCTATTTTCATTATCATCGTATCCCTTCATGTTGCTTCGGTTAATTGCATTGGTAAAAGATCACTTAGGAGTAGTTTAACTCAATTAGGGGTAGAGTAACTTAGTTAGGCGTAGAATAACTTAGTTAGAATCGGATAACTTAGCTAGGATTAGTATAATTCAACCTAGGAGTAGATTAATTCAAACAAACCAACTCAAAACCCCCTAAGCCTAGATAACATCCGAGATCGAGTAGCTCGGTACTTGCAGAAATAAATCCTGTGGACGATAACCTGGACTTAAACCAGAAATTTATTACTTGATAACGACGAGGTACACTTATCCCTTAGTGAGTTCTCATCTAACCTTAGGTGAGGGCGCATCAATAACCCCCTATAGCATAGGCATACAAAGTAAATTATTAATTTTATGAACTTAAGAACCTAATCTACATTTTCCTGGGACATAAGCACAAGAAATACCCTTAAAGTTTTAGTTATGAATTAATTTGCTTGCCTTCATTATTATCTTTATATATGCACATAATTATTAAACTTTGTTTGCGAAGACAACATCTAAAGAAAACACATGAATCCATGTTGAAATAGATATGAAAACTATATATCTAATCAGGACCTAAACTATGCACAACTAAGTGTTTTAACCCTTTCCATAAAAACAAAAATGTTTCAACTCTTATCAGGTGGGCTAGGAAAGAAAGGAAAGTGACTAAAAAGGAGAAACAAGATGGGTTGGTTTTCAACGAAATCAGAATGTTGACTTGCCCATAATACATTAACCTTAAGGCCCCTCCCCTCATTTATATGCTACTCAACAAACCCTAAACATCTTATTTCCCCAAATTGAACAGACATTTTTTGGCACCCATAACTCACGCCTCTCTTTCTCCTAAATGGCAGATTTCGTCCAACCTAAAGCTTCTCCGGCATTGTCCTCTGGCTCCGACGGCCATCCTAAACGCCGCTATTCTCAACGGTGGTGGCGATTCTAACGACTCTCTCTCTCTCTTTACTGTGAGGCTGGTTATCCTCCTAAGGAGCAAGGTTATCATCTATGGGTTTCAGAGGTGTGGACTCTTCCATGTTTGGGTTCTAGCATTTTTCTTCTATTTCACCTCTTATTTATTCTTTACTCTTATTTAGATTGATTTGAAGAAGAAAAAAAATAGAGACACCAGTTGAGGATGGCCAACGAGGAGAAAATTTCGATTAATCGAAGCTCAAAGCACGGGGATGCCTTGATTCAACAACTTATTGCAGAGCAACCCAGGAAAGCGTTTTTTGTTCAGTATGGAGGAGTTTCTTTATTTGGGTCTTTCATGTAATTAGTCCTTAGTGGGTCTACTTTATTCTACATCTGATTCTAATAAGGAAAACACTAGTCAGAAGTTCCTTTCATATTGAGTAGAGATGAATCCGTAAAGCTATTACATGTGCTTTGAATAAACAGTTGGGGAGCCTTTGAATGATGTGAAAAGAATGTAGCACATCCTCCCCTTTCATTCAAAGGCTTCCAAAAGAGAAGAGTCAGACTGTCCCTATAGCATAGGCACCCTCCAACAATTCTCTGGACTGTGTTTCAATAAGCTTCAGTGATTATTTTAGATCAGCTGTATAAGGATTTCACCTGAGAAAATGGTGTTTTCTTGTCTGCAATCTTTACGTCCTTCTCCTCTCTTCTCCCCCCTTCTGTTGGTTGGGGTCTTACTATTTAAAGGTCTTCTTGTGGATGTAATTAGTCTGGGCTAAAAAGGGCTTGTCATTCCTTAGTAATTATTCTGGCTGTAATTAAAGAGATACTGTCATCTCTTTTTTTTTTACTTTTACAGTCCCTCCCCATTTTGTTATCTCCTACATTTGGCTGAAGTTTATTTCGAATTGTTATTTTTGTCTATACAAATTATTTTTTCTCTCTATTCCCTATGATTTGGCTTGGTTTAAATTAATTAACCATTCTTGTGTGTTTTCTGTTTAGTCAAAAACAGAATATATGTACACCCAAACAATGAATACTATCTTTAGTTTGTGATAAAATGGATTTATATCAATTAATTCGGCTAATTTGAAGTGTTGTTTTAATGATATTAGTCTGTATCAACTAAAGTATAATTAATTCAAAATAATAATATCAGTATCCGTTAGCCTTTGTGAGCTAAGTTTTTCGCCGATCAAGTCGTCAAATCTTAAAATCAATTATTCCGACATTGAAAAAGGTAATAGATGAAAAGTAATAATGAAAGGTTAAAATTCGAGACTTAAAAAGGGTTGATCAAATATTATAAGTGAGATGAAACAAAAATAAATAAAAAAGAAAATCTTGAAGCCTTTAATACGTAATTGTAAAATGTTTGAGAAATGGGTAAACTACCTCGGACAAAATGGGTATCTACAGTTGCCCCCTCTTTGTACAGTTTTATGTAAATAAAAATGTACAAAGTAGCCCTAGATATCCATTTTGTCCTCTTATTTACGGATATTAAAAAAAGGATTCAGGGATTGTCTTGAATACTGATTGAATAGCTCTATAAGGTTGTTTGAATGACATTGACGGACATCCTTTGTTGGTCCGGGAAACGAGCTTTTATAGCGGCTCCCCGCAAGTTGAGATGAGATTTAACGGCTCCCCGCAAGCTAAGGTGAGATTTAATGGCTCCCCGCGAGCTTTTAGAGCGGCTCCCCGCAAGTTGAGATGAGATTTAACAGCTCCCCGCGAGCTTTTATAGCGGCTCCCCGCAAGTTGAGATGAGATTTAACGGCTCCCCGCGAGCTTTTATAGCGGCTCCCCGCAAGTTGAGATGAGATTTAACGGCTCCCCGCGAGCTTTTAGAGCGGCTCCCCACAAGTTGAGGTGAGATTTAACGGCTCCCCGTGAGCTTTTAGAGCGGCTCCCCGCAAGTTGAGATGAGATTTAACGGCTCCCCGCGAGCTTTTATAGCGGTTCCCCGCAAGTTGAGATGAGATTTAACGGCTCCCCGCGAGCTTTTAGAGCGGCTCCCCGCAAGTTGAGATGAGTAGTGTCTTCACGAGAGAGACATTTACTCCGAAGGAAAGATGAATATGAGGTTTCAACAAATATATACATATATAAAATTTCACAGGGATTGGTTGTTAAACGAGAGCAATTCCGAAAACCTGATATCAAGGAATTGGAATGGGTAAATTCTACTTTGAATAAAACAGAAATGTGAGACTTGGTCTTGAGAGATTGAAATGGGGATTAATTATATCGCCTAGAAGGCCTCCCCAAACCCTGCATTTCCTAGCCATGCGTCGTGATTCTCCTCTTTCGTAGTTGACAATAATAAATATATGATGTATTTAAATGGCATGAGTATGGACTTTACTTGATAACATGAAGTGTATGCAAAGAATTAGTTAAGACTTTCCTTCTCCTCTCATTTTCATTTTTCTTTTACTATTACCATTACTATTATTATTTTATATTATCTTTGCCATCATTTTTCATCCCATTTTCCTTTGAGAACATTAAAAGAAAATTTCGTCAACGATACTTCATTGAAAATTTGTCTGCTTCTGATTCCTCACCAATGATGAGATAATAGGATATATTTAGCCAATTCTGTATGTCATGAATCCTCTTGAGAATGCTCTTTTAGTGTACCATATCGCCCTTCATTTTCTAGTGTCATACTGTACTTGTCCCCCCTGAAAGAGATCCCTCGTCATTTCCTCATTAGCCTTTCACTGTTGTATGTGATTCTTGGACGTCTTTCCTTTCCTTCCATGTGTTTCCTTTTTTGTCATATTTTCCATCAACTATTGCGAAATTTTTATGTTATTCGTCTGAATTCTGGAGACGAGACCTTTTGTAATCTTCTATTTTTGCATTGACATTAGTGTTGGTACAACATCCATTTTAAATAAAGATTATAAAACATTGTGCAAGAGAAAAAGTTATATATATATATATATATATATATATATATATATATATATGTGTGTGTGTGTTTATATCACATCTGTGTTTAGAACTGATCACAGTAAATCAACTTCTTAGAAGAAAATCATGTATTGTCTAGAGATAATAATGAAAAATGACCTGACAATTGTTAATAATCACTATTACAATTACACAAAATATTTCTTGAGAGAATCAGAATTGATAGGATTAGGTAATTCGTCTCCGTCCATATTCGTTAGAACTAGTGCTCCTCCTGAAAATGCTCTTTTTACCACGTAGGGTCCTTCATATTTCGGGGTCCATTTTCCCCGGGGATCCAAATGTTTCAGGATGATTTTCTTTAGTACTAATTCCCCCTCTTGAAACCTTCGAGGCCTCACTTTCTTCCCGTAAGACCTGATCAACCTCCTTTGATACAACTGTCCATGGCATATTGCTGTTAATCTCTTCTCCTCGATGAAGTTCAGCTGGTCATACCTTTTCTGTGTCCATTCTGAATCTTCTATCTCGGCTTCCAACATAATCCTTAATGATGGTATTTCCACCTCTATGGGTAAAACGGCTTCCGTACCATAAACCAAAGAGAATGGAGTCGCTCCCGTAGAAGTTCGCACTGTGGTCCTGTATCCGTGTAATGCAAAGGGTAACATCTCATGCCAGTCTTTGTAAGTTGAAGCCATCTTTTGCACGATCTTCTTGATGTTTTTGTTTGCTGCCTCAACAGCACCGTTCATTTTGGGCCTATAGGGCGTGGAATTATTGTGTTTAATTTTGAATTGGGCGCACATTTCCTCCATGGTTTTGTTGTTGAAGTTTTTCACGTTATCGGTAATGATGCGTTCAGGCAAACGATGTTATTCTTGATAAATTTTGCTACGACTGTCTTAGTCACACTAGCATATGAAGCAGCCTATACCCACTTAGTGAAATAATCAATTGCTACGAGTATGAAACGATGACCGTTCGAAGCCTTTGGTTCGATAGGCCCGATAACGTCCAAACCCCACATGGAAAAGGGCCATGGAGCTACCATTACATGTAAATCTTCAGATGGTGCATTTATATCATTGGCATAGATTTGACACTTGTGACACTTTCGGACATACTTGATGCAATCAGACTCCATTTTAATCCAATAATATCCCATTCTTAAAATTTTCCTAGCCAAGGCGTGCCCCCTGAGGTGTGTTCCACAAAACCCTTCGTGTACTTCTTCTATGAGCTTTTGGTTGTAGGGAAGATCCACACAGCGTATCAGAGTCGTATCATGATTCCTTTTGTACACTACATCTCCACTTAAGAAGAAACTTGCGGATAATCTCCTTATGATTCTCTTATCGACATTACTTGCCCCCCGAGGATAGGCTTTTTCTCGGATGTAAGCCCTGATATCATGATACCAAGGTTTCCCATCAATCTCTTGTTCTACGTTTCCACAATAAGCCTTATCCTCACGTAACTCGATTTCAATAGCCGGTAACTTTTGACATTTTTCTATCTCGAATGCGGAAGCGAGGGTTGCTAATGCATCTGCCATTTGATTTTCTGAACGAGATACATGCTCGAATTTTATGACGTGAAACTTTTTCATCATCTCTTGGATGCACTCTTGATAAGGAATGAGTTTAGCGTCTCGAGTTTCCCATTCCCCATTCAGTTGATTGATAACTAGGGCCGAGTCTCCATAAACTCTTAAACTTTTGACCTCCTTTTCCAAAGCAACTCGAATCCCTAGGGCACAAGCTTCGTATTCCGCAATATTGTTGGTACTTTGAAAGCATAATCTTGCTGTGATCGGAAAATACTGGCCTGTCGGGGATATCAAGATTACTCCCACTCCATGTCCTAGAGCGTTAGAAGCTCCGTCAAACATCATGGTCCATTCCTCAACTGAGCTTTCTTCTGCTCCGATAACCACGATATCCTCATCAGGGAAGGAAGCTTCCATTGAGTGACTGTGTTCTATCGGATTATCGGCAAGAAAATTTGCGATTGCCGAACCCTTTATGGCCTTTTGAGTAACATACTCAATGTCGTACTCTGATAGTAACACTTTCCATCTAGCTACTTTTCCTGTCAAGGCCGGTTTCTCAAAGATAAACTTGATAGGATCCATTGGGGTGATCAACCACGTGGTATTGTTTAACATGTAGTGTCTCAATCTGTGAGATGCCCAAACTAATGCTGCACACGTCTTTTCTAAAGGAGAGTACCTCGTTTCGCAATCAGTAAATTTCTTACTGATGTAATAGATTGCATGCTCTTTTTTTCCTCCCTCATCATGCTGAGCCAAAAGTGCTCCCATAGAGCTATCTTGAACTGTCAAGTATAACAATAGTGGCTTACTGGGATCAACTGGTTGGAGTATAGGCGGGTTCTGTAAGTACTCTTTTATTTTTTCGAAAGCTTCTTGACAATCCTGGTTCCATTTACCAGGATTACTCTTCCTTAACAACTTAAAAATTGGTTCGCATGTTGCAGTCAACTGCGATATGAAGCGAGATATGTAGTTCAACCTCCCTAGGAAACCTCTTACTTCTTTTTCTGTCTTCGGTGGCGCCATCTCGAGGATTGCCTTAATTTTATCAGGGTCAAGCTCAATTCCTCTTCTACTCACGATGAATCCCAAAAGCTTTCCCGAGGTTATGCCGAACACACATTTAGAAGGGTTTAACCGTATTTGATATTTCCGAAGCCGCTCGAAAACCCTTTTTAACACCACCACGTGATCTTCATCCATCCGTGATTTTGCCACCATGTCATCTATGTACACTTCCATCTCTTTGTGCATCATGTCATGAAATAAAGTGACCATTGCTCTTTGGTATGTAGCGCCTGCGTTTTTTAAACCGAATGGCATTACTTTATAACAGAAAGTCCCCCATAGAGTTATGAAAGTCATCTTTTCCCTATCTAATATGTCCATTAGAATTTGACTGTATCTAGAGAAACCCTCCATCAGAGATAACAGGTGGTACCCGGCCGTATTATCTACCAATACATCAATATGGGGTAAAGGAAAATTATCTTTCGGACTTGCTCGATTCAAATCTCTATAGTCCACACACATCCTCACCTTTCCATCCTTCTTTGGTACCGGCACCACATTTGCGACCCATTCTGAGTAATTGGATACAGCTAAGTATCCTGCATCAAACTGCCTTTTCACTTCCTCTTTTATCTTCAACAATGTTTTGGGTTTCATTTTTCTCAATTTTTGCTTTACGGGTTTGAATTCAGGCTTTAACGGCAATTTGTGCACTACTATATCTGTATTCAAACCCGGCATATCTTCATATGACCATGCGAACACATCTTTATATTCCGTCAGCAGACCTATCAGTCTCTCTTTAACATCTGAATCCAAGTTCTTATTTATTTTAACTTCTCTTGGCTCTTTTTCTGTCCCTAGGTTTACTGCCTCTAGGGTTTCATCCAGCGGTTCCATAGTTTTTCTCTCTGCCTCTAACATCTTCTCAATTTCGATGGGAATTTCTTCCTTAGTTTCCTCTTCAGAATCCATTTCATAAACTGGGTGATCAAAATTGCAAACTGGTTCATGATTATTATTATTGTCAGGTATTTCATCATCATCCCTGGACACGTGAATATAACAGGAAGAAAAGAAGAAGTAATAAATACTAATATAGATATAAAGAAACAAAAAGGAGAGACTGGAAAAAGAAAACTTGCACTTTATTAGATAATTTTATTATTAAAAGGGATGCCATAACACTCTTTCTTTAAACCTTAGGCATAGTTTAAAGGAATTCACACTTGTCATTACTTTTTTATAGGAAGATCATAAGCTTTCCAGTTCTCGAGTTCTCCTTCGACGACAGATATCCACCCACACGCTCCTGGATCCTCTTCACCTGATCCTACCGTCGAAATTGTAGTCGCCCCACTATCTAAAATGAACTCGCCTTTGCTTACGAATATGTCATTTATACGGACGAACTCCATTTTTCCTTTATTGATTTCTCTATCTTCGAACTTGGCGAGGCGTTTTTCTTTCCTCTGCTGGTGTATCTTCCATTTGTCACGCCTAGTAGCGCGATACCCCAGCCCTTCACGAAAAGGATTTATCCAAGGTGCCAGACAATTGATCATGCCTTGATGCCTCGCCCCTAAACCTTTCCCTATACGGTAACAGCTTCTTATCAATTCTTTGGCCACCATCATTGCTGCCTTAGAGTGTCGGGGCTCAAAATAACACAGCCCTTTCATAGTGTAGTCTGCATTGGTGATCTCAAAAGTTTGAAAAGTGCTTTCAAACGATTCTTCAGCAACATCGATGTAAGGTGTCGAGGGGCACTTGCTTACCAAGATATCCTCTTCCCCGGGCACTTCTATCAACTTCCCATTTATTATAAACTTGATTTTTTGATGCAATGACGACGGGATCGCTCCTGCGGAATGAATCCATGGTCTTCCAAGCAACATGCTATATGCAGGGGTAATGTCCATGACTTGAAAGGTGACGTTGAATGTCACGGGTCCAATCTGGATCGGCAGCTCCACATTGCCTATAACCTCTCTCTTAGTTCCGTCAAAAGACCTGACCACAACATGACTAGGTTTTATATAAGAGTCGTCCACCGGGAGCCGAGCTAATGTTGACTTCGGCATGATATTAAGCGATGAGCCATTATCAATTAGGACCCTAGCAACGGCATGATCTCTGCACTTAACTGAGACATGTAAGGCTTTGGTATGCCCCGTTCCTTCCACTGGTATTTCATCATCTGTGAATGTGAGATAGTTGGACGCAACCACATTGCCTACTATATGATTCAAATTTTCCACAGATAGGTCGTGATGCACATATGCTTGATTCAGAATCTTGAGCAAAGCAATTCTGTGAGATGCTGATGACATTATCAACGTCAGTAGAGAGATCCGAGCCGGTGTTTGGTTTAGTTGCTCAATTATTTTGTATTCACTTTGTTTTATGAGCTTCAGAAATTCACATGCTTCATCTTCCGTGATCAACTCCTTCGTAGGTAACCCTTCAGAAGCGTCGAAAACTTTATCCTCGATATCAGCCATCAATTCTCTTTCTTTAGCTTTTCCTTTTCGGCGCATTTCCAACCCTTCTCGACGCTTTCTCTCTATCTCCTCGGAGGTAAAACACCTACCGCTCCGAGTCATTCCCGTTGTCCCTGAGATATCATCAAATTTCTCAGCGTAATTGGCATCATCGTCTTGCGGTATGGCTACACTCTCATACTTCCAGGGTATTGCTCTAGTATTTTCAAAGGGAAAAAGAGCTGGAGTTTGAATAGTTAATTTGGTTGCAAAAGAAAATTCAGGGCTTCCAACAACTTTTCCACCTTTACTTTCATAATCGATTGTTATTGGGCGAGGTAGCAAGGACTCATCTTTCTGCACCATGTTCACACTGGCCATTTCTGGTTTCATGCTACCAAATATTAAGATTTTGGCATCCATATACTCCTGGACTTTCTGCTTGAATTGATCACACTCAGAGATTAGGTGTTCCACCTTTTCTACGTGATAGTTGCAAGTAGTTCCTCCATTTGAAGTTTCTTGTAATAACCCGACTTTGCACATTGTCCGGTACAAGCTTTCCATAGGCATTACAACTTCCTTCACATCAGTTTTTATCATATAATAATCGTCGCTGGCAATGACGTTCACCCCCTTAATACCGTGGTCGGGAAGAGGGTTTTTGTTTATATCTGGTTTTTTCTGATTGAACTTCAACCATCCTGCTCTAACCAGCTACTGAACCTTATGTTTGAAGGCGGTGCAATTTTCTATCGTGTGTCCCTCTCCCCCTGAATGGTATTCGCAATGGGCGTTGACATCGTACCATCTTGGATACGGAGGTGTAAGAGGTGTCCAAGGGCCGAGGGAAACTTTTCTGCTTTGGAGTAGTTGAGGAAGTAGCTCTGCGTATGTAACGGGAATTGGGTCGATCGGTTCCTGAACTCTCCTTGGAGGGGTGTTTTGAGTAAACGTATTTCCTTGATTTGAAGTGCTATTCCAATTCCTTTGCTGGGAGTTCCCCGTGGCAAAACCATTACGAGGTGTGTTGGCGGCATAGGCATTTGATCCTTGCGGAAAGCCAGAATATTCTGCCGATGGATATCCATGAATCATATGTGTTTCCTCCTCTTTCTTTTTCCCAATTATCCCCTTACGTATGGTGCCTCTGTCTTGCAAATTGCCTTCCAACTTTCCCTTTCTTATGGCTTGGTCTATTCTTTCTCCTGCTTCTGCAAAATCAGAAAAGCTACCAGTAGTGTTAGCCACCATCATGTTGTAAAATGGGGGCTTCAAGGTATCTAAAAAACTTGATATCATCTCTCTATCTGCCAAGGGTGGATTTACTTCTGCCGCCTTGTCTCTCCATTTCTGAGCGTATTCCTTGAAGGTTTCAGTATCTTTCTTCTCCATGGTTCTCAAATCTTCGCGGTTAGTGGCCATGTCCATATTATGTTTGTATTGCTTTATAAAGGCATCTGCCAAGTCCTTCCACCGGTGAACATGTGCTCGATCAAGCTGTGTGTACCATCTCAATGCGGGCCCCTTGAGACTCTCTTGGAAAATATGCATTAAGAGCTTGTCGTTACTTGCATAAGCTGCCATTTTATTGCAGTACATGGTCACATGAGGACAAGACACCCCTTTGAATTTCTCAAAGTCGGGTGACTTGAATTTATAAGGTATCACCACATCTGAAACTAAGCATAGAGCTGTTGCATCAGTGGCTCTGTTAACCCCTTCGATGGCTTTCAACCTTTCTTCCAGCTGATTCTTTTCTGCGGAAAACTTTCTCAATTCGTCCCTCGCATTTATATCTTCTAAGTCTGGCACAGATTCAGTTTCCAATTCGTCTTCATTCTTCTTCAATATCTCTATGAAAACATGACCTTTATTTTTACTATGAGATGAGGAACCAGGCGGAACCTGCGTTTCTGACTTCTTCCCAGTTTCTAGCACCGATTTCTTCTTTACCATATCTATCAACTGAGCCATTTGCTCCTTTATATCCAAAAGTTCAGATAACTTGGCCATTTGCTCTTTCAGCTGTTCCATTTCCCTTTTCATCTCTTCATGTGCTTGTTCGTTCATCATTTTTGTCCTTGCCCGAGTATTCCAAGAATGAGCCAGGAATGATTGTATCGTCTTCGAAAAGTTATTTTTGATGTTCTGGTTAAAGAAAAGAAGATTATTATGTATACCAAAAATTTGCCTTTGTAAGTAGAAAAATTTGCAGCCAGGTGATTAGGATTAATGATGCTTCTTAGAAGAAAAGGAAAGAAAAAAAAAGAATGATGAATGATATGAGTGTGATGAACATGTGGAAAATGCAAAATACTGAATGCATTATGCTAGAAATTTTGCAACCAAACCCGGCTCCTAAAACACTAATGCTCCCCTGCTAAAAAAACATTACTTATACTGATCTGGTGGAGGTGCCTAATAGCGAATAAATAACACATAAATGCGGGTTTGGCACAATAGCGTGAGGGTTTAGCATACTCAATGTAAACTATAAAAGAAAAACTCAAATCCTTTGTTATGTCGGAATTTATTCCAAATAGACGCAATTTTAAACGCATTTCATGATCAAAGGATAAAAATGTAAAATTTAAATGCATTAAAGCAATCAATCGCTGTCTATTATGATTTGGGAACACATAAAAGCGGCACAAAATATTGGTGTCCAATTATCAGTATGGTTAATGAACTTGGTGAGTGATTAGAAACTCTATTACTACTGCTCTAATCATGTGTGAAGAGGAACCATTAATTTCCGGGAACCAGACACGCTCAAATATGGATATACCAGCATAGATGTAATATGCAGAGCTGTCTGTATAATCGTTTAGACACTATGTTTAGTATTGGGTGGAAAAGACGGGGTGAACTCGAAAGACAAACGAAGGCACCGAAAGGATTCACCTAGTCCTCGTTATAAAACTCTTTCTTTAAACATTTGGCCTTGAATGCTAAGCCAATCATTTTTAATATTTTTGGGTCAGATAAGAAAATATTTCAGGCTGCAATTTCACAAAATAAGTAAGTTCTCACCATTATTGCCTCCCCTAAGCCAGTGATTTTGTTGGGAGACTTAAATTGATATTGATCAAGCTCAAATAATATTTTCACTTCTACCAAGCCTCAAGCCACATTCGATTTATTTATTATTAAAAAAAACACCTGTTAACTTTCACAACTCAATAGACTTCCCTGACATATGATTGTTTTAGCTTGAAATTGAATTTCTAAAAAGCTAATGTTGAGTCCATCAACCCATGGCTTGCTTTCATATCATCTCCCTATTTTCTGCTTTGACCATAAAAATTAATGGCATTAGTGCAACTTGTGCAGCCCACTACTCCAAAAGGAAAACAGACTAGAATGCCAAATTTCTAAATTAATAGCACTATGATCAATTGCCAGATTTCCACCAAATGTGGCCTCACTAGAGAATTGTATCTAGTTGGTAAATGAGTATATCACCACTCATGATCAACCACATAATCGTATGAGGAGGACAAAGAAATTATTCCTATTTACCAAGGCATTAGCTTAGCATCCAGTCCAAGTCGAAGTGAATTCGTGATGGATATGCTCTTCCCAAGTAAAACTCATGTTTTATTTCATCTAAGAAAATCCTAAGTTTATTCAATCTCAAATGGATACTTTTTAAAATATTGCCTACATCTAAGGTTACAAACAACTCAACCTTCAAATTCGCCCTTGCCTGCAAAACTGCAGAACTGTAGACTCAAAGCAACAGCTCAACCGCAGAAACTTTGGCTACCTCTGCCAATTAATGAGCCATGAAATTTTTTTTTACGATTAAGATACGATCAAGTATAACACAAATCGAAGAAATCCCAAGGCCACTAAATCCACCAATCATAGCATTTAATGTAAATAAAGGACTTACTAACTCAGTATTAAATCAAACTGGTATTTGCATCACTACCTGTAGCTGAAAAGTTTAAGTTCGTTAATATTAACAAATTTGAAGGCAGCCAATTTACACAACAAGCACTAGCTTTATAGAGTAGTTTATGACCATTTGGCCAAGAACTTGCTAACATTTGTATTCATAGCAGTCTTAAGATCAAGACATGTTACTAAGACAAAACAACAGACAAAACATACAGACCAATGAGAGTTTATCATGCTAAATATCCAAAATAATACATACGCATAGCACTCGATAAAATCTCAACTTCATTCGTGATTTCCGTAAAATTCCAACTCTTGAATGAGCCTGTCCAGATAGCTAGACAGATCGACTCCCGTAGCATCTGATATTACCAATCTGTCTTTGAGTTGAGCCAAATCTTGAGCAACATGGCGTGCCCGAGCTGCAATAGACCTGAGAATTAGTGTGGCATTCCCAATTTGCTTATCTGTAATGTCTCGCTGCTCCTGAAAAAACTCGTTCCGGTCATGCTCCTGCTGTAAATCCTCCCACAAGCCATTCACCTTCTGTTGGCTGAACTGGTATGCTTTCTCAAGTTGATGGACTTGATTAGCATACACCTGGAGTTTCTCACCAACCTCATCAGCGTAACTTTGGTGTTTCATAATCAATGAATCCTTCTCAAAACTGATCATATTAGCTTCAAGAACTGCCGAATTCTGTTCCTCAATTGCCGAATCTCGTTCAAGAATGGCAGAATCCCTTTCAAGTATTGCTGCATTTTTCTTTTGCGTAGCAATGTTCCTTTCTCGAACTGCTAAATTCATGCGCTGGATTGCTACATTTCTTTCACGAACCGCTGCGTTTCTTTCCTGAATGGCTTCATTCTTCTCTTGAACCGTTGCATTCTCCTTTTGAATTAATGCGTTTCTTTCATGGACATCAGCTTCCTTTTCCCGAATTGATGTGTTTTTTTCATAGAGGGCAGCTTCTTTTTCTCGAATTGCTGTGTTTTTCTCGTAGACGGCAGCTTCTTTTTCTTGAATTGTCGTGTTTCTCTCATACACAGCAAGTTCTTTTTCTTGGATTGCTGAATTTCTCTTTTGAACCATTGCATTTTTCTCCCCAATCGCTATATTTTTCACTCTAATTGCCGCGTTTCTCTCTTGGATAGCCAAATTTCGTTCTTGGATTGCCACATTTTTCTCTCAGATAGCTGCATTTTTCTCTTGAATAGCTGCAACTCTTTCTCGTTCCGTGTTGGCTAATTTCATTTCTAGTCCCTCCACTTGGATATCCATCACCTGATTCTTGGAGCTACCAACTTTCCCCGCTTCTGTCAACAGAACTTCAACTGATACCTCTAGGTCGGTTGGTTGCAATAAATCACCAGCTCCAGGAGTTTCATCCCCTAGATGAACAACTTTGGATCCATTCACTATATCCCGATGCCATAAGGTATATTCCTCACTTGCCTCTTCCGACCGACCCTCATTTGCAATGACTTTCAAATGTCTCCAAGCGTCAACTATACCCTTTACTTTATCTTTGGTGTTCTCTACTCCGTATGCAAAACTAGCTTGGCTCAGCTCGTAGGTAGTAGGTACAAATTGGCGAGATCCCGCTTGCCTTCTTACCAAGATTGGAGCATATCCGGTACCCCCCCATGGTTCTAATAAAGGTACCCAGTTATAATTTCCACAACGGTATAGAGTGACTGGTTTCTCATTCCAGGCCGATACCCATACGATATCAGTGATTTCTATTTTTTGGAAGAACCTAGACCATTGTTTCTTCGAAAGGCGTTTCTTTGGCCACTCCGCATCCCCGAAGTTTGTAACGTAATTCTTACATGGATCGTACCTTTTATTATATTCCACATCCGAGAAACCAAAGTGCTCTGGGTAATTAAAATGGCTAAAAGCCTAGACACATAATAAAGATGTACATCCCATAAACCTGCCACCTCCGTGAATCCGGCAATAATCGAGTGACCGGAAGGTTTCAGCTAATATTCCTATTATCGGGTTGACACCTTTGCTGTTCTGGACCACCTTTGCAAAATAAATAATGACCCTCGAATCAATCTTTCCCAAACGTCTTGGAAACAATACTAAACCATAAATCAACAAAGCCAACATCTGGACACCGCCATTATTTTTAAGATTGTCTTTTGCAAATGCCATCATCTTGGACACCATAAACTCTTGATCCACTTCCCATTCTTTTATATCCTCACATTGAAGTCCAAGTAACTGAGCCAGCTGTCTCCTTGGCCTCTCGTAACTACTGTGGACGAAAAGTCGGTTTTCTTTTCTCATAGGGATGTTAGTTAGACAATGGTATTCCTCTAAGGTGGGGGTCAAGTCATTCATGCCGAAGGTAAAACACTTGAAACGAGGATTCCAAAATGTGATTAAAGCTTTGAGCATGGGGAGGTGGACAGGTACATAAATGAGGTTCTTTATCCAACCGTAGTCAGAGGAAAACGCCCCTAAAACTCGGGCTGGCAGCAACTTGAAAATTTCCTTCAGTTCCTCCAAATCATTCTGATTGAAATCGACCCCGGTGACAAAAGGGGCCATTGGCACCGCAGTACTATCACCTTGTTTTCGTTGGTTCTCTATGGACCATTTTTTCGTTTCTATTTCACTTAATACTTCGTAGGCGGGTAATTCCATTGACATTTTATCGGGTGCCCTGCGTTTATGCATATTTGGATAAATAACAAGAACGCTAGTAAGATGATCAGGTGTATTTCATAATGTAAAAAGTGTGTGCGTATGAAAATTTTGCAATCTTGGTAATCATGTGTACTTCGTAATGTAAAAACGTGTGTATGCATGAAAGTTTGTACTCCTCATTAATATTGCAGACCCACAACAAAAATTCAATAGGAAGAAAGGCCCTTTTCATTACATTAGAAATAGTCATTACATCATTCTAAAATATCAGCTTACATTTAAACTGCCTTCACAGCATACTGATATTCAAAATGATCCGATGCCTCTACAAAACGACTACCCATTACCCCAGCTATACATTAATAAAACATCCGAAAGATACACCGTATATCTTTAGGTTCATCTTTCCAATGTTTTACCAAAAAGTCAATACTGCACTAACTACCATTTCATCATTCCCTTTCTTTACAAAAAGCAAATCCAAAGGATGAAATACTTCTTTTCCTACCCAGTGAATCATCTTCCTTACTAAATTCACCCTACACAAAAAGAACCAATGATATTAGATTTTTAATTTTTTGGGCGGCTGACCCCCTCCAGCCAAGTCACTTGGTCCTGCACTGCCTTCCCCAGACATCTCCTCTTCTTCATTTGGTAGTGTGTCTTCTTGCCCCATATCAATTTCGGGAACCACTTGATCTTGTGCTAGCTGTTCTTCTGGACTGTGAATAGGATCAAAGTTCAAACTAGGGACAACTCCCTCAGGCAGATCATCCTCGTCTTCGGGCTGCCCCCCATCACCAGATTCACTTGAGTCATCTCCTGGTTCATATCCTTGCTCTTCAAAATCATGTTCAAATGGGAGCCCATGTCCTTCATTAACTGGTACATCTGGTTGGTGTATCGCTGCTAAATTGACTACAATAAGTGGGACACTATAATAACGGGCAGCCACAAACCTCTGTGTCTGTATCGCCTCAACCGGCAGAATTGAAGATCGGTGCTTAATTCTCCCGTCGTAGTGATAGTTGTAAGGATTCAGCAAACCAGGCGGTACATCATTTGCCTGATATTCATTAAGTGTCATCAGTCTACTTTTAATTTCTATCCAGAGCTGCTCGAATTTAATCGGGTTTTGCATTGGATTATCCACATGGCTGCTTTCTAGTCGGAAATTGTATTGATTCAGCACATGGATCCCATCTATCCTAATTTCCAAATCTTCTCTAATGTTGAAAACAAAAAAGCCCCAAGGGAGGTCTGGAGAGGCCTGGAGCATTTGGAGCCACTCTTCATAGCCTCCACATTTCAGTAACCAATCAGCAAAGTAGGATACGGTTCCAGGCTGTTCTATCCATTGATTGATACTTCGGATCATCCAAGCTTTGTCCAATATAATCCCGGTGCTTCCTACACGAGATAGATACCACAACATGGAATACGCCTCTTGAGGGAAGATTAAAACATCCTCAGCTGCTATATAAAAGCAATTCAGATTTGGGAACCTCGGATGCCAGTCAATGAATTTGATGGGTGCGTTGTGAATCCCATATTGATACATGAGTATAGCCTGATGAGTCCCAACCATCTCTCTCGCTCTGTCATCTAACGTGGCTCGAGTAACATTGATTATAACATCCGGTGGTAACAAGTTTGGTATATTACCGTCGGCTAAATTTCCTATTAGAGCATTCATTCTTCCTGTAAAATTTTGTTCGTTATGTGCAATTTTAATGAGGAATTTTACTTCATGATGTATGTATGATGGCATGATAGTACATAGCCTAAAACCCTATATGTTGAAGTTTAAAAATATAAAAAGGGGTTTCTAGCCTAAAATGCATTAGATAACATATGATTTAATACACACAGGTAAGAAGCTATAGATATAAATTCGGAGCAGCCAAGGGAAGACGGTAAAATAAACCACGAAGTCAGGATCCTAGAATACCAAATGGGCCATTGGTTGCCAGCTAATTTCTTTTTCAGGAAGTGAGGTGAATTGATACCTAGAAAATGATCAGAATGAAATGTTTCGGTTTCCTGGGGTTGCAAAATGATTTAAACTCTGATCACATTCTTGTAATGCAACATATGTTCATAAAGGGTCCTCTGGAAGGTAATTACCACAAGGTGCTATTGGTCTAATTCTAACGGGTGGAATATGGAGGTTGGTTTTGGGTCTCAAGCCGTTTTTTGATACTAAACCCTTGAACCAAGGCTTTAGCAAAATCCTTCCAACCCAGAACCTGGCTGAAAGGCAGCTTGAGTTGAGAACGTTTCACGGGCCTAACCAGGTTTCCCATGGCGGCACCCTTACTTTGTTCTCATCCTAATATCCTAAAAAGGGTAAGACCATAGCATGGCCTTTGAGTGCTCGTGTGATAGTGGGGTGATGATATAGATTGTACAATGTGATAAATATTAATGGATGAAAAAAATGAAATAACAATAATAAAAAAACATATCACATATATCAAAGAAATAGATCGAATAAAACCAATAAGCAAATTAATAGAAATCACATCTTAAATTAGCTTGACGGGTCCCCAGCAGAGTCGCCAACTGTCGCAACCGGAAAAATTCCGGGCGCGGACGTCGGGCGTTAAATATTTTAACTAATAATAATTTTTCACCGGTCCTAAACTATTTGTAAGAGTCGCCACCAATCAAAACTAAGGTGTGATTGGACACTGAAATTGAGTGTAATCTTAATGGATAAGTGGTCTGCGAAATAAAAATTTTAGGTTCGTTTGTCGATTACGTATAGGGAAGAAAATCTTGGATAATCACCCTATCCCGCCCAAAGATTGGTACTAAAAAATGTGATTTCATTTTACACTTATTTGATTTATCTCCTTTTATATGTATTTTTATAACAAAAAGTGTATAATACTAGACCATTTAATTTGACCGATTAGATACCCCTATAACATAGACGTGTAATTTAGGTCGTTTTATTTCGATTAACTTTGTTTTGGTCGTCTTTCATACCCCTATAGTATAGGCGCATGAATTGAGGCGTTTTGCATTAATTAACTTTATTTTGACCGACTTTCATGCCCCTATAGCATAGGCACATGAATTAGGTCGTTTGATTTCGATTAATTTTATTTTGACCGACTTTCACGCCCCTATAGCATGGGCACATGAATTGGGTCGTTTGATTTCGATTAGCTTGGTTTTGACCGACTTCCACGCCCCTATAGCATAGGCACATGAATTAGGTCGTTTTATTTCGATTAGCTTGGTTTTGACCGACTTTCACGCCCCTATAGCATAGGCACATGAATTAGGTCGTTTGATTTCGAGTAATTTTATTTTGACCGACCGATTTTCACGCCCCTATAGCATAGGCACATGAATTAGGTCGTTTGATTTCGATTATCTTTGTTTGGATCGTCTTTTATAACCCCCTATAGCATAGGCGTACAAAGTAAATTATTAATTTTATGAACTTAAGAACCTAATCTACATTTTCCTGGGACATAAGCACAAGAAATACCCTTAAAGTTTTAGTTATGAATTAATTTGCTTGCCTTCATTATTATCTTTATATATGCACATAATTATTAAACTTTGTTTGGGAAGACAACATCTAAAGAAAACACATGAATCCATGTTGAAATAGATATGAAAACTATATATCTAATCAGCACCTAAACTATGCACAACTAAGTGTTTTAACCCTTTCCATAAAAACAAAAATGTTTCAACTCTTATCAGGTGGGCTAGGAAAGAAAGGAAAGTGACTAAAAAGGAGAAACAAGATGGGTTGGGTTTCAACGAAATCAGAATGTTGACTTGCCCATAATCCATTAACCTTAAGGCCCCTCCCCTCATTTATATGCTACTCAACAAACCCTAAACATCTTATTTCCCCAAATTGAACAGACATTCTTTGGCACCCATAACTCACGCCTCTCTTTCTCCTAAATGGCAGATTCTGTCCAACCTAAAGCTTCTCCGGCATTGTCCTCTGGCTCCGACGACCATCCTAAACGCCGCTATTCTCAACAGTGGTGGCGATTCTAACGACTCTCTCTCTCTCTCTTTACTGTGAGGCTGGTTATCCTCCTAAGGAGCAAGGTTATCATCTATGGGTTTCAGAGGTGTGGACTCTTCCATGTTTGGGTTCTAGCATTTTTCTTCTATTTCACCTCTTATTTATTCTTTACTCTTATTTAGATTGATTTGAAGAAGAAAAAAAAACAGAGACACCAGTTGAGGATGGCCAACGAGGAGAAAATTTCGATTAATCGAAGCTCAAAGCACGGGGATGCCTTGATTCAACAACTTATTGCAGAGCAACCCAGGAATGCGTTTTTTGTTCAGTATGGAGGAGTTTCTTTATTTGGGTCTTTCATGTAATTAGTCCTTAGTGAGTCTACTTTATTCTATATCTGATTCTAATAAGGAAAACACTAGTTAGAAGTTCCTTTCATATTGAGTAGAGATGAATCCGTAAAGCTATTACATGTGCTTTGAATACACAGTTGGGGAGCCTTTGAATGATGTGAAAAGAATGTAGCACATCCTCCCCTTTCATTCAAAGGCTTCCAAAAGAGAAGAGTCAGATTGTCCCTATAGCATAGGCACCCTCCAATAATTCTCTGGACTGTGTTTCAATAAGCTTCAGTGATTATTTTAGATCAGCTGTATAAGGATTTCACCTGAGAAAATGGTGTTTTCTTGTCTGCAATCTTTACGTCCTTCTCCTCTCTTCTCCCCCCTTCTGTTGGTTGGGGTCTTACTATTTAAAGGTCTTCTTGTGGATGTAATTAGTCTGGGCTAAAAAGGGCTTGTCATTGCTTAGTAATTATTCTGGCTGTAATTAAAGAGACATTGTCATCTCTCTTTTTTTACTTTTACAGTCCCTCCCCATTTTGTTATCTCCTACATTTGGCTGAAGTTTATGCGAATTGTTATTTTTGTCTATACAAATTATTTTTTCTCTCTATTCCCTATGATTTGGCTTGGTTTAAATTAATTAACCATTCTTGTGTGTTTTCTGTTTAGTCAAAAACAGAATATATGTACACCCAACCAATGAATGCTATCTTTAGTTTGTGATAAAATGGATTTATATCAATTAATTCGGCTAATTTGAAGTGTTGTTTTAATGATATTAGTCTGTATCAACTAAAGTATAATTAATTCAAAATAATAATATCAGTATCCGTTAGCCTTTGTGAGCTAAGTTTTTCGCCGATCAAGTCGTCAAATCTTAAAATCGATTATTCCGACATTGAAAAAGGTAATAGATGAAAAGTAATAATGAAAGGTTAAAATTCGAGACTTAAAAAGGGTTGATCAAATATTATAAGTGAGATGAAACAAAAGTAAATAAAAAAGAAAATCTTGAAGCCTTTAATACGTATTTGTAAAATGTTTGAGAAATGGGTAAACTACCTCGGACAAAATGGGCATCTACAAGACCTTGGTGAAGTAGCTTATATACTTGGTATAAAGATCTATAGAGATAGATCGAGAAGACTGCTTGGTCTTTCACAGGCTATATACATTGACAAGTTGCTAAATCGGTTTAGCATGCTTGAATCGAAACGAGGTAACTTACCCATGTTACATGGAGTAAAGTTAAACAATCATCAATGTCCTAAAACCGATGATGATAAACGACGCATGGCTGTAGTCCCGTACGCCAGCGCAATCGGTTCGAGTATGTATGTTATGTTATGCACTAGACCTGACGTAGCGTTCGCGTTATCTGTAACGAGTCGTTACCAAGGAAATCCGGGAGACGAGCATTGGATTGCCGTCAAGAACATTCTTAAATACTTGAGAAGAACTAAAGATATGTTCCTAGTGTACGGAGAAGGTGATCTGAAAATAGAAGGATTTTCAGACGCAAGTCATCTCACAGATGAGAATGATTATAAATCCCAATCAGGATACCTGTTTATCTTGAATGGGGGCGCGGTCAGTTGGAAGAGTTCCAAGCAGGGAAGCATAGCTTTCTCTACGACCGAGTCAGAGTATATCGCAGCTGCGGAAGCAGCAAAGGAAGCGGTTTGGATTAGAAAGTTCATTACAGAACTAGGTGTGGTGCCTGGCATTGTCAATCCCATTACACTGTACTGTGATAACAATGGAGCCATTGCGCAAGCAAAGGAACCACTGTCTCATAATGCATCCAAGCATTACCTTAAGCGATACCACATCATTAGAGAGATTGTGGCTAGAGGAGATGTGAGAATAGAAAGAGTACCTACAGAGGACAACGTTACAGATCCGTTGACAAAGCCTTTAACCTAGAGAATACATGATCGTCATTTAACTTCTACTGGGATAAGTTTTAGAAACAATTGGCTTTAGTCCAAGTGGGAGTATGTTGGGGTTTAGTGTCCTATAGACAATTGTTCTAGGATGCAAACTTAATGTAAATGAATTGTTCTTTATATCATTTGTTTAATGAGATATATGTTTTATAACTATATAAAGGCAATCCCTTTTAAGCACTAAATAAAGTCTAATAAAAGGAAATCTGTAAGTTTATTTAAAGTGATTATAAAGTGTTCATACAAGCATGAAGTGAGACAAAACTTTATAGTAAACTGATAAACTTAAAACCACCCCAAGTCAAGTGAGATGTTTAGGATTGACATATCACTGTTGAGACTTGTATGTAACAATGTCTTCTGTTCGACAGAAAGCTGATCTCACAAGCTTCATATATACAGATATCTGGACAGTTACATAGATCCGATGAAACGTTGTTCATTAGGATTGGGGATCCGATTTGAGATAACAGGATGGGTAGATTCATCCTTGTCACATGTTCATCTCATTGGTATTAATAGGTATAACTAATCCTCAGACTCAAAGGAATATTAATTGGTATTCTGGATTACGGAATGTGATGCTTTGACTCTGGTGTAACACGATCCTTAACAGAGATGACTCTGGGGTGTGAACAGTAGACGTTGGGTATCACAGGAAGTAATTACGGAGTCGTTATATATTGGATTGAGCATTTATCACTCCCGATAAATGGGAGATACATCCATGGATCGCTTGTGGAAGACTCGACTCTAAATCCTTGCAAGGTGATAGCTTAAGAGTAAGAAATACAGATTTCACTTAACCTATCTTTTTTAGTTGACTCGGCCTGTACAAGTAAAACGAACGTCTCGCTATATGTGACTTGACATCACCCATAGTCATAAGATTCAGTTCAAGGATGTAGTTGATAAAGGATCGAATTATACTGTAACTAATACGGAAAGGTTAATGACAGAATCAACCTGTCTTCTTATAGCTCTAGGGGAATGATTACGGACTTGTTAATCACATACTCTGTACATCATTCCGTTATGCAAAGATTAAATATAATTCTTTAAAAATTAATTTAATAATGTTGCATACGGCTAGAAGCAATAAGAACCTAATGGATCACACATAAGACTTGGAACCTAAAAGAGAGATAGATGTTAATTTATTGATAGAAGCCCAATTGAGCCCAATAAGGCCCATGGACATAAGGGGGTCGAAATTCATGTAGTGATATACATGAATAATTAATTTGATTTTGTTAATCCTAATTAGATTAGGAATATGAATTAAATTAATTAAAAGATAATTAAGTTAGGAGTTTTAATTAGATTAATATACTCCTATTATTATCCAATAAGGTTATTATTATTATCCTTAATATATTAGATATATAGTGAGATAATAATTAGGAATTCTATTCCGAATGGAATTCCTATTCAGTAACCTAATTCTATCTAACTAGGGATTAGATACAAGAGATTATAAATACCCATTCCCTTGAGATTTTCGAAACCCAAGCAAGCCATACCCTACTTGTGATTTTCAAAATTCACCTAGTCCAAGAAAGAGAAAATTTGACACCCCTAGTTCGAGGACGAGATTTCTCTACGACTTCGTTTGATCAGTTGATTTTCAACTATTTCTTTTATCCTTGATCTTGTGTTGATTAATTAGTCTACTTTGGTTGCTATTCAACGGTTGATTCTAAATTAATCTTCCCGTGTTTAATTTCGTGTTTGGGAACTCGAAGAAGAAAAACAAACAAAAGGGAGAAATTCGTTTTACTACTCCTACATCAGGTCAGTTCACGATTTCGCGGATTCCCGGAGATTGAACCGTCGGATCGTCACGATTTTTGCACAGGAGCTTCTAGACATATTCTTCCACGTTCCCACCGAAGGGATTATCGTTCGGAGGTCTGGAAGGTCTGTTTCGGATAGGGGCAGATTGGTAGACAGTTTCTATCTCTTTTGAAGTTGTGGGCACTTCGTTTGCAACGGTAGATAGAACTTCTAAAAGGTATTTCTTCTTATCCTTCTTTATATGAAATAACGGTTAACGGATCTTGTGGTTAAATGGAAATAGGTTAAAATTTTTATATTTCCTCTGGTATACCTTAGCCTAATTTCCAACATTTATCACTCCCGATAAATGGGAGATACATCCAAGGATCGCTTGTGGAAGACTCGACTCTAAATCCTTGCAAGGTGATAGCTTAAGACTTGAAATACAGATTTCACTTAACCTATCTATTTGAGTTGACTCGGCCTGTACAAGTAAAACGAATGTCTCGCTATATGTGACTTGACATCATCCATAGTCATAAGATTCAGTTCAAGGATGTAGTTGATAAAGGATCGAATTATACTGTAACTAATACGGAAAGGTTAACGACAGAATCAACCTATCTTCTTATGGCTTTGGGGGAATGATTACGGACTTGCTAATCACATACTCTGTACATCATTCTGTTATGCAAAGATTAAATATAATTCTTTGAAAATTATTTAATGACGTTGCATACGGCTAGAAGCAATAAGAACCTAATGGGTCACACATAAGACTTGGAACCTAAAAGAGAGATAGATGTTAATTAATTGATGGAAGCCCAATTGAGCCCAATAAGGCCCATGGACCATAAGGGGGTCGAAATTCATGTAGTCAAAATACATGAATAATTAATTTGATTTTATTAATTCTAATTAGATTAGGATTATGAATTAAATTATTTAAGAGATAAATAAGTTAGGAGTTTTAATTAGATTATAATACTCCTATTATTATCCAATAAGGTTATTATTATTATCTTTAATATATTAGATATATAATGAGATAATAATTAGGAATTCTATTCCGAATTGAATTCCTATTCAGTAACCTAATTCTATCTAACTAGGGATTAGATACAAGAGATTATAAATAAACCCCCTATGGGATTTTCGAAATCTAACTAGCTAAATCCCTATTGAGATTTTCGAAATACTCAGTGCAACCGGGAGAGAGAATTTCGACACCCCCAGTTCGAGGACGAGATTTTCCACGGCTTCCTTCCGATCAATTGATTTCATCTATTTCTTTTATCCTTGATCTTGTGTTGATTAATTAGAGGCAATCTACTTTGGTTGTTATTCAACGGTTGATTCTAACTTAATCTTCCCGTGTTTTATTTCGTGCTTGGGAACTCGGAGAAGAGTTGTGGGCACTTCATTAATAACGGTAGATTGATCATCAAAAGGTAATTCTTATTATCCCTCTTTATATGAAATAACGATTAACGGATCCTATAGTTAATGGAAATAGGTTAAAATTTTATATTTCCGCTGCTATACCTTAGCCTAATTTCCAACACTAACTTCTTCCAGAGTCACAGAATTTTACC
Organism: Euphorbia lathyris; assembly: GCF_963576675.1. Taxonomy (NCBI): domain Eukaryota; kingdom Viridiplantae; phylum Streptophyta; class Magnoliopsida; order Malpighiales; family Euphorbiaceae; genus Euphorbia; species Euphorbia lathyris. Next base: position 2,865,560 of record NC_088915.1, on the reverse strand, counting down.
AACAATAAATGATTGAACAAAATTCTCATATGAAAGCGGTAAAGACACCAACAGAATCAAAGCAGCATCTTCATCTTCAATTTTCACATCAATATTGCGTAATTCTAGTAATAATGTGTTCAATTGATCTAAATGATCCCTGAGTTGCGTACCTTCCTGCATTCGCAGGCCAAACAGATGTTTTTCCAGAAGAAGTTTGTTCGTTAGAGATTTCGTCATGTATAAGCTCTCTAACTTCATCCACAGACCGGCAGCAGTCTCTTCTTCTGAGACCTCAGTGATGACGTCATCTGCGAGGCACAACATAATTGTTGAATATGCCTTTTCTTCCAGACTCGTCATCTCAGCAGTGACTTCTCCCGTTGCCTTCTTCAACGGCGTCCGTAGACCTTGTTGTTTTAACAAAGCCTGCATCTTAATCTGCCATAGACTGAAACTATTTCTCCCAGTAAACTTTTTGATTTTCACGTTCATCGCAGACATCTTTCTCTCCAGAAAACAAAACCCCGATCGGAAACCGAAATCTCTGATACCAGTTTGTTGTGCGGAATTAACGAAAGATAAAATAATAAGCAATCGAAAAACACAGATTTACGTGGTTCACCAACGTTGTGTTGGCTAGTCCACAGGTAGAAGGAGAATAATATTATTAGGAGGCGAAAATCAGATTACAATGATTAGGTTTACATAATGGGGTATTTATAATACCCAATCTAACCTAATCCCACTAGGAACCCATGATCCTAATCCCACTAGGAACCCCATGATTCCAATCCCACTAGGAACCCATGATCCCAATCCAATTAGGAACCCATGATCCTAATCCAACTAGGAATCCGAAACCCAATACTACTCCGAATAGGAAACCCATGATTCAAGGCATTACGAAAATTGTATTCCTTTCTGTTTTGTCCAGGCTATACCAGCTAGCTTTGCCAATAAATATATCAACAAAGACCGCGCAAATATAACTCTGAATTGGGCCGAGGAAAAAACTTGGTTGGTTGAATATGTGGAGATAAGAACAAGTGGAATTAACTTAGCTAGGCTATGTCGTGGTTGGAAGAAAATTGTAGATGATAATCATTTGAAAGTTGGTGATGTTTGCGTCTTCGAATTGATTAATCACAATGGAACCACATTTAAAGTTGTAATTTCAAGAGAAGCAAGATGCTAAAACCACTGGCCATTGTTAGCTTCATAAAAGCTCCCTTCTTCGAGCTATTACCTAGTCTTGCTAGCCCCTCTATTTGACTCTGCCTCTCTTCCTCTACATCGTCAAACATAATTCCAACAAACTAATTTCGTTCAAAACTAAGACTATAAAGAGTGTGTAGTCTACTTGCTGGAGTTTGAAGATGATGATTATGAAGCCATTTGTGATGGGCTTGCCCTTTTTCTTGAAGAATCTTCGTTTTGTATTAGTTGTTCTTAACTTATGGTTATCTCTGTATTTATATTGAGTAAATTTTGAATCTGCCAAGCCTCCATAAGGTGATTATTATGTTAACACACTACGCCAAAACCCTCTTCAGACGACGGTTAAAAACCGTCGTCCCGCGAGATATAAATCTGTCACGGTGCTCGCTGCCGTCTATTGCACCTTTAGACTACGGTCAGGTTCTGTCATGTTTCGTCAGCACACATGACATTAGCCTATTTTCTTACTGTCATTTTACCCTTGTTACGATGCAGCTTATTTATTACTGATGTCACCTTTAATGTCATCAAATGACATTTTTACAATTAAAACCGTCAGGTTAGCGTGTGGGAAATTGGCATATTCAATTTGAGATGATAGTTCGTATAATAATTTCTGCCGTTATAGCCTGTTTAGATGGCACACGTCTTAATCAATCATGTCAAAGGATTTTTTTCATGTGACAGAAACATTAATTTTAATGTCTTTTTATTGATGTTTAGATGACATTTTTAAAAATTAAAATGTCACTTTATGCCTTCTTCTTTGTTTGAATTTCTGGTTTTTATACTTGAATACAGAAACATTCTAAAATATGAAGATTAAATTTTGTATGTCAATGGTTTTAATTTTATTGGAGACCAATACTCATAATATGCTTACATTTGTGCCTAACATCAATCCATATATCTTGAATAACCAATACATTTCTGAATTAAAACACCAAAATAATAACCAATACATTTGTGCCTAACATCAATCCATATCTTCCATAAGTCAATCCATATCTTGAAGTAATAATTAGGCCTATAATCCCAAAGGTTTTGATATCTGCAAAATCCAAGCAAGTCATTAATATTACACACAACCCTAAACTCAGTAGTAATTACGTGACCCTTCCCCTAACACGGCCTTTCACTTACCACAATCATATCACTATAAATATATGCATCATAATTCAGAATCATACCTTCAACAACAAGAAAACTTACCAACAATGGATCTTTTTGTTGAAACTCCAGGAGAAATAATTGCTAACTTGAATAAGTTGTACATGGAGAACCCAGAGTGGCTTCTGGCCATCAATGGTACGTATGTCAATCCATAGTTATTCTGTAACCCTTCCTGGTTTCTTCTATGTATTTCTAATGATTCTTCTTGGATGATAACGTACAGATCCTCTCGATGGTAACTTATTGAAATATTCGTTTGAATTTCTGGTTTTTATAGCTGAATACAGAAACATTCTAAAATATGAAGATTAAATTCTGTATATCAATGGTTTTAATTTTATTGGAGACAAATACTCATAATATGTTTACATTTGTGCCTAACGTCAATCCATATATCTTGAATAACCAATACATTTCTGAATTAAAACACCAAAATAATAACCAATACATTTATGCATAACGTCAATCCATATCTTCCATAAGTCAATCCATATCTTGGAGTAATAATTAGGCCTATAATCCTAAAGGTTTGGCTATCTGCAAAAGCCAAGCTGGTCATTAATATTACACACAACCCTAAACTCAGTAGTAATTATGTGACCCTTCCCCTAACACGGCCTTTCACTTACCACAATCATATCACTATAAATATATGCATCATAATTCAGAATCATACCTTCAACAACCAGCAAACTTACCAACAATGGATCCCCTTGTTGAAACTCCAAGAGAAATAATTGCTGACTTGAATAAGTTGTACATGGAGAACCCAGAGTGGCTTCTGGCCATCAATGGTACGTATGTCAATCCATAGTTGTTCTGTAACCCTTCTTGGTTTCTTCTATGTATTTCTAATGATTCTTCTTGGATGATAACGTACGGGTCCTCTCGATGGTAACTTCTTGAAATGGTCGATCAGAATGAAAGGCCCCCAATACACCCTATATGAAAGGGGTGTATTTGAAATCAGAATCAGCTACCATCCGGATTTCCCAAACAGACCTGCAAGAGTAATATTAACTCAGATCAGTAAGATATAATCACCTATATGAAACATACACTAATACATCTCTCCTCTTATTCTTAGTTTTGTTTCCGGAATAGGATATATCATCCTAACGTGGCTCCTCAGGGGTCGATTCATCTTCCCCGTATCCGTAATAACCATCGCTTTTCCACTGCCACGGTATAATGCAACCATTTATCTATTTCATTTGATAAACATACAACATCATATTTTTGTTCTAATTATTCTATGCATTTTGTAGTGTCTATGGCACATATATGATCTACTTCTACAGCCCCACAGTGAGGAGCCATTTCTTGGGCAAGAAGCACTTGTTGAGCAATACCACAGCAACAGGGAAGAGTATGAGGGGATCGCCCGGATATGGACTGAGGAGTATGAAAAGTGTATATGAGGGTGTCCAAATCTCCTAAACTATCTTGGCTAAGAGAAAGGAGAATCGGAAGGCAATGTGAGCTCCAAATGTGGTTCTCATTCCAATTCCAAATTTCTTTTCTTTAGTCAAAATAGTTAAGGAGCTTTGGACCTTTAATCCCCCCCCCCCTTTTGTAATATATAACGTAAAGGTTTGTGCTCCTAAACTGACCCTTTTATAATGCTCCTTCCACTTGGTAATGAGGGTTATGATGCTGTCACCACAAGGGACTCTATTTGTGCTGAATATGAAGGGTGTTCAAATCTCCTAAGCTGTCTTGACTAAGTCAAAAGGAGAATTGAAAGGCAATGTGATATCCAAATGTGGTTCTCATTCCAATTCCAAATTTCCTTTCACTAGTCAAAACAGCTAAGGAACTTTGGACTGTCAATTACAACCGAAAGGCAACACTCATCCCCCCTTTTGTAATATAACGTAGAGCTTTGCTATTCAGTTTGTATGTATGTGCAAGTAGACTAAACTGACCCTTTTACAATGCTCCTTCCACTTGGGTTGTACTCGTGGTACTCTAAACTTGGTAATGAGGTTTATGATGTTGTCAAAACAAGGGACTCTGTTTGTGCTGAATGCATCATAAACCTATCACCATATTTAATGTTGTTGTTACGATATCAAACCTAGTGGAAAGGAACATAGTAAGAGTATGGACAATGCACATACATAACCCAGTTCATAACATTTTCAGCTTTAAGAGTATGCCTAACATGCTATAACAAGTAGACAACTTATTCAAGTAGACATGTATATTCAAGTGAACATGCTATAACAAGTAGAGAACTTATTCGTGCATGTCTATTCCTTACTTATTCAAGACAACTTATTCCTTACTTATCAGCATAACTCAAAGTGCTATAACAACTTAGTGCCAATCTCAATGAACATTCAAAGCTTTAGAGTATGCCTAATCAGCCACATGCTTAATGACCCTTTTACAATGTTCCTCTAATACTTGATGCATGATTAATAAGCTACATGCCCAAATGATAAATCGTACACATACTCATATAGAACCTCAAACATAAGCATCAACAGAACATCATACATAAACATGTTTCATACACATACACATACTCAATCACTTCTAGCAGTATAACTCATAGGTGTAAGAGTAGTGTCAATCTCAATGAACATTCAAAGCTTTAGAGTATGCCTAATCAGCCACATGCTTAATGACCCTTTTACAATGTTCCTCTAATACTTGATGCATGATGAATAAGCTACATGCCCAAATGATAAATCGTACAAATACTCATACAGAACCTCAAACATAAGCATCAACAGAACATCATACATAAACATGTTTCATACACATACACATACTCAATCACTTCCAGTATAACTCATAGGTGTAAGAGTAGTTCCAATCTCAATGAACATTCAAAGCTTTAGAGTATGCCTAATCAGCCACATGCTTAATGATCATTCATACATAAACTCTATGAGTCCTAACTTTCTAAACAGTTATATCTAACCAATCAGTTCATGCCAATCATTTCATCATCACCCAAAACATCATACATATATGTAATCGTCCAGTTCAAACCCACATAACAATATATATACTAAATCAAGCTAGTTTCCTAAATCAATGAGTTATAGGTTCCAAAACAGTACATCAAACATACACAATTACTTCTAAAGGCATGACCAATCAGTTCAAACCAACATAACATTAATATATATTCAGTAAGTTAAAGAATTCTTCCCATATGCTAAATCATGAACCGATTGACAATCTCTTCAGTCAGCCTTCCCATGTATTGAAGCATTCTTACTATCCCTGCAAATAGTGTTCAAATAAAAAGGAATCAGATGAGTTCATACCATCTACTGTATCAGGCACTATCTTGCCCTAGATTAAAAAAAGATAAAGACCCAAGCTTTACAGCAGTAAATCTAAATACAATAAAATCAGTGTAGCTAAGCGAGAGATCTAAACCTTTCAATGATAGGTCTGAAAATCACAAGATCCTTATACCAGCTGCTGAAATCGACATACACAAAAGTAAATTAGATGAGGAAAAGATAGAGTAAGGAACAATGATACATCTAGGAACGAAGAAAATATGGCTTACCAGTACCGTGTTTCGAGCTCACCCAGTGATTGCATGTTCAAATCAACCATGGAGATAGAGAGGGATGAGAGGGATGAGAGGGATGAAGCTTGCATAACCTAAACTGGGGTTTGGGAATGAGAGAGGGTTTATATATCAACTGAAATTTCAGTCAAATGATATAAAGCGCCTAAAATTTGGTATGGCCGCGTAAGTGAAATTTCATTTGCCGCTTTTTTGTTTTCGGCATACAATGACATTCATTTATTAGAAGTGTCATCTGTTGAGCGCATCAAATTTAATGAAAACTTGTGTTTTCTTTGGATGATAGGATTCTGTAATCATAATGTCATCTGAGAATCGAGCGCATGTTTTATTTCGCCTTAAGATGACATACAGTTAAAATACTATCACGAAAAATATTCAGACGACACGAAAACAAATGTCTGTCATGTATCTTGTGTCATGTGAAAAGGAAAATGGTATAGTGACACTTGTTTCAAGGTTCCTGTATTTTGTTAAACAATCACTATATTGTTATGTGTGCTAAAACCTTAAGAATTTGTTCAAAAGACTTTTATTAGGCTTTTCAAAGAAAAGGTTTACATTTAGCTATGGAATATTTATAAACAAATGAACATAGGTTTATATGCTTGATGACTTGTGGAGAATTTCCGACTAGCCTCCGTCCCTGTGGGGGGCGTCGTTGGGTTCGACGGGGGGAAGCTCCAATGCCAAAGTTAGTATAAGGTATGAAAGAGTAAACTGAATTGACAAAATAGGGTTTCTAGGATTGTGTGAATGTGTACCTTGATAGCTTGAGATGCAAGCTATATATAGTCATGAAGTTGTAACCTTTAGTAACTAGAAAGTCTCCATTAATGCTTCATTAATGGCGGTTACTGGTTTCCTTTAAGTATGCCTGTTAGCTTATTAATAGCTCATTAATGGTCTTTATTGCAGGATTAGCTCAGCTGTTCCGCTGGCGGATTGGGAGGTTATGGCGGATCGCCACATAGGTTTGATTGCGGATCTCTTGTGGCGAAGTCTTGGTGATCCGCCTATCGGATCTCCTTGCTTGATATGCCGTACCCTTCTAGTATCAGGTGATCAATACGCGGCGGTTCTAGGCGAATATCTCCTTTGATCTTTTGGATAATATCCCCATGTTATCAAAAGCCCCCCTAAAGTTCCTTTAAAGTCCTTTAGGGCTTTTGAGCTTCTTCGCGCGCCGTCATAATGACTTGCATTGATGGTCACTCTGTTCGATGCCAATCGACAGGTGACACATGTTATGAGCGCGCCGCCCGAGGGAAGAGAAATCGTCTTCTTCCTTCCTCTCTTTCTCTTCTATTTCATTTGCATTTTTCTCCTATTTTCGCCGAGTTCCTTTGCCCAGAGTTCTTCCAGAGTTCGAAATCTTGCAAAGCTTTTAACTCTCATGTAAGTGAATTTTTGCTTTGATTGCTGAATGTTTAGGAGTTCTTCTTCATCTTCTGGGTCTACTTTTGAGCTTTTTAATTTGACCACTTCTTCCGAAACCGTAGTTAGCTGGACTTCTTCCTCTTCGGAGAATTCTAATTCTTCCGAAGGTACTGTTAGTTGCGATTTAGCTGAGTTGCGTAACTCGGCGTGTAATAGCGGTCGAACTCGTTCAGGTAGGATTCGGAACCTTCCCATCGTCGTTGCTCGTCTTGCTCCGGCAATAGATTCTAGGTGGTTTTCGGGGATGGAGGCATCTTCTTCAGCCCCACTTAGGAAAAAGGCGCCTCATGCGGAGTCCACTTCCTCTCGTATGAGTGTCGCGGATCTAGCGAACCTGGCGGATCGCTTCCCTTGGATAAAAGAATACGAGACTATGTTGGCGGAAGCTCATCAGCGACCTGCCTGTCCGCCAACGGGGTATTTATCTGTATACAGTTGTCACGTAGAAAGAGGGTTCTGGCTTCCTCTTCCCAAGATGATGGCGGACATCCTAGCTTACTTTGATATCACTGTCAGCTAGCTGCATCCAAATGGCTGGCTAGATGTAGCTCTGGATTGTTATTTAGCTTCCAATTTAGGGGTAGTTTGTAACCCTCGAGTCTTTCGAACTCTTCACAAACCGACGAAACGAAAAGCCGAGTCCTTTTACACCTTTGCTAAGTTCGGAACCTATTCGCCGTTTAGTGGCAAGCTGTCCAATGTTCATCTTTGGGATGAGAAATTCTTCTATGTAAAGATAAGGGAGGGCGAGTCTCTAGGTTTTCCGTCGGTTTGGAGTGCCAGACCTTTGCATATGGCTGGAGACATGCGTATATTGACATACAGTGACGAGGAAGTGGTGAATATCATGAAAAGTGTCAAGGCGGAGGCTTGGACATACACCGACGCCTTGGACTTCATGATGAATGATATCCCCTTGATCCACCGGGAAGGGGGCGAGATCACTTATGTGAAGTTTACACAACTTGATGAAGGTAACTTTGTTTTTCCTTGAACCTTGATTATTTTACGGTTCTTTTGTCAGGGGTTTGTCTAAGGCCAGTCATGCTCTTGTAGAGATACACAAGAAGCTGAAGGAGGATGAGGCTCGAAAGAAGGGGCAGGCAGTGGATCCCTAGAAGGGTGCAGGAAAGCGTCCCGCTGATACAATGGCTGATCTTCCTCTGCAGAAGAAGAAGAAGCCTACAACTTCCGACGGATGAAAGTTTATGGCGGATGCCATGAGAGCTGCGATGCCCACTGTGGAGAAAGAACAGGTAAGCTGCTTTGATGTTTTTTTTTCCGCATTGTGAATCTAAGTTTTAACCTTCCAATCTTTGTGCAGATGGTGAAGCCTGATCTAGACGGTTATTTGGTGAAATGATCCACAACCACTACCACATACTTCCTCTGTCTTCGGGTAGGAGGAAATGGTCCAATGATGTCAATTCCCCAAACTGCAAAAGGTCGACCTTCGATGATGGGCCTTTGAAGGTGTTTAGCTGTGTGTGATTCATTTGCATGAATCTGACAATTATGGCAAGACTCCACTAACTTTTGAGCATCAAGTTCCGCTGTTGGCCAATAAAATCCTGCTAACCTGGATTTCTTTAAAATGGAGGTAGATGCCTCATGGGCTCCACATGTGCCTTCGTGCAACTCTTTGAGGATTTGCTGTCCCTCTTCTGGTATGATGCATTTTAACCAGGGGTGGCTAAAAGACTTTCTGTATAGGCAATCATTTACCACGGAGAAATAGGCCGCCTTTCTTACGATCCGCCGAGCTTCTTCCTTGTCCAAAGGCAATGTTCCATCTATTAGATACTGGCGGATTGGTGATCTCCAATCACTCTCCACAGACATGAGTAAGGATACCATCTCCGAGGCGAAGGCCGACGCTGTCTTGACTTCAAATGGGCATTGCAGATCCGCCCAATGCTCCTTGCTTGAAGCCATTTTGGCTAGGTGATCGGCCTCTGTGTTGGATCCTCGAGGCACATGGATTAATTCCCACTTGGTGTCTTTGGCTTCGAGGTGATTTAGCAGTTTCTTAACCTCGTCGACATATTTGGCAAGAATGTCATCTTTTACCTCTAAATTCTTGATCACCTGGTTGACCATTAATTTGGAATCGCTATAGATTACGATCCGCTCGGGAGTGATTTCCTTTAGCAGGCGTAGTCCCAATATTAAGGCCTCATACTCCGCTGCGTTGTTGGTTGCGAGGAAATCCAATTTTGCCGCGTAGTGTAGCTTTATATATTAGGGACCTTTGATCACGATGCCAATACCTGCACCTTCAGCCGAAGAAGCCCCATCTGTGTACATCGTCCATTCCTCAACTTTAGATTTGGGGAGATTCATTCCCTCTTCAGTGAATTCATTCACAAAGTCTGCCAAGACTTGACTTTTCAGGGCTGATCGGCTTTCATAACGAACATCGAATTCCCCTAGGCGGATTGCCCATTCCATCAATCTCCCCGAGGTTTCTGGCTTTTGCAACACTTTCCTCATGGGTATGCTTGTGCGAACTATGACTGTATGAGCCTGAAAGTAGGGCCTGAGGTGAATTGACGTGGTGACAATGGCCAGCGCCATCTTATCCAGCCTGGAATATCGGGTTTCAGCATCTTATAATACTTTGCTCACGTAATAAATCGGATACTGCTGGCCATCTTCTTCCCTTATCATGACCGTGCAAACGGCTTTGTCTGTAACGGAGACATACATGTAGAGATCCTCACCTTTCAAGGGTCGACTCATCAGGGGTGGCTCCGTGAGAAACCATTTGATCCCTTGGAAGGCTTTTTCACAATCCTCGCTCCATTCGAACGCCTTTTGCTTTTTGATCACTTCATAAAAGGGTTGGCATCCTCGAGCTGAACATGAGATAAACCTGCCCAAGGCCACGATACGCCCATTAAGACGCTGCACTTCCCTAATATTCTGCGGCGTTTTCATTTCCAAGACAGCTTTGATCTTGTCGGGGTTTCGACTCACTCCCTTCTGGCTGATCATGAATCCTAAGAATTTTCCATACGTCGCTCCAAAGGTGCATTTCTCCGGATTCAATTTAATGTTGTGATGTCGGAGTACGCCCAGTACCTCCTTTATATCATCCGCATGCTTCTCTACAGTGGTACTTTTGATGATCATATCATCCACATAGACAGAAAAGTTATCACCTTTGGTTTCCCCGAATATTTTGTTCATCATCCGTTGATAAGTTGCCCCTGCATTTTTAAGCCCAAAGGGCATGACTTTGAAGCAATAGGTAGCTTGGTGTGTCACGAACGAAGTTTTGATTCTATCCGAAGGCTCCATTGGAATCTGGTGATAACTCGACTTCACGTCAGTGAAGGAGTACATGGCGTGTCCCGCGGTCCCATCTACTAGGATATCAATACACGGCAGGGGGTAGTTGTCTTTAGGACAAGCTTTGTTGAGATCTGTGAAGTCAATACACATGCGGTATGATCCGCCTGCTTTTTTGACTAGAACCACATTCGCCAGCCACTGTGTATAAAGTACCTCTTCGATGGCATCTGCCCGTTTGAGCTTGGTGATCTCCTCTTCTATCACCTTCTGCCTCTCAGGGCCATGGTTTCTCCATTTTTGTGCCACTGGTACCGCGTCTTTCTCGATGTTGAGTTTGTGAGTGATTACATCTGAAATAATCCCTGGAAGGATCTCATCTTTCCATGCAAAGACATCTTCTAACTCATGGAGAACCTTGGTGATAGCTTCCTTAATTTCTCCCTTTAGCCCTTTAGCCATCCGTACCTGTTTTCCATCCGCCATGAGGTACATCTCCATTTCACCCAAGGCCATTGTGACAAGTTCTTCCTCATCCTCATCTTTAGACTGCGGGCGAATCATCAAAGATGCCGAATACGTCTCCTGAGCCACCTTTTGGTTTCCTCGGATCATTACACCTCCCTTGGCCGTGGGGATGTAAATAGTTAAGTGGCGTATGGAGATAAGAGCTGCGGCTTCGAAGATAAAGGGTCGCCCAAGGATGATATTGTAAGCTAACTGGCCATCCAGGATGGAGAATTCCAGATCTCCTTTCCAGATTTGATCTTCATCGGCTAACTCACAATCTAATGTTACCCGGCCCTTCGTTTGGATGGTGTGCCCTGTTACTCCCAGGATGTCCACTATGGTGGTTTCCACTTGGATTGGGTCGACCATAAGCTTGGCGAATGCTCCTCTTGTGATGACATTGCATGAACTTCCGGTGTCAATCATCACTCTTTTCATCTCCCAGCCTTCCACCATCATAGTAATGACCAGGGCGTCCGCATGAGGAGAGATCTCTGAGCCGGCATCTGCAAAGGGGCGATTAAGTGATGCCCTATCCAGACCAGTGGTTTTTGCCTTTTTCAACATAGGTTGGTATCCTGGTCCGCCTGCTATGACATTGATGGTCCCTTTTGCCTTCTTTTTCTGATCATCTCTGGATCTGTCACCATCTCCCTTCTTGCTATCATTTTGGACGAACCTGTCCAACTTTCCCCTTTCGATAAGCCTTTCTATCTCTCTGGCTAACTCTCAGCATGCGTCTGTGTCATGGCCATTCTTCCTATGGTATTTGCAATAATTTTTGGGATTTTTTCCAGTGTTGGTGTACTCCCCCCTTTTTGGTTCGGGGTATGAAATGCTCCGCTTGTGCTGGCTATTCTCAATCCACATTAGCACTTCGCTTTTAGAGGCATTGAGCGGCGTAAATGACGACACGTATGCCGATTTGTTCTTAGAGCCCCTCCGCCGACCCCTAGAGGACGAATCCGGGTGCTTGTCTTTCTCCTTATCCCGATGCCGAGATTCGCCTTTGTCCTTCTTGGGCGGAGACAATGACTCCCTGCGGATATCATCCACCTCCATGAAGTCCTTGCATCGTTCAATTAATTCTGCCATATCTTTGGGCTTCTTCCGAATTAAATCATCCTGCAAGCTTTTACACGTGGTGTTTTTTGCTAGAGCTTCCGCTGCCATGGAGACATCCACATCGACAATTCGTATACACAATTTGTTGAAATTGTCTACATATTCTCGAAGGGGTTCATTCGCATTCTGCTTTAATTCAAAAAGCTTCCGTGACTTGACCACTGGAGGGATACATCCGGCGAATTTAGCACAAAACTCCCTACTCAACTGATCCCAGCTGTCTATCGATCTAGGAGGTAAAGATTGGAACCAATCATAAGCGGGACCTCCTAATGTGGTGATAAACATCCGGCACAATACCGCCTCACTTGCACGGTTAAGGCTGAGCAACATTCGGTACTTTCTGGCATGGGCCTCGGGGTTGTCTGCACCCATGTACACCGGGATATTAGGTATTTTGAAATGCCTGTCTGTTTCCTCAGCTTCGATCCATGCCGTAAAGGGCGAATCACGATTGGCGAATGGATTATGCTTGGCATTCTCTTCATTTATGCGGAGCACCGTAGCTCTAACGCGATCATCAAAATTTTCCGGACCCGCCCTCGGAGGTCTCCTATGGGGAGATCTACTTGGAGAAGATGAGGAGCTAGAGTCGGACGACGGATTTGATGGCGAACGCCCACCTCCACCTGCTTGTCCTCCAGAAGGAGCTCGTATATCCTCCTCTTGGTTCGGTGGTGGTTGTGGCCTATCCGGATGAGGTGTCTCTACTGGCCTCTTACTTGGTCTCTGACCTGAGGATCAGGGTGACCTACCCCGTCGGGATGACCTCTGCCTTGGAGGTGAAGGTGACTTTGATCGCGTGCTGCTTCCCTTCTTCCTCTTTTTGTGTCTTCGGCCTCCTGATCCGCCTTTTGGGAGATTCGACCGTGGGCGATTCGGGGCACCTGATCCGTCCAGACTCGCCCTAGGGTTTCCTGGTCCCCCCGGGAGAGATTGGTCATTCCTTCGACTCCCTTCTGCTCCATCAGAAAATAATTACCGATTGAGTGGCGGGTTACTAGCTGCGACGGTAGTAATCACCATGGAATCCGTAGGTTGAGTTTGGAAGAATGAAGAATTATGGGCGTTCGATCCTATAGCTGCCTGGGGCCATTGAGATGCTGTAGGATTCGGTGCTGTGCGCCGAAGCTCTGGAATTATCATGAACGACCTTAGGCGGCTCTCCATCTCAGGGCCAAATGCTCTTCCTATGGATCCCGCACATGTTTCGATGAATGTATCTGGCGACATACTCCTTCCATCATGTGTCGCATGAGCATTTATATCAACGCGTCCACCGCTAGTTACAGGTTGGCTTGATGGTGTTACCAACGGTGTTTCAATCCCTGAGGAGGGATTCTGCTCTCCATTCGTCATATCGTATTGTGAACGAAAAACCCTTTTATTTAGCTAAGGGTCCACGTTCACCGCACCAATTGATGACTTGTGGAGAATTTCCGACTAGCCTCCGTCCCTGTGGGGGGCGTCGTTGGGTTCGACGGGGGGAAGCTCCGATGCCAAAGTCAGTATAAGGTATGAAAGAGTAAACTGAATTGACAAAGTAGGGTTTCTAGGATTGTGTGAATGTGTACCTTGATAGCTTGAGATGCAAGCTATATATAGTCATGAAGTTGTAACCTTTAGTAACTAGAAAGTCTCCATTAATGCTCCATTAATGGCGGTTACTGGTTTCCTTTAAGTATGCCCGTTAGCTTATTAATAGCTCATTAATGGTCTTTATTGCGGGATCGGCTCAGCTGTTCCACTGGCGGATTGGGAGGTTATGGCGGAACGCCACATAGGTTTGATTGCGGATCTCTTGTGGCGAAGTCTTGGTGATCCGTCTATCGGATCTCCTTGCTTGATACGCCGTACCCTTCCAGTATCAGGTGATTAATACGCGGCGGTTCTAGGCGAATATCTCCTTTGATCCTTTGGATAATATCCCCATGTTATCAATGCTGAAATGCAACCCGACACTAGCTGCTTCGTATGTCTTCCAAGTATAGAACATGTAGTTGTGGTCTAAATTTGTGATGTTTACATCTTTGTTATTTTTTCATTAGAACATTATAGTTATGTTGAGGGATTATATCACAGATTTATTATATAAATTTGTCATCATTTTGGCTTCTCACTCTCTTGGGATCTCTAGAGGCAATTTAGTGCGGGTTGTACTCCAACCCATTAATTTATCAAATGGAGCTGTTGGTGAAATATCCTCTAACACAACCATATGGTTCCAGGTAGCCGCCTCAAAAGGCAAACATGCTATAAATATTGTAGATCAATAGAATATAAGAACACCAAGGAACCAAGGGTAGGCAGTTGAAACACAGTGTATTTATTTCCAATCTCAACCTAACCACCAAGAAATGTCTTCTAGCATACATCATAAAGTTGCTGTTCCCCAAAATCCAATAGAGACTTTGCAAGAGTCTGAATCAAAGGGCATGCCTTCTGAGAAACTACAACTGAGATCATCAAGAGAAATCAAGTCCCGCCGCAGTCAACAAATACTAATACCAGCTCTGTTGCAAAATTGTCTGCTAATGATTCTAGAACTGCTTCTGATCATTATGATGATGCCGACAATGACGAGGACGAGGACACAGATGATGATTATGCGCTTTCTGTTGAAGCCATAGAAATATCTCATTTATCGGGATGATATTACTCGAGGAGAAGAGAGTGTAGAAATTCCTATAATTAATGAATATGGGATCTAAAGTTACCAAATCCTTTGTACATAAAAAAGAATATGGTTCACAAAAATGTGCATATGGATTTTTCACTTGCTCGAATATCGGATGATAATTATTGTGCAAATTGTTATGGAGATTGTCTTGAGACAGGTGTTGTGTCCTGATTCGGTCCAGAGGTTGCTCGATTCCAGATTGTATGTCTAACCCATTTCCATGACTACGGGGTCTCGCATAAAATGCAGTCTAATTGAGCATTAGGGATGTTAAGATAATTATGGGCACCAATGATGAGATTATTTTTAAAGCAATTGAAGCTTGCACATGTGATTCCAGCAATCTCATTGCCATAGGCTGCAATTGGTTGAAAGGATTAATTAAAATCTACCGCAACCACATATATAGTTAGTAACAATTTAATTAAATAACCTTAGATCTTACTTAAGATACCTGAATAATTAACATACTCAAATATGAACATGAAATTTTATATAACAATGGTTTTAATTTTATTGGATACCAATACTCATAATCTGTTTACATTTAACATACGTTCCTGAATTAAAACTAAAAAAAATAACCAATACATATATATCCAAATTCTGAAACAAAATCGATCAATTCATGTATCCATATCTTGGAGTTATTATTAGGCCTATAATCTCAGAGTCTTCATATCTGCAAAACCCAATGCAGGTCATTAATACATAGCATCATTACACATAACGCTAACTGCACTAATTAAAGACCTTTCCCCTTTCACGACCTTTCACTTAGCCACCACTATCATATCACTATAAATAACAAGCATATCACAATCGTTCAGTGTCCATTCAACCCAAAAAACTTACATTATACAATGGATTACCTTGCGCTTGTTCAACAATAGATAATTGCTGAGATGGAGAAATTGTACATTGAGAGCCCAG
This sequence comes from Euphorbia lathyris, assembly GCF_963576675.1. Lineage (NCBI taxonomy): Eukaryota > Viridiplantae > Streptophyta > Magnoliopsida > Malpighiales > Euphorbiaceae > Euphorbia > Euphorbia lathyris. Next base: position 2,849,643 of record NC_088915.1, on the reverse strand, counting down.
GGTGGCTTTTGGCCATCGATGGTATGTCGATTCATATGTTGTTCTTCAACTCTTCCTGGTTTCTTCTGTTTACTTGTAATGATTCTTCTTATCTTGGATGATAACTTCTTCAAATGGTCGATCAGAATAAAAGGCCCACAGTACACCCCATATGAAAGGGGTTTATTTGAAATCAGAATCAACTACCCTCCGGATTTCCCAAACAGACCTCTAACAGTAATATTAACTTATCTCCTTAAGATATATGAACCTACATGACATTGTATACATATACACTAATCAATGTCTCTTCTTATTCTCAGTTTCGCTTCCAGGATAAGATTTATCATCCTAACGTGGCTCCTCAGGGGATGATTCATCTTCCCTATCTCCTTACTCGCCCTCCCTTTCCCACTGCCACGGTTTAGATATGCCACCATTTATCTATTTCATTTGATAAATACTTAATCATGTTTGTGATCTAATTATTCTATGCATTTTGTAGCTGATGTGGCATATATATGATCTACTACTAGAACCCCACATTGAGACGCCATTTCCTAGGCAAGAAGCAGTTCTAGCTTCCTAAACAAAACATAAAACAAGCCAACATACTTTATACACATACACAATCAGTTGTAGCAGTATAACTATAGGAGTATTGTCAATCACAATGAACATTCAAAGCTTAAGAGTATGCCTAATCAGCCACATGCTCAATGAACATTTATACACAAACTCAATCAGTTCTAGCTTCCTAAACAGAACATAAAACAAGCCAACATGCTTCTTACACATACACAATCAGTTCTAGCAATATAACTATAGGAGTATTCCCATGTCACAATAAACATTCATATTGTTTTTCTTTTTGAGAAATTCATTCATATTGTTAGACTATGCCTAATGAGCTACGTGCCCAATGAATATTGATACACATACTCAATCAGTTCTTGCTTCCTAAACAGTTCTATCTAACTCAATGAGTTCATTGTAAACCTATCTCAGCAGCATCACCCACAACATCATACATACACTCAATGAGTTCTAGTTTCCTAAACAGAACATCAAACATAAACATGCTTCATACACATACCCAATCAGTTCTAGCTTCCTAAATAGAACATCAAGCATAAACAAGCCAACATGCTTCAAACACATACACATACTCATTCAGATAACAAGCCAAGTGGAAGATATATTGTAAACCTATCTCAGCAGCACCACCCACAACAACATCATACATGCAACCAATCAGTTCAAACCAGCATAACAATAATATATACTCAAGTTAAAGAAATCTTCCCATATGCTAAACACAAGAGCTAATTGACAAAAGACAATATATAAATTCGGTGAATTTTTTGAATTTTTTTATTCGATTCGTACAAAAGACAATATATTTTTTTTATATTTTTATTTTTTTCACATCCAATCATATGTTTGTGATTTGTTACCGATAAAATGACGCACGTCTGAAGTGTAGATGACAAGATTAATGACTGAGAAGATAGTTTGAAGAACTATTTCTCGAATTGACCAATTTATCAATGCCAGGGGTAAAATTGCTCTTGGCTTCCAACATTAGGGTAAAATTGCTTTTACCCAAAACGTTAGGTGTATTTTTGCACCTTAACCCTTAGCATTTTAACATATTTTTTGTAACTGAATTAGTAACACGTTAAATATCTTAGACTTACTTGATGTTTGGAAGGTTCGACGAGACAATTAAATGGAGACATTTAAGACCTTGATCATTTATCTTTTAACACATTAAGTGTATGCGATTCCAACTTTAATTAGCGTAATTTCAATTACAAAAATTTAACTTTTAAATTACAATCAATTAAAAAAAAAATTAAGTTTTCAATTTCAATTAATTTGTTTCAATTGAGGCTTTGTTTATATTTAATTAAGAGATTTTATCAATGGAAATATTTTTTACCTTATTGCTAAACCATATCACATATTTTCAAACCAATAAATAAATTAAAAACTAAGTTGTATATATATGTGATAACATTGAGATATTATCCCGAGGACCAAAAGGGATATTCACCTAAAGAACGCCGCGTATTGATCCTCTAAAGAGATCCGACTGGCGGATCACCAAGGTCCCATCAAAGGAGACCCGCCAGCGAACCTATGAGGCGAATCTCCTTGAACACTCATCCTCCATTAGAACGGCTGGGCCGACCCGACCATAAAGACCATTAATGAGCTATCAATTAGCTAACCGCCGGCTTAAAGGTAACTTGTAACCGCCATTAATGGAACATTAATGGAGACTTTCTAGTTACTGGAAGTTACAACTTTCTAGCTATATATAGCCTACGTCTCAGGCTATCAAGGTACACATTCATTCTTACCCTTTGTCAATTCAGTTTGCCCTCTTGTTCTTCCTTACTGACTTTGGCATCGGAGCTTCCCCCCGTCGAACCCAACGACGCCCCCACAGGGACGAAAGTTAATCAGAATTTCTCCTCGTGTCATCAATTGGTGCGATGAACGTGGAATCCTTAAATCAAATAAAGGGTTTCCATTCACATTAGAAAGAATATGACAAACGAAGCGCAGAACCCCTCCTCAGGGGTTGAAACACCATTAATAACACCATCGAGTCAACCAGTAACTAGTGTTGGGCGCGCTGATTCAAATGCTCCCACAATGCAAGCTGAAAGTAGTATGCCCCCGGATGCTTTCATCAACATGTGTGCAGAAGCAATAGGAGAGAAGTTTGGCTCTGAGACAGGTAATCGCCTACGGTCATTCATGACCATTCCTCCGTTTTGGAGCATGGCGCCCACATCTACGATATCTTCTTGGCCCCAGATGACTCTAGGACCAAACGCCCTCAATTCTTCATTTCTCCAAGCTCACAATACAGAATCCATGGTAACTACCACGGCGGCGTTTGGAGAACGACCGATCAATCGAGAATTATTCCTTGCTGGCGCAGGAGGAAGTCAAAGGAGCGATCAGCCTCTTCCTGGCGGATCTATAAGCCATGGGATCAATCTAGGCGGATCAGATATCCCAAGGCGACCACGGCCGAATCTCTCCTTGGGCGGATCAGAAGGGCGACAACACAAAAAGTGTAGAAAAGAGAAAAGTAGGCGGTCCGAATCACCTTCGCCCCGAAGACCGAGATCCTCCCGCAAAGGCAGATCACCCCCGTCTACTGGACGTAGACAGAGCAAAAGGCCCGTGGAGACACCACGTCCAAATGGGCCACCGCCACCACCACACCAAGGGAGTGATGGGCACATTCCTTCAGGAGGCTCTGGAGGGGGTAGCGGTCAAGCTCCCCCGGGCGGACAGGGTGGAGGAGGTGGAGGTGGAGGAGGAGGTGGACGTGGAAACGGAGGCAGATGTGGAAGCGGGGGCGAACGATCACCCTCGGATCCGTCTTCAGGATCCAGCTCTTCATCTTCTCCAAGAAGATCTCCACGGAGGGGCCCCCCAAGAGTGGGTCCGGAGAATTTTGACGACAGAGTTCGAGCTGCGGTGCTCCGCATGAATGAGGAGAATGCCAGGCATAACCCATTCGCCAATAGAGATTCGCCCTTCACGGCTTGGATCGAGGCAGAGGAAACGGATAGGCATTTTAAAATACCTAATCTCCTTATATACACAGGTGTTGACAACCCAGAAGCCCACATCAAAAAGTACCGAATACTGCTTCGCCTCAACCGTGCAACTGAACCAGTGCTATGCAAAATGTTTGTCACCACGTTAGGAGGTCCCGCTTATGGCTGGTTCCAATCTCTACCTCCTGGCTCGATAGACAGTTGGGACCAACTAAGCAGAGAATTTTGTGCTAAATTCGCCGGCTGTATCCCTCCAGTGGTCAAGTCAAGGAAGCTTTTTGAATTAAAGCAGAAGGCGAACGAATCCCTTCGAGAGTATGTAAACTCTTTCAACAAATTGTGTATACAAATTGTTGATGTGGATATCTCCATGGCAGTGGAATCTCTGGTAAAAAACACCACTTGTAAGAGTTTACAGGAGGATCTAATTCGAAAGAAGCCCAGCAGCATGGCAGAATTGATGGAGCGCTGCAAAGACTTTATGGAGGTAGATGACATTTGTCGTGAATCATCATCTCCGCCTAGAAGAGACAAAAGTGAATCTTGCCATCGGGATAGAGAAAAGGACAAGCACCAGGATTCCTCCTTTAGAAGCCGGCGAAGGGGTTCTAAGAACAAATCGGCATTTGTCACTTCCTTCACACCTCTCAATGCTTCTAAAAGTGAAGTGCTTATGTGGATCGAGAACAGTCAACACAAACGGAGCATTTCATACCCCGAACCAAAAGGGGGGGAGTACACCAATACTGGTAAAAATCCTAAAAATTATTGTAAATATCACAGGAAAAATGGTCACGACACAGATGCATGCTGGGAGTTAGCTCAGGAAATAGAGCATCTCATTGAGAGGGGCAAATTGGATCGGTTCATCCAAAATGATGGCAAGAAGGGAGATGGTGATAGACCCAGAGATGACCCAAAGAAGAAAGGAAAGGGGACCATCAATGTCATAGCAGGCGGACCTGGGTATCAACCAGTACTGAAAAAGGCAAAGACCACTGCTCTTGACAAGGCATCGTTGAATCGCCCCTTTGCAGACGTAGGTCCAGAGATCTCTCCTCATGCAGATGCTTTGGTCATTACTATGATGGTGGAAGGTTGGGAGATGAAAAGAGTGATGATCGATACTGGGAGCTCGTGTAATGTCATCATAAGAGGAGCTTTCGCTAAACTCATGGTTGATCCAATCCAAGTGGAACCAACCGTAGTGGATATCCTGGGAGTGACAGGACATACCGTCCAGACAAAAGGCCAGGTAACATGGGATTGTGAGTTAGCAGATGAGGATCAGGTCTGGAAAGGCGATCTGGAATTTTCTATCTTGGATGGTCAGTTGGCCTACAATATTATCCTCGGACGGCCCTTTATCTCCGAAGCAGCAGCCTTTATCTCCATACGCCACTTAACTCTTTACATCCCCACGGCCAAGGGAGGTGTAATGATTAGAGGGAGCCAAAAGGTGGCTCAGGAGACGTATTCCGCATCACTAATGATTCGCCCCCAATCTAAAGACGAAGATGAAGAGGAGCTCGTCACAATGGCCTTGGGTGAGACAGAAATGTACCTCATGGCGGATGAGAAGCAGGTGCGAATGGCTAAAGGGCTCAAAGGTGAAGTTAAAGAAGCAATCACCAAGGTTCTCCATGAAGCGAAAGACGTCTTTACATGGAAAGATGAGATCCTCCCAGGGAGCAGTCCAGACGTGATCACTCACAAACTTAAGATTGACAAAGATGCAGTTCCCGTAGCTCAGAAACGGAGAAACCATGGCCTTGAAAGGCAGAAGGTGATAGAGGAAGAGATCACCAAGCTCCAACGGGCGGACGCCATTGAAGAGGTACTTTATACACAATGGTTGGCGAACGTCGTTCTGGTGAAAAAGGCAGGCGGATCCTACCGCATGACTTTACGGATCTCAACAAGGCTTGTCCCAAAGACAACTATCCTTTGCCCTATATTGACATACTCGTAGATGGAATCGTCGGACATGCTATGTACTCCTTTACAGACGTAAAGTCGAGTTATCATCAAATCCCCATGGAGCCTTCAGATAGAATCAAGACCTCATTCGTGACTCACCAAGCCACTTATTGCTTCAAGGTCATGCCCTTTGGGCTTAAGAACGCAGGTGCCACCTATCAACGGATGATGAACAAAATATTCGCGGAAAGCAAAGGTGATAACTATTCTATCTATGTGGATGATATGATCATCAAAAGCACCACTGTGGAAAAACATGCAGATGATGTAAGGGAGGTACTGGCCGTACTCCGACGCCACAATATTAAGCTGAATCCGAAAAAATGTACCTTTGGTGCGACATATGGAAAGTTCTTGGGATTCATGATTAGCGAGAAAGGAGTGAGCCCGAATCCTGATAAGGTTAAGGCTGTTCTGGAAATGCAAGCACCGCGGAACATCAGGGAAGTGTAATGCCTTAACGGGTGGATCGTGGCATTGGGCAGGTTTATCTCCTGTTTAGCTCGTAGGTGTCAGCCCTTTTATGAAGTCATCAAGAAGCAAAAGGCATTCGAGTGGAATGAGGATTGTGAAAAGGCTTTCGAAGGAATTAAACGGTTTCTCTCAGAACCGCCCATGATGAGCCGACCCCTAAAAGGTGAGAATCTCTACATGTATGTCTCGGTCACAGATAAAGCTGTATGCACAGTCATGATAAGAGAAGAAGATGGCCAGCAGTATCCAATCTATTACGTGAGCAAAGTACTGAAGGATGCTGAAACCAGGTATTCTAAACTTGATAAAATGGCTCTGGCCGTTGTCACCACGGCAATCCGCCTTAGGCCATACTTCCAGGCCCACACTATCATAGTTCACACGAATATACCTATGAGAAAAGTATTGCAAAAGCCGGACACTTCGGGGAGATTGATGGAATGGGCAATTCGCCTGGGAGAGTTTGATGTGCGATATGAGAGCAGGTCCGCCTTGAAGAGTCAGGTCTTGGCAGACTTTGTGAATGAATTCACCGAAGAAGGGGTGAATCTCCCTAAATCTCCAGTAGAGGAGTGGACGATGTACACGGATGGAGCTTCCTCAGCAGATGGAGCTGGTATATGTATCGTGATCAAGGGCCCCCAATACATAAAACTACGATACGCAGCAAAGTTGGATTTCCATGCAACCAACAATGCCGCAGAATATGAGGGTCTAATATTGGGGTTGCGTCTGCTAAAAGAAATCACTCCCGAGCGGATCGTGATCTATAGTGACTCCAAGTTGATGGTCAATCAAGTGATCAAAAATTACGAAGTAAAGGATGATGTTTTGGCCAAATACGTGGCCGAGGTTAAAAAATTGCTGGATCACCTCGAAGCTAAAGAAACTAAATGGGAATTGATCCATGTGCCCCGAGGATCAAACACCGAAGCAGATCACCTAGCAAAAATGGCTTCCAGCGAAGAGAACTGGACAGATCCGCAATGTCCATTCGAGGTTAAAGTTGCTCCGGCCTTCGCCTCCGAAGAAGTATCCCTACTCACAACAGTAGACGATGATTGGCGGACTGTCATTCGCCAGTATTTGTCAGATGGAGCTCTACCCATCGATAAGGAGGAGGCTCGGCGGATCGTCAGGAAAGCGGCCTATTTCTCCATAATCAACGATTGCCTCTACAGAAAGTCTTTTAGCCATCCTTGGTTAAAATGTATTATACCAGAAGAGGGACAACAAGTCCTCAAGGAGCTGCACGAGGGATCATGTGGGGCCCATGAGGCATCCGCCTCCATCTTAAAGAAATCCAGGTTAGCAGGATTTTATTGGCCCACTGCCGAGCTTGATGCACAAAAATTGGTGGAATCTTGCCATAGTTGTCAGATTCATGCGAATGAATCACACACTGCCAAACATCTCCAAAGGCCCATCATTGAAGGGCGACCCTTTGCCCTCTGGGGAATTGACATCGTTGGACCATTTCCTCCTACTCGTAGACAAAGAAGGTATATGGTAGTGGCAGTAGATCACTTCACCAAGTGGGTAGAAGCCGAAGCTGTCTCCTCCATCACTGCTGAACGAATGGTGGAATTTGTTAAAGACAATATCGTGGGAAGATATGGCGTACCTCACACAATCATCACTGATAATGGAACGCAGTTCAACTGCGGCGAGTTCAAAACTTTCTGTGAGAAATTGGGCATTTTGAACAGATTCGCCTCCGTTTATTATCCTCAATCCAACGGTATGACTGAAGTTACGAATCAGACGATCGTAAAAGGAATAAAGAAGAGATTGGGGGAGCATGATAAGAAGTGGGCGGATCAGTTGACGAGCGTCTTATGGGCGTATCGCACCACTCCTAGAACGGCCACAGGAGAAACACCATTCGCCCTCTCTCATGGTGTAGAAGCTATAATCCCAGTTGAAATACTGGTCCCAAGTGATAGAGTTGCATTCTATTGCGAGGAAGACAACAGCCGCAGATTAAAAGAAAGTCTGGATCAAGTGGAAGATCGAAGAGACAAGGCTTATGTACGTATGGCGGCATACAAGCAGCGGATCACTGCTTATCATGACAAAAACGCCACACTTGTAGAATTGAATGTGGAAGATCTCGTGCTCCGCAAAGCCGACAAAATCCAGTCTCGAGAAGGGAAGGGCAAGCTAGGGCTCACCTGGACGGGTCCATACCAAATAGTGGACAAGATTGGGTTCACCACATTTAAGATTCAAGACATGGAGGGGAACACATTGCCACGCACGTGGAACATCCAAAATCTCCGCAAATATTTTGTCAGAAAATAAAGTGTACATACGGTCTTGAGTACTCTTTTTCCTTTAGTAAGCTTTTTTCCCATGTGGTTTTTCTTATTAAAGGTTTTAACGAGGCTCACATGTAAGACCTGCTTGCTGTAATAAAGCATTTCTCCTATCAATAAACATCAATTGTTCTATTACCTATGTTCTTTTTAAAGTTTTTATTGCAGCAATATCAATATTCCAGTCTTAAAAAGAAGGGGGCATCCAACGCTCTCCACATTAAAAAATAAGTACTGCTATCTCATAGCTACTTTTTCTCCTCAAAGATAGGAGAACAAATCTCATGGGCGGATCCATCTCTAGAGGATCCCCATTCGAGATAGAGTTAAAACGATCATTGGATGCAAGGTCTTTACACTCTCTTACTCCCTTCCCGAAGAAGGGTCCACAAAGTCCTCTAGGCGAATCACTTAACCTCAAAGATAGGTCGCAAGATGATCCCTGAAGGCAGCTTTACTTCCTCTAAGGGAATAAAACAGCTTCAAACCTTCACAAAGGTTCGCACAATGGAGTATGGCTGGCCACCTACTCCAAAATAAATCCTAGACGCTTATATATCTACTTACGCAAACGTAAAGGTAAAATAAATAGCTACCATAAGGATTAAACAAATTGTACTTAAAAAAGTTTTACAAACAAAATAAAACATCAAGTAACCACAGGAGCATCCTCCTTAACATTCTTCTCGCCAGAAGCACCTGCTTGAGAAGCTTCCTTATCGACAGCCTCGGATACGCCCGCCAAGGAGACTTCCTTTTCCACGGAAGGTGTTTCCCCAGGAAGAAAGGTGCCATCGGTTATCAGCTCCTCACCAGATTTCGGAGGCACTTCCTCGAGTTTCACTAGCTGGACGTTGGTGGCAGGTTTTCTTTCTTCAACAGGTCCCTTCATCCATTCCCGAACGCGATCCCGAATGTAGTCCTTGACATTTGGAGTTTCGCGATATTTAACAACTACATTCGGATCGGGAACAGCGAATTCCGGATCCGTAAAATCGATCTCAGGATATTCCAATTGGAAGTACGCCATAAGCCATTCACCATAGAAGAAGGCTTGCTCTCCAGCCATAAATTCGGCATCCGCTAAGGCTTCTTCATGCTCCTTAGCATCCGCTTCAATCTTCTCCCTCAACTGTCGAATCTCAGCATCCTTACGGGCGGATTCAGCATCTTTAAGAGCAAGAGCTAATTCGGCATTCGCCTTCGCCTCCGTAGCTTCTTTTTCCAACCTTTCTATGGTGGCCTTATCCGCCACCCCTTGAAGAAGCTCAGCCTCTGCAACTCGTAAGCGAGTATACGCCTACGAAAGCAAACAAAAGCTTAGTCGATATTTTTCCCCAAAAGAAATTGCCTAAAAATCAAACGTATGGTTGAGAAAGCACTTACGGACAGAAGCTCCTTTTTCCCAAGTTGGATGTTGGCAGCTCCTGAGATTAGAGTTTGACTCTCTCGAACCGTACCTAATTGCCCAAGAGCTTCATCCAGATCGTTGATTACCGACTCATTCTCCAGGGATCCCTCATCTCCATATTTAGCGGCCTAATAACCGCCCAAATCAGGTCTCGCCATCTACACCCTAATCACCAGGTCAAAACCTAAAATTAAAATGTAGAAAGGAAAAACAAGTAGAGCAATTTACCTGTTCCTTGTTCGACGAAGGTATGGCGGATCTCAATGCATCGGCCATCAACTTTTGCCCGGCCGGAGCAGTGTATCTCTTCTTCTTCTGCGGCGGATCAATTGCTGGATCCGCAACACGTTTTCCTACATTCTTTTGAGGCTCTATCGCCTGCGTCTTCCTACGGGCCTCCTCCTCCTTCATCTTCTTACGCATCTCTACAAGAGCGTGATTGGCCTTAGATACACCCCTGTCCAAGAAGAACAATCAAATAATCAAGGTTTAAAGAAAATTAAAGTTACCTTGATCAAATTGAGCAATCTTGGAGTAAGTGAACTTGTCTCCATCCCGGCGGATCAAGGGAATGTCGTTCATCATAAAGTCTAAAGCATCGGCGTATGTCCAATCATTCGCCTTAACGCTCTTCATGAGATCCGCCACAGCCTCATCGCTATCCGTCATTATTCGCATGTCACCCGCCATGTGTAGAGGTCTGGCATTCCAATATGATGGAAAGCCTAACAGCTCATTCTCCTTGATCTTCACATAAAAGAACCTCTCGTCCCAGGAGTGGACATTCGACATCTTGCCACTAAATGGCGAATAAACTCCAAATTTGGCAAAGGTAAGAAACGACTCAGACTTTCGTTGAGAGGGTTTATGAAAGGTTCGGAAGACGCGAGGTGTACACACTATACCTAGATTTGAAGCTAAGTAGCAATCCAGAGCCAGATCTAACCAGCCATTAGGGTGCAACTGACAGGCGGTGATATCAAAATAAGCAAGGATATCTGCCATCATCTTTGGGAGAGGTAGACGAAATCCCCTCTCTACATGACTACAATACACGGATAGATATCCGCGTGGCAGACAGGGTGGTCGCTGATGGGCATCCGCCAGTTGAGTTTCATAATTTTTAATCCACGGAAAGCGATTCGCCAGGCTCGCTAGATCCGTAGAGCTCATACGAGATGAGGTGGACTCGGCACGAGGTCTCTTTTTCCTAGGAGGAACTGACGAAGAAGCCTCCATCCCTAAGTATGACCTAAAACCGGTGGCCGGAATACAGCGGGTAATGACGACGGGAGGGTTTTGAACCTCGCCGGAACGAGTTTGACGTTTATTACATGCCGAGTCACGCAACTTAGCTAAATTACAACTAACGGAATCCTCAGAAGAAGAGGAATTCTCTGAGGAAGAAGAAGTCCAGCTAAAAATGGGTTCGGAAGATGAGGTTAAATCAAATAGCTCGGACGTAGATTCAGAAGAGGAAGAAGAACTCCTAAACATTCAGAAAAAATAGAATGGCAAAAGATGAACTTACATGTAAGCGAAAGCTTTGAAGGAGCTCTGAAACTCCCAGAAAAAGCTTCGAGCAATGAAAAAGTAAATGAAGATGAAATGGGGAAGAGAGAGAAAGAGAAGGAAGAAGAAGGCGTCTTCTCTTTCCTTGGACAGTGCGCTCGTTACACGTGTCACTCTGCGATTGTCATCGAACAGAGTGCTCATTAATGTAGGTAGTCATGACGGCGCGCAGAAGCTCAAAAGCCCTAAAGGACTTTAAGGGAACTTTGGGGGGGCTTCTGATAACATTGAGATATTATCCCGAGGACCAAAAGGGATATTCACCTAAAGAACGCCGCGTATTGATCCTCCAAAGAGATCCGACTGGCGGATCACCAAGGTCCCATCAAAGGAGACCCGCCAGCGAACCTATGAGACGAATCTCCTTGAACACTCATCCTCCATTAGAACGGCTGGGCCGACCCGACCATAAAGACCATTAATGAGCTATCAATTAGCTAACCGCCGGCTTAAAGGTAACTTGTAACCGCCATTAATGGAACATTAATGGAGACTTTCTAGTTACTGGAAGTTACAACTTTCTAGCTATATATAGCCTACGTCTCGGGCTATCAAGGTACACATTCATTCTTACCCTTTGTCAATTCAGTTTGCCCTCTTGTTCTTCCTTACTGACTTTGGCATCGGAGCTTCCCCCCGTCGAACCCAACGACGCCCCCACAGGGACGGAAGTTAATCAGAATTTCTCCTCGTGTCATCAATATGGATATTATGTAAAAGGTACATTTGATTTACAGTCATGTAAAAAAAACTGAAAGATATAAAATTTAAGAAAATCATGCATAATCTGAAATTCATTTAACAAATATGGAATATGAATGAAATTCATTTATACAAGATTTTGAATATTCTATTAATGGAGTAAAATATGTACATGCACCATATATTATATACACTATAAATGATAATATTTTCTTTCCAATCTTAGAGAGAATTATGGAAAAGATAAGGATTAGCAAAAATGGATCAGGTCACTATAAGGGATGTTGGAAGTAAAGGGATTAGAATTGATATTTGGTAAGGACCGAGATATAATTTAAATGACTACTATTATTTCCACAATATAAAATACATGGCACAAAACACAACAAGATTTTATTTATATCACTCTTATACTCTCTTACAAATTCTTACACCATTTTATCTCACTCACAACTCTCAAACACCACCTATATATAATACTACGAATAAAGCAACATATTTTTAAATCAAAATTACAACCACAATTTCATATTCAAACTTGATAGTCCATATACACCACCCATTAGTTGACTTTGATTTTCCTATCACCATATTAATTATTCAACTCTTCATTGTCTCAATAATTTAGGACACAACAATTGATTGTATTTTTATTTTGTTTTTGTATTTTTTGACTAACTTAATTGTTGCTCCTTTTAATCCATATTTCCTTTATTTTTATATATTTTTTTTATAAATTAAAAATTAAGTTTAATATTTCAACATGCTCCCTTAAACTTAATTTTTTATGACTCCCAATTGAGCTCTCAGTTGATTGAACACGTCATACTTCAGCGGCTTCGTGAAAATATCTGCAATCTGATCTTGTGTCTTCACGTACTTTAACTTCATCTCCTTTTGCTCGATACACTCCCGGATAAAATGATACCTCGTATCAATGTGCTTACTTCGATCATGAAACACTGGATTTTTCGCTAATGCCAATGCAGACTTATTATCGATAAAAATCTGTGTTGGATCATTTTGCGTCATCTGAAATTCCTTTAGCAATTTTCTGAGCCAAATTGCATGACAGACACACGAGGTTGCAGCAACATATTCAGCTTCACAGGTTGACAACGTCACAATTGCTTGCTTTTTCGAACTCCATGTAAATGCAGTATCACCCAGAAAAAATACAAAACCAGTTGTAATTTTCGATCATCTTTGTCACCGGCCCAATCACTATCACAGTATCCAACTAATTTGAAATTGTCAGTTTTTGAATAAAGTAATCCCAAATTAGTTGTACCTTTCACGTAACGGAGAATTCTTTTTGCTGCATTCCAATGTGACACCGTTGGGGCTTCCATGTATCGACTTACTAAGCCGACTGCATAGAGAATATCCGGTCTCGTACATGTCAAGTATCTGAGACTTCCGACCAAGCTTTGGAATAATGTCGGGTTGACTCTGTCTCCACCTTCATCTTTTGTCAACTTAATTCCACATTCGACTGGCGTGCTCACGGAATTACAATTTTCCATTTTGAACTTCTTTAATATCTCCTTTGCAAAACCACTTTGAGAAATAAAAATTCCGTCGTCATTCTGCTTCACTTCAATGCCAAGATAATATGACATTAGACCAATGTCAGTCATCTCGAATTCACGAGCCATTGTCTTCTTGAACTCCTCAAACATCTTAGGATTGTTCCCTGTAAAAATGAGATCATCCACATACAAACAAACAAGTAACATATCTCCATTTTTCACCTTTGCATACAGGGCATATTCATGTGAGCATTTGACAAAATCATTTTCTTGAAAATATTTGTCAATGCGACTGTTCCAGGCTCGTGGTGCTTGCTTAAGACCATAAAGTGCCTTTTTTAATTTTAGCACTTTATTTTCTTGACCTTTCACAACATACCCAGGTGGTTGCTGGATATAAATTTCCTCCTCCAGATATCTGTTGAGAAATGCGGATTCACGTCCATTTGATGGATTCTCCACCCGTGTTGAGCTCCTACAGAAATTACCAGTCTGATACTCTCCATTCTGGCAACAGGAGCAAAAACTTCATTGTAGTCAATTCCGGGTCGTTGACTGAACCCTTTTGCCACCAGTTTTGCTTTATGTCGGATGGTTTCACCGTTTGCATCTTTCTTTGCTTTGAACACCCATTTAACTCCAATGGGTTTTTGACCGGCCGGAAGTGATGTCAGCTCCTATGTTTTATTTTTCTCGATCGAATGAATCTCCTCTTCCATGGCTTTTCTCCATTTTTCATCTTTCATTGCTTCTTCTGGATCTGTTGGTTCATCATTAACAAAATGACAATAAATAGTTAATTCATCATCGAGATTTCTTGTTACATCATAAAGATCTTTAATAGGTATGTTTTTTTTGGCTTTCCGGGCGGATGTTCATCTGAACTATCTTCATTACTCGAGGATGAACTCGAACTGGATGAGCTTGCTGATGTCGAACTGGTTGCTGGTGTTGTGACTGTGACTGTGGCTGGTTCTTCCTGATCATTGTCTTCATCCATGAACGGATAAAAACTGTAGCTGTTTTCTTTTTCACCGGTCCAGTCCCAAACTGCTTCTTCATCAATAGTGACATCTCTACTGATGACGATTTTCTGAGTTTGAGGATCGAACATTTTGTACCCTTTGGAATGTTCTGAATAGCCCGCAAACAAATATTTCTTGCTTTTATCATCTAGCTTCTTGCGTTCTTCATCCGGTACATGGACATGAGAAAAACTGCCAAAAACACGCAAATGAGAAATACCGGGTTTTATTCCACTCCATGCTTCTTGTGGAGTTTGATCCCAAACACTGACAGTTGGCGATCTGTTCAACAAGTAGACAGCACAGTCTACTGCTTCGGCCCATAACTCCTTCGGTAAATTTTTGCTTTTTAACATGCTCCTCACCATGTTGAGCACAGTTCTGTTCTTTCTTTCTACTACGCCATTTTGTTGAGGTGATCTCGGGACTGAAAGGAAGTGACGGATTCCATGATCTTCACAAAATTGCTTGAAAGAGATAGACATGTATTCACCGCCTCTGTCTGATCTGAGTGCTTTAATAAAATGACCACTTTCTTTCTCCACTTGGACTTTGAATTTTTTAAATGTCTCAAAAACTTCTGTTTTTTCCTTCAAAAAATACACCCAAGTTTTTCTACTATAATCATCAATGAAAAGTAGAAAATATTTATTTTTACCCAGAGACTGTGGAGTGATCGGTCCACACACGTCTGTGTGAACTAGCTCAAGTGGCGCCTTTGCTCTTGACATGGACTCCTTTGGAAAACTGGTTCTGAATTGTTTTCCAATAAGACATCCTTGACACAGTTGATGAGGCTGGTCAATATGAGGCAATCCGTTTACCATCTGCTTCTATCCCAACTGCTTCAATCCTCCAAAATTGAGATGTCCGTACCGTAAATGCCAAAGCCAGGGGGGACTTTGCACACAAGCTTTCAAACATTCGGCCACGTCCGTCTGAATGTTAATTGTGAACATTTTGTTTCTCGCCATGGGTACTCGTGCAATCAACTCCTTTTTCTCATTCAACAGGAGTAGTTTTCGGTCCACCATGTGAACTTCATAATTTTTCTCCAGTAACTGTCCCAAACTCAAAATATTGCTTTTCATGCTAGGAACATAATAAACATTATCAATAAACTGGTGAGCGCCGTTTTTGAGCCGAATAAGAATTGTTCCTTTGCCTGTAATAGGAACCTTGGAGGAATCTCCAAATACAACATTACCGCGAACGGATTCATAGAGCTCCACGAACATCTTCTTGTCACCACACATATGGTTACTTGCCGCATTTTCAAGATACCATATATTATTTTCGCGATTTTCTTCACCTTCGTAGGTAAGTAACACAGTGCCAGTTACTTCCTCATCTTGAATATTATTGGCAGTCTCTTCTACCTCCTTAGGGGGACTTTAACATTCTACCGCGTAGTGACCATACTTGGAGCAATTATAACACTGAATATTGGACTTGTCACGTCCTTCATTCGGCCTTTAGTTTCCTCTTCCTTGACCGCGTCCTCGGCCTCTTCCTCTGCCTCTGGTGAATTGAGTGCTTTTGTCATTGTTGTTGTTGCCGTTTTCATTTCTGCCTTGATTTCTGCCACGTCCTCGTCCTCTACCATTTCCTCCTCGACCTCTTCCGCATCCTCTGCCGGAATGACTACTTTCGCCATTTTTAAACACAGCCTTTGTTGCTAAGACTTGTTCTGCAGAATCTTCTCTTCGTTTCTCAAACCGCTCCTCTCATGCTTGTACTGACCCTACAACTTCATCAACTGACATTTCACTGATGTCTCTAGACTCCTCCATAGCCACCACTACGTAATCAAATTTTGGTAGTAGTGAACGCATAATTTTTTCAACAATTCTGGACTCTTCAATTTTTTCTCCATACTTCCGCATCTGGTTTACGATAGATTTTACTCGGGATGAGTAATCACTAATGGCCTCCGTCTCTTTCATCCTCATCATCTCAAATTCTCCTCTCAGCATCTGCAAACGAACTTTTTTAACTTTCTCCTCCCCTTGAAGAGAAACTCGTAAAATTTCCCAGGCTTGTTTAGCGGTCGTAGCTTCGGCTACTTTCTCGAACATTAATTCATCCAAACCTTGATGGATGAGTGTAAGCGCCTTTTGATCGCTTTTGCGATTTTTCTGCAGAGTATCTTTTTCTGCCTGTGTCAACGTTGCCTCATTGCCTGGGACTACGTAGCCTTTTTCGACAATATCCCAGACATCTTGACATCCGAGTAACGCCTTCATTCGAACACACCAACTTGAATAATTGGTTTTTATGAGCTGAGGGTATTGACAAGGAAGTTTGAGACCGTCTGACATTTTTTATAGGGTCTGTTTGGCAGAAGACTGACTCTCATAACGTGGCTCTGATACCACTTTGTTGGAAGTAAAGGGATTAGAATTGATATTTGGTAAGGTCCGAGATGTAATTTAAAGGACTACTATTATTTCCACAATATAAAATACATGGCACAAAACACAACAAGATTTTATTTATATCACTCTTATACTCTCTTACAAATTCTTACACCATTTTATCTCACTCACAACTCTCAAAACACCACCTATATATAATACTACGAATAAAGCAACATATTTTTAAATCAAAATTACAACCACAATTTCATATTCAAACTTGATAGGCCATATACACCACCCATTAGTTGACTTTGATTTTCCTATCACCATATTAATTATTCAACTCTTCATTGTCTCAATAATTTAGGACACAACAATTGATTGTATTTTTATTTTGTTTTTGTATTTTTTGACTAACTTAATTGTTGCTCCTTTTAATCCATATTTCCTTTATTTTTATATATTTTTTTTATAAATTAAAAATTAAGTTTAATATTTTAACAAGGGACCTCTTCCGATTCATAAATTGCTTAAAAGGACTGTTCTCATGAAATTCCATCCTGCCAGTTCCTGCTTCCATTTTATTGAACACAAAAACATTGCATCCAATTTTTTTTTGTATTTCATTGCAGGTGAAGGGAGTTATATCAACTTTTTTTTACCTATGTTTGTAGTATTATTGTTTTTTTTCCATGAAGTGAATATATCTTTTTTGTATTAATGAAAAAAACACCAAATATTTGAAATGTTAATATATATATGGTGAAAAAAGAAAAAAATTAAAGAATAATACATATATTATATATTAGGAATATTTTGTTAAGTTCTTATATATCCTCCTCTATTTTTATTTTGTACACATAAAGAAAGTAATATACAGATGGTATGATCAATATAGAGAAATAGTGAAGAAAAAAGGTAAGATAGAAACAAGTACATCTACTAAATGAAATAAGGAGAATATAAATAAGAATCTTTAGATGACATTATAAAAGAAAAGAGAAGAAAAGAGCCATGATAATGATGAGGAAAACCATCTTTTACAGTTTTTTTCCGACAAAGGCAGAAGAGGAAGCACAGGGTATGAGGTCGGGAGGAGCCTGGTAGAAATAAGAGACTGGAACCAAAGTGGGTTCGACATGACAAATCCAAACCCATGGCAGATAAGGTGGGTTATAACCAGATACGAAGTGGTTACTGGTGAGATAACTCTGTCTGAGGAAGAAATGCTTGAATATGTACTTAATCATGGAAACTTGACTCTGCAAAGCATGTTATTAGAGATAATAAATGCCTTGTGGTTTTGGTTGATTACACCGAAGATAGAAGGCCTACAACTTTTCAGAATTGTTATGTTAAGGTTTCAGGGAATACATATCATGTTGGTTTGATGGATGTTTTTCTTACTAGGTCCCTTAAACCTGGTGATGAGATTGCCTTATTTTGGGATATGAGGCCTACTTCTTTTGGCTTTTGTTTTAAATTACTTAGTAACTCCAAATAATACTTCTTTCTTTCTTTCTTATTATTATGTTTCTCAGATTGTTTGTTGTAACCATAATTCTTCATTAATCAAATATATATGCGTTTTCCAATTTTCAGATGCAACTCTTTCGAATTATGTTGATGGATATTGAGATACGAAGCTGGGAAAATTAAATTATGGAATTTACTCAGTTAGTTAATGAGATTAAGCTGTTCTAACTTTTCTGAATTAATTTTCTTTACAACTTTCAAACATTTCATAATTCATTTAACTTAAAAGTAGTTGAGATGTAAAATGATACGAGCCGAAACAAAAGTAGCTATATCCGAGCATGATTGTGTATTCCCTGTATGTTAGAAAGCATTTCTTCTAGTTCTTAGTTAAAGGCTTGCAAATGGCTTTACTTATAAGTTATAAGTCATGCCGAAAATCTCTCAAACAAGATGGGAGTTATAATCTCAACAAAACATTCCAAAATGTCCTATTTCAGCATTAATTTCTCATTCATTGTTTATCCATTTTAATCTTATAATACATCATTGGAAAGATCTCATTGAGAATATAATACATTGACATATATACGAGTTATTCAGAACTTCATCTATCCCTTAAATGTTTAAACATCAAGTTGACAAAATTTGTTGAGATTATAACTCCCATCTAGTTTTAGAGATTTTCATATGGCTTATAACTTGTTAGTAAAGCCATTTACAAGCGTAGATGCAAAATAACTCCCATCTAGGAAAGGGTCTTCTCTTTTGGAATGTTTTCGTTTCTCTCTTTCCATTGATTTCAATGTCGGAAATTAACATTTTTGGCCCAATCCACGGGTTGAGTTCTCGGCCTTTCATTTTTCAACATTTAACTTTAGAGAGAGGGAGGGACGGATCCACGGGTGTTTACAGGGGTTTGAGCACCCACTAATCATTAGAAAACGCGGGTAAATTACATACGTGGTGTACAACCTTTACCTATTTTCACATTTTGGTGTACAACCTTCAATTTTGCACACTAAAATGTACAACCTTTTGGTGACCTCCCACTAAAGTGTACAACAGGTAATTATGACCGGTCAACCCGAAGTCAACGCGCCACCTCAGCAATTTAACTTTTCTAAAAAAGAAATTTAACCCAATAAATATAAAATTACTTTTATACCCTTTATAAAATCATGTTCTTCAACCTCCACCCTTATTTTCTTTCTACTCCATTTTCAAAAATTATTTCTCTCTTTTGAACCTTCATACTTGTTTTCTTTGTACTCCATTTTCAAAAATTATTTCTCTCTCTAACTCTCATCTCTCTCATTCTCTCTCTAACTCTCATCTCTCTTTTATTTTCTCTCTCATCACTTCTCTCTCTAACTCTTCCATCTCTCTCCCAATAGGGGATTAAGCTTAAACAACTCTTCTCACTATTGTCCCTGTTATAAGTGAAGCACAATCTATAGATTACTGTATTGTTAATTAATAATTAACAAATAAAAAAACAAGCAACAACACTTGATATTGAAGAGAAAATTAATTATATACATAACTGTAATAGATTACAATGGTATGGGTTAATGGATAAATAATCCAACTAATCTAAATTAAGAAAAACAGATTAATTTAGATTAATCAAATTGATGTAGGTTTTTCTTTGTCTACGCATTCTGTCTCCCCAAGTGGTTGAATTCTCCAAATCTAAATTAGAATTACTTTTCCTAATCAACTCAGAAAGCTGAGATTTCCATCTCTGTTCCCAGTCGTTCACCCATTCCCGGTTCGCATCGCCGCGATCTCGCCGTGAAATTAGCGTGCAAACCCAAACCACTCGCCATGTCTCTGTCATAACAAGCTCTGCTTTTTGGATCAGATAGAGTCTCGTAAGCTTCCTGAACCTGAAGGAACATCTTCGTGTGCTCCTCTGTTTCCCCGCTGGTGATACATCCGGATGGTATTTCCTTGCTAGTTGCCTGTATGCCTGTTTAATTAGCATCGGAACCAGAAAATTCTTAAGCATAAAGCAAGGAACATACTTTGAGGTAAATCAAAGCAATGGCGTAAAATTGAATTACAAACCCTAAAATGTAGATTATAAAAAAAGCCGCAATTGAATAAATTTCATTTCACGGATCATAACCAAAATTGAGAATATAAATGAAAAGAGAATCAAACTACCTTGAAATTGAAGCAAGGAAATCCCAGATCCGAAGTGAGAAATAGCTGAGAAGGAGAGTATTATAGCCTGGAGAGAAAATGTGAAGATTCAGATATTATAAAAAATGGAATTGAGATGCAGCGAAATATAAGGAATAGACACGAGGATTGAGAGAAGAAGATGAGCCGAATTTGGGTAAATTGGATTAAGGAAAAATGTATAAAAATGTAGAAATCAGAAATGGAAACCGGAAATGTGATTAAATTAAATAAAAAGAGAGATGGAAGCTTTAGAGAGAGAAGTGATGAGAGAGAAAATAAAAGAGAGATGAGAGTTAGAGAGAGAATGAGAGAGATGAGAGTTAGAGAGAAAAAGTAATTTTTGAAAATGGAGTATATGAAGGTTTAAGAGTGAGAAATAATTTTTGAAAATGAAGTAGAAAGAAAATAAGGGGGAGGTTGAAGAAGATGAGTTTATAAAGGGTATAAATGTAATTTTATATTTATTGGGTTAATTTTTTATTTTTAGAAAAGTTAAATTGCTGAGGTGGCGCGTTGACTTTAGGTTGACCGGTCACAATTACCTGCTGTATACTTTAGTGGGAGGTCACCAAAAGGTTATACATTTTAGTGTGCAAAATTGAAGGTTGTACACCAAAATGTGAAAATATGTAAAGGTTGTACACCACGTATGTAATTTACCCTAGAAAACGCTAACAAATAGAATCAGTGAAAGGGTCTTTAATTTTTTTTTATATGAAACCACTAAAAAAAAATAGGTGCTACATAAATCACCGTAAACACCAATTCCTAAATCCGTCATTGCTTAGAGCTTGAGAAATTCATAGCGCTATTTTGTAACCTGAACACGGCGGAACAAGGATTCAATGCAAACATTTCGCCAAGGTTAAGGGTTAAATAAATGCATTTCTGCATTCAATATCACATAGTATGAACCTTATGAAGTGATTTTTGAATGTTCAGTATGCAACTGATGCATATGTAATGTTTTGTACAGAAAAGTGGGATCAGGTTATTTGTAATGATCATATGTTATATTATTATTGGAATTTTCTTCACAAAATCAATCAAGCTTGCTAGTTTTTTTTTCTGTTCCTTTTAGGGATCAATTTATGGTTGGTTTACAGCATTGGCGATACTGGATTGGCCCATAGCGAGGTCAATTTATATGTGCCTCTGTAAAAAAAAGAATTTGCTAAGTCAAACTACTTCAAATTTTCCTTTTGTGTATATACACATGTTATCCTTGAGTTGTCTAGATCCAATATTTACCCATCACCGTAAAACTTCTCAAGATTAAGCTAGATTTGGACTATAAAAGTAAGATTGAGTTGTTTTGAACAAACTAAGAGAAATTTATGGTCCATCATATATTAATCAAGTTGTATTTTATAATTAAATAAAAACTCAATTTGTCAAAAATAAGGTGTTGAAAACATCTATAGTAGGGGTAGTGCTAACACTCGGGGTTGAAACCATTCATGGTAAGAACTCGAACTTGGCAGATCCCCCATTCTTTTTTTGCATCATTTGCATAGATGATTTCAACCATATGACCATTCAATGATCAAATGGGTGCAGTTTGTTAGATGCTTCAACTTGGATTGATGAGTTGACACAATTTGTGTATAATCGCTAATTAGGCAATATGTAACTTTAACTTTGAAGTTGGTTTGTGATGCTCTTTGTTCACATTTTAGGTTGTTATATTCATGAGCCCCTCAAACTTGGCATGTAGGAATTAAAGAAGCCAAGTTGGTCAGTTTTAGTAGAAAAAACCCAATGAGTTTGATTTTTGGCATGGAGCCCCCTCAAATCGGAACTATTTGATTATATCAGTCATCTTAACAGTTTATTCAATAGTCATGGCAGTAAGAACATCTTAAAATTGTTGATGTACAGTTAGAAAATATCAAAGATAAAATTTAAAGGATGAGTCGTGGACGAGGTAGCTCTCTTCGAGAAGTTCACGACACTATCTCGAGAATCTGCAAGAAGACTAACATCCAATCGCCTCGAGGATAAAACACCAAAGTTAATTATTCAACTTCTACACTCAAAGAGAAGGAAAAGAAATATGTTCAATGATTTTTTAGAAATTCAGTAAGAGTAATTCAGATAATTATCCACATAAATAAAAATTAATTTAGAAATAATTAAATTAAGTTACAAAATACGCAACTGACCTAGCCAACCAGATGGTAGTTAAGGTAAACCAAGTTCCATGTAAATCCTAACTTATGTACAAAACTCATTACCCCTTGGACTACACTAAGTGTATGAGGACATCCAATATAAATCACCCATAAATTTCGCTTAAACGGGATGTGTAGTGAACCGGGCTGCCTTCCTATTTCTCTATATACTCTAAGTCTAATCTGATATTTGAATTTGGCATGTTGAACTTGGGATCAATATAATCACACACATGCTTGCCAAACTTAGTTAGTTCATGACATCTATTCTGTTAGATGAACTTTACTCATTTCATTTATCTTAAACTATTTTATAGTTTTTGGGTTTCAAAGTAAAGGTTTTACATTTTCTATATAGCAACATTAAACATAAAATGTTGTTTTTGAACGTTTAAATGTATGTAAATTTCGAATCCATATGAAATAAAGCACACCCTATTAACTCAGTACATATTCAAAGTGAAAAGGAAAAGAGTTAATATAGTCGTTATATTTATTTATTTTATAAATTAACCCCCTTATTATCTAATTATCACAAACAAACCACAAAATAAAAAATAAAAATCAAATATACCCTCTTCTCCATCTCTATTTAATTTTTTATTTTTCTTCTTCTCTCTCTCATCTCTTTGTTAATTTCTCTCTCTAAAATCAATTAATTTTCAAATCTCTTTAGTGCTTGCACTTGACACAAGCATTTGGTTCATCTTTAACACTAAGACAATTGGATCATCTTTCTGGAGTTAATGCTTGCACTTGACACAGGCATTTGGTTCGGACATGATCGACTGGCTTAACTTTTCGATATTTCTGAACGCCTGGAACTTGAATACTCGTGAGCTTTCACAATCAGGCAGGGAGCAGTGCGGGCAAGGCATTTGGCACAAGGTTGATACTTTGTTACAGAAATGCATTACAGAGAAGGCTAGATTCATGGCATCTCTTGTCTGCTCACCAAGTCGTGATTTCCCAATTGTAGTGCAAATGGTTACAGAGCCATTGGCTTGGCATGGCGTTGTACTCCAATCTTGTATCCGGTCATCACTCCCATCCGGAAAGAAGAAGTAGAAAGGTACACCGTCAGATCATTCTAAATCTCTACTATTTGGTACAATTCGAGATTCAATTGAATCCTCCTGTAGTATAGTTGAAGAGATTGTGAAGTCGGTAAGAGAACAGATTAACAAACCAGAAGATCAAATAGTAGACACAATACTAATAGATTTTGAACTCGTGAGTCATTCTCATTAATCAAAGAGTATAAATACAAGTGGTTACCTATAATTATGCTAAGAGATAATTACAGAATAAATTACAGTTAATCAAATATAATCTTCCTAAACAGAATATTTACATATCTATCACACCCCCGTAGTCAAAACGGGAGGAGGTCGGACGTTGAGACTAATCCGAAAATCATCAAATAAAGCTTGAGGAAGACCTTTGGTGAAAATATCGGCGATCTGATGTCGAGAAGGAACATGGAGAACTCGAACTTCGCCTTTTGCGACCTTTTCACGTACAAAATGTATATCCATTTCGATGTGTTTGGTCCGTTGATGCTGAACAGGGTTATCAGATAAGTAAACAGCACTGACATTATCATAGTAGACCAAGGTGGACCTGTGAATAGGACAGTGGAGCTCGAGGAGAAGATTCCGGATCCAACAGGTTTCAGACACAACATTAGCCACACCTCTATATTCTGCTTCAACACTAGAACGAGAAAGGGTCGGTTGACGCTTAGCAGACCAGGAAATGAGATTGTCACCAAGAAACACGCAGTATCCAGAAGTTGACCGGCGGGTGTCAGGGCAACCACCCCAATCAGCATCAGTGTAGGAGACAAGAGAACTCAAGGAAGAGGAAGTGAGAGTGAGGCCAAGATCCATGGTACCCTTTACATATCGAAGTATCCGTTTGATGGCGGCCATATGCTGAGTTTTGGGATCATGCATAAATAAACAAACTTGTTGAACCGCATAGGAGATATCTGGTCGAGTAAGGGTCAAATACTGCAAAGCACCAGCAAGACTCCGATATTCTGTAGGATCATGGTATGAGGTGCCCGAATTGATACTGAGTTTCTGTTTGGTGTCCACTGGAGTAGCACAAGGATTAGAAGAAGTGAGGCCAGCTTTCTCAATAATGTCTGAAGCATACTTTCTTTGAGAGAGGAACAGGGCACCTGATGTGCGAGAAACTGAAATACCCAAGAAATAGTGCAAAGGACCCAAATCCTTCATAGAAAACTCAGAACTCAATTTGGTCATAATGGAAGCTCGTAAAGAATCAGAAGAGGCAGTAAGAACAATATCATCAACATACAATAGTAGATAAGCAACATCGCTCCCTTGACGGAAAACAAATAGAGAGTGATCAGAGATACTATGAGAAAATCCCAATGTAGAGAGGAAGGATGCAAACCGTTGGTACCAAGCCCGAGGGGCCTGTTTGAGCCCATAAAGTGACTTCTTGAGCAAACAAACATGATCCGGATAGTTAGGGTCGTGAAAACCCAATGGTTGATGCATATAAACAGTCTCATTAAAATCACCATGTAGAAAAGCATTCTTGACGTCAAGTTGATGGAGGCCCCAATTTTTAGAAAGTGCAATGCTCAAAACTGCTCGAATGGTAGCTGGTTTAACAACTGGACTGAAAGTTTCTCCACAATCAATGCCAACCAATTGATTTGAACCATTGCCAACTAGACGAGCTTTATATCTCTCAAAGGAGCCATCTGCATTAAGTTTGTGCCTGAAAATCCACCAACTACGAAGAATATTAGCATTAGAAGGACGGGGTACAAGGACCCACGTCTTATTTTTAATAAGAGCCTCAAATTCATCGGTCATGGCATTTTTCCAATTGGGGTCGTGATGCGGATTCCGCGAAGAACCCGATCTGAAGGATAAGTGTACCCCGTCGTTATCAAGTAATAAATTTCTGGTTTAAGTCCAGGTTATCGTCCACAGGATTTATTTCTGCAAGTATCAAGCTACTCGGTCTCGGATGTTATCTAGGCTTAGGGGGTTTTGAGTTTGTTTGTTTTAATTAATCTACTCCTAGGTTGAATTATGCTAATCCTAGCTAAGTTATCTAATTCTAACTAAGTTATCTAATTCTAGCTAAGTTATTCTACGCCTAACTAAGTTACTCTACCCCTAATTGATCTTTCATTAATGAAACTATTCGAAGGAACATGGTATGAACGATAATAATAAAGATAGATTATCAAGTCTATTGAATAAAAACCTAATCTGAGTCACTTGTATTCAAGGCGATTAACCCTACTTACCCTCCTGAGGTTCCTAGCGCGTGATTCCCTAAGGCCGAAACTAGGTCTAAGGCTCAGTAAATTGGCGCTTAATCAACTAAGAGGTCGTCAATCTCCTAGGCTCTGACTAGGTCAGATTCAGCTCGCAATATGTGCCTACTAGATTTTGGGCCTTTTGAATGAGTTAAACCAATTGAATAAAGCGTAAGACAGAGATTAGACAAATAATCATAGAACAAAACAAGAGCTAAATTATTATTAAAGGCGAAGATAATTGTCACAAGATACAATAAGTCAAGTTCGGCAACTGTATCAAAGAGTACAAACATGGAAAGATAAAAGGACATACAAAAATCCCTTTCAGGGAACCTGTTTACTCTGCAGCCGGCGACTTGATCTTAAGGACGGACCTTGATAATTCCTCGAGAAAAAGCTTTAAAGGAGCTTCAATGGAGGTTGAGGAAGATGGAGAAGATGGAGAGGAATTACAAGGGGAAAGCTAAAATAATTTACAAAAACGAAAGATATCTAATTACAGTGGAAAAATCCTATTTATAGACGCGTCTCGGGCCTCGTTTTGACCTATTTTCGTGTCCTAGTTGGTGTAGGAAGACGTGGGGCCGAACGTGGCTTCGTGGGGGCGGAATTGGTCTTTTGACCAATTCCCATAGGGCTGCTCGCCGAGCAGGGAAGGCTGCTCGGCGAGCAGGGCTGCTCGCGCCGAGCAGCCCCCTGCTCGCCGAGCAGGCGCCTGGTGGCCTGCTCGGCGAGCAGAAATGGCCCGTGGGGCCCTGCTCGCCGAGCGTTTTCGCCCGAAGCGTGCTTGATTCAAGCTTGATGAGTTCTATGCCCTTTTTCGTCCGAACTTACACCTGCACACGCATAAAAACTCCGGAAAACATTAGTCCAAAAGCCAAATTGATCCGTCAATCGCTTATTTTGAGCAAACGCTTCGTTTGGTGCGACTTTTGACGGACCAATTAGCTTCAAAAGATAACGGAATTCTAATATGCATGCTATTTATGCCGTATTTGCCTAAATTGATCACAAAACGAGCCTAAACGACGAAAAGTAAATAGAACGTTTCCAATTCCTAACTAACTCACACAAAAGCATTTAAATGCGAGAATTGCTCGCTTATTAACCAAATAACGCTAAAACCCGTCCTAAAACCGTACCCAAAGATAGGGGTTTTTGACCCCTATCAGGTCGCGTAATGCAAGGGAAGGGTTGGAAGGAAGGGGAGATATGGTGGTAGAAGCATGAAGGTTAAGTCGACGGATGGGTTTGTAAATTCCATCCTGTGCTCGAGTTCGCATAGAATGGGAGGGAGCAAGTTGCTGTGGTGAAAGTGGAGAGGCTGTTGACATAGGGGAAATAGAAGCTAAGGGAGAAGTAATTAAAGGGGAGGGCTGGGCCGTGGGAGAAGGTGGGTCAGGAGAGAGGGTAGCGGGTGGACTGGGTAGTATGGGCTGGGCTTGTGCGGTAGAGTAAGAGGGAGGGCCTGGCGGGCTTGAGGGAGAAGATGGGCCAGGTGGGTTCTGTGAAGGAGAGGTCGTAGGTGGGCTTGGAGAAGTAGGAGATAATTGTGGGTGGATATAATTAATGTCAGGGGAAGGAAATGTAGAATTAGTGGATGGTACATTTGAAGGGCAGGGAGTAGGGGACGTGGTAATCAATTTTGCAAACGGGTAAATGCAGTCATCAAACATAACGTGCCGGGAAACAATGATTTTCCGAGTAGACATATCATAACATTTAAAACCCCGGTGATTAGACGGATAACCCAAGAAAACACAAGGTGTGGAGCGGGGTTGAAGTTTAGTGCGAGAAGGGGAAAGGATAAGTGGGAAACATAGACATCCGAAAGTTCGTAAATGAGAGTAGCTCGGGTTGCGTTGATAAAGGATTTGAGTAGGAGAAAAATAATTAAGAATTTTGTGGGGATAGATATTTAGAAGATAAGTAGCATGGTTGAGAGCATGATGCCAAAATGAGAGAGGAATGGAAGCGTGAGAGAGGAGAGTGCGGATGACATTATTAATAGTATGTATGGTGCGTTCCGCTTTACCATTTTGAGGGGAAGAGTAAGGACAGGAGAAGCGAAATTGCATGCCATTCAATTTACAAAAATCATGAAATTGAGACTTATTATATTCCCCACCATTATCACATTGAAAAGTCTTAATTTCCCGTTCAAATTGTGTACGGACAAAATTACGAAAAGCAAGAAAAGCCGAATAAACTTGGGATTTATTAGATAGTGCAAAAGTCCATAGAAAATTAGTATAGTCATCTAGAAAAAGGACATAGTAACGATGACCATTAGAGCTGAACGTGGGAGAAGTCCAAATATCACTATGTATGACATCAAATGGCATGCAAGAGGAATTATTAGACGCATAAAAAGGAAGTTTAACTTGCTTCCCATAAACACAAGAAGAACAAATAGAGGCATCCAAGGATTTATTACAATCAATCAAACCATTATTTTTAAGGGTGCTTAAAATACTAGCCCCAGGATGTCCTAAACGATTGTGCCAAGTGCGATAAGATAAAGCAGAAAAAGCAGAAGGTGAAGAAAAATGCGAAGAAAAATTAGATGTCACTGGATAAAGGTCACCGGTGCTATTACATCTCATGATATGCATCCCCGTTTGTAAATCCTTCACAGAGAAACCAAAGGGATCAAATTCCACAGACACGTTATTATCTACAGTAAATTTACACACAGAAATTAAATTTTGGATTAGCTTAGGGGCATGCAAAACATTGGTTAAGGCTAAGGATTTTGATTTAGTAGGCAAATTTGCAGTACCAACACCAATTATAGGAATGCAATGACCATTACCGACGATTATACTATTATTGTGACTCTTATTAAAATAAGAAGTGAGGTTACCTTCATTCGCCGTCATATGCGAAGTTGCACCCGAGTCCATAAGCCATGGTTGGGGAGGCTGGATGGTCATGGTGTGCAGTGCTGCGGCAATATCAGTTGGGCTGCAATTCTCAGCAAAATGGGCCTGCTGTGGACGGGCTCCAAGTATTCCTGATTGTGAAGATGGGCCAGATGAAGATGGCAATCCATGGTTTGGGCGTAGAAAAGGACCCTGTATTGTTGGGTATGGGCAAGGTGGCGTGGCCCACTGTTGATAATTGGCCCATGGTGGAAAAGCACAAGGATTGAAAAATGCAGGATTAGGATGCTGCTGACCATGATAGCCGCGGTTGGTGGTACGACTGCCTTATCTTCTGCCACGGTTGGACCTACTGCCATGACGACCACCGCGGTGGTGACCGGACTGAGGAGAGAAAACCGGCCGAGGGGAAGCCGTGACTGGTGGAAACGCCGCTGTTGGCGAGTGATCAGTAACGGAAAGGGCAGTCGGGTCCGAATTACTCACCATTTTCTTCATACGAGCAGTTTCTTCCAATACAAGCATCGAACGTGCTTTGTAAAATTGTGGTAAGGTGTCACCATGACGTATTTGTGTCCCGACTGTTTTATAAGCATCCGTCAAACCTGAAATCAATTGGAGCACCAAACGATCATTAGAAACTGGAGAACCGACGTTTGCCAATTGATCCGATAAGGATTTGAGGTGTTGACAATAAGAAGAGGCGTCAGTGAAATTCTCCATTTTGACAGCGGAAAACTCTTGCTCGAGATATAAAGCACGAGAGTTTTTATTATCAGAAAAGATGTCCTCAAGGCGGCTCCAAGCTTGAGCGGCGGTGGAATTGACTATAATGATGGTATTGAGGAGATCATTAGATATGGTGCTATAAATCCATTGTAGAACAATGGCGTCAATACGAGACCACATACTCGGATTTTTAGTTTTCATAATGGAAGAGGAAAGTTCAGATTGATCGTCCGTGGAGGGAATGAGGTGATCAAGAACGAGAAACGCTTTCGCGTGAATCTTAAAGAGTTCCGACCAAGTAGTATATTGGCCCTTCTCTATGGTTAAGGTGTCTTTGATAAAGGAGGAGATATTGGTGATGGTGAGTGCGGGATGGAGCGGAGCGGGTGTGTTTTTATCGGCCATAGTGTAGAGAAGGGGATGAGGAAGAACCAGGCAGATTCGAGAAGAAGGGGGGGCAGAGATGCGGCCAAGGGAGGAGGATCGGCTAGGGTTTAGTCTCGTGATACCATAATAGAGTTTGAACTCGTGAGTCATTCTCATTAATCAAAGAGTATAAATACAAGTGGTTACCTATAATTATGCTAAGAGATAATTACAGAATAAATTACAGTTAATCAAATATAATCTTCCTAAACAGAATATTTACATATCTATCAAATACTTTCCTCTATTAGAAATAAAAGACAAGAGGAAGGACCCAGCAAGTTTTCCAGATTCTAGAAAGCTTCACCACCTGCGTAGATGAGGTTGAACTTAGTGGTCGGATCTCCCATACTGTGAAATCCTGGAGAAAGAAATGGAACTGTTAATTTAGCTCCAGCTACTAATCTAGTACCCACTAAAGGAAAATACATGCCTTTAGTGGTAACTCAAAGTTCTATTAGGATCTAGAGAGGCAATTTGGTGCGTGTTGTACTCTAATCCATTAATTTATCAAACCGAGCTGCTGGCGAAACATCCTCTAACACAACCATATGGGCGCAGGTAGCGGTCTCAAAAGGCAAACAAGCTTTAGATGTTGTAGATCAATCGAATGTAACAACACCAAGGTCAGTTGAAACAGAGTTTATTCACTTCCAATCTCAACCTAACCACCAGGAAATGCCTTCTAGCATACAACATACAACATGGTTTTGAGAAACTGCTAACTGAAATCATCTAGAGAAATCAAGTCCCACGACAGTGAACAAATAATATATAATACCATGATTCTAGTACTGCTTCCGATGATTATGATGATGACCATGACGATGAGGACACAGATGATGATGATGCACTTCCTGTTGAAGCCATAGAAATATCTCATTTATCTCGATGATCATATTACTAGAGGAGAAGAAAGTGTAGAAATTCCCATAGTCTGTAATTGGTTTGCAAGTATTTACTTTATTTCATCAAGTTGACCTCGGAAGCCAAAGCTTAAATTAATTTAATTCTACCACAACCGCATAAATATATTAACAATTTAATCAAATAACTTTAGATCTTTAACCAATTAAACTAATAGACTATTGTTAAAATTCGGAATTTTAGTTCTTAAACAAGCAAGGATTTATCTAGTTGGCTTTTTTTAAGAAGTGTCTTCCATTTTTTACCTTCAACAAATTCTATTGAAAAACAAGAGTATATTGAAACAATTTCAATTAAAAAACAAGAGTATATTGAATGCAATTGAACAAGAATAACATTAAAAGTTCATTAAGTTTTAGACCTAGTATGAGGTAACAGACTTATTAAACCAAAAACAATTAAGAGTAACTTCAACTAGAAGTCATCGATACGAAACACTAAATCAAATCATTAATTCTTTGTAGGAAAATGAAGGAAGGAAAAATCCAATTGAATATGATTTCTCAATGAAATAGAAAAATAAAACAAATTCAAATTCCTTGGATTTGAAGAGAAAGAAGTGTTACCAACCCGTTGTGTACAAACATTAGCTTCTTTCTTAAAAGCTGCAGTAGTACGATGCATCTTCTTTTTCACGAAATAGTCATGCAAATACAAATCAAACCTGCAATTCTAGCTAGATTCAGAAAAAAAATTAAAAAATATTCCATAAGCAAAAAATAAAGGAAATAGAAATCAAAACGTGGTTAAACAAATAGATTAGCATCTTATCAAATAATTAAAATATCATTATTACTTAATTGTATAGCTAAGCCCTCATGTTAACAAATTTTGATAAATTGGCCCAAATACAATAAATCTCAAGTTGAGATAGTATGCATTATAGATGACCATAAACTGATGAGAAGTTAAACAACCATAATCTAGTCAAGAAGATAAGGCCAAAACTAATTGAACTATCATAATAAACTGAAGCATGTTCTTGCAATATGGGTTTCATCAAGTTTGAACAGTTTAAGCAATAAAAAAAAGAAAAAACCAAAAAACCAAAATATCAATATGAAAATAAATAACATTTGACAGAGGCATTTGATCATACAACTTAATAGCACAATGAACCAATCAATCAAACTAACTGTTCCGAAACATAAACTTTTTAAATAATGCAAATTTAATTGTAAGAGGAACATGTTAATATAAAAATAAATTATTAATTCAAAACCTCAACTTACTTCTAGCCTCTTATCATCGTTGCTGTAAGAAAGGATCGTTTTGGTCTTCGCCGGCCACAATCTGCAATCAGTGCTAGAATATATTTTTTTCATTCTTCCTATTTCTGAAGATCTATTGAATCACTCATATCTTGACATGAATTTTCTTCATGTTTCTTCAATGCCATATTTTCTGCACAATATAAACTCAGTTAAAATCATGTGTTTTCTAGATGGATTCGGATTTTTCACTATCATTCTAGATATTTTTGAATTTTTTTTTTATTTCGTAAACATTGCAAGGTAGATCTATTAGGATTTCTCCTTTGGTTGTGATTTAAAAAAATAACTCAATAGATTCGGAAACTTCATAAGGCAAAAGAACAAATTCCACAAATCATTATATGTATAAACTTAATGGTTCTCCTCAAAGATCAAATTGGAAAGCCATACGCATATATTAAAATTAGGAGCTTTCAGTAGATTAGAAAAAGAAACTAAAAATCAGTGAAAGAGATTTGTAGGGAAAGTTTTGAAACACATCAAATTAACATATATACAACTAATGAGAGAGAGTATACATACAGTCCTCGAAAAGCGCAGGCAGAGCAACTATCTCTTCTATAAGTGAAAGCTATTGTTTATTTGATGAGTGAGATAGAGAACTAGTTCATTTTTTCTAAGTAAATACAACTGAAGATTAGTGTGATTGACTGGTAGAAAATAAAAGAAGAGGCAATTTTGGTGGAGAGCTGCTCCAGATATATGAGATTTGGGAGTCTAGGGTTTCTATTCATCAATTATTTTGTTTATATATGAGATCTGGGAGGATATATTTGTAATTAACTTTTATCTGCTAGGGTTTCTATGGAGGAATGTTTTGTTTATATATTTTAAAATTTAAGAATTGCATTTTTATTTAATTTAATAAATTTTTATATGTTCCCTTCATCAACACTTAGGTTTAATTTTTTTTAAAATAGATAATGATGAAATTTTACCCTAACATTTTTTTTAAAAGTGCAGATTTAGCCTTAACGCATCAAATAGTTCAACTTTAATCCTAACGTTTCCAAGCAGGATCAATTTTACCATTATTATATTGAAAATTTGAAAAGGCTAGTTTGACTATTATTTAATTGTCATATTAGACCTTCCAAACAAGTTTTATGATAAATTGAAGTAGTTTCATAATTTTTGTTGTTTGTAATTATATTAATAACACAATAAAAAATTTAAAGACCATGTAAAAATTGTTATTAACATGTTTGTGGGAGACTTAGTTGTTAGCATTTTAACATATTTTTTTTGTAACGGTGTTAGTAACACATTAAATATCTTAGATTTAATTGATGTTTGGAAGGTCCGATGAGAACACTCAAACCATTATTTTCAAATTTTCTAGGTAACATAAAGCTAATATTTATCTTGTCTAGAAACATTAGGCTTAAATTTGGAGCATTTTGGTATGTTAGAGCTAAATTTGCACTTCACTTTTCACTACCCCTATAAAGTATGTATATACATATACTCTTTTTATCTATGTGTATCGAGAAGTCATGCTCAACAGGATAAATTCTTTGCTTTTTCAGGAAATAGAGTACTTGTTCCCCAAATCATGTGGTAGCAAGGGAATTCTTTCAACGGACAATGGAAGACAATAAAAAGTATGCTAAAGGAGTTGAAGAGTTTGAAGGCAATGGAGCTAACCTTGTCCCTGCTCAGGGTCGATAATTTGTCTGGTCCGATCGTCAGTTTCTTGATGTCTACCCAATAGATAGTTTTGTGGCCAAAATTTTGGCTTCTTACGATCTTCTGGGTACACATTAAGAAACAGATATTCAGACCAGTCAAGTGATCGACCTTGAGCAGGGACATGGTCAGCTCCCTAGCCTCCAAACTCTTCAACTTCTTTAGCATACTTTTTCTTGTCTTCCCTTGTATGTTGAAATAATTCTCTTGCTACCTATCTTATTGTTGGAGGTACGACGACAATTTAGCGGAAACAATTAATTAATCGTAGAGCATAATAATATTTCATAGGAATGAATAAAGACTTGGAAATAAAATATATTGCTCAATGAAAACTGATTCTATTGATTTTTTTTTTTTGAGTTACATACTCCATTACAAATCAAGACTACATCTATTTATAAGCTTAATATACGCGTATATGACAACATATAAAAACTATTCATAATTCATGATGCGGACATCTTTTCAACAAATTCCAAGTCCAGGTTAGGGAAGTAGCAAGGTAACAAATTTCGTCAGGTATGTGGGGAAAGTGATTCAGAAGAGGAGGAAGACACACTTAAAGTTCCAGTATATCTTTTTCTTTTAAGTGTATCTACCTGGACGGATGTCCTTTGAAGGATCTCTTCGATGGATCTCTTCGGCGGATCTCCTTTGAAGGATCTCTTCGATGGATCTCTTCGACGGATCTCCTTTGAAGGATCTCTTCGATGGATCTCTTCGATGGATCTCTTCGACGGATCTCCTTTGATGGATCTCTCTGATGGATCTCCTTTGACGGATCTCCTTTGATGGATCTCTTCGGCGGATCTCCTTTGAAGGATCTCTTCGACGGATCTCTTCGACGGATCTCCTATTACGGATCTCCTTTGATGGATCTCTTCGGTGGATCTCCTTTGAAGGATCTCTTCGACGAATCTCTTCGATGGATCTCTTCGACGGATCTCTTTTGATGGATCTCTCCGATGGATCTCCTTTGACGGATCTCCTTTAATGGATCTCTTCGGCGGATCTTCTTTGAAGGATCTCTTCGACGGATCTCTTCGACGGATCTCTTCGATGGGTCTCCTCGACGGATCTCCTTTGAAGGATCTATTCGATGGATCTCTCCGATGGATCTCTTCGATGGATCTCCTTTGATGGATCTCTCCGATGGATCTCCTTCGACGGATCTTCTTGACGAATCTATTCGATGGACCTACTTCGATGGATCTACTAGATGGATCTACTTCGAGGTATCTCCTTCAGGTATCTACTTGGACGGATCTACTTCTGAGTATCTATCCGATGTATCTCCTCATGTGTATCCTTTGGGGTTACTTGCTCACCAAGGAGACTTGGGATTACTTACCCGTTAAGGAGAATTGGGGATTACTTGCTCACCAAGGGGGGATAAGTCTGACACCAGCCTGTCCACTATATTTACTGTTTTGCCATTAATAATTGTTGTTTATCATTAACTCTTATTTACTAATTTGCCACTTGTTTTCCATTATCCCACCTTACCCCTTTAAGGTTTATCTATTTAGTTATAAGTGACCACCCTTTATTGTAATTTCATCTTTAGGTCTTGGATGATATAAATTCATCCTTTCCATGGTAAGAAGGACAACTTTTATCAATCAAATTATATCTTCTCTTTGAGAGTGTTTTTAGGGTTCATCCCTCTTAACAATGGGGATTTCTAATTCCTTCAAGTTTAGCTTGTAAATCTGGGGGTTTCACGGCTCCTTCAAGTTCAGCTTGAGAATATCTTTGGTAGTTTACGATTGAAAACTATCGCCTGTTACCCAATCTGCATCAGTTGGTATCAGAGCCGATCGTTTCCTGATCCGAAACTTCTTTCGACAATGGTAGCCACTGATAAGAGTTTTGAAGAATGGCAAACCGAGGTTGAAGAGATGGATTTCAAGCTTGCGGAAGCAAGGAGAAAGACAAGAGAAAATATGGAGCAAGAAAGGATGGAGAATCTGCAAAGAGGAACCAGAAGCAGCCGAAATAGCCGGAGATGACAACGTCGAGCCCAACAAAAGCAAGGAGAAAACACTATCTCCCCTCCTAAATATTCATACCAAATCTGTCCTCTGTTGCGCAAGGGAGAGGTAAATCCAAAACTTTCAGTTTTTGATGTGGAAGTTATGGGTAGGTCTATTACTAGTGAGGATTTGGTTGTTTATGATACTGTTAGTGATTTAAATTCTCATTATGGAGTTGTTGATAATGAATTTATGAATGAGGCTTTAAATGTATCTATGAATGAGGAGGAAGAGGGTATAACATGTAGGAACTTTGAAGAAGTTCAAATAAAAAAGGGTGCGTACTATGTGTTTGATGAAATTCCCCATAGGAAAAACTTCACTTGTATGCTTAATGAGGGTGATCACCTTAATCCTAAAGAAGTAGATGGTGACTTTGGGCTGGCGAATCTCTTTAAGGCGGATGATGAATTCATTTTATGTGTGTAGGTTGATGGCTATGGTGACGGGAGAGATGTTGGTGGATCAACGATGCTCACATGTAGAATGTCGTTTAAGTCGGACGACTCGGTAAATGGAGTGGTCGGCTTGAACTATAAGAAGGAGCGGATAGAAGCGAGAGGTCGTGGGAAAGATTGGGTGGAGGAAGAGGAGTTGTACGAATTTGAAAATAATCATGAAGGAGGTGAACTCGAGTGGAAGATTGATAGAGAGGAGGACGATTATGAGAATGAGCTAGATAGCAGCAATGAATTTGAGTATGATGATAATGGGTCCAGGAATGGGATTGAAGGGGAAGAGAGTGATTGTGATGATGAAGATGATGAAACCTATTATGATGGAGATGAGCATCTGATCACTGAGTGGAACCAAAGTGAGGCTACTTATGAAGATGGGGAGAATAGATTTCATTGTGATGATGAGTTGGAGGATGGTGAGTGGCGCCAAAATGAAAATACTTATGAAGCTGATGAAGGTAGGTTTTATGAAGAGGAGTCAAGGAACATTGAGTGGAACCAAAGAGGAGCTCCTAATTATGAAGATAATGAAGATAGGTTCTACTGTGATGATGAGTTGGAGGACGTTGGATGGAGCCAAAATGAGTACACCTACAATGACGACGACCAAGAGCTTCATGGAACACTTGACGAATGGGAAGGGCAGTTCGAGTGATAAGAGCATATGGTCTGCTGGTGTTTAAAGGTGATAACATTGGGATATTATCCAAAGGATCAGATGAGATATTCGCCTAGAACGGCCACATATTGATCACCTGATACCGGAATGTTATGGTGTATCAAGCAAAGGAGATCCGACAGGCGGATCACCAAGACTTCGCCACAAGAGATCCGTAGTCAAACCTATGTGGCGAACCGCTATAACCTCTCAATCCGCCAGCGGAACAGCTGAGCCGATCCCGCAATAAAGGCCATTAATGAGCTATTAATAAGCTAATGGGCATACTTAAAGGAAACCAGTAACCGCCATTAATGAAGCATTAATGGAGACTTTCTAGTTACTAAAGGTTACAACTTCATGACTATATATAGCTTGCATCTCAAGCTATCAAGGTACACGTTCACACAATCCTAGAAACCCTACTTTGTCAATTCAGTTTGCTCTTTCATACTTTATACTGACTTTGGCATCGGAGCTTCCCCCCGTCGAACCCAATGATGCCCCCATAGCAATGCCCCCACAGGGACGGAAGCTAATCGGAAATTCTCCACAAGTCATCAATTGGTGCGGTGAAGGTGGAGCCCTAACCAAATAAGGGTTTCATTCACATTTTAAGACATGACGAGTGGAGGGATGGATCCTACCTCAGGGATTGAAACACCATTGGTAACACCATCAAGCCAACCTGTAACTAGCGCTGGTCGCGTTGATATAAATGATCCTGCGACGCATGATGGAAGGAGTATGTCGCCGGATACATTCATCGAAACATGTGCGGGATCCATAGGAAGAGCGTTTGGCCCTGAGATGGAGAGCCGCCTAAGGTCGTTCATGATAATTCCTGAGCTTCGGCGCACGGCACCAACTCCTACAACATCGCAATGTCCACAGGCAGCTATAGGATCAAACGCCCATGATTCTTCATTCTTCCAAACTCAACCTACGGATTCCATGGTAGTTACTACCGTAGCAGCTAGTAACCCACCACTCAATCGACAACTATTTTCTGATGGAGCAGAGGGGAGTCGAAGGAATGACCAAACTCTCTCGAGGAGACCAGTAAACCATGGGGTGAATCTGGGCGGATCAGGTGCCCCAAGTCGCCCACGGTCGAATCTCCCAGAAGGCGGATCAGAAGGTCGAAGACACAAAAAGCGAAGAAAGAGGAAAAGCAGGCAATCGAAGTCACCTTTGCCTCCGAGACAGAGATCCTCCCGCTGGGGTAGATCACCCCCATCCTCCGGTCAGAGACAAAGTAAGAGGCCAGTAGAGACACCTCGTCCGGATAGGCCACCACCACCGCCGAACTAAGGGGACGATAGACACGCTCCACCGGGAGAACATGGAGGTGATGATAGACAAGCCCCTCCTAGGGGACATGGCGGTGGAGGTGGGCGTTCACCATCAGATCCGTCGTCCGGCTCTAGCTCCTCATCTTCTCCGAGTAGATCTCCCCATAAGAGACCTCCGAGTAGATCACCACATAGGGGACGCCCTAGGGCGGGTCCGGAAAATTTTGTTGATCGCGTTAGAGCTGCGGTGCTCCGTATAAATGAAGAGAATGCCTGGCATAATCCATTCGCCAATCGTGATTCGTCCTTTACGGTATGGATCGAAGCTGAGGAAACAGACATGCATTTCAAAATACCTAATATCCCGGTTTACATGGGTGCAGACAACCCCGAGGCCCATGCCAGAAAGTACCGAATGTTGCTCAGCCTTAACCGTGCAAGTGAGGCGGTATTATGCCGGATGTTTATCACCACATTAGGAGGTCCCGCTTATGATTGGTTCCAATCTTTACCTCCCGTATCGATAGACAGCTGGGATCAGTTGAGTAGGGAGTTTTGTGCTAAATTCGCCGGATGTACCCCTCCAGTAGTCAAGTCACGGAAGCTTTTTGAATTGAAGCAGAAGACGAATGAACCCCTTCGAGAATATGTAGACAATTTCAACAAATTGTGTATACGAATTGTCGATGTGGATGTCTCCATGGCAGTGGAAGCTCTAGTGAAAAACACCACGTGTAAAAGCTTGCAGGAAAATTTAATTCGGAAGAAGCCCAGAGATATGGCAGAATTAATTGAAAGATGCAAGGACTTCATGGAGGTGGATGATATCCGCAGAGAGTCATTGTCTCCGCCCAAAAAGGACAAAGGCGAATCTCGCCATCGGGATAAGGAGAAAGACAAGCACCCGGATTCGTCCTCTAGAGGTCGGCAAAGGGGCTCTAAGACCAAATCGACATTCATGTCATCATTTACGCCGCTCAATGCCTCTAAAAGCGAAGTGCTAATGTGGATTGAGAACAGCCAGCACAAGCGGAGCATTTCATACCCCGAACCAAAAGGGGGGGAGTACACCAACGCCGGGAAAAATCCCAAAAATTATTGCAAATACCATAGAAAGAATGGTCATGACACAGACGCATGCTGGGAGTTAGCCAGAAAGATAGAAAGGCTTATCGAAAGGGGAAAGTTGGACAGGTTCGTCCAAAATGATAGCAATAAGGGAGATGGTGACAGATCTAGAGATGATCAGAAAAAAAGGCAAAAGGGACCATCAATGTCATATCAGGCGGACCTGGATACCAACCTGTGTTGAAAAAGGAAAAAACCACTGCTCTGGATAGGGCATCACTTAATCGCCCATTTGTAGACGCCGGCTCGGAGATCTCTCCTCATGCGGACGCCCTGGTCATTACTATGATGGTGGAAGGCTGGGAGATGAAAAGAGTGATGATTGACACCGGAAGTTCATGCAATGTCATCACAAGAGGAGCATTCGCCAAGCTTATGGTCGACCCAATCCAAGTGGAAACCACCATAGTGGACATCCTGGGAGTAACAGGGCACACCATCCAAACAAAAGGCCAGGTAACATTAGATTGTGAGTTAGCAGATGAAGATCAAATTTGGAAAGGAGATCTGGAATTCTCCATCCTGGATGGCCAGTTAGCTTACAATATCATCCTTGGGCGACCCTTTATCTCCGAGCCGCAGCTCTCATCTCCATACGCCACTTAACTATTTACATCCCCACGGCCAAGGGAGGTGTAATGATCTGAGGAAGCCAAAAAGTGGCTCAGGAGACATATTCGGCATCGTTAATGATTCGCCCGCAGTCTAAAGATGAAGACAAGGAAGAACTTATCACAATGGCCTTGGGTGAAACAGAGATGTACCTCATGGCGGAAGAAAAACAGGTACGGATGGCTAAAGGGCTAAAGGGAGAGATTAAGGAAGCAATCACCAAGGTTCTCCATGAGTCAGAAGATGTCTTTGCGTGGAAAGATGAGATTCTTCCAGGGATTAGTCCAGATGTGATCACTCACAAACTCAACATTGACAAGGACGCGGTCTCGGTGGCACAAAAACGAAGAAACCATGGCCCTGAGAGGCAAAAGGTAATAGAAGAGGAGATCACCAAGCTCAAACAGGCGGACGCCATCGAGGAGGTGCTTTATACACAGTGGCTGGTGAATGTAGTCCTCGTCAAAAAGGCAGGCGGATCATACCACATGTGTATTGACTTCACAGATCTCAACAAATCTTGTCCCAAAGACAACTACCCCCTACCATGTATTGATATCCTAGTAGATGGAACCGCAGGACATGCCATGTACTCCTTCACTGATGTGAAGTCGAGTTATCACCAGATCCCGATGGAGCCTTCGTATAGAATCAAAACTTCGTTCGTGACACACTAAGCCACCTATTGCTTCAAAGTCATGCCCTTTGGGCTTAAGAACGCGGGTGCAACCTATCAACGGATGATGAACAAAATATTCGAAGGAAGCAAAGGTGATAACTTTTCTGTCTATGTGGACGATATGATCATCAAAAGTACCACTGTAGAGAAGCATGCATATGATATAAAGGAGGTACTGGGCGTACTCCGACATCACAACATTAAATTGAATCTGGAGAAATGTACCTTTGGAGCGACATATGGAAAATTCTTAGGATTCATGATCAGCTAGAAGGGAGTGAGCCCAAACCCCGACAAGATCAACGCAGTCTTGGAAATGAAAGCGCTGCAGAATATTAGGGAAGTGCAACATCTTAACGGGCGTATCGTAGCCTTGGGTAGGTTTATCTCATGTTCAGCTCGACGATGCCAACCCTTTTATGAAGTGATCAAAAAACATAAGGTGTTTGAATGGAACGAGGATTGCGAGAAAGCCTTCCAGGGGATCAAACAGTTTCTCACGGAACCACCCTTAATGAGTCGACCCTTGAAAGGTGAGAATCTCTACATGTATGTCTCGGTTACAGATAAAGCCGTTTGCACGGTCATGATAAGGGAAGAAGATGGCCAGCAATATCCTATCTATTATGTGAGCAAAGTATTAAAGGATGCTGAAACCCGATATTCCAAGCTGGATAAAATGGCACTGGCCGTCGTCACCACCTCCATACGCCTCAGGCCTTACTTTAAAGCTCATACTATCATAGTTCGTACAAGCATACCA
Organism: Euphorbia lathyris; assembly: GCF_963576675.1. Lineage (NCBI taxonomy): Eukaryota > Viridiplantae > Streptophyta > Magnoliopsida > Malpighiales > Euphorbiaceae > Euphorbia > Euphorbia lathyris. The sequence goes on along the minus strand of NC_088915.1, from coordinate 2,807,979 downwards.
ATGAGGAAAGTGTTGCAAAAGCCAGAAACTTCAGGAAGATTGATGGAATGGTAAATCCACCTAGGAGAGTTCGATGTTCGTTATGAAAGCCGATCAGCCCTGAAAAGTCAAGTCTTGGCAGACTTTGTGAACGAATTCACTGAAGAGGGAATGAATCTCCCCAAATCTAAAGTTGAGGAATGGACGATGTACACAGATGGGGATTCTTCGGCAGAAGGTGCAGGTATTGGCATCGTGATCAAAGGTCCCCAATATATAAAGCTACACTACGCAGCAAAATTGGATTTCCTCGCAACCAACAATGCAGCGGAGTATGAGGCCTTAATATTGGGACTACGCCTGCTAAAGGAAATCACTCCCGAGCGGATCGTAATCTACAGCGATTCCAAATTAATGGTCAACCAGGTGATCAAAAATTTCGAGGTAAAAGATGACATTCTTGCCAAATATGTTGACGAGGTTAAGAAACTGCTAAATCACCTCGAAGCCAAAGACACCAAGTGGGAATTGATCCATGTGCCTCGAGGATCCAACATAGAGGCCGATCACCTAGCCAAAATGGCTTCAAGCAAGGAGCATTGGGTGGATCTGCAATGCTCGTTTGAGGTCAAGACAGCGCCGGCATTCGCCTCGGAGATGGTATCCTTACTCATGTCTGTGGAGAGTGACTGGAGATCACCAATCCGCCAGTATCTGATAGATGGAACATTGCCTTTAGACAAGGAAGAAGCTCGATGGATCGTAAGAAAGGCGGCTTATTTCTCCGTGATGAATGATTGCCTATACAAAAAGTCTTTTAGCCACCACTGGCTCAAATGCATCGTGCCGGAAGAGGGGACAACAGATCCTCAAAGAGTTGCATGAAGGCACATGTGGAGCCCATGAGGCATCTGCCTCCATTTTGAAGAAATCTAGGTTAGCAGGATTTTATTGGCCAACAGCGGAACTTGATGCTCAAAAGTTAGTAGAGTCTTGCCATAATTGTCAGATTCATGCAAATGAATCACACACAGCTAAACACCTTCAAAGGCCCATCACCGAAGGTCGACCCTTTGCAGTCTGGGGAATTGACATCGTTGGACCATTTCCTCCTACCTGAAGACAGATGAAGTATGTGGTAGTGGCTGTGGATCATTTCACCAAATGGGTAGAGGCTGAGGCTGTCTCCTCTATCAATGCTGAACGAATGGTGGAGTTCGTCAAGGATAACATAGTAAGAAGGTATGGAGTTCCCCACACGATTATCACTGACAATGGAACGCAATTCAACTATGAAGAGTTCAAAACTTTCTGTGAAAAATTGGGCATTCAGAACAGATTCGCCTCAGTTTATTATCCTCAATCTAATGGTATGACCGAAGTTACAAATCGGACGATCGTTAAAGGAATAAAGAAAAGATTGGGGAACATGACAAGAAGTGGGCGGATCAGTTAATGAGCGTCCTATGGGCGTATCGCACTACTCCCAGAACAGCTAAGGACGAGACGCCATTCGCCCTTTCTCACGGTGTGGAAGCTGTAATCCCAGTTGAAATACAGGTCCCAAGTGACAGAGTTGCATTCTATTGCAAGGATGAAAACAGCCAAAGATTGAAAGAAAGTCTTGATCAAGTGGAGGAAAAGCGAGAAAAGGCATATGTACGTATGGCAGCTTACAAGCAGCGGATCGTAGCTTATCATGATAAAAATGCCAAGCTTGTAAACTTGAATGTGGGAGACCTCGTGCTCCGCAAAGCGGACAAAATCCAATCTAAGGAAGGGAAAGGAAACCTGGGATTCACCCGGACATGTCCGTACAAAATAATCAACAAGATTGGATTCGCCACATTTAAAATTCAAGACATGGAGGGAAATACGCTGCCGCGTACATGGAATCTCCAAAACCTCCTCAAATATTTCGCCAGAAAATAGAATGTAATCAAGGACTTGAGTACTCTTTTTCCTTTAGTAGGCTTTTTTCCCATGAGGTTTTTCTTATTAAAGGTTTTAATAAGGCTCACATATAAGACCCGCTTGCTGTAATAAAGCGTATCACCATTCAATAAAAGGCAATTGTTCTCTTGTCAATATTCTTTTTTAAGTATTTTCTTGTAGCAATATAAATATTCCAGCCTAAAAAAGAAAGGGGGGCACCCAACGCTTCCCCACACAAGAAAGTAATGCTATCACGACATAGCTACTTTTTCTCCTCGAAGATAGGAGAACAATCTCATGGGCGGATCAACCCTTAAATGATCACCATTAGAGATAGAGTTAAAACATTTCTCGGACGCGAGATCTTTACACTCTCTTACATCCTTCCCAAAGAAGGGTTCATAAGTCCTAAGGGCGGATCGATTCACCTCAAAGATAGGAAGCAAATCGATCCCCTAAGGCAGCTTAACTTCCTCTAAAGGAATAAACAGCTTCAAACCTTCACAAAGGTTCACACCATGGGGTATGGCTGGCCACCTACTTCAAATCAATCCTAAAGCCTATAAATTTACTTGCACAAAGCATAAAGTAAACATAAATAGTTATAGCAAGGATTAAAAATTGTACTTAGTTTTACAAAACTAAACATTTACAGGAGCATCCTCCTTAGCATCTTTTACATTAGATGCGCCCTCCAATGGGGCTTCCTTCTCTACAGAAATAATTTCTCCTTGAGGAATAGTACCATCGGTTATCAGCTCCGCATTCTGGTCACCCGCCTTCGGAGGCACTTTATCGAGGTCCTCTGGCTCAAGATCGGCAAGGGGTTTGCTTTCTTCGGCGGATCCATTCATCACCTTGCGAATGTGATCACGGATGTAGTCCTTGACTTCCGGGATTTTGCGATACTTAAGGACCACATCCACGTCAGGAACCACGAACTCCGGATCTGTAAAATCAATCTCGGGATGCGCCTGTTGAACATACACCATGATCCATTCGCCGTAGTAGTAAGCTCACTCCCCTGCCAAGATCTCAGTGTCCTCTAAAGCAGCTTCATGTTCTTTAGCGTCCGCATCCATTTGTATCTTCAATTTAAGGATCTCAGCATCCTTTAGGGCAATAGCGGACGCAGCGTTCGCATTAGCAACGGCGATCTCCTTCTCCATTCTTTCTATGGTTGCCTTATCCGCCACCCCTTGAAGGAGATCCGCTTCTATGGCACGCATACGGGTGTATACCATTAAGGGCAAAGGCCGATTCAAGCGAAAGAACAACAGCAAAACTCTCCCCAAAGGAGATCACTCTTTCATCCAAAAATGCAAAAGGATAGAAGGAACTTACCGTGAGAAGCTCCATTTTTCCCATCTGAACATGGGCTGATCCCGGGATCTGGTTTTGACTCTTCCGCACCTCACCTAATTGACCAAGAACTTCGTCCAGGTCATTGATGAAGGATTCATTCCTCAAAGATCCCTCGTCACCATATTTGGCGGACCAGTAACCGCCTAGATCAGGCTTCACCATCTGCACAAGGATTGGAAGGTCAAAACTTAGATTCACAATATAGAGAAAAGAAACATTAAAGCAGCTTACCTGTTCTTTCTCCACAGTGGGCATCGCGGCTCTCATGGCATCCACCATAAACTTTCGTCCGCCGGAAGTTGTAGGCTTCTTCTTCTTCTATAGAGGAAGATCAGCCATTGTATCAGCGGGACGCTTTTCTGCACCCTTCTGGGGATCCGCTGCCTGCCCCTTTTTTCGAGCCTCATCCTCCTTCAGTTTATTGCGTATCTCTACAAGAGCATGACTGGCCTTAGACAAACCCCTGGCAAAAGAACCATAAAATAATCAAGGTTCAAGGAAAAACAAAGTTACCTTCATCGAGTTCTGTAAACTTCACATAAGTGATTTGGTCCCCTTCCTGGCGGATCAAGGGAATATCATTCGTCATGAAGTCCAAGGCGTCGGCGTATGTCCAAGCCTCCGCCTTGACACTTTTCATGATATTCGCCACTTCCTCGTCACTGTCTGTCAATATACGCATGTCTCCAGCCATATGCAAGGGTCTGGCACTCCAAACCGACGGAAAGCCTAGAGACTCGCCCTCCCTTATCTTTACATAGAAGAATTTTTCATCCCAAAGATGGACATTGGACATCTTGCCGCTAAACGGCGAATAGGTTCCAAACTTAGCAAAGGTGTAAAAGGACTCAGCTTTTCGTTTCGTCGGTTTGTGAAGAGTTCGAAAGACTCGGGGGTTACAAACTACCCCTAAATTTGAAGCTAAATAACAATCCAGAGCTACATCTAACCAGCCATTTGGTAGCAGCTGGCTGACAGTGATGTCAAAGTAAGCTAAGATGTTCGCCATCATCTTAGGAAGAGGAAGCCGAAACCCTCTTTCTACGTGACAACTGTATACAGATAAATACCCCGTTGGCGGACAGGCGGGTCTCTGATGAGCTTCCGCCAATTTAGTCTCGTAATCTTTTATCCAAGGAAAGCGATCCGCCAGATTTGCTAGATCCGCGGTGCTCATACGGGAGGAAGTGGATTCCGCACGAGGCGCCTTTTTCCTAGATGGGGCTGAAGAAGAAGATGCGCTCATACGGGAAAAAGTCGCCTAGAATCTACTGCCGGAGAAAAACAAGTAACGGCGACGGGAAAGTTCTCAATCCTATCTGAACGAGTTCGATTGCTATTACGCACCGAGTTACGTAACTCAGCTAAGTCGCAACTGACAGTACCTTCGGAAGAATCAGAATTTTCCGAAGAAGAAGAAGTCCAGCTAACTACGGTTTCGGAAGAAGTGGTCAAATTAAAAAGTTCAAATGTAGACTCGGAGGATGAAGAAGAACTCCTAAACATTCAGAAAAATAGAATGAAAAGCTTCACTTACATGGGAGTTAAGGCTTTGAGGATTCTGAGCTCCGAGAGACTCTGGGCAAAAAACTCGAAGGAAAATGGAAGAGGAATGCAAGTGGAGTGCAAAGAGAAAGAGAGGAAGGAAGAAGACGTTTTCTCTTTCCTCGAGCGGCGCGCCTACGACACGTGTCACCCATCGATTGGCATCGAACAGAGTGACCATCAATGAAAGTCATCATGACGGCGCGCGAAGAAGCTCAAAAGCCCTAAAGGACTTTAAAGGAACTTTAGGGGGGCTTCTGATAACATTGGGATATTATCCAAAGGATCAAAGGAGATATTCGCCTAGGACGGCCACGTATTGATCACCTGATACCGGAATGTTATGGCGTATCAAGCAAAGGAGATCCGACAGGCGGATCACCAAGACTTCGCCACAAGAGATCCGTAGTCAAACTTATGTGGCGAACCGCTATAACCTCTCAATCCGCCAGCGGAACAGCTGAGCCGATCCCGCAATAAAGGCCATTAATGAGCTATTAATAAGCTAACGGGCATACTTAAAGGAAACCAGTAACCGCCATTAATGAAGCATTAATGGAGACTTTCTAGTTACTAAAGGTTACAACTTCATTACTATATATAGCTTGCATCTCAAGCTATCAAGGTACACGTTCACACAATCCTAGAAACCCTACTTTGTCAATTCAGTTTGCTCTTTCATACTTTATACTAACTTTGGCATCGGAGCTTCCCCCCGTCGAACCCAACAACGCCCCCACAGCGATGCCCCCACAGGGACGGAAGCTAATCGGAAATTCTCCACAAGTCATCAAAAGGCAAGTGTGATCCTATTTCTTTTTTTTAAGAAAGAGAGTATGATGCGGACATCTTTTCAACAAATTTCAAGTCTAGGTTAGGGAAGTAGCAAGGTAACAAATTTCTTCAGGTATGTGGGGAAAGTGATTCAGAAGAGGAGGAAGACACACTTAAAGTTCCAGTATATCTTTTTCTTTTAAGTGTATCTACCTGGGCGGATCTCCTTTGAAGGATCTCTTCGATGGATGTCTTCGATGGATCTCTTCGGCGGATCTCCTTTGAAGGATCTCTTCGATGGATCTCTTCGACGGATCTCCTTTGAAGGATCTCTTCGATGGATCTCTTCGACGGATCTCCTTTGATGGATCTCTCCGACGGATCTCCTTTGACGGATCTCTTTTGATGGATCTCTTCGGCGGATCTCCTTTGATGGATCTCTTCGGCGGATCTCCTTTGAAGGATCTCTTCGACGGATCTCCTTTGATGGATCTCTTCGGTGGATCTCCTTTGAAGGATCTCTTCGACGAATCTCTTCGATGGATCTCTTCGACGGATCTCTTTTGATGGATCTCTCCGATGGATCTCCTTTGACGGATCTCCTTTGATGGATCTCTTCGGCGGATCTTCTTTAAAGGATCTCTTCGAAGGATCTCTTCGACGGATCTCTTCGATGTGTCTCCTCGACGGATCTCCTTTGAAGGATCTCTTCAATGGATCTCTCCGATGGATCTCTTCGATGGATCTCCTTTGATGGATCTCTCCGATGGATCTCCTTCGACGGATCTCCTTGACGAATCTATTCGATGGACCTACTTCGATGGATCTACTTCGAGGTATCTCCTTCACGTATCTACTTGGATGGATCTACTTCTGAGTATCTATCCGATGTATCTCCTCATGTGTATCCTTTGGGGTTACTTGCTCACCAAGGAGACTTGGGATTACTTACCCGTTAAGGAGAATTGGGGATTACTTGCTCACCAAAGGGGGACAAGTCTGACACCAGCATGTCCACTATATTTACTATTTTGCCATTAATAATTGTTGTTTGTCATTAGCTCTTATTTACTAGTTTGCCACTTGTTTTCCATTATCCCACCTTACCCCTTTAAGGTTTATCTATTTAGTTATAAGTGACCACCCTTTATTGTAATTTCATCTTTAGGTCTTGGATGATATAAATTCATCCTTTCCATTCTAAGAAGGACAACTTTTATCAATCAAATTATATCTTCTCTTTGAGAGTGTTTTTAGGGTTCATCCCTCTTAATAATGGGGATTTCTAATTCCTTCATGTTTAGCTTGTAAATCTGGGGGTTTCACGGCTCCTTCAAGTTCAGCTTGAGAATATCTTTGGTAGTTTACGATTGAAAACTATCGCCCGTTACCCGATCTGCATCAATTCAACTGTCAACCTTACACATTTCAGCCAACATTTAGTTTATGCTCACAAGTTTTCACACAAGTCCTCAATTCACATCAATTAATTGAAGATAATGTTTCACGATAACTTGTGATATTTATTTGTAGTCTTTTACTTCATTAGTTTTTGTCTTTATTTGTTAGTTGCATAGATACCAATGCAACTAACAATGTATTTATTTTGTTTTTTTTATTATTATTTCACTTGCAGGATGGCATACGGGTTATTATGCTTTATTTACTTATTTTCTTTTTTTTTCATAATTAATTTATATGAATATAGACTTACACAATAATTTGATCACTCCTCCTTAATGTGTTGTCTATAAACACCAAGTTTGGTTCGTAGAAACTCAAACTTATTTTTCAGTAGTGCTTTCGTGAAAATATCTGCGATTTGATTTTCACTACTACAATGAATGAGATTAATTTCACCTTCGATTTTAGCTTCACGAACAAAATGAAACTTGATTTTGAACATACAGTACTCATCATTTATAATGTGATATTTTTCTTTATGAACATACTAAAGGACAAGATTAGTCCATTGATGTGAAAAGTTCAACTTAAACATTATTTTCTCTAAAAAAAACTCATTCCACTCTGCTTTTGATATGTCCTTCTTTAAACAAGCAATACCAATTTTTCCATTAGTTTTTAACTGCATGTTCATTTTTAAAGAAGCAATGAAAGATAAAATCACCACAACATTATCAAATATTTAAAAAATAAATGGTAGAACCACTTTTAACATGCATTCTCTATGGTTTAGTAAAATACAAAAAAAAAAAAAACAAAAACAAAAAAAACAAAAAAATCAGTTTTGCAATTTGTTTGATTCTGTGTTCATAAGAGCATTTCCACCCCACAACTTGTAACTCCTAAGCGTAACCAGAATGTCTAGTAGTAACTTTGAAAGTTGAAATTTAATTTCAGAGGATGACAATTGAAAAAAGAAACAGATTATATGATATAACAAAAACAATAAAGATGATACTGGTTCTAAATAGAATTAAAATGAGCAAATAAACTTCACCAAATCATTCAAGGCATTATAAGAAGAACCACCATCTCTTATCTCCAATTCTGCTTTGAGTTTGAACTCCATAGCCCTCTGCCTCATTTCCTTCCCTTGTTCATCCACCATCAACCTCTTCACAGCATTCTCTATCTCTCCTCTCTCCATTTCAGTTTCTAATTGCAAACCAACTCTCCAAACTTCACTTACAAATCTTGCAGTCACCTTCTGATCACCAAACCCAGGTCTACACAACAATGGAACCCCTTCACATATACTCTCCAATATAGAATTCCATCCACAATGGCTCCAAAACCCTCCTACTGCTTCATGTCCCAAAACTTCCCTTTGAGGCACCCATTTCACAATACAACCTCTCTCTCCAACACTTTCAACAAACCCTTCAGGCAATGCTTCTATCCATTCTGAACCATGGACGGAACCCGGCCGAATCACCCACAAGAATGGTTGCCTGCTGTTCGCTAAACCCCAAGCCATTTCAGCTATATCCTTCTCTGAATTTGTTACAATGCTTCCTGTGCTTATATAGATTACAGAATTGATGGTTTACTTGTCCAACCATGTTATGCAGCTTTTATCTTCTTCTAGAAAGCAACATGGTGTTGATAGAGAGATAGGGACACGTTTATGGAGAGGGTCTATTGCAAAGATCGGAACTTGGCTTTGTTGTTGGAATTGTGTCAATGATGAGTCTTCTAGGCATGTCATTGTGTTTCAGATTATAGCCTTGGAACTTCCTATATTCATTGCAATAGATAATAGCTTGAACAAACTTTGTATGGACCCAAAATTTGAAATTGGAAGATCCTTTAATCTGAGTATAGGATGCTCTGGTGCTGGTTCATGTGACACTGGATCTGTGATATGCAAGTAAATATTAATTGTGTATAACTGGGGATTCTCTAGTTTCTAGCTTCATTAAACTGACTCCACTTAATGCAGCATTAGGGAAAAACTGTAAGAAAATTTGAACAACCATTCTTAGAAAGCATACCTATATATTTATTGGATCTACAATTGCCTCTTCAAATAACAAGTATAGATATAGAAGCTAATTTCATTTAACAAGACAAATTTTGTCCAAAAGTTAGTATGACACCACACCCAAATTTAGATGCCATTTATCAAATTTAGGTGTCACTTATTAGGAGATTTTATAGAGGGGACCTGGTCACGAGGATCCTTAGTTGGCCGACTTATCTTATTATGAGACCTATAAATGATATATTAGTTGTTAATTCTAAGTAAAATGTTATTTGAAACTGTAGTACATAACTTATATAGTATAATTTATCGGTTGGATGACCTGACCAAATCTCGGTTACAAAATCCGCTCAGTATAAGGTTGATGTTTCTTATCACTTAGAATTAAACTCTATCAAACATTATCAGGTCTATTAAATTAAACTCAACTACTTATAAGTTACACCTATAGATCTTTTATTCATCAAATTAACATCTTCGATTAAGCGATAAATCTTCCTATTTCAGTGTGTTTTCTATCTGAAATACTAATAGTCTATCTACCCATCCACATCTAAACTCCATGTGTATATGCATTTGATCAAAGAAGTTAATTTCACTAGCTTATAATTATCAAATTATTAAAAAGTATATGTTATTTCATCTAGATTCTTCCTTTAGAGATTATATGACCAACCTGGTAAGGGGAGATGACCTTCAGCCCTGAGTCGAAAAGCATTAGTAGTGCAGAATAAGATGCTTGGAATTTTTAGATTATAAGCAGCAGCTTCAGCAAAGTATGAGATTTCATCGTAAATTATACAAACAATTTCATCCTGTTGAATTAGCTTGCTTAACCAATCTTGGAAAGGAGCTTTGCAATTTTCATTGAGAAGCAAAACAATTCCAGTTTTGTGTGAAGAAGACATATCTTCATCTGACAACTTATCTTCTATTGGTAGAAAATCAAATTGAAGATGGTCTGAAGAATTTGGAGAGTTTAATTTGGTACTTTGAGCAATGGTGATTAAAAAGTCTTTTGATTTAAGGGTTTCAGCAAGCTGAATCATTGGGTTTAAATGCCCCTCGAATGGACTGGAAACTAGAACAAGGCGAACATGTTTCTGTTTTTCTTTTTCATCTTTCATTTCTCTTTGTTTAGGATGTCAAAGGGTGGAAATTGTGACCTAATGGCATCTTTTTGTGCTAGGCTACATATGTATAAATTGATAAATTCTACTCAAGTGCCACTTGTAAATATTACCATGACACATAAAGGAATACGTTATTATTTAGGTTTATTTTAAAAAAAAAAGTTAATTAGATATAGATGCCATTTGATTTCACTTTTTCAGAATTTGCAAAGTAAATGACAATTTCCAAGAGTTAAATTATATTTTAATTCTTCAACTTTTTAGATTTGAGATCATTTACCTGTTTTCAAACTTCCGATAATGTATAGCTAAAATTGGTCTTGTTTGGAAACATTATGGTTAAGTTTGGACAATTGTATAAGTTAAGGCGGAATCCACACTTCACCGAAAATATTTGGGTTACATTTGGCCTTTATCCTTATAAAAAATTTGTTTCCAATTGGTACCAAGTTTTATATTTAAAAGCGATTTTTCTAGTCATCAAGGATTTAGTGAGACCATAAATAAAAAAATATGAATAACAATCCATCATAATCATAATTATTAAGGATTTCAAGCTGATGTTTATCTATTTGAAATAAACATTTTTAATACATTATGCATCAAATTTGGCCTTTTCCAATTGGTACCAAGTTTTATATTTGAAAGCGATCTTTCTAGTCATCAAGGATTTAGTGAGACCATAAATAAAAAAATATGAATGACAACCCATCATAATCATAATTATTAAGGATTTCAAGCTAATGTTTACCTATTTGAAATAAACATTTTTAATACATTATGCATCAAATTTGGCCTTTTCTAAATTTTAGTTCGAATAATAACAATAATAATACATCATTCCTTGCTTGCACTTCCCTGAATAAAGTAAAATTTTCCTTTTCCATCTCTTTTTTCTTATTGATTGATTATACCATGAAGTTTAGAAGGAAAGTAATATGATAGTGGAGTCAAATATAGTCATGGCCCTCAACCATTAAGATTTTTTTAATAATGTGGTCCTAAACTTCAAGTTTAGAGAGTTAAATGTGAAAACTTGAAATCTATTGACTATATTGTTAAAATTGCAAAAGGTTAGAAGTCATCTATGTATTTGATGACCCAAGCCAAATAATGATTAATGTAATTTATTTTTGTATTTTGTTAAATGAATTTAATATTTTATTATTTTTTAAATTCAATCCTAACTTTGAATCCACAACCTCCAACCCAGAAAATCCGATGAAAGAACCCAATTTGATAACGATCCTCAATTTTCCATTTAGTTTATTGGATTAAACTTGCTTCATCTATACAATATTGGATTTGAAAGTCAGGTCTTAATTTTCTATTCAGCAAGGAAGGATGCCATTCCAAGAAATGTTTTTGTCCTCTTCATTGGTGTGTTTTTAAGGGTTCTTCTTAAAAAAAACATTTTAGTAATCTACTATCTTATTTGTAGTTTCATCTCTTGATGTAAATAAAGCCACCAACTAAGCAAGTGTATAAAAGCCAATTGCAATAACAACATCTGCATATGTCTATTTTTCTATACATATTGATTAATGATCTTTGTGGACTTCATGAATATACGATTCTTGAAACAAAAGACATCAAATTATGGTGAATACATAATTTTCTATTCCATATTTTAATTATTCCATCATTTCTTTAGATATTAAAATATATAAAATTTACATCTAAACATCTTATTGGACGAGAAATAAAAGGTTCATTTCATTATTTGGAGATTTTTGGTTCCCAATCAAGAAGAATCTAGTTATGGTTGTCATAATCTTCACTTCCTAATTCATATATTTATTTTTTGTTGCACTTTATTGGGATTTGTAACTTTTTTCTAATTTTTTTGGCATATGAACTTTGTACCTTTTCTACTTTTTATCATATTGAGTTATTATTATTATTATCATCGTCCATGTACCCAAAACATCTCTTTAAATACCTTTAACTGTATTTAATATGTTTGTGTATGTACAATTAGTTATTCAGCTCATAAATGTACAATTAGTTATTAACCTCATAGATTTCCGAAGCATTTTGTATGATACACTTATTATCTTTGATGAAGACTTAGAATGGAATGAATAAAAAAAAAATTGTATAAAACAATTAACAAAGATCCAGAAGATAAAATGAATGGAAAGTCAATTTTGTTGTTTAGATCAGAGCAGAACAGAGCTAAAGATGTTTCTTTATTTCTTTATTTCTTGTCCAATGTTTGGGTTTTGAGTTTTCTTTCTTATAGAGTGAGTTATGGCCAAATCAATTCAAATAAATGTTGAAGAAAAAGTTGCTTGTAGCAGTCAATAGGTAGAGCAGATAGCTTCTTTGACAAAGTTGGTATTTACTCTCTATTTGGCTGGAGTTCCACATAAATATGATATCCATCAAACAGATTGCTTCCATGGAAAGAATCCTTCTTATCTCTAACTTCATCATCGAGCTTCCAGCAGCTGTGTTCGGAACCATCGAGCTTGCAGCAGCCTTTCCGAACATTTACTGATACAGTTGGATTAGTTTGTGGCATATCTTAATGTTGAAATTTTTTGAGAAAAATATAGAAGAAATTAATAAGAAAATTGTGTTAGAAATAATAAATTTATAATTAATAGTCTTTATGTTGATTGTTATTAAGTTACTTTAGAATAACTTATTAGAAGTTATGTGATGTTAAGTTACACTCTTAACTAGTTATTAAGAGTTATTTATTAGGTTTGTAATAGTTACATTTTCATGTACTATAAATAGTTATCTTGTATAGGCTAAAAGTGAAGAAGCACAAGTTAAAGAGAAATAAAAATAAAGAAAAACTTCCTCCTATATTTCTTTCACTTCTTATATTCTTCTTTTCTCTCCAACAAAGTGGTATCAGAGCCAGATTAAAATTCTCCTAAAAATTGAGAATAATGGTGAAAAGAGAAATCGCCATTGATTCGTGGGAGAGCAAGTCCCAGATTTGGAAAGCTATGCGCTTATGCATAGATGACATCAAAGAACAAGTTGGTTCTTTGACCTTCCAGGAGATCAGGAGGGTGTTGGAAAATGATTTGGGATTGGAGAAATATGCTTTGGATGGACAAAAGAAATTTGTCATGCAATGTCTAGTGGAATCCATAGAAAATGATGATGATGAGAATTCTGAGGATTTAGGAGAAATTAAGGTATAAGGACATGTATCTGATGATAAGGAGAAAATTCAGGATTCTCCTGTGATGGGTCTTTTGCCAGAAACTGATCCAATCAGTAAGAAGAAAGAACTTCCAAGTAAGAGCAGCATTACCACAGCCATATTGAAGAAAGATTCTTATATTAAAGCCAATTGTGAGGAAGTTACAACGAACAGTTTTTGTCGAATTTTAGAGGAAGATTTTGGACTTGATAAATTTGCACTTGATCCATATAAGAAATATATAGGCAATCTATTACATGAGGTATTTCTAGGGGTTGTTGAGAATTAAGAGTCTTCGGACAGAGACGGTGATAAGGATGATGAAGATGAAGTAAAACCAGAGAATAAAGTTAGTGCAAAGCAAATGGTGCAAACTTGTGAAGTATCTAAAAAGAGGAAGAGGCTTGAAAAAGAAGTCAAAGCATCAGGCAAGAAGCACATGAAGCCTATAGAAAAAGAAGCAAAGGACAACAGAAGTGCAGAAGGTATTGAGAAAGCCTCTGCTAAAATCAAGCATGTGCCTGAGAACAAATGTGAGGTCGAACTAATGAAGGAACCAAGTGAGATGTTTCCCAAAGACATCATGGAAGTTAAAAAGATAAAGGAAAGAGTGAAAAAAGTCGAGAGCATTGACATGAGTAATATTGTGTCAAGTTCACATAGAAGGTGCACTACAAGTTATGTGCCTCATTCAAAACCCAAAATACAAGTACACATTGATAACAGTGATGATGATGGTAGTGACGATGATGATAATGAGGAAGACGATGATGGTAATGATAAGGAAAACGACTCTGATGGCAAGGAAGAAGAAAACGATAGAAATAATAACGGAGATGATTGAACGATTCGCCAAGCACTCCGAGTGCCGCCCGCACCCTGGAACCTCGAGTGAGACTCCGAGGATGTGGACGAGGCGAGGAGCGCCTCCGAGTCATGTCGACCTCGAGGGGGTGTCGGAAGTGGGTGTTTCTCCAGACAGTGCAAGACACGAGCAGGCAGGGAATCTGCACACTGATCCGGGCACGCGAGAAGTTCGTGCACGAGGGCGTTGCACGAGTTGAGTGGGGGAGTATGTCACGACCGAAGTTCGTGACGCGCAGACAGAGCGGATGCTTACTGATTGAACGTGAAACGTGAGACGCGGGATTAGCGATAAGGTTGAGTACGTGCTATATAGATTGCATCCTATCTTCGGAAGGGTGTACATCTAGGCACTAAATTGGTTCAGGAGCTGATCCCGCTCCTCTGATGAGCCCATGGGAGGGCGAAAACCAGCGAGCACGGAGATGGCAAGGCTGACCTCAAGGAGTTGTGTCGCAACTTGAGGTGCCGCACGGGAGTTGCCTCTGCGTGAGAACTCTGATCCCGTGACAATTGGTATCAGAGCCGATAGTGTGCTAGCTGCGCAGTTTGCCGAGCGCTCCGTTGGCCACGGTGGCGGGTCTAAAAGTGGACCGCAAGTGGTGTGCTCGAACGCGAGCACGAGTAGGCAGGAAACCGCAGCGAACGATTCGCCAAGCACTTCGAGTGTCGCCCGCACCCTGAAACCTCGAGTGAGACTCCGAGGACGTGGACGAGGCGAGGAGCGCCTCCGAGTCATGTCGACCTCGAGGGGGTGTCGAAAGTGGGTGTTTCACCAGACAGCGCGAGACACGAGCAGGCAGGGAATCTGCACACTGATCCGGGCACGCGAGAAGTTCGTGCACGAGGGCGTTGCACGAGTTGAGCGAGGGAGTATGTCACGACCGAAGTTCGTGACGCGCAGACAGAGCGGATGCTTGCTGGTTGAACGTGAAACGTGAGACGCGGGATTAGCGATAAGGTTGAGTACGTGCTATATAGATTGCATCTTATCTTCGAAAGGGTGTACATCTAGGCACTAAACTAGTTCAGGAGCTGATCCCGCTCCTCTGATGAGCCCATGGGAGGGCGAAAACCAGCGAGCACGGAGATGGCAAGGCTGGCCTCAAGGAGTTGTGTCGCAACTTGAGGTGCCGCACGGGAGTTGCCTCTGCGTGAGAACTCTGACCCCGTGACAAATTGTGCTAACAATTTTATTCAATTTATCAATGTTCTACACAATTGAAAGTTACAGATTTATGGTCCTTTTATAGGCTTATAATGCAACAAAAATAGAGATTTTAAAGGAAACAATAAAATCTTAATATTTATCTCACTAACAAACTAAAATCCTCGTAACACTAAATTTAGTTAAAAATAAACTTTGAATTAGAGAATCAAAATCTCAACACTTGATGCATTTTTGTATTAATAGGATACACAATTTTGTCTCACCATGCTGATAACCTATCAATGTGTCGATTTGGCCTATTGAGTTGGTCTTTGGTTTGCTATACTATAGACTTTTATGGACATGATGGAGAAAACAAAAGACTGCATAGAGAAGAGGAATTTTTTTAGGATTTGGCCTAGAGAAGACTGCATAGAGAAGACTGCATAGAGAAGAGGATTTGGCCTATCAAGGGGAACATCTAGATGGTGGTCAAGTAGTTGTTAAGAGAGGGATTTAATATCTCCCAATAATGTTATCAAGTCTTCAAATATCATGCTCCATGACAATTGGACAGGGTCCAAAAGCAGCAAGAACAATTTGTTATATTGATGAAAATGGATTTTGCAAGGCCTAAGTTTATATCTAGTTTTGGGTCCTCAGAGCTGAATGAACAGATTTATATGTATTAGGCATCATTGTCTATTATGCAATAAGGTCTTCATATTTGGAATTGTCAAGGTTGAATACTATTTTAGTTTTGAATTTCATTGTGTTTTAATGTAATTAAAGGTAGTTTCTTTTCCATTCACAATATTTTACTTTATTTAGGCTTTCAATTGTATCGGCGTCAATTACACTCAAGGTCCCTTCACTTTTTCCTTTTTTAATTTCAAATCCTGACATAGAGTGATTATTTGTTTCCATTTTTCATAACATTTTTTTCCTTTTATTTCTAAACAACAGATAAAAAATGTTTCGTAAAGTTTCAAAATAGCTACTTTAAAACTAACTGATATCTACTACATCTAGGCAATATCTAATACTAAACAGGAACAACTGAATCAAACCGTTTCAAAATCTCTTGAATTTTGCCATTTATTAATATAAAAGTCTATTTTCCCATCGACCAAGTGACCATTCCAATACTAGGTATTGTTTTGTTAATGAAGGAATTGGTTATTGAGAGAGATCTCCAAAAATTGCCATTTGAAAAATTCAAAATGACGTTCCATGAGAAAAAATGCACTTGATGAAGGGTAACAAAGGACACAAACGATTTTGAAATCGAGAAGCTATGATACATATCAATAGGATTATTTTTTGTTTTTTTTAAACAATGTAACCATACTTTGTTTCAAATATTAAGAGACATTATAAGAATTAGTTTTTCAAGAAGAAAATAGATAAATAGAAGTTGAACATAAAAGAGTATCAAATTACAAAACAAAATCCAATTAAATTAGAGAATGAACCAAACATGATGTGTAACTAAATAAAAAATTCCTAAATGAAATTCGAATATGAATAATTTTTTTTACACTGCATTCTAATCATCTGATGAGGACTAGAGCCACAAAATTCAGATAAAAGAAAATCATGGATGACTAAAGGATGGATTCCCTGTAAAGTTTTCCATCCAATTGCAGGTTTCCCGATCAATACTTAAAAACACAGAAAGATGTGTAAAAAAAAAACTAACTGAAACAAAACAAATACATAATTAAAGTTTAAGAGATAAAGCAATTCCGGAAACATCAACTTGTTCATTTAAAGGAATTTGTGCGGATTGTGGATTTATTTTGAGAATTGTAGATGCAGAAGCACTGCCAAGATTATGGAAAAAGGAACTGTTATTTTCTTCAAACCGTGAAGATGATAATCCATGAAGACCAAATCCTCCACCATTAATAATATTATTCTCAATCTTTGTCCAATCAATTGAAGATGGTGAGAAAGTTCTAATCTTTTTCCTGAAGAACCCTGCATGGACATACAAACCATTGGAGGACATAAGGATCTAATAATATAAATGTTTACGAATCAAATATTTCATCTTTACCTAATATAAAAGTAATATTGATGGTAGTTGCCCAAAGAACCTAACAGCATACCTTGTGGCTTGTTCGCTAGAGCACGTTCCTTTTTATGCGCTTTTTTATGACCACCAAGCACTAGTGGAAAAATGGTCATTTGCATCGGCCCATTTGCATCGGCCCTTATAAAATACGATGCAAAAGAGTCATTTGCATCGGCCCTTTATAAAGGGCCGATGCAAATGTCATGATATTTAGTATTTGCATCGGCCCTTAATAGGGACCCATGCAAATAGCTACATTATTTGCATCGGCCCTTTCAAAAGGGCCGATGCAAATATTAATTGAATTATTTGCATCGGCCCCTTAACAGGGACCGATGCAAATAACTGTAGCAATTGCATCGGCCCTTTTAAGCGGGCCGATGCAAATATCAATCGAATCATTTGCATCGGTCCTTTATAAGAGACCGATGCAAATAGTATTAATATAAATTTAAAAATTAATAAAACATCAAGAGGTATTTTGTAATTAATTGGGCCAATTTATAAATATAAAAAGTTAAACATAAATTTGGATTTTAGGGTTAACTTTCTTATTTGCAAGCTGCCTCCCCATCTCTCTCGTCTCCTTCTCACATCGAAACCCAGCTGTCTGCTGCGTTTTCCACCTCCGTCTGCCTATATCATTTGGGAAGCACATATTCTACCCTAGCTATTCTAAGCACATATTTTACCCTCTACGAAGACATAATCTCATTACCGTCTGCCTATATCATTTGGGAAGCACATATTCTACCCTAGCTATTCTAAGCACATATTTTACCCTCTACGAAGACATAATCTCATTATTCGAGTAAAGGATTTTGTGCGCGATGTCCTCCGCTGTCTCCCACGCCGCAAGGCGAGGGAAGAAGCTAGCCTCGCTGTTTCTATTAACCACGGTAATTTCAGGTGAGACTTTCCAAACCTCAGTATAACTCCGATCCCGACCCAAAATACCAGTCGATGAAGTTAAATCGAAGAGCAGGAAAGCAGAAGGCGATTTGATGAGGTTTGTCAAATAACTGTCTTTCGCTTTATCTAATTCCAATTCCATGGTCGCTACTGCTTTCTCTAATTTTCAAATTCCATTCGTGGTTGCTGATTTGATATAGTGAAATTTTCATGTGTTTGTCAAATACTGCTGATTTGATATAGTGAAATTCCATTCGATTGTGTGTCATGGTTTGTTAAATTTACAGTAATGACTTTGTCTTGCTCATGAAAATACCTGAAATAGGATGAAAATTAATTATTGTTGAAGTGAGGCATCCTAAAGACAGACCCCATGGTGAATAGTCTGGCATATTCCAATAGACTGGGGAAGTTCTTATTTGCACACGCGCTGAAATATTGGGCAAAAGCCCTTGTACCTGTTTACTTCGTGTTGCTGGTGCGTGCTAAGCTTAATCTCATGCATGAAAACTGTGAGACTAAAATTAAAGTTTTTATAAATTGAGGAAAGCTTCTAGGTCTTGCAGTTTATGCCGCTCTCATGATTTTAGAGGTGTTTAGTTTATGACGGATCCTTGTAAATTGCGATATTCTATTTACTGATGTGCATTTGTATCATGTTTCATTTGTCTATGAAACGATTGCAACTTTCTTTTGGTTTTACAGTTCATAATTGGTGATAGGAAAATGTTTATGATTTCATATATGTTTAATTGCAGAGAATGCTGCTAGTCTTGTAGAATTGAAGAACTTGTCTCACCTGACAACATTGGAAATGCAAGTTGAAGATGACAAGTTATTACCAGAGGACTGGTTCTTGAACGGAATTCAAAACTATGGTGGATAGGTTTGATGCTACAGCTTGAGCTAAAAAAATTATCCGGGTGATGCATTTAGAATAGCATATTTATGGAATTCTAGGTCAGTTCTATTTTTTATGTCCATTTTGAATAATATATTTTGCTTATAACATTTAGTATAAAAAAAGTTTTGTGAGAAAATTAGAACTTAAGATGACTACTGAATCTGTCAAAACTCATGATCTTGCTGTTTTATGGTTGGCAGGTATGCCTGGTCTGACTGTCTATGCTAGTTTTCACGAGTTTTCTCTCCTACAAAAGGAGAATATATGTTCTGATGCATATGCATTCAAATCATTTGCAGGAGAGAGCTGCGAATGCTCCAGTGCTTATACCAGACCATGTTAGATGGGTGATTGGTCCTTCCGGAACAATTGTAACATTCCCTAACGAGATGGGCTTGCCGAGTATATTTGACCCTAAGCCATCCAGGTATAAAGCTGTTCCATTTATTCCTAATGAAGGCTGACCTTAGATCTAGTTTTTAGGTATTGACTTCCTGTGGCTTGAAGGGTTCAAAAAGAGTAATGTGTTGGCATCTTCTGGTATACCAGAGTATTCTTTCAAGTATGTTTTCCTTGAAACCGTCCCGCCTATTGGCATTGCTATTTATCTTTGTTAAGTTATAATGTATAAGATTGTTTTCATGCAGGGATTTGCAAAAAGCGACCTGTAATTTTACAACACTGATAGGGCAAGGTGTTTTTGGTCCTGTTTATAAAGCTCAGATGTCAAGTGTCGAAATTGTTTCTGTGAAGGTGTGCTTGCAACTGATTCTAAGCAGGGGGAGAAAGAGTTTCAGACCGAGGTATTAACTCAGCACTAGTAGAAAATTTGTTCCAGTCTCAAGGTTTGTTAAATCCCTCTCCTCCTCTGCTTTTCACATTTCAATTATCAATTCATTTATTGGTTTATTTCTATTGTCGTTTTTGCGTATTTCAATTGGGGTTTCGTAATTGAACAGTTGGGAGAGACTTGCTCATCAGCTCAAACCTGTGATGCTGGATTGCAATTCGAAAGTTGCGCTGCTAATGGAAATACCCGACCTAGATGCGTCTGTACCCATCCATTGAGCCCGACATCGAAGGTTTGCCATTGATATTTTTCGATTATCTATCAATTTGTTTTTGCGTATTTGTTGTTCGATAAAATTACCAAAAGAAAATGAAGGCAGAGCAGGTGTATTGATTATTCTTAGTTGGTTAGGTGAAAGGTCTGCCATTCAACAAGTATTCATGGCTCACAACTCACAACTCATTTGGAATTACGAATTTTAAACCCAGCATCGGTTCGACTCTGCTAGCTCCTACAAACCAAGAAGACTCTGTTAACCAGTCAACTTAATGTAAGATCAGAGTACATCTTCTCGGCAGTTTGAGTTTTTCTGACTGTTTCAAATTTTAGGATGAAACTAGATTTGTTTATCTTTTAGTTATTTCATGCATGACGTTTTTTGCAGCATTTCTTTTTTGTGCAAGCTGATCAGAAACTAATTATCTATGTCAAATTAAAAATTTCTCAAAGAGCACGCAAATGCGCATAAAAACATTGATTATATACTATAAGTTTGACATTTATATTATACATTTAAAATTTGTTTACTTTTTTCTCAAGAAGAAAAGTTCGCCTATATCAAAGGCATTTTTCTAATAATGCATAAAAGAAACTTTCAACATTCTTCATCTCCATGTGAATAGTAAAAGTTCAGAAAGTCACTTCTGAATTTTGAAATATGTAAAGGATTTTCAATGGTTTTTTTGTCCTTGGTGGTGAGCCTTTAAAATTTGATCAATTTTTTCTTTTCTCTTTTAATTTTTGTAATAATTGCTATAATATTTAGGTGGCTTAATGATATAGTTACATGAATTGTATATCTTTGTAGAATGGGGTTCGAGGACTTATGCTAGATATGTATGACTTCAAGAATGATATCTGGCTATGTCACTCTATTGCCGGAAGATGTTTCGACTTCACGGCATTTGTAAGTCCATTTGATATAGGCTATATAACTCTTACAATGATTTGATATGTTTCGACTTCACGGCATTTGTAAGTCCATTTGTAAGCCCATTTCGACTTATGCTGAGTATTATTGCAGTTGCAGATCTACTTATTTGCAGAGGCACCACTTTGTTTTAAACAAAATTCTTATGTTTTGGTGAATGATTTGTTGTTCTTTTCACTGTTTATTTGATTATCTGTAGTAGTTTTCTGATATAGATTGCTAATCGATTTTGCTTTGTTCTTGACGTGCTCTGGTATCAGAGTTATATGTCTTTGTATCGGTTTTGTTTTCTGCATATTGCTGTGTAATTGCGTTTTGTTTGTGTTTCAAGAATTGTTTCGTTCTTTTGATGCTTAGTTATGTGTTGAAGTGTCTCCACATAGTGTTCTGGACTGATGATTTGGATTTAGAGTTGATGTCTATCTTGTGCTCTCACGATTTAGAGTTGATGTCTATCTAGATTTATTAAATTATGATGGCAACGTATGTATATGAAAATTCTCCATGTAATATATATGAATCAAAGCTATTTGGCGTATTATAGAGCTCTATTCAATCCAAATTAATTTTTTTTTAAATGAAAAGGCATCATTTGCATCGGCCCTTTTAAAAGACCGAATCGGCCCTTAAATATGGCCGATGCAAATGATACAATCATTTGCATCGGCCCTTTTAAAAGACCGAATCGGCCCTTAAATATGGCCGATGCAAATGATACAATCATTTGCATCGGCCCTTTTAAGGACCGATGCAAATAAGGAATCATTTGCATCGGCCGTTGTAAGGGGCCGATGCAAATGATTGTGTCATTTAACGTATCTGACACATCATTTGCATCGGCCCCTTATAAAGGGCTAATGCGAGGTGGCATTTGTGTCGGCCCCTTTAAGGGGCCGATGCAAATAACCACCTCATTTGCATCGGCTAGCGGCCGACGCAATAGCATTTGCGTCGAGAGCTTTTGCATCGGCCGCTGGCCGATGCAAAAGGCCCTAAACGGCCGATGCAAATGGCCTTTTTTCCACTAGTGAAGAGCTCTAGAGTTTAAAAATTCTCTATTGCAAAATTGACATGAGAAAACTCTAGACGAGTTTAATGGTTTCTTCCCATGCAAGTGAGTTTCCACGAATATAGACTGCTTGTCAGGAGACAAATCAACATTCATGGGGATACCCATATTAAGGCCTAGCTTTGACTGACGAACCAAGTCCTCAATAGGGTGGTTTAAATCAAGAAAAACATGAATTTTGGGTTCTGGAATAGAGCTCCCTCTAACAAGCTTGTCCTCCTTACTTTTACTCATGCTCATCTTTATATCATTGGAAGCAGCCGAGATGGTAGATGAATTCGAAAGGCAAGATTCTTGGGTGATTGGCTCCATAGAAAAGAATAGAAAAGAAAAACAAAAGAAAACTTGAAGCGATACCAAGAAAAATGGGATGAAGGTAGGATTTATATAAAGGGTAAATTAAATAGAATATTTAAAAACCAATAAAAAAAATCAGACCAATTACATGATTAGTGCAAAACATTAAAGTTATGACTAATGTTATTGAGATTTATGTTTCATTTTTCCTAATATTATTATGTGATCAATGTTTCAAATCTTAATTAGGTCAAATTACCTCAATAAAACCTTTGACTCGGTGCATTAGTTAATTAATTTTCCTCAATAAGTAACATTTTGTGTAGTTTTGACATAAATTCTTAATAAAAAGTTCATTCTAAATACAATTTCTATATCATTGCAACTAATCTAAATTTGAATTAGTACATGGTAAATTCAAATCAGTAGTAAATCGAAATAATTGTTGTTACTTGAAAACTTAGTCTATATTGTTTCCACTAATTATGCCTTTTTAAATTACCTATATAATTCTCTCAAAAAAAAATTACCTATATAATTAATTGATTAAACATATTTTAAACAATTTGTCTAGTTTTTCAAGCTTAAACCATCTTGCTTTTAAATTATGGTTGAAATGACAAATTTTGGAACTTATAATTAAAGTGCAAAAGAAAACATATATACGAATTAGTAGGAATCATCTATATTATTATTACTTCCAGGGTAAATAATTTATTACTCTGTACATTTCTATGTAACATGCTAGTTAATTTTTATATTTCAGTAATGCACTGTTTAATCTAGGGGTGGGCAAAAAAACCGATCAAACCGGTAACCGAACCGAAAACCGGTAATCTGAACCGGAAAAGGCGGTTAACCGAACCTCTGGTTTTCTTAATGGTTAAAAAAATATATAGTTACCGGTTTCGGTTTCGGTTTCGGATTAGAGTTTCAAAAACCGCGGTTAACGGTTAACCGAACCGTTTAATAAATATAACCAATTTTTTTTTTAAAAATTAATATATAATTATATAACATAGATTATATAACATAGATTATAAGATTTAAAAAAAAAAAGTCTTTAACATATTATAACCTATATTAATATAAATATATAACATAGATTATACTTGAATGTAAACTTGATGGATTAATGTTGTAATAAGCACTTTGACGAAATATTATTTATATTTCTTTATGTTTTAAATGTAAATTTGATGGATTGTTTTTTAGTTCGGTACTTAAGTTTGAATTTGAACTTTTATATGAATTCGTTTCGTTTGAATTTTTTAAATATGTATTTTAATATTGTTTAAAAATTTAGGTTTGGGTAAAAATTATGGTTAACCGTTGATTTTTGGTTAACTGGTGAGAATTGGTTAAAAACCGTTAACTGAAAAACCTAACCGAAATTAATGGTTAACCGATTGTATGGTTAACCGATTGATATGGACCGGTTTCGGTTTGGATGATTAAAAAACCGTTGATAATGGTTCGGTTAATTTTTTTGACTAATGGACCGGTTAACCGAACCGTGCCCACCCCTAGTTTAATCCGGATCTTTTGGTCTATACAATAGTTTCGTCCTTTATAGAGACTAAATTATTTAATAATTCAAATATTCAAGAAATTAAAATACAAGAACTAACCAATGTGTTAGGTAAAGACATAATGACTAAATTATCATTTTCTTCTAATTACTAGAAATATAAGTATTTCAAATATAATTTCACATTTGCTTTTATGTTGCATTTTAAATGATGGTTTTCTTTTGACGGTAAAATGATGGTTTTTAGTTGTATATTTTTCCTCTTCAAGGGAAAATTATTAATTGAGTTACTTTTCTTTTTTAAGCACCTTCCAAAACAAAGAAAAAATCTTCATAACAAAAAGCAAATCGAAACAAAGAAAAACTAAATGTATTTTTCACTTTCAATTTTTTTCTGAATGATTTTTAATATATATTTGTAATTTTATCCATTTTTAGCAAAATAAATTTTTTTGCTCAATATTATTAAAATGAGAAAAAATATTAATTCAATTTTATTATTTTATAAATAAATAATGATACTTTGTTTATGCATTCCATGTACAGATTTTCCATGTATCATTGTTCTTTGGTTGTGTTCACACTGAACTCTTTCTAGATGCATACCTTATGCTATCTATTTGTGATCAATCATCTGAATCCTAGAAATGCGACCTTAGTAAATTGAGATGGTCATATGTTAGGTATTACCCGTTGTTTGCACCATAATTAATTTTTTGACTTTTAATTATTTTTAATATATTAATTGGCTACGTCTAAGTATAGTTTTCTAAAGTGGACATCAAGGGAGACTTAAAGTGAACTTAGGGGAACCAAGAGCCATTTAATATTTTAATGTGTTTTTTATGAGCCAATTGAAAAACAGGAAAAATAGAAAGCCTGAAAATCAATCCATCGTGGAAGTCAAAATGGAGCGGTTACTCAATGTGATGGAGACGTGGATTAGTGGAAAGAAGCAGGAAGTTACCTCCAACGTGAAGAAATCATGATGACAACTTCCCAACTCAACAACTCAACAACTCAACATACACAAGCCAAAACTCTAGCAAATTATCCTTAGACTTCAGCATCATTTACAATTCTCAATTGTTCCCTTAGATTTAATTTTCAGATCCAAAGTTGTACATTTTTATTTTATTTTTTGTTCAATCATTTCTGTAAGGTCGGTATCGTTTTGATAATGGAATCTTTGGAATTTTTCGGTCTCTTTATTCCATACAATCATTTGATAATTAGAAGTTAGTTAAGCACAATTTTATTCTATAGTTCGAGAATACTATAATTCTCTGGTACGCCTACAATTTCCCACGAAAGAGCCAAACAAAAATTGGTACACCCACTGGGACCCAATCACAATGCCACCGAAAAAAATTGATAAGAGCAACAAAGATCCAGTTTGAACAGAATTTTGCAATAGAAACTGTCTCATTAAATGAGCTTCTGTTTCCTTCCACGTAACATGCATCTATTGTCTTGCTGAGTTTTGTGGTTGATCTCTTCTCTACTGATTCATAATATCTTTCTGTTCTACTTGTGGAGCACTCATTGCAGTAGCCTACATCTCTTTTACTGTTCCTGAGAAGAAAGCATATTGGGTTAGTGGTTTCCTGAAAAGAAGGCATAGAGTTTAACCTCAGTTTAGTAGAAATAAAGTCATCTGATGTTTATACGGATTTGAGACATTAAAAAAAAAGAGAAATCTTGCCTCAGCTTCTCATATTGTTCGACTAGGCAAATTAGATGAGTTGCCCTCTCTTGCATTGGAATTAAAAGTCGTCGTTCACTCTTTGATTTTTTGTGTTGTTGCGTACAAGGTTTCTTTTTACCCCATCTTATGTTCAGCTTATCAATCATGTTGTCTTGTGAAAGCATCCTCAATATGTCCCTGATTGAGAACATAAAGATAATGGGTCAAGTCATTTGAATCATATTATATCGTGGGTCTATGTGTATAATATATTGCCGATTTAATATGATACGTCAGAATTAACAATGAACAATAATGAATTCTCACTTATATATATATATATATATATGTATGTATAGTTCACAATTGTTATCGTGAGTGCCGAGAAAATATGCTGATGCAGTAACATCATGACATAAATTTTCCTCTTTCTTCACAATTGTTTTTCCTGCACAAAATTAAGAAAGTTAAAATCTTTATTTTTTCTTGCTACTATTTTAGGGACAATCGCTTGTTTGTATTCTATTGAGGATGATTGGAGCACAAGTATGTTCCTTCATGGTTCTAAATGACATCAAATATGAAGTCTCTCTATTTACATGGATATAACAACTAGAAATAGAAATAAGCATCCTTAACCATCACATCTAAATTTAAATAGTGAAGCTAGCAAATCAGAAACTATTTGAATGTCGTCATTATAACAGAAGGGTTTTGAAAATTATCTTTCATCTAGAAACAGTCCAAAGAGAAAATATTTGCAAAATGTAATTAGTAAGAAAACTAACCATTTTTTATTTTTCAGATCAATGAACACAAATTGGCATAAAAAGAAAAGAAAAAGGGGAATATGAAAAAAGATACACATGTGACTCACCTTGTATGCTTATTGAATGCTTCTCAACAATCTTCAGATCATTATAAATGAATTAAATAAGGAGCAAAAACTTGAACAACAACAACGAAGTGGTAAAACTACAGTAGTTCTGTTAATAATCCCAAACCAAGATGAAGCTGGAAATTAGATTATTGGTTGGAGAAAAAGCATATGAGAGAAGGAATGAGAGGAGGCTGAGATGCTTGTTTATTTTTTTAGATCCAATTGAAATGCTTGTTTAATTTTTTAGATCCAATTGAGATGCTTGTTTACATTTTTAGACATATTATAAAAATGGTTAATTATAAAAGTTATCCAATGTGATTTTGTTAGGTTCGAGTAAATTAGTGACTTTTATTGTCTAATTTTAAAGTTCAATGACCATTAATGTTTTTACCCAAAACTTAATATATTAAATTGCTGAATATAGGGAATAGTAGTATTGGATAGTGTTCCTCTCAATTCATTTAGTTAATTTGCTCCTTTTTGTTCATTTAGTTGAGTAAAATAAGATGAATTTAATAAGTTTCTAAATCAATTGACTAAGGGTCAAAATTAACTCCAATTTTAGAAATTCCCAAATGAATTGTATTTAGGTAATGAAATTTTAGATATGAAACTCGCATTGCCCGTCACTTACTGGTTAAGAGTTTTTAATTGTACAATCATCATTACGTGAGATATATTGAGATAAAATGAAATTCAGGTACTAAAGTGTGAACAGAACTAAAGTTCACATAGATATGACTCATTGAAAGATCATGAAATCATTTATTGGGGAAAAAATGAAATAGAACCCTGACTGTTTGTTCACAGAGGCTCTAATACCATGTCATATTATGAAACCAATTTAAAAAACAGTGCTTTAGGGTTCTTGCTTTTATATCTACCATCTTTTTAATTGTTTCCTCCATTATAATGATTATTAGACTTGTCATACTTGTTTTCCACTTTCAATTTCTTTTCCATCAAACTTATTAGGGGTTGCAAAGGCAAAATAAATTAAGATACATAAAACTCATAATTACAACTAAAAATAATCCTTATTAATAAAGCTCAAATGCATACACATTATGTACATTGAAATTTCAATTTTTTTATGTATTTATGAATATGGGATTCAATGATCTAAAATGTGCAAAAGCAAGATATTTGATTTATAAATGAATTGGATGACTCTTTGGTGGCCAAAAACATATAGCAAGAAATAAAAACTGATGCAACAACCATTAACAAAAGAATCAATCAAACAATTGCAAACTAAAACAACAAAAGAACTTGTCATTTTATGCAATTGAAAAAAATTGCATTTTATGCAATAAGAATTACACTAATGCCACTTGATAAAAAAAATAAAAATAAACTACACAAGTCTATAATTTAACACCATAATGAACAATTGTTCCAAAACAAAAACTTCATGGTTCTTTCTTTAGATAATGCAAATTTAAAAACAAAGATGGATAAGTTAACCTAAAC
The DNA here is from genome assembly GCF_963576675.1 of Euphorbia lathyris. Lineage (NCBI taxonomy): Eukaryota > Viridiplantae > Streptophyta > Magnoliopsida > Malpighiales > Euphorbiaceae > Euphorbia > Euphorbia lathyris. Next base: position 2,779,781 of record NC_088915.1, on the reverse strand, counting down.
AAGAAATTAGTAATTCTAAACCTCAATTTACTTGTAGCCTCCTACCATCTTAGTGCTACACTGCAACTAGTGTTCCATATTTTTTTTTCTTCTGATTGGTATGGGTGCCCAGAAGAACAGTTATCTTTTTGTCCATCAATCCAATCTTTTTGTTGCTTGTCTGACAATAATTCTTGTATATCAGCAATTTGAACATAATTTTGAGATAGAAACTGTCTCATTAAATGAGTTTTTGTTTCCTTCCACATAACATGCATCTATTGTCTTGCTGAATCATAATATCCTTATGCACTACTTATGAAGCACTTATTGCAGTAGCCTACCTCTCTCTTTCGGCAAGCTCAGAACCACAAAACTTTGATCACTAATTGATTGATTTGACGTATCATTTATGTCATCTTCAAAATCTGAAATACACAACATTGGTTCCTCAATTGTTGAGTCTCTCATTGCTTCATGAGATGTTGACTTCAGGGAAAGTGTGCAACCAGAGACATTAACACTGAACTTTATAAAATGAATAGACCAACTTTCAATGATTTCCTCTTTATCTAGCACCCAATTTATGTCGATTTGGTACCAGGAGGAACTTTTTTTTTTTAAATACTAAACAGAGAGGCAACAATGGATAGCATGAAAAAAGCATGATCTCTGCCAATTATAATCAAGAGTTGCTAAACAATGTAACTTACTGAAGGTTCATGGACTAGGTAAGGAAATTTGTTAAGAATGCTCACTATATTTCCAAGACAAGCAATGAGTGAGTCCCCTTGCTGTCTTGCAAAATCAGTTTCGGAATCCTGAACGCTTTTCGGGTCAGTCACTCCATGTTCTGCTGTCCCAGGAAGATTGCCTTGAACTACAACAAGGATCGTTTCTGCATTCTGAGACAGATTCTGAAACGCGGCCAGTTCTTCTTCTCCTAATTGTCCCATTATCTTGTTTTTTTGTGCGCGTACGATCTTTTTGGGGCTCTTTTGAGGTTCATCTTCAGCATTGGTACCAGGAGGAACTTGAATTGAAATAGTCAGCTCTTCCAGAGTTTGAGTCCATGAATGATTCTCCATGTCTAGACCATTGCCTTCATTTGGGTCTTTTTTCTCTTTCTCCACTGATGACTTTGGGTACTGAAGCTTCTAGGTTTGGGCTTAGTCGAAGTATGGGACATGTACTTTAGATGATGGAAATGATGGTGATTGTAGAACCACTGCTGTTTGTGATGCCATGTGCCTGCACATAATCATTTTTAACTAATTTGTCACTTATATATAATTTAATTTGAAGCACTATATCTGAAATATTTCAAGTTGTGACATGGTTGGTGCAAATTACATGTATATATGTATCTAGACATGCACTTGTCTATGTATATGCACATGTACCAGTGTTTATATTATATACATTAGAGCTTCTCAAATAGTTTATAATAAAGGCTATTCTCAAATCTTTAGCCGAACAATTACTAATAATAAAAGTACTTTCTTTTGAGAAGAGCATTTCTACATTCATTGAAGAGAATATAAAGTTCAAAACATGTATTTAACTATTATATTATTGCTCAATTTGGTATTATAAGAATATATTCACCATTTTGTATGTAACTATTGTTTGTATATTAATTCCCATAAATTCTGAAGACCATGGAACACATATGCATGTAACATATCAAATACCTAAGAATAACAACAGAAATTATTGAATCATTTTTCTCAACTATTAAAGTATACAAGTCATTAGGATTTGAATATAGCAGTTGATCATGCAACTTGAGAACACAATGAATCAAAATAAAAACATCATATTTTTCGGTTTAAATAATGCAGATTTAACAAGTAAAAGAAACATGTTAATAATAATAAGAGATTTATCATTCTAAACATCAAGTAACATGGGAGTTTATTCGCCGACAACATTCTGCAATCGTTGCTTGAATATCCTTTTTTTTCTTCTGAGTTGCATGAGTGCCTAGAACATCGACTGAAGCACTCACATCTAGACATGGATTTTCTTCCAATTTCATTACCGTTGTTTTTCCTGTACAAAATTAAAATTATCATATGAATTAATAAAGTTAAAATTAACCTTCTTTTCAATTAAAATCAGCATTTGAATAAAAATTAGCACATCTTAAGTTTTTTGGGATAGGTAGATCTATTCAAATATCTTTTAATTTATTTAAACTTTGCAAGCTCATAAGACTATATTCCAGATTTTTACACATTTATTCACGTTTGTTTTATATATATATATATATATATATATATTGAAAGACCTTGTAAAAATATATTCAGGATCTATTCAGATTTCCCAAATGGGTTTCAAAAAAACAAATATATGAACTGCACAATGGCTTACCTTCCTTGCTCGCCTCATCAGCCATGGTTATATATCTCTCTACAGAATAGGTCGATGAAGGCTGTGAGGGCTCTGCCTCTCCATTATATCTATTCGGAGCTAATTCCAAATAGTCTTTTTTGTTGATATGAGATCTGATCAAATATGATACTCAAAGTTAGATCTCTCTAAATCTAACATATCAATCACCTTTGACAATAAATTTATTTATTCTGTTGATTAAAATTACTTAAAAATAAAAGAAATTGTGAATGAGAGACAAAGATGAATAGAAGAGACTGACCTGATCTTATTTTTGGAAAAAAAATTGCAAGAGAATAGAGGCTCTATCAAACTGGTTTTCAAAGACACTGAATGAGAAGACAGCGAATTAAAAGAGCATCAATTAGGGTTTTATTGAATTAGTTAACAGAGAAAAATGCAAAGGTCAAAGCCCAATATTCTATTTGGCTTTATATAAAGAGAACCCAAACTATTTGTTTTTGTTCTTTAAAAAACATAATAAAAAAAATTAAGGGAGCTATAATTCTTCCAAAAAAAATTGAGCTCAAAGTAATATTAGGGATAATGTGCAAAAATATCAGTAACGTTTACATTCAGAAGTAATTTTACCACTAACATTCATATGGTGCAATTTTAGACCTTTTAATTGGCAGCCATAAGCAATCGATCAATTTGAGAAATAATTCATTAAACTTCCTTTTCGGCCATTAAACTTGACATCTACACTTTACATTTTAATCTCCAATTCAATTATTAAACCACAAAAATGTCACGTTTTTAAACGAACTCATATGCAATGGGTGCAAAATATGTGTTATATAGTAATGTGTAAAATCAACTCAACTTGCCAACGTTAGGGGTAAAATTGCAACGTTAGGGGTAAAATTGATCTTGGCAAGGCTAGAGGTAAAATTGCACCATTTTAGATATTAAAGATAAAGTTGCTTCTGCTCGTAAAATATAAGGGTATTTTAACATTTAAAGTTATATATATGAAATTCCGAGCACATAAGTCTTAAATTGCTTCTGCATTTGGGCTCATCGCTTCAGTTGGGCCTATATATATTAGTCTCCATAAGCCCAACAATCTCCCACCTGGAGACTAAATCCTCCATCTGATGGTAGTGTCATGCCTTTAACTTAATTACCAAGGCCAGCTGAAGCCATACATAACTTCAGCTTCTCTAAGGTTACAACCTTAGTCAACATGTCTGCAGGATTCTCTGTGCCTGGAATCTTCATCAACTGCAATATCTTCATGTCCAAGAGATGCCGTATGTAGTGATACTTCAACTCTATATGCTTTGTTCTTGAGTGAAATGCGGGATTCTTTGCCAAATGAATGGCACTCTGACTGTCGCTGTACAGAATAGGATCCTTCTGCTCCTTTCCCAACTCACGCAAGAAATTCTACAACCATACCATCTCCTTACTAGCCTCAGTCACTACAACATACTCAGCTTCTGCAGTAGACAAAGCCACCACCTTCTGCAGCTTTGAAGCCTAAGAGACAGCAGTACCACCCAATGTGAAGACATATCCGGTTGTACTTCTTCTCTTATCAAGGTCACTAGATGCCAAATCTGCATCCACATATCCTGTCAACATAACTTTCTTGCCCTCAAAACATAAGGCCTTTTTCTGTGGTTCCCTTCAGGTATCTCAAAATCCACTTTACTGCTTCCCAATGCTTCTTACCAGGGTCTCCAATGAAACGACTAACAACTCCCACAGCATGTGCAATATCCGGCCTTGTGCACACCATTGCCTACATCAAGCTGCCAATTGCTGAGGCATACGGAGTTCTCTCCATCTGGACTCACTCTTCTCTGCTCTTGGGTGAGTCATGTTTAGTTAGCTTGAAATGGCTACCCAAAGGAACCGTAGCTGGCTTGGCATCTTGCATGCCGAATCTAATCAAGACCTTCTTGATATACTCAGCTTGTGAGAGATACAACTTTCCAGCTTTCCTATCTCTTTCAATCCTCATGCCCAGAATCTGTTTAGCTTCTCCGAGATCTTTCATAGCAAACCGCTCAAATAACTGCTTCTTCAGTTTTCTCACTTCTCGAGCACTCGACCCTGCAATCAGCATATCATCAACATATAACAGTAAAATTATATAGCCTTCATTCAACTTCCTGAAGTAACAACAATGATCAGCTTCACTCCTCACGAACTCAATTTCATGCATGAATCCGTCAAATTTCTTGTACCACTGTCTTGGAGCTTGTTTCAGACCATACAAGCTCTTGTTCAACTTGCACACAAGCTCAGCGTTATTAGACTCACAGCCCTGAGGTTGCTTCATATAGATGTCTTCATCCAAGTCCCCATGAAGAAATGCCGTTTTTACATCCATTTGCTATGGTGATGGGAGAGATGTTGGCGGATCAACAATGCTCGGATGTCGAACGTCGTTTAAGTCGGACCACTCGGCAAATGGAGTGATCGGCTTGAACTATAAAAAGGAGCGGATGGAAGCGAGAGGTCGTGGGAAAGATTGGGTGGAGGAAGAGGAGTTGTACGACTTTGAAAATAATCATGAAGGAGGTGAACTCAAGTGGAAGATTGATAAAGAGGAGGACCATTATGAAAGCGAGTTGGATAGTAACAATGAGCTTGAGTATGATGATAATGGGTCCTAGAAGGCGAATGAAGAGGAAGAGAGTGATTTTGATGGTAAGTTATATGATGAAGGTAGATTTCGTCATCATGAGAATGAACTTGATTATGATGAGGATGATGAAACCTATTATGATGAAGATGAACATCAAATCACTAAGTGGAACCAAAGGGAGGCCACATATGAAGATGAGGAGAACAAATGTCATTGTGATGATGCGTTGGAGGATGGTGAGTGGAACCAAAATGAATATACTTATGAAGCTGATGAAGGTAGGTTTTATGAAGATGAGTACCCTAGGTACCCTATCATAACAAATAATATACCTCTAGGTACCCTATCATAACAAATACCTCTAGGTACCCTATCATAACAAATACCCGGTGTCAATATTTCATACAATCACAATATTCACTTTTCTCATTTCATTCGCAACCATTGAATATACTATCCTAGTTTAAGCTCTTATTCTCATATCTCTGACATTTTCTATAATCAAATTTACATTTACTATATATATATATATATATATATATATATTTCTCATCCTCATGTCATCATTATCAACATCATTCTCAAATATTTTCCTACCAACATGCTCATCATCAAAGTATCATATATACATGTCAAACACATAGATCACCAATTAAACAATTTATATCAAGTAGTCAATATAGCAGCAAACATACAATCAAAGGTACCATATATTTAATTAACTACTCACCTATAACACTTGCAGATAATCTAACTAAGCGTTTCTTCAGTTCTATCGTCCGCTTGATCCTCGTGTCCTATATATACCATAATTTCTAACACGTTATTAAATATATTTACATAATCTAAAAGAAATAAACTCTATAAACTAAGATTTCTGGAACTTTAATTTGATATAAATATGCAAGTACCAAAATAACAACAATATATAATAATGATAATAATGAAACTACATGGAAAGAAATAGGATTAAAATATTAAAGTTTTTTTAAAGTTTGTTTGGACCCAAAAGAAGAAGAAAATGTGGATTAAATCCATACCGAGAAAATTCTATTTTGGAAAGGTGTGCACCAAATTAATGGTACCAAATGGTTTCTTGTAGGAACATTATATTTATGCTTCTCCTCTTCATAACATCTACAATTTCAACTAATTTTTTTTTTTTTTTTTTTTTTTTTGATTAAAAGGGTACCTTTCATTAGATAATTAAGTTGCTTACATCATTTAAAACAACAGAATGAAAAAAACTAGGGAAGTCTTCCCATGACAAAATCTTTTGATTACTTTTTTGAGCCTTAGATGCAAGAACATGGGCTGGATTATTTGCCCTCCTTCTTTCGTGGAGCCACACTATTGACTCAAATTCATTAGCAGCTTGCTTTATGTCTTCCACCACCGTTTCTATCCAGTTGGTACACTCGATCTTCCCAGTGATCATCTTTATGGCGTCTAAAGAGTCTGAGGCGAGAATCACTCGAGACAGGCCGGCTTGTTGTGTTGCGGCAAGACTCCTTGCAATCGCTTGTAGTTCCGCGTTAAGGACATTTAGGGACTGCCCAAGCGAGCCACCACCAGCCTGCTGGATCGTACCCATATTATCACGAATTAGAAAACCGAAGGCACTGCGATTGCTATTTGAATCAAAAGCTGCATCACAATTTATTTTCAGCATCCCAGGAGGAGGGGGCTGCCATTTGATTTGTTCCTGCAGCTGTTGTTGCGCTTCTACATTACCTTGGATCCTGTTTGCCTTTTTCCTGTCTGCACCTGCTATAGCATCCTGAACACAGCTCATCGCTCTAACAATGCCTAGAGGCTTGTCCCCGTGAACAACACGGTTACGTTCGAACCACAGAATCCAAATTAAGCCACATACCTCTGTTAGCTCCTTCTTGGTAGCTTGTGCTACTATATTGGAGATCCAGTCAAGTGTCGAAATTCCCCCAATTTTATAGGCTTTGAGCGGGGAGTTTGAGCTCTTCCAGTATCCTTTGGAGATGATACAATCCCTGAATACATGTAATAATGTTTCTGGAGCTCTTTCACATAATTGACACCAAGGGTTCACTTTCATTTTTCTTTTAATTAGAGCCTCAGCGCATGGAAGAGCATTATTTAAGACACACCAGGTTGTATGAATAATCTTGGGAGGTAGTTGGAGTTTCCACAAGTCTTTCCATATGGAAATCGTGGAATTAGAAGATGAGGCTCTCCCCCCCAAATCTGGAAAGAATGCCGAAGCAACCTCGTATCCAGTTTTCACAGTGTAATCCCCCCATTTCGATTTTCTCCAGAAGATTTTATCAGCTACACGTCGTTGGCTCAGTGGGAGACGAAGGATAGCTGCTACCGTGTCTGAATCAAAGCATTGTTGAATTAATTCTGTCTTCCATGTGAATGTATCCTCATCGATCAGACTTGACACCCATTTAGTAGGAGGCTCATGTAACATCTGCAGGGGCCTATTGCACGGGACATCTGGTAGCCATTTATGATTCTGTAATTCGATTGATTGACCATTTCCAACCCTCCAACAGCTTCCTTCCTCAATGATATAGCGTACCTGAATTAGACTTCTCCACACAAAGCTTGGTGCATAGCCAATCTTAGCTGAAAGAAGCTCACCTCTAGGAAAGTACTTGGCCTTGAATACCTGTGCACAGAGGGATGTCGGATTTTGGATAATACGCCAAATTTGTTTCGCCAAGAGAGCCATATTAAAAGCGTAAAGGTTGCGGAATCCGAGTCCTCCTTCCTTTTTTGCAATGCAAAGTTTGTTCCAACGAGCCCAGTGGATTTTCCGACATTCAGAATTGCCATTCCACCAAAATCGAGCAAGGATTTGCTGAATCTCGGAGCAAAAAGTTTGCGGAAGGAGAAAACAACTCATTATGTATTGCGGTATTGCTTGAGCTATGGATTTAATAAGTACTTCTTTTCCTCCCCTTGATAGCCATCTCTCTTGCCACCCGCACACCTTTTTCCAGATTCTCTCTTTAAGTGATCCAAAAATTGCTTTTTTTTATTTCCCAATCACTGCAGGGATGCCCAGATACTTTGTGAAGTGTTGGACCTCCCCGACCCCCAAGCATTCAGTTAGAGCTCTTCGTTTGTCTTCTTCCACCTCAGAGCTGAAACACATTTCGGTCTTATCGAAATTAATCCACTGGCCGGATGCTCTCTCATACTGCTGAAGAATCCTCTTAATATTTTCACATTCGGTTCTTGAGGCTCGACAGAAAATAATCGAATCATCCGCAAAGAACAAGTGTGAGATGGTCAAACTATGCTTGCTAATCTTGATCCCGTGAACTAACCGATTAACCTCAGCTTTCCTTATCAGTGCTGAAAGCCCTTCTACGCATATAAGAAACAAATAGGGTGATAGTGGATCTCCCTGACGGAGACCCCTAGTTGGCTTAATGTAGCCTGTCTGAGCCCCATTTATTAGGAAAGAGAAGGACACTGAAGTTAAACAGTTTTGGACTACATCAATCCACAAAGATGGAGAGCGCATTGCTGTCATCATTCCTTTGAGAAAGGACCACTCAACCCTGTCATATGCTTTACTCATGTCAAGTTTTAGGGCACACGCCCCCTTTTTCCCTTTCATTCTGTATTTCATCGAATGGAACAATTCGAAGGCAATTAGAGCATTGTCCGTGATGAGCCGACCTGGCACAAAAGCACTCTGGGACTGGTGAATGATGGCCCCCAATGATTTCTTGAGTCGATTGGCAAGAGTTTTTGTGACCAGTTTATACACCACATTGCATAAGCTGATTGGCCTGAGGTCTTTAAGGGTGCTAGGATTCTTCTTCTTTGGTATTAGGGTAACCAAGGTATGATTCATTCCTGGAGGGAGGCGCCCACCATTGAGGATATTAAGCACCAGTCTGACAATATCCTCCCCAACAACGTCCCAAAAGGAAGAATAGAACATTCCTGATAAGCCATCTGGACCCAGTGCCTTAGACCTATCCATTTGTCGGAGTGCATCCTTGATCTCCTCGGCCTCAAAAGGATATGATAGATGTTCAATCTGCTCCTCTGATAAAAATAGATCCACTGAATTCAGAATATCATCTGGCATCTCAGGTTGGGAAGTGGAGAAGAGCTCATTATAATACTGGAACACCAGTTGTGCTATATCCTCATTGCTCTCTTTCCATACCCCATGCTGATCTTGTAGCCTTCGGATAGTGTTAGACTTCCTTCTAGAGCTCGCCTTGGAATGAAAGAATTTCGTATTCCTATCTCCGCTTTGTAGCCAGTTAATCCGAGCCCTCTGCTTCCACATTATTTCCTCTGCTTCCTGGAGCTTTTCAATTTCGCTTGTAATATAGGTAATTTTGTCTGTGTCTTGGGATATCATCGGCCTACTCTCCTCCTCTTCAAGCTGGCGAGTAAGAGATTTTATCTTAGAACCGAGGTGCCCGAAATGCTTTTTATTCCAGATTTTGAGGTTTTGGGCACATAGTTGTAGCTTTTGACAGACTGTGGTCTCGTTGTTTAGAATAGGGTCACACCATGATCGTTGTACCACCTTTCGACACTCCGGATCCCTCAACCACATTTCCTCAAAACGGAAAAATCTTTCTCGGCCCGGCTTACATCCTTCTGTTACTACTAAAATGGGTGAATGATCTGAAGCCACTCTAGCCAAATGATGAACCATTGCATTAGGGAATAGAAGTTCCCAATCCACTTGACAAACAGCCCTATCCAGACGTTCACGAATCGTTTCCCCATTCTTCCTTCCATTGGACCAGGTAAACGGCGTCCCTATGTACTTGAGATCAAACAGATCACATACATCTAAACAGTTGCGAAATGCCTCCATGCTTCTGTAGTCTGGCTCATTACCACCATCTTTCTCCTTAGAGTACATGATTTCGTTGAAGTCTCCGAAACACAACCATGGTAGTGACTCTCGAGCATGAAGTTCTGTCATCAGCTTCCAGGTGAGGTGTTTTCGTGATGTTTCCGGCCACCCATATATTCCAGTACCTCTCCAACTGAGCAAACCATGTTCTTTCTCAATACCAAAATCAATGCAATGTTGGCTGAAACCTAGGATGCGTAACCCAATTTCCTTCTTCCACATTAGAAGTAGTCCTCCTGACCTACCTAACGAGTCGACAACAAAAAATTCATACTCCTGAAACCTGCGTTTCAAACCCTGAATTTCATCCTTTCTCAATCTTGTTTCCATAAGAAAGATCACCTCTGGGCAGTTGGATCTCACAATGTGAGACAATGAACAGACCGTCCTAGGGTTGCCCAGCCCCCGGACATTCCAACTTAGGAGATTCATAATGTTAGGCGGGGTTGCCCGGCAACCTCCGCCTCTATAATCATAGCCTCTTCCGCATTGCTGTGTCGTGACTTCTTACCAGTACTCTCTGAGACCTTGATTGGTCCATCCTCTGTTGTTTTCCTTTTCCCTGCTGCCTTCTTTGGTGCTTTGAGACTCTTATTATCCTCCATTGATGCAGGCTGAACATGTTTTCCTTGTAAATAATTTCTGTCTTTTCCATAGTTGAGAGAAAGAGATTTTTTGGTTTTTTGCAGGTGTGTGCGTGGCTCCTGCTTTGGGTGGCTTTCTTCCAATGATACTGTTCCCACATATGCGTGTGACGTAGTTGATGTGTTTTTTGATAGGCTCCCTTATATAATAGGGTGATTGGGATACTCACTATTGGTTCCAATATAGACCCCATGCAGATTACTGCTGTAGTCATTAAAGACGTTGGCTACTTCATGCAGACAAGGGGCCCTAATTGACACCTCATTGGTTAATAACTTAACTTCGTGCGGCTTAGAGGTATATGTGGGGACTGGCTCCATTCTATCACAATAAGTGTAAATAGGACTTACTACATTTAAGATGCTCCCAGAAGATGATGGAAGGACAATTTCTGCTTGTGTTGGAGTCAAAGATAGAGCCTTGGGGTCCACATTCTCACAAGGCAAGACAGAATTGTGAGACTCATTAATTAACATCTTGGAGCTGCTGAGAGGCGGCATTAAAAACTCTTGTTCTTTAGTACGCTCTTCTTCGTTGACCGCCGGCACTGTCAGTCCACCAGCATTCCACCATATGGGTTTGTCCAAAAATAGGGTTGAATTCACTAGGGAGTGCAACGTCATCCCCATGCTTCTCTCCACCGTCGGTTTCCATGTCTGTGATGTCGTCTGGTACAGTAAGTTGTTTGCCGGAGTTCACTTGCAGGTTACTGGAATTAGAACCAACAAACAGTTGTCTGGCTACACCCTTATTCGAACCTATCTGCTCTAATACAACTTTACTAGAGGCTGCATCAACTTTGAAAGTTCTTAATTTGAGAGGGGTTGCCCTTAGGTTTTGACTATAAGGCCACTCATCTTCATCAAAATCCTCTGGGACTTCAGCGCATTCCTCATGGACATGCCCCAATTTGCCACACCAGTAACAGAAATTTGGCACTCTTTCATACTTAAAAGAAACCCATGTTACCACCCCAGTGCCATTTTTAATCTTTATACCCCTTAAGAGGGCCTTATTAATCTCAACATCCACCAGTACTCGGACGAAGTTGCACCAAGAATCTATGGCCTCACTGTCTATTTCCAGCACCTCCCCTATATTGCTTGCAACTTTTCCGATAGACTCGGCATCACGGCGGTTTAGAGGAAGGTTTGAAATCCGAACCCAAAACGCACACTTATTTAAGGAAAGATCAGCAGGTTGTTCGTCTCCTTGAATGCCTCTTATGATAACCAGATTCCTCTCAAAATGCCAGGGACCTTCACGTAGCACCCTATCTTTATCTCGTTTGGACTCAAATTCACATAGGAACATGCTGTTTCCCAACTCCTTTAACTGGAAAGCCTTGACTCTCGATGCTATCATAAAAGCTTGCCCCATACCACGGAGGTTGAGTGGTTTATTTGAGAGCACTCTCCCTACCAGTCTAGGCTTAACCAAAATATCAGAAACTCTTTCCTGTTCCTGACAGAGATCAATGACTTTATCTTCTGGGTCTGTGAGCTTAACTCTGGCCATCTGAGCTTCTAAGTTGGAATCCATAGCTACTGCGATCAGTGACAAAAAACAAACCACACAGGATGTGGGGAAGGGAGGGCGTAGGTAGGCGAATGAATGGGGGAGAAAGAGGGAGCTGTGGAGTTTAGAGAAATGAAGGCGTAGGAAGGGAAGAAGTAGAGGAAAAAAAGCCACAATGGGAAGGAACCTAACACACAGCAAAATGAAGTGCTGAGGAAAGGAGAGAAAACGTCCACTAAGGGCCAAAGTGTTTTCAATTTCAACTAATTTTCTTATCAGAGAGCCTATGTTCCATGTCCCAAAGGGTAACCTATTACCCCTACCCCTACCTTTACCATTACCGTTAACGCTGTTCGGGTTTAGTGTCCTATAGACAATTGTTCTAGGATATAAACTTAATGTAAATGAAGTGGTCTTTACATCATTTGTTTTAAATAGATATGGTTTCATAAACTATATAAAGGCAACCTCTTTTAAGAACTAAATAAGTCTAATAAAAGAAAATCATTAAGTTTCTTTAAAGTGATTATAAAGTGTTCATACAAGTATGAAGTGAGACGAAACTTTATAATAAACTAATAAACTTAAAACCACCCCAAGTCAAGTAATATGTTTAGAAATAGGATTGACATATCACTGTTGAGACTTGCATGTAACAATGTCTTCTGTCGAGACAGAGAGCTGATCTCACAAGCTTTAGATATGTGATAGCATAAACGGCTAGGTAGAGCTTACGAAATATATATTATGATAAGTGTGTTACGACTATGGATGTGATCTTCCTAAATGCTCTATCTCTACTAGAGGCTACTACTTAGGGGCAAGTGTACCCCGTCGTATCAAGTAATAATCCGGTTAAGACCGGGTATCGAATCCACGGGATTTCTAACTACAAGTATTAAACGACTCGGTTTTATACGTTATCTAAGCGGTGAATACTTTGAGTTGATTCGGGGAACAACTACAAACTACTCCTAACTACGGGTGAGACAAATTTATATAACAAAAACTCTACGAAATGATATGGATGGCGATAAGTTATAAATATGACAAACAATGACTCCCAGTATATACACGGTTAATGATTTGCTCTTGCAATGACGACTACGTGTAGTGTGACCGACCAGTGAGGTACTTAGACTACGTGGTTCCTAGTCAAGGCGTGTCTAATGCTTGGGATTAGAAATTAGGGCCCGTAAGTTCCGTGGCTTGTCAATTCCTACGGTTTCCGGAGCGTCACTTCCGGTAAGGCAACACCTATATGAATCCCTAAAGATAGCCCGAATGGCGTCGGAAATCGAGTTCCCCTAACCGGACTCAAGGTGCAAGCATGGAGGAACATGATTTTCTGCAGATTTCCCATGACATGCCTCGCGTATCGTGGAGTGCGCCCCGCGTATTGACCCATTCCGTCAGAAATATCCTGCATGTGGACCAAATTCAGATCTTGCTGTCTCAACCATGCCCCACGTAAACTGGGGTACGCTCCGCGTGGTTGAGCTTCTGAGATTTAATGGCCTCAAATGAGTCTTTTACGCCTCGTGTGGCCTGGCAGACGCCTCGCATATATGAGTCCCTGGAGTTTTAGATTGAAGAACTTCCCATATACGTCCCGCGTGTAGGTTGGGACGCCCCGCGTGATAGTAGTTGACTTGGAAGACCATGCAGTCTGACATTTATGATTGAGCTTATCATTGCTCATACGCCCCGCGTGTAAGGTAGGACACCCCGCGTGTCAGTGGGTAGATCCCACGTGGTGCCTGCGGATTGAGCAATCATTTCTGACTTGATGTTCCACGCCCCGCGTGAAGGGTGATACGCCCCGCGTATGTCGGTGGATCTTTGCTCCTTACTCGTACCTGAAATACAATTCTCGAGAGCCGAGTTAGCTTGACGTTTTATTTTCTAAATTAATCAAAAATAAGGAAAATTAACTGAAAGTACGGAATTTCTTTTTATTTCATTATTTTATTAAAACATTCTATTTTTGCAATTAAACTTATTTATTTAATCAAAAATTAAACCGTAAATCACGTTAAAAGATAGGCACGAAACGCCCCTATCAAACCTCCTCGGACTTTAAAGTTTTACTTGTGCTCAAGTAAAAGAAATCGAAAGACAAGGGATTGAGATTATTAAGAAACAAAACGTCGGTTGGGTTTACCAAGTACGTGATCCCAAAGCTAAAGTTTTATGCAAAGTTTTCGGCAAGTACCTACGCAAACAAATGAGTGACCAAAACTTGTTTGAAACCTCCATGATCAAATTTAATAGGCAATATTAACGGGGGTCGATTATCTTTTGAGAACCCGAAAGTACTTCACCAAGGGGTTTCACTCTTACGCTCAAATTTTGGTGGGTCGGTGTTTTTGCACTCTCCTTTGCAATTACTCGAAGTCACTTTGAGTTTGCATTTTCATCCGGGTTTTTCCTCCTATGTTATGGTTTAGGCAATATTAAAAATGAACCCGGAGGGGGGTTGTAATGTGGGTGGCCTTTTAGTGGTTAATTTTTAGAAACTCGAGTTCAAATACCATTTTCATGATCACACTGTGTTTTTATTTTGGCCTTAGCAAGTTCGTAAAATATAACTCGAAATTGCTCGGGTGGAGCTTGAGAATGCCTTTTGCTCTTTATTGTGTTTTTCTTTTTCTTTTTGTTTTGAGAGCGGCACAAAAACGATTTCGAAAGCTTATGGTGCTTACTTATCAAGGCTTTGGCTTATTTCGGGTAGTTTTGGTGCGATTTGATTTTGTTGGTATTTAAACAAGAGGAAAAAGGGTTAAATGTTAAAAGGGTATTAACAAAAAAGTCGGTTAATAGGCTCGAGGGGGTTTCCTAGAGGTTAATGAAAAAGAGAAAAATAAGTTAAGAAAAGAATTAGCCTAAGTAGGTTCGTTTTATCGTCTATTGCCATTTTTACCAAAATAAGTGTACTTAACCTGGTATTAGGTGCAAACTCTATGAGTCGAGTGAAGTCAAAGCTCTCGAAAAATTGTGAAAGAAATAGAGTTCTCGCACGAACTCTTTTAGGCTCAAAAATACCTCACAAAATTTCGGGTTAAATTGTTTACGTTCAAGTTCTCGTCAAATTTTCAACTATCCCGTCTTTATTGCTTTTTTAAATTTCATTATGGAGATGACCTTTGGATTAGGACTCAAAGTTTTTGTTTAGTACGAACCTAGGCTTTGCATAAATTCTATAACTTCAGAATCAAAACTAAAATTTCTTAATCAAACTGATCCTTTGTGTTAACGTTTTTTCATTTAAGAACAAATAACGGAACTTTTAATTAATTTCCGAGGGAGGTAGTGTGTCGGAAAAAATTTAAGAATCAATAAATTAGTTTAATTATTTTGTTGTTTATTTGATTTTTATTTTTGTTTTTGTTAGTGCAAAACAAACGGTAAGTGCGGGGTTGCACGGCCCTCCGCGTTATTAAAATGACGTCTATTCCAAGGACGTCGCAAAAGAGAAGAAAAAACAAAAACAAAAATAAGGATGGAATCGAAAAAAGGACCCTTGAAGGTTAGGTCCTACGTGTGGAATGCCCAGGGGGCGCCCCATGTAGGAGGTGCGTTTTAAGTTTATTTGAGCCAGAGACTCAGATACGCGGGGCGCGCTAAGAGGGGCGCCCCGCGTGAATTGTCTAAACAGGGCAGAGACTCGGCGGCGCGGGGCATGATGGTGTGTACGCCCCGCGTAAGCACTTTGGATTAGCAAGGGATTTGTTTTTTCGTTAATTTTTATTTAAAAGAAACAGGAGAAAGAGACAATGCATATGAAGAAAGAACAAACGGATATGATACATATAAACACAGGGTTTGAGGGATGCAAACCGAGGCTACGTTTAGAGTCGGAGTAGCTCGACTTTCTCGTGATGTGTGCATGTTTACGGTGTTTGGAGGAATGTGGCTTCGCCATGTTATGGAAGAGTGCCTTCGCAGTATATTTTCAGACGGTGGCCGTTCACTCGGTGGGTTGCGTTGTCGGAACCTTGAATGTCGACCGCTCCGGATGAGTGGGCGTTAATAACGGTGTATGGTCCCGACCACCGACTCTTTAATTTTCCTGGGAACAGACGGAGGCAAGAATTATATAGGAGAACTTGGTCCCCCTTGTTGAACTCCCTGATTTGCACGTGCTTGTCGTGCCATTTCTTCGTATGTTCCTTATAAATCTTAGCGTTTTCGTATGAACCGAGACGAAGTTCATCAATGGTATTGAGTTGGAGGAGACGGTGTTCCCCTGTGACCTCTTCTTCCGGTATGCACCTGCGAATGATATTATCAGCACAAGATTTAAACAAGTAGGGTTCTTCCTAAAAATAGTTCTTAGCGTCGTGAAAGAACTTCTTACGTTTCTCGTAAGTAAGGTGCGGGGGAAGAATATTACCGGCCTTCTAGTTCGCCATATCGGCATACCAAAGTAAAGGTGTTACCACATAGAGGGTTTCATCGGGAAAGGTTTCCTTGATCTCCACAATTTTCGGAGATGTGGCTTGCTCGCTTTGTAACCGGGAAAGATGGTCGGCTACGACATTCTCCACTCCTTTTTTATCTCTGATTTCGATGTCAAATTCTTGTAGGAGTAGAATCCACCGTATCAACCGTGGTTTGGCATCCTGCTTAGTCAATAGGTACTTGAGAGCTGCGTGGTCAGTGTATACGATAATTTTGGATAACACAAGATATGATCTAAATTTATCGAAAGCAAAAACTACAGCAAGCATCTCTTTTTCCGTAATGGAATAGTTTTGTTGGGCTTCATTGAGCGTTTTGCTCGCATAAAAAATGGGGCGGAAAATTTTATCCACCCGCTGGCCCAAACAAGCACCTACAACCAAATCACTCGCATCACACATAAGTTCAAAGGGGAGACTCCAATCGGGCTTCACCATGATGGGTGCATTAATTAGTTTTTCCTTTAGCGTGTTAAATGCAAGAAAACATTCGGAGGAAAAACTAAATTCCGCATCCTTTAAGAGGAGTTGGGTCAAGAGGGTTGCTATTTTGGAGAAATCTTTAATGAATCGCCGATAGAACCCTGCATGACCCAAGAAACTCCGGATCCCCTTAACATTTATTGGAGGAGGCAATTTCTCAATTACCTCGATCTTGGCCGGATCGACCGCGATTCCCTCCCCGGACACTTTGTGTCCCAAAACGATACAATCTTGAACCATAAACTGACACTTTTCCCAACTAAGAGTTAGGTTAGTGTGTTCGCAACGTTGAAGGACTTTATCAAGATTTCTCAAACAAATTTCAAAGGACGACCCAAAAACAGAAAAATCGTCCATGAAGACTTCCATGAAATCCTCAATCATCTCGGAGAATATAGCCGTCATGCACCGTTGAAAGGTGGCGGGGGGCGTTACAAAGCACAAATGTCATCCGCCTATATGCAAATGTCCCATACGGAGGATCAACGGGGATTTGCATATAGCCAGATAGGCCATCGAGGGTACAAAAGAATTTATGTCCCGCCATTCTTTCCAACATTTGGACAATGAACACCAAGGGAAAATGATCTTTTCGGGTGGCTTCATTAAGTTGCCTATAATCAATGCATACTCGCCACCCCGTTATTTTTCGTGTGGGAATTAATTCCCCTCGATGACTTTGTCCTCCATAAAGATGCGGTGTGTGCAAATGGTGGGGCTAATCCTTTTAATGTCGTGAATGGTCCATCCAAATGCGCCTTTGTGTTTTTGTAACACCGCAATCAATGCTTCCTCCATTTTCTCTTCAAAAGTGAAGATATAACAACGGGTAAGAAATTAGGAGGTTGCAAAAACACATATTTTAAATTAGGAGGCAAGGGTTTAAGTTCCAAAGTCGGAGGCTCTTCGAGAGATGACTTTGGTTTTGCTTTGCTATCCCGGTCCAAACCCTCAAACCGGCTCCTTGCCAACAGACATTGTTCTATCTCGGAGGAGTATTCAAACGGTTTGTTCAATGGCTCCTCATCCAAATGCTCATTACGATCTATTTCCGAAGAGGTTCCCACAGAAGACCTATCACAAAAATCCTCAACAAAAAGATCAATAGAGTCTACGGAATTTAAAAAGTTGTAATCCTCTATGGTATGAGACAGGAATTTCATGGAGTTGTACACGTTAAACTTTACCTCTTCGTCTTGCAACCGTAGGATGAGCTTACCTTCGTGGACATCAATGAGTGTCCTACCCATTGCAAGAAATGGTCGTCCTAGGAGGATTAGTACCGAATCGTCTTCCGCCATGTCGACCACCACAAAATCGGCGGGGAAAGTGAACTTGTCCACTTTCACTAAGACATCCTCCACAACTCCTTTTGGTCGGGTAATGGATCTATCGGCCAATTGAAGCGTTATATTGGTAGGCTTTGGCTCTCCCAAGCCGAGCTTCCTAAAAACAGACAAAGGCATTAGATTGATACTAGCACCTAAATCACATAAAGCTCTACTAAACTCAACATTACCAATCGTGCATAGGATAGAAAAACTTCCTAAATCCTTGAGTTTAGGTGGGAGTTTATTCGTTATAATCGCGGAGCATTCCTCCGTAAGCGCTACCGTTTCGTTATGTTCTAACTTCCTCTTTTTGGCGAGGATTTCCTTAAGAAACTTCGCATAGGTGGGCATTTGTTCCAATGCCTCCGCAAATGGGATGTTGATGTGAAGTTTCTTAAAGATTTCCAAAAACTTGCCATATTGATGGTCCAATTTTTCCTTTTTAAGTCGTTGCGGAAAAGGGAGCTTCGGTACGTAAGCCCCAATTGGATCACACACATTCTTATTCTTATCCGAGGAAGTCATGGGTTTTGGATCCGAACCGGGGTTGCTTACTACTTCCGGTTCGTCACTTACCTTTGGAGCGGTTGGAGTCGCCTTTGGAACCGATGGTTCCAAACCCTTACCACTATGGAGAGTTATTGCTTGTATGGTCTTTCAGTTCTCGGGTCTCGGGTTTCGTTCGGTGTTAGTCGGGAGAAACTCATGTTGTCTCTCTTGTTGTTGGCGACTTAATTGGGCCACTTGATGTCCCAAATCCCTGTAAAAAGCCTCATTGTCAGTAAGACCGGAAGATATCTCCTTGAGGAGATTAATTACCGTAGAGTCTTGCGCATTGCTAGGAGGTTGAGAACTTTGTCCTCCTTGGGCATTGGGGGGTTGGAATCCGGATGGGGGCTTCAACACCTTTTGATTGTTGTCGTAAGACAAATTCGGGTGTTGGTGTTGAGGCCTCCATCCGTTGTTATTATTATTATTATGGTGGTGAAAAGCATTCGAGTTATGAAAGGAGTTGTGATTAGAATTATACCTCGGTTGTCCCCCTACATAACTTACGTTCTCGACATCGCCGACAAAAAGGCTTCCGGCTTGACAATCCTTACCATGGTGGTCACCACCGCAATGTGAGCACATCAGGACATGTGCTGTATTCTGGAGGCTCAATTGCGCCATTAAGGCGTCTAGCTTTTTATTCATCTCGATCATAGAGATCTTGGGAGCCTCGTCTTCTACGGCAAAATTTTGATGTCGCGAGGGTCCGGCAAGCCGATCTTCTTGCCATTGGACACTTTTCCTAGCTAATTCGTGGATGAGCTCATAAGCCTCGCTTGCCAATTTTCGAAACAAATCCCCACCTGCGGCGGAATCAACGGTTGCACGATTAGTGGGAGTTAAACCATGGTAGAAGGTACTTACCAAATCATGCTTAGGGATGTCATGGTGGGGGCAGTTTCGGAGCAACTTCCGGAACCTAGCCCAAGCTGAATGGAGGGCCTCGCATTCAAGTTGCCTAAAGGACGTGATATCGTTCCTCAACTTAACCGTTTTGGAAGGCGGGAAGTAGTAAGAAAGGAACTCCTTCTCAAGCTCCTCCCATGATGTGATCGATCCCGCCTCTAACGAGTGCAACCACTCCAATGCTTGTCCTGTCAAAGAGAAAGGAAACAAATTTAGTTGGATGGCCTCAACCGGAACACCGTTTTGCCGAGAAGTTTCGGCACACATAAGAAATTTATCAAGGTGTTCGTTAGGGTTTTCATGGGGTTCCCCTCCGAATTGACCAAGTTGTTGGATTAGTTGGATTATGCTAGTCTTTATTTCATATGTGTTGGCCGGAATGGTGGGGGAAATGATTCCGTTGCGATTTTGAGGGCGGTGCGGAGCAAGAATCTCCATCATCGAGCGCATGTCATTGCCTCCACCATTGCGGTTGTTATTCACGGGTTGCGCCGGCTACCTTTGGTTGACCTCGGGCTGGTTAGCTTCATTATTGAGGTTTGCCATTTTCTCTCTCCGAATCCTACAAAGAGTACGTTCAATTTTAAGATCAATAGGAATGAGAGTATCACTCCGAGATCGGGTGTGCATAAAATAAATAAATGGAAAGAATTATCAACAAAGAAGAATATTGTTAGTAACAAGTATATAAAAACAATTTATACAAAAATAATTCCTAGACTAACAATAAAACGTTTTTGTCTAATATTGCAAGAAATTATAAATCCCTGGCAACGGCCCAAAAACTTGATAGCGTAAACGGCTAGGTAGAGCTTACGAAATATATATTATGATAAGTGCGTTACGACTATGGATGTGATCTTCCTAAATGCTCTATCTCTACTAGACGCTACTACTTAGGGGCAAGTGTACCCCGTCGTATCAAGGAATAATCCGGTTAAGACCGGGTATCGAATCCACGGGATTTATAACTACAAGTATTAAACGAATCAGTTTTATACGTTATCTAAGCGGTGAATACTTTGAGTTGATTCGGGGAACAACTACAAACTACTCCTAACTACGGGTGAGACAAATTTATATAACAAAAACTCTACGAAATGATATGGATGGCGATAAGTTATAAATATGACAAACAATGACTCCCAATATATATACGGTTAATGATTTGCTCTTGCAATGATGACTACGTGTAGCGTGACCGACCCGTGAGGTACTTAGACTACGTGGTTCCTAGTCAAGGCGTGTCTAATGCTTGGGATTAGACATTAGGGCCCGTAAGTTCCGTGGCTTGTCAATTCCTACGGTTTCCGGAGCGTCACTTCCGGTAAGGCAACACCTATATGAATCCCTAAAGATAGCCCGAATGGCGTCGGAAATCGCATTTCCCTACACAATAATTAATTACGAGTATCAAAACAAGTAACAAACATTAACACATATATAGAAAAACAGATTATGAATCATAAATTATAAATATGGAGAATGTAAATATGGAATACAACCAAGCTTAGTACATAGGAAGAGTACAAGCTAATTAGCAAGTGAAAAGGGAAGAATCCACCCTCGGAACTAGCTAACCGGACTCAAGGCCGTCTCTTAGGACTTGGAGGTGGAGCTTTCGAGCTTGGTGAATGGAGATGGAACGAAACTTTGACGGAATGCCGGAATCAACGAACAAGCTCTCAAGGTGATAGAGATTTGCTATGTAAAAATAAAATCTAAAACTAAGTAGCAAGAGCTTAATCTATAACAAGAGTTGTATGTCAAAAGCTATCTAAATGAGTGCTAGTCACTCTTATTTATACACATCAAGGTAGGGGTAAAATTGTAAGTTTACAAGGTGCAAGCATGGAGGAACATGACTTTCTGCAGATGTCCCATGACACGCCTCGCGTATGGTGGAGTGCGCCCCGCGTATTGACCCATTCCGTCAGAAATCTCCTGTATGTGGACCAAATTCAGATCTTGTTGTCTCAACCACGCCCCTCGTAAACTGAGGTACGCTCCGCGTGGTTGAGCTTCTGAGATTTAATGGCCTGAAATGAGTCTTTTACGCCTCGCGTGGCCTGGTGATGGGTGTAGGATCTAGGTGTGTAAAGCTTCTCTAATGACGACTTAAATGTGTATTGCGATGAATGTGCTACTAATATGGATGTGATCTTTCTAATGCTCTTAACTCTACTAGACGCAACGACTACTTAGGGGCAAGTGTACCCCGTCGTATCAAGTAATAATCCGGTTAAGACTGGGTATCGAATCCACGGGATTTATAATTACAAGTATTAGACGACTCGATTTCGTATGTTATTTAAGCGGTAATTACTTTGGGGTTAAGTAAGACATAACCACACACTATTCCTCACTATTGGCGACACAGATTTATGTAGCTAAAACTCTATGAAGTGGGATGAATATGATAAGTTATAACCATGATAAATAATGACTCTAAATGTATACGGATAATAGTTTACTCTTGCAAAGACGACCAAGTGTAGTAGAACCGACCCGTGAAGCACTTAGACAACGTGATTCCTAGTCAAGGCGTGTCTAATACGGGGGAATTAGAAACTAGGGCCCGTAAGTTCCGTGGCTTGTCAATTCCTACGGTTTTCGGTTTGTCACTTCCGGTAAGGCAACACCTATATAACTCCCTAAAGATAGCCCGAATGGCGGCGGTAATCGCGTTCACCTACACAATAATCAATTATCAATATCAAAACAAGCAATAAACATTGACATATAAAGGGAAATAGAGATTATAAATCATAAATTATAAATATGGAAAGTGATTAGATGAAATACAACCAAGCCTAGTACATAGGAAGAGTAAAAGCTAATTAGCAAGTAAAAAGGGAGAATCCGCCCTTGGAACTAGCTAACCGGACTCAAAGCCGTCTCCTAGGTCGTGGAGGTGGAACTCTCGAGCTTGGTGACGAATGGTGGAACGGAACGTCAATGGAACGCCGGAACAACGAACAAGCTCTCGAGGGGGAGAGTTTAACTTACAAAATCTGAATCTAAATTACAAGGAAAGAAAAGAATATAGTGTAGCTCTCTGGTATGTAATTGGTGTCAAATGAAGTTCAAGAGCTTCCTATTTATAGACATCAAGCAAGGGCAAGTTTGTAATTTCACAAAGCACAAGTATGGAGCAACATTATTTGGTGCAGAAATCTCATGATACGCCCCGCATAAGTTGGTCTACGCCCCGCGTAAATGCCCATTCCGTCAGAAATCTCCTGCATGTGGACCAATTCGTTGTTTTATTGTCTCAAGCACGCCCTGCGTAAAGGATTGTACGCACCGCGTGTTTGAGTCTCTGAAGTTTTATTGCTTGAATTGGTGCTTTTACGCCGTGTGTAGCTGAAGTACGCCCCACGTAAAAGAGTCTCTGATCTTTTTACGTTGAAGAACTGCCTTTTACGCCCCGCGTATATGGTGGTACGCCCCGCGTAAGGAGAGTTGACTCTGGGAGACAATGCAGTCTGACTTTCAGGATTAGGCCAATTATTGCCGACATGTGTCATACGCCCCGCGTAGAGTGGCATACGCCCCGCGTATGCTGAGTCAGTTCCACATGGCTTCTGCGGATAAGGCAATCATTACCGACACCATGTTTCACGCCCCGCGTAGAGGATTATACGCCCCACGTATGGAGTGGATTTTTGCTCCTTTCTCGTACCTGAAATACAAAACTTGAGAGCCGAGTTAGCTTGACGTTTTTATTTCCTAAACTAATCAAAACGAGGAAAATTAACTGATAGTACGAGATTTATTTTTATTTCTTTATTTTATCAAAACACTTTATTTTTGTAATTAAACTTATTTATTTTATCCAAAATCAACCCGTAAATCACGCTAAAAGATAGGGGTAAAATACCCGTAAATGGTGAGATACGCGCGGCGTAATTGGGGTTACGCCACGCGTATCGGACCTCCTGTTCCTTTTTGATGACAAAAAGGGCGGAGACGCGGGGCGTAAATGGGGTTACGCCCCGCGTATGAGGACGGAAGATGAAGGATTTTTGTGGTTTTGGTAATTTTCTGATTTTTTTTATTTTTGGGTTTATGAGTGTTTAATGATTTTTAATTGATTTTATGATTTTTATGTTTTATTTATGACTCTTTTTTAATTTTTATTAATTTGTAATTAAGGGGGGTAGTTAATGAAAATTTATTATGGAGGGAAGTTGAAAATTTGAATTTGGAAGGATGGAAGTTGATTGGATGGAAAGGAAGGTGGAGTGTGGAAGTGGAAAAGGTGTATGTGGAAGATGAGTGATGGGAAGTTTGAGGGAAAGGGAGTTGCCATGGGGAGTTGTAATTCACAACTCCCCGAGGATACGCGGGGCGTGCCCTGGGGTACGTTCCGCGTGTCCTCCCACGTGGCATTTATTCAAAAAGTGACGAAAAGTAAAGTGTACGCGGGGCGTGGTAGGAGAGACGCCCCGCGTACCGTGTCTTTTATTGTGAATGAGGATCAGACACGTAGATACGCGGGACGTATAGGTGCGTACGCCCCGCGTGTCATAAAATTTGGATTAAAAAAGGATTTGTTTTTCTTTTGGTTTTATAAAAATAAAAGAAAATAGAAGAAAATAAAATAAAGTGAAGATGAAAATAGAACAACAATGCAAAATAAAGAAACGAAATAAAGTTTATAATACATATAGACAAGTGGTTCGAGGAGTTCAAACCGGTGCTACGTTTTGAGTCGAAGTAGCTCGACTTTGAACTTCCTCCTAAGTGTATGCTTCCATTCGCGTTAGGAATTCAAATTCTTGAATAAACAACCCGTACCTGCAAAACAGATTGTTCGCTTCAAAAGAATTTGACAAAAACCAAAAACTATATGTACAGAAATTATCGAAAAGTTTAGTTTGCTCCCTTTTTGACTCCTTTGGTAGTTCAAAAGGAGCGAGATGTTCTAAGGTAGAAGGAACCTCCGACTCTTCTAAGTTTGGATTTACTTTCATGGGTCCGCACACAACCGGCTTATTTTTCTCCCCACTAAGATAGCCTTGAATATTTGGGGAATCCTTTTGAGAAAACCCGATTAACTCGAGCTTCTCATTTTGACAAACCGAATTGGACTCTCGACTTGATTCGTCCGCGACGGAATCACGAGGAGACTTCATTCTGGCCCATAGATTTCCTATTTCCCTGAAATATGTCTCAGTGTTAGATAATCCTTCATGAATATCTTTAAGCAAAGAGTTTATCACATCGAATTGCGAGATTGAGTGTGGGCATTCGTCATCCATGCGGTCGTCCCACCGATGACGATTATGAAGCATCATACCATGAAACAAATCATTAGTAACATAAAACGAAATAAATTATTCACAAAAAGAGAAAATAATATTTACAAATGCTTAAACTAACAATAAAACGTTTTTGTCCAATATTGCAAGAAATTATAAATCCCCGGCAACGGCGCCAAAAACTTGATGGGGGTAGGATCTAGGTGTGTAGAGCTTCTCTAATGACGACTTAAATGTGTATTGCGATGAATGTGCTACTAATATGGATGTGATCTTTCTAATGCTCTTAACTCTACTAGACGCAACGACTACTTAGGGGCAAGTGTACCCCGTCGTATCAAGTAATAATCCGGTTAAGACCAGGTTCGAATCCACGAGATTTATAATTACAAGTATTAGACGACTCGGTTTCGTATGTTATTTAAGCGGTAATTACTTTGGGGTTAAGTAAGACACAACCACACACTATTCCTCACTATTGGCGACACAGATTTATGTAGCTAAAACTCTATGAAGTGGGATGAATATGATAAGTTATAACCATGATAAATAATGACTCTAAATGTATACGGATAATAGTTTACTCTTGCAAAGACGACCAAGTGTAGTAGAACCGACCCGTGAAGCACTTAGACTACGTGATTCCTAGTCAAGGCGTGTCTAATGCGGGGGAATTAGAAACTAGGGCCTGTAAGTTCTGTGGCTTGTCAATTCCTACGGTTTCCGGTTTGTCACTTCCGGTAAGGCAACACCTATATAACTCCCTAAAGATAGCCCGAATGGCGGCGGTAATCGCGTTCTCCTACACAATAATCAATTATCAATATCAAAACAAGCAATAAACATTAACACATAAAGGGAAATAGAGATTATAAATCATAAATTATAAATATGGAAAGTGATTAGATGAAATACAACCAAGCCTAGTACATAGGAAGAGTACAAGCTAATTAGCAAGTAAAAAGGGAGAATCCGCCCTTGGAACTAGCTAACCGGACTCAAAGCCGTCTCCTAGGTCGTGGAGGTGGAACTCTCGAGCTTAGTGACGAATGGTGGAACGGAACGTCAATGGAACGCCGGAACAACGAACAAGCTCTCGAGGGGGAGAGTTTAACTTACAAAATCTGAATCTAAATTACAAGGAAAGAAAAGAATATAGTGTAGCTCTCTAGTATGTAATTGGTGTCAAATGAAGTTCAAGAGCTTCCTATTTATAGACATCAAGCAAAGGGCAAGTTTGTAATTTCACAAAGCACAAGTATGGAGCAACATTATTTGGTGCAGAAATCCCATGATACGCCCCGCGTAAATTGGTCTACGCCCCGCGTAAATGCCCATTCCGTCAGAAATCTCCTGCATGTGGACCAATTCGTTGTCTTGTTGTCTCAAGCACGCCCTGCGTAAAGGATTGTACGCCCCGCGTGTTTGAGTCTCTGAAGTTTTATTGCTTGAATTGGTGCTTTTACGCCGTGCGTAGCTGAAGTACGCCCCGCGTAAAAGAGTCTCTGATCTTTTTACGTTGAAGAACTGCCTTTTACGCCTCGCGTATATGGTGGTACGCCCCGCGTAAGGAGAGTTGACTCTGGGAGACAATGCAGTCTGACTTTCAGGATTAGGCCAATTATTGCCGACATGTGTCATACGCCCCGCGTAGAGTGGCATACGCCCCGCGTATGCTGAGTCAGTTCCACATGGCTTCTGCGGATAGGGCAATCATTACTGACACCATGTTTCACGCCCCGCGTAGAGGATTATACGCCCCGCGTATGGAGTGGATTTTTGCTCCTTTCTCGTACCTGAAATACAAAACTTGAGAGCCGAGTTAGCTTGACGTTTTTATTTCCTAAACTAATCAAAACGAGGAAAATTAACTGATAGTACGAGATTTATTTTTATTTCTTTATTTTATCAAAACACTTTATTTTTGTAATTAAACTTATTTATTTTATCCAAAATCAACCCGTAAATCACGCTAAAAGATAGAGGTAAAATACCCCTATCACCTGGCAGACGCCTTGCGTATATGAGTCCTTGGAGTTTTAAATTGAAGAACTTCCCATATACGTCCCGCGTGTAGGTTGGGACGCCCCGCGTGACAGTAGTTGACTTGGAAGACCATGCAGTCTGATATTTATGATTGAGCTTATCATTGCTCATACGCCCCGCGTGTAAGGTAGGACGCCCCCGCGTGTCAGTGGGTAGATCCCACGTGGTGCCTGCGGATTGAGCAATCATTTCTGACTTGGTGTTCCACGCCCCGCGTATGTCGGTGGATCTTTGCTCCTTACTCGTACCTGAAATACAATTCTCGAGAGCCGAGTTAGCTACACGTCTTATTTTCTAAATTAATCAAAAATAAGGAAAATTAACCGAAAGTATGGAATTTATTTTTATTTCATTATTTTATTAAAACATTCTATTTTTGCAATTAAACTTATTTATTTAATGCAAAATTAAACCGTAAATCACGCTAAAAGATAGGGACGAAATGCCCCTATCAATATGCAATATCTGGACAGTTACATGGATCCAATGAAATAGAGTTCATTAGGATTGGGGACCTGACTTGAGATAATAGGATGGGTAGATGTATCCTTGTTACCTGTTCATCTCATTGGTATTAATTGGTATAAGTAATCCTCAGACTCAAAGGAATGTTAATTAGTGATTATGGATTATGGAATATGATGCTTTGATCCTGTTGTAACACGATCCATAACAGAGATGACTCTGGGGTGTGAACGGCAGATGTTGGGTATCACAGGAAGTAATTGCAGGATAGTTATACATTGGATTGATCATTTGTCACTCCCGATAAATGGGAGATACGTCCAAGGATCGCTTGTGGAAGACTTGAATCTAAATCCTTGCAAGGTGATAGCTTAAGACTTGAAATGCAGATTTCACTTAACCTATCTAGTTGGAGTTAACTCGGCATGTACAAGTAAAATGAACGTCTCGCTATATGTGACTTGACATTATCCATAGTCATAAGATTCAATTCAAGGATGTAGTTGATAAATGATCGAATTATACTGTAACTAATACGGAAAGATCAACAACAGAATCAACCTGTCTTCTTACAGCTCTGGGGGAATGTTTCAGATTTGCTAATCACATTTCGCGTACTCATTCCGTTATGCAAAGATTAAATATAATTCTGAGAAAATTAATTTAATAGTTGCATACGGCTAGAAGCAATAAGAACCTAATGGGTCACATATAAGACTTGGAGCCCAAAAGAGACACATATGTTAATTGATTGACGGAAGCCCAACTGAGTCCACTAAGGCCCAGTACTTAAGGGGGGGCAATTTTATGTATGTAAAATACATAAAGAAATTAATTTGATTTTAAAGCAATCCTAATTAGATTATGATTGTGAATTAAATTAATTAAAGGATAAATAAGTTAGGAGGTTTAATGGGATTAAATTGCTCCTATTATTATCCTAAAAGGTTATTATTATTATCTTTATATTAAGATATAATTATAGATACTAAATAAGAATTATATTCCGAATTAAATTCTTATTCAGTAACCTAATTCTATCTAACTAGGGTTTAGATACAAGAGAGTGTATATACCCCTTATATGTAAATTTCGGCCAAGCTATTGTCTACCGAAGAGAGAGAAATTTCGACCCCTAGTTGAGGACGAGATCATTCACCGCTTCCTTCTGTTTCAATTGATTATTAATCTCTTTCTCTATTCTTTGATCTTGGGTTGATTAATTTGAGGCAATCTATTCTTGATTGCTTTCATACGGTTGAATTCTAACTTGGTTTTGAATTGTGTTTTTGTCTTGTGCTTGGGAACTCGAAGTAAGAGTTGTGGGCACTTCGATTGCAACGGTGGATAGAACATCAAAAGGTATTTCCTTCTATCTCTCTTTATATGAAATAACGATTAACAGATCTTGGATTAATGGAAAAAGGTTAAAATTTTTATATTTCCGCTGCCAAACGTTTGCCTATTTTCCTTCAGTGGTATCAAAGCCTGCGTTAAATCTGTTATTTCACATATGAAAATTAAAAGGTTTTTCAATCAGATTGAATAAATATTTATAGTTAGGTTAATTAACGAAACCGTTTTGATTAATTAATTCTAAAGATAAATAAGTTTTAATTAATTGTTAATTAAAATAGATTATGCATATGTTCCTAATTATTTTGGTTGATAATCATTATAACAAAAACTATTAGTTTTATAGTTAGATTGATAAAAGTTAGTTTTATTAATCCTAAAGATAAAACAGAAAATCTTTGAAAGGTTTTCCTATTTTCTGAAAATCATTTTAAAACCGTTTTAATACTGATATATATATTTATATTTAAAAAAAACGGAACAGTAGTTCGGGTTGCGCCGTGAGGTAGCAACCCGAACTACTGTTCACGGTTGCTGCCTCGCGGCAGCAACCGTTTAGCGACTGGACGTCGCTGCTGTAAGGCAGCGGTGGCCAGCCACGGCGCTGCTGCCAAACGGCAGCAGCGTGTTTTAGGTCTCGGGCCCCTTTGCGGGCCCGACACGAGTAAAAGCCTATTTTGTTTAAAACCATTTTAAAATAAAATAGTTTTAAATATATTTATATATATAAGTTTCAGAAATTATATTTAAAAGTTTGTTTTAAATATTTATAAATCAAAAGTATTAAATGAATTAAAATCAAAATAATTGGGATATGCATAAATAAAGTTTTGTATAGTTGTATTAATCTAATAGGTTAATATAGAAGATACGAAACTGATAGAATTAAAATTGGATGAAAGTTAATTTGATGAGTTAATGTGATTAACCTAAATATTACATAAGTATTTTATGTAATCAACCAATTAAATTTATTTAATTGAGTGTATGTATGTTTGGAGTTATGGACATATTTGGACCCTCTATTTAGTCTTTTGGTATTTTTGAAATAGGGCTTGCGAGTCCTGCCTATCTACTATCTATTGTAATTTCTCCTCTCATCTAATTCCCTTCAAGTTAATTGAAGTTTTCTTTAGTAGTATATAAATTAATATGTAATTTCAAGGCGTCATGGAGAAGACGGAGGACCTAAAGAGAAATATGTAATAGTTAGTATTTCCCTAGGTTTGGCCTTTTATTCCGTCTCTGGCTCGACGGAATAATTTAGATAATATGTCCATAACATTAATGTATGTGTCTGATGTATGCTAAAGCCAATCAAGACTAAGTTTGATTATGAGACTTAAAATAAAAATCCCTCACTAATTAAAAGTTAAGTAAATAAGCAAGTTATTAAAATCGGTTGCCCCTCCCTAATATTATAATTCAGCCGGCAGTATTGGGGGCCTTTGGGTTGTTGAGCAAACTCAAGCTCGGGGTCCTATGGTAATACCTGAATTATCGAAAATCGTTCTTTCATGAATATGGGGTAATACTTAAATTAGATTATGATAATTGGATGGGCAAACCCATGTTATCATAAACTAATGGGCAATATGGTTGGGATTAATATGAATAGCATATTAGTTACTAATGTGGTTAGTAACCCAATAACCTAGGAATCACATTAAAGATGTGATTAATTACATTAATCTACCTAACAAATGAGACTAGCTTGTTGAGCAAACTCAAGGTGAAATCTCAGGAGTTAGGATCCTAGCTCACTAAAGGATTTGTGAAATTCTTCGAATTAATATGGAGGGCTATTAATTTGGCAAAATAGTGGGAGCAATTTAAAATAAATTAAAAGACCTATAATTTTAGATTGATGTACTTTAAAGCAAATGAATAACATACTTTTACTCTTTCTCACTCTCAGGTTAAATTAAAACACTCTTAAAATTATGACTAAAACCAATCTGCAAAATATACTTACCGATAACAAGTTGAACGGTTCAAACTTCACCGATTGGTTTCGTAACCTCAAAATCGTTTTGAAGTTCGATAAGATAGGGTATGTACTTGATACATCGTTACCCCCTATCCCACCTGATGATGCTCCCATCGAAGAGATCGATGCTTAACAGAAGCATAAGGCTGATGACGATCATGCGGGGTGCATCATACTTGCATCGATGACACCGGAATTGCAGAGGCAACATGAGGAAATGGATGCCTATTCCATCATCGTGCACCTGAAAGAGTTGTTTGGGAAACAAACTCGGTGCGAACGCTACGAGATATGAAAGTTGCTATATCATTGCAGGATGCAAGAGGGCACATCTGTAATGACACATTGTGTCAAGATGATTGGCTATATTACCAAGCTTTCTAGTATTCGATTCGCGATGGATAACGAACTAAGTGTAGACTTAATTCTTCAATCCCTTCCAGAGAGTTATTCACAGTTCATCATGAACTACCAGATGAATGACTTGCAAACCTCTCTTGAAGAGCTTGTAAACATGCTCAAGACAGTTGAGCCCAATATAACAAGGCAATACCGACTCTTGTCATAGAGGGATCAAAGAAGAGGAAGGGTAATTTTCCCAATCCTAAACATCCCAAGAAAGGCAAGAGGGCCATGCCCACTAGAGCTAAGGGAAAGGAAGTGAAGAAGCCCAAAGGAGAGTGCCACTTCTGTGGTAAAGACGGGCATTGGAAAAGGAACTGCAAGGAGTACCTAGCCTCCCTCAAGAAGGGAAAAGACGGTGCTTCAACATTTGTTATGTTTTATATTGAAATAAATACAATTTCACAGTCTGAATCTTGGGTACTTGATACCGGATGTGGATCTCATATTTGTACAAATATGCAGGAACTAAATCGGACTAAGGAATTGAAGAAAGGAAGCATAAACTTGCGAGTAGGAAATGGAGCAAGAGTTGCCGCCCTCGCTGTTGGAGATTATGCTTTGAGTTTGCCCTCTGGGCTTGTAATAGAATTAAAGAACTATTTGTATGTTCTAGAAATGTCTAGAAACATTATTTCTATTAGCTGTCTTGTTGATGACGGTTTTCATATTTCAATAAAAGACAAACATTGCGAGTTTTATAGAGATGGGATTTTCTATTTTTCAGGAAGATCACAAAATGGGATTTATGTGCTAGATGACAAAATTTCTGTATTCGCAATTGATACCAAAAGACATAAGCTAGATAATTCGACTTACTTGTGGCATTGTCGTTTAGGCCATATAAACAAAAGACGCATGCTTAAGCTACATCAAGATGGGCTTATAGATTCAATTGATTCTGAATCATTGGAAACATGCGAAGCATGTTTAAAAGGTAAAATGACAAAGACACCCTTTAGCAATAAAGGTGAGCGTGTATCACACACTCTAGGATTAATACATTCAGATGTATGCGGTCCTATGTCAGTCCAAGCAAGAGGAGGATTCAGATACTTCATAAGCTTCATAGACGACCATACCATATATGGTTATGTTTACTTGATGAAGCACAAGTCCGAAGCTTTTGAGAAATTCAAATGCTTCAAGAATGAAGTAGAAAATCAATTAGGAAAGAAAATAAAGATACTTCGATCCGATCGAGGTGGCGAATATCTTTCAAATGATTTTCAGAATTATCTAACTGAATGTGGGATATGCTCACAATGGACACCTTCCTATACACCACAACATAATGGTGTATCCGAAAGGAGGAACCGTACCTTACTAGATATGGTACGATCTATGATGAGCATAGCATTACTTCCAAAGACATTATGGGGCTATGCCTTAGAAACTGTCCTCTTCACCCTAAATCGAGTACCAACTAAATCCGCTAGTTCCACACGATATGAATTTTTCATTGGTAGGAAACCCACATTCTCATTCATGAGAGTATGGGGTTGTTCAGCATTTGTCAGACAAGCTAGATTCTAAATCTGATAAATGTTTCTTCATTGGATATCCTAAGGAAACTGTAGGGTATTACTTCTATCATCCAGATGATTAGAAAGTAATAGTATCCAAGCACGCAACCTTGTTGGAGAAAGAGTTTCTCGAAGAAACAGAAAAGGGAAGCATGCTTGAACTTGATGAAGTTCAAGAAGAAGAAACACTGACTAAACCAACAGAGGCGGTTGAGGAACCCGAAGCAATCCCATTGGATGAGACTCAAGTGTCACCCATTCGTAGATCACAAAGAGTTCGTGAACTCCCAATTAGATATGGTTTTCTAGTGGGAGATGATGATGAGGTTCCCATGTTAGACGACGAACACGAAAACTACGAAGAGGATCTTAACAGTCCAGATTCTAAAGCATGGCTCGAGGCCATGGATTCTGAAATGGATTCCATGTACACCAACCAAGTGTGGACTTTGGTTGATCGACCCGAAGGGATAAAACCCATTGGGTGCAGGTGGATCTTCAAAAAGAAGACTGACATGGATGGAAAGGTTAGCACCTACAAAGCTAGGTTAGTAGCGAAAGGATATCGTCAGAAATAAGGAATTGATTATGATGAAACTTTCTCTCCTGTGGCTATGTCCAAATCAATCAGAATAATGCTCGCTATTGCCGCTCACTACGATTACGAGATTTGGCAAATGGATGTGAAAACAGCTTTCCTAAATGGAAACCTGCTTGAGGATGTATATATGATGCAGCCTGAAGGTTTCATATCAAAGGATGCAAACAAGGTTTGTAAACTACAGAGATCCATTTATGGACTCAAGCAAGCATCTAGAAGCTGGAACAAACGTTTTGACGAAACCATAAAACAATTTGGTTTCGAACAAAATTGCGAAGAAGCTTGCATTTACAAGAAAGCGAGTGGGAGCTCAGTTGCATTTCTAATATTATATGTGGACGATATATTATTAATGGGAAATGATATAGCTCTTCTACAGTCGGTAAAAGTTTGGTTATCAGGTAACTTCTCCATGAAAGACCTTGGTGAAGCAGCTTATATACTTGGTATAAAGATCTACAGAGATAGATCAAGAAGACTGCTTGGTCTTTCACAGGCTACATACATTGAAAAGGTGCTAAAGCGGTTTAGCATGCTTGAATCGAAACGAGGTAACTTACCCATGGTACATGGAGTAAAGTTAAGCAATCATCAATGTCCTAAAACCGAAGATGATAAGAAACGCATGGCTGTAATCCCGTACGCCAGCACAATCAGTTCGATTATGTATGCTATGCTATGCACTAGACCTGACGTAGTGTTCGCGTTAAGTATAATGAGTCGTTATCAAGGTAATCCGGGAGACAAGCATTGGAATGCCGTCAAGAACATTCTTAAGTACTTGAGAAGGACTAAAGACATGTTCCTAGTGTACGGAGAAGGGGATCTGAAAATAGAGGGATTTTCAGATGCCAGTCATCTCACAGATGAGAACGATTTTAGATCCCAATCAGGATATCTGTTTATCTTGAATGGGGGCATGGTTAGTTGGAAGAGTTCCAAGCAGGGAAGCGTAGCTTTCTCTACGACCGAGTCAGAATACATCGCTGCTGCGGAAGCAGCAAAGGAAGCGGTTTGGATTAAGAAGTTCATTACTTAACTTGGTATGGTGCCTGACATTGTAAATCCCATTACACTGTACTGTGATAACAATGGAGCCATTGCACAAGCAAAGGAACCACGGTCTCATAATGCATCCAAGCATTACCTGAAGCGATACCACATTGTAAGAGAGATTGTGGCAAGAGGAGATGTGAGAATAGAAAGAGTACCTACGGAGGACAATGTTGCAGATCCGTTGACAAAGCCCTTAGCCCAGAAAGTACATGATCGTCATCTAAGCTCTACTGGGATAAGTTGTAGAAACAATTGGCTTTAGTCTAAGTGGAAGTATGTTGGGGTTTAGTGTCCTATAGACAATTGTTCTAGGATATAAACTTAATGTAAATGAAGTGTTCTTTACATCATTTGTTTTAAATAGATATGGTTTCATAAACTATATAAAGGCAACCTCTTTTAAGAACTAAATAAGTCTAATAAAAGAAAATCCCTAAGTTTGTTTAAAGTGATTATAAAGTGTTTATACAAGTATGAAGTGAGACGAAACTTTATAATAAACTAATAAACTTAAAACCACCCCAAGTCAAGTAATATGTTTAGAAATAGGATTGACATATCACTGTTGAGACTTGCATATAACAATGTCTTCTGTCGAGACAGAGAGCTGATCTCACAAGCTTCAGATATGCAGATATCTGGACAGTTACATGGATCCAATGAAAGGGAGTTCATTAGGATTGGGGACCCGACTTGAGATAACAGGATGGGTAGATTTATCCTTGTCACCTGTTCATCTCATTGGTATTAATAGGTATAAGTAATCCTCAGACTCAAAGGAATGTTAATTAGTGATTCTGAATTATGGAATGTGATGCTTTGATCCTGTTGTAACACGATGTATAACAGAGATGACTCTGGGGTGTGAACGGTATACGTTGGGTATCACAGGAAGTAATTGCAGGATAGTTATACATTGGATTGAGCATTTGTCACTCCCGATAAATGGGAGATACATCCAAGGATTGCTTGTGGAAGACTTGACTCTAAATCCTTGCAAGGTGATAGCTTAAGACTTGAAATGTCTGGTTCATTCTGTTGCGGTGTATTTCTGACTGTGTGATGCCGAGCAATCCCTTCATCCTTACAGAACTGATCAAACTCAGACGAGCAGAATTCCAGACCATTATCAGTTCGCAACCTTTTTATCTTCTTTCCTGTTTGGTTTTCCACCAATGCTTTCCACTACTTGAAGTTCTTGAAAGTTTCACTTTTATGCTTCATCATGATGACCCAAGTCATCCTTGAATAATCATCAATCAGAGACATAAAATATATGTGACCTCCCAAAGACTCAACTCGAGATGGACCCCAACAATCAGAGTGGATGTAATCAAGTGTGTCTTTTGTTATGTGAATAGCTTTGGGAAACTTTCTGCGATGTAGTTTCCCAAAGACACAGTGTTCACAAAGCTCCAGACTCTTGACCTTATGACCATCAGGAAGATCATCCTTTGATAGAATCTGCATCCCTCTTTTGCCCATATGACCAAGTCTCATATGCCATATCTTTGTCATATCCTCCTGGTCAATCTCTGACGATGCAGCATTAGCTGAACCTGTAACAGTGGAACCTTGCAGGAAATACAAAGTACCATGCTTCACACCTTTCAGAATCACATTAGAACCTTTACAGACATGTAAAACTCCATCTTTTCCTGACCAGTTGAGACCCCTGCTGTCTAACAGACTCAGAGATATCAGATTCTTTGTCATCATTGGAACATGTCTGACTTCGTTCAACATGCAGAACTTACCATCATGTGTCCTCAACTTGATCCAGCCTATTCCAACTACTTTGCAGACATGACTATTAGCCATTGAAATGCTACCTCCATCTACCTGCTTATATGTTGAAAACCACTCTCTCCTTGGACAAATATGATAAGATGCTCCTGAATCAAGAACCCACACATCAGAGTGATGAGTGTGTCCATCAGCAACTAGAGCAATATCATTTTCAGAGCTGCTGTCGCCATCTGCTACATCAGCAGAACCTGGTTGATTTTCTGATTTCTTCTTCTTCTTTAGACAATCAGTTTTCCAATGTCCTTTCTCCTTACAGTTTTACAGGTGTCGTCTGGCTTGGGAACCTTTGAGAACGGCTTCTTAGACTTCTTCTTTCCACCCTTTCCCTTTCCCTTACTGCCGTTGGCAAACAGTCCAGAGGCCTGATTATCTGCACCTGTATTGCTTGCCTTATGGCGCAACTCTCTGCTATGAAAAGATGATCTAACTTCTTCCAGAGTCACAGAATCTTTACCAACAATAAATGATTGAACAAAATTCTCATATAAAAGCGGCAAAGACACCAACAGAATCAAAGCAGCATCTTCATCTTCAATTTTCACATCAATATTACGTAATTCTAGTAATAATGTGTTCAATTGATCTAAATGATCCCTAAGTTGCATACCTTCATGCATTCGCATGCCAAACAGACGTTGTTTCAGAAGAAGTTTGTTCGTTAGAGATTTCGTCATGTATAAGCTCTCTAACTTCATCCATAGACTGGCAGAAGTCTCTTCGTCTGAGACCTCAGTGATGACATCATCTGCGAGGCACAACATAATTGTTGAATGTGCCATTTCTTCGATAATCGTCATCTCAGCAGTGACTTCTCCCGTTGCCTTCTTCAACGGCGTCCACAGACCTTGTTGTTTTAACAAAGCCCGCATCTTGATCTGCCATAGACTGAAACTATTTCTCCCAGTAAACTTTTCGATTTTCACGTTCATCGCAGACATCTTTCTCTCCAGAAAACAAAACCCCGATCGGAAACCGAAAGCTCTGATACTAGTTTGTTGTGTGGAATTAATGAAAGATAAAATAAACAAGCAATCGAAAAACACAGATTTACGTGGTTCACCAACGTTGTGTTGGCTAGTCCACGGGCATAAGGAGAATAGTATTATTAGGAGGCGAAAATCAGATTACAATGATTAGGTTTACATAATGGGGTATTTATAATACCCAATCTAACCTAATCCCACTAGGAACCCATGATCCCAATCCAACTAGGAACCCATGATCCCAATCCAACTAGGAACCCATGATCCTAATCCAACTAGGAATCCGAAACCCAATACTACTCCGAATAGGAACTAATTCAAGGCATTACGACAAAGCCATTTGTCATGGGCTTGCCTTTTGCTTGAAGAATCTTCATTTTGTATTAGTTGTTCTTAACTTATTCTATTTTTTGCTTCTTACAATATAGCTTCATTGCTTAATTCTATGGTTGACTTTGTTATTTGTGGTCCCTTTTGGTTATCTCTGTATTTATATTGAGTAAATTTTGAATCTGCCAAGACTCCATAAGGTGATTATCATGTTAACACTTGTTTCAAGGTTCCTGTATTTTGTTTTTGTTTTTTTTATGTGTGCTAAAAACCTTAAGAATTTATTCAAAAGACTTTTATTAGGCTTTTAAAAAAAAGGTATACGTTTAGCTATTGAATATTTATAAACAAATGAACATAGGTTTATATGCTGAAATGCAACCCAACACTAGATTTAGCTGCTTCTTATGTCTTCCAAGCATAGAACATGCAGTTCTGGTCTAAATTTGTGATGTTTACATCTTTGTTGTTGTTTCATTATAACATTATAGTTATGTTGAGGGATCATATCACAGCTTTATTATATAAATTGGTCATCATTTTGGCTTCTCGCTCCCTGTACCCCAAGAGCTCAAGGAAGCAGAGGCAGTTGAGCTGCTGGCATATTCT
Source organism: Euphorbia lathyris (assembly GCF_963576675.1). Lineage (NCBI taxonomy): Eukaryota > Viridiplantae > Streptophyta > Magnoliopsida > Malpighiales > Euphorbiaceae > Euphorbia > Euphorbia lathyris. The sequence continues at coordinate 2,741,580 of NC_088915.1, read as the reverse complement.
CCACAAGATATGACCGATTTGATTGGTAATTTCCAAGCAAAGTATTTCTCTGATTAAAATTACATTATATCGAAGGCATTTCATATTACAGTTTGGAATTGGTTATACAACTTGATATATTTTTCAAGAATCAATCATCATGCACTCCAATAAAACAAAGCATTGTATACAAGATTGGGAGACAATTTAGATATCGTCTTCAATTTTTATTTTAAAATTATTATTAAGGACTAATTTATTTATTGTCCCAAATTGTTATAATTTTAGTATTAGGGATAGTTTTATAAAATCATCAAAATTTATTATTTAATATGGAAATACATAGCGACGATCCAAATCAAGTCACCATCTACAACACAAATTCCCTTTCTCCTCTCATCTGGTCTCATCTCATCCCATTAATCGATTCCTTCACCCTTAGACTCACCGGTCACCGCCTCTACTCCATGCCATCGTCCACCATTAAAGCGCTATCTAGTCGAGTTCCCGTCTCTCTATCCTCAATGGTATTGTCGTTGCCGAAAATTTTCAGTCATCTATTCCTTCCCAACGACACAATCAGTTTAAGTTTGTAACTCCTTATCTCAATTCCATATTAGTTTCTACAATTTTACAATAGCTTCTATTTCTATTATAAAATACCTCTTCTTTAATTTATACTTGTCTGGTGGTTTTCCTATTTGATTCATTCTCTATCGCCCTCTTAATTCTGATTATTTGATTTTAGATTTGTCTTTTGTATGCTTGATTTCAATTAGGATTTTTAAGATTTGGAATATTTATTCCGTAGTTATTTTTAAATTGATTACATTGATAGTATCAAGGACCTTCTTTAGCTGAAGTAAGATGGGGGTGTTTGGAAACCATTATTTATGAAAACAGATCATCAATTTGCTTGTACTGCGGGATTAGGACTTGTTTAGTGCTTCTTCCTAATGTTCAATTTTTCTGACTTCTAAGTTTGTGACTTTGCAAAGTGTGGGTAGAGAGTTCATTTATGTGAATTGATGTTGTAGGTAATATAATATGATAGATAGAAGGCATAATACATACTTCGCTTCCTAAACTAAAGCTTCAAAGTCAATTAGTACCCTAAACTATCGAAATCATCAATCAGGTCTCTCAACTAAGCAAAAATCACAAATTGAATTTCCATTCTAAATAAAAATGATCAATTGAGATCTAATGGAAAATCATTTTCTTGAACAGTTGCAGACCCTTTTCCTTAAACTCATTTTGAACCAACACATAGATGATTACAGTTGCAACTGATGTTAGGAAAACATAGGGACTCAATTGATGTTTTTTTCTTGGTTCAGGAATCTGATTGATGATTTTGATAGTTTAGGATTCTAATTGATTTTAAAGCTTTAGTTTGGGGACCCAAATAGGTGTAATGCCTAGATAGAAATTGCATATTTTTTTCATTACGAGTCTAGGTCCCCTTGAGTAGGTCTAACTGTGGAATGACTGTGGAAAACTTAGGAACTAAATGTTAGATTAGTTATATTCTTCTTTACTCTTTTAGTTCACTTGCTCTACTTGAATATTTTATATTCTTCCAAGAGCTAGTCAATCACAATGATCTATTTAATTTAACCTTTTTGAAGATAATTAAGACCTATAATTTAAGCAGATTCCTACAAGTCACTTGAGATAAACAATCATCAAAGAGTTCTTATGGATATAAAAGATGCACACGAACCATTCCACCCCAAAATTCAAAACTAGACATCTGACTCAGAAGATCAATTCTTTGCTTGTCTAAACTAATTTAAGCAGGGTTCTTGGTAACCTGAAGCGAAAACCAAAAACAGAGAATGTACCTCTGAGATACTAAATGTGGCTTGGTTTTTAACATTCATATGAAGATAATTCTCGCGAGCACCTCCTTACTGAAGTTTAAGCAATAAAATCTTAAAAGGAAGTTTGATGAAATTTGGGGGTTTTAAAAATCCTATTCACTTTGCTTTTGAAAATAGTTGGCTTTCTATCTCTACATGGTAGTAAAACAATCTGGTTTTCAATAACTTTCTTTATCCTTTCTAATTCAATAATCATTTGTCGCTTCTGATTAATATAAAGATAGTGTATCTCCGTTTCTGCAGATATTTTCGTGGTATTCCTGTGTTCAAGATTTTCATTCTGAAGTTCAATGCATTTTGATTTGCTTATTTCATGACTATCTAATTTCCTTTTTAACAGCATAAGCATGATTGATTTTCACATTGTTAGGAATAATTGAAATTACGATAAACGAAAATAAGCAAAAACACAAGAATTGGTTACCCAGTTCGCCACTCAATATGAATGACTACGTCTGGGGGCACTACCAAGCCAGGATATTTACTATAATGAATGAGATACGAATTACAGTGAAAGAGGTTACATTTACCCAGTTGGATCGCTGCAGTTGGGCCCATCGCTTCAGTTGGGCCTATATATATTAGTCTCCATAAGCCCAACAATCTCCCACCTGGAGACTAAATCCGTCATCTGATGGTAGTGCCATGCCTTTAACTTAATTACCAAGGCTAGCTGAAGCCATACATAGCTTCAGCTTCTCTAAGGTCACAACCTTAGTCAACATATCTGCAGGATTCTCTGTGCTTGGAATCTTCATCAACTGCAATATCTTCCTGTCCAAGAGATGCCGTATGTAGTGATACTTTAACTCTATGTGCTTTGTTCTTGAGTGAAAGGCGGGATTCTTTGCCAAATGAATGGCACTCTGACTGTCGCTGTACAGAATAGGATCCTTCTGCTCCTTTCCCAACTCACGCAAGAAATTTTGCAACCATACCATCTCCTTAATAGCCTCAGTCACTGCAACGTACTCAACTTCTGCAGTAGACAAAGCAACCACCTTTTGCAGCTTTGAAGCCCAAGAGACAGTAGTACCACCCAATGTGAAGACATATCCGGTTGTACTTCTTCTCTTGTCAAGGTCACTAGATGCCAAATCTGCATCCACATATCCTGTCAACATAACTTTCTTGCCCTCAAAACATAGGGCCTGTTCAGTGGTTCCCTTCAGGTATCTCAAAATCCACTTTACTGCTTCCCAATGCTTCTTACCAGGGTCTCTCATAAAACGACTAACAACTCCCACAGCATGTGCAATATCCGGCCTTGTGCACACCATTGCATACATCAAGCTGCCAATTGCTGAGGCATACGGAGTTCTCTCCATCTAGACTCGCTCTTCTCTGCTCTTGGGTGAGTCATGTTTAGATAGCTTGAAATGGCTGCCCAAAGGAACCGTAGCTGGCTTGGCATCTTGCATGCCGAATCTAATCAAGACCTTCTTGATATACTCAGCTTGTGAGAGATACAACTTTCCAGCCTTCCTATCTCTTTCAATCCTCATGCCCAGAATCTGCTTAGCTTCTCCGAGATCTTTCATAGCAAACCGCTCAGATAACTGCTTCTTCAGTTTTCTCACTTCTCGAGCACTCGACCCTGCAATCAGCATATCATCAACATATAACTGTAAAATTATGTAGCCTTCATTCAATTTCCTGAAGTAACAATAATGATCAGCTTCACTCCTCACGAACTCAATTTCGTGCATGAATCCGTCAAATTTCGTATACCACTGTCTTGGAGCTTGTTTCAGACCATACAAGCTCTTATTCAACTTGCACACAATCTCAGTGTTATCAGACTCATAGCCCTGAGGTTGCTTCATATAGATGTCTTCATCTAAGTCCCCATGAAGAAATGCCGTTTTTACATCCATTTGCTGCAGCTCCAAATCTTCTGCAGCTACCATAGTCAACACTAAACGAATAGTAGTCAGCTTCACCACTGGAGTAAAAACGTCAGTATAATCTATGTCGTACCTCTACTTAAAGCCTTTCATGACCAACCTTGCCTTGTAGCATTTGCTACCATCAGCCTCTTCTTTGATTCTGAAAATCCACCTGTTTTGTAGAGCCTTCTTACCCTTTGGAAGCTCAACAAGTTCCCAGGTGCCATTGGTCATCAAGGAATCCATCTCATCATCTATTGTAAGCCTCCACTTGCTCGCATCCTCTCCACGAGATGCTTCTAAGTAGCTTTCTAGTTCACCACTATCTGTCAACAGCATGTAGTTGCTTATAGGCGTGTACCTGTCAGGTGCTCTACGCTCTCTAGTGGATCTGCGCAGTGTAACCGGTGGAGTTTGGGGTTCTTCTACCTCCTCCACAACTGTCTCCTCCACAACTACCTCCTTGCTCCCACCAGAATTCGTGATGTCTAGGTCTATGAACTCTAGTCCTGCATCACCAGTATCAGATGCGCCCAAACTATCCTTGTAAATTATTTGCTCGTTGAAAACAACATCCCGACTGCGAATAATCTTCCTATTCTGACTGTCCCAGAACCGATATCCGAAATCATCACCACCGTATCCAATAAACGTGCATTTAATAGACTTCGCATCTAACTTACTTCTCTCAAGGGGAGCAATATGAACATATGAATCACATCCAAATACTCGTAGAAAGGATAGATTTACCTGTTTGCCACTCCAAGCCTCTTCAGGAATGCCACTCTCCAAGGGACTCGATGGCCCTCTATTGATCAAGAATGTTGCAGTGTTAACTGCTTCTGCCCAGAACGTCTTCGGAAGTCCGCACTTCAGCCTCATGCTTCTAGCACGCTCACGCAGAGTTCTGTTCATTCATTCTGCAACTCCGTTTTCCTGAGGAGTTCCTTTCAGAGTCTTCTCCATGCGAATTCCATTCTAAGCACAGAATTCCTTGAATTCCCTAAGCTCATACTCTCCACCATTGTCAGACCTCAAGCACTTTACCTTCAAACCTGTCTCATTCTCAACCAGGGCCTTCCATTTTCGAAAGGAATCAAAAGCATCCGATTTCTTTCTCAGAAAATAGATCCACACTTTCCTAGTGGAGTCGTCAATGAGGGTCATGTAATACAAAGCTCCACTAAGAGATTACACAAGTGTAGGACCCCATAGATCGTTGTGAACTAACTCCAACTTCTCTTTCTTCAAAGTTCTGCCACCCTTAGAGAAACTGACTCTTTTCTACTTCCCAAAGATGCAATCCTCACACAGCCCAAGATCAGCAGATTTCAGACCCGGTAACAAACCTTTTGAACACAGCACTTTCATCCCCTTTTCACTCATGTGACCAAGACGACAGTGCCACAAATCTGCATTGACATTCTCCTTCACGACCTCAATGCTATTGAAAACGTTGTCTGTTAAGTACAACGATCCAACCTTCTCACCACAGGAAACCACCATGGCTCCTTTGGTCATTTTCCAAGCACCACCTGCAAAAGATTACACAATAACCTTCATCATCCATTTGCCCAATTGACAACAGATTTCTCTTTAGTCCAGGAACATGCTTTACTCCAGATAGCTTTATCACAGATCCATTCGGAGATTTGATCGAAACATCTCCCTTCCCTACAATCTCCAAAGGCTCATCATCAGCAAGATAAACCTTTCCGAATTTCCCAGGGGTATAGTTTTCCATCAAATCTGCACTACTACATGAATGAAACGAAGCTCCTGAGTCTAATACCCAAGACTCCAAAGGACTTCTTACACTCAATACCAGGGCTTTTGCTGCTGTTTCTGCAGTTAAATTACTCAGAATCAACGCATCACCAAAATCCTCACTAGTTGAATTCACTGACTTCTCCTTCTGCGATGCCTTGTATTCACTCTTGTAATGACCATTCTCATTACAATTCCAGCACTTGATGTGGCTCTTATCCTTCACAGGTTTCCCTCTCCCTTTGGACTTAGACCTGCCACGATTCTACTTTGACCTGCGATCTGACCTGCCCTGATTCTCTGCATTCAAGGCTGATCCATATGTGGAACATGACTCTTTCCTGCGAATCTCCTTGCTTATAATCAAGTCTCTGACATCATCAAACCTAAGTTTTTCTTTCCCTGCTGAAGCACTTAGGGCAGTAACCGTGCCACTCCAACTTTCTGGTAAAGAAGAGAATAGAATTAGGGCTAATACCTCTTCATCGAAATCAATATCCACAGAACTTAATTGAGTGATCATCATATTAAAATCATTCAGATGCGTCGCCACTGCTATATTCTCCGTCATTTGTAGATTAAACAATCGTCGCATCAGATGAACTTTATTAGCCGCGGAAGGCTTCTCGTATAACGAACTCAAAATCTCCAACATCTCCTTCGTGGTCTTTGCCTTCACCGTGTGATGTGCCACGTTTCTGGACAGCGACAGGCGAATCCTGCTCATCGCTTTTCTGTCCAACAGCTTCCACTCTTCATCATACATATCCTCCGGCTGCTCACCTAGAGGCTGGTATAGATCTTTACCGTACAGGCAATCCTCGATCTGCGTCTTCCAGAAACCGAATTTCGAACCATCGAATTTCTCCACAGGGGTTTTTCCATCTCCCATCGTAATTACCCTCGCTCTGATACCAGTTGTTAGGAATAATTGAAATAACGATAAACGAAAATAAGCAAAAACACAAGAATTGGTTACCCAGTTCGCCACTCAATATGAATGACTACGTCTAGGGGCACTACCAAGCTAGGATATTTACTATAATGAACTTATAGGATGACCTATTTGCCCCTTCAACTATTTAAAAATGGTATTAGAAACCCCGTCATTCCATTATAATGGAAACAATCATGACATTTTCTCGTTTCCAGCACCAAGGTCATAATAAAAAAGGTTGTGCACTACTAACACAAATTCTCTTGTAAAAATTGCAATAACTTTAACTCTTTCTAAATCGTTTACATATATGCAGATTGATTCCAATACTTCCATTAACACTTGTACTAATATTGGAACTTTATCTTGTTTCAGTTACAATGAAAATAGGAGTTGCTAATACAACTTTTAAATAGTTGAGGGGGCAAATAGGTCGTCCAATAAATTCAGGGGAAAAATTACCCAAATTGACAAGCGCAAGCCCCAATCAACAACAAGTATTATTAAAAAAAAATAAAGAAGTACAAAGAAAGAATTAATGGAACCCAACATGAGGTACATTGCAAAAATCATAAAAAATAAAAGGTTGTCAAAATGAGGGGCGGCAGACCAACCATATCGCTGTCATGTCAAAACGTGCGAAGCAGTTTGCAGCCTGGTTGCCATCCCTGAATATGTGAGTAATCATGAAATTCATATTTGAGCAACCCGACATGCATCATAGCCAATCTGGACGGACATGTACATTTAAAAATAGTTTCATCTCAATGTAGAAATTAATTGGAATTTTCTTCTATAATTCTGAACATTATATTGCTTAACCAAGCAAAGCCACATTAATCCAAACATATAATTAATTGAGTGATTTCTTGGGTATTAATTGAATCCGTTTTTAAATACTAATTAACAATATAAAATAGGAGGATACCAGAAAAATATATATATAATTCACGAATTTTTTTTAATGAAACTTGAGACTATAAAGAAAAAGACTCTCTATGTCTCAACTAGGTTCATATAGAACCCTCAAAGACAATCAGACTTGAATATTATTAAAGAAGGAAAAAACTTACAATAAAAATAAAAGAACAATTTCAAAAAACCAGAAAAAAACAACACCAAAACAATCAAGAAAAACAATACTAATTTTAAAAGCATTGGTTGTAATGTCATCATGGCGGTAGTTTTGAAAAACAAGCTCTTTTTGCAACAGCATACAACAAACTGTAACACAAAACAAATAGCAACAACAAATAACACATAAACCAAATAAACCATTAATTCCTTCCACATTTTGTTTCAATAATTTTATAATATTGCTATTATTTTTTCCTTTCTGAATTAATTTTGGAAATTTCTGAGAAAGATATCTATTGCTATTGTTTTGCCTATATTAAATTTCTACATGCTTGAAAATTGAGAAACATATAAATTAATTAGTAAAAGATAAGTCAATTCATTATTAAAGTTTACATTCTCAAAAGAGAGATTCAATTACACTTTGATCTTAAAAAAATAAAAACAAAAGGCAATAACGGATTAGAGACAAACATTTGCATCCCCTATATTGTCTTGTTTCAATCTTTAACTCTTAGTCCACCAAAAATTTGAAAAACTCAACTTCCCAAAATAGAAAAAATAGAAAGAAAATTAATATTATAGAGATAACTAACAAAGTTTCAATATTTATTAGTTTATTGAATTTACTTAAATAATGCATTGATCACTAACTTATTTAAAGTGATCTACTGATTCTCTAAATTTACTTAAAATAATTTATTGGTTCTCCAAATTTACTTCAAGTGATACACATTTCGCCAGCGACAGATCGAGAGGGAAGCTAAGAGACTTGACCATCCACTCATTGCCAGGAAACACAGAAAGTTTTATCGACACTATATATAGTCCTTAAATTTTTATAAGCTAAAAGCCACCAATAAATGATGAGTGACCAGTACAAACACCTCCTATTAGTGTCACTGGTTTCAACCTATGTTCCACGGAAACGGAAATAGAAACTGACACAAAAATGGAAATGGATAAGGGAAACGTTATTTCTATAAAAATATAGCTAGGAAACCCAAATGGGAAACATAAATAGGAACTGATACGGCCACAGAAACAGATATCCGGAAACATTATTTTTATTAAAATATAGCTAGGAAACCGCAATTGAGACTGATAGAAAACACAAAAAGGCTAGTAAGGAAAAGTTTCCTGCAACAACTGACTTACCCAAACAGGAGATTAATCATTTCATTTTACACCAAGTTCAAAAAAATTAACCAAATATCTTTGAAGTTCGTGAGCAATGTTTTTCTGACAAAATTCAGGATGCTATTCATCAGAGAAAGTATCAGAAAGAGATGAAGTCCTATTCATATTCTGCCGAAATTGATTCCCCAAAAACTCACTCTCATTCCAAAACCCATTATTATCGGAATAACAATTTGAAGTAGTGATATCAGGAGGCAAAGGAGGAAGCTCAACATCATGACAAGGCATCATCATCTGAACATTTTGATTCGATTGTTCTCCACCAAAATTAGAGAAATTAGATGAATCAAAATTAGAGTTCTGATAATTAGTGAAGATCAGATCAGAAGGAGGAGCTGATAAGAGATTATTGATTTGTTGAGTTTCATCATCATCAGGTGAAATAATGGAGGTAACAGAAGAATCAAGAGGTATATCTGAGTAAATAAAATTAGTATCAGCTTTTAAAATTAGCAGAGACTGTGGCTGTGACGTCATCACGGCAGAGGCCTGCTCCAGAGTTAGATTATTCCGGCCTGGAGAATCCAGTGGGACCATATGCGAAAATCCCCAATGGGCGGTGGGGATGGAGTTGTGAAGATCATGCATATAAGAAACGGGAGATTCCGCAGCCGCATGGACTGGTGGAAAGGGCGGTAAGGGTGACAGAGGAGGCGGTAGTGGGTGTGGGGAAGTGTTGGATGAAGGAAGGGGGATGTGGGTAATGTCCCCCAAGGGAGGAGGTCGGATATGTTCGAGGCCAGAGAGGGGAGGCTTAGGCGGGTGAATAAGTGGAGGAGTAGAGAAGCTTTGATGCGCAGGAGAGCCAGTGAGCTTCTGGACAACATCCTTAAAATCATTCTTGTTAATATGATAGACCGGTGATTGTGATTGATGAAGATTATTATTCAAAATATGAGAATTGTTGGACGTTGAGATGATTGGTTTTGAGATCTTATGGGATAATTTATTGAGGTTTTTAAGGTAATGATTTCGAGTGGTAATGGTAGAATCAACAGAGGATTGGCATGTTTTATCCATAACTCAACAACAACAGTTCTTCTTTGTGGAAGAAAAAACTCAAAATGAGAGAAACTAAACCCAACCCATTCCAATTTATATGAACCTTATACTCAGTATTTGAGATGGAATTAGAAGTCAAAATGGCTTTTGAAATTTGTATGCGTTATTAATTTAGCCAAAATTGAAATTTAAATATCAACTTAGCTTTGAAGTTAAAAATATTTAATAAATTAATCTAATACGATCAAACGTTGTATCTAAAAAATTTGCCAAAATTTTTGGGTTAATTTATCAAATATTTCCAAATTCAAAACTGTATAATTTGTTCTAAATTGACTCCATTAGTTAAATTCAATGACCATTTTGACTATTAATTCATTTAGATTTTCAAACAATTCTAGTCAAAATAACCTAATAAATGGAATGCTTCATTTAAGCAAAACAGTCTTGTCTCACTTTACAATTGGATGGTTATCATTATCAACTCCTCATTTTCTCTTTTCTCTCGATTTAATTTTAAGTGCTTAATATAAAAACTTCTATTTTATATTAATTCCCCCTAAAATTTAGGAGTTTTAACTTCATATTTATTCAACCATATATACTAACCTTTTCATTTTATGTTGATACAATGCTTAATATACTTTCACTTAAAATAAAATGTCTGTAAATTTTAGTGTAGTTATTAGTTGAATAATTATGTTGTATTTATAAATTATATTGAATGTACATGATTAGATTTAAGAATTGATTTATAATTTTAGTTTTAATATTTAAGAATTTTGTTTACACTCGCAAGCATTTTGTAAGAGGATTAGCAAAATCATGTGTAATGTAAAATTCAAACATTAATGACCAAATTCATTTTACTAAATTCATTTAGTCATTATAGTCAATGTGAACACAACTGAAAGACATACATGTCGAGATGCTAGTATTTCAAGTGTTTAAATATGTTATTCTCATCATCTATACAAAGTCGGGAAAACAAAGGTTACTCTGCCTAAAATTAATTGCTCAACTTCACTCCTAAATAAACATTAAAGAGTATTAAGGAAGGCTTCCAAAATGTTGCATAATGCTTGAGAATTCAGAGAGAACAAAGGAAGATAAGCCCGAACGTGATGAATAGAAAGATAAGCCAGAGGCAAAAAATGAAGGGTTGGATCAAAGACTAAGGAAAGAGTTAGTTTTAGAGGTCCAGCTAGGACTCATACCTTTGTGTAAAAGAATTAGTTAGTTTACACAAACAAGCATGAAATGCTAGCCGAGATTTGTGTAAAAAAAACAAAAGAATTAGTTTACTAAATGAAAGAAAGATAAGAGTTGGCTAGATGAAACTTTGTATTAAAAAGGTAAGCATAACAGAAAATGGTGTTTGAACTTGGAATCTCCAATTTTGCTCTGTCTGGCAAGACATAAGGGTTAATTGTATCACTTTAAATTCAAATGCAAATAATATATTTCCAAAAAGTTCAGAGGGGTATAAGAGAACCCTAATGTAATAATGGAAAAAAAAATATTAAAATAAACTCGTTCAGAACAAAAACAAGAAGCAAATAAGAGAGCAAAACATCATTTTCATTCACTTATTTGATCAAACATCATATAAAAAAAAACACAAACAAAGCTCAAACAAATGCACAAAAATGTGAGTTCTATTCCTAAACCTCGTTAACAACTTCTCACTGTCTTCCTTCAATATGCTATCTATCAATTTTTTGCATTCAGTCATTTTCACGCTATCATAAGTTGCTATCAATTTTTCATCAAAAAAAAATTTAGCTTGAGCTCTTTCTGAGGTTGGTTCCACATTTCTCTTAGCTTGTCAACCATTTCTAGCTCATTCTTTGGCAGATGCTCATTTTCCTTGCCAAGTCAGCCTCCATTTTTTCGGAGCCGAGGCCTTTTTACTTCAGCAATTAGATTGTTGTTGTAACTGTTAAATCTTACTTTTAGCTAGTTGGTAAAGTGACCTATGGGAAGTTTGAATACATTTGGATAGCTGTTGCAGTTAAAATATTTTAAAAAATCAATAGGTGATATCGGTTAAATCACTAAATAAAGGCTTAATACATCCCTAACCCCTAGATTTGTCCAAACAACTCAATTGCCCCTATACTTTTAATATATGACATGTGTCCTCTATATTGGTTTAAATTGATATATTTATCCTTTAAAATCGAGGTGGTGGAGTAAGAAAAAAAAATTGAAAAAGTTAAAATATATACAATTTATTCATATTCAGAAAGATAATAGATCAATTTAAAAGGTTAAAGGGATAACTTTAAACAAGATCATTGGATAAATAAAAAATTTGAAAATACATGGGCAATTGACTTTTTTGACAAGTACAAATGGTTAAAAATGTATTGAGCCATAAAAAAAGTATAATTATACAAGCTACAAATTGAGCTTTATGGTTAGTGGGGTGTTATTGAAAAATATGTGTTAATTTGCTCTTTACCAATAATGATATAGGTATAAGGGCTCGTTTGGTTCGCGGAATAGCGGGGAATAGCTATGTCCACCTTTGGTTCACTTTTTTAGATGGAATAGCTATTCTTCAATTTAGCCAAGTAATAGCCTATTCCTAATATTATATTTTATAATTTACAAAATTATCCTCCATTAAATCTTCAATCTTCTCTTTAGCCAATTTCTCAAATCGTACAAATTTTGACGAATCCATAATTTATATCATAAAAAACGTGAAAAATGGAAAATAAAGGAAAACGTTAAAAAATATAAAAATACAAAAAATATGAAACACCAAAAAAGTGAAAACGTTACAAACACGGGAATATAAAAAAACGCGCAAAACATGAAAAAACGTGAACAAATGCAAAAAAACAAGAAAAAGTAAAAAAGTAAACACACGAAGAAACACAACACATGAATAACGCGAAAAAGTGGCAAAGGACGAAATATATACAAACGTGAAAAATACGAAAAACATAAAAAATGCTAAGAAATAAAAACGTGAAAAACATGATAAACATGAAAATGCGAAAAACACAAACAAAACATGAAAACATAAAAAACAACATGAAAACATAAAAAACAACATGAAAATGTGAAAAAATACGAAATACATAAAAGTAACAAAATGCAAAAAATACAAAAACGCGAAAAAAAGGAGAATATAAAACGCTAAAATGTGAAAAAACAAAAAAAACAAAAAACATGAAAAAACGTGAATAACACGAAAAAGTAACAAGAAGCAAAAAATACTAAAAGCGCGAAAAAATGAAAATGCAAAAAAAATGAAAACGAGAAAAAGGGTAAAACGAGAAAAATGCAAAGAACAACACGAAAACATGACAAAATGCGAAAAATACGAAAATGTGAACAAACACAAAAAAAACAAGAAAACTTGAAAAATACGAAAAACATAAAAAATATGAAAAAACGTTATAAACTCATTTTTCACATTTTCGTGTCTTAACGTTTTTTTCACGTTTCGTATTTTTCGCTTTTTTCACATTTTTGTGTGTTTCCACCTTTGTCATGTTTTTAATATTTTTTCACTTTTCGTGATTTTCGAATTTTTGCACTTTTTTTGTTGACGTTTTAGTGTTTTAAACAAGTTTTTACGTTTTTTTTGTGTTTTTTCGTGTCTTCTTGTTTTTCATATTTTTCCAGGTTTTCGTGTTTTTTACATTTTCGTGTTTTCCATCTGATGTTTTTTGTGTTTTTTTTTTTGCATTTTCTTGTTTTCATGGGTTTTTCTATATTTTTTCCTATTTTTGCGATTTCATATTTTTTCCTATTTTTGTGTTTTTGCATGTTTTGCGTGTTTTTTTAATTTAACAAGTTTATATGTTTTTCGCGTTTTCACCATTTTTCACTTTTATTTCATTTTTTTCTTTTGTTTTTGTGTTTTTAATTTGCGATTTTACATTTTGTATTTACTATTTTCCGCCTCTCTTTTTTCGTGTTTTTACAATTTTTTTCATTTTTCTATGTTCGTGTTTTTTTCCGCGTTCCATATTTCGTATTTTTCTGTTATTTTATATATTTTTAAAATGATATATATTAAATATTTGAACAATTTTTAATAATAATTCAAATTTTAAAAGAAATAAGAAATTATATTTGAGGGTAATATTGTCTTTTGAATAAAAATTTATCTATTCAATCCTATCTTATTCCACCAACCAAACGTATGAATTGTTATTCCTAAAGAATTTCTATCCCATTATTCGCTATTCTATTCGTTTGTAATAGCAATTCTATTCCACGAACCAAACGGCACCTAAACTTATTAGTTAGTTTTTGTAAACATAATTAGTTGTCTTTTATATACATAATAAACCTAACAATTTGCAAAATAATAAATTTAAAAGTTCGAAACTAATTATGATTTCATATTATCAATTTCAGCTTAATGTTTTTTTAAAGAATTTCAATTCCTTTAACTTTTTATTATTTTTTTTCTGAAAGAATCTAAACAAATAATTGGATTCTTTTTAGGGTCAAATACATGAATATCATAATTAAGTACAAAATTACAATTAAGTCATATCACCAAACTTAATTTTTAATATGTCATTATTTTCTATATATTATGATTTTATACCATAATTTAAAAATTCTAGACTCCAATTCATAAATCATAAACCCTATAAAATATATTCTAAATTTTTAATTTATAAATTCTAATCCTTAAAATATATTAAAAGTACTGATTTTACTAGTTTGAAAATTATAACTTGACATAGTTATAAATAATTTTTAAAAGATGAATTTCTGTGTAATTTTCCCTTCTTTTTATACAAGCCTAATAGAATATGGGGCCTTGGCCTTTGTCTTGTCTCTGTTAAGTGATTCCATAAAACCCTAATTGGAGCTCTATAAATTGGCACTCTCCAGTTTTCATCTTCACTTTCTTTGAAAACTAGTTTGATAGAGCTTCTCATCTTTTTCAAATTGACTCCCCAAGGAGGATAGGTAAGTCTCTTCACTTCATCTTTGATTTTCTTCTCATCATTAATTACTTCTATTTTCAAGACATTTTATAAACATAATTGTTTATAAACCCATCTAATTTTGAGTATTGTATTTTATCAGATCTCAGTTCAACAAAAAGACACTTTGGAATTAAGCTGACAAGATAGACGAAGAACTGCTCCAATTATCACATATTGCATTTTAGAAAAAACTTGACAAAGAAACGGACAGGAGAGGCAGAGCTCTCACTGTCTTCACAGGCCAACTGAATAGAAGGAGATGTAATGATGGCTGTTCAGGCTAGCAAAGAAGGTAAGCTATTGTGAACTTGGTCTTCTTTTTTTTTTGTGAAAACAAATTGGCTAATCTGAATGGATCTGGCTTCGAATGTTTAAGGTAAAATCAATCTGTACAAATCTAGAATATATTCTTTCCAGATCTTTATATATATGAAGAAAATCAATCTGAATATACCAAGCCTGCAATGTTTAAGAAATTAAAAGAAATCTTAACAAGTTCAGTCCATGATAATTTAGAAACTAATTTGGTGCAGGAAAACTAATGATTCAGAAATCTGAATAGATCTTGCCATCCCTAAAAACTCTAGATGTGCTAATTATGATTCATGCAATGATTTTAATGGAAAAGAGGGTTAATTTTAACTTAGTTAATTCATATGATAATTTTAATTTTGTACAGGAAGAACAATGGTAAAAGAATTTGAAGAAAATTCATGTCTAGAGGATGTTCGTACAAGTCAAAAGAAAAAAATGGTTATGCTAACAATGATTGCAAAATGTCTTCGGCGAATTAACTCCCTTATCATTGCAAGTAAGTTGAAGTTCAGTATAACAAATCTGTGATTATTGTTAACCTGTGTATGTTCCTTGTTAAATCTGCTTCTTAATTGCATAATTAAATGATATTTTTTTTCTTAACAGTTTGCAATCTAGGTGGAAAGAAAATCATTCTATAACATATGAGTTTTTTTGTATTGGTTCATTGTGTTGTTAAGTTGCATATAAAATTTGGTAAGGATGAACTTGCATGGCTAATGGGCTTCTATACTTTGATACTTTGAAAAGAATGATTCAATAATATCTGTTACAATTCTCAGGTATATGCGTTTCATGACCTTCATAATTCACGAAAATTATACACAAACAATGAGGTAAAAACAAAAACTGCAGGGAAAGGGAAAAAGAACTGGTGGTACTCAAGGGAAGCTTCTTCTCTAACTGTTGGTCAGCATCTTCTCTATGTTTTGGCTTGCTGTCCTATGATGATTTATCTAATATATCTGGCTTGCACGACCATAATATGTTTCAAACATTGGTATGGTTGTAAATAAAGCCACCAATTAAACAAGTATATAAGAAGCCAATCAAAATAACATCTCCAATAACAGAGTCGGATTCTTCCATCAATTCGGTGCTCAGTATCCAAGTGTACATTTTTGAATGTCCATTTACGTATTGATTAATTATCTTCATCAACTTCATCAATATACAATTTCAGTAACAAAATACTTAATTTTTTTAATATTAAAGCATACAATGTACTTAAGTTTCCAAATTCACCAACTGGAGGTTCATTTCATTTTTTTTTGGAGGTTCTCAATTCACAAGCAAAAAGCGCCTAGTTATGATTCTTTACCTCCTACAATCTTCACTTCCAAATTCATATTTATTTTTAGTTGTACTCCATAGGGATTTGTAATTTTGTTTTTATTTTTTTAGCACATGAACTTTGAATATTTTGTCATATTGAGAAGTGAGTATGAGAAACTCAAGATGAAAGAGTCAGAGAAAATTGATGAGTTCTTTAATAGAACTTTGGTAATTGTCAATCAGTTGAAGAGATATGGAGAAAAAATGGAGGATGTTCTTGTGATAGAAAAAATCCTTCGTTCTTTGTCTCAGAAATTTGATTACATGGTGACTGCCATTGAAGAATCAAAAGATCTGGAGACTATGTCTGTAGATCAACTCTTGGGTTCGTTACAAGCCCATGAGGAGAGATTAAAAAATAGAGAAGAACCTGTCGCTCAGGTGTTGCATGCGAAACTAGATTTGAATGATAAAGAAGAAAAGAAGCAATTTGAATGTGGATATGGAAGAGGAAGAGGAAGAGGAAGATCAAGAGGTAGAGGCCGTGGCCGTGGCTGGAATTGTGGATATAATGGAAGAGGTAGAGGTGGCAGAAATTTCCACAATAATGAAGCCACAAATAATCAGCAATGGAATGCAAGAAGACGTGGTAGAGGCAACAATTTCCAAGGCCGTGGAAATAATTGGCATGGTCGTGATAAATCTCGTGTGCAATGTTACAATTGTCAAGAATTTGGGCATTATGCTGCTGAGTGTAAATCTGAACCTTTTAAAGACGAACAGGCCAATTTTGCCGAGGAGGAAGATGAAGAATCAACTTTGTTACTGACATGTAGCGAAGATGAAGCAAGGAGCAAGGAGTCTTGGTATCTAGACTCGGGAGCAAGCAATCATATGACGGGAAATAAAGAACTTTTTTATAAGCTTGATGAATCTTAGAAAGGAAGTATTTCTTTCGGTGACAAAACAAAAGTTCCAGTTGTGGGAAGTGGTGACATTCTTATCAAACTCAAGAATAGAGATCATCAATTTATTTCTCATGTTTATTATGTTCCAGCTTTGAAATCCAATATTTTAAGTATTGGACAACTTTTGGAGAAAGGTTATGAAGTGGAGATGAACAGGAATGGGCTGGTTATGAAAGATGGAAAGAAAAAAATGATTGCAAAAGTTCCTATGTCTGCAAACAAAATGTTCAAATTAAAAATCAGCAGTGATCGTCCTTTGTGTTTGAAAGCCTCATCAGATTCTGCATGGCTGTGGCATCTCAGAATGGGTCACTTGAATTTTGGTGGACTGGAGCAAATGTGCAAGCAACAAATGGTGTATGGATTACCTTCCATAAATCATCCCAATCAGATTTGTGAAGGGTGTATGTACGGGAAGCAATTCAGAAGGAGTTTTCCAAAAGAGTCTTTGTCAAGCACATCAAAACCACTTGAATTGGTGCATGCAGATATTTGTGGTCCCATTAATCCGAGTTCACATGGAGGAAGCCGGTATTTCTTATTATTTATTGATGATTATACTCGGAAAACATGGGTTTATTTTTTGAAGGCAAAATCTGAAGCATTTGAAGTGTTTAAAAAATTTAAAGCACTAGTTGAGAATGAAAGTGGCTTGAAGATCCTATCATTGCGAACTGATCGAGGAGGAGAATTCACATCTGAGAAATTCAATCAGTTCTGTGATTATAATGGTGTTCGTCGATTGCTTACTGTTCCAAGATCTCCTCAACAAAATGGTGTCGTGGAACGGAAAAATAGAACCATTCTTAACATGACCCGAAGTATGATGAAGTGCAAAGGTATGCCAAAAGAATTTTGGGCAGAAGCAGTAACATGTGCAGTCTATTTAAATAATAGAAGTCCTTCAAAGAAGCTTTTGCAAAAGACCCCCAATGAAGCATGGTGTGGAAAGAAACCAAATATTTCTCATGTAAAAGTATTTGGTTGTCTTGGTTATGTTCATGTTGCTGACGAATTGAGAAGCAAATTGGATGATAAAAGTGAGAAGATGGTGTTTATTGGCTATGCAAAAAATTCCAAAGGTGATTAGCAGAGATGCAGAATTTCAAGAAGAAAGCTCTTGGAATTGGAAGATTCCAGAAAATTATGATTTTCTTCCTGTATATGATGATGATTTTGCAGGTCAAAATGAAGATGTAATTATCACACCACCAAACTCACCTTCCACATCTCCGACAAATGTGACAGACTCATCCCCAGAAAGTTCATCAGAGAGGCAGCCTCGAATGAGAAGCTTGAGTGAGATTTATGCAGAAACTGAAGAAGTAGAGAACGCCACTTTATTCTGTTTGTTTGCTGATACAGAACCTGTACAATTTGAAGAAGCTGTTCAGGAAAAGAAATGGAGACAAGCAATGGATGAAGAAATAAATTCCATAAAGAAGAATGACACTTGGACTGTAGCAGTGAAGTGGATTTTCAAAATAAAGAAAAATGCCAAAGGAAAAGTGGAGAAGTATAAAGCTCGCCTTGTTGCAAAAGGTTTTTCTCAAAAGGCCGGAATTGATTATGAAGAAGTTTTTGCTCCGATGGCTCGAATCGAGACAATTCGATTAATTATTTCTTTGGCAGCTCAACAAGGATGGAAAATTCACCAAATGGATGTCAAATCAGCATTCTTAAATGGAACTCTTGAAGAAGAAGTTTATGTCAATCAACCATTGGGTTATACTGTGAAAGGGCAAGAAGATAAGGTGTTGAAGTTAAAAAAGGCTTTGTATGGCCTTAAGCAAGCTCCAAGGGCTTGGTATTCTTGCATCGATGACTATTTCCAGAAGAATGGCTTCACAAGATGTCCATATGAGCATGCTTTGTATATCAAGGAGAATGAGGATGGAAAAAGAATGTATGTATGCTTGTATGTTGATGATTTAATTTTCAATCAAAAGATGATTGAAGAATTTAAGAAGTTGATGACAAATAATTATGAGATGGCGGATTTGGGGCTGATGTCATATTATTTGGGCATTGAAGTTAAGCAAAGTGATGAAGGTGTCTTTTTGTCTCAGAAGTCATATGCAGAAGCTATTTTAAAAGAATTCAAGATGGATAAATGCAATTCAGCTTCTACGCCAGTGGATTGTCGAAATAAGTTGTCAAAGCATAATGATGAAGAAAAGGTGAATCCAACTTTGTTTAGAAGGTTGGTTGGAAGGCTGAGATTTTTGACATGTACAAGGCCATATATCTTATATGGAGTTGGACTCATTAGTCGTTACATGGAGGTTCCAACTTTGACTCATATGGAGGCAGGAAAACGAATACTTCGATACATCAAAGGTACACTGGATTATGGTCTATTTTACTCTTCCCAGAATAATTTCAGATTGTATGGATTCAGTGATAGTGATTGGAGAGGAGATGTTGATGATAGAAAAAGCACAAATGGTTTTGTGTTTTTATGGGAACTGCTGTTTTTGCTTGGAGTTCTAAAAAACAAGCAATTGTTACACTTTCAACATGTGAAGCAGAGTATGTTGCAGCAGCTTCTTGTAATAATGAACTTATAATTAATAGTCTTTAATTTGATTCAGTGGATTATCCAAGAGTCATTTCTGTATCTGTATTTATAGTGTCCAAGGGTCATTTCTGTACCTGTGTCTGTATCTGTATTTATAGAGAGTTAATGTGGTTTACTAAGAGTCATGTTTGTAATCTATAAATACCTATCAATACAAAGTAGTAAGGAAAGAGAATCAGAAGAGAATTTCTTCCAGCAATTATACTCTTCCTTTGTACCTCTGAAAGTTTATTTATTTGATCCAACACCATTTACATAATGATTAATAAGACTTCATCAATATACAATTTCAAAAGCAAAATACATCATTTTTTTAATATTAAAGTATACAATGTACGTAGGTTTCCAAAAGAAACAAGAGGTTCATTTCATTTTTTTGGAGGTTCTCAATTCATAAGCAAAAGGTGCCTAGTTATGATTGTTTGCCTGCTATAATCTTCACTTCCTAATTCATATTTATTTTTAATTGTACTTCATAGAGATTTTTAATTTTGTTTTTATTTTTTTAGCAGAGGAACTTTGAACATTTTGTTATATTGAGTTATTATTATTATTATTGTGATATTCACGAATATTATACACAAACAATGAGAGGGAAAAGAAAAATGCAGGGAAAGGGTAAAAGAACTGGTGGTAAAAAAAGCAGCACGTCAAGGTCTGCCTTGATCCAACTGTTGGCCTGCTGGCCTATGATTCTTTATCTAATATATATATAGCTTGCACACCACAAGCAATAATAAGTTTCAAAGGTTGGTATGCTTGTAAATAAAGCCACCAATTAAGCAAGTGCATAATGTAAGAGCGGTTTGAGCTTTTGGGGAATTAAAAAACTCATGGTGTGTTGGATTTGTATGGTACACGTTGCAAACCCCGTGGGCATTTGCGTACACTTTTAGTTCAATCGGTTCCATACCAACCAAAATAACATTAGGATTCACATGGTTTGATTCTTCCATCAATTAGTGCTCAATATCTAGTTGTACATTTTTAAATGTCCATTTACATATTGATTAATGATCTCATGAATATACAATTTGGCATTTCAAATTATGGTGAATCCATGATTTTCTATTTGGGTTACAATTATTGCATCATTTAAGAAACATGATATATAGTATAAATCGCGTGGATATAAGTCCACATACTACTTTATTTGGCATCATGTTTTGAATATTTTAAAAATGAGGATACATAGTATACATCAAAATTAGGATGTATTTTGCCTCAAAAGAGACTATTACAAATAAATCTTATGTTATCTTCTGAAACAAAAAAAAAATTAAGCATACCAGTTTGGTTTGTATATTAGATATAAGTTATCATTTAAATCTCTATATGTCATATTTAGCGAAAGGAATTAATTAATTTGTAGAACATAAATAATAATGCAATAGAATTAATTGGACATGGAAAGAAGAAATTGAATAAGTTCATTAAACTTGAAATGGAAAAACATGTCTCCTGGAAACCCAAACTACAATATATAGGGACAATTTTAACTTGAAATAATAGTGTGAATACACTATCCATATCTAAGTCTTGTCTCCTCCAAATTTCTATCAAAAAAAAAATAATAGTCTTTGAATAAGTTGGACTTACATATTACCACCGACAACTCTTCATTGTTTCTCAAATAAGACACAATTTCGGTCCATGTGAATCCGTTATTTATTTTTAATTTATTTTTAATTTATTTATCATTTATTTAAGTTATCTTAAATGATAAGGTCAAATACAATTATTTGTTTCCTTATCCTTTTATTTAATTTAATTTTGTTTATTTTTTTTTATTTTTTTTTAATAATTTAAGATAACACATCATTTCATCACTCCTCCTTGATATGTTGTCCGTAAATACCAAGTTTGGTTCGTAGGAACTCAAATTTATTCTTCGGTAGTGGCTTCCTAAAAATATCTGCAATCTGGCTTTCACTGCAGTGAATTAGATTGACTTCGCCTTCATTTTCAGCTTCACGAACAAAATGAAACTTGATCTTGATGTTTTTTGTTTTTCGATGCTGGACTGGATTTTTCGCAATAGCAATTGCAGACTTACTATCCCAAAAATATCTTTGTCGACTGGTTCAACACTTCTCCCATATCGGATAAAATTCTTCTTAGCCATATCGCTTGATTTACTGCTGAACATGCTGCAATATATTCAGCTTCTGCAGTTGACTGCGCGACTGTTTCTTGCTTTTGTGAGATCTATGAAAATACTCCGCTACCGATACTAAAATTGTAACCGGACGTACTTTTCATGTCATCTTCTGAACCTGCCCAATCACTGTCTGAAAAACCAATTAATTGATAAAATTTCATTGGTTTATACCAGATTCCAAAATCAACAGTGCCTTTGATGTATCTTAACACTCGTTTTGCTACTGTAAAATGAATTTGACTTGGATTCTGCATAAAACGTGATAATAGGCTTGTAGCGAACATGATATCTGGTCTGGTAGATGTAAGATACAACAAGCTACCGATTAGACTTCTGTATTACTTTTGATCTGCTGGAGGTGAACCATCTTCCTTAGTCAATTTTTCACTATTGACTAGAGGTGTAGTTACTGCTTTGGAATTCTCCATCTTGAATTTTTTGAGAAGATTGCTTGCATACTTTTTCTGATAGAGAAAAATTCCTTCAATGCTTTGAATAATTTCCATGCCAAGGAAATAATTCATTAAGCCCAAATCCGTCATCTCGAAATTTTTCTTCATCTCATTTTTGAATTCGGAGATTAAGGATGGATTGTTACCCGTCACAATCAAATCATCAACGTAAAGTGAAACAATGATGATATTTGAATTTTTATCAGCCTTTATGTAAAGAGTATACTCACTTGGACTTTTCTTGAAGCCTTGTTCACTGAAGTAGGTGTCGATTCTGCTGTACCATGCTCTTGGTGCTTGTTTGAGACCGTACAAGACCTTTTTTAGCCTTAGTACTTTGTTTTCTTCTTTCTCAACAATAAAACCCGGTGGTTGCTCGACATATATTTCTTCGTTGTAGTCGACTCCAAATTGTTGTGAGTACCCTTTTGCGACCAATCTCGCCTTGTGTTTTTGGATTGAGCCATCGGGGTTGAATTTGGTTTTAAAAATCCATTTAACGCAAATGACATCTTTGTGCGGTGGTTTTTCAACTAGCTCCCAAGTCTGATTCTTCTCGATCATCCGGATCTCCTCCTTCATTGCAAGCCTCCATTCATCATGTTGAGCTGCTTCTTCAAAAAATTTTGGTTCAAGTGAAACATAATTACAAAATTCTACAACCTCGGTGTTGTCGTGGAGATCCGTTAAGAGTCTTGTCCTTCTTGGTGGAGATTCTGAATTGTTTGGATAATCATCATCATCACTTGAGTCTGAACTTGAATCCTGCCGGTGCTCCTCCAGCGGTTGACCCTATTCTGGCTGTGTACTTTGTTGAAATGATGGAATGTCCACTAGTCTCTTTTCTTCTTTGTTATGCTCCCAATTCCAAAAGGCTTCTTCATCAAAATTGACATCTCTGCTAATGACAATTTTTGATGTCTCCAAGTTGTATATTCTGTAGCATTTGGATTTAGAACTGTAACTAACAAAGATTCCCTTTTCAGCTTTTGCTTCTAGCTTGTGCATTTTCTTCGTCACAAAACTTGTTGAATTGTGTGGATGTGTACTCCGTGCCACGATCACTTCTGATTGTCTTCAGTTTGCAGCCACTTTGATTTTCTACCAGATTTTTGTATTTCTGGAAGATCTTCAAAACCTCAGATCTGTCTTTCATGAAATAGACCCAAGTCATTCTTGAATAATCAACAAGATGAAATATTTACTGTCGTCAAGTGAGAGAGTCCTCATTGGCCCGCAGATGTCTGTGTGTACCGATTGAAGCTTCTCATTTGCTCTCCAAGCCTCGCCTGTAGGAAATGAATGACCAGTCATTTTTCCTAATTGACAGCCATGACAAACTCCAGTGCAGTCAGAGATTGTGGGGAGATATTTCACCATGCTCTGTTGAGAGAGTAACTTCAAACTCTGAAAATTACTGTGTATAATTGGCTAAATGGAAAATATTATAATACTGTGTATAATTTAGAGTAAAAAAGTGTGATTTTTCTTTTATGAAATAAGAGAGAAAGTTATTTTTTCTTGGACTTTTTAGGATTTTGTGTTTTTTAGAAAGTAAAACAAGTAAGACTGAACAAAACTATTGACAAACCTAAGGTATTGCTCGCAAGCTATATGGAACTACCCATGGAGATGTACCTACTGTATATAGAGAGATGCGAGAAAATTTCCTTCTTGATTAAGATTGTTATCCTTATTGCCGCAATTTTCTCCGGCTACTACCGCAATGTAAGACATTTTTGAAAGAAAGATGGTAGACAACAAACATGAATCAAGTTTGAAGAATGCAAAACCAATGAGAAAGACTAAGATTTTTATGGGGAAATGTATTTGCTCAGATACTATAACAAAATCTCAAGCAAAAACAGAAAAAAGAAGAAGAAAGAGAATTAGATTCAGAGTTGGTTTATAGCCTTACTCTTAGTTTCTCAACTTATTCAGAGCACTCCACATCTTCCATGCATGTGTCTTCTCATCACATATACATGTCCTCCTTCAAGAATTTCTAAATATCCATTGCACTCCACATCTTCCATGTACGTGTCTTTTCATCACAAAACTTCTTCACCACATGTCTACTACTTACCATACCCAAAGCACACCACACCTCTTTCTAATTTGCCTAATAATAATGGACTCAGATAAAAAAACATTAAAACACATTTAACATTTAGTTAAACCATAACAATGATATCATTAGTTAGGTTTTTCTTTCATTAATTATACAACTCAAGACATCCACTTGAATTTGATAGAAGTATGGAGACATGCTGCAATTGGTTCCTATGTGTCAAGTTTACCTCTTCCATTCTAGTCCTCTATAAATCCAATCTATAAGAATGAGATTCCTCATACGTCCATTAGTAATAACATACCAACTTTCCTCATAATAATTTTTTTTGTTGAAAATCTTTGGATAATGGAAGATTGATAAAGTAATCCCTTTACGTCATCCCAATTCCATGATTAAAATGGATGTATATTTGTAAATAAATTTCGAATGTTGATAGGAAAAAGAATCCCTAATTCAACAGAAACCATGAGAAAAAAGAGAGGAGAAAAAAGGGATGAAGAGTTGCTGAATGTAATTAATAATTAAAGCTTAAGATACCTAACCGCTTATACTTATCTGAAAAAATTCAATTGCTTTTTTATACTTTTAGAATATTCATTTTACCAATTTAACTTGTTTAAAACTTATTAATCCTTTTAACAAAGTATATAATTTTTCTGAAAAAGTTTAAATGTTTACACTTTAATCTAGTTTAGGTAGCTAATATTGTTAGATGATATATCTGTAAATATACATATTTGAATTAGTCTTTGATTTAGTCAGATATTGTTAGCTTGATTTACTCCCCCTGTATCTTTAGAATTATTTTTGTAACCGATTCTATCTTGTAAAGCTTATTTAAGCACAAACTCTATCAATACCAAATCACTGGAGAATCATGATTGTTTCATGGTATCAGAGCAGTTCTGAGGTTTCACAACTCTGAATTTTAATTTTTCCCTGGGATTTCTCCTTTCAATCGCTCAATTAATTATCTCCATGGTATCACAAATTAACTGCCTCCAATTACCTGTTGTGGAAGACACAGGTTCTGCCTATTTTGAAAGGTCAGAAGTTGGGACATCATGTTGATGCAACTTCTGCACCGCGGCCTAAGAAATTACAAACCGGAGCAGACAATCCAGCGTTCGAAGTTTGGGAGCAAAAGGACCAACATGTCCTCAGTTTGCTCATCTCTTCTCTTTCATCGGGCGTAATTTCCCAAGTTATTGGGGCTGAAACTGCAGCAGCGGCCTGGGAAAAGCTGGCTAAAGCCTATGCCACTGGATTGAAGTCACAGATCCGTGAATTGAAGAATCGTCTTCATAATTTACGTCAAGAGAACGATGATATTTCTGCCTATCTTTTACGGGCCAAATCTCTCAGTGACGAGCTCTCTGCTCTTCAAAATCCTGTAAGTAACGATGATTTAGTTGGTGCAATTTTGGATGGCCTGAATGATGTTTATCGGCCTTTCACTCGTGCAATAGAAGCTCGTCTGGAATCTATTGCGTTTGAAGACTTAACTGGCTTGCTTCATAGTGAGGAGCCACAGCTCTCTCGAGTCACAGCTCCATCAAGCTTTACTCCCTCCGTTCATTATTCTGCCCGTTCAAACAACAGGCCACGGGGCCGCGGTCAGCGGTCAATTTAATTATGGATCCAGTCGGGGTTTCTCTGCCCCAAATAATTATAGTAGAAAGAGTTACACAAATTCAGCTCCACTTGATGTCTCCACTCTCACATGTCACAATTGTAAAGGATCGGGACATATTGCTAGACAGTGTCCATCACCAAAATTCAATCGCAATACCAGGGGTTCTCTTAAACCGTCCTCTAATATGGCCACCACCTCCAATCCTTCCTCCACTGATTGGCTCCTAGATTCTGGCGCAACGCATCATTTAACAGCTGATTTGGACAACCTCCATGTTCACACTGAATATGACGGTCCCGAGCAAGTTGTAGTAGGTAATGGATCCACAATTCCTATCTCTCATATTGGTAAATCTGATTTTCCTATTTCCAATATTCCTCTAAAGTTTCGAAATATACTCCATGTTCCTAACACTGTTAATAACCTTCTTTCTGTGGCTTCTCTAACTCAATCAAATTCTATTTCGGTTGAGTTTTTTGCTAATTACTTTGTTTTGAAGGATTTGGAGACAAAGAAGGAGATATGTCGAGGGGTGAATAAGGATGGACTTTACACACTGTCGCTTCCTTCATCAAGTCAAAATCGCATTAGATCCTTTAACACTAGTCTCTCTTTATGGCATGCCCATTTGGGTCATGCTCAATTCCCCATTGTTAAGAAAGCAATTGCTTTGAATAAACTTGACTTTGATGATAATAAATGTGCTCCCTTTTGTGATTCATGTTGTGTTAGTAAAGCACATCGCTTACCGTTTCCTGTTTCTACATTCGTTGCTTCTAATCCGTTAGAATTGGTTTGTTCTGATGTTTGGGGCCCTGCTCCAGTTGATTCACATGACAATTATCGCTATTATGTTATTTTCTATGATCATTTTTGCAAATTCTCTTGGCTATTTTTTGTGCGGTATAAATCTGAAATCTTGAGTGTATTCATTAAATTCGGAACATTGGTTGAAAAATATTTTCAACGACCAATTTTAAATTTTCAATCAGATTGGGGGGGTGAATTTCAGGCTTTAACCAATTATCTTAGTACCAATGGGATCAATCAAAAAGTGTCTTGTCCATACACACCGGAACAAAATGGTTGCGCCGAATGCAAGCATCGCCATATTGTTGAAACGGGTCTTTCATTACTTACTCATGCTAAATTACCTATGAAATTTTGGTCTTATGCCTTTGAATGTGCAATGTTTATCATCAACAGATTACCCACCAAAATACTTGATTACCTTAGCCCATATGAAAAATTGTTTGGCAATACACCCGATTATACTTTGTTTCGTACATTTGGTTGTGTTTGCTATCCTTGGCTCTGTCCTTACAATTCAAATAAATTGCTTCCACTTTCTCGTAAATGCATATTCATTGGCTATAGCAAAATACATAAAGGTTATAAATGTTATGACTTGCTTAACAACAAAATCTTTATCCCACGTCATGTGGTTTTCAATGAACAGGAGTTTCCATTTCCTCTGTTAAACAATGAGATGCGCCAGATATCTATGACTGATCTGTCCAATGCTCCGGTCACAATTTCTTTTCCATCAGCACAAGAACCATTTATTGCTATTCCCCCAACAGCTCCACGCCCAAATACAACTTCCTCTAATCCCACTCGCACCATTATTCCATATCATCCCTTACCAAATTTTCGAGAGTTACCAACCTCCACAACAAATAGCCCCCCGCCAGCTTCCAATCAGCCTACTATCCCTCTACTTGTTGATTTTAGTGGCTATCAACTCTCATCACACCAAAATTTACCCAATGCATCACAAACAGCCCCACCTGAACAGCCCCAACCTTTACAACCCACTTTCATGGTTACAAGAACTCAAACGGGTTCGCTTCGTCCAAAAATCTATCAGGCCGTGACTGAAACTGTCACCCCTTCTTGTTATACTAAAGCTGTGGAACATCCACAATGGCGTGCAGCTATGAGAGAGGAGTATAATGCACTCATTACCAATGGAACTTGGGAGTTAGTTCCAGAAACCGAAGCCAATAATAAGGTTGGCTGTCTCTGGGTTTTGCGCATCAAACTGAACCCTGATGGATCTGTCAACCGATACAAAGCACGGCTCGTTGCCAAAGGATATCATCAACGTCCCGGTCTTGACTATGAGTAAACATATAGTTCGGTTATCAAGCCCACAACGATACGTTTACTTCTTTCACTTGCAGTAACAAACTCTTGGATGATAAAACAACTCGATGTGAGTAACGCATTTTTACATGGCACTTTAGATCAAGCTGTTTTTATGTGTCAACCTCCTGGTTTTACTCACCCGGACTTTCCTCATCATGTTTGCAAATTGAAGAAAAGTCTATACGGTCTTAAGCAGGCCCCCCGTATGTGGCATCGTTGTTTGACAGAGGCTTTGATTTCCCTTAGGTTCGTTTGTAGTAAGGCTGATTGCTCGCTTTACTATCTTCATCATAATGATACTCGTTTGTATTGTCTTTTATATGTTGATGATATCTTGGTAACCGGCAATTCCATTGTGTCTATTGATAACTTGATCAAGCAATTGCAGCAGCGGTTTGCTATTCGGGATCTTGGCAAGCTCTCGTATTTTCTTGGAATTGAAGTGAATTGGGAAAATCATGCTCTTCACCTAAGTCAAAAGAAAAACATTTCTGATTTACTCAAAAAATCCAAAATGGATGGCTCCAAAAGCATCTCAACACCAGCCTGCACAAGCACCAAACCCTCTCGAGATTCTGGTGAATCCTATACTGATCCTAAGCTATATCGCACTATTGTTGGTGGATTACAATATGCGACCATCACTCGACCAGATATTAGCAATGCTGTAAATAAAGTTAGCCAATTTATGCATAATCCAAGTCTTGATCATTGGAAAGCGGTTAAACGAATACTTCGGTATTTAACTGCAACTACAACACATGGAATTCGTTTTCATAAGCGTAAAACTCTTGATCTGGTTGGTTATAGTGACGCAGATTGGGGAGGAGACGTTAATGATCGAAAATCTACCTCTGGCTATGCGGTGTTTGTTGGTCCTAATCTTGTATCTTGGCGGTCACATAAGCAAACTACTGTTTCTCGCTCCTCCACCGAAGCTGAATATCGTGCTCTTGCTAGTCTTGCTTCTGAAATGCTTTGGTTGAAAAAGCTCATGCATGAAATCGGCATCTCCAATTCCACAATACCTGTTTTATGGTGTGATAACCTTGGTGCAACATATTTAACTGCTAACCCAATTTTTCATGACAGATCTAAGCACTTAGAGATTGACTTTCATTTTGTTCGTGACCAAGTCTCCAAGAAAGAGCTTCGGGTTGGTTATGTCCCCACCCTTGATCAAATTGCTGACATCCTCACCAAACCACTCTCCAAGGCTCGGTTTCAACATCTTCGCGACAAATTAACAGTGGCTCCGCCATTAATTTGAGGGGGAATGTTAGAGGATATATCTGTAAATTGCTGACATGTTAAAGCTTATTTAAGCACAAACTCTATCAATACCAAATCACTGGAGAATCATGATTGTTTCAAATATGTACCTTTCAAAAAGTCAATTGGTCAATTTAAATAAATTCATGGGTTACTAGAATTTTTTCCAAATATAAAGGACTAGTTGATTTTTTGAAACAAGTATATGGACAAAAAATGTATTAATCTATTAATTAATTAACTTTTTAACAATGTCTATTCGCAATGTGACCAAAACATATGTCGCCATAATGAGAATTGACTCATGGCATAGCACGTGTCGAGAATGGAGCAAAAATAATGTTTTTTCATAATAGTGAATAAGATTATATGTATATATATAAAGTGCAAAAAATACTTTTAATATTATCCAGCAAAAGTAATTTTACCTCTAACATCATAACTAACAAAATAATACCATTAATGTTTACAAGTTGAGCGAATTTACACTGATGTTTGAAATTATGTCAATTTCAATTGTTATTGATGGAGCACTCTGTCCATTCACAAATTTCATTATCACTCAATTTGTATGTAGGGATGGTAATCGGGCATTATAAAAAAACTACATGTTTCCAATCCGATGGGGATTAGTAATAAGTGAAAATTAGGGATAAATTAGGGATATGGATGGGCACGGGAGACAATTTCTCGCCAAAGCCAAAATGGTGATAGGGATAAGGATTACTATATCCGCTCCGTGAAAATTCTCCCCCGTCGTGTATAAATTCCCGTGAATATCTATAGTTATGTTTTGTTAAAATAATTTTTTTTATACAAAATGATGCCATTTTTGTGATTTTTGGTTTTTCATGGATTAATTTTATTAAAATTTTTGAGCGAGAGAATCAAATTTAACGGTCAAAGTTGGTCACATACTTTTAAGTTATTACATTTCCAAATATTCCGTGCGACAATGTGAGGATCCTAACCCCGAGGGAGGAGAGAAGAAAATAGTGTTGGCGAACACTAGAAAATGAAGATATAAAGTATGGTATTAAATAGGAAATACAAGCCATATAATAGGCTACAACAACTAGCTAGTGAGCAACAGAGCCGGCCCTGCGTCTAGGCTAGGAGTGCGCAGGCCTAGAGCCAATGGTTGTTAGGGGGTCCAAAATTTGTTTATTATATATATATATATATATATATATATATATATATATATATATATATATATATATATGTATACAAGGTCTAAAACGAAATTTGCATTAGGATCAGCAAGTGTCCCAACGGTTTAGAATACCACTATCATTGGACCGGCCCTGATGAGCAACCCTATTCGTAGAGAAACAAACATAAAAAACAACAACGTCATTAAAAGAGATAAGATGATATTTACAATCATCCAAAAGAAAAGCATAAAGAGACATGATAGAAGAATGTTGGTCTCACCCTCTTTTAAGACCTAACAAATACGATTTAGTGATTCTCGCTTTGTTTTTTTTTTTCTAAGAAATATTTTTTACTTTTTTGACCTAATTAATAAATTTCAACCATTAATCTTAGTTTTTCATCTAATTAATTAAATAATGGTTCACTTTAATCTAACAAGCTGGCCACTTTTAATTTTAGAGCACTTAATATACCGAAAAACCCTAAAATGTGTATTTATATATTTGGTCCGGATGAATTTATTCTTTATTCATTAATCCCCTAGATATATAGTAGGATCAATTCAATCCAAAATCAAATTTGGTTCGGCACTTTAATTAGGGTTAATTCGTGATCAAAATAATTATGTCAAAAAAAGTGTCAAGTCTCAAAATCAGGGTTTAGGGTTTTGTACCCCTAATCCGTTAGGAAATGGGTCAACGATCAAAACCCACAGCAAAACTATGGGCCCCACCATCTTTTAGACAAATTCGGCTTTTTAGGACCTCAAAATACTATTTAATGATTTTCATGGGCTTTTGTTGTTTTTTTCTACGAAATATTTTTCACTTTTTTTTTTATCTAATTAATGAATTTCAACCATTAATCTTATTTTTGACCTAATTAATTACTTAATGGTGGACTTTAAGGCAATAAGCTCGCCACTTTTAATTTTAGAGCACTTAATATACTGAAAAAAAAGAAAGCACCTGAAAAACCTTAAAACGTGTATTTACATATTCGGGTTCGGATCAATTTATTCTTTATTGATTAATCTCAAGATATATGGTAGCATCAATTCAATCTAAAATCAAATTTGGTTTGACACTTCAATTAGGGTTAATTCGAGATCAAAATAATTAGGTCAAAAAAAGTGTCAAGTTTCAAAATTAGGATTTCTTTTAGAGTTTCGTTCCCCTAATCCCATCGGAAACGGACCAACGGTCAAAACACATAGCAAGGTTGTGGCCTCCACCCTCTTTTGGCCAAATTTGGCCGTTTATGACCTTAAAAATCCGATTTAGTTATTTTCACGGGCTTTTATTGTTTTTTTCAACGAATTATTTTTCAATTTTTTGACCTAATTGAGGAATTTCAACCATTAATCTTAGTTCTTGACCTAATTAATTAATTAATGGTTGACTTTAATATATAAGCTCATCAATTTTAATTTTAGAGCACTTAATATACCGAAAAAATTAAAATGAAACACCCAAAAAACCCTAAAACATGCATTTGTCGTCACTACAACAGATAAACTTTAATGGTGCGATTTTTTTTAGTCAATTAAACCTTTCAATATTTTTAAATTCAACCCGTAAACTATAGGGTAAAAGTCATATTAGATTTTGGCTTTTAAAACCATCAATTAGCTCATCAGTCTATATATTAAAACTCAATTAGCTTTTTAATTATTTAAAATCATCGATTACATTCTTAACGTATGTAAAATTGTTATTTAAATCCCTCTTATGATTGAAATAAATTTTAGTTGAGCTATTTTATATTTTCAGTTCAAGTTGATCAATATTTTATAATATTTTAGATTTGGATTACCAGTTAAGATTTAATAAAAACATATTCCGTTAAATCGAACCAAAATCAGTGTTATACCTAGTAATTAAAAAAAATGTGTATATATCATCGACTAGGTTTATTTGATTACTAGAGTTGAACTGATGACTGAAAATATCATAAAATAATAATAAAAATCGTATCCAAAATATAAAATAACTGAACTGACAACTAAAGTTAAAATATAAAATACAGGGTTAGAGATCTATTTGACTTTTAAAGAATAGGTTGAGTATGTAATTGATTTTAAACTTATAATAAGGATCTAAGCCAAAAATAATAATTTAAGAATCAATTAATAAAAATAGAGCGACCCTTCCCATCACATTCTCCTCTTCCCCATGGCAGCTTTCCCACTTTTCCCTCTCCCACCCTTCCCATCACATTCTCCTCTTCCCCAAAAATCTTTCCCACTTCTCCACTCCACCTCTTCCTCTCTCCAATCACATCACACCTTTTCAAAATTTAAAATCTCTTTAACCTCCCCTCCATAATAAATTTAGTCTTAATTACCCTCTTAATTATAACATAAAAACATTAAAAAGAATTAACAAAACATAAACACATTAATTGAAACCCATAAAAATTCAAAAACTGCTAAAAAACCAAAAAAAAAATTCTTTGACTTCCTCCTTTTACGCGGGGCGTATCCCCATGTACGCCCCGCGTCCGTCCCTTTTTTCCATCAAAAAATGGCAGGAGGTGAAATACGCGAGGCGTGCTCCCTTTCACGCCCCGCGTATCTTACCACTTTTGCAACTAATAAAGGTCAGGAGGAGGGATACGCGTGGCGTGGTCACTTCACGCCCCGCGTACCCCTTTGGGAATCCGAGTTTTACTTGGATTCCCCACTCCTCCCCTATATAAATCCTTCCATTTCTCCTTTTTCTTCCTCACAACTCATCCTAACTCCCACCCCCCAATCTTCCTACACATTCTCTCAATTCTTCACTCACACCATGGTTAGGCGAAAACATACCGCCGACATGCGTCCCCCACGGTCCACTCGGGCCCGTTCCTCCGGTTCCGCCCATACCCAAAATCAACAACAACCACCACCCGAACGGGAGGAGACACCACCACTCACCCGAGTCTTAAGCCTCGGCCCTTGGAGAAAAATGCCTTCAAATCTCTTAGGCGCTCCACCTCGGGCCCGGGTGAAACCTCGGGGGCGGCCCACTCACACGAGGATGAGAGTTCGGATTCGGATATGGGTCTAAATTTCAGTCCTCCGTCCAACCACGACTTCAATTCCATATATTCTCGGTTGGACGCTCTAGAGGGCCACCAACGTGCCGATCGCGCCCATTACGACTCCCAATTCGCCACCCTCAACACCTGTTTTGACACCCTTGAGGCTAATCGCCTCATGGACCACTCCACCTTCATCACCCTCTTCAACTCCATCGAGGCGCAACAACGTGAGGATCGGGCTCACCTCGATGCTCGCTTTGACGCCCTCACCAATTCCTTCGCCTCCTACTTCAACATCCACGGCAATCCTCCTCCGCCTCAACCATAGTTTCCATTTCCTTTATGTTTTCTTTTGTTTTGTATTCTCTTTGCTTTTTCGTTTTTATTTTGTTTTCGATGGTTCCGTTGTTATTTTTTGTTTATTTTTATTGTACTTTCTTTTCCGTTTCAATATATTTTTAATTTCCGTTTATGTTTCGTTCTCTTTTTGTGTTTATTTTTCGCTGTTCGAAACCATTAATAACATTCACGCCGGACGTACCCCCTTGTACGTCCCGCGTGCTCTTCATTTTTCTTGTATAAAAAGCCTCGAAACTCAAACACGCGGGGCGCCCCTATTAGTGCGCCCCGCGTATTTGAGTCTCTGCCTAAAAAGAGCTCAAAACGCACCTCCTACGCGGGGTGCCCCCCTGGGCACGCCTCGCGTAAGACCAAACCTTAAATGGGTCTAATTTTAAATTTCATGTCTATTTTTGTTTTTGTTTTTCTCTTCGTTTGCGACGTCCTTGGAATAGACGTCCTTTTAATAACGCGGAGGGCCGTGCAACCCCGCACTTTCAGTTTGTTTTGCACTAACAAAAACAAAAACAAATAAAAATCAAATAAACAACAAAATAATTGAAGTAATTTATCGATTCTGAAATTTTTTCCGACACATTACCTTCCTCGGAAATGAATTAAAAGTTCCGTTATTTGTCCTTAAAATAAAAAGACGGAACACAAAGGATCGGTTTTAGTGAGAAATTTTAGTCTTAATTTTGAAGTTCTAGAATTTATGCAAAGCCTAGGTTTATACTAAACAAAAGCATTGAGTCCTAACCCACGTGTCATCTCCATAATGAAATTTAAAAAGGCAATAAAAACGGGATGTTTGAAAGTTTAGTGAAGACTCGATAGTACACAATTTAAACCCGAAATTTTGTAAGGTAATTTTGAGCCTAAAAGAGTTCGTACGAGAACTCTAATTCTTTCACAATTTTTCGAGAGCTTTGACTTCACTCGACTCATAGAGTTTGCACCTAATACCGGGTTAAGTACATCTATTTTGGTTAAAATGGCAATAGATGATAAAACAAGCCCACTTAGTCTAATTCTTTTCTTAATTTATTTTTTCTCGTTTTTATCAACCTCTAGGAAAACCCCTTGAGCCTACTAACCGACTTTTCTTGTTAATACCCTTTTAACAATTAACCCTCTTTTTCCTCTTGTTTAAATACCAACAAAATCAATTCGCACCCGAAATAAGCCAAGGCCTTGATAAATAAGCACCTTAAACTTTCGAAATCGTTTTTTGCCGCTCTCAAAACAAAAAGAAAAAGAAAAAGACAATAAAGAGCAAAACGGCATTCTCAAGCTTCACACGAGCAATTTTGAGTTATATCTTATGAACTTATCAAGGCCAAAATAAAATACGGTGCAATCATCAAAATGGCATTTAAACTCGAGTTTTCAAAAATTAACCACTAAAAAGCCACCCACATTACAACCCCCCTCCGGGTTCATTTTTAATGTTGCCTTAGCCATAACATATGAGGAAAAACCCGGATAAAAATGCAAACTCAAAGTGATCTCGAGTAAATGCAAAGAAGAGTGCTAAAACACCGACCCACCAAGGTTTGAGCGTAAGAGTGAAATCCCTAGGTGAGGTACTATCGGGTTCTCAAAAGACAATCAACCCCCGTTATTATTGCCGATTAATTTTGATCATGGAGGTTTCAAATAAGTTTTGGTCACTCGATTGTTTGCGTAGGTGTTTACCGAAAACATTGCATAAAACTTTAACTTTGAAATCACGCACTTGGTAAAAACCAACGGACGGTTTGTTTCTTAATAATCTCAATCCCGTGTCTTTCGATTTTTTTTACTTGAGGACAAGTAAAACTTTAAAGTCCGAGGAGGTTTGACGTGATTTACGGGTTAATTTTAGAAGAAATAAATAAGTTTAATTACAAAAATAGAGTGTTTTAATAAAATAACGAAATAAAAATAAATTTCGTACTTTCGGTTAATTTTCCGTATTTTTGATTAATATTAGTAAATAAAATGTCAAGCTAACTCGGCTCCCGAGAATTGTATTTCAGGTACGAGAAAAGAGTGAACATATACCAAGATATGCGGGGCGCATCATCCCTTACGCGGGGCGTGAAACACTGGATCAGAAATAATTGACTTATCCACAGGCACCACGTGGGATCTACTCAGCAATACGCGAGGCGTATACCACCATACGCGAGGCGTACGACATATGTCAGAAATGATTAGCCTAATCCTGAAAGTCAGACTGCACTGTCTCCTAAGTCAACTATCGGTACACGAGGCGTGTTTTGGAATGCGCGGGGCGTACATGGTGTAATTCGAGCAATAAAACGCCAGGAGCTCAAACACGCGTGGCGTATATCACTATATGTGGGGCGTGTTTGAGACAACAAGATCCGATTTAGGTCCACATACAGGGAATTATTGAAGGAATGGGCCAATACGCAGGGCGTACTCCACCATACGCGGGACGTAACATGGGAATTCTGAAGAAAATGATGTTCCTCCATGCTTGTATCTTATGAAATTACAACTTTGCCCTAGCTTGATGTGTATAAATAGGGGCTTAACCTTAACTTTTGGGACGTTACATTTTACATAAATAGATATATAGAGATTTTGATATAGTTTTGGATTCAGTTTTTCTTATGTAATAAAACTCTACCTCCTCGAGAGCTTGTTCGTGTAATCCGTCATTCCGTCGAAGTTCCGTTCCATCCTCATCCACCAAGCTCGAGAGTTCCACCTTCAAGACCTAAGAGACGGCCTTGAGTCCGGTTAGCTAGTTCTGAGGGCTGATTCTTCCCTCTTTACTTGCTAACTAGCTTGCACTCTTCCTATGTACTAGGCTTGGTTGTATTCCGCATTTACGCTTTCCATATTTATAATATATGATTTTCAATTTCCGTTTCTATATCCGTGTTGATATTTATTGCTTGCTTTGATATTCCTAATTGATTATTGTGTAGGGGAACGCGATTTCCGACGCCATTCGGGCTATCTTTAGGGATTCATATAGGTGTTGCCTTACCGGAAGTGACACTCCGGAAACCGTAGGAATTGACAAGCCACGGAACTTACGGGCCCTAGTTTCTGATCCCCAGCATTAGACACGCCTTGACTAGGAATCACGTAGTCTAAGTACTTCACGGATCGGTCGAACTACACGTAGTCGTCTTTGCAAGAGTAAATCGTCAATCGAATATATTCGGAGCTATTGCTTATTATATCGTCACCCATATCATTCCGTGGAGTTCTCCATTACATAAATCTGTCTCACCTATATTTTAGGAGTAGTTTGTAGTTATCCCTCAAACCAACCTAAAGTATTCACCGCTTAGATAACATATAGAACCGAGTCGTTTAATATTTGTAGTTATAAATCCCGTAGATTCGATACCCGGTCTTAACCGGATTATTACTTGATACGACGGGGTACACTTGCCCCTAAGTAGCGACGTCTAGTAAAGATAGAGCACTTAGAAAGATCACATCCATAGTCATAACGCACTTATCGTAATATACATTTCATATTTATACCACTAGACGACACACATCACAATTTTATCCCTAATGTCTAAAATGGTGCAATTTTACCTCTACATTGGTAGCCAAAAGCAATTTTACCCCTAACGTTAATAATTTGAGTCAATTTTACCTCTATTAGAAAACACAAATATTTTTGTTCATTATTCTGCACCAATTGCATATCAATTCGTTCTAAAAAAATGATTTGATGTTTTTTATAATTTAATAATAGAATTGGAGATTAATATTTAAAAATTTGGTGAATTTTTGAACTTTTTTTTTTGTCCAATTTGTATAAAAGACAGTATATTTTTATTTTATATTTTTCAAATCCCAACATATATTTGTGATTTGTTAATGATAAAATGACACATGTGTAAAATGTAGATGACAAGATTCATGATCGAGAAGACGGTTTGATGAATTATTTTTTAAATTGACCCAATTTATCAACACTAGGAGTAAAATTTCTCTTGGCTTCCAACGTTAGGGATAAAATTGCACCATGTTAGACGTTTGATGGTAAAATTGCTCCTGAAGCAAAATATTAGGGGATTTTTGCACCTTAACACTTATAATTGACCCAAATAAAATTTTAAAAAACATTATTACTCTTTACTCATTTTATTAGTTTACATTTATAATTTTATGTAAATTTTAGAGTAAAGATTGAAAAAAAATACTTGTGGTTTGCTTTATTTGCAAATAGAGGTTTGTGGTTAAAAAGTTTACAAATAGAGGTATGTGGTATATTATTTTTACAAAACAAAGTATTTAAAATTAAACTTTTAAGTAATTGATGACAATTAAGAGCATTTTTTTAATTTTTTTCAATTACATTTATATATTGACAGGACACAAATCCCAAAATTAAATTACAACTCTGTAAAATGAACTTAAATGTCAATTTAGTTCATAAACTGTCAAATTAATAAACAAACGTAAAATTCCATCATATTATTTGTTGTTTCGTTTTAGGAAGTTTTTTTATTATTTCTATTTGCAAATTGGGCAAATCACATACATTTTTTTTTGTACTTTCCCCTAAATTTTATATCCTAATCTTATCAGCTAGTCAATTTTTTTTATGCATCTTTATAATAATTTTAATCTTCAGTCCTTCTATCCTAATCTTATCAGCTAGTCAATTTTTTTATGCATCTTTATAATAATTTTAATCTTCAGTCCTTCTATCAGTGTGAATTGTCAAATTAAAACAAATAAAATTTAAAATAACAAAATAAACCTTAATCCTTCTATTAGTTTATATTTATGATTTTATATAAATTTTATCTCCTAATCTTATAATCTCATCAATTTTTCATTTACTTTTATAATAATTTTAATATTGAATCCTTCTATTAATGTGAATGGTCAAATTGGACCAGATAAAATTTAAAATAACACTATTACTTTTTTGTATTTCAATTAATTTACATTTATAATTTTATATAAATTTTATCTCCTAATCTTATAATCTCATCAATTTTTTATTCATTTTTATAATAATTTTACTCTTGAATCCTTCTTTTAATGTGAATTATCAAATTAGACCAAATAAAATTTAAAATAACACTATTACTCTTTACTCTTTACTTTTTAGACCAAAATTGACTTCCAGCTTGGAAGAACATACTTGAAACCAAGTTCTGTAATTTCTTTTTACTTTTTATTCTCCCCCCTAGTCAATAAACTTATTTTTTATTTATGTACATAGAAGTGAAAATATCTATGTCAGATGGTCGAATCCCTTAATGACGTGTGTCGTTTAAACTTGACGGAAAAGTGAAATAAAGGTCGAATCTATAACGAAATTAATGATTAATGACTCAATGTGGAAAAATAATTGATAAGGGGCTTGATCCTTAAAATAGGTAAAATTCACGGGCTTAATTATGCTTTTTACCTATCAAAATCCACAAAAATAAAGTTTAAACATAACTCTTTATATAAATATTATTCATAAAAAAATAATCCAGTCAAGCTTGCTCACGAGCGTGTTAATGTTATAATCGAGTTTTCTCATGAGCTTGTTCTTATAATCGAACATGCTCGCAAGCTTTCGAGTCGAGCTTCGTCGCGCTCAAGCTCAGATCGTTTATAAATCGAGCCAAACACAATCGAAATTTTATAGGTTCGACTCATTTACAACCATAATTTAGTTACAGCTCATTTATAGCCATAATTTATTTACAGCTCGACTCATTTACAACCCTAATTTAGTTTACAATTCATTTATAGCCTTAATTAATTTAGAGCTCAGCTCGACTCGAATGCTCAAATGTATTTCAAAATAGTATATATTATCCATCTCCATTGAGATGAATCGTCTAGAGAAAGCGACGATATGAAATCTCTGCCTTGTTGACAATCCTAATTACATCATAGTGCTTTAAACCCTAATTTTAAATACTTAAATGCTACTTCATAATATGAATGTTAAATCAAATACAATTGAATAAATTAAAATCCAGTGGTTCACGAGCTTTTCTCGAGCTTAAACCAAGCCTAAAATTATAGGTTCGCCAAGCTTCGAGCTCGAGTCGAACGTATCTCGAGCTCGAATCGAGCTTAAAAATTCTAATGTTAGAGATAATTTTTGTACTGTTATTATGATATTAAAGATAAATATAAATATAATGACAAAAACAAAAACAAAAAAAAGTGTAAATAAATTGAGATAATATCCTCCCTCAATTAAAATTTTCAATATATACTAAAACTTAAACTCGAGATCTTTAGCTTAGTTGGTATCAATTTTTATATTTTTACATATTGCACTAGTCCATCTATATATTCTTAAAAATAATTGTATAGTTCTTTCAATTTATTTTCTTTAATTCTTTAATGCTTCTGCTAGTTTACATTTATAATTTTATCTTCAAATTGTATAATTTGATCATTATTTCATCCATTTTATGACAATATTATTTTTTGTCATTCTATTAGTGTGATTTGTCAAATTAGATCAAATAAAATTTAAAATAACAATAATTCAAATCTTTTTAATAGTTTACATTTATAATTTTATGTAATTTTTATCTCCAATTTTTTTAATTTAATCATTATTTTATTCATTTGTATAACGACGCTTTTTAATCTTT
Organism: Euphorbia lathyris; assembly: GCF_963576675.1. Lineage (NCBI taxonomy): Eukaryota > Viridiplantae > Streptophyta > Magnoliopsida > Malpighiales > Euphorbiaceae > Euphorbia > Euphorbia lathyris. The sequence goes on along the minus strand of NC_088915.1, from coordinate 2,700,853 downwards.
TTATTAGTGTAAATTATCAAATTGGAAATATTTGTATAATGCCAAGAATTAAAAAATAATTAAAAACAATTTTTTTTTTTTAATTTCATGGATGAAATCGGATGATATGATTCACATAATTATTTTAATTATATGTATAGAGTATTCATGGAATTTAATCAATTTTTAGATGGTTTTTTAACCAAAAATATATATTAGAATTAGTATGCCAATAATTTAACACTAAATTCAATGAAATTTAGCACGTAATAAATACTATGTTAAATAATTACAAGTTTCCATGAATAAAAATAAAGAAAGAAAAATTTACATTTATTAATAATAATGATATTTCAAGTCACAAAAATCAGATTCTATCCATTCTATCCCTATTTTTTCTATCCATTTAGCATAGTCCTATTATATTATTATTATCACAGACGATTACTGCAACAAACATCAAAAATTCTGCAAGAAATTTCAGGGTCTAATGATGAGGTTATATATGAAAGTCCTAAAACCTAATGAATTCAAGCCTCTAGACACAATTTTCAAATATTTGTATCAACTTTCAATGTCAAAATATCTTAAGTCTTGTTTATTTCAAATTGTCATGTTTAATAAAATACCAATTATCAATCAACATTGAATAGATTGATAAGAGAAAATTACTTTAATAGAATCTTTATATTCTATAAGCAAGTTCGGAAGGTTAATAAGTCATTCTAAACAAATTTGTAGTCAATATATTACTTTAAACAAATTGAGGGCGTTAATAAGATATTTTATAAGTTTAACGGACCAATCAAGTTTCGAGATCAACAAGGTAAGATATATTAGTATCAATATATACTACACATCATTCAATATAAATCAAAAAGGTACAAAAACATGTTAAGATAGGATTATTTATTAAACATCATTATTAATCTTTAGCATTTTATATATTATACATCATTTAATAGAATAAAATAATGATATTATATTTAAGGAAGAATTAGCAAGATATGAAGAGAGAAGCACCAACAATTGAATTATGGAATTAGCAGAAACACCAAGGTAGAAGCAGCAGATGAAGTCCCCGCAAAAGAATACATTCTATAATTGCACTAGGTTAAATTATACAAAAACGGTATGATATGATTAGATGAGGATATTTTAGAGATTAAGAAAATTAGATAGGGATAATTTTGGAATATGATTTTAATTAACCTTGAGATCCCACCAAATCCGTGGGATTGAATTTGAAAGTTTTTTTTAATGTTTTTAAACCTCCATTTAACCTTCCTTTAACCTTACAAAATCTCACTTTTTTTTAATAATTACAAAATCTCACTTATTAAACCTTCTTTCTAAGCAAGGTTATAAAAATAAACTTCCTTTAATTAACCCTGTTAACCCTCAACCATGAAGACCCTTAAATTCCTATATAAATACTAATCCTTTGAAATTCATTAGTAGCTAATTCTGACCTGAGAGCCCAACACAATGGCACATAATGATACATACCTAACCGGAATTCCAATTGACATTCCATCTTCTCCGATTCCGGCTCCGGTTCCAGCTCCAGCTCCAGCTCCAGCTCCTACTCCTACTCCTACTCCGACTCCTATTCCGACGCAAGACCCCCTTCCCCGTTTATGTTCGCCAACTGCTATGTTCTTCGATGTCGCCTATGTTATTCTAATAATTACATTGGTGTTCTACTTCTACTTATCTCGACCCAGGTTCCCCAACCCAGAACTCCAAATAAATTCAGCCATAATCTACCCATTCAACATCTCCAATTCCCACTGAAACTTCTCAATCACACTCAATACTCAAAGGACATTCGATGTCGCCTATGTTATTCTAATAATTACATTGGTGTTCTACTTCTACTTATCTCGACCTAGGTTCCCCAACCCAGAACTCCAAATAAATTCAGCCATAATCTACCCATTCAACATCTCCAATTCCCACTGAAACTTCTCAATCACACTCAATACTCAAAGGACATTCATATGTCAAGATATCAAAGCTTCTGTTTTGTCAAATAATGCAATTGTTGCTTCTACGGATTCATCTTTTGAAATGAGATTCTTCTCGGAGGAGGGGGAGGATTATCATAACAAGTTTCAAGTCAGTCTGGTTTCATCTGGTCCTATAGTGGAAGCTGAGAGAATTGGTAAGGAACTCTCAGTTTGTCGTTCAAATTGAGTTATTTAGGAACAATGAAACCTAGAAGTTGGGGAGAGCTATGGTTTGTGAAGCAGTCGGAGAAGGTGCAAGATGTTGTTGTGTTATGTGAAGATTTTAAACTTGTTTTCACTGAGGATTGGAGTAGGGCGATTTCCATAGGAGGACCATTCGTCTGCAACAATGTTCGTCACCACCATCATTTATTACTTCTCTAACTCTCTTTTATATTCTCTTTTAATTCTATGAAAGAGATAGGACAAGAGTTTATGTTAGATCTCTTTTAGTTGTTATGGTTAATTCAGACGGTTTTAGTACCTCAAAAATACTATTTAGTGATTTTCATGCATTTTCTAATGAAATTTTCTTCTTTTTTGTTTCCTTTTTGACCTAATAAATTTCAACGGCGCCAATGAATGGTTAAAATTTAATAAAAACTCACTTTTGGGGTTTTCCAAATCCACTTAATATCCAAAAAATACACTTAAAAAAACGAAACGATATAGTACTTCACATATTGAAATAAGTATATATATTTGAATCCCGATCAATTTACTTTTTATTGATTAAGCCTAATACCAGAAAAGTGGATGAGAATGTGTTACTAGTGGAATGAAGCATTGGTTTAGTCGTTGAAGTTATAAAGTATGATCAATTTAGTTGATTAATATTAATATTAAATTTCAGTATCAATAAAACATGAATAACAAGAAAAAATACGAAAAAATAAACAAATGCCAAAAACAATAAAACGTGAAAGAATAAATAATAATCACAAAGTAGGATTAGAATCATGTGTGTATATGAGACACACCTTACAGCGGTATTTATATGGAATTCTATAACAATCGAATTAATCCCCTTTATTGTCTTTAACTGTGGTTCATCCCTTTTATTGTCTTTAAATGTAGTCCTGATGTTACATTAGTTACACTACAAGAAAAAGGGGATTTAATGACAGGAAAACCCATCATTAAAAGTCTGATTCCACTCATTAAAAGTTTTTAATGAGCGGAATATTCCCTTGAGGAATAATTCCGCTCATTATAAACTATCAATGAGTACACGTTTACCCTTATTAAAAGTATTTATAATGATAAAAAATACACTCGTTAAAAATATTTACAATGATTGAATATACGCTCATTAGAAATGTTTACAATGATTAAAAATCCACTCATTAAAATACTTACAATGATTAAAAAGCCTATCATTAAAAGTTATTTATAATGATTAAAAATCTCTAATTTAAAATATTTAGAATGATTTGGATTGAAGAGAGCGCCTCTATATTTGGTATATTCAACTCTCAAATAAATTAAAATATCTTAAATAATTAAAAAACAAAGTTAAAAAGAAGTAATAAGTTACAAAATAGAGAAATATACCACAAGACAACAATGCAATACTAGAAGCATTAAAAGAAGAAAAATATTAGGGTGTTGAAAGAATTTCCGCATCATGTTTGCTAAGTCTAGAATGAAAAAAAAAACGAAGTAAACTCTCCAAAAATAATTGTCAATAATTGTCAGTCAGATACCAATGACAAAGTTCAATCCTAAAAGTAGCTAATCTAGGAGCAAGTTGTTCAATGGATAAAGCATACTCTTATTGGGCATCAGACATTTCAAAATCTGCATAAGAAATGAGAAAAGGAGAATATAAAAGGATTTGATATGCAATCGATCAAAAACAATTATACAAGTATTAAAAGAATATAGATCTTGTAAATACAAGAATATGCACATGGCTACATTTACCTTCACTCCCTTTCAGGGATAGTTTGTTCTAAAATTACAAAATAAGCAACATCAGTTGTAGCAGGGGAAACAATATAATATAACAGAAATGTTGCGTGAGAGGTTATAGCAAGGGAAATAATCATTGATGAGAAGTGAATAGCTTAAATACAGAGCCTAATTGATGCAAGTGAATTATCTTTTATATCATAATTTAAGCATCAGCAGGAATGTATCTATGGAGGCACCAAAAGCATCAGTAGCAATGTAGCTAAGAAGCTAACCAATTAATGCATTCTATCATCATGCACTCAGACTACCATAATAATTCAAAAAATTGATCTCAAATCCAAGATGAAGAAGGACAACCCATTTCCTATGCCACAAGCATCCCACCCAACTTCTCTAACTTTTTGAACATTGCTCATGGCAGTCTGTAACCAGCACACTGTAAAGTTTATAGGCCAAACGTAATGAGTTAATACTACTAAAGTTAGAAGCAACCATCACTGTACTACAACAATATAGGAACAAAAAATTCTATCTGATCAAAAGAAAAATATATGAACTTAATTTGTATAGAAAAATATACCTGCAAGGTGGCAGTAACATTATATTTTGGAAGCTTCACTACACCATAGATGGTCTGTAGCAACACTGAACAAGTGTTGGCTAAAGTCGTTATTGTGTTGCTAAAAACGTTTAGGCAACATTTTTTGTCAAAAAAATGTGTTGATTTTTTGCACGTTGCCAAAGATGTCTTTAGCAACATTATTTCACATTTTTAGCAACATCGGTACAAGTGTTGCTACAAATATCAATGGCAACATTTTCATACCCAATGGCAACTAAAGTAAAAGTGTTGCCTACACTATAGAACATGTAACACTATTATCGAATAAAATTATTAGCAACACATTAAAACTTTCTTGCAACACTTTTTAATTTAACATCTTTTTGTTTCAAGCAACTCTTTATTACACAATTTGGCAACATTTTTTAATTTAACATTTTTTAATGACATTTTTTGTTGTTTTAAGGAACACTTTTTCTTTGACAATTTAAAAGTTTTTTAATGTAACAACTGAATATAATAGCAATTTTTAAATTTAAATAATATCATAAAAAATCCTTAATTGCAAATACAAATCCATAATAGGTCAATATGTTAACAATAAAATTTAAAATTCTCACATGATCCAAAATACATAATAAAAATAATATAATAAAATCATAATGTAACCTATCCTTCAAACTCCTTAGAAAAATCTTTTGGGGCAAAGACGATTCAGCAACATGCTTTTCTTTAACATCTTTTTCTTGTTGATTCTCTACTTGAGCAATTTTTCGGCATTCCCTCAAAGCTAAAAGTTCAGCCATTGACCCAATTCCTTCATTCCTTTGTAGTTAAAATTCCCATGAAAATTATGATATGTTTGTTGCTTTGGTATTGCTCACCAATCTACGATATCAACAAGAACGGGAAGATGATGTGATTCCCATGAATCCGTCTTCAAGCACACTGAAATGAGAGTAATAGTGGATACAATTAAATTCTTCTCTTTTCACTAACAATTGCATACAGTTCAAAACATATCTCTGATATAAAATGCACCATATGGATGATAAAAAAGGACATCCACATCAAAAACATAAAATAAAATAACCACCTTATTCTTTTCGTTGTACTTTTATTAATATATTATAATACTTTTAACTTTTATTTTATTTAGGGATAAGGTGCAAAAATACCCCGAGGAGCAATTTTACCCCTAACATCTAAAATGATGCGATCTTACCCCTAACGTCTAAAATGATACGATCTTACCCCTAACATTGATAATGAAGAGTAATTTTTACCTCTAACGTTGATAAGTTGGGTCAATTTCAGACATTACTATAAAATACAGATATTTTCTTCCTTATTCTACATTAATTACACGTGTGTTGATTTTAAAAAAAGATTTCATATTTTTTATAATTTAATAATATAATTAAAAATTGAAATTTTTAAATTTCGGTGAAATATTTAAATTTTTTTTTTGTCCATCTCGTACAAAAATACAGTATATTTTTTTATATTTTTTTCTCGTTTAATCGTATGTTTGTGATCTGTTACTAATTAGTGATAAAATGACACACATGTGAACTATAGATGACAAAATTCATGATCGAGAAAGACCATTTGATGAATTATTTCTCAAATTGACCTAACTTGTCAATGTTAGGAGTAAAATTGTTTGTGTCTGACTACATTCCGGATAAAATTGTACCATTTTAGACGTTAGAGGTAAAATTACTTCTGACTGTAAATGTTAAGGGTATTTTTGCACCTTATCTCTTTTATTTAATGTTTTAGCCAATCAAACAATTTCAATTATTAATTTGCGCTTTACTTATAAGCAGTAAATTACATTTTTAGTATCTGAACTTTAGTATGTTTACACATGGATACTTCTAATTTATTTTTCACTTAAAAAATATTTCTTGAAATACTAGTAATACACTTTTGTTTTATTTTTATTTTTCAAAAAATATGTTCTCGCCATCTCTTTCTCTATGTTCCCTCTCATTTCTCTCCGATCTAATTTTAGTAAAATATAATTCAAATATTTTAATATGTACAAAAAAAATATTATTTTCAAAAAATATATAAAAAATAATAAATATATAAAAAGTGCATTTTTTCACATCAATTGCAACACTTTATAAATAGTGTTCCAAAATACAAGGGTCAAATTAGTTTAACATGTTTATTGCCACACGTTATAAATAGTGTTGCAAAAGATCAAATTAAATCATATAAATTGCAACACTTTTGAGGCAACACATGTATTTAGGGTTGCAATAGACCATCTATGGTGTAGTGCTTCCTGTTAATGAAAGATCATAATAAAAATTCTAAGTACAAAAACAATAAAGCTTGCTGCACAATGTACCCACAACTCACAAGATATCTCCCAAAAACAGCTCTCCAGAGTGCTCTATCAGGCCACCAACAGTGGCCAAATATCTGCTTAGACAGGCAGCAGCAGAATCAATTAGAATGAAAATTGTCAATATGAAATAGAAAAGTAGATGTAGAGTGAAGATAAAACGTCTCTATGTCACTATAGGGATAGACCTATGGATTCTCTTGTAGAAAAAATCAACTGGCGTCACATAAGAGGTAACCAAGTCTAAACAGAGTGGTTCAGCATTAAAAGGTTCCTGCACGAGACTTGAGCAAAAAAGTATATCAATCGCTAATACAGGAAAAGCTAGATAACTAAAAAGTTGTCGTTTTCACTGATAATCAAAGCAATGCATGGAAACTGCAGAGAAAGTAAAATAAAATAGATAGACACTTCAATTGCCCCACATAACATTATCTTTCAGTTAATCTCAGGAAAAGAAAAGGAAATAAAAGAAATATTGAAAACCAACATATCCTGATTTATTTATTTCTGCTAGAATTGAGTATTATGATTCTTAAAACTTCATTGACGCAAATAAAGGCAACACGCCATTTAGCATGCCAGGAAAGAAGAGACAATTTCATGACAAACCACTATGGCAACATAGGTCTAGAAAAGACTAAATTAATAGTTATAGCAGAGAACAGAATTATTGAAAGGTCCTTACCTATTGCAAACATCTCTGAGGCACATCCTCATTCGACGAAGGGCATGCTGCTCTGCTTCTATCCTAGGTTTTAACTCTGAGGCCTTTGGGCCACTTGCCACTTTAGGCACCTTCGGAAGTTCAGGAAGGGTCGATTCTTGAGATTTGTTGCTCATTCCCTCCAAGAAGACTGATAAGGCAGCTTCAATTAAACGTTCAAAACACAAAGATTTGTCTTCAGTTGATGGTAAGCTCACTTGATAGCTGAAAATGGAAAGACATTCTGCGACTATAATGTTCAATTTATGAAAATTCACTAAGCTATCAACATGTACAAGATATTAAGTTTCCAATAGAAAATTAATTTCACTAGAATTTTGTATCCTAGGTTCTTATCCAAAAGCCTCGAGAATTGAAGTCTCAGCTGGTTCACATCTCCACTTCAAGATTTTTGGAACACAGTCAGCTTAGAAAACCCAGGTAGGTGCAATGGCCATTTTATTTGGAGTAGATAACAAGGATAATAGTTAATGACTCTTGCCAAAGACTCCCCAAACAAGCACAATAACAGAAGAAAAAATGTATATATAGTTCCATGAGTTTTAATGCACAAGACTATAATTCAATTAAAGATGCTAGGTGTTTGAGTGCAATTAGAAACGGGATTAGCATCAACTAAAATAGACACATTAAATAGAACTGCTATATATCAAAATGAAAAGTTGCTTCCAAAATAGAGGACATACACTGAGCGTTGAGGAAATACTAGAAATGGCTGATCTTCATTCTCATCAGGTGGATGCGAAGAAGTTCCAAGCAACAATATAGGCAAATCAGATGAAAGTTCTTCTAACAAAGTCAAAAGAACGGCCCTGAGCTGCTCATGTGCCTGAAATATTAAGATACCCAGATAACATAAGTGACAGAGGGTTCATTCATGTTACTATATGAGGTCATTAATACATCAATAAAAATAACAAAAAAAAAAATCAAGCAATGTAGGTTGATTGATTCAAATCAGCACTTAAAGTAAAGTGGGCTTAAAGATATATAGTTAATAGTTACTATAAAAAAAAGGCGGCCCGGTCGCATTACGCGTCCCCGCTGAGCGAGGGTCCGGGGAGGGGTCCCACCACAAGGGTGTATTGGGGGCAAGCCTTCCCTTGCCAATTTAATTGGCAAGAGGCCGCTCCTAAGACTCGAACCCGTGACCTCTGGTCACACGGCATAAAATAAAGTCAATAGTTACTATATATAAAGAAAAATAAAGTCAGCCAAAAATAAAGTCATGCATCAATCAAAATTGTACTCAAAATAAAGTTTAAGCTCTTTACGCAATCAACAAAGGAAAAAGGTATCAACGTACATTCTCCCACCAAAGACCGAATTGAGATATATAATAACACAATTAACAATTTAATAGGCAACAACCCACCATTATACTGCATAAAGCCGATATCACTTCTAGTTTCAAGTTACTACACCAATCATGCAGATATATATAACACCATGATGAGCCTTTAGGATCCAATTAACCTGCAAAACAAATTGGTTGAAATGCATTTTATTCTTGTTGAGTCCATTAAGTGAGACTAGAAGGTCTTGAAGTCATAGTAAAAATACACAAACAAAACCCCATATAATTCCTAAATCCACAAGGTAACAAAAACATGGGATCAAATATTTAGTTCAAACATTCCATATCTTACCTAGCAATATATGCTATGACCTTCACCCAGATACTTCAGAAAAATAGGTAAACAAGCATAAAATATAGCAACACTAACACATAGCAAAAGTACTCAAATTGATTCTATGTCATGAATTACCCTGTCATCCTATTATCAGTACAAGTGCACAATAGAAGAGGAAAACATAACAATAGATATATAGACAAGACAACATACTTGTTAATAATTATTTCTAAAAGTGAGAGAATTTTTTAATTCTCTTGTATCTGGAAAACTTCTAGCATAGTCACCAAGGACAGGATGCATCCTTGGCGGTATAAATTGCTCCAAATCTGTGGCTGGTCTTCAACGTTGTTTAAAAGTTTCTCAGTGAGCTTAAGTGACTCCTGATAGGCAACTCAGTGCTCGTCGGCCACAATCCCTAACTAGAAGGGCAAACCCTTTATGCTCAACGGGACTTCAGCTCTAATGACCAGCTTTTGATATTCACGGAACTTCAAAGAAGCTTTCATATCTGAAATTTTTGATACGAAACCCTAGATCCCCAATTCAATTTTTTTCTTTTTGTTTTGGAACTGAAAACCAACAAGCAGATAACGAAGTGAAGACATATCAGATTTACAACAATTAGTAGGAAATAATCGATTTAATTGATAGAATTCAAGATTTCGAAATGGAAGAAACGGAACAGAGCCCAAGGGAAATTAGAAGAAATTAAGATTTTACCAATGTTTGGCTAGATTAGGGGACGTTAGCGCTGATGGAGATGAGGTGCAGCTTATTGAGACTTGATGAGGAATGTGTAGTCGAGAACCATGTTAGGGAAATAGGAGAGAAGGGGAGACGGTGGTCTGATTTTGGTAACTTGAAATTTGGGGAAATTTTTTTTGGGGTAAAGAATCCCGCTAAAAGTAAGAGTTTTACCCCTGGATTTGTAAGTGGGAAGAATTAATGATCGGATTATGAGTAAAATTTGGCAAAAAAAAATCACTTTGCTCGTTAAAAGTAGACTATTCTAATTTACCATCATTAAATCTATTATGGATATTCTTTTAATGAGTGATTTTCTTACACTCATTAAATTTTACTCATTAAAACTCATTTTTCTTGAAGTGTTATACTTTGATGGTTTCAGCATTTAATAGAGCTGTTCAGCATTATCAATGTTGGAGGTTTCTCATTGATAATGACCTGGAGACTTTTGGGTGGATCCACCCCAAGAATATCCTCTTTATGTTCATTTGACCCATACTGATCTCTTTATTGAGGCAGATCCCTACTATTGGGCCGTATGTCTTAGCTTTGCTGGCGGACTTCTTTCAGCAGAATCTCCTTATTTGATCTCTTCCTCAATGGATTTTTACAGTTTACGCCTTAGAGATTTTTCCGGATGTTATCATCAGTGTTCATACATACCTTTCAATCATTTCCTTCTTTTTCTCTAATGTTCTGAGTTTTATAAAGTAAGACCTTTTATATATAAGCTAATTTACAAAGTCAGTTTTTTCGTTGCTCCAAATCATTCCTTTTTCGCATTAATAGTCAGGATAATATAATTTTTGATGTAATGCTTGAATTTGTAATCTATAATCGAGTTTTGGGACCAGTAGGAACCACGACTTGTTGAGGGACTAGCTCTTCGGGATAGTTGAGTTTGTATGCCCGCACGTAATGAACAACATGTTGATTTCGAAATTGATGCCAAAATTGTTGCACATGGTGTGAATTCAATCAAATTGACCTATCTGAGTTTGGGTCTATTATCTAATATTGTCTACAGATTCTTTTAGCCATTCAGATTCTTTTAGAGCTTTGCCAAGAAATATATCAATAAAGAGTGTGCAAATATAACTCTGAAGTCTATGGAGGACAAAACGTGGTCGGTTGCATATGTGGAGATAAAAATAAGTGGAATTAAAGTAGCTAGGCTATGTCGTGGTTGGAGGAAATTTGTCAAAGATAATCATTTGAAAGTTGGTGACGTTTGCGTCTTCGAATTGATTAATCACAAAGCAACCACATTTAAAGTTGTAATTTCAAGTGAAAAGCAAGATGCTAAAAGCACTCGTGGGTGTTATACCGGACTCAAGGTCGTCTCGTAGGTCTTGGAGGTGGAACTCTCGAGTTTGGTGGAAGAGGATGGACGGAACTTCGACGGAGTGGCGGAATAAATGTACAAGCTCTCAAGGTGGTAGAGTTTTTTTATATAAAATCTGAATTTTATAGAGTTTTCTTACACAAAAATCTCCATCTAAATGAGTGCCAATCACTCCTATTTATGCACAAATCAAGCTTGGGTCATAATTGTAGTTACATTAAGTAAGAAGACTTTGAATGTGGAGGGAAGACTTTGAAAGAAGACTTTGAATGTGAAAGAAGACTTTGAATTTGATGCAGAAGATGGACCCCACACGAAATAATGAAGCATATGATGCTTCATTATTTGCCTATTTTCTCCATTGCACACATTGTCTCCTTTTTCTTGCATTTTTCTTTGAATTGGGTGTCTTTTTTTCTTTGGTCTAAAAAGTTGATTTATCGTCGCTAAAGATCATTATTCTGTCGCTGAAAATCAATATTTCGTCGCTGAAACGAATTTGATCGTCGCTAAAGATGAAGCTGGTGAAGTTCATCAATAATTTCTCAAGGTTCCATGCTCCGCGACGAACATATCACGCCCCGCGTGGACGTCGGAAATTAGACCTGTTTTCATCTTCTTTTCCCTCTCAGGGACGCATTCTGAGAAGGGACGAAGAAATGACGAGCAAAACAGTTTTTAGGTATTTTTACATAGGTCTCGACGAGACCTAATTAGATCAGAGAGAGGTCTCGGCGAGACCTAGCAAAATTCACATAATCCGCAGCCATCAGGCACAAGTCTCAATGAGACCTCCTTAGGCCTCGGCGAGACCTCAATTTGACTTCTCAATGATATTTAATGCACCAATTCAGTACTTTGGAGGCTACCAATCATCAAATTCAGATTATCATCTTGAATTGAGCAAAGATTAGCCTATAAATAGACATGAGATGTATGAGGAAATCGACACACTTTTAATATTCATTGTAGCCAAGCTTTGGGCAATTATGTTTCCTTTGTTTTAGTTTGTTTTAAGTAGTTTCTAAGTTCAAATTCATGTTTCTAAGTTATTTCCATTCAAGTTTGTAAGTTGATTTTGAGTTTTGAGTAAGAATTTCTTCATCTTTTGTGTTCCATCTCTTACTTTCACTAAGTTTCACTTTGTTTCAATTCAAGTATTACTTCCCCAATGACCAAGCACTAATTCTTCACAACTAGGGATGAGGGGAATCTTGCTAATGTTTTGAGCAAAGTTAGAAGTCTATTTAGTTAAAATACCCGAAAAGAAGTTGTGTTAAAGAACTAAGAACGTAAACTTAACTCATATTTCGGTCAATCGCTTTTTACTCACCATAGTATCAAGAGATTGGTGGAAAACTACATTTTTAGACTCGATAGCAAGTCGATGTGGTTTCCAACACTTTAATGTTAGAATTTCTCATTTACTTAAGGCTTTCTTATCGTATTTAAGTAACCATTGGCCCGGTTAGGTAAATAGGAGTGAAGGAATAGAACGAGGTGATCTAAGGTCTTAGCACCAAGTTTATTTTAGAAATCACCATCTTAAAATCACGAATTTCTCTTCGGTGTTTTATTTCAATAGCTTTGATTTGACTCAAACTTAGAAAGTGAACCCGACTCCCTATTGTTTTACAACATATTTTTTACCAACAAAAGTTTTTATCGCTATTCAAAACCAACCTTTTCAAATTAATCATTTAGACTTCAAGAACCTATAGATAGCTAATGCTTGTCTAGAATCTCTGTGGGATCGATCTTTATACGTAAGTATACTGTATTACTTGGAGGGTAAAAGATAGGGAATGGAGGCGTGTAATTGTTTCTAGTTTTTTTTTCAATGTTTTGCCAACACAACCCCAACCCAAGTATTAATGTCCTAAAGTATCAATTAGCTCCCGAAACAAATTTTAAACCAAGTCTTGAATAACATTAATTTGTGATAGGATAAACCTTCATTTGACAATTCTAAAATTCTAAAATTGAATCGTCGGGTCATGAATAAAAACTTGAATAACTCTTTTTGAATAAGTACTCTTTTTGAATAAGTACTCATTTTTAGACATTTACCCATAGTTGAAACACTTGAACTTGTAGCACACAAACGCACCCATGGAGAGATACTTTGAGCCACGAGGACATTAAATAGCTCAATTATTTTTCTTTGATGTAGGATCCACGCTTGTTTTTAACTATAGGGCTTGCATCAAATACTAACCGAAACCACACGCACCGAACTAGGAATTTGATATGATTAAGGCCTTTTTTCATTTCGCCACCATATAAACCAATAGCCTACCCGAAATCATTTTTCCTTGTTCCCCATTTTGAGCCTTGCCCTTCTTTTGCCACCACAATATAACTCTATTCCATCATTTTCTATCAAAAAATACCGGAATCTATGAGTTTCTAATAGATAAATATGAGTCTAAAAAAGAGAGCATCAAAGCAAAAACATATACATTCTTTGGCTCACACACATTACCCCCTAGGAATACAATTCTCACATTCCAAAAAAAAAGCTTATCGACATTTTTGAGAAAAAAGGGGAAGAAAATAAAAGAAAGAAATAAATAAATGCTCTCAACTACCCAATAGTGACTTAACATTTTAGAAACTCAATAAGATTCTTAAGCCTCATTTCCATCATAATCACACCAAACCTCAACCCTTCATTACAACCCAATTAAGTCCTTTTGATCAAATCGTAGTAAGGAGGCATAGTGGTTGGATGACCGTGCAAGCCCACGATAGTTATCAATTGTGTTGGAAAATTGAGAGAAAACACCTCACCCGGAACACTTGAGCGTAAAGAGTGAATCCTATGTGAGGTGTTTAACGAGTTCATTAAGTATCAACTATTTGAAAATGTCTCACTAATGGCCAAAAGTATAAATTCAAAAATCGTTTAGTTACTCAAGGTGTTTATCATGTTTCAGACGGCTCAAAAATCTTCTACATTGTTACTTGAAATGAATCATGTCTCATTGTTGATTTATTTGAGTGCTTGGCCTTCTAGCTTTGTTTTCGGATTTAATTTGCTTGAGGACAAACAAAAGCTTAAATATTTGTTTTTCATCAATGATTCCATGACTACTAAATTGAATATCCACAATATTTCGAAATATTGTGGATATTCAATTACTTTTAGTTTGCATATATTAAATGAGCAATGATATTTAATAGTCATGGAATCATCGATGAAAAACAAATATAAGATCTTAATGGGTAAAAATACTAATTAATTGTATTTTAATAAATAAAAATATAGAACTAAATAAAATGATAACATATAAAGTTAATAGGGAAAGAATATAATATGATTAATTTAATTATGATGTTTAGCTTAAATTGTATATATTTTGTAAACATTAAGTTTAAATTCGTATTATTTTGTAAACTTTAAGTCTATATTGGTGCTATTTTGTACGTGAGGCCTAAATTGATGCTATATTATAAACGTTAAGTCTAAATTGGTATTATGTTGTAAGCGTTAAGTTGAGCCTAAATTGGTACTTCCCTAAAAAGCTTAGGCCTATTTTGGTACCTCATCCCTATAAATTATGACTATGTTCGGAAATAAAAATATAGATGTTTTATTTTTATAAAATAGGATAAAGAGTTGTCACTTAAAATTTAATTTAATCTATTTTGACTATTAATTTTAAAGAATTGATAGAAACAAAAACTTAATGATTAGACAATTATTTCCAAAAACAGACTAGCTTAATATATAAGAACATAGAAACTAGTAAATTATTTATACAAATTAATCAAAAAGTATGCAAAAAGAAAAACCCATAATAATTTCACATAATGCAAAAACTTCACGGTTTATGAAAAAACTTGTAAAAGTTGCTCCTACTTAAGTGCAGAACATTTTTAAACAACTCCAACTCAGTCAATACAAGAAGTCAGTTAAAAACATTGATTATGAAGATGTTAAGAGTCCAGAAGTTACTAAATTTACCCACTTCTACTCCTAATGGTTAAAAACTAAAAGGAAAAAAATGGCAGATTTGCTACTCTTAATACGAACCGAATTGCTCCTGGTAACTGAATAAGCTGCCCTTTTCACGAAAAGAAATTCGTAGCCCATTCAAAAACGATAACGGAATAGAAGACTTTTCCGAGTTGCTATCCTGATAAGGATTTGATTCCCCCTTCTAATATCATCTAGGGTTGAACCTATCTTGTCCTTCCTGCATCTGAAGCGACATCAAATGCTGTTGAAATCTTCAAAATACAACTCCAATCCAACTCAATTAAGATGTGTTCAGTGCAATACCTAAGTTGTGTTTGCAGAGGTTTGTGAGAGAAACTTAACAAACTCTTCCTTCTTTCTCTCAAAATTGAATCTTGCAGAATTCAACAGCATTTGCTCTCGCTTTAAATCCTCGCAGACATGGAAGGTTTTGGAAATCTTACATCAACATCAGTCCTGGGGAACAAAAAAAATCCAGAAAGAAGAGATACCAAATGAGAAATACACACACAACACGCGCTCACACACACACATGTAACTCTAAACATAGGGTATGCCAAAATACGTTATTTACTGGGGGTAAGCCTTCCCCTGCCAATATTTTTGGCAAGAGGTCGCTCCTAAGACTTGAACCTGTGATCTCTCAGTCACACAACAACAACAATGTTTACCGTTTCGCCAAGGCTCACCCTTTGAATCGACCATTCTAGAT
Source organism: Euphorbia lathyris (assembly GCF_963576675.1). Taxonomy (NCBI): domain Eukaryota; kingdom Viridiplantae; phylum Streptophyta; class Magnoliopsida; order Malpighiales; family Euphorbiaceae; genus Euphorbia; species Euphorbia lathyris. Next base: position 2,684,868 of record NC_088915.1, on the reverse strand, counting down.
AAAATACGGATTTCTTTTCTTTTGTATGATAGTTGTACAAAAATTGGGGGAAGAAAAATCCATGCACCAAATATCATGAGTTGAATTTGGAAGGTCAGAGGCTAATGCTATGAACCCTATAGGTGGCCTATTATAATCGAATTATAACACATACATAATTCTATAATCTATCACGATTCAGAAAGACATTTCTTTCTTAGTGCATTTAAACTACCTACATGCAGAAAGCAAATTCCGAAATACCACAAAAGGAGATGCTGTAAACCAATGAAATTCACCATTAGATCCAATTGGAAGACAATTTCATGTCAATAATGAAAGCAAAATACTTACAGATTTCCCAAGGAAAAGAAACCATTAGGCTTAATAATCCCTCCATCCAGTGAAACTGCTCCATCACTTATAAGTGGAAGAGCAAGTAGCATCTCCTCCCTACTTTTGTAAACTTGCAGGCGAGAAAAGAGGCTGTAAAATAGAGTCTCTCTGAGGCCATAGACATCAGATACATACAACAAATTCATGTAATCCACATGGATCATGTTAACAGCGAAACCAATAAATCTAGGTGGACACTTGCCATTAGGCAATTTAGGCCGTAGAAGATCAAGCCTTCTTTGAGGGTCATCATCCACAAATTCACCACAGTAAGGTCTACAAGGGAAAAAAAGTTTGTAATTCAAGAGCTGAATTCCAAACAGCAATAAAGAAAAGAAAGAGATACATGCCTTAAATTTTCGAGACAAATGACAAGAAATCGACCATCCAGAGTCCGTCCGATTGTAGTACCAAAGCCTCGAATTCCAGAATCACTATTTATATGGCCTTCCTTGTCATAAGTTTCAAGAGCTTTAACACCTTCGTAAGTCTTGCAAACAATTCCTAGCATTGTCTCTACTCCTAAGTACTCTGAAAGAAGCCTGCAATTAAGAAAGAATAAGTAAAAGTAGATTGAAAATAGTGCAGATAACTAACAACAACTGCATTATCATGGAGCTCTTTAAAGCAAAGATCAGTGTGGCAGTAAGTACGGAGGCATTTCACTGATTGAAAATAATAAGAGCTCTTGGAATTGTGGAGTACATAAATTAACTGACTACATTAGAACCAGGAACAATATGCTATATTAGCAAGGAAACTAATCATAAGACTTATTTCATAGAAGAGGAAGAATCTACATGTTAGATAGATAGTAAATATCAGTAGCACATAACATGCAACTTCAAACTAACCTGCTAAGATTATCATCATCCACCTTGCCCAGAGTAGCAACAATACCAAGCACATCCTTAGTGAATGCGAGTTGAGGTGCGTGAGTACCATGGCGCGTTGTCAGCTGACACACAATGCCTGCAGCAGAAGTTTCATGCTGCAGAATTTGCTTTACTGTTTCTGCCTCACTCTGATTGGAGGAATGGCTTTCACTTTCACCACTAGGAGGTCTTGCGGAGTGATAATTACCAAGAATAACTGAAAGGAAACTTGTCAGTAGCAAAAAATGAAAATGGAAAAAGAGATATTATGCATCACAAATGATTATACCAATAAAATCTCCAAACAATTCTAGGATCTAAAAGTAAATACTACCATTCGGAAACACTGACTGGAAGTTGAGATAAAAAAAAACTGCTCACACTATAAGTTCTGAGCTTTGGATTGAGTTACGAGTCCTTGACTATGAAATCAAGAAGTAAATCTTCTTTTCTTTTTCGACCTAGCTTACCTATAATGAGATATATTTCGTGACCTCTGAATTTGTTTTTCAAATGATGCTTACTTTATTAATGATAAACACTTCCCTGTTATAACTTATAAGAATACAAAAGGCAGACTTGAACTAGAACTCCTGCTCATATTATAATTCAAACTTCCTAAATAAAAATTCTGAAAATAAAACCATACCCCTATTAGAATTAAAACTTCCTAAATAACAATTCTAATAATAAATTCCTACTCCTCAAGGACTAAGACTTCCTAAATAAATAACAATTATGAAACTAGTAAGTCCTAAACCTAATGAAAATAACGATTTATTATGATATAGACTAGCTACAACAATTTTAATATTGCCTTCCCCTACAAAAATGAGTGTGATCTCATGCACAAAGATGATAACCGGAGCTACTTCACCAAAGCATCCGTTGGTGATAGGATTCATCATCTGGTTCTAGTAAAGCTTCATCTAGTCCTTCCAGCCAGTGATATCTTTTATACTGATGTCCTCATGTATACGGTTAGTCATAATTATAACAAATCCCCTTAGTCTTTCGTTTCTCTAAACGGTCCTTCCACGGCTGGCCAGCAGTCCCATCTTGATAATTTCTCTTTTCTCATATAGCCTTGGTAATTCAGCAGATTTATGCAACTCTACTTCGACCACTATTGTGCCTTTCAACAGTGTGTTGATGCTTACAAAAATGCTCACACATATGCAACCAACCAGCTCAAGGGATCATACGACCCATCAAACTTAGGAAATCCAGTTTCGAGAATTTTGGAAGCAGTCCTCCTCCTGCCGTCGTATTCTATTGTCCACCCCCTGTCTCCTTCCTTGTTGTGCTAGATTGCCACTCTCCTTAATGGTTTCTACTTGGAGTACCATGGCCTCCACCTTTGGCCTGTCTTTGCAGTATGAATCTCAAAAACGCTTCAAACTGTTTTTCCAGATTACTTGATTCACCCATAACTTGCTCTAATACCACTTTGTTAAGCTCCTGAGTTTTGGATCAAATTACGGGTCCTTGAACCTTGAAATCAGGAAGTGAATTTTACTTCTTTTTCTTTCGAGATAGTATGATGAGAATTAATTAATGCAGCTCGTTAGAGAGAAACCCGGATCTCTATGATGAGAACTCCTGACCTCTGAATTTGTTTTTCAAATAGTACTTTACCAATGATAAAATGGTTCCTTTCTATAATAGTACAAAAGGCAGACTTAAACTAGTATTCATATTCAATTAGATTTAACATTTCCTAAATAAAAATTCTAAAAATAAACTACTATCCTATTAGAATTAGAACTTCCTAAATAATAGTTCTGAAAATAAACTCTTATTTCTATTAATACTAAGACTTCCTAAATAAATGATAATTCCGAAAATAACAATTTCTAAATAAATTTACTCTGATTTGGACTAGCTACAACAGTTTCCTAACAACATCATTTTCAGTTTATATCAGCAAAAACTTTACTGAAATATCTTGTCTAATTAAATTAACTAAAACATTGAAGGAAACAGTGTATATGAATGACAGATCTAAACATTGCTACCACAGTACTTAAAGCACCTGGAGAACCAAGAATTAATGGCCAACAATTAAAAACAGGTGACTCGGTCGAATTTGTTAGGTAGCTACCATGCTTAAATTAAAAACCATTACACTACACAACATAAATTTGTTCCTAGATGTGCTTGTATCCAAGTGAACTGCACATGCAAATACTTCTTAGCTAAGTAATCTTCAAGAAGAACTAATCCTCTAGAAGAGGCACAAAAAATAAAATTTAGCATACCTTGCAGATCAAGTATTGAGTCTTGTAATTTGTTTGGTTGACTTTTCAAAAATTTCAAGTTATCCTCATGCTGCTTGATTTGGATTCCTGCTGTGTGTAGATCATCGTGAAATTTCTGCAAAGGTTACAATTTAACAATTAGTTCTTTGACCTACTTTACATTGTAAATAAGCTCCAGTAACTTAAAGGATGTCTAAAAAAATACAAATTGAAATGTGAAATTTTGGCTTTTTTTTTTACAAATGTCAACTCCACATAAAATATAAATAACAGAAGAATTGCTTTTGATTTACACCCACATCACAACAAAATGTAAAGATCCTATGCAAACTGAAAACCTTAGAATTGTATATGACGGATTGGGCTTGCATAGAACCACCATTTTGCATTTCATTACTTGGGATAATACTAGCTTCTTCTTCCATCAGAGCTGACAAATCCTGCGGAAACACTCTATGTAAGAATTACAGCTAAAACAAAAGGATCGGCTTAACATTTGTAACTATGAACATATCATCTCAAAGAGCAACATGACACTATGTTCCTTACACAAATAGGTAAAGCAAGGCACATTTGTATGCATCACAGTGCACCTCAAGAAACAATAAAAAGCGGACAAACAAAAACCATATTTACTAATAATGGAAATAGTCATAGTAATCTTCTGAAATCTAAAGATGATAAAAGTCTAAAACATATGAAGCCTGAGACATAATTTCTTTATGGTCTCACTGCATATAGTGAACAAATTAAAAGCCTTCAAAGCTTATGCTCCCAAATAATATCCTAGTTATTGGAAGATGAAGTCATCAAAATTAGCTGTAAAGTTTAAAAGTTCTATGCCATTCAAAAACAAGGGCTGACAATATAATTTCTTTGATAACAACCATGCAAGCATATACATGGCTTCTACTCTTCTACATGTCAAAATTTTCAAAATATAGTTCACTGAGTGAAGCAAAATGAATCCAGCCACACTAATCACCATCCTTCTTAGGGTATCCAAATTTATCATTCTCATTTAAGCAATAATTCAAAGAAACTTCCGTGATTTTCAAACAGCAATCACAATGAAAAATCAATTTCCAAGCCAAGAGCATACAAATTTCACTAGAATTATAGCTCTACTATTAGCACTGATAGACGTGTGCATACTGGTGCGAGTATTCGAACAGATAAGCCAAACAACATTTCTAAAAAATATGAGATACGGTACCGTGGGGATACAGAAAATTTTATATATAATTAATAATATATATATCATTTATAATGAAAATTCAAAAGATACACAAATATATAAATCACAAATCATATTCATAAAGTGATTATAAAAACACAAATAATACTCTCAAGTCATTATAAAACCACAAATAACATCTATAATATTAACTAATAAGTAATTAATTCATAGCAGATCGACCAGATGAGAGAAAAAACTCGATCAAAGTAGATCGACCAGATGAGAGGGATCTACTTCAGCAAAGCAATCGAGGAAACAGAAGAACTCGATCAGATGAGAGAAAAGATTTAGGAATTTCAATTTTGTTAGGGTTCAATGATCGCACAGGAGAGATTTTCAATTTTAGTTTAGGATTCAATCGATTTCGTGTCCGTATATACTAGTAATCCTGGGATTATTTCATTTTAATCCTTATATTTTCTGAGTTTTAAAAAAACCTTTATACTTTCATAGTTTTAAAAAAAAACCCTAAAGTATCCCGAAGTGTCCCTCGCGTATCCCATCATTTAAAAAAAAACATTGTAGTATCATTTTTTGATGGGGCATCATTTAATAAAATAATATTATTTATTTTCTTTTTCATTTATTTTATATACATAAAAACCAGAAATCAAGAATCATTTAACACTAATAATCAATCCATACAAAATCATTTAACTCTAATAATGATGAAATGGGTTGTAGTAAAAACATTGTAGCAACATCAAAACACATAGAGAATATGATGAAACATGGTTTGATGCAGTAAATTTGATGAAATGTGTTGGAGATGGTCTAAGCCCTGGTTAGTTGCAAACTGAAAAGAACTGTTCATTAAACCCAAAACCCAATATTACCATCCATACGTGGTTCAGATCAAAGCAGTTAGGTTTTGACAACAACAAATTTAACTTGTCAAAACTAATTTGTGTGACTCACTTATATACCAAGTAAAACAAAATTCACTTGAAATTATCTGATTATCGATTTATAAACATCCATGCAAAACAATTTTTCTTAGAAAGAGAGGAATTGAGTCCAATTTACATTAGAAAATTTGAATTATCCCAATGATCAAAGAAAGTTAAGCAATTAAGAAGAACCGGACGAATTCCATCTTAAATTACAAAATGCACAACTGGAAAATTATGGACCCTAATTTGGTCGATCCAACAATGAGCTTACCCGGAAATATAACTATAGAATTTAAAGACCTAGGATGGGCAAAGAATAAGATAATAATTTAAATAGTTATCGGGTTTTGTCATTGTATTATACTATTAGGTAATTGTGGTTTCCTAAATACACTACCACTATGTTTAACAGAGGCGATATACGAGGTGATATAGATGGGTGTACAAGGAAGGATAAATGGGTCGAACTCCAATTAATTTTATTTTATTTTATTTTATAATCTTAATCAATGTATCTTCCAGATGATTTTTTTTTTCATGTGAGACTAATAATAGTAGATTGGATCTCTGAACTTGTCCATAATTTTTTTAGCTCCCTGAACTTTGCAAATGTCTTACCAGCTCTCTAAACTTGTTTATTCTGTAACAACTGAATACAAAAACCATAATACTAACTCGTGTTAAAGTGCAAAAATACCCATAATGTTTTGGAACAGGAGTAATTTTACAACTAACGTCTAAAATTGTGCAATTTTACCCCTAACGTTGGAAACCAAGAGCAATTTTACCTTTAACATTGATAAATTGGGTTAATTTGAGAAATAATTCATCAAATTGTCATCTCGGTCATGAATCTTACCATCTACACTTCATACGTGCATCATTTTATCGGTAACAAATCACAAACATATGTTGGGATGTGGAAAAAAAATATACTATCTTTTGTACAAATTGGACAAAACAATTCCAAAATTTCACCAATTTATAAATTTGCTCTTGGCTACTAACGTTAGGGGTAAAATTGCACCATTTTACACGTTATGGGTAAAATTACTCCTGACCCAAAATATTAAGGGTATTTTTGCTCCTTAACCTTACTAACTCTCGTTCCTCAATATTTCGATCTCTCAATCCTGCGACACTAACTCTTATAATAGGTTGAAAGGTAGGGGAAGAAAAAAATTACCTCACAAATAGATGAAGATGTATTTTTAGAATTTAGGTTTAATAAGTTTTCGTATTTAGTTGGTACAGAATAAGCAAGTTTAGGGAGCTGGTGAGACATTTGGAAAGTTCAGGGAGATAATAAATTTTTATGGACAAGATTAAGGAGCTGGTGATACCAAATAAGCAAGTTTAGAGAACTGGTGAGACACTTACAAGTTCAGAGAGACAATCTACTATTACAGACAAGTTCACGGAGCTGGTGATGTATTAGGCCTAATTTTATTGACCTATTTTAAAGCTTAGTAACCAATTCACAATATAAGCTAAAAAAAAAGCGAAAAGACTAGTCAAACTTACCACATATCACTTGCTTAAATATAACAGGAATCTATACTATATACTAGTAGTTAATAGTACTGATGTATCATCTCTTGAAGATATCTATGGCCCAACGTGCCATTTTCTTAAAATATTGTAACTCTTCTTCTTCACAACTTTTCTCCTTAGCTTTGCATAACGATGGTGATAAACGTTCCCAAATAATTACCCACGTTCTCATTTGTCATCTTCGTCTCTTGTTCAAAGAAGCTCGGATCTAGTAATCTTCACATACCCCCCAATGTATATATAGAATCTACACCATTATTTAAAATACATAAAATTAATATGATTATTTTTGTTTGTATATGTAACTGCTTAAACAAATTCAGTAAGTAACACCATTTTTCCTAAAAAATGAAATATTATAGATTTGTTTATTTATAATTTTTTTCAGTAAAAATGGGGTGATGGTTTAGGGAAAGGCCGGACATCCCGACTAGGTCGACATATTATTAAAAAGCAAAGCAAGAGTATACAAAGGAATAAAGAAACAAAATGAAAGAAATGTATCTCCGTTCCCCAATGGGGATCCCCATTATTCCACGTGATAATTGATTTTTTGCATTAAGATATCCAATTAGAGGGATATATATACAAACACTTAAAATCTTTGAGGATCTGATATAAAACCATGAATTGCAAGTATACAGAATTTGAGTTTTATATTTAGCAACTTGGGTCAGAGGAGATTTGGTCCCTTGAACCCAAACCAATATTTTCACTTGGACTGGATTTGGCTTCCATGTTTTCTAACAATCATACCCATAGAAAACCAATATTTTCACTTGGACTGGATTTGGCTTCCATGTTTTCTAACAATCATACCCATAGATAAGCTTGAGTGGGTAGCTTCATTTTGGTTGCAAAAAAATTAAATTCACTTAACCCAATTCAAAATCTTTTAGTGATAGAAATTATATTTAGCATCTTGTTTTCATTCATGTATAAACTCTTTTAGTGATAGAAATTTAAAAATATAAAACGACAATTTTAAAATTTCAATGTTATTTTTGTATTAGGAATTAAATTAACACCATCTTCCAAAAATTGGATTCTAAATCTATTTACCAAATTTTAACCCATTAATAATTTTATATTGGATTTTTGTAATGTTTTCGTAAATTACGTGTAATTTTACTATCTCTATAAAAATGACATATCAAAACATGAGATGTTCAATTTGTGTTTGCGAGTGAATCCTATTAATGGTTAATCATATTTTATTTTCACTACGCCAAAACCCCCTTCAGACGACGGTTAAAAACCATCGTCCCGCGAGATATAAATCTGTCACAGGGCTCGCTGCCGTCTATTGCACCTTCAGACGACGGTTAGGTTCTGTCATTTGAAGATACTATACATGACATCAGCCTAGTTTCGTACTGTCATATGAACATTGTTACGATGAATCTTTTTATTTATTAACGTCACTTTTAATGTCATCACATGACATACTAATAATTAAAAATGTCAAGTCGCTATATGGGAAATTGGCATATTGGTATTCACGGTGAGAGTTTTTATAATAATTTTTGTCGTAGTAACTTGTATCAGATGGCATAGGTCTTAATCAATCATGTCGAGATTTATTTTAGATGACAGATTCTTTTAATTTAATGTCTTTTTATTGTTGTTTAGATGATATTTTTTTAAACGTAAATATCACTCATTGCCTTCTTCTTCAAATGATTTTGGAAATGAACAATAATTATCAAATGAACAAGAATGTCTGTATATCAATGATTTTAATTTTACTGGAGACTAATGCTCATAATCTGTTTACATTTGAACTACACAAATAACTGAATGAATGTAGGGTAAAAAAATAAGCAATTAGTGTACATCTCCAAATCTGTATATATAGTCAGTGTTGATTGGAAAACCAAATCCAACTTGAACTGAAGCATATCTAAGTCATCATCTCCTAGAATCCCCAAAGTCTTGATACCTGCAAAATCAATTGATGATGCTCATTAATTACATACCGTATACAGATAGACCTAATTAATCTCCTTTTACCCTTTCTCCATTCTGAGACCCTTCACTTACCCACCCACATTATAAATAGGAAGCATTTACCAATTCTCAATAGTCACCCACGGCAACCTAACACTATACTTACAGTTTGTTATTTCAAGCATGGATAGACTTGTAAGGAACCTCTATCGTAATGTTGAGTTTCAGATTGACCAACTCCGATATGAGGCACCTAGGTGGCTTGTCAATATACATGGTCCTGATCGGTGGCAATGGACTGCCGTGATGAATGGGCCTCCAAACACCCCTTATGAAGGAGGTGTATTCATAGTCCAAATGGACTTCCCTGTCCATTTCCCCTCCACACCTCCAATTGTAAGAACATGCATAAACTTGTTAACACACATAAATCAGTTCATATCTTTGTAAATACACTCATGATATTACTATTGTTCGCAGGTCATATTCAGGACCTAAATTTACCATCCTAATATCGGTCCCTTGGAGCATGTTTCTATGCCCCAACTACTTGATCGCCCTGCCCATAGTATTGCCACGGTAAGATGTAAATCTATGTATTTTTTACCCATAAATTTATCTATTCATGTTTGGGGTCTAGTTTATCTACTCATGTTTGGGGTCTAATTTAATTTATCTATGCATTTTATAGCTGCTGTGGAATATTTATGGACTGCTGGTAGAGCCCTTCATTGAGGGGCCATTTCCTGGCCGAGAGCGAATTGTTGAACGATACATCAGAAACAGGGCAAGTTACGTAGCAACTGCCATGAGATGGAGTGAAGAGCATGTAGTGGATATATGATGTGCAAATAGTAAGCAAGGGGGGCATTATGATGTGACGTGCGAATAGCGTACAAGGGGGGGCGTGATGTGCAAATAACAAGGAAATTTGGATGCTGGGCAACCATTGAGTTAGATGATATGGACTACTGGATGGGCATAGAGCCAATCTTGAAGAACATAATGATTACTGATTACAAATGTACTTGGTAATCAATCTGATCTTCAATGTTGGCTCCATGCCCCTCTAGTATTCGACGCCATTTAACTCTAATGGTTCCCCATCAGCCCGATATCCTTGTTTACCATCTGCACATTCTTGAAGAAAGGAGATTAGGATGCCAAAGAAACACTGAGCTGGATGGTGTGGACTACTGGATGGGCATAGAGCCATTCTTGAAGAACAGAATGATTACTGATTACAAATGTACTTGGTAATCAATCTGATCTTCAATGCTGGCTCCATGCCCCTCCAGTACTCCACTCCATCCATCCAGCTCCAGTGTTTCTTTAGCATCAAAATCTCCTTTCTAATCGCGCATCACACCCCCCTTGTACGCTATTCGCACGTCATATCATAATGCCCCCTTGCACGCTATCCTTTTTTTGATAGGCAATACAAAGTACAACTTATTCAAGTAGACATATATATGTATATTCAAGTGGATGAGATTCGGAAAGCTGTTTTTGGCATGAGCAGGGATAGTTCGCCAGGTCCGGATGGTTTTGGGGGTACCTTTTATCAGCATTTTTGGGACATTGTGAAACATGATGTTTGTCGGATGGTCTTTAGCTTCTTTGATTCTGGTTACATGCTCCCTGGAATGAACTCAAGTATCATTGCCCTCATTCCCAAGGTTGATGGTGCCAATGAGATTCAGCAATTCAGGCCTGTGGCTATGGGAAACTTCAACTATAAGATTATCTCAAAAATTATCTCTGATAGACTTGCCCCTATTGCTTCAGGAATAATTTCTGATAACCAATTTGGTTTTATAGCAGGCAGGAGCATTCACCACTGCATTGCAGCGGCCTCTGAGGGGGTCAACATGCTCAAAAAGAAATGCTTCGGAGGCAACATGGCTCTAAAAATTGATATCAAAAAGGCTTTCGACACCCTTGATTGGAACTTCCTTCTGGCAGTTCTTGAGGCCTTTGGGTTTTCTCTAAAGTTTAGAAGCTGGATCCTAGAAATCTTAAGGTTTGCTAGGATTTCAGTTGCTATTGGAGGTGAAATTAAAGGTTTCCTTGGCTGCTCCTGTGGTGTTAGACAAGGGGATCCGCTTTCCTCCACGTTGTTTGGGCTTGCTGAAGACTTTCTGAGCAGATGGATTTCGAAAATGGTTAATGAAGGCAGACTGGATCCCATGAGATACACGAGCAGATCCGTTTTTCCCTCGCACCTTCTTTACGCGGATGACCTGTTGATTTTTGCTCAGGCTTCATCGAAAAATATGAAATGCATTCGGGATATTTTTGGCATGTATGAAGAGTATTCTGGTCAAGCTGTCAATTGGGCCAAGTCACAGGCTCTCTTTGGTAATTCTATTAATAATTTGCGCAGAAATCGGCTGGCTGGGATTTTGAATATTGCTCAGGCTGCTCTCCCTCTCATATATTTGGGTGTTCCGCTGTTCCAGGGGACACCTAGAGCTCGCTTTCTGAACCCAATGGTGGATAAATTCCTTAGCAGGTTCAGTCTTTGGCGTGGACATACGCTATCGTTTGCTGGGAGACTCACCCTTATCAAATCATCACTAACCGAAGCCCTTGTGCACTCTTTTCTCATATATCGTTGGCCTACGGCTCTTCTGTCAAAAATTAATAGAGCTATCCGAAACTTCCTCTGGACTGGTGACAAAGATTGTAAGAAAATGATAACGGTCTCCTGGCAAACATGCTACCTGCCAATAAAGAACGGAGGTTTGGGAATCAAGGATTATAAGCTTTTTAATTCAGCTCTGCTTGCTGAGCTGTGTTGGGAGTTGATCCAAGGCCAGGGCTTCATCATTGATTTGCTGCGTATGCGCTTCTTAGAGGTTTCTGGGATTGCCAAAAAATACATCTCTAACTCTTCAATTTGGTCCTCTCTGCGAGCTGTTTTTGAAGAAATCAAGCTTGACACTGTCTGGTGGATTAGAGAGGGTTCTATCCGCAATTTCTGGGTTGACAGGTGGGTAGACCCCATTATTGCAGAGCAAATGAATATTCCTGCTCCTTCCCGAGTCAATCTGTTTGAGCCTATTCACAACTTTAGACATAATGGCTCGTGGGTTAACTTACAATCTCTGCATGAGGACGTTCAGGCGGCGGTGCATCGGGTTGAAGTTATGACTGAGCCTGACTCTTGCATCTGGAGCCCAGCAGAATCTGGTAAGCTTACAGCAAAATCGTTCTATGAAAGTCATTCTATGAGAGACCAGGTTGGCTGGAGTAATTTCTTATGGAATTCGTTCACTCCGCCTCGAAGATCCGCGACTTGTTGGAAATTGATCCATGGGAAGCTAGCGACTCAACAGCTGCTTCAGAAGCATGGTATTCATCTGGCTCAAAGGTGTGTTCTCTGCAAGAAGGGAGAGGAATCGTCTGCTCATCTTTTTGTCAGCTGCGCAATTACAAGAGAGCTGTGGTCTCTGGTTTTTAACGAGTTCAGTATGGGCTGCGGCTTTACTGACTCTTTCGCTGATTTCTTCAACGTCTTAAGACTGCTGAGAGTTAGGAGAAGTAGAAGGAAGATGTGGATTTCCGCTGTGATCACCTGCGTCTGGTTTATCTGGACGACGCATAACAGAGCTATATTTGACTTAGAGCTCCCTTCAATCCAAACTCTCAAGTACAAGCTTATGATCTATATCAGGGAAAGGAGCGTCAATACTGAGGATGTCGTTCGAATGTTAAATGAGCCTGAATGCATTACTGTTCGCTGGATTGCGCCTCCGACTGGCTGGATCAAGGTTAATACAGACGGAGCTGCGAATTCTTCGGGAATCGCCGAAGCAGGAGGCATCTTTAGAAATTCTAGAGGGTTTGTGGTTGGCTGTTTTGCCCTCCCCTTGCGTTGTTCGCCTGCTCACATCGCTGAGCTCAGAGCGATTATGTTTGCCATTAATTCTGCCTGGGAAAGAAATTGGCAATGCATCTGGATAAAATCTGATTCGGCTTATGCGGTGCAACTTCTAAATAATGGAAAGCCTGAGGTCCCTTGGGTAATCAGGAGAGACTGGCAATCCTGCTTAGCTAAGCTTTCGATTATGAATTGGCGTGCCACTCATATCTATAGAGAAGGAAATCAAGCAGCGGATCGACTGGCCAATCATGGGAAGTCTATCTCGGCTATATACTGGTGGCACTCCGCGCCTCACTTCTGTCAAAGCTTCGTGTTTGATGACATTTGCAATGTAGCTCATATTCATGCTCTGTAGTATTATTCTTTCATTTTTTCATTTTTTCTTTCATTTTCCCCTCCCTTTGTAATCTTCCTTTTTTTTAATAATATTCGGGTTGTTGGTTGTGCTGGAGGTGCCAGCCTAGCTGGGATTTTCGGCCTTCCTTCGCGTCCCAACTTTGATGCAAAAAAGTGGATCATAACATGCTATAACAAAGTAGTCAACTTATTCGTTTATGTCTATTAAATTGAATCAGTTCTACTTCTTAACACATAACATGCTAAATTTATATGAAACATATGTCTATTCTTGAATCAGATACTTCATAAACAGAACATAAAACAAGCCAACATGCTTCACACATAGACACATAACACATAACATGCTAAATTGACATGAAACATATGTCTCATCAGCATAACTCATGTTAAAATAGAAAAGAATCAGACAAGTTCATCATTTTCAGCTTTAAGAGTATGCATGATCAGCTACCTTCCTAAACATAATATCAAGTTCATATGCTGATAGCATCGAAAACCCATCAACATTCTGAATGATTTCAATCAGATAACAAGTTAAGTGGAAGGTATATTGTAAACTTATCTCATCACCATCCTGAATGGTTTCATAACATTTTCAGCTTTAAGAGTATGCCTAGCATGTTATAACAAATAGACAACTTATTCGTGCATGTCTCAAACTTGTTCTCATAGCATCATAAAGCCACCATTATGTACATGCCACTTGGATTGTAGAGTTCATGATGAAGTTAGCATGGTGATGAAGTGTATGATACTGTCACCACAAGCTTAGTCATAAACTTGTGTTGTTAGAATCATACAACTTCATCACCATATTAAACACTTTTCCATAAGCATAACAAGCCAAGTGTATGATACATAGTAATGGAGATTTAGGAGTATGCCTAACATGCTATAACAAGTAGACAACTTATTCAAGCAGACATGTATATTCAAGTGAACATGCTATAACAAGCATACAACTTATTCCTTACTTATCATCATAGGGCATGTTCAAATAAAAAAGAGAATGGTTATATATATCTTATCATTTGCAAGCCATATCAGTACATGTAATTAGCCTAAATTTACCCTTTAATACTTGCTTCATACATGCTCAATGACTCTTTTACAATGTTCCTCTAATACTTGATGCATGATTAATAAGCTACATGCCCAAATGAACAATCGTACACATACTCATACAGAACCTCAAACATAAACATCAACAGAACATCAAACATAAACATGTTTTATACACATACACATACACATACTCAATCACTTCTATCAGTATAACTCATAGGTGTAAGAGTGTTGCCGATCACAATGAATATTCAAAGCTTTAGAGTATGTCTAATCAGTTATATCTAACCAATCAGTTCATACCAATCATTTCATCATCACCCACAACATCATACATATATGTAATCCTTCAGTTCAAACCCACATAACAATATATATATATATATATATATATGTATACTCAAAATCAGGCTAGTTTCCTAAATCAATGAGTTCTATGTTCATATACATACACATACTCATTCAGATAACAATCCAAGTAGAAGATATATTGCAAACCTATCTCAGCAGCACCACCCACAACAACATCATACATGCAACCAATCAGTTCAAACCAACATAACAACAATATATACTCAATAAGTTAAAGAAATCTTCCCATATGCTAAACATAAGAACTGAATGACAACATCTTCAGTCAGCCTTCACATGTAGCATTTTTACTATCACTGCAAATATTATGTTCAAATAAAAAGAAATTAGAACATCTTCAGCAATCGGCACTGTATTGCCCTAGGTAAAAAATAATAATGACCTAAGAATTTCAGCGGTGAATCTAACAATGAATACAATAAAATCAGTATCTAAGCGAGAGATCTAACCCTTTAAATCATAGCTCTGAAATCAATAGATCCTTATTCCAACTGCTGAAATCGACATACACAAAAGTAAATCGGATGAGGAAAAGAGAGAGTAAGGAACAACGAAAATCAATAGATACTTACCAGTACCGTGTTTATAGCTCAGCCAGTAATTGCATGTTCAAATCAGCCATGGAGATAGAGAGGGGTGAGAGGGATGAAGCTCTTGCGTAACCTAAACTAGGGTTTGGGATTAGAGAGAGGGTTTATATATCAGCTGAAATTCTAGTCAAACAAGAGCGCCTAAAATTTGGGGATTGGCCGCGTAAGTGAAATTTCATTTGCTGCTTTTTTGTTTTCGCCAAACAATGACATTCATTTATTAGAAGTGTCATCTGTTGAGTAAGTGAAATTTAACGAAAACGCGCGTTTTCGTTGGATGACGGGATTATGTAATCGTAATGTGATCTGAGAATCGAGCGCATTTTTTATTTCGCTTTCAGATGACATACAGCTAAAATACTGTCACGAAAAATATTCACACGACACTAAAACAAATGTCTGTCATGTACCTTGTGTCATGTGAAAGGGAAAATGACATAGTATTTTCTGATTAATATTATTAGCTTTTATGGTATTATATTGTGTAAGGGTTGATTTAAAAAATTTATACAAGCATCGATGCTGAAAGTTGCTCAAAGTTATAATTTTACTTCGAAAAGTTCTTTATCAAACATAGACCTTATAAATTTTATTTAAACTAAAGATTGATACATCACTCTTGAATTTCTCCAAAAAAATCAATTATCCCCCGTAACTTTTAAAATAGTCAATTTATCCTTGAGTCTGTTTAAAGTATCGTATTAACCTTTTAAAATTTATTTCTAAAAAAAAAACCTTTTAAAATTTACATGATGAAATAAAGAGTGATTTTGAAATAGTTCGAAAAGTTAAAATGTGTATGGAACTAATAGATTATTTTAAAAAAATTTAAAAGATAAATAGATAGTTTTATATATATATGTATATAGATTTTAAAGTGTTAATTTGTCAAGTTAAAAAATTTAAAAGGTAAATAGATATTTTTAAAATGTAAATTGGTCAATTTAAAAAGTTCACACAGTATGTAGATTTTTATTTTTCAAATTACATTAACCATTGATTTTTGTTTTTTTAAATAAGTACAAAAGTACAAATGTATTAAGTCTAAATTGATTGTGTAAATAGCCGAACCCAAAAGGGGGTTGACCATTGGGCTTCCTTGAAACCCTAAATATCCAGACTTTCTTCTATATTGCCTCCGACTTCTTCAACTCCAGCCGCCGCAGCAATTTGTTTCCCTGTTCTCAAGCATATAATGAGAGGTTTGGGTGGGATCTCACCGATCACAAACCATTTTGATTCAGAATTTCCAAACAGT
Source organism: Euphorbia lathyris (assembly GCF_963576675.1). Taxonomy (NCBI): domain Eukaryota; kingdom Viridiplantae; phylum Streptophyta; class Magnoliopsida; order Malpighiales; family Euphorbiaceae; genus Euphorbia; species Euphorbia lathyris. Next base: position 2,668,186 of record NC_088915.1, on the reverse strand, counting down.
AAAAGGCAAAAAAGAAGATAATGCCGCGATGAGGATTTGGGTATTCCATCTTGAAGACTAAGGCTTTGGTACCCCTAATTCGTTTTTCATTTAGCTGTTTGCTTTCTCTTCTTTCTGGATTTGGGTATTCCACGATGAGGATTCTTCCAGTTTTTACACTTGATATGAACCCAGTTCTTAGTTTTTGTTTAATTTTGATGTGCATATGATTGTATGAGCAAACAATTATTCTTATCTGTTTTCTTGTTTGTTTAATTTTGTATGATGCAACAGTTATTCTTATTTGTTTTCTAGCTGACCAAAAATGCAGAAAAAGAAAGCCTGATTTCTACCTACTTTCTTCAAACCAGGAAACCGAATTGAGCAGCCGCCGTACAACCATAGTGATGGTTCCCACAGATGACAGGTTTTTTACCATCTTACAATTGTTTATTCCAAATATCTTGAGGTGTTTGTTGAATTGTAAACCATCACTAGTGGTAGTATTGTATCATTTAATTTGAATATCATCATAGTATACTAAGTTTTATGTTTAATGAATTGTAAATAGTAAATGTTATCTTTAATGAGTAATCCTTTTCATCAAATCTCAAAATAGAATTCGGCAAGCATTCTTTGATAAATTAGCTGATTATATTTGAGAATGGGTGCAGGAAAAGTAATGGTGAAAAACAGAAGTCAACATCTTCCAAAGTAAAAAAAAGGATATTGTAGCACTGATTGCAAAACGTGGCCGGCGAAAACAATAACTATTGGTTGCAAGTAAGTTGAGGTTTAGAATTACTAATTTCTTGTTTATGTTAACCATTAATTTTTGTTTGGCAACACTTGGTTTTATTGATTGGCTCATTGTATTTTTTGATCGGTTTAGAGGCCTAAATTTATATAAACACCTGCATTTTTATATTTATACATTTGAGCATATATAAAATTTATTATATGTTTTCTTATTTTGTTTTGGTTCCCTTTCTTTATCTAATATAATATCTTTTGGCCTCCTGAAATTGGTTTTTGTGGTCCTTATTGAACTTTGCTGAAATCCACTCTTAGAGGCTTAATAATAATTAAGCAAGATAATGGGACATTCTTAATATTCCGGATGCCAATTGGTTTTTCTGGCGAATTTTAAAGGATCCATAATATATTCAATATTGTCGTTTTATACTTTAAAAAAAAAGAAACTAACAAGTAATTAAGAAAACGAAGGTGTATTATATACTAGGATTCCTTTTTCAAGCCTAATAATCCCTTTTTCGAGGTCAATCCCTTTTTCCAGTGTCATCTTGGGACCTTCTTATGTATATAGGGGATTCATTTTGAGGAGACCTTAAACTGATTATTTAATGTTCTCAATACTTCCCTTGTTTTTTCTTGCAGTACACTCCAATGGCCTTGCAGGATGTGCTCATAATTCGTCACAATGGTCTGTCAGGTGTACGTTTGCAATGGATGGAGAGAATCTGCATGGGGAAACAAATTGGAGGAAGGAGACCATTGTGCAACTTCAATTGCCAATTTACACCGCAGATGTCCAAATTGTGCTTATGAACTCTGTCTCACTTATTGTCAGCAAATTCCTAAAAGAAGCTTGCAAAGTCATGCTGCAATGGAGTTCGAAAATCCCGAGGATCTAAGTAAGCCATCCAATTTCATATGGAATTCCAATTATGAAGCCGAATGCCAAGCATCCAAAATCTGGTCGTACGACTGTTTCCACTCAGTCGCAACATCCTCATCAAGAAGGTTCATCGCCTGCAATGCACCTTCTCCCGAGTTAGCGAAACGGCTAACCCACTAGCAAAAGAAAAACCCCAAAATGAATAAATATCATTTCATTTAGTATAATTTGATAATTGTAAATCAGTTGATTAAAACTTAAATCACTTGCCACTTCGTTGTTCGAGCGAGTATGAATGGTCGGTCCGGGTGCAGGCATCTCCGGCAGTAGCTGAGGGTGTGAATGCAGGTAGTACCACGACATGTACTGCTCGTCACAGTCCGAAGGAGTCTGTTCTAGAGTGAACCGAGACAATACAAGCATGCCCGCCTCAGGAAACGAGGTCCAAAGATCCTCTGCCATATCGGCGGGCACTTCTACCCGATACTTCAAGCTAGACCAAGGACGTACGGACTTCAACGGCCTCAAGATCGGTCTAGGTATGGTCTGCACGTAACCGAGCTGGTGAAGGCATCTCCCCAGCATGTACGGCTCGATCACATCCCTGTAACGTATCCATCCGGCGTATGTCATCCTAGGGGTATCCGTAATGGCATCAGGACCATACGGCATCCACATCACCTAATGACGTATACAACAACATTAACATACAAATAGTACAAGTAATGAATTTGGTTTATTTAATTAAATGGAAATTGTACCTCATCAGCAGTCAATCTATCAAGCCCGGCGCGATATGATCTCAGCCTATCATCACTCTTCTCCAACACTATAGATGGCCACATGCAAGCCCTCGGAAGCTCCGGATCCAATGTAACTCCCTCCCGCTGAGGCCTGAAGTACGGGAAGTACTCATAAATCCATGCCTGAAGCAGTGTCAGCTGACAACCCGTGATCTGCCCGCAGTCTCCTCTGCTAGCAATACCTAGATGATGGTATAGATATGCTAGTGCAGCTGAGCCCCACGAGAGTCCAATGGCTCCAGCTATCGAGTCATGGACCTCCAACAGACAGGAAAGTCAAATGCGGTCACTGATAGGGGTCAAAAACGCCTATCTTTGGGTACGGTTTTAGGACGGGTTTTAGAGTTATTTGGTTAATAAGCGAGCAATTCTCGCATTTAAATGCTTTTGTGTGAGTTAGTTAGGAATTGGAAACGTTCTATTTACTTTTCGTCGTTTAGGCTCGTTTTATGATCAATTTAGGCAAATACGGCCGAAATAGCATGCATAGTAGAATTCAATTATCTTTTGAAGCTAATTGGTCCGTCAAAATTCGCACCAAACGAAGCGTTTGCTCAAAATAGACGATTGACGGATCAATTTGGCTTTTGGACTAATGTTTTCTAGAGTTTTTATGCGTGTGCAGGTGTAAGTTCGGACAAAAAAGGCATAGAAGTCACTCGGCATGAATCGAGCACGATTCGGGCGAAAACGCTCGGCGAGCAGGGCCCCACGGGCCATTTCTGCTCGCCGAGCAGGCCGCCAGAGGCCTGCTCGGCGAGCAGGGGGCTGCTCGGCGGGAGCAGCCCTGCTCGCCGAGCAGCCTTCCCTGCTCGGCGAGCAGCCCTGCGGGAATTGGTCAAAAAGACCAATTCCGCCCCCACGAAGCCACGTTCGGCCCCACGTCTTCCTACACCAACAAGGACACGAAAATAGGTCAAAACGAGGCCCGAGACGCGTCTATAAATAGGATTTTTCCATTGTAATTTAGATATCTTTTTCCTTTGTAATTTTCTTAGCCTTTCACCTTGAGAAATCTTCTCCACCTCCTCCATATCCTTCAAACCTCCATTGAAGACACCTCCGAAGCTCCATTCACCGAGGATTGCTCAAGCTTCATCCTTAAATCCTAGAAAGACGCCTTCATTGGTAGACAGGTTCCCTAAAAGGGATTTTTCTTCTTTTACATTCTGTCTAGCCTCTGATACATGCTATGAATTCTAGGTTTATTGTAACTTCGTGACAATGTTTCCATCTTTGATATATATTATAGTTCTTGTTTATTCAATTGTTTTGATGTTTTAATCTTTGTCTTACGTTTGTCTGATTGGTTTAACTCATTCAATAATCCCAAAATTAGGTTGGCACATATTGCGAGCTGAATCTGACCTAGTCAGTGCCTATAGGATTGACGACCCTATAGAAGATTAAGCCCAAATTACTGAGCCTTAGAGCTAGTTTCGGCCTTACAAGGGAATCACGAACTAGGGACTTTAGGAGGATAGGTCGGGTTAATCGCCTTGGACACAAGTGACTTAGGTTTCAATTCAATTGTTTAAACATTCTATTTTCATTATCATCGTATCCCTTCATGTTCCTTCGGTTAATTGCATTGGTAAAAGATCACTTAGGAGTAGTTTAACTTAATTAGGGGTAGAGTAACTCAATTAGGCGTAGAATAACTTAGTTAGAATCAGATAACTTAGCTAGGAATAGCGTAATTCAACCTAGGAGTAGATTAATTTAAACAAACCAACTCAAAACCCCCTAAGCCTAGATAACATCCGAGATCGAGTAGCTCGGTACTTGCAGAAATAAATCCTGTGGACGATAACCTGGACTTAAACCAGAAATTTATTACTTGATAACGACGGGGTACACTTATCCCTTAGTGAGTTCTCATCTCGAGTTAGGTGAGGTGCATCAGTCACCAGTCTTGTCCACGAACAATGTGCAACCGAGCATAAGAAACGTCCAAGCTGTAGCCTGTGCATCAAGAATCCGATCTCCTTGACAATACTCCAGGACGGAAGCCGATCGTATACCGTCATTAAAGTAGTGACCGTTTAGCAACTCATCCCGAGTCATACCAAACAACTCCATCACACAAGACTGAAGCTCCTCAATACTCGCCTCAGCAGTAACCATAGCCCCATCGATGGGGATGCGCAAAATCTTCCACACATCACGCAACATAATGCTCATCTCACTAAACGGCATGTGCAATGATGACGTGTCTGGCTGCCACCGCTCCACAAAACCCGCAATCAGGGGCGCATCGATGTGGACATATATGATACCTGGTAAATGGGACAATCCAGATTATGCAATACGCATCTGGATCTCTCTAGAAGCGCCACCGTGCCATACGCATAACTTCCCACGATAGACTAAGCGTGTCTGACACTTGAGGAGGCCCCTATCCTGCCCGCTCCAGATAGCATGGGCAATATGTCCCAGAAAGCTCAGGATCACAAGACCATCAGATGGACCCTTAGGAACCAGGGTCTTCACGATCCAGTCATCCTCTCCAGCACTCATCGAGTGTTTGTTGCTACCTGAAATTACAGTAAACTCATTTCAGAATATTCGTATATTTTCTACTAATCACGAATAAATCACATAATAATAACAAAATTTAAAATTCTCACCCAAAGACGACCCTGCTGTAGAAGCAAAACGTCCGTCATGACCCCTCATCACTGTCTAAGGAGGTACTCGCACAAAAGAAGCTCTCTGAGGAGGCATAGAGTCATCTCCCTCCATCTCCACAGCATCTGCCATCTCCTCACGTCTAACATGCTCGTCGTGTTCAGTTTGTGCCCTCTGGGCATCCCCCATCATCATCTGCTCCATCTGTTGCCTCCAGGCAGAGGCATTCACAACACATGTCCTTGTATATCTGTGTCCAAAACGGGCCTCAGCAATATCAGCCTGTAAAACAAAAAAAAAATTTAAATATATAAGCAAATAACGCATTTTTTTAATATACTCAATTTATCATTTTTTTAAGTTTTTTTAATAATTTGAGCCTGCCCACGGGCGGCCCGAATTAATTTATTTTTGAAAAAAATTTGTTTCGGACAGAACAGTTTGTCCGTTTGGCTGTAGGACAGAACAGTTGCGGCGTGCAGGTCGGCCCCAGGGCCGACCTGTCCGCCGCAATCGTCTGGCCCTTCGACCAAACGGACAGCGCGTTCCGTTTGGCCGTAGGGCCAAACGGATGCGCCGTTCGTTCCACCATTACGTGGAACGCTGCACCAAGTTCCACCATACGGTGGAACTGGTGCACCACTCGTTCCACCTAATGGTGGAACGAGTGCGCCATGCTTTCCACCGTAAGCCGATGTCGTTTCCACCACGGGTAAACGGACAGTTCGTCCGTTCCGTCCGTGGTGGCAACGACATCAGCGACCCGTTTAGTACAAAAAAAGGGTTCCGCCTCCGATTTCGGAGGCGGAACCCGTGATTTCGGATAATTTTTAAAAATTAAAACTTACCGGAACCTTTATGAAGCCTTTCCCCTTTCCTTCCTTTGGCGGCATGTAGTTTTAGGTCGGGTTTTTTGAAAAGCTAAAAAACTAGAGAGGATTTGAGATTTTTTAGCTTTTGGTTTGAAAATTGTGAGGAGGGTATAAATGTCAAAAGGGTGCGGTGGAAAGTATAACTGTTGCGGTATATAGCAGTTCACTTTCAACAATGACTTCTTGCTCTAAAAACAATAATCTGTTTCAAGAAGATCAAACACCTCAGTTTTTCAAGTTCATTCCTGCTGATTCTATACATCAATACCAGCAGGTTAGAATTTAATTGTCTTCTTCTTCTCAATTTACTCATTGAATATTAATCATATAAATTAAATAGGAAATTCCAAGAGAGTTTGTGAAACGTTTTGGAGGATAAAATTAAATAGGGACATAATAATATGCAAGCGTCGCAATTTAGAGACGATATTTTAGCTAACATACAGCCATTTTTATATAGCCAAATGTAGACATTTTTTTGTCTAAATGTCGTCAATTTGGAGACGCTCATAAATTAAAGTGTTGCTGTATTCAAGACGCTACCAGTATTTTCTTATGCGAAATAATGACATAACAAATATTATGTGTCGTTCACTTTGCGATGCTTTATTAAAACCTAGTGAAAAGTTCTGAAATTAAAAATAAATAATATAAAAAAAAATTCATGATGCTCAAAATTTAAGCGTACACTTGTATACAGTATATCGTCAGACGGAATTTATCCACACAATGTTTTATGCGTCGTTAAAATTAAGGACACACGATTTAATGACGTCTGTAACAATGCTTTGAAAAGCGTGGGTAAGCATTTAGGGACGTCGAAAAGCGTCGTTAAATCTTGAATTTTAGGGTCGTAATAGGGCTTTTGTTTTTGTAGTGGCACCACAAAGGTTAGAGAAGAACTCATATATATCTCTTTAACATAAACAAAATCATGATCAAGTAACCCTCCTTCTCCATCAATCTCTCTCTGGGATCTCTCCTTAAACACTTGTTCAAAAAATCCTTATTTTTCTCTAATAACCAAGTCAAAAATTCAGGCATCTCGTTGAAGGATCGTATTTTAAATAAAGCCAAAATCGGATCATCAATATACTTTGACCATATGATTTTACCTATCACCATTTTTATAATTCTTCATACGGGTACGCTAAAGCAATCATTCATCGAGACGTGAAATCAACAAATATTTTTCTCGATGAGAATCTAATGTCCAAGTTGATGATTTCAGACCTTCAAAGACCGGAGCAGAAATTGATCAAACCTTGTGAGTACAGCCGTAAAGTGAAGTTTCTCTTGATGATTTCAGTTAGGGGTTTCTCAAGAGGAATCCCTTTGATTCACACTCTTGCAACATCTCTACTGGATTTTGGGGAACATCAACTTTATGATGTATGCTAGAAGGCATTTCCCGCTGGTTATGAATAAAATGTAGTTCAATTGCCTCAGCTTTGTTCGTTGGTGTTGATACATTCAATGGATCCGCAGCATCTAAAGCCTGTTTGCCTTTTGAGGACGCTACTTGTAGGCGTTTGGTTATGTTAGAGGATGTTTTGCTCAATCTATGTTTAAATGTGCAAATTCTTATTAAAGTTTGCTATTTTTGTTTCATAAACATATTTAATATTTTCTTTTAACAAATAAGCAAAAGAACTCGGGTCACTATTCAACAAACCAGTTCAGCTCGGACTGGACTCATGTCGGTTCGTGGTTCGACTGACCAAACCCACTACAAGAAAAACTGTAATTAGAGATCGATATTTGCAACCGAATTGAAGTCGGTTGCAATATTGCAACCAAGGTGGTTGCAAAGCCCATCCTGGGGTTGCCAAGTTGAAAATCTCATTTGTCAAATACATTTGAGACTTGAACACGGTTTCAAAGTTCTCATGGTTGCAAATTTTGCAACCGAATGGTCTCAAAATATATTTTGTGGTTGCAAATTTTTAAGGCCATTTAGGGACTTCTATATATAATATATACTTGGATATTTGAATTATATTTTGAGTGAAATTAAATAGGAAAGAAAGGAGAGAGAAAGAAATGCTGGTAATATATTTTTAAACAAAAGAAAAATATAAAATTATATTTTAATATTTAAAATAATAGTTTTTAAGTATAAAATAAATTTAAGGGGGTAAGTTGCAAAAATACGTCTAACGTCTACATCCATGAGCAATTTTATCTCAATCGTTCAAAATGGTGCAATTTTACCACTAACATTGGTTATGAAGAGCAATTTTACTCATAAAGTTGGCAAATTGGGTCAATTTGATAGATAATTCATCAAACTGTATTATCGATCATAAATCTTATTATCTACACTTCATATGTGCGTCATTTTATCATTTATTAGTAACAATTCATAAACATATGATTAGACATAAAAAAAAATTAAAAATTATATTGTCTTTTGTATGAGATGGATAAAGATAAATATTTCTCCGAATTTATAAATATTAAACTACAATTCTATTATTAAATCACAAAAATATGAAATCTTTTCACACAAGTTGGATTTGGTATTAAATTGAACCTAAGAATATATTATATATTTATTTGGAAACTACATTATGAAATTTAGCCAACGAATAGAATTCATCGACTAAGACTATAAAACACAATTCAAATACATAAAGTAATAAACATGTATATTTGAATTAAATTAATGAGTCTAAATATAAGTGAGGAATGAAGAAATCAAATTAGCATTATTTTACCAAGCCCATTAAGAAATAAAGGTTAAATAGGCCCGATATATCCATTTGGTCCATTTTAGGGATTTATATTTGTGCTATGGAGAAATTAGAGATTAGCCCTAATTACATTTGTTGTCTACCTCCACCTTCTCTCCCATCTTCCACTTCTTGCATCATTGTCCTCCTGGAATCCTTGAAAACACGAGTTCTGGGTTTGTTTCACTTCGGTTTCTCTTTAATCAATCTCCCTCTACTTCTCCTAGATGGGTTCTATGGCTTTGTTTCGTTCCAATCAGACCTCTATTGGTTGCAAGTAAGTTGAGGTTTAGAATTACTAATTTCTTGTTTATGTTAACCATTAATTTTTATTTGCAACACTTGGTTTTATTGATTGGCTCATTGTATTTTTTGATCGGTTTAGAGGCCTAAATTTATATAAACACCTGCATTTTTATATTTATACATTTGAGCATATATAAAATTTATTATATGTTTTCTTATTTTGTTTTGGTTCCTTTTCTTTATCTAATATAATATCTTTTGGCCTCGTGAAATTGGTTTTTGTGGTCCTTATTGAACTTTGCTGAAATCCACTCTTAGAGGCTTAATAATAATTAAGCAAGATAATGGGACATTCTTAATATTCCAGATGCCAATTGGTTTTTCTGGCGAATTTTAAAGGATCCATAATATATTCAATCTTGTCGTTTTATACTTGAAAAAAAAAGAAACTAACAAGTAATTAAGAAAACGAAGGTGTATTATATACTAGGATTCCTTTTTCAAGCCTAATAATCCCTTTTTCGAGGCCAATCCCTTTTTCCAGTGTCATCTTGAGACCTTCTTATGTATATAGGGAATTCATTTTGAGGAGACCTTAAACTGATTATTTAATGTTCTCAATACTTCCCTTGTTTTTTCTTGCAGTACACTCCAATGGCCTTGCAGGATGTGCTCATAATTCGTCACAATGGTCTGTCAGGTGTACGTTTGCAATGGATGGAGAGAATCTGCATGGGGAAACAAATTGGAGGAAGGAGACCATTGTGCAACTTCAATTGCCAATTTACACCGCAGATGTCCAAATTGTGCTTATGAACTCTGTCTCACTTATTGTCAGCAAATTCCTAAAAGAAGCTTGCAAAATCATGCTGCAATGGAGTTCGAAAATCCCGAGGATCTAAGTAAGCCATCCAATTTCATATGGAATGCCAATTATGAAGCCGAATGCCAAGCATCCAAAATCTGGTCGTACGACTGTTTCCACTCAGTCGCAACATCCTCATCAAGAAGGTCCATCGCCTGCAATGCACCTTCTCCCGAGTTAGCGAAACAGCTAACCCGCTAGCAAAAGAAAAACCCCAAAATGAATAAATATCATTTCCTTTAGTATAATTTGATAATTGTAAATCAGTTGATTAAAACTTAAATCACTTGCCACTTCGTTGTTCGAGCGAGTATGAATGGTCGGTCCGGGTGCAGGCATCTCCTGCAGTAGCTGAGGGTGTGAATGCAGGTAGTACCACGACATGTACTGCTCGTCACAGTCCGAAGGAGTCTGTGCTAGAGTGAACCGAGACAATACAAGCATGCCCGCCTCAGGAAACGAGGTCCAAAGATCCTCTGCCATATCGGCGGGCACTTCTACCCGATACTTCAAGCTAGACCAAGGACGTACGGACTTCAACGGCCTCAAGATCGGTCTGGGTATGGTCTGCACGTAACCGAGCTGGTGAAGGCATCTCCCCAGCATGTACGGCTCGATCACATCCCTGTAACGTATCCATCCGGTGTATGTCATCCTAGGGGTATCCGTAATGGCATCAGGACCATACGGCATCCACATCACCTAATGACGTATACAACAACATTAACATACAAATAGTACAAGTAATGAATTTGGTTTATTTAATTAAATGGAAATTGTACCTCATCAGCAGTCAATCTATCAAGCCCGGCGCGATATGATCTCAGCCTATCATCACTCTTCTCCAACACTATAGATGGCCACATGCAAGCCCTCGGAAGTTTCGGATCCAATGTAACTCCCTCCCGCTGAGGCCTGAAGTACGGGAAGTACTCATAAATCCATGCCTGAAGCAGTGTCAGCTGACAACCCGTGATCTGCCCGCAGTCTCCTCTGCTAACAATACCTAGATGATGGTATAGATATACTAGTGCAGGTGAGCCCCACGAGAGTCCAATGGCTCCAGCTACCGAGTCATGTACCTCCAACAGACAGGAAAGTCAAATGCGGTCACCAGTCTTGTCCACGAACAATGTGCAACCGAGCATAAGAAACGTCCAAGCTGTAGCCTGTGCATCAAGAATCCGATCTCCTTGACAATACTCCAGGACGGAAGCCGATCGTATACCGTCATTAAAGTAGTGACCGTTTAGCAACTCATCCCGAGTCATACCAAACAACTCCATCACACAAGACTGAAGCTCCTCAATACTCGCCTCAGCAGTCACCATAGCCCCATCGATGGGGATGCGCAAAATCTGCCACACATCATGCAACATAATGCTCATCTCACTAAACGGCATGTGCAATGATGACGTGTCTGGCTGCCACCACTCCACAAAACCCGCAATCAGGGGCGCATCGATGTGGACATACATGATACCTGGTAAATGGGACAATCCAGATGATGCAATACGCATCTGGATCTCTCTAGAAGCGCCACCGTGCCATACGCATAACTTCCGACGATAGACTAAGCGTGTCTGACACTTGAGGAGGCCCCTATCCTGCCCGCTCCAGATAGCATGGGCAATATGTCCCAAAAAGCTCAGGATCACAAGACCATCAGATGGACCCTTAGGAACCAGGGTCTTCACGATCCAGTCATTCTCTCCAGCACTCATCGAGTGCTTGTTGCTACCTGAAATTACAGTAAACTCATTTCAGAATATTCGTATATTTTCTACTAATCACGAATAAATCACATAATAATAACAAAATTTAAAATTCTCACCCAAAGACGACCCTGCTGTAGAAGCAAAACGTCCGTCACGACCCCTCATCACTGTCTAAGGAGGTACTCGCACAAAAGAAGCACTCTGAGGAGGCATAGAGTCATCTCCCTCCATCTTCACAGCATCTGCCATCTCCTCACGTCTAACATGCTCGTCGTGTTCAGTTTGTGCCCTCTGGGCATCCCCCATCATCATCTGCTCCATCTGATGCCTCCAGGCAGAGGCATTCACAACACATGTCCTTGTATATCTGTGTCCAAAATGGGCCTCAGCAATATCAGCCTGTAAAACAAAAAAAAAATTAAATATATAAGCAAATAATGCATTTTTTTAATGTACTCAATTTATCATTTTTTTAAGTTTTTTTAATAATTTGAGCCTGCCCACGGGCGGCCCGAATTAATTTATTTTTGAAAAAAATTTGTTTCGGACCCAATTTGGCCTAAACGTAACAGTTTGTCCGTTTGGCTGTAGGACAGAACAGTTGCGGCGTGCAGGTCGGCCCCAGGGCCGACCTGTCCGCCGCAATCGTCTGGCCCTTCGACCAAACGGACAGCGCGTTCCGTTTGGCCGTAGGGCCAAACGGATGCGCCGTTCGTTCCACCATTACGTGGAACGCTGCACCAAGTTCCACCATACGGTGGAACTGGTGCGCCACTCGTTCCACCTAATGGTGGAACGAGTGCGCCATGCTTTCCACCGTAAGCCGATGTCGTTTCCACCACGGGTAAACTGACAGTTCGTCCGTTCCGTCCGTGGTGGCAACGACATCGGCGACCCGTTTAGTACAAAAAAACGGGTTCCGCCTCCGATTTCGGAGGCGGAACCCGTGATTTCGGATAATTTTTAAAAATTAAAACTTACCGGAACCTTTATGAAGCCTTTCCCCTTTCCTTCCTTTGGCGGCATGTAGTTTTAGGTCGGGTTTTTTGAAAAGCTAAAAAACTAGAGAGGATTTGAGATTTTTTAGCTTTTGGTTTGAAAATTGTGAGGAGGGCATAAATGTCAAAAGGGTGCGGTGGAAAGAATAACTGTTGCAATATATAGCAGTTCACTTTCAACAATGACTTCTTGCTCTAAAAACAATAATCTGTTTCAAGAAGATCAAACACCTCAGTTTTTCAAGTTCATTCCTGCTGATTCTATACATCAATACCAGCTGGTTAGAATTTAATTGTCTTCTTCTTCTCAATTTACTCATTGAATATTAATCATATAAAATTAAATAGGAAATTCCAAGAGAGTTTGTGAAACGTTTTGGAGGATAAAATTAAATAGGGACATAATAATATGCAAGCGTCGCAATTTAGAGACGATATTTTAGCTAACATACAGCCATTTTTATATAGCCAAATGTAGACATTTTTTTGTCTAAATTTCGTCAATTTGGAGACGCTCATAAATTAAAGTGTTGCTGTATTCAAGACGCTACCAGTATTTTGTTATGCGAAATAATGACATAACAAATATTATGTGTCGTTCACTTTGTGATGCTTTATTAAAACGTAGTGAAAATTTCTGAAATTAAAAATAAATAATATAAAAAAAAATCATGATGCTCAAAATTTAAGCGTACACTTGTATACAGTATATCGTCAGACGGAATTTATCCACACAATGTTTTATGCGTCGTTAAAATTAAGGACACACGATTTAATGACGTTTGTAACGATGCTTTGAAAAGCGTGGGTAAGCATTTAGGGATGTCGAAAAGCGTCGTTAAATCTTGAATTTTAGGGTCGTAATAGGGCTTTTGTTTTTGTAGTGGCAGCACAAAGCTTAGAGAAGAACTCATATAAATCTCTTTAACATAAACAAAATCATGATCAAGTAACTCCTTCTCCATCAATCTCTCTCTGGGATCTCTCCTTAAACACTTGTTCAAAAAATCCTTATTTTTCTCTAATAACCAAGTCAAAAATTCAGGCATCTCGTTGAAGGATCGTATTTTAAATAAAGCCAAAATCGGATCATCAATATACTTTGACCATATGATTTTACCTATCACCATTTTTATAATTCTTCATACGGGTACGCTAAAGCAATCATTCATCGAGACGTGAAATCAACAAATATTTTTCTCGATGAGAATCTAATGTCCAAGTTGATGATTTCAGACCTTCAAAGACCGGAGCAGAAATTGATCAAACCTTGTGAGTACAGCCGTAAAGTGAAGTTTCTCTTGATGATTTCAGTTAGGGGTTTCTCAAGAGGAATCCCTTTGATTCACACTCTTGCAACATCTCTACTGGATTTTGGGGAACATCAACTTTATGATGTATGCTAGAAGGCATTTCCCGCTGGTTATGAATAAAATGTAGTTCAATTGCCTCAGCTTTGTTCGTTGGTGTTGATACATTCAATGGATCCGCAGCATCTAAAGCCTGTTTGCCTTTTGAGGACGCTACTTGTAGGCGTTTGGTTATGTTAGAGGATGTTTTGCTCAATCTATGTTTAAATGTGCAAATTCTTATTAAAGTTTGCTATTTTTGTTTCATAAACATATTTAATATTTTCTTTTAACAAATAAGCAAAAGAACTCGGGTCACTATTCAACAAACCAGTTCAGCTCGGACTGGACTCATGTCGGTTCCTGGTTCGACTGACCAAACCCACTACAAGAAAAACTGTAATTAGAGATCGATATTTGCAACCGAATTGAAGTCGGTTGCAATATTGCAACCAAGGTGGTTGCAAAGCCCATCCTGCGGTTGCCAAGTTGAGAATCTCATTTGTCAAATACATTTGAGACTTGAACACGGTTTCAAAGTTCTTATAGTTGCAAACTTTGCAACCGAATGGTCTCAAAATATATTTTGTGGTTGCAAATTTTTAAGGCCATTTAGGGACTTCTATATATAATATATACTTGGATATTTGAATTATATTTTGAGTGAAATTAAATAGGAAAGAAAGGAGAGAGAAAGAAATGCTGGTAATATATTTTTAAACAAAAGAAAAATATAAAATTATATTTTAATATTTAAAATAATAGTTTTTAAGTATAAAATAAATTTAAGGGGGTAAGTTGCAAAAATACGTCTAACGTCTACATACATTAGCAATTTTATCTCAATCGTTCAAAATGGTGCAATTTTACCACTAACATTGGTTATGAAGAGCAATTTTACTCATAAAGTTGGCAAATTGGGTCAATTTGATAGATAATTCATCAAACTGTATTATCGATCATAAATCTTATTATCTACACTTCATATGTGCGTCATTTTATCATTTATTAGTAACAATTCATAAACATATGATTAGACATAAAAAAATTAAAAATTATATTGTCTTTTGTATGAGATGGATAAAGATAAATATTTCTCCGAATTTATAAATATTAAACTACAATTCTATTATTAAATCACAAAACAAATGAAATCTTTTCACACAAGTTGGATTTGGTATTAAATTGAACCTAAGAATACATTATATATTTATTTGGAAACTACATTATGAAATTTAGCCAACGAATAGAATTCATCGACTAAGACTATAAAACACAATTCAAATACATAAAGTAATAAACATGTATATTTGAATTAAATTAATGAGTCTAAATATAAGTGAGGAATGAAGAAATCAAATTAGCATTATTTTACCAAGCCCATTAAGAAATAAAGGTTAAATAGGCCCGATGTATCCATTTGGTCCATTTTAGGGATTTATATTTGTGCTATGGAGAAATTAGAGATTAGCCCTAATTACATTTGTTGTCTGCCTCCACCTTCTCTCCCATCTTCCACTTCTTGCATCATTGTCCTCCTGGAACCCTTGAAAACACGAGTTCTCGGTTTGTTTCACTTCGGTTTCTCTTTAATCAATCTCCCTCTACTTCTCCTAGATGGGTTCTATGGCTTTGTTTCGTTCCAATCAGACCTCTAAGGGTTCTGTCGGACAACTTCGGCTTTCGGGCGCCTGCCTGAAGGTGTCTAGCTGGCCTCTATCCCTACATGCAAGGTAAGACTAAGGTTTGCTCTTTCCTCTCATTCTACACGCTCTTCTTCCACTTCGGGTTTTTTTTTTCTTTCGGGTTCTTGCGAGTTCTAAGAACTCCTAGAGATGCAAAGGGTATTATGTGTCTTTTGGCTTGAGCTGGTTGTTTGGCTATATTTGTTTGGATTTGGGATGGTTATTGTGATGTTCATGGAGTTTTGTGATTTCTCACCCTGTTCTAGTCAATCATGTTTTTCGGAGTTCTAGAGCTTCTCATTCTCTTTAATGGAGGCTGTGAGGGAGGTCAGTCTCAGTCTTACTCTTATTTTGTCCTTTTCATTGACTCTTAATTGTTTATTTCTAGGGTTTCTGTTATCATAAATAAGTTGTATTAGCGTTTGAAGTGTTTGATGAAGTGTTTGATGTTGGCATTGAAGCATTCATTTTGTTTGAAGTGTTTTTATTTTTGTCTATGGTAAGTGGTTTTCATTGTGCTTCTGTTGTTACCTTTTCCTGTTGTGCGAAAAGTTGAGGTTTGCTGAAAAGTTGAGGTTGAGAAGAGCTAATAACTTACTGGTTAGGTCATTTTCATTATGGTGTTACTTATGGTGGAGTCTCTATTTTAAATGCAAAAATGTTGGCTAGAGTCCTGATGAAGTCTTAAACTTAGCTTTTGATATTATAGTCTTAAATGATAATTACAATTGTATTTTTGGTTATCATCAGTTACCTGCAGATTAGTTATGCCTTTTGGGTTAATAGATAATTGTTTCTGATTTTGGGGTTAGTGTAGATAATTGGTTCTGCCTTTTGGGGTTAAAAGGCTAAGTAACATGCCCTGTCTCGTGCTTTAAGTTCATATCTTAGGATGGATATAGAAAAATTCATATAACATCTATTCATGCAACTTTGAGGAGTAAAGTATAATTTATGCCATATTTTTATAAATAGTTCTTTGAGTCAATTCATGTTATTGATATGTAATGTTACTAGTTAAGTGATAATAGGATCTTCTATTAAAATGGATATTCATTTATGCAATTTCACCTAAGGTGTATTACTGTGGTTCCTGGACATGAGTAGGATTTCTTCTTGAAGTGGCCATATGTAGGATTGCTAACTCCCGATCAATTCCTCTTGAGGAAGCCATTGATTTTCATGTTTAGGATTAGCTCTATAAGATGGGCACATGTTTGGAATGATTTTCTTAACAACACCTTCAGCTATTTAAAAGTGGAGCAAGTGATGATATTTAAATTCATATGAATGGCTAAACTTGAATTCATTGAACACTAAATAAGTTGCAGAGGGCTTTTTATAGTTTTTAAATTCATGTTTGGAATGTTCCTAATGTTACTTATTCTACTGTTTTGCAGGCCATCCTTGGATTCAGTTCAGGTCAGTTCAAGTAGATGGCACTGCTCTTGTGACCCTCTTGAAGTTGAATACAGCTGCTCAGATCCTCTAATTTTACTAGTCCATTGAAGATTGTTGATACAGTTTATAATGTAAGTATTGATAAAAAAAATGTCATTTAACACTTAAATTCAATGCATAAAAAACAGAGTGCACTTATGAGGATTTTTAAAATTTTTGTAGTTCGGAAAACTGTACAACAACAACAACAACAACAAAGCCTTAGCCCCGAAATGGTTCGGGGTCGGCTAACATGAACTATCATATAAAACCGTGAAAAGTTCGGAAAACTGTATCTAATTATAAATCCTATAGAACACACTCTAGACTCTCGTGATCAAAGAAAATTGAATGTAATTGTGATTATGTTTAGATTGATTTATCATGTTTTTTTTTGTTTATTTGGTTTTCGTTCAGGTGAGAAAATTTCAACCGTTATGCTTCCCACATCATGCATGATGAATGTGCACCCTCGAGCAGATTATGTGCCTTACCCAAGAGACCGATTTCTCAACATTTACTTGTATGGATACAAGCAACAATTATTTGTATTTAATTTAGTTTATATATAACTTTAATTTTTTTTACACCAATGTGTAACTTTAAATTTTTTTTAGCGAATGTATAACTTGAATTATTACGCATTAATAAGTTTTATATAATTTATATTTTCTGTTTTATTATGGAATTTCTGAAATTGTAGAAATAATATTTTAAGATATATATATAAATTTTGGCAAACTAAGCAATTCGTTCAAACTATTTCTGACAAGTAAGTCCACCTTAGAAGGCTTTTATGCCCACATAAATGCATACATTGACAACCATGTTTCTTTCTCGGATGTCGCATTTTTAACATATATTTTTTACAAGAGGAATATTCTCACTCACGTCATATTATTGTGTTGAGTTTTTTTATGTGCAAAATTTTGACAATAGCCTAAACCCTAAACCCTTCACTGCTCCTCCCTAACAATAGCCTGTAGAATAAACTAACAAAAAATAGATAATAAGCATAACATTCATATATATAAACATATTATTCATTTAATATCATATGCAAACAGGAGATCACTGGGACATCATGATGGTCGAGGCGTTATTAGTGCTTCATTGCATTCATGACTTGGATCATGTCAGGGATTTGGGAAGCAAAGATCTGACAGAAAAGAGACAAATAAATGGAAAAAGAACACAAATAAAGGGGATCTAGGAAGATTTGGTCCTCAAAGTATCGAATGTAAGGCGCCCCAAAAATGTTTATAAGGAAGATGTACCGCTCGAAGGTGGTAGTTAGTGAGCCGAGGGTGCACCACTCCATAGCACCAGTCATGCCCGCAGGAGGACCTCTTAAACTGCCAAACATAGCATGACCTCCACAAGATCAGTCTCCGACCCTATCTACCTCTTCTTCCATCGAGGTTAAAAAAGGGAATGCACTCAAGTCACTAATAATAAGGTAAAAGATATGTGTATGAATAATGTAGGTACCACTCACTATATTAGTGGCAACAAAAGGAAGGACTGTGAAAGGCTCTACGGGAGGCAGGATAAGCACCACCGTCCACACTAGAGATCTCCGTGCCAATCCGGTAGATACCAAGATTGATCCCTCCCACAAGCCCGAATATCAACAACATATCCCAAGGAAGCGACATCATATGATGTGGATCTCTAGGCTTCTGGGAAGGATGATTTTGGTCTCTACCGGTTTAGTGTGAAAATCTCCGTTGTGGAGGGTGCTTATCATGCCTTCTGTAGGAGCCTTCTCCATACTCGATAGAGGATCATGGCTCCCATTCCAGAACTTTTAAGATATATATATATATATATATATATATATATATATATATATATATTTGCAGACATAAAGCAATAAATTTAACAACCAGATTACTTGTGACCAAAAGTTAGTTTGTAACCATAATAGATTTGCAAAATTATTCATTGATTTGTAACTGACATATGGTTGCAAGTGATCGGTTTCTAATTTTGCCACCAAATTAGCTACTGAAATGGTGGTTGCAAACATTGCAACCGAGAAGCTTGATATGGTATCAAAGTTTTAGCAACCTTGCAATTACCAACCGATCCAGTTTGGTTGCTAAATATGCAATTCTGGTTCGTAAATAGTGTTAGCAACCAATTTAGCAACCAGATTTTTGGTTGCTAATTACCGTTTTTCTTGTAGTGACCAACCGGTCCGAGTTTTATAACATTGGGAACAATCAAAGCTATCACCATTTCTATAATTGTGCAACATAATATCATACACATGAGCCAGAAATCCTTGTTCCTCTCGTCATGCAACCACAGTGTACATATCTAGCACATCCTAAATCAGCAAATTATCAATTTTTGTGTGTAAATAATCTAAGCATTAATGATATTTCTTGTGTATGATATTTCTTTAATTTTCAGATTTAATTATTTCATAAATGAATAATTAATTTTTAAACACAAGAAATATCATTGAATGCTTAAATTATTTACACAGAAAAGATTACCACATTGTGATATTCAGGGCTAGAACATTCTTATAACTAAAAGGGAGAAAAAATTGATAATTTTAGCTATGCTAGATTTGTAGAAGTAGATGTTTTCTCAGGCACAACTACATTTGTGTGGTTCATGAGCGGGCATTAGGTTGCACAATTATATAAATGGTGATAGGAAAAATCTCATGGTCAGAGTATACTAATGATCCAGTTTTGGCTTTACTTATAATTGGATTCTTATATATAGGACATGCCTGAATTTCCAATGTGGTTACAATAGAAAGGGAAGGATTTTTTGAGCAAGTGTTTTTAAGAGAGAGCGCGATAGACAGTGAAGGAGTTGCTTGATCATCATTTTGTTGATGTTAAACAGATGAGTATGAGTTCTGCTCCAAGCTGTTGTTGGATCAGGATATCTCTGATTCCATAGATGGATTAGAAAATCCTAATCAAGATTTTCAAATTGAAGATTTATCAAATTTGAAGTTTCCGAATCAGAATTATCCGACTGAAAGGATGAAGGGAGTGATTGATCGAGTTTGAATTGGGGTGAAGAATGCATTATTGAGGAAGATGAGAAATCAATGGAAGACATAGATGATATAGAATCTGCATTCATCAATTGTCAATTATTAAGAGCTTGAACTTGATCAAGATTGTTAATGAATTTTAGTGAAAAGCAGAGCATGATTAATGAAAACAATTTTAGTATTTGTGATCTTGTATTAGATGTAATCTCATTTTATAGAGAATATATGTAGTAAGAGTAGAACTCTAATTCCCTTTCCTCTTCACCCTTGTCCTCTGAAACCATTTTGGCAAACTAAGCAATTCTTTCAAACTATTTCTGACAAGTAAGTCCACCTTAGAAGGCTTTTATGCCCACATAAATGCATACATTGACAACCATGTTTCTTTCTCGGATGTCGCATTTTTAACATATATTTTTTACAAGAGGAATATTCTCACTCACGTCATATTATTGTGTTGAGTTTTTTTATGTGCAAAATTTTGACAATAGCCTAAACCCTAAACCCTCCACTGCTCCTCCCTAACAATAGCCTGTAGAATAAACTAACAAAAAATAGATAATAAGCATAGCATTCATATATATAAACATATCATTCATTTAATATCATATGCAAACAGGAGATCACTGGGACATCATGATGGTCGAGGCGTTATTAGTGCTTCATTGCATTCATGACTTGGATCATGTCAGGGATTTGGGAAGCAAAGATCTGACAGAAAAGAGACAAATAGATGGAAAAAGAACACAAAGAAAGGGGATCTAGGAAGATTTGGTCCTCAAAGTACCCAATGTAAGGCGCCCCAAAAATGTTTATAAGGAAGATGTACCGCTCGAAGGTGGTAGTTAGTGAGCCGAGGGTGCACCACTCCATAGCACCAGCCATGCCCGCAGGAGGACCTCTTAAACTGCCAAACATAGCATGACCTCCACAAGATCAGTCTCCGACCCTATCTACCTCTTCTTCCATCGAGGTTAAAAAAGGGAATGCACTCAAGTCACTAATAATAAGGTAAAAGATATGTGTATGAATAATGTAGGTACCACTCACTATATTAGTGGCAACAAAAGGAAGGACTGTGAAAGGCTCTACAATGGGAGCTGTGATCCTAGGCCGAGCAGGGAGAAGTCTCCTACGGGAGGCAGGATAAGCACCACCGTCCACACTAGAGATCTCCATGCCAATCCGGTAGATACCAAGATTGATCCCTCCCACAAGCCCGAATATCAACAACATATCCCAAGGAAGCGACATCATATGATGTAGATCTCTAGGCTTCTGGGAAGGATGATCTTGGTCTCTACGGGTTTAGTGTGAAAATCTCCATTGTGGAGGGTGCTTATCATGCCTTCTGTAGGAGCCTTCTCCATACTCGATAGAGGATCATGGCTCCCATTCCAGAACCTTTCGTTGACCAGTTGCCGCTAATAGGATGAGTGGTATTGCATTAATCAGACACATACACATATATTTTACCTCATTAGAGCATCCCTTTTTTTTTTTTGTCCTCGGGTGAAGATGAGGAAGACAAGGCGGTTCACAGGCTGATCTGGTGGAGGTTGTGGTATGTCTGGCAGTTCAAGAGGTCCTCCTGCAGGAATGGGTGGTGCTCCGAAGAGTTGCGCCCTAGGCTCACTAGTTACCACCTTTGAGTGACACATGTTCCATATGAACATTTGAGGGGTTCCCTACACTTGTTACTTTGAGGGAGACCCAACCTACGAGGTTGAGTTTTCTCCTCCCAGCACCACTCATGTAAGTATTAACTTTCCTCTCTCTCTAGACCATTGTTCTTCACATTTGTTTTCTGCTATTTGTCTCATTTCTGGCTAAATGTACACTGAAAAGTTTTCCGAGTTGGGGATGCATCCTCAAAGATTTTCACATCCTATAGTACTCAGATTTGGATGCATGTCTGACCACAATATATTAAATGAAATCTAGAAATGGAAGAAGATGTAGATGAAAGAAAATATGAACTTTAATATAATAGTATATTGAGAACACAAGGTGAATAGAAAGCAAAGTCGAGTTTTGCAAGGTCTAAACTATGGGTTAGTTTAACCCTTGCTATAATAAAAAAAGAACTAGATCTGAAATGAATAAAATAATTTATAACCACCAATGCAATTGAAAGCTAAAGATAATGAAAATGAGTTACACATGATGTAAAAATGGTGTTTGGAGCATAGACCTACAAACTAGCAAAGCTCCCTATTTATAGGAGTTTTGGGGCTCTTATTTATATAAAAACCACCTAAAATGTCTAGCTTGTCTTTAATATTGATGCTTTATCTTGCCATAATTGATTTGGAAATAATTAAGGAAGGTTTTGGAGTCTTTTTAAGCATATTTATATGTCCCCAACCTTTAAGGATTCTTCTTTTTCTTGCTATAATTGATTTAGAATTTAGTAAGGAAGGTTTTGAAGTTTTTAGGCAGATTTTAGTTTTTCTTCTTATTCTAGAATTACAGTCAGCTGGTCGAGCAGTCTATTGGAAGATTTATCTAATTACTTTGTTTTATTTCCAAAAACACCTCAAATCACTCAAAACTCCATTCAATAGAAGAATAAAGTAAAATACACTAACAACTAGGGACAAACATTGACAAACCACTAAAAAATAACATAAAACAATGAGTTAAAATATTATATAAATGGTTATAACAACTTGGTCACATTTTGAACATTCCTTGTCTTGAAGGAAGTGTTAGATTCAAAATAAAATTTGAAATCAAACAAGCCATGTAGCTTATAACTTTGATAAGACTTATTTCACTGACATTCAATAATCTCAACTTATGTAAATCATACGACATAGATGAACTTTAACAAAATATGGTTTTCTCAAAAGTATTACATTATTCAATACATCCCATATTTGAAAGTATGAACTAGTGTACAGCCTCATAAGGTAATATCTCAAGGCTTTTCTTTTCTTGTAGCCTTTAATCTTTACTTTTCACTAAAGGTTTAAAATTTAACACTCAATTCATTACAAGTATTGTGATAAGTAATGGCGTATAGTTCTTAGTCTCTATCACTTGCTAGTCTGACCAAAATATAATCAAAAGGTCTTTTGCATGGGTTCTAAAGAAGGTTTAGTTTAGGTATTAATGAGGAAAATATTTGGCTAAATGGAAAATATTATAATACTGTGTATAATTAAGTGTAAAAAAGTGTGATTTTTCTTTTATGAAATAAGAGAGAAAGTTATTTTTTCTTAGACTTTTTAGGATTTTGTGTTTTTTAGAAAGTAGAGCAAGTAAGACTGAACAAAACTATTGACAAACCTAAGGTATTGCTCGCAAGCTATATGGAACTACCCATGGAGATGTACCTACTATATATAGAGAGATGCGAGAAAATTTCCTTCTTGATTAAGATTGTTATCCTTATTGCCGCAATTTTCTCCGGCTACTACCGCAATGTAAGACATTTTTGAAAGAAAGATGGTAGACAACAAACATGAATCAAGTTTGAAGAATGCAAAACCAATGAGAAAGACTAAGATTTTTATGGGGAAATGTATTTGCTCAGATACTATAACAAAATCTCAAGCAAAAACAGAAAAAAGAAGAAGAAAGAGAATTAGATTCAGAGTTGGTTTATAGCCTTACTCTTAGTTTCTCAACTTATTCGGAGCACTCCACATCTTCCATGCATGTATCTTCTCATCACATATACATGTCCTCCTTCAACAATTTCTAAATATCCATTGCACTCCACATCTTCCATGTACGTGTCTTTTCATCACAAAACTTCTTCACCACATGTCTACTACTTACCATACCCAAAGCACACCACACCTCTTTCTAATTTGCCTAATAATAATGGACTCAGATAAAAAAACATTAAAACACATTTAACATTTAGTTAAACCATAACAATGATATCATTAGTTAGGTTTTTCTTTCATTAATTATACAACTCAAGACATCCACTTGAATTTGATAGAAGTATGGAGACATGCTGCAATTGGTTCCTATGTGTCAAGTTTACCTCTTCCATTCTAGTCCTCTATAAATCCAATCTATAAGAATGAGATTCCTCATACGTCCATTAGTAATAACATACCAACTTTCCTCATAATAATTTTTTTTTGTTGAAAATCTTTGGATAATGGAAGATTGATAAAGTAATCCCTTTACGGCATCCCAATTCCATGATTAAAATGGATGTATATTTGTAAATAAATTTCGAATGTTGATTGGAAAAAGAATCTCTAATTCAACAGAAACCATGAGAAAAAAGAGAGGAGAAAAAAAGGGATGAGAGAGAGTTGCTGAATGTAATTAATAATTAAAGCTTAAGATACCTAACCGCTTATACTTATCTGAAAAAATTCAATTGCTTTTTTATACTTTTAGAATATTCATTTTACCAATTTAACTTGTTTAAAACTTATTAATCCTTTTAACAAAGTATATAATTTTTCTGAAAAAGTTTAAATGTTTACACTTTAATCTAGTTTAGGTAGCTAATATTGTTAGAGGATATATCTGTAAATATACATATTAGAATTAGTCTTTGATTTAGTCAGATATTGTTAGCTTGATTTACTCCTTGTATCTTTAGAATTATTGTTGTAACCGATTCTATCTTGTAAAGCTTATTTAAGCACAAACTCTATCAATACCAAATCACTGGAGAATCATGATTGTTTCATGGTATCAGAGCAGTTCTGAGGTTTCACAACTCTGAATTTTAATTTTTCCCTAGGATTTCTCCTTTCAATCGCTCAATTAATTATCTCCATGGTATCACAAAATAACTGCCTCTAATTACCTGTTGTGGAAGACACAGGTTCTGCCTATTTTGAAAGGTCAGAAGTTGGGACATCATGTTGATGCAACTTCTGCACCGCCGCCCAAGAAATTACAAACCGGAGCAGACAATCCAGCGTTCGAAGTTTGGGAGCAAAAGGACCAACAGGTCCTCAGTTTGCTCATCTCTTCTCTTTCATTGGGCGTAATTTCCCAAGTTATTGGGGCTGAAACTGCAGCAGCCGCCTGGGAAAAGCTGGCTAAAGCCTATGCCACTGGATCGAAGTCACAGATCCGTGAATTGAAGAATCGTCTTCATAATTTACGTCAAGAGAACGATGATATTTCTGCCTATCTTTTACGGGCCAAATCTCTCAGTGACGAGCTCTCTGCTCTTCAAAATCCTGTAAGTAACGATGATTTAGTTGGTGCAATTTTGGATGGCCTGAATGATGTTTATCGGCCTTTCACTCGTGCAATAGAAGCTCGTCTGGAATCTATTGCGTTTGAAGACTTAACTGGCTTGCTTCATAGTGAGGAGCGACAGCTCTCTCGAGTCACAGCTCCATCAAGCTTTACTCCCTCCGTTCATTATTCTGCCGGTTCAAACAACAGGCCACGGGGCCGCGGTCGCGGTCAATTTAATTATGGATCCAGTCGGGGTTTCTCTGCCCCAAATAATTATAGTAGAAACAGTTACACAAATTCAGCTCCACTTGATGTCTCCACTCTCACATGTCACAATTGTAAAGGATCGGGACATATTGCTAGACAGTGTCCATCACCAAAATTCAATCGCAATACC
Source organism: Euphorbia lathyris (assembly GCF_963576675.1). Classification (NCBI taxonomy): domain Eukaryota; kingdom Viridiplantae; phylum Streptophyta; class Magnoliopsida; order Malpighiales; family Euphorbiaceae; genus Euphorbia; species Euphorbia lathyris. The sequence continues at coordinate 2,642,626 of NC_088915.1, read as the reverse complement.
AGGGGTTCTCTTAAACCGTCCTCTAATATGGCCACCACCTCCAACCCTTCCTCCACTGATTGGCTCCTAGATTCTGGCGCAACGCATCATTTAACAGCTGATTTGGACAACCTCCATGTTCACACTGAATATGACGGTCCCGAGCAAGTTGTAGTAGGTAATGGATCCACAATTCCTATCTCTCATATTGGTAAATCTGATTTTCCTATTTCCAATATTCCTCTAAAGTTTCGAAATATACTCCATGTTCCTAACACTGTTAATAACCTTCTTTCTGTGTCTTCTCTAACTCAATCAAATTCTATTTCGGTTGAGTTTTTTGCTAATTACTTTGTTTTGAAGGATTTGGAGACAAAGAAGGAGATATGTCGAGGGGTGAATAAGGATGGACTTTACACACTTTGGCTTCCTTCATCAAGTCAAAATCGCATTAGAGCCTTTAACACTAGTCTCTTTTTATGGCATGCCCATTTGGGTCATGCTCAATTCCCCATTGTTAAGAAAGCAATTGCTTTGAATAAACTTGACTTTGATGATAATAAATGTGCTCCCTTTTGTGATTCATGTTGTGTTAGTAAAGCACATCGCTTACCGTTTCCTGTTTCTACATTCGTTGCTTCTAATCCGTTAGAATTGGTTTGTTCTGATGTTTGGGGCCCTGCTCCAGTTGATTCACATGACAATTATCGCTATTATGTTATTTTCTATGATCATTTTTGCAAATTCTCTTGGCTATTTTTTGTGCGGTATAAATCTGAAATCTTGAGTGTATTCATTAAATTCGGAACATTGGTTGAAAAATATTTTCAACGACCAATTTTAATTTTTCAATCAGATTGGGGGGGGTGAATTTCAGGCTTTAACCAATTATCTTAGTACCAATGGGATCAATCAAAAAGTGTCTTGTCCATACACACCGGAACAAAATGGTTGCGCAGAACGCAAGCATCGCCATATTGTTGAAACGGGTCTTTCATTACTTACTCATGCTAAATTACCTATGAAATTTTGGTCTTATGCCTTTGAATGTGCAATGTTTATCATCAACAGATTACCCACCAAAATACTTGATTACCTTAGCCCATATGAAAAATTGTTTGGCAATACACCCGATTATACTTTGTTCGGTACATTTGGTTGTGTTTGCTATCATTGGCTCCGTCCTTACAATTCAAATAAATTGCTTCCACTTTCTTGTAAATGCATATTCATTGGCTATAGCAAAATACATAAAGGTTATAAATGTTATGACTTGCTTAACAACAAAATCTTTATCCCACGTCATGTGGTTTTCAATGAACAGGAGTTTCCATTTCCTCTGTTAAACAATGAGATGCGCCAGATATCTATGACTGATCTGTCCAATGCTCCGGTCACAATTTCTTTTCCATCAGCACAAGAACCATTTACTGCTATTCCCCCAACAGCTCCACGCCCAAATACAACTTCCTCTAATCCCACTCGCACCATTATTCCATATCATCCCTTACCAAATTTTCGAGAGTTACCAACCTCCACAACAAACAGCCCCCCCGCCAGCTTCCAATCAGCCTACTGTCCCTCTACTTGTTGATTTTAGCGGCTATCAACTCTCATCACACCAAAATTTACCCAATGCATCACAAACAGCCCCACCTGAACAGCCCCAACCTTTACAACCCACTCTCATGGTTACAAGAACTCAAACGGGTTCGCTTCGTCCAAAAATCTATCAGGCCGTGACTGAAACTGTCACCCCTTCTTGTTATACTAAAGCTGTGGAACATCCACAATGGCGTGCATCTATGAGAGAGGAGTATAATGCACTCATTACCAATGGAACTTGGGAGTTAGTTCCAGAAACCGAAGCCAACAATAAGGTTGGCTGTCTCTGGGTTTTTCGCATCAAACTGAACCCTGATGGATCTGTCAACCGATACAAAGCACGGCTCGTTGCCAAAGGATATCATCAACGTCACGATCTTGACTATGAGCAAACATATAGTCCGGTTATCAAGCCCACAACGATACGTTTACTTCTTTCACTTGCAGTAACAAACTCTTGGATGATAAAACAACTCGATGTGAGTAACGCATTTTTACATGGCACTTTAGATCAAGCTGTTTTTATGTGTCAACCTCCTAGTTTTACTCACCCGGACTTTCCTCATCATGTGTGCAAATTGAAGAAAAGTCTATACGGTCTTAAGCAGGCCCCCCGTATGTGGCATCGTTGTTTGACAGAGGCTTTGATTTCCTTTGGGTTCGTTTGTAGTAAGGCTGATTGCTCGCTTTACTATCTTCATCATAATGATACTCGTTTGTATTGTCTTTTATATGTTGATGATATCTTGGTAACCGGCAATTCCATTGTGTCTATTGATAACTTGATCAAGCAATTGCAGCAGCGGTTTGCTATTCGGGATCTTGGCAAGCTCTCGTATTTTCTTGGAATTGAAGTGAATTGGGAAAATCATGCTCTTCACCTAAGTCAAAAGAAATACATTTCTTATTTACTCAAAAAATCCAAAATGGATGGCTCCAAAAGCATCTCAACACCAGCCTGCACAAGCACCAAACCCTCTCGAGATTCTGGTGAATCCTATACTGATCCTAAGCTATATCGCACTATTGTTGGTGGATTACAATATGCGACCATCACTCGACCAGATATTAGCAATGCTGTAAATAAAGTTAGCCAATTTATGCATAATCCAAGTCTTGATCATTGGAAAGCGGTTAAACGAATACTTCGGTATTTAACTGCAACTACAACACATGGAATTCGTTTTCATAAGGGTAAAACTCTTGATCTGGTTGGTTATAGTGACGCAGATTGTGGAGGAGACGTTAATGATCGAAAATCTACCTCTGGCTATGCGGTGTTTGTTGGTCCTAATCTTGTATCTTGGCGGTCACATAAGCAAACTACTGTTTCTCGCTCCTCCACCGAAGCTGAATATCGTGCTCTTGCTAGTCTTGCTTCTGAAATGCTTTGGTTGAAAAAGCTCATGCATGAAATCGGCATCTCCAATTCCCCAATACCTGTTTTATGGTGTGATAACCTTGGTGCAACATATTTAACTGCTAACCCAATTTTTCATTTTTCATGACAGATCTAAGCACTTAGAGATTGACTTTCATTTTGTTCGTGACAAAGTCTCCAAGAAAGAGCTTCGGGTTGGTTATGTCCCCACCCTTGATCAAATTGCTGACATCCTCACCAAACCACTCTCCAAGGCTCGGTTTCAACATCTTCGCGACAAATTAACAGTGGCTCCGCCATTAATTTGAGGGGGAATGTTAGAGGATATATCTGTAAATATACATATTAGAATTAGTCTTTGATTTAGTCAGATATTGTTAGCTTGATTTACTCCCTGTATCTTTAGAATTATTGTTGTAACCGATTCTATCTTGTAAAGCTTATTTAAGCACAAACTCTATCAATACCAAATCACTGGAGAATCATGATTGTTTCAAATATGTACCTTTCAAAAAGTCAATTGGTCAATTTAAATAAATTCATGGGTTACTAGAATTTTTTCCAAATATAAAGGACTAGTTGATTTTTTGAAACAAGTATATGGACAAAAAATGTATTAATCTATTAATTAATTAACATTTTAACAATGTCTATTCGCAATGTGACCAAAACATATGTCGCCATAATGAGAATTGACTCATGGCATAGCACGTGTCGAGAATGGAGCAAAAATAATGTTTTTTCATAATAGTGAATAAGATTATATGTATATATATAAAGTGCAAAAAATACTTTTAATATTGTCCAGCAAAAGTAATTTTACCTCTAACATCATAACTAACATAATAATACCATTAATTTTTACAAGTTGAGCGAATTTACACTGATGTTTGAAATTGTGTCAATTTCAATTGTTATTGATGGAGGACTCTGTCCATTCACAAATTTCATTATCACTCAATTTGTATGTAGGGATGGTAATCGGGCATTATAAAAAAACTACATGTTTCCAACCCGATGGGGATTAGTAATAAGTGAAAATTAGGGATAAATTAGTGATAGGGATGGACAAGGGAGATAATTTCTCGCCAAAGCCAAAATGGTGATAAGGATAAGGATTACTATATCCGCTCCGTGAAAATTCTTCCCCGTCGTGTATAAATTCCCGTGAATATCTATAGTTATGTTTTGTTAAAATAAATTTTTTTATACAAAATGATGCCATTTTTGTGATTTTTGGTTTTTCATGGATTGATTTTATTAAATTTTTTGGGCGAGAGAATCAAATTTAACGGTCAAAGTTGGTCACATACTTTTAAGTTATTACATTTCCAAATATTCCGTGCGACAATGTGAGGATCCTAACCCCGAGGGAGGAGAGAAGAAAATAGTGTTGGCGAACACTAGAAAATGAAGATATAAAGTATGGTATTAAATAGGAAATACAAGGCATATAATAGGCTACAACAACTAGCTAGTGAGCAACAGAGCCGGCACTGGGTCTAGGCCAGGAGTGCGCAGGCCTAGGGCCAATGGTTGTTAGGGGTCCAAAATTTGTTTATTATATATATATATATATATATATATATATATATAGGTATACAAGGTCTAAAACGAAATTTGCATTAGGATCAGCAAGTGTCCCAGCGGTTTAGAATGCCACTATCATTGGACCGGCCCTGATGAGCAACCCTATTCGTAGAGAAACAAACATAAAAAACAACAACTTCATTAAAAGAGATAAGATGATATTTACAATCATCCAAAAGAAAAGCATAAAGAGACATGATAGAAGAATGTTGGTCTCACCCTCTTTTAAGACCTAACAAATACGATTTAGTGATTCTCGCTTTGTTTTTTGTTTTTTTCTAAGAAATATTTTTCACTTTTTTGACCTAATTAATAAATTTCAACCATTAATCTTAGTTTTTCATCTAATTAATTAAATAATGGTTCACTTTAATCTAACAAGCTGGCCACTTTTAATTTTAGAGCACTTAATATACCGAAAAACCCTAAAATGTGTATTTATATATTTGGTCCGGATGAATTTATTCTTTATTGATTAATCCCCTAGATATATAGTAGGATCAATTCAATCCAAAATCAAATTTGGTTCGGCACTTTAATTAGGGTTAATTCGTGATCAAAATAATTATGTCAAAAAAAGTGTCAAGTCTCAAAATCAGGGTTTAGGGTTTTGTACCCCTAATCCGTTAGGAAATGGGTCAACGATCAAAACCCACAGCAAAACTATGGGCCCCACCATCTTTTAGACAAATTCGGCTTTTTAGGACCTCAAAATACTATTTAATGATTTTCATGGGCTTTTGTTGTTTTTTTCTACGAAATATTTTTCACTTTTTTTTATCTAATTAATGAATTTCAACCAATAATCTTATTTTTGACCTAATTAATTACTTAATGGTTGACTTTAAGGCAATAAGCTCGCCACTTTTAATTTTAGAGCACTTAATATACCAAAAAAAATGAAAGCACCTGAAAACCTTAAAACGTGTATTTACATATTCGGGTTCGGATCAATTTATTCTTTATTGATTAATCTCAAGATATATGGTAGCATCAATTCAATCTAAAATCAAATTTGGTTTGACACTTCAATTAGGGTTAATTTGAGATCAAAATAATTAGGTCAAAAAAAGTGTCAAGTTTCAAAATTAGGATTTCTTTTAGAGTTTCGTTCCCCTAATCCCATCGGAAACGGACCAACGGTCAAAACACATAGCAAGGTTGTGGCCTCCACCCTCTTTTGGCCAAATTTGGCCATTTATGACCTTAAAAATCCGATTTAGTTATTTTCACGGGCTTTTATTGTTTTTTTCAACGAATTATTTTTCAATTTTTTGACCTAATTGAGGAATTTCAACCATTAATCTTAGTTCTTGACCTAATTAATTAATTAATGGTTGACTTTAATATATAAGCTCATCAATTTTAATTTTAGAGCACTTAATATACCGAAAAAATTAAAATGAAACACCCAAAAAACCCTAAAACGTGCATTTGTCGTCACTACAACAGATAAACTTCAATGGTGCGATTTTTTTTAGTCAATTAAACCTTTCAATATTTTTAAATTCAACCCGTAAACTATAGGGTAAAAGTCATATTAGATTTTGGCTTTTAAAACCATCACTTAGGTCATCAGTCTATATATTAAAACTCAATTAGCTTTTTAATTATTTAAAATCATCGATTACATTCTTAACGTATGTTAAAATTGTTATTTAAATCCCTCTTATGATTGAAATAAATTTTAATTGAGCTATTTTATATTTTCAGTTCAAGTAGATCAATATTTTATAATATTTTAGATTTGGATTACCAGTTAAGATTTAATAAAAACATATTCCGTTAAATCGAACCAAAATCAGTGTTATACCTAGTAATTAAAAAAAATGTGTATATATCATCGACTAGGTTTATTTGATTACTAGAGTTGAACTGATGACTGAAAATATCATAAAATAATGATAAAAATCGTATCCAAAATATAAAATAACTGAACTGACAACTAAAGTTAAAATATAAAATACAGGGTTAGAGATCTATTTGACTTTTAAAGAATAGGTTGAGTATCTAATTGATTTTAAACTTATAATAGGGATCTAAGCCAAAAAAAATTTTTAAGAATCAATTAATAAAAATATAGCGACTAAATAGAATACCTAGAAAAAGTTTAAGACCTGAGAAATGTCTTTTGCTATTTGATAACACTCAAATTTTATTCTAGGGGAACTCTTTAAGTTAAAACTAAAATTTATCCCTTAGTAATTACAAAAATATCCAAACTACCCTTGTTAGGATTGTAGTAGTACGTGTATAAAAAGAAGGGGAGGGGAGGAATAGAAAGACGCAAGACAAAAGTTGTTTCTAAATTTCAGTTTTAATGGCAAATTTGGGTGTGCAGAAGGAAGAAAATAATGTTGAAATGTCCAAAAGGTCTTCATCTTCGTCACCCTTGTGGGTTCAGTTGCTTACTTGTATAGCTAAGCTTCAATACACATAAATGTATTAAACACAAAAATATACATTTAGACCATATAAGGAATTTTCGAAAAATTCTCATGAAAGATGGAACAAAGTATCCTTGATGTTGTCCCTTATAAACATGATCAAATGATATATACGTGAAAGAGTATGAATGGTCAGCATAGTAAGTCTCGAATATAGAGGCTTATGCTTGGAGGATAACATGTCGAAAACAGCAGCTGCTGTAAGTAAATCTCTAAAAAGAAGAATAGATATAGCTTGAATTAAACAGATGATAAATTTCTTCTAAGTTATTCTAAGGCTATGACATAAAGATGATTGAGAAATCTACGAAGTCGAATAGCTAGTTGTACATATGAGTATGTAATATAAAGAACTAAGTCAATCACAAGCCATCTGCATTTTACTATCAGAAGCAGCCACATCAGACCTATCAGAAGCAGCCACATGAGACCTACCGCCTTTGCTTCGCTCACTCCAGCAGGTTGATCTGGAAAATACAAAACCTTGGCCAACTCACATTATAAAAAATATTAAGGGCCTCAAAATCCCACAGTCTGTTAATGTTCTTTGTTGTGAGTATATTTAGACCATAGCACATTTAGGACAAATTATATTTTATTTGTTGGTCTTTCAACAACTAGGCTCCACCGCCTACCGACACAAGACTTTCAACTTCAAGACTAAGAATTCGACCATTCCAAATAGAATCATTGCATGTTCCAACCTTAGCAAAACTTTTCTCTCTAAGATCATATGAAACTATATTACTCATTATACCAACATTAAGGAGAATCTTATCTCCTCTCTTTGAATACCCAATGACGTTCGCACATTGAAACCAAGATATGTCAAAAAATAAGGGATTTACAACAGAGTATAACTTTGTCCAAGTAAATTGATTAACCCCATCATTCTTCCTCATATATAAATAAGCATGGGGCACCATCGATCAACAGAAATAGCTGATGCAAAGACACCCTACTAAAATATGTAATTGCCTTAAAACTCTATCAGTTGAATTGAAAGATAAAACATGTTGGGGAACTAAGGAGAATGTCTCATTTCTCATATTAAATGCCACAATCTCTGAATTGGATAACCAATGTAGACTACCATCACTGAAGTAATCCATTTCACGAAGATACACATTCCTATCTATTCTGTATCCGAGGGAAGGGGGATTCTGAATCCTTCTCCAAATATTTGATTTAAACCCATAAATCCAAAATTGAACTTCAATATCAAGTTTTCGCTTGACATATACCCTTAAAAACACTTTGTACTCATCAATAGCGTCATCATAACCCAAACCTAACCCATTTAAGTAATAAAATTGATCATTAGCTGGGTCTTCCAAAGGCCAATCAGGAAGATCCTTACACCGATGAGTGGATGGATTCCACAGGGACAGTTCTAATTTAGGTTGGTACAATGAACTTTGATCCAGGAGAACCAAACCTTTACAGTAACCATAGACATTCTTCAACGAGGATGAGACTTGTTTTTCTATGCCTATAATATCTTCTTCAAGATCGACATTCACATCACAAACATGAAATTTGTTACTCAATTCGTCTGAGAAAATCAGTTTGCGGAGATTTAAGTTTTGAGAAGACTTACTTAGATGAGAATTGATAAAATCAAGGCTATCAATGACGGTGCATAAAGATTTTGAAACACATCTGAAACGTAGGAGGGACTTCACCGGCAACCACAGCAGTATTTCCATGATCAACTCGCTTGGGAGTTGTGCCATTGCCGCCACTCACTCTAATCAGAAAAGGAGTGTGAACAATTAGGGTTAAAAGATAATTACAAAAACTACAATTAAGGTGTAAAAATATCCTAACTTTTGGGTCATAAGCAATCTTGCCCCAAGGTCCAAAATGTCGAAAATGGTGCAATTTTATCCTAACATTGGAAACCAAGAACAATTTTACCCCTAGCGTTGATAAATTGGGTCAATTTGATAAATAATTTATCAAACGATGTTGTCATTAATCTTTGCGTCAAATCACAACATATGATGGGATGTGAAAAAATATATAAAAAAGTACAGTTTTTTTTTGTACAAATTGGACTAAAAATTCAAAAAATTCACCAAATTTATAATATTAATCTCCAATTCTACTATTAAATTATAAAAAACATGAAATCATTTTTTAAAACGAATTGAAATGCAATTGTTGCAGAATAAGGAAAAAAATATCTGTGTTTTATAATAATGTCTCAAATCGACCCAAATTATCAACGTTATGAGTAAAATTGCTCTTGGCTATTGATGTTAGGGGTAAAATTAGACAATTTTAGACGTTATGGGTAAAATTGCTCCTAACCGAAAATATTATGGGTAGTTTTAGACCTTAACACCAAAAACTATATTCAAAATATTATACGGAACAATTTGGATTGATTATAGTCAAAATGAGTTATTGTACTACGTGGATATATGGATATGATACAAAATGTATCAAAGTTTTCGAAAAGTATCATTTTACCCTCAATATTTATGAAATGTATCAATAAATGACTAATTAGATATTAAAATTTGTCAATTAAATCTCATCCATTAATGGTTGAGATTACAACTCCACCAACTCTAGAGGATCCCTACCCACCAATTTAAGTCTGAATAACACAACTTGACACCTCAATTTTTGTGAAATGGTACCAATTACCCCAAGTTTTTAATTTAGCTCACTTCATTATTCTTTAAGGTTCTATTTTCACGTACATTCACGTAAAATTTAACTAAAATTCGTTATTCTTTAGGGTTATATTCTTCCGTGCATTTGCGATAAATTTTAACCCAATTATGGTGTTTACCTTTTGGGGGTTGTTTAATTCAATTCACGTCTTTACTATTCACGTACACTATCCACGTTTTTATTATTCACGTGCATAAAATTCATGATTTCTAAAAAAAAAAAGAAAAAAAAATTCACTAATCATGCATAAAATTCATAATTGCGAAGAATGTTCACAATGCATAGGATTCACGTTTCTAGCTAAAGAATTCGCAAACATCTTAAATATTAGCATGCAAATAATGTTCAAGCGGGGTTCTTAAAGCCTAAAAGTCCTTGAAAAAATAAACAAAAGAGGCACTTACCTGATTTATGTTAGGTCCTGTTGAGGTGAGAGCCTGGATCATGGAAGGGAGTAATATTCAGCAGGTGCTCGAAAACCACCTTCATGCCCTTCGTACCGTCGTATTTACTCGGCACCATCGCAAAGAACTCAAATGATAGTGAGAGAGAGAATGTGTGGGGTTAAAATGGACCCCCACCACCCTTTTATAAGGGTAAAAAATGGCATTTTTATAATTAGAGAAAAATGTACAATGTGACATAAAGGTAAAAAGTAAATAAATAATTACCGGATGCACAAATCTCCAAACTGCAGTCTGTTTCAGCCAGTGGTTATGCTAAACAATGATTGTTATCAAGGGAGGCGACTCCAGACGATAGTGAAAATTTACCAAACAGTGGCACCAGTTAAAATACAGACAACAGTCGACAGAAAAATATTTTTTGACTCAAAAGAGCTCCGAACGAAAGGGTAAGGTCTTTCCTATCAATGATTTCATTACACGAAATAGTAACTCCAGTTAAAATACAGGTGATAGTAGGTCAAAATTCCAAATCGCTCAAGAGAGCACTCGCTTTATGGTCAATTTAGAAACCAGCGGTCGATTTAGAGACTATGGTTGCTAGAAAGAGCAATATACCTGCAGTCGATTTATAGACTATGGTCGCTAAAAACAGCTATATACCTGCGGTCGATTTAGAGACTAGGGTCGCTAGAAAGAGCTATATACCTGCGGTCGATTTAGAAACTAGGGTCGCTAGAAAGAGCTATATACATGCGGTCGATTTAGAGACTAGGGTCGCTAGAAATACCTATATACCTGCGGTCGATTTAGAGACTAGGCTCGCGAGAAGCAGCTATATACCTGCGGTCGGTGTAGAGACTAGGGTTGGATGGTCGGCTTAGAGACCTGGGACAAGAAATCGCGCAGAGAGATCAACGCTCGCCGCCGATGCAAGGACTGGGGACAAGTTGAAGGCCCACGACGTGGAGGTCAGGTATTTCTCCTCCCACTCTATATGTGTCTTTTAGTTTAATATGTTTCACATTGCATGTGTTGTATTTACGAAATGGTTTTCGAAAAAGCACACACATCACTGTCAAAATAGGAAAGTAGGGGCAACTGTAGACACCGAGTCGGAGGACCTATGATGAAAACCCACGATAAAACAGCCAAAGCGGTTGATTCCATTAGTTCAAAAATTTAAATCAAGAAAAATCTTAGAGAGCCGGCACTTGTGAGTCCCACTAACAAATTCAATATCTCCCGGATGACGTCGGGTATGTTCACCGTTTTATCGGTGGACGAGAAGGCCCCGGAAGTCGGACATCGATCGACGAATAATGAATGGGGCTCCCGATAGGCGAGCGTCGTCTCTTGTGTGCCAAACACGGAGCTCGGCATGTCAAACGCTCGTCCGATGGACGTTTGACGCACGCTCGATGCTCGTTCGGCGATCGACCAACTCATTGTACGAACGTCCGATGCACGGTGGGCGTCGCCCAACAAGCATTGGGCGTACGTCCAACAGACGCTGGGCGTCGCCCAACTCTTTAGGCGAATGCCCAACACACGTCGGGCGTCGTCGAACCAGCATCGGCGTCGCCCAACCAGCGTTGGGCGTACGCCCAACAAACGTTGGGCGTCACCCAACAATCGATGGGCAACGCCCAACGGCAGTTGGGCATACGCCCAACGGCTGTTGGGTGTGCGCCCAACAGATGTTGGGCGACGCCCAACGATGGTTGGGCGTGCGCTCAACCCATGTTAGGCGACACCCAACACTTGTTGGGCGTACGCCCAACGTAGGTTGAGCGTCCCCCGACGAGGGGCGGGTGACGCTCAACGTATGTTGAGCGTCACCCGATGAGCGTCGCCCGACGAGAGGCAGGCGACGCTCAACGTAGGTTGAGCGTACATGCCCAACGCCTATAAAAGGCACGGATCCCCATGCATTTGAGGAGGAGGAGCTCTTTTTGAAAAATAATTTTTCTAGAGAGAGAGTGGATTTTTTGGGAAAAATTTTCTTTTTCTAAAAAAATTGAAATTTTATAAAAGTTAAATATTGGACAAAAAACACAAAAAAAACACCAAAAACCATAACTCGTGGAATCAACCGACTTCGACTGTCAATACCGATTTTGAGGTATTATCTGAGGACTAGACTCGTTTAATTTATTTATTTCGTTTATTTATTTTATTTATAGTTTTGTTTATTTATTTATTTTATTTATAATTCTAGTTATTTATTTTATTTTTCACCTTTATTTATTCTTTCGTATTTATTTAATTTCCGTCTCGTATTAAATAAACGTTTGTTCTTTTTTGAAATAAAAAACCTCATTTTAAGTCCCGATACGAACCGCGACCCCGTTTAAGGGTAGTTCGGGACTAAAACGTTGTAGATATAGGATTTCAAAAGATTTTTTTTAAATTAACGTTTTAAAATAAAACATCGTTTTGGGAGACTCTGTTATAGACTATGACCCGATTTGGGTAGTTCGGGGACTAAAATGAGAGAATAAAGTAGATCTAAAGTTTTTAATAAATCTGGAAAGTATGGGGACTGTTCTGATATTCTGCCTTTTCTGTCACTAGAAGCAGTTTAGTGACGGGTTTTCCGTCGTTAAAGCTGCTGGAACTTATAAAATGCGCTTTTACCCCCTTTTTCTTAACCTTTTGGCATTTATTCTTATATATATGTATATATGATTATGTAATATGTTTATTAAAATTATTTTTGGGGTATGTAACTAATAATTACTTATTATGTATTTACTTATTTTGTATATTTGGGGATCATTTTCATTAATTTGGTTTTGTAAGACTATATGTATATGTATATGTTTTCTTTAAATTCATTTAAACTATATTAATTATTACTTTGGGGGGTTATTTTCTATGAATCCATTATGTAAAAACTATTTTAAACTAAAGGTTATTTTCTTATTTATGAATCTTATTCATTATTTTTACATGTTTTTCAATTAAAATAAAAGTGTATTATATCTAGTATTATATTCATTACTATTTTTACCTATTAGTAACCATAGTGTACATATCTTCTCTTTACCTCGTTTTTAATCTATAGATATAATTACCATTTTTACTAAAAATGTATATATATGTGTATATATTCCTTCTTTTCCCTTTGACATCTATAGGTATATATTTCAAATGTATTTGGTTGGGTGAGTTTTGGACTAAAATGGTTAATTGTTATAACTATGTTTGTATTGTTTAAAGGGGAGTAAGGATTAAAGTGAGTGAAAATGTGAAAAACAAACCACCAAAAAGATTTTAATTTGATTATGTAAATTAAAGGTATTTGGAGACTTTCAAAATGTAAATAAGAGTTTTCAACATCTTATTTTTGGTTCCAAATGGTTTTCTAAACGTCGCGTTTTGAAACCTTAATCCGTTCCAACAATGGATTAAGCGAGCCTTGTAATTAATCGTTTTTTTGTAAATAATAGAGTTTTGAATCGTTTTACGTTTAAACGGTTTTGTACAAAAATAAATGGACTTGTATGCTTAATCACGTTTTCGGTTGAATGTGCATTTTTCACGTTTTCAAACACTCGAGTCGTTCCAACGGCGGTTCAAGTGAAAAGCAAGTAAATCCACGGGGTTTTGAAACGTGCCTAAATCGTTCCAACGGTAATTAAGGCACGAACCATGAAAATAAACACGTTTTGGGAAGAGATACTAGTTTAGATTTGATGTGTATAGCTTAGAAAGATATTCATATGTTGTAATTAATCAATTCTTCTACCTCCCTCCTTCTTTTACATACTCTAAATTCATGCAAATGGGTGATTCTTTATTAAAGTGGCTTTCAATAATATATCTTAAAACAGTTTTCAAAACGAGAAAGAAAAGGTTTCAAATGAATTTTAAACTTAAAGAAATATGTGATTAGTCCATTAGCGCCTAACATGCTAAGTAGGAGGCCGGTGGTTCAGAATCGGGCGATGTCGGGGTGCCTAGTAGCCTTTCTCTAGAAAGGATCTAACCTTCTCGGCTCGTACCTAATTTCCCGAACCCTCACCGGTCTCCCGCAAGGGATCGGTGTTCATTTCCCATTCGCGGGTGGCGACTCTTCCATACTCCGAGCTCTGGCCCTGCCGAGCAGCTTGATTCCACGATTGGTTGCTTTCAGCGTCAATCACAACATCTGTCGTCAACGGTGTCCACCCCCAGGTCTTCCAGGCGAGGCCGTGGCACCTACAGGTGTCTAAATTTTTTATTGTGTTATTAATATAATTACAAATAAAAAAAAATTTCGAAAGTGCTTCAATTTATCATAAAACTTGTTTGGAATGTATAATATGACAATTAAATAATAGTCAAACTAGCCTTTTCAAATTTTTAATATAATAATGCTAAAATTGATCTTGTTTGGAAACGTAGGATTAAAGTTGAACTATTTCATGCGTTAAGGCTAAATTTGCACTTTTAAAAAAAATGTTAGAGTCAAATTTCGTCATTATCTTTTTTTTTAATTACATATAAAAATCTATTAACTTAAATAAAAATGCAATTGTTAAATTTTAAAATATATAAACAAAATGATTCCTCCACATAAACCCTAGCAGATAAAAGTTAATTACAATTATACCCTCCCAAATCTCATATATAAACAAAATGATTGATGAACAAAAACCATATACCCCCAAATCTCATATATCTGGAGCAACTCTTCACCAACATTGCATCAAAAGTTTCTTTTATTCTCTATCTCAGTTGTATTTAGGTAGGAAAGATGAACGAGTTCTCTATCTCACCCATCAAATAAACAATAGCTTTCACTTATAGAAGAGTCGTTGTTTTGCCTGGGCTTTTCCAGGACTGTATGTATACTCTCTCTCATTAGTTGTATATATGTTAATTTGATGTGATTCAAAACTTTGCCTAATGTCTTTCACTGATTTTTAGTTTCTTTTTCTAATCTACTGAAAGCTCCTAATTTTAATATATGTGTATGGCTTTTCAATTTGAACTTTGAGCAGCACCATTAAGTTTATACATATAATGATTTATCGAATTTGTTCTTTTGCCTTATGAAGTTTCCGAACCTACATATATTTTTAGAAGGATATGACTATTCAGTTATTTTTTTAAATCAAAACCAAAGGAGAAATCTGAATAGATCTACCTTGCAATGTTTAAGAAAATAAATAAAAATTCAAAAATATCTAGAATGATAGTGAAAAATCAGAATCCATTTAGAAAACACGATTTTAACTGAGTTTATATTGTGTAGGAAATATGACATTGAAGAAACATGAAGAAAATTCATGTCAAGATATGAGTGATTCAACAGATCTTCAGAAACAGGAAGAAAGAAAAAAATATATATTCTAGCACTGATTGCAGAATGTGGCCGGCGAAGAAGAAAACGATCCTTTCTTACAACAAATGATGAGAGGCTGCAATTAACTTGAGGTTTTGAATTAATAATTTATTTTTTTATTAACATGTCCCTCTTACAATTAAATTTGCATTATTTAAAAATTTATGTTTCAAAACAGTTTGTTTGATTGGTTGGTTCATTGTGTTATTACGTTGTATCATCAAATGCCCGTGTCAAATTTTATTTATTTTCAGAAGTTCATCTGTAGTCCTTGTTTCATATTGATATTTTGGTTTTGATGAAACTCATATTGCAGGAACATGCTTGTTTAACTAGATTATGATTAGTTCAATTAGTTTTGGCCTTATCTTCCTGACAAGATTATGGTTGTTTAACTTGTCATCAGTTTATGGTCATCTGTTCAATTCATGCTATCTCAATTTGAGATTTATTGTATTTGGGTCAATTTATCAAAATTTGTCAACTTGAGGGTTTAACTATACAATTAAGTAATAGTGATATTTTAATTATTTGATAAGATGTTAGTCTATTTGTTTAACCACATTTTGATTTGGATTTCCTTTATTTTTTTGCTTATGGAATTTTTTTTTTCTGAATCTGGAATTGCAGGTTTGATTTGTATTTGCAGATTCGTGAAAAAGAAGATATGTACTGCTGCAGCTTTTAAGAAAGAAGCCAATGTTTGTACAAAACCTGCTGGTAACCGTTCTTTCTCTTCAAATCCAAGGAATTTGAATTTGTTTTATTTTTCTATTTCATTGAGAAATCATATTTAATTGGATTTTTTCCTTTCTTCCTTTTGGTACAAAGAATTAATGATTTGATTAGTGCCTCGTATTGATGGCCTCTGGTTGAAGTTACTCTTAATTTTTTTTTTTTGGTTTAATAAGTCTGTTACCTCATACAAGGTCTAAAACTTAAATTGATTACTGAACTTTTAATATTGTTCTTGTTCAATTGCATTCAATATACTATATTTGGTTTTTGGAGGACATTTCAAATTGAACCCTAGCCGCCGCCGCACCTTACGCTGGCCACCATGGCCGCTATGGCTCCTTTCCCTGTGGATCCTCTAGATGCTTATTGTGACATTCGAGTTCTCTTCAATCCAAAGCTGCATTTTGACGCCCATCCGCCCAATCCTGTCTCAAAGCAGAACCAGTCCCATATCGAATCATACGCGTCTGCAGTGAGAAGCGAAGATGTCGGGGTCTTGGACTCGACGGCCACGATATCAGACATCGGAGGTATAAAAACTGTCCGAATTAACCAAGCGGGTTACGATCGGAGGGTGGCGCTGTGTTCTACATCCTTGATTGGCCGCTTAATCTTGAGTAAAGGGGACGCTCCGTGGAAGGTTGCTGACCTTAAACAAAGTTTGTCCAAGCTCTCGGGTATTGCAGGAGAATGGATGTTAATATCGATTGGAAGGGGATTCTACCATGTGGTTCTTCATTCGCAGGAGATGAAACAACAAATCTTCTCTAAAGGAATCGTTAATGTCAAGTCAGGCACTTTCTGACTGCAACCATGGATTCCAGACTTCGACCCTTTCACGGAGAAATCAACAAATGCACAGGTATATGTTAGATTATACTCGTTACCCTGGGAATATTGGGATCCGCAAATATTATCCGACATTTCTAAATGCTTAGAGGGGTTGATTCGGATTGATAAATCCACCTTACATGGGGACTTCAGGCACTTTGCACGAATGCTGTTAGATGTGGATCTCAACTCAGATTTACCAGTGAAGATTGGTATTGAAAGGGATGGAAAAAAATATGGGTTGAGGTTGTTTATGAAAAGTTGCCTAGTTTCTGTAAGGTGTGGTCTAGTATAGGGCATATGGCTTATGATTGTCGGAAGAACAGGAGGCCGCATAAAGGGTCTAAGCACCCTGAAACAGAAAAACGACCCTTGGGTGAGAAGAAGAAAACTGTGACTGCGGGATTGGAGATCCCAATGCAACATATGAATAACCGGATACTCACGGAACTTTACACCGATGGAGATATGATAGGTAATGCAGTGATACAGGCTGCCCCAGTACAGCAGGTGAATACCATGGAACCTCAGACTGAGGGAGAGGTTATGATAAACAATGGAAATACAATGATACAAGGCATTCAGATGTCAGAAGAAGAAGACACTTTGAGCACAAATGAGAAGCAGTACATGGCTGACAGTCCGTAAATCTGGGATTCAAAGAATGAATGTGACAGTTTTGCTTGAGCCTCGTCGCCAGGAAATGATAACTTGCCTTAATCTGCCAGCTCTTGGGCGGACATGGTGGACGAGGAAGAGGAGGGAACGTGGGAAACCGTAACATCGAAGAAAGAAAGGAGAAACAACAGGAATGCGGACAATGCTAGCAACACCTCAACCCGAACTAAGCGGGTCAGGAAAATCCCGATCCGATATACATGATAGTTCTGTATTGGAACTGTCGTGGTATCCTTAATCTGGATACGAAATGCTACTTATCCAACTTGTGTCATAAACATAAACCAGACATAATGTGTTTGGCAGAGCCGATGGTGGACTTCGATTCAATACAGGCTTCTTACTGGAGTAATTTAGGAATGAGTCTTATTTCTAATCAACGGGTTCGTCCGTATTTGTGGGTTTTTGTTCATTCCCATTCACTTGCAATTTTTTTTGTCTGTAGTGTTCATGATCAATTTGTTTTACTTGAGAGGGCTGATGTGGATCATTCGAATTTTGTTTGTTTGGTCTATGGCAGTGTGTGGGCTAATAGGAGGCTGGCTTTGTATCAAAGGATTGAAGAGTTGCGTCTTCAGTTTGCTGGTCCATGGATCACCATTGGTGATTTCAATGCAATCAGTGGTTCGCACGAGAAAACCAGGTGTGTTCCTGCTTCACGGCCGTGTCGTGAGTTTCGGGATTTTATTGAAAATAACAGTTTCATTGAAAGCCCAATGCAGGGTCTGTTTTACACTTGGTGTAATGGGAGATCGGGGGCCGCCCGGGTTGAGAGTAAATTGGATAGGGCCCTTATTTCTATGAATTTTACCGATTTCTGGGACAGGTTCAGCAGCACTGTTCTGACCCGGCATCTATCTGATCATTGTCCGCTCGTATTCAATTGCACGCGGCAGCAACCTGTGGTTAGCAGATTCCATTTTCAGTCTATGTGGTTGACTCATGCCGGCCTTCGAGATTTAATTTCTAATTTCTGGCATGGGGATCATGACCGCCACCCTCCAATGCAATACCTCTGCAACAAGCTCAAGCTCCTTAGACCTGTTCTGCGACTTTGGAACAGGACTGTGTTTGGAGACCTTAATGTTAACATCGAAGCAGCCGAGGCGACGCTGGCTGGTATTCATGAGGATATTTCAATTTAAGGTATGTCTGCGGAACTGCATCGCAGAGAGCTTGACGCTCACTCTAATCTTGATAGGGCCCTTCACAGCAAGGAAATTTACTTCCGCGATTGAAACAGAGTCAGATGGCTAGCAGACGGAGATAGAAACACATTGTTTTTTATCGTGTTGCTCAGATTCGTAAAGCTTCCGCTGGTATTCACACCTTACAGATTAACGGTCAGTTAACTACCGATCCGTAAGCAATAGCTACGCACATCAACGATTTCTATTCAACTTTGTTCCGCAATGACATGAATTCTCCAAGGGACTTGGCTCCGATTTTTGATGTTATACCTCGGTTAGTAACTGACTCTGAGAATCACTCTCTAACTGTTTGTCTAGATTTTGTTGAGGTTCAGAGAGCGGTTTTCTCTAAGCATAAGGATAGTGCCCCTGGTCCAGACGGATTCACTGGTGCATTCTTTCAGCATTTCTGGGATATTGTCGGTACTGATGTCTATGCAATGGTTTTCAGTTTTTTTGCTTCTGAGACTATCCTACCAGGTTTGAACTCAAGTTTGATGGCCCTCATCCCAAAGACTGACAATGCGATTACAATTGAGCAATATAGACCGATTGCAATGAGCAACTTCTACTACAAGATTATATCAAAGATCCTGGCCGACCGTTTGGCTAGCATTGCTTCCCGCATTATCTCAGATAACCAGTTTGGTTTCATTTCGGCCAGGAGTATTCACCACTGTATTGCGATGGCTTCAAAAGGAACCAATATGCTAAAAAAACATTATTTTGGAGGCAATATGGCCTTAAAAATTGACATTAGAAAGGCTTTCGACACTCTGGATTGGTCTTTCCTCCTAACGGTACTTGAAGCGTTTGGGTTCTCTCTTCAATTTCGGGATTGGATTCTCAACATTCTCTCTTCTACAAGAATTTTGATTCTTTCAGGCTCTGGCATTAACGGTTTTGTCAAATGCTCTAGAGGTGTGCGACAAGGGGACCCCCTCTCTCCGATTTTATTCTGCATTGCTGAGGATTTTCTCAGTCGTTGGCTGCTCAATTTGGGCACCACTGGTAAGTTAGCGCCGATGAGTTACACTAGACAAACTAATTTCCCTATGCGTCTCTTGTATGCCGATGATGTTCTTCTGTTCTGTCAGGCAAGTGTGGGTAATGTAGGTGCTATCCGGGAGGCTTTCAATCTTTACGGATATCTCTCTAGACAGATGGTGAACTGGGAAAAGTCTGATATTTTTTTGGGAAGTGCAGTGCCTCACATGCGTGGTCTGCATCTCTCTGATATGGTTGGAATGAAGCGCGGTTACCTTCCTTTTCGATACCTAGGTGTGCCGCCTTTCTTTGGGATGCCGCGAAGTAGATACCTTGCTGGCATCAGGGATAAAATTCTGGAACAGTTCACTCGTTAGAAGGGCAATAGCCTGTCAATGGCAGGGCGATTGATGTTAGTAATTCTGTGATAAACAGAAGCTTTATTCACTCTTTCATGATTTATAAATGGCATGCTGCCCTGCTCAAGCATATGACCAAGTGTATTCAAAACTTTATATAGACGGGCTCTATTGACAAACGGAAATCTATTGTTGTGAATTGGAAGGATTGTTGTCATTCTCTCAGAGACAGCGGCCTTGGAATCAAGGATTTGGGCACCACGAACCTGGCACTACTTGGTAAGATGGCCTGAGGAATTATGCAGGATAATTCTGCTTGTTTTGTGCTTTTAAGGTCTAGGTATATCAGTGCAGCTGGTATCCCTCGAACAGTTACTAATTCTGCTGTTTGGGGTTCAACTAGAAGCGTTTTTGGGGTATTGAGAGCACATAGCTTCTGGTGGATAGGGAAGCAGATGAATCCAAATTTTTGGAACGGGAATTAGATTCGACCAAATTTAGCAAATCAAGTCGGTCTGGATGCTAAGGCTCAAAGCAGGTGCAAGTCGTCTGTCGTGGATTTTCTAACTGACACTGGTTGGGAGGGACTTCATGACCTTCTGCAAGAGGTTCTGGATAGGGTTCAGGGTATAAAGCGAAGCCAGGAACAGGAGGATGTCTGTATCTGGGAGCCCGCGGTTCATTGTAAATTCACTGCTAAACTATTTTATGTTTGGTTGAGGCCTGCTCCTCCTCCTCGACCTTGGAGTCGATTTATTTGGCATCCATTCATCCCCCCTTCGCACTCGCTTGTCTGTTGGCGAGAGGCTCTTGGCTTTTTACCAGCTCATGATCGCCTGATTCGCCGTGGTATGGTATTGGTCTCCAAATGCGCTCTTTATGGGGTTGAATCTGAAACACCAGATCATTTGTTTGTCTCCTACAATTTCTGCAAGCAGATTTGGCAAGGGATCGGGGCTTTGTTTGGCAGGCGAATCTGCACAAATTCGAGTGTGTGTTTGCTGATTACAGAAGCTTCTAAACAGCGTTTCAGCAATGAGATTGCGGCTCTTTGGGCTTTAGCAGTGGTTAATGGCATCTGGATCATTTGGTCAACCCGAAATAAGGCAATCTTCGAGGGAGATACGCCAAATTTGTTCTTCGCTCTTAGACGCTTGTGGGGTTCCATTCGAGAGGGAGGCGCTCTTGACCATGGTGGGATGTGGAACTCGGAGGTTGAGCTTCATATACTGCGAGAGATGAATCTGCCTAGGTGTCCTCAAAGGGCACCCCGTATCCTTCCGGTTTGGTGGCAGCCTCCGACAGAGGGGTGGGTAAAGGTCAACACAGACGCATCCGTTGTCGGATGCCTAGGGGCGGCTGGCTGCAGCGGGATATTCCGGACACCAGAACGGTATCTTCGAAGGAGCATTCGCCTATCCACTAGACAACGCATTTGCCAACAGCGCCGAGCTCTCGGCAGCAATATACGCAATTGATATGGCCTATAAAAAAGGATGGCATCCACTATGGATGGAGAGTGATTCAACTTTCATTGTGCATCTACTTCGGCATCGCGCTAGTGATGTTCCTTGGTCAATCAGACAGTCCTGGTTAGTCTGCTTGGATCAATTGGCCTCCATGACAGTGATAGTTTCACACATTTACAGAGAGGGAAATTGTGTTGCGGATCTCCTTGCAAACTTTGGTCGTCAATCGCAGCAAACTTCGTGGTGGGACAGCATTCCGGACTTCTGCTCTGCGGAGTTTTTATGTAATCTGACCGGGAGAACTATCTTCCGTTTTTCCTAGTTTTCTATCCTTTGTAACATTCTTTATTTTTTATTCTTTTTAATAAATTCGGCTTTGGGTTTTTGAGGGCTAGGGCGGGGGTGCCAACCTCGTTGGGATGTTCGTCAGAGTCTCTCTCCCCTCACGCCAGTCTTTAATCAAAAAATTGCATAAAATATACTCTTGGTTTTTAAGAGAAATTGTTTCAATATACTCTTGTTTTTCAACAGAATTTGTTGAAGGTAGAAAAAATGGAAGACACTTATCAAAGTAGTCACTGTTCTTAAAAAAAGCCAAATTCTTGCTTGTTTAAGAACTAAAATTCCGAATTTTAACGGTAATCTATTAGTTTAATTGGTTAAAGATCTAAGGTTATTTGATTAAATTGTTAATAAGTTATTAGATAATAACTATATATGTGGTTGTGGTAGAATTAAATTAATTTAAGCTTTGGTTTCCCAGGTCAAACTTGATGAAATAAAGTAAATACTTTCAAACCAATTGCAGCCTATGAGAATTTCTACACTTTCTTCTCCTCGAGTAATATCATGGAGATAAATGAGATATTTCTATGGGTTCAACAGAAAGTGCATCATCATCTATGTCCTCGTCATCATAGTCATCATGGTAATCATCAGAAGGAGTGCTAGAATCATCCCAAGAAAATTTTGCAGCATAGCAGCTGGTATTGTTACATTCGATTGATCTACCTGCACCCATATGGTTGTGTTAGGGATGTTTGGCCAGCAGCCCCATTTGATAAATTAATGGGTTGGAGTACAACAGGAACCAAATTGCCTCTCTAGATCCCAAGAGAACTTTCAGTTACCACTAAAGGCACGTGTTTGCCTTTAGTTGGTACTAGATTAGTAGCTCGAGCTGCATGAACAGTTCCATTTCTGTCTCTGGACTCAGAATTATTGCCATGAACCAGAGCATAATTTACCTTTGAAGACTCTAGACTTTTGGGCACCATTACCTTCTTCATTTTTTCAGTTTCTTTAAAATGGCTAGGGATTAATGAATCTTGGGCATTTTGGAGTACGAACACATTTATAGAATTAGTATTTACAAGCAAGAAATGTTCACAAACCATTTCCAATAGTTTTATTAAAGAGAAAACACAAATTTTGTATTTACTGCCGCATTCATCTTCCATTTCTCCAATAACTGCAATTAGATTTTGACTTTGAAAAGAAGGGTTTCTTGAAAAATTGCAATTCAGAGAAATCTTCACCTCTTTATTGGAAGATGAAGCCATATCAAATTCTTTTGAAGTAGAAACCCTATTATATGTATTATCTATAAGTAAAGGTATAAATTCCTTATATTTGAAGCAGTCTGTTTTGTCATCAGAATTGTTTCCATTTGAAGAATTTTGTTAAGGTGAAGAACCTATATACACCATATCAAAATTAGATTTGGAGGAAGAATACATAACTTCAATATGTAAGAATCAGAATTTCAGATTAAGATAATAAGTCAGAACACTAGTAGAAGGCTTATTTTGTTTTTTCATTGTCTTTGTTCATGGCTTTAAGCAACTTATTTACTTCTAGTATTTCTAAACTAACTTCCAAACATCCTAAAGCACTTTAAAATAATTCCTAAAATCTATCTCAACTGATTGCTCCATTTGTTAGTCTCTTAATGTAAACAAGTCAGTAGAAAAGGAAAAGCTAGATTGACTATTTATCCATGCACATTGTAATAAAATATTTAGGTAATGTTGTAATTTCAGAAAAAGTAACATGAGTAATTTCATAATACATATTATTTTAGAGCCCTACGATGCTAGTCTTTATATTCTAATTTTTTTATAAATTAGGATTTATGTAATTTTTGTCTGAACCAAGATAAACAAAATAAAGATGTAACTTTTGAGAAAACATTTAGCAACTATATTATTGTTAAAGTCAAATGCAAAAGATGTGGCTTGGCCATTTCAAAAATTGCAGTCTCAATATTTAAAAACTTGGAGACGTAGATTTGTGGCTATATATTTATTTCAGAAGGGAGCCATTTGGGGAACGATACCCCTATAAGTCTGTTATTTTTTTTACTTTACTCTTATTGTTAAGAGATATATTGTGAAATAAATTAAATTTTCGGGCCTCTCATTATCCTAATGCTATTGAAAAGCCGTGACTGAAAAAAAAAACCCGGATAATATGTGCTATTTTTTGCAATTTTGAATGATTTTAGTTTATTAAATTATTATTTATATATGTGATTAATATTAATTTAGACAGAGTTTAATAATTATTTATAAACATAATTTTTAACATTGAAATCTTACTGTAAAAATTGATGAAAGAGGAAATGATAGGTCATACTTGTAAAGTTCATATCTCAATGTAATTTTCATTAGAGAAGCATCAAGCCTTTAAAGGAGAATACATATGATTAGTTATAACATACTAATTTAAATTTCAAATAAATCTAGACTATTTCACATACAGAATACACATGATATTTAGTTAATTATTTATTTACTAAAATCTCCACAAATTTGGTGCGCTAAGGCTTGACTTGGTAAACCCTTATCAGTCCCCCTCAAGTCTTTGGTAGTGGCTTAGTGAAAATGACGAGTTCTTATATTAAACACCGGGTCTTTCATGTCACTCGGAGGACCCCAATTCACATTTGGACACATGTATTGTGATCCCAAATAATAATTAAAATAGTGGGGCCTCTTCCATTTGACATAGAGAACCCAGGGCTTCTAATAATTTGCCGAAAATGACAACTATATGATCGATAGTGGAAATTTAAGAAACTTTTAATTCTGTGTGTGCAACCTTATCGGAAACAAAGTCCAAATCAATTTAGAGGTGTTTTGATCAATGATGAAAAATTGGGTTGGCGATAAGATAAATTGCTCCGAAGTTATCACACCACAAAACTAGTGATTGAGATGATTGAAAGCCAATTTGTGGAAGTAATGATTGAAGCCACAAAATTTTAGAAGCTGGGGTTGCTAAAATATCAACAATTAAGTCTTTCAACTAGGAGTAATCTGGATTTTTTTTTGTCAAAATGACTAAAATGTTTATTTTGTTACTAATACATTTATAAACAACCTGGAAAAATACAGTAAGCTATTTCAATTTTTCGATAACCATGTTTAGAAGTTCTAATGTGGAAGTTAAATACTCAGTCAAGTTAAATGGTTAAGTTGATAAGTAAATTTAATTTTGGACTCAATTGATCATATTAGCCAACTTAAAACTAAAGTGATCCTTAATTCCCAAGAGAAATCTAAATTCTAACTTATATGGGTAAATTGCACCCATGGCCACTGAACTTTACCCATTTTCACATTATAGCTATTGAACTTCATTTCTTCCCGGTATGGCCATTGGACTTTACACTTTTTAACACCGGTGGCCACTTAACGTTTCAAAACGACTCATGACGGCTAAAAATAAAAAATTCAAAGCGTTAATGATATTCTAAGGAACTTTAATTCTTGAAAATTTTCGTTTTGAGGTCATTTGGGTGTTGTTTGGTTAGGAGAGAGAAAGTGAATTTTTAGAGAGAGAAAGCTCCAAAAAATGTGATTTTTGAAAATAAGAAATGTGGTTTCATGGTAAATGTCGTTCTGAACAACTTTAATTCTTGAATATTTTCATTTTGAGGTCGTTAACGATCATTAACGGTCATTTTAAGAAATTAGTTAAAATTGAGTGGCCATCGGTATTAAAGAGTGTAAAGTTCAGTGGCCATACAAGAAAGAAATGAAGTTCAGTGGCCATAATGTGAAAATGGGTAAAGTTCAATGGCCATGGGTGTAATTTACCCTAACTTATATCTCATTTCTCTCACTTAATTATCTTTTGATTTTTTTCATTAAAAAAAGAATTTTCTTTTCATAATAATTCTTCCCAAATGAAAATAAAAATGCTTAAAATAATAATTTTTAAGAGATTTATTATAAAAATAATAGGAGAAAAATACTATCCATAAGCTAGGCTATAATTTAGTATTTCATTACCTAATCTGTCAAATTACTCTTGAGTTAAAACATTGAATTGGAATTAGAAATCAGTCCTTAATTTCCTTGATTAACTCTTATTTTCCATACAGTGGTTTGGGTATAATTTGATAAAGGCTCCTTTCCTTCTTTATTCCCAACAGTAAGATTAAATAAATAAGTAAATAATAATTTTCTAATATAGAAAAATAAAAGAATCTCTATAAATTAACCTTACCTATTCTGTTTAGCTTCACATTCTTGTGAGTTAAGCTTTAGGTGAAAAACTCTCTTTCTCTTTGGCTTTTTCTCTCCTTTAAAAAAAAAGATGTGCCAAATTCTAGCTACAATTGTGGTGGGATTCGTTGTGGATCACTCCCTTACAAACAAAGGTCTGACAAAAAAAATTTAGTAAAATAACTAAAAAATCTGAGAAACTTGAAGAAAAACTCACATCATTTGAATTCCAACAATGATGTCAAGGTAATAAAATCCAAAGTTGATATTGAACACATCTGTGTAGCATATATAAATTTTTAACAGCATGGTGTATTTGGAAATATTGTAATATATGGCGTGGTCCCATATTTAATAATATGGCGTAATACCATGATTAAAAATATATTTCAACAACAGTCTTCCATGTGTCATTGGGTTACGAATTTCATAAGGCATATCCCATTTTAGTGAGAATATTCATTGTAATTAAGTTAATTGAGGGGTTAAATGCACCCATGGTTACTAAACATTAGGTGTTGTTTTCACTTAAGTGAAGTTTTGTATTAACAAAGTCACTGTTATATGCCATTTTCCTATATTTAGACTCACACACGATACATAACAATCATTTTTTTTCGTGTCTGATAGTTTGTTAAAATTCTATAATTAGAAAAGTTAAGTGTAAAAAACCTCAGATTAAGTGACTTTACATTGATATGTGTTTGTTATATCATAAAAGCTTGATTTATCAAAAATTTCCATCATTTTGAGATGACTTATTAAATTGTTATTGTTATGAGTAAAAAAGATCAAAATTTTATAAAGTTTCCTGGGTGGAGCCAAAAGTATCCAAAAATATAATGTGCACGTCTATCAAAATTAAGTTTTCCCAAACAGAAACAAGAGAGCTAAAGCAAAGTTTGTACTATGACATTTAGAAACAAAATTTTAATTAGTAAGATAATATTTCCTAGTGTTAATTTTTTTTTAAATTTTTGTAGGGTTAGCATCCTTTTTTTAGTTAGTTTACTCATACTATTTTATCTCTCTTTTTTGTCATGCTAGTACAACTGGTGCTTGAGTACTTGATTACTCATTATGAAGCTTGTGCATTTTATGTTTTAGGGAGCAAAGAGATGGAGGAACATGGAAAGATTGGGCATGTCAAGTCATGGTATTGAAGGTGCCTAGAAGTCCAGGGTATGATTAGAGTTAAAAATCCAATAAAGGAAGGATATTCATTGAGCCTAATCGGAAAAATGGAGGCTGTTGAGATTGACTATGGTCATATAAGAATGAAAATCAACATCAAATTTGTATTAGCATATGAGGTATTAGATGAAAGTTTTATAACCAACATTGATAAGCATACCAGAATCAATATCTTAGAAAAAAATGGTCAATAGTCCAGAGTAAAGTAGAATTTTGATCAGTTTTAAGAGAAAGATCAATAAATAATTATCGAATTTTAAATCATTTTATTCTGTACAGATCAAATTTAGCAAGGACAAACTTTAACAACTTCTATACTTTCCTTTGATACTCGAAAAGAACATTTGATCTGTACAAAATGAAATGATTTAAAAACCGAATAATTATTTATTGATCTTTTCTTTCTCCTAAAAATGATCAAAATTCTACTTTACCCTTGACTATTGACCATACTTTCTAAGATATTGATTCTGATATGCTTATCAATGTTGGTCATAAAACTTTCATCTAACACCTCATATGCTAATGTAACTTAATGTTGATTTCCATTCTTCTATGATCATCGTCAATCTTAACAGCCCACAAAATAGTCGGTACAGGATGCGGTAGGAGAATTAGATTACAAGTTCCGAGAACAATTTGATAAATTTTGATGATTAATGGTAGTTTTCGAATTTTTTAGTCTTTTTGAGGTTCCGTTTTTTGCTTTTTCTAAGCCTATTTTGGGTAGTAAGGGCCATCCAGCAAGAATCACTGTTGCCCAATGACATTGCCATTTTTTGCTAAATTCATTCATTTCGGCCTCCGATTACACCTTTGAGAAAGCTTCTTTTTTCATTTTTTCAGTTTTTTACCTTAATTTTCCTTAGTATTATTTGAGCAATACAAGTAAAGAAACTCTTAATCTGTAAATTGGACAAGAGGTTCTCTGTTGCAGAAAATTCAGATAAATAAAATGAAGAAAGCACTTATTGTTGTCACTCTGAATCTAATTAACCTTACATAACATTAGGGTTCAATTTCTTACTTGTATAGCTAAGCTTCAATACACATAAATGTATTAAACACAAAAATATTCATTTAGACCATATAAACACTACAAAAAAAAAAGGTATTTACCGACGAAATTTTTCTACTGTAGCGACGGTTTTAACCGTCGCTACAAATAGTACCGACGGTTTTTGTAACCGTCGGAAAAGTATTGTTATTGCAGCTGTTGCTACTTTACCGACGGTTTTACAAAGGCGCCGGGGTAAGGTTTTTCAGTAGGGGCGCTTTTCTACACGCGGTTTAAACCGCCTCTAGCATCCATTTTCATTTAAAAAAAATACCGACTGAAATTCAGTCGGTAATCCGTCGCTAAAATTTTAGTAACCAAATATAAATTTACCGACGAAATTTCTGCCGAAATTCATATCAATTATTTTGGGATTGCAGCCTCAATCTGAGGAAGCAAACACGTTATTACAATTTACATCATGTCAATAACAAATGATCAATTACAACAGTATGCTTGGTGGATCCATCATCGAGAACCCACTCCTCCAGTGTCTTGGTGCGAGATACTAGTCTATCGGAGTGGAAATTTGTCGCCGAGCCACCTGAAGAAGAGCTGGCCAGCCAAAGTTCTACAGAGTGCAACAGCATTGACAGATATTCTCAAAATTATAACTAAAATTAACAAAATCTGGAAACACAACCAAAAGTAGTTCAATAACATAGAAATCCACCTAAATTTATTTGTTGACTATGAGTAAGTTTCCACTGAGCTCCTTGAACAACAGCATTAGCATCGTCATTTCCATAAAGACTCAGAAAAATAGTTTCAGCATTTCAGCCTACAAAATCTCATAAAAAATAGGCTTAATAAATAAAGACTCGGAAAGTAGGAGAATTAGACTAAGTTTCATATAAGAATGTCAGTTTAAATCGTAACAATCAACAAATCAACTCACCATGAGTACTCCAAGATGGTCATTTCCATAACTTTCTACATTGACATTTGCTTCCTCCTCACCTGGCTAGTAAGTTGATCAGCCATGAAAAAGTCGACCATTAGAACCTTATAAAATGAAGAGTAGACTATGTTGCGAAGAACACGAAGGAAGCAGTAACTAGTAGGTCGATAAAAGAAGTCAAAAGGGCAAATGAGCAAGGCCAAGAAAATCTGGAAAAATGATTGAAAATGTATGATTAATTAAGCACAAGTTTAAGTGATGAAATTGAAAATGAGGATAAATTAAGGAAGAATATATACTTACAAGGAGGAGGATTCCAGGAATGGCATCAATATGGTTCAAGGCCTGCAGCAATTCCATATTGTAATTAGTCGAAAACTCGAAATGTGCATACTTTTTAATGTTGAAATGACATAAATTGGGTGAAAAATCACAATGGAAATGTAGTAGATGGCCTTATTCTTCAAGATTAAATCATCTCTGAGCCACAAGTCTAAAACCACTACTTTATTTTAACTACCTGCTTAAAAATAGTGCTTGTCCCAGATCCAATGTATCCAACTAATAGAATCTTTAGAAGTGTTCTCTGTGCTCAAGATAGTCAGGGAAAATTCTACTTGTCATACTGCTAAATTGTTCTCCAGAAACATTTGATGATTTAGAAGGAACATGTAGTGATAAGAAAGTGCAAACCAGCTTCATTCCCACCTGAAAAGCAACCCAACGATCAATGAATGCCAAAATACGGATGACATTATTTCAGTGTTGTACATTCACATATGACACATACCTTGCCTCAAATGTAACCTTTAGTGTTCTTCTGCCCCTCTTCTTGATATGATCCACCCTCATTCACACAAAAGTGTGGGTTCCCAGCACATTGAACTCCTGCTAGCTGCAATGTTGAATAGAAAAACAGACATAAGTTTGTGAAGTGTCAGAGCGCCTGGATACCCTAGAATGCTTAATAAAGCTTATACTCATTTGAGAGACTAACACCTAGAATGCTTCTAAAAACATGATTAGAATGACAAATAATTCAAAATATTTTTCTCTCTTTCATTTCAGGTCTAAAGTATGACAGTCATAAGCCAATCTAATTGGAAATAAGAGCAGCAAGTTCAACTCTGCTAGTAGCATGTATAATATCAAAGTGAGACTTTACCATGATATCATTCCACATAATATGTATATTTTCTGTAAAACAACAAGCTAAACAGGTTGAATGATGAGGTAACATGTTCATAATCAGTGAAGATGTTCACTATCAATAACAACAATGAAAGATATAATAAACTGAAGCCAAAAGCAGAGTGAGGGCAAACAGCATACCAAGTGTAGCCATAACAGGGTATTTGTAAATATTTATGTTTTTCATAGAAACATGAGTGAACCAAACATCCTTTTAACATAAGATTCAAATTCAGGTTTAGGGTTTAATTCTTGGTCGTACAGAATCTGTTTAGCGAGATGAGTATCAATAGCTATCAGTTGAGGTTTTGGACCTAGCCACTGCACAAAGTTCTTTCCTGCATCCAATAAGCCCCAATTAAGACCAAAGATTATAACTTAATTGCCTTAATTAACAGCAAAAAGAAGTTACCCTATTGCTTGGTCCATAGTAAAAATGAGGCTGAACTTCATAAAATACTTGATGATCTGATAATTCCATGGAAGTGGCCATAGCTCCTTTCCAATTTTAACAATATCCTTGGGGTGTGCATGGAAGAAATTGTAAGAAGGTCCTTTTATGCCACCTGCTCTTAGTTCTCTCTGTAATCATAATAATTAGAATTCTTGTGTTACAAATGGCAAATTCTAAAATTGCAAAATATAAGAAACGTTAGTTCTACTATATAAACTATACCATTACCTTTTGATTAACCTTCAGAATAAACCTTGCATTGAATAGGGTCTAGCCCCAGTTGGGCTTCTCATAGACGCTCGGTATCCCCACACTTGCTTTCGAAAAGCCAACGCCCAATGTCCTGCATGCAGCTACTGAGACCAATAAATCACGAGGATTGAGAAGTTATGTTTTGTGCAATCAGAGTTACTCTAAAAAAAGGAAATAAGAAGAATAGAGATAAGATGAAGAAGAATAAAATCGATAAGAACAAAAAGAAAGCAAAAAAAAAAGGAAAACTGAAAATCTGAAACCTAATTGAAACAACCTGAAAGAACATTGACTATGAGAGAGAAAGAGAGAAAGAGAGGATTGAAGACAAAATGAAGAAACCTGAATAGTGAAATTCTATTTAGGTTTTGTGAAATCAGAGTTTTAATCCACAAAAAGAACAGTTACGAAGAAGAAAACGATAGAGAAAAAGAATAAGAACGATAATTCATACCTCCTGCAGACATGAATCGAATGGGTGGTGAAATCCATAGAGCGATTTGAACCTGGCGAAGGAAGCTGGCGAAGATTATTAATCGACTCATTCCAAAGATCGAGAGAGAGAGAGAGAGAAGGAAGTTGGCGAAGATTAGCTGTATTCCATATCACTTGGACAAACTATGGGCTGCCCTATACTAATACTAATGAGCTGTAAGCTTTGCTGGAAAATCAGACAATAAACAATATCAGTAAGCTAAACAAGAAAGAACAGAATTCAAAAAAGAAATAAACACAAAAATGAGATACTCAGCATCTATATCTAGAAACAGTACCTGTCTATAAACTAAAGGATCTCCACATGATTTTTGGAGTTCAACTACATGTAGATATGGACTAATTTAAAAACAGCTGGTACAATTTGAAAGATATCTACAAGTCAAACATTTGGACTAATTTATACAAGATATCTACAAGTTCTACATGGCAAAGGGTCCTTGATTAGACAGGCATTAGTATGCATTACCAACTTCAATTCATAAAAAAAATATTTCAACAACAATTAAAGGCTGAATACATCAACAACAATTATTCCTATGTGGCAGTGTAAGAGGAGATTGTTGAAGCAAGCATCACTTTAACCAATGTAAGAGGAGATTTGTACAAGTTGAAGTGAGTATCACTTTAACCAAATTTAAGCAGCTAATAGTTCATTTCAGGAGGGAATTTTACCTTCATTTTGAATTGGGATTGAAAAGGCTTGACCTAGAAGTGAGAAGTCCTCAATTTGACTATTCGAGAACAAGAAAAAAAAAGAATGGACAAACAAACGTAAACAAATTCAAAGAAAGTGATAGAAATACACAGCAACAACTCACCATGTATCCCCAATTCCAATGCTTAAAATTCCAGCAAACAAACAGAGCAAGAGGTCGATCATTAACATATCTAGAACTTGAACCTACAGAAGAAACTAATCAGCCAAGCTCAGGAAGTAGGGAAATCGATCTACAAATAAGAAAAGGCAGAAACCTAGATAGCGAAGAAAACAAACAAATTCGAAAAAACAATTGAAAAAGAGAAAAAAGAAAGTATAAATAGAGATTCAGACTTACCCTTGATCTAGGTTCCTGAAGAAGCACCGTGAAGAACCCAAAGCTCAGAAAGGATCTACAACAATCAAACGCGCATACAACGATCTCAAAAAATCAAACGATAAAGAACAAGTGTCTAACGAAAATATTTCAGAACACATAACAATAAAATTCAGCCTAATTATAATTTGAGACTAACGATGGGCGATCGGAAGTCTAACCTTGGGCGGACGGACTCAATTGGAGACTGCGATATACGAGATGTGCAGAACCAAAGTTTGACGAACGATAATTTCAGATTGCGCGACATAGGAGATGTGAAGAACGAGAGACTGTGGATTTAGGAATTAGGGATTACAAGTATAGGTAAGTTGTGGATTAGTCTAGCCCAATTAATATTTTGGGCTTTTTTAGTTGAGCCCATGAGACAGTTTATAAAACTGTTGCTATAAAAGTGTTGTTAAAGGCCTGTTTTTTTGTAGTGAAAGAATTTTCGAAAAATTCTCATAAAAGATGGAACGAAGTATCCTTGATGTTGTCCCTTATAAACATGATCAAATGATACATATGTGAAAGAGTATGAATGATCAGCATACTAAGTCTCGAATATAGGGGTTTATGCTTGGAGGATAACATGCCGAAAACAGCAGCTGCTGTAAGTAAATCTCTAAATAGAAGAATAGATATA
Organism: Euphorbia lathyris; assembly: GCF_963576675.1. Classification (NCBI taxonomy): domain Eukaryota; kingdom Viridiplantae; phylum Streptophyta; class Magnoliopsida; order Malpighiales; family Euphorbiaceae; genus Euphorbia; species Euphorbia lathyris. The sequence continues at coordinate 2,609,162 of NC_088915.1, read as the reverse complement.
GCTTGAATTAAACAGATGATAAATTTGGTCTAAGTTATTCTAAGGCTATGACATAGAGATGATTGAGAAATCTACGAAGTCGAATAGCTAGTTGTACCTATGAGTATGTAATATAAAGAACTAAGTCAATCACGAGCCATCTTCATTTTCCTATCAGAAGCAGCGACATCAGTCCTATCAGAAGCAGCCACATCAGTCCTACCACCTTTGCTTCACTCACTCCAGCAGGTTGATCTGGAAAATACAAAACCTTGGCCAACTCACATTATAAAAAACATTAAGGGCCTCAAAATCCCACACTACTGTTAATGTTCATTGTTGTGAATATATTTAGACCATAGCACATTTAGGACAAATTATATTTTATTTGTTGGTCTTTCAACAACTAGGCTCCGTGGCCTACCGACACAAGACTTTCAACTTCAAGACTAAGAATTCGACCATTCCAAATAGAATCATTACATGTTCCAACCTTAGCAAAACTTTTCTCTCTAAGATCATATGAAACTATATTACTCATTATACCAACATTAAGTAGAATCTTATCTCCTCTCTTTGAATACCCAATGACATTCACACATAGAAACCAAGATATGTCAAAAAATAAGGGATTTACAACAGAGTATAACTTTGTCCAAGTAAATTGATTAACCCCATCATTCTTCCTCATAGAAATAGCTGATGCAAAGGCATCCTCCTAAAATATGTAATTACCTTAAAACTCTATCAGTTGAATTGAAAGATAAAACAGGTTGAGGAACTAAGGAGAATGTCTCATTTCTCATATTAAATGCCACAACCTCTGAATTGGATAACCAATGTAGACTACCATCAGTGAAGTAACCCATTTCACAAAGATACACATTCCTATCTATTCTGTATCCGAGGGAAGGGGGATTCTGAATCCTTCTCCAAATATTTGATTTAAACCCATAAATCCAAAATGGAACTTCAATATCAAGTTTTCGCTTGACATATACCCTTAAAAACCCTTTGTACTCATCAATAGTGTCATCATAACCCAAACCTGGCCCATTTAAGTAATAAAATTGATCATTAGCTGGGTCTTCCAAAGGCCAATCAGGAAGATCCTTACACCGGCGAGTGGATGGATTCCACAAGGACAGTTCTAATTTAGGTTGGTACAATGAACTTTGATTCAAGAGAACCAAACCTTTATAGTAACCATAGACATTCTTCAATGAGGATGAGACTTGTTTTTCTATGCCTATAATATCTTCTTGAAGCTCGACATTCACATCACAAACATGAAAATTGTTATTCAATTGGTCTGATAAAATCACAAACATGAAGTTTGCGGAGATTTAAGTTTTGAGAAGACTTGCTTAGATGAGAACTGATAAAATCAGGGCTATCAATGACAGGGCATAAAGATTTTGAAACACATCTGAAACACAGGAGGGACTTCACGGGCAACCACATAAGTATTTCGATGATCAACTCGCTTGAGAGTTGTGCCATTGCCGCCGCTCACTCTAATCAGAAAATGAGTGTGAACAATTAGGGTTAAAAAAGAATTACAAAAACTACAATTAAGGTGCAAAAATATTCTAACGTTTTGGGTCATAAGCAATTTTATCCCAAGGTCTAAAATGGTGCAATTTTATCCTAACGTTGGAAACCAAGAGCAATTTTACCCATAACGTTGATAAATTTGGTCAATTTCATAAATAATTTATCAAACGGTCTCGGTCATGGATTTTTGCGTCAAATCACAAACATATGTTGGGATGTGAAAAAAATATAAAAAAGTATAGTTTTTTGTACAAATTAGACAAAAAATTCACCAAATTTATAATATTAATCTCCAATTCTACTATTAAATTATAAAAAACTTGAAATCCTTTTTTATAATATTAATCTCCAATTGTTGCAGAATAAAGAAAAAAATATCTGTGTTTTATAATAGTGTCGAAAATCTCGACCCAAATTATCAACTTTATGAGTAAAATTGCTGTCGACGTTAGGGGTAAAATTCCACAATTTTAGACGTTATGGGTAAAATTGCTCCTAACCGAAAATGTTATCGGTATTTTTGGACCTTAACCCCAAAAACTATATTCAAAATGTTATACGGAACAATTTGGATTGATTACAGTCAAAATGAGTTATTGTACTACGTGGATATATGGATAAGATACAAAATGTCTCAAAGTTTTGGAAAAGTATCATTTTACCTTGAATATTTATGAAATGTACCAATTTAAGCCTGAATAATGCAACTTGACACCTCAATTTTTGTGAAATGGTACCAATTACCCCAAATTTCGTTACCAATGGCTAAATTGGTACTATTCCACAAACGTAAAGGTAAAATGATGTTATTTTGCACATTAGAGCTAAATTGGTATTTCTCCATAAACTTTAAGGTCATTTTGATATATCATCCCAATTGCTTATAAGCCTCCGAACTTGTTGTAGGACCTTAAATACTATGGATGATTCACCAGCCACTGTTTATACCTCAAATATTAGAATTCAAATAATATGGTTTTGTAGTTACCAATCATCAATAAAATTTAATTAAACCTATAAACAAATGGTTCATGTAAAGAAACCATAGTTGGTAAAAGTTAATTACAAAAATACCCTCCCAAATCTCATATATAAACAAAATGATTTATGGAGAGAAACTCTAGCTTCTCAAATCTCATATATCTGTAACCACAACAGCTCTTCACCAACATTGTCTTCTTTAGTCAAGAAAGTCTCTTTTATTCAATATCTTTGTCAATCACATTCATATTCAACATTTACTTAAAAAGAATGAACCAATTCTCTATCTCATTCATCAATTGAACAATAGCTTTCACTTGGAGAAAAGTCGTTGCTCTGCCTGTGCTCTTCCTGGAAGTGTATGTATATTCATTCTCATTATTTGTATATATGTTAATTTGATGCACTTATTTTTAGTTTGTTTTCTAATCTAGCAAAGCTCTAATTTGAGTTTATACATATAATGCTTTAGGGAATTTGTTTTTTTGCCTTATGAAGTTTCTGAAGTTTCTAATCTAGCAAAGCTCCAATTGGAGGCTATCTTTAGAGTCCAGTAATCTTTAAGGCACCTTCTGGTCAAAAATGGAAAGTTGATATTGCAGAAAGTGAGGGCGGGTTTTGACTACAAAATGGATGGCGAGAATTCGCTGAATTTCACTCACTTGATCATGTATATGTTAAGTACCGTGTCTTCTTGTTTGAAGTAGTCTTTGCGGATAACAATAAGTGTTAAGTAACGTATCTTCTTGTTTGAAGTAGTCTTTGCTGTTAACAATAAGTTCCTAGAAACTAGGAATAAGTTAGAGTTTGATTTGGTCTTTGCTGTAATCACGTTTCCTGTATATGTGGGATACGTTAGTTTCTGTTTTTGGATTTCTGTTCACTGTAAAGCTATTTAAAGCTTCCTCAGTTTACATTCTAAATAACAAATACTTTTTGCATTGCGTTGCAATTTGTCTATTGTGTTCAATATTTATCATTTGGTATCAGAGCCAGAACAGGCCTGATTGAGAGAGAAGAGTGTGAGAGAAACACGAGAGAAGAGTGTGAAGAGATGGCAGAAAGCAACAATAATGGTTTTGTGTAACCAGCTATCCCAAAATTTGATGGCTTCTATGAACATTGGGCAAAATTGATGGAGAATTTCCTTCGAGCAAAGGAATTCTGGAGCCTAGTAGAAGACGGAATAACAGAGATTCCAACAGGAAGAGAGCCATCAGAAGCAGAGTCTAAAGTTATTGCAGAACAACAATTGAAAGACAAGAAGGTGAAGAATTATCTCTATCAAGCCATTGACAGAGAAATTATGGAAACCATTCTGAACGATGATACATCCAAGCAGATTTGGGACTCGATGAAGCAGAAATTTAAAGGGACAACAAGGGTTAAAAGAGCACAACTTCAAACCCTAAAAACTGAATTCGAAATTCTGAAGATGAAAGAAGGGGAAAGTGTCAATGCCTATTTTGGAAGAACACTCTCAATTGCCAAAAGGATGAAATCATGTGGTGAAAGTCTCAAAGAGGCTGATATCACAGGAAAGATTCTTCGATCCTTAGTTCCAAAATTCAACTACGTGGTATGTTCAATTGAAGAATCAAATAATGTTGATGTTTTAACTGTGGATGAACTCCAAAGCAGCCTTTTAATTCACGGACAAAGGATGAAAGGATCTGTAGAAGAAGATCAAGTATTGAAAGTTACACATGAAGACCGAAGTGGACGAGGGAGAGGCACGTTTAGAGGTCGAGGAAGAGGCAGAGGCAGATCATTCTTTGACAAATCTGCTATTGAATGCTATAAATGTCACAATTTGGGACATTTTCAGCATGAATGTCAAAATTCAGAGAAACGGGCTCACTATGCTGAGATTGATGATGAAGATGAGATGTTGTTAATGGCGCAAGTTGATCTCAAGCAAGACAAAAGGAAAGGGATCTGGTTTCTTGATTCTGGATGTTCGAACCACATGTCAGGAAACAAAGAGTGGTTCACACGACTTGATGAAGTGTTTAAGCATTCTGTTAAACTTGGGAATGATTCCAAGCTGATGGTGATGGGGAAAGGGAGTATCAAGCTCGAAGTTGGAGGCCAAATCCAAATTGTGAGTGATGTTTTTTATGTACCTGAATTGCGTAATAACCTGCTGAGTATAGGTCAATTACAAGAACGAGGAATCACCATTCTTATCAAACATGGAGTGTGCAAGTTATATCATCCGACCGATGGTGTTATAATGAAAAGCGAAATGACAGCAAACAAAATGTTTTTAGTTATTGCAAACATTCTTATGAAATCACCTTCTTGCGTCAACGCACAAATTGAAGAATCGAGTGAAATTTGGCATCAAAGATTTGGGCATCTGAGCTATACAAATCTAGCATTGCTGCACAACAAAGAGATGGTTCGAGGGCTACCAAACATCAAAACCCCAACAAAAAAATGTACAAGTTGCATGATGGGAAAACAACACAGAGTAGCCATTTCAAAGAAGAGTAATTGGAGAGCCACAAAGAAATTACAGCTCATACACTCAGACATTTGCGGTCCTATTTCGCCTGCCTCCTACAGTCAAAAGAGGTACATATTAACATTCATAGATGACTTTAGTCGAAAGCTGTGGGTTTATTTTCTGAACGAAAAGAGTGAAGCTTTTGTGACTTTCAAAATTTTTAAAATAATGGTGGAGAAAGATTGTCGTCTATCAATGTGCAGCTTAAGAACAGATAGAGGAGGAGAATTCAACTCCAAAGAATTTTCAGAATTTTGCAAAACACAAGGCATAAAAAGACAGCTTACTACGGCGTATACACCTCAACAAAACGGAGTTGCGGAGCGTAAAAATCGTACAATCCTCAATATGGTGAGATGCTTGCTTGAAGAAAAACAAATGCCCAAAATGCTTTGGCCAGATGCTGCGAAGTGGACATGTCACATTCTCAATCGGAGTCCCACTGCCTCTGTGAAAAATAAAACTCCAGAAGAATGTTGGAGCGATTTGAAACCTAACATTGAATATTTCAGGGTCTTTGGCTGCATTGGAAATGTTCATGTACCTGATGCAAAGAGATTGAAGTTAGATGCAAAAAGTCAGAAATTAGTCCTAATCGGCTATAGTGTGGAGTCCAAAGGATATAAGCTGATTAATCCTTTCACAAAGAAAGTAACCATCGGCAGAGATGTCATCTTTGAAGAAGATGAGAGATGGGATTGGGCAAAAACAAAAGAGGAGACTACTGATGTACTTGATTGGGGAGAAGAATATGAAGAAGCCCACAATCAAGGAGATGAAAGTGAAGAAGAAGCAGATTTAGATGAAGAAAATACAGAAGATGTAGATGAAGACATCACCTCCAATGACGCAGAAAATTCAAGCTCCAACAGTGATGTTCCAAATTCAGCAAGTTCCAGCTCTAACTCACTGGATTCCAGCCCCAACAATACCTCTAATTCATCTTTCTCAATCAGAGAACGAAGAGCTCCTGCCTACTTAGAAGATTACACAAGTGGAGAAGGATTCTCTGAAGATGAGGTACAAAACTTTGCTCTATGTATATCTGCTGATCCCATTTTCTATGAACAAGCAGCAAAATTGAAGAAATGGAGGGATGCAACGGATCTTGAAATCGAAGCAATAAAGAAAAATCAAACTTGGGAACTTGTAAAGGCTCCTTTGGAAGTGAAGGTGATAGGTGTCAAATGGGTGTATCGAACCAAGCTGAACGAAAATGGAAAGATTGACAAATGTAAAGCACACCTCGTGGCAAAAGGGTATGCTCAAGAAAAGGGAATTGACTACAATGAGGTCTTTGCACCAGTAGCACGATGGGATACTATTCGCATGGTAATTGCAGTAGCAGCGAAAAATGGTTGGAAGCTGTTTCAACTAGACGTTAAAAGCGCATTTCTGCATGGAGAACTCAAAGAAGACGTCTACGTCGCTGAGCCATAAGGCTATGAAGTTAAGGGAGAGGAGAACAAAGTATACAAACTAAACAAAGCTCTTTATGGCTTAAAGCAAGCTCCAAGGGCATGGTTTAGTAGAATTGAAGGATACTTCGTCAAAGAAGGGTTCGAAAGAAGCTGCTGTGATCCTACCTTGTTTGTAAAACAGGAGAACAACAAGATTCTAATTATAAGTCTCTATGTTGATGATCTTGTTTTTACAGGCAATGATTTGATTATGATACAAAATTTCAAAAACTCTATGAAGAATGAGTTCGAGATGACTGATCTAGGAGAAATGAAGTATTTCTTGGGAGTGGAAGTTCATCAAGGAGTAAATGGCATTTTCATCAGCCAGAAGAAATATGCCAGTGAAATGCTTGAAAAATTCGGGATGAAAGGGTGCAATGGAGCCAGAAATCCAATTGTTCCAGGAAACAAACTATCAAAGGAGGAGGAAGGCACTCAAGTAAATGGAACCTTGTTCAAGCAGATTGTTGGAAGCTTGCTATATATGACTGTCACAAGACCAGATTTGATGTACAGTGTATGTCTCATAAGCAGATTTATGTTAAAACCAATGGAGATACATATGTTAGCAGCTAAGAGAATCTTGAGATATATTCAAAGTACTGCTGATTTTGGCATTGTTTACAAACGAGGCTGCACAACTGAGTTAATGGCATATACGGAAAGTGATTATGCTGGTGATATAGATGATCGAAAGAGTACATCAGAATATGCTTTCGTATTAAGTGGAGGAGCTGTAGCTTGGGCGTCCAAGAAGCAACCTGTAGTGAGTCTGTCAACTACAGAGGCAGAATATATAGCTGCTGCCTCATGTGCGTGTCAATGTGTCTGGATGCAGAGAATTCTGAAACAAATTAAAGGTACAAAAATTGACTATGTGAAGGTTCTCTGTGACAATTCTTCTACTATTAAACTTGCAAAGAATCTGATACTTCATGGGAGAAGCAAACATATTGATGTACGATTTCATTTTTTAAAAAATCTTGTAAATGATAGGTCAATTAAAATGGAATATTGTGGCACGAATGAGCAAGTTGCAAATATCATGACAAAACCGTTAAAGCTTGATGAATTTGAGAAGCTTAGAGAAGCACTTGGTGTTCGAAGTAGCTTGGGTATAAACTAACTTGCTGTAAGCAAGTTTAGTTTAGGGGAGAGTTTTGTTAAGTAACGTGTCTTCTTGTTTGAAGTAGTCTTTGCTGTTAACAATAAGTGTTAAGTAACGTGTCTTCTTGTTTGAAGTAGTCTTTGCTGTTAACAATAAGTTCCTAGAAACTAGGAATAAGTTAGAGTTTGATTTGGTCTTTGCTGTAATCACGTTTCCTGTATATGTGGGATACGTTAGTTTCTGTTTTTGGATTTCTGTTCACTGTAAAGCTATTTAAAGCTTCCTCAGTTTACATTCTAAATAACAAATACTTTTTGCATTGCGTTGCAATTTGTCTATTGTGTTCAATATTTATCAGTATATTTGAATATGATAAGTATATTACGCTAATGTTGACCAGCAACAATTTCAAGAGCTAGATATTGTAGCTATTGAATCAGAAATTGACGTTTCTGATGAAATCTTGCCAACAAGCGCTAATCTTGATGAACAATTCGAAAAGGCTTAGAATTTTGCAACAACATTTAACGCAAATGATCAGGTTGAAGGTACGTTATTTTCATTCTTATAACCAGAAGGTTAGGTCATATTCTTATAACGCAAATGATTTTCTTTGTTTGTCGAACCAGGGATACAAATGGAAAATAAGACTTTCATAACCAACAAAAAGCTGATAAAGGAAGAACAAAGAAGGTTGTTGAAAGATCAATGTCAAATTTTCAATCCGAAAATCCTTCATTCGTGATTATAATGCAGCCATCTTATGGGTCATTGCTTTAAAATTTGACTAAGTAAATTTTAACATAGGCCCTGAAACTGCTGATATCATCCACTGTGTTTTTGTAACTGTCGGTCATGACTAAAAGGAGGACTAAAAGAAGTGCAAGTCATATGAAGCTGCTAAACGTTCTTACTCTACATTAGTTGTTTGTGAGCAGAAATACTTCGGTTTCTTGCTGAACTTGCTGCTGCACTTTATGACTTCTCAGCTGATAGGTGCAATACGCAAAGCTTGGGGATGGCAGATATGGCGTTGTCTATAAATGATGGTTATGGTTATGGGACCTAAGTGAAGTGGCAATCAAGAGGAAATACATAGGTCAACATAAGAACATTAATGAAGATAGTGCATATGAATTTGAACTGGTATACTTGTTAAGGCTTCAACACAAACATTTGTTGGACAAGGAACTGAAAGGCTTTTATTTTTTCGAATACATGCCAAATGAAACAAATCTATGTGTTTTCAGTTCCAATTTTACAAACTACACCTTAAAATGAAAAAACGTTGTTTTGAATTTTCATAATACCTTTAAGTTACATTTTTTAAGGTAGATATATTCAAATAGATGATGCAAGAAAACCTCGATAACCATTGAAAATGGTATTCCCCATATTTTGGTTCAGATTGGTGAAAGAAAAGCTGTCCTAGTGGATAAGATTGCACAATGCCCAAGGGATCAACCATAACTAGAGGAGAAAACACCTCATTTCTTATATTTAATCAGACCATATAAATGATTTTATCTTCTCTTTCGGTTACTGATAAGCTATATATATATAGCATTTACTGTGGTGACGCTCTTAGCCTGTTGGTTGAGAGCTTACCTATGATCCTAGAGGTCATTGATTCGAATCACATGGGTGGGGTGAGTTGAGGGTTTTCCTTTGTTTTTAATGTATTCCATAAAGTATTTCTGTAATTTTGGTGATGTAAAGACATGTGGCAAGCTACATACATTAACCATATTATTGACCAATATAATGTGTCTTTACATATGAAAAACCCTACTCATTTTTATGGTATAACTATTAACATGAACATGAATTGAATTGTAATAATTATAATAAAGGAAATGAAATTGAAAATTCAAACCACAAAATCGGAGCCATAATCGACTATCTCGGCGAGGCGTTGAATTGATGTTGGCTTGGAATTTACAAACACCACGATCTGTTGGCAAGGAAATGGGCTGACTTCGTTTGTGGTTTTCTGATTCGAGCGGATTGAACGTCGCACAAGTAATTAAAGTCAAGCAAAAATTTGGACTAAAGTTTGAACGACTCAGTATGAGAGCTTTTGGACATGGAATTTAGCAAAACAAAAGGCTAAAGTCAATTTCGAAAAATCAAGAATTAGTTTACGTAAAAATTAGAGAAATAAACGAACACTAGATGCTCGAGAACATTCAAATGAAAAAGGGGAAGATTGTATAAAATCTGAAACAGAAAAATTACATGATTTACGGTCAGAAGAATGACTTGTAAAATGGACTTCTGGATACAGAATCATCCAAAACAAATGGCTCACATGAAATTTAGAACCCCAATAACAAATGTTTATAAGAAGTAGAAAGCAAAGATGAACCGAATGTGAAAAAGCTGGATAGATTGTGTAAAAGAATTTGCAGTTCGTAAAATTGTTTTGGGTCAGAACCAGCAAAGCTCAATACAAGGTGCATTGCCTGATCAAGTAAACCCCCCATTACAAAAGCCTGACAAAACCTAGTCAATTTGTGCAGCTTCAGGATACACAAAGGTGGATTTTGGAGGCACCTCATGGCATGTCAAGGTCCATGCAACCAAATCGATTATCAGAGACGCCTTAAACTACACGCACCTCACTTCCTCAATCAAACATTATTCAACAGCATATGGTAAAGAGTACCAGCCAGACTAATGGCAGGTTCTCTAATAGGCCCCAGCAGCCATTATGAGATTGTCAGAAATGATTGTCAGAAATACCTGCACATATGAGATATGCAACTTAAATTCAAATCCACCATTATGTTGCGTCATTGCTCAAATAATTGTTGAAAAATTTTCATTATCGAACCAAGTTTGACCAAATCAACCCAAAATTGCTAACCCTGCCAACTGCTTGGTTATTTTTGTTCAAAAAATACCACAGGTACCAGATCTTAAAAACATGAAACTACATTGGATTTTTTTGAACTTATCTCTAATAAAAAATTCATCAATTTTTTTGAACTTTCCCAAACATACCCCAATCTTTCATCTTCCCCTCCCCTTTCATCTTCCTTACGGTTTCTCTTCCCCTTCTCATTCTAAGACCTTTGATTTTTCTCTCTTCCTTTATATTGCGAAATCTGTATACCAATTTCATCATCACCATGTCTTTCTCTTCTTACTTCCTCTTAGATTCCTAATCTTCCTATTTCTAGAAAATTAAGTCATGGTTCTTCATCTTCATGTCTTTTCTCGTCTCTCGGTTTTTTTCTTCTTGTGTGGATCGAAGAAATCATTATTCCACGTTATTTTGATTGTTTTCTGCGTTTATCATATGGTTATTGACCATGTTAATAGTAAAAGATGGAAAAAAAATGTAAATATCTATTGTTTTCTCTTTATTTTTTTTCCAGAAAATCACTTCGCAAAATTGGCTTTTGTGAAGGTCTGGCGAGGAAAAGAGGCTAAAACATATGATTTTACTTCGCGAAAACAGATTAGGTGAAGTCTGTGAAGAGAAGCGTTCATGATTTTTACCTTCACAGACTTCGCATATTCTGCTTTGGCGAAGTAAATCATCCCTTTTTCTGTTATATTTCTTTTATTGCAAACTTCGTTCGTTAAGCCAAACTGTTCTTTTTCTTGCTAACACAACTTAATTTTTGTGAAGGTGAATGAATACAGAAGGCGGTGTACTGGGATATAGAGAGGGACGAGGTTCTAGGATGTTGGGAGAAATGTCCATCAAGATTGCTCACATTGACTTTGAAATGATCTTGTTGTAAATTTTGATAATGTTATGATTTTAATGTTGTTATTATTATAATTTTGTTGTAAATTTTGATAATGTTATGATTTTAATGTTAGAATTATTGTTGCAGCCTTATTGTTATGTTTGTTTTTGTTATATACCACTTTGCATATTTAGCAATATGTGAAGTATGCGAAGATAATACTGCTTAAAAACACATTTTTTACTTCGTATATTGGAAATCTGCGAAAAGGAAAGTTTTTCTGCGAATTCGTATTGTCTTTGCATGCTTTGCATATTGCGAAATATGCGAAGTCAGACGAAAGGGAGAAATAAGAAAGACTAAAAACTTTGTATACATGAACATTTATTTTTAGAACAATCTGAATTTTTAATTTTTTTTATTGTAGTTATATTATTATTCATTAAAAAACCAAATAATTCTAAAGGAAACCAAATTCCAATTCTAGATTGAACCAAACATAATAAGTAAAAGGCCTAATAGACAAATAACCCCCGAACTTGTTCAAATATTGCAACTGCCCCCTCCAATTTTTAATTGTAACAACTTACCCCTCAAACTTATCCAATTTGGGGTTATGTTTTACAATTGGACAAGTTTAAGGGGGTAAGTTATTACAATTGAAAGTTGGAGGAGAGAGTTGCAATATTTGGACAAGTTCAGGGGGTTATTATAGTAGTAGGCCTAAGTAAAAAGTCATTTTGATTACGATTTGACCATATTCATATTCTGATTCCGCTTTCGATTCCGAAGTTTCAACCAAACAACCTCTAAGGTTTTTCACTCCCTTTCTCATCTCTTACTAATTTGAATCTCTCTTCTCCTTATAAAATTCTATTTTACACTCTATTTTATGTTTAATTTTTATTTTGGTCCATATATTTATTTATTTTTACATTTCTAATTTTTAGATTAATTTCACTTTTGATCTTTATTCTTATATATTTTTTAATTTTTTTCTCAAAAAATATTTTTGACAAAATTTTACTTTTTGATACTTGTTCTGACCCTTATATTTATTTCCTTATATTTTTAATTCTTAGACTAATTTCACTTTTCATCGTTGTACTTATTTGTTTTAACTTTTTTACCTTAAAATTTTTTTTGACAAATATTTGTTTCTCATATTATTCAGTTTTAATATTGATTTTTAATTATTCTAAAATAATTATTTTTCTTTTTAAAATAGAATATTTATGCATTTTAAAATAATTTCAGTTTCCTCTTTGTCTCGTTGTCTTTTTGTTTTAATAGTTGAAGTAATTGATTTTTATTCTTATAATTACTTGTGATTAATTTATTAATATAAACACATATGTATGTATAGAAATTATTGTTAAAAGTAAAATTCTGGTTTATTGCTTCATTTTTTTATATCGTATTCCTTTTGGAACTCAAACAAACAGATAAGGGAATTTATAGTAATTCGATTCCTTTCTCCTTATTTCCATTTCGTTACCTTTATGCGAACCAATCGCCCTTAGTTATGTTTTATAAAGTCAATTGGCAAATTTAAATAAATTGAGGGGTAACAATAATTTTTGGGACATGTATTAAGATTAAATTAATTGTGGAAAAAGCTGAACCCAAGAAGGACTTCTAGATTGTTTAGTTGAGCAATGGGCTTGCTTGAAATGTCTAAAGATTCAGACTTAATCTCTGCGCGAACCAATCCCCCATGAGCATTTTTTAAGATCAAATACATGAATATCATAATTAAGTACAAAATCACACTTAAGTGATATGATACATATTGCAAGCTGTCAGCAAAGGTTTTAATCGTAAACCTACAAAAATGTTATTCTCTAGCTAAACTAGAAGGAGTGAGGTATAAACCTTGAATTCTCAAACAGAAATAAGTTTGATTGATAAAAGTTGTGTATCCTTAAAAAAATGTGGAGGTTTAAATACTTCCCCTAAAGACAACGAAATGACAATGAATACCCCTACTAGGGTTACAATAAAGAAGTAAACCAAAGGATAAAATGGGTAATGCACAGAGACAAATAGTACAAAAGGTACAGTTTGTTGGCTGGTTTCCTTCACAAGGAAGGAAAAGTTTAACCCTTGTTCAGGAAGTAATCTCTAGGATCCGCCATCAAGGACACACCCGTGTTGTTTGCCTTGCCCACCTCAAAAGATGTTCCACCAGGATACTTGGTAGAACGAGATCCGCCAGATTCGATGTCCGCATCATGATATCACAAAACTTAATTATTAATATTTCATTATTCTCTATGTATTATGATTTTACACCATACTTTAAAATTTTTAGACTTCAATTTATAAATCATAAACCCGAAAAAATATATTCTTAGACTTCTAAATTATAAATTCTAATCCTTAAACTTTATTAAAAATACTAATTTTACTAGTTTGACATAATCTAAAATTGGCCAATTCAAATAAGCTAGAGGGTATATATTTATTTTTGGGATATGTATTAAGCTTAAATTAGTTGCGGAAAAAAGTAAACCCAAAAAGGGCTTCTAGATTGTTTAGTTAAGCAATGGGCTTGCTTGAAATGCCTAACGATCCAGCCTCAATAGTGATCTTCTTCCCTTGTGTTTTCTAGGGTTACTTTTTTCAAGCATATAATAAGCAGATGAGTTGTGATTAGAAAGAGAGAGGCTTGAGTCAGATATCACCGATCAAAACCCATTTGGATTCAGAATTTCCAACAAAGGTGAAGAAGAGGAAAATGCCGCCACTCTCTCTACTTGAAGACTAAGGCTTTAGTATGTCTAATTGATTTTTCATTTACCTGTTTGCTTTCCCTTCCTTTTAATTTGGGTATTCCATGTTGAGGGATCTTCCAGTTTTTACACTTGAAATGAACCCATATTTTCAGGTTTTGTTTTTTTGTCTGTTTAATTTTGATTTGCATATATTGATTGTATCAGAAAAAGAAACCGTGATTTCTACATACTTTCTTCAAACCAGAAAACTGTATTTCGGAAAAGAGTATTGAATTGTGCAAAACTTCTTTGACAATAACAACTTACACATGAGAATGGGTGCAGGAAGAATAACGATGAAGAAACAGAAGTCAACATCTTCCCAAGTAAACAAGGATATTCCTAGTGACTGCAGAATGTGGCCGGCGAAAACGATTACTATTATCACGAGGTTGCAAGTGAGTACTTGGTTTTATTTTGTTTTGAACAATTGGCTTTATTGGATGGTTCATTGTGTTTTTTGATAAGTTTACAACCCTAAATTTATATTATATACTAGCATTTTTTAATTTATACATATTAGTATATAAAAAAATTTATTATTTATTTCTTAATAATTTGGTTCATTTTCTTTATTATTTAACATAATATCTTTTGACCTAAGATGATGTTTTAGCCTCTTAAACTTGGGTTAAGTGGTCCATATTTGAATTTGTTCAAATCCCCTCTGAATGTGTTTAAAGGACCCGTAATATATTCAACCTTGTTGTTTTATAAATTTTAAAAAGCAAAGAAGCTAACAACTAATTAAAAAATGGAACTGCTGCCTTGTTATGTATATAGGGCATTCCGTTTTCATGCCTGATAATCCCTTTTTAAATGTCGTCTTGCGACCTTCTGATGTATATAGGGGACTTGTGAGGCCTTAAACTGGATGATTTAAAGTTCTCAATAGATTCCTGGTCTTTTCTTGCAGCACATCCACAGTAGCTTTGCTCACAAGCATTTGATGACATTCTCATAATTCATCACACTTGAAGTTTGTGAAAGAAAACACTAGTCTGTCAGGTTGTTTGTGGGAATTGGAGAGCTAAATTGTGCAAGGGATGGACAGAATTTGTATGATGAAACAAATTGGAGGAAGAAGATCCTTTTGTCTTTTTTGTGGGGTCTGCTGCAGCAACCATTATGCAACTTCAATTGTTGGCTTTCACTGTGGATATTGAAATTCTGTTTCTTAACTATGTCTCAGTTGTTGTCAATAAATTTGTGAAGGAAGCTTGCAAAGTCATGCTGCAATGGATTTTGAAAATACAAACTCAGGCGATGATTACATGCCTGGGGGAGTCATTGTTTCGATTGGGATTGAGATTGAGATCAATGTTATATTCACATCATTCTCATTGAGATCTTCTTCATCTTCATCATGTGTTTGCAATGCCTCTGCATAGGTTCTAGTCTTACAACTCTGATATCAAATAATCTGGGTAAAACATCTCCAAGGTTCATGGACTAGGTAAGGAAATTTGTTAAGAATGCTCACTATATTTCCAAGCCAAGCAATGAGTGAGTCCCCTTGCTGTCTTGCAAAATCAGTTTCGGAATCCTGAACGCTTTTCGGGTTAGTCACTCCATGTTCTGCTGTCCCAAGAAGTTTGCCTTGAACTACAGCAAGGATTGTTTCTGCATTCTGAGACAAATTCTGAAACGCCGCCAGTTCTTCTTCTCCTAATTGTCCCATTATCTTCTTTTTTTGTGCGCCAACGATCTTTTTGGGGCTCTTTTGAGGTTCATCTTCAGCATTGGTACAAGGAGGAACTTGAATTGAAATAGTCAGCTCTTCTAGAGTTTGGGTCCATGAATGATTCTCCATGTCTAGACCATTTCCTTCATTTGGGTCTTTTTTTTCTCCTTCTCCGCTGAGGACTTTGGGGACAGAAGCTTCTGGGTTTGGCTTTCTTTGTAGCTGGAATTGAGGTGATTAAATTGCTGAAACTGATATAGGTTTTATGCAGAGAGATTTTGGGATTGCTGAAACTGCTGTATGGGACATGTAATTCACATTATGGAAATGATGGCAACTGTGGAACCACTATTGTTTGTGATGCGACCTGCCTGCAGATAATCATTTGTAACTAATTTGTCACTTATATAAAGTTTAATTTGAAGCACTATATCTAACATATTTCAGGTTGTGACATGGATGGTGCAAATTACATGTATATATGTATCCAGGCATGCACTTGTCCATGTATATGTACATGTATACATTAGAGCTTCTCAAATAGTTTATACTAAACTTAAAGAGATTCTCAAACCTTTAGTTGAAGAATTGCAAATAATATGAGTAATTCTTTTGACAAGTGCATTTCTACATTCATTGAACATAATATAAAGTTCAAAACATGTTAACTATTATATTATTGCTCAATTTGGTATTATAAGAATATATTCACCATTTTGTATGTAACTATTGTTTGGATATTAATTCCCATGAATTCTAAAGATCATGGAACACATATGCATGAAGCAAATCAAATACCTAAGGATAACAACAGAAATTATTGAATCATTTTTCTCAACTATTAAAGTATACAAGTCATTAGCATTTGAATATAGCAATTGATCATGCAACTTGAGAACACAATGAACCAAAATAAAAACATCATATTTTTCAGTTTAAATAATGCAGATTTAACAAGTAAAAGAAACATGTTAACAATAATAAGAGATTTATCATTCTAAACCTCAAGTAACAGGGGAGTTTATTCGCCGACAACGTTCTGCAATCATTGCTTGAATATCATTTTTTTTTCTTGTGAGTTGCATGAGTGTCTGGATCATCGACTGAAGCACTCACATCTAGACATGGATTTTCTTCCAATTTCATTACCGTTGTTTTTCCTGTAGAAAATTAAAATTATCATATGAATTAATAAAGTTAAAATTAATCTTCATTTCAATTAAAATCAGCATTTGAATAAAAATTAGCACATCTACAGTTTTTTGGGATAGGTAGATCTATTCAAATATCTTTTAATTTATTTAAACTTTGCAAGCTGATAAGACTATATTCTAGATTTTTACACATTTATTCACGTTTGTTATATATATATATATATATATATATATATATATATATATATATATTGAAAGACCTTGTAAAAATATATTCAGGATCTATTCAGATTTCCCAAATGGGTTTCAAAAAAAACAAATATATGAACTGCACAATGGCTTACCTTCCTTGCTCAGCAGCCATGGTTATATATATCTCCCTCTCTACGGAATAGGTCAATGAAGGCTGTGAGGGCTCTGCCTCTCCATTATATATATTCCGAGCTAATTCCAAATAGTCTTTTTTTTGTTGATATGAGATCTGATCATAGGATTAAAGCTGGTTGGTCGAAGTGGAAGAGTGCTACGGGTTTCCTTTGTGATCCCGGCATGGCTAATAGATTGAAGGGAAAATTCTACCGGACGGCAATTAGACCAGCATTGTTATATGGTACGGAGTGTTGGGCAGTGAAACACTGCCACATCCATAAGATCTCGGTGGCGGAGATGCGTATGTTGAGATGGATGTGTGGTCACACGAGAAAGGACCGGGTGCCTAATGAAATAATTAGGACAAAAGTAGGGGTCACATCTATGGAGAATAAAATGAGAGAAAACCGACTAAGGTCATGTGAGACGTAGAGCGCTTGATGCACCGGTTAGGAGAACCGAAGAGTGGCAAAGGGATGTAGTGGTGAGGGGTAGGGGAAGACCTAAGCAAACTTGGAGGAGGGTGATCGAGAGTGATATGAGTTTATTGGGAATTGAGGAAAATATGGTAGTGGATAGGACGGAGTGGAGGGATCGAATCTGTGTCGCTGACACGACTTGATTTTCACGGTTTTATATGATGGTCCATGTTAGCCGACCCCGAATCATTTCAACCATTAATCTTAGTTCTTGACCCAATTAATTAATTAATGGTTGACTTTAATATATAAGCTCATCAATTTTAATTTTAGAGCACTTAATATACCGAAAAAATTAAAATGAAACACCCAAAAAACCCTAAAACGTGCATTTGTCGTCACTACAACAGATAAACTTCAATGGTGCGATTTTTTTAGTCAATTAAACCTTTCAATATTTTTAAATTCAACCCGTAAACTATAGGGTAAAAGTCATATTAGATTTTGGCTTTTAAAACCATCAATTAGGTCATCAGTCTATATATTAAAACTCAATTAGCTTTTTAATTATTTAAAATCATCGATTACATTCTTAACGTATGTTAAAATTGTTATTTAAATCCCTCTTATGATTGAAATAAATTTTAGTTGAGCTATTTTATATTTTCAGTTCAAGTAGATCAATATTTTATAATATTTTAGATTTGGATTACCAGTTAAGATTTAATAAAAACATATTCCGTTAAATCGAACCAAAATCAGTGTTATACCTAGTAATTAAAAAAAATGTGTATATATCATCGACTAGGTTTATTTGATTACTAGAGTTGAACTGATGACTGAAAATATCATAAAATAATGATAAAAATCGTATCCAAAATATAAAATAACTGAACTGACAACTAAAGTTAAAATATAAAATACAGGGTTAGAGATCTATTTGACTTTTAAAGAATAGGTTGAGTATCTAATTGATTTTAAACTTATAATAGGGATCTAAGCCAAAAAAAAATTTAAGAATCAATTAATAAAAATAGAGCGACTAAATAGAATACCTAGAAAAAGTTTAAGACCTGAGAAATGTCTTTTGCTATTTGATAACACTCAAATTTTATTATCGGGGAACTCTTTAAATTAAAACTAAAATTTATCCCTTAGTAATTACAAAAATATCCAAACTACCCTTGTTAGGATTGTAGTAGTACGTGTATAAAAAGAATGGGAGGGGAGGAATAGAAAGACGCTCCTCAAGACAAAAGTTGTTTTTAAATTTCAGTTTTAATGGCAAATTTGAGTGTGCAGAAGGAAGAAAATAATGTTGAAATGTCCAAAAGGTCTTAATCTTCATCACCCTTGTGGGTTCAGTTGCTTACTTGTATAGCTAATCTTCAATACACATAAATGTATTAAACACAAAAATATACATTTAGACCATATAAGGAATTTTCGAAAAATTCTCATGAAAGATGGAACAAAGTATCCTTGAAGTTGTCCCTTATAAACATGATCAAATGATATATACGTGAAAGAGTATGAATGATCAGCATAGTAAGTCTCGAATATAGAGGCTTATGCTTGGAGGATAACATGTCGAAAACAGCAGCTGCTGTAAGTAAATCTCTAAAAAGAAGAATAGATATAGCTTGAATTAAACCGATGATAAATTTCGTCTAAGTTATTCTATGGCTATGACATAAAGATGATTGAGAAATCTACGAAGTCGAATAGCTAGTTGTACATATGAGTATGTAATATAAAGAACTAAGTCAATCACAAGCCATCTGCATTTTCCTATCAGAAGCAGCCACATCAGACCTATCAGAAGCAGCCACATGAGACCTACCGCCTTTGCTTCGCTCACTCCAGCAGGTTGATCTGGAAAATACAAAACCTTGGCCAACTCACATTATAAAAAATATTAAGGGCCTCAAAATCCCACAGTACTGTTAATGCTCTTTGTTGTGAGTATATTTAGACCATAGCACATTTAGGACAAATTATATTTTATTTGTTGGTCTTTCAACAACTAGGCTCCACCGCCTACCGACACAAGACTTTCAACTTCAAGACTAAGAATTCGACCATTCCAAATAGAATCATTGCATGTTCCAACCTTAGCAAAACTTTTCTCTCTAAGATCATATGAAACTATATTACTCATTATACCAACATTAAGGAGAATCTTATCTCCTCTCTTTGAATACCCAATGACGTTCACACATTGAAACCAAGATATGTCAAAAAATAAGGGATTTACAACAGAGTATAACTTTGTCCAAGTAAATTGATTAACCCCATCATTCTTCCTCATATATTATTAAGCATGGGGCACCATCGAACAACAGAAATAGCTGATGCAAAGACACCCTCCTAAAATATGTAATTGCCTTAAAACTCTATCAGTTGAATTGAAAGATAAAACAGGTTGGGGAACTAAGGAGAATGTCTCATTTCTCATATTAAATGCCACAATCTCTGAATTGGATAACCAATGTAGACTACCATCACTGAAGTAACCCATTTCACGAAGATACACATTCCTATCTATTCTGTATCCGAGGGAAGGGGGATTCTGAATCCTTCTCCAAATATTTGATTTAAACCCATAAATCCAAAATTGAACTTCAATATCAAGTTTTCGCTTGACATATACCCTTAAAAACACTTTGTACTCATCAATAGCGTCATCATAACCCAAACCTAACCCATTTAAGTAATAAAATTGATCATTAGCTGGGTCTTCCAAAGGCCAATCAGGAAGATCCTTACACCGATGAGTGGATGGATTCCACAGGGACAGTTCTAATTTAGGTTGGTACAATGAACTTTGATCCAGGAGAACCAAACTTTTACAGTAACCATAGACATTCTTCAACGAGGATGAGACTTGTTTTTCTATGCCTATAATATCTTCTTCAAGATCGACATTCACATCACAAACATGAAATTTGTTACTCAATTCGTCTGAGAAAATCAGTTTGCGGAGATTTAAGTTTTGAGAAGACTTACTTAGATGAGAATTGATAAAATCAGGGCTATCAATGACGGTGCATAAAGATTTTGAAACACATCTGAAACGTAGGAGGGACTTCACCGGCAACCACAGCAGTATTTCGATGATCAACTCGCTTGGGAGTTGTGCCATTGCCGCCGCTCACTCTAATCAGAAAAGGAGTGTGAACAATTAGGGTTAAAAGATAATTACAAAAACTACAATTAAGGTGCAAAAATATCCTAACTTTTGGGTTATAAGCAATCTTGCCCTAAGGTCCAAAATGTCGAAAATGGTGCAATTTTATCCTAACATTGGAAACCAAGAACAATTTTACCCCTAGCGTTGATAAATTGAGTCAATTTGATAAATAATTTATCAAACGGTCTCGTCGGTCATTAATCTTTGCGTCAAATCACAACATATGATAGGATGTGAAAAAATATATAAAAAAGTACAGTTTTTTTTTTGTACAAATTGGACTAAAAATTCAAAAAATTCACCAAATTTATAATATTAATCTCCAATTCTACTATTAAATTATAAAAAACATGAAATCATTTTTTAGAACGAATTGAAATGCAATTGTTGCAGAATAAGGAAAAAAATATCTGTGTTTTATAATAGTGTCTCAAATCGACCCAAATTATCAACGTTATGAGTAAAATTGCTCTTGGCTATTGATGTTAGGGGTAAAATTAGACAATTTTAGACGTTATGGGTAAAATTGCTCTTGACCGAAAATATTATGGGTATTTTTAGACCTTAACACCAAAAACTATATTCAAAATATTATACGGAACAATTTGGATTGATTATAGTCAAAATGAGTTATTGTACTACGTGGATATATGGATAAGATACAAAATGTATCAAAGTTTTCGAAAAGTATCATTTTACCCTCAATATTTATGAAATGTATCAATAAATGACTAATTAGATATTAAAATTTGTCAATTAAATCTCATCCATTAATGGTTGAGATTACAACTCCACCAACTCTAGAGGCTTTTCAACTCTAGAGGATCCCTACCCACCAATTTAAGTCTGAATAACGCAACTTGACACCTCAATTTTTGTGAAATGGTACCAATTACCCCAAGTTTTTAATTTAGCTCACTTCATTATTCTTTAAGGTTCTATTTTCACGTACATTCACGTAAAATTTAACTAAAATTCGTTATTCTTTAGGGTTATATTCTTCCGTGCATTTGCGATAAATTTAACCCAATTATGGTGTTTACCTTTTGGGGGTTGTTTAATTCAATTCACGTTTTTACTATTCACGTGCACTATCCACGTTTTTATTATTCACGTGCATAAAATTCATGATTTCTAAAAAAAAAGAAAAAAAAAATTCACTAATCATGCATAAAATTCATAATTGCGAAGAATGTTCACAATGCATAGGATTCACGTTTCTAGCTAAAGAATTCGCAAACATCTTAAACATTAGCATGCAAATAATGTTCAAGCGGGGTTCTTAAAGCCTAAAAGTCCTTGAAAAAATAAACAAAAGAGGCACTTACCTGATTCATGTTAGGTCCTGTTGAGGTGAGAGCCTGGATCATGGAAGGGAGTAATATTCAGCAGGTGCTCGAAAACCACCTTCATGCCCTTCGTACCGTCGTATTTACTCGGCACCATCGCAAAGAACTCAAATGATAGTGAGAGAGAGAATGTGTGGGGTTAAAATGGACCCCCACCACCCTTTTATAAGGGTAAAAAATGGCATTTTTGTAATTAGAGAAAAATGTACAATGTGACATAAAGGTAAAAAGTAAATAAATAATTACCGGATGCACAAATCTCCAAACTGCAGTCTGTTTCAGCCAGTGGTTATGCTAAACAATGATTGTTATCAAGGGAGGTGACTCCAGACGATAGTGAAAATTTACCAAACAGTGGCGCCAGTCAAAATACAGACAACAGTCGATAGAAAAATATTTTTTGACTCAAAAGAGCTCCGAACGAAAGGGTAAGGTCTTTCCTATCAATGATTTCATTACACGAAATAGTAACTCCAGTCAAAATACAGACGATAGTAGGTCAAAATTCCAAATCGCTCAAGAGAGCACTCGCTTTAGGGTCAATTTAGAAACCTAAACAAGATATATACCAGCGGTCGATTTAGAGACTATGGTTGCTAGAACGAGCAATATACCTGCAGTCGATTTAGAGACTATGGTCGCTAAAAAGAGCTATATACTTGTAGTCGATTTAGAGACTAGGGTCGCTAGAAACAGCTATATACCTGCGGTCGATTTAGAGATTAGGGTCGCTAGAAAGAGCTATATACTTGTGGTCGATTTAGAAACTAGGGTCGCTAGAAAGAGATATATACATGCGGTCGATTTAGAGACTAGGGTCGCTAGAAATACCTATATACCTGCGGTCGATTTAGAGACTAGGGTCGCGAGAAGGAGCTATATACCTGCGGTCGGTGTAGAGACTAGGGTTGGATGGTCGGCTTAGAGACCTGGGACAAGAAATCACGGAGAGAGATCAACGCTCACGGCCGATGCAAGGACTGGGGACAAGTTGAAGGCCCACGACGTGGAGGTCAGGTATTTCTCCTCCCACTCTATATGTGTCTTTTAGTTTAATATGTTTCACATTGCATGTGTTGTATTTACGAAAATGATTTTCGAAAAAGCACACACATCACTGTCAAAATAGGAAAGTAGGGGCAACTGTAGACACCGAGTCGGAGGACCTATGATGAAAACCTACGATAAAATAGCCAAAGCGGTTGATTCCATTAGTTCGAAAATTTAAATCAAGAAAAATCTTGGAGAGCCGGCACTTGTGAGTCCCACTAACAAATTCAATATCTCCCGGATGCCGTCGGGTATGTTCACCGTTTTATCGGTGGACGAGAAGGCCCCGGAAGTCGGACGTCGATCAACGAATAATGAATGGCGCTCCCGATAGGCGAGCGTCGTCTCTTGTGCGCCAGACACGGAGCTCGGCATGTCAAACGCTCGTCCGATGGACGTTTGACGCACGCCCAATGCTCGTTCGGCGATCGACCAACTCATTGTACGAACGTCCGATGCACGGTGGGCGTCGCCCAACAAGCATTGGGCGTACGTCCAACAGACACTGGGCGTCGCCCAACTCTTTAGGCGAACGCCCAACACACGTCGGGCGTCGTCGATCCAGCGTCGGGCGTCGCCCAACCAGCGTTGGGCGTACGCCCAACAAACGTTGGGCGTCGCCCAACAATCGATGGGCAACGCCCAACGGCAGTTGGGCATACGCCCAACGGCTGTTGGGTGTGCGCCCAACAGATGTTGGGCGACGCCCAATGATGGTTGGGCGTGCGCTCAACCCATGTTTGGCGACACCCAACACTTGTTGGGCGTACGCCCAACGTAGGTTGAGCGTCGCCCGACGAGGGGCGGGTGAAGCTCAACGTATGTTTAGCGTCGCCCGATGAGCGTCGCCCGACGAGAGGCAGGCGACGCTCAACGTAGGTTGAGCGTACATGCCCGACGCCTATAAAAGGCACGGATCCCCATGCATTTGAGGAGGATGAGCTCTTTTTGGGAAATATTTGTTCTAGAGAAAGAGTGGATTTTTTGGGAAAAATTTTATTTTTCTAAAAAAATTGAAATTTTATAAAAGTTAAATATTGGACAAAAAAACACAAAAAAAACACCAAAAAACCATAACTCGTGGAATCAACCGACTTCGACTGTCAATACCGATTTTGAGGTATTATCTGAGGACTAGACTCGTTTAATTTATTTATTTCGTTTATTTATTTTATTTATAGTTTTGTTTATTTATTTATTTTATTTATAATTCTAGTTATTTATTTTATTTTTCACCTTTATTTATTCTTTCGTATTTATTTAATTTCCGTCTCGTATTAAATAAACGTTTGTTCTTTTTTGAAATAAAAAACCTCGTTTTAAGTCCCGATACGAACCGTGACCCCGTTTAAGGGTAGTTCGGGACTAAAACGTTGTAGATATAGGATTTCTAAAGGTTTTTTTTAAATTAACATTTTAAAATAAAACATCGTTTTGGGAGACTCTATTATAGACTATGACCCGATTTGGGTAGTTCGGGGACTAAAATGAGAGAATAAAGTAGATCTAAAGTTTTTAATAAATCTGGAAAGTATGGGGACTGTTCTGATATTCTGCCTTTTCTGTCACTAAAAGCAGTTTAGTGACGGGTTTTCCGTCGTTAAAGCTGCTGGAACTTATAAAATGCGCTTTTACCCCCTTTTTCTTAACCTTTTGGCATTTATTCTTATATATATGTATATATGATTATGTAATATGTTTATTAAAATTATTTTTGGGGTATGTAACTAATAATTACTTATTATGTATTTACTTATTTTGTATATTTGGGGATCATTTTCATTAATTTGGTTTTGTAAGACTATATGTATATGTATATGTTTTCTTTAAATTCATTTAAACTATATTAATTATTACTTTGGGGGGTTATTTTCTATGAATCCATTATGTAAAAACAATTTTAAACTAAAGGTTATTTTCTTATTTATGAACCTTATTCATTATTTTTACATGTTTTTCAATTAAAATAAAAGTGTATTATAGTATTATATTCATTACTATTTTTACCTATTAGTAACCATAGTGTATATATCTTCTCTTTACCTCGTTTTTAATCCATAGATATAATTACCATTTTTACTAAAAATGTATATATATATGTATATATTCCTTCTTTTCCCTTTGACATCTATAGGTATATATTTCAAATGTATTTGGTTGGGTGAGTTTTGGACTAAAATGGTTAATTGTTATAACTATGTTTGTATTGTTTAAAGGGAAGTAAGGATTAAAGTGAGTGAAAATGGGAAAAACAAACCACCAAAAAGATTTTAATTTGATTATGTAAATTAAAGGTATTTGGAGACTTTCAAAATGTAAATAAGAGTTTTCAACATCTTCTTTTTGGTTCCAGATGGTTTTCTAAACGTCGCGTTTTGAAAACTTAATCTGTTCCAACAATGGATTAAGCGAGCCTTGTAATTAATCGTTTTTTTGTAAACAATAAAGTTTTGAATCGTTTTACGTTTAAACGGTTTTGTACAAAAATAAATGGACTTGTATGCTTAATCACGTTTTCGGTTGAATGTGCATTTTTCACGTTTTCAAACACTCGAGTCGTTCCAACGGCGGTTCAAGTGAAAAGCAAGTAAATCCACGGGGTTTTGAAACGTGCCTAAATCGTTCCAACGACAATTAAGGCACGAACCATGAAAATAAACACGTTTTGGGAAGAGATACTAGTTTAGATTTGATGTGTATAGCTTAGAAAGATATTCATATGTTGTAATTAATCAATTCTTCTACCTCCCTCCTTCTTTTACATACTCTAAATTCATGCAAATGGGTGATTCTGGCTTTCAATAATATATCTTAAAACAGTTTTCAAAACGAGAAAGAAAAGGTTTCAAATGAATTTTAAACTTAAAGAAATATGTGATTAGTCCATTAGCGCCTAACATGCTAAGTAGGAGGCCGGTGGTTCAGAATCGGGCGATATCGGGGTGCCTAGTAGCCTTTCTCCAGAAAGGATCTAACCTTCTCGGCTCGTACCTAATTTCCCGAACCCTCACCGATCTCCCGCAAGGGATCGGTGTTCATTTCCCATTCGCGGGTGGCGACTCTTCCATACTCCGAGCTCTGGCCCTGCCGAGCAGCTTGATTCCGCGATTGGTTGCTTTCAGCGTCAATCACAGCATCTGTCGTCAACGGTGTCCACCCCCGGGTCTTCCGGGCGAGGCCGCGGCACCTACAGGTGTCTAAATTTTTTATTGTGTTATTAATATAATTACAAACAAAAAAAAAATTCGAAAGTGCTTCAATTTATCATAAAACTTGTTTGGAATGTATAATATGACAATTAAATAATAGTCAAACTAGCCTTTTCAAATTTTTAATATAATAATGCTAAAATTGATCTTGTTTGGAAACGTTAGGATTAAAGTTGAACTATTTCATGCGTTAAGGCTAAATTTGCACTTTTAAAACAAATGTTAGAGTCAAATTTCGTCATTATTTTTTTTTTAATTACATATAAAAATCTATTAACTTAAATAAAAATGCAATTGTTAAATTTTAAAATATATAAACAAAATGATTCCTCCACATAAACCCTAGCAGATAAAAGTTAATTACAATTATACCCTCCCAAATCTCATATATAAACAAAATGATTGATGAACAAAAACCCTATACCCCCAAATCTCATATATCTGGAGCAACTCTTCACCAACATTGCATCAAAAGTTTCTTTTATTCTCTATCTCAGTTGTATTTAGTTAGGAAAGATGAACGAGTTCTCTATCTCACCTATCAAATAAACAATAGCTTTCACTTATAAAAGAGTCGTTGCTTTGCCTGGGCTTTTCCAGGACTGTATGTATACTCTCTCTCATTAGTTGTATATATGTTAATTTGATGTGATTCAAAACTTTGCCTAATGTCTTTCACTGATTTTTAGTTTCTTTTTCTAATCTACTGAAAGCTCCTAATTTTAATATATGTGTATGGCTTTTCAATTTGAACTTTGAGCAGCACCATTAAGTTTATACATATAATGATTTGTGGAATTTGTTCTTTTGCCTTATGAAGTTTCCGAACCTACATATATTTTTAGAAGGATATGACTATTCAGTTATTTTTTTAAATCAAAACCAAAGGAGAAATCTGAATAGATCTACCTTGCAATGTTTAAGAAAATAAATAAAAATTCAAAAATATCTAGAATGATAGTGAAAAATCAGAATCCATTTAGAAAACACGATTTTAACTGAGTTTATATTGTGTAGGAAATATGACATTGAAGAAACATGAAGAAAATTCATGTCAAGATATGAGTGATTCAACAGATCTTCAGAAACAGGAAGAAAGAAAAAAATATATATTCTAGCACTGATTGCAGAATGTGGCCGGCGAAGAAGAAAACGACCCTTTCTTACAACAAATGATGAGAGGCTGCAATTAACTTGAGGTTTTGAATTAATAATTTATTTTTTTATTAACATGTCCCTCTTACAATTAAATTTGCATTATTTAAAAATTTATGTTTCAAAACAGTTTGTTTGATTGGTTGGTTCATTGTGTTATTACGTTGTATCATCAAATGCCCGTGTCAAATTTTATTTATTTTCAGAAGTTCATCTGTAGTCCTTGTTTCATATTAATATTTTGGTTTTGCTGATTTTTTTTTTCTATTGCTCAAACTGTTCAAACTTGATGAAACCCATATTGCAGGAACATGCTTGTTTAACTAGATTATGATTAGTTCAATTAGTTTTGGCCTTATCTTCTTGACAAGATTATGGTTGTTTAACTTGTCATCAGTTTATGGTCATCTGTTCATACTACTCATTCATGCTATCTCAATTTGAGATTTATTGTATTTGGGTCATGGTATTGAAGGTGCCTAGAAGTCCAGGGTATGATTAGAGTTAAAAATCCAATAAAGGAAGGATATTCATTGAGCCTAATCGGAAAAATGGAGGCTGTTGAGATTGACTATGGTCATATAAGAATGAAAATCAACATCAAATTTGTATTAGCATATGAGGTATTAGATGAAAGTTTTATAACCAACATTGATAAGCATACCAGAATCAATATCTTAGAAAAAAATGGTCAATAGTCCAGAGTAAAGTAGAATTTTGATCAGTTTTAAGAGAAAGATCAATAAATAATTATCGAATTTTAAATCATTTTATTTTGTACAGATCAAATTTAGCAAGGACAAACTTTAACAACTTCTATACTTTCCTTTGATACTCGAAAAGAACATTTGATCTGTACAAAATGAAATGATTTAAAAACCGAATAATTATTTATTGATCTTTTCTTTCTCCTAAAAATGATCAAAATTCTACTTTACCCTTGACTATTGACCATACTTTCTAAGATATTGATTCTGATATGCTTATCAATGTTGGTCATAAAACTTTCATCTAACACCTCATATGCTAATGTAACTTAATGTTGATTTCCATTCTTCTATGATCATCGTCAATCTTAACAGCCCACAAAATAGTCGGTACAGGATGCGGTAGGAGAATTAGATTACAAGTTCTGAGAACAATTTGATAAATTTTGATGATTAATGGTAGTTTTCGAATTTTTTAGTCTTTTTGAGGTTCCGTTTTTTGCTTTTTCTAAGCCTATTTTGGGTAGTAAGGGCCATCCAGCAAGAATCACTGTTGCCCAATGACATTGCCATTTTTTGCTAAATTCATTCATTTCGGCCTCCGATTACACCTTTGAGAAAGCTTCTTTTTTCATTTTTTCAGTTTTTTACCTTAATTTTCCTTAGTATTATTTGAGCAATACAAGTAAAGAAACTCTTAATCTGTAAATTGGACAAGAGGTTCTCTGTTGTTGCAGAAAATTCAGATAAATAAAATGAAGAAAGCACTTATTGTTGTCACTCTGAATCTAATTAACCTTACATAACATTAGGGTTCAATTTCTTACTTGTATAGCTAAGCTTCAATACACATAAATGTATTAAACACAAAAATATTCATTTAGACCATATAAACACTACAAAAAAAAGGTATTTACCGACGAAATTTTTCTACTGTAGCGACGGTTTTAACCGTCGCTACAAATAGTACCGACGGTTTTTGTAACCGTCGGAAAAGTGTTGTTATTGCAGCTGTTGCTACTTTACCGACGGTTTTACAAAGGCGCCGGGGTAAGGTTTTTCAGTAGGGGCGCTTTTCTACACGCGGTTTAAACCGCCTCTAGCATCCATTTTCATTTAAAAAAAATACCGACTGAAATTCAGTCGGTAATCCGTCGCTAAAATTTTAGTAACCAAATATAAATTTACCGACGAAATTTCTGTCGAAATTCATATCAATTATTTTGGGATTGCAGCCTCAATCTGAGGAAGCAAACACGTTATTACAATTTACATCATGTCAATAACAAATGATCAATTACAACTGTATGCTTGGTGAGAAAGCTTCTTTTTTCATTTTTTCAGTTTTTTACCTTAATTTTCCTTAGTACAAGAGGTTCTCTGTTGCAGAAAATTCAGATAAATAAAATGAAGAAAGCAGTTATTGTTGTCACTCTGAATCTAATTAACCTTACATAACATTAGGGTTCAATTTCTTACTTGCATAGCTAAGCTTCAATACACATAAATGTATTAAACACAAAAATATTCATTTAGACCATATAAACACTACAAAAAAAAAGGTATTTACCGACGAAATTTTTCTACTGTAGCGACGGTTTTAACCGTCGCTACAAATAGTACCGACGGTTTTTGTAACCGTCGGAAAAGTGTTGTTATTGCAGCTGTTGCTACTTTACCGACGGTTTTACAAAGGCGCCGGGGTAAGGTTTTTCAGTAGGGGCGCTTTTCTACACGCGGTTTAAACCGCCTCTAGCATCCATTTTCATTTAAAAAAAATACCGACTGAAATTCAGTCGGTAATCCGTCGCTAAAATTTTAGTAACCAAATATAAATTTACCGACGAAATTTCTGTCGAAATTCATATCAATTATTTTGGGATTGCAGCCTCAATCTGAGGAAGCAAACACGTTATTACAATTTACATCATGTCAATAACAAATGATCAATTACAACAGTATGCTTGGTGGATCCATCATCGAGAACCCACTCCTCCAGTGTCTTGGTGCGAGATACTAGTCTATCGGAGTGGAAATTTGTCGCCGAGCCACCCGAAAAAGAGCTGGCCAGCCAAAGTTCTACAGAGTGCAACAGCATTGACAGATATTCTCAAAATTATAACTAAAATTAACAAAATCTGGAAACATAACCAAAAGTAGTTCAATAACATAGAAATCCACCTAAATTTATTTGTTGACTATGAGTAAGTTTCCACTGAGCTCCTTGAACAACAGCATTAGCATCGTCATTTCCATAAAGACTCAGAAAAATAGTTTCAGCATTTCAGCCTACAAAATCTCATAAAAAATAGGCTTAATAAATAAAGACTCGGAAAGTAGGAGAATTAGACTAAGTTTCATATAAGAATGTCAGTTTAAATTGTAACAATCAACAAATCAACTCACCATGAGTACTCCAAGATGGTCATTTCCATAACTTTCTACATTGACATTTGCTTCCTCCTCACCTGGCTAGTAAGTTGATCAGCCATGAAAAAGTCGACCATTAGAACCTTATAAAATGAAGAGTAGACTATGTTGCGAAGAACACGAAGGAAGCAGTAACTAGTAGGTCGATAAAAGAAGTCAAAAGGGCAAATGAGCAAGGCCAAGAAAATCTGGAAAAATGATTGAAAATGTATGATTAATTAAGCACAAGTTTAAGTGATGAAATTGAAAATGAGGATAAATTAAGGAAGAATATATACTTACAAGGAGGAGGATTCCAGGAATGGCATCAATATGGTTCAAGGCCTGCAGCAATTCCATATTGTAATTAGTCGAAAACTCGAAATGTGCATACTTTTTAATGTTGAAATGACATAAATTGGGTGAAAAATCACAATGGAAATGTAGTAGATGGCCTTATTCTTCAAGATTAAATCATCTCTGAGCCACAAGTCTAAAACCACTACTTTATTTTAACTACCTGCTTAAAAATAGTGCTTGTCCCAGATCCAATGTATCCAACTAATAGAATCTTTAGAAGTGTTCTCTGTGCTCAAGATAGTCAGGGAAAATTCTACTTGTCATACTGCTAAATTGTTCTCCAGAAACATTTGATGATTTAGAAGGAACATGTAGTGATAAGAAAGTGCAAACCAGCTTCATTCCCACCTGAAAAGCAACCCAACGATCAATGAATGCCAAAATACGGATGACATTATTTCAGTGTTGTACATTCACATATGACACATACCTTGCCTCAAATGTAACCTTTAGTGTTCTTCTGCCCCTCTTCTTGATATGATCCACCCTCATTCACACAAAAGTGTGGGTTCCCAGCACATTGAACTCCTGCTAGCTGCAATGTTGAATAGAAAAACAGACATAAGTTTGTGAAGTGTCAGAGCGCCTGGATACCCTAGAATGCTTAATAAAGCTTATACTCATTTGAGAGACTAACACCTAGAATGCTTCTAAAAACATGATTAGAATGACAAATAATTCAAAATATTTTTCTCTCTTTCATTTCAGGTCTAAAGTATGACAGTCATAAGCCAATCTAATTGGAAATAAGAGCAGCAAGTTCAACTCTGCTAGTAGCATGTATAATATCAAAGTGAGACTTTACCATGATATCATTCCACATAATATGTATATTTTCTGTAAAACAACAAGCTAAACAGGTTGAATGATGAGGTAACATGTTCATAATCAGTGAAGATGTTCACTATCAATAACAACAATGAAAGATATAATAAACTGAAGCCAAAAGCAGAGTGAGGGCAAACAGCATACCAAGTGTAGCCATAACAGGGTATTTGTAAATATTTATGTTTTTCATAGAAACATGAGTGAACCAAACATCCTTTTAACATAAGATTCAAATTCAGGTTTAGGGTTTAATTCTTGGTCGTACAGAATCTGTTTAGCGAGATGAGTATCAATAGCTATCAGTTGAGGTTTTGGACCTAGCCACTGCACAAAGTTCTTTCCTGCATCCAATAAGCCCCAATTAAGACCAAAGATTATAACTTAATTGCCTTAATTAACAGCAAAAAGAAGTTACCCTATTGCTTGGTCCATAGTAAAAATGAGGCTGAACTTCATAAAATACTTGATGATCTGATAATTCCATGGAAGTGGCCATAGCTCCTTTCCAATTTTAACAATATCCTTGGGGTGTGCATGGAAGAAATTGTAAGAAGGTCCTTTTATGCCACCTGCTCTTAGTTCTCTCTGTAATCATAATAATTAGAATTCTTGTGTTACAAATGGCAAATTCTAAAATTGCAAAATATAAGAAACGTTAGTTCTACTATATAAACTATACCATTACCTTTTGATTAACCTTCAGAATAAACCTTGCATTGAATAGGGTCTAGCCCCAGTTGGGCTTCTCATAGACGCTCGGTATCCCCACACTTGCTTTCGAAAAGCCAACGCCCAATGTCCTGCATGCAGCTACTGAGACCAATAAATCACGAGGATTGAGAAGTTATGTTTTGTGCAATCAGAGTTACTCTAAAAAAAGGAAATAAGAAGAATAGAGATAAGATGAAGAAGAATAAAATCGATAAGAACAAAAAGAAAGCAAAAAAAAAAAGGAAAACTGAAAATCTGAAACCTAATTGAAACAACCTGAAAGAACATTGACTATGAGAGAGAAAGAGAGAAAGAGAGGATTGAAGACAAAATGAAGAAACCTGAATAGTGAAATTCTATTTAGGTTTTGTGAAATCAGAGTTTTAATCCACAAAAAGAACAGTTACGAAGAAGAAAACGATAGAGAAAAAGAATAAGAACGATAATTCATACCTCCTGCAGACATGAATCGAATGGGTGGTGAAATCCATAGAGCGATTTGAACCTGGCGAAGGAAGCTGGCGAAGATTATTAATCGACTCATTCCAAAGATCGAGAGAGAGAGAGAAGGAAGTTGGCGAAGATTAGTTGTATTCCATATCACTTGGACAAACTATGGGCTGCCCTATACTAATACTAATAAGCTGTAAGCTTTGCTGGAAAATCAGAAAATAAACAATATCAGTAAGCTAAACAAGAAAGAACAGAATTAAAAAAAGAAATAAACACAAAAATGAGATACTCAGCATCTATATCTAGAAACATTACCTGTCTATAAACTAAAGGATCTCCACATGATTTTTGGAGTTCAACTACATGTAGATATGGACTAATTTAAAAACAGCTGGTACAATTTGAAAGATATCTACAAGTCAAACATTTGGACTAATTTATACAAGATATCTACAAGTTCTACATGGCAAAGGGTCCTTGATTAGACAGGCATTAGTATGCATTACCAACTTCAATTCATAAAAAAAATATTTCAACAACAATTAAAGGCTGAATACATCAACAACAATTATTCCTATGTGGCAGTGTAAGAGGAGATTGTTGAAGCAAGCATCACTTTAACCAATGTAAGAGGAGATTTGTACAAGTTGAAGTGAGTATCACTTTAACCAAATTTAAGCAGCTAATAGTTCATTTCAGGAGGGAATTTTACCTTCATTTTGAATTGGGATTGAAAAGGCTTGACCTAGAAGTGAGAAGTCCTCAATTTGACTATTCGAGAACAAGAAAAAAAAAGAATGGACAAACAAACGTAAACAAATTCAAAGAAAGTGATAGAAATACACAGCAACAACTCACCATGTATCCCCAATTCCAATGCTTAAAATTCCAGCAAACAAACAGAGCAAGAGGTCGATCATTAACATATCTAGAACTTGAACCTACAGAAGAAACTAATCAGCCAAGCTCAGGAAGTAGGGAAATCGATCTACAAATAAGAAAAGGCAGAAACCTAGATAGCGAAGAAAACAAACAAATTCGAAAAAACAATTGAAAAAGAGAAAAAAGAAAGTATAAATAGAGATTCAGACTTACCCTTGATCTAGGTTCCTGAAGAAGCACCGTGAAGAACCCAAAGCTCAGAAAGGATCTACAACAATCAAACGCGCATACAACGATCTCAAAAAATCAAACGATAAAGAACAAGTGTCTAACGAAAATATTTCAGAACACATAACAATAAAATTCAGCCTAATTATAATTTGAGACTAACGATGGGCGATCGGAAGTCTAACCTTGGGCGGACGGACTCAATTGGAGACTGCGATATACGAGATGTGCAGAACCAAAGTTTGACGAACGATAATTTCAGATTGCGCGACATAGGAGATGTGAAGAACGAGAGACTGTGGATTTAGGAATTAGGGATTACAAGTATAGGTAAGTTGTGGATTAGTCTAGCCCAATTAATATTTTGGGCTTTTTTAGTTGAGCCCATGAGACAGTTTATAAAACTGTTGCTATAAAAGTGTTGTTAAAGGCCTGTTTTTTTGTAGTGAAAGAATTTTCGAAAAATTCTCATGAAAGATGGAACGAAGTATCCTTGATGTTGTCCCTTATAAACATGATCAAATGATACATATGTGAAAGAGTATGAATGATCAGCATACTAAGTCTCGAATATAGGGGTTTATGCTTGGAGGATAACATGCCGAAAACAGCAGCTGCTGTAAGTAAATCTCTAAATAGAAGAATAGATATAGCTTGAATTAAACAGATGATAAATTTGGTCTAAGTTATTCTAAGGCTATGACATAGAGATGATTGAGAAATCTACGAAGTCGAATAGCTAGTTGTACCTATGAGTATGTAATATAAAGAACTAAGTCAATCACGAGCCATCTTCATTTTCCTATCAGAAGCAGCGACATCAGTCCTATCAGAAGCAGCCACATCAGTCCTACCACCTTTGCTTCACTCACTCCAGCAGGTTGATCTGGAAAATACAAAACCTTGGCCAACTCACATTATAAAAAATATTAAGGGCCTCAAAATCCCACACTACTGTTAATGTTCATTGTTGTGAATATATTTAGACCATAGCACATTTAGGACAAATTATATTTTATTTGTTGGTCTTTCAACAACTAGGCTCTGCGGCCTACCGACACAAGACTTTCAACTTCAAGACTAAGAATTCGACCATTCCAAATAGAATCATTGCATGTTCCAACCTTAGCAAAACTTTTCTCTCTAAGATCATATGAAACTATATTACTCATTATACCAACATTAAGTAGAATCTTATCTCCTCTCTTTGAATACCCAATGACATTCACACATAGAAACCAAGATATGTCAAAAAATAAGGGATTTACAACAGAGTATAACTTTGTCCAAGTAAATTGATTAACCCCATCATTCTTCCTCATAGAAATAGCTGATGCAAAGGCATCCTCCTAAAATATGTAATTACCTTAAAACTCTATCAGTTGAATTGAAAGATAAAACAGGTTGAGGAACTAAGGAGAATGTCTCATTTCTCATATTAAATGCCACAACCTCTGAATTGGATAACCAATGTAGACTACCATCAGTGAAGTAACCCATTTCACAAAGATACACATTCCTATCTATTCTGTATCCGAGGGAAGGGGGATTCTGAATCCTTCTCCAAATATTTGATTTAAACCCATAAATCCAAAATTGAACTTCAATATCAAGTTTTCGCTTGACATATACCCTTAAAAACCCTTTGTACTCATCAATAGCGTCATCATAACCCAAACCTGGCCCATTTAAGTAATAAAATTGATCATTAGCTGGGTCTTCCAAAGGCCAATCAGGAAGATCCTTACACCGGCGAGTGGATGGATTCCACAGGGACAGTTCTAATTTAGGTTGGTACAATGAACTTTGATTCAAGAGAACCAAACCTTTATAGTAACCATAGAC
This sequence comes from Euphorbia lathyris, assembly GCF_963576675.1. Taxonomy (NCBI): domain Eukaryota; kingdom Viridiplantae; phylum Streptophyta; class Magnoliopsida; order Malpighiales; family Euphorbiaceae; genus Euphorbia; species Euphorbia lathyris. Next base: position 2,573,076 of record NC_088915.1, on the reverse strand, counting down.
ATTCTTCAATGAGGATGAGACTTGTTTTTCTATGCCTATAATATCTTCTTGAAGCTCGACATTCACATCACAAACATGAAAATTGTTATTCAATTGGTCTGATAAAATCACAAACATGAAGTTTGCGGAGATTTAAGTTTTGAGAAGACTTGCTTAGATGAGAACTGATAAAATCAGGGCTATCAATGACAGGGCATAAAGATTTTGAAACACATCTGAAACACAGGAGGGACTTCACGGGCAACCACATAAGTATTTCGATGATCAACTCGCTTGAGAGTTGTGCCATTGCTGCCGCTCACTCTAATCAGAAAATGAGTGTGAACAATTAGGGTTAAAAAAGAATTACAAAAACTACAATTAAGGTGCAAAAATATTCTAACGTTTTGGGTCATAAGCAATTTTATCCCAAGGTCTAAAATGGTGCAATTTTATCCTAACGTTGGAAACCAAGAGCAATTTTACCCATAACGTTGATAAATTTGGTCAATTTCATAAATAATTTATCAAACGGTCTCGGTCATGGATTTTTGCGTCAAATCACAAACATATGTTGGGATGTGAAAAAAAATATAAAAAAGTATAGTTTTTTGTACAAATTAGACAAAAAATTCAAAAAATTCACCAAATTTATAATATTAATCTCCAATTCTACTATTAAATTATAAAAAACTTGAAATCCTTTTTTATAATATTAATCTCCAATTGTTGCAGAATAAAGAAAAAAATATTTGTGTTTTATAATAGTGTCGAAAATCTCGACCCAAATTATCAACTTTATGAGTAAAATTGCTGTCGACGTTAGGGGTAAAATTCCACAATTTTAGACGTTATGGGTAAAATTGCTCCTAACCGAAAATGTTATCGGTATTTTTGGACCTTAACCCCAAAAACTATATTCAAAATGTTATACGGAACAATTTGGATTGATTACAGTCAAAATGAGTTATTGTACTACGTGGATATATGGATAAGATACAAAATGTCTCAAAGTTTTGGAAAAGTATCATTTTACCTTGAATATTTATGAAATGTACCAATTTAAGCCTGAATAATGCAACTTGACACCTCAATTTTTGTGAAATGGTACCAATTACCCCAAATTTCGTTACCAATGGCTAAATTGGTACTATTCCACAAACGTAAAGGTAAAATGATGTTATTTTGCACATTAGAGCTAAATTGGTATTTCTCCATAAACTTTAAGGTCATTTTGATATATCATCCCAATTGCTTATAAGCCTCCGAACTTGTTGTAGGACCTTAAATACTATGGATGATTCACCAGCCACTGTTTATACCTCAAATATTAGAATTCAAATAACATGGTTTTGTAGTTACCAATCATCAATAAAATTTAATTAAACCTATAAACAAATGGTTCATGTAAAGAAACCATAGTTGGTAAAAGTTAATTACAAAAATACCCTCCCAAATCTCATATATAAACAAAATGATTTATGGAGAGAAACTCTAGCTTCTCAAATCTCATATATCTGTAACCACAACAGCTCTTCACCAACATTGTCTTCTTTAGTCAAGAAAGTCTCTTTTATTCAATATCTTTGTCAATCACATTCATATTCAACATTTACTTAAAAAGAATGAACCAATTCTCTATCTCATTCATCAATTGAACAATAGCTTTCACTTGGAGAAAAGTCGTTGCTCTGCCTGTGCTCTTCCTGGAAGTGTATGTATATTCATTCTCATTATTTGTATATATGTTAATTTGATGCACTTATTTTTAGTTTGTTTTCTAATCTAGCAAAGCTCTAATTTGAGTTTATACATATAATGCTTTAGGGAATTTGTTTTTTTGCCTTATGAAGTTTCTGAAGTTTCTAATCTAGCAAAGCTCCAATTGGAGGCTATCTTTAGAGTCCAGTAATCTTGAAGGCACCTTCTGGTCAAAAATGGAAAGTTGATATTGCAGAAAGTGAGGGCGGGTTTTGACTACAAAATGGATGGCGAGAATTCGCTGAATTTCACTCACTTGATCATGTATATGTTAAGTACCGTGTCTTCTTGTTTGAAGTAGTCTTTGCGGATAACAATAAGTGTTAAGTAACGTATCTTCTTGTTTGAAGTAGTCTTTGCTGTTAACAATAAGTTCCTAGAAACTAGGAATAAGTTAGAGTTTGATTTGGTCTTTGCTGTAATCACGTTTCCTGTATATGTGGGATACGTTAGTTTCTGTTTTTGGATTTCTGTTCACTGTAAAGCTATTTAAAGCTTCCTCAGTTTACATTCTAAATAACAAATACTTTTTGCATTGCGTTGCAATTTGTCTATTGTGTTCAATATTTATCATTTGGTATCAGAGCCAGAACAGGCCTGATTGAGAGAGAAGAGTGTGAGAGAAACACGAGAGAAGAGTGTGAAGAGATGGCAGAAAGCAACAATAATGGTTTTGTGTAACCAGCTATCCCAAAATTTGATGGCTTCTATGAACATTGGGCAAAATTGATGGAGAATTTCCTTCGAGCAAAGGAATTCTGGAGCCTAGTAGAAGACGGAATAACAGAGATTCCAACAGGAAGAGAGCCATCAGAAGCAGAGTCTAAAGTTATTGCAGAACAGCAATTGAAAGACAAGAAGGTGAAGAATTATCTCTATCAAGCCATTGACAGAGAAATTATGGAAACCATTCTGAACGATGATACATCCAAGCAGATTTGGGACTCGATGAAGCAGAAATTTAAAGGGACAACAAGGGTTAAAAGAGCACAACTTCAAACCCTAAAAACTGAATTCGAAATTCTGAAGATGAAAGAAGGGGAAAGTGTCAATGCCTATTTTGGAAGAACACTCTCAATTGCCAAAAGGATGAAATCATGTGGTGAAAGTCTCAAAGAAGCTGATATCACAGGAAAGATTCTTCGATCCTTAGTTCCAAAATTCAACTATGTGGTATGTTCAATTGAAGAATCAAATAATGTTGATGTTTTAACTGTGGATGAACTCCAAAGCAGCCTTTTAATTCACGGACAAAGGATGAAAGGATCTGTAGAAGAAGATCAAGTATTGAAAGTTACATATGAAGACCGAAGTGGACGAGGCAGAGGCACGTTTAGAGGTCGAGGAAGAGGCAGAGGCAGATCATTCTTTGACAAATCTGCTATTGAATGCTATAAATGTCACAATTTGGGACATTTTCAGCATGAATGTCAAAATTCAGAGAAACGGGCTCACTATGCTGAGATTGATGATGAAGATGAGATGTTGTTAATGGCGCAAGTTGATCTCAAGCAAGACAAAAGGAAAGGGATCTGGTTTCTTGATTCTGGATGTTCGAACCACATGTCAGGAAACAAAGAGTGGTTCACACGACTTGATGAAGTGTTTAAGCATTCTGTTAAACTTGGGAATGATTCCAAGCTGATGGTGATGGGGAAAGGGAGTATCAAGCTCGAAGTTGGAGGCCAAATCCAAATTGTGAGTGATGTTTTTTATGTACCTGAATTGCGTAATAACCTGCTGAGTATAGGTCAATTACAAGAACGAGGAATCACCATTCTTATCAAACATGGAGTGTGCAAGTTATATCATCCGACCCATGGTGTTATAATGAAAAGCGAAATGACAGCAAACAAAATGTTTTTAGTTATTGCAAACATTCTTATGAAATCACCTTCTTGCGTCAACGCACAAATTGAAGAATCGAGTGAAATTTGGCATCAAAGATTTGGGCATCTGAGCTATACAAATCTAGCATTGCTGCACAACAAAGAGATGGTTCGAGGGCTGCCAAACATCAAAACCCCAACAAAAAAATGTACAAGTTGCATGATGGGAAAACAACACAGAGTAGCCATTTCAAAGAAGAGTAATTGGAGAGCCACAAAGAAATTACAGCTCATACACTCAGACATTTGCGGTCCTATTTCGCCTGCCTCCTACAGTCAAAAGAGGTACATATTAACATTCATAGATGACTTTAGTCGAAAGCTGTGGGTTTATTTTCTGAACGAAAAGAGTGAAGCTTTTGTGACTTTCAAAATGTTAAAATAATGGTGGAGAAAGATTGTGGTCTATCAATGTGCAGCTTAAGAACAGATAGAGGAGGAGAATTCAACTCCAAAGAATTTTCAGAATTTTGCAAAACACAAGGCATAAAAAGACAGCTTACTACGGTGTATACACCTCAACAAAACGGAGTTGCGGAGCGTAAAAACCGTACAATCCTCAATATGGTGAGATGCTTGCTTGAAGAAAAACAAATGCCCAAAATGCTTTGGCCAGATGCTGCGAAGTGGACATGTCACATTCTCAATCGGAGTCCCACTGCCTCTGTGAAAAATAAAACTCCAGAAGAATGTTGGAGCGATTTGAAACCTAACATTGAATATTTCAGGGTCTTTGGCTGCATTGGAAATGTTCATGTACCTGATGCAAAGAGATTGAAGTTAGATGCAAAAAGTCAGAAATTAGTCCTAATCGGCTATAGTGTGGAGTCCAAAGGATATAAGCTGATTAATCCTTTCACAAAGAAAGTAACCATCGGCAGAGATGTCATCTTTGAAGAAGATGAAAGATGGGATTGGGCAAAAACAAAAGAGGAGACTACTGATGTACTTGATTGGGGAGAAGAATATGAAGAAGCCCACAATCAAGGAGATGAAAGTGAAGAAGAAGCAGATTTAGATGAAGAAAATACAGAAGATGTAGATGAAGACATCACCTCCAATGACGCAGAAAATTCAAGCTCCAACAGTGATGTTCCAAATTCAGCAAGTTCCAGCTTTAACTCACTGGATTCCAGCCCCAACAATACCTCTAATTCATCTTTCTCAATTAGAGAACGAAGAGCTCCTGCCTACTTAGAAGATTACACAAGTGGAGAAGGATTCTCTGAAGATGAGGTACAAAACTTTGCTCTATGTATATCTGCTGATCCCATTTTCTATGAACAAGCAGCAAAATTGAAGAAATGGAGGGATGCAACGGATCTTGAAATCGAAGCAATAAAGAAAAATCAAACTTGGGAACTTGTAAAGGCTCCTTTGGAAGTGAAGGTGATAGGTGTCAAATGGGTGTATCGAACCAAGCTGAACGAAAATGGAAAGATTGACAAATGTAAAGCACACCTCGTGGCAAAAGGGTATGCTCAAGAAAAGGGAATTGACTACAATGAGGTCTTTGCACCAGTAGCACGATGGGATACTATTCGCATGGTAATTGCAGTAGCAGCGAAAAATGGTTGGAAGCTGTTTCAACTAGACATTAAAAGCGCATTTCTGCATGGAGAACTCAAAGAAGACGTCTACGTCGCTGAGCCATAAGGCTATGAAGTTAAGGGAGAGAAGAACAAAGTATACAAACTAAACAAAGCTCTTTATGGCTTAAAGCAAGCTCCAAGGGCATGGTTTAGTAGAATTGAAGGATACTTCGTCAAAGAAGGGTTCGAAAGAAGCTGCTGTGATCCTACCTTGTTTGTAAAACAGGAGAACAACAAGATTCTAATTATAAGTCTCTATGTTGATGATCTTGTTTTTACAGGCAATGATTTGATTATGATACAAAATTTCAAAAACTCTATGAAGAATGAGTTCGAGATGACTGATCTAGGAGAAATGAAGTATTTCTTGGGAGTGGAAGTTCATCAAGGAGTAAATGGCATTTTCATCAGCCAGAAGAAATATGCCAGTGAAATGCTTGAAAAATTCGGGATGAAAGGGTGCAATGGAGCCAGAAATCCAATTGTTCCAGGAAACAAACTATCAAAGGAGGAGGAAGGCACTCAAGTAAATGGAACCTTGTTCAAGCAGATTGTTGGAAGCTTGCTATATATGACTGTCACAAGACCAGATTTGATGTACAGTGTATGTCTCATAAGCAGATTTATGTCAAAACCAATGGAGATACATATGTTAGCAGCTAAGAGAATCTTGAGATATATTCAAAGTACTGCTGATTTTGGCATTGTTTACAAACGAGGCTGCACAACTGAGTTAATGGCATATACGGACAGTGATTATGCTGGTGATATAGATGATCGAAAGAGTACATCAGGATATGCTTTCGTATTAAGTGGAGGAGCTGTAGCTTGGGCGTCCAAGAAGCAACCTGTAGTGAGTCTGTCAACTACAGAGGCAGAATATATAGCTGCTGCCTCATGTGCGTGTCAATGTGTCTGGATGCAGAGAATTCTGAAACAAATTAAAGGTACAAAAATTGACTATGTGAAGGTTCTCTGTGACAATTCTTCTACTATTAAACTTGCAAAGAATCTGATACTTCATGGGAGAAGCAAACATATTGATGTACGATTTCATTTTTTAAAAAATCTTGTAAATGATAGGTCAATTAAAATGGAATATTGTGGCACGAATGAGCAAGTTGCAAATATCATGACAAAACCGTTAAAGCTTGATGAATTTGAGAAGCTTAGAGAAGCACTTGGTGTTCGAAGTAGCTTGGGTATAAACTAACTTGCTGTAAGCAAGTTTAGTTTAGGGGAGAGTTTTGTTAAGTAACGTGTCTTCTTGTTTGAAGTAGTCTTTGCTGTTAACAATAAGTGTTAAGTAACGTGTCTTCTTGTTTGAAGTAGTCTTTGCTGTTAACAATAAGTTCCTAGAAACTAGGAATAAGTTAGAGTTTGATTTGGTCTTTGCTGTAATCACGTTTCCTGTATATGTGGGATACGTTAGTTTCTGTTTTTGGATTTCTGTTCACTATAAAGCTATTTAAAGCTTCCTCAGTTTACATTCTAAATAACAAATACTTTTTGCATTGCGTTGCAATTTGTCTATTGTGTTCAATATTTATCAGTATATTTGAATATGATAAGTATATTACGCTAATGTTGACCAGCAACAATTTCAAGAGCTAGATATTGTAGCTATTGAATCAGAAATTGACGTTTCTGATGAAATCTTGCCAACAAGCGCTAATCTTGATGAACAATTCGAAAAGGCTTAGAATTTTGCAACAACATTTAACGCAAATGATCAGGTTGAAGGTACGTTATTTTCATTCTTATAACCAGAAGGTTAGGTCATATTCTTATAACGCAAATGATTTTCTTTGTTTGTCGAACCAGGGATACAAATGGAAAATAAGACTTTCATAACCAACAAAAAGCTGATAAAGGAAGAACAAAGAAGGTTGTTGAAAGATCAATGTCAAATTTTCAATCCGAAAATCCTTCATTCGTGATTATAATGCAGCCATCTTATGGGCCATTGCTTTAAAATTTGACTAAGTAAATTTTAACATAGGCCCTGAAACTGCTGATATCATCCACTGTGTTTTTGTAACTGTCGGTCATGACTAAAAGGAGGATTAAAAGAAGTGCAAGTCATATGAAGCTGCTAAACGTTCTTACTCTACATTAGTTGTTTGTCAGCAGAAATACTTCGGTTTCTTGCTGAACTTGCTGCTGCACTTTATGACTTCTCAGCTGATAGGTGCAATACACAAAGCTTGGGGATGGCAGATATGGCGTTGTCTATAAATGATGGTTATGGTTATGGGACCTAAGTGAAGTGGCAATCAAGAGGAAATACATAGGTCAACATAAGAACATTAATGAAGATAGTGCATATGAATTTGAACTGGTATACTTGTTAAGGCTTCAACACAAACATTTGTTGGACAAGGAACTGAAAGGCTTTTATTTTTTCGAATACATGCCAAATGAAACAAATCTATGTGTTTTCAGTTCCAATTTTACAAACTACACCTTAAAATGAAAAAACGTTGTTTTGAATTTTCATAATACCTTTAAGTTACATTTTTTAAGGTAGATATATTCAAATAGATGATGCAAGAAAACCTCGATAACCATTGAAAATGGTATTCCCCATATTTTGGTTCAGATTGGCGAAAGAAAAGCTGTCCTAGTGGATAAGATTGCACAATGCCCAAGGGATCAACCATAACTAGAGGAGAAAACACCTCATTTCTTATATTTAATCAGACCATATAAATGATTTTATCTTCTCTTTCGGTTACTGATAAGCTATATATATATAGCATTTACTGTGGTGACGCTCTTAGCCTGTTGGTTGAGAGCTTACCTATGATCCTAGAGGTCATTGATTCGAATCACATGGGTGGGGTGAGTTGAGGGTTTTCCTTTGTTTTTAATGTATTCCATAAAGTATTTGTGTAATTTTGGTGATGTAAAGACATGTGGCAAGCTACATACATTAACCATATTATTGACCAATATAATGTGTCTTTACATATGAAAAACCCTACTCATTTTTATGGTATAACTATTAACATGAACATGAATTGAATTGTAATAATTATAATAAAGGAAATGAAATTGAAAATTCAAACCACAAAATCGGAGCCATAATCGACTATCTCGGCGAGGCGTTGAATTGATGTTGGCTTGGAATTTACAAACACCACGATCTGTTGGCAAGGAAATGGGCTGACTTCGTTTGTGGTTTTCTGATTCGAGCGGATTGAACGTCGCACAAGTAATTAAAGTCAAGCAAAAATTTGGACTAAAGTTTGAACGACTCAGTATGAGAGCTTTTGGACATGGAATTTAGCAAAACAAAAGGCTAAAGTCAATTTCGAAAAATCAAGAATTAGTTTACGTAAAAATTAGAGAAATAAACGAACACTAGATGCTCGGGAACATGCAAATGAAAAAGGGGAAGATTGTATAAAATCTGAAACAGAAAAATTACATGATTTACGGTCAGAAGAATGACTTGTAAAATGGACTTCTGGATACAGAATCATCCAAAACAAATGGCTCACATGAAATTTAGAACCCCAATAACAAATGTTTATAAGAAGTAGAAAGCAAAGATGAACCGAATGTGAAAAAGCTGGATAGATTGTGTAAAAGAATTTGCAGTTCGTAAAATTGTTTTGGGTCAGAACCAGCAAAGCTCAATACAAGGTGCATTGCCTGATCAAGTAAACCCCCCATTACAAAAGCCTGACAAAACCTAGTCAATTTGTGCAGCTTCAGGATACACAAAGGTGGATTTTGGAGGCACCTCATGGCATGTCAAGGTCCATGCAACCAAATCGATTATCAGAGACGCCTTAAACTACACGCACCTCACTTCCTCAATCAAACATTATTCAACAGCATATGGTAAAGAGTACCAGCCAGACTAATGGCAGGTTCTCTAATAGGCCCCAGCAGCCATTATGAGATTGTCAGAAATGATTGTCAGAAATACCTGCACATATGAGATATGCAACTTAAATTCAAATCCACCATTATGTTGCGTCATTGCTCAAATAATTGTTGAAAAATTTTCATTATCGAACCAAGTTTGACCAAATCAACCCAAAATTGCTAACCCTGCCAACTGCTTGGTTATTTTTGTTCAAAAAATACCACAGGTACCAGATCTTAAAAACATGAAACTACATTGGATTTTTTTGAACTTATCTCTAATAAAAAATTCATCAATTTTTTTGAACTTTCCCAAACATACCCCAATCTTTCATCTTCCCCTCCCCTTTCATCTTCCTTACGGTTTCTCTTCCCCTTCTCATTCTAAGACCTTTGATTTTTCTCTCTTCCTTTATATTGCGAAATCTGTATACCAATTTCATCATCACCATGTCTTTCTCTTCTTACTTCCTCTTAGATTCCTAATCTTCCTATTTCTAGAAAATTAAGTCATGGTTCTTCATCTTCATGTCTTTTCTCGTCTCTCGGTTTTTTTCTTCTTGTGTGGATCGAAGAAATCATTATTCCACGTTATTTTGATTGTTTTCTGCGTTTATCATATGGTTATTGACCATGTTAATAGTAAAAGATGGAAAAAAATGTAAATATCTATTGTTTTCTCTTTATTTTTTTTTCCAGAAAATCACTTCGCAAAATTGGCTTTTGTGAAGGTCTGGCGAGGAAAAGAGGCTAAAACATATGATTTTACTTCGCGAAAACAGATTAGGTGAAGTCTGTGAAGAGAAGCGTTCATGATTTTTACCTTCACAGACTTCGCATATTCTGCTTTGGCGAAGTAAATCATCCCTTTTTCTGTTATATTTCTTTTATTGCAAACTTCGTTCGTTAAGCCAAACTGTTCTTTTTCTTGCTAACACAACTTAATTTTTGTGAAGGTGAATGAATACAGAAGGCGGTGTACTGGGATATAGAGAGGGACGAGGTTCTAGGATGTTGGGAGAAATGTCCATCAAGATTAGTCACATTGACTTTGAAATGATCTTGTTGTAAATTTTGATAATGTTATGATTTTAATGTTGTTATTATTATAATTTTGTTGTAAATTTTGATAATGTTATGATTTTAATGTTAGAATTATTGTTGCAGCCTTATTGTTATGTTTGTTTTTGTTATATACCACTTTGCATATTTAGCAATATGTGAAGTATGCGAAGATAATACTGCTTAAAAACACATTTTTTACTTCGTATATTGGAAATCTGCGAAAAGGAAAGTTTTTCTGCGAATTCGTATTGTCTTTGCATGCTTTGCATATTGCGAAATATGCGAAGTCAGACGAAAGGGAGAAATAAGAAAGACTAAAAACTTTGTATACATGAACATTTATTTTTAGAACAATCTGAATTTTTAATTTTTTTTTATTGTAGTTATATTATTATTCATTAAAAAACCAAATAATTCTAAAGGAAACCAAATTCCAATTCTAGATTGAACCAAACATAATAAGTAAAAGGCCTAATAGACAAATAACCCCCGAACTTGTTCAAATATTGCAACTGCCCCCTCCAATTTTTAATTGTAACAACTTACCCCTCAAACTTATCCAATTTGGGGTTATGTTTTACAATTGGACAAGTTTAAGGGGGTAAGTTATTACAATTGAAAGTTGGAGGAGAGAGTTGCAATATTTGGACAAGTTCAGGGGGTTATTATAGTATTAGGCCTAAGTAAAAAGTCATTTTGATTACGATTTGACCATATTCATATTCTGATTCCGCTTTCGATTCCGAAGTTTCAACCAAACAACCTCTAAGGTTTTTCACTCCCTTTCTCATCTCTTACTAATTTGAATCTCTCTTCTCCTTATAAAATTCTATTTTACACTCTATTTTATGTTTAATTTTTATTTTGGTCCATATATTTATTTATTTTTACATTTCTAATTTTTAGATTAATTTCACTTTTGATCTTTATTCTTATATATTTTTTAATTTTTTTCTCAAAAAATATTTTTGACAAAATTTTACTTTTTGATACTTGTTCTGACCCTTATATTTATTTCCTTATATTTTTAATTCTTAGACTAATTTCACTTTTCATCGTTGTACTTATTTGTTTTAACTTTTTTACCTTAAAATTTTTTTTGACAAATATTTGTTTCTCATATTATTCAGTTTTAATATTGATTTTTAATTATTCTAAAATAATTATTTTTCTTTTTAAAATAGAATATTTATGCATTTTAAAATAATTTCAGTTTCCTCTTTGTCTCATTGTCTTTTTGTTTTAATAGTTGAAGTAATTGATTTTTATTCTTATAATTACTTGTGATTAATTTATTAATATAAACACATATGTATGTATAGAAATTATTGTTAAAAGTAAAATTCTGGTTTATTGCTTCATTTTTTTATATCGTATTCCTTTTGGAACTCAAACAAACAGACAAGGGAATTTATAGTAATTCGATTCCTTTCTCCTTATTTCCATTTCGTTACCTTTATGCGAACCAATCGCCCCTAGTTATGTTTTATAAAGTCAATTGGCAAATTTAAATAAATTGAGGGGTAACAATAATTTTTGGGACATGTATTAAGATTAAATTAATTGTGGAAAAAGCTGAACCCAAGAAGGACTTCTAGATTGTTTAGTTGAGCAATGGGCTTGCTTGAAATGTCTAAAGATTCAGACTTAATCTCTGCGCGAACCAATCCCCCATGAGCATTTTTTAAGATCAAATACATGAATATCATAATTAAGTACAAAATCACACTTAAGTGATATGATACATATTGCAAGCTGTCAGCAAAGGTTTTAATCGTAAACCTACAAAAATGTTATTCTCTAGCTAAACTAGAAGGAGTGAGGTATAAACCTTGAATTCTCAAACAGAAATAAGTTTGATTGATAAAAGTTGTGTATCCTTAAAAAAATGTGGAGGTTTAAATACTTCCCCTAAAGACAACGAAATGACAATGAATACCCCTACTAGGGTTACAATAAAGAAGTAAACCAAAGGATAAAATGGGTAATACACAGAGACAAATAGTACAAAAGGTACAGTTTGTTGGCTGGTTTCCTTCACAAGGAAGGAAAAGTTTAACCCTTGTTCAGGAAGTAATCTCTAGGATCCGCCATCAAGGACACACCCGTGTTGTTTGCCTTGCCCACCTCAAAAGATGTTCCACCAGGATACTTGGTAGAACGAGATCCGCCAGATTCGATGTCCGCATCATGATATCACAAAACTTAATTATTAATATTTCATTATTCTCTATGTATTATGATTTTACACCATACTTTAAAATTTTTAGACTTCAATTTATAAATCATAAACCCGAAAAAATATATTCTTAGACTTCTAAATTATAAATTCTAATCCTTAAACTTTATTAAAAATACTAATTTTACTAGTTTGACATAATCTAAAATTGGCCAATTCAAATAAGCTAGAGGGTATATATTTATTTTTGGGATATGTATTAAGCTTAAATTAGTTGCGGAAAAAAGTAAACCCAAAAAGGGCTTCTAGATTGTTTAGTTAAGCAATGGGCTTGCTTGAAATGCCTAACGATCCAGCCTCAATAGTGATCTTCTTCCCTTGTGTTTTCTAGGGTTACTTTTTTCAAGCATATAATAAGCAGATGAGTTGTGATTAGAAAGAGAGAGGCTTGAGTCAGATATCACCGATCAAAACCCATTTGGATTCAGAATTTCCAACAAAGGTGAAGAAGAGGAAAATGCCGCCACTCTCTCTACTTGAAGACTAAGGCTTTAGTATGTCTAATTGATTTTTCATTTACCTGTTTGCTTTCCCTTCCTTTTAATTTGGGTATTCCATGTTGAGGGATCTCCCAGTTTTTACACTTGAAATGAACCCATATTTTCAGGTTTTGTTTTTTTGTCTGTTTAATTTTGATTTGCATATATTGATTGTATCAGAAAAAGAAACCGTGATTTCTACATACTTTCTTCAAACCAGAAAACTGTATTTCGGAAAAGAGTATTGAATTGTGCAAAACTTCTTTGACAATAACAACTTACACATGAGAATGGGTGCAGGAAGAATAACGATGAAGAAACAGAAGTCAACATCTTCCCAAGTAAACAAGGATATTCCTAGTGACTGCAGAATGTGGCCGGCGAAAACGATTACTATTATCACGAGGTTGCAAGTGAGTACTTGGTTTTATTTTGTTTTGAACAATTGGCTTTATTGGATGGTTCATTGTGTTTTTTGATAAGTTTACAACCCTAAATTTATATTATATACTAGCATTTTTTAATTTATACATATTAGTATATAAAAAAATTTATTATTTATTTCTTAATAATTTGGTTCATTTTCTTTATTATTTAACATAATATCTTTTGACCTAAGATGATGTTTTAGCCTCTTAAACTTGGGTTAAGTGGTCCATATTTGAATTTGTTCAAATCCCCTCTGAATGTGTTTAAAGGACCCGTAATATATTCAACCTTGTTGTTTTATAAATTTTAAAAAGCAAAGAAGCTAACAACTAATTAAAAAATGGAACTGCTGCCTTGTTATGTATATAGGGCATTCCGTTTTCATGCCTGATAATCCCTTTTTAAATGTCGTCTTGCGACCTTCTGATGTATATAGGGGACTTGTGAGGCCTTAAACTGGATGATTTAAAGTTCTCAATAGATTCCTGGTCTTTTCTTGCAGCACATCCACAATAGCTTTGCTCACAAGCATTTGATGACATTCTCATAATTCATCACACTTGAAGTTTGTGAAAGAAAACACTAGTCTGTCAGGTTGTTTGTGGGAATTGGAGAGCTAAATTGTGCAAGGGATGGACAGAATTTGTATGATGAAACAAATTGGAGGAAGAAGATCCTTTTGTCTTTTTTGTGGGGTCTGCTGCAGCAACCATTATGCAACTTCAATTGTTGGCTTTCACTGTGGATATTGAAATTCTGTTTCTTAACTATGTCTCAGTTGTTGTCAATAAATTTGTGAAGGAAGCTTGCAAAGTCATGCTGCAATGGATTTTGAAAATACAAACTCAGGCGATGATTACATGCCTGGGGGAGTCATTGTTTCGATTGGGATTGAGATTGAGATCAATGTTATATTCACATCATTCTCATTGAGATCTTCTTCATCTTCATCATGTGTTTGCAATGCCTCTGCATAGGTTCTAGTCTTACAACTCTGATATCAAATAATCTGGGTAAAACATCTCCAAGGTTCATGGACTAGGTAAGGAAATTTGTTAAGAATGCTCACTATATTTCCAAGCCAAGCAATGAGTGAGTCCCCTTGCTGTCTTGCAAAATCAGTTTCGGAATCCTGAACGCTTTTCGGGTTAGTCACTCCATGTTCTGCTGTCCCAGGAAGTTTGCCTTGAACTACAGCAAGGATTGTTTCTGCATTCTGAGACAAATTCTGAAACGCCGCCAGTTCTTCTTCTCCTAATTGTCCCATTATCTTCTTTTTTTGTGCGCCAACGATCTTTATGGGGCTCTTTTGAGGTTCATCTTCAGCATTGGTACAAGGAGGAACTTGAATTGAAATAGTTAGCTCTTCTAGAGTTTGAGTCCATGAATGATTCTCCATGTCTAGACCATTTCCTTCATTTGGGTCTTTTTTTTCTCCTTCTCCGCTGAGGACTTTGGGGACAGAAGCTTCTGGGTTTGGCTTTCTTTGTAGCTGGAATTGAGGTGATTAAATTGCTGAAACTGATATAGGTTTTATGCAGAGAGATTTTGGGATTGCTGAAACTGCTGTATGGGACATGTAATTCACATTATGGAAATGATGGCAACTGTGGAACCACTGTTGTTTGTGATGCGACCTGCCTGCAGATAATCATTTGTAACTAATTTGTCACTTATATAAAGTTTAATTTGAAGCACTATATCTAACATATTTCAGGTTGTGACATGGATGGTGCAAATTACATGTATATATGTATCCAGGCATGCACTTGTCCATGTATATGTACATGTATACATTAGAGCTTCTCAAATAGTTTATACTAAACTTAAAGAGATTCTCAAACCTTTAGTTGAAGAATTGCAAATAATAAGAGTAATTCTTTTGACAAGTGCATTTCTACATTCATTGAACAGAATATAAAGTTCAAAACATGTTAACTATTATATTATTGCTCAATTTGGTATTATAAGAATATATTCACCATTTTGTATGTAACTATTGTTTGGATATTAATTCCCATGAATTCTAAAGATCATGGAACACATATGCATGAAGCAAATCAAATACCTAAGGATAACAACAGAAATTATTGAATCATTTTTCTCAACTATTAAAGTATACAAGTCATTAGCATTTGAATATAGCAATTGATCATGCATCTTGAGAACACAATGAACCAAAAAAACATCATATTTTTCAGTTTAAATAATGCAGATTTAACAAGTAAAAGAAACATGTTAACAATAATAAGAGATTTATCATTCTAAACCTCAAGTAACAGGGGAGTTTATTCGTCGACAACGTTCTGCAATCATTGCTTGAATATCATTTTTTTTCTTGTGAGTTGCATGAGTGTCTGGATCATCGACTGAAGCACTCACATCTAGACATGGATTTTCTTCCAATTTCATTACCGTTGTTTTTCCTGTAGAAAATTAAAATTATCATATGAATTAATAAAGTTAAAATTAATCTTCATTTCAATTAAAATCAGCATTTGAATAAAAATTAGCACATCTACAGTTTTTTGGGATAGGTAGATCTATTCAAATATCTTTTAATTTATTTAAAC
This sequence comes from Euphorbia lathyris, assembly GCF_963576675.1. Lineage (NCBI taxonomy): Eukaryota > Viridiplantae > Streptophyta > Magnoliopsida > Malpighiales > Euphorbiaceae > Euphorbia > Euphorbia lathyris. The sequence continues at coordinate 2,557,191 of NC_088915.1, read as the reverse complement.
TTTGCAAGCTGATAAGACTATATTCTAGATTTTTACACATTTATTCACGTTTGTTATATATATATATATATATATATATATATATATATATATATATATATTGAAAGACCTTGTAAAAATATATTCAGGATCTATTCAGATTTCCCAAATGGGTTTCAAAAAAAACAAATATATGAACTGCACAATGGCTTACCTTCCTTGCTCAGCAGCCATGGTTATATATATCTCCCTCTCTACGGAATAGGTCAATGAAGGCTGTGAGGGCTCTGCCTCTCCATTATATCTATTCCGAGCTAATTCCAAATAGTCTTTTTTTTTGTTGATATGAGATCTGATCATAGGATTAAAGCTGGTAGGTCGAAGTGGAAGAGTGCTACGGGTTTCCTTTGTGATCCCGGCATGGCTAATAGATTGAAGGGAAAATTCTACCGGACGGCAATTAGACCAGCATTGTTATATGGTACGGAGTGTTGGGCAGTGAAACACTGCCACAACCATAAGATGTCGGTGGCGGAGATGCGTATGTTGAGATGGATGTGTGGTCACACGAGAAAGGACCGGGTGCCTAATGAAATAATTAGGACAAAAGTAGGGGTCACATCTATGGAGAATAAAATGAGAGAAAACCGACTAAGGTCATGTGAGACGTAGAGCGCTTGATGCGCCGGTTAGGAGAACCGAAGAGTGGCAAAGGGATGTAGTGGTGAGGGGTAGGGGAAGACCTAAGCAAACTTGGAGGAGGGTGATCGAGAGTGATATGAGTTTATTGGGAATTGAGGAAAATATGGTAGTGGATAGGACGGAGTGGAGGGAGCGAATCTGTGTCGCTGACACGACTTGATTTTCACGGTTTTATATGATGGTCCATGTTAGCCGACCCCGAATCATTTCGGGACTAAGGCTTTGTTGTTGTTGTTGTTGTTGTTGATGAGATCTGATCAAATATAATACTCAAAGTTAGATCTATCTAAATCTAACATATCAATCATCTTTGACAATAAATTTCTTTATTCTGTTTATTAAAATTACTTAAAAATAAAAGAAATTGTGAATGAGAGACAAAGATGAATAGAAGAGACTGACCTGATCTTCTTTCTGGAAAAAAAAATTTGAAAGACACTGAATGAGAAGACAGCGAATTAAAAGAGCATCAATTAGGGTTTTATTGAATTAGTTAACAGAGAAAAATGCAAAGGCCAAAACCCAATATTCTATTTGGCCTTATATAAAGAGAACCCAAACTATTTGTTTTTGTCCTTTAAAAAACATAATAAAAAAAATTAAGGGAGCTATAATTCTTTCAAAAAAAATTGAGCTCAAAGTAATATTAGGGATAATGTGCAAAAATACCAGTAACGTTTATATTCAGAAGTAATTTTACCACTAACATTCAAATGGTGAAATTTTAGTACCTATCATTGGAAGCCAGGAGCAATTGATCAATTTGAGAAATAATTCATTAAACTTCCTTGTCGCCATTAAACTTGCCATCTACACTTTACATTTTAATCTCCAATTCAATTATTAAATCACAGAAAATGTCACGTTTTTAAACGAACTCATATGCAATGGGTGTAAAATATGTGTTATATAATAATATGTAAAATCAACTCAACTTGCCAACGTTAGGGGTAAAATTGATCTTCGCAACACCAGAGGTAAAATTGCACCATACTGGATATTAAAGGTAAAATTGCTTCTGCCAGTAAAAGATAAGGGTATTTTTACACCTTATCCGTTAATATTACGAAAACACAATTATTTAACATTTAAAGTTATATATATGAAATTCCGAGCACATAAGTCTTAAATTGATCAGACTCATACTTTATAACACACACAATCTTATTAAATAAAAGTATCGGTATTTTTGAAAAAAAATCACAAAGAGATGTTTTGGGTACATTCACAATAATAATAAAAAGATAATAATAATAATAATAACTCAATATGACAAAAAGTACAAAGTTTGTAGGCGAAAAAATAGAAAATCCTTACAAATCCCCACAAAGTACAACTAAAAATAAATATATGAATTAGGAAGTGAAGATTATGGCAAGCAAACAAGTGTAAATAGAACTAGATGCTTCTTGACAGTGAACCAAGAATATCCAAATAATGAAATGAACTTTTGTTTCTCTTGCAAATCTAATAAGTTGTTTACATTTAAATTGTATATACTTTAATACTCAGAAACAAATGATGTAATAATTAAAATACAGAATAGAAAATTATGGATTCACCATAATTTGATGTCTTTCCCTTTGAGAATCTAATGCAGCGGAATAAACAGACTTTCATCTTAAACGAATGTTCGCGCACGAACAATGCCTAAAACCGTCAACTATCGTTGAATCGCGCATGACTAACGAAAATTGGAAAAAGAGAATAAACTCTGAAATTTTATTAATCGAAAACTGATTACATAATGGGGACGTCGCGCCTTTATATAGGCTGAAAAATAAAACCTAATTCGAAACCTAAAAGGAAAAGTAACAAAAAACACGGAAATAATTGAAAATGAGACAAAAACACAAAACTGCCGTTTTGAGGCACAATCCAATGGGCCGAATCCAATCAGATTAGGGTCCGAAATTGCTAAATTCCAACAAACCCCGTTTTAACTTCAAAATATCAGTTTTACCACCAGATTAGTTTTCTCCAAATAGTTCAAGGCTCGCTCCACTTCATCATTCTCCCCTGGGTGAACAGAATTCGCCCTCGAATTGTCATCATCAGAAGAATCACCAGAGAAAGGAATCAGGTGCTTCACATTAAAAACATCCGCAGTGCGAATGTGACTAGGCAACTTCAACCGGTAAGCATTTGGGTTGATTTTCTCCACAATCTCCACGGGCCCTATCTTTTTGGCAGACAGTTTGTTATAATCTCCCACGGAGTACCTTTCTTTAGTCAAAACAGCCCAAACAAAATCCCCAACTTCGAAATCCACATGGCGACGCTTCTTATCCGCATATGTCTTATAATTGCTTGCTGCCTTAACAAGATTATCATGAACTTGCTGATGCACCTCCACCAAGCTCTTCACAAAGGTTTCTGCCTTCCCATGCACGTGCGTCTTATCTGGCAATGACACCAAATCAAGTGGGCCTCTAAGAACAACAGAATAAACCACAGCAAAAGGACTGAATCCCGTACTGCGGTTAACAGCATTGTTGTGCGCAAACTCAGCTTTGTTCAACAATACATCCCATGTTTTAGCCTTATCACCAATCAAACAACGCAACAAGTTGCCTAAGGATCGATTCACAACTTCAGTTTGCCCATCAGTCTGAGGATGGTAGGCACTACTAAAAGTCAATTGCGTATTGACCATTTTCCACAAACTACGCCAGAAATGACTAACAAATCGAGTATCTCGGTCAGACACAATGGTTGCTGGTAGGCCGTGCAGCTTATAAACCTCTCGGAAGAACAATTGGGCTACTTGAACAGCATCAGTTGTCTTTTTACAAAGAATAAAATGTACCATCTTTGAAAAACGATCCACCACGACAAAAATTGAATCATTACCTCGCTGTGTACATGGCAACCCTAACACAAAGTCCATGCTGATGTCTACCCACGGCTGTGTAGGAACAGGAAGTGGAAGATACAATCCTGCATTAGTAGCTGTCCCCTTCAAAACTTGACAAATGTGACACCGATGTACTAGTTTCTCCACTTCTTTTCTGATAGAAGGCCAGAAGTAATTGGCTTGAACTAACTGCAAGGTACGATCCCGGCCCACATGACCTTCTCCGTGCAGCTGTTCAATAATTTTCAACCGCCAACTACAATCAGGCACACACAACTGGTTGCCCTTGAATAGAAAACCATCCTGAAGGTGGTAACCTGTACGCTCTCCAGCTCGTATTTTTGTCAACACGCCAGCAAAATATGGGTCAGTTTCATATAATTCAGCGAAAGAGTCGAATCCAAATACCTCAACCGACAGTTTCATATCCGCCACCTTGTTTGTCACTCCAGATTTATGTTTTAAAACAAAGGTGAACTGTTGCAGATACGCCACCCATCTCGCATGTCTGGCCGAGATTTTGTCTTGACTATGCAAATGCTTTAACGCTTCATGGTCAGTGAACAATACAAACTCCCGCTGGAATAAATAATGCCTCCAATGCTTAATGGCATGCACAACTGCGTAAAACTCAACATCATAAGTATTGTACCGTAGTTTAGCACTTGACAGCTTTTCACTAAAATACGCCACTCGCCTATTATTCTGGCTGAGTACAGCCCCAATTCCCATTTTGGAAGCATCCGAATGAAGCTCAAAAGCTGACTCTGCTTCCGTGGTCCATACAAACTTCCCGTTCTGCTTCATACAATCAGTAATAGGAGCCATAATACTACTAAAATGAGGTATGAAACGCCGATAAAATGACGCCAGCCCATGAAAACTCTGAACTTCCGTAATAGTACTGGGCCTGGGCCAGTGCCTCATAGCCTCAATTTTGGACTCATCCACCTGCAAACCCACATCTGAAACGACATAACCAAGAAACAGCACCTTGGTTGACATGAAAACACACTTTTTCACAGCAGCAATAAACTTTTCCCTCCTCAAAACAGTGAGAACCTCCCTCAAAATAGCCAAATGCTCAGGCGGGTTATTACTGTAAATTAGAATGTCATCAAAATAAACAACGACACTAGTACCAATAAAAGGTCGCAAAACCTGGTTCATAACTCGCATGAAAGTGCTAGGTGCATTTGACAACCCGAACGGCATCACTAGCCACTCATACAATCCTTCGCGTGTTTTAAAAGTTGTTTTCCACTCATCTCCCTCCCGAATGCGAATCTGATGGTATCCGCTCTTCAAGTCCAGCTTTGTGAATTGCAAGTATACAGAATTTGAGTTTTATATTTAGCAACTTGGGTCAGAGGAGATTTGGTCCCTTGAACCCAAACCAATATTTTCACTTGGACTGGATTTGGCTTCCATGTTTTCTAACAATCATACCCATAGATAACCAATATTTTCACGTGGACTGGATTTTGCTTCCATGTTTTCTAACAATCATACCCATAGATAAGCTTGAGTGGGTAGCTTCATTTTGGTTGCAAAAAAATTAAATTCACTTAACCCAATTCAAAATCTTTTAGTGATAGAAATTATATTTAGCATCTTGTTTTCATTCATGTATAAACTCTTTTAGTGATAGAAATTTAAAAATATAAAACGACAATTTTAAAATTTCAATGTTATTTTTGTATTAGGAAGTAAATTAACACCATCTTCCAAAAATTGGATTCTAAATCTATTTAACAAATTTTAACCCATTAATAATTTTATATTGGATTTTTGTAATGTTTTCGTAAATTACGTGTAATTTTACTATCTCTATAAAAATGACATGTCAAAATATGAGATGTTCAATTTGTGTTTGCGAGTGAATCCTATTAATGGTTAATCATATTTTATTTTCACTACGCCAAAACCCCCTTCAGACGACGGTTAGGTTCTGTCATTTGAAGATACTATACATGACATCAGCCTAGTTTCGTACTGTCATATGAACATTGTTACGATGAATCTTTTTATTTATTAACGTCACTTTTAATGTCATCACATGACATACTAATAATTAAAAATGTCAAGTCGCTATATGGGAAATTGGCATATTGGTATTCACGGTGAGAGTTTTTATAATAGTTTTTGTCGTAGTAACTTGTATCAGATGGCATAGGTCTTAATCAATCATGTCAAGAAATTTATTTTAGATGACAGATTCTTTTAATTTAATATTGTTGTTTAGATGGCATAGGTTTTTATTGTTGTTTAGATGATATTTTTTAAACGTAAATGTCACTCATTGCCTTCTTCTTCAAATGATTCTAGAAATGAACAATAATTATCAAATGAACAAGAATTTCTGTATATCAATGATTTTAATTTTACTGGAGACTAATGCTCATAATCTGTTTACATTTGAACTACACAAATAACTGAATGAATGTAGGGTAAAAAAAATAAGCAATTAGTGTACATCTCCAAATCTGTATATATAGTCAGTGTTGATTGGAAAACCAAATCCAACTTGAACTGAAGCATATCTAAGTCATCATCTCCTAGAATCCCCAAAGTCTTGATACCTGTAAAACCAATTGATGATGCTCATTAATTACATACCGTATACAGATAGACCTAATTAATCTCCTTTTACCCTTTCTCCATTCTGAGACCCTTCACTTACCCACCCACATTATAAATAGGAAGCGTTTACCAATTCTCAATAGTCACCCACGACAACCTAACACTATACTTACAGTTTGTTATTTTGATCATGGATAGACTTGTAAGGAACCTCTATCGTAATGTTGAGTTTCAGATTGACCAACTCCGATATGAGGCACCTAGGTGGCTTGTCAATATACATGGTCCTGATCAGCGGCAATGGACTGCCGTGATGAATCGGCCTCCAAACACCCCTTATGAAGGAGGTGTATTCATAGTCCAAATGGACTTCCCTGTCCATTTCCCCTCCACACCTCCAGTTGTAAGAACATGCATAAACTTGTTAACACACATAAATCAGTTCATATCTTTGTAAATACACTCATGATATTACTATTGTTCGCAGGTCATATTCAGGACCTAAATTTACCATCCTAATATCGGTCCCTTGGGGCATGTTTCTATGCCCCAACTACTTGATCGCACTGCCCATAGTATTGCCACGGTAAGATGTAAATCTATGTATTTTTTACCCGTAAATTTATCTATTCATGTTTGGGGTCTAGTTTATCTACTCATGTTTGGGGTCTAATTTAATTTATCTATGCATTTTATAGCTGCTGTGGAATATTTATGGACTGCTGGTAGAGCCCTTCATTGAGGGGCCATTTCCTGGCCGAGAGCGAATTATTGAACGATACATCAGAAACAGGGCAGGTTACGTAGCAACTGCCAGGAGATGGACTGAAGAGCATGTAGTGGATATATGATGTGCAAATAGTAAGCAAGGGGGGCATTATGATGTGACGTGCGAATAGCGTACAAGGGGGGCGTGATGTGCGAATAACAAGGAAATTTGGATGCTGGGCAACCATTGAGTTAGATGGTGTGGACTACTGGATGGGCATAGAGCCAATCTTGAAGAACAGAATGATTACTGATTACAAATGTACTTGGTAATCAATCTGATCTTCAATGTTGGCTCCATGCCCCTCCAGTATTCGACGCCATTTAACTCTAATGGTTCCCCATCATCCCGATATCCTTGTTTACCATCTGCACATTCTTGAAGAAAGGAGATTTGGATGCCAAAGAAACACCGAGCTGGATGGTGTGGACTACTGGATGGGCATATAGCCATTCTTGAAGAACAGAATGATTACTGATTACAAATGTACTTGGTAATCAATCTGAGCTTCAATGCTGGCTCCATGCCCCTCCAGTACTCCACTCCATCCATCCAGCTCAAGCGTTTCTTTAGCATCAAAATCTCATTTCTAATCGCGCATCACACCCCCCTTGTACGCTATTCGCACGTCACATCATAATGCCCCCTTGCACGCTATCCTTTTTTTGATAGGTAATACAAAGTAGACAACTTATTCAAGTAGACATATATATGTATATTCAAGTGGATCATAACATGCTATAGCAAAGTAGTCAACTTATTCGTTTATGTCTATTAAATTGAATCAGTTCTACTTCTTAACACATAACATGCTAAATTTATATGAAACATATGTCTATTCTTGAATCAGATACTTCATAAACAGAACATAAAATAAGCCAACATGCTTCACACATAGACACATAACACATAACATGCTAAATTGACATGAAATATATGTCTCATCAGCATAACTCATGTTAAAATAGAAAAGAATCAGACAAGTTCATCATTTTCAGCTTTAAGAGTATGCATGATCAGCTACCTTCCTAAACATAATATCAAGTTCATATGCTGATAACATCGAAAACCCATCAACATTCTGAATGATTTCAATCAGATAACAAGTCAAGTGGAAGGTATATTGTAAACTTATCTCATCACCATCCTGAATGGTTTCATAACATTTTCAGCTTTAAGAGTATGCCTAGCATGTTATAACAAATAGACAACTTATTCGTGCATGTCTAAAACTTGTTCTCATAGCATCATAAAGCCACCATTATGTACATACCACTTGGATTGTAGAGTTCATGATCAAGTTAGCATGGTGATGAAGTGTATGATACTGTCACCACAAGCTTAGTCATAAACTTGTGTTGTTAGAATCATACAACTTCATCACCATGTTAAACACTTTTCCATAAGCATAACAAGCCAAGTGTATGATACATAGTAATGGAGATTTAGGAGTATGCCTAACATGCTATAACAAGTAGACAACTTATTCAAGCAGACATGTATATTCAAGTGAACATGCTATAACAAGCATACAACTTATTCATTACTTATCATCATAGGTCATGTTCAAATAAAAAAAGAGAATGGTTATATATATCTTATCATTTGCAAGCCATATCAGTACATGCAATTAGCCTAAATTTACCCTTTAATACTTGCTTCATACATGCTCAATGACTCTTTTACAATGTTCCTCTAATACTTGATGCATGATTAATAAGCTACATGCCCAAATGAACAATCGTACACATACTCATACAGAACCTCAAACATAAACATCAACAGAACATCAAACATAAACATGTTTTATACACATACACATACACATACTCAATCACTTCTATCAGTATAACTCATAGGTGTAAGAGTGTTGCCAATCACAATGAATATTCAAAGCTTTAGAGTATGCCTAATCAGTTATATCTAACCAATCAGTTCATACCAATCATTTCATCATCACCCACAACATCATACATATATGTAATCCTTCAGTTCAAACCCACATAACAATATATATATATATATATATATATATATATATATACATGTATACTCAAAATCAGGCTAGTTTCCTAAATCAATGAGTTCTATGTTCATATACATACACATACTCATTCAGATAACAATCCAAGTGGAAGATATATTGCAAACCTATCTCAGCAGCACCACCCACAACAACATCATACATGCAACCAATCAGTTCAAACCAACATAACAACAATATATACTCAATAAGTTAAAGAAATCTTCCCATATGCTAAACACAAGAACTGAATGACAACATCTTCAGTCAGCCTTCGCATGTAGCATTTTTACTATCCCTGCAAATATTATGTTCAAATAAAAAGAAATTAGAACATCTTCAGCAACTGGCACTGTATTGCCCTAGGTAAAAAAAAATAATGACCCAAAAAAATCAATTATCCCCCGTAACTTTTAAAATAGTCAATTTATCCTTGAGTCTGTTTAAAGTATCGTATTAACCTTTTAAAATTTATTTCTCAAAAAAAAAAAAAACCTTTTAAAATTTACATGATAAAATAAAGAGTGATTTTGAAATAGTTTGAAAAGTTAAAATGTGTATGGAACTAATAGATTATTTTAAAAAAATCTAAAAGATAAATAGATAGTTTTATATATATATATATGTATATAGATTTTAAAGTGTTAATTTGTCAAGTTAAAAAATTTAAAAGGTAAATAGATATTTTTAAAATGTAAATTGGTCAATTTAAAAAGTTCACACAGTATGTAGATTTTTATTTTTCAAATTACATTAACCATTGATTTTTGTTTTTTTAAATAAGTACAAAAGTACAAATGTATTAAGTCTAAATTGATTGTGTAAATAGCGGAACCCAAAAGGTGATGCGGACATCCGAACTGGCCACACTGATCGCGCGGACTCTAGCGGGTCTTCAAGAATCAAGCTCACAGAGGATGCACCCGGAAGGGCGGATCCCCAAGACATGCGAGCAAGGCGGATCTAGGAGTACGCCAGAAGGCGTATCCACATATGAGCATGGGCGGATCGCCAAGATTACTTCCTCAGGAAGTCGACCAACAGACAGCCTGACAGTCCGTACCTGCGCCGACGTACTCCTTGTCTGAGCAGACTATCCATTTTGCCCTTTTGTCTTATGCCTTTGTTGTAACCCTAATAAGGGTAGCGTCGGTCATTAGGGGATGTATTTATACCCTCATTTTGTAAGAATGGAACAACTTTTTATGAATCAACTATCATTTCTCTTTGAGAATTAAGGTTTATACCTTGTTATCGGGATTCACTCCTTCAAGTTAAGCTTGAGAAGAACATCTTTGTTGGTTTACGACTAAAACCTTCATTTCTCGCTTTCAATCCGTATCAGTTGGTATCAGAGCCGATGGTTCGGCTGGGAGAACGTGCATGAGATCTAAGGAGATGTGGGAGGCTCTCAGTGTGACCTCGCGATGGGAAATCTGTGCTTGGTGCCTTGTGTCGAAAGTCTTCCTGATATTGTGGTGGTCAGGCGACGTGTTTCACGGGTTGGCGGCGGTACAAGATGATTAGACAGATTATCGCTGGAGGGGAGGCTTGTGGTCCTTGGTCTGAGGGGAGGATTGTTGGGTATACATCCCAAGTCCCACATTGGAAAGATATAAGGGAGTTGCATAGTTTATAAAGAAGTTCACCAACTACATTAGTATGAGGCCTTTTGGGAAGGAGCCCAAAAACAAATCCGTGCGGGCTTGGCCCAAAGCGGACAATATCATACTAATGGTGGAGCTGTTGGTGAACTTGTGGGCCCTACAAACGGTATCAGAGCCAATCGTTTCCTGACCCGAAACTTCTTTTGGCAATGGTTCAACCCCGACAACTGCAAGATTCCATGGAAACCAGTGACCGGAGGTATTAGGAGCTAAGGGAGCACCTCGCGGAATAGATTTAGGCCAGCTATGAGCGGCAGAGACAGACCGATCAAAAGTTCCTAGAGTTAACCACCTCCCTAGAAAACTTCAAACTAGAGGTTCGGTCCTTGATCCAATCCGCAGCAGGAGGATCAACTCAGAGAAAGGAAGGAGCCCTTGAACAACCACGTCCACAAATGGGTCCTAGGGATCCTGAGGTAAGAAGGCCTGACTTTGTCCTTGTGCATAACGCTGATAGCGATAGTGATGATTTTGAGGATATTGGGGATAATGGTGCCTTTAGAAATATGAGGGGTGTTGACCCGAATGATAACAGACGTGTGGGTATGGCTAGGGCAGAACCAGATCTAGGAAACTTTGACAGGGATGATGCCTTTAAGTTAAAAATAGAATTACTGTCTTTTGGTGGTGAACTGGATATAGAGGGGTTCTTAGATTGGTTATCGGAAGTTGAGCGCTTCTTTGAATATGCTGGGATTCCTGATGAGAGGAAAGTAAGGCTGGTGGCGTATCGCCTGAAGGGTGGCGCATCAGTTTGGTGGGATCAGATGAGGGAAGAAAGGAGAAGAGGGGGCAGAGATCCGATTAGATCTTGGCTACGAATGAAGGCGATGTTGAGGGAGCGGTTCTTACCGCCGGACTATGAGCAGTATATCTACAGCTCCTACAGAGGATGCTCTCAAGGTGCCCGAAGTGTCCATGAGTATACCTCAGAATTCTTAAGGCTATCGGCTAGGGCCAACTTGTCTGAAACTGAAAGCCAAAAGACCTCTAGGTACCTAGAAGGGTTGAGATACAACATCCAGGATCGTATTGGCACACAGATGGTGGTTTGAGTGCAAGATGCCAGGAATTTGGCCCAGAAGGCTGAATCTCAACTAAGCGGGCGAACCCGGAGATCCGCCGCTACTGAGTATATGCCTGGAGGAAGAGATAACGTGAAGTCTTACGACAAAGGCAAGCAAGTGGCGAGTGCCAGTGGAGTCAGGGTTAACAGTGTGGGAAGAGGATCTGTTGGAGATACTAGGCCATACAAGGAGGTACCTACACCACCTAAGAGCAACAATCCATATGCGAGGCCCGCGCCTTTTAAATGTTTCAGGTGCAATGAACCAGGCCATAGATCCAACGAGTGTCCTAGGAGGAAGAGTGCTAACATGGTGGAAAGATGTGAAGAAGACTATGAAGAAGGGGATGAAGTATATTGTGAACCCTTGGGAGAGGATGATGATGAGGCGGATGAAGGGAGATACGTCGTTCATGTGGTTAGACGCTTATTAGTCTCCAGCCGACTAGAGGGCGATCAGAGGCATCAACTATTCCGGACTCGTTGCCTTGTGAACAAAGGGCGATGCAACGTAATCATTGATAGTGGTAGTCAGGAGAACATTGTGAGTAGCAGCGCCGTTCAGAAGTTCGGGTTGTTGGTAGAGGCGCACCCTGATCCCTACAGGGTGGGATGGATCAAGAACGTTGGCGAGTTGAGGGTGACCCAGAGGTGCAAGGTACCGATTGAGATTGGTAACTATCATGATGAAGTCTGTTGTGATGTGGTCGATATGGACGCATGCCACCTATTGTTGGGCCGACCCTGGCAGTTTGATAACAACGCCACCCACGCTGGAAGAGAGAACACTTACAGATTTGTGAAGAATGGGGTGAAGTTTGTCCTTACACCAATGGTGAGAGAGCCAAAGGCCGACGAGAAGTCTACCTTGGTAGTCTGTCCTACACACAAATCGTTTGTCAGCGAATGTGAAGAAAGCCAAATGGTATACGTGGTAATGGTTAAGGCGAATCACGAATCCGCCCAAAGGGACGAAAGGGAAATGCCGAGTGAAGTGACCTGCCTACTTGGCGAGTATCAAGATCTGTTCCCGGAAGAGCTACCCAGTGGGTTACCACCTTTGAGGGACATCCAACATCATATCGATCTTGTGCCTGGGGCTAGCTTACCAAGCCTCCCACACTATCGAATGAGTCCGAAGGAGAACGACATCATGAGACAGAAAGTGGAGGAACTCATCGAGATGGGATACGTTAGGGAGAGTATGAGTCCTTGCGCCGTTCCAGCGTTACTTACGCCGAAGAAGGATGGGTTTTGACGGATGTGTGTTGATAGTAGGGCCATCAACAAGATCACCATCAAGTACAAATTCCCCATTCCAAGGTTGGACGATATGCTGGACCAGCTTGGCGGATCTAAAGTCTTCTCCAAGATTGATCTCAGGAGCGGTTATCACCAGATACGTATTCGAGCTGGGGATGAATGGAAGACTGCTTTCAAGACTAGGGATGGATTGTATGAGTGGTTAGTGATGCCATTTGGGATGACCAATGCCCCTAGTACTTTTATGAGACTGATGAATCAGGTGCTTCGCCCAGTAATTGGGAAGTTCGTAGTTGTGTATTTTGATGATATTTTGATTCATAGCCAGACCTTGGCGGATCATGAGAAGCATTTGAAGACAGTATTTGATCTGTTAAGGAAACACCAGCTATTCGCCAACACCAAGAAGTGTGACTTTGTCATGGAAAGTTTGGTTTTCCTTGGATTCGTGGTTAGTGGCGACGGTGTCCAAGTGGATGGAGAGAAGGTGAGAACCATCCGAGAATGGCCGACTCCGAGGAATGTGGGGGACATCAGGAATTTTCATGGGCTAGCAACATTTTATCGAAGATTCATTAAGAACTTCAGTTCCATAGTGGCCCCATTGACAGAATGTTTGAAGAAAGGAAAGGGGTTCGAGTGGCTGGACGCCCAAGAAGAGAGCTTCGCCTTGATCAAGGAAAAACTGAGTACAGCGCCAGTGCTGGCGTATCCTGATTTTGATAAACTGTTTGAAGTTGAGTGTGATACCAGTGGAATTGGGATTGGTGGTGTTTTGATGCAAGAGAAAAGGCCCATTGCGTACTTCAGTGAGAAGCTATGTGACGCACGGCAAAAGTGGGCAACGTATGATCAAGAATTTTATGCCATAGTGAGGGCATTGAAAGTATGGGAGCATTACTTAGTGGGGAAAGAATTCATTCTCTACACTAACCATTAGGCCCTCAAGTATCTAGGAAGTCAGAAGCAACTTCGAAGCTCCATGCATGCCCGATGGTCCGCCTTCATAGATAAGTTCACCTATAAGCTTATCCATAAGGCGGGAAAACAAAACGTAGTGGCGGACGCCTTGAGTCGGAGGGTTGCACTAATAAAAGCCGTCAATCTGGAAACCGACTGCTTCGAACATATCAGAGGAGAGTACCTGGCGGATCCCGATTTCAGTAGCATTTGGGAGAAATGTAAAACCCAGCATGGAGATGGAGCGTATCACATCACGGATGAGTATCTAATGAGGGGTAACCAACTTTGTTTACCTTGCACTTCCATCCGCGAAAAAGTCATCCGCGATCTGCATGGCGGATCCCTGGGGGGACATTTTGGGCGAAACAAGACCTATGAAGTAGTAAGTTCCCGTTATTTCTGGCCCAAGATGAGGAGAGATGTGGCTTACCTAGTAGAACGATGCTATATTTGCCAGACCGCCAAGGGACACCCCACTAATGCTTGTTTGCAACTATCACTACCTGTACCAGAAACTATATGGGAGGATCTGTCCATGGATTTTGTCCTAGGGTTACCCAGAACTCAGAGGGGCATGGATTCCATCTTTGTGGTTGTTGACCGATTCTCAAAAATGGCACACTTCATACCATGCCGAAAAACCAATGATGCATCGGCAACTGCTAAAATGTTCTTTAAGGAGGTCGTCAGACTACATGGCGTACCAAAGAGTATTGTCTCAGATCGTGACACGAAGTTTCTGAGTCACTTCTGGCGGACCTTGTGGGCTCTTTTTGATACTTTTCTGAAGTTTAGTACCACTGCCCACCCTCAGACAGACGGACAGACAGAAGCGGTCAATAGAACTCTGGGAAACTTACTGCATAGCAAGTGCAAGGATAAGCCCCGAATGTGGGATGTGGTTCTAGCCTAAGCTGAGTTCGCCTACAACGGCTCTGTACATTCGGGAACCGGGAGATCACCATTTGAGGTAGTATACACAAAGACCCCAAACCATGCCCTTGATATAGCATACCTTCCAAAGGGAAATGTGACTGCCAACCAGCTGGCCCTGGACTATATGCAGATGCACCAAGAGGTAAGGGAGACTCTTGAGGATAGAAATCAGAAGTTAAAGGCTAAGGCGGATGAGCACCGCAGGGACCTACAGTTTGAAGTTGGAGATGAGGTCATGGTATATTTGGGCAAGGAGAGGCTCGCCAACACCGCAAGCAGCAAACTTCGGCCTAGGAGGTATGGGCCATATAAAATCACCAAAAAGATCAACGCCAATGCCTATCATATAGCATTGCCAAACTGGCTTGGCAAAGTCTCACCAGCGTTCAACATCCGTGACCTTAGCCCATAGAAATCGGATGGTCCTTTAAAGCTCAACAAAAACGAATCAGTGCCGGACTCTTTTAAAGAAGGAGAGAATGATGCGGACATCCGAACTGGCCACACTGATCGCGCGGACTCTAGCGGGTCTTCAAGAATCAAGCTCACAAAGGATGCACCCGGAAGGGCGGATCCCCAAGACATGCGAGCAAGGCGGATCTAGGAGTACACCAGAAGGCGTATCCACATATGAGCATGGGCGGATCGCCAAGATTACTTCCTCAGGAAGTCGACCAACAGACAGCCTGATAGTCCGTACCTGCACCGACGTACTCCTTGTCTGAGCAGACTATCCATTTTGCCCTTTTGTCTTATGCCTTTGTTGTAACCCTAATAGGGGTAGCGTCGGTCATTAGGGGATGTATTTATACCCTCATTTTGTAAGAATGGAACAACTTTTTATGAATCAACTATCATTTCTCTTTGAGAATTAAGGTTTATACCTTGTTATCGGGATTCACTCCTTCAAGTTAAGCTTGAGAAGAACATCTTTGTTGGTTTACGACTAAAACCTTCATTTCTCGCTTTCAATCCGTATCAAAAGGGGGTTGACCATTGGGCTTCCTTGAAACCCTAAATATCCAGACTTTCTTCTATATTGCCTCCGACTTCTTCAACTCCAGCCGCCGCAGCAATTTGTTTCCCTGTTCTCAAGCATATAATGAGAGGTTTGGGTGGGATCTCACCGATCACAAACCATTTTGATTCAGAATTTCCAAACAGTAAAAGGCAAAAAAGAATATAATGCCGCGATGAGGATTTGGGTATTCCATCTTGAAGACTAAGGCTTTGGTACCCCTAATTCGTTTTTCATTTAGCTGTTTGCTTTCTCTTCTTTCTGGATTTGGGTATTCCACGATGAGGATTCTTCCAGTTTTTACACTTGATATGAACCCAGTTCTTAGTTTTTGTTTAATTTTGATGTGCATATGATTGTATGAGCAAACAATTATTCTTATCTGTTTTCTTGTTTGTTTAATTTTGTATGATGCAACAGTTATTCTTATTTGTTTTCTGGCTGACAAAAAATGCAGAAAAAGAAGGCCTGATTCTACCTACTTTCTTCAAACCAGGAAACCGAATTGAGCATCCGCCGTACAACCATAGTGATGGTTCCCACAGATGACAGGTTTTTTACCATCTTACAATTGTTTATTCCAAATGTCTTGAGGTGTTTGTTGAATTGTAAACCATCACTAGTGGTAGTATTGTATCATTTAATTTGAATATCATCATAGTATACTAAGTTTTATGTTTAATGAATTGTAAATAGTAAATGTTATCTTTAATGAGTAATCCTTTTCATCAAATCTCAAAATAGAATTCGGCAAGCATTCTTTGATAAATTAGCTGATTATATTTGAGAATGGGTGTAGGAAAAGTAATGGTGAAAAACAGAAGTCAACATCTTCCAAAGTAAAAAAAGGATATTGTAGCACTGATTGCAAAACGTGGCCGGCGAAAACAATAACTATTGGTTGCAAGTAAGTTGAGGTTTAGAATTTCTAATTTCTTGTTTATGTTAACCATTAATTTTTGTTTGGCAACACTTGGTTTTATTGATTGGCTCATTGTATTTTTTGATCGGTTTAGAGGCCTAAATTTATATAAACACCTGCATTTTTATATTTATACATTTGAGCATATATAAAATTTATTATATGTTTTCTTATTTTGTTTTGGTTCCTTTTCTTTATCTAATATAATATCTTTTGGCCTCCTGAAATTGGGTTTTGTGGTCCTTATTGAACTTTGCTGAAATCCACTCTTAAAGGCTTAATAATAATTAAGCAAGATAATGGGACATTCTTAATATTCCGGATGCCAATTGGTTTTTCTGGCGAATTTTAAAGGATCTATAATATATTCAATCTTGTCGTTTCATACTTTAAAAAAAAGAAACTAACAAGTAATTAAGAAAACGAGGGTGTATTATATACTAGGATTCCTTTTTCAAGCCTAATAATCCCTTTTTCGAGGTCAATCCCTTTTTCCAGTGTCATCTTGGGACCTTCTTATGTATATAGGGGATTCATTTTGAGGAGACCTTAAACTGATTATTTAATGTTCTCAATACTTCCCTTGTTTTTTCTTGCAGTACACTCCAATGGCCTTGCAGGATGTGCTCATAATTCGTCACAATGGTCTGTCAGGTGTACGTTTGCAATGGATGGAGAGAATCTGCATGGGGAAACAAATTGGAGGAAGGAGACCATTGTGCAACTTCAATTGCCAATTTACACCGCAGATGTCCAAATTGTGCTTATGAACTCTGTCTCACTTATTGTCAGCAAATTCCTAAAAGAAGCTTGCAAAGTCATGCTGCAATGGAGTTCGAAAATCCCGAGGATCTAAGTAAGCCATCCAATTTCATATGGAATTCCAATTATGAAGCCGAATGCCAAGCATCCAAAATCTGGTCGTACGACTGTTTCCACTCAGTCGGAACATCCTCATCAAGAAGGTTCATCGCCTGCAATGCACCTTCTCCCGAGTTAGCGAAACGGCTAACCCACTAGCAAAAGAAAAACCCCAAAATGAATAATATCATTTCATTTAGTATAATTTGATAATTGTAAATCAGTTGATTAAAACTTAAATCACTTGCCACTTCGTTGTTCGAGCGAGTATGAATGGTCGGTCCGGGTGCAGGCATCTCCGGCAGTAGCTGAGGGTGTGAATGCAGGTAGTACCACGACATGTACTGCTCGTCACAGTCCGAAGGAATCTGTGCTAGAGTGAACCGAGACAATACAAGCATGCCCGCCTCAGGAAACGAGGTCCAAAGATCCTCTGCCATATCGGCGGGCACTTCTACCCGATACTTCAAGCTAGACCAAAGACGTACGGACTTCAACGGCCTCAAGATCGGTCTGGGTATGGTCTGCACGTAACCGAGCTGGTGAAGGCATCTCCCCAGCATGTACGGCTCGATCACATCCCTGTAATGTATCCATCCGGCATATGTCGTCCTAGGGGTATCCGTAATGGCATCAGGACCATACGACATCCACATCACCTAATGACGTATACAACAACATTAACATACAAATAGTACAAGTAATGAATTTGGTTTATTTAATTAAATGGAAATTGTACCTCATCAGTAGTCAATCTATCAAGCCCGGCGCGATATGATCTCAGCCTATCATCACTCTTCTCCAACACTATAGATGGCCATATGCAAGCCCTCGGAAGCTCCGGATCTAATGTAACTCCCTCCCGCTGAGGCCTGAAGTACGGGAAGTACTCATAAATCCATGCCTGAAGCAGTGTCAGCTGACAACCCGTGATCTGCCCGCAATCTCCTCTGCTAGCAATACTTAGATGACGGTATAGATATGCTAGTGCAGTTGAGCCCCACGAGAGTCCAATGGCTCCAGCTACCGAGTCATGTACCTCCAACAGACAGGAAAGTCAAATGCGGTCACCAGTCTTGTCGACGAACAATGTGCAACCGAGCATAAAAAATGTCCAAGCTGTAGCCTGTGCATCAAGAATCCGATCTCCTTAACAATACTCCAGGATGGAAGCCGATCGTATACCGTCATTAAAGTAGTGACCGTTTAGCAACTCATCCCGAGTCATACCAAACAACTCCATCACACAAGACTGAAGCTCCTCAATACTCGCCTCAGCAGTCACCATAGCCCCATCGATGGGGATGCGCAAAATCTGCCACACATCATGCAACATAATGCTCATCTCACTAAACGGCATCTGCAATGATGACGTGTCTAGCTGCCACCGCTCCACAAAACCCGCAATCAGGGGCGCATCGATGTGGGCATACATGATACCTGGTAAATGGGACAATCCAGATGATGCAATACGCATCTGGATCTCTCTAGAAGCGCCACCGTGCCATACACACAACTTCCCACGATAGACTAAGCGTGTCTGACACTTGAGGAGGCCCCTATCCTGCCCGCTCTAGATAGCATGGGCAATATGTCCCAGAAAGCTCAGGATCACAACACCATCAGATGGACCCTTAGGAACCAGGGTCTTCACGATCCAGTCATCCTCTCCAGCACTCATCGAGTGCTTGTTGCTACCTGAAATTACAGTAAACTCATTTCAGAATATTCGTATATTTTCTACTAATCACGAATAAATCACATAATAATAACAAAATTTAAAATTCTCACCCAAAGACGACCCTGCTGTAGAAGCAAAACGTCCGTCACGACCCCTCATCACTGTCTAAGGAGGTACTCGCACAAAAGAAGCACTCTGAGGAGCCATAGAGTCATCTCCCTCCATCTCCACAGCATCTGCCATCTCCTCACGTCTAACATGCTCGTCGTGTTCAGTCTGTGCCCTCTGGGCATCCCCCATCATCATCTGCTCCATCTGTTGCCTCCAGGCAGAGGCATTCACAACACATGTCCTTGTATATCTGTGTCCAAAACGGGCCTCAGCAATATCAGCCTGTAAAACAAAAAAAATAAATATATAAGCAAATAACGCATTTTTTTAATATACTCAATTTATCATTTTTTAAGTTTTTTTAATAATTTGAGCCTGCCCACGGGCGGCCCGAATTAATTTATTTTTGAAAAAAAATTGTTTCGGACCCGATTTGGCCTAAACGGAATAGTTTGTCCGTTTGGCTGTAGGACAGAACAGTTGCGGCGTGCAGGTCGGCCCCAGGGCCGACCTGTCCGCCGCAATCGTCTGGCCCTTCGACCAAACGGACAGCGCGTTCCGTTTGGCCGTAGGGCCAAACGGATGCGCCGTTCGTTCCACCATTACGTGGAACGCTGCACCAAGTTCCACCATACGGTGGAACTGGTGCGCCACTCGTTCCACCTAATGGTGGAACGAGTGCGCCATGCTTTCCACCGTAAGCCGATGTCGTTGCCACCACGGGTAAACGGACAGTTCGTCCGTTCCGTCCGTGGTGGCAACGACATCAGCGGCCCGTTTAGTACAAAAAAAAGGGTTCCGCCTCCGATTTCGGAGGCGGAACCCGTGATTTCGGATAATTTTTAAAAATTAAAACTTACCGGAACCTTTATGAAGCCTTTCCCTTTTCCTTCCTTTGGCGGCATGTAGTTTTAGGTCAGGTTTTTTGAAAAGCTAAAAAACTAGAGAGGATTTGAGATTTTTTAGCTTTTGGTTTGAAAATTGTGAGGAGGGCATAAATGTCAAAAGGGTGCGGTGGAAAGTATAACTGTTTCGGTATATAGCAGTTCACTTTCAACAATGACTTCTTGCTCTAAAAACAATAATCTGTTTCAAGAAGATCAAACACCTCAGTATTTTAAGACGCTACCAGTATTTTGTTATGCGAAATAATGACATAACAAATATTATGTGTCGTTCACTTTGCGATGCTTTATTAAAACGTAGTGAAAAATTCTGAAATTAAAAATAAATAATATAAAAAAAATTCATGATGCTCAAAATTTAAGCGTACACTTGTATACAGTATATCGTCAGACGGAATTTATCCACACAATGTTTTATGCGTCGTTAAAATTAAGGACACACGATTTAATGACGTTTGTAACGATGCTTTGAAAAGCGTGGGTAAGCATTTAGGGACATCGAAAAGCGTCGTTACATCTTGAATTTTAGGGTCGTAATAGGGCTTTTGTTTTTGTAGTGGCAGCACAAAGCTTAGAGAAGAACTCATATAAATCTCTTTAACATAAACAAAATCATGATCAAGTAACTCCTTCTCCATCAATCTCTCTCTGGGATCTCTCCTTAAACACTTGTTCAAAAAATCCTTATTTTTCTCTAATAACCAAGTCAAAAATTCAGGCATCTCGTTGAAGGATCGTATTTTAAATAAAGCCAAAATCGGATCATCAATATACTTTGACCATATGATTTTACCTATCACCATTTTTATAATTCTTCATACGGGTACGCTAAAGCAATCATTCATCGAGACGTGAAATCAACAAATATTTTTCTCGATGAGAATCTAATGTCCAAGTTGATGATTTCAAACCTTCAAAGACCGGAGCAGAAATTGATCAAACCCTGTGAGTACAGCCGTAAAGTGAAGTTTCTCTTGATGATTTCAGTTAGGGGTTTCTCAAGAGGAATCCCTTTGATTCACACTCTTGCAACGTCTCTACTGGATTTTGGGGAACATCAACTTTATGATGTATGCTAGAAGGCATTTACCGTTGGTTATGAATAAAATGTAGTTCAATTGCCTCAGCTTTGTTCGTTGGTGTTGATACATTCAATGGATCCGCAGCATCTAAAGCCTGTTTGCCTTTTGAGGACGCTACTTGTAGGCGTTTAGTTATGTTAGAGGATGTTTTGCTCAATCTATGTTTAAATGTGCAAATTCTTATTAAAGTTTGCTATTTTTGTTTCATAAACATATTTAATATTTTCTTTTAACAAATAAGCAAAAGAACTCGGGTCACTATTCAACAAACCAGTTCAGCTCGGACTGGACTCATGTCGGTTCCTGGTTTGACTGACCAAACCCACTACAAGAAAAACTGTAATTAGAGATCGATATTTGCAACCGAATTGAAGTCGGTTGCAATATTGCAACCAAGGTGGTTGCAAAGCCCATCCTGCGGTTGCCAAGTTGAGAATCTCATTTGTCAAATACATTTGAGACTTGAACACGGTTTCAAAGTTCTTATGGTTGCAAACTTTGCAACCGAATGGTCTCAAAATATATTTTGTGGTTGCAAATTTTTAAGGCCATTTAGGGACTTCTATATATAATATATACTTGGATATTTGAATTATATTTTGAGTGAAATTAAATAGGAAAGAAAGGAGAGAGAAAGAAATGTTGGTAATATATTTTTAAACAAAAGAAAAATATAAAATTATATTTTAATATTTAAAATAATAGTTTTTAAGTATAAAATAAATTTAAGGGGGTAAGTTGCAAAAATACGTCTAACGTCTACATCCATGAGCAATTTTATCTCAATCGTTCAAAATGGTGCAATTTTACCACTAACATTGGTTATGAAGAGCAATTTTACTCATAAAGTTGGCAAATTGGGTCAATTTGATAGATAATTCATCAAACTGTATTATCGATCATAAATCTTATTATCTACACTTCATATGTGCGTCATTTTATCATTTATTAGTAACAATTCATAAACATATGATTAGACATAAAAAAAATTAAAAATTATATTGTCTTTTGTATGAGATGGATAAAGATAAATATTTCTCCGAATTTATAAATATTAAACTGCAATTCTATTATTAAATCACAAAAATATGAAATCTTTTCACACAAGTTGGATTTGGTATTAAATTGAACCTAAGAATACATTATATATTTATTTGGAAACTACATTATGAAATTTAGCCAACGAATAGAATTCATCGACTAAGACTATAAAACACAATTCAAATACATAAAGTAATAAACATGTATATTTGAATTAAATTAATGAGTCTAAATATAAGTGAGGAATGAAGAAATCAAATTAGCATTATTTTACCAAGCCCATTAAGAAATAAAGGTTAAATAGGCCCCATGTATCCATTTGGTCCATTTTAGGGATTTATATTTGTGCTCTGGAGAAATTAGAGATTAGCCCTAATTACATTTGTTGTCTGCCTCCACCTTCTCTCCCATCTTCCACTTCTTGCATCATTGTCCTCCTGGAACCCTTGAAAACACGAGTTCTGGGTTTGTTTCACTTCGGTTTCTCTTTAATCAATCTCCCTCTACTTCTCCTAGATGGGTTCTATGGCTTTGTTTCGTTCCAATCAGACCTCTAAGGGTTCTGTCGGACAACTTCGGCTTTCGGGCGCCTGCCGGTTTACTCTGATGATGTCCTTGGCTGCCTGAAGGTGTCTAGCTGGCCTCTATCCCTACATGCAAGGTAAGACTAAGGTTTGCTCTTTCCTCTCATTCTACACGCTCTTCTTCGACTTCGGGTTTTTTTTTTTCTTTCGGGTTCTTGCGAGTTCTAAGAACTCCTAGAGATGCAAAGGGTATTATGTGTCTTTTGGCTTGAGCTGGTTGTTTGGCTATATTTGTTTGGATTTGGGATGGTTATTGTGATGTTCATGGAGTTTTGTGATTTCTCACCCTGTTCTAGTCAATCATTTTTTTCGGAGTTCTAGAGCTTCTCATTCTCTTTAATGGAGGCTGTGAGGGAAGTCAGTCTCAGTCTTACTCTTATTTTGTCCTTTTCATTGACTCTTAATTGTTTATTTCTAGGGTTTCTGTTATCATAAATAAGCTGTATTAGCGTTCGAAGTGTTTGATGAAGTGTTTGATGTTGGCATTGAAGCATTCATTTTGTTTGAAGTGTTTTTAGTTTCGTCTATGGTAAGTGGTTTTCATTGTGCTTCTGTTGTTACCTTTTCCTGTTGTGCGAAAAGTTGAGGTTTGCTGAAAAGTTGAGGTTGAGAAGAGCTAATAACTTACTGGTTAGGTCATTTTCATTATGGTGTTACTTATGGTGGAGTCTCTATTTTAAATGCTAAAATGTTGGCTAGAGTCCTGATGAAGTCTTGAACTTAGCTTTTGATATTATAGTTTTAAATGATAATTACAATTGTATTTTTGGTTATCATCAGTTACCTGCAAATTAGTTATGCCTTTTGGGTTAATAGATAATTGTTTCTGATTTTGGGGTTAGTGTAGATAATTGGTTCTGCCTTTTGGGGTTAAAAGGCTAAGTAACGATGCCCTGTCTCGTGCTTTAAGTTCATATCTTAGGATGGATATAGAAAAATTCATATAACATCTATTCATGCAACTTTGAGGAGTAAAGTATAATTTATGCCATATTTTTATAAATAGTTCTTTGAGTCAATTCATGTTATTGATATGTAATGTTACTAGTTAAGTGATAATTTTTCATCATTGTAAAATCATCTCTTCATGTATTTGCAAATAGGATCTTCTATTAAAATGGATATTCATTTATGCAATTTCACCTAAGGTGTATTACTGTGGTTCCTGGACATGAGTAGGATTTCTGCTTGAAGTGGCCATATGTAGGATTGCTAACTCCCGATCAATTCCTCTTGAGGAAGCCATTGATTTTCATGTTTAGGATTAGCTCTATAAGATGGGCACATGTTTGGAATGATTTTCTTAACAACACCTTCTGCTATTTAAAAGTGGAGCAAGTGATGGTATTTAAATTCATATGAATGGCTAAACTTGAATTCATTGAACACTAAATAAGTTGCAGAGGGCTTTTTATAGTTTTTAAATTCATGTTTGGAATGTTCCTAATGTTACTTATTCTACTGTTTTGCAGGCCATCCTTGGATTCAGTTCAGGTCAGTTCAAGTAGATGGCACTGCTCTTGTGACCCTCTTGAAGTTGAATACAGCTGCTCAGATCCTCTAATTTTACTAGTCCATTGAAGATTCTTGATACAGTTTATAATGTAAGTATTGATAAAAAAATGTCATTTAACACTTAAATTCAATGCATAAAAAACAGAGTGCACTTATGAGGATTTTTAAAATTTTTGTAGTTCGAAAAACTGTACAACAACAACAACAACAAAGCCTTAGCCCCGAAATGGTTCGGGGTCGAATAACATGAACTATCATATAAAACCGTGAAAAGTTCGGAAAACTGTATCTAATTATAAATCCTATAGAACACACTCTAGACTCTCGTGATTAAAGAAAATTGAATGTAATTGTGATTATGTTTAGATTGATTTATCATGTTTTTTTTGTTCATTTGGTTTTCGTTCAGGTGAGAAAATTTCAACCGTTATGCTTCCCACATCATGCATGATGAATGTGCACCCTCGAGCAGATCATGTGCCTTACCCAAGAGACCGATTTCTCAACATTTACTTGTATGGATACAAGCAACAATTATTTGTATTTAATTTAGTTTATATATAACTTTAATTTTTTTTACACCAATGTGTAACTTTAAATTTTTTTTAGCGAATGTATAACTTGAATTATAACGCATTAATAAGTTTTATATAATTTATATTTTCTGTTTTATTATGGAATTTCTGAAATGGTTATATGATGTTAGTTTAGTAAAATTGTAGAAATAATATTTTAAGATATATATATATATATATATATATATTTGCAGACATAAAGCAATAAATTTAACAACCAGATTACTTGTGACCAAAAGTTAGTTTGTAACCATAATAGATTTGCAAAATTGTTCATTGATTTGTAACTGACATATGGTTGCAAGTGATCGGTTTCTAATTTTGCCACCAAATTAGCTACTGAAATGGTGGTTGCAAACATTGCAACCGAGAAGCTTGATATGGTATCAAAGTTTTAGCAACCTTGCAATTACCAACCGATCCAGTTTGGTTGCTAAATATGCAATTCTGGTTCGTAAATAGTGTTAGCAACCAATTTAGCAACCAGATTTTTGGTTGCTAATTACCGTTTTTCTTGTAGTGACCAACCGGTCCGAGTTTTATAACATTGGGAACAATCAAAGCTATCACCATTTCTATAATTGTGCAACATAATATCATACACATGAGCCAGAAATCCTTGTTCCTCTCGTCATGCAACCACAGTGTACATATCTAGCACATCCTAAATCAGCAAATTATCAATTTTTGTGTGTAAATAATCTAAGCATTAATGATATTTCTTGTGTATGATATTTCTTTAATTTTCAGATTTAATTATTTCATAAATGAATAATTAATTTTTAAACATATTATTATCCAGTTTTGGCTAATGATCCAGTTTTGGCTTTACTTATAATTGGATTCTTATATATAGGACATGCCTGAATTTCCAATGTGGTTACAATAGAAAGGGAAGGATTTTTTGAGCAAGTGTTTTTAAGAGATCAGAGCGCGATAGACAGTGAAGGAGTTGCTTGATCATCATTTTGTTGATGTTAAACAGATGAGTATGAGTTCTGCTCCAAGCTGTTGTTGGATCAGGATTTCTCTGATTCCATAGATGGATTAGAAAATCTTAATCAAGATTTTCAAATTGAAGATTTATCAAATTTGAAGTTTCCGAATCAGAATTATCCGACTGAAAGGATGAAGGGAGTGATTGATCGAGTTTGAATTGGGGTGAAGAATGCATTATTGAGGAAGATGAGAAATCAATGGAAGACATAGATGATATAGAATCTGCATTCATCAATTGTCAATTATTAAGAGCTTGAACTTGATCAAGATTGTTAATGAATTTTAGTGAAAAGCAGAGCATGATTAATGAAAACAATTTTAGTATTTGTGATCTTGTATTAGATGTAATCTCATTTTATAGAGAATATATGTAGTAAGAGTAGAACTCTAATTCCCTGTCCTCTTCATCCTTGTCCTCTGAAACCATTTTGGCAAACTAAGCAATTCTTTCAAACTATTTCTGACAAGTAAGTCCACCTTAGAAGGCTTTTATGCCCACATAAATGCATACATTGACAACCATGTTTCTTTCTCGGATGTCGCATTTTTAACATATATTTTTTACAAGAGGAATATTCTCACTCACGTCATATTATTGTGTTGAGTTTTTTTATGTGCAAAATTTTGACAATAGCCTAAACCCTAAACCCTTCACTGCTCCTCCCTAACAATAGCCTGTAGAATAAACTAACAAAAAATAGATAATAAGCATAGCATTCATATATATAAACATATTATTCATTTAATATCATATGCAAACAGGAGATCACTGGGACATCATGATGGTCGAGGCGTTATTAGTGCTTCATTGCATTCATGACTTGGATCATGTCAGGGATTTGGGAAGCAAAGATCTGACAGAAAAGAGACAAATAAATGGAAAAAGAACACAAAGAAAGGGGATCTAGGAAGATTTGGTCCTCAAAGTACCGAATGTAAGGCGCCCCAAAAATGTTTATAAGGAAGATGTACCGCTCGAAGGTGGTAGTTAGTGAGCCGAGGGTGCACCACTCCATAGCACCAGCCATGCCCGCAGGAGGACCTCTTAAACTGCCAAACATAGCATGACCTCCACAAGATCAGTCTCCGACCCTATCTACCTCTTCTTCCATCGAGGTTAAAAAAGGGAATGCACTGAAGTCACTAATAATAAGGTAAAAGATATGTGTATGAATAATGTAGGTACCACTCACTATATTAGTGGCAACAAAAGGAAGGACTGTGAAAGGCTCTACAATGGGAGCTGTGATCCTAGGCCGAGCAGGGAGAAGTCTCCTACGGGAGGCAGGATAAGCACCACCGTCCACACTAGAGATCTCCGTGCCAATCCGGTAGATACAAAGATTGATCCCTCCCACAAGCCCGAATATCAACAACATATCCCAAGGAAGCGAAATCATATGATGTGGATCTCTAGGCTTCTGGGAAGGATGATCTTGGTCTCTACGGGTTTAGTGTGAAAATCTCCATTGTGGAGGGTGCTTATCATGCCTTCTGTAGGAGCCTTCTCCATACTCGATAGAGGATCATGGCTCCCATTCCAGAACCTTTCGTTGCTGGTCCTTCAGTTGCCGCTAATAGGATGAGTGGTATTGCATTAATCAGACACATACACATATATTTTACCTCATTAGAGCATCCCTTTTTTTTTGTCCTCGGGTGAAGATGAGGAAGACAAGGCCGTTCACAGGCTGATCTGGTGGAGGTTGTGGTATGTCTGGCAGTTCAAGAGGTCCTCCTGCAGGAATGGGTGGTGCTCCGAAGAGTTGCGCCCTAGGCTCACTAGTTACCACCTTTGAGTGACACATGTCCCATATAAACATTTTAGGGGTTCCCTACACTTATTACTTTGAGGGAGACCCAACCTACGAGGTTGAGTTTTCTCCTCCCAGCACCACTCATGTAAGTATTAACTTTCCTCTCTCTCTAGACCATTGTTCTTCACATTTGTTTTCTGCTATTTGTCTCATTTCTGGCTAAATGTACACTGAAAAGTTTTCCGAGTTGGGGATGCATCCTCAAAGATTTTCACATCCTATAGTACTCAGATTTGGATGCATGTCTGACCACAATATATTAAATGAAATCTAGAAATGGAAGAAGATGTAGATGAAAGAAAATATGAACTTTAATATAATAGTATATTGAGAACACAAGGTGAATAGAAAGCAAAGTCGAGTTTTGCAAGGTCTAAACTATGGGTTAGTTTAACCCTTGCTATAATAAAAAAAGAACTAGATCTGAAATGAATAAAATAATTTATAACCACCAATGCAATTGAAAGCTAAAGATAATGAAAATGAGCTACACATGATGTAAAAATGGTGTTTGGAGCATAGACCTGCAAACTAGCAAAGCTCCCTATTTATAGGAGTTTTGGGGCTCTTATTTATATAAAAACCACCTAAAATGTCTAGCTTGTCTTTAATATTGATGCTTTATCTTACCATAATTGATTTGGAAATAATTAAGGAAGGTTTTGGAGTCTTTTAAGCATATTTATATGTCCCCAACCTTTAAGGATTCTTCTTTTTCTTGCTATAATTGATTTAGAATTTAGTAAGGAAGGTTTTGAAGTTTTTAGGCAGCTTTTAGTTTTTCTTCTTATTCTAGAATTAGAGTCAGCTGGTCGAGCAGTCTATTGGAAGATTTATCTAATTACTTTGTTTTATTTCCAAAAACACCTCAAATCACTCAAAACTCCATTCAATAGAAGAATAAAGTAAAATACACTAACAACTAGGGACAAACATTGACAAACCACTAAAAAATAACATAAAACAATGAGTTAAAATATTATATAAATGGTTATAACAACTTGGTCACATTTTGAACATTCCTTGTCTTGAAGGAAGTGTTAGATTCAAAATAAAATTTGAAATCAAACAAGCCATGTAGCTTATAACTTTGATAAGACTTATTTCACTGACATTCAATAATCTCAACTTATGTAAATCATACGACATAGATGAACTTTAACAAAATAAGGTTTTCTCAAAAGTATTACATTATTCAATACATCCCATATTTGAAAGTATGAACTAGTGTACAACCTCATAAGGTGATATCTCAAGGCTTTTCTTTTCTTGTAGCCTTTAATCTTTACTTTTCACTAAAGGTTTAAAATTTAACACTCAATTCATTACAAGTATTGTGATAAGTAATGACGTCTAGTTCTTAGTCTCTATCACTTGCTAGTCTAACCAAAATATAATCAAAAGGTCTTTTGCATGGGTTCTAAAGAAGGTTTAGTTTAGGTATTAATGAGGAAAATATTTGGCTAAATGGAAAATATTATAATACTGTGTATAATTTAGAGTAAAAAAGTGTGATTTTTCTTTTATGAAATAAGAGAGAAAGTTATTTTTTCTTGGACTTTTTAGGATTTTGTGTTTTTTAGAAAGTAGAGCAAGTAAGACTGAACAAAACTATTGACAAACCTAAGGTATTGCTCGCAAGCTATATGGAACTACCCATGGAGATGTACCTACTATATATATAGAGAGATGCGAGAAAATTTCCTTCTTGATTAAGATTGTTATCCTTATTGCCGCAATTTTCTCCGGCTACTACCGCAATGTAAGACATTTTTGAAAGAAAGATGGTAGACAACAAACATGAATCAAGTTTGAAGAATGCAAAACCAATGAGAAAGACTAAGATTTTTATGGGGAAATGTATTTGCTCAGATACTATAACAAAATCTCAAGCAAAAACAGAAAAAAGAAGAAGAAAGAGAATTAGATTCAGAGTTGGTTTATAGCCTTACTCTTAGTTTCTCAACTTATTCAGAGCACTCCACATCTTCCATGCATGTGTCTTCTCATCACATATACATGTCCTCCTTCAAGAATTTCTAAATATCCATTGCACTCCACATCTTCCATGTACGTGTCTTTTCATCACAAAACTTCTTCACCACATGTCTACTACTTACCATACCCAAAGCACACCACACCTCTTTCTAATTTGCCTAATAATAATGGACTCAGATAAAAAAACATTAAAACACATTTAACATTTAGTTAAACCATAACAATGATATCATTAGTTAGGTTTTTCTTTCATTAATTATACAACTCAAGACATCCACTTGAATTTGATAGAAGTATGAAGACATGCTGCAATTGGTTCCTATGTGTCAAGTTTACCTCTTCCATTCTAGTCCTCTACAAATCCAATCTATAAGAATGAGATTCCTCATACGTCCATTAGTAATAACATACCAACTTTCCTCATAATAATTTTTTTTGTTGAAAATCTTTGGATAATGGAAGATTGATAAAGTAATCCCTTTACGGCATCCCAATTCCATGATTAAAATGGATGTATATTTGTAAATAAATTTCGAATGTTGATTGAAAAAAGAATCCCTAATTCAACAGAAACCATGAGAAAAAAGAGAGGAGAAAAAGAGGGATGAGAGAGAGTTGCTGAATGTAATTAATAATTAAAGCTAAAGATACCTAAGCGCTTATACTTATCTCAAAAAATTCAATTGCTTTTTTTTACTTTTAGAATATTCATTTTACCAATTTAACTTGTTTAAAACTTATTAATCCTTTTAACAAAGTATATAATTTTTCTGAAAAAGTTTAAATGCTTACACTTTAATCTAGTTTAGGTAGCTAATATTGTTAGAGGATATATCTGTAAATATACATATTAGAATTAGTCTTTGATTTAGTCAGATATTGTTAGCTTGATTTACTCCCTGTATCTTTAGAACTATTTTTGTAACCGATTCTATCTTGTAAGCTTATTTAAGCACAAACTCTATCAATACCAAATCACTGGAGAATCATGATTGTTTCATGGTATCAGAGCAGTTCTGAGGTTTCACAACTCTGAATTTTAATTTTTCCCTGGGATTTCTCCTTTCAATCGCTCAATTAATTATCTCCATGGTATCACAAATTAACTGCCTCCAATTACCTGTTGTGGAAGACACAGGTTCTGCCTATTTTGAAAGGTCAGAAGTTGGGACATCATGTTGATGCAACTTCTGCACCGCCGCCCAAGAAATTACAAACCGGAGCAGACAATCCGGCGTTCGAAGTTTGGGAGCAAAAGGACCAACAGGTCCTCAGTTTGCTCATCCTTCTCTTTCATCGGGCGTAATTTCCTAAGTTATTGGGGCAGAAACTGCAGCAGCCGCCTGGGAAAAGCTGGCTAAAGCCTATGCCACTGGATCGAAGTCACAGATCCGTGAATAGAAGAATCGTCTTCATAATTTACGTCAAGAGAACGATGATATTTCTGCCTATCTTTTACGGGCCAAATCTCTCAGTGACGAGCTCTCTGCTCTTCAAAATCCTGTAAGTAACGATGATTTAGTTGGTGCAATTTTGGATGGCCTGAATGATGTTTATCCGCCTTTCACTCGTGCAATAGAAGCTCATCTGGAATCTATTGCGTTTGAAGACTTAACTGGCTTGCTTCATAGTGAGGAGCGACAGCTCTCTCGAGTCACAGCTCCATCAAGCTTTACTCCCTCAGTTCATTATTCTGCCCGTTCAAACAACAGGCCACGGGGCCGCGGTCGCGGTCAATTTAATTATGGATCCAGTCGGGGTTTCTCTGCCCCAAATAATTATAGTAGAAACAGTTACACAAATTCAGCTCCACTTGATGTCTCCACTCTCACATGTCACAATTGTAAAGGATCGGGACATATTGCTAGACAGTGTCCATCACCAAAATTCAATCGCAATACCAGGGGTTCTCTTAAACCGTCCTCTAATATGGCCACCACCTCCAACCCTTCCTTCACTGATTGGCTCCTAGATTCTGGCGCAACGCATCATTTAACAGCTGATTTGGACAACCTCCATGTTCACACTGAATATGACGGTCCCGAGCAAGTTGTAGTAGGTAATGGATCCACAATTCCTATCTCTCATATTGGTAAATCTGATTTTCCTATTTCCAATATTCCTCTAAAGTTTCGAAATATACTCCATGTTCCTAACACTGTTAATAACCTTTTTTCTGTGTCTTCTCTAACTCAATCAAATTCTATTTCGGTTGAGTTTTTTGCTAATTACTTTGTTTTGAAGGATTTGGAGACAAAGAAGGAGATATGTCGAGGGGTGAATAAGGATGGACTTTACATACTGTGGCTTCCTTCATCAAGTCAAAATCGCATTAGAGCCTTTAACACTAGTCTCTCTTTATGGCATGCCCGTTTGGGTCATGCTCAATTCCCCATTGTTAAGAAAGCAATTGCTTTGAATAAACTTGACTTTGATGATAATAAATGTGCTCCCTTTTGTGATTCATGTTGTGTTAGTAAAGCACATCGCTTACCGTTTCCTGTTTCTACATTCGTTGCTTCTAATCCGTTAGAATTGGTTTGTTCTGATGTTTGGGGCCCTGCTCCAGTTGATTCACATGATAATTATCGCTATTATGTTATTTTCTATGATCATTTTAGCAAATTCTCTTGGCTATTTTTTGTGCGGTATAAATCTGAAATCTTGAGTGTATTCATTAAATTCAGAACATTGGTTGAAAAATATTTTCAACGACCAATTTTAAATTTTCAATCAGATTGGGGGGGTGAATTTCAGGCTTTAACCAATTGTCTTAGTACCAATGGGATCAATCAAAAAGTGTCTTGTCCATACACACCGGAACAAAATGGTTGCGCCGAACGCAAGCATCGCCATATTGTTGAAACGGGTCTTTCATTACTTACTCATGCTAAATTACCTATGAAATTTTGGTCTTATGCCTTTGAATGTGCAATGTTTATCATCAACAGATTACCCACCAAAATACTTGATTACCTTAGCCCATATGAAAAATTGTTTGGCAATACACCCGATTATACTTTGTTTCGTACATTTGGTTGTGTTTGCTATCCTTGGCTCCGTCCTTACAATTCAAATAAATTGCTTCGACTTTCTCGTAAATGCATATTCATTGGCTATAGCAAAATACATAAAGGTTATAAATGTTATGACTTGCTTAACAACAAATTCTTTATCTCACGTCATGTGGTTTTCAATGAACAAGAGTTTCCATTTCCTCTGTTAAACAATGAGATGCGCCAGATATCTATGACTGATCTGTCCAATGCTCCGGTCACAATTTCTTTTCCATCAGCACAAGAACCATTTACTGCTATTCCCCCAACAGCTCCACGCCCAAATACAACTTCCTCTAATCCCACTCGCACCATTATTCCATATCATCCCTTACCAAATTTTCGAGAGTTACCAACCTCCACAACAAATAGCCCCCCGCCAGCTTCCAATCAGCCTACTGTCCCTCTACTTGTTGATTTTAGCGGCTATCAACTCTCATCACACCAAAATTTACCCAATGCATCACAAACAGCCCCACCTGAACAGCCCCAACCTTTACAACCCACTCTCATGGTTACAAGAACTCAAACGGGTTCGCTTCGTCCAAAAATCTATCAGGCCGTGACTGAAACTGTCACCCCTTCTTGTTATACTAAAGCTATGGAACATCCACAATGGCGTGCAGCTATGAGAGAGGCGTATAATGTACTCATTACCAATGGAACTTGGGAGTTAGTTCCAGAAACCGAAGCCAACAATAAGGTTGGCTGTCTCTGGGTTTTTCGCATCAAACTGAACCCTGATGGATCTGTCAACCGATACAAAGCACGACTCGTTGCCAAAGGATATCATCAACGTCCCGGTCTTGACTATGAGCAAACATATAGTCCGGTTATCAAGCCCACAACGATACGTTTACTTCTTTCACTTGCAGTAACAAACTCTTGGATGATAAAACAACTCGATGTGAGTAACGCATTTTTACATGGCACTTTAGATCAAGCTGTTTTTATGTGTCAACCTCCTGGTTTTACTCACCCGGACTTTCCTCATCATGTTTGCAAATTGAAGAAAAGTCTATACGGTCTTAAGCAGCCCCCCGTATGTGGCATCGTTGTTTGACAGAGGCTTTGATTTCCCTTGGGTTTGTTTGTAGTAAGGCTGATTGCTCGCTTTACTATCTTCATCATAATGATACGCGTTTGTATTGTCTTTTATATGTTGATGATATCTTGGTAACCGGCAATTCCATTGTGTTTATTGATAACTTGATCAAGCTATTGCAGCAGCGGTTTGCTATTCGGGATCTTGGCAAGCTCTCGTATTTTCTTGGAATTGAAGTGAATTGGGAAAATCATGCTCTTCACCTAAGTCAAAAGAAATACATTTCTGATTTACTCAAAAAATCCAAAATGGATGGCTCCAAAAGCATCTCAACACCAGCTTGCACAAGCACCAAACCCTCTCGAGATTCTGGTGAATCCTATACTGATCCTAAGCTATATCGCACTATTGTTGGTGGATTACAATATGCGACCATCACTCGACCAGATATTAGCAATGCTGTAAATAAAGTTAGCCAATTTATGCATAATCCAAGTCTTGATCATTGGAAAGCGGTTAAACGAATACTTCGGTATTTAACTGCAACTACAACACATGGAATTCATTTTCATAAGGGTAAAACTCTTGATCTGGTTGGTTATAGTGACGCAGATTGGGGAGGAGACGTTAATGATCGAAAATCTACCTCTGGCTATGCGGTGTTTGTTGGTCCTAATCTTGTATCTTGGCGGTCACATAAGCAAACTACTGTTTCTCGCTCCTCCACCGAAGCTGAATATCGTGCTCTTGCTAGTCTTGCTTCTGAAATGCTTTGGTTGAAAAAGCTCATGCATGAAATCGGCATCTCCAATTCCACAATACCTGTTTTATGGTGTGATAACCTTGGTGCAACATATTTAACTGCTAACCCAATTTTTCATGACAGATCTAAGCACTTAGAGATTGACTTTCATTTTGTTCGTGACAAAGTCTCCAAGAAAGAGCTTCGAGTTGGTTATGTCCCCACCCTTGATCAAATTGCTGACATCCTCACCAAACCACTCTCCAAGGCTCGGTTTCAACATCTTTGCGACAAATTAACAGTGGCTCCGCCATTAATTTGAGGGGGAATGTTAGAGGATATATCTGTAAATATACATATTAGAATTAGTCTTTGATTTAGTCAGATATTGTTAGCTTGATTTACTCCCTGTATCTTTAGAATTATTGTTGTAACCGATTCTATCTTGTAAAGCTTATTTAAGCACAAACTCTATCAATACCAAATCACTGGAGAATCATGATTGTTTCAAATATGTACCTTTCAAAAAGGCAATTGGTCAATTTAAATAAATTCATGGGTTACTAGAATTTTTTCCAAATATAAAGGACTAGTTGGTTTTTTGAAACAAGTATAGGGACAAAAAATGTATTAATCTATTAATTAATTAACTTTTTAACAATGTCTATTCGTAATGTGACCAAAACATATGTCGCCATAATGAGAATTGACTCATGGCATAGCACGTGTCGAGAATGGAGCAAAAATAATGTTTTTTCATAATAGTGAATAAGATTATATGTATATATATAAAGTGCAAAAAATACTTTTAATATTGTCCAGCAAAAGTAATTTTACCTCTAACATCATAACTAACATAATAATACCATTAATGTTTACAAGTTGAGCGAATTTTTACACTGATGTTTGAAATTGTGTCAATTTCAATTGTTATTGATGGAGCACTCTGTCCATTCACAAATTTCATTATCACTCAATTTGTATGTAGGGATGGTAATCGGGCATTATAAAAAAACTACATGTTTCCAACCCGATGGGGATTAGTAATAAGTGAAAATTAGGGATAAATTAGGGATAGGGATGGGCACGGGAGATAATTTCTCGCCAAAGCCAAAATGGTGATAGGGATAAGGATTACTATATCCGCTCCGTGAAAATTCTTCCCCGTCGTGTATAAATTCCCGTGAATATCTATAGTTATGTTTTGTTAAAATAATTTCTTTTATACAAAATGATGCCATTTTTATGATTTTTGGTTTTTCATGGATTGATTTTATTAAATGTTTTGGGCGAGAGAATCAAATTTAACGGTCAAAGTTGGTCACATACTTTTAAGTTATTACATTTCCAAATATTCCGTGCGACAATGTGAGGATCCTAACCCCGAGGGAGGAGAGAAGAAAATAGTGTTGGCGAACACTAGAAAATGAAGATATAAAGTATGGTATTAAATAGGAAATACAAGGCATATAATAGGCTACAACAACTAGCTAGTGAGCAACAGAGCCGGCGCTGGGTCTAGGCCCGGAGTGCGCAGGCCTAGGGCCAATGGTTGTTAGGGGGTCCAAAATTTGTTTATTTTATATATATATATATATATATATATATATATATATATATATATATACACATAGGTATACAAGGTCTAAAACGAAATTTGCATTAGGATCAGCAAGTGTCCCAGCGGTTTAGAATATCACTATCATTGGTCCGGCCCTGATGAGCAACCCTATTCGTAGAGAAACAAACATAAAAAACAACAACGTCATTAAAAGAGATAAGATGATATTTACAATCATCCAAAAGAAAAGCATAAAGAGACATGATAGAAGAATGTTGGTCTCACCCTCTTTTAAGACCTAACAAATACGATTTAGTGATTCTTGCTTTGTTTTTTGTTTTTTTCTAAGAAATATTTTTCACTTTTTTGACCTAATTAATAAATTTCAACCATTAATCTTAGTTTTTCATCTAATTAATTAAATAATGGTTCACTTTAATCTAACAAGCTGGCCACTTTTAATTTTAGAGCACTTAATATACCGAAAAACCCTAAAATGTGTATTTATATATTTGGTCCGGATGAATTTATTCTTTATTGATTAATCCCCTAGATATATAGTAGGATCAATTCAATCCAAAATCAAATTTGGTTGGGCACTTTAATTAGGGTTAATTCGTGATCAAAATAATTATGTCAAAAAAAGTGTCAAGTCTCAAAATCAGGGTTTAGGGTTTCGTACCCCTAATCCGTTAGGAAATGGGTCAACGATCAAAACCCACAGCAAAACTATGGGCCCCACCATCTTTTATACAAATTCGGCTTTTTAGGACCTCAAAATACTATTTAATGATTTTCATGGGCTTTTGTTGTTTTTTCTATGAAATATTTTTCACTTTTTTTTATCTAATTAATTACTTAATGGTTGACTTTAAGGCAATAAGCTCGCCACTTTTAATTTTAGAGCACTTAATATACCGAAAAAAATGAAAGCACCTGAAAAACCTTAAAACGTGTATTTACATATTCGGGTTCGGATCAATTTATTCTTTATTGATTAATCTCAAGATATATGGTAGCATCAATTCAATCTAAAATCAAATTTGGTTTGACACTTTCATTAGGGTTAATTCGAGATCAAAATAATTAGGTCAAAAAAAGTGTCAAGTTTCAAAATTAGGATTTCTTTTAGAGTTTCATTCCCCTAATCCCATCGGAAACGGACCAACGGTCAAAACACATAGTAAGGTTGTGGCCTCCACCCTCTTTTGGCCAAATTTGGCCGTTTATGACCTTAAAAATCCGATTTAGTTATTTTCACGGGCTTTTTTTTTTTCAACGAATTATTTTTCAATTTTTTGACCTAATTGAGGAATTTCAACCATTAATCTTAGTTCTTGACCCAATTAATTAATTAATGGTTGACTTTAATATATAAGCTCATCAATTTTAATTTTAGAGCACTTAATATACCGAAAAAATTAAAATGAAACACCCAAAAAACCCTAAAACGTGCATTTGTCGTCACTACAACAGATAAACTTCAATGGTGCGATTTTTTTAGTCAATTAAACCTTTCAATATTTTTAAATTCAACCCGTAAACTATAGGGTAAAAGTCATATTAGATTTTGGCTTTTAAAACCATCAATTAGGTCATCGGTCTATATATTAAAACTCAATTAGCTTTTTAATTATTTAAAATCATCGATTACATTCTGAACGTATGTTAAAATTGTTATTTAAATCCCTCTTATGATTGAAATAAATTTTAGTTGAGCTATTTTATATTTTCAGTTCAAGTAGATCAATATTTTATAATATTTTAGATTTGGATTACCAGTTAAGATTTAATAAAAACATATTCCGTTAAATCGAACCAAAATCAGTGTTATACCTAGTAATTAAAAAAAATGTGTATATATCATCGACTAGGTTTATTTGATTACTAGAGTTGAACTGATGACTGAAAATATCATAAAATAATGATAAAAATCGTATCCAAAATATAAAATAACTGAACTGACAACTAAAGTTAAAATATAAAATACATGGTTAGAGATCTATTTGACTTTTAAAGAATAGGTTGAGTATCTAATTGATTTTAAACTTATAATAGGGATCTAAGCAAAAAAAAAAAAATTTAAGAATCAATTAATAAAAATAGAGCGACTAAATAGAATACCTAGAAAAAGTTTAAGACCTGAGAAATGTCTTTTGCTATTTGATAACACTCAAATTTTATTCTAGGGGAACTCTATAAGTTAAAACTAAAATTTATCCCTTAGTAATTACAAAAATATCCAAACTACCCTTGTTAGGATTGTAGTAGTACGTGTATAAAAAGAAGGGGAGGGGAGGAATACAAAGACGCTCCTCAAGAAAAAAGTTGTTTCTAAATTTCAGTTTTAATGGCAAATTTGGGTGTGCAGAAGGAAGAAAATAATGTTGAAATGTCCAAAAGGTCTTAATCTTCGTCACCCTTGTGGGTTCAGTTGCTTACTTGTATAGCTAAGCTTCAATACACATAAATGTATTAAACACAAAAATATACATTTAGACCATATAAGGAATTTTCGAAAAATTCTCATGAAAGATGGAACAAAGTATCCTTGATGTTGTCCCTTATAAACATGATAAAATGATATATACGTGAAAGAGTATGAATGATCAGCATAATAAGTCTCGAATATAGAGGCTTATGCTTGGAGGATAACATGTCGAAAACAGCAGCTGCTGTAAGTAAATCTCTAAAAAGAAGAATAGATATAGCTTGTATTAAACAGATGATAAATTTCGTCTAAGTTATTCTATGGCTATGACATAAAGATGATTGAGAAATCTACGAAGTCGAATAGCTAGTTGTACATATGAGTATGTAATATAAAGAACTAAGTCAATCACAAGCCATCTGCATTTTCCTATCAGAAGCAGCCACATCAGACTTATCAGAAGCAGCCACATGAGACCTACCGCCTTTGCTTCGCTCACTCCAGCAGGTTGATCTGGAAAATACAAAACCTTGGCCAACTCACATTATAAAAAATATTAAGAGCCTCAAAATCCCACAGTACTGTTAATGTTATTTGTTGTGAGTATAATTAGACCATAGCACATTTAGGACAAATTATATTTTATTTGTTGGTCTTTCAACAACTAGGTTCCACCGCCTACCGACACAAGACTTTCAACTTCAAGACTAAGAATTCGACCATTCCAAATAGAATCATTGCATGTTCCAACCTTAGCAAAACTTTTCTCTCTAAGATCATATGAAACTATATTACTCATTATACCAACATTAAGGAGAATCTTATCTCCTCTCTTTGAATACCCAATGACGTTCACACATTGAAACCAAGATATGTCAAAAAATAAGGGATTTACAACAGAGTATAACTTTGTCCAAGTAAATTGATTAACCCCATCATTCTTCCTCATATATAAATAAGCATGGGGCACCATCGAACAACAGAAATAGCTGATGCAAAGACACCCTCCTAAAATATGTAATTGCCTTAAAACTCTATCAGTTGAATTGAAAGATAAAACAGGTTGGGGAACTAAGGAGAATGTCTCATTTCTCATATTAAATGCCACAATCTCTGAATTGGATAACCAATGTAGACTACCATCACTGAAGTAACCTATTTCACGAAGATACACATTCCTATCTATTCTGTATCCAAGGGAAGGGGGATTCTGAATCCTTCTCCAAATATTTGATTTAAACCCATAAATCCAAAATTGAACTTCAATATCAAGTTTTCGCTTGACATATACCCTTAAAAACACTT
Source organism: Euphorbia lathyris (assembly GCF_963576675.1). Lineage (NCBI taxonomy): Eukaryota > Viridiplantae > Streptophyta > Magnoliopsida > Malpighiales > Euphorbiaceae > Euphorbia > Euphorbia lathyris. Next base: position 2,517,134 of record NC_088915.1, on the reverse strand, counting down.
TGTACTCATCAATAGCGTCATCATAACCCAAACCTAACCCATTTAAGTAATAAAATTGATCATTAGCTGGGTCTTCCAAAGGCCAATCAGGAAGATCCTTACACCGATGAGTGGATGGATTCCACCGGGACAGTTCTAATTTAGGTTGGTACAATGAACTTTGATCTAGGAGAACCAAACCTTTACAGTAACCATAGACATTCTGAGGATGAGACTTGTTTTTCTATGCCTATAATATCTTCTTCAAGATCGACATTCACATCACAAACATGAAATTTGTTACTCAATTCGTCTGAGAAAATCAGTTTGCTGAGATTTAAGTTTTGAGAAGACTTACTTAGATGAGAATTGATAAAATCAGGGCTATCAATGACGGTGCATGAAGATTTTGAAACACATCTGAAACGTAGGAGGGACTTCACCGGCAACCACAGCAGTATTTCGATGATCAACTCGCTTGGGAGTTGTGCCATTGCCGCCGCTCACTCTAATCAGAAAAGGAGTGTGAACAATTAGGGTTAAAAGATAATTACAAAAACTACAATTAAGGTGCAAAAATATCCTAACTTTTGGGTCATAAGCAATCTTGCCCCAAGGTCCAAAATGTCGAAAATGGTGCAATTTTAACCTAACATTGGAAACCAAGAACAATTTTACCCCTAGCGTTGATAAATTGGGTCAATTTGATAAATAATTTATCAAACGGTCTTGTCGGTCATTAATCTTTGCGTCAAATCACAACATATGATGGGATGTGAAAAAATATATAAAAAAGTACAGTTTTTTTTTTGTACAAATTGGACTAAAAATTCAAAAAATTCACCAAATTTATAATATTAATCTCCAATTCTACTATTAAATTATAAAAAACATGAAATCATTTTTTAGAACGAATTGAAATGCAATTGTTGCAGAATAAGGAAAAAAATATCTGTGTTTTATAATAGTGTCTCAAATCGACCCAAATTATCAACGTTATGAGTAAAATTGCTCTTGGCTATTGATGTTAGGGGTAAAATTAGACAATTTTAGACGTTATGGGTAAAATTGCTCCTGACCGAAAATATTATGGGTATTTTTAGACCTTAACACCAAAAACTATATTCAAAATATTATACGGAACAATTTGGATTGATTATAGTCAAAATGAGTTATTGTACTACGTGGATATATGGATAAGATACAAAATGTATCAAAGTTTTCGAAAAGTATCATTTTACCCTCAATATTAATGAAATGTATCAATAAATGACTAATTAGATATTAAAATTTGTCAATTAAATCTCATCCATTAATGGTTGAGATTACAACTCCACCAACTCTAGAGGCTTTTCAACTCTAGAGGATCCCTACCAACCAATTTAAGTCTGAATAACGCAACTTGACACCTCAATTTTTGTGAAATGGTACCAATTACCCCAAGTTTTTAATTTAGCTCACTTCATTATTCTTTAAGGTTCTATTTTCACGTACATTCACGTAAAATTTAACTAAAATTCGTTATTCTTTAGGGTTATATTCTTCTGTGCATTTGCGATAAATTTAACCCAATTATGGTGTTTACCTTTTGGGGGTTGTTTAATTCAATTCACGTTTTTACTATTCACGTGCACTAGCCACGTTTTTATTATTCACGTGCATAAAATTCATGATTTCTAAGAAAAAAGAAAAAAAAAAAATTCACTAATAAAAAAGGGCGGCCCGGTCGCATTACGCGTCCCCGCTGAGCGAGGGTCCGGGGAGGGGTCCCACCACAAGGGTGTATTGGGGGCAAGCCTTCCCTTGCCAATTTAATTGGCAAGAGGCCGCTCCTAAGACTCGAACCCGTGACCTCAGGTCACACGGCAACAACGTTTTACCGTTGCGCCAAGGCTCGCCCTCAAAAAAAAAAATTCACTAATCATGCATAAAATTCATAATTGCGAAGAATGTTCACAATGCATAGGATTCACGTTTCTAGCTAAAGAATTCGCAAACATCTTAAACATTAGCATGCAAATAATGTTCAAGCGGGGTTCTTAAAGCGTAAAAGTCCTTGAAAAAATAAACAAAAGAGGCACTTACCTGATTCATGTTAGGTCCTGTTGAGGTGAGAGCCTGGATCATGGAAGGGAGTAATATTCAGCAGGTGCTCGAAAACCACCTTCATGCCCTTCGTACCGTCGTATTTACTCGGCACCATCGCAAAGAACTCAAATGGACCCCCACCACCCTTTTATAAGGGTAAAAAATGGCATTTTTGTAATTAGAGAAAAATGTACAATGTGACATAAAGGTAAAAAGTAAATAAATAATTACCGGATGCACAAATCTCCAAACTGCAGTCTGTTTCAGCCAGTGGTTATGCTAAACAATGATTGTTATCAAGGGAGGTGACTCCAGACGATAGTGAAAATTTACCAAACAGTGACGCCAGTCAAAATACAGACAACAGTCGACAGAAAAATATTTTTTAACTCAAAAGAGCTCCGAACGAAAGGGTAAGGTCTTTCCTATCAATGATTTCATTACACGAAATAGTAACTCCAGTCAAAATACAGACGATAGTAGGTCAAATTTCCAAATTGCTCAAGAGAGCACTCGCTTTAGGGTCAATTTAGAAACCTAAACAAGATATATACCAGCGGTCGATTTAGAGACTATGGTTGCTAGAACGAGCAATATACCTGCAGTCGATTTAGAGACTATGGTCGCTAAAAAGAGCTATATACCTGCGGTCAATTTAGAGACTAGGGTCGCTAGAAACAGCTATATACCTGCGGTCGATTTAGAGACTAGGGTCGCTAGAAACAGCTATATACCTGCGGTCGATTTAGAGACTAGGGTCGCTAGAAAGAGCTATATACCTGTGGTCGATTTAGAAACTAGGGTCGCTAGAAAGAGCTATATACATGCGGTCAATTTAGAGACTAGGGTCGCTAGAAATACCTATATACCTGCGGTCGATTTAGAGACTAGGGCCGCGAGAAGGAGCTATATACCTGCGGTCGGTGTAGAGACTAGGGTTGGATGGTCGGCTTAGAGACCTGGAAAAGAAATCACGGAGAGAGATCAACGCTCGCGGCCGATGCAAGGACTGGGGACAAGTTGAAGGCCCACGACGTGGAGGTCAGGTATTTCTCCTCCCACTCTATATGTGTCTTTTAGTTTAATATGTTTCACATTGCATGTGTTGTATTTACGAAAATGGTTTTCGAAAAAGCACACACATCACTGTCAAAATAGGAAAGTAGGGGCAACTGTAGACACCGAGTCGGAGGACCTATGATGAAAACCTACGATAAAACAGCCAAAGCGGTTGATTCCATTAGTTCGAAAATTTAAATAAAGAAAAATCTTGGAGAGCCGGCACTTGTGAGTCCCACTAACAAATTCAATATCTCCCGGATGCCGTCGGGTATGTTCACCGTTTTATTGGTGGACGAGAAGGCCCCGGAAGTCGGACGTCGATCGACGAATAATGAATGGCGCTCCCGATAGGCGAGCGTCGTCTTTTGTGCGCCAGACACGGAGCTCGGCATGTCAAACGCTCGTCCGATGGACGTTTCACGCACGCCCGATGCTCGTTCGGCGATCGACCAACTCATTGTACGAACGTCCGATGCACGGTGGGCGTCGCCCAACAAGCATTGGGCGTACGTCCAACAGACGCTGGGCGTCGCCCAACTCTTTAGGCGAATGCCCAACACACGTCGGGCGTCGTCGAACCAGCATCGGGCGTCGTCCAACCAGCGTTGGGCGTCGCCCAACAATCGATGGGCAACGCCCAACGGCTGTTGGGTGTGCGCCCAACAGATGTTGGGCGACGCCCAACGATGGTTGGGCGTGCGCTCAACCCATGTTAGGCGACACCCAACACTTGTTGGGCGTACGCCCAACATAGGTTGAGCGTCGCCCGATGAGGGGCGGGTGATGCTCAACGTATGTTGAGCGTCGCCCGATGAGCGTCGCCCGATGAGAGGCAGGCGACGCTCAACGTAGGTTGAGCGTACATGCCCGACGCCTATAAAAGGCACGGATCCCCATGCATTTGAGGAGGAGGAGCTCTTTTTGGGAAATATTTTTTCTAGAGAGAGAGTGGATTTTTTGGGAAAAATTTTATTTTTCTAAAAAAATTAAAATTTTATAAAAGTTAAATATTGGACAAAAAACACAAAAAAACAACAAAAACCATAACTCGTGGAATCAACCGACTTCGACTGTCAATACCGATTTTGAGGTATTATCTGAGGACTAGACTCGTTTAATTTATTTATTTCGTTTATTTATTTTATTTATAGTTTTGTTTATTTATTTATTTTATTTATAATTCTAGTATTTATTTTATTTTTCACCTTTATTTATTCTTTCGTATTTATTTAATTTCCGTCTCGTATTAAATAAACGTTTGTTCTTTTTTGAAATAAAAAACCTCGTTTTAAGTCCCGATACGAACCGTGACCCCGTTTAAGGGTAGTTCGGGACTAAAACGTTGTAGATATAGGATTTCAAAAGGTTTTTTTTAAAATTAACGTTTTAAAATAAAACATCGTTTTGGGAGACTCTATTATAGACTATGAACCGATTTGGGTAGTTCGGGGACTAAAATGAGAGAATAAAGTAGATCTAAAGTTTTTAATAAATCTGGAAAGTATGGGGACTGTTCTGATATTCTGCCTTTTCTGTCACTAAAAGCAGTTTAGTGACGGGTTTTCCGTCGTTAAAGCTGCTGGAACTTATAAAATGCGCTTTTACCCCCTTTTTCTTAACCTTTTGGCATTTATTCTTATATATATGTATATATGATTATGTAATATGTTTATTAAAATTATTTTTGGGGTATGTAACTAATAATTACTTATTATGTATTTACTTATTTTGTATATTTGGGGATCATTTTCATTAATTTGGTTTTGTAAGACTATATGTATATGTATATGTTTTCTTTAAATTCATTTAAACTATATTAATTATTACTTTTGGAGGTTATTTTCTATGAATCCATTATGTAAAAACAATTTTAAACTAAAGGTTATTTTCTTATTTATGAACCTTATTCATTATTTTTACATGTTTTTCAATTAAAATAAAAGTGTATTATATCTAGTATTATATTCATTACTATTTTTACCTATTAGGAACCATAGTGTATATATCTTCTCTTTACCTCGTTTTTAATCTATAGATATAATTACCATTTTTACTAAAAATGTATATATATATATATGTATATATTCCTTCTTTTCCCTTTGACATCTATAGGTATATATTTCAAATGTATTTGGTTGGGTGAGTTTTGGACTAAAATGGTTAATTGTTATAACTATGTTTGTATTGTTTAAAGGGAAGTAAGGATTAAAGTGAGTGAAAATGGGAAAAACAAACCACCAAAAAGATTTTAATTTGATTATGTAAATTAAAGGTATTTGGAGACTTTCAAAATGTAAATAAGAGTTTTCAACATCTTCTTTTTGGTTCCAAATGGTTTTCTAAACGTCGCGTTTTGAAACCTTAATCCGTTCCAACAATGGATTAAGCGAGCCTTGTAATTAATCGTTTTTTTGTAAATAATAAAGTTTTGAATCGTTTTACGTTTAAACGGTTTTGTACAAAAATAAATGGACTTGTATGCTTAATCACGTTTTCGGTTGAATGTGCATTTTTCACGTTTTCAAACACTCGAGTCGTTCCAATGGCGGTTCAAGTGAAAAGCAAGTAAATCCACGGGGTTTTAAAACGTGCCTAAATCGTTCCAACGACAATTAAGTCATGAACCATGAAAATAAACACGTTTTGGGAAGAGATACTAGTTTAGATTTGATGTCTATAGCTTAGAAAGATATTCATATGTTGTAATTAATCAATTCTTCTACCTCCCTCCTTCTTTTACATACTCTAAATTCATGCAAATGGGTGATTCTGGCTTTCAATAATATATCTTAAAACAGTTTTCAAAACGAGAAAGAAAAGGTTTCAAATGAATTTTAAACTTAAAAAAATATGTGATTAGTCCATTAGCGCCTAACATGCTAAGTAGGAGGCCGGTGGTTCAGAATCGGGCGATGTCGGGGTGCCTAGTAGCCTTTCTCCAGAAAGGATCTAACCTTCTCGGCTCGTACCTAATTTCCCGAACCCTCACCAGTCTCCCGCAAGGGATCGGTGTTCATTTCCCATTCGCGGGTGGCGACTCTTCCATACTCCGAGCTCTGGCCCTGCCGAGCAGCTTCATTCCGCGATTGGTTGCTTTCAGCGTCAATCACAGCATCTGTCGTCAACGGTGTCCACCCCCGGGTCTTCCGGGCGAGGCCGCGGCACCTACAGGTGTCTAAATTTTTTATTGTGTTATTAATATAATTACAAACAAAAAAAAAAATCGAAAGTGCTTCAATTTATCATAAAACTTGTTTGGAATGTATAATATGACAATTAAATAATAGTCAAACTAGCCTTTTCAAATTTTTAATATAATAATGCTAAAATTGATCTTGTTCGGAAACGTTAGGATTAAAGTTGAACTATTTCATGCGTTAAGGCTAAATTTGCACTTTTAAAACAAATGTTAGAGTCAAATTTCGTCATTATCTTTTTTTTAATTACATATAAAAATCTATTAACTTAAATAAAAATGCAATTGTTAAATTTTAAAATATATAAACAAAATGATTCCTCCACATAAACCCTAGCAGATAAAAGTTAATTACAATTATACCCTCCCAAATCTCATATATAAACAAAATGATTGATGAACAAAAACCCTATACCCCCAAATCTCATATATGTGGAGCAACTCTTCACCAACATTGCATCAAAAGTTTCTTTTATTCTCTATCTCAGTTGTATTTAGTTAGGAAAGATGAACGAGTTCTCTATCTCACCCATCAAATAAACAATAGCTTTCACTTATAAAAGAGTCGTTGCTTTGCCTGGGCTTTTCCAGGACTGTATGTATACTCTCTCTCATTAGTTGTATATATGTTAATTTGATGTGATTCAAAACTTTGCCTAATGTCTTTCACTGATTTTTAGTTTCTTTTTCTAATCTACTGAAAGCTCCTAATTTTAATATATGTGTATGGCTTTTCAATTTGAACTTTGAGCAGCACCATTAAGTTTATACATATAATGATTTGTGGAATTTGTTCTTTTGCCTTATGAAGTTTCCGAACCTACATATATTTTTAGAAGGATATGACTATTCAGTTATTTTTTTAAATCAAAACCAAAGAAGAAATCTGAATAGATCTACCTTGCAATGTTTAAGAAAATAAATAAAAATTCAAAAATATCTAGAATGATAGTGAAAAATCAGAATCCATTTAGAAAACACGATTTTAACTGAGTTTATATTGTGTAGGAAATATGACATTGAAGAAACATGAAGAAAATTCATGTCAAGATATGAGTGATTCAACAGATCTTCAGAAACAGGAAGAAAGAAAAAAATATATATTCTAGCACTGATTGCAGAATGTGGCCGGCGAAGAAGAAAACGATCCTTTCTTACAACAAATGATGAGAGGCTGCAATTAACTTGAGGTTTTGAATTAATAATTTATTTTTTTATTAACATGCCCCTCTTACAATTAAATTTGCATTATTTAAAATTTATGTTTCAAAACAGTTTGTTTGATTGGTTGGTTCATTGTGTTATTACGTTGTATCATCAAATGCCCGTGTCAAATTTTATTTATTTTCAGAAGTTCATCTGTAGTCCTTGTTTCATATTGATATTTTGGTTTTGCTGATTTTTTTTTCTATTGCTCAAACTGTTCAAACTTGATGAAACCCATATTGCAGGAACATGCTTGTTTAACTAGATTATGATTAGTTGAATTAGTTTTGGCCTTATCTTCTTGACAAGATTATGGTTGTTTAACTTGTCATCAGTTTATGGTCATCTGTTCATACTACTCATTCATGCTATCTCAATTTGAGATTTATTGTATTTGGGTCAATTTATCAAAATTTGTCAACTTGAGGGTTTAGCTGTACAATTAAGTAATAGTGATATTTTAATTATTTGATAAGATGTTAGTCTATTTGTTTAACCACATTTTGATTTGGATTTCCTTTATTTTTTTGCTTATGGAATTTTTTTTCTGAATCTGGAATTGCAGGTTTAATTTGTATTTGCAGATTCGTGAAAAAGAAGATATGTACTGCTGCAGCTTTTAAGAAAGAAGCCAATGTTTGTACAAAACCTGCTGGTAACTGTTCTTTCTCTTCAAATCCAAGGAATTTGAATTTGTTTTATTTTTCTATTTCATTGAGAAATCATATTCAATTGGATTTTTTCCTTTCTTCCTTTTGGTACAAAGAATTAATGATTTGATTAGTGCCTCGTATTGATGGCTTCTGGTTGAAGTTACTCTTAATTTTTTTTTTGGTTTAATAAGTCTGTTACCTCATACAAGGTCTAAAACTTAAATTGATTACTGAACTTTTAATATTGTTCTTGTTCAATTGCATTCAATATACTATATTTGTTTTTTGGAGGACATTTCAAATTGAACCCTAGCCGCCGCCGCACCTTGCGCTGGCCACCATGGCCGCTATGGCTCCTTTCCCTATGGATCCTCTAGATGCTTATTGTGACATTCGAGTTCTCTTCAATCCAAAGCTGCATTTTGACGCCCATCCGCCCAATCCTGTCTTAAAGCAGAACCAGTCCCATATCGAATCATACGCGTCTGCAGTGAGAAGCGGAGATGTCGGGGTCTTGAACTCGACGGCCACGATATCAGACATCGGAGGTATAAAAACTGTCCGAATTAACCAAACGGGTTACGATCGGAGGGTGGCGCTGTGTTCTACATCCTTGATTGGCCGCTTAATCTTGAGTAAAGGGAACGCTCCGTGGAAGGTTGCTGACCTTAAACAAAGTTTGTCCAAGCACTCGGGTATTGCAGGAGAATGGAGGTTAATATCGATTGGAAGGGGATTCTACCATGTGGTTCTTCAATCGCAGGAGATGAAACAACAAATCTTCTCTAAAGGAATCGTTAATGTCAAGTCGGGCACTTTCCGACTGCAACCATGGATTCCAGACTTCGACCCTTTCGCGGAGAAATCAACAAATGCACAGGTATATGTTAGATTATACTCGTTACCCTGGGAATATTGGGATCCGCAAATATTATCCGACATTTCTAAATGCTTAGGGGGGTTGATTCGGATTGATAAATCCACCTTACATGGGGACTTCAGGCACTTTGCACGAATGCTGTTAGATGTGGATCTCAACTCAGATTTACCAGTGAAGCTTGGTATTGAAAGGGATGGAAAACAAATATGGGTTGAGGTTGTTTATGAAAAGTTGCCTAGTTTCTGTAAGGTGTGCTCTAGTATAGGGCATATGGCTTATGATTGTCGGAAGAATAGGAGGCCGCAGGAAGGGTCTAAGCACCCTGAAACAGAAAAACGACCCTTGGGTGAGAAGAAGAAAACTGTGACTGCGGGATTGGAGATCCCAGTGCAACATATGAATAACCGGATACTCACGGAACTTCACACCGATGGAGATATGATAGGTAATGCAGTGATACAGGCTGCCCCAGTACAGCAGGTGAATACCATGGAACCTCAGACTGAGGGAGAGGTTATGATAAACAATGGAAATACAATGATACAAGGCATTCAGATGTCAGAAGAAGAAGACACTTTGAGCACAAATGAGAAGCAGTACATGGCTGATAGTCCGTAAATCTGGGATTCAAAGAATGAATGTGACAGTTTTGCTTGAGCCTCGTCGCCAGGAAATGATAACTTGCCTCAATCTGCCAGCTCTTGGGCGGACATGGTGGACGAGGAAGAGGAGGGAACGTGGGAAACCGTAACATCGAAGAAAGAAAGGAGAAACAACAGGAATGCGGACAATGCTAGCAACACCTCAACCCGAACTAATCGGGTCAGGAAAATCCCGATCCGATATACATGATAGTTCTGTATTGGAACTGTCGTGGTATCCTTAATCTGGATACGCAACGCTACTTATCCAACTTGTGTCCTAAACATAAACCAGACATAATGTGTTTGGCAGAGCCGATGGTGGATTTCGATTCAATACAGGCTTCTTACTGGAGTAATTTAGGAATGAGTCTTATTTCCACTAATCAACGGTATCGTCCGTCTTTGTGGGTTTTTGTTCATTCCCATTCACTTGCAATTTTTTTTATCTGTAGTGTTCATGATCAATTTGTTTTACTTGAGAGGGCTGATGTGGATCATTCGAATTTTGTTTGTTTGGTCTATGGCAGTGTGTGGGCTAACAAGAGGCTGGCTTTGTATCAAAGGATTGAAGAGTTGCGTCTTCAGTTTGCTGGTCCATGGATCACCATTGGTGATTTCAATGCAATCAGTGGTTCGCACGAGAAAACCAGGTGTGTTCATGCTGCACAGCCGTGTCGTGAGTTTCGGGATTTTATTGAAAATAACAGTTTCATTGAAAGCCCAATGCAGGGTCTGTTTTACACTTGGTGTAATGGGAGATCGGGGGCCGCCCGGGTTGAGAGTAAATTGGATAGGGCCCTTATTTCTATGAATTTTGCCGATTTCTAGGACAGGTTCAGCAGCACTGTTCTGACCCGGCATCTATCTGATCATTGTCCGCTCGTATTCAATTGTACGCGGCAGCAACCTGTGGTTAGCAGATTCCGTTTTCAGTCTATGTGGTTGACTCATGCCGGCCTTCGAGATTTAATTTCTAATTTCTGGCATAAGGATCATGACCGCCACCCTCCAATGCAATACCTCTGCAACAAGCTCAAGCTCCTTAGACCTGTTCTGCGACTTTGGAATAGGACTGTGTTTGGAGACCTTAACGTTAACATCGAAGCAGCCGAGGCGACGCTGGCTGGTATTCATGAGGATATTTCAATTCAAGGTATGTCTACGGAACTGCATCGCAAAGAGCTTGACGCTCACTCTAATCTTGATAGTTCCCTTCACAGCAAGGAAATTTACTTCCGCGATAGAAACAGAGTCAGATGGCTAGCAGACGGAGATATAAACACATAGTTTTTTATCGTGTTGCTCAGATTCGTAAAGCTTCCGCTGGTATTCACACCTTACAGTTAACTACCGATCCGCAAGCAATAGCTACGCACATCAACGATTTCTATTCAACTTTGTTCGGTAATGACATGAATTCTCCAAGGGACTTGGATCCGATTTTTGATGTTATACCTCGGTTAGTAACTGACTCTGAGAATCACTCTCTAACTGTTTGTCTAGATTTTGTTGAGGTTCAGAGAGCGGTTTTCTCTAAGCATAAGGATAGTGCCCCTGGTCCAGACGGATTCACTGGTGCATTCTTTCAGCATTTCTGGGATATTGTCGGTACTGATGTCTATGCAATGGTTTTCAGTTTTTTTGCTTCTGAGACTATCCTACCAGGTTTGAACTTAAGTTTGATGGCCCTCATCCCAAAGACTGACAATGCGATTACAATTGAGCAATATAGACCGATTGCAATGAGCAACTTCTGCTACAAGATTATATCAAAGATCCTGGCCGACCGTTTGGCTAGCATTGCTTCCCGTATTGTCTCAGATAACCAGTTCGGTTTCATTTCGGCCAGGAGTATTCACCACTATATTGCGATGGCTTCAGAAGGAACCAATATGCTCAAAAAACATTGTTTTGGAGGCAATATGGCCTTAAAAATTGACATTAGAAAGGCTTTCGACACTCTGGATTGGTCTTTCCTCCTAACGGTACTTGAAGCGTTTGGGTTCTCTCTTCAATTTCGGGATTGGATTCTCAACATTCTCTCTTCTGCAAGAATTTTGATTCTTTCAGGCTCTGGCATTAACGGTTTTGTCAAATGCTCTAGAGGTGTGCGATAAGGGGACCCCCTCTCTCCGATTTTATTCTGCATTGCTGAGGATTTTCTCAGTCGTTGGCTGCTCAATTTGGGCACCACTGGTAAGTTAGCGCCGATGAGTTACACTAGACAAACTAATTTCCCTATGCATCTCTTGTATGTCGATGATGTTCTTCTGTTCTGTCAGGCAAGTGTGGGTAATGTAGGTGCTATCCGGGAGGCTTTCAATCTTTACGGATATCTCTCTGGACAGATGGTGAACTGGGAAAAGTCTGATATTTTTTTAGGAAGTGCAGTGACTCACAGGCGTGGTCTACGTCTCTCTAATATGGTTGGAATGAAGCGCGATTACCTTCCTTTTCGATACCTAGGGGTGCCGCCTTTCTTTGGGATGCCGCGAAGTAGATACCTTGCTGGCATCAGGGATAAAATTCTGGCACAGTTCACTCGTTAGAAGGGCAATAGCCTGTCAATGGCAGGGCGATTGATGTTAGTAATTCTGTGATAAACAGCAGCTTTATTCACTCTTTCATGATTTATAAATGGCCTGCTGCCCTGCTCAAGCATATGACCAAGTGTATTCAAAACTTTATATGGACGGGCTCTATTGACAAACGGAAATCTATTGTTGTGAATTGGAAGGATTGTTGTCATTCTCTCAGAGACAGCGGCCTTGGAATCAAGGATTTGGGCACCACGAACCTGGCGCTGCTTGGTAAGATGGCCTGAGGAATTATGCAGGATAATTCTGCTTGTTTTGTGCTTTTAAGGTCTAGGTTTATCAGTGCAGCTGGTATCCCTCGAACAGTTACTAATTCTGCTGTTTGGGGTTCAACTAGAAGCGTTTTTGGGGTATTGAGAGCACATAGCTTCTGGTGGATAGGGAAGCAGATGAATCCAAATTTTTGGAACGGGAATTGGATTCGACCAAATTTAGCAAATCAAGTCGGTCTGGACGCTAAGGCTCAAAGCAGGTGCAAGTCGTCTGTCGTGGATTTTCTAACTGACACTGGTTGGGAGGGACTTCAAGACCTTCTGCAAGAGGTTCTGGATAGGGTTCAGGGTATAAAGCGAAGCCAGGAACAGGAGGATGTCTGTATCTGGGAGCCTGCGGTTCATGATAAATTCACTGCTAAACTATTTTATGTTTGGTTGAGGCCTGCTCCTCCTCCTCGACCTTGGAGTCGATTTATTTGGCATCCATTCATCGCCCCTTCGCACTCTCTTGTCTGTTGGCGAGAGGCTCTTGGCTTTTACCAACTCATGATCGCCCGATTCGCCGTGGTATGGTATTGGTCTCCAAATGCGCTCTTTATGGGGTTGAATCTGAAACACCAAATCATTTGTTTGTCTCCTACAATTTCTCCAAGCAGATTTGGCAAGGGATCGGGGCTTTGTTTGGCAGGCGAATCTGCACAGATTCGAGTGTGTGTTTGCTGATTACAGAAGCTTCTAAACAGCGTTTCAGCAATGAGATTGCGGCTCTTTGGGCTTTAGCAGTGGTTAATGGCATCTGGATCATTTGGTCAACCCGAAATAAGGCAATCTTCGAGGGAGGTACGCCAAATTTGTTCTTCGCTCTTAGGCGCTTGTGGGGTTCCACTCGAGAGGGAGGCGCTCTTGACCATGGTGGGATGTGGAACTCGGAGGTTGAGCTTCATATACTGCAAGAGATGAATCTGCCTAGGTGTCCTCATAGGGCACCCCGTATCCTTCTGGTTTGTTGGTAGCCTCCGACAGAGGGGTGGGTAAAGGTCAATATGGACGCATCCGTTGTCGGATGCCCAGGGGCGGGTGGCTGCAGCGGGATATTCCGGACGCAGAACGGTATCTTCGAAGGAGCATTCGCCTATCCACTAGACAATGCATTTGCCAACAGCGCCGAGCTCTCGGCAGCAATATACGCAATTGATATGGCCTATAAAAAAGGATGGCATCCACTATGGGTGGAGAGTGATTCAACTTTCATTGTGCATCTACTTCGGCATCGCGCTAGTGATGTTCCTTGGTCAATCAGACAGTCCTGGTTAGTCTGCTTGGATCAATTGGCCTCCATGACAGTGACAGTTTCACACATTTACAGAGAGGGAAATTGTGTTGCGGATCTCCTTGCAAACTTTGGTCGTCAATCGCAGAACTTCGTGGTGGGACAGCATTCCGGACTTCTGCTCTACGGAGTTTTTATGTAATCTGACCGGGAGAACTATCTTCCGTTTTTCCTAGTTTTCTATCCTTTGTAACATTCTTTATTTTTTATTCTTTTTAATAAATTCGGATTTGGGTTTTTGAGGGCTAGGGCGGGGGTGCCAACCTCGTTGGGATGTCCGTCAGAGTCTCTCTCCCCTCACGCCAGTCTTTAATCAAAAAATTGCATAAAATATACTCTTGGTTTTTAAGAGAAATTGTTTCAATATACTCTTGTTTTTCAACAGAATTTGTTGAAGGTAGAAAAAATGGAAGACACTTATCAAAGTAGTCACTGTTCTTAAAAAAAGCCAAATTCTTGCTTGTTTAAGAACTAAAATTCTGAATTTTAACGGTAATCTATTAGTTTAATTGGTTAAAGATCTAAGGTTATTTGATTAAATTGTTAATAAGTTATTAGATAATAACTATATATGTGGTTGTGGTAGAATTAAATTAATTTAAGCTTTGGTTTCCCAGGTCAAACTTGATGAAATAAAGTAAATACTTTCAAACCAATTGCAGCCTATGAGAATTTCTACACTTTCTTCTCCTCGAGTAATATCATGGAGATAAATGAGATATTTCTATGGATTTAACAGAAAGTGCATCATCATCTATGTCCTCGTCATCATAGTCATCATGGTAATCATCAGAAGGAGTGCTAGAATCATCCCAAGAAAATTTTGCAGCAGAGCAGCTGGTATTGTATATTATTTGTTGACTGCGACCAGACTTGATTTCTCTTGATGATTTCAGTTAGCAGTTTCTCAAAAGCATGTTATCTGTTGTATGCTAGAAGGCATTTCCTAGTGGTTAGGTTGAGATTGGAAATGAATAAACTGTGTTTCAACTGGGTGCTTTTTGTTCTTTGGTGTTGTTACATTCTATTGATCTACAACATCTAAAGCATGTTTGCCTTTTGAGACCGCTACCTGCACCCATATGGTTGTGTTAGGGATGTTTGGCCAGCAGCCCCATTTGATAAATTAATGGGTTGGAGTACAACAGGAACCAAATTGCCTCTCTAGATCCCAAGAGAACTTTCAGTTACCACTAAAGGCACGTGTTTGCCTTTAGTTGGTACTAGATTAGTAGCTCGAGCTGCATGAACAGTTCCATTTCTGTCTCTGGACTCAGAATTATTGCCATGAACCAGAGCATAATTTACCTTTGAAGACTCTAGACTTTTGGGCACCATTACCTTCTTCATTTTTTCAGTTTCTTTAAAATGGCTAGGGATTAATGAATCTTGGGCATTTTGGAGTACGAACACATTTATAGAATTAGTATTTACAAGCAAGAAATGTTCACAAACCATTTCCAATAGTTTTATTAAAGAGAAAACACAAATTTTGTATTTACTGCCGCATTCATCTTCCATTTCTCCAATAACTGCAATTAGATTTTGACTTTGAAAAGAAGGGTTTCTTGAAAAATTGCAATTCAGAGAAATCTTCACCTCTTTATTGGAAGATGAAGCCATATCAAATTCTTTTGAAGTAGAAACCCTATTATATGTATTATCTATAAGTAAAGGTATAAATTCCTTATATTTGAAGCAGTCTGTTTTGTCATCAGAATTGTTTCCATTTGAAGAATTTTGTTAAGGTGAAGAACCTATATACACCATATCAAAATTAGATTTGGAGGAAGAATACATAACTTCAATATGTAAGAATCAGAATTTCAGATTAAGATAATAAGTCAGAACACTAGTAGAAGGCTTATTTTGTTTTTTCATTGTCTTTGTTCATGGCTTTAAGCAACTTATTTACTTCTAGTATTTCTAAACTAACTTCCAAACATCCTAAAGCACTTTAAAATAATTCCTAAAATCTATCTCAACTGATTGCTCCATTTGTTAGTCTCTTAATGTAAACAAGTCAGTAGAAAAGGAAAAGCTAGATTGACTATTTATCCATGCACATTGTAATAAAATATTTAGGTAATGTTGTAATTTCAGAAAAAGTAACATGAGTAATTTCATAATACATATTATTTTAGAGCCCTACGATGCTAGTCTTTATATTCTAATTTTTTTATAAATTAGGATTTATGTAATTTTTGTCTGAACCAAGATAAACAAAATAAAGATGTAACTTTTGAGAAAACATTTAGCAACTATATTATTGTTAAAGTCAAATGCAAAAGATGTGGCTTGGCCATTTCAAAAATTGCAGTCTCAATATTTAAAAACTTGGAGACGTTGATTTGTGGCTATATATTTATTTCAGAAGGGAGCCATTTGGGGAACGATACCCCTATAAGTCTGTTATTTTTTTTTACTTTACTCTTATTGTTAAGACATATATTGTGAAATAAATTAAATTTTCGGGCCTCTCATTATCCTAATGCTATTGAAAAGCCGTGACTGAAAAAAAAAACCCTGATAATATGTGCTATTTTTTGCAATTTTGAATGATTTTAATTTATTAAATTATTATTTATATATGTGATTAATATTAATTTAGACAGAGTTTAATTATTATTTATAAACATAATTTTTAACATTGAAATCTTACTGTAAAAATTGATGAAAGAGGAAATGATAGGTCATACTTGTAAAGTTCACATCTCAATGTAATTTTCATTAGAGAAGCATCAAGCCTTTAAAGGAGAATACATATGATTAGTTATAACAGACTAATTTAAATTTCAAATAAATCTAGACTATTTCAAATATAGAATACACATGATATTTAGTTAATTATTTATTTACTAAAATCTCCACAAATTTGGTGCGCTAAGGCTTGACTTGGTAAACCCTTATCAGTCCCCCTCAAGTCTTTGGTAGTGGCTTAGTGAAAATGACGAGTTCTTATATTAAACACCGGATCTTTCATGTCACTCGGAGGACCCCAATTCACATTTGGACACATGTATTGTGATCCCAAATAATAATTAAAATAGTGGGGCCTCTTCCAATATACGTGGGTCCATGTTACACGTGTCAAAATATGTATGGAAGGTTCTCCATTTGACATAGAGAACCCAGGGCTTCTAATAATTTGCCGAAAATGACAACTATATGATCGATAGTGGAAATTTAAGAAACTTTTAATTCTGTGTGTGCAACCTTATCGGAAACAAAGTCCAAATCAATTTAGAGGTGTTTTGATCAATGATGAAAAATTGGGTTGGCGATAAGATAAATTGCTCCCAAGTTATCACACCACAAAACTAGTGATTGAGATGATTGAAAGCCAATTTGTGGAAGTAATGATTGAAGCCACAAAATTTTAGAAGCTGGGGTTGCTAAAATATCAACAATTAAGTCTTTCACCTCGGAGTAATCTGGATTTTTTTTGTCAAAATGACTAAAATGTTTATTTGGTTACTAATACATTTATAAACAACCTGGAAAAATACAGTAAGCTATTTCAATTTTTCGATAACCATGTTTAGAAGTTCTAATGTGGAAGTTAAATACTCAGTCAAGTTAAATGGTTAAGTTGATAAGTAAATTTAATTTTGGACTCAATTGATCATATTAGCCAACTTAAAACTAAAGTGATCCTTAATTCCCAAGAGAAATCTAAATTCTAACTTATATGGGTAAATTGCACCCATGTCCACTGAACTTTACCCATTTTCACATTATAGCCATTGAACTTCATTTCTTCCCGGTATGGCCATTGGACTTTACATTTTTTAACACCGGTGGCCACTTAACGTTTCAAAACGACTCATGACGGCTAAAAATAAAAAATCCAAAGCGTTAATGATATTCTAAGGAACTTTAATTCTTGAAAATTTTCGTTTTGAGGTCATTTGGGTGTTGTTTGGTTAGGAGAGAGAAAGTGAATTTTTAGAGAGAGAAAGCTCCAAAAAATGTGATTTTTGAAAATAAAAAATGTGGTTTCATGGTAAATGTCGTTCTGAACAACTTTAATTCTTGAATATTTTCATTTTGAGGTCGTTAACGATCATTAACGGTCATTTTAAGAAATTAGTTAAAATTGAGTGGCCATCGGTATTAAAGAGTGTAAAGTTCAGTGGCCATACAAGAAAGAAATGAAGTTCAATGGCCATAATGTGAAAATGGGTAAAGTTCAATGGCCATGGGTGTAATTTATCCTAACTTATATCTCCTTTCTCTCACTTAATTATCTTTTGATTTTTTTCATTAAAAAAAGAATTTTCTTTTCATAATAATTCTTCCCAAATGAAAATAAAAATGCTTAAAATAATAATTTTTAAGAGATTTATTATAAAAATAATAGGAGAAAAATACTATCCATAAGCTAGGCTATAATTTAGTATTTCATTACCTAATCTGTCAAATTACTCTTGAGTTAAAACATTGAATTGGAATTAGAAATCAGTCCTTAATTTCCTTGATTAACTCTTATTTTCGATATAGTGGTTTGGGTATAATTTGATGAAGGCTCCTTTCCTTCTTTATTCCCAACAGTAAGATTAAATAAATAAGTAAATAATAATTTTCTAATATAGAAAAATAAAAGAACCTCTATAAATTAACCTTACCTATTCTGTTTAGCTTCACATTCTTGTGAGTTAAACTTGAGGTGAAAAACTCTCTTTCTCTTTGGCTTTTTCTCTCCTTTAAAAAAAAAGATGTGCCAAATTCTAGCTACAATTGTGGTGGGATTCGTTGTGAATCACTCCCTTACAAACAAAGGTCTGACAAAAAAAATTTAGTAAAATAACTAAAAAATCTGAGAAACTTGAAGAAAAACTCACATCATTTGAATTCGAACAATGATGTCAAGGTAATAAAATCCAAATTTGATATTGAACACATCTGTGTAGCATATATAAATTTTTAACAGCATGGTGTATTTGGAAATATTGTAATATATGGTGTGGTCCCATATTTAATAATATGGCGTAATACCATGATTAAAAATATATTTCAACAACAATCTTCCATGTGTCATTGGGTTACGAATTTCATAAGGCATATCCCATTTTAGTGAGAATATTCATTGTAATTAAGTTAATTGAGGGGTTAAATGCACCAATGGTTACTAAACATTAGGTGTTGTTTTCACTTAAGTGAAGTTTTGTATTAACAAAGTCACTGTTATATGCCATTTTCCTATATTTAGACTCACACACGATACATAACAATCATTTTTTTTCGTGTCTGATAGTTTGTTAAAATTCTATAATTAGAAAAGTTAAGTGTAAAAAACCTCAGATTAAGTGACTTTACATTGATATGTGTTTGTTATATCATAAAAACTTGATTTATCAAAAATTTCCATCATTTTGAGATGACTTATTAAATTGTTATTGTTATGAGTAAAAAAGTTCAAAATTTTATAAAGTTTCCTGGGTGGAGCTAAAAGTATCCAAAAATATAATGTGCACGTCTATCAAAATTAAGTTTTCCCAAACAGAAACAAGAGAGCTAAAGCAAAGTTTGTACTATGACATTTAGAAACAAAATTTTAATTAGTAAGATAATATTTCCTAGTGCTAATTTTTTTAAAATTTTTGTAGGGTTAGCATCCTTTTTTTAGTTAGTTTACTCATACTATTTTATCTCTCTTTTTTGTCATGCTAGTACAACTGGTGCTTGAGTACTTGATTACTCATTATGAAGCTTGTGCATTTTATGTTTTAGGGAGCAAAGAGATGGAGGAACATGGAAAGATAGGGCATGTCAAGTCATGGTATTGAAGGTGCCTAGAAGTCTAGGGTATGATTAGAGTTAAAAATCCAATAAAGGAAGGATATTCATTGAGCCTAATCGGAAAAATGGAGGATGTTGAGATTGATTATGGTCATATAAGAATGAAAATCAACATCAAATTTGTATTAGCATATGAGGTATTAGATGAAAGTTTTATAACCAACATTGATAAGCATACCAGAATCAATATCTTAGAAAAAAATGGTCAATAGTCCAGGGTAAAGTAGAATTTTGATCAGTTTTAAGAGAAAGATCAATAAATAATTATCAAATTTTAAATCATTTCATTCTGTACAGATCAAATTTAGCAAGGACAAACTTTAACAACTTCTATACTTTCCTTTGATACTCGAAAAGAACATTTGATCTGTACAAAATGAAATGATTTAAAAACAGAATAATTATTTATTGATCTTTTCTTTCTCCTAAAAATGATCAAAATTCTACTTTACCCTTGACTATTGACCATACTTTCTAAGATATTGATTCTGATATGCTTATCAATGTTGGTCATAAAACTTTCATCTAACACCTCATATGCTAATGTAACTTAATGTTGATTTCCATTCTTCTATGATCATCGTCAATCTTAACAGCCCACAAAATAGTCCGTACAGGATGCGGTAGGAGAATTAGATTACAAGTTCTGAGAACAATTTGATAAATTTTGATGATTAATGGTAGTTTTCAAATTTTTTAGTCTTTTTGAGGTTCCTTTTTTTGCTTTTTCTAAGCCTATTTTGGGTAGCAAGGGCCATCCAGCAAGAATCACTGTTGCCCAATGACATTGCCATTTTTTGCTAAATTCATTCATTTCGGCCTCCGATTACACCTTTAAGAAAGCTTCTTTTTTCATTTTTTCAGTTTTTTACCTTAATTTTCCTTAGTATTATTTGAGCAATACAAGTAAAGAAACTCTTAATCTGTAAATTGGACAAGAGGTTCTCTGTTGCAGAAAATTCAGATAAATTCAGAAAATTCAGAAACTCTTAATCTGTAAATAGGATGAGACTTGTTTTTCTATGCCTATAATATCTTCTTGAAGCTCGACATTCACATCACAAACATGAAATTTGTTACTCAATTGGTCTGATAAAATCACAAACATGAAGTTTGCGGAGATTTAAGTTTTGAGAAGACTTGCTTAGATGAGAACTGATAAAATCAGGGCTATCAATGACAGGGCATAAAGATTTTGAAACACATCTGAAACACAGGAGGGACTTCACGGGCAACCACATAAGTATTTCGATGATCAACTCGCTTGAGAGTTGTGCCATTGCCGCCGCTCACTCTAATCAGAAAATGAGTGTGAACAATTAGGGTTAAAAGAGAATTACAAAAACTACAATTAAGGTGTAAAAATATTCTAACGTTTTGGGTCATAAGCAATTTTACCCCAAGGTCTAAAATGGTGCAATTTTATCCTAACGTTGGAAACCAAGAGCAATTTTACTGATAACGTTGATAAATTTGGTCAATTTCATAAATAATTTATCAAACGGTCTAGGTCATGGATTTTTGCGTCAAATCACAAACATATGTTGGGATGTGAAAAAAAATATAAAAAAGTATAGTTTTTTGTACAAATTAGACAAAAAATTCAAAAAATTCACCAAATTTATAATATTAATCTCCAATTCTACTATTAAATTATAAAAAACTTGAAATCCTTTTTTATAATATTAATCTCTAATTGTTGCAGAATAAAGAAAAAAATATCTGTGTTTTATAATAGTGTCAAAAATCTCGACCCAAATTATCAACTTTATGAGTAAAATTGCTATCGACGTTAGGGGTAAAATTCCACAATTTTAGACGTTATGGGTAAAATTGCTCCTAACCGAAAATGTTATCGGTATTTTTGGAGCTTAACCCCAAAAACTATATTCAAAATGTTATACGGAACAATTTGGATTGATTACAGTCAAAATGAGTTATTGTACTACGTGGATATATGGATAAGATACAAAATGTCTCAAAGTTTTAGAAAAGTATCATTTTACCTTGAATATTTATGAAATGTACCAATTTAAGCCTGAATAATGCAACTTGACACCTCAATTTTTGTGAAATGGTACCAATTACCCCAAATTTCGTTACCAATGGCTAAATTGGTACTATTCCACAAACGTAAAGGTAAAATGATGTTATTTTGCACATTAGAGCTAAATTGGTATTTCTCCATAAACTTTAAGGTCATTTTGATATATCATCCCAATTGCTTATAAGCCTCCGAACTTGTTGTAGGACCTTAAATACTATGGATGATTCACCAGCCACTGTTTATACCTCAAATATTAGAATTCAAATAATATGGTTTTGTAGTTACCAATCATCAATAAAATTTAATTAAACCTATAAACAAATGGTTCATGTAAAGAAACCATAGTTGGTAAAAGTTAATTACAAAAATACCCTCCCAAATCTCATATATAAACAAAATGATTCATGGAGAGAAACTCTAGCTTCTCAAATCTCATATATCTGTAACCACAACAGCTCTTCACCAACATTGTCTTCTTTAGTCAAGAAAGTCTCTTTTATTCAATATCTTTGTCAATCATATTGATATTCAACATTTACTTAAAAAGAATGAACCAATTCTCTATCTCATTCATCAATTGAACAATAGCTTTCACTTGGAGAAAAGTCGTTGCTCTGCCTGTGCTCTTCCTGGAAGTGTATGTATATTCATTCTCATTATTTGTATATATGTTAATTTGATGCACTTATTTTTAGTTTGTTTTCTAATCTAGCAAAGCTCCAATTTGAGTTTATACATATAATGCTTTAGGGAATTTGTTCTTTTGCCTTATGAAGTTTCTGAAGTTTCTAATCTAGCAAAGCTCCAATTGGAGGCTATCTTTAGAGTCCAGTAATCTTGAAGGCACCTTCTGGTCAAAAATGGAAAGTTGATATTGCAGAAAGTGAGGGCGGGTTTTGACTACAAAATGGATGGCGAGAATTCGCTGAATTTCACTCGTTTGATCATGTATATGTTTAGTAACGTGTCTTCTTGTTTGAAGTAGTCTTTGCGGATAACAATAAGTGTTAAGTAACCTGTCTTCTTGTTTGAAGTAGTCTTTGCTGTTAACAATAAGTTCCTAGAAACTAGGAATAAGTTAGAGTTTGATTTGGTCTTTGCTGTAATCACGTTTCCTGTATATGTGGGATACGTTAGTTTCTGTTTTTGGATTTCTGTTCACTGTAAAGCTATTTAAAGCTTCCTCAGTTTACATTCTAAATAACAAATACTTTTTGCATTGCGTTGCAATTTGTCTATTATGTTCAATATTTATCATTTGGTATCAGAGCCAGAACAGGCCTGATTGAGAGAGAAGAGTGTGAGAGAAACACGAGAGAAGAGTGTGAAGAGATGGCAGAAAGCAACAATAATGGTTTTGTGTAACCAGCTATCCCAAAATTTGATGGCTTCTATGAACATTGGGCAAAATTGATGGAGAATTTCCGTCGAGCAAAGGAATTCTGGAGCCTAGTAGAAGACGGAATAACAGAGATTCCAACAGGAAGAGAGCCATCAGAAGAAGCAGAGTCTAAAGTTATTGCAGAACAGCAATTGAAAGACAAGAAGGTGAAGAATTATCTCTATCAAGCCATTGACAGAGAAATTATGGAAACCATTCTGAACGATGATACATCCAAGCAGATTTGGGACTCAATGAAGCAGAAATTTAAAGGGTCAACAAGGGTTAAAAGAGCACAACTTCAAACCCTAAAAACTGAATTCGAAATTCTCAAGATGAAAGAAGGGGAAAGTGTCAATGCCTATTTTGGAAGAACACTCTCAATTGCCAAAAGGATGAAATCATGTGGTGAAAGTCTCAAAGAAGCTGATATCACAGGAAAGATTCTTCGATCCTTAGTTCCAAAATTCAACTACGTGGTATGTTCAATTGAAGAATCAAATAATGTTGATGTTTTAACTGTGGATGAACTCCAAAGCAGCCTTTTAATTCACGAACAAAGGATGAAAGGATCTGTAGAAGAAGATCAAGTATTGAAAGTTACACATGAAGACCGAAGTGGACGAGGCAGAGGCACGTTTAGAGGTCGAGGAAGAGGCAGAGGCAGATCATTCTTTGAGAAATCTGCTATTGAATGCTATAAATGTCACAATTTGGGACATTTTCAGCATGAATGTCAAAATTCAGAGAAACGGGCTCACTATGCTGAGATTAATGATGAAGATGAGATGTTGTTAATGGCGCAAGTTGATCTCAAGCAAGACAAAAGGAAAGGGATCTGGTTTCTTGATTCTGGATGTTCGAACCACATGTCAGGAAACAAAGAGTGGTTCACACGACTTGATGAAGTTTTTAAGCATTCTGTTAAACTTGGGAATGATTCCAAACTGATGGTGATGGGGAAAGGGAGTATCAAGCTCGAAGTTGGAGGCCAAATCCAAATTATGAGTGATGTTTTTTATGTACCTGAATTGCGTAATAACCTGCTGAGTATATGTCAATTACAAGAACGAGGAATCACCATTCTTATCAAACATGGAGTGTGCAAGTTATATCATCCGACCCATGGTGTTAGAATGAAAAGCGAAATGACAGCAAACAAAATGTTTTTAGTTATTGCAAACATTCTCATGAAATCACCTTCTTGCTTCAACGCACAAATTGAAGAATCGAGTGAAATTTGGCATCAAAGATTTGGGCATCTGAGCTATAAAAATCTAGCATTGCTGCACAACAAAGAGATGGTTCGAGGGCTGCCAAACATCAAAACCCAACAAAAAAATGTACAAGTTGCATGATGGGAAAACAACACAGAGTAGCCATTTCAAAGAAGAGTAATTGGAGAGCCACAAAGAAATTACAGCTCATACACTCAGACATTTGCGGTCCTATTTCGCCTGCCTCCTACAGTCAAAAGAGGTACATATTAACATTCATAGATGACTTTAGTCGAAAGCTGTGGGTTTATTTTCTGAACGAAAAGAGTGAAACTTTTGTGACTTTCAAAATTTTTAAAATAATGGTGGAGAAAGATTGTGGTCTATCAATGTGCAGCTTAAGAACAGATAGAGGAGGAGAATTCAACTCCAAAGAATTTTCAGAATTTTGCAAAACACAAGGCATAAGAAGACAGCTTACTACGGCGTATACGCCTCAACAAAACGGAGTTGCGGAGCGTAAAAACCGTACAATCCTCAATATGGTGAGATGCTTGCTTGAAGAAAAACAAATGCCCAAAATGCTTTGGCCAGATGCTGCGAAGTGGACATGTCACATTCTCAATCGGAGTCCCACTGCCTCTATGAAAAATAAAACTCCAGAAGAATGTTGGAGCGATTTGAAACCTAACATTGAATATTTCAGGGTCTTTGGCTGCATTGGAAATGTTCATGTACCTGATGCAAAGAGATTGAAGTTAGATGCAAAAAGTCAGAAATTAGTCCTAATCGGCTACAGTGTGGAGTCCAAAGGATATAAGCTGATTAATCCTTTCACAAAGAAAGTAACCATCAGCAGAGATGTCATCTTTGAAGAAGATGAAAGATGGGATTGGGCAAAAACAAAAGAGGAGACTACTGATGTACTTGATTGGGGAGAAGAATATGAAGAAGCCCACAATCAAGGAGATGAAAGTGAAGAAGAAGCAGATTTAGATGAAGAAAATACAGAAGATGTAGATGAAGACATCACCTCCAATGACGCAGAAAATTCAAGCTCCAACAGTGATGTTCCAAATTCAGCAAGTTCCAGCTCTAACTCACTGGATTCCAGCCCCAACAATACCTCTAATTCATCTTTCTCAATCAGAGAACGAAGAGCTCCTGCCTACTTAGAAGATTACACAAGTGGAGAAGGATTCTCTGAAGATGAGGTACAAAACTTTGCTCTATGTATATCTGCTGATCCCATTTTCTATGAACAAGCAGCAAAATTGAAGAAATGGAGGGATGCAATGGATCTTGAAATCGAAGCAATAAAGAAAAATCAAACTTGGGAACTTGTAAAGGCTCCTTTGGAAGTGAAGGTGATAGGTGTCAAGTGGGTGTATCGAACCAAGCTGAACGAAAATGGAAAGATTGACAAATGTAAAGCACACCTCGTGGCAAAAGGGTATGCTCAAGAAAAGGGAATTGACTACAATGAGGTCTTTGCACCAGTAGCACGATGGGATACTATTCGCATGGTAATTGCAGTAGCAGCGAAAAATGGTTGGAAGATGTTTCAACTAGACGTTAAAAGCGCATTTCTGCATGGAGAACTCAAAGAAGACGTCTACGTCGCTCAGCCATAAGGCTATGAAGTTAAGGGAGAGGAGAACAAAGTATACAAACTAAACAAAGCTCTTTATGGCTTAAAACAAGCTCCAAGGGCATGGTTTAGTAGAATTGAAGGATACTTCGTCAAAGAAGGGTTCGAAAGAAGCTGCTGTGATCCTACCTTGTTTGTAAAACATGAGAACAACAAGATTCTAATTATAAGTCTCTATGTTGATGATCTTGTTTTTACAGGCAATGATTTGATTATGATACAAAATTTCAAAAACTCTATGAAGAATGAGTTCGAGATGACTGATCAAGGAGTAAATGGCATTTTCATCAGCCAGAAGAAATATGCCAGTGAAATGCTTGAAAAATTCGAGATGAAAGGGTGCAATGGAGCCAGAAATCCAATTGTTCCAGGAAACAAACTATCAAAGGAGGAGGAAGGCACTCAAGTAAATGGAACCTTATTCAAGCAGATTGTTGGAAGCTTGCTATATATGACTGTCACAAGACCAGATTTGATGTACAGTGTATGTCTCATAAGCAGATTTATGTCAAAACCAATGGAGATACATATGTTAGCAGCTAAGAGAATCTTGAGATATATTCAAAGTACTGCTGATTTTGGCATTGTTTACAAACGAGGCTGCACAACTGAGTTAATGGCATATATGGACAGTGATTATGCTGGTGATATAGATGATCGAAAGAGTACATCAGGATATGCTTTCGTATTAAGTGGAGGAGTTGTAGCTTGGGCGTCCAAGAAGCAACCTGTAGTGAGTCTGTCAACTACAGAGGCAGAATATATAGCTGCTGCCTCATGTGCGTGTCAATGTGTCTGGATGCAGAGAATTCTGAAACAAATTAAAGGTACAAAAATTGACTATGTGAAGGTTCTCTGTGACAATTCTTCTACTATTAAACTTGCAAAGAATCTGATACTTCATGGGAGAAGCAAACATATTGATGTACGATTTCATTTTTTAAGAAATCTTGTAAATGATGGGTCAATTAAAATGGAATATTGTGGCACGTATGAGCAAGTTGCAGATATCATGACAAAACCGTTAAAGCTTGATGAATTTGAGAAGCTTAGAGAAGCACTTGGTGTTCGAAGCAGCTTGGGTATAAACTAACTTGCTGTAAGCAAGTTTAGTTTAGGGGAGAGTTTTGTTAAGTAACGTGTCTTCTTGTTTGAAGTAGTCTTTGCTGTTAACAATAAGTGTTAAGTAACGTGTCTTCTTGTTTGAAGTAGTCTTTGCTGTTAACAATAAGTTCCTAGAAACTAGGAATAAGTTAGAGTTTGATTTGGTCTTTGCTGTAATCACGTTTCCTGTATATGTGGGATACGTTAGTTTCTGTTTTTGGATTTCTGTTCACTGTAAAGCTATTTAAAGCTTCCTCAGTTTACATTCTAAATAACAAATACTTTTTGCATTGCGTTGCAATTTGTCTATTGTGTTCAATATTTATCAGTATATTGGAATATGATAAGTATATTACGCTAATGTTGACCAGCAACAATTTCAAGAGCTAGATATTGTAGCTGTTGAATCAGAAATTGACATTTCTGATGAAATCTTGCCAACAAGCGCTAATCTTGATGAATAATTCGAAAAGGCTTAGAATTTTGCAACAACATTTAACGCAAATGATCAGGTTGAAGGTAAGTTATTTTCATTCTTATAACCAGAAGGTTAGGTCATATTCTTATAACGCAAATGATTTTCTTTATTTGTTGAACCAGGGATACAAATGGAAAATAAGACTTTGATAACCAACAAAAAGCTGATAAAGGAAGAACAAAGAAGGTTGTTGAAAGATCAATGTCAAATTTTCAATTCGAAAATCCTTCATTCGTGATTATAATGCAGCCATCTTATGGGTCATTACTTTAAAATTTGACTAAGTAAATTTTGACATAGGCCCTGAAACTGCTGATATCATCCACTGTGTTTGTGTAACTGTCGGTCATGACTAAAAGGAGGACTAAAAGAAGTGCAAGTCATGTGAAGCTGCTAAACGTTCTTACTCTACATTAGTTGTTTGTCAGCAGAAATACTTCGGTTTCTTGCTGAACTTGCTGCTGCACTTTATGACTTCTCAGCTGATAGGTGCAATCCGCAAAGCTTGGGGATGGCAGATATGACGTTGTCTATAAATGATGGTTATGGTTATGGGACCTAAGTGAAGTGGCAATCAAGAGGAAATACATAGGTCAACATAAGAACATTAATGAAGATAGTGCATATGAATTTGAACTGGTATACTTGTTAAGGCTTCAACACAAACATTTGTTGGACAAGGAACTGAAAGGCTTTTATTTTTTCGAATACATGCCAAATGAAACAAATCTATGTGTTTTCAGTTCCAATTTTACAAACTACACCTTAAAATGAAAAAACGTTGTTTTGAATTTTCATAATACCTTTAAGTTACATTTTTTAAGGTAGATATATTCAAATAGATGATGCAAGAAAACCTCGATAACCATTGAAAATGGTATTCCCCATATTTTGGTTCAGATTGGCGAAAGAAAAGCTGTCCTAGTGGATAAGATTGCACAATGCCCAAGGGATCAACCATAACTAGAGGAGAAAACACCTCATTTCTTATATTTAATCAGACCATATAAATGATTTTATCTTCTCTTTCGGTTACTGATAAGCTATATATATATATATAGCATTTACCGTGGTGACGCTCTTAGCCTGTTGGTTGAGAGCTTACCTATGATCCTAGAGGTCATGGATTCGAATCACATGGGTGGGGTGAGTTGAGGGTTTTCCTTTGTTTTTAATGTATTCCATAAAGTATTTCTGTAATTTTGGTGATGTAAAGACATGTGGCAAGCTACATACATTAACCATATTATTGACCAATACAATGTGTCTTTACATATGGCTCACATGAAATTTAGAACCCCAATAACAAATGTTTATAAGAAGTAGAAAGCAAAGATGAACCGAATGTGAAAAAGCTGGATAGATTGTGTAAAAGAATTTGCAGTTCGTAAAATTGTTTTGGGTCAGAACCAGCAAAGCTCAATACAAGGTGCATTGCCTGATCAAGTAAACCCCCCATTACAAAAGCCTGACAAAACCTAGTCAATTTGTGCAGCTTCAGGATACACAAAGGTGGATTTTGGAGGCACCTCATGGCATGTCAAGGTCCATGCAACCAAATCCATTATCAGAGACGCCTTAAACTACACGCACCTCACTTCCTCAATCAAACATTATTCAACAGCATATGGTAAAGAGTACCAGCCAGACTAATGGCAGGTTCTCTCATAGGCCCCAGCAGCCATTATGAGATTGTCAGAAATGATTGTCAGAAATACCTGCACATATGAGATATGCAACTTAAATTCAAATCCACCATTATGTTGCGTCATTGCTCAAATAATTGTTGAAAAATTTTCATTATCGAACCAAGTTTGACCAAATCAACCCAAAATTGCTAACCTTGCCAACTGCTTGGTTATTTTTGTTCAAAAAATACCACAGGTACCAGATCTTAAAAACATGAAACTACATTGGATTTTTTCGAACTTATCTCTAATAAAAAATTCATCAATTTTTTTGAACTTTCCCAAACATACCCCAATCTTTCATCTTCCCCTCCCCTTTCATCTTCCTTACGGTTTCTCTTCCCCTTCTCATTCTAAGACCTTTGATTTTTCTCTCTTCCTTTATATTGCGAAATTTGTATACCAATTTCATCATCACCATGTCTTTCTCTTCTTACTTCCTCTTAGATTCCTAATCTTCCTATTTCTAGAAAATTAAGACATGGTTCTTCATCTTCATGTCTTTTCTCGTCTCTCGGTTTTTTTCTTCTTGTGTGGATCCAAGAAATCATTATTCCACGTTATTTTGATTGTTTTCTGCGTTTATCATATGGTTATTGACCATGTTAATAGTAAAAGATGGAAAAAAAATGTAAGTATCTATTGTTTTCTCTTTATTTTTTTTCCAGAAAATCACTTCGCAAAATTGGCTTTTGTGAAGGTCTGGCGAGGAAAAGAGGCTAAAACATATGATTTTACTTCGCGAAAACAGATTAGGTGAAGTCTGTGAAGAGAAGCGTTCATGATTTTTACCTTCACAGACTTCGCATATTCTGCTTTGGCGAAGTAAATCATCCCTTTTTCTGTTATATTTCTCTTATTGCAAACTTCGTTCGTTAAGCCAAACTGTTCTTTTTCTTGCTAACACAACTTAATTTTTGTGAAGGTGAATGAATATAGAAGGCGGTGTACTGGGATATAGAGAGGGACGAGGTTCTAGGATGTTGGGAGAAATGTCCATCAAGATTGGTCACATTGACTTTGAAATGATCTTGTTGTAAATTTTGATAATGTTATGATTTTAATGTTAGAATTATTGTTGCAGCCTTATTGTTATGTTTATTTTTGTTATATACCACTTTGCATATTTAGCAATATATGAAGTATGCGAAGATAATACTGCTTAAAAACACATTTTTTACTTCGTATATTGGAAAGTTTTTCTGCGAATTCGTATTGTCTTTGCATGCTTTGCATATTGCGAAATATGCGAAGTCAGACGAAAGGGAGAAATAAGAAAGACTAAAAACTTTGTATACATGAACATTTATTTTTAGAACAATCTGAATTTTTAATTTTTTTTATTGTAGTTATATTATTATTCATTAAAAAACCAAATAATTCTAAAGGAAACCAGATTCCAATTCTAGATTGAACCAAACATAATAAGTAAAAGGCCTAATAGACAAATAACCCCCGAACTTGTCCAAATATTGCAACTGCCCCCTCCAATTTTTAATTGTAACAACTTACCCCTCAAACTTATCCAATTTGGGGTTATGTTTTACAATTGGACAAGTTTAAGGGGGTAAGTTATTACAATTGAAAGTTGGAGGAGAGAGTTGCAATATTTGGACAAGTTCAGGGGGTTATGTTAGTATTAGGCCTAAGTAAAAAGTCATTTTGATTACGATTTGACCATATTCATATTCTGATTCCGCTTTCGATTCCGAAGTTTCAACCAAACAACCTCTAAGGTTTTTCACTCCCTTTCTCATCTCTTACTAATTTGAATCTCTCTTCTCCTTATAAAATTCTATTTTACACTCTATTTTATGTTTAATTTTTATTTTGGTCCATATATTTATTTATTTTTACATTTCTAATTTTTAGGTTAATTTCACTTTTGATCTTTATTCTTATATATTTTTTAATTTTTTTCTCAAAAAATATTTTTGACAAAATTTTACTTTTTGATACTTGTTCTGACCCTTATATTTATTTCCTTATATTTTTAATTCTTAGACTAATTTCACTTTTCATCGTTGTACTTATTTGTTTTAACTTTTTTACCTTAAAATTTTTTTTGACAAATATTTGTTTCTCATATTATTCAGTTTTAATATTGATTTTTAATTATTCTAAAATAATTATTTTCTTTTTAAAATATAATATTTATGCATTTTAAAATAATTTCAGTTTCCTCTTTGTCTCATTGTCTTTTTGTTTTAATAGTTGAAGTAATTGATTTTTATTCTTATAATTACTTGTGATTAATTTATTAATATAAACACATATGTATGTATAGAAATTATTGTTAAAAGTAAAATTCTGGTTTATTGCTTCATTTTTTTATATCGTATTCCTTTTGGAACTCAAACAAACAGACAAGGGAATTTAGAGTAATTCGATTCCTTTCTCCTTATTTCCATTTCGTTACCTTTATGCGAACCAATCGCCCCTAGTTATGTTTTATAAAGTCAATTGGCAAATTTAAATAAATTGAGGGGTAACAATAATTTTTGGGACATGTATTAAGATTAAATTAATTGTGGAAAAAGCTGAACCCAAGAAGGACTTCTAGATTGTTTAGTTGAGCAATGGGCTTGCTTGAAATGTCTAAAGATTCAGACTTAATCTCTGCGCGAACCAATCCCCCATGAGCATTTTTTAAGATCAAATACATGAATATCATAATTAAGTATAAAATCACACTTAAGTGATATGATACATATTGCAAGCTGTCAGCAAAGGTTTTAATCGTAAACCTACAAAAATGTTATTCTCTAGCTAAACTAGAAGGAGTGAGGTATAAACCTTGAATTCTCAAACAGAAATAAGTTTGATTGATAAAAGTTGTGTATCCTTACAAAAATGTGGAGGTTTAAATACTTCCCCTAAAGACAACGAAATGACAATGAATACCCCTACTAGGGTTACAATAAAGAAGTAAACCAAAGGATAAAATGGGTAATGCACAGAGACAAATAGTACAAAAGGTACAGTTTGTTGGCTGGTTTCCTTCACAAGGAAGGAAAAGTTTAACCCTTGTTCAGGAAGTAATCTCTAGGATCCGCCATCAAGGACACACCCGTGTTGTTTGCCTTGCCCACCTCAAAAGATGTTCCACCAGGATACTTGGTAGAACGAGATCCGTCAGATTCGATGTCCGCATCATGATATCACAAAACTTAATTATTAATATTTCATTATTCTCTATGTATTATGATTTTACACCATACTTTAAAATTTTTAGACTTCAATTTATAAATCATAAACCCGAAAAAATATATTCTTAGACTTCTAAATTATAAATTCTAATCCTTAAACTTTATTAAAAATACTAATTTTACTAGTTTGACATAATCTAAAATTGGCCAATTCAAATAAGCTAGAGGGTATATATTTATTTTTGGGATATGTATTAAGCTTAAATTAGTTGCGGAAAAAAGTAAACCCAAAAAGGGCTTCTAGATTGTTTAGTTAAGCAATGGGCTTGCTTGAAATGCCTAAAGATCCAGCCTCAATAGTGATCTTCTTCCCTTGTGTTTTCTAGGGTTACTTTTTTCAAGCATATAATAAGCAGATGAGTTGTGATTAGAAAGAGAGAGGCTTGAGTCAGATATCACCGATCAAAACCCATTTGGATTCAGAATTTCCAACAAAGGTGAAGAAGAGGAAAATGCCGCCACTCTCTCTACTTGAAGACAAAGGCTTTAGTATGTCTAATTGATTTTTCATTTACCTGTTTGCTTTCCCTTCCTTTTTAATTTGGGTATTCCATGTTGAGGGATGTTCCAGTTTTTACACTTGAAATGAACCCATATTTTCAGGTTTTGTTTTTTTGTCTGTTTAATTTTGATTTGCATATATTGATTGTATCAGAAAAAGAAACCGTGATTTCTACATACTTTCTTCAAACCAGAAAACTGTATTTCGGAAAAGAGTATTGAATTGTGCAAAACTTCTTTGACAATAACAACTTACACATGAGAATGGGTGCAGGAAGAATAACGATGAAGAAACAGAAGTCAACATCTTCCCAAGTAAACAAGGATATTCCTAGTGACTGCAGAATGTGGCCGGCGAAAACGATTACTATTATCACGAGGTTGCAAGTGAGTACTTGGTTTTATTTTGTTTTGAACAATTGGCTTTATTGGATGGTTCATTGTGTTTTTTGATAAGTTTACAACCCTAAATTTATATTATATACTAGCATTTTTTAATTTATACATATTAGTATATAAAAAAATTTATTATTTATTTCTTAATAATTTGGTTCATTTTCTTTATTATTTAACATAATATCTTTTGACCTAAGATGATGTTTTAGCCTCTTAAACTTGGGTTAAGTGGTCCATATTTGAATTTGTTCAAATCCCCTCTGAATGTGTTTAAAGGACCCGTAATATATTCAACCTTGTTGTTTTATAAATTTTAAAAAGCAAAGAAGCTAACAACTAATTAAAAAATGGAACTGCTGCCTTGTTATGTATATAGGGCATTCCGTTTTCATGCCTGATAATCCCTTTTTAAATGTCGTCTTGCGACCTTCTGATGTATATAGGGGACTTGTGAGGCCTTAAACTGGATGATTTAAAGTTCTCAATAGATTCCTGGTCTTTTCTTGCAGCACATCCACAATAGCTTTGCTCACAAGCATTTGATGACATTCTCATAATTCATCACACTTGAAGTTTGTGAAAGAAAACACTAGTCTGTCAGGTTGTTTGTGGGAATTGGAGAGCTAAATTGTGCAAGGGATGGACATAATTTGTATGATGAAACAAATTGGAGGAAAAAGATCCTTTTGTCTTTTTTGTGGGGTCTGCTGCAGCAACCATTATGCAACTTCAATTGTTGGCTTTCACTGTGGATATTGAAATTCTGTTTCTTAACTATGTCTCAGTTGTTGTCAATAAATTTGTGAAGGAAGCTTGCAAAGTCATGCTGCAATGGATTTGAAAATACAAACTCAGGCGATGATTACATGCCTGGGGGAGTCATTGTTTCGATTGGGATTGAGATTGAGATCAATGTTATATTCACATCATTCTCATTGAGATCTTCTTCATCTTCATCATGTGTTTGCAATGCCTCGTCTTACAACTCTGATATCAAATAATCTGGGTAAAACATCTCCAAGGTTCATGGACTAGGTAAGGAAATTTGTTAAGAATGCTCACTATATTTCCAAGCCAAGCAATGAGTGAGTCCCCTTGCTGTCTTGCAAAATCAGTTTCGGAATCCTGAACGCTTTTCGGGTTAGTCACTCCATGTTCTGCTGTCCCAGGAAGTTTGCCTTGAACTACAGCAAGGATTGTTTCTGCATTCTGAGACAAATTCTGAAACGCCGCCAGTTCTTCTTCTCCTAATTGTCCCATTATCTTCTTTTTTTGTGCGCCAACGATCTTTTTGGGGCTCTTTTGAGGTTCATCTTCAGCATTGGTACAAGGAGGAACTTGAATTGAAATAGTTAGCTCTTCTAGAGTTTGAGTCCATGAATGATTCTCCATGTCTAGACCATTTCCTTCATTTGGGTCTTTTTTTTCTCCTTCTCCACTGAGGACTTTGGGGATAGAAGCTTCTGGGTTTGGCTTTCTTTGTAGCTGGAATTGAGGTGATTAAATTGCTGAAACTGATATAGGTTTTATGCAGAGAGATTTTGGGATTGCTGAAACTGCTGTATGGGACATGTAATTCACATTATGGAAATGATGGCAACTGTGGAACCACTGCTGTTTGTGATGCGACCTGCCTGCAGATAATCATTTGTAACTAATTTGTCACTTATATAAAGTTTAATTTAAATCACTATATCTAACATATTTCAGGTTGTGACATGGATGGTGCAAATTACATGTATATATGTATCCAGGCATGCACTTGTCCATGTATATGTACATGTATACATTAGAGCTTCTCAAATAGTTTATACTAAACTTAAAGCTATTCTCAAACCTTTAGTTGAAGAATTGCAAATAATAAGAGTAATTCTTTTGACAAGTGCATTTCTACATTCATTGAACAGAATATAAAGTTCAAAACATGTTAACTATTATATTATTGCTCAATTTGGTATTATAAGAATATATTCACCATTTTGTATGTAACCATTGTTTGGATATTAATTCCCATGAATTCTAAAGATCATGGAACACATATGCATGAAACAAATCAAATACCTAAGAATAACAACAGAAATTATTGAATCATTTTTCTCAACTATTAAAGTATACAAGTCATTAGCATTTGAATATAGCAATTGATCATGCAACTTGAGAACACAATGAACCAAAATAAAAACATCATATTTTTCAGTTTAAATAATGCAGATTTAACAAGTAAAAGAAACATGTTAACAATAATAAGAGATTTATCATTCTAAACCTCAAGTAACATGGGAGTTTATTCGCCGACAACGTTCTGCAATCATTGCTTGAATATCATTTTTTTTCTTGTGAGTTGCATGAGTGTCTGGATCATCGACTGAAGCACTCACATCTAGACATGGATTTTCTTCCAATTTCATTACCGTTGTTTTTCCTGTAGAAAATTAAAATTATCATATGAATTAATAAAGTTAAAATTAATCTTCTTTTCAATTAAAATCAGCATTTGAATAAAAATTAGCACATCTACAGTTTTTTGGGATAGGTAGATCTATTCAAATATCTTTTAATTTATTTAAACTTTGCAAGCTGATAAGACTATATTCTAGATTTTTACACATTTATTCACGTTTGTTATATATATATGTATATATATATATATATATATATATATATATATATATTGAAAGACCTTGTAAAAATATATTCAGGATCTATTCAGATTTCCCAAATGGGTTTCAAAAAAAACAAATATATGAATTGCACAATGGCTTACCTTCCTTGCTCGTCTCAGCAGCCATGGTTATATATCTCCCTCTCTACGGAATAGGTCAATGAAGGCTGTGAGGGCTCTGCCTCTCCATTATATCTATTCCGAGCTAATTCCAAATAGTCTTTTTTTTTGTTGATATGAGATCTGATCAGATATAATACTCAAAGTTAGATCTATCTAAATCTAACATATCAATCATCTTTGACAATAAATTTCTTTATTCTGTTTATTAAAATTACTTAAAAATAAAAGAAATTGTGAATGAGAGACAAAGATGAATAGAAGAGACTGACCTGATCTTTTTTCTGGAAAAAAAAAATTGAAAGACACTGAATGAGAAGACAGCGAATTAAAAGAGCATCAATTAGGGTTTTATTGAATTAGTTAACAGAGAAAAATGCAAAGGCCAAAACCCAATATTCTATTTGGCCTTATATAAAGAGAACCCAAACTATTTGTTTTTGTCCTTTAAAAAACATAATAAAAAAAATTAAGGGAGCTATAATTCTTCCAAAAAAAATTGAGCTCAACGTAATATTAGGGATAATGTGCAAAAATACCAGTAACGTTTATATTCAGAAGTAATTTTACCACTAACATTCAAATGGTGAAATTTTAGTACCTATCATTGGCAGCCAGGAGCAATTGATCAATTTGAGAAATAATTCATTAAACTTCCTTGTCGCCATTAAACTTGCCATCTACACTTTACATTTTAATCTCCAATTCAATTATTAAATCACAGAAAATGTCACGTTTTTAAACGAACTCATATGCAATGGGTGTAAAATATGTGTTATATAATAATATGTAAAATCAACTCAACTTGCCAACGTTAGGGGTAAAATTGATCTTCGCAACACCAGAGGTAAAATTGCACCATATTGGATATTAAAGGTAAAATTGCTTCTGCCAGTAAAAGATAAGGGTATTTTTACACCTTATCCGTTAATATTATGAAAACACAATTATTTAACATTTAAAGTTATTTATATGAAATTCCGAGCACATAAGTCTTAAATTGATCAGACTCATACTTTATAACACACACAATCTTATTAAATAAAAGTATCGGTATTTTTGAAAAAAATTCACAAAGAGATGTTTTGGGAACATTCACAATAATAATAAAAAGATAATAATAATAATAACTCAATATGACAAAAAGTACAAAGTTTGTAGGCGAAAAAATAGAAAATCCTTACAAATCCCCACAAAGTACAACTAAAAATAAATATATGAATTAGGAAGTGAAGATTATGGCAAGCAAACAAGTGTAAATAGATACTAGATGCTTCTTGACAGTGAACCAAGAATATCCAAATAATGAAATGAACTTTTGTTTCTCTTGCAAATCTAATAAGTTGTTTACACTTAAATTCTATATACTTTAATACTCAGAAACAAATGATGTAATAATTAAAATACAGAATAGAAAATTATGGATTCACCATAATTTGATGTCTTTCCCTTTGAGAATCTGATGCAGCGGAATAAACAGACTTTCGTCTTAAACGAATGTTCGCGCACGAACAATGCCTAAAACCGTCAACTATCGTTGAATCGCGCACGACTAACGAAAATTGGAAAAAGAGAATAAACTCTGAAATTTTATTAATCAAAAACTGATTACATAATGGGGACGTCGCGCCTTTATATAGGCTGAAAAATAAAACCTAATTAGAAACCTAAAAGGAAAAGTAACAAAAAACACGGAAATAATTGAAAATGAGACAAAAACACAAAACTGCCGTTTTGAGGCCCAATCCAATGGGCCGAATCCAATCAGATTAGGGTCCGAAATTGCTAAATTCCAACAAACCCCGTTTTAACTTCAAAATATCAGTTTTGCCACCAGATTAGTTTTCTCCAAATAGTTCAAGGCTCGCTCCACTTCATCATTCTCCCCTGGGTGAACAGAATTCGCCCTCGAATTGTCATCATCAGAAGAATCACCAGAGAAAGGAATCAGGTGCTTCACATTAAAAACATCCGCAGTGCGAATGTGACTAGGCAACTTCAACCGGTAAGCATTTGGGTTGATTTTCTCCACAATCTCCACGGGCCCTATCTTTTTGGCAGACAGTTTGTTATAATCTCCCACGGAGTACCTTTCTTTAGTCAAAACAGCCCAAACAAAATCCCCAACTTCGAAATCCACATGGCGACGCTTCTTATCCGCATATGTCTTGTAATTGCTTGCTGCCTTTACAAGATTATCATGAACTTGCTGATGCACCTCCACCAAGATCTTCACAAAGGTTTCTGCCTTCCCATGCACGTGCGTCTTATCTGGCAATGACACCAAATCAAGTGGTCCTCTAGGAACAACAGAATAAACCACAGCAAAAGGACTGAATCCCGTACTGCGGTTAACAGCATGGTTGTGCGCAAACTCAGCTTTGTTCAACAATACATCCCACGTTTTAGCCTTGTCACCAATCAAACAACGCAACAAGTTGCCTAAGGATCGATTCACAACTTCAGTTTGCCCATCAGTCTGAGGATGGTAGGCACTACTAAAATTCAATTGCGTATTGACCATTTTCCACAAACTACGCCAGAAATGACTAACAAATCGAGTGTCTCGGTCAGACACAATGGTTGCTGGTAGGCCGTGCAGCTTATAAACCTCTCGGAAGAACAATTGGGCTACTTGAACAGCATCAGTTGTCTTTTTACAAAGAATAAAATGTACCATCTTTGAAAAACGATCCACCACGACAAAAATTGAATCATTACCTCGTTGTGTACGTGGCAACCCCAACATAAAGTCCATGCTGATGTCTACCAACGGCTGTGTAGGAACAGGAGGTGGACGATACAATCCTGCATTAGTAGCTGTCCCCTTCGAAACTTGACAAATGCGACACCGATGTACCAGTTTCTCCACTTCTTTTCTGATAGAAGGCCAGAAGTAATTGGCTTGAACTAACTGCAAGGTACGATCCCGACCCACATGACCTTCTCCGTGCAGCTGTTCAATAATTTTCAACCGCCAACTACAATCAGGCACACACAACTGGTTGCCCTTGAATAGAAAACCATCCTGAAGGTGGTAACCTGTACGCTCTCCAGCTCGTATTTTTGTCAACACGCCAGCAAAATATGGGTCAGTTTCATATAATTCAGCGAAAGAGTCGAATCCAAATACCTCAACCGACAGTTTCATATCCGCCACCTTGTTTGTCACTCCAGATTTATGTTTTAAAACAAAGGTGAACTGTTGCAGATACGCCACCCATCTCGCATGTCTGGCCGAGATTTTGTCTTGACTATGCAAATGCTTTAACGCTTCATGGTCAGTGAACAATACAAACTCCCGCTGGAATAAATAATGCCTCAAATGCTTAATGGCATGCACAACTGCGTAAAACTCAACATCATAAGTATTGTACCGTAGTTTAGCACTTGACAGCTTTTCACTGAAATACGCCACTGGCCTATTATTCTGGCTGAGTACAGCCCCAATTCCCATTTTGGAAGCATCCGAATGAAGCTCAAAAGCTGACTCCGCTTCCGTGGTCCATACAAACTTCCTGTTCTGCTTCATACAATCAGTAATAGGAGCCATAATACTACTAAAATGAGGTATGAAACGCCGATAAAATGACGCCATCCCATGAAAACTCTGAACTTCCGTAATAGTACTGGGCCTGGGCCAGTGCTTCACAACCTCAATTTTGGACTCATCCACCTGCAAACCCACATCTGAAATGACATAACCAAGAAACAGCACTTTGGTTGACATGAAAACACACTTTTTGACAGCAGCAATAAACTTTTCCCTCCTCAAAACAGTGAGAACCTCCCTCAAAATAGCCAAATGCTCAGGCGGGTTATTACTGTAAATTAGAATGTCATCAAAATAAACAACGACACTAGTACCAATAAAAGGTCGCAAAACCTGGTTCATAACTCGCATGAAAGTGCTAGGTGCATTTGACAACCCGAACGGCATCACTAGCCACTCATACAGTCCTTCGCGTGTTTTAAAAGTTGTTTTCCACTTATCTCCCTCCCGAATGCGAATCTGATGGTATCCGCTCTTCAAGTCCAGCTTTGTGAATTGCAAGTATACAGAATTTGAGTTTTATATTTAGCAACTTGGGTCAGAGGAGATTTGGTCCCTTGAACCCAAACCAATATTTTCACTTGGACTGGATTTGGCTTCCATGTTTTCTAACAATCATACCCATAGATAACCAATATTTTCACTTGGACTGGATTTGGCTTCCATGTTTTCTAACAATCATACCCATAGATAAGCTTGAGTGGGTAGCTTCATTTTGGTTGCAAAAAAATTAAATTCACTTAACCCAATTCAAAATCTTTTAGTGATAGAAATTATATTTAGCATCTTGTTTTCATTCATGTATAAACTCTTTTAGTGATAGAAATTTAAAAATATAAAACGACAATTTTAAAATTTCAATGTTATTTTTGTATTAGGAAGTAAATTAACACCATCTTCCAAAAATTGGATTCTAAATCTATTTAACAAATTTTAACCCATTAATAATTTTATATTGGATTTTTGTAATGTTTTCGTAAATTACGTGTAATTTTACTATCTCTATAAAAATGACATGTCAAAATATGAGATGTTCAATTTGTGTTTGCAAGTGAATCCTATTAATGGTTAATCATATTTTATTTTCACTACGCCAAAACCCCCTTCAGACGACGGTTAAAAACCATCGTCCCGTGATATATAAATCTGTCACAGGGCTCGCTGCCGTCTATTGCACCTTCAGACGACGGTTAGGTTCTGTCATTTGAAGATACTATACATGACATCAACCTAGTTTCGTACTGTCATATGAACATTGTTACGATGAATCTTTTTATTTATTAACGTCACTTTTAATGTCATCACATGACATACTAATAATTAAAAATGTCAAGTCGCTATATGGGAAATTGGCATATTGGTATTCACGGTGAGAGTTTTTATAATAATTTTTGTCGTAGTAACTTGTATCAGATGGCATAGGTCTTAATCAATCATGTCAAGAGATTTATTTTAAATGACAGATTCTTTTAATTTAATATCTTTTTATTGTTGTTTAGATGATATTTTTTTAAACGTAAATGTCACTCATTGCCTTCTTCTTCAAATGATTCTGGAAATGAACAATAATTATCAAATGAACAAGAATTTCTGTATATCAATGATTTTAATTTTACTGGAGACTAATGCTCATAATCTGTTTACATTTGAACTACACAAATAACTGAATGAATGTAGGGTAAAAAAATAAGCAATTAGTGTACATCTCCAAATCTGTATATATAGTCAGTGTTGATTGGAAAACCAAATCCAACTTGAACTGAAGCATATCTAAGTCATCATCTCCTAGAATCCCCAAAGTCTTGATACCTGCAAAACCAATTGATGATGCTCATTAATTACATACCGTATACAGATAGACCTAATTAATCTCCTTTTACCCTTTCTCCATTCTGAGACCCTTCACTTACCCACCCACATTATAAATAGGAAGTGTTTACCAATTCTTAATAGTCACCCACGGCAACCTAACACTATACTTACAGTTTGTTATTTCGAGCATGGATAGACTTGTAAGGAACCTCTATCGTAATGTTGAGTTTCAGATTGACCAACTCCGATATGAGGCACCTAGGTGGCTTGTCAATATACATGGTCCTGATCGGCGGCAATGGACTGCCGTGATGAATGGGCCTCCAAACACCCCTTATGAAGGAGGTGTATTCATAGTCCAAATGGACTTCCCTGTCCATTTCCCCTCCACACCTCCAGTTGTAAGAACATGCATAAACTTGTTAACACACATAAATCAGTTCATATCTTTGTAAATACACTCATGATATTACTATTGTTCGCCGGTCATATTCAGGACCTAAATTACCATCCTAATATCGGTCCCTTGGGGCATGTTTCTATGCTCTAACTACTTGATCGCCCTGCCCATAGTATTGCCACGGTAAGATGTAAATCTATGTATTTTTTACCCGTAAATTTATCTATTCATGTTTGGGGTCTAGTTTATCTACTCATGTTTGGGGTCTAATTTAATTTATCTATGCATTTTATAGCTGCTGTGGAATATTTATGGACTGCTGGTAGAGCCCTTAATTGAGGGGCCATTTCCTGGCCGAGAGCGAATTATTGAACGATACATCAGAAACAAGGCAGGTTACGTAGCAACTGCCAGGAGATGGACTGAAGAGCATGTAGTGGATATATGATGTGCAAATAGTAAGCAAGGGGGGCATTATTATGTGACGTGCGAATAGCGTAAAAGGGGGGCGTGATGTGCGAATAACAAGGAAATTTGGATGCTGGGCAACCATTGAGTTAGATGGTGTGGACTACTAGATGGGCATAGAGCCAATCTTGAAGAACAGAATGATTACTGATTACAAATGTACTTGGTAATCAATCTGATCTTCAATGTTGGCTCCATGCCCCTCCAGTATTCGACGCCATTTAACTCTAATGGTTCCCCATCATCCCGATATCCTTGTTTACCATCTGCACATTCTTGAAGAAAGGAGATTTGGATGCCAAAGAAACACCGAGCTGGATGGTGTGGACTACTGGATGGGCATAGAGCCATTCTTGAAGAACATAATGATTACTGATTACAAATGTACTTGGTAATCAATCTGATCTTCAATGCTGGCTCCATGCCCCTCCAGTACTCCACTCCATCCATCCAGCTCCAGCGTTTCTTTAGCATCAAAATCTCCTTTCTAATCGCGCATCACACCCCCCTTGTACGCTATTCGCACGTCACATCATAATGCCCCCTTGCATGCTATCCTTTTTTTGATAGGTAATACAAAGTAGACAACTTATTCAAGTAGACATATATATGTATATTCAAGTGGATCATAACATGCTATAACAAAGTAGTCAACTTATTCGTTTATGTCTATTAAATTGAATCAATTCTACTTCTTAACACATAACATGCTAAATTTATATGAAACATATGTCTATTCTTGAATCAGATACTTCATAAACAGAACATAAAACAAGCCAACATGCTTCACACATAGACACATAACACATAACATGCTAAATTGACATGAAACATATGTCTCATCAGCATAACTCATGTTAAAATAGAAAAGAATCAGACAAGTTCATCATTTTCAGCTTTAAGAGTATGCATGATCAGCTACCTTCCTAAACATAATATCAAGTTCATATGCTGATAACATCGAAAACCCATCAACATTCTGAATGATTTCAATCAGATAACAAGTCAAGTGGAAGGTATATTGTAAACTTATCTCATCACCATCCTGAATGGTTTCATAACATTTTCAGCTTTAAGAGTATGCCTAGCATGTTATAACAAATAGACAACTTATTCGTGCATGTCTAAAACTTGTTCTCATAGCATCATAAAGCCACCATTATGTACATACCACTTGGATTGTAGAGTTCATGATCAAGTTAGCATGGTGATGAAGTGTATGATACTGTCACCACAAGCTTAGTCATAAACTTGTGTTGTTAGAATCATACAACTTCATCACCATGTTAAACACTTTTCCATAAGCATAACAAGACAAGTGTATGATACATAGTAATGGAGATTTAGGAGTATGCCTAACATGCTATAACAAGTAGACAACTTATTCAAGCAGACATGTATATTCAAGTGAACATGCTATAACAAGCATACAACTTATTCCTTACTTATCATCATAGGTCATGTTCAAATAAAAAAGAGAATGGTTATATATATCTTATCATTTGCAAGCCATATCAGTACATGCAATTAGCCTAAATTTACCCTTTAATACTTGCTTCATACATGCTCAATGACTCTTTTACAATGTTCCTCTAATACTTGATGCATGATTAATAAGCTACATGCCCAAATGAACAATCGTACACATACTCATACAGAACCTCAAACATAAACATCAACAGAACATCAAACATAAACATGTTTTATACCCAAGAATTTCAGCGGTGAATCTAACAATGAATACAATAAAATCAGTATCTAAGCGAGAGATCTAACCCTTTAAATCATAGCTCTGAAATCAATAGATCCTTATTCCAACTGCTGAAATCGACATACACAAAAGTAAATCGGATGAGGAAAATAGAGAGTAAGGAACAACGAAAATCAATAGATACTTACCAGTACCGTGTTTATAGCTCAGCCAGTGATTGCATGTTCAAATCAGCCATGGAGAT
The DNA here is from genome assembly GCF_963576675.1 of Euphorbia lathyris. Classification (NCBI taxonomy): domain Eukaryota; kingdom Viridiplantae; phylum Streptophyta; class Magnoliopsida; order Malpighiales; family Euphorbiaceae; genus Euphorbia; species Euphorbia lathyris. Next base: position 2,472,840 of record NC_088915.1, on the reverse strand, counting down.
AGAGAGGGATGAGAGGGATGAAGCTCTTGCGTAACCTAAACTGGGGTTTGGGATTAGAGAGAGGGTTTATAAATCAGCTGAAATTCTAGTAAAAAAAGAGCGCCTAAAATTTAGGGATTGGCCGCGTAAGTGAAATTTCATTTGCTGCTTTTTTGTTTTCGCCAAACAATGACATTCATTTATTAGAAGTGTCATCTGTTGAGTAAGTGAAATTTAACGAAAACGCGCGTTTTCTTTGGATGACGGGATTATGTAATAGTAATGTCATCTGAGAATCGAGCGCATTTTTTATTTCGCTTTCAGATGACATACAGCTAAAATACTGTCACGAAAAATATTTACACGACACTAAAACAAATGTCTGTCATGTACCTTGTGTCATGTGAAAGGGAAAATGGCATAGTATTTTCTGATTAATATTATTAGCTTTTATGGTATTATATTGTGTAAGGGTTGATTTAAAAAATTTATACAAGCATCGATGCTGGAAGTTGCTCAAAGTAATAATTTTACTTCGAAAAGTTCTTTATCAAACATAGACCTTATAAATTTTATTTAAACTAAAGATTGATACATCACTCTTGAATTTCTCCAAAAAAATCAATTATCCCCCGTAACTTTTAAAATAGTCAATTTATCCTTGAGTCTGTTTAAAGTATCGTATTAACCTTTTAAAATTTATTTCTCAAAAAAAAAAAAAACCTTTTAAAATTTACATGATGAAATAAAGAGTGATTTTGAAATAGTTTGAAAAGTTAAAATGTGTATGGAACGAATAGATTATTTTAAAAAAATTTAAAAGATAAATAGATAGTTTTATATATATATGTATATAGATTTTAAAGTGTTAATTTGTCAAGTTAAAAAATTTAAAAGGTAAATAGATATTTTTAAAATGTAAATTGGTCAATTTAAAAAGTTCACATAGTATGTAGATTTTTATTTTTCAAATTATATTAACCATTGATTTTTGTTTTTTTAAATAAGTACAAAAGTACAAATGTATTAAGTCTAAATTGATTGTGTAAATAGCGGAACCCAAAAGGGGGTTGACCATTGGGCTTCCTTGAAACCCTAAATATCCAGACTTTCTTCTATATTGCCTCCGACTTCTTCAACTCCAGCCGCCGCAGCAATTTGTTTCCCTGTTCTCAAGCATATAATGAGAGGTTTGGGTGGGATCTCACCGATCACAAACCATTTTGATTAAGAATTTCCAAACAGTAAAAGGCAAAAAAGAAGATAATGCCGCGATGAGGATTTGGGTATTCCATCTTGAAGACTAAGGCTTTGGTACCCCTAATTCGTTTTTCATTTAGCTGTTTGCTTTCTCTTCTTTCTAGATTTGGGTATTCCACGATGAGGATTCTTCCAGTTTTTACACTTGATATGAACCCAGTTCTTAGTTTTTGTTTAATTTTGATGTGCATATGATTGTATGAGCAAACAATTATTCTTATCTGTTTTCTTGTTTGTTTAATTTTGTATGATGCAACAGTTATTCTTATTTGTTTTCTAGCTGACCAAAAATGCAGAAAAAGAAAGCCTGATTTCTACCTACTTTCTTCAAACCAGGAAACCGAATTGAGCAGCCGCCGTACAAACATAGTGATGGTTCCCACAGATGACAGGTTTTTTACCATCTTACAATTGTTTATTCCAAATGTCTTGAGGTGTTTGTTGAATTGTAAACCATCACTAGTGGTAGTATTGTATCATTTAATTTGAATATCATCATAGTATACTAAGTTTTATGTTTAATGAATTGTAAATAGTAAATGTTATTTTTAATGAGTAATCCTTTTCATCAAATCTCAAAATAGAATTCGGCAAGCATTCTTTGATAAATTAGCTCATTATATTTGAGAATGGGTGCAGGAAAAGTAATGGTGAAAAACAGAAGTCAACATCTTCCAAAGTAAAAAAAAGGATATTGTAGCACTGATTGCAAAACGTGGCCGGCGAAAACAATAACTATTGGTTGCAAGTAAGTTGAGGTTTAGAATTTCTAATTTCTTGTTTATGTTAACCATTAATTTTTGTTTGGCAACACTTGGTTTTATTGATTGGCTCATTGTATTTTTTGATCGGTTTAGAGGCCTAAATTTATATAAACACCTGCATTTTTATATTTATACATTTGAGCATATATAAAATTTATTATATGTTTTCTTATTTTGTTTTGGTTCCTTTTCTTTATCTAATATAATATCTTTTGGCCTCCTGAAATTGGTTTTTGTGGTCCTTATTGAACTTTGCTGAAATCCACTCTTAGAGGTTTAATAATAATTAAGCAAGATAATGGGACATTCTTAATATTCCGGATGCCAATTGGTTTTTCTGGCGAATTTTAAAGGATCCATAATATATTCAATCTTGTCGTTTCATACTTTAAAAAAAAGAAACTAACAAGTAATTAAGAAAACGAAGGTGTATTATATACTAGGATTCCTTTTTCAAGCAATCCCTTTTTCCAGTGTCATCTTGGGACCTTCTTATGTATATAGGGGATTCATTTTGAGGAGACCTTAAACTGATTATTTAATGTTCTCAATACTTCCCTTGTTTTTTCTTGCAGTACACTCCAATGGCCTTGCAGGATGTGCTCATAATTCGTCACAATGGTCTGTCAGGTGTACGTTTGCAATGGATGGAGAGAATCTGCATGGGGAAACAAATTGGAGGAAGGAGACCATTGTGCAACTTCAATTGCCAATTTACACCGCAGATGTCCAAATTGTGCTTATGAACTCTGTCTCACTTATTGTCAGCAAATTCCTAAAAGAAGCTTGCAAAGTCATGCTGCAATGGAGTTCGAAAATCCCGAGGATCTAAGTAAGCCATCCAATTTCATATGGAATTCCAATTATGAAGCTGAATGCCAAGCATCCAAAATCTGGTCGTACGACTGTTTCCACTCAGTCGCAACATCCTCATCAAGAAGGTTCATCGCCTGCAATGCACCTTCTCCCGAGTTAGCGAAACGGCTAACCCACTAGCAAAAGAAAAACCCCAAAATGAATAAATATCATTTCATTTAGTATAATTTGATAATTGTAAATCAGTTGATTAAAACTTAAATCACTTGCCACTTCGTTGTTCGAGCGAGTATGAATGGTCGGTCCGGGTGCAGGCATCTCCGGCAGTAGCTGAGGGTGTGAATGCAGGTAGTACCACGACATGTACTGCTCGTCACAGTCCGAAGGAGTCTGTGCTAGAGTGAACCGAGACAATACAAGCATGCCCGCCTCAGGAAACGAGGTCCAAAGATCCTCTGCCATATCGGCGGGCACTTCTACCCGATACTTCAAGCTAGACCAAGGACGTACGGACTTCAACGGCCTCAAGATCGGTCTGGGTATGGTCTGCACGTAACCGAGCTGGTGAAGGCAGCTCCCCAGCATGTACGGCTCGATCACATATCTGTAACGTATCCATCCGGCGTATGTCGTCCTAGGGGTATCCGTAATGGCATCAGGACCATACGACATCCACATCACCTAATGACGTATACAACAACATTAACATACAAATAGTACAAGTAATGAATTTGGTTTATTTAATTAAATGGAAATTGTACCTCATCAGCAGTCAATCTATCAAGCCCGGCGCGATATGATCTCAGCCTATCATCACTCTTCTCCAACACTATAGATGGCCACATGCAAGCCCTCGGAAGCTCCGGATCTAATGTAACTCCCTCCCGCTGAGGCCTGAAGTACGGGAAGTACTCATAAATCCATGCCTGAAGCAGTGTCAGCTGACAACCCATGATCTGCCTGCAATCTCCTCTGCTAGCAATACTTAGATGACGGTATAGATATGCTAGTGCAGCTGAGCCCCACGAGAGTCCAATAGCTCCAGCTACCGAGTCATGTACCTCCAACAGACAGGAAAGTCAAATGCGGTCACCAGTCTTGTCCACAAACAATGTGCAACCGAGCATAAGAAATGTCCAAGCTGTAGCCTGTGCATCAAGAATCCGATCTCCTTGACAATACTCCAGGATGGAAGCCGATCGTATACCGTGATTAAAGTAGTGACCGTTTAGCAACTCATCCCGAGTCATACCAAACAACTCCATCACACAAGACTGAAGCTCCTCAATACTCGCCTCAGCAGTCACCATAGCCCCATCGATGGGGATGCGCAAAATCTGCCACACATCATGCAACATAATGCTCATCTCACTAAACGGCATGTGCAATGATGACGTGTCTAGCTGCCACCGCTCCACAAAACCCGCAATCAGGGGCGCATCGATGTGGGCATACATGATACCTGGTAAATGGGACAATCGAGATGACGCAATACGCATCTGGATCTCTCTAGAAGCGCCACCGTGCCATACACACAACTTCCCACGATAGACTAAACGTGTCTGACACTTGAGGAGGCCCCGATCCTGCCCGCTCCAGATAGCATGGGTAATATGTCTCAGAAAGCTCAGGATCACAACACCATCAGATGGACCCTTAGGAACCAGGGTCTTCACGATCCAGTCATCCTCTCCAGCACTCATCGAGTTCTTGTTGCTACTTGAAATTACAGTAAACTCATTTCAGAATATTCGTATATTTTCTACTAATCACGAATAAATCACATAATAATAACAAAATTTAAAATTCTCACCCAAAGACGACCCTACTGTAGAAGCAAAACGTCCGTCACGACCCCTCATCACTGTCTAAGGAGGTAATCACATAAAAGAAGCACTCTGAGGAGCCATAGAGTCATCTCCCTCCATCTCCACAGCATCTGCCATCTCCTCACGTCTAACATGCTCGTCGTGTTTAGTCTGTGCCCTCTGGGCATCCCCTATCATCATCTGCTCCATCTGTTGCCTCCAGGCAGAGGCATTCACAACACATGTCCTTGTATATCTGTGTCCAAAACGGGCCTCAGCAATATCAGCTTGTAAAACAAAAAAAATAAATATATAAGCAAATAATGCATTTTTTTAATATACTCAATTTATCATTTTTTAAGTTTTTTTTAATAATTAGAGCCTTCCCACGGGCGGCCCGAATTAATTTATTTTTGAAAAAAATTTGTTTCGGACCCGATTTGGCCTAAACGGAACAGTTTGTCCGTTTGGCTGTCGGACAGAATAGTTACGTTCGATCAAACGGACAGCGCGTTCCGTTTGGCCATAGAGCCAAACGGATGCGCCGTTCGTTCCACCATTACGTGGAACGCTGCACCAAGTTCCACCATACGGTGGAACTAGTGCGCCACTCGTTGCACCTAATGGTGGAACGAGTGCGCCATGCTTTCCACCGTAAGCCGATGTCGTTGCCACCACGGGTAAACGGACAATTCGTCCGTTCCGTCCGTGGTGGCAACGACATCGACGGCCCGTTTAGTACAAAAAAAAAAGGGTTCCGCCTCCGATTTCGGAGGCGGAACCCGTGATTTCGGATAATTTTTAAAAATTAAAACTTACCGGAACCTTTATGAAGCCTTTCCCCTTTCCTTCCTTTGGCGGCATGTAGTTTTAGGTCGGGTTTTTTGAAAAGCTAAAAAACTAGAGAGGATTTGAGATTTTTTAGCTTTTGGTTTGAAAATTGTGAGGAGGGCATAAATGTCAAAAGGGTGCGGTGGAAAGTATAACTGTTGCGGTATATAGCAGTTCACTTTCAACAATGACTTCTTGCTCTAAAAACAATAATCTGTTTCAAGAAGATCAAACACCTCAGTTTTTCAAGTTCATTCCTACTGATTCTATACATCAATACCAGCTGGTTAGAATTTAATTGTCTTCTTCTTCTCAATTTACTCATTGAATATTAATCATATAAAATTAAATAGGAAATTCCAAGAGAGTTTGTGAAACGTTTTGGAGGATAAAATTAAATAGGGACATAATAATATGCAAGCGTCGCAATTTAGAGACGATATTTTAGCTAACATAAAGCCATTTTTATATAGCCAAATGTAGACATTTTTTTGTCTAAATGTCGTCAATTTGGAGACGCTGATAAATTAAAGTGTTGCTGTATTCAAGACGCTACCAGTATTTTGTTATGCGAAATAATGACATAACAAATATTATGTGTCGTTCACTTTGCGATGCTTTATTAAAACGTAGTGAAAATTTCTGAAATTAAAAATAAATAATATAAAAAAAATTCATGATGCTCAAAATTTAAGCGTACACTTGTATACAGTATATCGTCAGACGGAATTTATCCACACAATGTTTTATGCGTCGTTAAAATTAAGGACACACGATTTAATGACGTTTGTAACGATGCTTTGAAAAGCGTGGGTAAGCATTTAGGGACGTTGAAAAGCGTCGTTACATCTTGAATTTTAGGGTCGTAATAGGGCTTTTGTTTTTGTAGTGGCAGCACAAAGCTTAGAGAAGAACTCATATAAATCTCTTTAACATAAACAAAATCATGATCAAGTAACTCCTTCTCCATCAATCTCTCTCTGGGATCTCTCCTTAAACACTTGTTCAAAAAATCCTTATTTTTCTCTAATAACCAAGTCAAAAATTCAGGCATCTCGTTGAAGGATCGTATTTTAAATAAAGCCAAAATCGGATAATCAATATACTTTGACCATATGATTTTACCTATCACCATTTTTATAATTCTTCATACGGGTACGCTAAAGCAATCATTCATCGAGACATGAAATCAACAAATATTTTTCTCGATGAGAATCTAATGTCCAAGTTGATGATTTCAGACCTTCAAAGACCGGAGCAGAAATTGATCAAACCTTGTGAGTACAGCCGTAAAGTGAAGTTTCTCTTGATGATTTCAGTTAGGGGTTTCTCAAGAGGAATCCCTTTGATTCACACTCTTGCAACGTCTCTACTGGATTTTGGGGAACATCAACTTTATGATGTATGCTAGAAGGCATTTACCGCTGGTTATGAATAAAATGTAGTTCAATTGCCTCAGCTTTGTTCGTTGGTGTTGATACATTCAATGGATCTGCAGCATCTAAAGCCTGTTTGCCTTTTGAGGATGCTACTTGTAGGAGTTTAGTTATGTTAGAGGATGTTTTGCTCAATCTATGTTTAAATGTGCAAATTCTTATTAAAGTTTGCTATTTTTGTTTCATAAACATATTTAATATTTTCTTTTAACAAATAAGCAAAAGAACTCGGGTCACTATTCAACAAACCAGTTCAGCTCGGACTGGACTCATGTCGGTTCCTGGTTCGACTGACCAAACCCACTACAAGAAAAACTGTAATTAGAGATCGATATTTGCAACCGAATTGAAGTCGGTTGCAATATTGCAACCAAGGTGGTTGCAAAGCCCATCCTGCGGTTGCCAAGTTGAGAATCTCATTTGTCAAATACATTTGAGACTTGAACACGGTTTCAAAGTTCTTATGGTTGCAAACTTTGCAACCGAATGGTCTCAAAATATATTTTGTGGTTGCAAATTCTTAAGGCCATTTAGGGACTTCTGTATATAATATATACTTGGATATTTGAATTATATTTTGAGTGAAATTAAATAGGAAAGAAAGGAGAGAGAAAGAAATGCTGGTAATATATTTTTAAACAAAAGAAAAATATAAAATTATATTTTAATATTTAAAATAATAGTTTTTAAGTATAAAATAAATTTAAGGGGGTAAGTTGCAAAAATACGTCTAACGTCTACATCCATGAGCAATTTTATCTCAATCGTTCAAAATGGTGCAATTTTACCACTAACATTGGTTATGAAGAGCAATTTTACTCATAAAGTTGGCAAATTGGGTCAATTTGATAGATAATTCATCAAACTGTATTATCGATCATAAATCTTATTATCTACACTTCATATGTGCGTCATTTTATCATTTATTAGTAACAATTCATAAACATATGATTAGACATAAAAAAAATTAAAAATTATATTGTCTTTTGTATGAGATGGATAAAGATAAATATTTCTCCGAATTTATAAATATTAAACTGCAATTCTATTATTAAATCACAAAAATATGAAATCTTTTCACACAAGTTGGATTTGGTATTAAATTGAACCTAAGAATACATTATATATTTATTTGGAAACTACATTATGAAATTTAGCTAACGAATAGAATTCATCGACTAAGACTATAAAACACAATTCAAATACATAAAGTAATAAACATGTATATTTGAATTAAATTAATGAGTCTAAATATAAGTGAGGAATGAAGAAATCAAATTAGCATTATTTTACCAAGACCATTAAGAAATAAAGGTTAAATAGGCCCGATGTATCCATTTGGTCCATTTTAGGGATTTATATTTGTACTATGGAGAAATTAGAGATTAGCCCTAATTACATTTGTTGTCTGCCTCCACCTTCTCTCCCATCTTCCACTTCTTGCATCATTGTCCTCCTGGAACCCTTGAAAACACGAGTTCTGGGTTTGTTTCACTTCGGTTTCTCTTTAATCAATCTCCCTCTACTTCTCCTAGATGGGTTCTATGGCTTTGTTTCGTTCCAATCAGACCTCTAAGGGTTCTGTCGGACAACTTCGGCTTTCGGGCGCCTGCCGGTTTACTCCGATGATGTCCTTGGCTGCCTGAAGGTGTCTAGCTGGCCTCTATCCCTACATGCAAGGTAAGACTAAGGTTTGCTCTTTCCTCTCATTCTACAGGCTCTTCTTCGACTTCGGGTTTTTTTTTCTTTCGGGTTCTTGCGAGTTCTAAGAACTCCTAGAGATGCAAAGGGTATTATGTGTCTTTTGGCTTGAGCTGGTTGTTTGGCTATATTTGTTTGGATTTGGGATGGTTATTGTGATGTTCATGGAGTTTTGTGATTTCTCACCCTGTTCTAGTCAATCATTTTTTTCGGAGTTCTAGAGCTTCTCATTCTCTTTAATGGAGGCTGTGAGGGAGGTCAGTCTCAGTCTTACTCTTATTTTGTCCTTTTCATTGACTCTTAATTGTTTATTTCTAGGGTTTCTGTTATCATAAATAAGCTTTATTAGCGTTTGAAGTGTTTGATGAAGTGTTTGATGTTGGCATTGAAGCATTCATTTTGTTTGAAGTGTTTTTAGTTTCGTCTATGGTAAGTGGTTTTCATTGTGCTTCTGTTGTTACCTTTTCCTGTTGTGCGAAAAGTTGAGGTTTGCTGAAAAGTTGAGGTTGAGAAGAGCTAATAACTTACTGGTTAGGTCATTTTCATTATGGTGTTACTTATGGTGGAGTCTCTATTTTAAATGCTAAAATGTTGGCTAGAGTCCTGATGAAGTCTTGAACTTAGGTTTTGATATTATAGTTTTAAATGATAATTACAATTGTATTTTTGGTTATCATCAGTTACCTGCAAATTAGTTATGTCTTTTGGGTTAATAGATAATTGTTTCTGATTTTGGGGTTAGTGTAGATAATTGGTTCTGCCTTTTGGGGTTAAAAGGCTAAGTAACGATGCCCTGTCTCGTGCTTTAAGTTCATATCTTAGGATGGATATAGAAAAATTCATATAACATCTATTCATGCAACTTTGAGGAGTAAAGTATAATTTATGCCATATTTTTATAAATAGTTCTTTGAGTCAATTCATGTTATTAATATGTAATGTTACTAGTTAAGTGATAATTTTTCATCATTGTAAAATCATCTCTTCATGTATTTGCAAATAGGATCTTCTATTAAAATGGATATTCATTTATGCAATTTCACCTAAGGTGTATTACTGTGGTTCCTGGACATGAGTAGGATTTCTGCTTGAAGTGGCCATATGTAGGATTGCTAACTCCCGATCAATTCCTCTTGAGGAAGCCATTGATTTTCATGTTTAGGATTAGCTCTATAAGATGGGCACATGTTGGAATGATTTTCTTAACAACACCTTCTGCTATTTAAAAGTGGAGCAAGTGATGGTATTTAAATTCATATGAATGGCTAAACTTGAATTCATTGAACACTAAATAAGTTGCAGAGGGCTTTTTATAGTTTTTAAATTCATGTTTGGAATGTTCCTAATGTTACTTATTCTACTGTTTTGCAGGCCATCCTTGGATTCAGTTCAGGTCAGTTCAAGTAGATGTCACTGCTCTTGTGACCCTCTTGAAGTTGAATACAGCTGCTCAGATCCTCTAATTTTACTAGTCCATTGAAGATTGTTGATACAGTTTATAATGTAAGTATTGATAAAAAAATGTCATTTAACACTTAAATTCAATGCATAAAAAACAGAGTGCACTTATGAGGATTTTTAAAATTTTTGCAGTTCGGAAAACTGTACAACAACAACAACAACAAAGCCTTAGCCCCGAAATGGTTCGGGGTCGGCTAACATGAACTATCATATAAAACCGTGAAAAGTTCGGAAAACTGTATCTAATTATAAATCCTATAAAACACACTCTAGACTCTCGTGATTAAAGAAAATTGAATGTAATTGTGATTATGTTTAGATTGATTTATCATGTTTTTTTGTTCATTTGGTTTTCGTTCAGGTGAGAAAATTTCAACCGTTATGCTTCCCACATCATGCATGATGAATGTGCACCCTCGAGCAGATCATGTGCCTTACCCAAGAGACCGATTTCTCAACATTTACTTGTATGGATACAAGCAACAATTATTTGTATTTAATTTAGTTTATATATAACTTTAATTTTTTTTACACCAATGTGTAACTTTAAATTTTTTTTAGCGAATGTATAACTTGAATTATTACGCATTAATAAGTTTTATATAATTTATATTTTCTGTTTTATTATGGAATTTCTGAAATGGTTATATGATGTTAGTTTAGTAAAATTGTAGAAATAATATTTTAAGATATATATATATATATATATATATATATATATATATATATATATATTTGCAGACATAAAGCAATAAATTTAACAACCAGATTACTTGTGACCAAAAGTTAGTTTGTAACCATAATAGATTTGCAAAATTATTCATTGATTTGTAACTGACATATGGTTGCAAGTGATCGGTTTCTAATTTTGCCACCAAATTAGCTACTGAAATGGTGGTTGCAAACATTGCAACCGAGAAGCTTGATATGGTATCAAAGTTTTAGCAACCTTGCAATTACCAACCGATCCAGTTTGGTTGCTAAATATGCAATTCTGGTTGGTAAATAGTGTTAGCAACCAATTTAGCAGCCAAATTTTTGGTTGCTAATTACCGTTTTTCTTGTAGTGACCAACCGATAGTTTTATAACATTGGGAACAATCAAAGCTATCACCATTTCTATAATTGTGCAACATAATATCATACACATGAACCAGAAATCCTTGTTCCCCTCGTCATGCAACCACAGTGTACATATCTAGCACATCCTAAATCAGCAAATTATCAATTTTTGTGTGTAAATAATCTAAGCATTAATGATATTTCTTGTGTATGATATTTCTTTAATTTTCAGATTTAATTATTTCATAAATGAATAATTAATTTTTAAACACAAGAAATATCATTGAATGCTTAAATTATTTACACAGAAAACGATTACCACATTGTGATATTCAGGGCTAGAACATTCTTATAACTAAAAGGGAGAAAAAATTGATAATTTTAGCTATGCTAGATTTGTAGAAGTAGATGTTTTCTCAGGCACAACTACATTTGTGTGGTTCATGAGCGGGCATTAGGTTGCACAATTATATAAATGGTGATAGGAAAAATCTCATGGTCAGAGTATACTAATGATCCAGTTTTGGCTTTACTTATAATTGGATTCTTATATATAGGACATGCCTGAATTTCCAATGTGGTTACAATAGAAAGGGAAGGATTTTTTGAGCAAGTGTTTTTAAGAGATCAGAGCGCGATAGACAGTGAAGGAGTTGCTTGATCATCATTTTGTTGATGTTAAACAGATGAGTATGAGTTCTGCTCCAAGCTGTTGTTGGATCAGGATTTCTCTGATTCCATAGATGGATTAGAAAATCCTAATCAAGATTTTCAAATTGAAGATTTATCAAATTTGAAGTTTCCGAATCAGAATTATCCGACTGAAAGGATGAAGGGAGTGATTGATCGAGTTTGAATTGGGGTGAAGAATGCATTATTGAGGAAGATGAGAAATCAATGGAAGACATAGATGATATAGAATCTGCATTCATCAATTGTCAATTATTAAGAGCTTGAACTTGATCAAGATTGTTAATGAATTTTAGTGAAAAGCAGAGCATGATTAATGAAAACAATTTTAGTATTTGTGATCTTGTATTAGATGTAATCTCATTTTATAGAGAATATATGTAGTAAGAGTAGAACTCTAATTCCCTTTCCTCTTCACCCTTGTCCTCTGAAACCATTTTGGCAAACTAAGCAATTCTTTCAAACTATTTCTGACAAGTAAGTCCACCTTAGAAGGCTTTTATGCCCACATAAATGCATACATTGACAACCATGTTTCTTTCTCGGATGTCGCATTTTTAACATATATTTTTTACAAGAGGAATATTCTCACTCACGTCATATTATTGTGTTGAGTTTTTTTATGTGCAAAATTTTGACAATAGCCTAAACCCTAAACCCTCCACTGCTCCTCCCTAACAATAGCCTGTAGAATAAACTAACAAAAAATAGATAATAAGCATAGCATTCATATATATAAACATATCATTCATTTAATATCATATGCAAACAGGAGATCACTGGGACATCATGATGGTCGAGGCGTTATTAGTGCTTCATTGCATTCATGACTTGGATCATGTCAGGGATTTGGGAAGCAAAGATCTGACAGAAAAGAGACAAATAGATGGAAAAAGAACACAAAGAAAGGGGATCTAGGAAGATTTGGTCCTCAAAGTACCCAATGTAAGGCGCCCCAAAAATGTTTATAAGGAAGATGTACCGCTCGAAGGTGGTAGTTAGTGAGCCGAGGGTGCACCACTCCATAGCACCAGCCATGCCCGCAGGAGGACCTCTTAAACTGCCAAACATAGCATGACCTCCACAAGATCAGTCTCCGACCCTATCTACCTCTTCTTCCATCGAGGTTAAAAAAGGGAATGCACTCAAGTCACTAATAATAAGGTAAAAGATATGTGTATGAATAATGTAGGTACCACTCACTATATTAGTGGCAACAAAAGGAAGGACTGTGAAAGGCTCTACAATGGGAGCTGTGATCCTAGGCCGAGCAGGGAGAAGTCTCCTACGGGAGGCAGGATAAGCACCACCGTCCACACTAGAGATCTCCATGCCAATCCGGTAGATACCAAGATTGATCCCTCCCACAAGCCCGAATATCAACAACATATCCCAAGGAAGCGACATCATATGATGTAGATCTCTAGGCTTCTGGGAAGGATGATCTTGGTCTCTACGGGTTTAGTGTGAAAATCTCCATTGTGGAGGGTGCTTATCATGCCTTCTGTAGGAGCCTTCTCCATACTCGATAGAGGATCATGGCTCCCATTCCAGAACCTTTCGTTGACCAGTTGCCGCTAATAGGATGAGTGGTATTGCATTAATCAGACACATACACATATATTTTACCTCATTAGAGCATCCCTTTTTTTTTTTGTCCTCGGGTGAAGATGAGGAAGACAAGGCGGTTCACAGGCTGATCTGGTGGAGGTTGTGGTATGTCTGGCAGTTCAAGAGGTCCTCCTGCAGGAATGGGTGGTGCTCCGAAGAGTTGCGCCCTAGGCTCACTAGTTACCACCTTTGAGTGACACATGTCCCATATGAACATTTGAGGGGTTCCCTACACTTGTTACTTTGAGGGAGACCCAACCTACGAGGTTGAGTTTTCTCCTCCCAGCACCACTCATGTAAGTATTAACTTTCCTCTCTCTCTAGACCATTGTTCTTCACATTTGTTTTCTGCTATTTGTCTCATTTCTGGCTAAATGTACACTGAAAAGTTTTCCGAGTTGGGGATGCATCCTCAAAGATTTTCACATCCTATAGTACTCAGATTTGGATGCATGTCTGACCACAATATATTAAATGAAATCTAGAAATGGAAGAAGATGTAGATGAAAGAAAATATGAACTTTAATATAATAGTATATTGAGAACACAAGGTGAATAGAAAGCAAAGTCGAGTTTTGCAAGGTCTAAACTATGGGTTAGTTTAACCCTTGCTATAATAAAAAAAGAACTAGATCTGAAATGAATAAAATAATTTATAACCACCAATGCAATTGAAAGCTAAAGATAATGAAAATGAGTTACACATGATGTAAAAATGGTGTTTGGAGCATAGACCTACAAACTAGCAAAGCTCCCTATTTATAGGAGTTTTGGGGCTCTTATTTATATAAAAACCACCTAAAATGTCTAGCTTGTCTTTAATATTGATGCTTTATCTTGCCATAATTGATTTGGAAATAATTAAGGAAGGTTTTGGAGTCTTTTTAAGCATATTTATATGTCCCCAACCTTTAAGGATTCTTCTTTTTCTTGCTATAATTGATTTAGAATTTAGTAAGGAAGGTTTTGAAGTTTTTAGGCAGATTTTAGTTTTTCTTCTTATTCTAGAATTACAGTCAGCTGGTCGAGCAGTCTATTGGAAGATTTATCTAATTACTTTGTTTTATTTCCAAAAACACCTCAAATCACTCAAAACTCCATTCAATAGAAGAATAAAGTAAAATACACTAACAACTAGGGACAAACATTGACAAACCACTAAAAAATAACATAAAACAATGAGTTAAAATATTATATAAATGGTTATAACAACTTGGTCACATTTTGAACATTCCTTGTCTTGAAGGAAGTGTTAGATTCAAAATAAAATTTGAAATCAAACAAGCCATGTAGCTTATAACTTTGATAAGACTTATTTCACTGACATTCAATAATCTCAACTTATGTAAATCATACGACATAGATGAACTTTAACAAAATAAGGTTTTCTCAAAAGTATTACATTATTCAATACATCCCATATTTGAAAGTATGAACTAGTGTACAGCCTCATAAGGTAATATCTCAAGGCTTTTCTTTTCTTGTAGCCTTTAATCTTTACTTTTCACTAAAGGTTTAAAATTTAACACTCAATTCATTACAAGTATTGTGATAAGTAATGGCGTCTAGTTCTTAGTCTCTATCACTTGCTAGTCTAACCAAAATATAATCAAAAGGTCTTTTGCATGGGTTCTAAAGAAGGTTTAGTTTAGGTATTAATGAGGAAAATATTTGGCTAAATGGAAAATATTATAATACTGTGTATAATTTAGAGTAAAAAAGTGTGATTTTTCTTTTATGAAATAAGAGAGAAAGTTATTTTTTCTTGGACTTTTTAGGATTTTGTGTTTTTTAGAAAGTAGAGCAAGTAAGACTGAACAAAACTATTGACAAACCTAAGGTATTGCTCGCAAGCTATATGGAACTGCCCATGGAGATGTACCTACTATATATATAGAGATGCGAGAAAATTTCCTTCTTGATTAAGATTGTTATCCTTATTGCCGCAATTTTCTCCGGCTACTACCGCAATGTAAGACATTTTTGAAAGAAAGATGGTAGACAACAAACATGAATCAAGTTTGAAGAATGCAAAACCAATGAGAAAGACTAAGATTTTTATGGGGAAATGTATTTGCTCAGATACTATAACAAAATCTCAAGAAAAAACAGAAAAAAGAAGAAGAAAGAGAATTAGATTCAGAGTTGGTTTATAGCCTTACTCTTAGTTTCTCAACTTATTCAGAGCACTCCACATCTTCCATGCATGTGTCTTCTCATCACATATACATGTCCTCCTTCAAGAATTTCTAAATATCCATTGCACTCCACATCTTCCATGTACGTGTCTTTTCATCACAAAACTTCTTCACCACATGTCTACTACTTACCATACCCAAAGCACACCACACCTCTTTCTAATTTGCCTAATAATAATGGACTCAGATTAAAAAACATTTAACATTTAGTTAAACCATAACAATGATATCATTAGTTAGGTTTTTCTTTCATTAATTATACAACTCAAGACATCCACTTGAATTTGATAGAAGTATGGAGACATGCTGCAATTGGTTCCTATGTGTCAAGTTTACCTCTTCCATTCTAGTCCTCTACAAATCCAATCTATAAGAATGAGATTCCTCATACGTCCATTAGTAATAACATACCAACTTTCCTCATAATAATTTTTTTTGTTGAAAATCTTTGGATAATGGAAGATTGATAAAGTAATCCCTTTACGGCATCCCAATTCCATGATTAAAATGGATGTATATTTGTAAATAAATTTCGAATGTTGATTGAAAAAAGAATCCCTAATTCAACAGAAACCATGAGAAAAAAGAGAGGAGAAAAAGAGGGATGAGAGAGAGTTGCTGAATGTAATTAATAATTAAAGCTTAAGATACCTAAGCGCTTATACTTATCTGAAAAAATTCAATTGCTTTTTTTTACTTTTAGAATATTCATTTTACCAATTTAACTTGTTTAAAACTTATTAATCATTTTAACAAAGTATATAATTTTTGTGAAAAAGTTTAAATGCTTACACTTTAATCTAGTTTAGGTAGCTAATATTGTTAGAGGATATATTTGTAAATATACATATTAGAATTAGTCTTTGATTTAGTCAGATATTGTTAGCTTGATTTACTCCCTGTATCTTTAGAATTATTTTTGTAACTGATTCTATCTTGTAAAGTTTATTTAAGCACAAACTCTATCAATACCAAATCACTGGAGAATCATGATTGTTTCATGGTATCAGAGCAGTTCTGAGGTTTCACAACTCTGAATTTCAATTTTTCCCTGGGATTTCTCCTTTCAATCGCTCAATTAATTATCTCCATGGTATCACAAATTAACTGCCTCCATTACCTGTTGTGGAAGACACAGGTTCTGCCTATTTTGAAAGGTCAGAAGTTGGGACATCATGTTGATGCAACTTCTGCACCGCCGCCCAAAAAATTACAAACCGGAGCAGACAATCCGGCGTTCGAAGTTTGGGAGCAAAAGGACCAACAGGTCCTCAGTTTGCTCATCTCTTCTCTTTCATCGGGCGTAATTTCCGAAGTTATTGAGGCTGAAACTGCAGCAGCCGCCTGGGAAAAGCTGGCTAAAGCCTATGCCACTGGATCGAAGTCACACATCCGTTAATTGAAGAATCGTCTTCATAATTTACGTCAAGAGAACGATGATATTTCTGCCTATCTTTTACGGGCCAAATCTCTCAGTGACGAGCTCTCTGCTCTTCAAAATCCTGTAAGTAACGATGATTTAGTTGGTGCAATTTTGGATGGCCTGAATGATGTTTATCCGCCTTTCACTCGTGCAATAGAAGCTCATCTGGAATCTATTGCGTTTGAAGACTTAACTGGCTTGCTTCATAGTGAGGAGCGACAGCTCTCCCGAGTCATAGCTCCATCAAGCTTTACTCCCTCCATTCATTATTCTGCCCGGTCAAACAACAGGCCACAGGGCCGCGGTCGCGGTCAATTTAATTATGGATCCAGTCGGGGTTTCTCTGCCCCAAATAATTATAGTAGAAACAGTTACACAAATTCAGCTCCACTTGATGTCTCCACTCTCACATGTCACAATTGTAAAGGATCGGGACATATTGCTAGACAGTGTCCATCACCAAAATTCAATCGCAATACCAGGGGTTCTCTTAAACCGTCCTCTAATATGGCCACCACCTCCAACCCTTCCTCCACTGATTGGCTCCTAGATTCTGGCGCAACGCATCATTTAACAGCTGATTTGGACAACCTCCATGTTCACACTGAATATGACGGTCCCGAGCAAGTTGTAGTAGGTAATGGATCCACAATTCCTATCTCTCATATTGGTAAATCTGATTTTCCTATTTCCAATATTCCTCTAAAGTTTCGAAATATACTCCATGTTCCTAACACTGTTAATAACCTTCTTTCTGTGTCTTCTCTAACTCAATCAAATTCTATTTCGGTTGAGTTTTTTGCTAATTACTTTGTTTTGAAGGATTTGGAGACAAATAAGGAGATATGTCGAGGGGTGAATAAGGATGGACCTTACACACTGTCGCTTCCTTCATCAAGTCAAAATCGCATTAGAGCCTTTAACACTAGTCTCTCTTTATGGCATGCCCGTTTGGGTCATGCTCAATTCCCCATTGTTAAGAAAGCAATTGCTTTGAATAAACTTGACTTTGATGATAATAAATGTGCTCCCTTTAGTGATTCATGTTGTGTTAGTAAAGCACATCGCTTACCGTTTCCTGTTTCTACATTCGTTGCTTCTAATCCGTTAGAATTGGTTTGTTCTGATGTTTGGGGCCCTGCTCCAGTTGATTCACATGACAATTATCGCTATTATGTTATTTTCTATGATCATTTTAGCAAATTCTCTTGGCTATTTTTTGTGCGGTATAAATCTGAAATCTTGAGTGTATTCATTAAATTCAGAACATTGGTTGAAAAATATTTTCAACGACCAATTTAAAATTTTCAATCAGATTGGGGGGGTGAATTTCAGGCTTTAACCAATTATCTTAGTACCAATGGGATCAATCAAAAAGTGTCTTGTCCATACACACCGGAACAAAATGGTTGCGCCGAACGCAAGCATCGCCATATTGTTGAAACGGGTCTTTCATTACCTACTCATGCTAAATTACCTATGAAATTTTGGTCTTATGCCTTTGAATGTGCAATATTTATCATCAACAGATTACCCACCAAAATACTTGATTACCTTAGCCCATATGAAAAATTGTTTGGCAATACACCCGATTATACTTTGTTTCGTACATTTGGTTGTGTTTGCTATCCTTGGCTCCGTCCTTACAATTCAAATAAATTGCTTCCACTTTCTCGTAAATGCATATTCATTGGCTATAGCAAAATACATAAAGGTTATAAATGTTATGACTTGCTTAACAACAAAATCTTTATCTCACGTCATGTGGTTTTCAATGAACAGGAGTTTCCATTTCCTCTGTTAAACAATGAGATGCGCCAGATATCTATGACTGATCTGTCCAATGCTCCGGTCACAATTTCTTTTCCATCAGCACAAGAACCATTTACTGCTATTCCCCTAACAGCTGCACGCCCAAATACAACTTCCTCTAATCCCACTCGCACCATTATTCCATATCATCCCTTACCAAATTTTCGAGAGTTATCAACCTCCACAACAAACAGCCCCCTGCCAGCTTCCAATCAGCCAACTGTCCCTCTACTTGTTGATTTTAGTGGCTATCAACTCTCATCACACCAAAATTTACCCAATGCATCACAAACAGCCCCACCTGAACAGCCCCAACCTTTACAACCCACTCTCATGGTTACAAGAACTCAAACGGGTTCACTTCGTCCAAAAATCTATCAGGCCGTGACTGAAACTGTCACCCCTTCTTGTTATACTAAAGCTATGGAACATCCACAATGGCGTGCAGCTATGAGAGAGGAGTATAATGCACTCATTACCAATGGAACTTGGGAGTTAGTTCTAGAAACCGAAGCCAACAATAAGGTTGGCTGTCTCTGGGTTTTTCGCATCAAACTGAACCCTGATGGATCTGTCAACCGATACAAAGCACGACTCGTTGCCAAAGGATATCATCAACGTCCCGATCTTGACTATGAGCAAACATATAGTCCGGTTATCAAGCCCACAACGATACGTTTACTTCTTTCACTTGCAGTAACAAACTATTGGATGATAAAACAACTCGATATGAGTAACGCATTTTTACATGGCACTTTAGATCAAGCTGTTTTTATGTGTCAACCTCCTGGTTTTACTCACCCGGACTTTCCTCATCATGTTTGCAAATTGAAGAAAAGTCTATACGGTCTTAAGCAGGCCCCCGGTACGTGGCATCGTTGTTTGACAGAGGCTTTGATTTCCCTTGGGTTCGTTTGTAGTAAGGCTGATTGCTCGCTTTACTATCTTCATCATAATGATACGCGTTTGTATTGTCTTTTATATGTTGATGATATCTTGGTAACCGGCAATTCCATTGTGTCTATTGATAACTTGATCAAGCAATTGCAGCAGCGGTTTGCTATTCGGGATCTTGGCAAGCTCTCGTATTTTCTTGGAATTGAAGTGAATTGGGAAAATCATGCTCTTCACCTAAGTCAAAAGAAATACATTTCTGATTTACTCAAAAAATCCAAAATGGATGGCTCCAAAAGCATCTCAACACCAGCTTGCACAAGCACCAAACCCTCTCGAGATTCTGGTGAATCCTATACTGATCCTAAGCTATATCGCACTATTGTTGGTGGATTACAATATGCGACCATCACTCGACCAGATATTAGCAATGCTGTAAATAAAGTTAGCCAATTTATGCATAATCCAAGTCTTGATCATTGGAAAGCGGTTAAACCAATACTTCGGTATTTAACTGCAACTACAACACATGGAATTCATTTTCATAAGGGTAAAACTCTTGATCTGGTTGGTTATAGTGACGCAGATTGGGGAGGAGACGTTAATGATCGAAAATCTACCTCTGGTTATGCGGTGTTTGTTGGTCCTAATCTTGTATCTTGGCGGTCACATAAGCAAACTACTGTTTCTCGCTCCTCCACCGAAGCTGAATATCGTGCTCTTGCTAGTCTTGATTTTGAAATGCTTTAGTTGAAAAAGCTCATGCATGAAATCGGCATCTCCAATTCCACAATACCTGTTTTATGGTGTGATAAACTTGGTGCAACATATTTAACTGCTAACCCAATTTTTCATGACAAATCTAAGCACTTAGAGATTGACTTTCATTTTGTTCGTGACAAAGTCTCCAAGAAAGAGCTTCGGGTTGGTTATGTCCCCACCCTTGATCAAATTGCTGACATCCTCACCAAACCACACTCCAAGGCTCGGTTTCAACATCTTCGTGACAAATTAACAGTGGCTCCGCCATTAATTTGAGGGGGAATGTTAGAGGATATATTTGTAAATATACATATTAGAATTAGTCTTTGATTTAGTCAGATATTGTTAGCTTGATTTACTCCCTGTATCTTTAGAATTATTGTTGTAACCGATTCTATCTTGTAAAGCTTATTTAAGCACAAACTCTATCAATACCAAATCACTGGAGAATCATGATTGTTTCAAATATGTACCTTTCAAAAAGTCAATTGGTCAATTTAAATAAATTCATGGGTTACTAGAATTTTTTCCAAATATAAAGGACTAGTTGGTTTTTTGAAACAAGTATAGGGACAAAAAATGTATTAATCTATTAATTAATTAACTTTTTAACAATGTCTATTTGCAATGTGACCAAAACATATATCGCCATAATGAGAATTGACTCATGGCATAGCACGTGTCGAGAATGGAGCAAAAATAATGTTTTTTCATAATAGTGAATAAGATTATATGTATATATATAAAGTGCAAAAAATACTTTTAATATTGTCCAGCAAAAGTAGGAGCTGAGGCAGAATTCGTAGCTTTGATCCGTAGGAGCTGAGGCAGAAGAAGATTTTACCTCTAACATCATAACTAACATAATAATACCATTAATGTTTACAAGTTGAGCGAATTTACACTGATGTTTGAAATTGTGTCAATTTCAATTGTTATTGATGGAGCACTCTGTCCATTCACAAATTTCATTATCACTCAATTTGTATGTAGGGATGGTAATCGGGCATTATAAAAAAAACTACATGTTTCCAACCCGATGGGGTTTAGTAATAAGTGAAAATTAGGGATAAATTAGGGATAGGGATGGGCACGGGAGATAATTTCTCGCCAAAGCCAAAATGGTGATAGGGATAAGGATTACTATATCCGCTCCGTGAAAATTCTTCCCCGTCGTGTATAAATTCCCGTGAATATCTATAGTTATGTTTTGTTAAAATAATTTTTTTTATACAAAATGATGCCATTTTTGTGATTTTTGGTTTTTCATGGATTGATTTTATTAAATTTTTTGGGCGAGAGAATCAAATTTAACGGTCAAAGTTGGTCACATACTTTTAAGTTATTACATTTCCAAATATTCCGTGCGACAATGTGAGGATCCTAACCCCGAGGGAGGAGAGAAGAAAATAGTGTTGGCGAACACTAGAAAATGAAGATATAAAGTATGGTATTAAATAGGAAATACAAGGCATATAATAGGCTACAACAACTAGCTAGTGAGCAACAGAGCCGGCCCTGGGTCTAGGCCAGGAGTGCGCAGGCCTAGGGCCAATGGTTGTTAGGGGGTCCAAAATTTGTTTATTATATATATATATATATATATATATATATATATATATATATATATAGGTATACAAGGTCTAAAACGAAATTTGCATTAGGATCAGCAAGTGTCCCAGCGGTTTAGAATATCACTATCATTGGACCGGCCCTGATGAGCAACCCTATTCGTAGAGAAACAAACATAAAAAACAACAACGTCATTAAAAGAGATAAGATGATATTTACAATCATCCAAAAGAAAAGCATAAAGAGACATGATAGAAGAATGTTGGTCTCACCCTCTTTTAAGACCTAACAAATACGATTTAGTGATTCTTGCTTTGTTTTTTGTTTTTTTCTAAGAAATATTTTTCACTTTTTTGACCTAATTAATAAATTTCAACCATTAATCTTAGTTTTTCATCTAATTAATTAAATAATGGTTCACTTTAATCTAACAAGCTGGCCACTTTTAATTTTAGAGCACTTAATATACCGAAAAACCCTAAAATGTGTATTTATATATTTGGTCCGAATGAATTTATTCTTTATTGATTAATCCCCTAGATATATAGTAGGATCAATTCAATCCAAAATCAAATTTGGTTGGGCACTTTAATTAGGGTTAATTCGTGATCAAAATAATTATGTCAAAAAAAGTGTCAAGTCTCAAAATCAGGGTTTAGGGTTTCGTACCCCTAATCCGTTAGGAAATGGGTCAACGATCAAAACCCACAGCAAAACTATGGGCCCCACCATCTTTTAGACAAATTCGGCTTTTTAGGACCTCAAAATACTATTTAATGATTTTCATGGGCTTTTGTTGTTTTTTTCTACGAAATAATTTTCACTTTTTTTTATCTAATTAATGAATTTCAACCATTAATCTTATTTTTGACCTAATTAATTATTTAATGGTTGATTTTAAGGCAATAAGCTCGCCACTTTTAATTTTAGAGCACTTAATATACCGAAAAAAATGAAAGCACCTGAAAAACCTTAAAACGTGTATTTACATATTCGGGTTCGGATCAATTTATTCTTTATTGATTAATCTCAAGATATATGGTAGCATCAATTCAATCTAAAATAAAATTTGGTTTGACACTTTCATTAGGGTTAATTCGAGATCAAAATAATTAGGTCAAAAAAAGTGTCAAGTTTCAAAATTAGGATTTCTTTTAGAGTTTCGTTCCCCTAATCCCATCGGAAACGGACCAACGGTCAAAACACATAGCAAGGTTGTGGCCTCCACCCTCTTTTGGCCAAATTTGGCCGTTTATGACCTTAAAAATCCGATTTAGTTATTTTCACGGGCTTTTATTGTTTTTTTCAACGAATTATTTTTCAATTTTTTGACCTAATTGAGGAATTTCAACCATTAATCTTAGTTCTTGACCCAATTAATTAATTAATGGTTGACTTTAATATATAAGCTCATCAATTTTAATTTTAGAGCACTTAATATACCGAAAAAATTAAAATGAAACACCCAAAAAACCCTAAAACGTGCATTTGTCGTCACTACAACAGATAAACTTCAATGGTGCGATTTTTTTTAGTCAATTAAACCTTTCAATATTTTTAAATTCAACCCGTAAACTATAGGGTAAAAGTCATATTAGATTTTGGCTTTTAAAACCATCAATTAGGTCATCAGTCTATATATTAAAACTCAATTAGCTTTTTAATTATTTAAAATCATCGATTACATTCTTAACGTATGTTAAAATTGTTATTTAAATCCCTCTTATGATTGAAATAAATTTTAGTTGAGCTATTTTATATTTTCAGTTCAAGTAGATCAATATTTTATAATATTTTAGATTTGGATTACCAGTTAAGATTTAATAAAAACATATTCCGTTAAATCGAACCAAAATCAGTGTTATACCTAGTAATTAAAAAAAATGTGTATATATCATCGACTAGGTTTATTTGATTACTAGAGTTGAACTGATGACTGAAAATATCATAAAATAATGATAAAAATCGTATCCAAAATATAAAATAACTGAACTGACAACTAAAGTTAAAATATAAAATACAGTGTTAGAGATCTATTTGACTTTTAAAGAATAGGTTGAGTATCTAATTGATTTTAAACTTATAATAGGGATCTAAGCCAAAAAAAAAATTTAAGAATCAATTAATAAAAATAGAGCGACTAAATAGGATACCTAGAAAAAGTTTAAGACCTGAGAAATGTCTTTTGCTATTTGATAACACTCAAATTTTATTATAGGGGAACTCTTTAAATTAAAACTAAAATTTATCCCTTAGTAATTACAAAAATATCCAAACTACCCTTGTTAGGATTGTAGTAGTACGTGTATAAAAAGAATGGGAGGGGAGGAATAGAAAGACGCTCCTCAAGACAAAAGTTGTTTCTAAATTTCAGTTTTAATGGCAAATTTGAGTGTGCAGAAAGAAGAAAATAATGTTGAAATGTCCAAAAGGTCTTAATCTTCGTCACCCTTGTGGGTTCAGTTGCTTACTTGTATAGCTAAGCTTCAATACACATAAATGTATTAAACACAAAAATATACATTTAGACCATATAAGGAATTTTCGAAAAATTCTCATGAAAGATGGAACAAAGTATCCTTGAAGCTGTCCCTTATAAACATGATCAAATGATATATACGTGAAAGAGTATGAATGATCAGCATAGTAAGTCTCGAATATAGAGGCTTATGCTTGGAGGATAACATGTTGAAAACAGCAGCTGCTGTAAGTAAATCTCTAAAAAGAAGAATAGATATAGCTTGAATTAAACAGATGATAAATTTCGTCTAAGTTATTCTATGGCTATGACATAAAGATGATTGAGAAATCTACGAAGTCGAATAGCTAGTTGTACATATGAGTATGTAATATAAAGAACTAAGTCAATCACAAGCCATCTGCATTTTCCTATCAGAAGCAGCCACATCAGACCTATCAGAAGCAGCCACATGAGACCTACCGCCTTTGCTTCGCTCACTCCAGCAGGTTGATCTGGAAAATACAAAACCTTGGCCAACTCACATTATAAAAAATATTAAGGGCCTCAAAATCCCACAGTACTGTTAATGCTCTTTGTTGTGAGTATATTTAGACCATAGCACATTTAGGACAAATTATATTTTATTTGTTGGTCTTTCAACAACTAGGCTCCACCGCCTACCGACACAAGACTTTCAACTTCAAGACTAAGAATTCGACCATTCCAAATAGAATCATTGCATGTTCCAACCTTAGCAAAACTTTTCTCTCTAAGATCATATGAAACTATATTACTCATTATACCAACATTAAGGAGAATCTTATCTCCTCTCTTTGAATACCCAATGACGTTCACACATTGAAACCAAGATATGTCAAAAAATAAGGGATTTACAACAGAGTATAACTTTGTCCAAGTAAATTGATTAACCCCATCATTCTTCCTCATATATAAATAAGCATGGGGCACCATCGAACAACAGAAATAGCTGATGCAAAGACACCCTCCTAAAATATGTAATTGCCTTAAAACTCTATCAGTTGAATTGAAAGATAAAACAGGTTGGGGAACTAAGGAGAATGTCTCATTTCTCATATTAAATGCCACAATCTCTGAATTGGATAACCAATGTAGACTACCATCACTGAAGTAACCCATTTCACGAAGATACACATTCCTATCTATTCTGTATCCGAGGGAAGGGGGATTCTGAATCCTTCTCCAAATATTTGATTTAAACCCATAAATCCAAAATTGAACTTCAATATCAAGTTTTCGCTTGACATATACCCTTAAAAACACTTTGTACTCATCAACAGCGTCATCATAACCCAAACCTAACCCATTTAAGTAATAAAATTGATCATTAGCTGGGTCTTCCAAAGGCCAATCAGGAAGATCCTTACACCGATGAGTGGATGGATTCCACAGGGACAGTTCTAATTTAGGTTGGTACAATGAACTTTGATCCAGGAGAATCAAACCTTTACAGTAACCATAGACATTCTTCAACGAGGATGAGACTTGTTTTTCTATGCCTATAATATCTTCTTCAAGATCGACATTCACATCACAAACATGAAATTTGTTACTCAATTCGTCTGAGAAAATCAGTTTGCGGAGATTTAAGTTTTGAGAAGACTTACTTAGATGAGAATTGATAAAATCAGGGCTATCAATGACGGTGCATAAAGATTTTGAAACACATCTGAAACGTAGGAGGGACTTCACCGGCAACCACAGCAGTATTTCGATGATCAACTCGCTTGGGAGTTGTGCCATTGCCGCCGCTCACTCTAATCAGAAAAGGAGTGTGAACAATTAGGGTTAAAAGATAATTACAAAAACTACAATTAAGGTGCAAAAATATCCTAACTTTTGGGTCATAAGCAATCTTGCCCCAAGGTCCAAAATGTCGAAAATGGTGCAATTTTATCCTAACATTGGAAACCAAGAACAATTTTACCCCTAGCGTTGATAAATTGAGTCAATTTGATAAATAATTTATCAAACGGTCTCGTCGGTCATTAATCTTTGCGTCAAATCACAACATATGATGGGATGTGAAAAAATATATAAAAAAGTACAGTTTTTTTTTGTACAAATTGGACTAAAAATTCAAAAAATTCACCAAATTTATAATTTTAATCTCCAATTCTACTATTAAATTATAAAAAACATGAAATCATTTTTTAGAACGAATTGAAATGCAATTGTTGCAGAATAAGGAAAAAAATATCTGTGTTTTATAATAGTGTCTCAAATCGACCCAAATTATCAACGTTATGAGTAAAATTGCTCTTGGCTATTGATGTTAGGGGTAAAATTAGACAATTTTAGACGTTATGGGTAAAATTGCTCTTGACCGAAAATATTATGGGTATTTTTAGACCTTAACACCAAAAACTATATTCAAAATATTATACGGAACAATTTGGATTGATTATAGTCAAAATGAGTTATTGTACTACGTGGATATATGGATAAGATACAAAATGTATCAAAGTTTTCGAAAAGTATCATTTTACCCTCAATATTTATGAAATGTATCAATAAATGACTAATTAGATATTAAAATTTGTCAATTAAATCTCATCCATTAATGGTTGAGATTACAACTCCACCAACTCTAGAGGCTTTTCAACTCTAGAGGATCCCTACCCACCAATTTAAGTCTGAATAATGCAACTTGACACCTCAATTTTTGTGAAATGGTACCAATTACCCCAAGTTTTTAATTTAGCTCACTTCATTATTCTTTAAGGTTCTATTTTCACGTACATTCACGTAAAATTTAACTAAAATTCGTTATTCTTTAGGGTTATATTCTTCCGTGCATTTGCGATAAATTTAACCCAATTATGGTGTTTACCTTTTGGGGGTTGTTTAATTCAATTCACGTTTTTACTATTCACGTGCACTATCCACGTTTTTATTATTCACGTGCATAAAATTCATGATTTCTAAAAAAAAAGAAAAAAAAATTCACTAATCATGCATAAAATTCATAATTGCGAAGAATGTTCACAATGCATAGGATTCACGTTTCTAGCTAAAGAATTCGCAAACATCTTAAACATTAGCATGCAAATAATGTTCAAGCGGGGTTCTTAAAGCCTAAAAGTCCTTGAAAAAATAAACAAAAGAGGCACTTACCTGATTCATGTTAGGTCCTGTTGAGGTGAGAGCCTGGATCATGGAAGGGAGTAATATTCAGCAGGTGCTCGAAAACCACCTTCATGCCCTTCGTACCGTCGTATTTACTCGGCACCATCGCAAAGAACTCAAATGATAGTGAGAGAGAGAATGTGTGGGGTTAAAATGGACCCCCACCACCCTTTTATAAGGGTAAAAAATGGCATTTTTGTAATTAGAGAAAAATGTACAATGTGACATAAAGGTAAAAAGTAAATAAATAATTACCGGATGCACAAATCTCCAAACTGCAGTCTGTTTCAGCCAGTGGTTATGCTAAACAATGATTGTTATCAAGGGAGGTGACTCCAGACGATAGTGAAAATTTACCAAACAGTGGCGCCAGTCAAAATACAGACAACAGTCGATAGAAAAATATTTTTTGACTCAAAAGAGCTCCGAACGAAAGGGTAAGGTGTTTCCTATCAATGATTTCATTACACGAAATAGTAACTCCAGTCAAAATACAGACGATAGTAGGTCAAAATTCCAAATCGCTCAAGAGAGCACTCGCTTTAGGGTCAATTTAGAAACCTAAACAAGATATATACCAGCGGTCGATTTAGAGACTATGGTTGCTAGAACGAGCAATATACCTGCAGTCGATTTAGAGACTATGGTCGCTAAAAAGAGCTATATACCTGCGGTCGATTTAGAGACTAGGGTCGCTAGAAACAGCTATATACCTGCGGTCGATTTAGAGACTAGGGTCGCTAGAAAGAGCTATATACTTGTGGTCGATTTAGAAACTAGGGTCGCTAGAAAGAGATATATACATGCGGTCGATTTAGAGACTAGGGTCGCTAGAAATACCTATATACCTGCGGTCGATTTAGAGACTAGGGTCGCGAGAAGGAGCTATATACCTGCGGTCGGTGTAGAGACTAGGGTTGGATGGTCGGCTTAGAGACCTGGGACAAGAAATCGCGGAGAGAGATCAACGCTCGCGGCCGATGCAAGGACTGGGGACAAGTTGAAGGCCCACGACGTGGAGGTCAGGTATTTCTCCTCCCACTCTATATGTGTCTTTTAGTTTAATATGTTTCACATTGCATGTGTTGTATTTACGAAAATGATTTTCGAAAAAGCACACACATCACTGTCAAAATAGGAAAGTAGGGGCAACTGTAGACACCGAGTCGGAGGACCTATGATGAAAACCTACGATAAAACAGCCAAAGCGGTTGATTCCATTAGTTCGAAAATTTAAATCAAGAAAAATCTTGGAGAGCCGGCACTTGTGAGTCCCACTAACAAATTCAATATCTCCCGGATGCCGTCGGGTATGTTCACCGTTTTATCGGTGGACGAGAAGGCCCCGGAAGTCGGACGTCGATCAACGAATAATGAATGGCGCTCCCGATAGGCGAGCGTCGTCTCTTGTGCGCCAGACACGGAGCTCGGCATGTCAAACGCTCGTCCGATGGACGTTTGACGCACGCCCAATGCTCGTTCGGCGATCGACCAACTCATTGTACGAACGTCCGATGCACGGTGGGCGTCGCCCAACAAGCATTGGGCGTACGTCCAACAGACGCTGAGCGTCGCCCAACTCTTTAGGCGAACGCCCAACACACGTCGGGCGTCGTCGATCCAGCGTCGGGCGTCGCCCAACCAGCGTTGGGCGTCGCCCAACAATCGATGGGCAACGCCCAACGGCAGTTGGGCATACGCCCAACGGCTGTTGGGTGTGCGCCCAACAGATGTTGGGCGACGCCCAACGATGGTTGGGCGTGCGCTCAACCCATGTTAGGCGACACCCAACACTTGTTGGGCGTACGCCCAACGTAGGTTGAGCGTCGCCCGACGAGGGGCGGGTGAAGCTCAACGTATGTTTAGCGTCGCCCAATGAGCGTCGCCCGACGAGAGGCAGGCGACGCTCAACGTAGGTTGAGCGTACATGCCCGACGCCTATAAAAGGCACGGATCCCCATGCATTTGAGGAGGATGAGCTCTTTTTGGGAAATATTTTTTCTAGAGAAAGAGTGGATTTTTTGGGAAAAATTTTATTTTTCTAAAAAAATTGAAATTTTATAAAAGTTAAATATTGGACAAAAAAACACAAAAAAAACACCAAAAACCATAACTCGTGGAATCAACCGACTTCGACTGTCAATACCGATTTTGAGGTATTATCTGAGGACTAGACTCGTTTAATTTATTTATTTCGTTTATTTATTTTATTTATAGTTTTGTTTATTTATTTATTTTATTTATAATTCTAGTTATTTATTTTATTTTTCACCTTTATTTATTCTTTCGTATTTATTTAATTTCCGTCTCGTATTAAATAAACGTTTGTTCTTTTTTGAAATAAAAAATCTCGTTTTAAGTCCCGATACGAACCGTGACCCCGTTTAAGGGTAGTTCGGGACTAAAACGTTGTAGATATAGGATTTCTAAAGGTTTTTTTTAAATTAACGTTTTAAAATAAAACATCGTTTTGGGAGACTCTATTATAGACTATGACCCGATTTGGGTAGTTCGGGGACTAAAATGAGAGAATAAAGTAGATCTAAAGTTTTTAATAAATCTGGAAAGTATGGGGACTGTTCTGATATTCTGCCTTTTCTGTCACTAAAAGCAGTTTAGTGACGGGTTTTCCGTCGTTAAAGCTGCTGGAACTTATAAAATGCGCTTTTACCCCCTTTTTCTTAACCTTTTGGCATTTATTCTTATATATATGTATATATGATTATGTAATATGTTTATTAAAATTATTTTTGGGGTATGTAACTAATAATTACTTATTATGTATTTACTTATTTTGTATATTTGGGGATCATTTTCATTAATTTGGTTTTGTAAGACTATATGTATATGTATATGTTTTCTTTAAATTCATTTAAACTATATTAATTATTACTTTGGGGGGTTATTTTCTATGAATCCATTATGTAAAAACAATTTTAAACTAAAGGTTATTTTCTTATTTATGAACCTTATTCATTATTTTTACATGTTTTTCAATTAAAATAAAAGTGTATTATATCTAGTATTATATTCATTACTATTTTTACCTATTAGTAACCATAGTGTATATATCTTCTCTTTACCTCATTTTTAATCCATAGATATAATTACCATTTTTACTAAAAATGTATATATATATGTATATATTCCTTCTTTTCTCTTTGACATCTATAGGTATATATTTCAAATGTATTTGGTTGGGTGAGTTTTGGACTAAAATGGTTAATTGTTATAACTATGTTTGTATTGTTTAAAGGGAAGTAAGGATTAAAGTGAGTGAAAATGGGAAAAACAAACCACCAAAAAGATTTTAATTTGATTATGTAAATTAAAGGTATTTGGAGACTTTCAAAATGTAAATAAGAGTTTTCAACATCTTCTTTTTGGTTCCAAATGGTTTTCTAAACGTCGCGTTTTGAAAACTTAATCTGTTCCAACAATGGATTAAGCGAGCCTTGTAATTAATCGTTTTTTTGTAAACAATAAAGTTTTGAATCGTTTTACGTTTAAACGGTTTTGTACAAAAATAAATGGACTTGTATGCTTAATCACGTTTTCGGTTGAATGTGCATTTTTCACGTTTTCAAACACTCGAGTCGTTCCAACGGCGGTTCAAGTGAAAAGCAAGTAAATCCACGGGGTTTTGAAACGTGCCTAAATCGTTCCAACGACAATTAAGGCACGAACCATGAAAATAAACACGTTTTGGGAAGAGATACTAGTTTAGATTTGATGTGTATAGCTTAGAAAGATATTCATATGTTGTAATTAATCAATTCTTCTACCTCCCTCCTTCTTTTACATACTCTAAATTCATGCAAATGGGTGATTCTGGCTTTCAATAATATATCTTAAAACAGTTTTCAAAACGAGAAAGAAAAGGTTTCAAATGAATTTTAAACTTAAAGAAATATGTGATTAGTCCATTAGCGCCTAACATGCTAAGTAGGAGGCCGGTGGTTCAGAATCGGGCGATATCGGGGTGCCTAGTAGCCTTTCTCCAGAAAGGATCTAACCTTCTCGGCTCGTACCTAATTTCCCGAACCCTCACCGGTCTCCCGCAAGGGATCGGTGTTCATTTCCCATTCGCGGGTGGCGACTCTTCCATACTCCGAGCTCTGGCCCTGCCGAGCAGCTTGATTCCGCGATTGGTTGCTTTCAGCGTCAATCACAGCATCTGTCGTCAACGGTGTCCACCCCCGGGTCTTCCGGGCGAGGCCGCGGCACCTACAGGTGTCTAAATTTTTTATTGTGTTATTAATATAATTACAAACAAAAAAAAAAATTCGAAAGTGCTTCAATTTATCATAAAACTTGTTTGGAATGTATAATATGACAATTAAATAATAGTCAAACTAGCCTTTTCAAATTTTTAATATAATAATGCTAAAATTGATCTTGTTTGGAAACGTTAGGATTAAAGTTGAACTATTTCATGCGTTAAGGCTAAATTTGCACTTTTAAAACAAATGTTAGAGTCAAATTTCGTCATTATCTTTTTTTTTAATTACATATAAAAATCTATTAACTTAAATAAAAATGCAATTGTTAAATTTTAAAATATATAAACAAAATGATTCCTCCACATAAACCCTAGCAGATAAAAGTTAATTACAATTATACCCTCCCAAATCTCATATATAAACAAAATGATTGATGAACAAAAACCCTATACCCCCAAATCTCATATATCTGGAGCAACTCTTCACCAACATTGCATCAAAAGTTTCTTTTATTCTCTATCTCAGTTGTATTTAGTTAGGAAAGATGAACGAGTTCTCTATCTCACCTATCAAATAAACAATAGCTTTCACTTATAAAAGAGTCGTTGCTTTGCCTGGGCTTTTCCAGGACTGTATGTATACTCTCTCTCATTAGTTGTATATATGTTAATTTGATGTGATTCAAAACTTTGCCTAATGTCTTTCACTGATTTTTAGTTTCTTTTTCTAATCTACTGAAAGCTCCTAATTTTAATATATGTGTATGGCTTTTCAATTTGAACTTTGAGCAGCACCATTAAGTTTATACATATAATGATTTGTGGAATTTGTTCTTTTGCCTTATGAAGTTTCCGAACCTACATATATTTTTAGAAGGATATGACTATTCAGTTATTTTTTTAAATCAAAACCAAAGGAGAAATCTGAATAGATCTACCTTGCAATGTTTAAGAAAATAAATAAAAATTCAAAAATATCTAGAATGATAGTGAAAAATCAGAATCCATTTAGAAAACACGATTTTAACTGAGTTTATATTGTGTAGGAAATATGACATTGAAGAAACATGAAGAAAATTCATGTCAAGATATGAGTGATTCAACAGATCTTCAGAAACAGGAAGAAAGAAAAAAATATATATTCTAGCACTGATTGCAGAATGTGGCCGGCGAAGAAGAAAACGATCCTTTCTTACAACAAATGATGAGAGGCTGCAATTAACTTGAGGTTTTGAATTAATAATTTATTTTTTTATTAACATGTCCCTCTTACAATTAAATTTGCATTATTTAAAAATTTATGTTTCAAAACAGTTTGTTTGATTGGTTGGTTCATTGTGTTATTACGTTGTATCATCAAATGCCCGTGTCAAATTTTATTTATTTTCAGAAGTTCATCTGTAGTCCTTGTTTCATATTGATATTTTGGTTTTGCTGATTTTTTTTTTCTATTGCTCAAACTGTTCAAACTTGATGAAACCCATATTGCAGGAACATGCTTGTTTAACTAGATTATGATTAGTTCAATTAGTTTTGGCCTTATCTTCTTGACAAGATTATGGTTGTTTAACTTGTCATCAGTTTATGGTCATCTGTTCATACTACTCATTCATGCTATCTCAATTTGAGATTTATTGTATTTGGGTCAATTTATCAAAATTTGTCAACTTGAGGGTTTAGCTATACAATTAAGTAATAGTGATATTTTAATTATTTGATAAGATGTTAGTCTATTTGTTTAACCACATTTTGATTTGGATTTCCTTTATTTTTTTGCTTATGGAATTTTTTTTCTGAATCTGGAATTGCATGTTTGATTTGTATTTCCAGATTCGTGAAAAAGAAGATATGTACTGCTGCAGCTTTTAAGAAAGAAGCCAATGTTTGTACAAAACCTGCTGGTAACTGTTCTTTCTCTTCAAATCCAAGGAATTTGAATTTGTTTTATTTTTCTATTTCATTGAGAAATCATATTTAATTGGATTTTTTCCTTTCTTCCTTTTGGTACAGAGAATTAATGATTTGATTAGTGCCTCGTATTGATGGCTTCTGGTTGAAGTTACTCTTAATTTTTTTTTTTGGTTTAATAAGTCTGTTACCTCATACAAGGTCTAAAACTTAAATTGATTACTGAACTTTTAATATTGTTCTTGTTCAATTGCATTCAATATACTATATTTGTTTTTTGGAGGACATTTCAAATTGAACCCTAGCCGCCGCCGCACCTTGCGCTGGCCACCATGGCCGCTATGGCTCCTTTCCCTATGGATCCTCTAGATGCTTATTGTGACATTCGAGTTCTCTTCAATCCAAAGCTGCATTTTGACGCCCATCCGCCCAATCCTGTCTCAAAGCAAAACCAGTCCCATATCGAATCATACGCGTCTGCAGTGAGAAGCGGAGATGTCGGGGTCTTGAACTCGACGGCCACGATATCAGACATCGGAGGTATAAAAACTGTCCGAATTAACCAAGCGGGTTACGATCGGAGGGTGGCGCTGTGTTCTACATCCTTGATTGGCCGCTTAATCTTGAGTAAAGGGGACGCTGCGTGGAAGGTTGCTGACCTTAAACAAAGTTTGTCTAAGCTCTCGGGTATTGTAGGAGAATGGAGGTTAATATCGATTGGAAGGGGATTCTACCATGTGGTTCTTCATTCACAGGAGATGAAACAACAAATCTTCTCTAAAGGAATCGTTAATGTCAAGCCGGGCACTTTCCGACTGCAACCATGGATTCCAGACTTCGACCCTTTCGCGGAGAAATCAACAAATGCACAGGTATATGTTAGATTATACTCGTTACCCTGGGAATATTGGGATCCGCAAATATTATCCGACATTTCTAAATGCTTAGGGGGGTTGATTCGGATTGATAAATCCACCTTACATGGGGACTTCAGGCACTTTGCACGAATGCTGTTAGATGTGGATCTCAACTCAGATTTACCAGTGAAGCTTGGTATTGAAAGGGATGGAAAACAAATATGGGTTGAGGTTGTTTATGAAAAGTTGCCTAGTTTCTGTAAGGTGTGCTCTAGTATAGGGCATATGGCTTATGATTGTCGGAAGAATAGGAGGCCGCAGGAAGGGTCTAAGCACCCTGAAACAGAAAAACGACCCTTGGGTGAGAAGAAGAAAACTGTGACTGCGGGATTGGAGATCCCAGTGCAACATATGAATAACCGGATACTCACGGAACTTCACACCGATGGAGATATGATAGGTAATGCAGTGATACAGGCTGCCCCAGTACAGCAGGTGAATACCATGGAACCTCAGACTGAGGGAGAGGTTATGATAAACAATGGAAATACAATGATACAAGGCATTCAGATGTCAGAAGAAGAAGACACTTTGAGCACAAATGAGAAGCAGTACATGGCTGACAGTCCGTAAATCTGGGATTCAAAGAATGAATGTGACAGTTTTGCTTGAGCCTCGTCGCCAGGAAATGATAACTTGCCTCAATCTGCCAGCTCTTGGGCGGACATGGTGGACGAGGAAGAGGAGGGAACGTGGGAAACCGTAACATCGAAGAAAGAAAGGAGAAACAACAGGAATGCGGACAATGCTAGCAACACCTCAACCCGAACTAATCGGGTCAGGAAAATCCCGATCCGATATACATGATAGTTCTGTATTGGAACTGTCGTGGTATCCTTAATCTGGATACGCAACGCTACTTATCCAACTTGTGTCCTAAACATAAACCAGACATAATGTGTTTGGCAGAGCCGATGGTGGATTTCGATTCAATACAGGCTTCTTACTGGAGTAATTTAGGAATGAGTCTTATTTCCACTAATCAACGGTATCGTCCGTCTTTGTGGGTTTTTGTTCATTCCCATTCACTTGCAATTTTTTTTATCTGTAGTGTTCATGATCAATTTGTTTTACTTGAGAGGGCTGATGTGGATCATTCGAATTTTGTTTGTTTGGTCTATGGCAGTGTGTGGGCTAACAAGAGGCTGGCTTTGTATCAAAGGATTGAAGAGTTGCGTCTTCAGTTTGCTGGTCCATGGATCACCATTGGTGATTTCAATGCAATCAGTGGTTCGCACGAGAAAACCAGGTGTGTTCATGCTGCACAGCCGTGTCGTGAGTTTCGGGATTTTATTGAAAATAACAGTTTCATTGAAAGCCCAATGCAGGGTCTATTTTACACTTGGTGTAATGGGAGATCGGGGGCCGCCCGGGTTGAGAGTACATTGGATAGGGCCCTTATTTCTATGAATTTTGCCGATTTCTAGGACAGGTTCAGCAGCACTGTTCTGACCCGGCATCTATCTGATCATTGTCCGCTCGTATTCAATTGTACGCGGCAGCAACCTGTGGTTAGCAGATTCCGTTTTCAGTCTATGTGGTTGACTCATGCTGGCCTTCG
This sequence comes from Euphorbia lathyris, assembly GCF_963576675.1. NCBI lineage: Eukaryota > Viridiplantae > Streptophyta > Magnoliopsida > Malpighiales > Euphorbiaceae > Euphorbia > Euphorbia lathyris. Next base: position 2,436,523 of record NC_088915.1, on the reverse strand, counting down.
AGATTTAATTTCTAATTTCTGGCATAAGGATCATGACCGCCACCCTCCAATGCAATACCTCTGCAACAAGCTCAAGCTCCTTAGACCTGTTCTGCGACTTTGGAATAGGACTGTGTTTGGAGACCTTAACGTTAACATCGAAGCAGCCGAGGCGACGCTGGCTGGTATTCATGAGGATATTTCAATTCAAGGTATGTCTACGGAACTGCATCGCAAAGAGCTTGACGCTCACTCTAATCTTGATAGTGCCCTTCACAGCAAGGAAATTTACTTCCGTGATAGATACAGAGTCAGATGGCTAGCAGACGGAGATAGAAACACATAGTTTTTTATCGTGTTGCTCAGATTCGTAAAGCTTCCGCTGGTATTCACACCTTACAGATTAACGGTCAGTTAACTACCGATCCGCAAGCAATAGCTACGCACATCAACGATTTCTATTCAACTTTGTTCGGCAATGACATGAATTCTCTAAGGGACTTGGCTCCGATTTTTGATGTTATACCTCGGTTAGTAACTGACTCTGAGAATCACTCTCTAACTGTTTGTCTAGATTTTGTTGAGGTTCAGAGAGCGGTTTTCTCTAAGCATAAGGATAGTGCCCCTGGTCCAGACGGATTCACTGGTGCATTCTTTCAGCATTTCTGGGATATTGTCGGTACTGATGTCTATGCAATGGTTTTCAGTTTTTTTGCTTCTGAGACTATCCTACTAGGTTTGAACTCAAGTCTGATGGCCATCATCCCAAATACTGACAATGCGATTACAATTGAGCAATATAGACCGATTGCAATGAGCAACTTCTGCTACAAGATTATATCAAAGATCCTGGCCGACCGTTTGGCTAGCATTGCTTCCCGCATTGTCTCAGATAACATGTTCGGTTTCATTTCGGCCAGGAGTATTCACCACTGTATTGCGATGGCTTCAGAAGGAACCAATATGCTCAAAAAACATTGTTTTGGAGGCAATATGGCCTTAAAAATTGACATTAGAAAGGCTTTCGACACTCTGGATTGGTCTTTCCTCCTAACGGTACTTGAAGCGTTTGGGTTCTCTCTTCAATTTCGGGATTGGATTCTCAACATTCTCTCTTCTGCAAGAATTTTGATTCTTTCAGGCTCTGGCATTAACGGTTTTGTCAAATGCTCTAGAGGTGTGCGACAAGGGGACCCCCTCTCTCCGATTTTATTCTGCATTGCTGAGGATTTTCTCAGTCGTTGGCTGCTCAATTTGGGCACCACTGGTAAGTTAGCGCCGGTGAGTTACACTAGACAAACTAATTTCCCTATGCATCTCTTGTATGCCGATGATGTTCTTCTGTTCTGTCAGGCAAGTGTGGGTAATGTAGGTGCTATCCGGGAGGCTTTCAATCTTTACGGATATCTCTGTGGACAGATGGTGAACTGGGAAAAGTCTGATATTTTTTTGGGAAGTGCAGTGACTCACAAGTGTGGTCTGCGTCTCTCTGATATGGTTGGAATGAAGCGCGGTTACCTTCCTTTTCGATACCTAGGGGTGCCGCCTTTCTTTGGGATGCCGCGAAGTAGATACCTTGCTGGCATCAGGGATAAAATTCTGGCACAGTTCACTCGTTAGAAGGGCAATAGCCTGTCAATGGCAGGGCGATTGATGTTAGTAATTCTGTGATAAACAGCAGCTTTATTCACTCTTTCATGATTTATAAATGGCCTGCTGCCCTGCTCAAGCATATGACCAAGTGTATTCAAAACTTTATATGGACGGGCTCTATTGACAAACGGAAATTTATTATTGTGAATTGGAAGGATTGTTGTCATTCTCTCAGAGACAGCGGCCTTGGAATCAAGGATTTGGGCACCATGAACCTGGCGCTGCTTGGTAAGATGGCCTGAGGAATTATGCAGGATAATTCTGCTTGTTTTGTGCTTTTAAGGTCTAGGTTTATCAGTGCAGCTGGTATCCCTCGAACAGTTACTAATTCTGCCGTTTGGGGTTCAACTAGAAGCGTTTTTGGGGTATTGAGAGCACATAGCTTCTGGTGGATAGGGAAGCAGATGAATCCAAATTTTTGGAACAGGAATTGGATTCGACCAAATTTAGCAAATCAAGTCGGTCTGGACGCTAAGGCTCAAAGCAGGTGCAAGTCGTCTGTCGTGGATTTTCTAACTGACACTGGTTGGGAGGGACTTCATGACCTTCTGCAAGAGGTTCTGGATAGGGTTCAGGGTATAAAGCGAAGCCAGGAACAGGAGGATGTCTGTATCTGGGAGCCCGCAGTTCATGGTAATTTCACTGCTAAACTATTTTATATTTGGTTGAGGCCTGCTCCTCCTCCTCGACCTTGGAGTCGATTTATTTGGCATCCATTCATCGCCCCTTCGCACTCGCTTGTCTGTTGGCGAGAGGCTCTTGACTTTTTACCAACTCATGATCGCCCGATTCGCCGTGGTATGGTATTGGTCTCCAAATGCGCTCTTTATGGGGTTGAATCTGAAACACCAGATCATTTGTTTGTCTCCTACAATTTCTCCAAGCAGATTTGGCAAGGGATCGGGGCTTTGTTTGGCAGGCGAATCTGCACAGATTCGAGTGTGTGTTTGCTGATTACAGAAGCTTCTAAACAGCGTTTCAGCAATGAGATTGCGGATCTTTGGGCTTTAACAGTGGTTAATGGCATCTGGATCATTTGGTCAACCCGAAATAAGGCAATCTTCGAGGGAGATACGCCAAATTTGTTCTTCGCTCTTAGGCGCTTGTGGGGTTCCACTCGAGAGGGAGGCGCTCTTGACCATGGTGGGATGTGGAACTCGGAGGTTGAGCTTCATATACTGCGAGAGATGAATCTGCCTAGGTGTCCTCATAGGGCACCCCGTATCCTTCCGGTTTGTTGGCAGCCTCCGACAGAGGTGTGGGTAAAGGTCAACACGGACGCATCCGTTGTCGGATGCCCAGGGGCGGCTGGCTGCAGCGGGATATTCCAGACGCAGAATGGTATCTTCGAAGGAGCATTCGCCTATCCACTAGACAACGCATTTGCCAACAGCGCCGAGCTCTCGGCAGCAATATACGCAATTGATATGGCCTATAAAAAAAGATGGCATCCACTATGGGTGGAGAGTGATTCAACTTTCATTGTGCATCTACTTCGGCATCGCGCTAGTGATGTTCCTTGGTCAATCAGACAGTCCTGGTTAGTCTGCTTGGATCAATTGGCCTCCATGACAGTGACAGTTTCACACATTTACAGAGAGGGAAATTGTGTTGCGGATCTCCTTGCAAACTTTGGTCGTCAATCGCAGCAAACTTCGTGGTGGGACAGCATTCCGGACTTCTGCTCTGCGGAGTTTTTATGTAATCTGACCGGGAGAACTATCTTCCGTTTTTCCTAGTTTTCTATCCTTTGTAACATTCTTTATTTTTTATTCTTTTTAATAAATTCGGCTTTGGGTTTTTGAGGGCTAGGGCGGGGGTGCCAACCTCGTTGGGATGTCCGTCAGAGTCTCTCTCCCCTCACGCCAGTCTTTAATCAAAAAATTGCATAAAATATACTCTTGGTTTTTAAGAGAAATTGTTTTAATATACTCTTGTTTTTCAACAGAATTTGTTGAAGGTAGAAAAAATGGAAGACACTTATCAAAGTAGTCACTGTTCTTAAAAAAAGCCAAATTCTTGCTTGTTTAAGAACTAAAATTCCGAATTTTAATGGTAATCTATTAGTTTAATTGGTTAAAGATCTAAGGTTATTTGATTAAATTGTTAATAAGTTATTAGATAATAACTATATATGTGGTTGTGGTAGAATTAAATTAATTTAAGCTTTGGTTTCCCAGGTCAAACTTGATGAAATAAAGTAAATACTTTCAAACCAATTGCAGCCTATGAGAATTTCTACACTTTCTTCTCCTCGAGTAATATCATGGAGATAAATGAGATATTTCTATGGGTTTAACAGAAAGTGCATCATCATCTATGTCCTCGTCATCATAGTCATCATGGTAATCATCAGAAGGAGTGCTAGAATCATCCCAAGAAAATTTTAAAGCAGAGCAGCTGGTATTGTATATTATTTGTTGACTGCGACCAGACTTGATTTCTCTTGATGATTTCAGTTAGCAGTTTCTCAAAAGCATGTTATCTGTTGTATGCTAGAAGGCATTTCCTAGTGGTTAGGTTGAGATTGGAAATGAATAAACTGTGTTTCAACTGGGTGCTTTTTGTTCTTTGGTGTTGTTACATTCGATTGATCTACAACATCTAAAGCATGTTTGCCTTTTGAGACCGCTACCTGCACCCATATGGTTGTGTTAGGGATGTTTGGCTAGCAGCCCCATTTGATAAATTAATGGGTTGGAGTACAACAGGAACCAAATTGCCTCTCTAGATCCCAAGAGAACTTTCAGTTACCACTAAAGGCACGTGTTTGCCTTTAGTTGGTACTAGATTAGTAGCTCGAGCTGCATGAACAGTTCCATTTCTGTCTCCAACCTCCGAAATAAGGCAATCTTCGAGGGAGATACACCAAATTTGTTCTTCGCTCTTAGGCGCTTGTGGGGTTCCACTCGAGAGGGAGGCGCTCTTGACCATGGTGGGATGTGGAACTCGGAGGTTGAGCTTCATATACTGCAAGAGATGAATCTGCCTAGGTGTCCTCATAGGGCACCCCGTATCCTTCTGGTTTGTTGGCAGCCTCCGACAGAGGGGTGGGTAAAGGTCAATATGGACGCATCCGTTGTCGGATGCCCAGGGGCGGGTGGCTGCAGCAGGATATTCCGGACGCAGAACGGTATCTTCGAAGGAGCATTCGCCTATCCACTAGACAATGCATTTGCCAACGGCGCCGAGCTCTCGGCAGCAATATACGCAATTGATATGGCCTATAAAAAAGGATGGCATCCACTATGGGTGGAGAGTGATTCAACTTTCATTGTGCATCTACTTCGGCATCGCGCTAGTGATGTTCCTTGGTCAATCAGACAGTCCTGGTTAGTCTGCTTGGATCAATTGGCCTCCATGACAGTGACAGTTTCACACATTTACAGAGAGGGAAATTGTGTTGCGGATCTCCTTGCAAACTTTGGTCGTCAATCGCAGCAAACTTCGTGGTGGGATAGCATTCCGGACTTCTGCTCTACGGAGTTTTTATGTAATCTGACCGGGAGAACTATCTTCCGTTTTTCCTAGTTTTCTATCCTTTGTAACATTCTTTATTTTTTATTCTTTTTAATAAATTCGGCTTTGGGTTTTTGAGGGCTAGGGCGGGGGTGCCAACCTCGTTGGGATGTCCGTCAGAGTCTCTCTCCCCTCACGCCAGTCTTTAATCAAAAAATTGCATAAAATATACTCTTGGTTTTTAAGAGAAATTGTTTCAATATACTCTTGTTTTTCAACAGAATTTGTTGAAGGTAGAAAAAATGGAAGACACTTATCAAAGTAGTCACTGTTCTTAAAAAAAGCCAAATTCTTGCTTGTTTAAGAACTAAAATTCCGAATTTTAACGGTAATCTATTAGTTTAATTGGTTAAAGATCTAAGGTTATTTGATTAAATTGTTAATAAGTTATTAGATAATAACTATATATGTGGTTGTGGTAGAATTAAATTAATTTAAGCTTTGGTTTCCCAGGTCAAACTTGATGAAATAAAGTAAATACTTTCAAACCAATTGCAGCCTATGAGAATTTCTACACTTTCTTCTCCTCGAGTAATATCATGGAGATAAATGAGATATTTCTATGGATTTAACAGAAAGTGCATCATCATCTATGTCCTCGTCATCATAGTCATCATGGTAATCATCAGAAGGAGTGCTAGAATCATCCCAAGAAAATTTTGCAGCAGAGCAGCTGGTATTGTATATTATTTGTTGACTGCGACCAGACTTGATTTCTCTTGATGATTTCAGTTAGCAGTTTCTCAAAAGCATGTTATCTGTTGTATGCTAGAAGGCATTTCCTAGTGGTTAGGTTGAGATTGGAAATGAATAAGCTGTGTTTCAACTGGGTGCTTTTTGTTCTTTGGTGTTGTTACATTCGATTGATCTACAACATCTAAAGCATGTTTGCCTTTTGAGACCGCTACCTGCACCCATATGGTTGTGTTAGGGATGTTTGGCCAGCAGCCCCATTTGATAAATTAATGGGTTGGAGTACAACAGGAACCAAATTGCCTCTCTAGATCCCAAGAGAACTTTCAGTTACCACTAAAGGCACATGTTTGCCTTTAGTTGGTACTAGATTAGTAGCTCGAGCTGCATGAACAGTTCCATTTCTGTCTCTGGACTCAGAATTATTGCCATGAACCAGAGCATAATTTACCTTTGAAGACTCTAGACTTTTGGGCACCTTTACCTTCTTCATTTTTTCAGTTTCTTTAAAATGGCTAGGGATTAATGAATCTTGGGCATTTTGGAGTACGAACACATTTATAGAATTAGTATTTACAAGCAAGAAATGTTCACAAACCATTTCCAATAGTTTTATTAAAGAGAAAACACAAATTTTGTATTTACTGCCGCATTCATCTTCCATTTCTCCAATAACTGCAATTAGATTTTGACTTTGAAAAGAAGGGTTTCTTGAAAAATTGCAATTCAGAGAAATCTTCACCTCTTTATTGGAAGATGAAGCCATATCAAATTCTTTTGAAGTAGAAACCCTATTATATGTATTATCTATAAGTAAAGGTATAAATTCCTTATATTTGAAGCAGTCTGTTTTGTCATCAGAATTGTTTCCATTTGAAGAATTTTGTTAAGGTGAAGAACCTATATACACCATATCAAAATTAGATTTGGAGGAAGAATACATAACTTCAATATGTAAGAATCAGAATTTCAGATTAAGATAATAAGTCAGAACACTAGTAGAAGGCTTATTTTGTTTTTTCATTGTCTTTGTTCATGGCTTTAAGCAACTTATTTACTTCTAGTATTTCTAAACTAACTTCCAAACATCCTAAAGCACTTTTAAATAATTCCTAAAATCTATCTCAACTGATTGCTCCATTTGTTAGTCTCTTAATGTAAACAAGTCAGTAGAAAAGGAAAAGCTAGATTGACTATTTATCCATGCACATTGTAATAAAATATTTAGGTAATGTTGTAATTTCAGAAAAAAGTAACATGAGTAATTTCATAATACATATTATTTTAGAGCCCTACGATGCTAGTCTTTATATTCTAATTTTTTTATAAATTAGGATTTATGTAATTTTTGTCTGAACCAAGATAAACAAAATAAAGATGTAACTTTTGAGAAAACATTTAGCAACTATATTATTGTTAAAGTCAAATGCAAAAGATGTGGCTTGGCCATTTCAAAAATTGCAGTCTCAATATTTAAAAACTTGGAGACGTTGATTTGTGGCTATATATTTATTTCAGAAGGGAGCCATTTGGGGAACGATACCCCTATAAGTCTGTTATTTTTTTTTACTTTACTCTTATTGTTAAGACATATATTGTGAAATAAATTAAATTTTTGGGCCTCTCATTATCCTAATGCTATTGAAAAGCCGTGACTGAAAAAAAAAACCCGGATAATATGTGTTATTTTTTGCAATTTTGAATTATTTTAATTTATTAAATTATTATTTATATATGTGATTAATATTAATTTAGACAGAGTTTAATAATTATTTATAAACATAATTTTTAACATTGAAATCTTACTGTAAAAATTGATGAAAGAGGAAATGATAGGTCATACTTGTAAAGTTCATATCTCAATGTAATTTTCATTAGAGAAGCATCAAGCCTTTAAAGGAGAATACATATGATTAGTTATAACAGACTAATTTAAATTTCAAATAAATCTAGACTATTTCAAATACAGAATACACATGATATTTAGTTAATTATTTATTTACTAAAATCTCCACAAATTTGGTGCGCTAAGGCTTGACTTGGTAAACCCTTATCAGTCCCCCTCAAGTCTTTGGTAGTGGCTTAGTGAAAATGACGAGTTCTTATATTAAACACCGGGTCTTTCATGTCACTCGGAGGACCCCAATTCACATTTGGACACATGTATTGTGATCCCAAATAATAATTAAAATAGTGGGGCCTCTTCCAATATACGTGGGTCCATGTTACACGTGTCAAAATATGTATGGAAGGTCCTCCATTTGACATAGAGAACCCAGGGCTTCTAATAATTTGCCGAAAATGACAACTATATGATCGATAGTGGAAATTTAAGAAACTTTTAATTCTGTGTGTGCAACCTTATCGGAAACAAAGTCCAAATCAATTTACAGGTGTTTTGATCAATGATGAAAAATTGGGTTGGCGATAAGATAAATTGCTCCCAAGTTATCACACCACAAAACTAGTGATTGAGATGATTGAAAGCCAATTTGTGGAAGTAATGATTGAAGCCACAAAATTTTAGAAGCTGGGTTTGCTAAAATATCAACAATTAAGTCTTTCATCTAGGAGTATTCTGGATTTTTTTTGTCAAAATGACTAAAATGTTTATTTTGTTACTAATACATTTATAAACAACCTGGAAAAATACAGTAAGCTATTTCAATTTTTCGATAACCATGTTTAGAAGTTCTAATGTGGAAGTTAAATACTCAGTCAAGTTAAATGGTTAAGTTGATAAGTAAATTTAATTTTGGACTCAATTGATCATATTAGCCAACTTAAAACTAAAGTGATCCTTAATTCCCAAGAGAAATCTAAATTCTAACTTATATGGGTAAATTGCACCCATGGCCACTGAACTTTATCCATTTTCACATTATAGCCATTGAACTTCATTTCTTCCCGGTATGGCCATTGGACTTTACATTTTTTAACACCGGTGGCCACTTAACGTTTCAAAACGACTCATGATGGCTAAAAATAAAAAATCCAAAGCGTTAATGATATTCTAAGGAACTTTAATTCTTGAAAATTTTCGTTTTGAGGTCATTTGGGTGTTGTTTGGTTAGGAGAGAGAAAGTGAATTTTTAGAGAGAGAAAGCTCCAAAAAATATGATTTTTGAAAATAAAAAATGTGGTTTCATGGTAAATGTCGTTCTGAACAACTTTAATTCTTGAATATTTTCATTTTGAGGTCGTTAACGATCATTAACGGTCATTTTAAGAAATTAGTTAAAATTGAGTGGCCATCGGTATTAAAGAGTGTAAAGTTCAGTGGCCATACAAGAAAGAAATGAAGTTCAGTGGCCATAATGTGAAAATGGGTAAAGTTCAATGGCCATGGGTGTAATTTATCCTAACTTATATCTCCTTTCTCTCACTTAATTATCTTTTGATTTTTTTCATTAAAAAAAGAATTTTCTTTTCATAATAATTCTTCCCAAATGAAAATAAAAATGCTTAAAATAATAATTTTTAAGAGATTTATTATAAAAATAATAGGAGAAAAATACTATCCATAAGATAGGCTATAATTTAGTATTTCATTACCTAATCTGTCAAATTACTCTTGAGTTAAAACATTGAATTGGAATTAGAAATCAGTCCTTAATTTCCTTGATTAACTCTTATTTTCCATATAGTGGTTTGGGTATAATTTGATGAAGGCTCCTTTCCTTCTTTATTCCCAACAGTAAGATTAAATAAATAAGTAAAGAATAATTTTCTAATATAGAAAAATAAAAGAACCTCTATAAATTAACCTTACCTATTTTGTTTAGCTTCACATTCTTGTGAGTTAAGCTTGAGGTGAAAAACTCTCTTTCTCTTTGGCTTTTTCTCTCCTTTAAAAAAAAGATGTGCCAAATTCTAGCTACAATTGTGGTGGGATTCGTTGTGAATCACTCCCTTACAAACAAAGGTCTGACAAAAAAAATTTAGTAAAATAACTAAAAAATCAGAGAAACTTGAAGAAAAACTCACATCATTTGAATTCGAACAATGATGTCAAGGTAATAAAATCCAAATTTGATATTGAACACATCTGTGTAGCATATATAAATTTTTAACAGCATGGTGTATTTGGAAATATTGTAATATATGGTGTGGTCCCATATTTAATAATATGGCGTAATACCATGATTAAAAATATATTTCAACAACAATCTTCCATGTGTCATTGGGTTACGAATTTCATAAGGCATATCCCATTTTAGTGAGAATATTCATTGTAATTAAGTTAATTGAGGGGTTAAATGCACCCATGGTTACTAAACATTAGGTGTTGTTTTCACTTAAGTGAAGTTTTGTATTAACAAAGTCACTGTTATATGCCATTTTCCTATATTTAGACTCACACACGATACATAACAATCAATTTTTTTCGTGTCTGATAGTTTGTTAAAATTCTATAATTAGAAAAGTTAAGTGTAAAAAACCTCAGATTAAGTGACTTTACATTGATATGTGTTTGTTATATCATAAAAACTTGATTTATCAAAAATTTCCATCATTTTGAGATGACTTATTAAATTGTTATTGTTATGAGTAAAAAAGATCAAAATTTTATAAAGTTTCCTGGGTGGAACCAAAAGTATCCAAAAATATAATGTGCACGTCTATCAAAATTAAGTTTTCCCAAACAGAAACAAGAGAGCTAAAGCAAAGTTTGTACTATGACATTTAGAAACAAAATTTTAATTAGTAAGATAATATTTCCTAGTGTTAATTTTTTTAAAATTTTTGTAGGGTTAGCATCCTTTTTTTAAGTTAATTTACTCATACTATTTTATCTCTCTTTTTTGTCATGCTAGTACAACTGGTGCTTGAGTACTTGATTACTCATTATGAAGCTTGTGCATTTTATGTTTTAGGGAGCAAAGAGATGGAGGAACATGGAAAGATTGGGCATGTCAAGTCATGGTATTGAAGATGCCTAGAAGTCCAGGGTATGATTAGAGTTAAAAATCCAATAAAGGAAGGATATTCATTGAGCCTAATCGGAAAAATGGAGGCTGTTGAGATTGACTATGGTCATATAAGAATGAAAATCAACATCAAATTTGTATTAGCATATGAGGTATTAGATGAAAGTTTTATAACCAACATTGATAAGCATACCAGAATCAATATCTTAGAAAAAAATGGTCAATAGTCCAGGGTAAAGTAGAATTTTGATCAATAAATAATTATCGAATTTTAAATCATTTCATTCTGTACAGATCAAATTTAGCAAGGACAAACTTTAACCACTTCTATACTTTCCTTTGATACTCGAAAAGAACATTTGATCTGTACAAAATGAAATGATTTAAAAACCGAATAATTATTTATTGATCTTTTCTTTCTCCTAAAAATGATCAAAATTCTACTTTACCCTTGACTATTGACCATACTTTCTAAGATATTGATTCTGATATGCTTATCAATGTTGGTCATAAAACTTTCATCTAACACCTCATATGCTAATGTAACTTAATGTTGATTTCCATTCTTCTATGATCATGGTCAATCTTAACAGCCCACAAAATATAGGAGAATTAGATTACAAGTTCTGAGAACAATTGGATAAATTTTGATGATTAATGGTAATTTTCAAATTTTTTAGTCTTTTTGAGGGTCCGTTTTTTGCTTTTTCTAAGCCTATTTTGGGTAGTAAGGGCCATCCAGCAAGAATCACTGTTGCCCAATGACATTGCCATTTTTTGCTAAATTCATTCATTTCGGCCTCCGATTACACCTTTGAGAAAGCTTCTTTTTTCATTTTTTCAGTTTTTTACCTTAATTTTCCTTAGTATTATTTGAGCAATACAAGTAAAGAAACTCTTAATCTGTAAATTGGACAAGAGGTTCTCTGTTGCAGAAAATTCAGATAAATAAAATGAAGAAAGCACTTATTGTTGTCACTCTGAATCTAATTAACCTTACATAACATTAGGGTTCAATTGCTTACTTGTATAGCTAAGCTTCAATACACATAAATGTATTAAACACAAAAATATTCATTTAGACCATATAAACACTACAAAAAAAAAGGTATTTACCGACGAAATTTTTCTACTGTAGCGACGGTTTTAACCGTCGCTACAAATAGTACCGACGGGTTTTGTAACCGTCGGAAAAGTGTTGTTATTGCAGCTGTTGGGGCGCTTTTCTACACGCGGTTTAAACCGCCTCTAGCATCCATTTTCATTTAAAAAAATACCGACTGAAATTCAGTCGGTAATCCGTCGCTAAAATTTTAGTAGCCAAATATAAATTTACCGACGAAATTTCTGTCGAAATTCATATCAATTATTTTGGGATTGCAGCCTCAATCTGAGGAAGCAAACACGTTATTACAATTTACATCATGTCAATAACAAATGATCAGTTGCAACAGTATGCTTGGTGGATCCATCATCGAGAACCCACTCCTCCAGTGTCTTGGTGCGAGATACTAGTCTATCGGAGTGGAAATTTGTCGCCGAGCCACCCGAAGAAGAGCTGGCCAGCCAAAGTTCTACAGAGTGCAACAGCATTGACAGATATTCTCAAAATTATAACTAAAATTAACAAAATCTGGAAACATAACCAAAAGTAGTTCAATAACATAGAAATCCACCTAAATTTATTTGTTGACTACGAGTAAGTTTCCACTGAGCTCCTTGAACAACAGCATTAGCATCATCATTTCCATAAAGACTCAGAAAAATAGTTTTAGCATTTCAGCCTACAAAATCTCATAAAAAATAGGCTTAATAAATAAAGACTCAGAAAGTAGGAGAATTAGACTAAGTTTCATATAAGAATGTCAGTTTAAATCGTAACAATCAACAAATCAACTCACCATGAGTACTCCAAGATGGTCATTTCCATAACTTTCTACATTGACATTTGCTTCCTCCTCACCTGGCTAGTAAGTTGATCAGCCATGAAAAAGTCGACCATTAGAACCTTATAAAATGAAGAGTAGACTATGTTGCGAAGAACACGAAGGAAGCAGTAACTAGTAGGTCGATAAAAGAAGTCAAAAGGGCAAATGAGCAAGGCCAAGAAAATCTGGAAAAGTGATTGAAAATGTATGATTAATTAAGCACAAGTTTAAGTGATGAAATTGAAAATGAGGATAAATTAAGGAAGAATATATACTTACAAGGAGGAGGATTCCAGGAATGGCATCAATATGGTTCAAGGCCTGCAGCAATTCCATATTGTAATTAGTCGAAAACTCGAAATGTGCATACTTTTTAATGTTGAAATGACATAAATTGGGTGAAAAATCACAATGGAAATGTAGTAGATGGTCTTATTCTTCAAGATTAAATCATCTCTGAGCCACAAGTCTAAAACCACTACTTTATTTTAACTACCTGCTTAAAAATAGTGCTTGTCCCAGATCCAATGTATTCAACTAATAGAATCTTTAGAAGTGTTCTCTGTGCTCAAGATAGTCAGGGACAATTCTACTTGTCATACTGCTAAATTGTTCTCCAGAAACATTTGATGATTTAGAAGGAACAGGTAGTGATAAGAAAGTGCAAACCAGCTTCATTCCCACCTGAAAAGCAACCCAACGATCAATGAATGCCAAAGTACGGATGACATTATTTCAGTGTTGTACATTCACATATGACACATACCTTGCCTCAAATGTAACCTTTAGTGTTCCCAGCACATTGAACTCCTGCTAGCTGCAATGTTGAATAGAAAAACAGACATAAGTTTGTGAAGTGTCACAACGCCTGGATACCCTAGAATGCTTAATAAAGCTTATACTCATTTGAGAGACTAACACCTAGAATGCTTCTAAAAACATGATTAGAATGACAAATAATTCAAAATATTTTTCTCTCTTTCATTTCAGGTCTGAAGTATGACAGTCATAAGCCAATCTAATTGGAAATAAGAGCAGCAAGTTCAACTCTGCTAGTAGCATGTATAATATCAAAGTGAGACTTTACCATGGTATCATTCCACATAATATGTATATTTTATGTAAAACAACAAGCTAAACAGGTTGAATGATGAGGTAACATGTTCATAATCAGTGAAGATGTTCACTATCAATAACAACAATGAAAGATATAATAAACTGAAGCGAAAAGCAGAGTGAGGGCAAACAGCATACCAAGTGTAGCCATAACAGGGTATTTGTAAATATTTATGTTTTTCATAGAAACATGAGTGAACCAAAGTATACCACCAGCCATTAGATCAAGTAAAGAATCCAAAGTCGATGCAACAATGGCTATTGGCCAGAAAAATATATGGTTACCTTCAAGTTATCTCTATGAAAGGCATGATTGGCCAGTTTTCTTTGGGAGTTCCATTTACCTAACTAGTCCATCTCCAAACATCCTTTTAACATAAGATTCAAATTCAGGTTTAGGGTTTAATTCTTGGTCGTACAGAATCTGTTTAGCCAGATGAGTATCAATAGCTATCAGTTGAGGTTTTGGACCTAGCCACTGCACAAAGTTCTTTCCTGCATCCAATAAGCCCCAATTAAGACCAAAGATTATAACTTAATTGCCTTAATTAACAGCAAAAAGAAGTTACCATATTGCTTGGTCCATAGTAGAAATGAGGCTGAACTTCATAAAATACTTGATGATCTGATAATTCCATGGAAGTGGCCATAGCTCCTTTCCAATTTTAACAATATCCTTGGGGTTTGCATGGAAGAAATTGTAAGAAGGTCCTTTTATGCCACCTGCTCTTAGTTCTCTCTGTAATCATAATAATTAGAATTCTTGTGTTACAAATGGAAAATTCTAAAATTGCAAAATATAAGAAACGTTAGTTGTACTATATAAACTATACCATTACCTTTTGATTAACCTTCAGAATAAACCTTGCATTGAATAGGGTCTAGCCCCAGTTGGGCTTCTCATAGACGCTCGGTATCCCCACACTTGCTTTCGAAAAGCCAACGCCCAATGTCCTGCATGCAGCTACTGAGACCAATAAATCACGAGGATTGAGAAGTTATGTTTTGTGCAATCAGAGTTACTCTAAAAAAAGGAAATAAGAAGAATAGAGATAAGATGAAGAAGAATAAAATCGATAAGAACAAAAAGAAAGCAAAAAAAACGAAAACTGAAAATCTGAAACCTAATTGAAACAATCCATGGTAGGTTACAAGGACTGGAACCTGAACTGGAAGTAAACTGAAGATTGAATATAAGAACATTGACTATGAGAGAGAAAGAGAGAAAGAGAGGATTGAAGACAAAATGAAGAAACCTGAATAGTGAAATTCTATTTAGGTTTTGTGAAATCAGAGTTTTAATCCACAAAAAGAACAGTTACGAAGAAGAAAACGATTGAGAAGAAGAATAAGAACGATTGAGAAGAGTTTTAATCCACATAGAGCGATTTGAACCTGGCGAAGGAAGCTGGCGAAGATTATTAATCGACTCATTCCAAAGATCGAGAGAGAGAGAGAAGGAAGTTGGCGAAGATTAGTTGTATTCCATATCACTTGGACAAACTATGGGCTGCCCTATACTAATACTAATAAGCTGTAAGCTTTGCTGGAAAATCAGAAAATAAACAATATCAGTAAGCTAAACAAGAAAGAACAGAATTAAAAAAAGAAATAAACACAAAAATGAGATACTCAGCATCTATATCTAGAAACATTACCTGTCTATAAACTAAAGGATCTCCACATGATTTTTGGAGTTCAACTACATGTAGATATGGACTAATTTAAAAACAGCTGGTACAATTTGAAAGATATCTACAAGTCAAACATTTGGACTAATTTATACAAGATATCTACAAGTTCTACATGGCAAAGGGTCCTTGATTAGACAGGCATTAGTATGCATTACCAACTTCAATTCATAAAAAAAATATTTCAACAACAATTAAAGGCTGAATACATCAACAACAATTATTCCTATGTGGCAGTGTAAGTGGAGATTGTTGAAGCAAGCATCACTTTAACCAATGTAAGAGGAGATTTGTACAAGTTAAAGTGAGTATCACTTTAACCAAATTTAAGCAGCTAATAGTTCATTTCAGGAGGGAATTTTACCTTCATTTTGAATTGGGATTGAAAAGGCTTGACCTAGAAGTGAGAAGTCCTCAATTTGACTATTCGAGAACAAGAAAAAAAAAGAATGGACAAACAAACGTAAACAAATTCAAAGAAAGTGATAGAAATACACAGCAACAACTCACCATGTATCCCCAATTCCAATGCTTAAAATTCCAGCAAACAAACAGAGCAAGAGGTCGATCATTAACATATCTAGAACTTGAACCTACAGAAGAAACTAATCAGCCAAGCTCAGGAAGTAGGGAAATCGATCTACAAATAAGAAAAGGCAGAAACCTAGATAGCGAAGAAAACAAACAAATTCGAAAAAACAATTGAAAAAGAGAAAAAAGAAAGTATAAATAGAGATTCAGACTTACCCTTGATCTAGGTTCCTGAAGAAGCACCGTGAAGAACCCAAAGCTCAGAAAGGATCTACAACAATCAAACGCGCATACAACGATCTCAAAAAATCAAACGATAAAGAACAAGTGTCTAACGAAAATATTTCAGAACACATAACAATAAAATTCAGCCTAATTATAATTTGAGACTAACGATGGGCGATCGGAAGTCTAACCTTGGGCGGACGGACTCAATTGGAGACTGCGATATACGAGATGTGCAGAACCAAAGTTTGACGAACGATAATTTCAGATTGCGCGACATAGGAGATGTGAAGAACGAGAGACTGTGGATTTAGGAATTAGGGATTACAAGTATAGGTAAGTTGTGGATTAGTCTAGCCCAATTAATATTTTGGGCTTTTTTAGTTGAGCCCATGAGACAGTTTATAAAACTGTTGCTATAAAAGTGTTGTTAAAGGCCTGTTTTTTTGTAGTGAAAGAATTTTCGAAAAATTCTCATGAAAGATGGAACGAAGTATCCTTGATGTTGTCCCTTATAAACATGATCAAATGATACATATGTGAAAGAGTATGAATGATCAGCATACTAAGTCTCGAATATAGGGGCTTATGCTTGGAGGATAACATGCCGAAAACAGCAGCTGCTGTAAGTAAATCTCTAAATAGAAGAATAGATATAGCTTGAATTAAACAGATGATAAATTTGGTCTAAGTTATTCTAAGGCTATGACATAGAGATGATTGAGAAATCTACGAAGTCGAATAGCTAGTTGTACCTATGAGTATGTAATATAAAGAACTAAGTCAATCACGAGCCATCTTCATTTTCCTATCAGAAGCAGCGACATCAGTCCTATCAGAAGCAGCCACATCAGTCCTACCACCTTTGCTTCACTCACTCCAGCAGGTTGATCTGGAAAATACAAAACCTTGGCCAACTCACATTATAAAAAATATTAAGGGCCTCAAAATCCCACACTACTGTTAATGTTCATTGTTGTGAATATATTTAGACCATAGCACATTTAGGACAAATTATATTTTATTTGTTGGTCTTTCAACAACTAGGCTCCGCGGCCTACCGACACAAGACTTTCAACTTCAAGACTAAGAATTCGACCATTCCAAATAGAATCATTGCATGTTCCAACCTTAGCAAAACTTTTCTCTCTAAGATCATATGAAACTATATTACTCATTATACCAACATTAAGTAGAATCTTATCTCCTCTCTTTGAATACCCAATGACATTCACACATAGAAACCAAGATATGTCAAAAAATAAGGGATTTACAACAGAGTATAACTTTGTCCAAGTAAATTGATTAACCCCATCATTCTTCCTCATAGAAATAGCTGATGCAAAGGCATCCTCCTAAAATATGTAATTACCTTAAAACTCTATCAGTTGAATTGAAAGATAAAACAGGCTGAGGAACTAAGGAGAATGTCTCATTTCTCATATTAAATGCCACAACCTCTGAATTGGATAACCAATGTAGACTACCATCAGTGAAGTAACCCATTTCACAAAGATACACATTCCTATCTATTCTGTATCCGAGGGAAGGGGGATTCTGAATCCTTCTCCAAATATTTGATTTAAACCCATAAATCCAAAATTGAACTTCAATATCAAGTTTTCGCTTGACATATACCCTTAAAAACCCTTTGTACTCATCAATAGCGTCATCATAACCCAAACCTGGCCCATTTAAGTAATAAAATTGATCATTAGCTGGGTCTTCCAAAGGCCAATCAGGAAGATCCTTACACCGGCGAGTGGATGGATTCCACAGGGACAGTTCTAATTTAGGTTGGTACAATGAACTTTGATTCAAGAGAACCAAACCTTTATAGTAACCATAGACATTCTTCAATGAGGATGAGACTTGTTTTTCTATGCCTATAATATCTTCTTGAAGCTCGACATTCACATCACAAACATGAAAATTGTTATTCAATTGGTCTGATAAAATCACAAACATGAAGTTTGCGGAGATTTAAGTTTTGAGAAGACTTGCTTAGATGAGAACTGATAAAATCAGGGCTATCAATGACAGGGCATAAAGATTTTGAAACACATCTGAAACACAGGAGGGACTTCACGGGCAACCACATAAGTATTTCGATGATCAACTCGCTTGAGAGTTGTGCCATTGCCGCCGCTCACTCTAATCAGAAAATGAGTGTGAACAATTAGGGTTAAAAAAGAATTACAAAAACTACAATTAAGGTGCAAAAATATTCTAACGTTTTGGGTCATAAGCAATTTTATCCCAAGGTCTAAAATGGTGCAATTTTATCCTAACGTTGGAAACCAAGAGCAATTTTACCCATAACGTTGATAAATTTGGTCAATTTCATAAATAATTTATCAAACGGTCTCGGTCATGGATTTTTGCGTCAAATCACAAACATATGTTGGGATGTGAAAAAAAATATAAAAAAGTATAGTTTTTTGTACAAATTAGACAAAAAATTCAAAAAATTCACCAAATTTATAATATTAATCTCGAATTCTACTATTAGATTATAAAAAACTTGAAATCCTTTTTTATAATATTAATCTCCAATTGTTGCAGAATAAAGAAAAAAATATCTGTGTTTTATAATAGTGTCGAAAATCTCGACCCAAATTATCAACTTTATGAGTAAAATTGCTGTCGACGTTAGGGGTAAAATTCCACAATTTTAGATGTTATGGGTAAAATTGCTCCTAACCGAAAATGTTATCGGTATTTTTGGACCTTAACCCCAAAAACTATATTCAAAATGTTATACGGAACAATTTGGATTGATTACAGTCAAAATGAGTTATTGTACTACGTGGATATATGGATAAGATACAAAATGTCTCAAAGTTTTGGAAAAGTATCATTTTACCTTGAATATTTATGAAATGTACCAATTTAAGCTTGAATAATGCAACTTGACACCTCAATTTTTGTGAAATGGTACCAATTACCCCAAATTTCGTTACCAATGGTAAATTGGTACTATTCCACAAACGTAAAGGTAAAATGATGTTATTTTGCACATTAGAGCTAAATTGGTATTTCTCCATAAACTTTAAGGTCATTTTGATATATCATCCCAATTGCTTATAAGCCTCCGAACTTGTTGTAGGACCTTAAATACTATGGATGATTCACCAGCCACTGTTTATACCTCAAATATTAGAATTCAAATAATATGGTTTTGTAGTTACCAATCATCAATAAAATTTAATTAAACCTATAAACAAATGGTTCATGTAAAGAAACCATAGTTGGTAAAAGTTAATTACAAAAATACCCTCCCAAATCTCATATATAAACAAAATGATTTATGGAGAGAAACTCTAGCTTCTCAAATCTCATATATCTGTAACCACAACAACTCTTCACCAACATTGTCTTCTTTAGTCAAGAAAGTCTCTTTTATTCAATATCTTTGTCAATCACATTCATATTCAACATTTACTTAAAAAGAATGAACCAATTCTCTATCTCATTCATCAATTGAACAATAGCTTTCACTTGGAGAAAAGTCGTTGCTCTGCCTGTGCTCTTCCTGGAAGTGTATGTATATTCATTCTCATTATTTGTATATATGTTAATTTGATGCACTTATTTTTAGTTTGTTTTCTAATCTAGCAAAGCTCTAATTTGAGTTTATACATATAATGCTTTAGGGAATTTGTTTTTTTGCCTTATGAAGTTTCTGAAGTTTCTAATCTAGCAAAGCTCCAATTGGAGGCTATCTTTAGAGTCCAGTAATCTTGAAGGCACCTTCTCGTCAAAAATGGAAAGTTGATATTGCAGAAAGTGAGGGCGGGTTTTGACTACAAAATGGATGGCGAGAATTCGCTGAATTTCACTCACTTGATCATGTATATGTTAAGTACCGTGTCTTCTTGTTTGAAGTAGTCTTTGCGGATAACAATAAGTGTTAAGTAACGTATCTTCTTGTTTGAAGTAGTCTTTGCTGTTAACAATAAGTTCCTAGAAACTAGGAATAAGTTAGAGTTTGATTTGGTCTTTGCTGTAATCACGTTTCCTGTATATGTGGGATACGTTAGTTTCTGTTTTTGGATTTCTGTTCACTGTAAAGCTATTTAAAGCTTCCTCAGTTTACATTCTAAATAACAAATACTTTTTGCATTGCGTTGCAATTTGTCTATTGTGTTCAATATTTATCATTTGGTATCAGAGCCAGAACAGGCCTGATTGAGAGAGAAGAGTGTGAGAGAAACACGAGAGAAGAGTGTGAAGAGATGGCAGAAAGCAACAATAATGGTTTTGTGTAACCAGCTATCCCAAAATTTGATGGCTTCTATGAACATTGGGCAAAATTGATGGAGAATTTCCTTCGAGCAAAGGAATTCTGGAGCCTAGTAGAAGACGGAATAACAGAGATTCCAACAGGAAGAGAGCCATCAGAAGCAGAGTCTAAAGTTATTGCAGAACAGCAATTGAAAGACAAGAAGGTGAAGAATTATCTCTATCAAGCCATTGACAGAGAAATTATGGAAACCATTCTGAACGATGATACATCCAAGCAGATTTGGGACTCGATGAAGCAGAAATTTAAAGGGACAACAAGGGTTAAAAGAGCACAACTTCAAACCCTAAAAACTGAATTCGAAATTCTGAAGATGAAAGAAGGGGAAAGTGTCAATGCCTATTTTGGAAGAACACTCTCAATTGCCAAAAGGATGAAATCATGTGGTGAAAGTCTCAAAGAAGCTGATATCACAGGAAAGATTCTTCGATCCTTAGTTCCAAAATTCAACTATGTGGTATGTTCAATTGAAGAATCAAATAATGTTGATGTTTTAACTGTGGATGAACTCCAAAGCAGCCTTTTAATTCACGGACAAAGGATGAAAGGATCTGTAGAAGAAGATCAAGTATTGAAAGTTACACATGAAGACCGAAGTGGACGAGGCAGAGGCACGTTTAGAGGTCGAGGAAGAGGCAGAGGCAGATCATTCTTTGACAAATCTGCTATTGAATGCTATAAATGTCACAATTTGGGACATTTTCAGCATGAATGTCAAAATTCAGAGAAACGGGCTCACTATGCTGAGATTGATGATGAAGATGAGATGTTGTTAATGGCGCAAGTTGATCTCAAGCAAGACAAAAGGAAATGGATCTGGTTTCTTGATTCTGGATGTTCGAACCACATGTCAGGAAACAAAGAGTGGTTCACACGACTTGATGAAGTGTTTAAGCATTCTGTTAAACTTGGGAATGATTCCAAGCTGATGGTGATGGGGAAAGGGAGTATCAAGCTCGAAGTTGGAGGCCAAATCCAAATTGTGAGTGATGTTTTTTATGTACCTGAATTGCGTAATAACCTGCTGAGTATAGGTCAATTACAAGAACGAGGAATCACCATTCTTATCAAACATGGAGTGTGCAAGTTATATCATCCGACCCATGGTGTTATAATGAAAAGCGAAATGACAGCAAAAAAAATGTTTTTAGTTATTGCAAACATTCTTATGAAATCACCTTCTTGCGTCAACGCACAAATTGAAGAATCGAGTGAAATTTGGCATCAAAGATTTGGGCATCTGAGCTATACAAATCTAGCATTGCTGCACAACAAAGAGATGGTTCGAGGGCTGCCAAACATCAAAACCCCAACAAAAAAATGTACAAGTTGCATGATGGGATAACAACACAGAGTAGCCATTTCAAAGAAGAGTAATTGGAGAGCCACAAAGAAATTACAGCTCATACACTCAGACATTTGCGGTCCTATTTCGCCTGCCTCCTACAGTCAAAAGAGGTACATATTAACATTCATAGATGACTTTAGTCGAAAGCTGTGGGTTTATTTTCTGAACGAAAAGAGTGAAGCTTTTGTGACTTTCAAAATTTTTAAAATAATGGTGGAGAAAGATTGTGGTCTATCAATGTGCAGCTTAAGAATAGATAGAGGAGGAGAATTCAACTCCAAAGAATTTTCAGAATTTTGCAAAACACAAGGCATAAAAAGACAGCTTACTACGGCGTATACACCTCAACAAAACGGAGTTGCAGAGCGTAAAAACCGTACAATCCTCAATATGGTGAGATGCTTGCTTGAAGAAAAACAAATGCCCAAAATGCTTTGGCCAGATGCTGCGAAGTGGACATGTCACATTCTCAATCGGAGTCCCACTGCCTCTGTGAAAAATAAAACTCCAGAAGAATGTTGGAGCGATTTGAAACCTAACATTGAATATTTCAAGGTCTTTGGCTGCATTGGAAATGTTCATGTACCTGATGCAAAGAGATTGAAGTTAGATGCAAAAAGCCAGAAATTAGTCCTAATCGGCTATAGTGTGGAGTCCAAAGGATATAAGCTGATTAATCCTTTCACAAAGAAAGTAACCATCGGCAGAGATGTCATCTTTGAAGAAGATGAAAGATGGGATTGGGCAAAAACAAAAGAGGAGACTACTGATGTACTTGATTGGGGAGAAGAATATGAAGAAGCCCACAATCAAGGAGATGAAAGTGAAGAAGAAGCAGATTTAGATGAAGAAAATACAGAAGATGTAGATGAAGACATCACCTCCAATGACGCAGAAAATTCAAGCTCCAACAGTGATGTTCCAAATTCAGCAAGTTCCAGCTCTAACTCACTGGATTCCAGCCCCAACAATACCTCTAATTCATCTTTCTCAATCAGAGAACGAAGAGCTCCTGCCTACTTAGAAGATTACACAAGTGGAGAAGGATTCTCTGAAGATGAGGTACAAAACTTTGCTCTATGTATATCTGCTGATCCCATTTTCTATGAACAAGCAGCAAAATTGAAGAAATGGAGGGATGCAACGGATCTTGAAATCGAAGCAATAAAGAAAAATCAAACTTGGGAACTTGTAAAGGCTCCTTTGGAAGTGAAGGTGATAGGTGTCAAATGGGTGTATCGAACCAAGCTGAACGAAAATGGAAAGATTGACAAATGTAAAGCACACCTCGTGGCAAAAGGGTATGCTCAAGAAAAGGGAATTGACTACAATGAGGTCTTTGCACCAGTAGCACGATGGGATACTATTCGCATGGTAATTGCAGTAGCAGCGAAAAATGGTTGGAAGCTGTTTCAACTAGACATTAAAAGCGCATTTCTGCATGGAGAACTCAAAGAAGACGTCTACGTCGCTGAGCCATAAGGCTATGAAGTTAAGGGAGAGGAGAACAAAGTATACAAACTAAACAAAGCTCTTTATGGCTTAAAGCAAGCTCCAAGGGCATGGTTTAGTAGAATTGAAGGATACTTCGTCAAAGAAGGGTTCGAAAGAAGCTGTTGTGATCCTACCTTGTTTGTAAAACAGGAGAACAACAAGATTCTAATTATAAGTCTCTATGTTGATGATCTTGTTTTTACAGGCAATGATTTGATTATGATAAAAAATTTCAAAAACTCCATGAAGAATGAGTTCGAGATGACTGATCTAGGAGAAATGAAGTATTTCTTGGGAGTGGAAGTTCATCAAGGAGTAAATGGCATTTTCATCAGCCAGAAGAAATATGCCAGTGAAATGCTTGAAAAATTCGGGATGAAAGGGTGCAATGGAGCCAGAAATCCAATTGTTCCAGGAAACAAACTATCAAAGGAGGAGGAAGGCACTCAAGTAAATGGAACCTTGTTCAAGCAGATTGTTGGAAGCTTGCTATATATGACTGTCACAAGACCAGATTTGATGTACAGTGTATGTCTCATAAGCAGATTTATGTCAAAACCAATGGAGATACATATGTTAGCAGCTAAGAGAATCTTGAGATATATTCAAAGTACTGCTGATTTTGGCATTGTTTACAAACGAGGCTGCACAACTGAGTTAATGGCATATACGGACAGTGATTATGCTGGTGATATAGATGATCGAAAGAGTACATCAGGATATGCTTTCGTATTAAGTGGAGGAGCTGTAGCTTGGGCGTCCAAGAAGCAACCTGTAGTGAGTCTGTCAACTACAGAGGCAGAATATATAGCTGCTGCCTCATGTGCGTGTCAATGTGTCTGGATGCAGAGAATTCTGAAACAAATTAAAGGTACAAAAATTGACTATGTGAAGGTTCTCTGTGACAATTCTTCTACTATTAAACTTGCAAAGAATCTGATACTTCATGGGAGAAGCAAACATATTGATGTACGATTTCATTTTTTAAAAAATCTTGTAAATGATAGGTCAATTAAAATGGAATATTGTGGCACGAATGAGCAAGTTGCAAATATCATGACAAAACCGTTAAAGCTTGATGAATTTGAGAAGCTTAGAGAAGCACTTGGTGTTCGAAGTAGCTTGGGTATAAACTAACTTGCTGTAAGCAAGTTTAGTTTAGGGGAGAGTTTTGTTAAGTAACGTGTCTTCTTGTTTGAAGTAGTCTTTGCTGTTAACAATAAGTGTTAAGTAACGTGTCTTCTTGTTTGAAGTAGTCTTTGCTGTTAACAATAAGTTCCTAGAAACTAGGAATAAGTTAGAGTTTGATTTGGTCTTTGCTGTAATCACGTTTCCTGTATATGTGGGATACGTTAGTTTCTGTTTTTGGATTTCTGGTCACTGTAAAGCTATTTAAAGCTTCCTCAGTTTACATTCTAAATAACAAATACTTTTTGCATTGCGTTGCAATTTGTCTATTGTGTTCAATATTTATCAGTATATTTGAATATGATAAGTATATTACGCTAATGTTGACCAGCAACAATTTCAAGAGCTAGATATTGTAGCTATTGAATCAGAAATTGACGTTTCTGATGAAATCTTGCCAACAAGCGCTAATCTTGATGAACAATTCGAAAAGGCTTAGAATTTTGCAACAACATTTAACGCAAATGATCAGGTTGAAGGT
The DNA here is from genome assembly GCF_963576675.1 of Euphorbia lathyris. Taxonomy (NCBI): domain Eukaryota; kingdom Viridiplantae; phylum Streptophyta; class Magnoliopsida; order Malpighiales; family Euphorbiaceae; genus Euphorbia; species Euphorbia lathyris. The sequence goes on along the minus strand of NC_088915.1, from coordinate 2,411,440 downwards.
ACGTTATTTTCATTCTTATAACCAGAAGGTTAGGTCATATTCTTATAACGCAAATGATTTTCTTTGTTTGTCGAACCAGGGATACAAATGGAAAATAAGACTTTCATAACCAACAAAAAGCTGATAAAGGAAGAACAAAGAAGGTTGTTGAAAGATCAATGTCAAATTTTCAATCCGAAAATCCTTCATTCGTGATTATAATGCAGCCATCTTATGGGTCATTGCTTTAAAATTTGACTAAGTAAATTTTAACATAGGCCCTGAAACTGCTGATATCATCCACTGTGTTTTTGTAACTGTCGGTCATGACTAAAAGGAGGACTAAAAGAAGTGCAAGTCATATGAAGCTGCTAAACGTTCTTACTCTACATTAGTTGTTTGTCAGCAGAAATACTTCGGTTTCTTGCTGAACTTGCTGCTGCACTTTATGACTTCTCAGCTGATAGGTGCAATACGCAAAGCTTGGGGATGGCAGATATGGCGTTGTCTATAAATGATGGTTATGGTTATGGGACCTAAGTGAAGTGGCAATCAAGAGGAAATACATAGGTCAACATAAGAACATTAATGAAGATAGTGCATATGAATTTGAACTGGTATACTTGTTAAGGCTTCAACACAAACATTTGTTGGACAAGGAACTGAAAGGCTTTTATTTTTTCGAATACATGCCAAATGAAACAAATCTATGTGTTTTCAGTTCCAATTTTACAAACTACACCTTAAAATGAAAAAACGTTGTTTTGAATTTTCATAATACCTTTAAGTTACATTTTTTAAGGTAGATATATTCAAATAGATGATGCAAGAAAACCTCGATAACCATTGAAAATGGTATTCCCCATATTTTGGTTCAGATTGGCGAAAGAAAAGCTGTCCTAGTGGATAAGATTGCACAATGCCCAAGGGATCAACCATAACTAGAGGAGAAAACACCTCATTTCTTATATTTAATCAGACCATATAAATGATTTTATCTTCTCTTTCGGTTACTGATAAGCTATATATATATAGCATTTACTGTGGTGGCGCTCTTAGCCTGTTGGTTGAGAGCTTACCTATGATCCTAGAGGTCATTGATTCGAATCACATGGGTGGGGTGAGTTGAGGGTTTTCCTTTGTTTTTAAGTATTCCATAAAGTATTTGTGTAATTTTGGTGATGTAAAGACATGTGGCAAGCTACATACATTAACCATATTATTGACCAATATAATGTGTCTTTACATATGAAAAACCCTACTCATTTTTATGGTATAACTATTAACATGAACATGAATTGAATTGTAATAATTATAATAAAGGAAATGAAATTGAAAATTCAAACCACAAAATCGGAGCCATAATCGACTATCTCGGCGAGGCGTTGAATTGATGTTGGCTTGGAATTTACAAACACCACGATCTGTTGGCAAGGAAATGGGCTGACTTCGTTTGTGGTTTTCTGATTCGAGCGGATTGAACGTCGCACAAGTAATTAAAGTCAAGCAAAAATTTGGACTAAAGTTTGAACGACTCAGTATGAGAGCTTTTGGACATGGAATTTAGCAAAACAAAAGGCTAAAGTCAATTTCGAAAAATCAAGAATTAGTTTACGTAAAAATTAGAGAAATAAACGAACACTAGATGCTCGGGAACATGCAAATGAAAAAGGGGAAGATTGTATAAAATCTGAAACAGAAAAATTACATGATTTACGGTCAGAAGAATGACTTGTAAAATGGACTTCTGGATACAGAATCATCCAAAACAAATGGCTCACATGAAATTTAGAACCCCAATAACAAATGTTTATAAGAAGTAGAAAGCAAAGATGAACCGAATGTGAAAAAGCTGGATAGATTGTGTAAAAGAATTTGCAGTTCGTAAAATTGTTTTGGGTCAGAACCAGCAAAGCTCAATACAAGGTGCATTGCCTGATCAAGTAAACCCCCCATTACAAAAGCCTGACAAAACCTAGTCAATTTGTGCAGCTTCAGGATACACAAAGGTGGATTTTGGAGGCACCTCATGGCATGTCAAGGTCCATGCAACCAAATCGATTATCAGAGACGCCTTAAACTACACGCACCTCACTTCCTCAATCAAACATTATTCAACAGCATATGGTAAAGAGTACCATCCAGACTAATGGCAAGTTCTCTAATAGGCCCCAGTAGCCATTATGAGATTGTCAGAAATGATTGTCAGAAATACCTGCACATATGAGATATGCAACTTAAATTCAAATCCACCATTATGTTGCGTCATTGCTCAAATAATTGTTGAAAAATTTTCATTATCGAACCAAGTTTGACCAAATCAACCCAAAATTGCTAACCCTGCCAACTGCTTGGTTATTTTTGTTCAAAAAATACCACAGGTACCAGATCTTAAAAACATGAAACTACATTGGATTTTTTTGAACTTATCTCTAATAAAAAATTCATCAATTTTTTTGAACTTTCCCAAACATACCCCAATCTTTCATCTTCCCCTCCCCTTTCATCTTCCTTACGGTTTCTCTTCCCCTTCTCATTCTAAGACCTTTGATTTTTCTCTCTTCCTTTATATTGCGAAATCTGTATACCAATTTCATCATCACCATGTCTTTCTCTTCTTACTTCCTCTTAGATTCCTAATCTTCCTATTTCTAGAAAATTAAGTCATGGTTCTTCATCTTCATGTCTTTTCTCGTCTCTCGGTTTTTTTCTTCTTGTGTGGATCGAAGAAATCATTATTCCACGTTATTTTGATTGTTTTCTGCGTTTATCATATGGTTATTGACCATGTTAATAGTAAAAGATGGAAAAAAAATGTAAGTATCTATTGTTTTCTCTTTATTTTTTTTCCAGAAAATCACTTCGCAAAATTGGCTTTTGTGAAGGTCTGGCGAGGAAAAGAGGCTAAAACATATGATTTTACTTCGCGAAAACAGATTAGGTGAAGTCTGTGAAGAGAAGCGTTCATGATTTTTACCTTCACAGACTTCGCATATTCTGCTTTGGCGAAGTAAATCATCCCTTTTTCTGTTATATTTCTTTTATTGCAAACTTCGTTCGTTAAGCCAAACTGTTCTTTTTCTTGCTAACACAACTTAATTTTTGTGAAGGTGAATGAATACAGAAGGCGGTGTACTGGGATATAGAGAGGGACGAGGTTCTAGGATGTTGGGAGAAATGTCCATCAAGATTGGTCACATTGACTTTGAAATGATCTTGTTGTAAATTTTGATAATGTTATGATTTTAATGTTGTTATTATTATAATTTTGTTGTAAATTTTGATAATGTTATGATTTTAATGTTAGAATTATTGTTGCAGCCTTATTGTTATGTTTGTTTTTGTTATATACCACTTTGCATATTTAGCAATATGTGAAGTATGCGAAGATAATACTGCTTAAAAACACATTTTTTACTTCGTATATTGGAAATCTACGAAAAGGAAAGTTTTTCTGCGAATTCGTATTGTCTTTGCATGCTTTGCATATTGCGAAATATGCGAAGTCAGACGAAAGGGAGAAATAAGAAAGACTAAAAACTTTGTATACATGAACATTTATTTTTAGAACAATCTGAATTTTTAATTTTTTTTATTGTAGTTATATTATTATTCATTAAAAAACCAAATAATTCTAAAGGAAACCAAATTCCAATTCTAGATTGAACCAAACATAATAAGTAAAAGGCCTAATAGACAAATAACCCCCGAACTTGTTCAAATATTGCAACTGCCCCCTCCAATTTTTAATTGTAACAACTTACCCCTCAAACTTATCCAATTTGGGGTTATGTTTTACAATTGGACAAGTTTAAGGGGGTAAGTTATTACAATTGAAAGTTGGAGGAGAGAGTTGCAATATTTGGACAAGTTCAGGGGGTTATTATAGTATTAGGCCTAAGTAAAAAGTCATTTTGATTACGATTTGACCATATTCATATTCTGATTCCGCTTTCGATTCCGAAGTTTCAACCAAACAACCTCTAAGGTTTTTCACTCCCTTTCTCATCTCTTACTAATTTGAATCTCTCTTCTCCTTATAAAATTCTATTTTACACTCTATTTTATGTTTAATTTTTATTTTGGTCCATATATTTATTTATTTTTACATTTCTAATTTTTAGATTAATTTCACTTTTGATCTTTATTCTTATATATTTTTTAATTTTTTTCTCAAAAAATATTTTTGACAAAATTTTACTTTTTGATACTTGTTCTGACCCTTATATTTATTTCCTTATATTTATTTCCTTATATTTTTAATTCTTAGACTAATTTCACTTTTCATCGTTGTACTTATTTGTTTTAACTTTTTTACCTTAAAATTTTTTTTGACAAATATTTGTTTCTCATATTATTCAGTTTTAATATTGATTTTTAATTATTCTAAAATAATTATTTTTCTTTTTAAAATAGAATATTTATGCATTTTAAAATAATTTCAGTTTCCTCTTTGTCTCATTGTCTTTTTGTTTTAATAGTTGAAGTAATTGATTTTTATTCTTATAATTATAATTACTTGTGATTAATTTATTAATATAAACACATATGTATGTACAGAAATTATTGTTAAAAGTAAAATTCTGGTTTATTGCTTCATTTTTTTATATCGTATTCCTTTTGGAACTCAAACAAACAGACAAGGGAATTTATAGTAATTCGATTCCTTTCTCCTTATTTCCATTTCGTTACCTTTATGCGAACCAATCGCCCCTAGTTATGTTTTATAAAGTCAATTGGCAAATTTAAATAAATTGAGGGGTAACAATAATTTTTGGGACATGTATTAAGATTAAATTAATTGTGGAAAAAGCTGAACCCAAGATGGACTTCTAGATTGTTTAGTTGAGCAATGGGCTTGCTTGAAATGTCTAAAGATTCAGACTTAATCTCTGCGCGAACCAATCCCCCATGAGCATTTTTTAAGATCAAATACATGAATATCATAATTAAGTACAAAATCACACTTAAGTGATATGATACATATTGCAAGCTGTCAGCAAAGGTTTTAATCGTAAACCTACAAAAATGTTATTCTCTAGCTAAACTAGAAGGAGTGAGGTATAAACCTTGAATTCTCAAACAGAAATAAGTTTGATTGATAAAAGTTGTGTATCCTTAAAAAAATGTGGAGGTTTAAATACTTCCCCTAAAGACAACGAAATGACAATGAATACCCCTACTAGGGTTACAATAAAGAAGTAAACCAAAGGATAAAATGGGTAATGCACAGAGACAAATAGTACAAAAGGTACAGTTTGTTGGCTGGTTTCCTTCACAAGGAAGGAAAAGTTTAACCCTTGTTCAGGAAGTAATCTCTAGGATCCGCCATCAAGGACACACCCGTGTTGTTTGCCTTGCCCACCTCAAAAGATGTTCCACCAGGATACTTGGTAGAACGAGATCCGCCAGATTCGATGTCCGCATCATGATATCACAAAACTTAATTATTAATATTTCATTATTCTCTATGTATTATGATTTTACACCAAACTTTAAAATTTTTAGACTTCAATTTATAAATCATAAACCCGAAAAAATATATTCTTAGACTTCTAAATTATAAATTCTAATCCTTAAACTTTATTAAAAATACTAATTTTACTAGTTTGACATAATCTAAAATTGGCCAATTCAAATAAGCTAGAGGGTATATATTTATTTTTGGGATATGTATTAAGCTTAAATTAGTTGCGGAAAAAAGTAAACCCAAAAAGGGCTTCTAGATTGTTTAGTTAAGCAATGGGCTTGCTTGAAATGCCTAAAGATCCAGCGTCAATAGTGATCTTCTTCCCTTGTGTTTTCTAGGGTTACTTTTTTCAAGCATATAATAAGCAGATGAGTTGTGATTAGAAAGAGAGAGGCTTGAGTCAGATATCACCGATCAAAACCCATTTGAATTCAGAATTTCCAACAAAGGTGAAGAAGAGGAAAATGCCGCCACTCTCTCTACTTGAAGACTAAGGCTTTAGTATGTCTAATTGATTTTTCATTTACCTGTTTGCTTTCCCTTCCTTTTAATTTGGGTATTCCATGTTGAGGGATCTTCCAGTTTTTACACTTGAAATGAACCCATATTTTCAGGTTTTGTTTTTTTGTCTGTTTAATTTTGATTTGCATATATTGATTGTATCAGAAAAAGAAACCGTGATTTCTACATACTTTCTTCAAACCAGAAAACTGTATTTCGGAAAAGAGTATTGAATTGTGCAAAACTTCTTTGACAATAACAACTTACACATGAGAATGGGTGCAGGAAGAATAACGATGAAGAAACAGAAGTCAACATCTTCCCAAGTAAACAAGGATATTCCTAGTGACTGCAGAATGTGGCCGGCGAAAACGATTACTATTATCACGAGGTTGCAAGTGAGTACTTGGTTTTATTTTGTTTTGAACAATTGGCTTTATTGGATGGTTCATTGTGTTTTTTGATAAGTTTACAACCCTAAATTTATATTATATACTAGCATTTTTTAATTTATACATATTAGTATATAAAAAAATTTATTATTTATTTCTTAATAATTTGGTTCATTTTCTTTATTATTTAACATAATATCTTTTGACCTAAGATGATGTTTTAGCCTCTTAAACTTGGGTTAAGTGGTCCATATTTGAATTTGTTCAAATCCCCTCTGAATGTGTTTAAAGGACCCGTAATATATTCAACCTTGTTGTTTTATAAATTTTAAAAAGCAAAGAAGCTAACAACTAATTAAAAAATGGAACTGCTGCCTTGTTATGTATATAGGGCATTCCGTTTTCATGCCTGATAATCCCTTTTTAAATGTCGTCTTGCGACCTTCTGATGTATATAGGGGACTTGTGAGGCCTTAAACTGGATGATTTAAAGTTCTCAATAGATTCCTGGTCTTTTCTTGCAGCACATCCACAATAGCTTTGCTCACAAGCATTTGATGACATTCTCATAATTCATCACACTTGAAGTTTGTGAAAGAAAACACTAGTCTGTCAGGTTGTTTGTGGGAATTGGAGAGCTAAATTGTGCAAGGGATGGACAGAATTTGTATGATGAAACAAATTGGAGGAAGAAGATCCTTTTGTCTTTTTTGTGGGGTCTGCTGCAGCAACCATTATGCAACTTCAATTGTTGGCTTTCACTGTGGATATTGAAATTCTGTTTCTTAACTATGTCTCAGTTGTTGTCAATAAATTTGTGAAGGAAGCTTGCAAAGTCATGCTGCAATGGATTTGAAAATACAAACTCAGGCGATGATTACATGCCTGGGGGAGTCATTGTTTCGATTGGGATTGAGATTGAGATCAATGTTATATTCACATCATTCTCATTGAGATCTTCTTCATCTTCATCATGTGTTTGCAATGCCTCTGCATAGGTTCTAGTCTTACAACTCTGATATCAAATAATCTGGGTAAAACATCTCCAAGGTTCATGGACTAGGTAAGGAAATTTGTTAAGAATGCTCACTATATTTCCAAGCCAAGCAATGAGTGAGTCCCCTTGCTGTCTTGCAAAATCAGTTTCGGAATCCTGAACGCTTTTCGGGTTAGTCACTCCATGTTCTGCTGTCCCAGGAAGTTTGCCTTGAACTACAGCAAGGATTGTTTCTGCATTCTGAGACAAATTCTGAAACGCCGCCAGTTCTTCTTCTCCTAATTGTCCCATTATCTTCTTTTTTTGTGCGCCAACGATCTTTTTGGGGCTCTTTTGAGGTTCATCTTCAGCATTGGTACAAGGAGGAACTTGAATTGAAATAGTTAGCTCTTCTAGAGTTTGAGTCCATGAATGATTCTCCATGTCTAGACCATTTCCTTCATTTGGGTCTTTTTTTTCTCCTTCTCCGCTGAGGACTTTGGGGACAGAAGCTTCTGGGTTTGGCTTTCTTTGTAGCTGGAATTGAGGTGATTAAATTGCTGAAACTGATATAGGTTTTATGCAGAGAGATTTTGGGATTGCTGAAACTGCTGTATGGGACATGTAATTCACATTATGGAAATGATGGCAACTGTGGAACCACTGTTGTTTGTGATGCGACCTGCCTGCAGATAATCATTTGTAACTAATTTGTCACTTATATAAAGTTTAATTTGAAGCACTATATCTAACATATTTCAGGTTGTGACATGGATGGTGCAAATTACATGTATATATGTATCCAGGCATGCACTTGTCCATGTATATGTACATGTATACATTAGAGCTTCTCAAATAGTTTATACTAAACTTAAAGAGATTCTCAAACCTTTAGTTGAAGAATTGCAAATAATAAGAGTAATTCTTTTGACAAGTGTATTTCTACATTCATTGAACAGAATATAAAGTTCAAAACATGTTAACTATTATATTATTGCTCAATTTGGTATTATAAGAATATATTCACCATTTTGTATGTAACTATTGTTTGGATATTAATTCCCATGAATTCTAAAGATCATGGAACACATATGCATGAAGCAAATCAAATACCTAAGGATAACAACAGAAATTATTGAATCATTTTTCTCAACTATTAAAGTATACAAGTCATTAGCATTTGAATATAGCAATTGATCATGCAACTTGAGAACACAATGAACCAAAATAAAAACATCATATTTTTCAGTTTAAATAATGCAGATTTAACAAGTAAAAGAAACATGTTAACAATAATAAGAGATTTATCATTCTAAACCTCAAGTAACAGGGGAGTTTATTCGCCGACAACGTTCTGCAATCATTGCTTGAATATCATTTTTTTTCTTGTGAGTTGCATGAGTGTCTGGATCATCGACTGAAGCACTCACATCTAGACATGGATTTTCTTCCAATTTCATTACCGTTGTTTTTCCTGTAGAAAATTAAAATTATCATATGAATTAATAAAGTTAAAATTAATCTTCATTTCAATTAAAATCAGCATTTGAATAAAAATTAGCACATCTACAGTTTTTTGGGATAGGTAGATCTATTCAAATATCTTTTAATTTATTTAAACTTTGCAAGCTGATAAGACTATATTCTAGATTTTTACACATTTATTCACGTTTGTTATATATATATATATATATATATATATATATATATATATATATATTGAAAGACCTTGTAAAAATATATTCAGGATCTATTCAGATTTCCCAAATGGGTTTCAAAAAAAACAAATATATGAACTGCACAATGGCTTACCTTCCTTGCTCAGCAGCCATGGTTATATATATCTCCCTCTCTACGGAATAGGTCAATGAAGGCTGTGAGGGCTCTGCCTCTCCATTATATCTATTCCGAGCTAATTCCAAATAGTCTTTTTTTTGTTGATATGAGATCTGATCATAGGATTAAAGCTGGTAGGTCGAAGTGGAAGAGTGCTACGGGTTTCCTTTGTGATCCCGGCATGGCTAATAGATTGAAGGGAAAATTCTACCGGACGGCAATTAGACCAGCATTGTTATATGGTACGGAGTGTTGGGCAGTGAAACACTGCCACAACCATAAGATGTCGGTGGCGGAGATGCGTATGTTGAGATGGATGTGTGGTCACACGAGAAAGGACCGGGTGCCTAATGAAATAATTAGGACAAAAGTAGGGGTCACATCTATGGAGAATAAAATGAGAGAAAACCGACTAAGGTCATGTGAGACGTAGAGCGCTTGATGCGCCGGTTAGGAGAACCGAAGAGTGGCAAAGGGATGTAGTGGTGAGGGGTAGGGGAAGACCTAAGCAAACTTGGAGGAGGGTGATCGAGAGTGATATGAGTTTATTGGGAATTGAGGAAAATATGGTAGTGGATAGGACGGAGTGGAGGGAGCGAATCTGTGTCGCTGACACGACTTGATTTTCACGGTTTTATATGATGGTCCATGTTAGCCGACCCCGAATCATTTCGGGACTAAGGCTTTGTTGTTGTTGTTGTTGATGAGATCTGATCAAATATAATACTCAAAGTTAGATCTATCTAAATCTAACATATCAATCATCTTTGACAATAAATTTCTTTATTCTGTTTATTAAAATTACTTAAAAATAAAAGAAATTGTGAATGAGAGACAAAGATGAATAGAAGAGACTGACCTGATCTTCTTTCTGGAAATTTTTTTTTGAAAGACACTGAATGAGAAGACAGCGAATTAAAAGAGCATCAATTAGGGTTTTATTGAATTAGTTAACAGAGAAAAATGCAAAGGCCAAAACCCAATATTCTATTTGGCCTTATATAAAGAGAACCCAAACTATTTGTTTTTGTCCTTTAAAAAACATAATAAAAAAAATTAAGGGAGCTATAATTCTTCCAAAAAAAATTGAGCTCAAAGTAATATTAGGGATAATGTGCAAAAATACCAGTAACGTTTATATTCAGAAGTAATTTTACCACTAACATTCAAATGGTGAAATTTTAGTACCTATCATTGGCAGCCAGGAGCAATTGATCAATTTGAGAAATAATTCATTAAACTTCCTTGTCGCCATTAAACTTGCCATCTACACTTTACATTTTAATCTCCAATTCAATTATTAAATCACAGAAAATGTCACGTTTTTAAACGAACTCATATGCAATGGGTGTAAAATATGTGTTATATAATAATATGTAAAATCAACTCAACTTGCCAACGTTAGGGGTAAAATTGATCTTCGCAACACCAGAGGTAAAATTGCACCATACTGGATATTAAAGGTAAAATTGCTTCTGCCAGTAAAAGATAAGGGTATTTTTACACCTACGAAAACACAATTATTTAACATTTAAAGTTATATATATGAAATTCCGAGCACATAAGTCTTAAATTGATCAGACTCATACTTTATAACACACACAATCTTATTAAATAAAAGTATCGGTATTTTTGAAAAAAAATCACAAAGAGATGTTTTGGGTACATTCACAATAATAATAAAAAGATAATAATAATAATAATAACTCAATATGACAAAAAGTACAAAGTTTGTAGGCGAAAAAATAGAAAATCCTTACAAATCCCCACAAAGTACAACTAAAAATAAATATATGAATTAGGAAGTGAAGATTATGGCAAGCAAACAAGTGTAAATAGAACTAGATGCTTCTTGACAGTGAACCAAGAATATCCAAATAATGAAATGAACTTTTGTTTCTCTTGCAAATCTAATAAGTTGTTTACATTTAAATTCTATATACTTTAATACTCAGAAACAAATGATGTAATAATTAAAATACAGAATAGAAAATTATGGATTCACCATAATTTGATGTCTTTCCCTTTGAGAATCTAATGCAGCGGAATAAACAGACTTTCATCTTAAACGAATGTTCGCGCACGAACAATGCCTAAAACCGTCAACTATCGTTGAATCGCGCACGACTAACGAAAATTGGAAAAAGAGAATAAACTCTGAAATTTTATTAATCGAAAACTGATTACATAATGGGGACGTCGCGCCTTTATATAGGCTGAAAAATAAAACCTAATTCGAAACCTAAAAGGAAAAGTAACAAAAAACACCGAAATAATTGAAAATGAGACAAAAACACAAAACTGCCGTTTTGAGGCCCAATCCAATGGGCCGAATCCAATCAGATTAGGGTCCGAAATTGCTAAATTCCAACAAACCTCGTTTTAACTTCAAAATATCAGTTTTACCACCAGATTAGTTTTCTCCAAATAGTTCAAGGCTCGCTCCACTTCATCATTCTCCCCTGGGTGAACAGAATTCGCCCTCGAATTGTCATCATCAGAAGAATCACCAGAGAAAGGAATCAGGTGCTTCACATTAAAAACATCCGCAGTGCGAATGTGACTAGGCAACTTCAACCGGTAAGCATTTGGTTGATTTTCTCCACAATCTCCACGGGCCCTATCTTTTTGGCAGACAGTTTGTTATAATCTCCCACGGAGTACCTTTCTTTAGTCAAAACAGCCCAAACAAAATCCCCAACTTCGAAATCCACATGGCGACGCTTCTTATCCGCATATGTCTTATAATTGCTTGCTGCCTTTACAAGATTATCATGAACTTGCTGATGCACCTCCACCAAGCTCTTCACAAAGGTTTCTGCCTTCCCATGCACGTGCGTCTTATCTGGCAATGACACCAAATCAAGTGGGCCTCTAAGAACAACAGAATAAACCACAGCAAAAGGACTGAATCCCGTACTGCGGTTAACAGCATTGTTGTGCGCAAACTCAGCTTTGTTCAACAATACATCCCATGTTTTAGCCTTATCACCAATCAAACAACGCAACAAGTTGCCTAAGGATCGATTCACAACTTCAGTTTGCCCATCAGTCTGAGGATGGTAGGCACTACTAAAAGTCAATTGCGTATTGACCATTTTCCATAAACTACGCCAGAAATGACTAACAAATCGAGTATCTCGGTCAGACACAATGGTTGCTGGTAGGCCGTGCAGCTTATAAACCTCTCGAAAGAACAATTGGGCTACTTGAACAGCATCAGTTGTCTTTTTACAAAGAATAAAATGTACCATCTTTGAAAAACGATCCACCACGACAAAAATTGAATCATTACCTCGCTGTGTACATGGCAACCCTAACACAAAGTCCATGCTGATGTCTACCCACGGCTGTGTAGGAACAGGAAGTGGACGATACAATCCTGCATTAGTAGCTGTCCCCTTCAAAACTTGACAAATGTGACACCGATGTACCAGTTTCTCCACTTCTTTTCTGATAGAAGGCCAGAAGTAATTGGCTTGAACTAACTGCAAGGTACGATCCCGGCCCACATGACCTTCTCCGTGCAGCTGTTCAATAATTTTCAACCGCCAACTACAATCAGGCACACACAACTGGTTGCCCTTGAATAGAAAACCATCCTGAAGGTGGTAACCTGTACGCTCTCCAGCTCGTATTTTTGTCAACACGCCAGCAAAATATGGGTCAGTTTCATATAATTCAGCGAAAGAGTCGAATCCAAATACCTCAACCGACAGTTTCATATCCGCCACCTTGTTTGTCACTCCAGATTTATGTTTTAAAACAAAGGTGAACTGTTGCAGATACGCCACCCATCTCGCATGTCTGGCCGAGATTTTGTCTTGACTATGCAAATGCTTTAACGCTTCATGGTCAGTGAACAATACAAACTCCCGATGGAATAAATAATGCCTCCAATGCTTAATGGCATGCACAACTGCGTAAAACTCAACATCATAAGTATTGTACCGTAGTTTAGCACTTGACAGCTTTTCACTAAAATACGCCACTCGCCTATTATTCTGGCTGAGTACAGCCCCAATTCCCATTTTGGAAGCATCCGAATGAAGCTCAAAAGCTGACTCTGCTTCCGTGGTCGATACAAACTTCCCGTTCTGCTTCATACAATCAGTAATAGGAGCCATAATACTACTAAAATGAGGTATGAAACGCCGATAAAATGATGCCAGCCCATGAAAACTCTGAACTTCCGTAATAGTACTGGGCCTGGGCCAGTGCCTCATAGCCTCAATTTTGGACTCATCCACCTGCAAACCCACATCTGAAACGACATAACCAAGAAACAGCACCTTGGTTGACATGAAAACACACTTTTTCACAGCAGCAATAAACTTTTCCCTCCTCAAAACAGTGAGAACCTCCCTCAAAATAGCCAAATGCTCAGGCGGGTTATTACTGTAAATTAGAATGTCATCAAAATAAACAACGACACTAGTACCAATAAAAGGTCGCAAAACCTGGTTCATAACTCGCATGAAAGTGCTAGGTGCATTTGACAACCCGAACGACATCACTAGCCACTCATACAATCCTTCGCGTGTTTTAAAAGTTGTTTTCCACTCATCTCCCTCCCGAATGCGAATCTGATGGTATCCGCTCTTCAAGTCCAGCTTTGTGAATTGCAAGTATACAGAATTTGAGTTTTATATTTAGCAACTTGGGTCAGAGGAGATTTGGTCCCTTGAACCCAAACCAATATTTTCACTTGGACTGGATTTGGCTTCCATGTTTTCTAACAATCATACCCATAGATAAAAAATATTTTCACGTGGACTGGATTTTGCTTCCATGTTTTCTAACAATCATACCCATAGATAAGCTTGAGTGGGTAGCTTCATTTTGGTTGCAAAAAAATTAAATTCACTTAACCCAATTCAAAATCTTTTAGTGATAGAAATTATATTTAGCATCTTGTTTTCATTCATGTATAAACTCTTTTAGTGATAGAAATTTAAAAATATAAAACGACAATTTTAAAATTTCAATGTTATTTTTGTATTAGGAAGTAAATTAACACCATCTTCCAAAAATTGGATTCTAAATCTATTTAACAAATTTTAACCCATTAATAATTTTATATTGGATTTTTGTAATGTTTTCGTAAATTACGTGTAATTTTACTATCTCTATAAAAATGACATGTCAAATTATGAGATGTTCAATTTGTGTTTGCGAGTGAATCCTATTAATGGTTAATCATATTTTATTTTCACTACGCCAAAACCCCCTTCAGACGACGGTTAGGTTCTGTCATTTGAAGATACTATACATGACATCAGCCTAGTTTCGTACTGTCATATGAACATTGTTACGATGAATCTTTTTATTTATTAACGTCACTTTTAATGTCATCACATGACATACTAATAATTAAAAATGTCAAGTCGCTATATGGGAAATTGGCATATTGGTATTCACGGTGAGAGTTTTTATAATAATTTTTGTCGTAGTAACTTGTATCAGATGGCATAGGTCTTAATCAATCATGTCAAGAGATTTATTTTAGATGACAGATTCTTTTAATTTAATATATTTTTATTGTTGTTTAGATGATATTTTTTAAACGTAAATGTCACTCATTGCCTTCTTCTTCAAATGATTCTGGAAATGAACAATAATTATCAAATGAACAAGAATTTCTGTATATCAATGATTTTAATTTTACTGGAGACTAATGCTCATAATCTGTTTACATTTGAACTACACAAATAACTGAATGAATGTAGGGTAAAAAAAATAAGCAATTAGTGTACATCTCCAAATCTGTATATATAGTCAGTGTTGATTGGAAAACCAAATCCAACTTGAACTGAAGCATATCTAAGTCATCATCTCCTAGAATCCCCAAAGTCTTGATACCTGCAAAACCAATTGATGATGCTCATTAATTACATACCGTATACAGATAGACCTAATTAATCTCCTTTTACCCTTTCTCCATTCTGAGACCCTTCACTTACCCACCCACATTATAAATAGGAAGCGTTTACCAATTCTCAATAGTCACCCACGACAACCTAACACTATACTTACAGTTTGTTATTTCGAGCATGGATAGACTTGTAAGGAACCTCTATCGTAATGTTGAGTTTCAGATTGACCAACTCCGATATGAGGCACCTAGGTGGCTTGTCAATATACATGGTCCTGATCAGCGGCAATGGACTGCCGTGATGAATCGGCCTCCAAACACCCCTTATGAAGGAGGTGTATTCATAGTCCAAATGGACTTCCCTGTCCATTTCCCCTCCACACCTCCAGTTGTAAGAACATGCATAAACTTGTTAACACACATAAATCAGTTCATATCTTTGTAAATACACTCATGATATTACTATTGTTCGCAGGTCATATTCAGGACCTAAATTTACCATCCTAATATCGGTCCCTTGGGGCATGTTTCTATGCCCCAACTACTTGATCGCACTGCCCATAGTATTGCCACGGTAAGATGTAAATCTATGTATTTTTTACCCGTAAATTTATCTATTCATGTTTGGGGTCTAGTTTATCTACTCATGTTTGGGGTCTAATTTAATTTATCTATGCATTTTATAGCTGCTGTGGAATATTTATGGACTGCTGGTAGAGCCCTTCATTGAGGGGCCATTTCCTGGCCGAGAGCGAATTATTGAACGATACATCAGAAACAGGGCAGGTTACGTAGCAACTGCCAGGAGATGGACTGAAGAGCATGTAGTGGATATATGATGTGCAAATAGTAAGCAAGGGGGGCATTATGATGTGACGTGCGAATAGCGTACAAGGGGGGCGTGATGTGCGAATAACAAGGAAATTTGGATGCTGGGCAACCATTGAGTTAGATGGTGTGGACTACTGGATGGGCATAGAGCCAATCTTGAAGAACAGAATGATTACTGATTACAAATGTACTTGGTAATCAATCTGATCTTCAATGTTGGCTCCATGCCCCTCCAGTATTCGACGCCATTTAACTCTAATGGTTCCCCATCATCCCGATATCCTTGTTTACCATCTGCACATTCTTGAAGAAAGGAGATTTGGATGCCAAAGAAACACCGAGCTGGATGGTGTGGACTACTGGATGGGCATATAGCCATTCTTGAAGAACAGAATGATTACTGATTACAAATGTACTTGGTAATCAATCTGAGCTTCAATGCTGGCTCCATGCCCCTCCAGTACTCCACTCCATCCATCCAGCTCAAGCGTTTCTTTAGCATCAAAATCTCATTTCTAATCGCGCATCACACCCCCCTTGTACGCTATTCGCACGTCACATCATAATGCCCCCTTGCACGCTATCCTTTTTTTGATAGGTAATACAAAGTAGACAACTTATTCAAGTAGACATATATATGTATATTCAAGTGGATCATAACATGCTATAGCAAAGTAGTCAACTTATTCGTTTATGTCTATTAAATTGAATCAGTTCTACTTCTTAACACATAACATGCTAAATTTATATGAAACATATGTCTATTCTTGAATCAGATACTTCATAAACAGAACATAAAATAAGCCAACATGCTTCACACATAGACACATAACACATAACATGCTAAATTGACATGAAATATATGTCTCATCAGCATAACTCATGTTAAAATAGAAAAGAATCAGACAAGTTCATCATTTTCAGCTTTAAGAGTATGCATGATCAGCTACCTTCCTAAACATAATATCAAGTTCATATGCTGATAACATCGAAAACCCATCAACATTCTGAATGATTTCAATCAGATAACAAGTCAAGTGGAAGGTATATTGTAAACTTATCTCATCACCATCCTGAATGGTTTCATAACATTTTCAGCTTTAAGAGTATGCCTAGCATGTTATAACAAATAGACAACTTATTCGTGCATGTCTAAAACTTGTTCTCATAGCATCATAAAGCCACCATTATGTACATACCACTTGGATTGTAGAGTTCATGATCAAGTTAGCATGGTGATGAAGTGTATGATACTGTCACCACAAGCTTAGTCATAAACTTGTGTTGTTAGAATCATACAACTTCATCACCATGTTAAACACTTTTCCATAAGCATAACAAGCCAAGTGTATGATACATAGTAATGGAGATTTAGGAGTATGCCTAACATGCTATAACAAGTAGACAACTTATTCAAGCAGACATGTATATTCAAGTGAACATGCTATAACAAGCATACAACTTATTCATTACTTATCATCATAGGTCATGTTCAAATAAAAAAAGAGAATGGTTATATATATCTTATCATTTGCAAGCCATATCAGTACATGCAATTAGCCTAAATTTACCCTTTAATACTTGCTTCATACATGCTCAATGACTCTTTTACAATGTTCCTCTAATACTTGATGCATGATTAATAAGCTACATGCCCAAATAAACAATCGTACACATACTCATACAGAACCTCAAACATAAACATCAACAGAACATCAAACATAAACATGTTTTATACACATACACATACTCAATCACTTCTATCAGTATAACTCATAGGTGTAAGAGTGTTGCCAATCACAATGAATATTCAAAGCTTTAGAGTATGCCTAATCAGTTATATCTAACCAATCAGTTCATACCAATCATTTCATCATCACCCACAACATCATACATATATGTAATCCTTCAGTTCAAACCCACATAACAATATATATATATATATATATATATATATATATATATATATGTATACTCAAAATCAGGCTAGTTTCCTAAATCAATGAGTTCTATATTCATATACATACACATACTCATTCAGATAACAATCCAAGTGGAAGATATATTGCAAACCTATCTCAGCAGCACCACCCACAACAACATCATACATGCAACCAATCAGTTCAAACCAACATAACAACAATATATACTCAATAAGTTAAAGAAATCTTCCCATATGCTAAACACAAGAACTGAATGACAACATCTTCAGTCAGCCTTCGCATGTAGCATTTTTACTATCCCTGCAAATATTATGTTCAAATAAAAAGAAATTAGAACATCTTCAGCAACTGGCACTGTATTGCCCTAGGTAAAAAAAAAATAATGACCCAAAAAAATCAATTATCCCCCGTAACTTTTAAAATAGTCAATTTATCCTTGAGTCTGTTTAAAGTATCGTATTAACCTTTTAAAATTTATTTCTCAAAAAAAAAAAAACCTTTTAAAATTTACATGATAAAATAAAGAGTGATTTTGAAATAGTTTGAAAAGTTAAAATGTGTATGGAACTAATAGATTATTTTAAAAAAATCTAAAAGATAAATAGATAGTTTTATATATATATATGTATATAGATTTTAAAGTGTTAATTTGTCAAGTTAAAAAATTTAAAAGGTAAATAGATATTTTTAAAATGTAAATTGGTCAATTTAAAAAGTTCACACAGTATGTAGATTTTTATTTTTCAAATTACATTAACCATTGATTTTTGTTTTTTTAAATAAGTACAAAAGTACAAATGTATTAAGTCTAAATTGATTGTGTAAATAGCGGAACCCAAAAGGTGATGCGGACATCCGAACTGGCCACACTGATCGCGCGGACTCTAGCGGGTCTTCAAGAATCAAGCTCACAAAGGATGCACCCGGAAGGGCGGATCCCCAAGACATGCGAGCAAGGCGGATCTAGGAGTACGCCAGAAGGCGTATCCACATATGAGCATGGGCGGATCGCCAAGATTACTTCCTCAGGAAGTCGACCAACAGACAGCCTGACAGTCCGTACCTGCGCTGACGTACTCCTTGTCTGAGCAGACTATCCATTTTGCCCTTTTGTCTTATGCCTTTGTTGTAACCCTAATAAGGGTAGCGTCGGTCATTAGGGGATGTATTTATACCCTCATTTTGTAAGAATGGAACAACTTTTTATGAATCAACTATCATTTCTCTTTGAGAATTAAGGTTTATACCTTGTTATCGGGATTCACTCCTTCAAGTTAAGCTTGAGAAGAACATCTTTGTTGGTTTACGACTAAAACCTTCATTTCTCGCTTTCAATCCGTATCAGTTGGTATCAGAGCCGATGGTTCGGCTGGGAGAACGTGCATGAGATCTAAGGAGATGTGGGAGGCTCTCAGTGTGACCTCGCGATGGGAAATCTGTGCTTGGTGCCTTGTGTCGAAAGTCTTCCTGATATTGTGGTGGTCAGGCGACGTGTTTCACGGGTTGGCGGCGGTACAAGATGATTAGACAGATTATCGCTGGAGGAGAGGCTTGTGGTCCTTGGTCTGAGGGGAGGATTGTTGGGTATACATCCCAAGTCCCACATTGGAAAGATATAAGGGAGTTGCATAGTTTATAAAGAAGTTCACCAACTACATTAGTATGAGGCCTTTTGGGAAGGAGCCCAAAAACAAATCCGTGCGGGCTTGGCCCAAAGCGGACAATATCATACTAATGGTGGAGCTGTTGGTGAACTTGTGGGCCCTACAAATGGTATCAGAGCCAATCGTTTCCTGACCCGAAACTTCTTTTGGCAATGGTTCAACCCCGACAACTGCAAGATTCCATGGAAACCAGTGACCGGAGGTATTAGGAGCTAAGGGAGCACCTCGCGGAATAGATTCAGGCCAGCTATGAGCGGCAGAGACAGACCGATCAAAAGTTCCTAGAGTTAACCACCTCCCTAGAAAACTTCAAACTGGAGGTTCGGTCCTTGATCCAATCCGCAGCAGGAGGATCAACTCAGAGAAAGGAAGGAGCCCTTGAACAACCACGTCCACAAATGGGTCCTAGGGATCCTGAGGTAAGAAGGCCTGACTTTGTCCTTGTGCATAACGCTGATAGCGATAGTGATGATTTTGAGGATATTGGGGATAATAGTGCCTTTAGAAATATGAGGGGTGTTGGCCCGAATGATAACAGACGTGTGGGTATGGCTAGGGCAGAACCAGATCTAGGAAACTTTGACAGGGATGATGCCTTTAAGTTAAAAATAGACTTACTGTCTTTTGGTGGTGAACTGGATATAGAGGGGTTCTTAGATTGGTTATCGGAAGTTGAGCACTTCTTTGAATATGCTGGGATTCCTGATGAGAGGAAAGTAAGGCTGGTGGCGTATCGCCTGAAGGGTGGCGCATCAGTTTGGTGGGATCAGATGAGGGAAGAAAGAAGAAGAGGGGGCAGAGATCCGATTAGATCTTGGCTACGAATGAAGGCGATGTTGAGGGAGCGGTTCTTACCGCCGGACTATGAGCAGTATATCTACAGCTCCTACAGAGGATGCTCTCAAGGTGCCCGAAGTGTCCATGAGTATACCTCAGAATTCTTAAGGCTATCGGCTAGGGCCAACTTGTCTGAAACTGAAAGCCAAAAGACCTCTAGGTACCTAGAAGGGTTGAGATACAACATCCAGGATCGTATTGGCACACAGATGGTGGTTCGAGTGCAAGATGCCAGGAATTTGGCCCAGAAGGCTGAATCTCAACTAAGCGGGCGAACCCGGAGATCCGCCGCTACTGAGTATATGCCTGGAGGAAGAGATAACGTGAAGTCTTACGACAAAGGCAAGCAAGTGGCGAGTGCCAGTGGAGTCAGGGTTAACAGTGTGGGAAGAGGATCTGTTGGAGATACTAGGCCATACAAGGAGGTACCTACACCACCTAAGAGCAACAATCCATATGCGAGGCCCGCGCCTTTTAAATGTTTCAGGTGCAATGAACCAGGCCATAGATCCAACGAGTGTCCTAGGAGGAAGAGTGCTAACATGGTGGAAAGATGTGAAGAAGACTATGAAGAAGGGGATGAAGTATATTGTGAACCCTTGGGAGAGGATGATGATGAGGCGGATGAAGGGAGATACGTCGTTCATGTGGTTAGACGCTTATTAGTCTCCAGCCGACTAGAGGGCGATCAGAGGCATCAACTATTCCGGACTCGTTGCCTTGTGAACAAAGGGCGATGCAACGTAATCATTGATAGTGGTAGTCAGGAGAACATTATGAGTAGCAGCACCGTTCAGAAGTTCGGGTTGTTGGTAGAGGCGCACCCTGATCCCTACAGGGTGGGATGGATCAAGAACGTTGGCGAGTTGAGGGTGACCCAGAGGTGCAAGGTACCGATTGAGATTGGTAACTATCATGATGAAGTCTGTTGTGATGTGGTCGATATGGACGCATGCCACCTATTGTTGGGCCGACCCTGGCAGTTTGATAACAACGCCACCCACGCTGGAAGAGAGAACACTTACAGATTTGTGAATAATGGGGTGAAGTTTGTCCTTACACCAATGGTGAGAGAGCCAAAGGCCGACGAGAAGTCTACCTTGGTAGTCTGTCCTACACACAAATCGTTTGTCAGCGAATGTGAAGAAAGCCAAATGGTATACGTGGTAATGGTTAAGGCGAATCACGAATCCGCCCAAAGGGATGAAAGGGAAATGCCGAGTGAAGTGACCTGCCTACTTGGCGAGTATCAAGATCTGTTCCCGGAAGAGCTACCCAGTGGGTTACCACCTTTGAGGGACATCCAACATCATATCGATCTTGTGCCTAGGGCTAGCTTACCAAGCCTCCCACACTATCGAATGAGTCCGAAGGAGAACGACATCATGAGACAGAAAGTGGAGGAACTCATCGAGATGGGATACGTTAGGGAGAGTATGAGTCCTTGCGCCGTTCCAGCGTTACTTACGCCGAAGAAGGATGGGTTTTGACGGATGTGTGTTGATAGTAGGGCCATCAACAAGATCACCATCAAGTACAAATTCCCCATTCCAAGGTTGGACGATATGCTGGACCAGCTTGGCGGATCTAAAGTCTTCTCCAAGATTGATCTCAGGAGCGGTTATCACCAGATACGTATTCGAGCTGGGGATGAATGGAAGACTGCTTTCAAGACTAGGGATGGATTGTATGAGTGGTTAGTGATGCCATTTGGGATGACCAATGCCCCTAGTACTTTTATGAGACTGATGAATCAGGTGCTTCGCCCAGTAATTGGGAAGTTCGTAGTTGTGTATTTTGATGATATTTTGATTCATAGCCAGACCTTGGCGGATCATGAGAAGCATTTGCAGACAGTATTTGATCTGTTAAGGAAACACCAGCTATTCGCCAACACCAAGAAGTGTGACTTTGTCATGGAAAGTTTGGTTTTCCTTGGATTCGTGGTTAGTGGCGACGGTGTCCAAGTGGATGGAGAGAAGGTGAGAACCATCCGAGAATGGCCGACTCCGAGGAATGTGGGGGACATCAGGAATTTTCATGGGCTAGCAACATTTTATCGAAGATTCATTAAGAACTTCAGTTCCATAGTGGCCCCATTGACAGAATGTTTGAAGAAAGGAAAGGGGTTCGAGTGGGTGGATGCCCAAGAAGAGAGCTTCGCCTTGATCAAGGAAAAACTGAGTACAGCGCCAGTGCTGGCGTATCCTGATTTTGATAAACTGTTTGAAGTTGAGTGTGATACCAGTGGAATTGGGATTGGTGGTGTTTTGATGCAAGAGAAAAGGCCCATTGCGTACTTCAGTGAGAAGCTATGTGACGCACGGCAAAAGTGGGCAACGTATGATCAAGAATTTTATGCCATAGTGAGGGCATTGAAAGTATGGGAGCATTACTTAGTGGGGAAAGAATTCATTCTCTACACTAACCATTAGGCCCTCAAGTATCTAGGAAGTCAGAAGCAACTTCGAAGCTCCATGCATGCCCGATGGTCCGCCTTCATAGATAAGTTCGCCTATAAGCTTATCCATAAGGCGGGAAAACAAAACGTAGTGGCGGACGCCTTGAGTCGGAGGGTTGCACTAATAAAAGCCGTCAATCTGGAAACCGACTACTTCGAACATATCAGAGGAGAGTACCTGGCGGATCCCGATTTCGGTAGCATTTGGGAGAAATGTAAAACCCAGCATGGAGATGGAGCGTATCACATCACGGATGAGTATCTAATGAGGGGTAACCAACTTTGTTTACCTTGCACTTCCATCCGCGAAAAAGTCATCCGCGATCTGCATGGCGGATCCCTGGGGGGACATTTTGGGCGAAACAAGACCTATGAAGCAGTAAGTTCCCGTTATTTCTGGCCCAAGATGAGGAGAGATGTGGCTTACCTAGTAGAACGATGCTATATTTGCCAGACCGCCAAGGGACACCCCACTAATGCTTGTTTGCAACTATCACTACCTGTACCAGAAACTATATGGGAGGATCTGTCCATGGATTTTGTCCTAGGGTTACCCAGAACTCAGAGGGGCATGGATTCCATCTTTGTGGTTGTTGACCGATTCTCAAAAATGGCACACTTCATACCATGCCGAAAAACCAATGATGCATCGGCAACTGCTAAACTGTTCTTCAAGGAGGTCGTCAGACTACATGGCGTACCAAAGAGTATTGTCTCAGATCGTGACACGAAGTTTCTGAGTCACTTCTGGCGGACCTTGTGGGCTCTTTTTGATACTTCTCTGAAGTTTAGTACCACTGCCCACCCTCAGACAGACGGACAGACAGAAGCGATCAATAGAACTCTGGGAAACTTACTGCATAGCAAGTGCAAGGATAAGCCCCGAATGTGGGATGTGGTTCTAGCCCAAGCTGAGTTCGCCTACAACGGCTCTGTACATTCGGGAACCGGGAGATCACCATTTGAGGTAGTATACACAAAGACCCCAAACCATGCCCTTGATATAGCATACCTTCCAAAGGGAAATGTGACTGCCAACCAGCTGGCCCTGGACTATATGCAGATGCACCAAGAGGTAAGGGAGACTCTTGAGGATAGAAATCAGAAGTTAAAGGCTAAGGCGGATGAGCACCGCAGGGACCTACAGTTTGAAGTTGGAGATGAGGTCATGGTATATTTGGGCAAGGAGAGGCTCGCCAACACCGCAAGCAGCAAACTTCGGCCTAGGAGGTATGGGCCATATAAAATCACCAAAAAGATCAACGCCAATGCCTATCATATAGCATTGCCAAACTGGCTTGGCAAAGTCTCACCAGCGTTCAACATCCGTGACCTTAGCCCATAGAAATCGGATGGTCCTTTAAAGCTCAACAAAAACGAATCAGTGCCGGACTCTTTTAAAGAAGGAGAGAATGATGCGGACATCCGAACTGGCCACACTGATCGCGCGGACTCTAGCGGGTCTTCAAGAATCAAGCTCACAAAGGATGCACCCGGAAGGGCGGATCCCCAAGACATGCGAGCAAGGCGGATCTAGGAGTACACCAGAAGGCGTATCCACATATGAGCATGGGCGGATCGCCAAGATTACTTCCTCAGGAAGTCGACCAACAGACAGCCTGATAGTCCGTACCTGCACCGACGTACTCCTTGTCTGAGCAGACTATCCATTTTGCCCTTTTGTCTTATGCCTTTGTTGTAACCCTAATAGGGGTAGCGTCGGTCATTAGGGGATGTATTTATACCCTCATTTTGTAAGAATGGAACAACTTTTTATGAATCAACTATCATTTCTCTTTGAGAATTAAGGTTTATACCTTGTTATCGGGATTCACTCCTTCAAGTTAAGCTTGAGAAGAACATCTTTGTTGGTTTACGACTAAAACCTTCATTTCTCGCTTTCAATCCGTATCAAAAGGGGGTTGACCATTGGGCTTCCTTGAAACCCTAAATATCCAGACTTTCTTCTATATTGCCTCCGACTTCTTCAACTCCAGCCGCCGCAGCAATTTGTTTCCCTGTTCTCAAGCATATAATGAGAGGTTTGGGTGGGATCTCACCGATCACAAACCATTTTGATTCAGAATTTCCAAACAGTAAAAGGCAAAAAAGAATATAATGCCGCGATGAGGATTTGGGTATTCCATCTTGAAGACTAAGGCTTTGGTACCCCTAATTCGTTTTTCATTTAGCTGTTTGCTTTCTCTTCTTTCTGGATTTGGGTATTCCACGATGAGGATTCTTCCAGTTTTTACACTTGATATGAACCCAGTTCTTAGTTTTTGTTTAATTTTGATGTGCATATGATTGTATGAGCAAACAATTATTCTTATCTGTTTTCTTGTTTGTTTAATTTTGTATGATGCAACAGTTATTCTTATTTGTTTTCTGGCTGACAAAAAATGCAGAAAAAGAAGGCCTGATTCTACCTACTTTCTTCAAACCAGGAAACCGAATTGAGCAGCCGCCGTACAACCATAGTGATGGTTCCCACAGATGACAGGTTTTTTACCATCTTACAATTGTTTATTCCAAATGTCTTGAGGTGTTTGTTGAATTGTAAACCATCACTAGTGGTAGTATTGTATCATTTAATTTGAATATCATCATAGTATACTAAGTTTTATGTTTAATGAATTGTAAATAGTAAATGTTATCTTTAATGAGTAATCCTTTTCATCAAATCTCAAAATAGAATTCGGCAAGCATTCTTTGATAAATTAGCTGATTATATTTGAGAATGGGTGTAGGAAAAGTAATGGTGAAAAACAGAAGTCAACATCTTCCAAAGTAAAAAAAGGATATTGTAGCACTGATTGCAAAACGTGGCCGGCGAAAACAATAACTATTGGTTGCAAGTAAGTTGAGGTTTAGAATTTCTAATTTCTTGTTTATGTTAACCATTAATTTTTGTTTGGCAACACTTGGTTTTATTGATTGGCTCATTGTATTTTTTGATCGGTTTAGAGGCCTAAATTTATATAAACACCTGCATTTTTATATTTATACATTTGAGCATATATAAAATTTATTATATGTTTTCTTATTTTGTTTTGGTTCCTTTTCTTTATCTAATATAATATCTTTTGGCCTCCTGAAATTGGGTTTTGTGGTCCTTATTGAACTTTGCTGAAATCCACTCTTAAAGGCTTAATAATAATTAAGCAAGATAATGGGACATTCTTAATATTCCGGATGCCAATTGGTTTTTCTGGCGAATTTTAAAGGATCCATAATATATTCAATCTTGTCGTTTCATACTTTAAAAAAAAGAAACTAACAAGTAATTAAGAAAACGAGGGTGTATTATATACTAGGATTCCTTTTTCAAGCCTAATAATCCCTTTTTCGAGGTCAATCCCTTTTTCCAGTGTCATCTTGGGACCTTCTTATGTATATAGGGGATTCATTTTGAGGAGACCTTAAACTGATTATTTAATGTTCTCAATACTTCCCTTGTTTTTTCTTGCAGTACACTCCAATGGCCTTGCAGGATGTGCTCATAATTCGTCACAATGGTCTGTCAGGTGTACGTTTGCAATGGATGGAGAGAATCTGCATGGGGAAACAAATTGGAGGAAGGAGACCATTGTGCAACTTCAATTGCCAATTTACACCGCAGATGTCCAAATTGTGCTTATGAACTCTGTCTCACTTATTGTCAGCAAATTCCTAAAAGAAGCTTGCAAAGTCATGCTGCAATGGAGTTCGAAAATCTCGAGGATCTAAGTAAGCCATCCAATTTCATATGGAATTCCAATTATGAAGCCGAATGCCAAGCATCCAAAATCTGGTCGTACGACTGTTTCCACTCAGTCGGAACATCCTCATCAAGAAGGTTCATCGCCTGCAATGCACCTTCTCCCGAGTTAGCGAAACGGCTAACCCACTAGCAAAAGAAAAACCCCAAAATGAATAATATCATTTCATTTAGTATAATTTGATAATTGTAAATCAGTTGATTAAAACTTAAATCACTTGCCACTTCGTTGTTCGAGCGAGTATGAATGGTCGGTCCGGGTGCAGGCATCTCCGGCAGTAGCTGAGGGTGTGAATGCAGGTAGTACCACGACATGTACTGCTCGTCACAGTCCGAAGGAATCTGTGCTAGAGTGAACCGAGACAATACAAGCATGCCCGCCTCAGGAAACGAGGTCCAAAGATCCTCTGCCATATCGGCGGGCACTTCTACCCGATACTTCAAGCTAGACCAAAGACGTACGGACTTCAACGGCCTCAAGATCGGTCTGGGTATGGTCTGCACGTAACCGAGCTGGTGAAGGCATCTCCCCAGCATGTACGGCTCGATCACATCCCTGTAACGTATCCATCCGACATATGTCGTCCTAGGGGTATCCGTAATGGCATCAGGACCATACGACATCCACATCACCTAATGACGTATACAACAACATTAACATACAAATAGTACAAGTAATGAATTTGGTTTATTTAATTAACATACCTAATATGATCTCAGCCTATCATCACTCTTCTCCAACACTATAGATGGCCATATGCAAGCCCTCGGAAGCTCCGGATCTAATGTAACTCCCTCCCGCTGAGGCCTGAAGTACGGGAAGTACTCATAAATCCATGCCTGAAGCAGTGTCAGCTGACAACCCGTGATCTGCCCGCAATCTCCTCTGCTAGCAATACTTAGATGACGGTATAGATATGCTAGTGCAGTTGAGCCCCACGAGAGTCCAATGGCTCCAGCTACCGAGTCATGTACCTCCAACAGACAGGAAAGTCAAATGCGGTCACCAGTCTTGTCGACGAACAATGTGCAACCGAGCATAAGAAATGTCCAAGCTGTAGCCTGTGCATCAAGAATCCGATCTCCTTAACAATACTCCAGGATGGAAGCCGATCGTATACCGTCATTAAAGTAGTGACCGTTTAGCAACTCATCCCGAGTCATACCAAACAACTCCATCACACAAGACTGAAGCTCCTCAATACTCGCCTCAGCAGTCACCATAGCCCCATCGATGGGGATGCGCAAAATCTGCCACACATCATGCAACATAATGCTCATCTCACTAAACGGCATCTGCAATGATGACGTGTCTAGCTGCCACCGCTCCACAAAACCCGCAATCAGGGGCGCATCGATGTGGGCATACATGATACCTAGTAAATGGGACAATCCAGATGATGCAATACGCATCTGGATCTCTCTAGAAGTGCCACCGTGCCATACACACAACTTCCCACGATAGACTAAGCGTGTCTGACACTTGAGGAGGCCCCTATCCTGCCCGCTCCAGATAGCATGGGCAATATGTCCCAGAAAGCTCAGGATCACAACACCATTAGATGGACCCTTAGGAACCAGGGTCTTCACGATCCAGTCATCCTCTCCAGCACTCATCGAGTGCTTGTTGCTACCTGAAATTACAGTAAACTCATTTCAGAATATTCGTATATTTTCTACTAATCACGAATAAATCACATAATAATAACAAAATTTAAAATTCTCACCCAAAGACGACCCTGCTGTAGAAGCAAAACGTCCGTCACGACCCCTCATCACTGTCTAAGGAGGTACTCGCACAAAAGAAGCACTCTGAGGAGCCATAGAGTCATCTCCCTCCATCTCCACAGCATCTGCCATCTCCTCACGTCTAACATGCTCGTCGTGTTCAGTCTGTGCCCTCTGGGCATCCCCCATCATCATCTGCTCCATCTGTTGCCTCCAGGCAGAGGCATTCACAACACATGTCCTTGTATATCTGTGTCCAAAACGGGCCTCAGCAATATCAGCCTGTAAAACAAAAAAAATAAATACATAAGCAAATAACGCATTTTTTTAATATACTCAATTTATCATTTTTTAAGTTTTTTTAATAATTTGAGCCTGCCCACGGGCGGCCCGAATTAATTTATTTTTGAAAAAAATTTGTTTCGGACCCGATTTGGCCTAAACGGAATAGTTTGTCCGTTTGGCTGTAGGACAGAACAGTTGCGGCGTGCAGGTCGGCCCCAGGGCCGACCTGTCCGCCGCAATCGTCTGGCCCTTCGACCAAACGGACAGCGCGTTCCGTTTGGCCGTAGGGCCAAACGGATGCGCCGTTCGTTCCACCATTACGTGGAACGCTGCACCAAGTTCCACCATACGGTGGAACTGGTGCGCCACTCGTTCCACCTAATGGTGGAACGAGTGCGCCATGCTTTCCACCGTAAGCCGATGTCGTTGCCACCACGGGTAAACGGACAGTTCGTCCGTTCCGTCCGTGGTGGCAACGACATCAGCGGCCCGTTTAGTACAAAAAAAAAGGGTTCCGCCTCCGATTTTGGAGGCGGAACCCGTGATTTCGGATAATTTTTAAAAATTAAAACTTACCGGAACCTTTATGAAGCCTTTCCCTTTTCCTTCCTTTGGCGGCATGTAGTTTTAGGTCAGGTTTTTTGAAAAGCTAAAAAACTAGAGAGGATTTGAGATTTTTTAGCTTTTGGTTTGAAAATTGTGATGATGGCATAAATGTCAAAAGGGTGCGGTGGAAAGTATAACTGTTTCGGTATATAGCAGTTCACTTTCAACAATGACTTCTTGCTCTAAAAACAATAATCTGTTTCAAGAAGATCAAACACCTCAGTTTTTCAAGTTCATTCCTGCTGATTCTATACATCAATACCAGCTGGTTAGAATTTAATTGTCTTCTTCTTCTCAATTTACTCATTGAATACTAATCATATAAAATTAAATAGGAAATTCCAAGAGAGTTTGTGAAACGTTTTGGAGGATAAAATTAAATAGGGACATAATAATATGCAAGCGTCGCAATTTAGAGACGATATTTTAGCTAACATAAAGCCATTTTTATATAGCCAAATGTAGACATTTTTTTTGTCTAAATGTCGTCAATTTGGAGACGCTGATAAATTAAAGTGTTGCTGTATTCAAGACGCTACCAGTATTTTGTTATGCGAAATAATGACATAACAAATATTATGTGTCGTTCACTTTGCGATGCTTTATTAAAACGTAGTGAAAAATTCTGAAATTAAAAATAAATAATATAAAAAAAATTCATGATGCTCAAAATTTAAGCGTACACTTGTATACAGTATATCGTCAGACGGAATTTATCCACACAATGTTTTATGCGTCGTTAAAATTAAGGACACACGATTTAATGACGTTTGTAACGATGCTTTGAAAAGCGTGGGTAAGCATTTAGGGACGTCGAAAAGCGTCGTTACATCTTGAATTTTAGGGTCGTAATAGGGCTTTTGTTTTTGTAGTGGCAGCACAAAGCTTAGAGAAGAACTCATATAAATCTCTTTAACATAAACAAAATCATGATAATATACTTTGACCATATGATTTTACCTATCACCATTTTTATAATTCTTCATACGGGTACGCTAAAGCAATCATTCATCGAGACGTGAAATCAACAAATATTTTTCTCGATGAGAATCTAATGTCCAAGTTGATGATTTCAAACCTTCAAAGACCGGAGCAGAAATTGATCAAACCCTGTGAGTACAGCCGTAAAGTGAAGTTTCTCTTGATGATTTCAGTCAGGGGTTTCTCAAGAGGAATCCCTTTGATTCACACTCTTGCAACGTCTCTACTGGATTTTGGGGAACATCAACTTTATGATGTATGCTAGAAGGCATTTACCGTTGGTTATGAATAAAATGTAGTTCAATTGCCTCAGCTTTGTTCGTTGGTGTTGATACATTCAATGGATCCGCAGCATCTAAAGCCTGTTTGCCTTTTGAGGACGCTACTTGTAGGCGTTTAGTTATGTTAGAGGATGTTTTGCTCAATCTATGTTTAAATGTGCAAATTCTTATTAAAGTTTGCTATTTTTGTTTCATAAACATATTTAATATTTTCTTTTAACAAATAAGCAAAAGAACTCGGGTCACTATTCAACAAACCAGTTCAGCTCGGACTGGACTCATGTCGGTTCCTGGTTCGACTGACCAAACCCACTACAAGAAAAACTGTAATTAGAGATCGATATTTGCAACCGAATTGAAGTCGGTTGCAATATTGCAACCAAGGTGGTTGCAAAGCCCATCCTGCGGTTGCCAAGTTGAGAATCTCATTTGTCAAATACATTTGAGACTTGAACACGGTTTCAAAGTTCTTATGGTTGCAAACTTTGCAACCGAATGGTCTCAAAATATATTTTGTGGTTGCAAATTTTTAAGGCCATTTAGGGACTTCTATATATAATATATACTTGGATATTTGAATTATATTTTGAGTGAAATTAAATAGGAAAGAAAGGAGAGAGAAAGAAATGTTGGTAATATATTTTTAAACAAAAGAAAAATATAAAATTATATTTTAATATTTAAAATAATAGTTTTTAAGTATAAAATAAATTTAAGGGGGTAAGTTGCAAAAATACGTCTAACGTCTACATCCATGAGCAATTTTATCTCAATCGTTCAAAATGGTGCAATTTTACCACTAACATTGGTTATGAAGAGCAATTTTACTCATAAAGTTGGCAAATTGGGTCAATTTGATAGATAATTCATCAAACTGTATTATCGATCATAAATCTTATTATCTACACTTCATATGTGCGTCATTTTATCATTTATTAGTAACAATTCATAAACATATGATTAGACATAAAAAAAATTAAAAATTATATTGTCTTTTGTATGAGATGGATAAAGATAAATATTTCTCCGAATTTATAAATATTAAACTGCAATTCTATTATTAAATCACAAAAATATGAAATCTTTTCACACAAGTTGGATTTGGTATTAAATTGAACCTAAGAATACATTATATATTTATTTGGAAACTACATTATGAAATTTAACCAACGAATAGAATTCATCGACTAAGACTATAAAACACAATTCAAATACATAAAGTAATAAACATGTATATTTGAATTAAATTAATGAGTCTAAATATAAGTGAGGAATGAAGAAATCAAATTAGCATTATTTTACCAAGCCCATTAAGAAATAAAGGTTAAATAGGCCCGATGTATCCATTTGGTCCATTTTAGGGATTTATATTTGTGCTATGGAGAAATTAGAGATTAGCCCTAATTACATTTGTTGTCTGCCTCCACCTTCTCTCCCATCTTCCACTTCTTGCATCATTGTCCTCCTGGAACCCTTGAAAACACGAGTTCTGGGTTTGTTTCACTTCGGTTTCTCTTTAATCAATCTCCCTCTACTTCTCCTAGATGGGTTCTATGGCTTTGTTTCGTTCCAATCAGACCTCTAAGGGTTCTGTCGGACAACTTCGGCTTTCGGGCGCCTGCCGGTTTACTCCGATGATGTCCTTGGCTGCCTGAAGGTGTCTAGCTGGCCTCTATCCCTACATGCAAGGTAAGACTAAGGTTTGCTCTTTCCTCTCATTCTACACGCTCTTCTTCGACTTCGGGTTTTTTTTTTTCTTTCCGGTTCTTGCGAGTTCTAAGAACTCCTAGAGATGCAAAGGGTATTATGTGTCTTTTGGCTTGAGCTGGTTGTTTGGCTATATTTATTTGGATTTGGGATGGTTATTGTGATGTTCATGGAGTTTTGTGATTTCTCACCCTGTTCTAGTCAATCATTTTTTTCGGAGTTCTAGAGCTTCTCATTCTCTTTAATGGAGGCTGTGAGGGAGGTCAGTCTCAGTCTTACTCTTATTTTGTCCTTTTCATTGACTCTTAATTGTTTATTTCTAGGGTTTCTGTTATCATAAATAAGCTGTATTAGCGTTTGAAGTGTTTGATGTTGGCATTGAAGCATTCATTTTGTTTGAAGTGTTTTTAGTTTCGTCTATGGTAAGTGGTTTTCATTGTGCTTCTGTTGTTACCTTTTCCTGTTGTGCGAAAAGTTGAGGTTTGCTGAAAAGTTGAGGTTGAGAAGAGCTAATAACTTACTGGTTAGGTCATTTTCATTATGGTGTTACTTATGGTGGAGTCTCTATTTTAAATGCTAAAATGTTGGCTAGAGTCCTGATGAAGTCTTGAACTTAGCTTTTGGTATTATAGTTTTAAATGATAATTACAATTGTATTTTTGGTTATCATCAGTTACCTGCAAATTAGTTATGCCTTTTGGGTTAATAGATAATTGTTTCTGATTTTGGGGTTAGTGTAGATAATTGGTTCTGCCTTTTGGGGTTAAAAGGCTAAGTAACGATGCCCTGTCTCGTGCTTTAAGTTCATATCTTAGGATGGATATAGAAAAATTCATATAACATCTATTCATGCAACTTTGAGGAGTAAAGTATAATTTATGCCATATTTTTATAAATAGTTCTTTGAGTCAATTCATGTTATTGATATGTAATGTTACTAGTTAAGTGATAATTTTTCATCATTGTAAAATCATCTCTTCATGTATTTGCAAATAGGATCTTCTATTAAAATGGATATTCATTTATGCAATTTCACCTAAGGTGTATTACTGTGGTTCCTGGACATGAGTAGGATTTCTGCTTGAAGTGGCCATATGTAGGATTGCTAACTCCCGATCAATTCCTCTTGAGGAAGCCATTGATTTTCATGTTTAGGATTAGCTCTATAAGATGGGCACATGTTTGGAATGATTTTCTTAACAACACCTTCTGCTATTTAAAAGTGGAGCAAGTGATGGTATTTAAATTCATATGAATGGCTAAACTTGAATTCATTGAACACTAAATAAGTTGCAGAGGGCTTTTTATAGTTTTTAAATTCATGTTTGGAATGTTCCTAATGTTACTTATTCTACTGTTTTGCAGGCCATCCTTGGATTCAGTTCAGGTCAGTTCAAGTAGATGGCACTGCTCTTGTGACCCTCTTGAAGTTGAATACAGCTGCTCAGATCCTCTAATTTTACTAGTCCATTGAAGATTGTTGATACAGTTTATAATGTAAGTATTGATAAAAAAATGTCATTTAACACTTAAATTCAATGCATAAAAAACAGAGTGCACTTATGAGGATTTTTAAAATTTTTGTAGTTCGAAAAACTGTACAACAACAACAACAACAAAGCCTTAGCCCCGAAATGGTTCGGGGTCGAATAACATGAACTATCATATAAAACCGTGAAAAGTTCGGAAAACTGTATCTAATTATAAATCCTATAGAACACACTCTAGACTCTCGTGATTAAAGAAAATTGAATGTAATTGTGATTATGTTTAGATTGATTTATCATGTTTTTTTTGTTCATTTGGTTTTCGTTCAGGTGAGAAAATTTCAACCGTTATGCTTCCCACATCATGCATGATGAATGTGCACCCTCGAGCAGATCATGTGCCTTACCCAAGAGACCGATTTCTCAACATTTACTTGTATGGATACAAGCAACAATTATTTGTATTTAATTTAGTTTATATATAACTTTAATTTTTTTTACACCAATGTGTAACTTTAAATTTTTTTTAGCGAATGTATAACTTGAATTATAACGCATTAATAAGTTTTATATAATTTATATTTTCTGTTTTATTATGGAATTTCTGAAATGGTTATATGATGTTAGTTTAGTAAAATTGTAGAAATAATATTTTAAGATATATATATATATATATATATTTGCAGACATAAAGCAATAAATTTAACAACCAGATTACTTGTGACCAAAAGTTAGTTTGTAACCATAATAGATTTGCAAAATTGTTCATTGATTTGTAACTGACATATGGTTGCAAGTGATCGGTTTCTAATTTTGCCACCAAATTAGCTACTGAAATGGTGGTTGCAAACATTGCAACCGAGAAGCTTGATATGGTATCAAAGTTTTAGCAACCTTGCAATTACCAACCGATCCAGTTTGGTTGCTAAATATGCAATTCTGGTTCGTAAATAGTGTTAGCAACCAATTTAGCAACCAGATTTTTGGTTGCTAATTACCGTTTTTCTTGTAGTGACCAACCGGTCCGAGTTTTATAACATTGGGAACAATCAAAGCTATCACCATTTCTATAATTGTGCAACATAATATCATACACATGAGCCAGAAATCCTTGTTCCTCTCGTCATGCAACCACAGTGTACATATCTAGCACATCCTAAATCAGCAAATTATCAATTTTTGTGTGTAAATAATCTAAGCATTAATGATATTTCTTGTGTATGATATTTCTTTAATTTTCAGATTTAATTATTTCATAAATGAATAATTAATTTTTAAACATATTATTATCCAGTTTTGGCTAATGATCCAGTTTTGGCTTTACTTATAATTGGATTCTTATATATAGGACATGCCTGAATTTCCAATGTGGTTACAATAGAAAGGGAAGGATTTTTTGAGCAAGTGTTTTTAAGAGATCAGAGCGCGATAGACAGTGAAGGAGTTGCTTGATCATCATTTTGTTGATGTTAAACAGATGAGTATGAGTTCTGCTCCAAGCTGTTGTTGGATCAGGATTTCTCTGATTCCATAGATGGATTAGAAAATCTT
The DNA here is from genome assembly GCF_963576675.1 of Euphorbia lathyris. Classification (NCBI taxonomy): domain Eukaryota; kingdom Viridiplantae; phylum Streptophyta; class Magnoliopsida; order Malpighiales; family Euphorbiaceae; genus Euphorbia; species Euphorbia lathyris. The sequence continues at coordinate 2,376,289 of NC_088915.1, read as the reverse complement.
AATCAAGATTTTCAAATTGAAGATTTATCAAATTTGAAGTTTCCGAATCAGAATTATCCGACTGAAAGGATGAAGGGAGTGATTGATCGAGTTTGAATTGGGGTGAAGAATGCATTATTGAGGAAGATGAGAAATCAATGGAAGACATAGATGATATAGAATCTGCATTCATCAATTGTCAATTATTAAGAGCTTGAACTTGATCAAGATTGTTAATGAATTTTAGTGAAAAGCAGAGCATGATTAATGAAAACAATTTTAGTATTTGTGATCTTGTATTAGATGTAATCTCATTTTATAGAGAATATATGTAGTAAGAGTAGAACTCTAATTCCCTTTCCTCTTCATCCTTGTCCTCTGAAACCATTTTGGCAAACTAAGCAATTCTTTCAAACTATTTCTGACAAGTAAGTCCACCTTAGAAGGCTTTTATGCCCACATAAATGCATACATTGACAACCATGTTTCTTTCTCGGATGTCGCATTTTTAACATATATTTTTTACAAGAGGAATATTCTCACTCACGTCATATTATTGTGTTGAGTTTTTTTATGTGCAAAATTTTGACAATAGCCTAAACCCTAAACCCTTCACTGCTCCTCCCTAACAATAGCCTGTAGAATAAACTAACAAAAAATAGATAATAAGCATAGCATTCATATATATAAACATATTATTCATTTAATATCATATGCAAACAGGAGATCACTGGGACATCATGATGGTCGAGGCGTTATTAGTGCTTCATTGCATTCATGACTTGGATCATGTCAGGGATTTGGGAAGCAAAGATCTGACAGAAAAGAGACAAATAAATGGAAAAAGAACACAAAGAAAGGGGATCTAGGAAGATTTGGTCCTCAAAGTACCGAATGTAAGGCGCCCCAAAAATGTTTATAAGGAAGATGTACCGCTCGAAGGTGGTAGTTAGTGAGCCGAGGGTGCACCACTCCATAGCACCAGCCATGCTCGCAGGAGGACCTCTTAAACTGCCAAACATAGCATGACCTCCACAAGATCAGTCTCCGACCCTATCTACCTCTTCTTCCATCGAGGTTAAAAAAGGGAATGCACTGAAGTCACTAATAATAAGGTAAAAGATATGTGTATGAATAATGTAGGTACCACTCACTATATTAGTGGCAACAAAAGGAAGGACTGTGAAAGGCTCTACAATGGGAGCTGTGATCCTAGGCCGAGCAGGGAGAAGTCTCCTACGGGAGGCAGGATAAGCACCACCGTCCACACTAGAGATCTCCGTGCCAATCCGGTAGATACAAAGATTGATCCCTCCCACAAGCCCGAATATCAACAACATATCCCAAGGAAGCGACATCATATGATGTGGATCTCTAGGCTTCTGGGAAGGATGATCTTGGTCTCTACGGGTTTAGTGTGAAAATCTCCATTGTGGAGGGTGCTTATCATGCCTTCTGTAGGAGCCTTCTCCATACTCGATAGAGGATCATGGCTCCCATTCCAGAACCTTTCGTTGCTGGTCCTTCAGTTGCCGCTAATAGGATGAGTGGTATTGCATTAATCAGACACATACACATATATTTTACCTCATTAGAGCATCCCTTTTTTTGTCCTCGGGTGAAGATGAGGAAGACAAGGCCGTTCACAGGCTGATCTGGTGGAGGTTGTGGTATGTCTGGAAGTTCAAGAGGTCCTCCTGCAGGAATGGGTGGTGCTCCGAAGAGTTGCGCCCTAGGCTCACTAGTTACCACCTTTGAGTGACACATGTCCCATATAAACATTTTAGGGGTTCCCTACACTTATTACTTTGAGGGAGACCCAACCTACGAGGTTGAGTTTTCTCCTCCCAGCACCACTCATGTAAGTATTAACTTTCCTCTCTCTCTAGACCATTGTTCTTCACATTTGTTTTCTGCTATTTGTCTCATTTCTGGCTAAATGTACACTGAAAAGTTTTCCGAGTTGGGGATGCATCCTCAAAGATTTTCACATCCTATAGTACTCAGATTTGGATGCATGTCTGGCCACAATATATTAAATGAAATCTAGAAATAGAAGAAGATGTAGATGAAAGAAAATATGAACTTTAATATAATAGTATATTGAGAACACAAGGTGAATAGAAAGCAAAGTCGAGTTTTGCAAGGTCTAAACTATGGGTTAGTTTAACCCTTGCTATAATAAAAAAAGAACTAGATCTGAAATGAATAAAATAATTTATAACCACCAATGCAATTGAAAGCTAAAGATAATGAAAATGAGCTACACATGATGTAAAAATGGTGTTTGGAGCATAGACCTGCAAACTAGCAAAGCTCCCTATTTATAGGAGTTTTGGGGCTCTTATTTATATAAAAACCACCTAAAATGTCTAGCTTGTCTTTAATATTGATGCTTTATCTTACCATAATTGATTTGGAAATAATTAAGGAAGGTTTTGGAGTCTTTTTAAGCATATTTATATGTCCCCAACCTTTAAGGATTCTTCTTTTTCTTGCTATAATTGATTTAGAATTTAGTAAGGAAGGTTTTGAAGTTTTTAGGCAGCTTTTAGTTTTTCTTCTTATTCTAGAATTAGAGTCAGCTGGTCGAGCAGTCTATTGGAAGATTTATCTAATTACTTTGTTTTATTTCCAAAAACACCTCAAATCACTCAAAACTCCATTCAATAGAAGAATAAAGTAAAATACACTAACAACTAGGGACAAACATTGACAAACCACTAAAAAATATCATAAAACAATGAGTTAAAATATTATATAAATGGTTATAACAACTTGGTCACATTTTGAACATTCCTTGTCTTGAAGGAAGTGTTAGATTCAAAATAAAATTTGAAATCAAACAAGCCATGTAGCTTATAACTTTGATAAGACTTATTTCACTGACATTCAATAATCTCAACTTATCTAAATCATACGACATAGATGAACTTTAACAAAATAAGGTTTTCTCAAAAGTATTACATTATTCAATACATCCCATATTTGAAAGTATGAACTAGTGTACAACCTCATAAGGTGATATCTCAAGGCTTTTCTTTTCTTGTAGCCTTTAATCTTTACTTTTCACTAAAGGTTTAAAATTTAACACTCAATTCATTACAAGTATTGTGATAAGTAATGGCGTGTAGTTCTTAGTCTCTATCACTTGCTAGTCTAACCAAAATATAATCAAAAGGTCTTTTGCATGGGTTCTAAAGAAGGTTTAGTTTAGGTATTAATGAGGAAAATATTTGGCTAAATGGAAAATATTATAATACTGTGTATAATTTAGAGTAAAAAAGTGTGATTTTTCTTTTATGAAATAAGAGAGAAAGTTATTTTTTCTTGGACTTTTTAGGATTTTGTGTTTTTTAGAAAGTAGAGCAAGTAAGACTGAACAAAACTATTGACAAACCTAAGGTATTGCTCGCAAGCTATATGGAACTACCCATGGAGATGTACCTACTATATATAGAGAGATGCGAGAAAATTTCCTTCTTGATTAAGATTGTTATCCTTATTGCCGCAATTTTCTCCGGCTACTACCGCAATGTAAGACATTTTTGAAAGAAAGATGGTAGACAACAAACATGAATCAAGTTTGAAGAATGCAAAACCAATGAGAAAGACTAAGATTTTTATGGGGAAATGTATTTGCTCAGATACTATAACAAAATCTCAAGCAAAAACAGAAAAAAGAAGAAGAAAGAGAATTAGATTCAGAGTTGGTTTATAGCCTTACTCTTAGTTTCTCAACTTATTCAGAGCACTCCACATCTTCCATGCATGTGTCTTCTCATCACATATACATGTCCTCCTTCAAGAATTTCTAAATATCCATTGCACTCCACATCTTCCATGTACGTGTCTTTTCATCACAAAACTTCTTCACCACATGTCTACTACTTACCATACCCAAAGCACACCACACCTCTTTCTAATTTGCCTAATAATAATGGACTCAGATAAAAAAACATTAAAACACATTTAACATTTAGTTAAACCATAACAATGATATCATTAGTTAGGTTTTTCTTTCATTAATTATACAACTCAAGACATCCACTTGAATTTGATAGAAGTATGAAGACATGCTGCAATTGGTTCCTATGTGTCAAGTTTACCTCTTCCATTCTAGTCCTCTACAAATCCAATCTATAAGAATGAGATTCCTCATACGTCCATTAGTAATAACATACCAACTTTCCTCATAATAATTTTTTTTGTTGAAAATCTTTGGATAATGGAAGATTGATAAAGTAATCCCTTTACGGCATCCCAATTCCATGATTAAAATGGATGTATATTTGTAAATAAATTTCGAATGTTGATTGAAAAAAGAATCCCTAATTCAACAGAAACCATGAGAAAAAAGAGAGGAGAAAAAGAGGGATGAGAGAGAGTTGCTGAATGTAATTAATAATTAAAGCTAAAGATACCTAAGCGCTTATACTTATCTCAAAAAATTCAATTGCTTTTTTTTACTTTTAGAATATTCATTTTACCAATTTAACTTGTTTAAAACTTATTAATCCTTTTAACAAAGTATATAATTTTTCTGAAAAAGTTTAAATGCTTACACTTTAATCTAGTTTAGGTAGCTAATATTGTTAGAGGATATATCTATAAATATACATATTAGAATTAGTCTTTGATTTAGTCAGATATTGTTAGCTTGATTTACTCCCTGTATCTTTAGAATTATTTTTGTAACCGATTCTATCTTGTAAGCTTATTTAAGCACAAACTCTATCAATACCAAATCACTAGAGAATCATGATTGTTTCATGGTATCAGAGCAGTTCTGAGGTTTCACAACTCTGAATTTTAATTTTTCCCTGGGATTTCTCCTTTCAATCGCTCAATTAATTATCTCCATGGTATCACAAATTAACTGCCTCCAATTACCTGTTGTGGAAGACACAGGTTCTGCCTATTTTGAAAGGTCAGAAGTTGGGACATCATGTTGATGCAACTTCTGCACCGCCGCCCAAGAAATTACAAACCGGAGCAGACAATCCGGCGTTCGAAGTTTGGGAGCAAAAGGACCAACAGGTCCTCAGTTTGCTCATCCTTCTCTTTCATCGGGCGTAATTTCCGAAGTTATTGGGGCAGAAACTGCAGCAGCCGCCTGGGAAAAGCTGGCTAAAGCCTATGCCACTGGATCGAAGTCACAGATCCGTGAATTGAAGAATCGTCTTCATAATTTACGTCAAGAGAACGATGATATTTCTGCCTATCTTTTACGGGCCAAATCTCTCAGTGACGAGCTCTCTGCTCTTCAAAATCCTGTAAGTAACGATGATTTAGTTGGTGCAATTTTGGATGGCCTGAATGATGTTTATCCGCCTTTCACTCGTGCAATAGAAGCTCATCTGGAATCTATTGCGTTTGAAGACTTAACTGGCTTGCTTCATAGTGAGGAGCGACAGCTCTCTCGAGTCACAGCTCCATCAAGCTTTACTCCCTCAGTTCATTATTCTGCCCGTTCAAACAACAGGCCACGGGGCCGCGGTCGCGGTCAATTTAATTATGGATCCAGTCGGGGTTTCTCTGCCCCAAATAATTATAGTAGAAACAGTTACAAAAATTCAGCTCCACTTGATGTCTCCACTCTCACATGTCACAATTGTAAAGGATCGGGACATATTGCTAGACAGTGTCCATCACCAAAATTCAATCGCAATACCAGGGGTTCTCTTAAACCGTCCTCTAATATGGCCACCACCTCCAACCCTTCCTTCACTGATTGGCTCCTAGATTCTGGCGCAACGCATCATTTAACAGCTGATTTGGACAACCTCCATGTTCACACTGAATATGACGGTCCCGAGCAAGTTGTAGTAGGTAATGGATCCACAATTCCTATCTCTCATATTGGTAAATCTGATTTTCCTATTTCCAATATTCCTCTAAAGTTTCGAAATATACTCCATGTTCCTAACACTGTTAATAACCTTTTTTCTGTGTCTTCTCTAACTCAATCAAATTCTATTTCGGTTGAGTTTTTTGCTAATTACTTTGTTTTGAAGGATTTGGAGACAAAGAAGGAGATATGTCGAGGGGTGAATAAGGATGGACTTTACACACTGTGGCTTCCTTCATCAAGTCAAAATCGCATTAGAGCCTTTAACACTAGTCTCTCTTTATGGCATGCCCGTTTGGGTCATGCTCAATTCCCCATTGTTAAGAAAGCAATTGCTTTGAATAAACTTGACTTTGATGATAATAAATGTGCTCCCTTTTGTGATTCATGTTGTGTTAGTAAAGCACATCGCTTACCGTTTCCTGTTTCTACATTCGTTGCTTCTAATCCGTTAGAATTGGTTTGTTCTGATGTTTGGGGCCCTGCTCCAGTTGATTCACATGATAATTATCGCTATTATGTTATTTTCTATGATCATTTTAGCAAATTCTCTTGGCTATTTTTTGTGCGGTATAAATCTGAAATCTTGAGTGTATTCATTAAATTCAGAACATTGGTTGAAAAATATTTTCAACGACCAATTTTAAATTTTCAATCAGATTGGGGGGGTGAATTTCAGGCTTTAACCAATTGTCTTAGTACCAATGGGATCAATCAAAAAGTGTCTTGTCCATACACACCGGAACAAAATGGTTGCGCCGAACGCAAGCATCGCCATATTGTTGAAACGGGTCTTTCATTACTTACTCATGCTAAATTACCTATGAAATTTTGGTCTTATGCCTTTGAATGTGCAATGTTTATCATCAACAGATTACCCACCAAAATACTTGATTACCTTAGCCCATATGAAAAATTGTTTGGCAATACACCCGATTATACTTTGTTTCGTACATTTGGTTGTGTTTGCTATCCTTGGCTCCGTCCTTACAATTCAAATAAATTGCTTCGACTTTCTCGTAAATGCATATTCATTGGCTATAGCAAAATACATAAAGGTTATAAATGTTATGACTTGCTTAACAACAAATTCTTTATCTCACGTCATGTGGTTTTCAATGAACAAGAGTTTCCATTTCCTCTGTTAAACAATGAGATGCGCCAGATATCTATGACTGATCTGTCCAATGCTCCGGTCACAATTTCTTTTCCATCAGCACAAGAACCATTTACTGCTATTCCCCCAACAGCTCCACGCCCAAATACAACTTCCTCTAATCCCACTCGCACCATTATTCCATATCATCCCTTACCAAATTTTCGAGAGTTACCAACCTCCACAACAAATAGCCCCCCGCCAGCTTCCAATCAGCCTACTGTCCCTCTACTTGTTGATTTTAGCGGCTATCAACTCTCATCACACCAAAATTTACCCAATGCATCACAAACAGCCCCACCTGAACAGCCCCAACCTTTACAACCCACTCTCATGGTTACAAGAACTCAAACGGGTTCGCTTCGTCCAAAAATCTATCAGGCCGTGACTGAAACTGTCACCCCTTCTTGTTATACTAAAGCTATGGAACATCCACAATGGCGTGCAGCTATGAGAGAGGCGTATAATGTACTCATTACCAATGGAACTTGGGAGTTAGTTCTAGAAACCGAAGCCAACAATAAGGTTGGCTGTCTCTGGGTTTTTCGCATCAAACTGAACCCTGATGGATCTGTCAACCGATACAAAGCACGACTCGTTGCCAAAGGATATCATCAACGTCCCGGTCTTGACTATGAGCAAACATATAGTCCGGTTATCAAGCCCACAACGATACGTTTACTTCTTTCACTTGCAGTAACAAACTCTTGGATGATAAAACAACTCGATGTGAGTAACGCATTTTTACATGGCACTTTAGATCAAGCTGTTTTTATGTGTCAACCTCCTGGTTTTACTCACCCGGACTTTCCTCATCATGTTTGCAAATTGAAGAAAAGTCTATACGGTCTTAAGCAGCCCCCCGTATGTGGCATCGTTGTTTGACAGAGGCTTTGATTTCCCTTGGGTTTGTTTGTAGTAAGGCTGATTGCTCGCTTTACTATCTTCATCATAATGATACGCGTTTGTATTGTCTTTTATATGTTGATGATATCTTGGTAACCGGCAATTCCATTGTGTTTATTGATAACTTGATCAAGCAATTGCAGCAGCGGTTTGCTATTCGGGATCTTGGCAAGCTCTCGTATTTTCTTGGAATTGAAGTGAATTGGGAAAATCATGCTCTTCACCTAAGTCAAAAGAAATACATTTCTGATTTACTCAAAAAATCCAAAATGGATGGCTCCAAAAGCATCTCAACACCAGCTTGCACAAGCACCAAACCCTCTCGAGATTCTGGTGAATCCTATACTGATCCTAAGCTATATCGCACTATTGTTGGTGGATTACAATATGCGACCATCACTCGACCAGATATTAGCAATGCTGTAAATAAAGTTAGCCAATTTATGCATAATCCAAGTCTTGATCATTGGAAAGCGGTTAAACGAATACTTCGGTATTTAACTGCAACTACAACACATGGAATTCATTTTCATAAGGGTAAAACTCTTGATCTGGTTGGTTATAGTGACGCAGATTGGGGAGGAGACGTTAATGATCGAAAATCTACCTCTGGCTATGCGGTGTTTGTTGGTCCTAATCTTGTATCTTGGCGGTCACATAAGCAAACTACTGTTTCTCGCTCCTCCACCGAAGCTGAATATCATGCTCTTGCTAGTCTTGCTTCTGAAATGCTTTGGTTGAAAAAGCTCATGCATGAAATCGGCATCTCCAATTCCACAATACCTGTTTTATGGTGTGATAACCTTGGTGCAACATATTTAACTGCTAACCCAATTTTTCATGACAGATCTAAGCACTTAGAGATTGACTTTCATTTTGTTCGTGACAAAGTCTCCAAGAAAGAGCTTCGAGTTGGTTATGTCCCCACCCTTGATCAAATTGCTGACATCCTCACCAAACCACTCTCCAAGGCTCGGTTTCAACATCTTCGCGACAAATTAACAGTGGCTCCGCCATTAATTTGAGGGGGAATGTTAGAGGATATATCTGTAAATATACATATTAGAATTAGTCTTTGATTTAGTCAGATATTGTTAGCTTGATTTACTCCCTGTATCTTTAGAATTATTGTTGTAACCGATTCTATCTTGTAAAGCTTATTTAAGCACAAACTCTATCAATACCAAATCACTGGAGAATCATGATTGTTTCAAATATGTACCTTTCAAAAAGGCAATTGGTCAATTTAAATAAATTCATGGGTTACTAGAATTTTTTCCAAATATAAAGGACTAGTTGGTTTTTTGAAACAAGTATAGGGACAAAAAATGTATTAATCTATTAATTAATTAACTTTTTAACAATGTCTATTCGTAATGTGACCAAAACATATGTCGCCATAATGAGAATTGACTCATGGCATAGCACGTGTCGAGAATGGAGCAAAAATAATGTTTTTTCATAATAGTGAATAAGATTATATGTATATATATAAAGTGCAAAAAATACTTTTAATATTGTCCAGCAAAAGTAATTTTACCTCTAACATCATGACTAACATAATAATACCATTAATGTTTACAAGTTGAGCGAATTTACACTGATGTTTGAAATTGTGTCAATTTCAATTGTTATTGATGGAGCACTCTGTCCATTCACAAATTTCATTATCACTCAATTTGTATGTAGGGATGGTAATCGGGCATTATAAAAAAAACTACATGTTTCCAACCCGATGGGGATTAGTAATAAGTGAAAATTAGGGATAAATTAGGGATAGGGATGGGCACGGGAGATAATTTCTCGCCAAAGCCAAAATGGTGATAGGGATAAGGATTACTATATCCGCTCCATGAAAATTCTTCCCCGTCGTGTATAAATTCCCGTGAATATCTATAGTTATGTTTTGTTAAAATAATTTCTTTTATACAAAATGATGCCATTTTTATGATTTTTGGTTTTTCATGGATTGATTTTATTAAATGTTTTGGGCGAGAGAATCAAATTTAACGGTCAAAGTTGGTCACATACTTTTAAGTTATTACATTTCCAAATATTCCGTGCGACAATGTGAGGATCCTAACCCCGAGGGAGGAGAGAAGAAAATAGTGTTGGCGAACACTAGAAAATGAAGATATAAAGTATGGTATTAAATAGGAAATACAAGGCATATAATAGGCTACAACAACTAGCTAGTGAGCAACAGAGCCGGCGCTGGGTCTAGGCCCGGAGTGCGCAGGCCTAGGGCCAATGGTTGTTAGGGGGTCCAAAATTTGTTTATTTTATATATATATATATATATATATATATATATATATATATACACACATAGGTATACAAGGTCTAAAACGAAATTTGCATTAGGATCAGTAAGTGTCCCAGCGGTTTAGAATATCACTATCATTGGACCGGCCCTGATGAGCAACCCTATTCGTAGAGAAACAAACATAAAAAACAACAACGTCATTAAAAGAGATAAGATGATATTTACAATCATCCAAAAGAAAAGCATAAAGAGACATGATAGAAGAATGTTGGTCTCACCCTCTTTTAAGACCTAACAAATACGATTTAGTGATTCTTGCTTTGTTTTTTGTTTTTTTCTAAGAAATATTTTTCACTTTTTTGACCTAATTAATAAATTTCAACCATTAATCTTAGTTTTTCATCTAATTAATTAAATAATGGTTCACTTTAATCTAACAAGCTGGCCACTTTTAATTTTAGAGCACTTAATATACCGAAAAACCCTAAAATGTGTATTTATATATTTGGTCCGGATGAATTTATTCTTTATTGATTAATCCCCTAGATATATAGTAGGATCAATTCAATCCAAAATCAAATTTGGTTGGGCACTTTAATTAGGGTTAATTCGTGATCAAAATAATTATGTCAAAAAAAGTGTCAAGTCTCAAAATCAGGGTTTAGGGTTTCGTACCCCTAATCCGTTAGGAAATGGGTCAACGATCAAAACCCACAGCAAAACTATGGGCCCCACCATCTTTTATACAAATTCGGCTTTTTAGGACCTCAAAATACTATTTAATGATTTTCATGGGCTTTTGTTGTTTTTTTCTATGAAATATTTTTCACTTTTTTTTATCTAATTAATTACTTAATGGTTGACTTTAAGGCAATAAGCTCGCCACTTTTAATTTTAGAGCACTTAATATACCGAAAAAAATGAAAGCACCTGAAAAACCTTAAAACGTGTATTTACATATTCGGGTTGGGATCAATTTATTCTTTATTGATTAATCTCAAGATATATGGTAGCATCAATTCAATCTAAAATCAAATTTGGTTTGACACTTTCATTAGGGTTAATTCGAGATCAAAATAATTAGGTCAAAAAAGTGTCAAGTTTCAAAATTAGGATTTCTTTTAGAGTTTCGTTCCCCTAATCCCATCGGAAACGGACCAACGGTCAAAACACATAGTAAGGTTGTGGCCTCCACCCTCTTTTGGCCAAATTTGACCGTTTATGACCTTAAAAATCCGATTTAGTTATTTTCACGGGCTTTTATTTTTTTTTCAACGAATTATTTTTCAATTTTTTGACCTAATTGAGGAATTTCAACCATTAATCTTAGTTCTTGACCCAATTAATTAATTAATGGTTGACTTTAATATATAAGCTCATCAATTTTAATTTTAGAGCACTTAATATACCGAAAAAATTAAAATGAAACACCCAAAAAACCCTAAAACGTGCATTTTTCGTCACTACAACAGATAAACTTCAATGGTGCGATTTTTTTAGTCAATTAAACCTTTCAATATTTTTAAATTCAACCCGTAAACTATAGGGTAAAAGTCATATTAGATTTTGGCTTTTAAAACCATCAATTAGGTCATCGGTCTATATATTAAAACTCAATTAGCTTTTTAATTATTTAAAATCATCGATTACATTCTTAACGTATGTTAAAATTGTTATTTAAATCCCTCTTATGATTGAAATAAATTTTAGTTGAGCTATTTTATATTTTCAGTTCAAGTAGATCAATATTTTATAATATTTTAGATTTGGATTACCAGTTAAGATTTAATAAAAACATATTCCGTTAAATCGAACCAAAATCAGTGTTATACCTAGTAATTAAAAAAAATGTGAATATATCATCGACTAGGTTTATTTGATTACTAGAGTTGAACTGATGACTGAAAATATCATAAAATAATGATAAAAATCGTATCCAAAATATAAAATAACTGAACTGACAACTAAAGTTAAAATATAAAATACAGGGTTAGAGATCTATTTGACTTTTAAAGAATAGGTTGAGTATCTAATTGATTTTAAACTTATAATAGGGATATAAGCCAAAAAAAAAAATTTAAGAATCAATTAATAAAAATAGAGCGACTAAATAGAATACCTAGAAAAAGTTTAAGACCTGAGAAATGTCTTTTGCTATTTGATAACACTCAAATTTTATTCTAGGGGAACTCTTTAAGTTAAAACTAAAATTTATCCCTTAGTAATTACAAAAATATCCAAACTACCCTTGTTAGGATTGTAGTAGTACGTGTATAAAAAGAAGGGGAGGGGAGGAATACAAAGACGCTCCTCAAGACAAAAGTTGTTTCTAAATTTCAGTTTTAATGGCAAATTTGGGTGTGCAGAAGGAAGAAAATAATGTTGAAATGTCCAAAAGGTCTTAATCTTCGTCACCCTTGTGGGTTCAGTTGCTTACTTGTATAGCTAAGCTTCAATACACATAAATGTATTAAACACAAAAATATACATTTAGACCATATAAGGAATTTTCGAAAAATTCTCATGAAAGATGGAACAAAGTATCCTTGATGTTGTCCCTTATAAACATGATCAAATGATATATACGTGAAAGAGTATGAATGATCAGCATAATAAGTCTCGAATATAGAGGCTTATGCTTGGAGGATAACATGTCGAAAACAGCAGCTGCTGTAAGTAAATCTCTAAAAAGAAGAATAGATATAGCTTGTATTAAACAGATGATAAATTTCGTCTAAGTTATTCTATGGCTATGACATAAAGATGATTGAGAAATCTACGAAGTCGAATAGCTAGTTGTACATATGAGTATGTAATATAAAGAACTAAGTCAATCACAAGCCATCTGCATTTTCCTATCAGAAGCAGCCACATCAGACCTATCAGAAGCAGCCACATGAGACCTACCGCCTTTGCTTCGCTCACTCCAGCAGGTTGATCTGGAAAATACAAAACCTTGGCCAACTCACATTATAAAAAATATTAAGAGCCTCAAAATCCCACAGTACTGTTAATGTTCTTTGTTGTGAGTATAATTAGACCATAGCACATTTAGGACAAATTATATTTTATTTGTTGGTCTTTCAACAACTAGGTTCCACCGCCTACCGACACAAGACTTTCAACTTCAAGACTAAGAATTCGACCATTCCAAATAGAATCATTGCATGTTCCAACCTTAGCAAAACTTTTCTCTCTAAGATCATATGAAACTATATTACTCATTATACCAACATTAAGGAGAATCTTATCTCCTCTCTTTGAATACCCAATGACGTTCACACATTGAAACCAAGATATGTCAAAAAATAAGGGATTTACAACAGAGCATAACTTTGTCCAAGTAAATTGATTAACCCCATCATTCTTCCTCATATATAAATAAGCATGGGGCACCATCGAACAACAGAAATAGCTGATGCAAAGACACCCTCCTAAAATATGTAATTGCCTTAAAACTCTATCAGTTGAATTGAAAGATAAAACAGGTTGGGGAACTAAGGAGAATGTCTCATTTCTCATATTAAATGCCACAATCTCTGAATTGGATAACCAATGTAGACTACCATCACTGAAGTAACCTATTTCACGAAGATACACATTCCTATCTATTCTATATCCAAGGGAAGGGGGATTCTGAATCCTTCTCCAAATATTTGATTTAAACCCATAAATCCAAAATTGAACTTCAATATCAAGTTTTCGCTTGACATATACCCTTAAAAACACTTTGTACTCATCAATAGCGTCATCATAACCCAAACCTAACCCATTTAAGTAATAAAATTGATCATTAGCTGGGTCTTCCAAAGGCCAATCAGGAAGATCCTTACACCGATGAGTGGATGGATTCCACAGGGACAGTTCTAATTTAGGTTGGTACAATGAACTTTGATCTAGGAGAACCAAACCTTTACAGTAACCATAGACATTCTTCAAGGAGGATGAGACTTGTTTTTCTATGCCTATAATATCTTCTTCAAGATCGACATTCACATCACAAACATGAAATTTGTTACTCAATTCGTCTGAGAAAATCAGTTTGCTGAGATTTAAGTTTTGAGAAGACTTACTTAGATGAGAATTGATAAAATCAGGGCTATCAATGACGGTGCATAAAGATTTTGAAACACATCTGAAACGTAGGAGGGACTTCACCGGCAACCACAGCAGTATTTCGATGATCAACTCGCTTGGGAGTTGTGCCATTGCCGCCGCTCACTCTAATCAGAAAAGGAGTGTGAACAATTAGGGTTAAAAGATAATTACAAAAACTACAATTAAGGTGCAAAAATATCCTAACTTTTGGGTCATAAGCAATCTTGCCCCAAGGTCCAAAATGTCGAAAATGGTGCAATTTTATCCTAACATTGGAAACCAAGAACAATTTTACCCCTAGCGTTGATAAATTGGGTCAATTTGATAAATAATTTATCAAACGGTCTTGTCGGTCATTAATCTTTGCGTCAAATCACAACATATGATGGGATGTGAAAAAATATATAAAAAAGTACAGTTTTTTTTTTGTACAAATTGGACTAAAAATTCAAAAAATTCACCAAATTTATATTATTAATCTCCAATTCTACTATTAAATTATAAAAAACATGAAATCATTTTTTAGAACGAATTGAAATGCAATTGTTGCAGAATAAGGAAAAAAATATCTGTGTTTTATAATAGTGTCTCAAATCGACCCAAATTATCAACGTTATGAGTAAAATTGCTCTTGGCTATTGATGTTAGGGGTAAAATTAGACAATTTTAGACGTTATGGGTAAAATTGCTCCTGACCGAAAATATTATGGGTATTTTTAGACCTTAACACCAAAAACTATATTCAAAATATTATACGGAACAATTTGGATTGATTATAGTCAAAATGAGTTATTGTACTACGTGGATATATGGATAAGATACAAAATGTATCAAAGTTTTCGAAAAGTATCATTTTACCCTCAATATTAATGAAATGTATCAATAAATGACTAATTAGATATTAAAATTTGTCAATTAAATCTCATCCATTAATGGTTGAGATTACAACTCCACCAACTCTAGAGGCTTTTCAACTCTAGAGGATCCCTACCCACCAATTTAAGTCTGAATAACGCAACTTGACACCTCAATTTTTGTGAAATGGTACCAATTACCCCAAGTTTTTAATTTAGCTCACTTCATTATTCTTTAAGGTTCTATTTTCACGTACATTCACGTAAATTCGTTATTCTTTAGGGTTATATTCTTCTGTGCATTTGCGATAAATTTAACCCAATTATGGTGTTTACCTTTTGGGGGTTGTTTAATTCAATTCACGTTTTTACTATTCACGTGCACTATCCATGTTTTTATTATTCACGTGCATAAAATTCATGATTTCTAAAAAAAAAGAAAAAAAAAATTCACTAATCATGCATAAAATTCATAATTGCGAAGAATGTTCACAATGCATAGGATTCACGTTTCTAGCTAAAGAATTCGCAAACATCTTAAACATTAGCATGCAAATAATGTTCAAGCGGGGTTCTTAAAGCGTAAAAGTCCTTGAAAAAATAAACAAAAGAGGCACTTACCTGATTCATGTTAGGTCCTGTTGAGGTGAGAGCCTGGATCATGGAAGGGAGTAATATTCAGCAGGTGCTCGAAAACCACCTTCATGCCCTTCGTACCGTCGTATTTACTCGGCACCATCGCAAAGAACTCAAATGATAGTGAGAGAGAGAATGTGTGGGGTTAAAATGGACCCCCACCACCCTTTTATAAGGGTAAAAAATGACATTTTTGTAATTAGAGAAAAATGTACAATGTGAAATAAAGGTAAAAAGTAAATAAATAATTACCGGATGCACAAATCTCCAAACTGCAGTCTGTTTCAGCCAGTGGTTATGCTAAACAATGATTGTTATCAAGGGAGGTGACTCCAGACGATAGTGAAAATTTACCAAACAGTGACGCCAGTCAAAATACAGACAACAGTCGACAGAAAAATATTTTTTGACTCAAAAGAGCTCCGAACGAAAGGGTAAGGTCTTTCCTATCAATGATTTCATTACACGAAATAGTAACTCCAGTCAAAATACAGACGATAGTAGGTCAAATTTCCAAATTGCTCAAGAGAGCACTCGCTTTAGGGTCAATTTAGAAACCTAAACAAGATATATACCAGCGGTCGATTTAGAGACTATGGTTGCTAGAACGAGCAATATACCTGCAGTCGATTTAGAGACTATGGTCGCTAAAAAGAGCTATATACCTGCGTTCAATTTAGAGACTAGGGTCGCTAGAAACAGCTATATACCTGCGGTCGATTTAGAGACTAGGGTCGCTAGAAACAGCTATATACCTGCGGTCGATTTAGAGACTAGGGTCGCTAGAAAGAGCTATATACCTGTGGTCGATTTAGAAATTAGGGTCGGTAGAAAGAGCTATATACATGCGGTCGATTTAGAGACTAGGGTCGTTAGAAATACCTATATACCTGCGGTCGATTTAGAGACTAGGGTCGCGAGAAGGAGCTATATACCTGCGGTCGGTGTAGAGACTAGGGTTTGATGGTCGGCTTAGAGACCTGGAAAAGAAATCGCGGAGAGAGATCAACGCTCGCGGCCGATGCAAGGACTGGGGACAAGTTGAAGGCCCACGACGTGGAGGTCAGGTATTTCTCCTCCCACTCTATATGTGTCTTTTAGTTTAATATGGTTCACATTGCATGTGTTGTATTTACGAAAATGGTTTTCGAAAAAGCACACACATCACTGTCAAAATAGGAAAGTAGGGGCAACTGTAGACACCGAGTCGGAGGACCTATGATGAAAACCTACGATAAAACAGCCAAAGCGGTTGATTCCATTAGTTCGAAAATTTAAATCAAGAAAAATCTTGGAGAGCCGGCACTTGTGAGTCCCACTAACAAATTCAATATCTCCCGGATGCCGTCGGGTATGTTCACCGTTTTATCGGTGGACGAGAAGGCCCCGGAAGTCGGATGTCGATCGACGAATAATGAATGGCGCTCCCGATAGGCGAGCGTCGTCTTTTGTGCGCCAGACACGGAGCTCGGCATGTCAAACGCTCGTCCGATAGACGTTTCACGCACGCCCGATGCTCGTTCGGCGATCGACCAACTCATTGTACGAACGTCCGATGCACGGTGGGCGTCGCCCAACAAGCATTGGGCGTACGTCCAACAGACGCTGGGCATCGCCCAACTCTTTAGGCGAACGCCCAACACACGTCGGGCGTCGTCGAACCAGCGTCGGGCGTCGTCCAACCAGCGTTGGGCGTCGCCCAACAATCGATGGGCAACGCCCAACGGCTGTTGGGTGTGCGCCCAACAGATGTTGGACGACGCCCAACGATGGTTGGGCGTGCGCTCAACCCATGTTAGGCGACACCCAACACTTGTTGGGCGTACGCCCAACATAGTTTGAGCGTCGCCCGACGAGGGGCGGGTGACGCTCAACGTATGTTGAGCGTCGCCCGATGAGCGTCGCCCGATGAGAGGCAGGCGACGCTCAACGTAGGTTGAGCGTACATGCCCGACGCCTATAAAAGGCACGGATCCCCATGCATTTGAGGAGGAGGAGCTCTTTTTGGGAAATATTTTTTCTAGAGAGAGAGTGGATTTTTTGGGAAAAATTTTATTTTTCTAAAAAAATTGAAATTTTATAAAAGTTAAATATTGGACAAAAAACACAAAAAAACAACAAAAACCATAACTCGTGGAATCAACCGACTTCGACTGTCAATACCGATTTTGAGGTATTATCTGAGGACTAGACTCGTTTAATTTATTTATTTCGTTTATTTATTTTATTTATAGTTTTGTTTATTTATTTATTTTATTTATAATTCTAGTATTTATTTTATTTTTCACCTTTATTTATTCTTTCGTATTTATTTAATTTCCGTCTCGTATTAAATAAACGTTTGTTCTTTTTTGAAATAAAAAACCTCGTTTTAAGTCCCGATACGAACCGTGACCCCGTTTAAGGGTAGTTCGGGACTAAAACGTTGTAGATATAGGATTTCAAAAGGTTTTTTTTAAAATTAACGTTTTAAAATAAAACATCGTTTTGGGAGACTCTATTATAGACTATGAACCGATTTGGGTAGTTCGGGGACTAAAATGAGAGAATAAAGTAGATCTAAAGTTTTTAATAAATCTGGAAAGTATGGGGACTGTTCTGATATTCTGCCTTTTCTGTCACTAAAAGCAGTTTAGTGACGGGTTTTCCGTCGTTAAAGCTGCTGGAACTTATAAAATGCGCTTTTATCCCCTTTTTCTTAACCTTTTGGCATTTATTCTTATATATATGTATATATGATTATGTAATATGTTTATTAAAATTATTTTTGGGGTATGTAACTAATAATTACTTATTATGTATTTACTTATTTTGTATATTTGGGGATCATTTTCATTAATTTGGTTTTGTAAGACTATATGTATATGTATATGTTTTCTTTAAATTCATTTAAACTATATTAATTATTACTTTGGGAGGTTATTTTCTATGAATCCATTATGTAAAAACAATTTTAAACTAAAGGTTATTTTCTTATTTATGAACCTTATTCATTATTTTTACATGTTTTTCAATTAAAATAAAAGTGTATTATATCTAGTATTATATTCATTACTATTTTTACCTATTAGGAACCATAGTGTATATATCTTCTCTTTACCTCGTTTTTAATCTATAGATATAATTACCATTTTTACTAAAAATGTATATATATATATGTATATATTCCTTCTTTTCCCTTTGACATCTATAGGTATATATTTCAAATGTATTTGGTTGGGTGAGTTTTGGACTAAAATGGTTAATTGTTATAACTATGTTTGTATTGTTTAAAGGGAAGTAAGGATTAAAGTGAGTGAAAATTGGAAAAACAAACCACCAAAAAGATTTTAATTTGATTATGTAAATTAAAGGTATTTGGAGACTTTCAAAATGTAAATAAGAGTTTTCAACATCTTCTTTTTGGTTCCAAATGGTTTTCTAAACGTCGCGTTTTGAAACCTTAATCCGTTCCAACAATGGATTAAGCGAGCCTTGTAATTAATCGTTTTTTTGTAAATAATAAAGTTTTGAATCGTTTTACGTTTAAACGGTTTTGTACAAAAATAAATGGACTTGTATGCTTAATCACGTTTTCGGTTGAATGTGCATTTTTCACGTTTTCAAACACTCGAGTCGTTCCAACGGCGGTTCAAGTGAAAAGCAAGTAAATCCACGGGGTTTTAAAACGTGCCTAAATCGTTCCAACGACAATTAAGGCATGAACCATGAAAATAAACACGTTTTGGGAAGAGATACTAGTTTAGATTTGATGTGTATAGCTTAGAAAGATATTCATATGTTGTAATTAATCAATTCTTCTACCTCCCTCCTTCTTTTACATACTCTAAATTCATGCAAATGGGTGATTCTGGCTTTCAATAATATATCTTAAAACAGTTTTCAAAACGAGAAAGAAAAGGTTTCAAATGAATTTTAAACTTAAAAAAATATGTGATTAGTCCATTAGCGCCTAACATGCTAAGTAGGAGGCCGGTGGTTCAGAATCGGGCGATGTCGGGATGCCTAGTAGCCTTTCTCTAGAAAGGATCTAACCTTCTCGGCTCGTACCTAATTTCCCGAACCCTCACCGGTCTCCCGCAAGGGATCGGTGTTCATTTCCCATTCGCGGGTGGCGACTCTTCCATACTCCGAGCTCTGGCCCTGCCGAGCAGCTTCATTCCGCGATTGGTTGCTTTCAGCGTCAATCACAGCATCTGTCGTCAACGGTGTCCACCCCCGGGTCTTCCGGGCGAGGCCGCGGCACCTACAGGTGTCTAAATTTTTTATTGTGTTATTAATATAATTACAAACAAAAAAAAAAATTCGAAAGTGCTTCAATTTATCATAAAACTTGTTTGGAATGTATAATATGACAATTAAATAATAGTCAAACTAGCCTTTTCAAATTTTTAATATAATAATGCTAAAATTGATCTTGTTCGGAAACGTTAGGGTTAAAGTTGAACTATTTCATGCGTTAAGGCTAAATTTGCACTTTTAAAACAAATGTTAGAGTCAAATTTCGTCATTATCTTTTTTTTAATTACATATAAAAATCTATTAACTTAAATAAAAATGCAATTGTTAAATTTTAAAATATATAAACAAAATGATTCCTCCACATAAACCCTAGCAGATAAAAGTTAATTACAATTATACCCTCCCAAATCTCATATATAAACAAAATGATTGATGAACAAAAACCCTATACCCCCAAATCTCATATATGTGGAGCAACTCTTCACCAACATTGCATCAAAAGTTTCTTTTATTCTCTATCTCAGTTGTATTTAGTTAGGAAAGATGAACGAGTTCTCTATCTCACCCATCAAATAAACAATAGCTTTCACTTATAAAAGAGTCGTTGCTTTGCCTGGGCTTTTCCAGGACTGTATGTATACTCTCTCTCATTAGTTGTATATATGTTAATTTGATGTGATTCAAAACTTTGCCTAATGTCTTTCACTGATTTTTAGTTTCTTTTTCTAATCTACTGAAAGCTCCTAATTTTAATATATGTGTATGGCTTTTCAATTTGAACTTTGAGCAGCACCATTAAGTTTATACATATAATGATTTGTGGAATTTGTTCTTTTGCCTTATAAAGTTTCCGAACCTACATATATTTTTAGAAGGATATGACTATTCAGTTATTTTTTTAAATCAAAACCAAAGAAGAAATCTGAATAGATCTACCTTGCAATGTTTAAGAAAATAAATAAAAATTCAAAAATATCTAGAATGATAGTGAAAAATCAGAATCCATTTAGAAAACACGATTTTAACTGAGTTTATATTGTGTAGGAAATATGACATTGAAGAAACATGAAGAAAATTCATGTCAAGATATGAGTGATTCAACAGATCTTCAGAAACAGGAAGAAAGAAAAAAATATATATTCTAGCACTGATTGCAGAATGTGGCCGGCGAAGAAGAAAACGATCCTTTCTTACAACAAATGATGAGAGGCTGCAATTAACTTGAGGTTTTGAATTAATAATTTATTTTTTTATTAACATGCCCCTCTTACAATTAAATTTGCATTATTTAAAAATTTATGTTTCAAAACAGTTTGTTTGATTGGTTGGTTCATTGTGTTATTACGTTGTATCATCAAATGCCCGTGTCAAATTTTATTTATTTTCAGAAGTTCATCTGTAGTCCTTGTTTCATATTGATATTTTGGTTTTGCTGATTTTTTTTTCTATTGCTCAAACTGTTCAAACTTGATGAAACCCATATTGCAGGAACATGCTTGTTTAACTAGATTATGATTAGTTCAATTAGTTTTGGCCTTATCTTCTTGACAAGATTATGGTTGTTTAACTTGTCATCAGTTTATGGTCATCTGTTCATACTACTCATTCATGCTATCTCAATTTGAGATTTATTGTATTTGGGTCAATTTATCAAAATTTGTCAACTTGAGGGTTTAGCTGTACAATTAAGTAATAGTGATATTTTAATTATTTGATAAGATGTTAGTCTATTTGTTTAACCACATTTTGATTTGGATTTCCTTTATTTTTTTGCTTATGGAATTTTTTTCTGAATCTGGAATTGCAGGTTTGATTTGTATTTGCAGATTCGTGAAAAAGAAGATATGTACTGCTGCAGCTTTTAAGAAAGAAGCCAATGTTTGTACAAAACCTGCTGGTAACTGTTCTTTCTCTTCAAATCCAAGGAATTTGAATTTGTTTTATTTTTCTATTTCATTGAGAAATCATATTTAATTGGATTTTTTCCTTTCTTCCTTTTGGTACAAAGAATTAATGATTTGATTAGTGCCTCGTATTGATGGCTTCTGGTTGAAGTTACTCTTAATTTTTTTTTTGGTTTAATAAGTCTGTTACCTCATACAAGGTCTAAAACTTAAATTGATTACTGAACTTTTAATATTGTTCTTGTTCAATTGCATTCAATATACTATATTTGTTTTTTGGAGGACATTTCAAATTGAACCCTAGCCGCCGCCGCACCTTGCGCTGGCCACCATGGCCGCTATGGCTCCTTTCCCTATGGATCCTCTAGATGCTTATTGTGACATTCGAGTTCTCTTCAATCCAAAGCTGCATTTTGACGCCCATCCGCCCAATCCTGTCTCAAAGCAGAACCAGTCCCATATCGAATCATACGCGTCTGTAGTGAGAAGCGGAGATGTCGGGGTCTTGAACTCGACGGCCACGATATCAGACATCGGAGGTATAAAAACTGTCCGAATTAACCAAACGGGTTACGATCGGAGGGTGGCGCTGTGTTCTACATCCTTGATTGGCCGCTTAATCTTGAGTAAAGGGAACGCTCCGTGGAAGGTTGCTGACCTTAAACAAAGTTTGTCCAAGCACTCGGGTATTGCAGGAGAATGGAGGTTAATATCGATTGGAAGGGGATTCTACCATGTGGTTCTTCATTCGCAGGAGATGAAACAACAAATCTTCTCTAAAGGAATCGTTAATGTCAAGTCGGGCACTTTCCGACTGCAACCATGGATTCCAGACTTCGACCCTTTCGCGGAGAAATCAACAAATGCACAGGTATATGTTAGATTATACTCGTTACCCTGGGAATATTGGGATCCGCAAATATTATCCGACATTTCTAAATGCTTAGGGGGGTTGATTCGGATTGATAAATCCACCTTACATGGGGACTTCAGGCACTTTGCACGAATGCTGTTAGATGTGGATCTCAACTCAGATTTACCAGTGAAGCTTGGTATTGAAAGGGATGGAAAACAAATATGGGTTGAGGTTGTTTATGAAAAGTTGCCTAGTTTCTGTAAGGTGTGCTCTAGTATAGGGCATATGGCTTATGATTGTCGGAAGAATAGGAGGCCGCAGGAAGGGTCTAAGCACCCTGAAACAGAAAAACGACCCTTGGGTGAGAAGAAGAAAACTGTGACTGCGGGATTGGAGATCCCAGTGCAACATATGAATAACCGGATACTCACGGAACTTCACACCGATGGAGATATGATAGGTAATGCAGTGATACAGGCTGCCCCAGTACAGCAGGTGAATACCATGGAACCTCAGACTGAGGGAGAGGTTATGATAAACAATGGAAATACAATGATACAAGGCATTCAGATGTCAGAAGAAGAAGACACTTTGAGCACAAATGAGAAGCAGTACATGGCTGACAGTCCGTAAATCTGGGATTCAAAGAATGAATGTGACAGTTTTGCTTGAGCCTCGTCGCCAGGAAATGATAACTTGCCTCAATCTGCTAGCTCTTGGGCGGACATGGTGGACGAGGAAGAGGAGGGAACGTGGGAAACCGTAACATCGAAGAAAGAAAGGAGAAACAACAGGAATGCGGACAATGCTAGCAACACCTCAACCCGAACTAATCGGGTCAAGAAAATCCCGATCCGATATACATGATAGTTCTGTATTGGAACTGTCGTGGTATCCTTAATCTGGATACGCAACACTACTTATCCAACTTGTGTCCTAAACATAAACCAGACATAATGTGTTTGGCAGAGCCGATGGTGGATTTCGATTCAATACAGGCTTCTTACTGGAGTAATTTAGGAATGAGTCTTATTTCCACTAATCAACGGTATCGTCCGTCTTTGTGGGTTTTTTTTCATTCCCATTCACTTGCAATTTTTTTTATCTGTAGTGTTCATGATCAATTTGTTTTACTTGAGAGGGCTGATGTGGATCATTCGAATTTTGTTTGTTTGGTCTATGGCAGTGTGTGGGCTAACAAGAGGCTGGCTTTGTATCAAAGGATTGAAGAGTTGCGTCTTCAGTTTGCTGGTCCATGGATCACCATTGGTGATTTCAATGCAATCAGTGGTTCGCACGAGAAAACCAGGTGTGTTCATGCTGCACAGCCGTGTCGTGAGTTTCGGGATTTTATTGAAAATAACAGTTTTATTGAAAGCCCAATGCAGGGTCTGTTTTACACTTGGTGTAATGGGAGATCGGGGGCCGCCCGGGTTGAGAGTAAATTGGATAGGGCCCTTATTTCTATGAATTTTGCCGATTTCTAGGACAGGTTCAGCAACACTATTCTGACCCGGCATCTATCTGATCATTGTCCGCTCGTATTCAATTGCACGCGGCAGCAACCTGTGGTTAGCAGATTCCGTTTTCAGTCTATGTGGTTGACTCATGCCGGCCTTCGAGATTTAATTTCTAATTTCTGGCATAAGGATCATGACCGCCACCCTCCAATGCAATACCTCTGCAACAAGCTCAAGCTCCTTAGACCTGTTCTGCGACTTTGGAATAGGACTGTGTTTGGAGACCTTAACGTTAACATCGAAGCAGCCGAGGCGACGCTGGCTGGTATTCATGAGGATATTTCAATTCAAGGTATGTCTACGGAACTGCATCGCAAAGAGCTTGACGCTCATTCTAATCTTGATAGGGCCCTTCACAGCAAGGAAATTTACTTCCGCGATAGAAACAGAGTCAGATGGCTAGCAGACGGAGATATAAACACATAGTTTTTTATCGTGTTGCTCAGATTCGTAAAGCTTCCGCTGGTATTCACACCTTACAGATTAACGGTCAGTTAACTACCGATCCGCAAGCAATAGCTACGCACATCAACGATTTCTATTCAACTTTGTTCGGTAATGACATGAATTCTCCAAGGGACTTGGCTCCGATTTTTGATGTTATACCTCGGTTAGTAACTGACTCTGAGAATCACTCTCTAACTGTTTGTCTAGATTTTGTTGAGGTTCAGAGAGCGGTTTTCTCTAAGCATAAGGATAGTGCCCCTGGTCCAGACGGATTCACTGGTGCATTCTTTCAGCATTTCTGGGATATTGTCGGTACTGATGTCTATGCAATGGTTTTCAGTTTTTTTGCTTCTGAGACTATCCTACCAGGTTTGAACTCAAGTTTGATGGCCCTCATCCCAAAGACTGACAATGCGATTACAATTGAGCAATATAGACCGATTGCAATGAGCAACTTCTGCTACAAGATTATATCAAAGATCCTGGCCGACCGTTTGGCTAGCATTGCTTCCCGCATTGTCTCAGATAACCAGTTCGGTTTCATTTCGGCCAGGAGTATTCACCACTATATTGCGATGGCTTCAGAAGGAACCAATATGCTCAAAAAACATTGTTTTGGAGGCAATATGGCCTTAAAAATTGACATTAGAAAGGCTTTCGACACTCTGGATTGGTCTTTCCTCCTAACGGTACTTGAAGCGTTTGGGTTCTCTCTTCAATTTCGGGATTGGATTCTCAACATTCTCTCTTCTGCAAGAATTTTGATTCTTTCAGGCTCTGGCATTAACGGTTTTGTCAAATGGTCTAGAGGTGTGCGATAAGGGGACCCCCTCTCTCCGATTTTATTCTGCATTGCTGAGGATTTTCTCAGTCGTTGGCTGCTCAATTTGGGCACCACTGGTAAGTTAGCGCCGATGAGTTACACTAGACAAACTAATTTCCCTATGCATCTCTTGTATGTCGATGATGTTCTTCTGTTCTGTCAGGCAAGTGTGGGTAATGTAGGTGCTATCCGGGAGGCTTTCAATCTTTACGGATATCTCTCTGGACAGATGGTGAACTGGGAAAAGTCTGATATTTTTTTGGGAAGTGCAGTGACTCACAGGCGTGGTCTACGTCTCTCTAATATGGTTGGAATGAAGCACGGTTACCTTCCTTTTCGATACCTAGGGGTGCCGCCTTTCTTTGGGATGCCGCGAAGTAGATACCTTGCTGGCATCAGGGATAAAATTCTGGCACAGTTCACTCATTAGAAGGGCAATAGCCTGTCAATGGCAGGGCGATTGATGTTAGTAATTCTGTGATAAACAGCAGCTTTATTCACTCTTTCATGATTTATAAATGGCCTGCTGCCCTGCTCAAGCATATGACCAAGTGTATTCAAAACTTTATATGGACGGGCTCTATTGACAAACAGAAATCTATTGTTGTGAATTGGAAGGATTGTTGTCATTCTCTCAGAGACAGCGGCCTTGGAATCAAGGATTTGGGCACCACGAACCTGGCGCTGCTTGGTAAGATGGCCTGAGGAATTATGCAGGATAATTCTGCTTGTTTTGTGCTTTTAAGGTCTAGGTTTATCAGTGCAGCTGGTATCCCTCGAACAGTTACTAATTCTGCTGTTTGGGGTTCAACTAGAAGCGTTTTTGGGGTATTGAGAGCACATAGCTTCTGGTGGATAGGGAAGCAGATGAATCCAAATTTTTGGAACGGGAATTGGATTCGACCAAATTTAGCAAATCAAGTCGGTCTGGACGCTAAGGCTCAAAGCAGGTGCAAGTCGTCTGTCGTGGATTTTCTAACTGACACTGGTTGGGAGGGACTTCATGACCTTCTGGATAGGGTTCATGACACTGGTTGGGAGGGACTTCATGACACTGGTTGGGAGGGACTTCATGACCTTCTGTATGGGAGGGACTTCATGACACTGGTTGGGAGGGACTTCATGACCTTCTGTATAAAGCGAAGCCAGGAACAGGAGGATGTCTGTATCTGGGAGCCCGCGGTTCATGATAAATTCACTGCTAAACTATTTTATGTTTGGTTGAGGCCTGCTCCTCCTCCTCGACCTTGGAGTCGATTTATTTGGCATCCATTCATCGCCCCTTCGCACTCTCTTGTCTGTTGGTGAGAGGCTCTTGGCTTTTACCAACTCATGATCGCCCGATTCGCCGTGGTATGGTATTGGTCTCCAAATGCGCTCTTTATGGGGTTGAATCTGAAACACCAGATCATTTGTTTGTCTCCTACAATTTCTCCAAGCAGATTTGGCAAGGGATCGGGGCTTTGTTTGGCAGGCGAATCTGCACAGATTCGAGTGTGTGTTTGCTGATTACAGAAGCTTCTAAACAGCGTTTCAGCAATGAGATTGCGGCTCTTTGGGCTTTAGCAGTGGTTAATGGCATCTGGATCATTTGGTCAACCCGAAATAAGGCAATCTTCGAGGGAGGTACGCCAAATTTGTTCTTCGCTCTTAGGCGCTTGTGGGGTTCCACTCGAGAGGGAGGCGCTCTTGACCATGGTGGGATGTGGAACTCGGAGGTTGAGCTTCATATACTGCAAGAGATGAATCTGCCTAGGTGTCCTCATAGGGCACCCCGTATCCTTCTGGTTTGTTGGCAGCCTCCGACAGAGGGGTGGGTAAAGGTCAATATGGACGCATCCGTTGTCGGATGCCCAAGGGCGGGTGGCTGCAGCGGGATATTCCGGACGCAGAACGGTATCTTCGAAGGAGCATTCGCCTATCCACTAGACAATGCATTTGCCAACAGCGCCGAGCTCTCGGCAGCAATATACGCAATTGATATGGCCTATAAAAAAGGATGGCATCCACTATGGGTGGAGAGTGATTCAACTTTCATTGTGCATCTACTTCGGCATCGCGCTAGTGATGTTCCTTGGTCAATCAGACAGTCCTGGTTAGTCTGCTTGGATCAATTGGCCTCCATGACAGTGACAGTTTCACACATTTATAGAGAGGGAAATTGTGTTGCGAATCTCCTTGCAAACTTTGGTCGTCAATCGCAGCAAACTTCGTGGTGGGACAGCATTCCGGACTTCTGCTCTACGGAGTTTTTATGTAATCTGACCGGGAGAACTATCTTCCGTTTTTCCTAGTTTTCTATCCTTTGTAACATTCTTTATTTTTTATTCTTTTTAATAAATTCGGCTTTGGGTTTTTGAGGGCTAGGGCGGGGGTGCCAACCTCGTTGGGATGTCCGTCAGAGTCTCTCTCCCCTCACGCCAGTCTTTAATCAAAAAATTGCATAAAATATACTCTTGGTTTTTAAGAGAAATTGTTTCAATATACTCTTGTTTTTCAACAGAATTTGTTGAAGGTAGAAAAAATGGAAGACACTTATCAAAGTAGTCACTGTTCTTAAAAAAAGCCAAATTCTTGCTTGTTTAAGAACTAAAATTCCGAATTTTAATGGTAATCTATTAGTTTAATTGGTTAAAGATCTAAGGTTATTTGATTAAATTGTTAATAATTTATTAGATAATAACTATATATGTGGTTGTGGTAGAATTAAATTAATTTAAGCTTTGGTTTCCCAGGTCAAACTTGATGAAATAAAGTAAATACTTTCAAACCAATTGCAGCCTATGAGAATTTCTACACTTTCTTCTCCTCCAGTAATATCATGGAGATAAATGAGATATTTCTATGGATTTAACAGAAAGTGCATCATCATCTATGTCCTCGTCATCATAGTCATCATGGTAATCATCAGAAGGAGTGCTAGAATCATCCCAAGAAAATTTTGCAGCAGAGCAGCTGGTATTGTATATTATTTGTTGACTGCGACCAGACTTGATTTCTCTTGATGATTTCAGTTAGCAGTTTCTCAAAAGCATGTTATCTGTTGTATGCTAGAAGGCATTTCCTAGTGGTTAGGTTGAGATTGGAAATGAATAAACTGTGTTTCAACTGGGTGCTTTTTGTTCTTTGGTGTTGTTACATTCGATTGATCTACAACATCTAAAGCATGTTTGCCTTTTGAGACCGCTACCTGCACCCATATGGTTGTGTTAGGGATGTTTGGCCAGCAGCCCCATTTGATAAATTAATGGGTTGGAGTACAACAGGAACCAAATTGCCTCTCTAGATCCCAAGAGAACTTTCAGTTACCACTAAAGGCACGTGTTTGCCTTTAGTTGGTACTAGATTAGTAGCTCGAGCTGCATGAACAGTTCCATTTCTGTCTCTGGACTCAGAATTATTGCCATGAACCAGAGCATAATTTACCTTTGAAGACTCTAGACTTTTGGGCACCATTACCTTCTTCATTTTTTCAGTTTCTTTAAAATGGCTAGGGATTAATGAATCTTGGGCATTTTGGAGTACGAACACATTTATAGAATTAGTATTTACAAGCAAGAAATGTTCACAAACCATTTCCAATAGTTTTATTAAAGAGAAAACACAAATTTTGTATTTACTGCCGCATTCATCTTCCATTTCTCCAATAACTGCAATTAGATTTTGACTTTGAAAAGAAGGGTTTCTTGAAAAATTGCAATTCAGAGAAATCTTCACCTCTTTATTGGAAGATGAAGCCATATCAAATTCTTTTGAAGTAGAAACCCTATTATATGTATTATCTATAAGTAAAGGTATAAATTCCTTATATTTGAAGCAGTCTGTTTTGTCATCAGAATTGTTTCCATTTGAAGAATTTTGTTAAGGTGAAGAACCTATATACACCATATCAAAATTAGATTTGGAGGAAGAATACGTAACTTCAATATGTAAGAATCAGAATTTCAGATTAAGATAATAAGTCAGAACACTAGTAGAAGGCTTATTTTGTTTTTTCATTGTCTTTGTTCATGGCTTTAAGCAACTTATTTACTTCTAGTATTTCTAAACTAACTTCCAAACATCCTAAAGCACTTTAAAATAATTCCTAAAATCTATCTCAACTGATTGCTCCATTTGTTAGTCTCTTAATGTAAACAAGTCAGTAGAAAAGGAAAAGCTAGATTGACTATTTATCCATGCACATTGTAATAAAATATTTAGGTAATGTTGTAATTTCAGAAAAAGTAACATGAGTAATTTCATAATACATATTATTTTAGAGCCCTACGATGCTAGTCTTTATATTCTAATTTTTTTATAAATTAGGATTTATGTAATTTTTGTCTGAACCAAGATAAACAAAATAAAGATGTAACTTTTGAGAAAACATTTAGCAACTATATTATTGTTAAAGTCAAATGCAAAAGATGTGGCTTGGCCATTTCAAAAATTGCAGTCTCAATATTTAAAAACTTGGAGACGTTGATTTGTGGCTATATATTTATTTCAGAAGGGAGCCATTTGGGGAACGATACCCCTATAAGTCTGTTATTTTTTTTTACTTTACTCTTATTGTTAAGACATATATTGTGAAATAAATTAAATTTTCGGGCCTCTCATTATCCTAATGCTATTGAAAAGCCGTGACTGAAAAAAAAAACCCTGATAATATGTGCTATTTTTTGCAATTTTGAATGATTTTAATTTATTAAATTATTATTTATATATGTGATTAATATTAATTTAGACAGAGTTTAATTATTATTTATAAACATAATTTTTAACATTGAAATCTTACTGTAAAAATTGATGAAAGAGGAAATGATAGGTCATACTTGTAAAGTTCACATCTCAATGTAATTTTCATTAGAGAAGCATCAAGCCTTTAAAGGAGAATACATATGATTAGTTATAACAGACTAATTTAAATTTCAAATAAATCTAGACTATTTCAAATATAGAATACACATGATATTTAGTTAATTATTTATTTACTAAAATCTCCACAAATTTGGTGCGCTAAGGCTTGACTTGGTAAACCCTTATCAGTCCCCCTCAAGTCTTTGGTAGTGGCTTAGTGAAAATGACGAGTTCTTATATTAAACACCGGATCTTTCATGTCACTTGGAGGACCCCAATTCACATTTGGACACATGTATTGTGATCCCAAATAATAATTAAAATAGTGGGGCCTCTTCCAATATACGTGGGTCCATGTTACACGTGTCAAAATATGTATGGAAGGTCCTCCATTTGACATAGAGAACCCAGGGCTTCTAATAATTTGCCGAAAATGACAACTATATGATCGATAGTGGAAATTTAAGAAACTTTTAATTCTGTGTGTGCAACCTTATCGGAAACAAAGTCCAAATCAATTTAGAGGTGTTTTGATCAATGATGAAAAATTGGGTTGGCGATAAGATAAATTGCTCCCAAGTTATCACACCACAAAACTAGTGATTGAGATGATTGAAAGCCAATTTGTGGAAGTAATGATTGAAGCCACAAAATTTTAGAAGCTGGGGTTGCTAAAATATCAACAATTAAGTCTTTCACCTCGGAGTAATCTGGATTTTTTTTGTCAAAATGACTAAAATGTTTATTTGGTTACTAATACATTTATAAACAACCTGGAAAAATACAGTAAGCTATTTCAATTTTTCGATAACCATGTTTAGAAGTTCTAATGTGGAAGTTAAATACTCAGTCAAGTTAAATGGTTAAGTTGATAAGTAAATTTAATTTTGGACTCAATTGATCATATTAGCCAACTTAAAACTAAAGTGATCCTTAATTCCCAAGAGAAATCTAAATTCTAACTTATATGGGTAAATTGCACCCATGTCCACTGAACTTTACCCATTTTCACATTATAGCCATTGAACTTCATTTCTTCCCGGTATGGCCATTGGACTTTACATTTTTTAACACCGGTGGCCACTTAACGTTTCAAAACGACTCATGACGGCTAAAAATAAAAAATCCAAAGCGTTAATGATATTCTAAGGAACTTTAATTCTTGAAAATTTTCGTTTTGAGGTCATTTGGGTGTTGTTTGGTTAGGAGAGAGAAAGTGAATTTTTAGAGAGAGAAAGCTCCAAAAAATGTGATTTTTGAAAATAAAAAATGTGGTTTCATGGTAAATGTCGTTCTGAACAACTTTAATTCTTGAATATTTTCATTTTGAGGTCGTTAACGATCATTAACGGTCATTTTAAGAAATTAGTTAAAATTGAGTGGCCATCGGTATTAAAGAGTGTAAAGTTCAGTGGCCATACAAGAAAGAAATGAAGTTCAATGGCCATAATGTGAAAATGGGTAAAGTTCAATGGCCATGGGTGTAATTTATCCTAACTTATATCTCCTTTCTCTCACTTAATTATCTTTTGATTTTTTTCATTAAAAAAAGAATTTTCTTTTCATAATAATTCTTCCCGAATGAAAATAAAAATGCTTAAAATAATAATTTTTAAGAGATTTATTATAAAAATAATAGGAGAAAAATACTATCCATAAGCTAGGCTATAATTTAGTATTTCATTACCTAATCTGTCAAATTACTCTTGAGTTAAAACATTGAATTGGAATTAGAAATCAGTCCTTAATTTCCTTGATTAACTCTTATTTTCCATATAGTGGTTTGGGTATAATTTGATGAAGGCTCCTTTCCTTCTTTATTCCCAACAGTAAGATTAAATAAATAAGTAAATAATAATTTTCTAATATAGAAAAATAAAAGAACCTCTATAAATTAACCTTACCTATTCTGTTTAGCTTCACATTCTTGTGAGTTAAGCTTGAGGTGAAAAACTCTCTTTCTCTTTGGCTTTTTCTCTCCTTTAAAAAAAAGATGTGCCAAATTCTAGCTACAATTGTGGTGGGATTCGTTGTGAATCACTCCCTTACAAACAAAGGTCTGACAAAAAAAATTTAGTAAAATAACTAAAAAATCTGAGAAACTTGAAGAAAAACTCACATCATTTGAATTCGAACAATGATGTCAAGGTAATAAAATCCAAATTTGATATTGAACACATCTGTGTAGCATATATAAATTTTTAACAGCATGGTGTATTTGGAAATATTGTAATATATGGTGTGGTCCCATATTTAATAATATGACGTAATACCATGATTAAAAATATATTTCAACAACAATCTTCCATGTGTCATTGGGTTACGAATTTCATAAGGCATATCCCATTTTAGTGAGAATATTCATTGTAATTAAGTTAATTGAGGGGTTAAATGCACCAATGGTTACTAAACATTAGGTGTTGTTTTCACTTAAGTGAAGTTTTGTATTAACAAAGTCACTGTTATATGCCATTTTCCTATATTTAGACTCACACACGATACATAACAATCATTTTTTTTCGTGTCTGATAGTTTGTTAAAATTCTATAATTAGAAAAGTTAAGTGTAAAAAACCTCAGATTAAGTGACTTTACATTGATATGTGTTTGTTATATCATAAAAACTTGATTTATCAAAAATTTCCATCATTTTGAGATGACTTATTAAATTGTTATCGTTATGAGTAAAAAAGTTCAAAATTTTATAAAGTTTCCTGGGTGGAGCCAAAAGTATCCAAAAATATAATGTGCACGTCTATCAAAATTAAGTTTTCCCAAACAGAAACAAGAGAGCTAAAGCAAAGTTTGTACTATGACATTTAGAAACAAAATTTTAATTAGTAAGATAATATTTCCTAGTGCTAATTTTTTTAAAATTTTTGTAGGGTTAGCATCCTTTTTTTAGTTAGTTTACTCATACTATTTTATCTCTCTTTTTTGTCATGCTAGTACAACTGGTGCTTGAGTACTTGATTACTCATTATGAAGCTTGTGCATTTTATGTTTTAGGGAGCAAAGAGATGGAGGAACATGGAAAGATAGGGCATGTCAAGTCATGGTATTGAAGGTGCCTAGAAGTCCAGGGTATGATTAGAGTTAAAAATCCAATAAAGGAAGGATATTCATTGAGCCTAATCGGAAAAATGGAGGATGTTGAGATTGATTATGGTCATATAAGAATGAAAATCAACATCAAATTTGTATTAGCATATGAGGTATTAGATGAAAGTTTTATAACCAACATTGATAAGCATACCAGAATCAATATCTTAGAAAAAAATGGTCAATAGTCCAGGGTAAAGTAGAATTTTGATCAGTTTTAAGAGAAAGATCAATAAATAATTATCAAATTTTAAATCATTTCATTCTGTACAGATCAAATTTAGCAAGGACAAACTTTAACAACTTCTATACTTTCCTTTGATACTCGAAAAGAACATTTGATCTGTACAAAATGAAATGATTTAAAAACCGAATAATTATTTATTGATCTTTTCTTTCTCCTAAAAATGATCAAAATTCTACTTTACCCTTGACTATTGACCATACTTTCTAAGATATTGATTCTGATATGCTTATCAATGTTGGTCATAAAACTTTCATCTAACACCTCATATGCTAATGTAACTTAATGTTGATTTCCATTCTTCTATGATCATCGTCAATCTTAACAGCCCACAAAATAGTCCGTACAGGATGCGGTAGGAGAATTAGATTACAAGTTCTGAGAACAATTTGATAAATTTTGATGATTAATGGTAGTTTTCAAATTTTTTAGTCTTTTTGAGGTTCCTTTTTTTGCTTTTTCTAAGCCTATTTTGGGTAGTAAGGGCCATCCAGCAAGAATCACTGTTGCCCAATGACATTGCCATTTTTTGCTAAATTCATTCATTTCGGCCTCCGATTACACCTTTAAGAAAGCTTCTTTTTTCATTTTTTCAGTTTTTTACCTTAATTTTCCTTAGTATTATTTGAGCAATACAAGTAAAGAAACTCTTAATCTGTAAATTGGACAAGAGGTTCTCTGTTGCAGAAAATTCAGATAAATTCAGAAAATTCAGAAACTCTTAATCTGTAAATAGGATGAGACTTGTTTTTCTATGCCTATAATATCTTCTTGAAGCTCGACATTCACATCACAAACATGAAATTTGTTACTCAATTGGTCTGATAAAATCACAAACATGAAGTTTGCGGAGATTTAAGTTTTGAGAAGACTTGCTTAGATGAGAACTGATAAAATCAGGGCTATCAATGACAGGGCATAAAGATTTTGAAACACATCTGAAACACAGGAGGGACTTCACGGGCAACCACATAAGTATTTCGATGATCAACTCGCTTGAGAGTTGTGCCATTGCCGCCGCTCACTCTAATCAGAAAATGAGTGTGAACAATTAGGGTTAAAAGAGAATTACAAAAACTACAATTAAGGTGTAAAAATATTCTAACGTTTTGGGTCATAAGCAATTTTACCCCAAGGTCTAAAATGGTGCAATTTTATCCTAACGTTGGAAACCAAGAGCAATTTTACTGATAACGTTGATAAATTTGGTCAATTTCATAAATAATTTATCAAACGGTCTAGGTCATGGATTTTTGCGTCAAATCACAAACATATGTTGGGATGTGAAAAAAAATATAAAAAAGTATAGTTTTTTGTACAAATTAGACAAAAAATTCAAAAAATTCACCAAATTTATAATATTAATCTCCAATTCTACTATTAAATTATAAAAAACTTGAAATCCTTTTTTATAATATTAATCTCCAATTGTTGCAGAATAAAGAAAAAAATATCTGTGTTTTATAATAGTGTCAAAAATCTCGACCCAAATTATCAACTTTATGAGTAAAATTGCTATCGACGTTAGGGGTAAAATTCCACAATTTTAGACGTTATGGGTAAAATTGCTCCTAACCGAAAATGTTATCGGTATTTTTGGAGCTTAACCCCAAAAACTATATTCAAAATGTTATACGGAACAATTTGGATTGATTACAGTCAAAATGAGTTATTGTACTACGTGGATATATGGATAAGATACAAAATGTCTCAAAGTTTTAGAAAAGTATCATTTTACCTTGAATATTTATGAAATGTACCAATTTAAGCCTGAATAATGCAACTTGACACCTCAATTTTTGTGAAATGGTACCAATTACCCCAAATTTCGTTACCAATGGCTAAATTGGTACTATTCCACAAACGTAAAGGTAAAATGATGTTATTTTGCACATTAGAGCTAAATTGGTATTTCTCCATAAACTTTAAGGTCATTTTGATATATCATCCCAATTGCTTATAAGCCTCCGAACTTGTTGTAGGACCTTAAATACTATGGATGATTCACCAGCCACTGTTTATACCTCAAATATTAGAATTCAAATAATATGGTTTTGTAGTTACCAATCATCAATAAAATTTAATTAAACCTATAAACAAATGGTTCATGTAAAGAAACCATAGTTGGTAAAAGTTAATTACAAAAATACCCTCCCAAATCTCATATATAAACAAAATGATTCATGGAGAGAAACTCTAGCTTCTCAAATCTCATATATCTGTAACCACAACAGCTCTTCACCAACATTGTCTTCTTTAGTCAAGAAAGTCTCTTTTATTCAATATCTTTGTCAATCATATTGATATTCAACATTTACTTAAAAAGAATGAACCAATTCTCTATCTCATTCATCAATTGAACAATAGCTTTCACTTGGAGAAAAGTCGTTGCTCTGCCTGTGCTCTTCCTGGAAGTGTATGTATATTCATTCTCATTATTTGTATATATGTTAATTTGATGCACTTATTTTTAGTTTGTTTTCTAATCTAGCAAAGCTCCAATTTGAGTTTATACATATAATGCTTTAGGGAATTTGTTCTTTTGCCTTATGAAGTTTCTGAAGTTTCTAATCTAGCAAAGCTCCAATTGGAGGCTATCTTTAAAGTCCAGTAATCTTGAAGGCACCTTCTGGTCAAAAATGGAAAGTTGATATTGCAGAAAGTGAGGGCGGGTTTTGACTACAAAATGGATGGCGAGAATTCGCTGAATTTCACTCGTTTGATCATGTATATGTTAAGTAACGTGTCTTCTTGTTTGAAGTAGTCTTTGCGGATAACAATAAGTGTTAAGTAACGTGTCTTCTTGTTTGAAGTAGTCTTTGCTGTTAACAATAAGTTCCTAGAAACTAGGAATAAGTTAGAGTTTGATTTGGTCTTTGCTGTAATCACGTTTCCTGTATATGTGGGATACGTTAGTTTCTGTTTTTGGATTTCTGTTCACTGTAAAGCTATTTAAAGCTTCCTCAGTTTACATTCTAAATAACAAATACTTTTTGCATTGCGTTGCAATTTGTCTATTATGTTCAATATTTATCATTTGGTATCAGAGCCAGAACAGGCCTGATTGAGAGAGAAGAGTGTGAGAGAAACACGAGAGAAGAGTGTGAAGAGATGGCAGAAAGCAACAATAATGGTTTTGTGTAACCAGCTATCCCAAAATTTGATGGCTTCTATGAACATTGGGCAAAATTGATGGAGAATTTCCGTCGAGCAAAGGAATTCTGGAGCCTAGTAGAAGACGGAATAACAGAGATTCCAATAGGAAGAGAGCCATCAGAAGAAGCAGAGTCTAAAGTTATTGCAGAACATCAATTGAAAGACAAGAAGGTGAAGAATTATCTCTATCAAGCCATTGACAGAGAAATTATGGAAACCATTCTGAACGATGATACATCCAAGCAGATTTGGGACTCAATGAAGCAGAAATTTAAAGGGTCAACAAGGGTTAAAAGAGCACAACTTCAAACCCTAAAAACTGAATTCGAAATTCTGAAGATGAAAGAAGGGGAAAGTGTCAATGCCTATTTTGGAAGAACACTCTCAATTGCCAAAAGGATGAAATCATGTGGTGAAAGTCTCAAAGAAACTGATATCACAGGAAAGATTCTTCGATCCTTAGATCCAAAATTCAACTACGTGGTATGTTCAATTGAAGAATCAAATAATGTTGATGTTTTAACTGTGGATGAACTCCAAAGCAGCCTTTTAATTCACGAACAAAGGATGAAAGGATCTGTAGAAGAAGATCAAGTATTGAAAGTTACACATGAAGACCGAAGTGGACGAGGCAGAGGCACGTTTAGAGGTCGAGGAAGAGGCAGAGGCAGATCATTCTTTGACAAATCTGCTATTGAATGCTATAAATGTCACAATTTGGGACATTTTCAGCATGAATGTCAAAATTCAGAGAAACGGGCTCACTATGCTGAGATTAATGATGAAGATGAGATGTTGTTAATGGCGCAAGTTGATCTCAAGCAAGACAAAAGAAAAGGGATCTGGTTTCTTGATTCTGGATGTTCGAACCACATGTCAGGAAACAAAGAGTGGTTCACACGACTTGATGAAGTTTTTAAGCATTCTGTTAAACTTGGGAATGATTCCAAGCTGATGGTGATGGGGAAAGGGAGTATCAAGCTCGAAGTTGGAGGCCAAATCCAAATTATGAGTGATGTTTTTTATGTACCTGAATTGCGTAATAACCTGCTGAGTATATGTCAATTACAAGAACGAGGAATCACCATTCTTATCAAACATGGAGTGTGCAAGTTATATCATCCGACCCATGGTGTTATAATGAAAAGCGAAATGACAGCAAACAAAATGTTTTTAGTTATTGCAAACATTCTCATGAAATCACCTTCTTGCTTCAACGCACAAATTGAAGAATCGAGTGAAATTTGGCATCAAAGATTTGGGCATCTGAGCTATAAAAATCTAGCATTGCTGCACAACAAAGAGATGGTTCGAGGGCTGCCAAACATCAAAACCCAACAAAAAAATGTACAAGTTGCATGATGGGAAAGCAACACAGAGTAGCCATTTCAAAGAAGAGTAATTGGAGAGCCACAAAGAAATTACAGCTCATACACTCAGACATTTGCGGTCCTATTTCGCCTGCCTCCTACAGTCAAAAGAGGTACATATTAACATTCATAGATGACTTTAGTCGAAAGCTGTGGGTTTATTTTCTGAACGAAAAGAGTGAAACTTTTGTGACTTTCAAAAATTTTAAAATAATGGTGGAGAAAGATTGTGGTCTATCAATGTGCAGCTTAAGAACAGATAGAGGAGGAGAATTCAACTCCAAAGAATTTTCAGAATTTTGCAAAACACAAGGCATAAGAAGACAGCTTACTACGGCGTATACGCCTCAACAAAACGGAGTTGCGGAGCGTAAAAACCGTACAATCCTCAATATGGTGAGATGCTTGCTTGAAGAAAAACAAATGCCCAAAATGCTTTGGCCAGATGCTGCGAAGTGGACATGTCACATTCTCAATCGGAGTCCCACTGCCTCTATGAAAAATAAAACTCCAGAAGAATGTTGGAGCGATTTGAAACCTAACATTGAATATTTCAGGGTCTTTGGCTGCATTGGAAATGTTCATGTACATGATGCAAAGAGATTGAAGTTAGATGCAAAAAGTCAGAAATTAGTCCTAATCGGCTACAGTGTGGAGTCCAAAGGATATAAACTGATTAATCCTTTCACAAAGAAAGTAACCATCAGCAGAGATGTCATCTTTGAAGAAGATGAAAGATGGGATTGGGCAAAAACAAAAGAGGAGACTACTGATGTACTTGATTGGGGAGAAGAATATGAAGAAGCCCACAATCAAGGAGATGAAAGTGAAGAAGAAGCAGATTTAGATGAAGAAAATACAGAAGATGTAGATGAAGACATCACCTCCAATGACGCAGAAAATTCAAGCTCCAACAGTGATGTTCCAAATTCAGCAAGTTCCAGCTCTAACTCACTGGATTCCAGCCCCAACAATACCTCTAATTCATCTTTCTCAATCAGAGAACGAAGAGCTCCTGCCTACTTAGAAGATTACACAAGTGGAGAAGGATTCTCTGAAGATGAGGTACAAAACTTTGCTCTATGTATATCTGCTGATCCCATTTTCTATGAACAAGCAGCAAAATTGAAGAAATGGAGGGATGCAATGGATCTTGAAATCGAAGCAATAAAGAAAAATCAAACTTGGGAACTTGTAAAGGCTCCTTTGGAAGTGAAGGTGATAGGTGTCAAGTGGGTGTATCGAACCAAGCTGAACGAAAATGGAAAGATTGACAAATGTAAAGCACACCTCGTGGCAAAAGGGTATGCTCAAGAAAAGGGAATTGACTACAATGAGGTCTTTGCACCAGTAGCACGATGGGATACTATTCGCATGGTAATTGCAGTAGCAGCGAAAAATGGTTGGAAGCTGTTTCAACTAGACGTTAAAAGCGCATTTCTGCATGGAGAACTCAAAGAAGACGTCTACGTCGCTCAGCCATAAGGCTATGAAGTTAAGGGAGAGGAGAACAAAGTATACAAACTAAACAAAGCTCTTTATGGCTTAAAACAAGCTCCAAGGGCATGGTTTAGTAGAATTGAAGGATACTTCGTCAAAGAAGGGTTCGAAAGAAGCTGCTGTGATCCTACCTTGTTTGTAAAACATGAGAACAACAAGATTCTAATTATAAGTCTCTATGTTGATGATCTTGTTTTTACAGGCAATGATTTGATTATGATACAAAATTTCAAAAACTCTATGAAGAATGAGTTCGAGATGACTGATCAAGGAGTAAATGGCATTTTCATCAGCCAGAAGAAATATGCCAGTGAAATGCTTGAAAAATTCGAGATGAAAGGGTGCAATGGAGCCAGAAATCCAATTGTTCCAGGAAACAAACTATCAAAGGAGGAGGAAGGCACTCAAGTAAATGGAACCTTATTCAAGCAGATTGTTGGAAGCTTGCTATATATGACTGTCACAAGACCAGATTTGATGTACAGTGTATGTCTCATAAGCAGATTTATGTCAAAACCAATGGAGATACATATGTTAGCAGCTAAGAGAATCTTGAGATATATTCAAAGTACTGCTGATTTTGGCATTGTTTACAAACGAGGCTGCACAACTGAGTTAATGGCATATATGGACAGTGATTATGCTGGTGATATAGATGATCGAAAGAGTACATCAGGATATGCTTTCGT
Source organism: Euphorbia lathyris (assembly GCF_963576675.1). Lineage (NCBI taxonomy): Eukaryota > Viridiplantae > Streptophyta > Magnoliopsida > Malpighiales > Euphorbiaceae > Euphorbia > Euphorbia lathyris. The sequence goes on along the minus strand of NC_088915.1, from coordinate 2,335,849 downwards.
ATTAAGTGGAGGAGTTGTAGCTTGGGCGTCCAAGAAGCAACCTGTAGTGAGTCTGTCAACTACAGAGGCAGAATATATAGCTGCTGCCTCATGTGCGTGTCAATGTGTCTGGATGCAGAGAATTCTGAAACAAATTAAAGGTACAAAAATTGACTATGTGAAGGTTCTCTGTGACAATTCTTCTACTATTAAACTTGCAAAGAATCTGATACTTCATGGGAGAAGCAAACATATTGATGTACGATTTCATTTTTTAAGAAATCTTGTAAATGATGGGTCAATTAAAATGGAATATTGTGGCACGAATGAGCAAGTTGCAAATATCATGACAAAACCGTTAAAGCTTGATGAATTTGAGAAGCTTAGAGAAGCACTTGGTGTTCGAAGCAGCTTGGGTATAAACTAACTTGCTGTAAGCAAGTTTAGTTTAGGGGAGAGTTTTGTTAAGTAACGTGTCTTCTTGTTTGAAGTAGTCTTTGCTGTTAACAATAAGTGTTAAGTAACGTGTCTTCTTGTTTGAAGTAGTCTTTGCTGTTAACAATAAGTTCCTAGAAACTAGGAATAAGTTAGAGTTTGATTTGGTCTTTGCTGTAATCACGTTTCCTGTATATGTGGGATACGTTAGTTTCTGTTTTTGGATTTCTGTTCACTGTAAAGCTATTTAAAGCTTCCTCAGTTTACATTCTAAATAACAAATACTTTTTGCATTGCGTTGCAATTTGTCTATTGTGTTCAATATTTATCAGTATATTGGAATATGATAAGTATATTATGCTAATGTTGACCAGCAACAATTTCAAGAGCTAGATATTGTAGCTGTTGAATCAGAAATTGACATTTCTGATGAAATCTTGCCAACAAGCGCTAATCTTGATGAATAATTCGAAAAGGCTTAGAATTTTGCAACAACATTTAACGCAAATGATCAGGTTGAAGGTAAGTTATTTTCATTCTTATAACCAGAAGGTTAGGTCATATTCTTATAACGCAAATGATTTTCTTTATTTGTTGAACCAGGGATACAAATGGAAAATAAGACTTTGATAACCAACAAAAAGCTGATAAAGGAAGAACAAAGAAGGTTGTTGAAAGATCAATGTCAAATTTTCAATTCGAAAATCCTTCATTCGTGATTATAATGCAGCCATCTTATGGGTCATTGCTTTAAAATTTGACTAAGTAAATTTTGACATAGGCCCTGAAACTGCTGATATCATCCACTGTGTTTCTGTAACTGTCGGTCATGACTAAAAGGAGGACTAAAAGAAGTGCAAGTCATGTGAAGCTGCTAAACGTTCTTACTCTACATTAGTTGTTTGTCAGCAGAAATACTTCGGTTTCTTGCTGAACTTGCTGCTGCACTTTATGACTTCTCAGCTGATAGGTGCAATCCGCAAAGCTTGGGGATGGCAGATATGACGTTGTCTATAAATGATGGTTATGGTTATGGGACCTAAGTGAAGTGGCAATCAAGAGGAAATACATAGGTCAACATAAGAACATTAATGAAGATAGTGCATATGAATTTGAACTGGTATACTTGTTAAGGCTTCAACACAAACATTTGTTGGACAAGGAACTGAAAGGCTTTTATTTTTTCGAATACATGCCAAATGAAACAAATCTATGTGTTTTCAGTTCTAATTTTACAAACTACACCTTAAAATGAAAAAACGTTGTTTTGAATTTTCATAATACCTTTAAGTTACATTTTTTAAGGTAGATATATTCAAATAGATGATGCAAGAAAACCTCGATAACCATTGAAAATGGTATTCCCCATATTTTGGTTCAGATTGGCGAAAGAAAAGCTGTCCTAGTGGATAAGATTGCACAATGCCCAAGGGATCAACCATAACTAGAGGAGAAAACACCTCATTTCTTATATTTAATCAGACCATATAAATGATTTTATCTTCTCTTTCGGTTACTGATAAGCTATATATATATATATATAGCATTTACCGTGGTGACGCTCTTAGCCTGTTGGTTGAGAGCTTACCTATGATCCTAGAGGTCATGGATTCGAATCACATGGGTGGGGTGAGTTGAGGGTTTTCCTTTGTTTTTAATGTATTCCATAAAGTATTTCTGTAATTTTGGTGATATAAAGACATGTGATAGATTGTGTAAAAGAATTTGCAGTTCGTAAAATTGTTTTGGGTCAGAACCAGCAAAGCTCAATACAAGGTGCATTGCCTGATCAAGTAAACCCCCCATTACAAAAGCCTGACAAAACCTAGTCAATTTGTGCAGCTTCAGGATACACAAAGGTGGATTTTGGAGGCACCTCATGGCATGTCAAGGTCCATGCAACCAAATCCATTATCAGAGACGCCTTAAACTACACGCACCTCACTTCCTCAATCAAACATTATTCAACAGCATATGGTAAAGAGTACCAGCCAGACTAATGGCAGGTTCTCTCATAGGCCCCAGCAGCCATTATGAGATTGTCAGAAATGATTGTCAGAAATACCTGCACATATGAGATATGCAACTTAAATTCAAATCCACCATTATGTTGCGTCATTGCTCAAATAATTGTTGAAAAATTTACATTATCGAACCAAGTTTGACCAAATCAACCCAAAATTGCTAACCTTGCCAACTGCTTGGTTATTTTTGTTCAAAAAATACCACAGGTACCAGATCTTAAAAACATGAAACTACATTGGATTTTTTTGAACTTATCTCTAATAAAAAATTCATCAATTTTTTTGAACTTTCCCAAACATACCCCAATCTTTCATCTTCCCCTCCCCTTTCATCTTCCTTACGGTTTCTCTTCCCCTTCTCATTCTAAGACCTTTGATTTTTCTCTCTTCCTTTATATTGTGAAATTTGTATACCAATTTCATCATCACCATGTCTTTCTCTTCTTACTTCCTCTTAGATTCCTAATCTTCCTATTTCTAGAAAATTAAGTCATGGTTCTTCATCTTCATGTCTTTTCTCGTCTCTCGGTTTTTTTCTTCTTGTGTGGATCAAAGAAATCATTATTCCACGTTATTTTGATTGTTTTCTGCGTTTATCATATGGTTATTGACCATGTTAATAGTAAAAGATGGAAAAAAATGTAAGTATCTATTGTTTTCTCTTTATTTTTTTTCCAGAAAATCACTTCGCAAAATTGGCTTTTGTGAAGGTCTGGCGAGGAAAAGAGGCTAAAACATATGATTTTACTTCGCGAAAACAGATTAGGTGAAGTCTGTGAAGAGAAGCGTTCATGATTTTTACCTTCACAGACTTCGCATATTCTGCTTTGGCGAAGTAAATCATCCATTTTTCTGTTATATTTCTCTTATTGCAAACTTCGTTCGTTAAGCCAAACTGTTCATTTTCTTGCTAACACAACTTAATTTTTGTGAAGGTGAATGAATACAGAAGGCGGTGTACTGGGATATAGAGAGGGACGAGGTTCTAGGATGTTGGGAGAAATGTCCATCAAGATTGGTCACATTGACTTTGAAATGATCTTGTTGTAAATTTTGATAATGTTATGATTTTAATGTTAGAATTATTGTTGCAGCCTTATTGTTATGTTTGTTTTTGTTATATACCACTTTGCATATTTAGCAATATGTGAAGTATGCGAAGATAATACTGCTTAAAAACACATTTTTTACTTCGTATATTGGAAAGTTTTTCTGCGAATTCGTATTGTCTTTGCATGCTTTGCATATTGCGAAATATGCGAAGTCAGACGAAAGGGAGAAATAATAAAGACTAAAAACTTTGTATACATGAACATTTATTTTTAGAACAATCTGAATTTTTAATTTTTTTTTATTGTAGTTATATTATTATTCATTAAAAAACCAAATAATTCTAAAGGAAACCAGATTCCAATTCTAGATTGAACCAAACATAATAAGTAAAAGGCCTAATAGACAAATAACCCCCGAACTTGTCCAAATATTGCAACTGCCCCCTCCAATTTTTAATTGTAACAACTTACCCCTCAAACTTATCCAATTTGGGGTTATGTTTTACAATTGGACAAGTTTAAGGGGGTAAGTTATTACAATTGAAAGTTGGAGGAGAGAGTTGCAATATTTGGACAAGTTCAGGGGGTTATGTTAGTATTAGGCCTAAGTAAAAAGTCATTTTGATTACGATTTGACCATATTCATATTCTGATTCCGCTTTCGATTCCGAAGTTTCAACCAAACAACCTCTAAGGTTTTTCACTCCCTTTCTCATCTCTTACTAATTTGAATCTCTCTTCTCCTTATAAAATTCTATTTTACACTCTATTTTATGTTTAATTTTTATTTTGGTCCATATATTTATTTATTTTTACATTTCTAATTTTTAGGTTAATTTCACTTTTGATCTTTATTCTTATATATTTTTTAATTTTTTTCTCAAAAAATATTTTTGACAAAATTTTACTTTTTGATACTTGTTCTGACCCTTATATTTATTTCCTTATATTTTTAATTCTTAGACTAATTTCACTTTTCATCGTTGTACTTATTTGTTTTAACTTTTTTACCTTAAAATTTTTTTTGACAAATATTTGTTTCTCATATTATTCAGTTTTAATATTGATTTTTAATTATTCTAAAATAATTATTTTCTTTTTAAAATATAATATTTATGCATTTTAAAATAATTTCAGTTTCCTCTTTGTCTCATTGTCTTTTTGTTTTAATAGTTGAAGTAATTGATTTTTATTCTTATAATTACTTGTGATTAATTTATTAATATAAACACATATGTATGTATAGAAATTATTGTTAAAAGTAAAATTCTGGTTTATTGCTTCATTTTTTTATATCGTATTCCTTTTGGAACTCAAACAAACAGACAAGGGAATTTAGAGTAATTCGATTCCTTTCTCCTTATTTCCATTTCGTTACCTTTATGCGAACCAATCGCCCCTAGTTATGTTTTATAAAGTCAATTGGCAAATTTAAATAAATTGAGGGGTAACAATAATTTTTGGGACATGTATTAAGATTAAATTAATTGTGGAAAAAGCTGAACCCAAGAAGGACTTCTAGATTGTTTAGTTGAGCAATGGGCTTGCTTGAAATGTCTAAAGATTCAGACTTAATCTCTGCGCGAACCAATCCCCCATGAGCATTTTTTAAGATCAAATACATGAATATCATAATTAAGTATAAAATCACACTTAAGTGATATGATACATATTGCAAGCTGTCAGCAAAGGTTTTAATCGTAAACCTACAAAAATGTTATTCTCTAGCTAAACTAGAAGGAGTGAGGTATAAACCTTGAATTCTCAAACAGAAATAAGTTTGATTGATAAAAGTTGTGTATCCTTACAAAAATGTGGAGGTTTAAATACTTCCCCTAAAGACAACGAAATGACAATGAATACCCCTACTAGGGTTACAATAAAGAAGTAAACCAAAGGATAAAATGGGTAATGCACATAGACAAATAGTACAAAAGGTACAGTTTGTTGGCTGGTTTCCTTCACAAGGAAGGAAAAGTTTAACCCTTGTTCAGGAAGTAATCTCTAGGATCCGCCATCAAGGACACACCCGTGTTGTTTGCCTTGCCCACCTCAAAAGATGTTCCACCAGGATACTTGGTAGAACGAGATCCGCCAGATTCGATGTCCGCATCATGATATCACAAAACTTAATTATTAATATTTCATTATTCTCCATGTATTATGATTTTACACCATACTTTAAAATTTTTAGACTTCAATTTATAAATCATAAACCCGAAAAAATATATTCTTAGACTTCTAAATTATAAATTCTAATCCTTAAACTTTATTAAAAATACTAATTTTACTAGTTTGACATAATCTAAAATTGGCCAATTCAAATAAGCTAGAGGGTATATATTTATTTTTGGGATATGTATTAAGCTTAAATTAGTTGCGGAAAAAAGTAAACCCAAAAAGGGCTTCTAGATTGTTTAGTTAAGCAATGGGCTTGCTTGAAATGCCTAAAGATCCAGCCTCAATAGTGATCTTCTTCCCTTGTGTTTTCTAGGGTTACTTTTTTCAAGCATATAATAAGCAGATGAGTTGTGATTAGAAAGAGAGAGGCTTGAGTCAGATATCACCGATCAAAACCCATTTGGATTCAGAATTTCCAACAAAGGTGAAGAAGAGGAAAATGCCGCCACTCTCTCTACTTGAAGACAAAGGCTTTAGTATGTCTAATTGATTTTTCATTTACCTGTTTGCTTTCCCTTCCTTTTTAATTTGGGTATTCCATGTTGAGGGATGTTCCAGTTTTTACACTTGAAATGAACCCATATTTTCAGGTTTTGTTTTTTTGTCTGTTTAATTTTGATTTGCATATATTGATTGTATCAGAAAAAGAAACCGTGATTTCTACATACTTTCTTCAAACCAGAAAACTGTATTTCGGAAAAGAGTATTGAATTGTGCAAAACTTCTTTGACAATAACAACTTACACATGAGAATGGTTGCAGGAAGAATAACGATGAAGAAACAGAAGTCAACATCTTCCCAAGTAAACAAGGATATTCCTAGTGACTGCAGAATGTGGCCGGCGAAAACGATTACTATTATCACGAGGTTGCAAGTGAGTACTTGGTTTTATTTTGTTTTGAACAATTGGCTTTATTGGATGGTTCATTGTGTTTTTTGATAAGTTTACAACCCTAAATTTATATTATATACTAGCATTTTTTAATTTATACATATTAGTATATAAAAAAATTTATTATTTATTTCTTAATAATTTGGTTCATTTTCTTTATTATTTAACATAATATCTTTTGACCTAAGATGATGTTTTAGCCTCTTAAACTTGGGTTAAGTGGTCCATATTTGAATTTGTTCAAATCCCCTCTGAATGTGTTTAAAGGACCCGTAATATATTCAACCTTGTTGTTTTATAAATTTTAAAAAGCAAAGAAGCTAACAACTAATTAAAAAATGGAACTGCTGCCTTGTTATGTATATAGGGCATTCCGTTTTCATGCCTGATAATCCCTTTTTAAATGTCGTCTTGCGACCTTCTGATGTATATAGGGGACTTGTGAGGCCTTAAACTGGATGATTTAAAGTTCTCAATAGATTCCTGGTCTTTTCTTGCAGCACATCCACAATAGCTTTGCTCACAAGCATTTGATGACATTCTCATAATTCATCACACTTGAAGTTTGTGAAAGAAAACACTAGTCTGTCAGGTTGTTTGTGGGAATTGGAGAGCTAAATTGTGCAAGGGATGGACAGAATTTGTATGATGAAACAAATTGGAGGAAGAAGATCCTTTTGTCTTTTTTGTGGGGTCTGCTGCAGCAACCATTATGCAACTTCAATTGTTGGCTTTCACTGTGGATATTGAAATTCTGTTTCTTAACTATGTCTCAGTTGTTGTCAATAAATTTGTGAAGGAAGCTTGCAAAGTCATGCTGCAATGGATTTGAAAATACAAACTCAGGCGATGATTACATGCCTGGGGGAGTCATTGTTTCGATTGGGATTGAGATTGAGATCAATGTTATATTCACATCATTCTCATTGAGATCTTCTTCATCTTCATCATGTGTTTGCAATGCCTCTGCATAGGTTCTAGTCTTACAACTCTGATATCAAATAATCTGGGTAAAACATCTCCAAGGTTCATGGACTAGGTAAGGAAATTTGTTAAGAATGCTCACTATATTTCCAAGCCAAGCAATGAGTGAGTCCCCTTGCTGTCTTGCAAAATCAGTTTCGGAATCCTGAACGCTTTTCGGGTTAGTCACTCCATGTTCTGCTGTCCCAGGAAGTTTGCCTTGAACTACAGCAAGGATTGTTTCTGCATTCTGAGACAAATTCTGAAACCCCGCCAGTTCTTCTTCTCCTAATTGTCCCATTATCTTCTTTTTTTGTGCGCCAACGATCTTTTTGGGGCTCTTTTGAGGTTCATCTTCAGCATTGGTACAAGGAGGAACTTGAATTGAAATAGTTAGCTCTTCTAGAGTTTGAGTCCATGAATGATTCTCCATGTCTAGACCATTTCCTTCATTTGGGTCTTTTTTTTCTCCTTCTCCGCTGAGGACTTTGGGGACAGAAGCTTCTGGGTTTGGCTTTCTTTGTAGCTGGAATTGAGGTGATTAAATTGCTGAAACTGATATAGGTTTTATGCAGAGAGATTTTGGGATTGCTGAAACTGCTGTATGGGACATGTAATTCACATTATGGAAATGATGGCAACTGTGGAACCACTGCTGTTTGTGATGCGACCTGCCTGCAGATAATCATTTGTAACTAATTTGTCACTTATATAAAGTTTAATTTGAAGCACTATATCTAACATATTTCAGGTTGTGACATGGATGGTGCAAATTACATGTATATATGTATCCAGGCATGCACTTGTCCATGTATATGTACATGTATACATTAGAGCTTCTCAAATAGTTTATACTAAACTTAAAGCTATTCTCAAAACCTTTAGTTGAAGAATTGCAAATAATAAGAGTAATTCTTTTGACAAGTGCATTTCTACATTCATTGAACAGAATATAAAGTTCAAAACATGTTAACTATTATATTATTGCTCAATTTGGTATTATAAGAATATATTCACCATTTTGTATGTAACCATTGTTTGGATATTAATTCCCATGAATTCTAAAGATCATGGAACACATATGCATGAAACAAATCAAATACCTAAGAATAACAACAGAAATTATTGAATCATTTTTCTCAACTATTAAAGTATACAAGTCATTAGCATTTGAATATAGCAATTGATCATGCAACTTGAGAACACAATGAACCAAAATAAAAACATCATATTTTTCAGTTTAAATAATGCAGATTTAACAAGTAAAAGAAACATGTTAACAATAATAAGAGATTTATCATTCTAAACCTCAAGTAACATGGGAGTTTATTCGCCGACAACGTTCTGCAATCATTGCTTGAATATCATTTTTTTTCTTGTGAGTTGCATGAGTGTCTGGATCATCGACTGAAGCACTCACATCTAGACATGGATTTTCTTCCAATTTCATTACCGTTGTTTTTCCTGTAGAAAATTAAAATTATCATATGAATTAATAAAGTTAAAATTAATCTTCTTTTCAATTAAAATCAGCATTTGAATAAAAATTAGCACATCTACAGTTTTTTGGGATAGGTAGATCTATTCAAATATCTTTTAATTTATTTAAACTTTGCAAGCTGATAAGACTATATTCTAGATTTTTACACATTTATTCACGTTTGTTATATATATATGTATATATATATATATATATATATATATATATATATATATATATATATATATATATATATATATTGAAAGACCTTGTAAAAATATATTCAGGATCTATTCAGATTTCCCAAATGGGTTTCAAAAAAAACAAATATATGAATTGCACAATGGCTTACCTTCCTTGCTCGTCTCAGCAGCCATGGTTATATATCTCCCTCTCTACGGAATAGGTCAATGAAGGCTGTGAGGGCTCTGCCTCTCCATTATATCTATTCCGAGCTAATTCCAAATAGTCTTTTTTTTGTTGATATGAGATCTGATCAGATATAATACTCAAAGTTAGATCTATCTAAATCTAACATATCAATCATCTTTGACAATAAATTTCTTTATTCTGTTTATTAAAATTACTTAAAAATAAATTGTGAATGAGAGACAAAGATGAATAGAAGAGACTGACCTGATCTTTTTTCTGGAAAAAAAAAATTGAAAGACACTGAATGAGAAGACAGCGAATTAAAAGAGCATCAATTAGGGTTTTATTGAATTAGTTAACAGAGAAAAATGCAAAGGCCAAAACCCAATATTCTATTTGGCCTTATATAAAGAGAACCCAAACTATTTGTTTTTGTCCTTTAAAAAACATAATAAAAAAAATTAAGGGAGCTATAATTCTTCCAAAAAAAATTGAGCTCAACGTAATATTAGGGATAATGTGCAAAAATACCAGTAACGTTTATATTCAGAAGTAATTTTACCACTAACATTCAAATGGTGAAATTTTAGTACCTATCATTGGCAGCCAGGAGCAATTGATCAATTTGAGAAATAATTCATTAAACTTCCTTGTCGCCATTAAACTTGCCATCTACACTTTACATTTTAATCTCCAATTCAATTATTAAATCACAGAAAATGTCACGTTTTTAAACGAACTCATATGCAATGGGTGTAAAATATGTGTTATATAATAATATGTAAAATCAACTCAACTTGCCAACGTTAGGGGTAAAATTGATCTTCGCAACACCAGAGGTAAAATTGCACCATATTGGATATTAAAGGTAAAATTGCTTCTGCCAGTAAAAGATAAGGGTATTTTTACACCTTATCCGTTAATATTATGAAAACACAATTATTTAACATTTAAAGTTATATATATGAAATTCTGAGCACATAAGTCTTAAATTGATCAGACTCATACTTTATAACACACACAATCTTATTAAATAAAAGTATCGGTATTTTTGAAAAAAATTCACAAAGAGATGTTTTGGGTACATTCACAATAATAATAAAAAGATAATAATAATAATAACTCAATATGACAAAAAGTACAAAGTTTGTAGGCGAAAAAATAGAAAATCCTTACAAATCCCCACAAAGTACAACTAAAAATAAATATATGAATTAGGAAGTGAAGATTATGGCAAGCAAACAAGTGTAAATAGATACTAGATGCTTCTTGACAGTGAACCAAGAATATCCAAATAATGAAATGAACTTTTGTTTCTCTTGCAAATCTAATAAGTTGTTTACACTTAAATTCTATATACTTTAATACTCAGAAACAAATGATGTAATAATTAAAATACAGAATAGAAAATTATGGATTCACCATAATTTGATGTCTTTCCCTTTGAGAATCTGATGCAGCGGAATAAACAGACTTTCGTCTTAAACGAATGTTCGCGCACGAACAATGCCTAAAACCGTCAACTATCGTTGAATCGCGCACGACTAACGAAAATTGGAAAAAGAGAATAAACTCTGAAATTTTATTAATCGAAAACTGATTACATAATGGGGACGTCGCGCCTTTATATAGGCTGAACAATAAAACCTAATTCGAAACCTAAAAGGAAAAGTAACAAAAAACACGGAAATAATTGAAAATGAGACAAAAACACAAAACTGCCGTTTTGAGGCCCAATCCAATGGGCCGAATCCAATCAGATTAGGGTCCGAAATTGCTAAATTCCAACAAACCCCGTTTTAACTTCAAAATATCAGTTTTGCCACCAGATTAGTTTTCTCCAAATAGTTCAAGGCTCGCTCCACTTCATCATTCTCCCCTGGGTGAACAGAATTCGCCCTCGAATTGTCATCATCAGAAGAATCACCAGAGAAAGGAATCAGGTGCTTCACATTAAAAACATCCGCAGTGCGAATGTGACTAGGCAACTTCAATCGGTAAGCATTTGGGTTGATTTTCTCCACAATCTCCACGGGCCCTATCTTTTTGGCAGACAGTTTGTTATAATCTCCCACGGAGTACCTTTCTTTAGTCAAAACAGCCCAAACAAAATCCCCAACTTCGAAATCCACATGGCGACGCTTCTTATCCGCATATGTCTTGTAATTGCTTGCTGCCTTTACAAGATTATCATGAACTTGCTGATGCACCTCCACCAAGATCTTCACAAAGGTTTCTGCCTTCCCATGCACGTGCGTCTTATCTGGCAATGACACCAAATCAAGTGGTCCTCTAGGAACAACAGAATAAACCACAGCAAAAGGACTGAATCCCGTACTGCGGTTAACAGCATGGTTGTGCGCAAACTCAGCTTTGTTCAACAATACATCCCACGTTTTAGCCTTGTCACCAATCAAACAACGCAACAAGTTGCCTAAGGATCGATTCACAACTTCAGTTTGCCCATCAGTCTGAGGATGGTAGGCACTATTAGAATTCAATTGCGTATTGACCATTTTCCACAAACTACGCCAGAAATGACTAACAAATCGAGTGTCTCGGTCAGACACAATGGTTGCTGGTAGGCCGTGCAGCTTATAAACCTCTCGGAAGAACAATTGGGCTACTTGAACAGCATCAGTTGTCTTTTTACAAAGAATAAAATGTACCATCTTTGAAAAACGATCCACCACGACAAAGATTGAATCATTACCTCGCTGTGTACGTGGCAACCCCAACATAAAGTCCATGCTGATGTCTACCAACGGCTGTGTAGGAACAGGAGGTGGACGATACAATCCTGCATTAGTAGCTGTCCCCTTCGAAACTTGACAAATGCGACACCGATGTACCAGTTTCTCCACTTCTTTTCAGATAGAAGGCCAGAAGTAATTGGCTTGAACTAACTGCAAGGTACGATCCCGGCCCACATGACCTTCTCCGTGCAGCTGTTCAATAATTTTCAACCGCCAACTACAATCAGGCACACACAACTGGTTGCCCTTGAATAGAAAACCATCCTGAAGGTGGTAACCTGTACGCTCTCCAGCTCGTATTTTTGTCAACACGCCAGCAAAATATGGGTCAGTTTCATATAATTCAGCGAAAGAGTCGAATCCAAATACCTCAACCGACAGTTTCATATCCGCCACCTTGTTTGTCACTCCAGATTTATGTTTTAAAACAAAGGTGAACTGTTGCAGATACGCCACCCATCTCGCATGTCTGGCCGAGATTTTGTCTTGACTATGCAAATGCTTTAACGCTTCATGGTCAGTGAACAATACAAACTCCCGCTGGAATAAATAATGCCTCAAATGCTTAATGGCATGCACAACTGCGTAAAACTCAACATCATAAGTATTGTACCGTAGTTTAGCACTTGACAGCTTTTCACTGAAATACGCCACTGGCCTATTATTCTGGCTGAGTACAGCCCCAATTCCCATTTTGGAAGCATCCGAATGAAGCTCAAAAGCTGACTCCGCTTCCGTGGTCCATACAAACTTCTCGTTCTGCTTCATACAATCAGTAATAGGAGCCATAATACTACTAAAATGAGGTATGAAACGCCGATAAAATGACTCCAGCCCATGAAAACTCTGAACTTCCGTAATAGTACTGGGCCTGGGCCAGTGCTTCACAACCTCAATTTTGGACTCATCCACCTGCAAACCCACATCTGAAATGACATAACCAAGAAACAGCACTTTGGTTGACATGAAAACACACTTTTTGACAGCAGCAATAAACTTTTCCCTCCTCAAAACAGTGAGAACCTCCCTCAAAATAGCCAAATGATCAGGCGGGTTATTACTGTAAATTAGAATGTCATCAAAATAAACAACGACACTAGTACCAATAAAAGGTCGCAAAACCTGGTTCATAACTCGCATGAAAGTGCTAGGTGCATTTGACAACCCGAACGGCATCACTAGCCACTCATACAGTCCTTCGCGTGTTTTAAAAGTTGTTTTCCACTCATCTCCCTCCCGAATGCGAATCTGATGGTATCCGCTCTTCAAGTCCAGCTTTGTGAATTGCAAGTATACAGAATTTGAGTTTTATATTTAGCAACTTGGGTCAGAGGAGATTTGGTCCCTTGAACCCAAACCAATATTTTCACTTGGACTGGATTTGGCTTCCATGTTTTCTAACAATCATACCCATAGATAACCAATATTTTCACTTGGACTGGATTTGGCTTCCATGTTTTCTAACAATCATACCCATAGATAAGCTTGAGTGGGTAGCTTCATTTTGGTTGCAAAAAAATTAAATTCACTTAACCCAATTCAAAATCTTTTAGTGATAGAAATTATATTTAGCATCTTGTTTTCATTCATGTATAAACTCTTTTAGTGATAGAAATTTAAAAATATAAAACGACAATTTTAAAATTTCAATGTTATTTTTGTATTAGGAAGTAAATTAACACCATCTTCCAAAAATTGGATTCTAAATCTATTTAACAAATTTTAACCCATTAATAATTTTATATTGGATTTTTGTAATGTTTTCGTAAATTACGTGTAATTTTACTATCTCTATAAAAATGACATGTCAAAATATGAGATGTTCAATTTGTGTTTGCAAGTGAATCCTATTAATGGTTAATCATATTTTATTTTCACTACGCCAAAACCCCCTTCAGACAACGGTTAAAAACCATCGTCCCGCGATATATAAATCTGTCACAGGGCTCGCTGCCGTCTATTGCACCTTCAAACGACGATTAGGTTCTGTCATTTGAAGATACTATACATGACATCAACCTAGTTTCGTACTGTCATATGAACATTGTTACGATGAATCTTTTTATTTATTAACGTCACTTTTAATGTCATCACATGACATACTAATAATTAAAAATGTCAAGTCGCTATATGGGAAATTGGCATATTGGTATTCACGGTGAGAGTTTTTATAATAATTTTTGTCGTAGTAACTTGTATCAGATGGCATAGGTCTTAATCAATCATGTCAAGAGATTTATTTTAAATGACAGATTCTTTTAATTTAATATCTTTTTATTGTTGTTTAGATGATATTTTTTTAAACGTAAATGTCACTCATTGCCTTCTTCTTCAAATGATTCTGGAAATGAACAATAATTATCAAATGAACAAGAATTTCTGTATATCAATGATTTTAATTTTACTGGAGACTAATGCTCATAATCTGTTTACATTTGAACTACACAAATAACTGAATGAATGTAGGGTAAAAAAATAAGCAATTAGTGTACATCTCCAAATCTGTATATATAGTCAGTGTTGATTGGAAAACCAAATCCAACTTGAACTGAAGCATATCTAAGTCATCATCTCCTAGAATCCCCAAAGTCTTGATACCTGCAAAACCAATTGATGATGCTCATTAATTACATACCGTATACAGATAGACCTAATTAATCTCCTTTTACCCTTTCTCCATTCTGAGACCCTTCACTTACCCACCCACATTATAAATAGGAAGCGTTTACCAATTCTCAATAGTCACCCACGACAACCTAACACTATACTTACAGTTTGTTATTTCGAGCATGCTATAACAAGTAGACAACTTATTCAAGCAGACATGTATATTCAAGTGAACATGCTATAACAAGCATACAACTTATTCATTACTTATCATCATAGGTCATGTTCAAATAAAAAAAGAGAATGGTTATATATATCTTATCATTTGCAAGCCATATCAGTACATGCAATTAGCCTAAATTTACCCTTTAATACTTGCTTCATACATGCTCAATGACTCTTTTACAATGTTCCTCTAATACTTGATGCATGATTAATAAGCTACATGCCCAAATGAACAATCGTACACATACTCATACAGAACCTCAAACATAAACATCAACAGAACATCAAACATAAACATGTTTTATACATATACACATACACATACACATACACATACACATACTCAATCACTTCTATAAGTATAACTCATAGGTGTAAGAGTGTTGCCAATCACAATGAATATTCAAAGCTTTAGAGTAAGCCTAATCAGTTATATCTAACCAATCAGTTCATACCAATCATTTCATCATCACCAACAACATCATACATATATGTAATCCTTCAGTTCAAACCCACATAACAATATATATGTATACTCAAAATCAGGCTAGTTTCCTAAATCAATGAGTTCTATGTTCATATACATACACATACTCATTCAGATAACAATCCAAGTGGAAGATATATTGCAAACCTATCTCAGCAGCACCACCCACAACAACATCATACATGCAACCAATCAGTTCAAACCAACATAACAACAATATCTACTCAATAAGTTAAAGAAATCTTCCCATATGCTAAACACAAGAACTGAATGACAACATCTTCAGTCAGCCTTCGCATGTAGCATTTTTACTATCCCTGCAAATATTATGTTCAAATAAAAAGAAATTAGAACATCTTCAGCAACCGGCACTGTATTGCCCTAGGTAAAAAAAAAATAATGACCCAAGAATTTCAGCGGTGAATCTAACAATGAATACAATAAAATCAGTATCTAAGCGAGAGATCTAACCCTTTAAATCATAGCTCTGAAATCAATAGATCCTTTTTCCAACTGCTCTTGCGTAACCTAAACTGGGGTTTGGGATTAGAGAGAGGGTTTATAAATCAGTTGAAATTCTAGTAAAAAAAGAGCGCCTAAAATTTAGGGATTGGCCGCGTAAGTGAAATTTCATTTGCTGCTTTTTTGTTTTCGCCAAACAATGACATTCATTTATTAGAAGTGTCATCTGTTGAGTAAGTGAAATTTAACGAAAACGCGCGTTTTCTTTGGATGACGGGATTATGTAATAGTAATGTCATCTGAGAATCGAGCGCATTTTTTATTTCGCTTTCAGATGACATACAGCTAAAATACTGTCAGGAAAAATATTTACACGACACTAAAACAAATGTCTGTCATGTACCTTGTGTCATGTGAAAGGGAAAATGGCATAGTATTTTCTGATTAATATTATTAGCTTTTATGGTATTATATTGTGTAAGGGTTGATTTAAAAAATTTATACAAGCATCGATGCTGGAAGTTGCTCAAAGTAATAATTTTACTTCGAAAAGTTCTTTATCAAACATAGACCTTATAAATTTTATTTAAACTAAAGATTGATACATCACTCTTGAATTTCTCCAAAAAAATCAATTATCCCCCGTAACTTTTAAAATAGTCAATTTATCCTTGAGTCTGTTTAAAGTATCGTATTAACCTTTTAAAATTTATTTCTCAAAAAAAAAAAAAACCTTTTAAAATTTACATGATGAAATAAAGAGTGATTTTGAAATAGTTTGAAAAGTTAAAATGTGTATGGAACGAATAGATTATTTTAAAAAAATTTAAAAGATAAATAGATAGTTTTATATATATATGTATATAGATTTTAAAGTGTTAATTTGTCAAGTTAAAAAATTTAAAAGGTAAATAGATATTTTTAAAATGTAAATTGGTCAATTTAAAAAGTTCACATAGTATGTAGATTTTTATTTTTCAAATTATATTAACCATTGATTTTTGTTTTTTTAAATAAGTACAAAAGTACAAATGTATTAAGTCTAAATTGATTGTGTAAATAGCGGAACCCAAAAGGGGGTTGACCATTGGGCTTCCTTGAAACCCTAAATATCCAGACTTTCTTCTATATTGCCTCCGACTTCTTCAACTCCAGCCGCCGCAGCAATTTGTTTCCCTGTTCTCAAGCATATAATGAGAGGTTTGGGTGGGATCTCACCGATCACAAACCATTTTGATTCAGAATTTCCAAACAGTAAAAGGCAAAAAAGAAGATAATGCCGCGATGAGGATTTGGGTATTCCATCTTGAAGACTAAGGCTTTGGTACCCCTAATTCGTTTTTCATTTAGCTGTTTGCTTTCTCTTCTTTCTGGATTTGGGTATTCCACGATGAGGATTCTTCCAGTTTTTACACTTGATATGAACCCAGTTCTTAGTTTTTGTTTAATTTTGATGTGCATATGATTGTATGAGCAAACAATTATTCTTATCTGTTTTCTTGTTTGTTTAATTTTGTATGATGCAACAGTTATTCTTATTTGTTTTCTAGCTGACCAAAAATGCAGAAAAAGAAAGCCTGATTTCTACCTACTTTCTTCAAACCAGGAAACCGAATTGAGCAGCCGCCGTACAACCATAGTGATGGTTCCCACAGATGACAGGTTTTTTACCATCTTACAATTGTTTATTCCAAATGTCTTGAGGTGTTTGTTGAATTGTAAACCATCACTAGTGGTAGTATTGTATCATTTAATTTGAATATCATCATAGTATACTAAGTTTTATGTTTAATGAATTGTAAATAGTAAATGTTATTTTTAATGAGTAATCCTTTTCATCAAATCTCAAAATAGAATTCGGCAAGCATTCTTTGATAAATTAGCTCATTATATTTGAGAATGGGTGCAGGAAAAGTAATGGTGAAAAACAGAAGTCAACATCTTCCAAAGTAAAAAAAGGATATTGTAGCACTGATTGCAAAACGTGGCGGGCGAAAACAATAACTATTGGTTGCAAGTAAGTTGAGGTTTAGAATTTCTAATTTCTTGTTTATGTTAACCATTAATTTTTGTTTGGCAACACTTGGTTTTATTGATTGGCTCATTGTATTTTTTGATCGGTTTAGAGGCCTAAATTTATATAAACACCTGCATTTTTATATTTATACATTTGAGCATATATAAAATTTATTATATGTTTTCTTATTTTGTTTTGGTTCCTTTTCTTTATCTAATATAATATCTTTTGGCCTCCTGAAATTGGTTTTTGTGGTCCTTATTGAACTTTGCTGAAATCCACTCTTAGAGGCTTAATAATAATTAAGCAAGATAATGGGACATTCTTAATATTCCGGATGCCAATTGGTTTTTCTGGCGAATTTTAAAGGATCCATAATATATTCAATCTTGTCGTTTCATACTTTAAAAAAAAAGAAACTAACAAGTAATTAAGAAAACGAAGGTGTATTATATACTAGGATTCCTTTTTCAAGCAATCCCTTTTTCCCGTGTCATCTTGGGACCTTCTTATGTATATAGGGGATTCATTTTGAGGAGACCTTAAACTGATTATTTAATGTTCTCAATACTTCCCTTGTTTTTTCTTGCAGTACACTCCAATGGCCTTGCAGGATGTGCTCAAAATTCGTCACAATGGTCTGTCAGGTGTACGTTTGCAATGGATGGAGAGAATCTGCATGGGGAAACAAATTGGAGGAAGGAGACCATTGTGCAACTTCAATTGCCAATTTACACCGCAGATGTCCAAATTGTGCTTATGAACTCTGTCTCACTTATTGTCAGCAAATTCCTAAAAGAAGCTTGCAAAGTCATGCTGCAATGGAGTTCGAAAATCCCGAGGATCTAAGTAAGCCATCCAATTTCATATGGAATTCCAATTATGAAGCCGAATGCCAAGCATCCAAAATCTGGTCGTACGACTGTTTCCACTCAGTCGCAACATCCTCATCAAGAAGGTTCATCGCCTGCAATGCACCTTCTCCCGAGTTAGCGAAACGGCTAACCCACTAGCAAAAGAAAAATCCCAAAATGAATAAATATCATTTCATTTAGTATAATTTGATAATTGTAAATCAGTTGATTAAAACTTAAATCACTTGCCACTTCGTTGTTCGAGCGAGTATGAATGGTCGGTCCGGGTGCAGGCATCTCCGGCAGTAGCTGAGGGTGTGAATGCAGGTAGTACCACGACATGTACTGCTCGTCACAGTCCGAAGGAGTCTGTGCTAGAGTGAACCGAGACAATACAAGCATGCCCGCCTCAGGAAACGAGGTCCAAAGATCCTCTGCCATATCGGCGGGCACTTCTACCCGATACTTCAAGCTAGACCAAGGACGTACGGACTTCAACGGCCTCAAGATCGGTCTGGGTATGGTCTGCACGTAACCGAGCTGGTGAAGGCATCTCCCCAGCATGTACGGCTCGATCACATCCCTGTAACGTATCCATCCGGCGTATGTCGTCCTAGGGGTATCCGTAATGGCATCAGGACCATACGACATCCACATCACCTAATGACGTATACAACAACATTAACATACAAATAGTACAAGTAATGAATTTGGTTTATTTAATTAAATGGAAATTGTACCTCATCAGCAGTCAATCTATCAAGCCCGGCGCGATATGATCTCAGCCTATCATCACTCTTCTCCAACACTATAGATGGCCACATGCAAGCCCTCGGAAGCTCCGGATCTAATGTAACTCCCTCCCGCTGAGGCCTGAAGTACGGGAAGTACTCATAAATCCATGCCTGAAGCAGTGTCAGCTGACAACCCATGATCTGCCCGCAATCTCCTCTGCTAGCAATACTTAGATGACGGTATAGATATGCTAGTGCAGCTGAGCCCCACGAGAGTCCAATGGCTCCAGCTACCGAGTCATGTACCTCCAACAGACAGGAAAGTCAAATGCGGTCACCAGTCTTGTCCACAAACAATGTGCAACCGAGCATAAGAAATGTCCAAGCTGTAGCCTGTGCATCAAGAATCCGATCTCCTTGACAATACTCTAGGATGGAAGCCGATCGTATACCGTGATTAAAGTAGTGACCGTTTAGCAACTCATCATGAGTCATACCAAACAACTCCATCACACAAGACTGAAGCTCCTCAATACTCGCCTCAGCAGTCACCATAGCCCCATCGATGGGGATGCGCAAAATCTGCCACACATCATGCAACATAATGCTCATCTCACTAAACGGCATGTGCAATGATGACGTGTCTAGCTGCCACCGCTCCACAAAACCCGCAATCAGGGGCGCATCGATGTGGGCATACATGATACCTGGTAAATGGGACAATCCAGATGACGCAATACGCATCTGGATCTCTCTAGAAGCGCCACCGTGCCATACACACAACTTCCCATGATAGACTAAGCGTGTCTGACACTTGAGGAGGCCCCGATCCTGCCCGCTCCAGATAGCATGGGTAATATGTCCCAGAAAGCTCAGGATCACAACACCATCAGATGGACCCTTAGGAACCAGGGTCTTCACGATCCAGTCATCCTCTCCAGCACTCATCGAGTGCTTGTTGCTACCTGAAATTACAGTAAACTCATTTCAGAATATTCGTATATTTTCTACTAATCACGAATAAATCACATAATAATAACAAAATTTAAAATTCTCACCCAAAGATGACCCTACTGTAGAAGCAAAACGTCCGTCACGACCCCTCATCACTGTCTAAGGAGGTAATCACACAAAAGAAGCACTCTGAGGAGCCATAGAGTCATCTCCCTCCATCTCCACAGCATCTGCCATCTCCTCACGTCTAACATGCTCGTCGTGTTTAGTCTGTGCCCTCTGGGCATCCCCCATCATCATCTGCTCCATCTGTTGCCTCCAGGCAGAGGCATTCACAACACATGTCCTTGTATATCTGTGTCCAAAACGGGCCTCAGCAATATCAGCCTGTAAAACAAAAAAAATAAATATATAAGCAAATAATGCATTTTTTTAATATACTCAATTTATCATTTTTTAAGTTTTTTTTAATAATTAGAGCCTGCCCACGGGCGGCCCGAATTAATTTATTTTTGAAAAAAATTTGTTTCGGACCCGATTTGGCCTAAACGGAACAGTTTGTCTGTTTGGCTGTCGGACAGAATAGTTACGTTCGACCAAACGGACAGCGCGTTCCGTTTGGCCATAGGGCCAAACGGATGCGCCGTTCGTTCCACCATTACGTGGAACGCTGCACCAAGTTCCACCATACGGTGGAACTAGTGCGCCACTCGTTGCACCTAATGGTGGAACGAGTGCGCCATGCTTTCCACCGTAAGCCGATGTCGTTGCCACCACGGGTAAACGGACAGTTCGTCCGTTCCGTCCGTGGTGGCAACGACATCGACGGCCCGTTTAGTACAAAAAAAAGGGTTCCGCCTCCGATTTCGGAGGCGGAACCCGTGATTTCGGATAATTTTTAAAAATTAAAACTTACCGGAACCTTTACGAAGCCTTTCCCCTTTCCTTCCTTTGGCGGCATGTAGTTTTAGGTCGGGTTTTTTGAAAAGCTAAAAAACTAGAGAGGATTTGAGATTTTTTAGCTTTTGGTTTGAAAATTGTGAGGAGGGCATAAATGTCAAAAGGGTGCGGTGGAAAGTATAACTGTTGCGGTATATAGCAGTTCACTTTCAACAATGACTTCTTGCTCTAAAAACAATAATCTGTTTCAAGAAGATCAAACACCTCAGTTTTTCAAGTTCATTCCTACTGATTCTATACATCAATACCAGCTGGTTAGAATTTAATTGTCTTCTTCTTCTCAATTTACTCATTGAATATTAATCATATAAAATTAAATAGGAAATTCCAAGAGAGTTTGTGAAACGTTTTGGAGGATAAAATTAAATAGGGACATAATAATATGCAAGCGTCGCAATTTAGAGACGATATTTTAGCTAACATAAAGCCATTTTTATATAGCCAAATGTAGACATTTTTTTGTCTAAATGTCGTCAATTTGGAGACGCTGATAAATTAAAGTGTTGCTGTATTCAAGACGCTACCAGTATTTTGTTATGCGAAATAATGACATAACAAATATTATGTGTCGTTCACTTTGCGATGCTTTATTAAAACGTAGTGAAAATTTCTGAAATTAAAAATAAATAATATAAAAAAAATTCATGATGCTCAAAATTTAAGCGTACACTTGTATACAGTATATCGTCAGACGGAATTTATCCACAAAATGTTTTATGCGTCGTTAAAATTAAGGACACACGATTTAATGACTTTTGTAACGATGCTTTGAAAAGCGTGGGTAAGCATTTAGGGACGTCGAAAAGCGTCGTTACATCTTGAATTTTAGGGTCGTAATAGGGCTTTTGTTTTTGTAGTGGCAGCACAAAGCTTAGAGAAGAACTCATATAAATCTCTTTAACATAAACAAAATCATGATCAAGTAACTCCTTCTCCATCAATCTCTCTCTGGGATCTCTCCTTAAACACTTGTTCAAAAAATCCTTATTTTTCTCTAATAACCAAGTCAAAAATTCAGGCATCTCGTTGAAGGATCGTATTTTAAATAAAGCCAAAATCGGATAATCAATATACTTTGACCATATGATTTTACCTATCACCATTTTTATAATTCTTCATACGGGTACGCTAAAGCAATCATTCATCGAGACATGAAATCAACAAATATTTTTCTCGATGAGAATCTAATGTCCAAGTTGATGATTTCAGACCTTCAAAGACCGGAGCAGAAATTGATCAAACCTTGTGAGTACAGCCGTAAAGTGAAGTTTCTCTTGATGATTTCAGTTAGGGGTTTCTCAAGAGGAATCCCTTTGATTCACACTCTTGCAACGTCTCTACTGGATTTTGGGGAACATCAACTTTATGATGTATGCTAGAAGGCATTTACCGCTGGTTATGAATAAAATGTAGTTCAATTGCCTCAGCTTTGTTCGTTGGTGTTGATACATTCAATGGATCTGCAGCATCTAAAGCCTGTTTGCCTTTTGAGGATGCTACTTGTAGGCGTTTAGTTATGTTAGAGGATGTTTTGCTCAATCTATGTTTAAATGTGCAAATTCTTATTAAAGTTTGCTATTTTTGTTTCATAAACATATTTAATATTTTCTTTTAACAAATAAGCAAAAGAACTCGGGTCACTATTCAACAAACCAGTTCAGCTCGGACTGGACTCATGTCGGTTCCTGGTTCGACTGACCAAACCCACTACAAGAAAAACTGTAATTAGAGATCGATATTTGCAACCGAATTGAAGTCGGTTGCAATATTGCAACCAAGGTGGTTGCAAAGCCCATCCTGCGGTTGCCAAGTTGAGAATCTCATTTGTCAAATACATTTGAGACTTGAACACGGTTTCAAAGTTCTTATGGTTGCAAACTTTGCAACCGAATGGTCTCAAAATATATTTTGTGGTTGCAAATTTTTAAGGCCATTTAGGGACTTCTGTATATAATATATACTTGGATATTTGAATTATATTTTGAGTGAAATTAAATAGGAAAGAAAGGAGAGAGAAAGAAATGCTGGTAATATATTTTTAAACAAAAGAAAAATATAAAATTATATTTTAATATTTAAAATAATAGTTTTTAAGTATAAAATAAATTTAAGGGGGTAAGTTGCAAAAATACGTCTAACGTCTACATCCATGAGCAATTTTATCTCAATCGTTCAAAATGGTGCAATTTTACCACTAACATTGGTTATGAAGAGCAATTTTACTCATAAAGTTGGCAAATTGGATCAATTTGATAGATAATTCATCAAACTGTATTATCGATCATAAATCTTATTATCTACACTTCATATGTGCGTCATTTTATCATTTATTAGTAACAATTACATAAAGTAATAAACATGTATATTTGAATTAAATTAATGAGTCTAAATATAAGTGAGGAATGAAGAAATCAAATTAGCATTATTTTACCAAGCCCATTAAGAAATAAAGGTTAAATAGGCCCGATGTATCCATTTGGTCCATTTTAGGGATTTATATTTGTGCTATGGAGAAATTAGAGATTAGCCCTAATTACATTTGTTGTCTGCCTCCACCTTCTCTCCCATCTTCCACTTCTTGCATCATTGTCCTCCTGGAACCCTTGAAAACACGAGTTCTGGGTTTGTTTCACTTCGGTTTCTCTTTAATCAATCTCCCTCTACTTCTCCTAGATGGGTTCTATGGCTTTGTTTCGTTCCAATCAGACCTCTAAGGGTTCTGTCGGACAACTTCGGCTTTCGGGCGCCTGCCGGTTTACTCCGATGATCTCCTTGGCTGCCTGAAGGTGTCTAGCTGGCCTCTATCCCTACATGCAAGGTAAGACTAAGGTTTGCTCTTTCCTCTCATTCTACACGCTCTTCTTCGACTTGGGGTTTTTTTTTTTTTCGGGTTCTTGCGAGTTCTAAGAACTCCTAGAGATGCAAAGGGTATTATGTGTCTTTTGGCTTGAGCTGGTTGTTTGGCTATATTTGTTTGGATTTGGGATGGTTATTGTGATGTTCATGGAGTTTTGTGATTTCTCACCCTGTTCTAGTCAATCATTTTTTTCGGAGTTCTAGAGCTTCTCATTCTCTTTAATGGAGGCTGTGAGGGAGGTCAGTCTCAGTCTTACTCTTATTTTGTCCTTTTCATTGACTCTTAATTGTTTATTTCTAGGGTTTCTGTTATCATAAATAAGCTTTATTAGCGTTTGAAGTGTTTGATGAAGTGTTTGATGTTGGCATTGAAGCATTCATTTTGTTTGAAGTGTTTTTAGTTTCGTCTATGGTAAGTGGTTTTCATTGTGCTTCTGTTGTTACCTTTTCCTGTTGTGCGAAAAGTTGAGGTTTGCTGAAAAGTTGAGGTTGAGAAGAGCTAATAACTTACTGGTTAGGTCATTTTCATTATGGTGTTACTTATGGTGGAGTCTCTATTTTAAATGCTAAAATGTTGGCTAGAGTCCTGATGAAGTCTTGAACTTAGCTTTTGATATTATAGTTTTAAATGATAATTACAATTGTATTTTTGGTTATCATCAGTTACCTGCAAATTAGTTATGCCTTTTGGGTTAATAGATAATTGTTTCTGATTTTGGGGTTAGTGTAGATAATTGGTTCTGCCTTTTGGGGTTAAAAGGCTAAGTAACGATGCCCTGTCTCGTGCTTTAAGTTCATATCTTAGGATGGATATAGAAAAATTCATATAACATCTATTCATGCAACTTTGAGGAGTAAAGTATAATTTATGCCATATTTTTATAAATAGTTCTTTGAGTCAATTCATGTTATTAATATGTAATGTTACTAGTTAAGTGATAATTTTTCATCATTGTAAAATCATCTCTTCATGTATTTGCAAATAGGATCTTCTATTAAAATGGATATTCATTTATGCAATTTCACCTAAGGTGTATTACTGTGGTTCCTGGACATGAGTAGGATTTCTGCTTGAAGTGGCCATATGTAGGATTGCTAACTCCCGATCAATTCCTCTTGAGGAAGCCATTGATTTTCATGTTTAGGATTAGCTCTATAAGATGGGCACATGTTTGGAATGATTTTCTTAACAACACCTTCTGCTATTTAAAAGTGGAGCAAGTGATGGTATTTAAATTCATATGAATGGCTAAACTTGAATTCATTGAACACTAAATAAGTTGCAGAGGGCTTTTTATAGTTTTTAAATTCATGTTTGGAATGTTCCTAATGTTACTTATTCTACTGTTTTGCAGGCCATCCTTGGATTCAGTTCAGGTCAGTTCAAGTAGATGGCACTGCTCTTGTGACCCTCTTGAAGTTGAATACAGCTGCTCAGATCCTCTAATTTTACTAGTCCATTGAAGATTGTTGATACAGTTTATAATGTAAGTATTGATAAAAAAATGTCATTTAACACTTAAATTCAATGCATAAAAAACAGAGTGCACTTATGAGGATTTTTAAAAATTTTGCAGTTCGGAAAACTGTACAACAACAACAACAACAAAGCCTTAGCCCCGAAATGGTTCGGGGTCGGCTAACATGAACTATCATATAAAACCGTGAAAAGTTCGGAAAACTGTATCTAATTATAAATCCTATAAAACACACTCTAGACTCTCGTGATTAAAGAAAATTGAATGTAATTGTGATTATGTTTAGATTGATTTATCATGTTTTTTTTGTTCATTTGGTTTTCGTTCAGGTGAGAAAATTTCAACCGTTATGCTTCCCACATCATGCATGATGAATGTGCACCCTCGAGCAGATCATGTGCCTTACCCAAGAGACCGATTTCTCAACATTTACTTGTATGGATACAAGCAACAATTATTTGTATTTAATTTAGTTTATATATAACTTTAATTTTTTTTACACCAATGTGTAACTTTAAATTTTTTTTAGCGAATGTATAACTTGAATTATTACACATTAATAAGTTTTATATAATTTATATTTTCTATTTTATTATGGAATTTCTGAAATGGTTATATGATGTTAGTTTAGTAAAATTGTAGAAATAATATTTTAAGATATATATATATATATATATATATATTTGCAGACATAAAGCAATAAATTTAACAACCAGATTACTTGTGACCAAAAGTTAGTTTGTAACCATAATAGATTTGCAAAATTATTCATTGATTTGTAACTGACATATGGTTGCAAGTGATCGGTTTCTAATTTTGCCACCAAATTAGCTACTGAAATGGTGGTTGCAAACATTGCAACCGAGAAGCTTGATATGGTATCAAAGTTTTAGCAACCTTGCAATTACCAACCGATCCAGTTTGGTTGCTAAATATGCAATTCTGGTTGGTAAATAGTGTTAGCAACCAATTTAGCAGCCAAATTTTTGGTTGCTAATTACCGTTTTTCTTGTAGTGACCAACCGATAGTTTTATAACATTGGGAACAATCAAAGCTATCACCATTTCTATAATTGTGCAACATAATATCATACACATGAACCAGAAATCCTTGTTCCCCTCGTCATGCAACCACAGTGTACATATCTAGCACATCCTAAATCAGCAAATTATCAATTTTTGTGTGTAAATAATCTAAGCATTAATGATATTTCTTGTGTATGATATTTCTTTAATTTTCAGATTTAATTATTTCATAAATGAATAATTAATTTTTAAACACAAGAAATATCATTGAATGCTTAAATTATTTACACAGAAAACGATTACCACATTGTGATATTCAGGGCTAGAACATTCTTATAACTAAAAGGGAGAAAAAATTGATAATTTTAGCTATGCTAGATTTGTAGAAGTAGATGTTTTCTCCGGCACAACTACATTTGTGTGGTTCATGAGCGGGCATTAGGTTGCACAATTATATAAATGGTGATAGGAAAAATCTCATGGTCAGAGTATACTAATGATCCAGTTTTGGCTTTACTTATAATTGGATTCTTATATATAGGACATGCCTGAATTTCCAATGTGGTTACAATAGAAAGGGAAGGATTTTTTGAGCAAGTGTTTTTAAGAGATCAGAGCGCGATAGACAGTGAAGGAGTTGCTTGATCATCATTTTGTTGATGTTAAACAGATGAGTATGAGTTCTGCTCCAAGCTGTTGTTGGATCAGGATTTCTCTGATTCCATAGATGGATTAGAAAATCCTAATCAAGATTTTCAAATTGAAGATTTATCAAATTTGAAGTTTCCGAATCAGAATTATCCGACTGAAAGGATGAAGGGAGTGATTGATCGAGTTTGAATTGGGGTGAAGAATGCATTATTGAGGAAGATGAGAAATCAATGGAAGACATAGATGATATAGAATCTGCATTCATCAATTGTCAATTATTAAGAGCTTGAACTTGATCAAGATTGTTAATGAATTTTAGTGAAAAGCAGAGCATGATTAATGAAAACAATTTTAGTATTTGTGATCTTGTATTAGATGTAATCTCATTTTATAGAGAATATATGTAGTAAGAGTAGAACTCTAATTCCCTTTCCTCTTCACCCTTGTCCTCTGAAACCATTTTGGCAAACTAAGCAATTCTTTCAAACTATTTCTGACAAGTAAGTCCACCTTAGAAGGCTTTTATGCCCACATAAATGCATACATTGACAACCATGTTTCTTTCTCGGATGTCGCATTTTTAACATATATTTTTTACAAGAGGAATATTCTCACTCACGTCATATTATTGTGTTGAGTTTTTTTATGTGCAAAATTTTGACAATAGCCTAAACCCTAAACCCTCCACTGCTCCTCCCTAACAATAGCCTGTAGAATAAACTAACAAAAAATAGATAATAAGCATAGCATTCATATATATAAACATATCATTCATTTAATATCATATGCAAACAGGAGATCACTGGGACATCATGATGGTCGAGGCGTTATTAGTGCTTCATTGCATTCATGACTTGGATCATGTCAGGGATTTGGGAAGCAAAGATCTGACAGAAAAGAGACAAATAGATGGAAAAAGAACACAAAGAAAGGGGATCTAGGAAGATTTGGTCCTCAAAGTACCGAATGTAAGGCGCCCCAAAAATGTTTATAAGGAAGATGTACCGCTCGAAGGTGGTAGTTAGTGAGCCGAGGGTGCACCACTCCATAGCACCAGCCATGCCCGCAGGAGGACCTCTTAAACTGCCAAACATAGCATGACCTCCACAAGATCAGTCTCCGACCCTATCTACCTCTTCTTCCATCGAGGTTAAAAAAGGGAATGCACTCAAGTCACTAATAATAAGGTAAAAGATATGTGTATGAATAATGTAGGTACCACTCACTATATTAGTGGCAACAAAAGGAAGGACTGTGAAAGGCTCTACAATGGGAGCTGTGATCCTAGGCCGAGCAGGGAGAAGTCTCCTACGGGAGGCAGGATAAGCACCACCGTCCACACTAGAGATCTCCGTGCCAATCCGGTAGATACCAAGATTGATCCCTCCCACAAGCCCGAATATCAACAACATATCCCAAGGAAGCGACATCATATGATGTAGATCTCTAGGCTTCTGGGAAGGATGATCTTGGTCTCTACGGGTTTAGTGTGAAAATCTCCATTGTGGAGGGTGCTTATCATGCCTTCTGTAGGAGCCTTCTCCATACTCGATAGAGGATCATGGCTCCCATTCCAGAACCTTTCGTTGACCAGTTGCCGCTAATAGGATGAGTGGTATTGCATTAATCAGACACATACACATATATTTTACCTCATTAGAGCATCCCTTTTTTTTTTGTCCTCGGGTGAAGATGAGGAAGACAAGGCGGTTCACAGGCTGATCTGGTGGAGGTTGTGGTATGTCTGGCAGTTCAGCAGGAATGGGTGGTGCTCCGAAGAGTTGCGCCCTAGGCTCACTAGTTACCACCTTTGAGTGACACATGTCCCATATGAACATTTTAGGGGTTCCCTACACTTGTTACTTTGAGGGAGACCCAACCTACGAGGTTGAGTTTTCTCCTCCCAGCACCACTCATGTAAGTATTAACTTTCCTCTCTCTCTAGACCATTGTTCTTCACATTTGTTTTCTGCTATTTGTCTCATTTCTGGCTAAATGTACACTGAAAAGTTTTCCGAGTTGGGGATGCATCCTCAAAGATTTTCACATCCTATAGTACTCAGATTTGGATGCATGTCTGACCACAATATATTAAATGAAATCTAGAAATGGAAGAAGATGTAGATGAAAGAAAATATGAACTTTAATATAATAGTATATTGAGAACACAAGGTGAATAGAAAGCAAAGTCGAGTTTTGCAAGGTCTAAACTATGGGTTAGTTTAACCCTTGCTATAATAAAAAAAGAACTAGATCTGAAATGAATAAAATAATTTATAACCACCAATGCAATTGAAAGCTAAAGATAATGAAAATGAGTTACACATGATGTAAAAATGGTGTTTGGAGCATAGACCTACAAACTAGCAAAGCTCCCTATTTATAGGAGTTTTGGGGCTCTTATTTATATAAAAACCACCTAAAATGTCTAGCTTGTCTTTAATATTGATGCTTTATCTTGCCATAATTGATTTGGAAATAATTAAGGAAGGTTTTGGAGTCTTTTTAAGCATATTTATATGTCCCCAACCTTTAAGGATTCTTCTTTTTCTTGCTATAATTGATTTAGAATTTAGTAAGGAAGGTTTTGAAGTTTTTAGGCAGATTTTAGTTTTTCTTCTTATTCTAGAATTACAGTCAGCTGGTCGAGCAGTCTATTGGAAGATTTATCTAATTACTTTGTTTTATTTCCAAAAACACCTCAAATCACTCAAAACTCCATTCAATAGAAGAATAAAGTAAAATACACTAACAACTAGGGACAAACATTGACAAACCACTAAAAAATAACATAAAACAATGAGTTAAAATATTATATAAATGGTTATAACAACTTGGTCACATTTTGAACATTCCTTGTCTTGAAGGAAGTGTTAGATTCAAAATAAAATTTGAAATCAAACAAGCCATGTAGCTTATAACTTTGATAAGACTTATTTCACTGACATTCAATAATCTCAACTTATGTAAATCATACGACATAGATGAACTTTAACAAAATAAGGTTTTCTCAAAAGTATTACATTATTCAATACATCCCATATTTGAAAGTATGAACTAGTGTACAGCCTCATAAGGTAATATCTCAAGGCTTTTCTTTTCTTGTAGCCTTTAATCTTTACTTTTCACTAAAGGTTTAAAATTTAACACTCAATTCATTACAAGTATTGTGATAAGTAATGGCGTCTAGTTCTTAGTCTCTATCACTTGCTAGTCTAACCAAAATATAATCAAAAGGTCTTTTGCATGGGTTCTAAAGAAGGTTTAGTTTAGGTATTAATGAGGAAAATATTTGGCTAAATGGAAAATATTATAATACTGTGTATAATTTAGAGTAAAAAAGTGTGATTTTTCTTTTATGAAATAAGAGAGAAAGTTATTTTTTCTTGGACTTTTTAGGATTTTGTGTTTTTTAGAAAGTAGAGCAAGTAAGACTGAACAAAACTATTGACAAACCTAAGGTATTGCTCGCAAGCTATATGGAACTACCCATGGAGATGTACCTACTATATATAGAGAGATGCGAGAAAATTTCCTTCTTGATTAAGATTGTTATCCTTATTGCCGCAATTTTCTCCGGCTACTACCGCAATGTAAGACATTTTTGAAAGAAAGATGGTAGACAACAAACATGAATCAAGTTTGAAGAATGCAAAACCAATGAGAAAGACTAAGATTTTTATGGGGAAATGTATTTGCTCAGATACTATAACAAAATCTCAAGAAAAAACAGAAAAAAGAAGAAGAAAGAGAATTAGATTCAGAGTTGGTTTATAGCCTTACTCTTAGTTTCTCAACTTATTCAGAGCACTCCACATCTTCCATGCATGTGTCTTCTCATCACATATACATGTCCTCCTTCAAGAATTTCTAAATATCCATTGCACTCCACATCTTCCATGTACGTGTCTTTTCATCACAAAACTTCTTCACCACATGTCTACTACTTACCATACCCAAAGCACACCACACCTCTTTCTAATTTGCCTAATAATAATGGACTCGGATTAAAAAACATTTAACATTTAGTTAAACCATAACAATGATATCATTAGTTAGGTTTTTCTTTCATTAATTATACAACTCAAGACATCCACTTGAATTTGATAGAAGTATGGAGACATGCTGCAATTGGTTCCTATGTGTCAAGTTTACCTCTTCCATTCTAGTCCTCTACAAATCCAATCTATAAGAATGAGATTCCTCATACGTCCATTAGTAATAACATACCAACTTTCCTCATAATAATTTTTTTTGTTGAAAATCTTTGGATAATGGAAGATTGATAAAGTAATCCCTTTATGGCATCCCAATTCCATGATTAAAATGGATGTATATTTGTAAATAAATTTCGAATGTTGATTGAAAAAAGAATCCCTAATTCAACAGAAACCATGAGAAAAAAGAGAGGAGAAAAAGAGGGATGAGAGAGAGTTGCTGAATGTAATTAATAATTAAAGCTTAAGATACCTAAGCGCTTATACTTATCTGAAAAAATTCAATTGCTTTTTTTTACTTTTAGAATATTCATTTTACCAATTTAACTTGTTTAAAACTTATTAATCATTTTAACAAAGTATATAATTTTTCTGAAAAAGTTTAAATGCTTACACTTTAATCTAGTTTAGGTAGCTAATATTGTTAGAGGATATATTTGTAAATATACATATTAGAATTAGTCTTTGATTTAGTCAGATATTGTTAGCTTGATTTACTCCCTGTATCTTTAGAATTATTTTTGTAACCGATTCTATCTTGTAAAGTTTATTTAAGCACAAACTCTATCAATACCAAATCAATGGAGAATCATGATTGTTTCATGGTATCAGAGCAGTTCTGAGGTTTCACAACTCTGAATTTCAATTTTTCCCTGGGATTTCTCCTTTCAATCGCTCAATTAATTATCTCCATGGTATCACAAATTAACTGCCTCCAATTACCTGTTGTGGAAGACACAGGTTCTGCCTATTTTGAAAGGTCAGAAGTTGGGACATCATGTTGATGCAACTTCTGCACGGCCGCCCAAGAAATTACAAACCGGAGCAGACAATCCGGCGTTCGAAGTTTGGGAGCAAAAGGACCAACAGGTCCTCAGTTTACTCATCTCTTCTCTTTCATCGGGCGTAATTTCCGAAGTTATTGAGGCTGAAACTGCAGCAGCCGCCTGGGAAAAGCTGGCTAAAGCCTATGCCACTGGATCGAAGTCACACATCCGTTAATTGAAGAATCGTCTTCATAATTTACGTCAAGAGAACGATGATATTTCTGCCTATCTTTTACGGGCCAAATCTCTCAGTGACGAGCTCTCTGCTCTTCAAAATCCTGTAAGTAACGATGATTTAGTTGGTGCAATTTTGGATGGCCTGAATGATGTTTATCCGCCTTTCACTCGTGCAATAGAAGCTCATCTGGAATCTATTGCGTTTGAAGACTTAACTGGCTTGCTTCATAGTGAGGAGCGACAGCTCTTCCGAGTCATAGCTCCATCAAGCTTTACTCCCTCCATTCATTATTCTGCCCGGTCAAACAACAGGCCACAGGGCCGCGGTCGCGGTCAATTTAATTATGGATCCAGTCGGGGTTTCTCTGCCCCAAATAATTATAGTAGAAACAGTTACACAAATTCAGCTCCACTTGATGTCTCCACTCTCACATGTCACAATTGTAAAGGATCGGGACATATTGCTAGACAGTGTCCATCACCAAAATTCAATCGCAATACCAGGGGTTCTCTTAAACCGTCCTCTAATATGGCCACCACCTCCAACCCTTCCTCCACTGATTGGCTCCTAGATTCTGGCGCAACGCATCATTTAACAGCTGATTTGGACAACCTCCATGTTCACACTGAATATGACGGTCCCGAGCAAGTTGTAGTAGGTAATGGATCCACAATTCCTATCTCTCATATTGGTAAATCTGATTTTCCTATTTCCAATATTCCTCTAAAGTTTCGAAATATACTCCATGTTCCTAACACTGTTAATAACCTTCTTTCTGTGTCTTCTCTAACTCAATCAAATTCTATTTCGGTTGAGTTTTTTGCTAATTACTTTGTTTTGAAGGATTTGGAGACAAAGAAGGAGATATGTCGAGGGGTGAATAAGGATGGACCTTACACACTGTCGCTTCCTTCATCAAGTCAAAATCGCATTAGAGCCTTTAACACAAGTCTCTCTTTATGGCATGCCCGTTTGGGTCATGCTCAATTCCCCATTGTTAAGAAAGCAATTGCTTTGAATAAACTTGACTTTGATGATAATAAATGTGCTCCCTTTTGTGATTCATGTTGTGTTAGTAAAGCACATCGCTTACCGTTTCCTGTTTCTACATTCGTTGCTTCTAATCCGTTAGAATTGGTTTGTTCTGATGTTTGGGGCCCTGCTCCAGTTGATTCACATGACAATTATCGCTATTATGTTATTTTCTATGATCATTTTAGCAAATTCTCTTGGCTATTTTTTGTGCGGTATAAATCTGAAATCTTGAGTGTATTCATTAAATTCAGAACATTGGTTGAAAAATATTTTCAACGACCAATTTAAAATTTTCAATCAGATTGGGGGGGGGGGGGTGAATTTCAGGCTTTAACCAATTATCTTAGTACCAATGGGATCAATCAAAAAGTGTCTTGTCCATACACACCGGAACAAAATGGTTGCGCCGAACGCAAGCATCGCCATATTGTTGAAACGGGTCTTTCATTACCTACTCATGCTAAATTACCTATGAAATTTTGGTCTTATGCCTTTGAATGTGCAATATTTATCATCAACAGATTACCCACCAAAATACTTGATTACCTTAGCCCATATGAAAAATTGTTTGGCAATACACCCGATTATACTTTGTTTCGTACATTTGGTTGTGTTTGCTATCCTTGGCTCCGTCCTTACAATTCAAATAAATTGCTTCCACTTTCTCGTAAATGCATATTCATTGGCTATAGCAAAATACATAAAGGTTATAAATGTTATGACTTGCTTAACAACAAAATCTTTATCTCACGTCATGTGGTTTTCAATGAACAGGAGTTTCCATTTCCTCTGTTAAACAATGAGATGCGCCAGATATCTATGACTGATCTGCCCAATGCTCCGGTCACAATTTCTTTTCCATCAGCACAAGAACCATTTACTGCTATTCCCCTAACAGCTCCACGCCCAAATACAACTTCCTCTAATCCCACTTGCACCATTATTCCATATCATCCCTTACCAAATTTTCGAGAGTTATCAACCTCCACAACAAACAGCCCCCCGCCAGCTTCCAATCAGCCAACTGTCCCTCTACTTGTTGATTTTAGCGGCTATCAACTCTCATCACACCAAAATTTACCCAATGCATCACAAACAGCCCCACCTGAACAGCCCCAACCTTTACAACCCACTCTCATGGTTACAAGAACTCAAACGGGTTCGCTTCGTCCAAAAATCTATCAGGCCGTGACTGAAACTGTCACCCCTTCTTGTTATACTAAAGCTATGGAACATCCACAATGGCGTGCAGCTATGAGAGAGGAGTATAATGCACTCATTACCAATGGAACTTGGGAGTTAGTTCTAGAAACCGAAGCCAACAATAAGGTTGGCTGTCTCTGGGTTTTTCGCATCAAACTGAACCCTGATGGATCTGTCAACCGATACAAAGCACGACTCGTTGCCAAAGGATATCATCAACGTCCCGATCTTGACTATGAGCAAACATATAGTCCGGTTATCAAGCCCACAACGATACGTTTACTTCTTTCACTTGCAGTAACAAACTATTGGATGATAAAACAACTCGATATGAGTAACGCATTTTTACATGGCACTTTAGATCAAGCTGTTTTTATGTGTCAACCTCCTGGTTTTACTCACCCGAACTTTCCTCATCATGTTTGCAAATTGAAGAAAAGTCTATACGGTCTTAAGCAGGCCCCCCGTACGTGGCATCGTTGTTTGACAGAGGCTTTGATTTCCCTTGGGTTCGTTTGTAGTAAGGCTGATTGCTCGCTTTACTATCTTCATCATAATGATACGCGTTTGTATTGTCTTTTATATGTTGATGATATCTTGGTAACCGGCAATTCCATTGTGTCTATTGATAACTTGATCAAGCAATTGCAGCAGCGGTTTGCTATTCGGGATCTTGGCAAGCTCTCGTATTTTCTTGGAATTGAAGTGAATTGGGAAAATCATGCTCTTCACCTAAGTCAAAAGAAATACATTTCTGATTTACTCAAAAAATCCAAAATGGATGGCTCCAAAAGCATCTCAACACCAGCTTGCACAAGCACCAAACCCTCTCGAGATTCTGGTGAATCCTATACTGATCCTAAGCTATATCGCACTATTGTTGGTGGATTACAATATGCGACCATCACTCGACCAGATATTAGCAATGCTGTAAATAAAGTTAGCCAATTTATGCATAATCCAAGTCTTGATCATTGGAAAGCGGTTAAACCAATACTTCGGTATTTAACTGCAACTACAACACATGGAATTCATTTTCATAAGGGTAAAACTCTTGATCTGGTTGGTTATAGTGACGCAGATTGGGGAGGAGACGTTAATGATCGAAAATCTACCTCTGGTTATGCGGTGTTTGTTGGTCCTAATCTTGTATCTTGGCGGTCACATAAGCAAACTACTGTTTCTCGCTCCTCCACCGAAGCTGAATATCGTGCTCTTGCTAGTCTTGCTTTTGAAATGCTTTAGTTGAAAAAGCTCATGCATGAAATCGGCATCTCCAATTCCACAATACCTGTTTTATGGTGTGATAAACTTGGTGCAACATATTTAACTGCTAACCCAATTTTTCATGACAGATCTAAGCACTTAGAGATTGACTTTCATTTTGTTCGTGACAAAGTCTCCAAGAAAGAGCTTCGGGTTGGTTATGTCCCCACCCTTGATCAAATTGCTGACATCCTCACCAAACCACACTCCAAGGCTCGGTTTCAACATCTTCGTGACAAATTAACAGTGGCTCCGCCATTAATTTGAGGGGGAATGTTAGAGGATATATTTGTAAATATACATATTAGAATTAGTCTTTGATTTAGTCAGATATTGTTAGCTTGATTTACTCCCTGTATCTTTAGAATTATTGTTGTAACCGATTCTATCTTGTAAAGCTTATTTAAGCACAAACTCTATCAATACCAAATCACTGGAGAATCATGATTGTTTCAAATATGTACCTTTCAAAAAGTCAATTGGTCAATTTAAATAAATTCATGGGTTACTAGAATTTTTTCCAAATATAAAGGACTAGTTGGTTTTTTGAAACAAGTATAGGGACAAAAAATGTATTAATCTATTAATTAATTAACTTTTTAACAATGTCTATTTGCAATGTGACCAAAACATATGTCGCCATAATGAGAATTGACTCATGGCATAGCACGTGTCGAGAATGGAGCAAAAATAATGTTTTTTCATAATAGTGAATAAGATTATATGTATATATATAAAGTGCAAAAAATACTTTTAATATTGTCCAGCAAAAGTAATTTTACCTCTAACATCATAACTAACATAATAATACCATTAATGTTTACAAGTTGAGCGAATTTACACTGATGTTTGAAATTGTGTCAATTTCAATTGTTATTGATGGAGCACTCTGTCCATTCACAAATTTCATTATCACTCAATTTGTATGTAGGGATGGTAATCGGGCATTATAAAAAAAACTACATGTTTCCAACCCGATGGGGTTTAGTAATAAGTGAAAATTAGGGATAAATTAGGGATAGGGATGGGCACGGGAGATAATTTCTCGCCAAAGCCAAAATGGTGATAGGGATAAGGATTACTATATCCGCTCCGTGAAAATTCTTCCCCGTCGTGTATAAATTCCCGTGAATATCTATAGTTATGTTTTGTTAAAATAATTTTTTTTATACAAAATGATGCCATTTTTGTGATTTTTGGTTTTTCATGGATTGATTTTATTAAATTTTTTGGGCGAGAGAATCAAATTTAACGGTCAAAGTTGGTCACATACTTTTAAGTTATTACATTTCCAAATATTCCGTGCGACAATGTGAGGATCCTAACCCCGAGGGAGGAGAGAAGAAAATAGTGTTGGCGAACACTAGAAAATGAAGATATAAAGTATGGTATTAAATAGGAAATACAAGGCATATAATAGGCTACAACAACTAGCTAGTGAGCAACAGAGCCGGCCGTGGGTCTAGGCCAGGAGTGCGCAGGCCTAGGGCCAATGGTTGTAAGGGGGTCCAAAATTTGTTTATTATATATATATATATATATATATATATATATATATATAGGTATACAAGGTCTAAAACGAAATTTGCATTAGGATCAGCAAGTGTCCCAGCGGTTTAGAATATCACTATCATTGGACCGGCCCTGATGAGCAACCCTATTCGTAGAGAAACAAACATAAAAAACAACAACGTCATTAAAAGAGATAAGATGATATTTACAATCATCCAAAAGAAAAGCATAAAGAGACATGATAGAAGAATGTTGGTCTCACCCTCTTTTAAGACCTAACAAATACGATTTAGTGATTCTTGCTTTGTTTTTTGTTTTTTTCTAAGAAATATTTTTCACTTTTTTGACCTAATTAATAAATTTCAACCATTAATCTTAGTTTTTCATCTAATTAATTAAATAATGGTTCACTTTAATCTAACAAGCTGGCCACTTTTAATTTTAGAGCACTTAATATACCGAAAAACCCTAAAATGTGTATTTATATATTTGGTCCGAATGAATTTATTCTTTATTGATTAATCCCCTAGATATATAGTAGGATCAATTCAATCCAAAATCAAATTTGGTTGGGCACTTTAATTAGGGTTAATTCGTGATCAAAATAATTATGTCAAAAAAAGTGTCAAGTCTCAAAATCAGGGTTTAGGGTTTCGTACCCCTAATCCGTTAGGAAATGGGTCAACGATCAAAACCCACAGCAAAACTATGGGCCCCACCATCTTTTAGACAAATTCGGCTTTTTAGGACCTCAAAATACTATTTAATGATTTTCATGGGCTTTTGTTGTTTTTTTCTACGAAATAATTTTCACTTTTTTTATCTAATTAATGAATTTCAACCATTAATCTTATTTTTGACCTAATTAATTACTTAATGGTTGACTTTAAGGCAATAAGCTCGCCACTTTTAATTTTAGAGCACTTAATATACCGAAAAAAATGAAAGCACCTGAAAAACCTTAAAACGTGTATTTACATATTCGGGTTCGGAAACGGACCAACGGTCAAAACACATAGCAAGGTTGTGGCCTCCACCCTCTATTGGCCAAATTTGGCCGTTTATGACCTTAAAAATCCGATTTAGTTATTTTCACGTGATTTTATTGTTTTTTTCAACGAATTATTTTTCAATTTTTTGACCTAATTGAGGAATTTCAACCATTAATCTTAGTTCTTGACCCAATTAATTAATTAATGGTTGACTTTAATATATAAGCTCATCAATTTTAATTTTAGAGCACTTAATATACTGAAAAAATTAAAATGAAACACCCAAAAAACCCTAAAACGTGCATTTGTCGTCACTACAACAGATAAACTTCAATGGTGCGATTTTTTTAGTCAATTAAACCTTTCAATATTTTTAAATTCAACCCGTAAACTATAGGGTAAAAGTCATATTAGATTTTGGCTTTTAAAACCATCAATTAGGTCATCAGTCTATATATTAAAACTCAATTAGCTTTTTAATTATTTAAAATCATCGATTACATTCTTAACGTATGTTAAAATTGTTATTTAAATCCCTCTTATGATTGAAATAAATTTTAGTTGAGCTATTTTATATTTTCAGTTCAAGTAGATCAATATTTTATAATATTTTAGATTTGGATTACCAGTTAAGATTTAATAAAAACATATTCCGTTAAATCGAACCAAAATCAGTGTTATACCTAGTAATTAAAAAAATGTGTATATATCATCGACTAGGTTTATTTGATTACTAGAGTTGAACTGATGACTGAAAATATCATAAAATAATGATAAAAATCGTATCCAAAATATAAAATAACTGAACTGACAACTAAAGTTAAAATATAAAATACAGGGTTAGAGATCTATTTGACTTTTAAAGAATAGGTTGAGTATCTAATTGATTTTAAACTTATAATAGGGATCTAAGCCAAAAAAAAAAATTTAAGAATCAATTAATAAAAATAGAGCGCCTAAATAGAATACCTAGAAAAAGTTTAAGACCTGAGAAATGTCTTTTGCTATTTGATAACACTCAAATTTTATTCTAGGGGAACTCTTTAAGTTAAAACTAAAATTTATCCCTTAGTAATTACAAAAATATCCAAACTACCCTTGTTAGGATTGTAGTAGTACGCGTATAAAAAGAAGGGGAGGGGAGGAATAGAAAGACGCTCCTCAAGACAAAAGTTGTTTCTAAATTTCAGTTTTAATGGCAAATTTGGGTGTGCAGAAGGAAGAAAATAATGTTGAAATGTCCAAAAGGTCTTAATCTTCGTCACCCTTGTGGGTTCAGTTGCTTACTTGTATAGCTAAGCTTCAATACACATAAATGTATTAAACACAAAAATATACATTTAGACCATATAAGGAATTTTCGAAAAATTCTCATGAAAGATGGAACAAAGTATCCTTGATGTTGTCCTTTATAAACATGATCAAATGATATATACGTGAAAGAGTATGAATGATCAGCATAGTAAGTCTCGAATATAGAGGCTTATGCTTGGAGGATAACATGTCGAAAACAGCAGCTGCTGTAAGTAAATCTCTAAAAAGAAGAATAGATATAGCTTAAATTAAACAGATGATAAATTTCGTCTAAGTTATTCTATGGCTATGACATAAAGATGATTGAGAAATCTACGAAGTCGAATAGCTAGTTGTACATATGAGTATGTAATATAAAGAACTAAGTCAATCACAAGCCATCTGCATTTTCCTATCAGAAGCAGCCACATCAGACCTATCAGAAGCAGCCACATGAGACTTACCGCCTTTGCTTCGCTCACTCCAGCAGGTTGATCTGGAAAATACAAAACCTTGGCCAACTCACATTATAAAAAATATTAAGGGCCTCAAAATCCCACTGTACTGTTAATGTTCTTTGTTGTGAGTATATTTAGACCATAGCACATTTAGGATAAATTATATTTTATTTGTTGGTCTTTCAACAACTAGGCTCCACCGCCTACCGACACAAGACTTTCAACTTCAAGACTAAGAATTCGACCATTCCAAATAGAATCATTGCATGTTCCAACCTTAGCAAAACTTTTCTCTCTAAGATCATATGAAACTATATTACTCATTATACCAACATTAAGGAGAATCTTATCTCCTCTCTTTGAATACCCAATGACGTTCACACATTGAAACCAAGATATGTCAAAAAATAAGGGATTTACAACAGAGTATAACTTTGTCCAAGTAAATTGATTAACCCCATCATTCTTCCTCATATATAAATAAGCATGGGGCACCATCGAACAACAGAAATAGCTGATGCAAAGACACCCTCCTAAAATATGTAATTGCCTTAAAACTCTATCAGTTGAATTGAAAGATAAAACAGGTTGGGGAACTAAGGAGAATGTCTCATTTCTCATATTAAATGCCACAATCTCTGAATTGGATAACCAATGTAGACTACCATCACTGAAGTAACCCATTTCACGAAGATACACATTCCTATCTATTCTGTATCCGAGGGAAGGGGGATTCTGAATCCTTCTCCAAATATTTGATTTAAACCCATAAATCCAAAATTGAACTTCAATATCAAGTTTTCGCTTGACATATACCCTTAAAAACACTTTGTACTCATCAATAGCGTCATCATAACCCAAACCTAACCCATTTAAGTAATAAAATTGATCATTAGCTGGGTCTTCCAAAGGCCAATCAGAAAGATCCTTACACCGATGAGTGGATGGATTCCACAGGGACAGTTCTAATTTAGGTTGGTACAATGAACTTTGATCCAGGAGAACCAAACCTTTACAGTAACCATAGACATTCTTCAACGAGGATGAGACTTGTTTTTCTATGCCTATAATATCTTCTTCAAGATCGACATTCACATCACAAACATGAAATTTGTTACTCAATTCGTCTGAGAAAATCAGTTTGCGGAGATTTAAGTTTTGAGAAGACTTACTTAGATGAGAATTGATAAAATCAGGGCTATCAATGACGGTGCATAAAGATTTTGAAACACATCTGAAACGTAGGAGGGACTTCACCGGCAACCACAGCAGTATTTCGATGATCAACTCGCTTGGGAGTTGTGCCATTGCCGCCGCTCACTCTAATCAGAAAAGGAGTGTGAACAATTAGGGTTAAAAGATAATTACAAAAACTACAATTAAGGTGCAAAAATATCCTAACTTTTGGGTTATAAGCAATCTTGCCCTAAGGTCCAAAATGTCGAAAATGGTGCAATTTTATCCTAACATTGGAAACCAAGAACAATTTTACCCCTAGCGTTGATAAATTGAGTCAATTTGATAAATAATTTATCAAACGGTCTCGTCGGTCATTAATCTTTGCGTCAAATCACAACATATGATAGGATGTGAAAAAATATATAAAAAAGTACAGTTTTTTTTTGTACAAATTGGACTAAAAATTCAAAAAATTCACCAAATTTATAATATTAATCTCCAATTCTACTATTAAATTATAAAAAACATGAAATCATTTTTTAGAACGAATTGAAATGCAATTGTTGCAGAATAAGGAAAAAAATATCTGTGTTTTATAATAGTGTCTCAAATCGACCCAAATTATCAACGTTATGAGTAAAATTGCTCTTGGCTATTGATGTTAGGGGTAAAATTAGACAATTTTAGACGTTATGGGTAAAATTGCTCTTGACCGAAAATATTATGGGTATTTTTAGACCTTAACACCAAAAACTATATTCAAAATATTATACGGAACAATTTGGATTGATTATAGTCAAAATGAGTTATTGTACTACGTGGATATATGGATAAGATACAAAATGTATCAAAGTTTTCGAAAAGTATCATTTTACCCTCAATATTTATGAAATGTATCAATAAATGACTAATTAGATATTAAAATTTGTCAATTAAATCTCATCCATTAATGGTTGAGATTACAACTCCACCAACTCTAGAGGCTTTTCAACTCTAGAGGATCCCTACCCACCAATTTAAGTCTGAATAACGCAACTTGACACCTCAATTTTTGTGAAATGGTACCAATTACCCCAAGTTTTTAATTTAGCTCACTTCATTATTCTTTAAGGTTCTATTTTCACGTACATTCACGTAAAATTTAACTAAAATTCGTTATTCTTTAGGGTTATATTCTTCCGTGCATTTGCGATAAATTTAACCCAATTATGGTGTTTACCTTTTGGGGGTTGTTTAATTCAATTCACGTTTTTACTATTCACGTGCACTATCCACGTTTTTATTATTCACGTGCATAAAATTCATGATTTCTAAAAAAAAAGAAAAAAAAAATTCACTAATCATGCATAAAATTCATAATTGCGAAGAATGTTCACAATGCATAGGATTCACGTTTCTAGCTAAAGAATTCGCAAACATCTTAAACATTAGCATGCAAATAATGTTCAAGCGGGGTTCTTAAAGCCTAAAAGTCCTTGAAAAAATAAACAAAAGAGGCACTTACCTGATTCATGTTAGGTCCTGTTGAGGTGAGAGCCTGGATCATGGAAGGGAGTAATATTCAGCAGGTGCTCGAAAACCACCTTCATGCCCTTCGTACCGTCGTATTTACTCGGCACCATCGCAAAGAACTCAAATGATAGTGAGAGAGAGAATGTGTGGGGTTAAAATGGACCCCCACCACCCTTTTATAAGGGTAAAAAATGGCATTTTTGTAATTAGAGAAAAATGTACAATGTGACATAAAGGTAAAAAGTAAATAAATAATTACCGGATGCACAAATCTCCAAACTGCAGTCTGTTTCAGCCAGTGGTTATGCTAAACAATGATTGTTATCAAGGGAGGTGACTCCAGACGATAGTGAAAATTTACCAAACAGTGGCGCCAGTCAAAATACAGACAACAGTCGACAGAAAAATATTTTTTGACTCAAAAGAGCTCCGAACGAAAGGGTAAGGTCTTTCCTATCAATGATTTCATTACACGAAATAGTAACTCCAGTCAAAATACAGACGATAGTAGGTCAAAATTCCAAATCGCTCAAGAGAGCACTCGCTTTAGGGTCAATTTAGAAACCTAAACAAGATATATACCAGCGGTCGATTTAGAGACTATGGTTGCTAGAACGAGCAATATACCTGCAGTCGATTTAGAGACTATGGTCGCTAAAAAGAGCTATATACTTGCGGTCGATTTAGAGACTAGGGTCGCTAGAAACAGCTATATACCTGCGGTCGATTTAGAGATTAGGGTCGCTAGAAAGAGCTATATACTTGTGGTCGATTTAGAAACTAGGGTCGCTAGAAAGAGATATATACATGCGGTCGATTTAGAGACTAGGGTCGCTAGAAATACCTATATACCTGCGGTCGATTTAGAGACTAGGGTCGCGAGAAGGAGCTATATACCTGCGGTCGGTGTAGAGACTAGGGTTGGATGGTCGGCTTAGAGACCTGGGACAAGAAATCACGGAGAGAGATCAACGCTCACGGCCGATACAAGGACTGGGGACAAGTTGAAGGCCCACGACGTGGAGGTCAGGTATTTCTCCTCCCACTCTATATGTGTCTTTTAGTTTAATATGTTTCACATTGCATGTGTTGTATTTACGAAAATGATTTTCGAAAAAGCACACACATCACTGTCAAAATAGGAAAGTAGGGGCAACTGTAGACACCGAGTCGGAGGACCTATGATGAAAACCTACGATAAAATAGCCAAAGCGGTTGATTCCATTAGTTCGAAAATTTAAATCAAGAAAAATCTTGGAGAGCCGGCACTTGTGAGTCCCACTAACAAATTCAATATCTCCCGGATGCCGTCGGGTATGTTCACCGTTTTATCGGTGGACGAGAAGGCCCCGGAAGTCGGACGTCGATCGACGAATAATGAATGGCGCTCCCGATAGGCGAGCGTCGTCTCTTGTGCGCCAGACACGGAGCTCGGCATGTCAAACGCTCGTCCGATGGACGTTTGACGCACGCCCAATGCTCGTTCGGCGATCGACCAACTCATTGTACGAACGTCCGATGCACGGTGGGCGTCGCCCAACAAGCATTGGGCGTACGTCCAACAGACACTGGGCGTCACCCAACTCTTTAGGCGAACGCCCAACACACGTCGGGCGTCGTCGATCCAGCGTCGGGCGTCGCCCAACCAGCATTGGGCGTCGCCCAACAATCGATGGGCAACGCCCAACG
Organism: Euphorbia lathyris; assembly: GCF_963576675.1. Lineage (NCBI taxonomy): Eukaryota > Viridiplantae > Streptophyta > Magnoliopsida > Malpighiales > Euphorbiaceae > Euphorbia > Euphorbia lathyris. The sequence continues at coordinate 2,291,042 of NC_088915.1, read as the reverse complement.
GCAGTTGGGCATACGCCCAACGGCTGTTGGGTGTGCGCCCAACAGATGTTGGGCGACGCCCAACGATGGTTGGGCGTGCGCTCAACCCATGTTAGGCGACACCCAACACTTGTTGGGCGTACGCCCAACGTAGGTTGAGCGTCGCCCGACGAGGGGCGGGTGAAGCTCAACGTATGTTTAGCGTCGCCCGATGAGCGTCGCCCGACGAGAGGCAGGCGACGCTCATCGTAGGTTGAGCGTACATGCCCGACGCCTATAAAAGGCACGGATCCCCATGCATTTGAGGAGGATGAGCTCTTTTTGGGAAATATTTTTTCTAGAGAAAGAGTGGATTTTTTGGGAAAAATTTTATTTTTCTAAAAAAATTGAAATTTTATAAAAGTTAAATATTGGCATTTATTCTTATATATATGTATATATGATTATGTAATATGTTTATTAAAATTATTTTTGGGGTATGTAACTAATAATTACTTATTATGTATTTACTTATTTTGTATATTTGGGGATCATTTTCATTAATTTGGTTTTGTAAGACTATATGTATATGTATATGTTTTCTTTAAATTCATTTAAACTATATTAATTATTACTTTGGGGGGTTATTTTCTATGAATCCATTATGTAAAAACAATTTTAAACTAAAGGTTATTTTTTTATTTATGAACCTTATTCATTATTTTTACATGTTTTTCAATTAAAATAAAAGTGTATTATATCTAGTATTATATTCATTACTATTTTTACCTATTAGTAACCATAGTGTATATATCTTCTCTTTACCTCGTTTTTAATCCATAGATATAATTACCATTTTTACTAAAAATGTATATATATATGTATATATTCCTTCTTTTCCCTTTGACATCTATAGGTATATATTTCAAATGTATTTGGTTGGGTGAGTTTTGGACTAAAATGGTTAATTGTTATAACTATGTTTGTATTGTTTAAAGGGAAGTAAGGATTAAAGTGAGTGAAAATGGGAAAAACAAACCACCAAAAAGATTTTAATTTGATTATGTAAATTAAAGGTATTTGGAGACTTTCAAAATGTAAATAAGAGTTTTCAACATCTTCTTTTTGGTTCCAAATGGTTTTCTAAACGTCGCGTTTTGAAAACTTAATCTGTTCCAACAATGGATTAAGCGAGCCTTGTAATTAATCGTTTTTTTGTAAACAATAAAGTTTTGAATCGTTTTACGTTTAAACGGTTTTGTACAAAAATAAATGGACTTGTATGCTTAATCACGTTTTCGGTTGAATGTGCATTTTTCACGTTTTCAAACACTCGAGTCGTTCCAACGGCGGTTCAAGTGAAAAGCAAGTAAATCCACGGGGTTTTGAAACGTGCCTAAATCGTTCCAACGACAATTAAGGCACGAACCATGAAAATAAACACGTTTTGGGAAGAGATACTAGTTTAGATTTGATGTGTATAGCTTAGAAAGATATTCATATGTTGTAATTAATCAATTCTTCTACCTCCCTCCTTCTTTTACATACTCTAAATTCATGCAAATGGGTGATTCTGGCTTTCAATAATATATCTTAAAACAGTTTTCAAAACGAGAAAGAAAAGGTTTCAAATGAATTTTAAACTTAAAGAAATATGTGATTAGTCCATTAGCGCCTAACATGCTAAGTAGGAGGCCGGTGGTTCAGAATCGGGCGATATCGGGGTGCCTAGTAGCCTTTCTCCAGAAAGGATCTAACCTTCTCGGCTCGTACCTAATTTCCCGAACCCTCACCGATCTCCCGCAAGGGATCGGTGTTCATTTCCCATTCGCGGGTGGCGACTCTTCCATACTCCGAGCTCTGGCCCTGCCGAGCAGCTTGATTCCGCGATTGGTTGCTTTCAGCGTCAATCACAGCATCTGTCGTCAACGGTGTCCACCCCCGGGTCTTCCGGGCGAGGCCGCGGCACCTACAGGTGTCTAAATTTTTTATTGTGTTATTAATATAATTACAAACAAAAAAAAAAATTTCGAAAGTGCTTCAATTTATCATAAAACTTGTTTGGAATGTATAATATGACAATTAAATAATAGTCAAACTAGCCTTTTCAAATTTTTAATATAATAATGCTAAAATTGATCTTGTTTGGAAACGTTAGGATTAAAGTTGAACTATTTCATGCGTTAAGGCTAAATTTGCACTTTTAAAACAAATGTTAGAGTCAAATTTCGTCATTATCTTTTTTTTTAATTACATATAAAAATCTATTAACTTAAATAAAAATGCAATTGTTAAATTTTAAAATATATAAACAAAATGATTCCTCCACATAAACCCTAGCAGATAAAAGTTAATTACAATTATACCCTCCCAAATCTCATATATAAACAAAATGATTGATGAACAAAAACCCTATACCCCCAAATCTCATATATCTGGAGCAACTCTTCACCAACATTGCATCAAAAGTTTCTTTTATTCTCTATCTCAGTTGTATTTAGTTAGGAAAGATGAACGAGTTCTCTATCTCACCTATCAAATAAACAATAGCTTTCACTTATAAAAGAGTCGTTGCTTTGCCTGGGCTTTTCGAGGACTGTATGTATACTCTCTCTCATTAGTTGTATATATGTTAATTTGATGTGATTCAAAACTTTGCCTAATGTCTTTCACTGATTTTTAGTTTCTTTTTCTAATCTACTGAAAGCTCCTAATTTTAATATATGTGTATGGCTTTTCAATTTGAACTTTGAGCAGCACCATTAAGTTTATACATATAATGATTTGTGGAATTTGTTCTTTTGCCTTATGAAGTTTCCGAACCTACATATATTTTTAGAAGGATATGACTATTCAGTAATTTTTTTAAATCAAAACCAAAGGAGAAATCTGAATAGATCTACCTTGCAATGTTTAAGAAAATAAATAAAAATTCAAAAATATCTAGAATGATAGTGAAAAATCAGAATCCATTTAGAAAACACGATTTTAACTGAGTTTATATTGTGTAGGAAATATGACATTGAAGAAACATGAAGAAAATTCATGTCAAGATATGAGTGATTCAACAGATCTTCAGAAACAGGAAGAAAGAAAAAAATATATATTCTAGCACTGATTGCAGAATGTGGCCGGCGAAGAAGAAAACGATCCTTTCTTACAACAAATGATGAGAGGCTGCAATTAACTTGAGGTTTTGAATTAATAATTTATTTTTTTATTAACATGTCCCTCTTACAATTAAATTTGCATTATTTAAAAATTTATGTTTCAAAACAGTTTGTTTGATTGGTTGGTTCATTGTGTTATTACGTTGTATCATCAAATGCCCGTGTCAAATTTTATTTATTTTCAGAAGTTCATCTGTAGTCCTTGTTTCATATTGATATTTTGGTTTTGCTGATTTTTTTTTCTATTGCTCAAACTGTTCAAACTTGATGAAACCCATATTGCAGGAACATGCTTGTTTAACTAGATTATGATTAGTTCAATTAGTTTTGGCCTTATCTTCTTGACAAGATTATGGTTGTTTAACTTGTCATCAGTTTATGGTCATCTGTTCATACTACTCATTCATGCTATCTCAATTTGAGATTTATTGTATTTGGGTCATGGTATTGAAGGTGCCTAGAAGTCCAGGGTATGATTAGAGTTAAAAATCCAATAAAGGAAGGATATTCATTGAGCCTAATCGGAAAAATGGAGGCTGTTGAGATTGACTATGGTCATATAAGAATGAAAATCAACATCAAATTTGTATTAGCATATGAGGTATTAGATAAAAGTTTTATAACCAACATTGATAAGCATACCAGAATCAATATCTTAGAAAAAAATGGTCAATAGTCCAGAGTAAAGTAGAATTTTGATCAGTTTTAAGAGAAAGATCAATAAATAATTATCGAATTTTAAATCATTTTATTCTGTACAGATCAAATTTAGCAAGGACAAACTTTAACAACTTCTATACTTTCCTTTGATACTCGAAAAGAACATTTGATCTGTACAAAATGAAATGATTTAAAAACCGAATAATTATTTATTGATCTTTTCTTTCTCCTAAAAATGATCAAAATTCTACTTTACCCTTGACTATTGACCATACTTTCTAAGATATTGATTCTGATATGCTTATCAATGTTGGTCATAAAACTTTCATCTAACACCTCATATGCTAATGTAACTTAATGTTGATTTCCATTCTTCTATGATCATCGTCAATCTTAACAGCCCACAAAATAGTCGGTACAGGATGCGGTAGGAGAATTAGATTACAAGTTCTGAGAACAATTTGATAAATTTTGATGATTAATGGTAGTTTTCGAATTTTTTAGTCTTTTTGAGGTTCCGTTTTTTGCTTTTTCTAAGCCTATTTTGGGTAGTAAGGGCCATCCAGCAAGAATCACTGTTGCCCAATGACATTGCCATTTTTTGCTAAATTCATTCATTTCGGCCTCCGATTACACCTTTGAGAAAGCTTCTTTTTTCATTTTTTCAGTTTTTTACCTTAATTTTCCTTAGTATTATTTGAGCAATACAAGTAAAGAAACTCTTAATCTGTAAATTGGATAAGAGGTTCAGAAAATTCAGATAAATAAAATGAAGAAAGCACTTATTGTTGTCACTCTGAATCTAATTAACCTTACATAACATTAGGGTTCAATTTCTTACTTGTATAGCTAAGCTTCAATACACATAAATGTATTAAACACAAAAATATTCATTTAGACCATATAAACACTACAAAAAAAAAGGTATTTACCGACGAAATTTTTCTACTGTAGCGACGGTTTTAACCGTCGCTACAAATAGTACCGACGGTTTTTGTAACCGTCGGAAAAGTGTTGTTATTGCAGCTGTTGCTACTTTACCGACGGTTTTACAAAGGCGCCGGGGTAAGGTTTTTCAGTAGGGGCGCTTTTCTACACGCGGTTTAAACCGCCTCTAGCATCCATTTTCATTTAAAAAAAATACCGACTGAAATTCAGTCGGTAATCCGTCGCTAAAATTTTAGTAACCAAATATAAATTTACCGAAGAAATTTCTGTCGAAATTCATATCAATTATTTTGGGATTGCAGCCTCAATCTGAGGAAGCAAACACGTTATTACAATTTACATCATGTCAATAACAAATGATCAATTACAACTGTATGCTTGGTGAGAAAGCTTCTTTTTTCATTTTTTCAGTTTTTTACCTTAATTTTCCTTAGTACAAGAGGTTCTCTGTTGCAGAAAATTCAGATAAATAAAATGAAGAAAGCACTTATTGTTGTCACTCTGAATCTAATTAACCTTACATAACATTAGGGTTCAATTTCTTACTTGCATAGCTAAGCTTCAATACACATAAATGTATTAAACACAAAAATATTCATTTAGACCATATAAACACTACAAAAAAAAAGGTATTTACGGACGAAATTTTTCTACTGTAGCGACGGTTTTAACCGTCGCTACAAATAGTACCGACAGTTTTTGTAACCGTCGGAAAAGTGTTGTTATTGCAGCTGTTGCTACTTTACCGACGGTTTTACAAAGGCGCCGGGGTAAGGTTTTTCAGTAGGGGCGCTTTTCTACACGCGGTTTAAACCGCCTCTAGCATCCATTTTCATTTAAAAAAAATACCGACTGAAATTCAGTCGGTAATCCGTCGCTAAAATTTTAGTAACCAAATATAAATTTACCGACGAAATTTCTGTCGAAATTCATATCAATTATTTTGGGATTGCAGCCTCAATCTGAGGAAGCAAACACGTTATTACAATTTACATCATGTCAATAACAAATGATCAATTACAACAGTATGCTTGGTGGATCCATCATCGAGAACCCACTCCTCCAGTGTCTTGGTGCGAGATACTAGTCTATCGGAGTGGAAATTTGTCGCCGAGCCACCCGAAAAAGAGCTGGCCAGCCAAAGTTCTACAGAGTGCAACAGCATTGACAGATATTCTCAAAATTATAACTAAAATTAACAAAATCTGGAAACATAACCAAAAGTAGTTCAATAACATAGAAATCCACCTAAATTTATTTGTTGACTATGAGTAAGTTTCCACTGAGCTCCTTGAACAACAGCATTAGCATCGTCATTTCCATAAAGACTCAGAAAAATAGTTTCAGCATTTCAGCCTACAAAATCTCATAAAAAATAGGCTTAATAAATAAAGACTCGGAAAGTAGGAGAATTAGACTAAGTTTCATATAAGAATGTCAGTTTAAATTGTAACAATCAACAAATCAACTCACCATGAGTACTCCAAGATGGTCATTTCCATAACTTTCTACATTGACATTTGCTTCCTCCTCACCTGGCTAGTAAGTTGATCAGCCATGAAAAAGTCGACCATTAGAACCTTATAAAATGAAGAGTAGACTATGTTGCGAAGAACACGAAGGAAGCAGTAACTAGTAGGTCGATAAAAGAAGTCAAAAGGGCAAATGAGCAAGGCCAAGAAAATCTGGAAAAATGATTGAAAATGTATGATTAATTAAGCACAAGTTTAAGTGATGAAATTGAAAATGAGGATAAATTAAGGAAGAATATATACTTACAAGGAGGAGGATTCCAGGAATGGCATCAATATGGTTCAAGGCCTGCAGCAATTCCATATTGTAATTAGTCGAAAACTCGAAATGTGCATACTTTTTAATGTTGAAATGACATAAATTGGGTGAAAAATCACAATGGAAATGTAGTAGATGGCCTTATTCTTCAAGATTAAATCATCTCTGAGCCACAAGTCTAAAACCACTACTTTATTTTAACTACCTGCTTAAAAATAGTGCTTGTCCCAGATCCAATGTATCCAACTAATAGAATCTTTAGAAGTGTTCTCTGTGCTCAAGATAGTCAGGGAAAATTCTACTTGTCATACTGCTAAATTGTTCTCCAGAAACATTTGATGATTTAGAAGGAACATGTAGTGATAAGAAAGTGCAAACCAGCTTCATTCCCACCTGAAAAGCAACCCAACGATCAATGAATGCCAAAATACGGATGACATTATTTCAGTGTTGTACATTCACATATGACACATACCTTGCCTCAAATGTAACCTTTAGTGTTCTTCTGCCCCTCTTCTTGATATGATCCACCCTCATTCACACAAAAGTGTGGGTTCCCAGCACATTGAACTCCTGCTAGCTGCAATGTTGAATAGAAAAACAGACATAAGTTTGTGAAGTGTCAGAGCGCCTGGATACCCTAGAATGCTTAATAAAGCTTATACTCATTTGAGAGACTAACACCTAGAATGCTTCTAAAAACATGATTAGAATGACAAATAATTCAAAATATTTTTCTCTCTTTCATTTCAGGTCTAAAGTATGACAGTCATAAGCCAATCTAATTGGAAATAAGAGCAGCAAGTTCAACTCTGCTAGTAGCATGTATAATATCAAAGTGAGACTTTACCATGATATCATTCCACATAATATGTATATTTTCTGTAAAACAACAAGCTAAACAGGTTGAATGATGAGGTAACATGTTCATAATCAGTGAAGATGTTCACTATCAATAACAACAATGAAAGATATAATAAACTGAAGCCAAAAGCAGAGTGAGGGCAAACAGCATACCAAGTGAAGCCATAACAGGGTATTTGTAAATATTTATGTTTTTCATAGAAACATGAGTGAACCAAACATCCTTTTAACATAAGATTCAAATTCAGGTTTAGGGTTTAATTCTTGGTCGTACAGAATCTGTTTAGCGAGATGAGTATCAATAGCTATCAGTTGAGGTTTTGGACCTAGCCACTGCACAAAGTTCTTTCCTGCATCCAATAAGCCCCAATTAAGACCAAAGATTATAACTTAATTGCCTTAATTAACAGCAAAAAGAAGTTACCCTATTGCTTGGTCCATAGTAAAAATGAGGCTGAACTTCATAAAATACTTGATGATCTGATAATTCCATGGAAGTGGCCATAGCTCCTTTCCAATTTTAACAATATCCTTGGGGTGTGCATGGAAGAAATTGTAAGAAGGTCCTTTTATGCCACCTGCTCTTAGTTCTCTCTGTAATCATAATAATTAGAATTCTTGTGTTACAAATGGCAAATTCTAAAATTGCAAAATATAAGAAACGTTAGTTCTACTATATAAACTATACCATTACCTTTTGATTAACCTTCAGAATAAACCTTGCATTGAATAGGGTCTAGCCCCAGTTGGGCTTCTCATAGACGCTCGGTATCCCCACACTTGCTTTCGAAAAGCCAACGCCCAATGTCCTGCATGCAGCTACTGAGACCAATAAATCACGAGGATTGAGAAGTTATGTTTTGTGCAATCAGAGTTACTCTAAAAAAAGGAAATAAGAAGAATAGAGATAAGATGAAGAAGAATAAAATCGATAAGAACAAAAAGAAAGCAAAAAAAAAAGGAAAACTGAAAATCTGAAACCTAATTGAAACAACCTGAAAGAACATTGACTATGAGAGAGAAAGAGAGAAAGAGAGGATTGAAGACAAAATGAAGAAACCTGAATAGTGAAATTCTATTTAGGTTTTGTGAAATCAGAGTTTTAATCCACAAAAAGAACAGTTACGAAGAAGAAAACGATAGAGAAAAAGAATAAGAACGATAATTCATACCTCCTGCAGACATGAATCGAATGGGTGGTGAAATCCATAGAGCGATTTGAACCTGGCGAAGGAAGCTGGCGAAGATTATTAATCGACTCATTCCAAAGATCGAGAGAGAGAGAGAGAGAAGGAAGTTGGCGAAGATTAGCTGTATTCCATATCACTTGGACAAACTATGGGCTGCCCTATACTAATACTAATGAGCTGTAAGCTTTGCTGGAAAATCAGACAATAAACAATATCAGTAAGCTAAACAAGAAAGAACAGAATTCAAAAAAGAAATAAACACAAAAATGAGATACTCAGCATCTATATCTAGAAACAGTACCTGTCTATAAACTAAAGGATCTCCACATGATTTTTGGAGTTCAACTACATGTAGATATGGACTAATTTAAAAACAGCTGGTACAATTTGAAAGATATCTACAAATAAGAAAAGGCAGAAACCTAGATAGTATAAATAGAGATTCAGACTTACCCTTGATCTAGGTTCCTGAAGAAGCACCGTGAAGAACCCAAAGCTCAGAAAGGATCTACAACAATCAAACGCGCATACAACGATCTCAAAAAATCAAACGATAAAGAACAAGTGTCTAACGAAAATATTTCAGAACACATAACAATAAAATTCAGCCTAATTATAATTTGAGACTAACGATGGGCGATCGGAAGTCTAACCTTGGGCGGACGGACTCAATTGGAGACTGCGATATACGAGATGTGCAGAACCAAAGTTTGACGAACGATAATTTCAGATTGCGCGACATAGGAGATGTGAAGAACGAGAGACTGTGGATTTAGGAATTAGGGATTACAAGTATAGGTAAGTTGTGGATTAGTCTAGCCCAATTAATATTTTGGGCTTTTTTAGTTGAGCCCATGAGACAGTTTATAAAACTGTTGCTATAAAAGTGTTGTTAAAGGCCTGTTTTTTTGTAGTGAAAGAATTTTCGAAAAATTCTCATGAAAGATGGAACGAAGTATCCTTGATGTTGTCCCTTATAAACATGATCAAATGATACATATGTGAAAGAGTATGAATGATCAGCATACTAAGTCTCGAATATAGGGGCTTATGCTTGGAGGATAACATGCCGAAAACAGCAGCTGCTGTAAGTAAATCTCTAAATAGAAGAATAGATATAGCTTGAATTAAACAGATGATAAATTTGGTCTAAGTTATTCTAAGGCTATGACATAGAGATGATTGAGAAATCTACGAAGTCGAATAGCTAGTTGTACCTATGAGTATGTAATATAAAGAACTAAGTCAATCACGAGCCATCTTCATTTTCCTATCAGAAGCAGCGACATCAGTCCTATCAGAAGCAGCCACATCAGTCCTACCACCTTTGCTTCACTCACTCCAGCAGGTTGATCTCAAAAATACAAAACCTTGGCCAACTCACATTATAAAAAATATTAAGGGCCTCAAAATCCCACACTACTGTTAATGTTCATTGTTGTGAATATATTTAGACCATAGCACATTTAGGACAAATTATATTTTATTTGTTGGTCTTTCAACAACTAGGCTCCGCGGCCTACCGACACAAGACTTTCAACTTCAAGACTAAGAATTCGACCATTCCAAATAGAATCATTGCATGTTCCAACCTTAGCAAAACTTTTCTCTCTAAGATCATATGAAACTATATTACTCATTATATCAACATTAAGTAGAATCTTATCTCCTCTCTTTGAATACCCAATGACATTCACACATAGAAACCAAGATATGTCAAAAAATAAGGGATTTACAACAGAGTATAACTTTGTCCAAGTAAATTGATTAACCCCATCATTCTTCCTCATAGAAATAGCTGATGCAAAGGCATCCTCCTAAAATATGTAATTACCTTAAAACTCTATCAGTTGAATTGAAAGATAAAACAGGTTGAGGAACTAAGGAGAATGTCTCATTTCTCATATTAAATGCCACAACCTCTGAATTGGATAACCAATGTAGACTACCATCAGTGAAGTAACCCATTTCACAAAGATACACATTCCTATCTATTCTGTATCCGAGGGAAGGGGGATTCTGAATCCTTCTCCAAATATTTGATTTAAACCCATAAATCCAAAATTGAACTTCAATATCAAGTTTTCGCTTGACATATACCCTTAAAAACCCTTTGTACTCATCAATAGCGTCATCATAACCCAAACCTGGCCCATTTAAGTAATAAAATTGATCATTAGCTGGGTCTTCCAAAGGCCAATCAGGAAGATCCTTACACCGGCGAGTGGATGGATTCCACAGGGACAGTTCTAATTTAGGTTGGTACAATGAACTTTGATTCAAGAGAACCAAACCTTTATAGTAACCATAGACATTCTTCAATGAGGATGAGACTTGTTTTTCTATGCCTATAATATCTTCTTGAAGCTCGACATTCACATCACAAACATGAAAATTGTTATTCAATTGGTCTGATAAAATCACAAACATGAAGTTTGCGGAGATTTAAGTTTTGAGAAGACTTGCTTAGATGAGAACTGATAAAATCAGGGCTTTCAATGACAGGGCATAAAGATTTTGAAACACATCTGAAACACAGGAGGGACTTCACGGGCAACCACATAAGTATTTCGATGATCAACTCGCTTGAGAGTTGTGCCATTGCCGCCGCTCACTCTAATCAGAAAATGAGTGTGAACAATTAGGGTTAAAAAAGAATTACAAAAACTACAATTAAGGTGCAAAAATATTCTAACGTTTTGGGTCATAAGCAATTTTATCCCAAGGTCTAAAATGGTGCAATTTTATCCTAACGTTGGAAACCAAGAGCAATTTTACCCATAACGTTGATAAATTTGGTCAATTTCATAAATAATTTATCAAACGGTCTCGGTCATGGATTTTTGCGTCAAATCACAAACATATGTTGGGATGTGAAAAAAAATATAAAAAAGTATAGTTTTTTGTACAAATTAGACAAAAAATTCAAAAAATTCACCAAATTTATAATATTAATCTCCAATTCTACTATTAAATTATAAAAAACTTGAAATCCTTTTTTATAATATTAATCTCCAATTGTTGCAGAATAAAGAAAAAAATATCTGTGTTTTATAATAGTGTCGAAAATCTCGACCCAAATTATCAACTTTATGAGTAAAATTGCTGTCGACGTTAGGGGTAAAATTCCACAATTTTAGACGTTATGGGTAAAATTGCTCCTAACCGAAAATGTTATCGGTATTTTTGGACCTTAACCCCAAAAACTATATTCAAAATGTTATACGGAACAATTTGGATTGATTACAGTCAAAATGAGTTATTGTACTACGTGGATATATGGATAAGATACAAAATGTCTCAAAGTTTTGGAAAAGTATCATTTTACCTTGAATATTTATGAAATGTACCAATTTAAGCCTGAATAATGCAACTTGACACCTCAATTTTTGTGAAATGGTACCAATTACCCCAAATTTCGTTACCAATGGCTAAATTGGTACTATTCCACAAACGTAAAGGTAAAATGATGTTATTTTGCACATTAGAGCTAAATTGGTATTTCTCCATAAACTTTAAGGTCATTTTGATATATCATCCCAATTGCTTATAAGCCTCCGAACTTGTTGTAGGACCTTAAATACTATGGATGATTCACCAGCCACTGTTTATACCTCAAATATTAGAATTCAAATAATATGGTTTTGTAGTTACCAATCATCAATAAAATTTAATTAAACCTATAAACAAATGGTTCATGTAAAGAAACCATAGTTGGTAAAAGTTAATTACAAAAATACCCTCCCAAATCTCATATATAAACAAAATGATTTATGGAGAGAAACTCTAGCTTCTCAAATCTCATATATCTGTAACCACAACAGCTCTTCACCAACATTGTCTTCTTTAGTCAAGAAAGTCTCTTTTATTCAATATCTTTGTCAATCACATTCATATTCAACATTTACTTAAAAAGAATGAACCAATTCTCTATCTCATTCATCAATTGAACAATAGCTTTCACTTGGAGAAAAGTCGTTGCTCTGCCTGTGCTCTTCCTGGAAGTGTATGTATATTCATTCTCATTATTTGTATATATGTTAATTTGATGCACTTATTTTTAGTTTGTTTTCTAATCTAGCAAAGCTCTAATTTGAGTTTATACATATAATGCTTTAGGGAATTTGTTTTTTTGCCTTATGAAGTTTCTGAAGTTTCTAATCTAGCAAAGCTCCAATTGGAGGCTATCTTTAGAGTCCAGTAATCTTGAAGGCACCTTCTGGTCAAAAATGGAAAGTTGATATTGCAGAAAGTGAGGGCGGGTTTTGACTACAAAATGGATGGCGAGAATTCGCTGAATTTCACTCACTTGATCATGTATATGTTAAGTACCATGTCTTCTTGTTTGAAGTAGTCTTTGCGGATAACAATAAGTGTTAAGTAACGTATCTTCTTGTTTGAAGTAGTCTTTGCTGTTAACAATAAGTTCCTAGAAACTAGGAATAAGTTAGAGTTTGATTTGGTCTTTGCTGTAATCACGTTTCCTGTATATGTGGGATACGTTAGTTTCTGTTTTTGGATTTCTGTTCACTGTAAAGCTATTTAAAGCTTCCTCAGTTTACATTCTAAATAACAAATACTTTTTGCATTGCGTTGCAATTGGTCTATTGTGTTCAATATTTATCATTTGGTATCAGAGCCAGAACAGGCCTGATTGAGAGAGAAGAGTGTGAGAGAAACACGAGAGAAGAGTGTGAAGAGATGGCAGAAAGCAACAATAATGGTTTTGTGTAACCAGCTATCCCAAAATTTGATGGCTTCTATGAACATTGGGCAAAATTGATGGAGAATTTCCTTCGAGCAAAGGAATTCTGGAGCCTAGTAGAAGACGGAATAACAGAGATTCCAACAGGAAGAGAGCCATCAGAAGCAGAGTCTAAATTTATTGCAGAACAGCAATTGAAAGACAAGAAGGTGAAGAATTATCTCTATCAAGCCATTGACAGAGAAATTATGGAAACCATTCTGAACGATGATACATCCAAGCAGATTTGGGACTCGATGAAGCAGAAATTTAAAGGGACAACAAGGGTTAAAAGAGCACAACTTCAAACCCTAAAAACTGAATTCGAAATTCTGAAGATGAAAGAAGGGGAAAGTGTCAATGCCTATTTTTGAAGAACACTCTCAATTGCCAAAAGGATGAAATCATGTGGTGAAAGTCTCAAAGAAGCTGATATCACAGGAAAGATTCTTCGATCCTTAGTTCCAAAATTCAACTATGTGGTATGTTCAATTGAAGAATCAAATAATGTTGATGTTTTAACTGTGGATGAACTCCAAAGCAGCCTTTTAATTCACGGACAAAGGATGAAAGGATCTGTAGAAGAAGATCAAGTATTGAAAGTTACACATGAAGACCGAAGTGGACGAGGCAGAGGCACGTTTAGAGGTCGAGGAAGAGGCAGAGGCAGATCATTCTTTGACAAATCTGCTATTGAATGCTATAAATGTCACAATTTGGGACATTTTCAGCATGAATGTCAAAATTCAGAGAAACGGGCTCACTATGCTGAGATTGATGATGAAGATGAGATGTTGTTAATGGCGCAAGTTGATCTCAAGCAAGACAAAAGGAAAGGGATCTGGTTTCTTGATTCTGGATGTTCGAACCACATGTCAGGAAACAAAGAGTGGTTCACACGACTTGATGAAGTGTTTAAGCATTCTGTTAAACTTGGGAATGATTCCAAGCTGATGGTGATGGGGAAAGGGAGTATCAAGCTCGAAGTTGGAGGCCAAATCCAAATTGTGAGTGATGTTTTTTATGTACCTGAATTGCGTAATAACCTGCTGAGTATAGGTCAATTACAAGAACGAGGAATCACCATTCTTATCAAGAGTGTGCAAGTTATATCATCCGACCCATGGTGTTATAATGAAAAGCGAAATGACAGCAAACAAAATGTTTTTAGTTATTGCAAACATTCTTATGAAATCACCTTCTTGCGTCAACGCACAAATTGAAGAATCGAGTGAAATTTGGCATCAAAGATTTGGGCATCTGAGCTATACAAATCTAGCATTGCTGCACAACAAAGAGATGGTTCGAGGGCTGCCAAACATCAAAACCCCAACAAAAAAATGTACAAGTTGCATGATGGGAAAACAACACAGAGTAGCCATTTCAAAGAAGAGTAATTGGAGAGCCACAAAGAAATTACAGCTCATACACTCAGACATTTGCGGTCCTATTTCGCCTGCCTCCTACAGTCAAAAGAGGTACATATTAACATTCATAGATGACTTTAGTCGAAAGCTGTGGGTTTATTTTCTGAACGAAAAGAGTGAAGCTTTTGTGACTTTCAAAATGTTAAAATAATGGTGGAGAAAGATTGTGGTCTATCAATGTGCAGCTTAAGAACAGATAGAGGAGGAGAATTCAACTCCAAAGAATTTTCAGAATTTTGCAAAACACAAGGCATAAAAAGACAGCTTACTACGGCGTATACACCTCAACAAAACGGAGTTGCGGAGCGTAAAAACCGTACAATCCTCAATATGGTGAGATGCTTGCTTGAAGAAAAACAAATGCCCAAAATGCTTTGGCCAGATGCTGCGAAGTGGACATGTCACATTCTCAATCGGAGTCCCACTGCCTCTGTGAAAAATAAAACTCCAGAAGAATGTTGGAGCGATTTGAAACCTAACATTGAATATTTTAGGGTCTTTGGCTGCATTGGAAATGTTCATGTACCTGATGCAAAGAGATTGAAGTTAGATGCAAAAAGTCAGAAATTAGTCCTAATCGGCTATAGTGTGGAGTCCAAAGGATATAAGCTGATTAATCCTTTCACAAAGAAAGTAACCATCGGCAGAGATGTCATCTTTGAAGAAGATGAAAGATGGGATTGGGCAAAAACAAAAGAGGAGACTACTGATGTACTTGATTGGGGAGAAGAATATGAAGAAGCCCACAATCAAGGAGATGAAAGTGAAGAAGAAGCATATTTAGATGAAGAAAATACAGAAGATGTAGATGAAGACATCACCTCCAATGACGCAGAAAATTCAAGCTCCAACAGTGATGTTCCAAATTCAGCAAGTTCCAGCTCTAACTCACTGGATTCCAGCCCCAACAATACCTCTAATTCATCTTTCTCAATCAGAGAACGAAGAGCTCCTGCCTACTTAGAAGATTACACAAGTGGAGAAGGATTCTCTGAAGATGAGGTACAAAACTTTGCTCTATGTATATCTGCTGATCCCATTTTCTATGAACAAGCAGCAAAAATGAAGAAATGGAGGGATGCAACGGATCTTGAAATCGAAGCAATAAAGAAAAATCAAACTTGGGAACTTGTAAAGGCTCCTTTGGAAGTGAAGGTGATAGGTGTCAAATGGGTGTATCGAACCAAGCTGAACGAAAATGGAAAGATTGACAAATGTAAAGCACACCTCGTGGCAAAAGGGTATGCTCAAGAAAAGGGAATTGACTACAATGAGGTCTTTGCACCAGTAGCACGATGGGATACTATTCGCATGGTAATTGCAGTAGCAGCGAAAAATGGTTGGAAGCTGTTTCAACTAGACATTAAAAGCGCATTTCTGCATGGAGAACTCAAAGAAGACGTCTACGTCGCTGAGCCATAAGGCTATGAAGTTAAGGGAGAGAAGAACAAAGTATACAAACTAAACAAAGCTCTTTATGGCTTAAAGCAAGCTCCAAGGGCATGGTTTAGTAGAATTGAACGATACTTCGTCAAAGAAGGGTTCGAAAGAAGCTGCTGTGATCCTACCTTGTTTGTAAAACAGGAGAACAACAAGATTCTAATTATAAGTCTCTATGTTGATGATCTTGTTTTTACAGGCAATGATTTGATTCTGATACAAAATTTCAAAAACTCTATGAAGAATGAGTTCGAGATGACTGATCTAGGAGAAATGAAGTATTTCTTGGGAGTGGAAGTTCATCAAGGAGTAAATGGCATTTTCATCAGCCAGAAGAAATATGCCAGTGAAATGCTTGAAAAATTCGGGATGAAAGGGTGCAATGGAGCCAGAAATCCAATTGTTCCAGGAAACAAACTATCAAAGGAGGAGGAAGGCACTCAAGTAAATGGAACCTTGTTCAAGCAGATTGTTGGAAGCTTGCTATATATGACTGTCACAAGACCAGATTTGATGTACAGTGTATGTCTCATAAGCAGATTTATGTCAAAACCAATGGAGATACATATGTTAGCAGCTAAGAGAATCTTGAGATATATTCAAAGTACTGCTGATTTTGGCATTGTTTACAAACGAGGCTGCACAACTGAGTTAATGGCATATACGGACAGTGATTATGCTGGTGATATAGATGATCGAAAGAGTACATCAGGATATGCTTTCGTATTAAGTGGAGGAGCTGTAGCTTGGGCGTCCAAGAAGCAACCTGTAGTGAGTCTGTCAACTACAGAGGCAGAATATATAGCTGCTGCCTCATGTGCGTGTCAATGTGTCTGGATGCAGAGAATTCTGAAACAAATTAAAGGTACAAAAATTGACTATGTGAAGGTTCTCTGTGACAATTCTTCTACTATTAAACTTGCAAAGAATCTGATACTTCATGGGAGAAGCAAACATATTGATGTACGATTTCATTTTTTAAAAAATCTTGTAAATGATAGGTCAATTAAAATGGAATATTGTGGCACGAATGAGCAAGTTGCAAATATCATGACAAAACCGTTAAAGCTTGATGAATTTGAGAAGCTTAGAGAAGCACTTGGTGTTCGAAGTAGCTTGGGTATAAACTAACTTGCTGTAAGCAAGTTTAGTTTAGGGGAGAGTTTTGTTAAGTAACGTGTCTTCTTGTTTGAAGTAGTCTTTGCTGTTAACAATAAGTGTTAAGTAACGTGTCTTCTTGTTTGAAGTAGTCTTTGCTGTTAACAATAAGTTCCTAGAAACTAGGAATAAGTTAGAGTTTGATTTGGTCTTTGCTGTAATCACGTTTCCTGTATATGTGGGATACGTTAGTTTCTGTTTTTGGATTTCTGTTCACTGTAAAGCTATTTAAAGCTTCCTCAGTTTACATTCTAAATAACAAATACTTTTTGCATTGCGTTGCAATTTGTCTATTGTGTTCAATATTTATCAGTATATTTGAATATGATAAGTATATTACGCTAATGTTGACCAGCAACAATTTCAAGAGCTAGATATTGTAGCTATTGAATCAGAAATTGACGTTTCTGATGAAATCTTGCCAACAAGCGCTAATCTTGATGAACAATTCGAAAAGGCTTAGAATTTTGCAACAACATTTAACGCAAATGATCAGGTTGAAGGTACGTTATTTTCATTCTTATAACCAGAAGGTTAGGTCATATTCTTATAACGCAAATGATTTTCTTTGTTTGTCGAACCAGGGATACAAATGGAAAATAAGACTTTCATAACCAACAAAAAGCTGATAAAGGAAGAACAAAGAAGGTTGTTGAAAGATCAATGTCAAATTTTCAATCCGAAAATCCTTCATTCGTGATTATAATGCAGCCATCTTATGGGTCATTGCTTTAAAATTTGACTAAGTAAATTTTAACATAGGCCCTGAAACTGCTGATATCATCCACTGTGTTTTTGTAACTGTCGGTCATGACTAAAAGGAGGACTAAAAGAAGTGCAAGTCATATGAAGCTGCTAAACGTTCTTACTCTACATTAGTTGTTTGTCAGCAGAAATACTTCGGTTTCTTGCTGAACTTGCTGCTGCACTTTATGACTTCTCAGCTGATAGGTGCAATACGCAAAGCTTGGGGATGGCAGATATGGCGTTGTCTATAAATGATGGTTATGGTTATGGGACCTAAGTGAAGTGGCAATCAAGAGGAAATACATAGGTCAACATAAGAACATTAATGAAGATAGTGCATATGAATTTGAACTGGTATACTTGTTAAGGCTTCAACACAAACATTTGTTGGACAAGGAACTGAAAGGCTTTTATTTTTTCGAATACATGCCAAATGAAACAAATCTATGTGTTTTCAGTTCCAATTTTACAAACTACACCTTAAAATGAAAAAACGTTGTTTTGAATTTTCATAATACCTTTAAGTTACATTTTTTAAGGTAGATATATTCAAATAGATGATGCAAGAAAACCTCGATAACCATTGAAAATGGTATTCCCCATATTTTGGTTCAGATTGGCGAAAGAAAAGCTGTCCTAGTGGATAAGATTGCACAATGCCCAAGGGATCAACCATAACTAGAGGAGAAAACACCTCATTTTTTATATTTAATCAGACCATATAAATGATTTTATCTTCTCTTTCGGTTACTGATAAGCTATATATATATAGCATTTACTGTGGTGACGCTCTTAGCCTGTTGGTTGAGAGCTTACCTATGATCCTAGAGGTCATTGATTCGAATCACATGGGTGGGGTGAGTTGAGGGTTTTCCTTTGTTTTTAATGTATTCCATAAAGTATTTGTGTAATTTTGGTGATGTAAAGACATGTGGCAAGCTACATGCATTAACCATATTATTGACCAATATAATGTGTCTTTACATATGAAAAACCCTACTCATTTTTATGGTATAACTATTAACATGAACATGAATTGAATTGTAATAATTATAATAAAGGAAATGAAATTGAAAATTCAAACCACAAAATCGGAGCCATAATCGACTATCTCGGCGAGGCGTTGAATTGATGTTGGCTTGGAATTTACAAACACCACGATCTGTTGGCAAGGAAATGGGCTGACTTCGTTTGTGGTTTTCTGATTCGAGCGGATTGAACGTCGCACAAGTAATTAAAGTCAAGCAAAAATTTGGACTAAAGTTTGAACGACTCAGTATGAGAGCTTTTGGACATGGAATTTAGCAAAACAAAAGGCTAAAGTCAATTTCGAAAAATCAAGAATTAGTTTACGTAAAAATTAGAGAAATAAACGAACACTAGATGCTCGGGAACATGCAAATGAAAAAGGGGAAGATTGTATAAAATCTGAAACAGAAAAATTACATGATTTACGGTCAGAAGAATGACTTGTAAAATGGACTTCTGGATACAGAATCATCCAAAACAAATGGCTCACATGAAATTTAGAACCCCAATAACAAATGTTTATAAGAAGTAGAAAGCAAAGATGAACCGAATGTGAAAAAGCTGGATAGATTGTGTAAAAGAATTTGCAGTTCGTAAAATTGTTTTGGGTCAGAACCAGCAAAGCTCAATACAAGGTGCATTGCCTGATCAAGTAAACCCCCCATTACAAAAGTCTGACAAAACCTAGTCAATTTGTGCAGCTTCAGGATACACAAAGGTGGATTTTGGAGGCACCTCATGGCATGTCAAGGTCCATGCAACCAAATCGATTATCAGAGACGCCTTAAACTACACGCACCTCACTTCCTCAATCAAACATTATTCAACAGCATATGGTAAAGAGTACCAGCCAGACTAATGGCAGGTTCTCTAATAGGCCCCAGCAGCCATTATGAGATTGTCAGAAATGATTGTCAGAAATACCTGCACATATGAGATATGCAACTTAAATTCAAATCCACCATTATGTTGCGTCATTGCTCAAATAATTGTTGAAAAATTTTCATTATCGAACCAAGTTTGACCAAATCAACCCAAAATTGCTAACCCTGCCAACTGCTTGGTTATTTTTGTTCAAAAAATACCACAGGTACCAGATCTTAAAAACATGAAACTACATTGGATTTTTTTGAACTTATCTCTAATAAAAAATTCATCAATTTTTTTGAACTTTCCCAAACATACCCCAATCTTTCATCTTCCCCTCCCCTTTCATCTTCCTTACGGTTTCTCTTCCCCTTCTCATTCTAAGACCTTTGATTTTTCTCTCTTCCTTTATATTGCGAAATCTGTATACCAATTTCATCATCACCATGTCTTTCTCTTCTTACTTCCTCTTAGATTCCTAATCTTCCTATTTCTAGAAAATTAAGTCATGGTTCTTCATCTTCATGTCTTTTCTCATCTCTCGGTTTTTTTCTTCTTGTGTGGATCGAAGAAATCATTATTCCACGTTATTTTGATTGTTTTCTGCGTTTATCATATGGTTATTGACCATGTTAATAGTAAAAGATGGAAAAAAAATGTAAGTATCTATTGTTTTCTCTTTATTTTTTTCCCAGAAAATCACTTCGCAAAATTGGCTTTTGTGAAGGTCTGGCGAGGAAAAGAGGCTAAAACATATGATTTTACTTCGCGAAAACAGATTAGGTGAAGTCTGTGAAGAGAAGCGTTCATGATTTTTACCTTCACAGACTTCGCATATTCTGCTTTGGCGAAGTAAATCATCCCTTTTTCTGTTATATTTCTTTTATTGCAAACTTCGTTCGTTAAGCCAAACTGTTCTTTTTCTTGCTAACACAACTTAATTTTTGTGAAGGTGAATGAATACAGAAGGCGGTGTACTGGGATATAGAGAGAGGGACGAGGTTCTAGGATGTTGGGAGAAATGTCCATCAAGATTGGTCACATTGACTTTGAAATGATCTTGTTGTAAATTTTGATAATGTTATGATTTTAATGTTGTTATTATTATAATTTTGTTGTAAATTTTGATAATGTTATGATTTTAATGTTAGAATTATTGTTGCAGCCTTATTGTTATGTTTGTTTTTGTTATATACCACTTTGCATATTTAGCAATATGTGAAGTATGCGAAGATAATACTGCTTAAAAACACATTTTTTACTTCGTATATTGGAAATCTGCGAAAAGGAAAGTTTTTCTGCGAATTCGTATTGTCTTTGCATGCTTTGCATATTGCGAAATATGCGAAGTCAGACGAAAGGGTGAAATAAGAAAGACTAAAAACTTTGTATACATGAACATTTATTTTTAGAACAATCTGAATTTTTAATTTTTTTTATTGTAGTTATATTATTATTCATTAAAAAACCAAATAATTCTAAAGGAAACCAAATTCCAATTCTAGATTGAACCAAACATAATAAGTAAAAGGCCTAATAGACAAATAACCCCCGAACTTGTTCAAATATTGCAACTACCCCCTCCAATTTTTAATTGTAACAACTTACCCCTCAAACTTATCCAATTTGGGGTTATGTTTTACAATTGGACAAGTTTAAGGGGGTAAGTTATTACAATTGAAAGTTGGAGGAGAGAGTTGCAATATTTGGACAAGTTCAGGGGGTTATTATAGTATTAGGCCTAAGTAAAAAGTCATTTTGATTACGATTTGACCATATTCATATTCTGATTCCGCTTTCGATTCCGAAGTTTCAACCAAACAACCTCTAAGGTTTTTCACTCCCTTTCTCTTACTAATTTGAATCTCTCTTCTCCTTATAAAATTCTATTTTACACTCTATTTTATGTTTAATTTTTATTTTGGTCCATATATTTATTTATTTTTACATTTCTAATTTTTAGATTAATTTCACTTTTGATCTTTATTCTTATATATTTTTTAATTTTTTTCTCAAAAAATATTTTTGACAAAATTTTACTTTTTGATACTTGTTCTGACCCTTATATTTATTTCCTTATATTTTTAATTCTTAGACTAATTTCACTTTTCATCGTTGTACTTATTTGTTTTAACTTTTTTACCTTAAAATTTTTTTTGACAAATATTTGTTTCTCATATTATTCAGTTTTAATATTGATTTTTAATTATTCTAAAATAATTATTTTTCTTTTTAAAATAGAATATTTATGCATTTTAAAATAATTTCAGTTTCCTCTTTGTCTCATTGTCTTTTTGTTTTAATAGTTGAAGTAATTGATTTTTATTCTTATAATTACTTGTGATTAATTTATTAATATAAACACATATGTATGTATAGAAATTATTGTTAAAAGTAAAATTCTGGTTTATTGCTTCATTTTTTTATATCGTATTCCTTTTGGAACTCAAACAAACAGACAAGGGAATTTATAGTAATTCGATTCCTTTCTCCTTATTTCCATTTCGTTACCTTTATGCGAACCAATCGCCCCTAGTTATGTTTTATAAAGTCAATTGGCAAATTTAAATAAATTGAGGGGTAACAATAATTTTTGGGACATGTATTAAGATTAAATTAATTGTGGAAAAAGCTGAACCCAAGAAGGACTTCTAGATTGTTTAGTTGAGCAATGGGCTTGCTTGAAATGTCTAAAGATTCAGACTTAATCTCTGCGCGAACCAATCCCCCATGAGCATTTTTTAAGATCAAATACATGAATATCATAATTAAGTACAAAATCACACTTAAGTGATATGATACATATTGCAAGCTGTCAGCAAAGGTTTTAATCGTAAACCTACAAAAATGTTATTCTCTAGCTAAACTAGAAGGAGTGAGGTATAAACCTTGAATTCTCAAACAGAAATAAGTTTGATTGATAAAAGTTGTGTATCCTTAAAAAAATGTGGAGGTTTAAATACTTCCCCTAAAGACAACGAAATGACAATGAATACCCCTACTAGGGTTACAATAAAGAAGTAAACCAAAGGATAAAATGGGTAATGCACAGAGACAAATAGTACAAAAGGTACAGTTTGTTGGCTGGTTTCCTTCACAAGGAAGGAAAAGTTTAACCCTTGTTCAGGAAGTAATCTCTAGGATCCGCCATCAAGGACACACCCGTGTTGTTTGCCTTGCCCACCTCAAAAGATGTTCCACCAGGATACTTGGTAGAACGAGATCCGCCAGATTCGATGTCCGCATCATGATATCACAAAACTTAATTATTAATATTTCATTATTCTCTATGTATTATGATTTTACACCAAACTTTAAAATTTTTAGACTTCAATTTATAAATCATAAACCCGAAAAAATATATTCTTAGACTTCTAAATTATAAATTCTAATCCTTAAACTTTATTAAAAATACTAATTTTACTAGTTTGACATAATCTAAAATTGGCCAATTCAAATAAGCTAGAGGGTATATATTTATTTTTGGGATATGTATTAAGCTTAAATTAGTTGCGGAAAAAAGTAAACCCAAAAAGGGCTTCTAGATTGTTTAGTTAAGCAATGGGCTTGCTTGAAATGCCTAAAGATCCAGCCTCAATAGTGATCTTCTTCCCTTGTGTTTTCTAGGGTTACTTTTTTCAAGCATATAATAAGCAGATGAGTTGTGATTAGAAAGAGAGAGGCTTGAGTCAGATATCACCGATCAAAACCCATTTGGATTCAGAATTTCCAACAAAGGTGAAGAAGAGGAAAATGCCGCCACTCTCTCTACTTGAAGACTAAGGCTTTAGTATGTCTAATTGATTTTTCATTTACCTGTTTGCTTTCCCTTCCTTTTAATTTGGGTATTCCATGTTGAGGGATCTTCCAGTTTTTACACTTGAAATGAACCCATATTTTCAGGTTTTGTTTTTTTGTCTGTTTAATTTTGATTTGCATATATTGATTGTATCAGAAAAAGAAACCGTGATTTCTACATACTTTCTTCAAACCAGAAAACTGTATTTCGGAAAAGAGTATTGAATTGTGCAAAACTTCTTTGACAATAACAACTTACACATGAGAATGGGTGCAGGAAGAATAACGATGAAGAAACAGAAGTCAACATCTTCCCAAGTAAACAAGGATATTCCTAGTGACTGCAGAATGTGGCCGGCGAAAACGATTACTATTATCACGAGGTTGCAAGTGAGTACTTGGTTTTATTTTGTTTTGAACAATTGGCTTTATTGGATGGTTCATTGTGTTTTTTGATAAGTTTACAACCCTAAATTTATATTATATACTAGCATTTTTTAATTTATACATATTAGTATATAAAAAAATTTATTATTTATTTCTTAATAATTTGGTTCATTTTCTTTATTATTTAACATAATATCTTTTGACCTAAGATGATGTTTTAGCCTCTTAAACTTGGGTTAAGTGGTCCATATTTGAATTTGTTCAAATCCCCTCTGAATGTGTTTAAAGGACCCGTAATATATTCAACCTTGTTGTTTTATAAATTTTAAAAAGCAAAGAAGCTAACAACTAATTAAAAAATGGAACTGCTGCCTTGTTATGTATATAGGGCATTCCGTTTTCATGCCTGATAATCCCTTTTTAAATGTCGTCTTGCGACCTTCTGATGTATATAGGGGACTTGTGAGGCCTTAAACTGGATGATTTAAAGTTCTCAATAGATTCCTGGTCTTTTCTTGCAGCACATCCACAATAGCTTTGCTCACAAGCATTTGATGACATTCTCATAATTCATCACACTTGAAGTTTGTGAAAGAAAACACTAGTCTGTCAGGTTGTTTGTGGGAATTGGAGAGCTAAATTGTGCAAGGGATGGACAGAATTTGTATGATGAAACAAATTGGAGGAAGAAGATCCTTTTGTCTTTTTTGTGGGGTCTGCTGCAGCAACCATTATGCAACTTCAATTGTTGGCTTTCACTGTGGATATTGAAATTCTGTTTCTTAACTATGTCTCAGTTGTTGTCAATAAATTTGTGAAGGAAGCTTGCAAAGTCATGCTGCAATGGATTTGAAAATACAAACTCAGGCGATGATTACATGCCTGGGGGAGTCATTGTTTCGATTGGGATTGAGATTGAGATCAATGTTATATTCACATCATTCTCATTGAGATCTTCTTCATCTTCATCATGTGTTTGCAATGCCTCTGCATAGGTTCTAGTCTTACAACTCTGATATCAAATAATCTGGGTAAAACATCTCCAAGGTTCATGGACTAGGTAAGGAAATTTGTTAAGAATGCTCACTATATTTCCAAGCCAAGCAATGAGTGAGTCCCCTTGCTGTCTTGCAAAATCAGTTTCGGAATCCTGAACGCTTTTCGGGTTAGTCACTCCATGTTCTGCTGTCCCAGGAAGTTTGCCTTGAACTACAGCAAGGATTGTTTCTGCATTCTGAGACAAATTCTGAAACGCCGCCAGTTCTTCTTCTCCTAATTGTCCCATTATCTTCTTTTTTTGTGCGCCAACGATCTTTTTGGGGCTCTTTTGAGGTTCATCTTCAGCATTGGTACAAGGAGGAACTTGAATTGAAATAGTTAGCTCTTCTAGAGTTTGAGTCCATGAATGATTCTCCATGTCTAGACCATTTCCTTCATTTGGGTCTTTTTTTTCTCCTTCTCCGCTGAGGACTTTGGGGACAGAAGCTTCTGGGTTTGGCTTTCTTTGTAGCTGGAATTGAGGTGATTAAATTGCTGAAACTGATATAGGTTTTATGCAGAGAGATTTTGGGATTGCTGAAACTGCTGTATGGGACATGTAATTCACATTATGGAAATGATGGCAACTGTGGAACCACTGTTGTTTGTGATGCGACCTGCCTGCAGATAATCATTTGTAACTAATTTGTCACTTATATAAAGTTTAATTTGAAGCACTATATCTAACATATTTCAGGTTGTGACATGGATGGTGCAAATTACATGTATATATGTATCCAGGCATGCACTTGTCCATGTATATGTACATGTATACATTAGAGCTTCTCAAATAGTTTATACTAAACTTAAAGAGATTCTCAAACCTTTAGTTGAAGAATTGCAAATAATAAGAGTAATTCTTTTGACAAGTGCATTTCTACATTCATTGAACAGAATATAAAGTTCAAAACATGTTAACTATTATATTATTGCTCAATTTGGTATTATAAGAATATATTCACCATTTTGTATGTAACTATTGTTTGGATATTAATTCCCATGAATTCTAAAGATCATGGAACACATATGCATGAAGCAAATCAAATACCTAAGGATAACAACAGAAATTATTGAATCATTTTTCTCAACTATTAAAGTATACAAGTCATTAGCATTTGAATATAGCAATTGATCATGCAACTTGAGAACACAATGAACCAAAAAAACATCATATTTTTCAGTTTAAATAATGCAGATTTAACAAGTAAAAGAAACATGTTAACAATAATAAGAGATTTATCATTCTAAACCTCAAGTAACAGGGGAGTTTATTCGCCGACAACGTTCTGCAATCATTGCTTGAATATCATTTTTTTCTTGTGAGTTGCATGAGTGTCTGGATCATCGACTGAAGCACTCACATCTAGACATGGATTTTCTTCCAATTTCATTACCGTTGTTTTTCCTATAGAAAATTAAAATTATCATATGAATTAATAAAGTTAAAATTAATCTTCATTTCAATTAAAATCAGCATTTGAATAAAAATTAGCACATCTACAGTTTTTTGGGATAGGTAGATCTATTCAAATATCTTTTAATTTATTTAAACTTTGCAAGCTGATAAGACTATATTCTAGATTTTTACACATTTATTCACGTTTGTTATATATATATATATATATATATATATATATTGAAAGACCTTGTAAAAATATATTCAGGATCTATTCAGATTTCCCAAATGGGTTTCAAAAAAAACAAATATATGAACTGCACAATGGCTTACCTTCCTTGCTCAGCAGCCATGGTTATATATATCTCCCTCTCTACGGAATAGGTCAATGAAGGCTGTGAGGGCTCTGCCTCTCCATTATATCTATTCCGAGCTAATTCCAAATAGTCTTTTTTTTGTTGATATGAGATCTGATCATAGGATTAAAGCTGGTAGGTCGAAGTGGAAGAGTGCTACGGGTTTCCTTTGTGATCCCGGCATGGCTAATAGATTGAAGGGAAAATTCTACCGGACGGCAATTAGACCAGCATTGTTATATGGTACGGAGTGTTGGGCAGTGAAACACTGCCACATCCATAAGATGTCGGTGGCGGAGATGCGTATGTTGAGATGGATGTGTGGTCACACGAGAAAGGACCGGGTGCCTAATGAAATAATTAGGACAAAAGTAGGGGTCACATCTATGGAGAATAAAATGAGAGAAAACCGACTAAGGTCATGTGAGACGTAGAGCGCTTGATGCGCCGGTTAGGAGAACCGAAGAGTGGCAAAGGGATGTAGTGGTGAGGGGTAGGGGAAGACCTAAGCAAACTTGGAGGAGGGTGATCGAGAGTGATATGAGTTTATTGGGAATTGAGGAAAATATGGTAGTGGATAGGACGGAGTGGAGGGAGCGAATCTGTGTCGCTGACACGACTTGATTTTCACGGTTTTATATGATGGTCCATGTTAGCCGAGCCCGAATCATTTCGGGACTAAGGCTTTGTTGTTGTTGTTGTTGTTGTTGATGAGATCTGATCAAATATAATACTCAAAGTTAGATCTATCTAAATCTAACATATCAATCATCTTTGACAATAAATTTCTTTATTCTGTTTATTAAAATTACTTAAAAATAAAAGAAATTGTGAATGAGAGACAAAGATGAATAGAAGAGACTGACCTGATCTTCTTTCTGGAAAAAAAAATTTGAAAGACACTGAATGAGAAGACAGCGAATTAAAAGAGCATCAATTAGGGTTTTATTGAATTAGTTAACAGAGAAAAATGCAAAGGCCAAAACCCAATATTCTATTTGGCCTTATATAAAGAGAACCCAAACTATTTGTTTTTGTCCTTTAAAAAACATAATAAAAAAAATTAAGGGAGCTATAATTCTTCCAAAAAAAATTGAGCTCAAAGTAATATTAGGGATAATGTGCAAAAATACCAGTAACGTTTATATTCAGAAGTAATTTTACCACTAACATTCAAATGGTGAAATTTTAGTACCTATCATTGGCAGCCAGGAGCAATTGATCAATTTGAGAAATAATTCATTAAACTTCCTTGTCGCCATTAAACTTGCCATCTACACTTTACATTTTAATCTCCAATTCAATTATTAAATCACAGAAAATGTCACGTTTTTAAACGAACTCATATGCAATGGGTGTAAAATATGTGTTATATAATAATATGTAAAATCAACTCAACTTGCCAACGTTAGGGGTAAAATTGATCTTCGCAACACCAGAGGTAAAATTGCACCATACTGGATATTAAAGGTAAAATTGCTTCTGCCAGTAAAAGATAAGGGTATTTTTACACCTTATCCGTTAATATTACGAAAACACAATTATTTAACATTTAAAGTTATATATATGAAATTCCGAGCACATAAGTCTTAAATTGATCAGACTCATACTTTATAACACACACAATCTTATTAAATAAAAGTATCGGTATTTTTGAAAAAAAATCACAAAGAGATGTTTTGGGTACATTCACAATAATAATAAAAAGATAATAATAATAATAATAACTCAATATGACAAAAAGTACAAAGTTTGTAGGCGAAAAAATAGAAAATCCTTACAAATCCCCACAAAGTACAACTAAAAATAAATATATGAATTAGGAAGTGAAGATTATGGCAAGCAAACAAGTGTAAATAGAACTAGATGCTTCTTGACAGTGAACCAAGAATATCCAAATAATGAAATGAACTTTTATTTCTCTTGCAAATCTAATAAGTTGTTTACATTTAAATTCTATATACTTTAATACTCAGAAACAAATGATGTAATAATTAAAATACAGAATAGAAAATTATGGATTCACCATAATTTGATGTCTTTCCCTTTGAGAATCTAATGCAGCGGAATAAACAGACTTTCATCTTAAACGAATGTTCGCGCACGAACAATGCCTAAAACCGTCAACTATCGTTGAATCGCGCACGACTAACGAAAATTGGAAAAAGAGAATAAACTCTGAAATTTTATTAATCGAAAACTGATTACATAATGGGGACGTCGCGCCTTTATATAGGCTGAAAAATAAAACCTAATTCGAAACCTAAAAGGAAAAGTAACAAAAAACACGGAAATAATTGAAAATGAGACAAAAACACAAAACTTCCGTTTTGAGGCCCAATCCAATGGGCCGAATCCAATCAGATTAGGGTCCGAAATTGCTAAATTCCAACAAACCCCGTTTTAACTTCAAAATATCAGTTTTACCACCAGATTAGTTTTCTCCAAATAGTTCAAGGCTCGCTCCACTTCATCATTCTCCCCTGGGTGAACAGAATTCGCCCTCGAATTGTCATCATCAGAAGAATCACCAGAGAAAGGAATCAGGTGCTTCACATTAAAAACATCCGCAGTGCGAATGTGACTAGGCAACTTCAACCGGTAAGCATTTGGGTTGATTTTCTCCACAATCTCCACGGGCCCTATCTTTTTGGCAGACAGTTTGTTATAATCTCCCACGGAGTACCTTTCTTTAGTCAAAACAGCCCAAACAAAATCCCCAACTTCGAAATCCACATGGCGACGCTTCTTATCCGCATATGTCTTATAATTGCTTGCTGCCTTTACAAGATTATCATGAACTTGCTGATGCACCTCCACCAAGCTCTTCACAAAGGTTTCTGCCTTCCCATGCACGTGCGTCTTATCTGGCAATGACACCAAATCAAGTGGGCCTCTAAGAACAACAGAATAAACCACAGTAAAAGGACTGAATCCCGTACTGCGGTTAACAGCATTGTTGTGCGCAAACTCAGCTTTGTTCAACAATACATCCCATGTTTTAGCCTTATCACCAATCAAACAACGCAACAAGTTGCCTAAGGATCGATTCACAACTTCAGTTTGCCCATCAGTCTGAGGATGGTAGGCACTACTAAAAGTCAATTGCGTATTGACCATTTTCCACAAACTACGCCAGAAATGACTAACAAATCGAGTATCTCGGTCAGACACAATGGTTGCTGGTAGGCCGTGCAGCTTATAAACCTCTCGGAAGAACAATTGGGCTACTTGAACAGCATCAGTTGTCTTTTTACAAAGAATAAAATGTACCATCTTTGAAAAACGATCCACCACGACAAAAATTGAATCATTACCTCGCTGTGTACATGGAAACCCTAACACAAAGTCCATGCTGATGTCTACCCACGGCTGTGTAGGAACAGGAAGTGGAAGATACAATCCTGCATTAGTAGCTGTCCCCTTCAAAACTTGACAAATGTGACACCGATGTACCAGTTTCTCCACTTCTTTTCTGATAGAAGGCCAGAAGTAATTGGCTTGAACTAACTGCAAGGTACGATCCCGGCCCACATGACCTTCTCCGTGCAGCTGTTCAATAATTTTCAACCGCCAACTACAATCAGGCACACACAACTGGTTGCCCTTGAATAGAAAACCATCCTGAAGGTGGTAACCTGTACGCTCTCCAGCTCGTATTTTTGTCAACACGCCAGCAAAATATGGGTCAGTTTCATATAATTCAGCGAAAGAGTCGAATCCAAATACCTCAACCGACAGTTTCATATCCGCCACCTTGTTTGTCACTCCAGATTTATGTTTTAAAACAAAGGTGAACTGTTGCAGATACGCCACCCATCTCGCATGTCTGGCCGAGATTTTGTCTTGACTATGCAAATGCTTTAACGCTTCATGGTCAGTGAACAATACAAACTCCCGCTGGAATAAATAATGCCTCCAATGCTTAATGGCATGCACAACTGCGTAAAACTCAACATCATAAGTATTGTACCGTAGTTTAGCACTTGACAGCTTTTCACTAAAATACGCCACTCGCCTATTATTCTGGCTGAGTACAGCCCCAATTCCCATTTTGGAAGCATCCGAATGAAGCTCAAAAGCTGACTCTGCTTCCGTGGTCCATACAAACTTCCCGTTCTGCTTCATACAATCAGTAATAGGAGCCATAATACTACTAAAATGAGGTATGAAACGCCGATAAAATGACGCCAGCCCATGAAAACTCTGAACTTCCGTAATAGTACTGGGCCTGGGCCAGTGCCTCATAGCCTCAATTTTGGACTCATCCACCTGCAAACCCACATCTGAAACGACATAACCAAGAAACAGCACCTTGGTTGACATGAAAACACACTTTTTCACAGCAGCAATAAACTTTTCCCTCCTCAAAACAGTGAGAACCTCCCTCAAAATAGCCAAATGCTCAGGTGGGTTATTACTGTAAATTAGAATGTCATCAAAATAAACAACGACACTAGTACCAATAAAAGGTCGCAAAACCTGGTTCATAACTCGCATGAAAGTGCTAGGTGCATTTGACAACCCGAACGGCATCACTAGCCACTCATACAATCCTTCGCGTGTTTTAAAAGTTGTTTTCCATTCATCTCCCTCCCGAATGCGAATCTGATGGTATCCGCTCTTCAAGTCCAGCTTTGTGAATTGCAAGTATACAGAATTTGAGTTTTATATTTAGCAACTTGGGTCAGAGGAGATTTGGTCCCTTGAACCCAAACCAATATTTTCACTTGGACTGGATTTGGCTTCCATGTTTTCTAACAATCATACCCATAGATAACCAATATTTTCACGTGGACTGGATTTTGCTTCCATGTTTTCTAACAATCATACCCATAGATAAGCTTGAGTGGGTAGCTTCATTTTGGTTGCAAAAAAATTAAATTCACTTAACCCAATTCAAAATCTTTTAGTGATAGAAATTATATTTAGCATCTTGTTTTCATTCATGTATAAACTCTTTTAGTGATAGAAATTTAAAAATATAAAACGACAATTTTAAAATTTCAATGTTATTTTTGTATTAGGAAGTAAATTAACACCATCTTCCAAAAATTGGATTCTAAATCTATTTAACAAATTTTAACCCATTAATAATTTTATATTGGATTTTTGTAATGTTTTCGTAAATTACGTGTAATTTTACTATCTCTATAAAAATGACATGTCAAAATATGAGATGTTCAATTTGTGTTTGCGAGTGAATCCTATTAATGGTTAATCATATTTTATTTTCACTACGCCAAAACCCCCTTCAGACGACGGTTAGGTTCTGTCATTTGAAGATACTATACATGACATCAGCCTAGTTTCGTACTGTCATATGAACATTGTTACGATGAATCTTTTTATTTATTAACGTCACTTTTAATGTCATCACATGACATACTAATAATTAAAAATGTCAAGTCGCTATATGGGAAATTGGCATATTGGTATTCACGGTGAGAGTTTTTATAATAATTTTTGTCGTAGTAACTTGTATCAGATGGCATAGGTCTTAATCAATCATGTCAAGAGATTTATTTTAGATGACAGATTCTTTTAATTTAATATATTTTTATTGTTGTTTAGATGATATTTTTTAAACGTAAATGTCACTCATTGCCTTCTTCTTCAAATGATTCTAGAAATGAACAATAATTATCAAATGAACAAGAATTTCTGTATATCAATGATTTTAATTTTACTGGAGACTAATGCTCATAATCTGTTTACATTTGAACTACACAAATAACTGAATGAATGTAGGGTAAAAAAAATAAGCAATTAGTGTACATCTCCAAATCTGTATATATAGTCAGTGTTGATTGGAAAACCAAATCCAACTTGAACTGAAGCATATCTAAGTCATCATCTCCTAGAATCCCCAAAGTCTTGATACCTGCAAAACCAATTGATGATGATCATTAATTACATACCGTATACAGATAGACCTAATTAATCTCCTTTTACCCTTTCTCCATTCTGAGACCCTTCACTTACCCACCCACATTATAAATAGGAAGCGTTTACCAATTCTCAATAGTCACCCACGACAACCTAACACTATACTTACAGTTTGTTATTTCGAGCATGGATAGACTTGTAAGGAACCTCTATCGTAATGTTGAGTTTCAGATTGACCAACTCCGATATGAGGCACCTAGGTGGCTTGTCAATATACATGGTCCTGATCAGCGGCAATGGACTGCCATGATGAATCGGCCTCCAAACACCCCTTATGAAGGAGGTGTATTCATAGTCCAAATGGACTTCCCTGTCCATTTCCCCTCCACACCTCCAGTTGTAAGAACATGCATAAACTTGTTAACACACATAAATCAGTTCATATCTTTGTAAATACACTCATGATATTACTATTGTTCGCAGGTCATATTCAGGACCTAAATTTACCATCCTAATATCGGTCCCTTGGGGCATGTTTCTATGCCCCAACTACTTGATCGCACTGCCCATAGTATTGCCACGGTAAGATGTAAATCTATGTATTTTTTACCCGTAAATTTATCTATTCATGTTTGGGGTCTAGTTTATCTACTCATGTTTGGGGTCTAATTTAATTTATCTATGCATTTTATAGCTGCTGTGGAATATTTATGGACTGCTGGTAGAGCCCTTCATTGAGGGGCCATTTCCTGGCCGAGAGCGAATTATTGAACGATACATCAGAAACAGGGCAGGTTACGTAGCAACTGCCAGGAGATGGACTGAAGAGCATGTAGTGGATATATGATGTGCAAATAGTAAGCAAGGGGGGCATTATGATGTGACGTGCGAATAGCGTACAAGGGGGGCGTGATGTGCGAATAACAAGGAAATTTGGATGCTGGGCAACCATTGAGTTAGATGGTGTGGACTACTGGATGGGCATAGAGCCAATCTTGAAGAACAGAATGATTACTGATTACAAATGTACTTGGTAATCAATCTGATCTTCAATGTTGGCTCCATGCCCCTCCAGTATTCGACGCCATTTAACTCTAATGGTTCCCCATCATCCCGATATCCTTGTTTACCATCTGCACATTCTTGAAGAAAGGAGATTTGGATGCCAAAGAAACACCGAGCTGGATGGTGTGGACTACTGGATGGGCATATAGCCATTCTTGAAGAACAGAATGATTACTGATTACAAATGTACTTGGTAATCAATCTGATCTTCAATGCTGGCTCCATGCCCCTCCAGTACTCCACTCCATCCATCCAGCTCAAGCGTTTCTTTAGCATCAAAATCTCATTTCTAATCGCGCATCACACCCCCCTTGTACGCTATTCGCACGTCACATCATAATGCCCCCTTGCACACTATCCTTTTTTTGATAGGTAATACAAAGTAGACAACTTATTCAAGTAGACATATATATGTATATTCAAGTGGATCATAACATGCTATAGCAAAGTAGTCAACTTATTCGTTTATGTCTATTAAATTGAATCAGTTCTACTTCTTAACACATAACATGCTAAATTTATATGAAACATATGTCTATTCTTGAATCAGATACTTCATAAACAGAACATAAAATAAGCCAACATGCTTCACACATAGACACATAACACATAACATGCTAAATTGACATGAAATATATGTCTCATCAGCATAACTCATGTTAAAATAGAAAAGAATCAGACAAGTTCATCATTTTCAGCTTTAAGAGTATGCATGATCAGCTACCTTCCTAAACATAATATCAAGTTCATATGCTGATAACATCGAAAACCCATCAACATTCTGAATGATTTCAATCAGATAACAAGTCAAGTGGAAGGTATATTGTAAACTTATCTCATCACCATCCTGAATGGTTTCATAACATTTTCAGCTTTAAGAGTATGCCTAGCATGTTATAACAAATAGACAACTTATTCGTGCATGTCTAAAACTTGTTCTCATAGCATCATAAAGCCACCATTATGTACATACCACTTGGATTGTAGAGTTCATGATCAAGTTAGCATGGTGATGAAGTGTATGATACTGTCACCACAAGCTTAGTCATAAACTTGTGTTGTTAGAATCATACAACTTCATCACCATGTTAAACACTTTTCCATAAGCATAACAAGCCAAGTGTATGATACATAGTAATGGAGATTTAGGAGTATGCCTAACATGCTATAACAAGTAGACAACTTATTCAAGCAGACATGTATATTCAAGTGAACATGCTATAACAAGCATACAACTTATTCATTACTTATCATCATAGGTCATGTTCAAATAAAAAAAGAGAATGGTTATATATATCTTATCATTTGCAAGCCATATCAGTACATGCAATTAGCCTAAATTTACCCTTTAATACTTGCTTCATACATGCTCAATGACTCTTTTACAATGTTCCTCTAATACTTGATGCATGATTAATAAGCTACATGCCCAAATGAACAATCGTACACATACTCATACAGAACCTCAAACATAAACATCAACAGAACATCAAACATAAACATGTTTTATACACATACACATACACATACTCAATCACTTCTATCAGTATAACTCATAGGTGTAAGAGTGTTGCCAATCACAATGAATATTCAAAGCTTTAGAGTATGCCTAATCAGTTATATCTAACCAATCAGTTCATACCAATCATTTCATCATCACCCACAACATCATACATATATGTAATCCTTCAGTTCAAACCCACATAACAATATATATATATATATATATATATATATGTATACTCAAAATCAGGCTAGTTTCCTAAATCAATGAGTTCTATGTTCATATACATACACATACTCATTCAGATAACAATCCAAGTGGAAGATATATTGCAAACCTATCTCAGCAGCACCACCCACAACAACATCATACATGCAACCAATCAGTTCAAACCAACATAACAACAATATATACTCAATAAGTTAAAGAAATCTTCCCATATGCTAAACACAAGAACTGAATGACAACATCTTCAGTCAGCCTTCGCATGTAGCATTTTTACTATCCCTGCAAATATTATGTTCAAATAAAAAGAAATTAGAACATCTTCAGCAACTGGCACTGTATTGCCCTAGGTAAAAAAAAATAATGACCCAAAAAAATCAATTATCCCCCGTAACTTTTAAAATAGTCAATTTATCCTTGAGTCTGTTTAAAGTATCGTATTAACCTTTTAAAATTTATTTCTCAAAAAAAAAAAAACCTTTTAAAATTTACATGATAAAATAAAGAGTGATTTTGAAATAGTTTGAAAAGTTAAAATGTGTATGGAACTAATAGATTATTTTAAAAAAATCTAAAAGATAAATAGATAGTTTTATAAATATATATGTATATAGATTTTAAAGTGTTAATTTGTCAAGTTAAAAAATTTAAAAGGTAAATAGATATTTTTAAAATGTAAATTGGTCAATTTAAAAAGTTCACACAGTATGTAGATTTTTATTTTTCAAATTACATTAACCATTGATTTTTGTTTTTTTAAATAAGTACAAAAGTACAAATGTATTAAGTCTAAATTGATTGTGTAAATAGCGGAACCCAAAAGGTGATGCGGACATCCGAACTGGCCACACTGATCGCGCGGACTCTAGCGGGTCTTCAAGAATCAAGCTCACAGAGGATGCACCCGAAAGGGCGGATCCCCAAGACATGCGAGCAAGGCGGATCTAGGAGTACGTCAGAAGGCGTATCCACATATGAGCATGGGCGGATCGCCAAGATTACTTCCTCAGGAAGTCGACCAACAGACAGCCTGACAGTCCGTACCTGCGCCGACGTACTCCTTGTCTGAGCAGACTATCCATTTTGCCCTTTTGTCTTATGCCTTTGTTGTAACCCTAATAAGGGTAGCGTCGGTCATTAGGGGATGTATTTATACCCTCATTTTGTAAGAATGGAACAACTTTTTATGAATCAACTATCATTTCTCTTTGAGAATTAAGGTTTATACCTTGTTATCGGGATTCACTCCTTCAAGTTAAGCTTGAGAAGAACATCTTTGTTGGTTTACGACTAAAACCTTCATTTCTCGCTTTCAATCCGTATCAGTTGGTATCAGAGCCGATGGTTCGGCTGGGAGAACGTGCATGAGATCTAAGGAGATGTGGGAGGCTCTCAGTGTGACCTCGCGATGGGAAATCTGTGCTTGGTGCCTTGTGTCGAAAGTCTTCCTGATATTGTGGTGGTCAGGCGACGTGTTTCACGGGTTGGCGGCGGTACAAGATGATTAGACAGATTATCGCTGGAGGGGAGGCTTGTGGTCCTTGGTCTGAGGGGAGGATTGTTGGGTATACATCCCAAGTCCCACATTGGAAAGATATAAGGGAGTTGCATAGTTTATAAAGAAGTTCACCAACTACATTAGTATGAGGCCTTTTGGGAAGGAGCCCAAAAACAAATCCGTGCGGGCTTGGCCCAAAGCGGACAATATCATACTAATGGTGGAGCTGTTGGTGAACTTGTGGGCCCTACAAATGGTATCAGAGCCAATCGTTTCCTGACCCGAAACTTCTTTTGGCAATGGTTCAACCCCGACAACTGCAAGATTCCATAGAAACCAGTGACCGGAGGTATTAGGAGCTAAGGGAGCACCTCGCGGAATAGATTCAGGCCAGCTATGAGCGGCAGAGACAGACCGATCAAAAGTTCCTAGAGTTAACCACCTCCCTAGAAAACTTCAAACTGGAGGTTCGGTCCTTGATCCAATCCGCAGCAGGAGGATCAACTCAGAGAAAGGAAGGAGCCCTTGAACAACCACGTCCACAAATGGGTCCTAGGGATCCTGAGGTAAGAAGGCCTGACTTTGTCCTTGTGCATAACGCTGATAGCGATAGTGATGATTTTGAGGATATTGGGGATAATGGTGCCTTTAGAAATATGAGGGGTGTTGACCCGAATGATAACAGACGTGTGGGTATGGCTAGGGCAGAACCAGATCTAGGAAACTTTGACAGGGATGATGCCTTTAAGTTAAAAATAGACTTACTGTCTTTTGGTGGTGAACTGGATATAGAGGGGTTCTTAGATTGGTTATCGGAAGTTGAGCGCTTCTTTGAATATGCTGGGATTCCTGATGAGAGGAAAGTAAGGCTGGTGGCGTATCGCCTGAAGGGTGGCGCATCAGTTTGGTGGGATCAGATGAGGGAAGAAAGGAGAAGAGGGGGCAGAGATCCGATTAGATCTTGGCTACGAATGAAGGCGATGTTGAGGGAGCGGTTCTTACCGCCGGACTATGAGCAGTATATCTACAGCTCCTACAGAGGATGCTCTCAAGGTGCCCGAAGTGTCCATGAGTATACCTCAGAATTCTTAAGGCTATCGGCTAGGGCCAACTTGTCTGAAACTGAAAGCCAAAAGACCTCTAGGTACCTAGAAGGGTTGAGATACAACATCCAGGATCGTATTGGCACACAGATGGTGGTTCGAGTGCAAGATGCCAGGAATTTGGCCCAGAAGGCTGAATCTCAACTAAGCGGGCGAACCCGGAGATCCGCCGCTACTGAGTATATGCCTGGAGGAAGAGATAACGTGAAGTCTTACGACAAAGGCAAGCAAGTGGCGAGTGCCAGTGGAGTCAGGGTTAACAGTGTGGGAAGAGGATCTGTTGGAGATACTAGGCCATACAAGGAGGTACCTACACCACCTAAGAGCAACAATCCATATGCGAGGCCCGCGCCTTTTAAATGTTTCAGGTGCAATGAACCAGGCCATAGATCCAACGAGTGTCCTAGGAGGAAGAGTGCTAACATGGTGGAAAGATGTGAAGAAGACTATGAAGAAGGGGATGAAGTATATTGTGAACCCTTGGGAGAGGATGATGATGAGGCGGATGAAGGGAGATACGTCGTTCATGTGGTTAGACGCTTATTAGTCTCCAGCCGACTAGAGGGCGATCAGAGGCATCAACTATTCCGGACTCGTTGCCTTGTGAACAAAGGGCGATGCAACGTAATCATTGATAGTGGTAGTCAGGAGAACATTGTGAGTAGCAGCGCCGTTCAGAAGTTCGGGTTGTTGGTAGAGGCGCACCCTGATCCCTACAGGGTGGGATGGATCAAGAACGTTGGCGAGTTGAGGGTGACCCAGAGGTGCAAGGTACCGATTGAGATTGGTAACTATCATGATGAAGTCTGTTGTGATGTGGTCGATATGGACGCATGCCACCTATTGTTGGGCCGACCCTGGCAGTTTGATAACAACGCCACCCACGCTGGAAGAGAGAACACTTACAGATTTGTGAAGAATGGGGTGAAGTTTGTCCTTACACCAATGGTGAGAGAGCCAAAGGCCGACGAGAAGTCTACCTTGGTAGTCTGTCCTACACACAAATCGTTTGTCAGCGAATGTGAAGAAAGCCAAATGGTATACGTGGTAATGGTTAAGGCGAATCACGAATCCGCCCAAAGGGACGAAAGGGAAATGCCGAGTGAAGTGACCTGCCTACTTGGCGAGTATCAAGATCTGTTCCCGGAAGAGCTACCCAGTGGGTTACCACCTTTGAGGGACATCCAACATCATATCGATCTTGTGCCTAGGGCTAGCTTACCAAGCCTCCCACACTATCGAATGAGTCCGAAGGAGAACGACATCATGAGACAGAAAGTGGAGGAACTCATCGAGATGGGATACGTTAGGGAGAGTATGAGTCCTTGCGCCGTTCCAGCGTTACTTACGCCGAAGAAGGATGGGTTTTGACGGATGTGTGTTGACAGTAGGGCCATCAACAAGATCACCATCAAGTACAAATTCCCCATTCCAAGGTTGGACGATATGCTGGACCAGCTTGGCGGATCTAAAGTCTTCTCCAAGATTGATCTCAGGAGCGGTTATCACCAGATACGTATTCGAGCTGGGGATGAATGGAAGACTGCTTTCAAGACTAGGGATGGATTGTATGAGTGGTTAGTGATGCCATTTGGGATGACCAATGCCCCTAGTACTTTTATGAGACTGATGAATCAGGTGCTTCGCCCAGTAATTGGGAAGTTCGTAGTTGTGTATTTTGATGATATTTTGATTCATAGCCAGACCTTGGCGGATCATGAGAAGCATTTGCAGACAGTATTTGATCTGTTAAGGAAACACCAGCTATTCGCCAACACCAAGAAGTGTGACTTTGTCATGGAAAGTTTGGTTTTCCTTGGATTCGTGGTTAGTGGCGACGGTGTCCAAGTGGATGGAGAGAAGGTGAGAACCATCCGAGAATGGCCGACTCCGAGGAATGTGGGGGACATCAGGAATTTTCATGGGCTAGCAACATTTTATCGAAGATTCATTAAGAACTTCAGTTCCATAGTGGCCCCATTGACAGAATGTTTGAAGAAAGGAAAGGGGTTCGAGTGGGTGGACGCCCAAGAAGAGAGCTTCGCCTTGATCAAGGAAAAACTGAGTACAGCGCCAGTGCTGGCGTATCCTGATTTTGATAAACTGTTTGAAGTTGAGTGTGATACCAGTGGAATTGGGATTGGTGGTGTTTTGATGCAAGAGAAAAGGCCCATTGCGTACTTCAGTGAGAAGCTATGTGACGCACGGCAAAAGTGGGCAACGTATGATCAAGAATTTTATGCCATAGTGAGGGCATTGAAAGTATGGGAGCATTACTTAGTGGGGAAAGAATTCATTCTCTACACTAACCATTAGGCCCTCAAGTATCTAGGAAGTCAGAAGCAACTTCGAAGCTCCATGCATGCCCGATGGTCCGCCTTCATAGATAAGTTCGCCTATAAGCTTATCCATAAGGCGGGAAAACAAAACGTAGTGGCGGACGCCTTGAGTCGGAGGGTTGCACTAATAAAAGCCGTCAATCTGGAAACCGACTGCTTCGAACATATCAGAGGAGAGTACCTGGCGGATCTCGATTTCGGTAGCATTTGGGAGAAATGTAAAACCCAGCATGGAGATGGAGCGTATCACATCACGGATGAGTATCTAATGAGGGGTAACCAACTTTGTTTACCTTGCACTTCCATCCGCGAAAAAGTCATCCGCGATCTGCATGGCGGATCCCTGGGGGGACATTTTGGGCGAAACAAGACCTATGAAGCAGTAAGTTCCCGTTATTTCTGGCCCAAGATGAGGAGAGATGTGGCTTACCTAGTAGAACGATGCTATATTTGCCAGACCGCCAAGGGACACCCCACTAATGCTTGTTTGCAACTATCACTACCTGTACCAGAAACTATATGGGAGGATCTGTCCATGGATTTTGTCCTAGGGTTACCCAG
The DNA here is from genome assembly GCF_963576675.1 of Euphorbia lathyris. NCBI lineage: Eukaryota > Viridiplantae > Streptophyta > Magnoliopsida > Malpighiales > Euphorbiaceae > Euphorbia > Euphorbia lathyris. Next base: position 2,249,890 of record NC_088915.1, on the reverse strand, counting down.
AACTCAGAGGGGCATGGATTCCATCTTTGTGGTTGTTGACCGATTCTCAAAAATGGCACACTTCATACCATGCCGAAAAACCAATGATGCATCGGCAACTGCTAAACTGTTCTTCAAGGAGGTCGTCAGACTACATGGCGTACCAAAGAGTATTGTCTCAGATCGTGACACGAAGTTTCTGAGTCACTTCTGGCGGACCTTGTGGGCTCTTTTTGATACTTCTCTGAAGTTTAGTACCACTGCCCACCCTCAGACAGACGGACAGACAGAAGCGGTCAATAGAACTCTGGGAAACTTACTGCATAGCAAGTGCAAGGATAAGCCCCGAATGTGGGATGTGGTTCTAGCCCAAGCTGAGTTCGCCTACAACGGCTCTGTACATTCGGGAACCGGGAGATCACCATTTGAGGTAGTATACACAAAGACCCCAAACCATGCCCTTGATATAGCATACCTTCCAAAGGGAAATGTGACTTCCAACCAGCTAGCCCTGGACTATATGCAGATGCACCAAGAGGTAAGGGAGACTCTTGAGGATAGAAATCAGAAGTTAAAGGCTAAGGCGGATGAGCACCGCAGGGACCTACAGTTTGAAGTTGGAGATGAGGTCATGGTATATTTGGGCAAGGAGAGGCTCGCCAACACCGCAAGCAGCAAACTTCGGCCTAGGAGGTATGGGCCATATAAAATCACCAAAAAGATCAACGCCAATGCCTATCATATAGCATTGCCAAACTGGCTTGGCAAAGTCTCACCAGCGTTCAACATCCGTGACCTTAGCCCATAGAAATCGGATGGTCCTTTAAAGCTCAACAAAAACGAATCAGTGCCGGACTCTTTTAAAGAAGGAGAGAATGATGCGGACATCCGAACTGGCCACACTGATCGCGCGGACTCTAGCGGGTCTTCAAGAATCAAGCTCACAAAGGATGCACCCGGAAGGGCGGATCCCCAAGACATGCGAGCAAGGCGGATCTAGGAGTACACCAGAAGGCGTATCCACATATGAGCATGGGCGGATCGCCAAGATTACTTCCTCAGGAAGTCGACCAACAGACAGCCTGATAGTCCGTACCTGCACCGACGTACTCCTTGTCTGAGCAGACTATCCATTTTGCCCTTTTGTCTTATGCCTTTGTTGTAACCCTAATATGGGTAGCGTCGGTCATTAGGGGATGTATTTATACCCTCATTTTGTAAGAATGGAACAACTTTTTATGAATCAACTATCATTTCTCTTTGAGAATTAAGGTTTATACCTTGTTATCGGGATTCACTCCTTCAAGTTAAGCTTGAGAAGAACATCTTTGTTGGTTTACGACTAAAACCTTCATTTCTCGCTTTCAATCCGTATCAAAAGGGGGTTGACCATTGGGCTTCCTTGAAACCCTAAATATCAAGACTTTCTTCTATATTGCCTCCGACTTCTTCAACTCCAACCGCCGCAGCAATTTGTTTCCCTGTTCTCAAGCATATAATGAGAGGTTTGGGTGGGATCTCACCGATCACAAACCATTTTGATTCAGAATTTCCAAACAGTAAAAGGCAAAAAAGAATATAATGCCGCGATGAGGATTTGGGTATTCCATCTTGAAGACTAAGGCTTTGGTACCCCTAATTCGTTTTTCATTTAGCTGTTTGCTTTCTCTTCTTTCTGGATTTGGGTATTCCACGATGAGGATTCTTCCAGTTTTTACACTTGATATGAACCCAGTTCTTAGTTTTTGTTTAATTTTGATGTGCATATGATTGTATGAGCAAACAATTATTCTTATCTGTTTTCTTGTTTGTTTAATTTTGTATGATGCAACAGTTATTCTTATTTGTTTTCTGGCTGACAAAAAATGCAGAAAAAGAAGGCCTGATTCTACCTACTTTCTTCAAACCAGGAAACCGAATTGAGCAGCCGCCGTACAACCATAGTGATGGTTCCCACAGATGACATGTTTTTTACCATCTTACAATTGTTTATTCCAAATGTCTTGAGGTGTTTGTTGAATTGTAAACCATCACTAGTGGTAGTATTGTATCATTTAATTTGAATATCATCATAGTATACTAAGTTTTATGTTTAATGAATTGTAAATAGTAAATGTTATCTTTAATGAGTAATCCTTTTCATCAAATCTCAAAATAGAATTCGGCAAGCATTCTTTGATAAATTAGCTGATTATATTTGAGAATGGGTGTAGGAAAAGTAATGGTGAAAAACAGAAGTCAACATCTTCCAAAGTAAAAAAAGGATATTGTAGCACTGATTGCAAAACGTGGCCGGCGAAAACAATAACTATTGGTTGCAAGTAAGTTGAGGTTTAGAATTTCTAATTTCTTGTTTATGTTAACCATTAATTTTTGTTTGGCAACACTTGGTTTTATTGATTGGCTCATTGTATTTTTTGATCGGTTTAGAGGCCTAAATTTATATAAACACCTGCATTTTTATATTTATACATTTGAGCATATATAAAATTTATTATATGTTTTCTTATTTTGCTTTGGTTCCTTTTCTTTATCTAATATAATATCTTTTGGCCTCCTGAAATTGGGTTTTGTGGTCCTTATTGAACTTTGCTGAAATCCACTCTTAAAGGCTTAATAATAATTAAGCAAGATAATGGGACATTCTTAATATTCCGGATGCCAATTGGTTTTTCTGGCGAATTTTAAAGGATCCATAATATATTCAATCTTGTCGTTTCATACTTTAAAAAAAAGAAACTAACAAGTAATTAAGAAAACGAGGGTGTATTATATACTAGGATTCCTTTTTCAAGCCTAATAATCCCTTTTTCGAGGTCAATCCCTTTTTCCAGTGTCATCTTGGGACCTTCTTATGTATATAGGGGATTCATTTTGAGGAGACCTTAAACTGATTATTTAATGTTCTCAATACTTCCCTTGTTTTTTCTTGCAGTACACTCCAATGGCCTTGCAGGATGTGCTCATAATTCGTCACAATGGTCTGTCAGGTGTACGTTTGCAATGGATGGAGAGAATCTGCATGGGGAAACAAATTGGAGGAAGGAGACCATTGTGCAACTTCAATTGCCAATTTACACCGCAGATGTCCAAATTGTGCTTATGAACTCTGTCTCACTTATTGTCAGCAAATTCCTAAAAGAAGCTTGCAAAGTCATGCTGCAATGGAGTTCGAAAATCCCGAGGATCTAAGTAAGCCATCCAATTTCATATGGAATTCCAATTATGAAGCCGAATGCCAAGCATCCAAAATCTAGTCGTACGACTGTTTCCACTCAGTCGGAACATCCTCATCAAGAAGGTTCATCGCCTGCAATGCACCTTCTCCCGAGTTAGCGAAACGGCTAACCCACTAGCAAAAGAAAAACCCCAAAATGAATAATATCATTTCATTTAGTATAATTTGATAATTGTAAATCAGTTGATTAAAACTTAAATCACTTGCCACTTCGTTGTTCGAGCGAGTATGAATGGTCGGTCCGGGTGCAGGCATCTCCGGCAGTAGCTGAGGGTGTGAATGCAGGTAGTACCACGACATGTACTGCTCGTCACAGTCCGAAGGAATCTGTGCTAGAGTGAACCGAGACAATACAAGCATGCCCGCCTCAGGAAACGAGGTCCAAAGATCCTCTGCCATATCGGCGGGCACTTCTACCCGATACTTCAAGCTAGACCAAAGACGTACGGACTTCAACGGCCTCAAGATCGGTCTGGGTATGGTCTGCACGTAACCGAGCTGGTGAAGGCATCTCCCCAGCATGTACGGCTCGATCACATCCCTGTAATGTATCCATCCGGCATATGTCGTCCTAGGGGTATCCGTAATGGCATCAGGACCATACGACATCCACATCACCTAATGACGTATACAACAACATTAACATACAAATAGTACAAGTAATGAATTTGGTTTATTTAATTAAATGGAAATTGTACCTCATCAGCAGTCAATCTATCAAGCCCGGCGCGATATGATCTCAGCCTATCATCACTCTTCTCCAACACTATAGTTGGCCATATGCAAGCCCTCGGAAGCTCCGGATCTAATGTAACTCCCTCCCGCTGAGGCCTGAAGTACGGGAAGTACTCATAAATCCATGCCTGAAGCAGTGTCAGCTGACAACCCGTGATCTGCCCGCAATCTCCTCTACTAGCAATACTTAGATGACGGTATAGATATGCTAGTGCAGTTGAGCCCCACGAGAGTCCAATGGCTCCAGCTACCGAGTCATGTACCTCCAACAGACAGGAAAGTCAAATGCGGTCACCAGTCTTGTCGACGAACAATGTGCAACCGAGCATAAGAAATGTCCAAGCTGTAGCCTGTGCATCAAGAATCCGATCTCCTTAACAATACTCCAGGATGGAAGCCGATCGTATACCGTCATTAAAGTAGTGACCGTTTAGCAACTCATCCCGAGTCATACCAAACAACTCCATCACACAAGACTGAAGCTCCTCAATACTCGCCTCAGCAGTCACCATAGCCCCATCGATGGGGATGCGCAAAATCTGCCACACATCATGCAACATAATGCTCATCTCACTAAACGGCATCTGCAATGATGACGTGTCTAGCTGCCACCGCTCCACAAAACCCGCAATCAGGGGCGCATCGATGTGGGCATACATGATACCTGGTAAATGGGACAATCCAGATGATGCAATACGCATCTGGATCTCTCTAGAAGCGCCACCGTGCCATACACACAACTTCCCACGATAGACTAAGCGTGTCTGACACTTGAGGAGGCCCCTATCCTGCCCGCTCTAGATAGCATGGGCAATATGTCCCAGAAAGCTCAGGATCACAACACCATCAGATGGACCCTTAGGAACCAGGGTCTTCACGATCCAGTCATCCTCTCCAGCACTCATCGAGTGCTTGTTGCTACCTGAAATTACAGTAAACTCATTTCAGAATATTCGTATATTTTCTACTAATCACGAATAAATCACATAATAATAACAAAATTTAAAATTCTCACCCAAAGACGACCCTGCTGTAGAAGCAAAACGTCCGTCACGACCCCTCATCACTGTCTAAGGAGGTACTCGCACAAAAGAAGCACTCTGAGGAGCCATAGAGTCATCTCCCTCCATCTCCACAGCATCTGCCATCTCCTCACGTCTAACATGCTCGTCGTGTTCAGTCTGTGCCCTCTGGGCATCCCCCATCATCATCTGCTCCATCTGTTGCCTCCAGGCAGAGGCATTCACAACACATGTCCTTGTATATATGTGTCCAAAACGGGCCTCAGCAATATCAGCCTGTAAAACAAAAAAAATAAATATATAAGCAAATAACGCATTTTTTTAATATACTCAATTTATCATTTTTTAAGTTTTTTTAATAATTTGAGCCTGCCCACGGGCGGCCCGAATTAATTTATTTTTGAAAAAAATTTGTTTCGGACCCGATTTGGCCTAAACGGAATAGTTTGTCCGTTTGGCTGTAGGACAGAACAGTTGCGGCGTGCAGGTCGGCCCCAGGGCCGACCTGTCCGCCGCAATCGTCTGGCCCTTCGACCAAACGGACAGCGCGTTCCGTTTGGCCGTAGGGCCAAACGGATGCGCCGTTCGTTCCACCATTACGTGGAACGCTGCACCAAGTTCCACCATACGGTGGAACTGGTGCGCCACTCGTTCCACCTAATGGTGGAACGAGTGCGCCATGCTTTCCACCGTAAGCCGATGTCGTTGCCACCACGGGTAAACGGACAGTTCGTCCGTTCCGTCCGTGGTGGCAACGACATCAGCGGCCCGTTTAGTACAAAAAAAAGGGTTCCGCCTCCGATTTCGGAGGCGGAACCCGTGATTTCGGATAATTTTTAAAAATTAAAACTTACCGGAACCTTTATGAAGCCTTTCCCTTTTCCTTCCTTTGGCGGCATGTAGTTTTAGGTCAGGTTTTTTGAAAAGCTAAAAAACTAGAGAGGATTTGAGATTTTTTAGCTTTTGGTTTGAAAATTGTGAGGAGGGCATAAATGTCAAAAGGGTGCGGTGGAAAGTATAACTGTTTCGGTATATAGCAGTTCACTTTCAACAATGACTTCTTGCTCTAAAAACAATAATCTGTTTCAAGAAGATCAAACACCTCAGTTTTTCAAGTTCATTCCTGCTGATTCTATACATCAATACCAGCTGGTTAGAATTTAATTGTCTTCTTCTTCTCAATTTACTCATTGAATACTAATCATATAAAATTAAATAGGAAATTCCAAGAGAGTTTGTGAAACGTTTTGGAGGATAAAATTAAATAGGGACATAATAATATGCAAGCGTCGCAATTTAGAGACGATATTTTAGCTAACATAAAGCCATTTTTATATAGCCAAATGTAGACATTTTTTTTGTCTAAATGTCGTCAATTTGGAGACGCTGATAAATTAAAGTGTTGCTGTATTCAAGACGCTACCAGTATTTTGTTATGCGAAATAATGACATAACAAATATTATGTGTCGTTCACTTTGCGATGCTTTATTAAAACGTAGTGAAAAATTCTGAAATTAAAAATAAATAATATAAAAAAAATTCATGATGCTCAAAATTTAAGCGTACACTTGTATACAGTATATCGTCAGACGGAATTTATCCACACAATGTTTTATGCGTCGTTAAAATTAAGGACACACGATTTAATGACGTTTGTAACGATGCTTTGAAAAGCGTGGGTAAGCATTTAGGGACGTCGAAAAGCGTCGTTACATCTTGAATTTTAGGGTCGTAATAGGGCTTTTGTTTTTGTAGTGGCAGCACAAAGCTTAGAGAAGAACTCATATAAATCTCTTTAACATAAACAAAATCATGATCAAGTAACTCCTTCTCCATCAATCTCTCTCTGGGATCTCTCCTTAAACACTTGTTCAAAAAATCCTTATTTTTCTCTAATAACCAAGTCAAAAATTCAGGCATCTCGTTGAAGGATCGTATTTTAAATAAAGCCAAAATCGGATCATCAATATACTTTGACCATATGATTTTACCTATCACCATTTTTATAATTCTTCATACGGGTACGCTAAAGCAATCATTCATCGAGACGTGAAATCAACAAATATTTTTCTCGATGAGAATCTAATGTCCAAGTTGATGATTTCAAACCTTCAAAGACCGGAGCAGAAATTGATCAAACCCTGTGAGTACAGCCGTAAAGTGAAGTTTCTCTTGATGATTTCAGTTAGGGGTTTCTCAAGAGGAATCCCTTTGATTCACACTCTTGCAACGTCTCTACTGGATTTTGGGGAACATCAACTTTATGATGTATGCTAGAAGGCATTTGCCGTTGGTTATGAATAAAATGTAGTTCAATTGCCTCAGCTTTGTTCGTTGGTGTTGATACATTCAATGGATCCGCAGCATCTAAAGCCTGTTTGCCTTTTGAGGACGCTACTTGTAGGCGTTTAGTTATGTTAGAGGATGTTTTGCTCAATCTATGTTTAAATGTGCAAATTCTTATTAAAGTTTGCTATTTTTGTTTCATAAACATATTTAATATTTTCTTTTAACAGATAAGCAAAAGAACTCGGGTCACTATTCAACAAACCAGTTCAGCTCGGACTGGACTCATGTCGGTTCCTGGTTTGACTGACCAAACCCACTACAAGAAAAACTGTAATTAGAGATCGATATTTGCAACCGAATTGAAGTCGGTTGCAATATTGCAACCAAGGTGGTTGCAAAGCCCATCCTGCGGTTGCCAAGTTGAGAATCTCATTTGTCAAATACATTTGAGACTTGAACACGGTTTCAAAGTTCTTATGGTTGCAAACTTTGCAACCGAATGGTCTCAAAATATATTTTGTGGTTGCAAATTTTTAAGGCCATTTAGGGACTTCTATATATAATATATACTTGGATATTTGAATTATATTTTGAGTGAAATTAAATAGGAAAGAAAGGAGAGAGAAAGAAATGTTGGTAATATATTTTTAAACAAAAGAAAAATATAAAATTATATTTTAATATTTAAAATAATAGTTTTTAAGTATAAAATAAATTTAAGGGGGTAAGTTGCAAAAATACGTCTAACGTCTACATCCATGAGCAATTTTATCTCAATCGTTCAAAATGGTGCAATTTTACCACTAACATTGGTTATGAAGAGCAATTTTACTCATAAAGTTGGCAAATTGGGTCAATTTGATAGATAATTCATCAAACTGTATTATCGATCATAAATCTTATTATCTACACTTCATATGTGCGTCATTTTATCATTTATTAGTAACAATTCATAAACATATGATTAGACATAAAAAAAATTAAAAATTATATTGTCTTTTGTATGAGATGGATAAAGATAAATATTTCTCCGAATTTATAAATATTAAACTGCAATTCTATTATTAAATCACAAAAATATGAAATCTTTTCACACAAGTTGGATTTGGTATTAAATTGAACCTAAGAATACATTATATATTTATTTGGAAACTACATTATGAAATTTAGCCAACGAATAGAATTCATCGACTAAGACTATAAAACACAATTCAAATACATAAAGTAATAAACATGTATATTTGAATTAAATTAATGAGTCTAAATATAAGTGAGGAATGAAGAAATCAAATTAGCATTATTTTACCAAGCCCATTAAGAAATAAAGGTTAAATAGGCCCGATGTATCCATTTGGTCCATTTTAGGGATTTATATTTGTGCTCTGGAGAAATTAGAGATTAGCCCTAATTACATTTGTTGTCTGCCTCCACCTTCTCTCCCATCTTCCACTTCTTGCATCATTGTCCTCCTGGAACCCTTGAAAACACGAGTTCTGGGTTTGTTTCACTTCGGTTTCTCTTTAATCAATCTCCCTCTACTTCTCCTAGATGGGTTCTATGGCTTTGTTTCGTTCCAATCAGACCTCTAAGGGTTCTGTCGGACAACTTCGGCTTTCGGGCGCCTGCCGGTTTACTCCGATGATGTCCTTGGCTGCCTGAAGGTGTCTAGCTGGCCTCTATCCCTACATGCAAGGTAAGACTAAGGTTTGCTCTTTCCTCTCATTCTACACGCTCTTCTTCGACTTCGGGTTTTTTTTTTTCTTTCGGGTTCTTGCGAGTTCTAAGAACTCCTAGAGATGCAAAGGGTATTATGTGTCTTTTGGCTTGAGCTGGTTGTTTGGCTATATTTGTTTGGATTTGGGATGGTTATTGTGATGTTCATGGAGTTTTGTGATTTCTCACCCTGTTCTAGTCAATCATTTTTTTCGGAGTTCTAGAGCTTCTCATTCTCTTTAATGGAGGCTGTGAGGGAAGTCAGTCTCAGTCTTACTCTTATTTTGTCCTTTTCATTGACTCTTAATTGTTTATTTCTAGGGTTTCTGTTATCATAAATAAGCTGTATTAGCGTTTGAAGTGTTTGATGAAGTGTTTGATGTTGGCATTGAAGCATTCATTTTGTTTGAAGTGTTTTTAGTTTCGTCTATGGTAAGTGGTTTTCATTGTGCTTCTGTTGTTACCTTTTCCTGTTGTGCGAAAAGTTGAGGTTTGCTGAAAAGTTGAGGTTGAGAAGAGCTAATAACTTACTGGTTAGGTCATTTTCATTATGGTGTTACTTATGGTGGAGTCTCTATTTTAAATGCTAAAATGTTGGCTAGAGTCCTGATGAAGTCTTGAACTTAGCTTTTGATATTATAGTTTTAAATGATAATTACAATTGTATTTTTGGTTATCATCAGTTACCTGCAAATTAGTTATGCCTTTTGGGTTAATAGATAATTGTTTCTGATTTTGGGGTTAGTGTAGATAATTGGTTCTGCCTTTTGGGGTTAAAAGGTTAAGTAACGATGCCCTGTCTCGTGCTTTAAGTTCATATCTTAGGATGGATATAGAAAAATTCATATAACATCTATTCATGCAACTTTGAGGAGTAAAGTATAATTTATGCCATATTTTTATAAATAGTTCTTTGAGTCAATTCATGTTATTGATATGTAATGTTACTAGTTAAGATAATTTTTCATCATTGTAAAATCATCTCTTCATGTATTTGCAAATAGGATCTTCTATTAAAATGGATATTCATTTATGCAATTTCACCTAAGGTGTATTACTGTGGTTCCTGGACATGAGTAGGATTTCTGCTTGAAGTGGCCATATGTAGGATTGCTAACTCCCGATCAATTCCTCTTGAGGAAGCCATTGATTTTCATGTTTAGGATTAGCTCTATAAGATGGGCACATGTTTGGAATGATTTTCTTAACAACACCTTCTGCTATTTAAAAGTGGAGCAAGTGATGGTATTTAAATTCATATGAATGGCTAAACTTGAATTCATTGAACACTAAATAAGTTGCAGAGGGCTTTTTATAGTTTTTAAATTCATGTTTGGAATGTTCCTAATGTTACTTATTCTACTGTTTTGCAGGCCATCCTTGGATTCAGTTCAGGTCAGTTCAAGTAGATGGCACTGCTCTTGTGACCCTCTTGAAGTTGAATACAGCTGCTCAGATCCTCTAATTTTACTAGTCCATTGAAGATTGTTGATACAGTTTATAATGTAAGTATTGATAAAAAAATGTCATTTAACACTTAAATTCAATGCATAAAAAACAGAGTGCACTTATGAGGATTTTTAAAATTTTTGTAGTTCGAAAAACTGTACAACAACAACAACAACAAAGCCTTAGCCCCGAAATGGTTCGGGGTCGAATAACATGAACTATCATATAAAACCGTGAAAAGTTCGGAAAACTGTATCTAATTATAAATCCTATAGAACACACTCTAGACTCTCGTGATTAAAGAAAATTGAATGTAATTGTGATTATGTTTATATTGATTTATCATGTTTTTTTTGTTCATTTGGTTTTCGTTCAGGTGAGAAAATTTCAACCGTTATGCTTCCCACATCATGCATGATGAATGTGCACCCTCGAGCAGATCATGTGCCTTACCCAAGAGACCGATTTCTCAACATTTACTTGTATGGATACAAGCAATAATTATTTGTATTTAATTTAGTTTATATATAACTTTAATTTTTTTTACACCAATGTGTAACTTTAAATTTTTTTTAGCGAATGTATAACTTGAATTATAACGCATTAATAAGTTTTATATAATTTATATTTTCTGTTTTATTATGGAATTTCTGAAATGGTTATATGATGTTAGTTTAGTAAAATTGTAGAAATAATATTTTAAGATATATATATATATATATATATATATATATATATATATATATATTTGCAGACATAAAGCAATAAATTTAACAACCAGATTACTTGTGACCAAAAGTTAGTTTGTAACCATAATAGATTTGCAAAATTGTTCATTGATTTGTAACTGACATATGGTTGCAAGTGATCGGTTTCTAATTTTGCCACCAAATTAGCTACTGAAATGGTGGTTGCAAACATTGCAACCGAGAAGCTTGATATGGTATCAAAGTTTTAGCAACCTTGCAATTACCAACCGATCCAGTTTGGTTGCTAAATATGCAATTCTGGTTCGTAAATAGTGTTAGCAACCAATTTAGCAACCAGATTTTTGGTTGCTAATTACCGTTTTTCTTGTAGTGACCAACCGGTCCGAGTTTTATAACATTGGGAACAATCAAAGCTATCACCATTTCTATAATTGTGCAACATAATATCATACACATGAGCCAGAAATCCTTGTTCCTCTCGTCATGCAACCACAGTGTACATATCTAGCACATCCTAAATCAGCAAATTATCAATTTTTGTGTGTAAATAATCTAAGCATTAATGATATTTCTTGTGTATGATAATTCTTTAATTTTCAGATTTAATTATTTCATAAATGAATAATTAATTTTTAAACATATTATTATCCAGTTTTGGCTAATGATCCAGTTTTGGCTTTACTTATAATTGGATTCTTATATATAGGACATGCCTGAATTTCCAATGTGGTTACAATAGAAAGGGAAGGATTTTTTGAGCAAGTGTTTTTAAGAGATCAGAGCGCGATAGACAGTGAAGGAGTTGCTTGATCATCATTTTGTTGATGTTAAACAGATGAGTATGAGTTCTGCTCCAAGCTGTTGTTGGATCAGGATTTCTCTGATTCCATAGATGGATTAGAAAATCTTAATCAAGATTTTCAAATTGAAGATTATCAAATTTGAAGTTTCCGAATCAGAATTATCCGACTGAAAGGATGAAGGGAGTGATTGATCGAGTTTGAATTGGGGTGAAGAATGCATTATTGAGGAAGATGAGAAATCAATGGAAGACATAGATGATATAGAATCTGCATTCATCAATTGTCAATTATTAAGAGCTTGAACTTGATCAAGATTGTTAATGAATTTTAGTGAAAAGCAGAGCATGATTAATGAAAACAATTTTAGTATTTGTGATCTTGTATTAGATGTAATCTCATTTTATAGAGAATATATGTAGTAAGAGTAGAACTCTAATTCCCTGTCCTCTTCATCCTTGTCCTCTGAAACCATTTTGGCAAACTAAGCAATTCTTTCAAACTATTTCTGACAAGTAAGTCCACCTTAGAAGGCTTTTATGCCCACATAAATGCATACATTGACAACCATGTTTCTTTCTCGGATGTCGCATTTTTAACATATATTTTTTACAAGAGGAATATTCTCACTCACGTCATATTATTGTGTTGAGTTTTTTTATGTGCAAAATTTTGACAATAGCCTAAACCCTAAACCCTTCACTGCTCCTCCCTAACAATAGCCTGTAGAATAAACTAACAAAAAATAGATAATAAGCATAGCATTCATATATATAAACATATTATTCATTTAATATCATATGCAAACAGGAGATCACTGGGACATCATGATGGTCGAGGCGTTATTAGTGCTTCATTGCATTCATGACTTGGATCATGTCAGGGATTTGGGAAGCAAAGATCTGACAGAAAAGAGACAAATAAATGGAAAAAGAACACAAAGAAAGGGGATCTAGGAAGATTTGGTCCTCAAAGTACCGAATGTAAGGCGCCCCAAAAATGTTTATAAGGAAGATGTACCGCTCGAAGGTGGTAGTTAGTGAGCCGAGGGTGCACCACTCCATAGCACCAGCCATGCCCGCAGGAGGACCTCTTAAACTGCCAAACATAGCATGACCTCCACAAGATCAGTCTCCGACCCTATCTACCTCTTCTTCCATCGAGGTTAAAAAAGGGAATGCACTGAAGTCACTAATAATAAGGTAAAAGATATGTGTATGAATAATGTAGGTACCACTCACTATATTAGTGGCAACAAAAGGAAGGACTGTGAAAGGCTCTACAATGGGAGCTGTGATCCTAGGCCGAGCAGGGAGAAGTCTCCTACGGGAGGCAGGATAAGCACCACCGTCCACACTAGAGATCTCCGTGCCAATCCGGTAGATACAAAGATTGATCCCTCCCACAAGCCCGAATATCAACAACATATCCCAAGGAAGCGACATCATATGATGTGGATCTCTAGGCTTCTGGGAAGGATGATCTTGGTCTCTACGGGTTTAGTGTGAAAATCTCCATTGTGGAGGGTGCTTATCATGCCTTCTGTAGGAGCCTTCTCCATACTCGATAGAGGATCATGGCTCCCATTCCAGAACCTTTCGTTGCTGGTCCTTCAGTTGCCGCTAATAGGATGAGTGGTATTGCATTAATCAGACACATACACATATATTTTACCTCATTAGAGCATCCCTTTTTTTTGTCCTCGGGTGAAGATGAGGAAGACAAGGCCGTTCACAGGCTGATCTGGTGGAGGTTGTGGTATGTCTGGCAGTTCAAGAGGTCCTCCTGCAGGAATGGGTGGTGCTCCGAAGAGTTGCGCCCTAGGCTCACTAGTTACCACCTTTGAGTGACACATGTCCCATATAAACATTTTAGGGGTTCCCTACACTTATTACTTTGAGGGAGACCCAACCTACGAGGTTGAGTTTTCTCCTCCCAGCACCACTCATGTAAGTATTAACTTTCCTCTCTCTCTAGACCATTGTTCTTCACATTTGTTTTCTGCTATTTGTCTCATTTCTGGCTAAATGTACACTGAAAAGTTTTCCGAGTTGGGGATGCATCCTCAAAGATTTTCACATCCTATAGTACTCAGATTTGGATGCATGTCTGACCACAATATATTAAATGAAATCTAGAAATGGAAGAAGATGTAGATGAAAGAAAATATGAACTTTAATATAATAGTATATTGAGAACACAAGGTGAATAGAAAGCAAAGTCGAGTTTTGCAAGGTCTAAACTATGGGTTAGTTTAACCCTTGCTATAATAAAAAAAGAACTAGATCTGAAATGAATAAAATAATTTATAACCACCAATGCAATTGAAAGCTAAAGATAATGAAAATGAGCTACACATGATGTAAAAATGGTGTTTGGAGCATAGACCTGCAAACTAGCAAAGCTCCCTATTTATAGGAGTTTTGGGGCTCTTATTTATATAAAAACCACCTAAAATGTCTAGCTTGTCTTTAATATTGATGCTTTATCTTACCATAATTGATTTGGAAATAATTAAGGAAGGTTTTGGAGTCTTTTTAAGCATATTTATATGTCCCCAACCTTTAAGGATTCTTCTTTTTCTTGCTATAATTGATTTAGAATTTAGTAAGGAAGGTTTTGAAGTTTTTAGGCAGCTTTTAGTTTTTCTTCTTATTCTAGAATTAGAGTCAGCTGGTCGAGCAGTCTATTGGAAGATTTATCTAATTACTTTGTTTTATTTCCAAAAACACCTCAAATCACTCAAAACTCCATTCAATAGAAGAATAAAGTAAAATACACTAACAACTAGGGACAAACATTGACAAACCACTAAAAAATAACATAAAACAATGAGTTAAAATATTATATAAATGGTTATAACAACTTGGTCACATTTTGAACATTCCTTGTCTTGAAGGAAGTGTTAGATTCAAAATAAAATTTGAAATCAAACAAGCCATGTAGCTTATAACTTTGATAAGACTTATTTCACTGACATTCAATAATCTCAACTTATGTAAATCATACGACATAGATGAACTTTAACAAAATAAGGTTTTCTCAAAAGTATTACATTATTCAATACATCCCATATTTGAAAGTATGAACTAGTGTACAACCTCATAAGGTGATATCTCAAGGCTTTTCTTTCTTGTAGCCTTTAATCTTTACTTTTCACTAAAGGTTTAAAATTTAACACTCAATTCATTACAAGTATTGTGATAAGTAATGACGTCTATTTCTTAGTCTCTATCACTTGCTAGTCTAACCAAAATATAATCAAAAGGTCTTTTGCATGGGTTCTAAAGAAGGTTTAGTTTAGGTATTAATGAGGAAAATATTTGGCTAAATGGAAAATATTATAATACTGTGTATAATTTAGAGTAAAAAAGTGTGATTTTTCTTTTATGAAATAAGAGAGAAAGTTATTTTTTCTTGGACTTGTTAGGATTTTGTGTTTTTTAGAAAGTAGAGCAAGTAAGACTGAACAAAACTATTGACAAACCTAAGGTATTGCTCGCAAGCTATATGGAACTACCCATGGAGATGTACCTACTATATATATAGAGAGATGCGAGAAAATTTCCTTCTTGATTAAGATTGTTATCCTTATTGCCGCAATTTTCTCCGGCTACTACCGCAATGTAAGACATTTTTGAAAGAAAGATGGTAGACAACAAACATGAATCAAGTTTGAAGAATGCAAAACCAATGAGAAAGACTAAGATTTTTATGGGGAAATGTATTTTCTCAGATACTATAACAAAATCTCAAGCAAAAACAGAAAAAAGAAGAAGAAAGAGAATTAGATTCAGAGTTGGTTTATAGCCTTACTCTTAGTTTCTCAACTTATTCAGAGCACTCCACATCTTCCATGCATGTGTCTTCTCATCACATATACATGTCCTCCTTCAAGAATTTCTAAATATCCATTGCACTCCACATCTTCCATGTACGTGTCTTTTCATCACAAAACTTCTTCACCACATGTCTACTACTTACCATACCCAAAGCACACCACACCTCTTTCTAATTTGCCTAATAATAATGGACTCAGATAAAAAAACATTAAAACACATTTAACATTTAGTTAAACCATAACAATGATATCATTAGTTAGGTTTTTCTTTCATTAATTATACAACTCAAGACATCCACTTGAATTTGATAGAAGTATGAAGACATGCTGCAATTGGTTCCTATGTGTCAAGTTTACCTCTTCCATTCTAGTCCTCTACAAATCCAATCTATAAGAATGAGATTCCTCATACGTCCATTAGTAATAACATACCAACTTTCCTCATAATAATTTTTTTTGTTGAAAATCTTTGGATAATGGAAGATTGATAAAGTAATCCCTTTACGGCATCCCAATTCCATGATTAAAATGGATGTATATTTGTAAATAAATTTCGAATGTTGATTGAAAAAAGAATCCCTAATTCAACAGAAACCATGAGAAAAAAGAGAGGAGAAAAAGAGGGATGAGAGAGAGTTGCTGAATGTAATTAATAATTAAAGCTAAAGATACCTAAGCGCTTATACTTATCTCAAAAAATTCAATTGCTTTTTTTTACTTTTAGAATATTCATTTTACCAATTTAACTTGTTTAAAACTTATTAATCCTTTTAACAAAGTATATAATTTTTCTGAAAAAGTTTAAATGCTTACACTTTAATCTAGTTTAGGTAGCTAATATTGTTAGAGGATATATCTGTAAATATACATATTAGAATTAGTCTTTGATTTAGTCAGATATTGTTAGCTTGATTTACTCCCTGTATCTTTAGAACTATTTTTGTAACCGATTCTATCTTGTAAGCTTATTTAAGCACAAACTCTATCAATACCAAATCACTGGAGAATCATGATTGTTTCATGGTATCAGAGCAGTTCTGAGGTTTCACAACTCTGAATTTTAATTTTTCCCTGGGATTTCTCCTTTCAATCGCTCAATTAATTATCTCCATGGTATCACAAATTAACTGCCTCCAATTACCTGTTGTGGAAGACACAGGTTCTGCCTATTTTGAAAGGTCAGAAGTTGGGACATCATGTTGATGCAACTTCTGCACCGCCGCCCAAGAAATTACAAACCGGAGCAGACAATCCGGCGTTCGAAGTTTGGGAGCAAAAGGACCAACAGGTCCTCAGTTTGCTCATCCTTCTCTTTCATCGGGCGTAATTTCCTAAGTTATTGGGGCAGAAACTGCAGCAGCCGCCTGGGAAAAGCTGGCTAAAGCCTATGCCACTGGATCGAAGTCACAGATCCGTGAATTGAAGAATCGTTTTCATAATTTACGTCAAGAGAACGATGATATTTCTGCCTATCTTTTACGGGCCAAATCTCTCAGTGACGAGCTCTCTGCTCTTCAAAATCCTGTAAGTAACGATGATTTAGTTGGTGCAATTTTGGATGGCCTGAATGATGTTTATCCGCCTTTCACTCGTGCAATAGAAGCTCATCTGGAATCTATTGCGTTTGAAGACTTAACTGGCTTGCTTCATAGTGAGGAGCGACAGCTCTCTCGAGTCACAGCTCCATCAAGCTTTACTCCCTCAGTTCATTATTCTGCCCGTTCAAACAACAGGCCACGGGGCCGCGGTCGCGGTCAATTTAATTATGGATCCAGTCGGGGTTTCTCTGCCCCAAATAATTATAGTAGAAACAGTTACACAAATTCAGCTCCACTTGATGTCTCCACTCTCACATGTCACAATTGTAAAGGATCGGGACATATTGCTAGACAGTGTCCATCACCAAAATTCAATCGCAATACCAGGGGTTCTCTTAAACCGTCCTCTAATATGGCCACCACCTCCAACCCTTCCTTCACTGATTGGCTCCTAGATTCTGGCGCAACGCATCATTTAACAGCTGATTTGGACAACCTCCATGTTCACACTGAATATGACGGTCCCGAGCAAGTTGTAGTAGGTAATGGATCCACAATTCCTATCTCTCATATTGGTAAATCTGATTTTCCTATTTCCAATATTCCTCTAAAGTTTCGAAATATACTCCATGTTCCTAACACTGTTAATAACCTTTTTTCTGTGTCTTCTCTAACTCAATCAAATTCTATTTCGGTTGAGTTTTTTGCTAATTACTTTGTTTTGAAGGATTTGGAGACAAAGAAGGAGATATGTCGAGGGGTGAATAAGGATGGACTTTACACACTGTGGCTTCCTTCATCAAGTCAAAATCGCATTAGAGCCTTTAACACTAGTCTCTCTTTATGGCATGCCCGTTTGGGTCATGCTCAATTCCCCATTGTTAAGAAAGCAATTGCTTTGAATAAACTTGACTTTGATGATAATAAATGTGCTCCCTTTTGTGATTCATGTTGTGTTAGTAAAGCACATCGCTTACCGTTTCCTGTTTCTACATTCGTTGCTTCTAATCCGTTAGAATTGGTTTGTTCTGATGTTTGGGGCCCTGCTCCAGTTGATTCACATGATAATTATCGCTATTATGTTATTTTCTATGATCATTTTAGCAAATTCTCTTGGCTATTTTTTGTGCGGTATAAATCTGAAATCTTGAGTGTATTCATTAAATTCAGAACATTGGTTGAAAAATATTTTCAACGACCAATTTTAAATTTTCAATCAGATTGGGGGGGTGAATTTCAGGCTTTAACCAATTGTCTTAGTACCAATGGGATCAATCAAAAAGTGTCTTGTCCATACACACCGGAACAAAATGGTTGCGCCGAACGCAAGCATCGCCATATTGTTGAAACGAGTCTTTCATTACTTACTCATGCTAAATTACCTATGAAATTTTGGTCTTATGCCTTTGAATGTGCAATGTTTATCATCAACAGATTACCCACCAAAATACTTGATTACCTTAGCCCATATGAAAAATTGTTTGGCAATACACCCGATTATACTTTGTTTCGTACATTTGGTTGTGTTTGCTATCCTTGGCTCCGTCCTTACAATTCAAATAAATTGCTTCGACTTTCTCGTAAATGCATATTCATTGGCTATAGCAAAATACATAAAGGTTATAAATGTTATGACTTGCTTAACAACAAATTCTTTATCTCACGTCATGTGGTTTTCAATGAACAAGAGTTTCCATTTCCTCTGTTAAACAATGAGATGCGCCAGATATCTATGACTGATCTGTCCAATGCTCCGGTCACAATTTCTTTTCCATCAGCACAAGAACCATTTACTGCTATTCCCCCAACAGCTCCACGCCCAAATACAACTTCCTCTAATCCCACTCGCACTATTATTCCATATCATCCCTTACCAAATTTTCGAGAGTTACCAACCTCCACAACAAATAGCCCCCCGCCAGCTTCCAATCAGCCTACTGTCCCTCTACTTGTTGATTTTAGCGGCTATCAACTCTCATCACACCAAAATTTACCCAATGCATCACAAACAGCCCCACCTGAACAGCCCCAACCTTTACAACCCACTCTCATGGTTACAAGAACTCAAACGGGTTCGCTTCGTCCAAAAATCTATCAGGCCGTGACTGAAACTGTCACCCCTTCTTATTATACTAAAGCTATGGAACATCCACAATGGCGTGCAGCTATGAGAGAGGCGTATAATGCACTCATTACCAATGGAACTTGGGAGTTAGTTCCAGAAACCGAAGCCAACAATAAGGTTGGCTGTCTCTGGGTTTTTCGCATCAAACTGAACCCTGATGGATCTGTCAACCGATACAAAGCACGACTCGTTGCCAAAGGATATCATCAACGTCCCGGTCTTGACTATGAGCAAACATATAGTCCGGTTATCAAGCCCACAACGATACGTTTACTTCTTTCACTTGCAGTAACAAACTCTTGGATGATAAAACAACTCGATGTGAGTAACGCATTTTTACATGGCACTTTAGATCAAGCTGTTTTTATGTGTCAACCTCCTGGTTTTACTCACCCGGACTTTCCTCATCATGTTTGCAAATTGAAGAAAAGTCTATACGGTCTTAAGCAGCCCCCCGTATGTGGCATCGTTGTTTGACAGAGGCTTTGATTTCCCTTGGGTTTGTTTGTAGTAAGGCTGATTGCTCGCTTTACTATCTTCATCATAATGATACGCGTTTGTATTGTCTTTTATATGTTGATGATATCTTGGTAACCGGCAATTCCATTGTGTTTATTGATAACTTGATCAAGCAATTGCAGCAGCGGTTTGCTATTCGGGATCTTGGCAAGCTCTCGTATTTTCTTGGAATTGAAGTGAATTGGGAAAATCATGCTCTTCACCTAAGTCAAAAGAAATACATTTCTGATTTACTCAAAAAATCCAAAATGGATGGCTCCAAAAGCATCTCAACACCAGCTTGCACAAGCACCAAACCCTCTCGAGATTCTGGTGAATCCTATACTGATCCTAAGCTATATCGCACTATTGTTGGTGGATTACAATATGCGACCATCACTCGACCAGATATTAGCAATGCTGTAAATAAAGTTAGCCAATTTATGCATAATCCAAGTCTTGATCATTGGAAAGCGGTTAAACGAATACTTCGGTATTTAACTGCAACTACAACACATGGAATTCATTTTCATAAGGGTAAAACTCTTGATCTGGTTGGTTATAGTGACGCAGATTGGGGAGGAGACGTTAATGATCGAAAATCTACCTCTAGCTATGCGGTGTTTGTTGGTCCTAATCTTGTATCTTGGCGGTCACATAAGCAAACTACTGTTTCTCGCTCCTCCACCGAAGCTGAATATCGTGCTCTTGCTAGTCTTGCTTCTGAAATGCTTTGGTTGAAAAAGCTCATGCATGAAATCGGCATCTCCAATTCCACAATACCTGTTTTATGGTGTGATAACCTTGGTGCAACATATTTAACTGCTAACCCAATTTTTCATGACAGATCTAAGCACTTAGAGATTGACTTTCATTTTGTTCGTGACAAAGTCTCCAAGAAAGAGCTTCGAGTTGGTTATGTCCCCACCCTTGATCAAATTGCTGACATCCTCACCAAACCACTCTCCAAGGCTCGGTTTCAACATCTTCGCGACAAATTAACAGTGGCTCCGCCATTAATTTGAGGGGGAATGTTAGAGGATATATCTGTAAATATACATATTAGAATTAGTCTTTGATTTAGTCAGATATTGTTAGCTTGATTTACTCCCTGTATCTTTAGAATTATTGTTGTAACCGATTCTATCTTGTAAAGCTTATTTAAGCACAAACTCTATCAATACCAAATCACTGTAGAATCATGATTGTTTCAAATATGTACCTTTCAAAAAGGCAATTGGTCAATTTAAATAAATTCATGGGTTACTAGAATTTTTTCCAAATATAAAAGACTAGTTGGTTTTTTGAAACAAGTATAGGGACAAAAAATGTATTAATCTATTAATTAATTAACTTTTTAACAATGTCTATTCGTAATGTGACCAAAACATATGTCGCCATAATGAGAATTGACTCATGGCATAGCACGTGTCGAGAATGGAGCAAAAATAATGTTTTTTCATAATAGTGAATAAGATTATATGTATATATATAAAGTGCAAAAAATACTTTTAATATTGTCCAGCAAAAGTAATTTTACCTCTAACATCATAACTAACATAATAATACCATTAATGTTTACAAGTTGAGCGAATTTACACTGATGTTTGAAATTGTGTCAATTTCAATTGTTATTGATGGAGCACTCTGTCCATTCACAAATTTCATTATCACTCAATTTGTATGTAGGGATGGTAATCGGGCATTATAAAAAAAACTACATGTTTCCAACCCGATGGGGATTAGTAATAAGTGAAAATTAGGGATAAATTAGGGATAGGGATGGGCACGGGAGATAATTTCTCGCCAAAGCCAAAATGGTGATAGGGATAAGGATTACTATATCCGCTCCGTGAAAATTCTTCCCCGTCGTGTATAAATTCCCGTGAATATCTATAGTTATGTTTTGTTAAAATAATTTCTTTTATACAAAATGATGCCATTTTTATGATTTTTGGTTTTTCATGGATTGATTTTATTAAATGTTTTGGGCGAGAGAATCAAATTTAACGGTCAAAGTTGGTCACATACTTTTAAGTTATTACATTTCCAAATATTCCGTGCGACAATGTGAGGATCCTAACCCCGAGGGAGGAGAGAAGAAAATAGTGTTGGCGAACACTAGAAAATGAAGATATAAAGTATGGTATTAAATAGGAAATACAAGGCATATAATAGGCTACAACAACTAGCTAGTGAGCAACAGAGCCGGCGCTGGGTCTAGGCCCGGAGTGCGCAGGCCTAGGGCCAATGGTTGTTAGGGGGTCCAAAATTTGTTTATTTTATATATATATATATATATATATATATATATATATATATATATATATATACACATAGGTATACAAGGTCTAAAACGAAATTTGCATTAGGATCAGCAAGTGTCCCAGCGGTTTAGAATATCACTATCATTGGTCCAGCCCTGATGAGCAACCCTATTCGTAGAGAAACAAACATAAAAAACAACAACGTCATTAAAAGAGATAAGATGATATTTACAATCATCCAAAAGAAAAGCATAAAGAGACATGATAGAAGAATGTTGGTCTCACCCTCTTTTAAGACCTAACAAATACGATTTAGTGATTCTTGCTTTGTTTTTTGTTTTTTTCTAAGAAATATTTTTCACTTTTTTGACCTAATTAATAAATTTCAACCATTAATCTTAGTTTTTCATCTAATTAATTAAATAATGGTTCACTTTAATCTAACAAGCTGGCCACTTTTAATTTTAGAGCACTTAATATACCGAAAAACCCTAAAATGTGTATTTATATATTTGGTCCGGATGAATTTATTCTTTATTGATTAATCCCCTAGATATATAGTAGGATCAATTCAATCCAAAATCAAATTTGGTTGGGCACTTTAATTAGGGTTAATTCGTGATCAAAATAATTATGTCAAAAAAAGTGTCAAGTCTCAAAATCAAGGTTTAGGGTTTCGTACCCCTAATCCGTTAGGAAATGGGTCAACGATCAAAACCCACAGCAAAACTATGGGCCCCACCATCTTTTATACAAATTCGGCTTTTTAGGACCTCAAAATACTATTTAATGACTTTCATGGGCTTTTGTTGTTTTTTCTATGAAATATTTTTCACTTTTTTTTATCTAATTAATTACTTAATGGTTGACTTTAAGGCAATAAGCTCGCCACTTTTAATTTTAGAGCACTTAATATACCGAAAAAAATGAAAGCACCTGAAAAACCTTAAAACGTGTATTTACATATTCGGGTTCGGATCAATTTATTCTTTATTGATTAATCTCAAGATATATGGTAGCATCAATTCAATCTAAAATCAAATTTGGTTTGACACTTTCATTAGGGTTAATTCGAGATCAAAATAATTAGGTCAAAAAAAGTGTCAAGTTTCAAAATTAGGATTTCTTTTAGAGTTTCATTCCCCTAATCCCATCGGAAACGGACCAACGGTCAAAACACATAGTAAGGTTGTGGCCTCCACCCTCTTTTGGCCAAATTTGGCCGTTTATGACCTTAAAAATCCGATTTAGTTATTTTCACGGGCTTTTATTTTTTTTTCAACGAATTATTTTTCAATTTTTTGACCTAATTGAGGAATTTCAACCATTAATCTTAGTTCTTGACCCAATTAATTAATTAATGGTTGACTTTAATATATAAGCTCATCAATTTTAATTTTAGAGCACTTAATATACCGAAAAAATTAAAATGAAACACCCAAAAAACCCTAAAACGTGCATTTGTCGTCACTAAAACAGATAAACTTCAATGGTGCGATTTTTTTAGTCAATTAAACCTTTCAATATTTTTAAATTCAACCCGTAAACTATAGGGTAAAAGTCATATTAGATTTTGGCTTTTAAAACCATCAATTAGGTCATCGGTCTATATATTAAAACTCAATTAGCTTTTTAATTATTTAAAATCATCGATTACATTCTTAACGTATGTTAAAATTGTTATTTAAATCCCTCTTATGATTGAAATAAATTTTAGTTGAGCTATTTTATATTTTCAGTTCAAGTAGATCAATATTTTATAATATTTTAGATTTGGATTACCAGTTAAGATTTAATAAAAACATATTCCGTTAAATCGAACCAAAATCAGTGTTATACCTAGTAATTAAAAAAAATGTGTATATATCATCGACTAGGTTTATTTGATTACTAGAGTTGAACTGATGACTGAAAATATCATAAAATAATGATAAAAATCGTATCCAAAATATAAAATAACTGAACTGACAACTAAAGTTAAAATATAAAATACAGGGTTAGAGATCTATTTGACTTTTAAAGAATAGGTTGAGTATCTAATTGATTTTAAACTTATAATAGGGATCTAAGCCAAAAAAAAAAAATTTAAGAATCAATTAATAAAAATAGAGCGACTAAATAGAATACCTAGAAAAAGTTTAAGACCTGAGAAATGTCTTTTGCTATTTGATAACACTCAAATTTTATTCTAGGGGAACTCTTTAAGTTAAAACTAAAATTTATCCCTTAGTAATTACAAAAATATCCAAACTACCCTTGTTAGGATTGTAGTAGTACGTGTATAAAAAGAAGGGGAGGGGAGGAATACAAAGACGCTCCTCAAGACAAAAGTTGTTTCTAAATTTCAGTTTTAATGGCAAATTTGGGTGTGCAGAAGGAAGAAAATAATGTTGAAATGTCCAAAAGGTCTTAATCTTCGTCACCCTTGTGGGTTCAGTTGCTTACTTGTATAGCTAAGCTTCAATACACATAAATGTATTAAACACAAAAATATACATTTAGACCATATAAGGAATTTTCGAAAAATTCTCATGAAAGATGGAACAAAGTATCCTTGATGTTGTCCCTTATAAACATGATAAAATAATATATACGTGAAAGAGTATGAATGATCAGCATAATAAGTCTCGAATATAGAGGCTTATGCTTGGAGGATAACATGTCGAAAACAGCAGCTGCTGTAAGTAAATCTCTAAAAAGAAGAATAGATATAGCTTGTATTAAACAGATGATAAATTTCGTCTAAGTTATTCTATGGCTATGACATAAAGATGATTGAGAAATCTACGAAGTCGAATAGCTAGTTGTACATATGAGTATGTAATATAAAGAACTAAGTCAATCACAAGCCATCTGCATTTTCCTATCAGAAGCAGCCACATCAGACCTATCAGAAGCAGCCACATGAGACCTACCGCCTTTGCTTCGCTCACTCCAGCAGGTTGATCTGGAAAATACAAAACCTTGGCCAACTCACATTATAAAAAATATTAAGAGCCTCAAAATCCCACAGTACTGTTAATGTTATTTGTTGTGAGTATAATTAGACCATAGCACATTTCGGACAAATTATATTTTATTTGTTGGTCTTTCAACAACTAGGTTCCACCGCCTACCGACACAAGACTTTCAACTTCAAGACTAAGAATTCGACCATTCCAAATAGAATCATTGCATGTTCCAACCTTAGCAAAACTTTTCTCTCTAAGATCATATGAAACTATATTACTCATTATACCAACATTAAGGAGAATCTTATCTCCTCTCTTTGAATACCCAATGACGTTCACACATTGAAACCAAGATATGTCAAAAAATAAGGGATTTACAACAGAGTATAACTTTGTCCAAGTAAATTGATTAACCCCATCATTCTTCCTCATATATAAATAAGCATGGGGCACCATCGAACAACAGAAATAGCTGATGCAAAGACACCCTCCTAAAATATGTAATTGCCTTAAAACTCTATCAGTTGAATTGAAAGATAAAACAGGTTGGGGAACTAAGGAGAATGTCTCATTTCTCATATTAAATGCCACAATCTCTGAATTGGATAACCAATGTAGACTACCATCACTGAAGTAACCTATTTCACGAAGATACACATTCCTATCTATTCTGTATCCAAGGGAAGGGGGATTCTGAATCCTTCTCCAAATATTTGATTTAAACCCATAAATCCAAAATTGAACTTCAATATCAAGTTTTCGCTTGACATATACCCTTAAAAACACTTTGTACTCATCAATAGCGTCATCATAACCCAAACCTAACCCATTTAAGTAATAAAATTGATCATTAGCTGGGTCTTCCAAAGGCCAATCAGGAAGATCCTTACACCGATGAGTGGATGGATTCCACAGGGACAGTTCTAATTTAGGTTGGTACAATGAACTTTGATCTAGGAGAACCAAACCTTTACAGTAACCATAGACATTCTGAGGATGAGACTTGTTTTTCTATGCCTATAATATCTTCTTCAAGATCGACATTCACATCACAAACATGAAATTTGTTACTCAATTCGTCTGAGAAAATCAGTTTGCTGAGATTTAAGTTTTGAGAAGACTTACTTAGATGAGAATTGATAAAATCAGGGCTATCAATGACGGTGCATAAAGATTTTGAAACACATCTGAAACGTAGGAGGGACTTCACCGGCAACCACAGCAGTATTTCGATGATCAACTCGCTTGGGAGTTGTGCCATTGCCGCCGCTCACTCTAATCAGAAAAGGAGTGTGAACAATTAGGGTTAAAAGATAATTACAAAAACTACAATTAAGGTGCAAAAATATCCTAACTTTTGGGTCATAAGCAATCTTGCCCCAAAGTCCAAAATGTCGAAAATGGTGCAATTTTAACCTAACATTGGAAACCAAGAACAATTTTACCCCTAGCGTTGATAAATTGGATCAATTTGATAAATAATTTATCAAACGGTCTTGTCGGTCATTAATCTTTGCGTCAAATCACAACATATGATGGGATGTGAAAAAATATATAAAAAAGTACAGTTTTTTTTTTTTGTACAAATTGGACTAAAAATTCAAAAAATTCACCAAATTTATAATATTAATCTCCAATTCTACTATTAAATTATAAAAAACATGAAATCATTTTTTAGAACGAATTGAAATGCAATTGTTGCAGAATAAGGAAAAAAATATCTGTGTTTTATAATAGTGTCTCAAATCGATCCAAATTATCAACGTTATGAGTAAAATTGCTCTTGGCTATTGATGTTAGGGGTAAAATTAGACAATTTTAGACGTTATAGGTAAAATTGCTCCTGACCGAAAATATTATGGGTATTTTTAGACCTTAACACCAAAAACTATATTCAAAATATTATACGGAACAATTTGGATTGATTATAGTCAAAATGAGTTATTGTACTACGTGGATATATGGATAAGATACAAAATGTATCAAAGTTTTCGAAAAGTTTCATTTTACCCTCAATATTAATGAAATGTATCAATAAATGACTAATTAGATATTAAAATTTGTCAATTAAATCTCATCCATTAATGGTTGAGATTACAACTCCACCAACTCTAGAGGCTTTTCAACTCTAGAGGATCCCTACCCACCAATTTAAGTCTGAATAACGCAACTTGACACCTCAATTTTTGTGAAATGGTACCAATTACCCCAAGTTTTTAATTTAGCTCACTTCATTATTCTTTAAGGTTCTATTTTCACGTACATTCACGTAAAATTTAACTAAAATTCGTTATTCTTTAGGGTTATATTCTTCTGTGCATTTGCGATAAATTTAACCCAATTATGGTGTTTACCTTTTGGGGGTTGTTTAATTCAATTCACGTTTTTACTATTCACGTGCACTATCCACGTTTTTATTATTCACGTGCATAAAATTCATGATTTCTAAAAAAAAAGAAAAAAAAAAATCACTAATCATGCATAAAATTCATAATTGCGAAGAATGTTCACAATGCATAGGATTCACGTTTCTAGCTAAAGAATTCGCAAACATCTTAAACATTAGCATGCAAATAATGTTCAAGCGGGGTTCTTAAAGCGTAAAAGTCCTTGAAAAAATAAACAAAAGAGGCACTTACCTGATTCATGTTAGGTCCTGTTGAGGTGAGAGCCTGGATCATGGAAGGGAGTAATATTCAGCAGGTGCTCGAAAACCACCTTCATGCCCTTCGTACCGTCGTATTTACTCGGCACCATCGCAAAGAACTCAAATGATAGTGAGAGAGAGAATGTGTGGGGTTAAAATGGACCCCCACCACCCTTTTATAAGGGTAAAAAATGGCATTTTTGTAATTAGAGAAAAATGTACAATGTGACATAAAGGTAAAAAGTAAATAAATAATTACCGGATGCACAAATCTCCAAACTGCAGTCTGTTTCAGCCAGTGGTTATGCTAAACAATGATTGTTATCAAGGGAGGTGACTCCAGACGATAGTGAAAATTTACCAAACAGTGACGCCAGTAAAAATACAGACAACAGTCGACAGAAAAATATTTTTTAACTCAAAAGAGCTCCGAACGAAAGGGTAAGGTCTTTCCTATCAATGATTTCATTACACGAAATAGTAACTCCAGTCAAAATACAGACGATAGTAGGTCAAATTTCCAAATTGCTCAAGAGAGCACTCGCTTTAGGGTCAATTTAGAAACCTAAACAAGATATATACCAGCGGTCGATTTAGAGACTATGGTTGCTAGAACGAGCAATATACCTGCAGTCGATTTAGAGACTATGGTCGCTAAAAAGAGCTATATACCTGCGGTCAATTTAGAGACTAGGGTCGCTAGAAACAGCTATATACCTACGGTCGATTTAGAGACTAGGGTCGCTAGAAATAGCTATATACCTGCGGTCGATTTAGAGACTAGGGTCGCTAAAAAGAGCTATATACCTGTGGTCGATTTAGAAACTAGGGTCGCTAGAAAGAGCTATATACATGCGGTCAATTTAGAGACTAGGGTCGCTAGAAATACCTATATACCTGCGGTCGATTTAGAGACTAGGGTCGCGAGAAGGAGCTATATACCTGCGGTCGGTGTAGAGACTAGGGTTGGATGGTCGACTTAGAGACCTGGAAAAGAAATCACGGAGAGAGATCAACACTCGCGGCCGATGCAAGGACTGGGGACAAGTTGAAGGCCCACGACGTGGAGGTCAGGTATTTCTCCTCCCACTCTATATGTGTCTTTTAGTTTAATATGTTTCACATTGCATGTGTTGTATTTACGAAAATGGTTTTCGAAAAAGCACACACATCACTGTCAAAATAGGAAAGTAGGGGCAACTGTAGACACCGAGTCGGAGGACCTATGATGAAAACCTACGATAAAACAGCCAAAGCGGTTGATTCCATTAGTTCGAAAATTTAAATCAAGAAAAATCTTGGAGAGCCGGCACTTATGAGTCCCACTAACAAATTCAATATCTCCCGGATGCCGTCGGGTATGTTCACCGTTTTATTGGTGGACGAGAAGGCCCCGGAAGTCGGACGTCGATCGACGAATAATGAATGGCGCTCCCGATAGGCGAGCGTCGTCTTTTGTGCGCCAGACACGGAGCTCGGCATGTCAAACGCTCGTCCGATGGACGTTTCACGCACGCCCGATGCTCGTTCGGCGATCGACCAACTCATTGTACGAACGTCCGATGCACGGTGGGCGTCACCCAACAAGCATTGGGCGTACGTCCAACAGACGCTGGGCGTCGCCCAACTCTTTAGGCGAACGCCCAACACACGTCGGGCGTCGTCGAACCAGCATCGGGCGTCGTCCAACCAGCGTTGGGCGTCGCCCAACAATCGATGGGCAACGCCCAACGGCTGTTGGGTGTGCGCCCAACAGATGTTGGGCGACGCCCAATGATGGTTGGGCGTGCGCTCAACCCATGTTAGGCGACACCCAACACTTGTTGGGCGTACGCCCAACATAGGTTGAGCGTCGCCCGACGAGGGGCGGGTGACGCTCAACGTATGTTGAGCGTCGCCCGATGAGCGTCGCCCGATGAGAGGCAGGCGACGCTCAACGTAGGTTGAGCGTACATGCCCGACGCCTATAAAAGGCACGGATCCCCATGCATTTGAGGAGGAGGAGCTCTTTTTGGGAAATATTTTTTCTAGAGAGAGAGTGGATTTTTTGGGAAAAATTTTATTTTTCTAAAAAAATTAAAATTTTATAAAAGTTAAATATTGGACAAAAAACACAAAAAAACAACAAAAACCATAACTCGTGGAATCAACCGACTTCGACTGTCAATACCGATTTTGAGGTATTATCTGAGGACTAGACTCGTTTAATTTATTTATTTCGTTTATTTATTTTATTTATAGTTTTGTTTATTTATTTATTTTATTTATAATTCTAGTATTTATTTTATTTTTCACCTTTATTTATTCTTTCGTATTTATTTAATTTCCGTCTCGTATTAAATAAACGTTTGTTCTTTTTTGAAATAAAAAACCTCGTTTTAAGTCCCGATACGAACCGTGAGCCCGTTTAAGGGTAGTTCGGGACTAAAACGTTGTAGATATAGGATTTCAAAAGGTTTTTTTTAAAATTAACGTTTTAAAATAAAACATCGTTTTGGGAGACTCTATTATAGACTATGAACCGATTTGGGTAGTTCGGGGACTAAAATGAGAGAATAAAGTAGATCTAAAGTTTTTAATAAATCTGGAAAGTATGGGGACTGTTCTGATATTCTGCCTTTTCTGTCACTAAAAGCAGTTTAGTGACGGGTTTTCCGTCGTTAAAGCTGCTGGAACTTATAAAATGCGCTTTTACCCCCTTTTTCTTAACCTTTTGGCATTTATTCTTATATATATGTATATATGATTATGTAATATGTTTATTAAAATTATTTTTGGGGTATGTTACTAATAATTACTTATTATGTATTTACTTATTTTGTATATTTGGGGATCATTTTCATTAATTTGGTTTTGTAAGACTATATGTATATGTATATGTTTTCTTTAAATTCATTTAAACTATATTAATTATTACTTTGGGAGGTTATTTTCTATGAATCCATTATGTAAAAACAATTTTAAACTAAAGGTTATTTTCTTATTTATGAACCTTATTCATTATTTTTACATGTTTTTCAATTAAAATAAAAGTGTATTATATCTAGTATTATATTCATTACTATTTTTACCTATTAGGAACCATAGTGTATATATCTTCTCTTTACCTCGTTTTTAATCTATAGATATAATTACCATTTTTACTAAAAATGTATATATATATATGTATATATTCCTTCTTTTTCCTTTGACATCTATAGGTATATATTTCAAATGTATTTGGTTGGGTGAGTTTTGGACTAAAATGGTTAATTGTTATAACTATGTTTGTATTGTTTGTATTGTTTGATTATGTAAATTAAAGGTATTTGGAGACTTTCAAAATGTAAATAAGAGTTTTCAACATCTTCTTTTTGGTTCCAAATGGTTTTCTAAACGTCGCGTTTTGAAACCTTAATCCGTTCCAACAATGGATTAAGCGAGCCTTGTAATTAATCGTTTTTTTGTAAATAATAAAGTTTTGAATCGTTTTACGTTTAAACGGTTTTGTACAAAAATAAATGGACTTGTATGCTTAATCACGTTTTCGGTTGAATGTGCATTTTTCACGTTTTCAAACACTCGAGTCGTTCCAACGGCGGTTCAAGTGAAAAGCAAGTAAATCCACGGGGTTTTAAAACGTGCCTAAATCGTTCCAACGACAATTAAGGCATGAACCATGAAAATAAACACGTTTTGGGAAGAGATACTAGTTTAGATTTGATGTGTATAGCTTAGAAAGATATTCATATGTTGTAATTAATCAATTCTTCTACCTCCCTCCTTCTTTTACATACTCTAAATTCATGCAAATGGGTGATTCTGGCTTTCAATAATATATCTTAAAACAGTTTTCAAAACGAGAAAGAAAAGGTTTCAAATGAATTTTAAACTTAAAAAAATATGTGATTAGTCCATTAGCGCCTAACATGCTAAGTAGGAGGCCGGTGGTTCAGAATCGGGCGATGTCGGGGTGCCTAGTAGCCTTTCTCCAGAAAGGATCTAACCTTCTCGGCTCGTACCTAATTTCCCGAACCCTCACCGGTCTCCCGCAAGGGATCGGTGTTCATTTCCCATTCGCGGGTGGCGACTCTTCCATACTCCGAGCTCTGGCCCTGCCGAGCAGCTTCATTCCGCGATTGGTTGCTTTCAGCGTCAATCACAGCATCTGTCGTCAACGGTGTCCACCCCCGGGTCTTCCGGGCGAGGCCGCGGCACCTATAGGTGTCTAAATTTTTTATTGTGTTATTAATATAATTACAAACAAAAAAAAAATTCGAAAGTGCTTCAATTTATCATAAAACTTGTTTGGAATGTATAATATGACAATTAAATAATAGTCAAACTAGCCTTTTAAAATTTTTAATATAATAATGCTAAAATTGATCTTGTTCGGAAACGTTAGGATTAAAGTTGAACTATTTCATGCGTTAAGGCTAAATTTGCACTTTTAAAACAAATGTTAGAGTCAAATTTCGTCATTATCTTTTTTTTAATTACATATAAAAATCTATTAACTTAAATAAAAATGCAATTGTTAAATTTTAAAATATATAAACAAAATGATTCCTCCACATAAACCCTAGCAGATAAAAGTTAATTACAATTATACCCTCCCAAATCTCATATATAAACAAAATGATTGATGAACAAAAACCCTATACCCCCAAATCTCATATATGTGGAGCAACTCTTCACCAACATTGCATCAAAAGTTTCTTTTATTCTCTATCTCAGTTGTATTTAGTTAGGAAAGATGAACGAGTTCTCTATCTCACCCATCAAATAAACAATAGCTTTCACTTATAAAAGAGTCGTTGCTTTGCCTGGGCTTTTCCAGGACTGTATGTATACTCTCTCTCATTAGTTGTATATATGTTAATTTGATGTGATTCAAAACTTTGCCTAATGTCTTTCACTGATTTTTAGTTTCTTTTTCTAATCTACTGAAAGCTCCTAATTTTAATATATGTGTATGGCTTTTCAATTTGAACTTTGAGCAGCACCATTAAGTTTATACATATAATGATTTGTGGAATTTGTTCTTTTGCCTTATAAAGTTTCCGAACCTACATATATTTTTAGAAGGATATGACTATTCAGTTATTTTTTTAAATCAAAACCAAAGAAGAAATCTGAATAGATCTACCTTGCAATGTTTAAGAAAATAAATAAAAATTCAAAAATATCTAGAATGATAGTGAAAAATCAGAATCCATTTAGAAAACACGATTTTAACTGAGTTTATATTGTGTAGGAAATATGACATTGAAGAAACATGAAGAAAATTCATGTCAAGATATGAGTGATTCAACAGATCTTCAGAAACAGGAAGAAAGAAAAAAATATATATTCTAGCACTGATTGCAGAATGTGGCCGGCGAAGAAGAAAACGATCCTTTCTTACAACAAATGATGAGAGGCTGCAATTAACTTGAGGTTTTGAATTAATAATTTATTTTTTTATTAACATGCCCCTCTTACAATTAAATTTGCATTATTTAAAAATTTATGTTTCAAAACAGTTTGTTTGATTGGTTGGTTCATTGTGTTATTACGTTGTATCATCAAATGCCCGTGTCAAATTTTATTTATTTTCAGAAGTTCATCTGTAGTCCTTGTTTCATATTGATATTTTGGTTTTGCTGATTTTTTTTTCTATTGCTCAAACTGTTCAAACTTGATGAAACCCATATTGCAGGAACATGCTTGTTTAACTAGATTATGATTAGTTCAATTAGTTTTGGCCTTATCTTCTTGAAAAGATTATGGTTGTTTAACTTGTCATCAGTTTATGGTCATCTGTTCATACTACTCATTCATGCTATCTCAATTTGAGATTTATTGTATTTGGGTCAATTTATCAAAATTTGTCAACTTGAGGGTTTAGCTGTACAATTAAGTAATAGTGATATTTTAATTATTTGATAAGATGTTAGTCTATTTGTTTAACCACATTTTGATTTGGATTTCCTTTATTTTTTTGCTTATGGAATTTTTTTTCTGAATCTGGAATTGCAGGTTTGATTTGTATTTGCAGATTCGTGAAAAAGAAGATATGTACTGCTGCAGCTTTTAAGAAAGAAGCCAATGTTTGTACAAAACCTGCTGGTAACTGTTCTTTCTCTTCAAATCCAAGGAATTTGAATTTGTTTTATTTTTCTATTTCATTGAGAAATCATATTTAATTGGATTTTTTCCTTTCTTCCTTTTGGTACAAAGAATTAATGATTTGATTAGTGCCTCGTATTGATGGCTTCTGGTTGAAGTTACTCTTAATTTTTTTTTTGGTTTAATAGGTCTGTTACCTCATACAAGGTCTAAAACTTAAATTGATTACTGAACTTTTAATATTGTTCTTGTTCAATTGCATTCAATATACTATATTTGTTTTTTGGAGGACATTTCAAATTGAACCCTAGCCGCCGCCGCACCTTGCGCTGGCCACCATGGCCGCTATGGCTCCTTTCCCTATGGATCCTCTAGATGCTTATTGTGACATTCGAGTTCTCTTCAATCCAAAGCTGCATTTTGACGCCCATCCGCCCAATCCTGTCTTAAAGCAGAACCAGTCCCATATCGAATCATACGCGTCTGCAGTGAGAAGCGGAGATGTCGGGGTCTTGAACTCGACGGCCACGATATCAGACATCGGAGGTATAAAAACTGTCTGAATTAACCAAACGGGTTACGATCGGAGGGTGGCGCTGTGTTCTACATCCTTGATTGGCCGCTTAATCTTGAGTAAAGGGAACGCTCCGTGGAAGGTTGCTGACCTTAAACAAAGTTTGTCCAAGCACTCGGGTATTGCAGGAGAATGGAGGTTAATATCGATTGGAAGGGGATTCTACCATGTGTTTCTTCATTCGCAGGAGATGAAACAACAAATCTTCTCTAAAGGAATCGTTAATGTCAAGTCGGGCACTTTCGGACTGCAACCATGGATTCCAGACTTCGACCCTTTCGCGGAGAAATCAACAAATGCACAGGTATATGTTAGATTATACTCGTTACCCTGGGAATATTGGGATCCGCAAATATTATCCGACATTTCTAAATGCTTAGGGGGGTTGATTCGGATTGATAAATCCACCTTACATGGGGACTTCAGGCACTTTGCACGAATGCTGTTAGATGTGGATCTCAACTCAGATTTACCAGTGAAGCTTGGTATTGAAAGGGATGGAAAACAAATATGGGTTGAGGTTGTTTATGAAAAGTTGCCTAGTTTCTGTAAGGTGTGCTCTAGTATAGGGCATATGGCTTATGATTGTCGGAAGAATAGGAGGCCGCAGGAAGGGTCTAAGCACCCTGAAACAGAAAAACGACCCTTAGGTGAGAAGAAGAAAACTGTGACTGCGGGATTGGAGATCCCAGTGCAACATATGAATAACCGGATACTCACGGAACTTCACACCGATGGAGATATGATAGGTAATGCAGTGATACAGGCTGCCCCAGTACAGCAGGTGAATACCATGGAACCTCAGACTGAGGGAGAGGTTATGATAAACAATGGAAATACAATGATACAAGGCATTCAGATGTCAGAAGAAGAAGACACTTTGAGCACAAATGAGAAGCAGTACATGGCTGACAGTCCGTAAATCTGGGATTCAAAGAATGAATGTGACAGTTTTGCTTGAGCCTCGTCGCCAGGAAATGATAACTTGCCTCAATCTGCCAGCTCTTGGGCGGACATGGTGGACGAGGAAGAGGAGGGAACGTGGGAAACCGTAACATCGAAGAAAGAAAGGAGAAACAACAGGAATGCGGACAATGCTAGCAACACCTCAACCCGAACTAATCGGGTCAGGAAAATCCCGATCCGATATACATGATAGTTCTGTATTGGAACTGTCGTGGTATCCTTAATCTGGATACGCAACGCTACTTATCCAACTTGTGTCCTAAACATAAACCAGACATAATGTGTTTGGCAGAGCCGATGGTGGATTTCGATTCAATACAGGCTTCTTACTGGAGTAATTTAGGAATGAGTCTTATTTCCACTAATCAACGGTATCGTCCGTCTTTGTGGGTTTTTGTTCATTCCCATTCACTTGCAATTTTTTTTATCTGTAGTGTTCATGATCAATTTGTTTTACTTGAGAGGGCTGATGTGGATCATTCGAATTTTGTTTGTTTGGTCTATGGCAGTGTGTGGGCTAACAAGAGGCTGGCTTTGTATCAAAGGATTGAAGAGTTGCGTCTTCAGTTTGCTGGTCCATGGATCACCATTGGTGATTTCAATGCAATCAGTGGTTCGCACGAGAAAACCAGGTGTTTTCATGCTGCACAGCCGTGTCGTGAGTTTCGGGATTTTATTGAAAATAACAGTTTTATTGAAAGCCCAATGCAGGGTCTGTTTTACACTTGGTGTAATGGGAGATCGGGGGCCGCCCGGGTTGAGAGTAAATTGGATAGGGCCCTTATTTCTATGAATTTTGCCGATTTCTAGGACAGGTTCAGCAACACTGTTCTGACCCGGCATCTATCTGATCATTGTCCGCTCGTATTCAATTGCACGCGGCAGCAACCTGTGGTTAGCAGATTCCGTTTTCAGTCTATGTGGTTGACTCATGCCGGCCTTCGAGATTTAATTTCTAATTTATGGCATAAGGATCATGACCGCCACCCTCCAATGCAATACCTCTGCAACAAGCTCAAGCTCCTTAGACCTGTTCTGCGACTTTGGAATAGGACTGTGTTTGGAGACCTTAACGTTAACATCGAAGCAGCCGAGGCGACGCTGGCTGGTATTCATGAGGATATTTCAATTCAAGGTATGTCTACGGAACTGCATCGCAAAGAGCTTGACGCTCATTCTAATCTTGATAGGGCCCTTCACAGCAAGGAAATTTACTTCCGCGATAGAAACAGAGTCAGATGGCTAGCAGACGGAGATATAAACACATAGTTTTTTATCGTGTTGCTCAGATTCGTAAAGCTTCCGCTGGTATTCACACCTTACAGATTAACGGTCAGTTAACTACCGATCCCCAAGCAATAGCTACGCACATCAACGATTTCTATTCAACTTTGTTCGGTAATGACATGAATTCTCCAAGGGACTTGGCTCCGATTTTTGATGTTATACCTCGGTTAGTAACTGACTCTGAGAATCACTCTCTAACTGTTTGTCTAGATTTTGTTGAGGTTCAGAGAGCGGTTTTCTCTAAGCATAAGGATAGTGCCCCTGGTCCAGACGAATTCACTGGTGCATTCTTTCAGCATTTCTGGGATATTGTCGGTACTGATGTCTATGCAATGGTTTTCAGTTTTTCTGCTTCTGAGACTATCCTACCAGGTTTGAACTCAAGTTTGATGGCCCTCATCCCAAAGACTGACAATGCGATTACAATTGAGCAATATAGACCGATTGCAATGAGCAACTTTTGCTACAAGATTATATCAAAGATCCTGGCCGACCGTTTGGCTAGCATTGCTTCCCGCATTGTCTCAGATAACCAGTTCGGTTTCATTTCGGCCAGGAGTATTCACCACTATATTGCGATGGCTTCAGAAGGAACCAATATGCTCAAAAAACATTGTTTTGGAGGCAATATGGCCTTAAAAATTGACATTAGAAAGGCTTTCGACACTCTGGATTGGTCTTTCCTCCTAACGGTACTTGAAGCGTTTGGGTTCTCTCTTCAATTTCGGGATTGGATTCTCAACATTCTCTCTTCTGTAAGAATTTTGATTCTTTCAGGCTCTGGCATTAACGGTTTTGTCAAATGCTCTAGAGGTGTGCGATAAGGGGACCCCCTCTCTCCGATTTTATTCTGCATTGCTGAGGATTTTCTCAGTCGTTGGCTGCTCAATTTGGGCACCACTGGTAAGTTAGCGCCGATGAGTTACACTAGACAAACTAATTTCCCTATGCATCTCTTGTATGTCGATGATGTTCTTCTGTTCTGTCAGGCAAGTGTGGGTAATGTAGGTGCTATCCGGGAGGCTTTCAATCTTTACGGATATCTCTCTGGACAGATGGTGAACTGGGAAAAGTCTGATATTTTTTTGGGAAGTGCAGTGACTCACAGGCGTGGTCTACGTCTCTCTAATATGGTTGGAATGAAGCGCGATTACCTTCCTTTTCGATACCTAGGGGTGCCGCCTTTCTTTGGGATGCCGCGAAGTAGATACCTTGCTGGCATCAGGGATAAAATTCTGGCACAGTTCACTCGTTAGAAGGGCAATAGCCTGTCAATGGCAGGGCGATTGATGTTAGTAATTCTGTGATAAACAGCAGCTTTATTCACTCTTTCATGATTTATAAATGGCCTGCTGCCCTGCTCAAGCATATGACCAAGTGTATTCAAAACTTTATATGGACGGGCTCTATTGACAAACGGAAATCTATTGTTGTGAATTGGAAGGATTGTTGTCATTCTCTCAGAGACAGCGGCCTTGGAATCAAGGATTTGGGCACCACGAACTTGGCGCTGCTTGGTAAGATGGCTTGAGGAATTATGCAGGATAATTCTGCTTGTTTTGTGCTTTTAAGGTCTAGGTTTATCAGTGCAGCTGGTATCCCTCGAACAGTTACTAATTCTGCTGTTTGGGGTTCAACTAGAAGCGTTTTTGGGGTATTGAGAGCACATAGCTTCTGGTGGATAGGGAAGCAGATGAATCCAAATTTTTGGAACGGGAATTGGATTCGACCAAATTTAGCAAATCAAGTCGGTCTGGACGCTAAGGCTCAAAGCAGGTGCAAGTCGTCTGTCGTGGATTTTCTAACTGACACTGGTTGGGAGGTACTTCATGACCT
The DNA here is from genome assembly GCF_963576675.1 of Euphorbia lathyris. Taxonomy (NCBI): domain Eukaryota; kingdom Viridiplantae; phylum Streptophyta; class Magnoliopsida; order Malpighiales; family Euphorbiaceae; genus Euphorbia; species Euphorbia lathyris. The sequence goes on along the minus strand of NC_088915.1, from coordinate 2,211,334 downwards.
TCTGCAAGAGGTTCTGGATAGGGTTCAGGGTATAAAGCGAAGCCAGGAACAGCAGGATGTCTGTATCTGGGAGCCCGCGGTTCATGATAAATTCACTGCTAAACTATTTTATGTTTGGTTGAGGCCTGCTCCTCCTCCTCGACCTTGGAGTCGATTTATTTGGCATCCATTCATCGCCCCTTCGCACTCTCTTGTCTGTTGGCGAGAGGCTCTTGGCTTTTACCAACTCATGATCGCCCGATTCGCCGTGGTATGGTATTGGTCTCCAAATGCGCTCTTTATGGGGTTGAATCTGAAACACCAGATCATTTGTTTGTCTCCTACAATTTCTCCAAGCAGATTTGGCAAGGGATCGGGGCTTTGTTTGGCAGGCGAATCTGCACAGATTCGAGTGTGTGTTTGCTGATTACAGAAGCTTCTAAACAGCGTTTCAGCAATGAGATTGCGGCTCTTTGGGCTTTAGCAGTCGTTAATGGCATCTGGATCATTTGGTCAACCCGAAATAAGGCAATCTTCGAGGGAGGTACGCCAAATTTGTTCTTCGCTCTTAGGCGCTTGTGGGGTTCCACTCGAGAGGGAGGCGCTCTTGACCATGGTGGGATGTGGAACTCGGAGGTTGAGCTTCATATACTGCAAGAGATGAATCTGCCTAGGTGTCCTCATAGGGCACCCCGTATCCTTCTGGTTTGTTGGCAGCCTCCGACAGAGGGGTGGGTAAAGGTCAATATGGACGCATCCGTTGTCGGATGCCCAGGGGCGGGTGGCTGCAGCGGGATATTCCGGACGCAGAACGGTATCTTCGAAGTAGCATTCGCCTATCCACTAGACAATGCATTTGCCAACAGCGCCGAGCTCTCGGCAGCAATATACGCAATTGATATGGCCTATAAAAAAGGATGGCATCCACTATGGGTGGAGAGTGATTCAACTTTCATTGTGCATCTACTTCGGCATCGCGCTAGTGATGTTCCTTGGTCAATCAGACAGTCCTGGTTAGTCTGCTTGGATCAATTGGCCTCCATGACAGTGACAGTTTCACACATTTACAGAGAGGGAAATTGTGTTGCGGATCTCCTTGCAAACTTTGGTCGTCAATCGCAGCAAACTTCGTGGTGGGACAGCATTCCGGACTTCTGCTCTACGGAGTTTTTATGTAATCTGACCGGGAGAACTATCTTCCGTTTTTCCTAGTTTTCTATCCTTTGTAACATTCTTTATTTTTTATTCTTTTTAATAAATTCGGCTTTGGGTTTTTGAGGGCTAGGGCGGGGGTGCCAACCTCGTTGGGATGTCCATCAGAGTCTCTCTCCCCTCACGCCAGTCTTTAATCAAAAAATTGCATAAAATATACTCTTGGTTTTTAAGAGAAATTGTTTCAATATACTCTTGTTTTTCAACAGAATTTGTTGAAGGTAGAAAAAATGGAAGACACTTATCAAAGTAGTCACTGTTCTTAAAAAAAGCCAAATTCTTGCTTGTTTAAGAACTAAAATTCCGAATTTTAACGGTAATCTATTAGTTTAATTGGTTAAAGATCTAAGGTTATTTGATTAAATTGTTAATAAGTTATTAGATAATAACTATATATGTGGTTGTGGTAGAATTAAATTAATTTAAGCTTTGGTTTCCCAGGTCAAACTTGATGAAATAAAGTAAATACTTTCAAACCAATTGCAGCCTATGAGAATTTCTACACTTTCTTCTCCTCGAGTAATATCATGGAGATAAATGAGATATTTCTATGGATTTAACAGAAAGTGCATCATCATCTATGTCCTCGTCATCATAGTCATCATGGTAATCATCAGAAGGAGTGCTAGAATCATCCCAAGAAAATTTTGCAGCAGAGCAGCTGGTATTGTATATTATTTGTTGACTGCGACCAGACTTGATTTCTCTTGATGATTTCAGTTAGCAGTTTCTCAAAAGCATGTTATCTGTTGTATGCTAGAAGGCATTTCCTAGTGGTTAGGTTGAGATTGGAAATGAATAAACTGTGTTTCAACTGGGTGCTTTTTGTTCTTTGGTGTTGTTACATTCGATTGATCTACAACATCTAAAGCATGTTTGCCTTTTGAGACCGCTACCTGCACCCATATGGTTGTGTTAGGGATGTTTGGCCAGCAGCCCCATTTGATAAATTAATGGGTTGGAGTACAACAGGAACCAAATTGCCTCTCTAGATCCCAAGAGAACTTTCAGTTACCACTAAAGGCACGTGTTTGCCTTTAGTTGGTACTAGATTAGTAGCTCGAGCTGCATGAACAGTTCCATTTCTGTCTCTGGACTCAGAATTATTGCCATGAACCAGAGCATAATTTACCTTTGAAGACTCTAGACTTTTGGGCACCATTACCTTCTTCATTTTTTCAGTTTCTTTAAAATGGCTAGGGATTAATGAATCTTGGGCATTTTGGAGTACGAACACATTTATAGAATTAGTATTTACAAGCAAGAAATGTTCACAAACCATTTCCAATAGTTTTATTAAAGAGAAAACACAAATTTTGTATTTACTGCCGCATTCATCTTCCATTTCTCCAATAACTGCAATTAGATTTTGACTTTGAAAAGAAGGGTTTCTTGAAAAATTGCAATTCAGAGAAATCTTCACCTCTTTATTGGAAGATGAAGCCATATGAAGTAGAAACCCTATTATATGTATTATCTATAAGTAAAGGTATAAATTCCTTATATTTGAAGCAGTCTGTTTTGTCATCAGAATTGTTTCCATTTGAAGAATTTTGTTAAGGTGAAGAACCTATATACACCATATCAAAATTAGATTTGGAGGAAGAATACATAACTTCAATATGTAAGAATCAGAATTTCAGATTAAGATAATAAGTCAGAACACTAGTAGAAGGCTTATTTTGTTTTTTCATTGTCTTTGTTCATGGCTTTAAGCAACTTATTTACTTCTAGTATTTCTAAACTAACTTCCAAACATCCTAAAGCACTTTAAAATAATTCCTAAAATCTATCTCAACTGATTGCTCCATTTGTTAGTCTCTTAATGTAAACAAGTCAGTAGAAAAGGAAAAGCTAGATTGACTATTTATCCATGCACATTGTAATAAAATATTTAGGTAATGTTGTAATTTCAGAAAAAGTAACATGAGTAATTTCATAATACATATTATTTTAGAGCCCTACGATGCTAGTCTTTATATTCTAATTTTTTTATAAATTAGGATTTATGTAATTTTTGTCTGAACCAAGATAAACAAAATAAAGATGTAACTTTTGAGAAAACATTTAGCAACTATATTATTGTTAAAGTCAAATGCAAAAGATGTGGCTTGGCCATTTCAAAAATTGCAGTCTCAATATTTAAAAACTTGGAGACGTTGATTTGTGGCTATATATTTATTTCAGAAGGGAGCCATTTGGGGAACGATACCCCTATAAGTCTGTTATTTTTTTTTACTTTACTCTTATTGTTAAGACATATATTGTGAAATAAATTAAATTTTCGGGCCTCTCATTATCCTAATGCTATTGAAAAGCCGTGACTGAAAAAAAAAACCCTGATAATATGTGCTATTTTTTGCAATTTTGAATGATTTTAATTTATTAAATTATTATTTATATATGTGATTAATATTAATTTAGACAGAGTTTAATTATTATTTATAAACATAATTTTTAACATTGAAATCTTACTGTAAAAATTGATGAAAGAGGAAATGATAGGTCATACTTGTAAAGTTCACATCTCAATGTAATTTTCATTAGAGAAGCATCAAGCCTTTAAAGGAGAATACATATGATTAGTTATAACAGACTAATTTAAATTTCAAATAAATCTAGACTATTTCAAATATAGAATACACATGATATTTAGTTAATTATTTATTTACTAAAATCTCCACAAATTTGGTGCGCTAAGGCTTGACTTGGTAAACCCTTATCAGTCCCCCTCAAGTCTTTGGTAGTGGCTTAGTGAAAATGACGAGTTCTTATATTAAACACCGGATCTTTCATGTCACTTGGAGGACCCCAATTCACATTTGGACACATGTATTGTGATCCCAAATAATAATTAAAATAGTGGGGCCTCTTCCAATATACGTGGGTCCATGTTACACGTGTCAAAATATGTATGGAAGGTCCTCCATTTGACATAGAGAACCCAGGGCTTCTAATAATTTGCCGAAAATGACAACTATATGATCGATAGTGGAAATTTAAGAAACTTTTAATTCTGTGTGTGCAACCTTATCGGAAACAAAGTCCAAATCAATTTAGAGGTGTTTTGATCAATGATGAAAAATTGGGTTGGCGATAAGATAAATTGCTCCCAAGTTATCACACCACAAAACTAGTGATTGAGATGATTGAAAGCCAATTTGTGGAAGTAATGATTGAAGCCACAAAATTTTAGAAGCTGGGGTTGCTAAAATATCAACAATTAAGTCTTTCACCTCGGAGTAATCTGGATTTTTTTTGTCAAAATGACTAAAATGTTTATTTGGTTACTAATACATTTATAAACAACCTGGAAAAATACAGTAAGCTATTTCAATTTTTCGATAACCATGTTTAGAAGTTCTAATGTGGAAGTTAAATACTCAGTCAAGTTAAATGGTTAAGTTGATAAGTAAATTTAATTTTGGACTCAATTGATCATATTAGCCAACTTAAAACTAAAGTGATCCTTAATTCCCAAGAGAAATCTAAATTCTAACTTATATGGGTAAATTGCACCCATGTCCACTGAACTTTACCCATTTTCACATTATAGCCATTGAACTTCATTTCTTCCCGGTATGGCCATTGGACTTTACATTTTTTAACACCGGTGGCCACTTAACGTTTCAAAACGACTCATGACGGCTAAAAATAAAAAATCCAAAGCGTTAATGATATTCTAAGGAACTTTAATTCTTGAAAATTTTCGTTTTGAGGTCATTTGGGTGTTGTTTGGTTAGGAGAGAGAAAGTGAATTTTTAGAGAGAGAAAGCTCCAAAAAATGTGATTTTTGAAAATAAAAAATGTGGTTTTATGGTAAATGTCGTTCTGAACAACTTTAATTCTTGAATATTTTCATTTTGAGGTCGTTAACGATCATTAACGGTCATTTTAAGAAATTAGTTAAAATTGAGTGGCCATCGGTATTAAAGAGTGTAAAGTTCAGTGGCCATACAAGAAAGAAATGAAGTTCAATGGCCATAATGTGAAAATGGGTAAAGTTCAATGGCCATGGGTGTAATTTATCCTAACTTATATCTCCTTTCTCTCACTTAATTATCTTTTGATTTTTTTCATTAAAAAAAGAATTTTCTTTTCATAATAATTCTTCCCAAATGAAAATAAAAATGCTTAAAATAATAATTTTTAAGAGATTTATTATAAAAATAATAGGAGAAAAATACTATCCATAAGCTAGGCTATAATTTAGTATTTCATTACCTAATCTGTCAAATTACTCTTGAGTTAAAACATTGAATTGGAATTAGAAATCAGTCCTTAATTTCCTTGATTAACTCTTATTTTCGATATAGTGGTTTGGGTATAATTTGATGAAGGCTCCTTTCCTTCTTTATTCCCAACAGTAAGATTAAATAAATAAGTAAATAATAATTTTCTAATATAGAAAAATAAAAGAACCTCTATAAATTAACCTTACCTATTCTGTTTAGCTTCACATTCTTGTGAGTTAAGCTTGAGGTGAAAAACTCTCTTTCTCTTTGGCTTTTTCTCTCCTTTAAAAAAAAAGATGTGCCAAATTCTAGCTACAATTGTGGTGGGATTCGTTGTGAATCACTCCCTTACAAACAAAGGTCTGACAAAAAAAATTTAGTAAAATAACTAAAAAATCTGAGAAACTTGAAGAAAAACTCACATCATTTGAATTCGAACAATGATGTCAAGGTAATAAAATCCAAATTTGATATTGAACACATCTGTGTAGCATATATAAATTTTTAACAGCATGGTGTATTTGGAAATATTGTAATATATGGTGTGGTCCCATATTTAATAATATGGCGTAATACCATGATTAAAAATATATTTCAACAACAATCTTCCATGTGTCATTGGGTTACGAATTTCATAAGGCATATCCCATTTTAGTGAGAATATTCATTGTAATTAAGTTAATTGAGGGGTTAAATGCACCAATGGTTACTAAACATTAGGTGTTGTTTTCACTTAAGTGAAGTTTTGTATTAACAAAGTCACTGTTATATGCCATTTTCCTATATTTAGACTCACACACGATACATAACAATCATTTTTTTTCGTGTCTGATAGTTTGTTAAAATTCTATAATTAGAAAAGTTAAGTGTAAAAAACCTCAGATTAAGTGACTTTACATTGATATGTGTTTGTTATATCATAAAAACTTGATTTATCAAAAATTTCCATCATTTTGAGATGACTTATTAAATTGTTATTGTTATGAGTAAAAAAGTTCAAAATTTTATAAAGTTTCCTGGGTGGAGCTAAAAGTATCCAAAAATATAATGTGCACGTCTATCAAAATTAAGTTTTCCCAAACAGAAACAAGAGAGCTAAAGCAAAGTTTGTACTATGACATTTAGAAACAAAATTTTAATTAGTAAGATAATATTTCCTAGTGCTAATTTTTTTAAAATTTTTGTAGGGTTAGCATCCTTTTTTTAGTTAGTTTACTCATACTATTTTATCTCTCTTTTTTGTCATGCTAGTACAACTGGTGCTTGAGTACTTGATTACTCATTATGAAGCTTGTGCATTTTATGTTTTAGGGAGCAAAGAGATGGAGGAACATGGAAAGATAGGGCATGTCAAGTCATGGTATTGAAGGTGCCTAGAAGTCCAGGGTATGATTAGAGTTAAAAATCCAATAAAGGAAGGATATTCATTGAGCCTAATCGGAAAAATGGAGGATGTTGAGATTGATTATGGTCATATAAGAATGAAAATCAACATCAAATTTGTATTAGCATATGAGGTATTAGATGAAAGTTTTATAACCAACATTGATAAGCATACCAGAATCAATATCTTAGAAAAAAATGGTCAATAGTCCAGGGTAAAGTAGAATTTTGATCAGTTTTAAGAGAAAGATCAATAAATAATTATCAAATTTTAAATCATTTCATTCTGTACAGATCAAATTTAGCAAGGACAAACTTTAACAACTTCTATACTTTCCTTTGATACTCGAAAAGAACATTTGATCTGTACAAAATGAAATGATTTAAAAACAGAATAATTATTTATTGATCTTTTCTTTCTCCTAAAAATGATCAAAATTCTACTTTACCCTTGACTATTGACCATACTTTCTAAGATATTGATTCTGATATGCTTATCAATGTTGGTCATAAAACTTTCATCTAACACCTCATATGCTAATGTAACTTAATGTTGATTTCCATTCTTCTATGATCATCGTCAATCTTAACAGCCCACAAAATAGTCCGTACAGGATGCGGTAGGAGAATTAGATTACAAGTTCTGAGAACAATTTGATAAATTTTGATGATTAATGGTAGTTTTCAAATTTTTTAGTCTTTTTGAGGTTCCTTTTTTTGCTTTTTCTAAGCCTATTTTGGGTAGTAAGGGCCATCCAGCAAGAATCACTGTTGCCCAATGACATTGCCATTTTTTGCTAAATTCATTCATTTCGGCCTCCGATTACACCTTTAAGAAAGCTTCTTTTTTCATTTTTTCAGTTTTTTACCTTAATTTTCCTTAGTATTATTTGAGCAATACAAGTAAAGAAACTCTTAATCTGTAAATTGGACAAGAGGTTCTCTGTTGCAGAAAATTCAGATAAATTCAGAAAATTCAGAAACTCTTAATCTGTAAATAGGATGAGACTTGTTTTTCTATGCCTATAATATCTTCTTGAAGCTCGACATTCACATCACAAACATGAAATTTGTTACTCAATTGGTCTGATAAAATCACAAACATGAAGTTTGCGGAGATTTAAGTTTTGAGAAGACTTGCTTAGATGAGAACTGATAAAATCAGGGCTATCAATGACAGGGCATAAAGATTTTGAAACACATCTGAAACACAGGAGGGACTTCACGGGCAACCACATAAGTATTTCGATGATCAACTCGCTTGAGAGTTGTGCCATTGCCGCCGCTCACTCTAATCAGAAAATGAGTGTGAACAATTAGGGTTAAAAGAGAATTACAAAAACTACAATTAAGGTGTAAAAATATTCTAACGTTTTGGGTCATAAGCAATTTTACCCCAAGGTCTAAAATGGTGCAATTTTATCCTAACGTTGGAAACCAAGAGCAATTTTACTGATAACGTTGATAAATTTGGTCAATTTCATAAATAATTTATCAAACGGTCTAGGTCATGGATTTTTGCGTCAAATCACAAACATATGTTGGGATGTGAAAAAAAATATAAAAAAGTATAGTTTTTTGTACAAATTAGACAAAAAATTCAAAAAATTCACCAAATTTATAATATTAATCTCCAATTCTACTATTAAATTATAAAAAACTTGAAATCCTTTTTTATAATATTAATCTCCAATTGTTGCAGAATAAAGAAAAAAATATCTGTGTTTTATAATAGTGTCAAAAATCTCGACCCAAATTATCAACTTTATGAGTAAAATTGCTATCGACGTTAGGGGTAAAATTCCACAATTTTAGACGTTATGGGTAAAATTGCTCCTAACCGAAAATGTTATCGGTATTTTTGGAGCTTAACCCCAAAAACTATATTCAAAATGTTATACGGAACAATTTGGATTGATTACAGTCAAAATGAGTTATTGTACTACGTGGATATATGGATAAGATACAAAATGTCTCAAAGTTTTAGAAAAGTATCATTTTACCTTGAATATTTATGAAATGTACCAATTTAAGCCTGAATAATGCAACTTGACACCTCAATTTTTGTGAAATGGTACCAATTACCCCAAATTTCGTTACCAATGGCTAAATTGGTACTATTCCACAAACGTAAAGGTAAAATGATGTTATTTTGCACATTAAAGCTAAATTGGTATTTCTCCATAAACTTTAAGGTCATTTTGATATATCATCCCAATTGCTTATAAGCCTCCGAACTTGTTGTAGGACCTTAAATACTATGGATGATTCACCAGCCACTGTTTATACCTCAAATATTAGAATTCAAATAATATGGTTTTGTAGTTACCAATCATCAATAAAATTTAATTAAACCTATAAACAAATGGTTCATGTAAAGAAACCATAGTTGGTAAAAGTTAATTACAAAAATACCCTCCCAAATCTCATATATAAACAAAATGATTCATGGAGAGAAACTCTAGCTTCTCAAATCTCATATATCTGTAACCACAACAGCTCTTCACCAACATTGTCTTCTTTAGTCAAGAAAGTCTCTTTTATTCAATATCTTTGTCAATCATATTGATATTCAACATTTACTTAAAAAGAATGAACCAATTCTCTATCTCATTCATCAATTGAACAATAGCTTTCACTTGGAGAAAAGTCGTTGCTCTGCCTGTGCTCTTCCTGGAAGTGTATGTATATTCATTCTCATTATTTGTATATATGTTAATTTGATGCACTTATTTTTAGTTTGTTTTCTAATCTAGCAAAGCTCCAATTTGAGTTTATACATATAATGCTTTAGGGAATTTGTTCTTTTGCCTTATGAAGTTTCTGAAGTTTCTAATCTAGCAAAGCTCCAATTGGAGGCTATCTTTAGAGTCCAGTAATCTTGAAGGCACCTTCTGGTCAAAAATGGAAAGTTGATATTGCAGAAAGTGAGGGCGGGTTTTGACTACAAAATGGATGGCGAGAATTCGCTGAATTTCACTCGTTTGATCATGTATATGTTAAGTAACGTGTCTTCTTGTTTGAAGTAGTCTTTGCGGATAACAATAAGTGTTAAGTAACGTGTCTTCTTGTTTGAAGTAGTCTTTGCTGTTAACAATAAGTTCCTAGAAACTAGGAATAAGTTAGAGTTTGATTTGGTCTTTGCTGTAATCACGTTTCCTGTATATGTGGGATACGTTAGTTTCTGTTTTTGGATTTCTGTTCACTGTAAAGCTATTTAAAGCTTCCTCAGTTTACATTCTAAATAACAAATACTTTTTGCATTGCGTTGCAATTTGTCTATTATGTTCAATATTTATCATTTGGTATCAGAGCCAGAACAGGCCTGATTGAGAGTGAAGAGTGTGAGAGAAACACGAGAGAAGAGTGTGAAGAGATGGCAGAAAGCAACAATAATGGTTTTGTGTAACCAGCTATCCCAAAATTTGATGGCTTCTATGAACATTGGGCAAAATTGATGGAGAATTTCTGTCGAGCAAAGGAATTCTGGAGCCTAGTAGAAGACGGAATAACAGAGATTCCAACAGGAAGAGAGCCATCAGAAGAAGCAGAGTCTAAAGTTATTGCAGAACAGCAATTGAAAGACAAGAAGGTGAAGAATTATCTCTATCAAGCCATTGACAGAGAAATTATGGAAACCATTCTGAACGATGATACATCCAAGCAGATTTGGGACTCAATGAAGCAGAAATTTAAAGGGTCAACAAGGGTTAAAAGAGCACAACTTCAAACCCTAAAAACTGAATTCGAAATTCTCAAGATGAAAGAAGGGGAAAGTGTCAATGCCTATTTTGGAAGAACACTCTCAATTGCCAAAAGGATGAAATCATGTGGTGAAAGTCTCAAAGAAGCTGATATCACAGGAAAGATTCTTCGATCCTTAGTTCCAAAATTCAACTACGTGGTATGTTCAATTGAAGAATCAAATAATGTTGATGTTTTAACTGTGGATGAACTCCAAAGCAGCCTTTTAATTCACGAACAAAGGATGAAAGGATCTGTAGAAGAAGATCAAGTATTGAAAGTTACACATGAAGACCGAAGTGGACGAGGCAGAGGCACGTTTAGAGGTCGAGGAAGAGGCAGAGGCAGATCATTCTTTGACAAATCTGCTATTGAATGCTATAAATGTCACAATTTGGGACATTTTCAGCATGAATGTCAAAATTCAGAGAAACGGGCTCACTATGCTGAGATTAATGATGAAGATGAGATGTTGTTAATGGCGCAAGTTGATCTCAAGCAAGACAAAAGGAAAGGGATCTGGTTTCTTGATTCTGGATGTTCGAACCACATGTCAGGAAACAAAGAGTGGTTCACACGACTTGATGAAGTTTTTAAGCATTCTGTTAAACTTGGGAATGATTCCAAGCTGATGGTGATGGGGAAAGGGAGTATCAAGCTCGAAGTTGGAGGCCAAATCCAAATTATGAGTGATGTTTTTTATGTACCTGAATTGCGTAATAACCTGCTGAGTATATGTCAATTACAAGAACGAGGAATCACCATTCTTATCAAACATGGAGTGTGCAAGTTATATCATCCGACCCATGGTGTTATAATGAAAAGCGAAATGACAGCAAACAAAATGTTTTTAGTTATTGCAAACATTCTCATGAAATCACCTTCTTGCTTCAACGCACAAATTGAAGAATCGAGTGAAATTTGGCATCAAAGATTTGGGCATCTGAGCTATAAAAATCTAGCATTGCTGCACAACAAAGAGATGGTTCGAGGGCTGCCAAACATCAAAACCCAACAAAAAAATGTACAAGTTGCATGATGGGAAAACAACATAGAGTAGCCATTTCAAAGAAGAGTAATTGGAGAGCCACAAAGAAATTACAGCTCATACACTCAGACATTTGCGGTCCTATTTCGCCTGCCTCCTACAGTCAAAAGAGGTACATATTAACATTCATAGATGACTTTAGTCGAAAGCTATGGGTTTATTTTCTGAACGAAAAGAGTGAAACTTTTGTGACTTTCAAAAATTTTAAAATAATGGTGGAGAAAGATTGTGGTCTATCAATGTGCAGCTTAAGAACAGATAGAGGAGGAGAATTCAACTCCAAAGAATTTTCAGAATTTTGCAAAACACAAGGCATAAGAAGACAGCTTACTACGGCGTATACGCCTCAACAAAACGGAGTTGCGGAGCGTAAAAACCGTACAATCCTCAATATGGTGAGATGCTTACTTGAAGAAAAACAAATGCCCAAAATGCTTTGGCCAGATGCTGCGAAGTGGACATGTCACATTCTCAATCGGAGTCCCACTGCCTCTATGAAAAATAAAACTCCAGAAGAATGTTGGAGCGATTTGAAACCTAACATTGAATATTTCAGGGTCTTTGGCTGCATTGGAAATGTTCATGTACCTGATGCAAAGAGATTGAAGTTAGATGCAAAAAGTCAGAAATTAGTCCTAATCGGCTACAGTGTGGAGTCCAAAGGATATAAGCTGATTAATCCTTTCACAAAGAAAGTAACCATCAGCAGAGATGTCATCTTTGAAGAAGATGAAAGATGGGATTGGGCAAAAACAAAAGAGGAGACTACTGATGTACTTGATTGGGGAGAAGAATATGAAGAAGCCCACAATCAAGGAGATGAAAGTGAAGAAGAAGCAGATTTAGATGAAGAAAATACAGAAGATGTAGATGAAGACATCACCTCCAATGACGCAGAAAATTCAAGCTCCAACAGTGATGTTCCAAATTCAGCAAGTTCCAGCTCTAACTCACTGGATTCCAGCCCCAACAATAGCTCTAATTCATCTTTCTCAATCAGAGAACGAAGAGCTCCTGCCTACTTAGAAGATTACACAAGTGGAGAAGGATTCTTTGAAGATGAGGTACAAAACTTTGCTCTATGTATATCTGCTGATCCCATTTTCTATGAACAAGCAGCAAAATTGAAGAAATGGAGGGATGCAATGGATCTTGAAATCGAAGCAATAAAGAAAAATCAAACTTGGGAACTTGTAAAGGCTCCTTTGGAAGTGAAGGTGATAGGTGTCAAGTGGGTGTATCGAACCAAGCTGAACGAAAATGGAAAGATTGACAAATGTAAAGCACACCTCGTGGCAAAAGGGTATGCTCAAGAAAAGGGAATTGACTACAATGAGGTCTTTGCACCAGTAGCACGATGGGATACTATTCGCATGGTAATTGCAGTAGCAGCGAAAAATGGTTGGAAGCTGTTTCAACTAGACGTTAAAAGCGCATTTCTGCATGGAGAACTCAAAGAAGACGTCTACGTCGCTCAGCCATAAGGCTATGAAGTTAAGGGAGAGGAGAACAAAGTATACAAACTAAACAAAGCTCTTTATGGCTTAAAACAAGCTCCAAGGGCATGGTTTAGTAGAATTGAAGGATACTTCGTCAAAGAAGGGTTCGAAAGAAGCTGCTGTGATCCTACCTTGTTTGTAAAACATGAGAACAACAAGATTCTAATTATAAGTCTCTATGTTGATGATCTTGTTTTTACAGGCAATGATTTGATTATGATACAAAATTTCAAAAACTCTATGAAGAATGAGTTCGAGATGACTGATCAAGGAGTAAATGGCATTTTCATCAGCCAGAAGAAATATGCCAGTGAAATGCTTGAAAAATTCGAGATGAAAGGGTGCAATGGAGCCAGAAATCCAATTGTTCCAGGAAACAAACTATCAAAGGAGGAGGAAGGCACTCAAGTAAATGGAACCTTATTCAAGCAGATTGTTGGAAGCTTGCTATATATGACTGTCACGAGACCAGATTTGATGTACAGTGTATGTCTCATAAGCAGATTTATGTCAAAACCAATGGAGATACATATGTTAGCAGCTAAGAGAATCTTGAGATATATTCAAAGTACTGCTGATTTTGGCATTGTTTACAAACGAGGCTGCACAACTGAGTTAATGGCATATACGGACAGTGATTATGTTGGTGATATAGATGATCGAAAGAGTACATCAGGATATGCTTTCGTATTAAGTGGAGGAGTTGTAGCTTGGGCGTCCAAGAAGCAACCTGTAGTGAGTCTGTCAACTACAGAGGCAGAATATATAGCTGCTGCCTCATGTGCGTGTCAATGTGTCTGGATGCAGAGAATTCTGAAACAAATTAAAGGTACAAAAATTGACTATGTGAAGGTTCTCTGTGACAATTCTTCTACTATTAAACTTGCAAATAATCTGATACTTCATGGGAGAAGCAAACATATTGATGTACGATTTCATTTTTTAAGAAATCTTGTAAATGATGGGTCAATTAAAATGGAATATTGTGGCACGAATGAGCAAGTTGCAGATATCATGACAAAACCGTTAAAGCTTGATGAATTTGAGAAGCTTAGAGAAGCACTTGGTGTTCGAAGCAGCTTGGGTATAAACTAACTTGCTGTAAGCAAGTTTAGTTTAGGGGAGAGTTTTGTTAAGTAACGTGTCTTCTTGTTTGAAGTAGTCTTTGCTGTTAACAATAAGTTCCTAGAAACTAGGAATAAGTTAGAGTTTGATTTGGTCTTTGCTGTAATCACGTTTCCTGTATATGTGGGATACGTTAGTTTCTGTTTTTGGATTTCTGTTCACTGTAAAGCTATTTAAAGCTTCCTCAGTTTACATTCTAAATAACAAATACTTTTTGCATTGCGTTGCAATTTGTCTATTGTGTTCAATATTTATCAGTATATTGGAATATGATAAGTATATTACGCTAATGTTGACCAGCAACAATTTCAAGAGCTAGATATTGTAGCTGTTGAATCAGAAATTGACATTTCTGATGAAATCTTGCCAACAAGCGCTAATCTTGATGAATAATTCGAAAAGGCTTAGAATTTTGCAACAACATTTAACGCAAATGATCAGGTTGAAGGTAAGTTATTTTCATTCTTATAACCAGAAGGTTAGGTCATATTCTTATAACGCAAATGATTTTCTTTATTTGTTGAACCAGGGATACAAATGGAAAATAAGACTTTGATAACCAACAAAAAGCTGATAAAGGAAGAACAAAGAAGGTTGTTGAAAGATCAATGTCAAATTTTCAATTCGAAAATCCTTCATTCGTGATTATAATGCAGCCATCTTATGGGTCATTGCTTTAAAATTTGACTAAGTAAATTTTGACATAGGCCCTGAAACTGCTGATATCATCCACTGTGTTTCTGTAACTGTCGGTCATGACTAAAAGGAGGACTAAAAGAAGTGCAAGTCATGTGAAGCTGCTAAACGTTCTTACTCTACATTAGTTGTTTGTCAGCAGAAATACTTCGGTTTCTTGCTGAACTTGCTGCTGCACTTTATGACTTCTCAGCTGATAGGTGCAATCCGCAAAGCTTGGGGATGGCAGATATGACGTTGTCTATAAATGATGGTTATGGTTATGGGACCTAAGTGAAGTGGCAATCAAGAGGAAATACATAGGTCAACATAAGAACATTAATGAAGATAGTGCATATGAATTTGAACTGGTATACTTGTTAAGGCTTCAACACAAACATTTGTTGGAAAAGGAACTGAAAGGCTTTTATTTTTTCGAATACATGCCAAATGAAACAAATCTATGTGTTTTCAGTTCCAATTTTACAAACTACACCTTAAAATGAAAAAACGTTGTTTTGAATTTTCATAATACCTTTAAGTTACATTTTTTAAGGTAGATATATTCAAATAGATGATGCAAGAAAACCTCGATAACCATTGAAAATGGTATTCCCCATATTTTGGTTCAGATTGGCGAAAGAAAAGCTGTCCTAGTGGATAAGATTGCATAATGCCCAAGGGATCAACCATAACTAGAGGAGAAAACACCTCATTTCTTATATTTAATCAGACCATATAAATGATTTTATCTTCTCTTTCGGTTACTGATAAGCTATATATATATATATATATAGCATTTACCGTGGTGACGCTCTTAGCCTGTTGGTTGAGAGCTTACCTATGATCCTAGAGGTCATGGATTCGAATCACATGGGTGGGGTGAGTTGAGGGTTTTCCTTTGTTTTTAATGTATTCCATAAAGTATTTCTGTAATTTTGGTGATGTAAAGACATGTGGCAAGCTACATACATTAACCATATTATTGACCAATACAATGTGTCTTTACATATGGCTCACATGAAATTTAGAACCCCAATAACAAATGTTTATAAGAAGTAGAAAGCAAAGATGAACCGAATGTGAAAAAGCTGGATAGATTGTGTAAAAGAATTTGCAGTTCGTAAAATTGTTTTGGGTCAGAACCAGCAAAGCTCAATACAAGGTGCATTGCCTGATCAAGTAAACCCCCCATTACAAAAGCCTGACAAAACCTAGTCAATTTGTGCAGCTTCAGGATACACAAAGGTGGATTTTGGAGGCACCTCATGGCATGTCAAGGTCCATGCAACCAAATCCATTATCAGAGACGCCTTAAACTACACGCACCTCACTTCCTCAATCAAACATTATTCAACAGCATATGGTAAAGAGTACCAGCCAGACTAATGGCAGGTTCTCTCATACGCCCCAGCAGCCATTATGAGATTGTCAGAAATGATTGTCAGAAATACCTGCACATATGAGATATGCAACTTAAATTCAAATCCACCATTATGTTGCGTCATTGCTCAAATAATTGTTGAAAAATTTTCATTATCGAACCAAGTTTGACCAAATCAACCCAAAATTGCTAACCTTGCCAACTGCTTGGTTATTTTTGTTCAAAAAATACCACAGGTACCAGATCTTAAAAACATGAAACTACATTGGATTTTTTCGAACTTATCTCTAATAAAAAATTCATCAATTTTTTTGAACTTTCCCAAACATACCCCAATCTTTCATCTTCCCCTCCCCTTTCATCTTCCTTACGGTTTCTCTTCCCCTTCTCATTCTAAGACCTTTGATTTTTCTCTCTTCCTTTATATTGCGAAATTTGTATACCAATTTCATCATCACCATGTCTTTCTCTTCTTACTTCCTCTTAGATTCCTAATCTTCCTATTTCTAGAAAATTAAGTCATGGTTCTTCATCTTCATGTCTTTTCTCGTCTCTCGGTTTTTTTCTTCTTGTGTGGATCGAAGAAATCATTATTCCACGTTATTTTGATTGTTTTCTGCGTTTATCATATGGTTATTGACCATGTTAATAGTAAAAGATGGAAAAAAAATGTAAGTATCTATTGTTTTCTCTTTATTTTTTTTCCAGAAAATCACTTCGCAAAATTGGCTTTTGTGAAGGTCTGGCGAGGAAAAGAGACTAAAACATATGATTTTACTTCGCGAAAACAGATTAGGTGAAGTCTGTGAAGAGAAGCGTTCATGATTTTTACCTTCACAGACTTCGCATATTCTGCTTTGGCGAAGTAAATCATCCCTTTTTCTGTTATATTTCTCTTATTGCAAACTTCGTTCGTTAAGCCAAACTGTTCTTTTTCTTGCTAACACAACTTAATTTTTGTGAAGGTGAATGAATACAGAAGGCGGTGTACTGGGATATAGAGAGGGACGAGGTTCTAGGATGTTGGGAGAAATGTCCATCAAGATTGGTCACATTGACTTTGAAATGATCTTGTTGTAAATTTTGATAATGTTATGATTTTAATGTTAGAATTATTGTTGCAGCCTTATTGTTATGTTTGTTTTTGTTATATACCACTTTGCATATTTAGCAATATGTGAAGTATGCGAAGATAATACTGCTTAAAAACACATTTTTTACTTCGTATATTGGAAAGTTTTTCTGCGAATTCGTATTGTCTTTGCATGCTTTGCATATTGCGAAATATGCGAAGTCAGACGAAAGGGAGAAATAAGAAAGACTAAAAACTTTGTATACATGAACATTTATTTTTAGAACAATCTGAATTTTTAATTTTTTTTATTGTAGTTATATTATTATTCATTAAAAAACCAAATAATTCTAAAGGAAACCAGATTCCAATTCTAGATTGAACCAAACATAATAAGTAAAAGGCCTAATAGACAAATAACCCCCGAACTTGTCCAAATATTGCAACTGCCCCCTCCAATTTTTAATTGTAACAACTTACCCCTCAAACTTATCCAATTTGGGGTTATGTTTTACAATTGGATAAGTTTAAGGGGGTAAGTTATTACAATTGAAAGTTGGAGGAGAGAGTTGCAATATTTGGACAAGTTCAGGGGGTTATGTTAGTATTAGGCCTAAGTAAAAAGTCATTTTGATTACGATTTGACCATATTCATATTCTGATTCCGCTTTCGATTCCGAAGTTTCAACCAAACAACCTCTAAGGTTTTTCACTCCCTTTCTCATCTTTTACTAATTTGAATCTCTCTTCTCCTTATAAAATTCTATTTTACACTCTATTTTATGTTTAATTTTTATTTTGGTCCATATATTTATTTATTTTTACATTTCTAATTTTTAGGTTAATTTCACTTTTGATCTTTATTCTTATATATTTTTTAATTTTTTTCTCAAAAAATATTTTTGACAAAATTTTACTTTTTGATACTTGTTCTGACCCTTATATTTATTTCCTTATATTTTTAATTCTTAGACTAATTTCACTTTTCATCGTTGTACTTATTTGTTTTAACTTTTTTACCTTAAAATTTTTTTTGACAAATATTTGTTTCTCATATTATTCAGTTTTAATATTGATTTTTAATTATTCTAAAATAATTATTTTCTTTTTAAAATATAATATTTATGCATTTTAAAATAATTTCAGTTTCCTCTTTGTCTCATTGTCTTTTTGTTTTAATAGTTGAAGTAATTGATTTTATTCTTATAATTACTTGTGATTAATTTATTAATATAAACACATATGTATGTATAGAAATTATTGTTAAAAGTAAAATTCTGGTTTATTGCTTCATTTTTTTATATCGTATTCCTTTTGGAACTCAAACAAACAGACAAGGGAATTTAGAGTAATTCGATTCCTTTCTCCTTATTTCCATTTCGTTACCTTTATGCGAACCAATCGCCCCTAGTTATGTTTTATAAAGTCAATTGGCAAATTTAAATAAATTGAGGGGTAACAATAATTTTTGGGACATGTATTAAGATTAAATTAATTGTGGAAAAAGCTGAACCCAAGAAGGACTTCTAGATTGTTTAGTTGAGCAATGGGCTTGCTTGAAATGTCTAAAGATTCAGACTTAATCTCTGCGCGAACCAATCCCCCATGAGCATTTTTTAAGATCAAATACATGAATATCATAATTAAGTATAAAATCACACTTAAGTGATATGATACATATTGCAAGCTGTCAGCAAAGGTTTTAATCGTAAACCTACAAAAATATTATTCTCTAGCTAAACTAGAAGGAGTGAGGTATAAACCTTGAATTCTCAAACAGAAATAAGTTTGATTGATAAAAGTTGTGTATCCTTACAAAAATGTGGAGGTTTAAATACTTCCCCTAAAGACAACGAAATGACAATGAATACCCCTACTAGGGTTACAATAAAGAAGTAAACCAAAGGATAAAATGGGTAATGCACAGAGACAAATAGTACAAAAGGTACAGTTTGTTGGCTGGTTTCCTTCACAAGGAAGGAAAAGTTTAACCCTTGTTCAGGAAGTAATCTCTAGGATCCGCCATCAAGGACACACCCGTGTTCTTTGCCTTGCCCACCTCAAAAGATGTTCCACCAGGATACTTGGTAGAACGAGATCCGCCAGATTCGATGTCCGCATCATGATATCACAAAACTTAATTATTAATATTTCATTATTCTCTATGTATTATGATTTTACACCATACTTTAAAATTTTTAGACTTCAATTTATAAATCATAAACCCGAAAAAATATATTCTTAGACTTCTAAATTATAAATTCTAATCCTTAAACTTTATTAAAAATACTAATTTTACTAGTTTGACATAATCTAAAATTGGCCAATTCAAATAAGCTAGAGGGTATATATTTATTTTTGGGATATGTATTAAGCTTAAATTAGTTGCGGAAAAAAGTAAACCCAAAAAGGGCTTCTAGATTGTTTAGTTAAGCAATGGGCTTGCTTGAAATGCCTAAAGATCCAGCCTCAATAGTGATCTTCTTCCCTTGTGTTTTCTAGGGTTACTTTTTTCAAGCATATAATAAGCAGATGAGTTGTGATTAGAAAGAGAGAGGCTTGAGTCAGATATCACCGATCAAAACCCATTTGGATTCAGAATTTCCAACAAAGGTGAAGAAGAGGAAAATGCCGCCACTCTCTCTACTTGAAGACTAAGGCTTTAGTATGTCTAATTGATTTTTCATTTACCTGTTTGCTTTCCCTTCCTTTTTAAGTTGGGTATTC
Source organism: Euphorbia lathyris (assembly GCF_963576675.1). Lineage (NCBI taxonomy): Eukaryota > Viridiplantae > Streptophyta > Magnoliopsida > Malpighiales > Euphorbiaceae > Euphorbia > Euphorbia lathyris. The sequence goes on along the minus strand of NC_088915.1, from coordinate 2,191,251 downwards.
CATGTTGAGGGATGTTCCAGTTTTTACACTTGAAATGAACCCATATTTTCAGGTTTTGTTTTTTTGTCTGTTTAATTTTGATTTGCATATATTGATTGTATCAGAAAAAGAAACCGTGATTTCTACATACTTTCTTCAAACCAGAAAACTGTATTTCGGAAAAGAGTATTGAATTGTGCAAAACTTCTTTGACAATAACAACTTACACATGAGAATGGGTGCAGGAAGAATAATGATGAAGAAACAGAAGTCAACATCTTCCCAAGTAAACAAGGATATTCCTAGTGACTGCAGAATGTGGCCGGCGAAAACGATTACTATTATCACGAGGTTGCAAGTGAGTACTTGGTTTTATTTTGTTTTGAACAATTGGCTTTATTGGATGGTTCATTGTGTTTTTTGATAAGTTTACAACCCTAAATTTATATTATATACTAGCATTTTTTAATTTATACATATTAGTATATAAAAAAATTTATTATTTATTTCTTAATAATTTGGTTCATTTTCTTTATTATTTAACATAATATCTTTTGACCTAAGATGATGTTTTAGCCTCTTAAACTTGGGTTAAGTGGTCCATATTTGAATTTGTTCAAATCCCCTCTGAATGTGTTTAAAGGACCCGTAATATATTCAACCTTGTTGTTTTATAAATTTTAAAAAGCAAAGAAGCTAACAACTAATTAAAAAATGGAACTGCTGCCTTGTTATGTATATAGGGCATTCCGTTTTCATGCCTGATAATCCCTTTTTAAATGTCGTCTTGCGACCTTCTGATGTATATAGGGGACTTGTGAGGCCTTAAACTGGATGATTTAAAGTTCTCAATAGATTCCTGGTCTTTTCTTGCAGCACATCCACAATAGCTTTGCTCACAAGCATTTGATGACATTCTCATAATTCATCACACTTGAAGTTTGTGAAAGAAAACACTAGTCTGTCAGGTTGTTTGTGGGAATTGGAGAGCTAAATTGTGCAAGGGATGGACAGAATTTGTATGATGAAACAAATTGGAGGAAAAAGATCCTTTTGTCTTTTTTGTGGGGTCTGCTGCAGCAACCATTATGCAACTTCAATTGTTGGCTTTCACTGTGGATATTGAAATTCTGTTTCTTAACTATGTCTCAGTTGTTGTCAATAAATTTGTGAAGGAAGCTTGCAAAGTCATGCTGCAATGGATTTGAAAATACAAACTCAGGCGATGATTACATGCCTGGGGGAGTCATTGTTTCGATTGGGATTGAGATTGAGATCAATGTTATATTCACATCATTCTCATTGAGATCTTCTTCATCTTCATCATGTGTTTGCAATGCCTCTGCATAGGTTCTAGTCTTACAACTCTGATATCAAATAATCTGGGTAAAACATCTCCAAGGTTCATGGACTAGGTAAGGAAATTTGTTAAGAATGCTCACTATATTTCCAAGCCAAGCAATGAGTGAGTCCCCTTGCTGTCTTGCAAAATCAGTTTCGGAATCCTGAACGCTTTTCGGGTTAGTCACTCCATGTTCTGCTTAGTCACTCCATGTTCTGCTGTCCCAGGAAGTTTGCCTTGAACTACAGCAAGGATTGTTTCTGCATTCTGAGACAAATTCTGAAACGCCGCCAGTTCTTCTTCTCCTAATTGTCCCATTATCTTCTTTTTTTGTGCGCCAACGATCTTTTTGGGGCTCTTTTGAGGTTCATCTTCAGCATTGGTACAAGGAGGAACTTGAATTGAATTAGTTAGCTCTTCTAGAGTTTGAGTCCATGAATGATTCTCCATGTCTAGACCATTTCCTTCATTTGGGTCTTTTTTTTCTCCTTCTCCACTGAGGAGGACTTTGGGGATAGAAGCTTCTGGGTTTGGCTTTCTTTGTAGCTGGAATTGAGGTGATTAAATTGCTGAAACTGATATAGGTTTTATGCAGAGAGATTTTGGGATTGCTGAAACTGCTTTATGGGACATGTAATTCACATTATGGAAATGATGGCAACTGTGGAACCACTGCTGTTTGTGATGCGACCTGCCTGCAGATAATCATTTGTAACTAATTTGTCACTTATATAAAGTTTAATTTGAAGCACTATATCTAACATATTTCAGGTTGTGACATGGATGGTGCAAATTACATGTATATATGTATCCAGGCATGCACTTGTCCATGTATATGTACATGTATACATTAGAGCTTCTCAAATAGTTTATACTAAACTTAAAGCTATTCTCAAACCTTTAGTTGAAGAATTGCAAATAATAAGAGTAATTCTTTTGACAAGTGCATTTCTACATTCATTGAACAGAATATAAAGTTCAAAACATGTTAACTATTATATTATTGCTCAATTTGGTATTATAAGAATATATTCACCATTTTGTATGTAACCATTGTTTGGATATTAATTCCCATGAATTCTAAAGATCATGGAACACATATGCATGAAACAAATCAAATACCTAAGAATAACAACAGAAATTATTGAATCATTTTTCTCAACTATTAAAGTATACAAGTCATTAGCATTTGAATATAGCAATTGATCATGCAACTTGAGAACACAATGAACCAAAATAAAAACATCATATTTTTCAGTTTAAATAATGCAGATTTAACAAGTAAAAGAAACATGTTAACAATAATAAGAGATTTATCATTCTAAACCTCAAGTAACATGGGAGTTTATTCGCCGACAACGTTCTGCAATCATTGCTTGAATATCATTTTTTTTCTTGTGAGTTGCATGAGTGTCTGGATCATCGACTGAAGCACTCACATCTAGACATGGATTTTCTTCCAATTTCATTACCGTTGTTTTTCCTGTAGAAAATTAAAATTATCATATGAATTAATAAAGTTAAAATTAATCTTCTTTTCAATTAAAATCAGCATTTGAATAAAAATTAGCACATCTACAGTTTTTTGGGATAGGTAGATCTATTCAAATATCTTTTAATTTATTTAAACTTTGCAAGCTGATAAGACTATATTCTAGATTTTTACACATTTATTCACGTTTGTTATATATATATGTATATATATATATATATATATATATATATATATATATATATTGAAAGACCTTGTAAAAATATATTCAGGATCTATTCAGATTTCCCAAATGGGTTTCAAAAAAAACAAATATATGAATTGCACAATGGCTTACCTTCCTTGCTCGTCTCAGCAGCCATGGTTATATATCTCCCTCTCTACGGAATAGGTCAATGAAGGCTGTGAGGGCTCTGCCTCTCCATTATATCTATTCCGAGCTAATTCCAAATAGTCTTTTTTTTGTTGATATGAGATCTGATCAGATATAATACTCAAAGTTAGATCTATCTAAATCTAACATATCAATCATCTTTGACAATAAATTTCTTTATTCTGTTTATTAAAATTACTTAAAAATAAATTGTGAATGAGAGACAAAGATGAATAGAAGAGACTGACCTGATCTTTTTTCTGGAAAAAAAAAATTGAAAGACACTGAATGAGAAGACAGCGAATTAAAAGAGCATCAATTAGGGTTTTATTGAATTAGTTAACAGAGAAAATGCAAAGGCCAAAACCCAATATTCTATTTGGCCTTATATAAAGAGAACCCAAACTATTTGTTTTTGTCCTTTAAAAAACATAATAAAAAAAATTAAGGGAGCTATAATTCTTCCAAAAAAAATTGAGCTCAACGTAATATTAGGGATAATGTGCAAAAATACCAGTAACGTTTATATTCATAAGTAATTTTACCACTAACATTCAAATGGTGAAATTTTAGTACCTATCATTGGCAGCCAGGAGCAATTGATCAATTTGAGAAATAATTCATTAAACTTCCTTGTCGCCATTAAACTTGCCATCTACACTTTACATTTTAATCTCCAATTCAATTATTAAATCACAGAAAATGTCACGTTTTTAAACGAACTCATATGCAATGGGTGTAAAATATGTGTTATATAATAATATGTAAAATCAACTCAACTTGCCAACGTTAGGGGTAAAATTGATCTTCGCAACACCAGAGGTAAAATTGCACCATATTGGATATTAAAGGTAAAATTGCTTCTGCCAGTAAAAGATAAGGGTATTTTTACACCTTATCCGTTAATATTATGAAAACACAATTATTTAACATTTAAAGTTATATATATGAAATTCCGAGCACATAAGTCTTAAATTGATCAGACTCATACTTTATAACACACACAATCTTATTAAATAAAAGTATCGGTATTTTTGAAAAAAATTCACAAAGAGATGTTTTGGGTACATTCACAATAATAATAAAAAGATAATAATAATAATAACTCAATATGACAAAAAGTACAAAGTTTGTAGGCGAAAAAATAGAAAATCCTTACAAATCCCCACAAAGTACAACTAAAAATAAATATATGAATTAGGAAGTGAAGATTATGGCAAGCAAACAAGTGTAAATAGATACTAGATGCTTCTTGACAGTGAACCAAGAATATCCAAATAATGAAATGAACTTTTGTTTCTCTTGCAAATCTAATAAGTTGTTTACACTTAAATTCTATATACTTTAATACTCAGAAACAAATGATGTAATAATTAAAATACAGAATAGAAAATTATGGATTCACCATAATTTGATGTCTTTCCCTTTGAGAATCTGATGCAGCGGAATAAACAGACTTTCGTCTTAAACGAATGTTCGCGCACGAACAATGCCTAAAACCGTCAACTATCGTTGAATCGCGCACGACTAACGAAAATTGGAAAAAGAGAATAAACTCTGAAATTTTATTAATCGAAAACTGATTACATAATGGGGACGTCGCGCCTTTATATAGGCTGAAAAATAAAACCTAATTCGAAACCTAAAAGGAAAAGTAACAAAAAACACGGAAATAATTGAAAATGAGACAAAAACACAAAACTGCCGTTTTGAGGCCCAATCCAATGGGCCGAATCCAATCAGATTAGGGTCCGAAATTGCTAAATTCCAACAAACCCCGTTTTAACTTCAAAATATCAGTTTTGCCACCAGATTAGTTTTCTCCAAATAGTTCAAGGCTCGCTCCACTTCATCATTCTCCCCTGGGTGAACAGAATTCGCCCTCGAATTGTCATCATCAGAAGAATCACCAGAGAAAGGAATCAGGTGCTTCACATTAAAAACATCCGCAGTGCGAATGTGACTAGGCAACTTCAACCGGTAAGCATTTGGGTTGATTTTCTCCACAATCTCCACGGGCCCTATCTTTTTGGCAGACAGTTTGTTATAATCTCCCACGGAGTACCTTTCTTTAGTCAAAACAGCCCAAACAAAATCCCCAACTTCGAAATCCACATGGCGACGCTTCTTATCCGCATATGTCTTGTAATTGCTTGCTGCCTTTACAAGATTATCATGAACTTGCTGATGCACCTCCACCAAGATCTTCACAAAGGTTTCTGCCTTCCCATGCACGTGCGTCTTATCTGGCAATGACACCAAATTAAGTGGTCCTCTAGGAACAACAGAATAAACCACAGCAAAAGGACTGAATCCCGTACTGCGGTTAACAGCATGGTTGTGCGCAAACTCAGCTTTGTTCAACAATACATCCCACGTTTTAGCCTTGTCACCAATCAAACAACGCAACAAGTTGCCTAAGGATCGATTCACAACTTCAGTTTGCCCATCAGTCTGAGGATGGTAGGCACTACTAAAATTCAATTGCGTATTGACCATTTTCCACAAACTACGCCAGAAATGACTAACAAATCGAGTGTCTCGGTCAGACACAATGGTTGCTGGTAGGCCGTGCAGCTTATAAACCTCTCGGAAGAACAATTGGGCTACTTGAACAGCATCAGTTGTCTTTTTACAAAGAATAAAATGTACCATCTTTGAAAAACGATCCACCACGACAAAAATTGAATCATTACCTCGTTGTGTACGTGGCAACCCCAACATAAAGTCCATGCTGATGTCTACCAACGGCTGTGTAGGAACAGGAGGTGGACGATACAATCCTGCATTAGTAGCTGTCCCCTTCGAAACTTGACAAATGCGACACCGATGTACCAGTTTCTCCACTTCTTTTCTGATAGAAGGCCAGAAGTAATTGGCTTGAACTAACTGCAAGGTACGATCCCGACCCACATGACCTTCTCCGTGCAGCTGTTCAATAATTTTCAACCGCCAACTACAATCAGGCACACACAACTGGTTGCCCTTGAATAGGAAACCATCCTGAAGGTGGTAACCTGTACGCTCTCCAGCTCGTATTTTTGTCAACACGCCAGCAAAATATGGGTCAGTTTCATATAATTCAGCGAAAGAGTCGAATCCAAATACCTCAACCGACAGTTTCATATCCGCCACCTTGTTTGTCACTCCAGATTTATGTTTTAAAACAAAGGTGAACTGTTGCAGATACGCCACCCATCTCGCATGTCTGGTCGAGATTTTGTCTTGACTATGCAAATGCTTTAACGCTTCATGGTCAGTGAACAATACAAACTCCCGCTGGAATAAATAATGCCTCAAATGCTTAATGGCATGCACAACTGCGTAAAACTCAACATCATAAGTATTGTACCGTAGTTTAGCACTTGACAGCTTTTCACTGAAATACGCCACTGGCCTATTATTCTGGCTGAGTACAGCCCCAATTCCCATTTTGGAAGCATCCGAATGAAGCTCAAAAGCTGACTCCGCTTCCATGGTCCATACAAACTTCCTGTTCTGCTTCATACAATCAGTAATAGGAGCCATAATACTACTAAAATGAGGTATGAAACGCCGATAAAATGACGCCATCCCATGAAAACTCTGAACTTCCGTAATAGTACTGGGCCTGGGCCAGTGCTTCACAACCTCAATTTTGGACTCATCCACCTGCAAACCCACATCTGAAATGACATAACCAAGAAACAGCACTTTGGTTGACATGAAAACACACTTTTTGACAGCAGCAATAAACTTTTCCCTCCTCAAAACAGTGAGAACCTCCCTCAAAATAGCCAAATGCTCAGGCGGGTTATTACTGTAAATTAGAATGTCATCAAAATAAACAACGACACTAGTACCAATAAAAGGTCGCAAAACCTGGTTCATAACTCGCATGAAAGTGCTAGGTGCATTTGACAACCCGAACGGCATCACTAGCCACTCATACAGTCCTTCGCGTGTTTTAAAAGTTGTTTTCCACTCATCTCCCTCCCGAATGCGAATCTGATGGTATCCGCTCTTCAAGTCCAGCTTTGTGAATTGCAAGTATACAGAATTTGAGTTTTATATTTAGCAACTTGGGTCAGAGGAGATTTGGTCCCTTGAACCCAAACCAATATTTTCACTTGGACTGGATTTGGCTTCCATGTTTTCTAACAATCATACCCATAGATAACCAATATTTTCACTTGGACTGGATTTGGCTTCCATGTTTTCTAACAATCATACCCATAGATAAGCTTGAGTGGGTAGCTTCATTTTGGTTGCAAAAAAATTAAATTCACTTAACCCAATTCAAAATCTTTTAGTGATAGAAATTATATTTAGCATCTTGTTTTCATTCATGTATAAACTCTTTTAGTGATAGAAATTTAAAAATATAAAACGACAATTTTAAAATTTCAATGTTATTTTTGTATTAGGAAGTAAATTAACACCATCTTCCAAAAATTGGATTCTAAATCTATTTAACAAATTTTAACCCATTAATAATTTTATATTGGATTTTTGTAATGTTTTCGTAAATTACGTGTAATTTTACTATCTCTATAAAAATGACATGTCAAAATATGAGATGTTCAATTTGTGTTTGCAAGTGAATCCTATTAATGGTTAATCATATTTTATTTTCACTACGCCAAAACCCCCTTCAGACGACGGTTAAAAACCATCGTCCCGCGATATATAAATCTGTCACAGGGCTCGCTGCCGTCTATTGCACCTTCAGACGACGGTTAGGTTCTGTCATTTGAAGATACTATACATGACATCAACCTAGTTTCGTACTGTCATATGAACATTGTTACGATGAATCTTTTTATTTATTAACGTCACTTTTAATGTCATCACATGACATACTAATAATTAAAAATGTCAAGTCGCTATATGGGAAATTGGCATATTGGTATTCACGGTGAGAGTTTTTATAATAATTTTTGTCGTAGTAACTTGTATCAGATGGCATAGGTCTTAATCAATCATGTCAAGAGATTTATTTTAAATGACAGATTCTTTTAATTTAATATCTTTTTATTGTTGTTTAGATGATATTTTTTTAAACGTAAATGTCACTCATTGCCTTCTTCTTCAAATGATTCTGGAAATGAACAATAATTATCAAATGAACAAGAATTTCTGTATATCAATGATTTTAATTTTACTGGAGACTAATGCTCATAATCTGTTTACATTTGAACTACACAAATAACTGAATGAATGTAGGGTAAAAAAATAAGCAATTAGTGTACATCTCCAAATCTGTATATATAGTCAGTGTTGATTGGAAAACCAAATCCAACTTGAACTGAAGCATATCTAAGTCATCATCTCCTAATTGATGATGCTCATTAATTACATACCGTATACAGATAGACCTAATTAATCTCCTTTTACCCTTTCTCCATTCTCAGACCCTTCACTTACCCACCCACATTATAAATAGGAAGTGTTTACCAATTCTTAATAGTCACCCACGGCAACCTAACACTATACTTACAGTTTGTTATTTCGAGCATGGATAGACTTGTAAGGAACCTCTATCGTAATGTTGAGTTTCAGATTGACCAACTCCGATATGAGGCACCTAGGTTTCTTGTCAATATACATGGTCCTGATCGGCGGCAATGGACTGCCGTGATGAATGGGCCTCCAAACACCCCTTATGAAGGAGGTGTATTCATAGTCCAAATGGACTTCCCTGTCCATTTCCCCTCCACACCTCCAGTTGTAAGAACATGCATAAACTTGTTAACACACATAAATCAGTTCATATCTTTGTAAATACACTCATGATATTACTATTGTTCGCCGGTCATATTCAGGACCTAAATTACCATCCTAATATCGGTCCCTTGGGGCATGTTTCTATGCTCTAACTACTTGATCGCCCTGCCCATAGTATTGCCACGGTAAGATGTAAATCTATGTATTTTTTACCCGTAAATTTATCTATTCATGTTTGGGGTCTAGTTTATCTACTCATGTTTGGGGTCTAATTTAATTTATCTATGCATTTTATAGCTGCTGTGGAATATTTATGGACTGCTGGTAGAGCCCTTCATTGAGGGGCCATTTCCTGGCCGAGAGCGAATTATTGAACGATACATCAGAAACAAGGCAGGTTACGTAGCAACTGCCAGGAGATGGACTGAAGAGCATGTAGTGGATATATGATGTGCAAATAGTAAGCAAGGGGGACATTATTATGTGACGTGCGAATAGCGTACAAGGGGGGCGTGATGTGCGAATAACAAGGAAATTTGGATGCTAGACAACCATTGAGTTAGATGGTGTGGACTACTAGATGGGCATAGAGCCAATCTTGAAGAACAGAATGATTACTGATTACAAATGTACTTGGTAATCAATCTGATCTTCAATGTTGGCTCCATGCCCCTCCAGTATTCGACGCCATTTAACTCTAATGGTTCCCCATCATCCCGATATCCTTGTTTACCATCTGCACATTCTTGAAGAAAGGAGATTTGGATGCCAAAGAAACACCGAGCTGGATGGTGTGGACTACTGGATGGGCATAGAGCCATTCTTGAAGAACATAATGATTACTGATTACAAATGTACTTGGTAATCAATCTGATCTTCAATGCTGGCTCCATGCCCCTCCAGTACTCCACTCCATCCATCCAGCTCCAGCGTTTCTTTAGCATCAAAATCTCCTTTCTAATCGCGCATCACACCCCCCTTGTACGCTATTCGCACGTCACATCATAATGCCCCCTTGCATGCTATCCTTTTTTTGATAAGTAATACAAAGTAGACAACTTATTCAAGTAGACATATATATGTATATTCAAGTGGATCATAACATGCTATAACAAAGTAGTCAACTTATTCGTTTATGTCTATTAAATTGAATCAATTCTACTTCTTAACACATAACATGCTAAATTTATATGAAACATATGTCTATTCTTGAATCAGATACTTCATAAACAGAACATAAAACAAGCCAACATGCTTCACACATAGACACATAACACATAACATGCTAAATTGACATGAAACATATGTCTCATCAGCATAACTCATGTTAAAATAGAAAAGAATCAGACAAGTTCATCATTTTCAGCTTTAAGAGTATGCATGATCAGCTACCTTCCTAAACATAATATCAAGTTCATATGCTGATAACATCGAAAACCCATCAACATTCTGAATGATTTCAATCAGATAACAAGTCAAGTGGAAGGTATATTGTAAACTTATCTCATCACCATCCTGAATGGTTTCATAACATTTTCAGCTTTAAGAGTATGCCTAGCATGTTATAACAAATAGACAACTTATTCGTGCATGTCTAAAACTTGTTCTCATAGCATCATAAAGCCACCATTATGTACATACCACTTGGATTGTAGAGTTCATGATCAAGTTAGCATGGTGATGAAGTGTATGATACTGTCACCACAAGCTTAGTCATAAACTTGTGTTGTTAGAATCATACAACTTCATCACCATGTTAAACACTTTTCCATAAGCATAACAAGCCAAGTGTATGATACATAGTAATGGAGATTTAGGAGTATGCCTAACATGCTATAACAAGTAGACAACTTATTCAAGCAGACATGTATATTCAAGTGAACATGCTATAACAAGCATACAACTTATTCCTTACTTATCATCATAGGTCATGTTCAAATAAAAAAGAGAATGGTTATATATATCTTATCATTTGCAAGCCATATCAGTACATGCAATTAGCCTAAATTTACCCTTTAATACTTGCTTCATACATGCTCAATGACTCTTTTACAATGTTCCTCTAATACTTGATGCATGATTAATAAGCTACATGCCCAAATGAACAATCGTACACATACTCATACAGAACCTCAAACATAAACATCAACAGAACATCAAACATAAACATGTTTTATACATATACACATACACATACACATACACATACACATACTCAATCACTTCTATAAGTATAACTCATAGGTGTAAGAGTGTTGCCAATCACAATGAATATTCAAAGCTTTAGAGTATGCCTAATCAGTTATATCTAACCAATCAGTTCATACCAATCATTTCATCATCACCAACAACATCATACATATATGTAATCCTTCAGTTCAAACCCACATAACAATATATATGTATACTCAAAATCAGGCTAGTTTCCTAAATCAATGAGTTCTATGTTCATATACATACACATACTCATTCAGATAACAATCCAAGTGGAAGATATATTGCAAACCTATCTCAGCAGCACCACCCACAACAACATCATACATGCAACCAATCAGTTCAAACCAACATAACAACAATATCTACTCAATAAGTTAAAGAAATCTTCCCATATGCTAAACACAAGAACTGAATGACAACATCTTCAGTCAGCCTTCGCATGTAGCATTTTTACTATCCCTGCAAATATTATGTTCAAATAAAAAGAAATTAGAACATCTTCAGCAACCGGCACTGTATTGCCCTAGGTAAAAAAAAATAATGACCCAAGAATTTCAGCGGTGAATCTAACAATGAATACAATAAAATCAGTATCTAAGCGAGAGATCTAACCCTTTAAATCATAGCTCTGAAATCAATAGATCCTTATTCCAACTGCTGAAATCGACATACACAAAAGTAAATCGGATGAGGAAAATAGAGAGTAAACAACAACGAAAATCAATAGATACTTACCAGTACCGTGTTTATAGCTTAGCCAGTGATTGCATGTTCAAATCAGCCATGGAGATAGAGAGGGATGAGAGGGATGAAGCTCTTGCGTAACCTAAACTGGGGTTTGGGATTAGAGAAAGGGTTTATAAATCAGCTGAAATTCTAGTAAAAAAAGAGCGCCTAAAATTTAGGGATTGGCCGCGTAAGTGAAATTTCATTTGCTGCTTTTTTGTTTTCGCCAAACAATGACATTCATTTATTAGAAGTGTCATCTGTTGAGTAAGTGAAATTTAACGAAAACGCGCGTTTTCTTTGGATGACGGGATTATGTAATAGTAATGTCATATGAGAATCGAGCGCATTTTTTATTTCGCTTTCAGATGACATACAGCTAAAATACTGTCACGAAAAATATTTACACGACACTAAAACAAATGTCTGTCATGTACCTTGTGTCATGTGAAAGGGAAAATGGCATAGTATTTTCTGATTAATATTATTAGCTTTTATGGTATTATATTGTGTAAGGGTTGATTTAAAAAATTTATACAAGCATCGATGCTGGAAGTTGCTCAAAGTAATAATTTTACTTCGAAAAGTTCTTTATCAAACATATACCTTATAAATTTTATTTAAACTAAAGATTGATACATCACTCTTGAATTTCTCCAAAAAAATCAATTATCCCCCGTAACTTTTAAAATAGTCAATTTATCCTTGAGTCTGTTTAAAGTATCGTATTAACCTTTTAAAATTTATTTCTCAAAAAAAAAAAAACCTTTTAAAATTTACATGATGAAATAAAGAGTGATTTTGAAATAGTTTGAAAAGTTAAAATGTGTATGGAACGAATAGATTATTTTAAAAAAATTTAAAAGATAAATAGATAGTTTTATATATATATGTATATAGATTTTAAAGTGTTAATTTGTCAAGTTAAAAATTTAAAAGGTAAATAGATATTTTTAAAATGTAAATTGGTCAATTTAAAAAGTTCACATAGTATGTAGATTTTTATTTTTCAAATTATATTAACCATTGATTTTTGTTTTTTTAAATAAGTACAAAAGTACAAATGTATTAAGTCTAAATTGATTGTGTAAATAGCGGAACCCAAAAGGGGGTTGACCATTGGGCTTCCTTGAAACCCTAAATATCCAGACTTTCTTCTATATTGCCTCCGACTTCTTCAACTCCAGCCGCCGCAGCAATTTGTTTCCCTGTTCTCAAGCATATAATGAGAGGTTTGGGTGGGATCTCACCGATCACAAACCATTTTGATTAAGAATTTCCAAACAGTAAAAGGCAAAAAAGAAGATAATGCCGCGATGAGGATTTGGGTATTCCATCTTGAAGACTAAGGCTTTGGTACCCCTAATTCGTTTTTCATTTAGATGTTTGCTTTCTCTTCTTTCTGGATTTGGGTATTCCACGATGAGGATTCTTCCAGTTTTTACACTTGATATGAACCCAGTTCTTAGTTTTTGTTTAATTTTGATGTGCATATGATTGTATGAGCAAACAATTATTCTTATCTGTTTTCTTGTTTGTTTAATTTTGTATGATGCAACAGTTATTCTTATTTGTTTTCTAGCTGACCAAAAATGCAGAAAAAGAAAGCCTGATTTCTACCTACTTTCTTCAAACCAGGAAACCGAATTGAGCAGCCGCCGTACAACCATAGTGATGGTTCCCACAGATGACAGGTTTTTTACCATCTTACAATTGTTTATTCCAAATGTCTTGAGGTGTTTGTTGAATTGTAAACCATCACTAGTGGTAGTATTGTATCATTTAATTTGAATATCATCATAGTATACTAAGTTTTATGTTTAATGAATTGTAAATAGTAAATGTTATTTTTAATGAGTAATCCTTTTCATCAAATCTCAAAATAGAATTCGGCAAGCATTCTTTGATAAATTAGCTCATTATATTTGAGAATGGGTGCAGGAAAAGTAATGGTGAAAAACAGAAGTCAACATCTTCCAAAGTAAAAAAAGGATATTGTAGCACTGATTGCAAAACGTGGCCGGCGAAAACAATAACTATTGGTTGCAAGTAAGTTGAGGTTTAGAATTTCTAATTTCTTGTTTATGTTAACCATTAATTTTTGTTTGGCAACACTTGGTTTTATTGATTGGCTCATTGTATTTTTTGATCGGTTTAGAGGCCTAAATTTATATAAACACCTGCATTTTTATATTTATACATTTGAGCATATATAAAATTTATTATATGTTTTCTTATTTTGTTTTGGTTCCTTTTCTTTATCTAATATAATATCTTTTGGCCTCCTGAAATTGGTTTTTGTGGTCCTTATTGAACTTTGCTGAAATCCACTCTTAGAGGTTTAATAATAATTAAGCAAGATAATGGGACATTCTTAATATTCCGGATGCCAATTGGTTTTTCTGGCGAATTTTAAAGGATCCATAATATATTCAATCTTGTCGTTTCATACTTTAAAAAAAAGAAACTAACAAGTAATTAAGAAAACGAAGGTGTATTATATACTAGGATTCCTTTTTCAAGCAATCCCTTTTTCCAGTGTCATCTTGGGACCTTCTTATGTATATAGGGGATTCATTTTGAGGAGACCTTAAACTGATTATTTAATGTTCTCAATACTTCCCTTGTTTTTTCTTGCAGTACACTCCAATGGCCTTGCAGGATGTGCTCATAATTCGTCACAATGGTCTGTCAGGTGTACGTTTGCAATGGATGGAGAGAATCTGCATGGGGAAACAAATTGGAGGAAGGAGACCATTGTGCAACTTTAATTGCCAATTTACACCGCAGATGTCCAAATTGTGCTTATGAACTCTGTCTCACTTATTGTCAGCAAATTCCTAAAAGAAGCTTGCAAAGTCATGCTGCAATGGAGTTCGAAAATCCCGAGGATCTAAGTAAGCCATCCAATTTCATATGGAATTCCAATTATGAAGCCGAATGCCAAGCATCCAAAATCTGGTCGTACGACTGTTTCCACTCAGTCGCAACATCCTCATCAAGAAGGTTCATCGCCTGCAATGCACCTTCTCCCGAGTTAGCGAAACGGCTAACCCACTAGCAAAAGAAAAACCCCAAAATGAATAAATATCATTTCATTTAGTATAATTTGATAATTGTAAATCAGTTGATTAAAACTTAAATCACTTGCCACTTCGTTGTTCGAGCGAGTATGAATGGTCGGTCCGGGTGCAGGCATCTCCGGCAGTAGCTGAGGGTGTGAATGCAGGTAGTACCACGACATGTACTGCTCGTCACAGTCCGAAGGAGTCTGTGCTAGAGTGAACCGAGACAATACAAGCATGCCCGCCTCAGGAAACGAGGTCCAAAGATCCTCTGCCATATCGGCGGGCACTTCTACCCGATACTTCAAGCTAGACCAAGGACGTACGGACTTCAACGGCCTCAAGATCGGTCTGGGTATGGTCTGCACGTAACCGAGCTGGTGAAGGCATCTCCCCAGCATGTACGGCTCGATCACATCTCTGTAACGTATCCATCCGGCGTATGTCGTCCTAGGGGTATCCGTAATGGCATCAGGACCATACGACATCCACATCACCTAATGACATATACAACAACATTAACATACAAATAGTACAAGTAATGAATTTGGTTTATTTAATTAAATGGAAATTGTACCTCATCAGCAGTCAATCTATCAAGCCCGGCGCGATATGATCTCAGCCTATCATCACTCTTCTCCAACACTATAGATGGCCACATGCAAGCCCTCGGAAGCTCCGGATCTAATGTAACTCCCTCCCGTTGAGGCCTGAAGTACGGGAAGTACTCATAAATCCATGCCTGAAGCAGTGTCAGCTGACAACCCATGATCTGCCTGCAATCTCCTCTACTAGCAATACTTAGATGACGGTATAGATATGCTAGTGCAGCTGAGCCCCACGAGAGTCCAATGGCTCCAGCTACCGAGTCATGTACCTCCAACAGACAGGAAAGTCAAATGCGGTCACCAGTCTTGTCCACAAACAATGTGCAACCGAGCATAAGAAATGTCCAAGCTGTAGCCTGTGCATCAAGAATCCGATCTCCTTGACAATACTCCAGGATGGAAGCCGATCGTATACCGTGATTAAAGTAGTGACCGTTTAGCAACTCATCCCGAGTCATACCAAACAACTCCATCACACAAGACTGAAGCTCCTCAATACTCGCCTCAGCAGTCACCATAGCCCCATCGATGGGGATGCGCAAAATCTGCCACACATCATGCAACATAATGCTCATCTCACTAAACGGCATGTGCAATGATGACGTGTCTAGCTGCCACCGCTCCACAAAACCCGCAATCAGGGGCGCATCGATGTGGGCATACATGATACCTGGTAAATGGGACAATCCAGATGACGCAATACGCATCTGGATCTCTCTAGAAGCGCCACCGTGCCATACACACAACTTCCCATGATAGACTAAGCGTGTCTGACACTTGAGGAGGCCCCGATCCTGCCCGCTCCAGATAGCATGGGTAATATGTCCCAGAAAGCTCAGGATCACAACACCATCAGATGGACCCTTAGGAACCAGGGTCTTCACGATCCAGTCATCCTCTCCAGCACTCATCGAGTGCTTGTTGCTACCTGAAATTACAGTAAACTCATTTCAGAATATTCGTATATTTTCTACTAATCACGAATAAATCACATAATAATAACAAAATTTAAAATTCTCACCCAAAGATGACCCTACTGTAGAAGCAAAACGTCCGTCACGACCCCTCATCACTGTCTAAGGAGGTAATCACACAAAAGAAGCACTCTGAGGAGCCATAGAGTCATCTCCCTCCATCTCCACAGCATCTGCCATCTCCTCACGTCTAACATGCTCGTCGTGTTTAGTCTGTGCCCTCTGGGCATCCCCCATCATCATCTGCTCCATCTGTTGCCTCCAGGCAGAGGCATTCACAACACATGTCCTTGTATATCTGTGTCCAAAACGGGCCTCAGCAATATCAGCCTGTAAAACAAAAAAAATAAATATATAAGCAAATAATGCATTTTTTTAATATACTCAATTTATCATTTTTTAAGTTTTTTTTAATAATTAGAGCCTGCCCACGGGCGGCCCGAATTAATTTATTTTTGAAAAAAATTTGTTTCGGACCCGATTTGGCCTAAACGGAACAGTTTGTCTGTTTGGCTGTCGGACAGAATAGTTACGTTCGACCAAACGGACAGCGCGTTCCGTTTGGCCATAGGGCCAAACGGATGCGCCGTTCGTTCCACCATTACGTGGAACGCTGCACCAAGTTCCACCATACGGTGGAACTAGTGCGCCACTCGTTGCACCTAATGGTGGAACGAGTGCGCCATGCTTTCCACCGTAAGCCGATGTCGTTGCCACCACGGGTAAACGGACAGTTCGTCCGTTCCGTCCGTGGTGACAACGACATCGACGGCCCGTTTAGTACAAAAAAAAAGGGTTCCGCCTCCGATTTCGGAGGCGGAACCCGTGATTTCGGATAATTTTTAAAAATTAAAACTTACCGGAACCTTTACGAAGCCTTTCCCCTTTCCTTCCTTTGGCGGCATGTAGTTTTAGGTCGGGTTTTTTGAAAAGCTAAAAAACTAGAGAGGATTTGAGATTTTTTAGCTTTTGGTTTGAAAATTGTGAGGAGGGCATAAATGTCAAAAGGGTGCGGTGGAAAGTATAACTGTTGCGGTATATAGCAGTTCACTTTCAACAATGACTTCTTGCTCTAAAAACAATAATCTGTTTCAAGAAGATCAAACACCTCAGTTTTTCAAGTTCATTCCTACTGATTCTATACATCAATACCAGCTGGTTAGAATTTAATTGTCTTCTTCTTCTCAATTTACTCATTGAATATTAATCATATAAAATTAAATAGGAAATTCCAAGAGAGTTTGTGAAACGTTTTGGAGGATAAAATTAAATAGGGACATAATAATATGCAAGCGTCGCAATTTAGAGACGATATTTTAGCTAACATAAAGCCATTTTTATATAGCCAAATGTAGACATTTTTTTGTCTAAATGTCGTCAATTTGGAGACGCTGATAAATTAAAGTGTTGCTGTATTCAAGACGCTACCAGTATTTTGTTATGCGAAATAATGACATAACAAATATTATGTGTCGTTCACTTTGCGATGCTTTATTAAAACGTAGTGAAAATTTCTGAAATTAAAAATAAATAATATAAAAAAAATTCATGATGCTCAAAATTTAAGCGTACACTTGTATACAGTATATCGTCAGACGGAATTTATCCACACAATGTTTTATGCGTCGTTAAAATTAAGGACACACGATTTAATGACGTTTGTAACGATGCTTTGAAAAGCATGGGTAAGCATTTAGGGACGTCGAAAAGCGTCGTTACATCTTGAATTTTAGGGTCGTAATAGGGCTTTTGTTTTTGTAGTGGCAGCACAAAGCTTAGAGAAGAACTCATATAAATCTCTTTAACATAAACAAAATCATGATCAAGTAACTCCTTCTCCATCAATCTCTCTCTGGGATCTCTCCTTAAACACTTGTTCAAAAAATCCTTATTTTTCTCTAATAACCAAGTCAAAAATTCAGGCATCTCGTTGAAGGATCGTATTTTAAATAAAGCCAAAATCGGATAATCAATATACTTTGACCATATGATTTTACCTATCACCATTTTTATAATTCTTCATACGGGTACGCTAAAGCAATCATTCATCAAGACATGAAATCAACAAATATTTTTCTCGATGAGAATCTAATGTCCAAGTTGATGATTTCAGACCTTCAAAGACCGGAGCAGAAATTGATCAAACCTTGTGAGTACAGCCGTAAAGTGAAGTTTCTCTTGATGATTTCAGTTAGGGGTTTCTCAAGAGGAATCCCTTTGATTCACACTCTTGCAACGTCTCTACTGGATTTTGGGGAACATCAACTTTATGATGTATGCTAGAAGGCATTTACCGCTGGTTATGAATAAAATGTAGTTCAATTGCCTCAGCTTTGTTCGTTGGTGTTGATACATTCAATGGATCTGCAGCATCTAAAGCCTGTTTGCCTTTTGAGGATGCTACTTGTAGGCGTTTAGTTATGTTAGAGGATGTTTTGCTCAATCTATGTTTAAATGTGCAAATTCTTATTAAAGTTTGCTATTTTTGTTTCATAAACATATTTAATATTTTCTTTTAACAAATAAGCAAAAGAACTCGGGTCACTATTCAACAAACCAGTTCAGCTCGGACTGGACTCATGTCGGTTCCTGGTTCGACTGACCAAACCCACTACAAGAAAAACTGTAATTAGAGATCGATATTTGCAACCGAATTGAAGTCGGTTGCAATATTGCAACCAAGGTGGTTGCAAAGCCCATCCTGCGGTTGCCAAGTTGAGAATCTCATTTGTCAAATACATTTGAGACTTGAACACGGTTTCAAAGTTCTTATGGTTGCAAACTTTGCAACCGAATGGTCTCAAAATATATTTTGTGGTTGCAAATTCTTAAGGCCATTTAGGGACTTCTGTATATAATATATACTTGGATATTTGAATTATATTTTGAGTGAAATTAAATAGGAAAGAAAGGAGAGAGAAAGAAATGCTGGTAATATATTTTTAAACAAAAGAAAAATATAAAATTATATTTTAATATTTAAAATAATAGTTTTTAAGTATAAAATAAATTTAAGGGGGTAAGTTGCAAAAATACGTCTAACGTCTACATCCATGAGCAATTTTATCTCAATCGTTCAAAATGGTGCAATTTTACCACTAACATTGGTTATGAAGAGCAATTTTACTCATAAAGTTGGCAAATTGGGTCAATTTGATAGATAATTCATCAAACTGTATTATCGATCATAAATCTTATTATCTACACTTCATATGTGCGTCATTTTATCATTTATTAGTAACAATTCATAAACATATGATTAGACATAAAAAAAATTAAAAATTATATTGTCTTTTGTATGAGATGGATAAAGATAAATATTTCTCCGAATTTATAAATATTAAACTGCAATTCTATTATTAAATCACAAAAATATGAAATCTTTTCACACAAGTTGGATTTGGTATTAAATTGAACCTAAGAATACATTATATATTTATTTGGAAACTACATTATGAAATTTAGCTAACGAATAGAATTCATCGACTAAGACTATAAAACACAATTCAAATACATAAAGTAATAAACATGTATATTTGAATTAAATTAATGAGTCTAAATATAAGTGAGGAATGAAGAAATCAAATTAGCATTATTTTACCAAGACCATTAAGAAATAAAGGTTAAATAGGCCCGATGTATCCATTTGGTCCATTTTAGGGATTTATATTTGTACTATGGAGAAATTAGAGATTAGCCCTAATTACATTTGTTGTCTGCCTCCACCTTCTCTCCCATCTTCCACTTCTTGCATCATTGTCCTCCTGGAACCCTTGAAAACACGAGTTCTGGGTTTGTTTCACTTCGGTTTCTCTTTAATCAATCTCCCTCTACTTCTCCTAGATGGGTTCTATGGCTTTGTTTCGTTCCAATCAGACCTCTAAGGGTTCTGTCGGACAACTTCGGCTTTCGGGCGCCTGCCGGTTTACTCCGATGATGTCCTTGGCTGCCTGAAGGTGTCTAGCTGGCCTCTATCCCTACATGCAAGGTAAGACTAAGGTTTGCTCTTTCCTCTCATTCTACAGGCTCTTCTTCGACTTCGGGTTTTTTTTTCTTTCGGGTTCTTGCGAGTTCTAAGAACTCCTAGAGATGCAAAGGGTATTATGTGTCTTTTGGCTTGAGCTGGTTGTTTGGCTATATTTGTTTGGATTTGGGATGGTTATTGTGATGTTCATGGAGTTTTGTGATTTCTCACCCTGTTCTAGTCAATCATTTTTTTCGGAGTTCTAGAGCTTCTCATTCTCTTTAATGGAGGCTGTGAGGGAGGTCAGTCTCAGTCTTACTCTTATTTTGTCCTTTTCATTGACTCTTAATTGTTTATTTCTAGGGTTTCTGTTATCATAAATAAGCTTTATTAGCGTTTGAAGTGTTTGATGAAGTGTTTGATGTTGGCATTGAAGCATTCATTTTGTTTGAAGTGTTTTTAGTTTCGTCTATGGTAAGTGGTTTTCATTGTGCTTCTGTTGTTACCTTTTCCTGTTGTGCGAAAAGTTGAGGTTTGCTGAAAAGTTGAGGTTGAGAAGAGCTAATAACTTACTGGTTAGGTCATTTTCATTATGGTGTTACTTATGGTGGAGTCTCTATTTTAAATGCTAAAATGTTGGCTAGAGTCCTGATGAAGTCTTGAACTTAGGTTTTGATATTATAGTTTTAAATGATAATTACAATTGTATTTTTGGTTATCATCAGTTACCTCCAAATTAGTTATGCCTTTTGGGTTAATAGATAATTGTTTCTGATTTTGGGGTTAGTGTAGATAATTGGTTCTGCCTTTTGGGGTTAAAAGGCTAAGTAACGATGCCCTGTCTCGTGCTTTAAGTTCATATCTTAGGATGGATATAGAAAAATTCATATAACATCTATTCATGCAACTTTGAGGAGTAAAGTATAATTTATGCCATATTTTTATAAATAGTTCTTTGAGTCAATTCATGTTATTAATATGTAATGTTACTAGTTAAGTGATAATTTTTCATCATTGTAAAATCATCTCTTCATGTATTTGCAAATAGGATCTTCTATTAAAATGGATATTCATTTATGCAATTTCACCTAAGGTGTATTACTGTGGTTCCTGGACATGAGTAGGATTTCTGCTTGAAGTGACCATATGTAGGATTGCTAACTCCCGATCAATTCCTCTTGAGGAAGCCATTGATTTTCATGTTTAGGATTAGCTCTATAAGATGGGCACATGTTGGAATGATTTTCTTAACAACACCTTCTGCTATTTAAAAGTGGAGCAAGTGATGGTATTTAAATTCATATGAATGGCTAAACTTGAATTCATTGAACACTAAATAAGTTGCAGAGGGCTTTTTATAGTTTTTAAATTCATGTTTGGAATGTTCCTAATGTTACTTATTCTACTGTTTTGCAGGCCATCCTTGGATTCAGTTCAGGTCAGTTCAAGTAGATGTCACTGCTCTTGTGACCCTCTTGAAGTTGAATACAACTGCTCAGATCCTCTAATTTTACTAGTCCATTGAAGATTGTTGATACAGTTTATAATGTAAGTATTGATAAAAAAATGTCATTTAACACTTAAATTCAATGCATAAAAAACAGAGTGCACTTATGAGGATTTTTAAAATTTTTGCAGTTCGGAAAACTGTACAACAACAACAACAACAAAGCCTTAGCCCCGAAATGGTTCGGGGTCGGCTAACATGAACTATCATATAAAACCGTGAAAAGTTCGGAAAACTGTATCTAATTATAAATCCTATAAAACACACTCTAGACTCTCGTGATTAAAGAAAATTGAATGTAATTGTGATTATGTTTAGATTGATTTATCATGTTTTTTTGTTCATTTGGTTTTCGTTCAGGTGAGAAAATTTCAACCGTTATGCTTCCCACATCATGCATGATGAATGTGCACCCTCGAGCAGATCATGTGCCTTACCCAAGAGACCGATTTCTCAACATTTACTTGTATGGATACAAGCAACAATTGTTTGTATTTAATTTAGTTTATATATAACTTTAATTTTTTTTACACCAATGTGTAACTTTAAATTTTTTTTAGCGAATGTATAACTTGAATTATTACGCATTAATAAGTTTTATATAATTTATATTTTCTGTTTTATTATGGAATTTCTGAAATGGTTATATGATGTTAGTTTAGTAAAATTGTAGAAATAATATTTTAAGATATATATATATATATATATATATATATATATTTGCAGACATAAAGCAATAAATTTAACAACCAGATTACTTGTGACCAAAAGTTAGTTTGTAACCATAATAGATTTGCAAAATTATTCATTGATTTGTAACTGACATATGGTTGCAAGTGATCGGTTTCTAATTTTGCCACCAAATTAGCTACTGAAATGGTGGTTGCAAACATTGCAACCGAGAAGCTTGATATGGTATCAAAGTTTTAGCAACCTTGCAATTACCAACCGATCCAGTTTGGTTGCTAAATATGCAATTCTGGTTGGTAAATAGTGTTAGCAACCAATTTAGCAGCCAAATTTTTGGTTGCTAATTACCGTTTTTCTTGTAGTGACCAACCGATAGTTTTATAACATTGGGAACAATCAAAGCTATCACCATTTCTATAATTGTGCAACATAATATCATACACATGAACCAGAAATCCTTGTTCCCCTCGTCATGCAACCACAGTGTACATATCTAGCACATCCTAAATCAGCAAATTATCAATTTTTGTGTGTAAATAATCTAAGCATTAATGATATTTCTTGTGTATGATATTTCTTTAATTTTCAGATTTAATTATTTCATAAATGAATAATTAATTTTTAAACACAAGAAATATCATTGAATGCTTAAATTATTTACACAGAAAACGATTACCACATTGTGATATTCAGGGCTAGAACATTCTTATAACTAAAAGGGAGAAAAAATTGATAATTTTAGCTATGCTAGATTTGTAGAAGTAGATGTTTTCTCCGGCACAACTACATTTGTGTGGTTCATGAGCGGGCATTAGGTTGCACAATTATATAAATGGTGATAGGAAAAATCTCATGGTCAGAGTATACTAATGATCCAGTTTTGGCTTTACTTATAATTGGATTCTTATATATAGGACATGCCTGAATTTCCAATGTGGTTACAATAGAAAGGGAAGGATTTTTTGAGCAAGTGTTTTTAAGAGATCAGAGCGCGATAGACAGTGAAGGAGTTGCTTGATCATCATTTTGTTGATGTTAAACAGATGAGTATGAGTTCTGCTCCAAGCTGTTGTTGGATCAGGATTTCTCTGATTCCATAGATGGATTAGAAAATCCTAATCAAGATTTTCAAATTGAAGATTTATCAAATTTGAAGTTTCCGAATCAGAATTATCCGACTGAAAGGATGAAGGGAGTGATTGATCGAGTTTGAATTGGGGTGAAGAATGCATTATTGAGGAAGATGAGAAATCAATGGAAGACATAGATGATATAGAATCTGCATTCATTAATTGTCAATTATTAAGAGCTTGAACTTGATCAAGATTGTTAATGAATTTTAGTGAAAAGCAGAGCATGATTAATGAAAACAATTTTAGTATTTGTGATCTTGTATTAGATGTAATCTCATTTTATAGAGAATATATGTAGTAAGAGTAGAACTCTAATTCCCTTTCCTCTTCACCCTTGTCCTCTGAAACCATTTTGGCAAACTAAGCAATTCTTTCAAACTATTTCTGACAAGTAAGTCCACCTTAGAAGGCTTTTATGCCCACATAAATGCATACATTGACAACCATGTTTCTTTCTCGGATGTCGCATTTTTAACATATATTTTTTACAAGAGGAATATTCTCACTCACGTCATATTATTGTGTTGAGTTTTTTTATGTGCAAAATTTTGACAATAGCCTAAACCCTAAACCCTCCACTGCTCCTCCCTAACAATAGCCTGTAGAATAAACTAACAAAAAATAGATAATAAGCATAGCATTCATATATATAAACATATCATTCATTTAATATCATATGCAAACAGGAGATCACTGGGACATCATGATGGTGGAGGCGTTATTAGTGCTTCATTGCATTCATGACTTGGATCATGTCAGGGATTTGGGAAGCAAAGATCTGACAGAAAAGAGACAAATAGATGGAAAAAGAACACAAAGAAAGGGGATCTAGGAAGATTTGGTCCTCAAAGTACCGAATGTAAGGCGCCCCAAAAATGTTTATAAGGAAGATGTACCGCTCGAAGGTGGTAGTTAGTGAGCCGAGGGTGCACCACTCCATAGCACCAGCCATGCCCGCAGGAGGACCTCTTAAACTGCCAAACATAGCATGACCTCCACAAGATCAGTCTCCGACCCTATCTACCTCTTCTTCCATCGAGGTTAAAAAAGGGAATGCACTCAAGTCACTAATAATAAGGTAAAAGATATGTGTATGAATAATGTAGGTACCACTCACTATATTAGTGGCAACAAAAGGAAGGACTGTGAAAGGCTCTACAATGGGAGCTGTGATCCTAGGCCGAGCAGGGAGAAGTCTCCTACGGGAGGCAGGATAAGCACCACCGTCCACACTAGAGATCTCCGTGCCAATCCGGTAGATACCAAGATTGATCCCTCCCACAAGCCCGAATATCAACAACATATCCCAAGGAAGCGACATCATATGATGTAGATCTCTAGGCTTCTGGGAAGGATGATCTTGGTCTCTACGGGTTTAGTGTGAAAATCTCCATTGTGGAGGGTGCTTATCATGCCTTCTGTAGGAGCCTTCTCCATACTCGATAGAGGATCATGGCTCCCATTCCAGAACCTTTCGTTGACCAGTTGCCGCTAATAGGATGAGTGGTATTGCATTAATCAGACACATACACATATATTTTACCTCATTAGAGCATCCCTTTTTTTTTTGTCCTCGGGTGAAGATGAGGAAGACAAGGCGGTTCACAGGCTGATCTGGTGGAGGTTGTGGTATGTCTGGCAGTTCAAGAGGTCCTCCTGCAGGAATGGGTGGTGCTCCGAAGAGTTGCGCCCTAGGCTCACTAGTTACCACCTTTGAGTGACACATGTCCCATATGAACATTTGAGGGGTTCCCTACACTTGTTACTTTGAGGGAGACCCAACCTACGAGGTTGAGTTTTCTCCTCCCAGCACCACTCATGTAAGTATTAACTTTCCTCTCTCTCTAGACCATTTTTCTTCACATTTGTTTTCTGCTATTTGTCTCATTTCTGGCTAAATGTACACTGAAAAGTTTTCCGAGTTGGGGATGCATCCTCAAAGATTTTCACATCCTATAGTACTCAGATTTGGATGCATGTCTGACCACAATATATTAAATGAAATCTAGAAATGGAAGAAGATGTAGATGAAAGAAAATATGAACTTTAATATAATAGTATATTGAGAACACAAGGTGAATAGAAAGCAAAGTCGAGTTTTGCAAGGTCTAAACTATGGGTTAGTTTAACCCTTGCTATAATAAAAAAAGAACTAGATCTGAAATGAATAAAATAATTTATAACCACCAATGCAATTGAAAGCTAAAGATAATGAAAATGAGTTACACATGATGTAAAAATGGTGTTTGGAGCATAGACCTACAAACTAGCAAAGCTCCCTATTTATAGGAGTTTTGGGGCTCTTATTTATATAAAAACCACCTAAAATGTCTAGCTTGTCTTTAATATTGATGCTTTATCTTGCCATAATTGATTTGGAAATAATTAAGGAAGGTTTTGGAGTCTTTTTAAGCATATTTATATGTCCCCAACCTTTAAGGATTCTTCTTTTTCTTGCTATAATTGATTTAGAATTTAGTAAGGAAGGTTTTGAAGTTTTTAGGCAGATTTTAGTTTTTCTTCTTATTCTAGAATTACAGTCAGCTGGTCGAGCAGTCTATTGGAAGATTTATCTAATTACTTTGTTTTATTTCCAAAAACACCTCAAATCACTCAAAACTAGGGACAAACATTGACAAACCACTAAAAAATAACATAAAACAATGAGTTAAAATATTATATAAATGGTTATAACAACTTGGTCACATTTTGAACATTCCTTGTCTTGAAGGAAGTGTTAGATTCAAAATAAAATTTGAAATCAAACAAGCCATGTAGCTTATAACTTTGATAAGACTTATTTCACTGACATTCAATAATCTCAACTTATGTAAATCATACGACATAGATGAACTTGAACAAAATAAGGTTTTCTCAAAAGTATTACATTATTCAATACATCCCATATTTGAAAGTATGAACTAGTGTACAACCTCATAGAGGCTTATGCTTGGAGGATAACATGTCGAAAACAGCAGCTGCTGTAAGTAAATCTCTAAAAAGAAAGTTATTCTATGGCTATGACATAAAGATGATTGAGAAATCTACGAAGTCGAATAGCTAGTTGTACATATGAGTATGTAATATAAAGAACTAAGTCAATCACAAGCCATCTGCATTTTCCTATCAGAAGCAGCCACATCAGACCTATCAGAAGCAGCCACATGAGACCTACCGCCTTTGCTTCGCTCACTCCAGCAGGTTGATCTGGAAAATACAAAACCTTGGCCAACTCACATTATAAAAAATATTAAGGGCCTCAAAATCCCACTGTACTGTTAATGTTCTTTGTTGTGAGTATATTTAGACCATAGCACATTTAGGACAAATTATATTTTATTTGTTGGTCTTTCAACAACTAGGCTCCACCGCCTACCGACACAAGACTTTCAACTTCAAGACTAAGAATTCGACCATTCCAAATAGAATCATTGCATGTTCCAACCTTAGCAAAACTTTTCTCTCTAAGATCATATGAAACTATATTACTCATTATACCAACATTAAGGAGAATCTTATCTCCTCTCTTTGAATACCCAATGACGTTCACACATTGAAACCAAGATATGTCAAAAAAATAAGGGATTTACAACAGAGTATAACTTTGTCCAAGTAAATTGATTAACCCCATCATTCTTCCTCATATATAAATAAGCATGGGGCACCATCGAACAACAGAAATAGCTGATGCAAAGACACCCTCCTAAAATATGTAATTGCCTTAAAACTCTATCAGTTGAATTGAAAGATAAAACAGGTTGGGGAACTAAGGAGAATGTCTCATTTCTCATATTAAATGCCACAATCTCTGAATTGGATAACCATCACTGAAGTAACCCATTTCACGAAGATACACATTCCTATCTATTCTGTATCCGAGGGAAGGGGGATTCTGAATCCTTCTCCAAATATTTGATTTAAACCCATAAATCCAAAATTGAACTTCAATATCAAGTTTTCGCTTGACATATACCCTTAAAAACACTTTGTACTCATCAATAGCGTCATCATAACCCAAACCTAACCCATTTAAGTAATAAAATTGATCATTAGCTGGGTCTTCCAAAGGCCAATCAGGAAGATCCTTATACCGATGAGTGGATGGATTCCACAGGGACAGTTCTAATTTAGGTTGGTACAATGAACTTTGATCCAGGAGAACCAAACCTTTACAGTAACCATAGACATTCTTCAACGAGGATGAGACTTGTTTTTCTATGCCTATAATATCTTCTTCAAGATCGACATTCACATCACAAACATGAAATTTGTTACTCAATTCGTCTGAGAAAATCAGTTTGTGGAGATTTAAGTTTTGAGAAGACTTACTTAGATGAGAATTGATAAAATCAGGGCTATCAATGACGGTGCATAAAGATTTTGAAACACATCTGAAACGTAGGAGGGACTTCACCGGCAACCACAGCAGTATTTCGATGATCAACTCGCTTGGGAGTTGTGCCATTGCCGCCGCTCACTCTAATCAGAAAAGGAGTGTGAACAATTAGGGTTAAAAGATAATTACAAAAACTACAATTAAGGTGCAAAAATATCCTAACTTTTGGGTCATAAGCAATCTTGCCCCAAGGTCCAAAATGTCGAAAATGGTGCAATTTTATCCTAACATTGGAAACCAAGAACAATTTTACCCCTAGCGTTGATAAATTGAGTCAATTTGATAAATAATTTATCAAACGGTCTCGTCGGTCATTAATCTTTGCGTCAAATCACAACATATGATGGGATGTGAAAAAATATATAAAAAAGTACAGTTTTTTTTGTACAAATTGGACTAAAAATTCAAAAAATTCACCAAATTTATAATATTAATCTCCAATTCTACTATTAAATTATAAAAAACATGAAATCATTTTTTAGAACGAATTGAAATGCAATTGTTGCAGAATAAGGAAAAAAATATCTGTGTTTTATAATAGTGTCTCAAATCGACCCAAATTATCAACGTTATGAGTAAAATTGCTCTTGGCTATTGATGTTAGGGGTAAAATTAGACAATTTTAGACGTTATGGGTAAAATTGCTCTTGACCGAAAATATTATGGGTATTTTTAGACCTTAACACCAAAAACTATATTCAAAATATTATACGGAACAATTTGGATTGATTATAGTCAAAATGAGTTATTGTACTACGTGGATATATGGATAAGATACAAAATGTATCAAAGTTTTCGAAAAGTATCATTTTACCCTCAATATTTATGAAATGTATCAATAAATGACTAATTAGATATTAAAATTTGTCAATTAAATCTCATCCATTAATGGTTGAGATTACAACTCCACCAACTCTAGAGGCTTTTCAACTCTAGAGGATCCCTACCCACCAATTTAAGTCTGAATAACGCAACTTGACACCTCAATTTTTGTGAAATGGTACCAATTACCCCAAGTTTTTAATTTAGCTCACTTCATTATTCTTTAAGGTTCTATTTTCACGTACATTCACGTAAAATTTAACTAAAATTCGTTATTCTTTAGGGTTATATTCTTCCGTGCATTTGCGATAAATTTAACCCAATTATGGTGTTTACCTTTTGGGGGTTGTTTAATTCAATTCACGTTTTTACTATTCACGTGCACTATCCACGTTTTTATTATTCACGTGCATAAAATTCATGATTTCTAAAAAAAAAGAAAAAAAAAATTCACTAATCATGCATAAAATTCATAATTGCGAAGAATGTTCACAATGCATAGGATTCACGTTTCTAGCTAAAGAATTCGCAAACATCTTAAACATTAGCATGCAAATAATGTTCAAGCGGGGTTCTTAAAGCCTAAAAGTCCTTGAAAAAATAAACAAAAGAGGCACTTACCTGATTCATGTTAGGTCCTGTTGAGGTGAGAGCCTGGATCATGGAAGGGAGTAATATTCAGCAGGTGCTCGAAAACCACCTTCATGCCCTTCGTACCGTCGTATTTACTCGGCACCATCGCAAAGAACTCAAATGATAGTGAGAGAGAGAATGTGTGGGGTTAAAATGGACCCCCACCACCCTTTTATAAGGGTAAAAAATGGCATTTTTGTAATTAGAGAAAAATGTACAATGTGACATAAAGGTAAAAAGTAAATAAATAATTACCGGATGCACAAATCTCCAAACTGCAGTCTGTTTCAGCCAGTGGTTATGCTAAACAATGATTGTTATCAAGGGAGGTGACTCCAGTCAAAATACAGACAACAGTCGACAGAAAAATATTTTTTGACTCAAAAGAGCTCCGAACGAAAGGGTAAGGTCTTTCCTATCAATGATTTCATTACACGAAATAGTAACTCCAGTCAAAATACAGACGATAGTAGGTCAAAATTCCAAATCGCTCAAGAGAGCACTCGCTTTAGGGTCAATTTAGAAACCTAAACAAGATATATACCAGCGGTCGATTTAGAGACTATGGTTGCTAGAACGAGCAATATACCTGCAGTCGATTTAGAGACTATGGTCGCTAAAAAGAGCTATATACCTGCGGTCGATTTAGAGACTAGGGTCGCTAGAAACAGCTATATACCTGCGGTCGATTTAGAGACTAGGGTCGCTAGAAAGAGCTATATACTTGTGGTCGATTTAGAAACTAGGGTCGCTAGAAAGAGATATATACATGCGGTCGATTTAGAGACTATGGTCGCTAGAAATACCTATATACCTGCGGTCGATTTAGAGACTAGGGTCGCGAGAAGGAGCTATATACCTGCGGTCGGTGTAGAGACTAGGGTTGGATGGTCGGCTTAGAGGCCTGGGACAAGAAATCGCGGAGAGAGATCAACGCTCGCGGCCGATGCAAGGACTGGGGACAAGTTGAAGGCCCACGACGTGGAGGTCAGGTATTTCTCCTCCCACTCTATATGTGTCTTTTAGTTTAATATGTTTCACATTGCATGTGTTGTATTTACGAAAATGATTTTCGAAAAAGCACACACATCACTGTCAAAATAGGAAAGTAGGGGCAACTGTAGACACCGAGTCGGAGGACCTATGATGAAAACCTACGATAAAACAGCCAAAGCGGTTGATTCCATTAGTTCGAAAATTTAAATCAAGAAAAATCTTGGAGAGCCGGCACTTGTGAGTCCCACTAACAAATTCAATATCTCCCGGATGCCGTCGGGTATGTTCACCGTTTTATCGGTGGACGAGAAGGCCCCGGAAGTCGGACGTCGATCGACGAATAATGAATGGCGCTCTCGATAGGCGAGCGTCGTCTCTTGTGCGCCAGACACGGAGCTCGGCATGTCAAACGCTCGTCCGATGGACGTTTGACGCACGCCCAATGCTCGTTCGGCGATCGACCAACTCAATGTACGAACGTCCGATGCACGGTGGGCGTCGCCCAACAAGCATTGGGCGTACGTCCAACAGACGCTGGGCGTAGCCCAACTCTTTAGGCGAACGCCCAACACATGTCGGGCGTCGTCGATCCAGCGTCGGGCGTCGCCCAACCAGCGTTGGGCGTACGCCCAACAAACGTTGGGCGTCGCCCAACAATCGATGGGCAACGCCCAACGGCAGTTGGGCATACGCCCAACGGCTGTTGGGTGTGCGCCCAACAGATGTTGGGCGACGCCCAACGATGGTTGGGCGTGCGCTCAACCCATGTTAGGCGACACCCAACACTTGTTGGGCGTACGCCCAACGTAGGTTGAGCGTCGCCCGACGAGGGGCGGGTGAAGCTCAACGTATGTTTAGCGTCGCCCGATGAGCGTCGCCCGACGAGAGGCAGGCGACGCTCAACGTAGGTTGAGCGTACATGCCCGACGCCTATTTTTGGGAAATATTTTTTCTAGAGAAAGAGTGGATTTTTTGGAAAAAATTTTATTTTTCTAAAAAAATTGAAATTTTATAAAAGTTAAATATTGGACAAAAAAACACAAAAAAAACACCAAAAACCATAACTCGTGGAATCAACCGACTTCGACTGTCAATACCGATTTTAAGGTATTATCTGAGGACTAGACTCGTTTAATTTATTTATTTCGTTTATTTATTTTATTTATAGTTTTGTTTATTTATTTATTTTATTTATAATTCTAGTTATTTATTTTATTTTTCACCTTTATTTATTCTTTCGTATTTATTTAATTTCCGTCTCGTATTAAATAAACGTTTGTTCTTTTTTGAAATAAAAAACCTCGTTTTAAGTCCCGATACGAACCGTGACCCCGTTTAAGGGTAGTTCGGGACTAAAACGTTGTAGATATAGGATTTCTAAAGGTTTTTTTTAAATTAACGTTTTAAAATAAAACATCGTTTTGGGAGACTCTATTATAGACTATGACCCGATTTGGGTAGTTCGGGGACTAAAATGAGAGAATAAAGTAGATCTAAAGTTTTTAATAAATCTGGAAAGTATGGGGACTGTTCTGATATTCTGCCTTTTCTGTCACTAAAAGCAGTTTAGTGACGGGTTTTCCGTCGTTAAAGCTGCTGGAACTTATAAAATGCGCTTTTACCCCCTTTTTCTTAACCTTTTGGCATTTATTCTTATATATATGTATATATGATTATGTAATATGTTTATTAAAATTATTTTTGGGGTATGTAACTAATAATTACTTATTATGTATTTACTTATTTTGTATATTTGGGGATCATTTTCATTAATTTGGTTTTGTAAGACTATATGTATATGTATATGTTTTCTTTAAATTCATTTAAACTATATTAATTATTACTTTGGGGGGTTATTTTCTATGAATCCATTATGTAAAAACAATTTTAAACTAAAGGTTATTTTCTTATTTATGAACCTTATTCATTATTTTTACATGTTTTTCAATTAAAATAAAAGTGTATTATATCTAGTATTATATTCATTACTATTTTTACCTATTAGTAACCATAGTGTATATATCTTCTCTTTACCTCATTTTTAATCCATAGATATAATTACCATTTTTACTAAAAATGTATATATATATGTATATATTCCTTCTTTTATCTTTGACATCTATAGGTATATATTTCAAATGTATTTGGTTGGGTGAGTTT
This sequence comes from Euphorbia lathyris, assembly GCF_963576675.1. Classification (NCBI taxonomy): domain Eukaryota; kingdom Viridiplantae; phylum Streptophyta; class Magnoliopsida; order Malpighiales; family Euphorbiaceae; genus Euphorbia; species Euphorbia lathyris. The sequence continues at coordinate 2,158,468 of NC_088915.1, read as the reverse complement.
TGGACTAAAATGGTTAATTGTTATAACTATGTTTGTATTGTTTAAAGGGAAGTAAGGATTAAAGTGAGTGAAAATGGGAAAAACAAACCACCAAAAAGATTTTAATTTGATTATGTAAATTAAAGGTATTTGGAGACTTTCAAAATGTAAATAAGAGTTTTCAACATCTTCTTTTTGGTTCCAAATGGTTTTCTAAACGTCGCGTTTTGAAAACTTAATCTGTTCCAACAATGGATTAAGCGAGCCTTGTAATTAATCGTTTTTTTGTAAACAATAAAGTTTTGAATCGTTTTACGTTTAAACGGTTTTGTACAAAAATAAATGGACTTGTATGCTTAATCACGTTTTCGGTTGAATGTGCATTTTTCACGTTTTCAAACACTCAAGTCGTTCCAACGGCGGTTCAAGTGAAAAGCAAGTAAATCCACGGGGTTTTGAAACGTGCCTAAATCGTTCCAACGACAATTAAGGCACGAACCATGAAAATAAACACGTTTTGGGAAGAGATACTAGTTTAGATTTGATGTGTATAGCTTAGAAAGATATTCATATGTTGTAATTAATCAATTCTTCTACCTCCCTCCTTCTTTTACATACTCTAAATTCATGCAAATGGGTGATTCTGGCTTTCAATAATATATCTTAAAACAGTTTTCAAAACGAGAAAGAAAAGGTTTCAAATGAATTTTAAACTTAAAGAAATATGTGATTAGTCCATTAGCGCCTAACATGCTAAGTAGGAGGCCGGTGGTTCAGAATCGGGCGATATCGGGGTGCCTAGTAGCCTTTCTCCAGAAAGGATCTAACCTTCTCGGCTCGTACCTAATTTCCCGAACCCTCACCGGTCTCCCGCAAGGGATCGGTGTTCATTTCCCATTCGCGGGTGGCGACTCTTCCATACTCCGAGCTCTGGCCCTGCCGAGCAGCTTGATTCCGCGATTGGTTGCTTTCAGCGTCAATCACAGCATCTGTCGTCAACGGTGTCCACCCCCGGGTCTTCCGGGCGAGGCCGCGGCACCTACAGGTGTCTAAATTTTTTATTGTGTTATTAATATAATTACAAACAAAAAAAAAATTCGAAAGTGCTTCAATTTATCATAAAACTTGTTTGGAATGTATAATATGACAATTAAATAATAGTCAAACTAGCCTTTTCAAATTTTTAATATAATAATGCTAAAATTGATCTTGTTTGGAAACGTTAGGATTAAAGTTGAACTATTTCATGCGTTAAGGCTAAATTTGCACTTTTAAAACAAATGTTAGAGTCAAATTTCGTCATTATCTTTTTTTTTAATTACATATAAAAATCTATTAACTTAAATAAAAATGCAATTGTTAAATTTTAAAATATATAAACAAAATGATTCCTCCACATAAACCCTAGCAGATAAAAGTTAATTACAATTATACCCTCCCAAATCTCATATATAAACAAAATGATTGATGAACAAAAACCCTATACCCCCAAATCTCATATATCTGGAGCAACTCTTCACCAACATTGCATCAAAAGTTTCTTTTATTCTCTATCTCAGTTGTATTTAGTTAGGAAAGATGAACGAGTTCTCTATCTCACCTATCAAATAAACAATAGCTTTCACTTATAAAAGAGTCGTTGCTTTGCCTGGGCTTTTCCAGGACTGTATGTATACTCTCTCTCATTAGTTGTATATATGTTAATTTGATGTGATTCAAAACTTTGCCTAATGTCTTTCACTGATTTTTAGTTTCTTTTTCTAATCTACTGAAAGCTCCTAATTTTAATATATGTGTATGGCTTTTCAATTTGAACTTTGAGCAGCACCATTAAGTTTATACATATAATGATTTGTGGAATTTGTTCTTTTGCCTTATGAAGTTTCCGAACCTACATATATTTTTAGAAGGATATGACTATTCAGTTATTTTTTTAAATCAAAACCAAAGGAGAAATCTAAATAGATCTACCTTGCAATGTTTAAGAAAATAAATAAAAATTCAAAAATATCTAGAATGATAGTGAAAAATCAGAATCCATTTAGAAAACACGATTTTAACTGAGTTTATATTGTGTAGGAAATATGACATTGAAGAAACATGAAGAAAATTCATGTCAAGATATGAGTGATTCAACAGATCTTCAGAAACAGGAAGAAAGAAAAAAATATATATTCTAGCACTGATTGCAGAATGTGGCCGGCGAAGAAGAAAACGATCCTTTCTTACAACAAATGATGAGAGGCTGCAATTAACTTGAGGTTTTGAATTAATAATTTATTTTTTTATTAACATGTCCCTCTTACAATTAAATTTGCATTATTTAAAAATTTATGTTTCAAAACAGTTTGTTTGATTGGTTGGTTCATTGTGTTATTACGTTGTATCATCAAATGCCCGTGTCAAATTTTATTTATTTTCAGAAGTTCATCTGTAGTCCTTGTTTCATATTGATATTTTGGTTTTGCTGATTTTTTTTTTCTATTGCTCAAACTGTTCAAACTTGATGAAACCCATATTGCAGGAACATGCTTGTTTAACTAGATTATGATTAGTTCAATTAGTTTTGGCCTTATCTTCTTGACAAGATTATGGTTGTTTAACTTGTCATCAGTTTATGGTCATCTGTTCATACTACTCATTCATGCTATCTCAATTTGAGATTTATTGTATTTGGGTCAATTTATCAAAATTTGTCAACTTGAGGGTTTAGCTATACAATTAAGTAATAGTGATATTTTAATTATTTGATAAGATGTTAGTCTATTTGTTTAACCACATTTTGATTTGGATTTCCTTTATTTTTTTGCTTATGGAATTTTTTTTCTGAGTCTGGAATTGCATGTTTGATTTGTATTTGCAGATTCGTGAAAAAGAAGATATGTACTGCTGCAGCTTTTAAGAAAGAAGCCAATGTTTGTACAAAACCTGCTGGTAACTGTTCTTTCTCTTCAAATCCAAGGAATTTGAATTTGTTTTATTTTTCTATTTCATTGAGAAATCATATTTAATTGGATTTTTTCCTTTCTTCCTTTTGGTACAGAGAATTAATGATTTGATTAGTGCCTCGTATTGATGGCTTCTGGTTGAAGTTACTCTTAATTTTTTTTTTTGGTTTAATAAGTCTGTTACCTCATACAAGGTCTAAAACTTAAATTGATTACTGAACTTTTAATATTGTTCTTGTTCAATTGCATTCAATATACTATATTTGTTTTTTGGAGGACATTTCAAATTGAACCCTAGCCGCCGCCGCACCTTGCGCTGGCCACCATGGCCGCTATGGCTCCTTTCCCTATGGATCCTCTAGATGCTTATTGTGACATTCGAGTTCTCTTCAATCCAAAGCTGCATTTTGACGCCCATCCGCCCAATCCTGTCTCAAAGCAAAACCAGTCCCATATCGAATCATACGCGTCTGCAGTGAGAAGCGGAGATGTCGGGGTCTTGAACTCGACGGCCACGATATCAGACATCGGAGGTATAAAAACTGTCCGAATTAACCAAGCGGGTTACGATCGGAGGGTGGCGCTGTGTTCTACATCCTTGATTGGCCGCTTAATCTTGAGTAAAGGGGACGCTCCGTGGAAGGTTGCTGACCTTAAACAAAGTTTGTCTAAGCTCTCGGGTATTGTAGGAGAATGGAGGTTAATATCGATTGGAAGGGGATTCTACCATGTGGTTCTTCATTCACAGGAGATGAAACAACAAATCTTCTCTAAAGGAATCGTTAATGTCAAGCCGGGCACTTTCCGACTGCAACCATGGATTCCAGACTTCGACCCTTTCGCGAAGAAATCAACAAATGCACAGGTATATGTTAGATTATACTCGTTACCCTGGGAATATTGGGATCCTCAAATATTATCCGACATTTCTAAATGCTTAGGGGGGTTGATTCGGATTGATAAATCCACCTTACATGGGGACTTCAGGCACTTTGCACGAATGCTGTTAGATGTGGATCTCAACTCAGATTTACCAGTGAAGCTTGGTATTGAAAGGGATGGAAAACAAATATGGGTTGAGGTTGTTTATGAAAAGTTGCCTAGTTTCTGTAAGGTGTGCTCTAGTATAGGGCATATGGCTTATGATTGTCGGAAGAATAGGAGGTCGTAGGAAGGGTCTAAGCACCCTGAAACAGAAAAATGACCCTTGGGTGAGAAGAAGAAAACTGTGACTGCGGGGATTGGAGATCCCAGTGCAACATATGAATAACCGGATACTCACGGAACTTCACACCGATGGAGATATGATAGGTAATGCAGTGATACAGGCTGCCCCAGTACAGCAGGTGAATACCATGGAACCTCAGACTGAGGGAGAGGTTATGATAAACAATGGAAATACAATGATACAAGGCATTCAGATGTCAGAAGAAGAAGACACTTTGAGCACAAATGAGAAGCAGTACATGGCTGACAGTCTGTAAATCTGGGATTCAAAGAATGAATGTGACAGTTTTGCTTGAGCCTCGTCGCCAGGAAATGATAACTTGCCTCAATCTGCCAGCTCTTGGGTGGACATGGTGGACGAGGAAGAGGAGGGAACGTGGGAAACCGTAACATCGAAGAAAGAAAGGAGAAACAACAGGAATGCGGACAATGCTAGCAACACCTCAACCCGAACTAAGCGGGTCAGGAAAATCCCGATCCGATATACATGATAGTTCTGTATTGGAACTGTCGTGGTATCCTTAATCTGGATGCGCAACGCTACTTATCCAACTTATGTCCTAAACATAAACCAGACATAATGTGTTTGGCAGAGCCGATGGTGGATTTCGATTCAATAGAGGCTTCTTACTGGAGTAATTTAGGAATGAGTCTTATTTCCACTAATCAACGGGATCGTCCGTCTTTGTGGGTTTTTGTTCATTCCCATTCACTTGCAATTTTTTTTGTCTGTAGTGTTCATGATCAATTTGTTTTACTTGAGAGGGCTGATGTGGATCATTCAAATTTTGTTTGTTTGGTCTATGGCAGTGTGTGGGCTAACAAGAGGCTGGCTTTGTATTAAAGGATTGAAGAGTTGCGTCTTCAGTTTGCTGGTCCATGGATCACCATTGGTGATTTCAATGCAATCAGTGGTTCGCACGAGAAAACCAGGTGTGTTCCTACTGCACGGCCGTGTCGTGAGTTTCAGGATTTTATTGAAAATAACAGTTTCATTGAAAGCCCAATGCAGGGTCTGTTTTACACTTGGTGTAATGGGAGATCGGGGGCCGCCCGGGTTGAGAGTAAATTGGATAGGGCCCTTATTTCTATGAATTTTGCCGATTTCTGGGATAGGTTCAGCAGCACTGTTCTGACCCGGCATCTATCTGATCATTGTCCGCTCGTATTCAATTGCATGCGGCAGCAACCTGTGGTTAGCAGATTCCATTTTCAGTCTATGTGGTTGACTCATGCCGGCCTTCGAGATTTAATTTCTAATTTCTGGCATAAGGATCATGACCGCCACCCTCCAATGCAATACCTCTGCAACAAGCTCAAACTCCTTAGACATGTTCTGCGACTTTGGAACAGGACTGTGTTTGGAGACCTTAACGTTAACATCGAAGCAGCCGAGGCGACGCTGGCTGGTATTCATGAGGATATTTCAATTCAAGGTATGTCTGCGGAACTGCATCGCAGAGAGCTTGACGCTCACTCTAATCTTGATAGGGCCCTTCACAGCAAGGAAATTTACTTCCGTGATAGATACAGAGTCAGATGGCTAGCAGACGGAGATAGAAACACATCATTTTTTATCGTGTTGCTCAGATTCGTAAAGCTTCCGCTGGTATTCACACCTTACAGATTAACGGTCAGTTAACTACCGATCCGCAAGCAATAGCTACGCACATCAACGATTTCTATTCAACTTTGTTCGGCAATGACATGAATTCTCTAAGGGACTTGGCTCCGATTTTTGATGTTATACCTCGGTTAGTAACTGACTCTGAGAATCACTCTCTAACTGTTTGTCTAGATTTTGTTGAGGTTCAGAGAGCGGTTTTCTCTAAGCATAAGGATAGTGCCCCTGGTCCAGACGGATTCACTGGTGCATTCTTTCAGCATTTCTGGGATATTGTCGGTACTGATGTCTATGCAATGGTTTTCAGTTTTTTTGCTTCTGAGACTATCCTACTAGGTTTGAACTCAAGTTTGATGGCCATCATCCCAAATACTGACAATGCGATTACAATTGAGCAATATAGACCGATTGCAATGAGCAACTTCTGCTACAAGATTATATCAAAGATCCTGGCCGACCGTTTGGCTAGCATTGCTTCCCGCATTGTCTCAGATAACATGTTCGGTTTCATTTCGGCCAGGAGTATTCACCACTGTATTGCGATGGCTTCAGAAGGAACCAATATGCTCAAAAAACATTGTTTTGGAGGCAATATGGCCTTAAAAATTGACATTAGAAAGGCTTTCGACACTCTGGATTGGTCTTTCCTCCTAACGGTACTTGAAGCGTTTGGGTTCTCTCTTCAATTTCGGGATTGGATTCTCAACATTCTCTCTTCTGCAAGAATTTTGATTCTTTCAGGCTCTGGCATTAACGGTTTTGTCAAATGCTCTAGAGGTGTGCGACAAGGGGACCCCCTCTCTCCGATTTTATTCTGCATTGCTGAGGATTTTCTCAGTCGTTGGCTGCTCAATTTGGGCACCACTGGTAAGTTAGCGCCGGTGAGTTACACTAGACAAACTAATTTCCCTATGCATCTCTTGTATGCCGATGATGTTCTTCTGTTCTGTCAGGCAAGTGTGGGTAATATAGGTGCTATCCGGGAGGCTTTCAATCTTTACGGATATCTCTGTGGACAGATGGTGAACTGGGAAAAGTCTGATATTTTTTTGGGAAGTGCAGTGACTCACAGGTGTGGTCTGCGTCTCTCTGATATGGTTGGAATGAAGCGCGGTTACCTTCCTTTTCGATACCTAGGGGTGCCGCCTTTCTTTGGGATGCCGCGAAGTAGATACCTTGCTGGCATCAGGGATAAAATTCTGGCACAGTTCACTCGTTAGAAGGGCAATAGCCTGTCAATGGCAGGGCGATTGATGTTAGTAATTCTGTGATAAACAGCAGCTTTATTCACTCTTTCATGATTTATAAATGGCCTGCTGCCCTGCTCAAGCATATGACCAAGTGTATTCAAAACTTTATATGGACGGGCTCTATTGACAAACAGAAATCTATTGTTGTGAATTGGAAGGATTGTTGTCATTCTCTCAGAGACAGCGGCCTTGGAATCAAGGATTTGGGCACCATGAACCTGGCGCTGCTTGGTAAGATGGCCTGAGGAATTATGCAGGATAATTCTGCTTGTTTTGTGCTTTTAAGGTCTAGGTTTATCAGTGCAGCTGGTATCCCTCGAACAGTTACTAATTCTGCCGTTTGGGGTTCAACTAGAAGCGTTTTTGGGGTATTGAGAGCACATAGCTTCTGGTGGATAGGGAAGCAGATGAATCCAAATTTTTGGAACAGGAATTGGATTCGACCAAATTTAACAAATCAAGTCGGTCTGGACGCTAAGGCTCAAAGCAGGTGCAAGTCGTCTGTCGTGGATTTTCTAACTGACACTGGTTGGGAGGGACTTCATGACCTTCTGCAAGAGGTTCTGGATAGGGTTCAGGGTATAAAGCGAAGCCAGGAACAGGAGGATGTCTGTATCTGGGAGCCCGCAGTTCATGGTAAATTCACTGCTAAACTATTTTATATTTGGTTGAGGCCTGCTCCTCCTCCTCGACCTTGGAGTCGATTTATTTGGCATCCATTCATCGCCCCTTCGCACTCGCTTGTCTGTTGGCGAGAGGCTCTTGGCTTTTTACCAACTCATGATCGCCCGATTCGCCGTGGTATGGTATTGGTCTCCAAATGCGCTCTTTATGGGGTTGAATCTGAAACACCAGATCATTTGTTTGTCTCCTACAATTTCTCCAAGAAGATTTGGCAAGGGATCGGGGCTTTGTTTGGCAGGCGAATCTGCACAGATTCGAGTGTGTGTTTGCTGATTACAGAAGCTTCTAAACAGCGTTTCAGCAATGAGATTGCGGATCTTTGGGCTTTAGCAGTGGTTAATGGCATCTGGATCATTTGGTCAACCCGAAATAAGGCAATCTTTGAGGGAGATACGCCAAATTTGTTCTTCGCTCTTAGGCGCTTGTGGGGTTCCACTCGAGAGGGAGGCGCTCTTGACCATGGTGGGATGTGGAACTCGGAGGTTGAGCTTCATATACTGCGAGAGATGAATCTGCCTAGGTGTCCTCATAGGGCACCCCGTATCCTTCCGGTTTGTTGGCAGCCTCCGACAGAGGTGTGGGTAAAGGTCAACACGGACGCATCCGTTGTCGAATGCCCAGGGGCGGCTGGCTGCAGCGGGATATTCCAGACGCAGAATGGTATCTTCGAAGGAGCATTCGCCTATCCACTAGACAACGCATTTGCCAAGAGCGCCGAGCTCTCGGCAGCAATATACGCAATTGATATGGCCTATAAAAAAAGATGGCATCCACTATGGGTGGAGAGTGATTCAACTTTCATTGTGCATCTACTTCGGCATCGCGCTAGTGATGTTCCTTGGTCAATCAGACAGTCCTGGTTAGTCTGCTTGGATCAATTGGCCTCCATGACAGTGACAGTTTCACACATTTACAGAGAGGGAAATTGTGTTGCGGATCTCCTTGCAAACTTTGGTCGTCAATCGCAGCAAACTTCGTGGTGGGACAGCATTCCGGACTTCTGCTCTGCGGAGTTTTTATGTAATCTGACCGGGAGAACTATCTTCCGTTTTTCCTAGTTTTCTATCCTTTGTAACATTCTTTATTTTTTATTCTTTTTAATAAATTCGGCTTTGGGTTTTTGAGGGCTAGGGCGGGGGTGCCAACCTCGTTGGGATGTCCGTCAGAGTCTCTCTCCCCTCACGCCAGTCTTTAATCAAAAAATTGCATAAAATATACTCTTGGTTTTTAAGAGAAATTGTTTTAATATACTCTTGTTTTTCAACAGAATTTGTTGAAGGTAGAAAAAATGGAAGACACTTATCAAAGTAGTCACTGTTCTTAAAAAAAGCCAAATTCTTGCTTGTTTAAGAACTAAAATTCCGAATTTTAATGGTAATCTATTAGTTTAATTGGTTAAAGATCTAAGGTTATTTGATTAAATTGTTAATAAGTTATTAGATAATAACTATATATGTGGTTGTGGTAGAATTAAATTAATTTAAGCTTTGGTTTCCCAGGTCAAACTTGATGAAATAAAGTAAATACTTTCAAACCAATTGCAGCCTATGAGAATTTCTACACTTTCTTCTCCTCGAGTAATATCATGGAGATAAATGAGATATTTCTATGGGTTTAACAGAAAGTGCATCATCATCTATGTCCTCGTCATCATAGTCATCATGGTAATCATCAGAAGGAGTGCTAGAATCATCCCAAGAAAATTTTAAAGCAGAGCAGCTGGTATTGTATATTATTTGTTGACTGCGACGAGACTTGATTTCTCTTGATGATTTCAGTTAGCAGTTTCTCAAAAGCATGTTATCTGTTGTATGCTAGAAGGCATTTCCTAGTGGTTAGGTTGAGATTGGAAATGAATAAACTGTGTTTCAACTGGGTGCTTTTTGTTCTTTGGTGTTGTTACATTCGATTGATCTACAACATCTAAAGCATGTTTGCCTTTTGAGACCGCTACCTGCACCCATATGGTTGTGTTAGGGATGTTTGGCTAGCAGCCCCATTTGATAAATTAATGGGTTGGAGTACAACAGGAACCAAATTGCCTCTCTAGATCCCAAGAGAACTTTCAGTTACCACTAAAGGCACGTGTTTGCCTTTAGTTGGTACTAGATTAGTAGCTCGAGCTGCATGAACAGTTCCATTTCTGTCTCCAACCTCCGAAATAAGGCAATCTTCGAGGGAGATACGCCAAATTTGTTCTTCGCTCTTAGGCGCTTGTGGGGTTCCACTCGAGAGGGAGGCGCTCTTGACCATGGTGGGATGTGGAACTCGGAGGTTGAGCTTCATATACTGCAAGAGATGAATCTGCCTAGGTGTCCTCATAGGGCACCCCGTATCCTTCTGGTTTGTTGGCAGCCTCCGACAGAGGGGTGGGTAAAGGTCAATATGGACGCATCCGTTGTCGGATGCCCAGGGGCGGGTGGCTGCAGCGGGATATTCCGGACGCAGAACGGTATCTTCGAAGGAGCATTCGCCTATCCACTAGACAATGCATTTGCCAACAGCGCCGAGCTCTCGGCAGCAATATACGCAATTGATATGGCCTATAAAAAAGGATGGCATCCACTATGGGTGGAGAGTGATTCAACTTTCATTGTGCATCTACTTCGGCATCGCGCTAGTGATGTTCCTTGGTCAATCAGACAGTCCTGGTTAGTCTGCTTGGATCAATTGGCCTCCATGACAGTGACAGTTTCACACATTTACAGAGAGGGAAATTGTGTTGCGGATCTCCTTGCAAACTTTGGTCGTCAATCGCAGCAAACTTCGTGGTGGGACAGCATTCCGGACTTCTGCTCTACGGAGTTTTTATGTAATCTGACCGGGAGAACTATCTTCCGTTTTTCCTAGTTTTCTATCCTTTGTAACATTCTTTATTTTTTATTCTTTTTAATAAATTCGGCTTTGGGTTTTTGAGGGCTAGGGCGGGGTGCCAACCTCGTTGGGATGTCCGTCAGAGTCTCTCTCCCCTCACGCCAGTCTTTAATCAAAAAATTGCATAAAATATACTCTTGGTTTTTAAGAGAAATTGTTTCAATATACTCTTGTTTTTCAACAGAATTTGTTGAAGGTAGAAAAAATGGAAGACACTTATCAAAGTAGTCACTGTTCTTAAAAAAAGCCAAATTCTTGCTTGTTTAAGAACTAAAATTCCGAATTTTAACGGTAATCTATTAGTTTAATTGGTTAAAGATCTAAGGTTATTTGATTAAATTGTTAATAAGTTATTAGATAATAACTATATATGTGGTTGTGGTAGAATTAAATTAATTTAAGCTTTGGTTTCCCAGGTCAAACTTGATGAAATAAAGTAAATACTTTCAAACCAATTGCAGCCTATGAGAATTTCTACACTTTCTTCTCCTCGAGTAATATCATGGAGATAAATGAGATATTTCTATGGATTTAACAGAAAGTGCATCATCATCTATGTCCTCGTCATCATAGTCATCATGGTAATCATCAGAAGGAGTGCTAGAATCATCCCAAGAAAATTTTGCAGCAGAGCAGCTGGTATTGTATATTATTTGTTGACTGCGACCAGACTTGATTTCTCTTGATGATTTCAGTTAGCAGTTTCTCAAAAGCATGTTATCTGTTGTATGCTAGAAGGCATTTCCTAGTGGTTAGGTTGAGATTGGAAATGAATAAACTGTGTTTCAACTGGGTGCTTTTTGTTCTTTGGTGTTGTTACATTCAATTGATCTACAACATCTAAAGCATGTTTGCCTTTTGAGACCGCTACCTGCACCCATATGGTTGTGTTAGGGATGTTTGGCCAGCAGCCCCATTTGATAAATTAATGGGTTGGAGTACAACAGGAACCAAATTGCCTCTCTAGATCCCAAGAGAACTTTCAGTTACCACTAAAGGCACGTGTTTGCCTTTAGTTGGTACTAGATTAGTAGCTCGAGCTGCATGAACAGTTCCATTTCTGTCTCTGGACTCAGAATTATTGCCATGAACCAGAGCATAATTTACCTTTGAAGACTCTAGACTTTTGGGCACCATTACCTTCTTCATTTTTTCAGTTTCTTTAAAATGGCTAGGGATTAATGAATCTTGGGTATTTTGGAGTACGACACATTTATAGAATTAGTATTTACAAGCAAGAAATGTTCACAAACCATTTCCAATAGTTTTATTAAAGAGAAAACACAAATTTTGTATTTACTGCCGCATTCATCTTCCATTTCTCCAATAACTGCAATTAGATTTTGACTTTGAAAAGAAGGGTTTCTTGAAAAATTGCAATTCAGAGAAATCTTCACCTCTTTATTGAAAGATGAAGCCATATCAAATTCCTTTGAAGTAGAAACCCTATTATATGTATTATCTATAAGTAAAGGTATAAATTCCTTATATTTGAAGCAGTCTGTTTTGTCATCAGAATTGTTTCCATTTGAAGAATTTTGTTAAGGTGAAGAACCTATATACACCATATCAAAATTAGATTTGGAGGAAGAATACATAACTTCAATATGTAAGAATCAGAATTTCAGATTAAGATAATAAGTCAGAACACTAGTAGAAGGCTTATTTTGTTTTTTCATTGTCTTTGTTCATGGCTTTAAGCAACTTATTTACTTCTAGTATTTCTAAACTAACTTCCAAACATCCTAAAGCACTTTAAAATAATTCCTAAAATCTATCTCAACTGATTGCTCCATTTGTTAGTCTCTTAATGTAAACAAGTCAGTAGAAAAGGAAAAGCTAGATTGACTATTTATCCATGCACATTGTAATAAAATATTTAGGTAATGTTGTAATTTCAGAAAAAAGTAACATGAGTAATTTCATAATACATATTATTTTAGAGCCCTACGATGCTAGTCTTTATATTCTAATTTTTTTATAAATTAGGATTTATGTAATTTTTGTCTGAACCAAGATAAACAAAATAAAGATGTAACTTTTGAGAAAACATTTAGCAACTATATTATTGTTAAAGTCAAATGCAAAAGATGTGGCTTGGCCATTTCAAAAATTGCAGTCTCAATATTTAAAAACTTGGAGACGTTGATTTGTGGCTATATATTTATTTCAGAAGGGAGCCATTTGGGGAACGATACCCCTATAAGTCTGTTATTTTTTTTTACTTTACTCTTATTGTTAAGACATATATTGTGAAATAAATTAAATTTTCGGGCCTCTCATTATCCTAATGCTATTGAAAAGCCGTGACTGAAAAAAAAAACCCGGATAATATGTGTTATTTTTTGCAATTTTGAATTATTTTAATTTATTAAATTATTATTTATATATGTGATTAATATTAATTTAGACAGAGTTTAATAATTATTTATAAACATAATTTTTAACATTGAAATCTTACTGTAAAAATTGATGAAAGAGGAAATGATAGGTCATACTTGTAAAGTTCATATCTCAATGTAATTTTCATTAGAGAAGCATCAAGCCTTTAAAGGAGAATACATATGATTAGTTATAACAGACTAATTTAAATTTCAAATAAATCTAGACTATTTCAAATACAGAATACACATGATATTTAGTTAATTATTTATTTACTAACATCTCCACAAATTTGGTGCGCTAAGGCTTGACTTGGTAAACCCTTATCAGTCCCCCTCAAGTCTTTGGTAGTGGCTTAGTGAAAATGACGAGTTCTTATATTAAACACCGGGTCTTTCATGTCACTCGGAGGACCCCAATTCACATTTGGACACATGTATTGTGATCCCAAATAATAATTAAAATAGTGGGGTCTCTTCCAATATACGTGGGTCCATGTTACACGTGTCAAAATATGTATGGAAGGTCCTCCATTTGACATAGAGAACCCAGGGCTTCTAATAATTTGCCGAAAATGACAACTATATGATCGATAGTGGAAATTTAAGAAACTTTTAATTCTGTGTGTGCAACCTTATCGGAAACAAAGTCCAAATCAATTTACAGGTGTTTTGATCAATGATGAAAAATTGGGTTGGCGATAAGATAAATTGCTCCCAAGTTATCACACCACAAAACTAGTGATTGAGATGATTGAAAGCCAATTTGTGGAAGTAATGATTGAAGCCACAAAATTTTAGAAGCTGGGGTTGCTAAAATATCAACAATTAAGTCTTTCACCTAGGAGTATTCTGGATTTTTTTTGTCAAAATGACTAAAATGTTTATTTTGTTACTAATACATTTATAAACAACCTGGAAAAATACAGTAAGCTATTTCAATTTTTCGATAACCATGTTTAGAAGTTCTAATGTGGAAGTTAAATACTCAGTCAAGTTAAATGGTTAAGTTGATAAGTAAATTTAATTTTGGACTCAATTGATCATATTAGCCAACTTAAAACTAAAGTGATCCTTAATTCCCAAGAGAAATCTAAATTCTAACTTATATGGGTAAATTGCACCCATGGCCACTGAACTTTACCCATTTTCACATTATAGCCATTGAACTTCATTTCTTCCCGGTATGGCCATTGGACTTTACATTTTTTAACACCGGTGGCCACTTAACGTTTCAAAACGACTCATGATGGCTAAAAATAAAAAATCCAAAGCGTTAATGATATTCTAAGGAACTTTAATTCTTGAAAATTTTCGTTTTGAGGTCATTTGGGTGTTGTTTGGTTAGGAGAGAGAAAGTGAATTTTTAGAGAGAGAAAGCTCCAAAAAATGTGATTTTTGAAAATAAAAAATGTGGTTTCATGGTAAATGTCGTTCTGAACAACTTTAATTCTTGAATATTTTCATTTTGAGGTCGTTAACGATCATTAACGGTCATTTTAAGAAATTAGTTAAAATTGAGTGGCCATCGGTATTAAAGAGTGTAAAGTTCAGTGGCTATACAAGAAAGAAATGAAGTTCAGTGGCCATAATGTGAAAATGGGTAAAGTTCAATGGCCATGGGTGTAATTTATCCTAACTTATATCTCCTTTCTCTCACTTAATTATCTTTTGATTTTTTTCATTAAAAAAAGAATTTTCTTTTCATAATAATTCTTCCCAAATGAAAATAAAAATGCTTAAAATAATAATTTTTAAGAGATTTATTATAAAAATAATAGGAGAAAAATACTATCCATAAGATAGGCTATAATTTAGTATTTCATTACCTAATCTGTCAAATTACTCTTGAGTTAAAACATTGAATTGGAATTAGAAATCAGTCCTTAATTTCCTTGATTAACTCTTATTTTCCATATAGTGGTTTGGGTATAATTTGATGAAGGCTCCTTTCCTTCTTTATTCCCAACAGTAAGATTAAATAAATAAGTAAAGAATAATTTTCTAATATAGAAAAATAAAAGAACCTCTATAAATTAACCTTACCTATTTTGTTTAGCTTCACATTCTTGTGAGTTAAGCTTGAGGTGAAAAACTCTCTTTCTCTTTGGCTTTTTCTCTCCTTTAAAAAAAAAGATGTGCCAAATTCTAGCTACAATTGTGGTGGGATTCGTTGTGAATCACTCCCTTACAAACAAAGGTCTGACAAAAAAAATTTAGTAAAATAACTAAAAAATCAGAGAAACTTGAAGAAAAACTCACATCATTTGAATTCGAACAATGATGTCAAGGTAATAAAATCCAAATTTGATATTGAACACATCTGTGTAGCATATATAAATTTTTAACAGCATGGTGTATTTGGAAATATTGTAATATATGGTGTGGTCCCATATTTAATAATATGGCATAATACCATGATTAAAAATATATTTCAACAACAATCTTCCATGTGTCATTGGGTTACGAATTTCATAAGGCATATCCCATTTTAGTGAGAATATTCATTGTAATTAAGTTAATTGAGGGGTTAAATGCACCCATGGTTACTAAACATTAGGTGTTGTTTTCACTTAAGTGAAGTTTTGTATTAACAAAGTCACTGTTATATGCCATTTTCCTATATTTAGACTCACACACGATACATAACAATCAATTTTTTTCGTGTCTGATAGTTTGTTAAAATTCTATAATTAGAAAAGTTAAGTGTAAAAAACCTCAGATTAAGTGACTTTACATTGATATGTGTTTGTTATATCATAAAAACTTGATTTATCAAAAATTTCCATCATTTTGAGATGACTTATTAAATTGTTATTGTTATGAGTAAAAAAGATCAAAATTTTATAAAGTTTCCTGGGTGGAACCAAAAGTATCCAAAAATATAATGTGCACGTCTATCAAAATTAAGTTTTCCCAAACAGAAACAAGAGAGCTAAAGCAAAGTTTGTACTATGACATTTAGAAACAAAATTTTAATTAGTAAGATAATATTTCCTAGTGTTAATTTTTTTAAAATTTTTGTAGGGTTAGCATCCTTTTTTTAGTTAATTTACTCATACTATTTTATCTCTCTTTTTTGTCATGCTAGTACAACTGGTGCTTGAGTACTTGATTACTCATTATGAAGCTTGTGCATTTTATGTTTTAGGGAGCAAAGAGATGGAGGAACATGGAAAGATTGGGCATGTCAAGTCATGGTATTGAAGATGCCTAGAAGTCCAGGGTATGATTAGAGTTAAAAATCCAATAAAGGAAGGATATTCATTGAGCCTAATCGGAAAAATGGAGGCTGTTGAGATTGACTATGGTCATATAAGAATGAAAATCAACATCAAATTTGTATTAGCATATGAGGTATTAGATGAAAGTTTTATAACCAACATTGATAAGCATACCAGAATCAATATCTTAGAAAAAAATGGTCAATAGTCCAGGGTAAAGTAGAATTTTGATCAGTTTTAAAAGAAAGATCAATAAATAATT
Organism: Euphorbia lathyris; assembly: GCF_963576675.1. Taxonomy (NCBI): domain Eukaryota; kingdom Viridiplantae; phylum Streptophyta; class Magnoliopsida; order Malpighiales; family Euphorbiaceae; genus Euphorbia; species Euphorbia lathyris. The sequence continues at coordinate 2,142,015 of NC_088915.1, read as the reverse complement.
ATCGAATTTTAAATCATTTCATTCTGTACAGATCAAATTTAGCAAGGACAAACTTTAACCACTTCTATACTTTCCTTTGATACTCGAAAAGAACATTTGATCTGTACAAAATGAAATGATTTAAAAACCGAATAATTATTTATTGATCTTTTCTTTCTCCTAAAAATGATCAAAATTCTACTTTACCCTTGACTATTGACCATACTTTCTAAGATATTGATTCTGATATGCTTATCAATGTTGGTCATAAAACTTTCATCTAACACCTCATATGCTAATGTAACTTAATGTTGATTTCCATTCTTCTATGATCATGGTCAATCTTAACAGCCCACAAAATATAGGAGAATTAGATTACAAGTTCTGAGAACAATTGGATAAATTTTGATGATTAATGGTAATTTTCAAATTTTTTAGTCTTTTTGAGGGTCCGTTTTTTGCTTTTTCTAAGCCTATTTTGGGTAGTAAGGGCCATCCAGCAAGAATCACTGTTGCCCAATGACATTGCCATTTTTTGCTAAATTCATTCATTTCGGCCTCCGATTACACCTTTGAGAAAGCTTCTTTTTTCATTTTTTCAGTTTTTTACCTTAATTTTCCTTAGTATTATTTGAGCAATACAAGTAAAGAAACTCTTAATCTGTAAATTGGACAAGAGGTTCTCTGTTGCAGTTCAGATAAATAAAATGAAGAAAGCACTTATTGTTGTCACTCTGAATCTAATTAACCTTACATAACATTAGGGTTCAATTGCTTACTTGTATAGCTAAGCTTCAATACACATAAATGTATTAAACACAAAAATATTCATTTAGACCATATAAACACTACAAAAAAAAAGGTATTTACCGACGAAATTTTTCTACTGTAGCGACGGTTTTAACCGTCGCTACAAATAGTACCGACGGGTTTTGTAACCGTCGGAAAAGTGTTGTTATTGCAGCTGTTGGGGCGCTTTTCTACACGCGGTTTAAACCGCCTCTAGCATCCATTTTCATTTAAAAAAATACCGACTGAAATTCAGTCGGTAATCCGTCGCTAAAATTTTAGTAGCCAAAATAAATTTACCGACGAAATTTCTGTCGAAATTCATATCAATTATTTTGGGATTGCAGCCTCAATCTGAGGAAGCAAACACGTTATTACAATTTACATCATGTCAATAACAAATGATCAGTTGCAACAGTATGCTTGGTGGATCCATCATCGAGAACCCACTCCTCCAGTGTCTTGGTGCGAGATACTAGTCTATCGGAGTGGAAATTTGTCGCCGAGCCACCCGAAGAAGAGCTGGCCAGCCAAAGTTCTACAGAGTGCAACAGCATTGACAGATATTCTCAAAATTATAACTAAAATTAACAAAATCTGGAAACATAACCAAAAGTAGTTCAATAACATAGAAATCCACCTAAATTTATTTGTTGACTACGAGTAAGTTTCCACTGAGCTCCTTGAACAACAGCATTAGCATCATCATTTCCATAAAGACTCAGAAAAATAGTTTTAGCATTTCAGCCTACAAAATCTCATAAAAAATAGGCTTAATAAATAAAGACTCAGAAAGTAGGAGAATTAGACTAAGTTTCATATAAGAATGTCAGTTTAAATCGTAACAATCAACAAATCAACTCACCATGAGTACTCCAAGATGGTCATTTCCATAACTTTCTACATTGACATTTGCTTCCTCCTCACCTGGCTAGTAAGTTGATCAGCCATGAAAAAGTCGACCATTAGAACCTTATAAAATGAAGAGTAGACTATGTTGCGAAGAACACGAAGGAAGCAGTAACTAGTAGGTCGATAAAAGAAGTCAAAAGGGCAAATGAGCAAGGCCAAGAAAATCTGGAAAAGTGATTGAAAATGTATGATTAATTAAGCACAAGTTTAAGTGATGAAATTGAAAATGAGGATAAATTAAGGAAGAATATATACTTACAAGGAGGAGGATTCCAGGAATGGCATCAATATGGTTCAAGGCCTGCAGCAATTCCATATTGTAATTAGTCGAAAACTCGAAATGTGCATACTTTTTAATGTTGAAATGACATAAATTGGGTGAAAAATCACAATGGAAATGTAGTAGATGGTCTTATTCTTCAAGATTAAATCATCTCTGAGCCACAAGTCTAAAACCACTACTTTATTTTAACTACCTGCTTAAAAATAGTGCTTGTCCCAGATCCAATGTATTCAACTAATAGAATCTTTAGAAGTGTTCTCTGTGCTCAAGATAGTCAGGGACAATTCTACTTGTCATACTGCTAAATTGTTCTCCAGAAACATTTGATGATTTAGAAGGAACAGGTAGTGATAAGAAAGTGCAAACCAGCTTCATTCCCACCTGAAAAGCAACCCAACGATCAATGAATGCCAAAGTACGGATGACATTATTTCAGTGTTGTACATTCACATATGACACATACCTTGCCTCAAATGTAACCTTTAGTGTTCCCAGCACATTGAACTCCTGCTAGCTGCAATGTTGAATAGAAAAACAGACATAAGTTTGTGAAGTGTCACAACGCCTGGATACCCTAGAATGCTTAATAAAGCTTATACTCATTTGAGAGACTAACACCTAGAATGCTTCTAAAAACATGATTAGAATGACAAATAATTCAAAATATTTTTCTCTCTTTCATTTCAGGTCTGAAGTATGACAGTCATAAGCCAATCTAATTGGAAATAAGAGCAGCAAGTTCAACTCTGCTAGTAGCATGTATAATATCAAAGTGAGACTTTACCATGGTATCATTCCACATAATATGTATATTTTATGTAAAACAACAAGCTAAACAGGTTGAATGATGAGGTAACATGTTCATAATCAGTGAAGATGTTCACTATCAATAACAACAATGAAAGATATAATAAACTGAAGCGAAAAGCAGAGTGAGGGCAAACAGCATACCAAGTGTAGCCATAACAGGGTATTTGTAAATATTTATGTTTTTCATAGAAACATGAGTGAACCAAAGTATACCACCAGCCATTAGATCAAGTAAAGAATCCAAAGTCGATGCAACAATGGCTATTGGCCAGAAAAATATATGGTTACCTTCAAGTTATCTCTATGAAAGGCATGATTGGCCAGTTTTCTTTGGGAGTTCCATTTACCTAACTAGTCCATCTCCAAACATCCTTTTAACATAAGATTCAAATTCAGGTTTAGGGTTTAATTCTTGGTCGTACAGAATCTGTTTAGCCAGATGAGTATCAATAGCTATCAGTTGAGGTTTTGGACCTAGCCACTGCACAAAGTTCTTTCCTGCATCCAATAAGCCCCAATTAAGACCAAAGATTATAACTTAATTGCCTTAATTAACAGCAAAAAGAAGTTACCATATTGCTTGGTCCATAGTAGAAATGAGGCTGAACTTCATAAAATACTTGATGATCTGATAATTCCATGGAAGTGGCCATAGCTCCTTTCCAATTTTAACAATATCCTTGGGGTTTGCATGGAAGAAATTGTAAGAAGGTCCTTTTATGCCACCTGCTCTTAGTTCTCTCTGTAATCATAATAATTAGAATTCTTGTGTTACAAATGGCAAATTCTAAAATTGCAAAATATAAGAAACGTTAGTTCTACTATATAAACTATACCATTACCTTTTGATTAACCTTCAGAATAAACCTTGCATTGAATAGGGTCTAGCCCCAGTTGGGCTTCTCATAGACGCTCGGTATCCCCACACTTGCTTTCGAAAAGCCAACGCCCAATGTCCTGCATGCAGCTACTGAGACCAATAAATCACGAGGATTGAGAAGTTATGTTTTGTGCAATCAGAGTTACTCTAAAAAAAGGAAATAAGAAGAATAGAGATAAGATGAAGAAGAATAAAATCGATAAGAACAAAAAGAAAGCAAAAAAAACGAAAACTGAAAATCTGAAACCTAATTGAAACAATCCATGGTAGGTTACAAGGACTGGAACCTGAACTGGAAGTAAACTGAAGATTGAATATAAGAACATTGACTATGAGAGAGAAAGAGAGAAAGAGAGGATTGAAGACAAAATGAAGAAACCTGAATAGTGAAATTCTATTTAGGTTTTGTGAAATCAGAGTTTTAATCCACAAAAAGAACAGTTACGAAGAAGAAAACGATTGAGAAGAAGAATAAGAACGATTGAGAAGAGTTTTAATCCACATAGAGCGATTTGAACCTGGCGAAGGAAGCTGGCGAAGATTATTAATCGACTCATTCCAAAGATCGAGAGAGAGAGAGAAGGAAGTTGGCGAAGATTAGTTGTATTCCATATCACTTGGACAAACTATGGGCTGCCCTATACTAATACTAATAAGCTGTAAGCTTTGCTGGAAAATCAGAAAATAAACAATATCAGTAAGCTAAACAAGAAAGAACAGAATTAAAAAAAGAAATAAACACAAAAATGAGATACTCAGCATCTATATCTAGAAACATTACCTGTCTATAAACTAAAGGATCTCCACATGATTTTTGGAGTTCAACTACATGTAGATATGGACTAATTTAAAAACAGCTGGTACAATTTGAAAGATATCTACAAGTCAAACATTTGGACTAATTTATACAAGATATCTACAAGTTCTACATGGCAAAGGGTCCTTGATTAGACAGGCATTAGTATGCATTACCAACTTCAATTCATAAAAAAAATATTTCAACAACAATTAAAGGCTGAATACATCAACAACAATTATTCCTATGTGGCAGTGTAAGTGGAGATTGTTGAAGCAAGCATCACTTTAACCAATGTAAGAGGAGATTTGTACAAGTTGAAGTGAGTATCACTTTAACCAAATTTAAGCAGCTAATAGGTCATTTCAGGAGGGAATTTTACCTTCATTTTGAATTGGGATTGCAAAGGCTTGACCTAGAAGTGAGAAGTCCTCAATTTGACTATTCGAGAACAAGAAAAAATAAGAATGGACAAACAAACGTAAACAAATTCAAAGAAAGTGATAGAAATACACAGCAACAACTCACCATGTATCCCCAATTCCAATGCTTAAAATTCCAGCAAACAAATAGAGCAAGAGGTCGATCATTAACATATCTAGAACTTGAACCTACAGAAGAAACTAATCAGCCAAGCTCAGGAAGTAGGGAAATCGATCTACAAATAAGAAAAGGCAGAAACCTAGATAGCGAAGAAAACAAACAAATTCGAAAAAACAATTGAAAAAGAGAAAAAAGAAAGTATAAATAGAGATTCAGACTTACCCTTGATCTAGGTTCCTGAAGAAGCACCGTGAAGAACCCAAAGCTCAGAAAGGATCTACAACAATCAAACGCGCAGACAACGATCTGAAAAAATCAAACGATAAAATATTTCAGAACACATAACAATAAAATTCAGCCTATTTATAATTTGAGACTAACGATGGGCGATCGGAAGTCTAACCTTGGGCGGACGGACTCAATTGGAGACTGCGATATACGAGATGTGAAGAACGAAAGTTTGATGAACGACCATTTGAGACTACGATATATGAGATGTGCAGAACCAAAGTTTGACGAACGATAATTTCAGATTACGACATAGGAGATGTGAAGAACGAGAGACTGTGGATTTAGGAATTAGGGATTACAAGCATAGGTAAGCTGTGGATTAGTCTAGCCCAATTAATATTTTGAGCTTTTTTAGTTGAGCCCATGAGACAGTTTATAAAACTGTTGCTATAAAAGTGTTGTTAAAGGCCTGTTTTTTTGTAGTGAAAGAATTTTCGAAAAATTCTCATGAAAGATGGAACGAAGTATCCTTGATGTTGTCCCTTATAAACATGATCAAATGATACATATGTGAAAGAGTATGAATGATCAGCATACTAAGTCTCGAATATAGGGGCTTATGCTTGGAGGATATGCCGAAAACAGCAGCTGCTGTAAGTAAATCTCTAAATAGAAGAATAGATATAGCTTGAATTAAACAGATGATAAATTTGGTCTAAGTTATTCTAAGGCTATGACATACAGATGATTGAGAAATCTACGAAGTGGAATACTAGTTGTACCTATGAGTATGTAATATAAAGAACTAAGTCAATCACGAGCCATCTGCATTTTCCTATCAGAAGCAGCGACATCAGTCCTATCAGAAGCAGCCACATCAGTCCTACCACCTTTGCTTCACTCACTCCAGCAGGTTGATCTGGAAAATACAAAACCTTGGCCAACTCACATTATAAAAAATATTAAGGGCCTCAAAATCCCACACTACTGTTAATGTTCATTGTTGTGAATATATTTAGACCATAGCACATTTAGGACAAATTATATTTTATTTGTTGGTCTTTCAACAACTAGGCTCCGCCGCCTACCGACACAAGACTTTCAACTTCAAGACTAAGAATTCGACCATTCCAAATAGAATCATTGCATGTTCCAACCTTAGCAAAACTTTTCTCTCTAAGATCATATGAAACTATATTACTCATTATACCAACATTAAGTAGAATCTTATCTCCTCTTTTTGAATACCCAATGACATTCACACATAGAAACCAAGATATGTCAAAAAATAAGGGATTTAAAACAGAGTATAACTTTGTCCAAGTAAATTGATTAACCCCATCATTCTTCCTCATATATAAATAAGCATGGGGCACCATTGAACAATAGAAATAGCTGATGCAAAGGCATCCTCCTAAAATATGTAATTACCTTAAAACTCTATCAGTTGAATTGAAAGATAAAACAGGTTGAGGAACTAAGGAGAATGTCTCATTTCTCATATTAAATGCCACAACCTCTGAATTGGATAACCAATGTAGACTACCATCAGTGAAGTAACCCATTTCACAAAGATACACATTCCTATCGATTCTGTATCCGAGGGAAGGGGGATTCTGAATCCTTCTCCAAATATTTGATTTAAACCCATAAATCTAAAATTGAACTTCAATATCAAGTTTTCCCTTGACATATACCCTTAAAAACACTTTGTACTCATCAATAGCGTCATCATAACCCAAACCTGGCCCATTTAAGTAATAAAATTGATCATTAGCTGGGTCTTCCAAAGGCCAATCAGGAAGATCCTTACACCGGCGAGTGGATGGATTCCACAGGGACAGTTCGAATTTAGGTTGGTACAATGAACTTTGATTCAAGAGAAAACCTTTATAGTAACCATAGACATTCTTCAATGAGGATGAGACTTGTTTTTCTATGCCTATAATATCTTCTTGAAGCTCGACATTCACATCACAAACATGAAATTTGTTACTCAATTGGTCTGATAAAATCACAAACATGAAGTTTGCGGAGATTTAAGTTTTGAGAAGACTTGCTTAGATGAGAACTGATAAAATCAGGGCTATCAATGTCAGGGCATAAAGATTTTGAAACACATCTGAAACACAGGAGGGACTTCACGGGCAACCACATAAGTATTCCGATGATCAACTCGCTTGAGAGTTGTGCCATTGCCGCCGCTCACTCTAATCAGAAAATGAGTGTGAACAATTAGGGTTAAAAGAGAATTACAAAAACTACAATTAAGGTGCAAAAATATTCTAACGTTTTGGGTCATAAGCAATTTTACTCCAAGGTCTAAAATGGTGCAATTTTATCCTAACGTTGGAAACCAAGAGCAATTTTACTAAATTTGGTCAATTTCATAAATAATTTATCAAACGGTCTCGGTCATGGATTTTTGCGTCAAATCACAAACATATGTTGGGATGTGAAAAAAAATATAAAAAAGTATAGTTTTTTGTACAAATTGGACAAAAAATTCAAAAAATTCACCAAATTTATAATATTAATCTCCAATTCTACTATTAAATTATAAAAAACTTGAAATCATTTTTTATAATATTAATCTCCAATTGTTGCAGAATAAAGAAAAAAATATCTGTGTTTTATAATAGTGTCGAAAATCGACCCAAATTATCAACTTTATGAGTAAAATTGCTATCGACGTTAGGGGTAAAATTCCACAATTTTAGACTTTATGGGTAAAATTGCTCCTAACCGAAAATGTTATCGGTATTTTTGGACCTTAACCCCAAAAACTATATTCAAAATGTTATACGGAACAATTTGGATTGATTACAGTCAAAATGAGTTATTGTACTACGTGGATATATGGATAAGATACAAAATGTCTCAAAGTTTTGGAAAAGTATCATTTTACCTTGAATGTTTATGAAATGTACCAATTTAAGCCTGAATAATGCAACTTGACACCTCAATTTTTGTGAAATGGTACCAATTACCCCAAATTTCGTTACCAATGGCTAAATTGGTACTATTCCACAAACGTAAAGGTAAAATGATGTTATTTTGCACGTTAGAGCTAAATTGGTATTTCTCCATAAACTTTAAGGTCATTTTGATATATCATCCCAATTGCTTATAAGCCTCTGAACTTGTTGTAGCACCTTAAATACTATGGATGATTCACCAGCCACTGTTTATATCTCAAATATTAGAATTCAAATAATATGGTTTTGTAGTTACCAATCATCAATAAAATTTAATTAAACCTATAAACAAATGGTTCATGTAAAGAAACCATAGTTGGTAAAAGTTTATTACAAAAATACCCTCCCAAATCTCATATATAAACAAAATGATTCATGGAGAGAAACTCTAGCTTCTCAAATCTCATATATCTGTAACCATAACAGCTCTTCACCAACATTGTCTTCTTTAGTCAAGAAAGTCTCTTTTATTCAATATCTTTGTCAATCACATTGATATTCAACATTTACTTAAAAAGAATGAACCAATTCTCTATCTCATTCATCAATTGAACAATAGCTTTCACTTGGAGAAAAGTCGTTGCTCTGCCTGTGCTCTTCCTGGAAGTGTATGTATATTCATTCTCATTATTTGTATATATGTTAATTTGATGCACTTATTTTTAGTTTGTTTTCTAATCTAGCAAAGCTCCAATTTGAGTTTATACATATAATGCTTTAGGGAATTTGTTCTTTTGCCTTATGAAGTTTCTGAAGTTTCTAATCTAGCAAAGCTCCAATTGGAGGCTATCTTTAGAGTCCAGTAATCTTGAAGGCACCTTCTGGTCAAAAATGGAAAGTTGATATTGCAAAAAGTGAGGGCGGGTTTTGACTACAAAATGGATGGCTAGAATTCGCTAAATTTCACTCACTTGATCATGTATATGTTAAGTAACGTGTCTTCTTGTTTGAAGTAGTCTTTGCGGTTAACAATAAGTGTTAAGTAACGTGTCTTCTTGTTTGAAGTAGTGTTTGCTGTTAACAATAAGTTCCTAGAAACTAGGAATAAGTTAGAGTTTGATTTGGTCTTTGCTGTAATCACGTTTCCTGTATATGTGGGATACGTTAGTTTCTGTTTTTGGATTTCTGTTCACTGTAAAGCTATTTAAAGCTTCCTCATTTTACATTCTAAATAACAAATACTTTTTGCATTGCGTTGCAATTTGTCTATTGTGTTCAATATTTATCATTTGGTATCAGAGCCAGAACAGGCCTGATTGAGAGAGAAGAGTGTGAGAGAAACACGAGAGAAGAGTGTGAAGAGATGGCAGAAAGCAACAATAATGGTTTTGTGCAACCAGCTATCCCAAAATTTGATGGCTTCTATGAACATTGGGCAAAATTGATGGAGAATTTCCTTCGAGCAAAGGAATTCTGGAGCCTAGTAGAAGACGGAATAACAGAGATTCCAGCAGGAAGAGAGCCATCAAAAGCAGAGTCTAAAGTTATTGCAGAACAGCAATTGAAAGACAAGAAGGTGAAGAATTATCTCTATCAAGCCATTGACAGAGAAATTATGGAAACCATTCTGAACGATGATACATCCAAGCAGATTTGGGACTCGATGAAGCAGAAATTTAAAGGGTCAACAAGGGTTAAAAGAGCACAACTTCAAACCCTAAAAACTGAATTCGAAATTCTGAAGATGAAAGAAGGGGAAAGTGTCAATGCCTATTTTGGAAGAACACTCTCAATTGCCAAAAGGATGAAATCATGTGGTGAAAGTCTCAAAGAAGATGATATCACAGGAAAGATTCTTCGATCCTTAGTTCCAAAATTCAACTACGTGGTATGTTCAATTGAAGAATCAAATAATGTTGATGTTTTAACTGTGGATGAACTCCAAAGCAGCCTTTTAATTCACGAACAAAGGATGAAAGGATCTGTAGAAGAAGATCAAGTATTGAAAGTTACACATGAAGACCGAAGTGGACGAGGCAGAGGCACGTTTAGAGGTCGAGGAAGAGGCAGAGGCAGATCATTCTTTGACAAATCTGCTATTGAATGCTATAAATGTCACAATTTGGGACATTTTCAGCATGAATGTCAAAATTCAGAGAAACGGGCTCACTATGCCGAGATTGATGATGAAGATGAGATGTTGTTAATGGCGCAAGTTGATCTCAAGCAAGACAAAAGGAAAGGCATCTGGTTTCTTGATTCTGGATGTTCGAACCACATGTCAGGAAACAAAGAGTGGTTCACACGACTTGATGAAGTTTTTAAGCATTCTGTTAAACTTGGGAATGATTCCAAGCTGATGGTGATGGGGAAAGGGAGTATCAAGCTCGAAGTTGGAGGCCAAATCCAAATTGTGAGTGATGTTTTTTATGTACCTGAATTGCGTAATAACCTGCTGAGTATAGGTCAATTACAAGAACGAGGAATCACCATTCTTATCAAACATGGAGTGTGCAAGTTATATCATCCGACCCGTGGTGTTATAATGAAAAGCGAAATGACAGCAAACAAAATGTTTGTAGTTATTGCAAACATTCTCATGAAATCACCTTCTTGCTTCAACGCACAAATTGAAGAATCGAGTGAAATTTGGCATCAAAGATTTGGGCATCTGAGCTATAAAAATCTAGCATTGCTGCACAACAAAGAGGTACATATTAACATTCATAGATGACTTTAGTCGAAAGCTGTGGGTTTATTTTCTGAACGAAAAGAGTGAAGCTTTTGTGACTTTCAAAAATTTCAAAATAATGGTGGAGAAAGAGTGTGGTCTATCAATGTGCAGCTTAAGAACAGATAGAGGAGGAGAATTCAACTCCAAAGAATTTTCAGAATTTTGCAAAACACAAGGCATAAGAAGACAGCTTACTACGGCGTATACGCCTCAACAAAACGGAGTTGCGGAGCGTAAAAACCGTACAATCCTCAATATGGTGAGATGCTTGCTTGAAGAAAAACAAATGCCCAAAATGATTTGGCCAGATGCTGCGAAGTGGACATGTCACATTCTCAATCGGAGTCCCACTGCCTCTGTGAAAAATAAAACTCCAGAAGAATGTTAGAGCGATTTGAAACCTAACATTGAATATTTCAGGGTCTTTGGCTGCATTGGAAATGTTCATGTACCTGATGCAAAGAGATTGAAGTTAGATGCAAAAAGTCAGAAATTAGTCCTAATCGGCTACAGTGTGGAGTCCAAAGGATATAAGCTGATTAATCCTTTCACAAAGAAAGTAACCATCAGTAGAGATGTCATCTTTGAAGAAGATGAAAGATGAGATTGGGCAAAAACAAAAGAGGAGACTACTGATGTACTTGATTGGGGAGAAGAATATGAAGAAGCCCACAATCAAGGAGATGAAAGTGAAGAAGAAGCAGATTTAGATGAAGAAAATACAGCAGATGTAGATGAAGACATCACCTCCAATGACGCAGAAAATTCAAGCTCCAACAGTGATGTTCCAAATTCAGCAAGTTCCAGCTCTAACTCACTGGATTCCAGCCCCAACAATACCTCTAATTCATCTTTCTCAATCAGAGAACGAAGAGCTCCTGCCTACTTAGAAGATTACACAAGTGGAGAAGGATTCTTTGAAGATGAGGTACAAAACTTTGCTCTATGTATATCTGCTGATCCCATTTTCTATGAACAAGCAGCAAAATTGATGAAATGGAGGGATGCAATGGATCTTGAAATCGAATCAATAAAGAAAAATCAAACTTGGGAACTTGTAAAGGCTCCTTTGGAAGTGAAGGTGATAGGTGTCAAGTGGGTGTATCGAACCAAGCTGAACGAAAATGGAAAGATTGACAAATGTAAAGCACACCTCGTGGTAAAAGGGTATGCTCAAGAAAAGGGAATTGACTACAATGAGGTCTTTGCACCAGTAGCACGATGGGATACTATTCGCATGGTAATTGCAGTAGCAGCGAAAAATGGTTGGAAGCTGTTTCAACTAGACGTTAAAAGCGCATTTCTGCATGGAGAACTCAAAGAAGACGTCTACGTCGCTCAGCCATAAGGCTATGAAGTTAAGGGAGAGGAGAACAAAGTATACAAACTAAACAAAGCTCTTTATGGCTTAAAGCAAGCTCCAAAGGCATGGTTTAGTAGAATTGAAGGATACTTCGTCAAAGAAGGGTTCGAAAGAAGCTGCTGTGATCCTACCTTGTTTGTAAAACAGGAGAACAACAAGATTCTAATTATAAGTCTCTATGTTGATGATCTTGTTTTTACATGCAATGATTTTATTATGATACAAAATTTCAAAAACTCTATGAAGAATGAGTTCGAGATGACTGATCTAGGAGAAATGAAGTATTTCTTGGGAGTGGAAGTTCATCAAGGAGTAAATGGCATTTTCATCAGCCAGAAGAAATATGCCAGTGAAATGCTTGAAAAATTCGGGATGAAAGGGTGCAATGGAGCCAGAAATCCAATTGTTCCAGGAAACAAACTATCAAAGGAGGAGGAAGGCACTCAAGTAAATGGAACCTTGTTCAAGCAGATTATTAGAAGCTTGCTATATATGACTGTCACAAGACCAGATTTGATGTACAGTGTATGTCTCATAAGCAGATTTATGTCAAAACCAATGGAGATACATATGTTAGCAGCTAAGAGAATCTTGAGATATATTCAAAGTAGTGCTGATTTTGGCATTGTTTACAAACGAGGCTGCACAACTGAGTTAATGGCATATACGGACAGTGATTATACTGGTGATATAGATGATCGAAAGAGTACATCAGGATATGCTTTCGTATTAAGTGGAGGAGTTGTAGCTTGGGCGTCCAAGAAGCAACCTGTAGTGAGTCTGTCAACTACAGAGGCAGAATATATAGCTGCTGCCTCATGTGCGTGTCAATGTGTTTGGATGCAGAGAATTCTGAAACAAATTGAAGGTACAAAAATTGACTATGTGAAGGTTCTCTGTGACAATTCTTCTACTATTAAACTTGCAAAGAATCTGATACTTCATGGGAGAAGCAAACATATTGATGTACGATTTCATTTTTTAAGAAATCTTGTAAATGATGGGTCAATTAAAATGGAATATTGTGGCACGAATGAGCAAGTTGCAGATATCATGACAAAACCGTTAAAGCTTGATGAATTTGAGAAGCTTAGAGAAGCACTTGGTGTTCGAAGCAGCTTGGGTATAAACTAACTTGCTGTAAGCAAGTTTAGTTTAGGGGAGAGTTTTGTTAAGTAACGTGTCTTCTTGTTTGAAGTAGTCTTTGCTGTTAACAATAAGTGTTAAGTAACGTGTCTTCTTGTTTGAAGTAGTCTTTGCTGTTAACAATAAGTTCCTAGAAACTAGGAATAAGTTAGAGTTTGATTTGGTCTTTGCTGTAATCACGTTTCCTGTATATGTGGGATACGTTAGTTTCTGTTTTTGGATTTCTGTTCACTGTAAAGCTATTTAAAGCTTCCTCAGTTTACATTCTAAATAACAAATACTTTTTGCATTGCGTTGCAATTTGTCTATTGTGTTCAATATTTATCAGTATATTTGAATATGATAAGTATATTACGCTAATGTTGACCAGCAACAATTTCAAGAGCTAGATATTGTAGCTGTTGAATCAGAAATTGACGTTTCTGATGAAATCTTGCCAACAAGCGCTAATCTTGATGAATAATTCGAAAAGGCTTAGAATTTTGCAACAACATTTAACGCAAATGATCAGGTTGAAGGTAAGTTATTTTCATTCTTATAACCAGAAGGTTAGGTCATATTTTTAAATACTTATTCCATTAATGATTTTCTTTGTTTGTCGAACCAGGGATACAAATGGAAAATAAGACTTTGATAACCAACAAAAAGCTGATAAAGGAAGAACAAAGAAGGTTGTTGAAAGATCAATGTCAAATTTTCAATCCGAAAATCCTTCATTCGTGATTATAATGCAGCCATCTTATGGGTCATTGCTTTAAAATTTGACTAAGTAAATTTTGACATAGGCCCTGAAACTGCTGATATCATCCACTGTGTTTCTGTAACTGTCGGTCATGACTAAAAGTAGGACTAAAAGAAGTGCAAGTCATGTGAAGCTGCTAAACGTTCTTACTCTACATTAGTTGTTTGCCAGCAGAAATACTTCGGTTTCTTGCTGAACTTGCTGCTGCACTTTATGACTTCTCAGCTGATAGGTGCAATCCGCAAAGCTTGGGGATGGCAGATATGGCGTTGTCTATAAATGATGGTTATGGTTATGGGACCTAAGTGAAGTGGCAATCAAGAGGAAATACATAGGTCAACATAAGAACATTAATGAAGATAGTGCATATGAATTTGAACTGGTATACTTGTTAAGGCTTCAACACAAACATTTGTTGGACAAGGAACTGAAAGGCTTTTATTTTTTCGAATACATGTCAAATGAAACAAATCTATGTGTTTTCAGTTCCAATTTTACAAACTACACCTTAAAATGAAAAAACCTTGTTTTGAATTTTCATAATACCTTTAAGTTACATTTTTTAAGGTAGATATATTCAAATAGATGATGCAAGAAAACCTTGATAACCATTGAAAATGGTATTCCCCATATTTTGGTTCAGATTGGCGAAAGAAAAGCTGTCCTAGTGGATAAGATTGCACAATGCCCAAGGGATCAACCATAACTAGAGGAGAAAACACCTCATTTCTTATATTTAATCAGACCATATAAATGATTTTATCTTCTCTTTCGGTTACTGATAAGCTATATATATATATAGCATTTACCGTGGTGACGCTCTTAGTCTGTTGGTTGAGAGCTTACCTATGATCCTAGAGGTCATGGATTCGAATCACATGGGTGGGGTGAGTTGAGGGTTTTCCTTTGTTTTTAATGTATTCCATAAAGTATTTCTGTAATTTTGGTGATGTAAAGACATGTGGCAAGCTACATACATTAACCATATTATTGACCAATATAATGTGTCTTTACATATGAAAAACCCTACTCATTTTTATGGTATAACTATTAACATGAACATGAATTGAATTGTAATAATTATAATAAAGGAAATGAAATTAAAAATTCAAACCACAAAATCGGAGCCATAATCGACTATCTCGGCGAGGCGTTGAATTGATGTTGGCTTGGAATTTACAAACACCACGATCTGTTGGCAAGGAAATGGGCTGACTTCGTTTGTGGTTTTCTGATTCGAGCGGATTGAACGTCGCACAAGTAATTAAAGTCAAGCAAAAATTTGGACTAAAGTTTGAACGACTCAGTATGAGAGCTTTTGGACATGGAATTTAGCAAAACAAAAGGCTAAAGTCAATTTCGAAAAATCAAGAATTAGTTTACGTAAAAATTAGAGAAATAAACGAACACTAGATGCTCGGGAACATGCAAATGAAAAAGGGGAAGATTGTATAAAATCTGAAACAGAAAAATTACATGATTTACGGTCAGAAGAATGACTTGTAAAATGGACTTCTGGATACAGAATCATCCAAAACAAATGGCTCACATGAAATTTAGAACCCCAATAACAAATGTTTATAAGAAGTAGAAAGCAAAGATGAACCGAATGTGAAAAAGCTGGATAGATTGTGTAAAAGAATTTGCAGTTCGTAAAATTGTTTTGGGTCAGAACCAGCAAAGCTCAATACAAGGTGCATTGCCTGATCAAGTAAACCCCCCATTACAAAAGCCTGACAAAACCTAGTCAATTTGTGCAGCTTCATACACAAAGGTGGATTTTGGAGGCACCTCATGGCATGTCAAGGTCCATGCAACCAAATCCATTATCAGAGACGCCTTAAACTACACGCACCTCACTTCCTCAATCAAACATTATTCAACAGCATATGGTAAAGAGTACCAGCCAGACTAATGGCAGGTTCTCTCATAGGCCCCAGCAGCCATTATGAGATTGTCAGAAATGATTGCACATATGAGATATGCAACTTAAATTCAAATCCACCATTATGTTGCGTCATTGCTCAAATAATTATTGAAAAATTTTCATTATCGAACCAAGTTTGACCAAATCAACCCAAAATTGCTAACCCTGCCAACTGCTTGGTTATTTTTGTTCAAAAAATACCACAGGTACCAGATCTTAAAAACATGAAACTACATTGGATTTTTTTGAACTTATCTCTAATGAAAAATTCATCAATTTTTTTGAACTTTCCCAAACATACCCCAATCTTTCATTTTCCCCTCCCCTTTCATCTTCCTTACGGTTTCTCTTCCCCTTCCCATTCTAAGACCTTTGATTTTTCTCTCTTCCTTTATATTGCGAAATCTGTATACCAATTTCATCATCACCATGTCTTTCTCTTCTTACTTCCTCTTAGATTCCTAATCTTCCTATTTCTAGAAAATTAAGTCATGGTTCTTCATCTTCATGTCTTTTCTCGTCTCTCCGTTTTTTTTCTGGATCGAAGAAATCATTATTACACGTTATTTTGATTGTTTTCTGCGTTTATCATATGGTTATTGACCATGTTAATAGTAAAAGATGGAAAAAAATGTAAGTATCTATTGTTTTCTCTTTATTTTTTTTTCAGAAAATCACTTCGCAAAATTGGCTTTTGTGAAGGTCTGGCGAGGAAAAGAGGCTAAAACATATGATTTTACTTCGCGAAAACAGATTAGGTGAAGTCTGTGAAGAGAAGCGTTCATGATTTTTACCTTCACAGACTTCGCATATTCTGCTTTGGCGAAGTAAATCATCCCTTTTTCTGTTATATTTCTCTTATTGCAAACTTCGTTCGTTAAGCCAAACTGTTCTTTTTCTTGCTAACACAACTTAATTTTTGTGAAGGTGAATGAATACAGAAGGCGATGTACTGGGATATAGAGAGGGACGAGGTTCTAGGATGTTGGGAGAAATGTCCATCAAGATTGGTCACATTGACTTTGAAATGATCTTGTTGTAAATTTTGATAATGTTATGATTTTAATGTTGTTATTATTATAATTTTGTTGTAAATTTTGATAATGTTATGATTTTAATGTTAGAATTATTGTTGCAGCCTTATTGTTATGTTTGTTTTTGTTATATACCACTTTGCATATTTAGCAATATGTGAAGTATGCGAAGATAATACTGCTTAAAAACACATTTTTTACTTCGTATATTGGAAATCTGCGAAAAGGAAAGTTTTTCTGCGAATTCGTATTGTCTTTGCATGCTTTGCATATTGCGAAATATGCGAAGTCGGACGAAAGGAAGAAATAAGAAAGACTAAAAACTTTGTATATATGAACATTTATTTTTAGAACAATCTGAATTTTTAATTTTTTTTATTGTAGTTATATTATTATTCATTAAAAAACCAAATAATTCTAAAGGAAACCAGATTCCAATTCTAGATTGAACCAAACATAATAAGTAAAAGGCCTAATAGACAAATAACCCCCGAACTTGTCCAAATATTGCAACTGCCCCCTCCAATTTTTAATTGTAACAACTTACCCCTCAAACTTATCCAATTTGGGGTTATGTTTTACAATTGGACAAGTTTAAGGGGGTAAGTTATTACAATTGAAAGTTGGAGGAGAGAGTTGCAATATTTGGACAAGTTCAGGGGGTTATGTTAGTATTAGGCCTAAGTAAAAAGTCATTTTGATTACGATTCGACCATATTCATATTCTGATTCCGCTTTCGATTCCGAAGTTTCAACCAAACAACCTCTAAGGTTTTTCACTCCCTTTCTCATCTCTTACGAATTTGAATCTCTCTTCTCCTTATGAAATTCTATTTTACACTCTATTTTATGTTTAATTTTTATTTTGGTCCATATATTTATTTATTTTTACATTTCTAATTTTTAGGTTAATTTCACTTTTGATCTTTATTCTTATATATTTTTTTAATTTTTTTCTCAAAAAATATTTTTGACAAAATTTTACTTTTTGATACTTGTTCTGACCCTTATATTTATTTCCTTATATTTTTAATTCTTAGACTAATTTCACTTTTCATCGTTGTACTTATTTGTTTTAACTTTTTTACCTTAAAAAATTTTTGACAAATATTTGTTTCTCATATTATTCAGTTTTAATATTGATTTTTAATTATTCTAAAATAATTATTTTCTTATTAAAATAGAATATTTATGCATTTTAAAATAATTTCAGTTTCCTCTTTGTCTCATTGTCTTTTTGTTTTAATAGTTGAAGTAATTGATTTTCATTCTTATAATTACTTGTGATTAATTTATTAATATAAACACATATGTATGTATAGAAATTATTGTTAAAAGTAAAATTCTGGTTTATTGCTTCATTTTTTTATATCGTATTCCTTTTGGAACTCAAACAAACAGACAAGGGAATTTAGAGTAATTCGATTCCTTTCTCCTTATTTCCATTTCGTTACCTTTATGCGAACCAATCGCCCCTAGTTATGTTTTATAAAGTCAATTGGCAAATTTAAATAAATTGAGGGGTAACAATAATTTTTGGGATATGTATTAAGATTAAATTAATTGTGGAAAAAGCTGAACCCAAGAAGGACTTCTAGATTGTTTAGTTGAGCAATGGGCTTGCTTGAAATGTCTAAAGATTCAGACTTAATCTCTGCGCGAACCAATCCCCCATGAGCATTTTTTAAGATCAAATACATGAATATCATAATTAAGTACAAAATCACACTTTAGTGATATGATACATATTGCAAGCTGTCAGCAAAGGTTTTAATCGTAAACCTACAAAAATGTTATTCTCTAGCTAAACTAGAAGGAGTGAGGTATAAACCTTGAATTCTCAAACAGAAATAAGTTTGATTGATAAAAGTTGTGTATCCTTACAAAAATGTGGAGGTTTAAATACTTCCCCTAAAGACAACGAAATGACAATGAATACCCCTACTAGGGTTACAATAAAGAAGTAAACCAAAGGATAAAATGGGTAATGCACAGAGACAAATAGTACAAAAGGTACAGTTTGTTGGCTGGTTTCCTTCATAAGGAAGGAAAAGTTTAACCCTTGTTCAGGAAGTAATCTCTAGGATCCGCCATCAAGGACAGACCCGTGTTGTTTGCCTTGCCCACCTCAAAAGATGTTCCACCAGGATACTTGGTAGAACGAGATCCGCCAGATTCGATGTCCGCATCATGATATCACAAAACTTAATTATTAATATTTCATTATTCTTTATGTATTATGATTTTACACCATACTTTAAAAATTTTAGACTTCAATTTATAAATCATAAACCCGAAAAAATATATTCTTAGACTTCTAAATTATAAATTCTAATCGTTAAACTTTATTAAAAATACTAATTTTACTAGTTTGACATAATCTAAAATTGGCCAATTCAAATAAGCTAGAGGGTATATATTTATTTTTGGGATATGTATTAAACTTAAATTAGTTGCGGAAAAAAGTAAACCCAAAAAGGGCTTCTAGATTGTTTAGTTAAGCAATGGGCTTGCTTGAAATGCCTAAAGATCCAGCCTCAATAGTGATCTTTTTCAAGCATATAATAAGCATGAGCTGTGATTAGAAAGAGAGAGGCTTGAGTCAGATATCACCGATCAAAACCCATTTGGATTCAGAATTTCCAACAAAGGTGAAGAAGAGGAAAATACCGCCACTCTCTCTACTTGAAGACTAAGGCTTTAGTATGTCCAATTGATTTTTCATTTACCTGTTTGCTTTCCCTTCCTTTTTAATTTGGGTATTCCATGTTGAGGGATCTTCCAGTTTTTACACTTGAAATGAACCCATATTTTCAGGTTTTGTTTTTTTGTCTGTTTAATTTTGATTTGCATATATTGATTGTATCAGAAAAAGAAACCGTGATTTCTACATACTTTCTTCAAACCAGAAAACTGTATTTCGGAAAAGAGTACTGAATTGTGCAAAACTTCTTTGACAATAACAACTTACACATGAGAATGGGTGCAGGAAGAATAACGATGAAGAAACAGAAGTCAACATCTTCCCAAGTAAACAAGGATATTCCTAGTGACTGCAGAATGTGGCCGGCGAAAACGATTACTATTATCACGAGGTTGCAAGTGAGTACTTGGTTTTATTTTGTTTTGAACAATTGGCTTTATTGGATGGTTCATTGTGTTTTTTGATAAGTTTACAACCCTAAATTTATATTATATACTAGCATTTTTTAATTTATACATATTAGTATATAAAAAATTTTATTATTTATTTCTTAATAATTTGGTTCATTTTCTTTATTATTTAACATAATATCTTTTGACCTAAGATGATGTTTTAGCCTCTTAAACTTGGGTTAAGTGGTCCATATTTGAATTTGTTCAAATCCCCTCTGAATGTGTTTAAAGGACCCGTAATATATTCAACCTTGTTGTTTTATAAATTTTAAAAAGCAAAGAAGCTAACAACTAATTAAAAAATGGAACTGCTGCCTTGTTATGTATATAGGGCATTCCGTTTTCATGCCTGATAATCCCTTTTTAAATGTTGTCTTGCGACCTTCTGATGTATATAGGGGACTTGTGAGGCCTTAAACTGGATGATTTAAAGTTCTCAATAGATTCCTGGTCTTTTCTTGCAGCACATCCACAATAGCTTTGCTCACAAGCATTTGATGACATTCTCATAATTCATCACACTTGAAGTTTGTGAAAGAAAACACTAGTCTGTCAGGTTGTTTGTGGGAATTGGAGAGCTAAATTGTGCAAGGGATGGACAGAATTTGTATGATGAAACAAATTGGAGGAAGAAGATCCTTTTGTCTTTTTTTGTGGGGTCTGCTGCAGCAACCATTATGCAACTTCAATTGTTGGCTTTCACTGTGGATATTGAAATTCTGTTTCTTAACTATGTCTCAGTTGTTGTCAATAAATTTGTGAAGGAAGCTTGCAAAGTCATGCTGCAATGGATTTTGAAAATACAAACTCAGGCGATGATTACATGCCTGGAGGAGTCATTGTTTCGATTGGGATTGAGATTGAGATCAATGTTATATTCACATCATTCTCATTGAGATCTTCTTCATCTTCATCATGTGTTTGCAATGCCTCTGCATAGGTTCTAGTCTTACAACTCTGATATCAAATAATCTGGGTAAAACATCTCCAAGGTTCATGGACTAGGTAAGGAAATTTGTTAAGAATGCTCACTATATTTCCAAGCCAAGCAATGAGTGAGTCCCCTTGCTGTCTTGCAAAATCAGTTTCGAAATCCTGAACGCTTTTCGGGTTAGTCACTCCATGTTCTGCTGTCCCAGGAAGTTTGCCTTGAACTACAGCAAGGATTGTTTCTGCATTCTGAGACAAATTCTGAAACGCCGCCAGTTCTTCTTCTCCTAATTGTCCCATTATCTTCTTTTTTTGTGCGCCAACGATCTTTTTGGGGCTCTTTTGAGGTTCATCTTCAGCATTGGTACAAGGAGGAACTTGAATTGAAATAGTCAGCTCTTCTAGAGTTTGGGTCCATGAATGATTCTCCATGTCTAGACCATTTCCTTCATTTGGGTCTTTTTTTTCTCCTTCTCCGCTGAGGACTTTGGGGACAGAAGCTTCTGGGTTTGGCTTTCTTTGTAGCTGGAATTGAGGTGATTAAATTTCTGAAACTGATATAGGTTTTATGCAGAGAGATTTTGGGATTGCTGAAACTGCTGTATGGGACATGTAATTCACATTATGGAAATGATGGCAACTGTGGAACCACTGCTGTTTGTGATGCGACCTGCCTGCAGATAATCATTTGTAACTAATTTGTCACTTATATAAAGTTTAATTTGAAGCACTATATCTAACATATTTCAGGTTGTGACATGGATGGTGCAAATTACATGTATATATGTATCCAGGCATGCACTTGTCCATGTATATGTACATGTATACATTAGAGCTTCTCAAATAGTTTATACTAAACTTAAAGCTATTCTCAAACCTTTAGTTGAAGAATTGCAAATAATAAGAGTAATTCTTTTGACAAGTGCATTTCTACATTCATTGAACAGAATATAAAGTTCAAAACATGTTAACTATTATATTATTGCTCAATTTGGTATTATAAGAATATATTCACCATTTTGTATGTAACTATTGTTTGTATATTAATTCCTATGAATTCTAAAGATCATGGAACACATATGCATGTAACAAATCAAATACCTAAGAATAACAACAGAAATTATTGAATCATTTTTCTCAACTATTAAAGTATACAAGTCATTAGCATTTGAATATAGCAATTGATCATGCAACTTGAGAACACAATGAACCAAAATAAAAACATCATATTTTTCAGTTTAAATAATGCAGATTTAACAAGTAAAAGAAACATGTTAACAATAATAAGAGATTTATCATTCTAAACCTCAAGTAACATGGGAGTTTATTCGCCGACAACGTTCTGCAATCATTGCTTGAATATCATTTTTTTTCTTGTGAATTGCATGAGTGTCTGGATCATCGACTGAAGCACTCACATCTAGACATGGATTTTCTTCCAATTTCATTACCGTTGTTTTTCCTGTAGAAAATTAAAATTATCATATGAATTAATAAAGTTAAAATTAATCTTCTTTTCAATTAAAATCAGCATTTGAATAAAAATTAGCACATCTACAGTTTTTTGGGATAGGTAGATCTATTCAAATATCTTTTAATTTATTTAAACTTTGCAAGCTGATAAGACTATATTCTAGATTTTTACACATTTATTCACGTTTGTTTTATATATATATATATATATATATATATATATATATATATATATATATTGAAAGTGTTGGTCCCTTGTAAGGTTGCAAATATAGTTCCAAGGGGGGGTTAGGAACTATTTTACCTATTTTTTGAAAATAATTTGGGCAGATTTCTTTTCTTTAAGAAAAGTTTATATAATAGCAGCTCTTAACACTCAGCAAGACACTGGCTTAGTCAACTGGTGACTAGGACAGCTTCGTTGCTTAGGTCAGGAAATAGCACTTAGAGTTTATTCCTGAACCAACTTGTTGGTAGCGCACAACTCAGCTTGACCTCTCTTACTTGGTCAGTTTTAGTTTATTTATAAATAAGGAGTTAAGGTTTAGAAATACTTCACTCAGCAGATTTATCCAGGTTCGGCTTCTTCTAAGCCTATCCTGTCCCCGGAACACTTCCGAGATTTCAAATCCTCTACTGAGCTCTTTAAAGGTAGAGCCTCAAAAATTTTACAAAATCAGAAGCTGAGTATAACAAGAGTACATTCCTCTATACCTCTACTCACTTCTATTCTAATTCACTAAGTACTAAAACCGAGTACTCAGCTTCTCCTTTCTACTTCTAGAAATGATAAAGATTTTGTCCTAAACAACAATTGCTAGAACACCTTAGATGATTGAAAAACAATCACTCTAGTTTTTTACACAAATGAATAGACTTTGTAGTGTAAGAATTTTCTTTGCTTTTGATGGAGAACTTTTGTA
This sequence comes from Euphorbia lathyris, assembly GCF_963576675.1. Taxonomy (NCBI): domain Eukaryota; kingdom Viridiplantae; phylum Streptophyta; class Magnoliopsida; order Malpighiales; family Euphorbiaceae; genus Euphorbia; species Euphorbia lathyris. The sequence continues at coordinate 2,118,446 of NC_088915.1, read as the reverse complement.
TACGTTTGGTCAGCGTAACGGCTTTTGCTCAAAGTTGTCTGTTGAATGTGGATTCTGAATGCTCTATTTATAGAGAGTTATGAGAGCTTCTGGTTATTTCGAATTTCGAAATAACCGTTGGAGGGAAACGGCTACAGGTCATTTTCACTCAGTCTGCCAGCAGTTCTCTTAGCCAATCAGATTCCAGCGTCTTCTGTTCTTCGGTCAGTGTGACAGTATGTTCCTCCATTTTGGATAACGTCAACCAGACAGCTTGCTGTGTCTTCTGATCTTTACTTAAAGAGGAAATACTTTGTCTGGAAGCTGTCTTATGGTCAGCGGCTGTCTTGTACGTTTTGTCGAGACAGCTCAGCAGCTTCATACCGAAGTTGTCTACGTGGATCTTCTCGATCCTTCTTTACTCAGCATGCGTTTCATTACTTCAACGGCGACGTTTTGGGAATACGCGGGCTGAGTGATCTTGGTCTTGTTTGACTTGGGCCTTGACTTCCGTATAGGGCTTGAGCCTTATGATCTTTATGTCTTATGATAAATTATAAACTCAACATTGAACAAACACATTAGTGACAATAAATCAAAGCATTTAAACTTAGTGTGTTGTAGAATATTTATTTTCACTTAATTAATTTTGTCAAATCAAAATCTTGTGGAAAGGTGTTTCAACAAACTCCCCCATTTTGATGTTGGCAAAACTAATCAGCAAGGAACTCAGTATGAGCTCCCCCATGATAGTTGACCTTTTTAATTAAGTGAACTCCCCCGTAAGGGCAGAACTACTGACTTAGTTTTATTCTAAACATTCTAAGGTTTAACTGAATAAGTCTAAGATCAGTTTTCAGGTATAGGTCAGCTTATGGGTCATATTCTATTTTACTCAGTATTCAGCGGAAGTAATGTATAGTGACAGAGCGCTGAGTAATTTATTTGTTCAATGGTTTATATTTGACAAGTTCACACATTTATATGCAGCATGCATTCATATAATACTTAGCATTTAAAGGATGAATAATCAAAAGTTAAATCCGAATGCAAGTACTGTAGAAATAACAGAAGTTAGGCATATTGTTTAAAACAAGAAAAACAAACAGGATAAACAAGACAGGGCAAAAAAAAACAATTCTTCTTCCTAACTTCTAACTCTCTAGATTCTAACTTAGAGTTCCTTCTCCTTAGTTGCCAGTTTTCTCCCCCATTTTGCCAGCATCAGCAGTAGGCAAATTGACGGTAGGGGCAGGAGACTTGGCCTGATCTTGCAGCAGACGAATTTGACCTTCCAAGGAATTCATGTGGTTGACCATAGTCAACATGAGTTCGGTCATTCTGGTCATTTGAGCCTGTGTTGGTTGCTGCGTCTGAACAGAGGAGAAGTGATTGATCAAGGCATGGATTTCATGCAGAATATGGTGAGTGACAGGTGGATGAGAGGACTGGTCATGAGTAGCTGGAGGATGAGCTTGTTCTTGAAGCAGATTGTTAGCTGAGGCGATGACACGCCGTCCTGACTCAGTAGCACCTAGGTGTGCAAATTTTGCAGGAGTGGGCTCGCACTGAGTGCCTTGTGTAGTAACAGGACTACGAGGCGTGTTGACCTCAGGTGCTGAGTTGCTTTGAGTTTGAGGTGGGAGTGGAGCTTCTTTTGGACTCGCAGGGGTTTTGGCTTGTTTCTCACTTTGAGGAACAGAGGCTTGTTTTTGTGGAGACCCCTCTTGGGTAATGTGGGGCTCAAGAAAAGGTTCTTCTTCTGTTCTCAGTTTCTTCTCAGCTGACTCAGCTAGGTCCTGATCAGCTTTCCTCTTGTTTCTTTCCATTAGCCTTACCTTTCTCGGGACAGTACGAATATCCTTCGAGCAGGCTCCCTTTTTCTTCTTCTTCTCAGCTTCAGCAAACTCAGATGGCACAGTAGAAGTATACTCAGTTTGAGGTTCATTGGTCGGTTCTGTACCCTCATCAGGTTGAGCAGCTTCAGCCATAACATCATCTATTATATTCTTCAGATTTGTCAGATTTTCCATTTCTCCAATGGGTTGCTCAAACTCAGCCATAAGATCCTCCTCCTCAGTGGTTTCATTTTCGTCATATCCTTTCAGGGGTTGGCTATGTGATAGTCCATTCAGCAAACGTGCAGTGATAACAGTTCCTGATGAACTTATTTCACCAACAGTCTCTATGTTCTTGTCCTGTATTATCCTTGTGATGAGAGAACCTAAATGGAGCTTCCTTCCACTTCTTTAAAAACCACCGACCAGAAATACAGGCATATTGAAAGGAGTGCTGGTCAGCATATGCCAGATGAAACATTGTTCAAAATTAGAGGCGGATAAGGGAGAGCTGAGTTTAGGGAAGATGAAGTTGGTCAGCAAGAAATGGACCATCTTCTGATTTTTGCCCATGCAGGTGCTGGGTACTTCTCCTTTGTAGTCTTTGGGTTTATAGAACCCCTTCATCTTTTCTGCGATGGCTTTTAGTATCGGCTCCTTTGTTGTCCTGAACTGGATCCCTGTATTTGGTATTTCTAGCAGTGTTGCTAGATATTCAGGGGTTATCACTATCTTTTGACCTTTAATTGTGGTTTCTAGGTAGTCAGAGTCATCTGCATCAACGTGCAGGTTGGAGTAGAACTCTCTTACCATCGTAGGATAGGTTTGTCCGGAAAGAGAGAAGAGACCCTTCCAGTTGTTCTTTTTGATCCATTCACAGAATGGTGTCTCTGAAGAGATGAAATCGGAGTGGAAGTATCGACTCCTTAGTACCTCTTGATTCTTGGCGCAAGAGGGTACCTTGATCATCTTTCTCATGATGCTGGTTGAAGGACCAGCCTGGTCAGAGGATTTGAGAGTTGGAGAGAAAGTGCTTTCGTTGAAAGACATTTTTGGAGTTCTAAAGCTCTTAGGTGTTAAAGGAAAAATTCTGAAGCTTTCTTAAAGTTCAGTGCGCATGTAAAGAGGGTAGTGGGTTAGTATCCACTATTTATGGATTTTTAGTTTAGGGTGCCGTTTGAATTTAAGCCGGTTTTGCCCTTGGGTTGTCCAATCGGCAGAAACCCTGACACTTATGACGCTTTTAAGACGTATTCGGTGCATGCGCAGTACAGGTGTCATTTCGCGTGTGGTGGCATTAAGTGCTAATAAGTGCTTTTACTCAGCGTTTGTTGATATAAACGTTTCATATTCTGAGTAGTCAGTTTTGGTTCAATGGATAGTTTTAAGTTCAAGTTCTAAACTAATTTACTCAGTGTGCAAGATTACTCAGTATTGTATATTCAGTCAGTTTCAATGACATACTCAGCAAACAATAAATCATTCAGCATGTAATTCACTCAGCATTCAATATTCATTTAGCGCAGAAGTTTACTGAAGAGGATTAAACATACCGATTGCTTCTCTCAGTATGCTAAATTGCTCTCGTGCTAGAGGCTTTGTAAAGATATCAGCAAGCTGCTCATCTGTTGGCACATAAGTCAGCTTAGTTTCTTTCTTGAGTACATGATCTCCGATGAAGTGATGTCTTATGCTGACATGCTTCATCCTGCTGTGCTGGATTGGGTTCTTTGAGAGGTCAATTGCACTTTTGTTGTCGCATTTGACTTCAATTGTCTTTGTTTGAACACCATAATCTTCAAGTTGTTGCTTAATCCAAAGGACTTGAGCAACACAGCTTCCAGCAGCAATGTACTCAGCTTCAGTTGTGGACAGGGCTACTGACGCCTGCTTCTTGCTGAACCAGGATACAAGACAGCTTCCTAGGAAATGGCATCCTCCAGAGGTGCTTTTTCTTTCCAGCTTGTCTCGTCCATAGTCAGCGTCAGTGTATCCAATGAGTCTGAAGTCATGAGTATTTGGATACCACAAACCTGCATTTACTGAGCTTTGCAAATATCTAAGGATCCTTTTTACAGCTATGTAATGGGATTCCTTAGGGTTAGCTTGATATCTAGCACAATAACATACTGAGAACTGAATGCCCGGTCTACTTGCTGTTAAATAAAGTAAAGAGCCAATCATACCTCGGTATAACTTGTTGTCTACTGACTTACCATTTTCATCAGCACAAAGGACAGTGTCAGTGCCCATAGGAGTGGATATTGGCTTACAATGTTCTAGTTCATATTTCTTCAATATCTCCTTGGCATATTTAGCTTGACTGATGAATATGCCATTCTTTCCTTGCTTAATTTGAAGTCCGAGGAAGAAGTTGAGTTCTCCCATCATTGACATTTCGAATTCAGTCTGCATTTGTTTGCTAAATTCCTTGCACATAGATTCATTAGTAGCACCAAATATAATGTCATCTACATATATTTGTGCCAGCAGGGTATCTTTACCCTTTCTCTTAATGAATAAGGTTGTATCAGCTTAACCCCTGACGTAATCTCTAGTCAGTAAGAAATTGGTCAGCCTCTCATACCAAGCACGTGGTGCTTGCTTGAGGCCATACAGGGCCTTTTTGAGTTTGTAAACGTGGTTTGGGAACTTAGAATCCTCAAACCCTGGAGGCTGATTGACGTAGACCTCCTCGTTTATTACTCCATTAAGAAATGCACTTTTAACATCCATTTGAAACAGTTTAAAGTTCATATATGATGCATATGCGCATAAAATCCTAATTGCTTCTAGCCTTGCCACTGGGGCAAAGGTCTCACCGTAGTCAATACCTTCTTGCTGACTGTAGCCCTGAGCTACAAGTCTTGCCTTGTTTCTGACTACGTTTCCTTGCTCATCTAGCTTGTTCCTGAAGACCCATCTCGTTCCAATGGTCTTTTGGCTCCTAGGATGTGGCACTAGCTCCCATACATTATTCCTCGTGAACTGATTGAGTTCCTCTTGCATGGCATTCATCCAGAATTCGTCATCCTCAGCTTCGGCAAAGTTCTTCGGCTCTAGTACTGAGATAAAAGCTACATTGCCGAGATACTTCCTTAGTTGATTTCTTATCATCAGCGTATTTCCAGCTGAGTCAAGAATTGCATTTTCTGAATGCCCTCTTGGGACTCTTATCTCCTTTGGTAGATTTATGTCTTGTTCTATCTGTGTTTCAACATTCTCTGCAGAAGTAGATGGGTCAGTGAAAGTAATTTTAGGTTCACTGTTACTCTTGGTCAGCCGTTTTATGAAGGACTCAGTAGCTGGTTCTTGATCAGCAGGTGCTGAGTTTGGTTCATCTTTTGTCAGCGGCTGGTATCTTCCTGCAGGGTCAGTTTCATCGAATTGCACATGTATAGATTCTTCTAATACTTGAGTTCTCTTATTAAAAACTCTGTATGCTTTGCTGTTTGTTGAGTAGCCTAGAAAGATAGCCTCATCAGCTTTTGAATCAAATTTGGCTAAGCTATCTTTGGTATTTGAAATAAAACACCTACAGCCAAAGGCACAAAAGTATCCAATGTTGGGCTTTCATCCTTTCCAAAGTTCATATGGGGTTTTCTTAAGTATAGGTCTAACTAGAGCCCTATTCAGAATATAGCATGCTGTGTTGACAGCTTCTCCCCAAAAATACTTTGGAAGCCTATGCTCATCCAGCATTGTCCTGGCAATCTCAACCAGAGTTCTGTTCTTCCTTTCAACAACCCCATTTTGCTGAGGCGTTCTAGGAGCAGAGAAATTGTGGTCAATGCCGCTGGCTTCACAGAATTCAACAAACTTTTGGTTCTTGAATTCTCCACCGTTATCACTACGGATATGAGCTAATTTTAGGTCTTTCTCATTTTCAATTTTTCTAACCAAGTTTGAAAATGTCTCAAAGGTCTCATCCTTACTGGTCAGCAGGATAACCCATGTGTACCGAGAGAAATCATCTACAATAACCAAGGAAAACCTTCTTCCACCCAGACTCAGCGGCTGGACTGGACCAAAGAGATCCAAGTGTAGCATTTCTAACGGACGCTTAGTTGAGACAATGTTTTTACTTTGAAAAGATTGCTTGGTTTGTTTTCCAGCTTGGCAGGCATGGCATAATTGATCTTTTTGAAATTTAAGTTCAGGCAGTCCCTCAACCAATTGCTTTCTTGCTAATTTGGCCAGGAGGTCCATGCTTAAATGACCAAGTCTCTTGTGCCATAGCCAGGAATTTTCTTCCTTTGTGACTAAGCATACAGTTTTTGAAAACTTCTTTTCTAGGTTTAGCATGAAGACATTGTCTATCCGAGGGGCAGTTAAGATTAACGCATTTGTTTTTCCCTCATATATTTTACATCCAGTATCGTCAAATATAACTTTTCTCCCATTATCACATAGCTGAGCTACGCTGAGTAAGTTATATTTGAGTCCACTGACTAGGGAGACAGATTCAATAGTGGGATTACCTCCAACGGTGCCTGATCCTACTATCTTACCCTTTTTGTTGTCTCCAAAACTTACGCTTCCTCCTCATTTACGTTCAAACGTGATGAATTGAGTTTCATCACCCGTCATATGCCTTGAGCATGCGCTGTCAATATACCACATTTTTTACTTCTCGGCACATCTCAGGCTTACCTGCATTGTGATCAGTTTCCTTTAGGTACCCAATTCTTTTTGGGTCCTGACTTGTTAGGTTCAACAGGTAAAGCATCATATTTTATTTTGTGGCGGCATATATTAACAGTATGGCCACTTTTTCCACAGAAGTCACAACTGACTTTCTGTTTAGGACTCTTTACTGACTTATCAGCACCCCAGTGCTGAGCGTGCCAGCACACCTTAGTGGTGTGTCCTAACTTCCCACAAAAGTCACACTGGACTCTTCGCTGGGGATTTCGTCTCTGCTGAGTACCTTGGTACTGAGTACCTTGATACTGAGTTCTCAGAGGAAAATTGTTTTTGTTTGGAACCTTTAGTTGGTTCTGAATGGTTGTGACATCCTTCCTTAGTTTCTTGGAAACTGACTGGACTTCAACGACAGACTCATGAATGGTTTTCATATTTTCATGCAAAACTGAGTTGTCTTGAAGAAGGTATCTAAGGTCACTTAGTTTGACCTCTTCCACCTCATCACAACGCCGGCTGAGTGTTTTAATCTTTTTGTTACACTTTTTGACAAGTGTATAAAGATCACTCAGGGCACTAGCCATTTCATTTCTGAGTTGAGAGAGTGAGATTACCTCATTTGATTGCTCTTCATTATCTGTCTCATCAGATTGGTCAGCATGCTCGGAAATGCATGGCTCAGCAAGTTCGTCAGCCATGAAACATATCTTTGCTGACTCTGTGGCCTCAGCTTCAGTTGATGAAGAATCATCGCTGTCACTCCATGTCGCCACCATTGCCTTCTTTTTGTCTTTCCTCAGAGTTGGGCAGCTTGACTTGATGTGTCCGGTTTGATGGCACTCAAAGCATGTAATGGGCTTCGAATTGTCCTTCTTGAATTTGCTGTCACTTGAGTCAGCCTTATATTTGTCAAATTTTCTATAAGGCTTTTTGGAGTATTTGTCATTCTTTTTGAACAGCCTCTTCATTTTCCTCGTGAACATTGCCATCTCCTCATCGTCAGTTGAGCCATCATCAGTTGAGTCGGCTTTCATGACAAGTGATTTTTGCTTCTTGTCTTCGGATTTTTCCTTCACCTCGAAATTCTTCATGGATATCTCATGGGTCAGCAGTGAGCCGATGAGTTCATCATATTTATAGGTGGTTAAATCCTGAGCTTCTTCAACGGCTGTCTTCTTGGCTTGCCAGTCCTTAGGAAGACTTCTGAGTATCTTCTTGACTTGTTCTTCCTCAGTGAAGATTTTTCCAAGTCTTTTGAGCTCATTTATGATGTTGGTGAATCTTGCATTCATCTCAGAGATCCCCTCATCATTGTTCATTTCGAACAGCTCATACAATCTCATTTGCTGGTTGACCTTGGACTCCTTCACCTTGTTGGTTCGTTCGTAGGTCACCTCCAGCTTCTTCCAGATCTCCTGTGCGGATTCACAACCTGATATTTTATTGTATTCTGCAGCATCCAGCGCACAGTGAAGCATATTTATAGCCGAAGCATGGTTTTGTAGCTTCTTGAGATCATCCTCTGTCCATTCAACCTCAGCTTTAACAACTGACTGGCCAGCAACAACTTTCACAGGTACAAACGGGCCTTGGACTATAGATAGCCAGGCACTCATGTTTGTAGCTTGAATGAAGTTCTTCATCCTATTCTTCCAAAAGGTATAGTTTGACCCGAAGAATAGGGGAGGCCTGGTAATGGACAACCCCTCAGGTAATATCTGAGTTGTCTGGTTTCCAGGGAGAAACCGAGTGCTGTTTTCACCCATGGTATGGATCAACTCAAGGTTGTTAGACCTTTAGTAATGAGCTATTAAGCTCTGATACCACTTGTTGGTCCCTTGTAAGGTTGCAAATATAGTTCCAAGGGGGGGGGGGGGTTATGAACTATTTTACCTTTTTTTTGAAAATAATTTGGGCAGATTTCTTTTCTTTAAGAAAAGTTTATATAACAGCAGCTCTTAACACTCAGCAAGACACTGGCTTAGTCAACTGGTGACTAGGACAGCTTCGTTGCTTAGGTCAGGAAATAGCACTTAGAGTCTATTCCTGAACCAACTTGTTGGTAGCGCACAACTCAGCTTGACCTCTCTTACTTGGTCAGTTTTAGTTTATTTTAAGCAAGCAATATAAATAAGGAGTTAAGGTTTAGAAATACTTCACTCAGCAGATTTATCCAGGTTCAGCTTCTTCTAAGCCTACGTCCTGTCCCCGGAACACTTCCGAGATTTCAAATCCTCTACTGAGCTCTTTAAAGATAGAGCCTCAAACCTTTTACAAAATCAGAAGCTGAGTATAACAAGAGTACCTTCCTCTATACCTCTACTCACTTCTATTCTAATTCACTAAGTACTAAAACCGAGTACTCAGCTTCTCCTTTCTACTTCTAGAAATGATAAAGATTTTGTCCTAAACAACAATTGCTAGAACACCTTAGATGATTGAAAAACAATCACTCTAGACTTTTACACAAATGAATAGACTTTGTAGTGTAAGAATTTGCTTTGCTTTTGATGGAGAACTTTTGTATACGTTTGGTCAGCGTAACGGCTTTTGCTCAAAGTTGTCTGTTGAATGTGGATTCTGAATGCTCTATTTATAGAGAGCTGTGAGAGCTTCTGGTTATTTCGAATTTCGAAATAACCGTTGGAGGGAAACGGCTACAGGTCGTTTTCACTCAGTCTGCCAGCAGTTCTCTTAGCCAATCAGATTCCAGCGTCTTCTGTTCTTCGGTCAGTGTGACAGTATGTTCCTCCATTTTGGATAACGTCAACCAGACAGCTTGCTGTGTCTTCTGATCTTTACTTAAAGAGGAAATACTTTGTATGGAAGCTGTCTTATGGTCAGCGGCTGTCTTGTACGTTTTGTCGAGACAGCTCAGCAGCTTCATACCGAAGTTGTCTACGTGGATCTTCTCGATCCTTCTTTACTCAGCATGCGTTTCATTACTTCAACGGCGACGTTTTGGGAATACGCGGGCTGAGTGATCTTGGTCTTGTTTGACTTGGGCCTTGACTTCCGTATAGGGCTTGAGCCTTATGATCTTTATGTCTTATGATAAATTATAAACTCAACATTGAACAAACACATTAGTGACAATAAATCAAAGCATTTAAACTTAGTGTGTTGTAGAATATTTATTTTCACTTAATTAATTTTGTCAAATCAAAATCTTGTGGAAAGGTGTTTCAACAGAAAGACCTTGTAAAAATATATTCAGGATCTATTCAGATTTCCCAAATGGGTTTCAAAAAAAGCAAATATATGAACTGCACAATGGCTTACCTTCCTTGCTCGCCTCAGCAGCCATGGTTATATATATCTCCCTCTCTACGGAATAGGTTAATGAAGGCTGTGAGGGCTCTGCCTCTCCATTATATCTATTCCGAGCTAATTCCAAATAGTCTTTATTTGTTGATATGAGATCTGATCAAATATAATACTCAAAGTTAGATCTATCTAAATCTAACATATCAATCATCTTTGACAATAAATTTCTTTATTCTGTTTATTAAAATTACTTAAAAATAAAAGAAATTGTGAATGAGAGACAAAGATGAATAGAAGAGACTGACCTGATCTTCTTTCTGGAAAAAAAAAATTGAAAGACACTGAATGAGAAGACAGCGAATTAAAAGAGCATCAATTAGGGTTTTATTGAATTAGTTAACAGAGAAAAATGCAAAGGCCAAAACCCAATATTCTATTTAGCCTTATATAAAGAGAACCCAAACTATTTGTTTTTGTCCTTTAAAAAACATAATAAAAAAAATTAAGGGAGCTATAATTCTTCCAAAAAAAATTGAGCTCAAAGTAATATTAGGGATAATGTACAAAAATACCAGTAACGTTTATATTCAGAAGTAATTTTACCACTAACATTCAAATGGTGAAATTTTAGTACCTATCATTGGCAGCCAGGAGCAATTGATCAATTTGAGAAATAATTCATTAAACTTCCTTGTCGCCATTAAACTTGCCATCTACACTTTACATTTTAATCTCCAATTCAATTATTAAATCACAGAAAATGTCACGTTTTTAAACGAACTCATATGCAATGGGTGTAAAATATGTGTTATATAATAATATGTAAAATCAACTCAACTTGCCAACGTTAGGGGTAAAATTGATCTTCGCAACACCAGAGGTAAAATTGCACCATATTGGATATTAAAGGTAAAATTGCTTCTGCCCGTAAAAGATAAGGGTATTTTTACACCTTATCCGTTAATATTATGAAAACACAATTATTTAACATTTAAAGTTATATATATGAAATTCCGAGCACATAAGTCTTAAATTGATCAGACTCATACTTTATAACACACACAATCTTATTAAATAAAAGTATCCGTATTTTTGAAAAAAAATCACAAAGAGATGTTTTGGGTACATTCACAATAATAATAAAAAGATAATAATAATAATAATAACTCAATATGACAAAAAGTACAAAGTTTGTAGGCGAAAAAATAGAAAATTCTTACAAATCCCCACAAAGTACAACTAAAAATAAATATATGAATTAGGAAGTGAAGATTATGGCAAGCAAACAAGCGTAAATAGATACTAGATGCTTCTTTATTACATGGACCATATTCGCGGGTTTTTTTCATACTCGAACAAATACAAATTTGGAGGGTTTAAATTCGGCAATTGTCGCTTCTATCGGTTTTCTTATAATTTGGATATGCTATTTTGGAGTTAATTTATTAGGAATAGGACTACATAGTTATGGTTCATTTATATTACCAATTAACAATTGAAGAAAGGGTCTGACGAATTCACCTCTATAAGAAAGCAAAGCATAGAGACAAAAAGCTTCAGGTAAGCTGTTGAGAACTTTTTGAATCACCACACTGCTTGATTCAAAACCAAGAATATCCAAATAATGAAATGAACTTTTGTTTCTCTTGCAAATCTAATAAGTTGTTTACACTTAAATTCTATATACTTTAATACTCAGAAACAAATGATGTAATAATTAAAATACAGAATAGAAAATTATGGATTCACCATAATTTGATGTCTTTCCCTTTGAGAATCTGATGCAGCGGAATAAACAGACTTTCGTCTTAAACGAATGTTCGCGCACGAACAATGCCTAAAACCGTCAACTATCGTTGAATCGCGCACGACTAACGAAAATTGGAAAAAGAGAATAAACTCTGAAATTTTATTAATCGAAAACTGATTACATAATGGGCACGTCGCGCCTTTATATAGGCTGAAAAATAAAACCTAATTCGAAACCTAAAAGGAAAAGTAACAAAAAACACGGAAATAATTGAAAATGAGACAAAAACACAAAACTGCCGTTTTGAGGCCCAAAACGACCTCAGATGGCTAAAAAAACACGTCCACCATAGGTCTATAGACCGATGGGTTTTATTCAATGGGCTGAATCCAATCAGATTAGGGTCCGAAATTGCTAAATTCCAACAAACCCCGTTTTAACTTCAAAATATCAGTTTTACCACCAGATTAGTCTTCTCCAAATAGTTCAAGGCTCGCTCCACTTCATCATTCTCCCTTGGGTGAACATAATTCGCCCTCGAATTGTCATCATCAGAAGAATCACCAGAGAAAGGAATCAGGTGCTTCACATTAAAAACATCCGCAGTGCGAATGTGACTAGGCAACTTCAACCGGTAAGCATTTGGGTTGATTTTCTCCACAATCTCCATGGGCCCTATCTTTTTGGCAGACAGTTTGTTATAATCTCCCACGGAGTACCTTTCTTTAGTCAAAATAGCTCAAACAAAATCCCCAACTTCGAACTCCACATGGCGACGCTTCTTATCCGCATATGTCTTGTAATTGCTTGCTGCCTTTATAAGATTATCATGAACTTGCTGATGCACCTCCACCAAGCTCTTCACAAAGGTTTCTGCCTTCCCATGCACGTGCGTCTTATCTGGCAATGACACCAAATCAAGTGGGCCTCTAGGAACAACAGAATAAACCACAGCAAAAGGACTGAATCCCGTACTGCGGTTAACAGCATGGTTGTGCGCAAACTCAGCTGTGCACAACAATGCATCCCACGTTTTAGCCTTGTCACCAATCAAACAACGCAACAAGTTGCCTAAGGATCGATTCACAACTTCAGTTTGCCCATCAGTCTGAGGATGGTAGGCACTACTAAAATTCAATTGCGTATTGACCATTTTCCACAAACTACGCCAGAAATGACTAACAAATCGAGTGTCTCGGTCAGACACAATGGTTGTTGGTAGGCCGTGCAGCTTATAAACCTCTCGAAAGAACAATTGGGCTACTTGAACAGCATCAGTTGTCTTTTTACAAAGAATAAAATGTACCATCTTTGAAAAACGATCCACCACGACAAAAATTGAATCATTACCTCGCTGTGTACGTGGCAACCCCAACACAAAGTCCATGCTGATGTCTACCCACGGATGTGTAGGAATAGGAAGTGGACGATACAATCCTGCATTAGTAACTGTCCCCTTCGAAACTTGACAAATGCGACACCGCTGTACCAGTTTCTCCACTTCTTTTCTGATAGAAGGCCAGAAGTAATTGGCTTGAACTAACTGCAAGGTACGATCCTGGCCCACATGACCTTCTCCGTGCAGCTGTTCAATAATTTTCAACCGCCAACTACAATCAGGCACACACAACTGGTTGCCCTTGAATAGAAAACCATCCCGAAGGTGGTAACCTGTACGCTCTCCAGCTCGTATTTTTGTCAACACGCCAGCAAAATATGGGTCAGTTTTATATAATTCAGCGAAAGAGTCGAATCCAAATACCTCAACCGACAGTTTCATAACCGACAGCTTCGGGTTGGTTATGTCCCCACCCTTGATCAAATTGCTGACATCCTCACCAAACCACTCTCCAAGGCTCGGTTTCAACATCTTCGTGACAAATTAACAGTGGCTCCGCCATTAATTTGAGGGGGAATGTTAGAGGATATATTTGTAAATATACATATTAGAATTAGTCTTTGATTTAGTCAGATATTGTTAGCTTGATTTACTCCCTGTATCTTTAGAATTATTGTTGTAACCGATTCTATCTTGTAAAGCTTATTTAAGCACAAACTCTATCAATACCAAATCACTGGAGAATCATGATTGTTTCAACTATGTACCTTTCAAAAAAGTCAATTGGTCAATTTAAATAAATTCATGGGTTACTAGAATTTTTTCCAAATATAAAGGACTAGTTGGTTTTTTGAAACAAGTATAGGGACAAAAAATGTATTAATCTATTAATTAATTAACTTTTTAACAATGTCTATTCGCAATGTGACCAAAACATATGTCGCCATAATGAGAATTGACTCATGGCATAGCACGTGTCGAGAATGGAGCAAAAATAATGTTTTTTCATAATAGTGAATAAGATTATATGTATATATATAAAGTGCAAAAAATACTTTTAATATTGTCCAGCAAAAGTAATTTTACCTCTAACATCATAACTAACATAATAATACCATTAATGTTTACAAGTTGAGCGAATTTACACTGATGTTTGAAATTGTGTCAATTTCAATTGTTATTGATGGAGCACTCTGTCCATTCACAAATTTCATTATCACTCAATTTGTATGTAGGGATGGTAATCGGGCATTATAAAAAAACTACATGTTTCCAACCCGATGGGGATTAGTAATAAGTGAAAATTAGGAATAAATTAGGGATAGGGATGGGCACGGGAGATAATTTCTCGCCAAAGCCAAAATGGTGATAGGGATAAGGATTACTATATCCGCTCCGTGAAAATTCTTCCCCGTGTATAAATTCCCGTGAATATCTATAGTTATGTTTTGTTAAAATAATTTTTTTTATACAAAATGATGCCATTTTTGTGATTTTTGGTTTTTCATGGATTGATTTTATTAAATTTTTTGGGCGAGAGAATCAAATTTAACTGTCAAAGTTGGTCACATACTTTTAAGTTATTACATTTCCAAATATTCCGTGCGACAATGTGAGGATCCTAACCCCGAGGGAGGAGAGAAGAAAATAGTGTTGGCGAACACTAGAAAATGAAGATATAAAGTATGGTATTAAATAGGAAATACAAGGCATATAATAGGCTACAACAACTAGCTAGTGAGCAACAGAGCCGGCCCTGGGTCTAGGCCAGGAGTGCGCAGGCCTAGGGCCAATGGTTGTTAGGGGGTCCAAAATTTGTTTATTATATATATATATATATATATATATATATATATAGGTATACAAGGTCTAAAACGAAATTTGCATTAGGATCAGCAAGTGTCCCAACGGTTTAGAATACCACTATCATTGGACCGGTCCTGATGAGCAACCCTATTCGTAGAGAAACAAACATAAAAAACAACAACGTCATTAAAAGAGATAAGATGATATTTACAATCATCCAAAAGAAAAGCATAAAGAGACATGATAGAAGAATGTTGGTCTCACCCTCTTTTAAGACCTAACAAATACGATTTAGTGATTCTTGCTTTGTTTTTTGTTTTTTTCTAAGAAATATTTTTCACTTTTTTGACCTAATTAATAAATTTCAACCATTAATCTTAGTTTTTCATCTAATTAATTAAATAATGGTTCACTTTAATCTAACAAGCTGGCCACTTTTAATTTTAGAGCACTTAATATACCGAAAAACCCTAAAATGTGTATTTATATATTTGGTCCGAATGAATTTATTCTTTATTGATTAATCCCCTAGATATATAGTAGGATCAATTCAATCCAAAATCAAATTTGGTTGGGCACTTTAATTAGGGTTAATTCGTGATCAAAATAATTATGTCAAAAAAAGTGTCAAGTCTCAAAATCAGGGTTTAGGGTTTCGTACCCCTAATCCGTTAGGAAATGGGTCAACGATCAAAACCCACAACAAAACTATGGGCCCCACCATCTTTTAGATAAATTCGGCTTTTTAGGACCTCAAAATACTATTTAATGATTTTCATGGGCTTTTGTTGTTTTTTTCTACGAAATAATTTTCACTTTTTTTTATCTAATTAATGAATTTCAACCATTAATCTTATTTTTGACCTAATTAATTACTTAATGGTTGACTTTAAGGCAATAAGCTCGCCACATTTAATTTTAGAGCACTTAATATACCGAAAAAAATGAAAGCACCTGAAAAACCTTAAAACGTGTATTTACATATTCGGGTTCGGATCAATTTATTCTTTATTGATTAATCTCAAGATATATGGTAGCATCAATTCAATCTAAAATCAAATTTGGTTTGACACTTTCATTAGGGTTAATTCGAGATCAAAATAATTAGGTCAAAAAAAGTGTCAAGTTTCAAAATTAGGATTTCTTTTAGAGTTTCGTTCCCCTAATCCCATCGGAAACGGACCAACGGTTAAAACACATAGCAAGGTTGTGGCCTCCACCCTCTTTTGGCCAAATTTGGCCGTTTATGACCTTAAAAATCCGATTTAGTTATTTTCACGGGCTTTTATTGTTTTTTTCAACGAATTATTTTTCAATTTTTTGACCTAATTGAGAAATTTCAACCATTAATCTTAGTTCTTGACCCAATTAATTAATTAATGGTTGACTTTAATATATAAGCTCATCAATTTTAATTTTAGAGCACTTAATATACCGAAAAAATTAAAATGAAACACCCAAAAAACCCTAAAACGTGCATTTGTCGTCACTACAACAGATAAACTTCAATGGTGCGATTTTTTTTAGTCAATTAAACCTTTCAATATTTTTAAATTCAACCCGTAAACTATAGGGTAAAAGTCATATTAGATTTTGGCTTTTAAAACCATCAATTAGGTCATCAGTCTATATATTAAAACTCAATTAGCTTTTTAATTATTTAAAATCATCGATTACATTTTATAATCATTATTTAAAATCATCGATTACATTTTAGTTGAGCTATTTTATATTTTCAGTTCAAGTAGATCAATATTTTATAATATTTTAGATTTGGATTACCAGTTAAGATTTAATAAAAACATATTCCGTTAAATCGAACCAAAATCAGTGTTATACCTAGTAATTAAAAAAAATGTGTATATATCATCGACTAGGTTTATTTGATTACTAGAGTTGAACTGATGACTGAAAATATCATAAAATAATGATAAAAATCGTATCCAAAATATAAAATAACTGAACTGACAACTAAAGTTAAAATATAAAATACAGGGTTAGAGATCTATTTGACTTTTAAAGAATAGGTTGAGTATCTAATTGATTTTAAACTTATAATAGGGATCTAAGCCAAAAAAAAAAAATTTAAGAATCAATTAATAAAAATAGAGCGACTAAATAGAATACCTAGAAAAAGTTTAAGACCTGAGAAATGTCTTTTGCTATTTGATAACACTCAAATTTTATTCTAGGGGAACTCTTTAAGTTAAAACTAAAATTTATCCCTTAGTAATTACAAAAATATCCAAACTACCCTTGTTAGGATTGTAGTAGTACGTGTATAAAAAGAATGGGAGGGGAGGAATAGAAAGACGCTCCTCAAGACAAAAGTTGTTTCTAAATTTCAGTTTTAATGGCAAATTTGGGTGTGCAGAAGGAAGAAAATAATGTTGAAATGTCCAAAAGGTCTTAATCTTCGTCACCCTTGTGGGTTCAGTTGCTTACTTGTATAGCTAAGCTTCAATACACATAAATGTATTAAACACAAAAATATACATTTAGACCACATAAGGAATTTTCGAAAAATTCTCATGAAAGATGGAACAAAGTATCCTTGATGTTGTCCCTTATAAACATGATCAAATGATATATACGTGAAAGAGTATGAATGATCAGCATAGTAAGTCTCGAATATAGAGGCTTATGCTTGGAGGATAACATGTCGAAAACAGCAGCTGCTGTAAGTAAATCTCTAAAAAGAAAGTTATTCTATGGCTATGACATAAAGATGATTGAGAAATCTACGAAGTCGAATAGCTAGTTGTACATATGAGTATGTAATATAAAGAACTAAGTCAATCACAAGCCATCTGCATTTTCCTATCAGAAGCAGCCACATCAGACCTATCAGAAGCAGCCACATGAGACCTACCGCCTTTGCTTCGCTCACTCCAGCAGGTTGATCTGGAAAATACAAAACCTTGGCCAACTCACATTATAAAAAATATTAAGGGCCTCAAAATCCCACTGTACTGTTAATGTTCTTTGTTGTGAGTATATTTAGACCATAGCACATTTAGGACAAATTATATTTTATTTGTTGGTCTTTCAACAACTAGGCTCCACCGCCTACCGACACAAGACTTTCAACTTCAAGACTAAGAATTCGACCATTCCAAATAGAATCATTGCATGTTCCAACCTTAGCAAAACTTTTCTCTCTAAGATCATATGAAACTATATTACTCATTATACCAACATTAAGGAGAATCTTATCTCCTCCCTTTGAATACCCAATGACGTTCACACATTGAAACCAAGATATGTCAAAAAATAAGGGATTTACAACAGAGTATAACTTTGTCCAAGTAAATTGATTAACCCCTCATTCTTCCTCATATATAAATAAGCATGGGGCACCATCGAACAACAGAAATAGCTGATGCAAAGACACCCTCCTAAAATATGTAATTGCCTTAAAACTCTATCAGTTGAATTGAAAGATAAAACAGGTTGGGGAACTAAGGAGAATGTCTCATTTCTCATATTAAATGCCACAATCTCTGAATTGGATAACCAATGTAGACTACCATCACTGAAGTAACCCATTTCACGAAGATACACATTCCTATCTATTCTGTATCCGAGGGAAGGGGGATTCTGAATCCTTCTCCAAATATTTGATTTAAACCCATAAATCCAAAATTGAACTTCAATATCAAGTTTTCGCTTGACATATACCCTTAAAAACACTTTGTACTCATCAATAGCGTCATCATAACCCAAACCTAACCCATTTAAGTAATAAAATTGATCATTAGCTGGGTCTTCCAAAGGCCAATCAGGAAGATCCTTACACCGATGAGTGGATGGATTCCACAGGGACAGTTCTAATTTAGGTTGGTACAATGAACTTTGATCCAGGAGAACCAAACCTTTACAGTAACCATAGACATTCTTCAACGAGGATGAGACTTGTTTTTCTATGCCTATAATATCTTCTTCAAGATCGACATTCACATCACAAACATGAAATTTGTTACTCAATTCGTCTGAGAAAATCAGTTTGCGGAGATTTAAGTTTTGAGAAGACTTACTTAGATGAGAATTGATAAAATCAAGGCTATCAATGACGGTGCATAAAGATTTTGAAACACATCTGAAACGTAGGAGGGACTTCACCGGCAACCACAGTAGTATTTCGATGATCAACTCGCTTGGGAGTTGTGCCATTGCCGCCGCTCACTCTAATCAGAAAAGGAGTGTGAACAATTAGGGTTAAAAGATAATTACAAAAACTACAATTAAGGTGCAAAAATATCCTAACTTTTGGGTCATAAGCAATCTTGCCCCAAGGTCCAAAATGTCGAAAATGGTGCAATTTTATCCTAACATTGGAAACCAAGAACAATTTTACCCCTAGCGTTGATAAATTTGGTCAATTTGATAAATAATTTATCAAACGGTCTTGTCGATCATTAATCTTTGCGTCAAATCACAACATATGATGGGATGTGAAAAAATATATAAAAAAGTACAGTTTTTTTTTGTACAAATTGAACTAAAAATTCAAAAAATTCACCAAATTTATAATATTAATCTCCAATTCTACTATTAAATTATAAAAAACATGAAATCATTTTTTAGAACGAATTGAAATGCAATTGTTGCAGAATAAGGAAAAAAATATCTGTGTTTTATAATAGTGTCTCAAATCGACCCAAATTATCAACGTTATGAGTAAAATTGCTCTTTGCTATTGATGTTAGGGGTAAAATTAGACAATTTTAGACGTTATGGGTAAAATTGCTCCTGACCGAAACACTCTTAGGCCTGAAACACTCTCACCCTTTCGACGAACCTCTTGGCAATTGAAACATTAAGTTTCTTCATTCCAGAAAGGTACAAATTATACCTTTTCATGGTTCAAACAACACCTCTTTTCATCCTAAACTCTTATAAATTAATCATTGAGGATGCAGGTTCTGTTACATTTCATTTTCATCTTTGTCAGAACTCTGATTTTTCTTCACAAACACCGTTCTTCGCTAAAAGTAACATACACTTTGCACTATGCCTATCAAATACAAAACCAACCCAAAAAGGCGCCATGCTGCCTCAATCAACAAACGCCCTGACCTATCCAAGCGATATGGGGCGTTTTTTCCTATCTTCAACCATGATGAAGGTAGGCGTTATTGGAATCTCCGTTACACATTCTTCACCGGAATGTTGTATATGGATGAATTCCTTAACAACCAACTTGGAATCAGTGATGACATGCATCGCTACATGGAACGCCTAGGGTGGACCAAATTTGCCAAAATGCGTTTTCCAATCATAGGTGATTGGATTATAGAATTTTTCTGTACCGTTCGTTTCACTAATAAACGACGAGTACGTCTCAGTTTTCGTCGAGACGGCGAAATCTTCACTTTCGGCTATCCCGAGTTGCATGCTTGGTTTGGTTTTCCCCCAAGGGATACAATCAAACTTCATCCTGGGTGGGACATGACATCCTCGGACATTTGGAGAATGCTCACAGGATTCTGGCGATTCAATTCAAAACTCGCCTATAATCACTCTTTTCGCTCCAACTCCATGCTGTATCTACACAAATTTCTGTGCCACAGTTTGTTCGGGCGCATATTCAGTAGTGTGGTCCGTGACATAGATTTGTATGTTCTTGGAGATATATTCCAGGGCAATGCAGTGGATTCTTCCAAAATTCTAATGGAAGGTCTTGTCGCCGCTTCTCGATCCAAAGATAAGAAGATTGGGTTCGGCAATATAATCTGTGGGATAATTCTCGGTTTAAAGGGTAAAATTGATGTTCCCTGGAGTGATGATGAATTCTTCCCGACAATTGACTATGAATTTCTCGAGCACGAAGGACTTGTGAAACGTGTCTTTCGGGCAGGGCCTACATTTTTGTCTGCACCGGAACGTGAAACTTTCGTGCAGTTTCAAATTGATCGTTTTAAGGCCAAAGATATCCCAATAGATAGGGATGAATATGTAGAATAGTTTACGTTTTTCATTGTTGTTTTTGTATATATATATTTTTTTGTTTTTGACTATTGGTTTGTTTTTTTTCATTATTTGTACATATGTTTATATAATAAAAATCTTATTTAGTTCAATTCTTAATTTTAGTAACCTTATTGATTTGATCCAATATCTATACTTAACATATTTTATATGGGTCATCTCTATATATTCTTACTCAAAATTAAGATTACACAACATTCACATGAACTAATACGTTTATTTTTATTATGATTCCACACGTTTATCGAGATTTAATTTTATTTATAACTCAATTTATTTTCAATGAA
Source organism: Euphorbia lathyris (assembly GCF_963576675.1). Classification (NCBI taxonomy): domain Eukaryota; kingdom Viridiplantae; phylum Streptophyta; class Magnoliopsida; order Malpighiales; family Euphorbiaceae; genus Euphorbia; species Euphorbia lathyris. The sequence continues at coordinate 2,097,545 of NC_088915.1, read as the reverse complement.
TTAAGTTATGATTTAATCAAATCAATTCATGTATTAAATATGTATTAATATGCACTTATAATGCATTTAATATGGTTCTTTTAACTTATATGCATAAATAACCATTTAAGTTTCATTAATTCCTTATAAACCACTTTATTACTCTTTAATTTTATTTATTAAGGTTACACCTTTGGTTTTCCTTGGCATTAATGACATTTATTTAAGTTTTTAAAGTGCAGGAACATTTCATTTTAAATTCAGGAACCATTCCACAACAAATAAATGCACAATCCATGACAAAAGGCACCTAAATAGGCATATTTACCCATTCTCTACCGAGAATTTATTAATTCTCGGTATGAGCAGAGTTTTTGGCATAATTTCAGGGCGGAATCACCTGAAATTTGCATGCCGCGGCCGCGGCTTTGCCATTCGCGGTCGCGACACGCGCTAAACTTGCCCTATCCATTCCGATTTTGCTACCTATTTTTGCCTATTCTTATTCTATTTCTACCTATTCACTTACCTAATCATCCTATATAACCCTACCTCTTACACAACACCTCACATCGCCTCTATTTTTTCCCGCGTATTAATGAGTATGTTGTGGAATTTTTGGTCACTCTATCCATGAACAAGAAGAAAACTTCAATTTCTTTTAGGAATAATGGTATCCCTTACACCATTGATCGAAAATCTACCTCTGGCTATGCGGTGTTTGTTGGTCCTAATCTTGTATCTTGGCGGTCACATAAGCAAACTACTGTTTCTCGGTCCTCCACCGAAGCTGAATATCGTGCTCTTGCTAGTCTTGCTTCTGAAATGCTTTGGTTGAAAAAGCTCATGCATGAAATCGGCATCTCCAATTCCACAATACCTGTTTTATGGTGTGATAACCTTGGTGCAACATATTTAACTGCTAACCCAATTTTTCATGATAGATCTAAGCACTTAGAGATTGACTTTCATTTTGTTCGTGACAAAGTCTCCAAGAAAGAGCTTCGGGTTGGTTATGTCTGTTGATCCCTTGTAAGGTTGCAAAGATAGTTCCAAGGGGGGGTTAGGAACTATTTTACCCTTTTTAAATAATTAGGACAAACTTCTTTTTCTTAAGAAGAAAGTATATGACAGCGGCGCTGAGCAATCAGCAAGACACTGGCTTAGTCAACTGGTGACTAGGTCAGTTTCGTTGCTTAAGTCAGGAAATAGCACTTAGAGTCTATTCCTGAACTAAGTCGTTTGCAGCGCACAACTCAGCTTGACCTCTTTTACTTGGTCAGTTTGAGTTTGTTTTAAGCAAGCAATGTATTAAGGAGTAAGGGTTAGAAATACTTCACTCAGCGGAGTTATCCAGGTTCGGCTTCTTCTAAGCCTACGTCCTGTCCCCGGAACACGTTCCGAGATTTCCAATTCACTACTGAGCTCTTTAGGGGTAGAGACTCAAAAACCCTTTACAAATCAGAAGCTGAGTATAACAAGAGTACCTTCCTCTATACATCTACTCACTTCTACTCTAATTCACTAAGTACTAAAACCGAGTACTCAGCTTCTCCTTTCTAATTCTAGAAATGATTAAGATTTGTCCTAAACAACAATTGCTAGAACACCTTAGATGATTGAGGATCAATCACTCTAGACTTTTACACAGATGTGAAAATTGTCGTGTAAGATTTGCTTTGCTTTTGGATGCAGAACTTTTGTATACTTTTGGTCAGCGTAACGACTTTTGCTCAAAGTTCTGTATGGAATAAGGATTCTGAATGCTCTATTTATAGAGAGCTGTGAGAGCTTCTGGTTATTTCGAAATTCGAAATAACCGTTAGAGGGAAACGGCTTCATGTCGTTTTCACTCAGTCTGTTCAGCAGTTCTCTTAGCCAATCAGATTCTAGCATCTTCTGTTCTTCGGTCAGTGTGGCAGTATGTTCCTCCAAATCTGGTAATGTCAAACAGACAGCTTCCTGCGTCTTCTGTTCTTTACGAAAAGAGGAAATACTTGGTCTGGAAGTTGCTTTGTGGTCAGCGGCTATCTTGTACGTTTTGTCGAGACAGCTCAGCAGCTTCTTACCGAAGTTGTCTACGTGGATCTTCTGGATCCTTCATTGCTGAGCTGCGTTTCAATACTCAATGGCAGCGTTTTGTAATACGCGGGCTGAGTGATCTTGGCCTTGTTTGACTTGGGCTTTGACTTTCATATAGGGCTTGGGCCTTATGATCTTTATGTCTTGTAACAATTATAAACTCAACATTGAACACACACATTAGTAACAATAAATCAAAGCATTTAAACTTAGTGTGTTATAGAATATTTAATTGTACTCAAATAATTTTGTCAAATCAAAATCCTGTGGAAAGGTGTTTCAACATACTCCCCCATTTTGATGTTGGCAAAACTATTCAGCAAGGAACTCAGCATTGAGCTCCCCCATGATAGTTGACCTATTTGACTAAGTAAACTCCCCCATCAGGGTTGAGCTACTGACTTAGTTTTATTCTAAACATTTTAAGGTTTAATTGAATAAGTCTAAGATCAGTTTTCAAGTATAGGTCAGCTTGTGGGATATATTCTATTTTACTCAGTTTTAGCGGAAGTGTAGTATAGTAAAAGAGCGCTGAGTAATTAATTTGTTCAATGGTTGATTTTAGACAAGTTCAAACATTAATTTTTACGCAGCTTACATTCAGCAGGTATTTTACTCGTTTACTGAGTTCAATTTGTACTTAGAAAATGCATTCATAATACTTAGCATGAAAGGATAAATAACACAAGTTGAGTCGACAATGCATGCAGGTATTGAATTAAATAACATAGGATAGTCAGCATACATAATACATGTTACAAGAAGGAAGAAATAAGCTAAGTGTAAACTAAGTTTTTTTTTTAGCTATCTATTTCTTCTTCTTTTGCTGACTGCCTTCAGCTTGAGTTCTGCGCTGATCTTTCTTCTCCCCCGTTTTGCTAGCACCGGGTGGAGGCAACTTGAAGGAATCCAAAAGAACAGCTCTGGAGAGCTCAGCAGAGAAGGTCTTCAAACGATCAGCACTTTTGTCTATGCCATCAAAGATAGGAGCACCGTTGCTGAGGACCTCAGGACTAATACGGATATCAGCAGCACTGAGCATACTGAGTACATAAGCTTGTCCTTTTCCTAGCTATGTAATTGTGTCTGTCAGCGCAGCAAAGGAGTTGTGGAAGGTTTTGAGAAGTGAAGTATCATAGTGCTCACGCTGAAGATTCGTGTGTCTAACATGGTCGAATATCTTCTGGGAATTGGTCAGTATTTGATCCTGTTTGAGCTGGTCGGTGTCCATTTCTTCCTTGTGGAGATTAAGTAGCCGAACTGCCTCACTGAGTTGCTCCATTGAGCATTGAGATGTGTTTGCAAGCTGTGCATTAGTCTTGTTTTGTTCAGTATGGAGCTGAGCAAACAGCATCTTTAACTCAGAGGAAGTGGTGAGATTTGGGTTCGCAGCTGACAAGTTCTGGATCTGGGAAGATAGAGAAGTGAGACACTGTACTGTTGTCAGCTAGATCTCAGCTAACTTAGCAATCGAATCCTACCTAGCTTGCTGTGTTTGTGAAGATAGTAGAATACTCAGCAGGTCCTTGAGTTCCTTAACTTCATTGAGAAGTTGAGTTACTTGAGAAGGCTGAGTAGTTTCTATATGGGAAATGGCAGCAGCAGGAGGAGTTGAATGCTGAATATCTCTAATCAGAGCCTGCACTGAGTCAATGATTCTTTGACTGGACTCAGTAACATTGATTGTGGCCTGAGAGATGGCAGTTTGACCAGATAGAGAAGAGGTTGCTGGGTCAGGGACTGGGGTTATTGTTGGGTTCTGCCCAAGTGTTGATTGGATAGTTGTTGGGTTAGCAGGTTCAACCTCAGTGGAACAGTCAGGTTGGATGGGTTCAGAGCTGACTGGTGCTGTGTTTTCTTCGAGATTTTGCTCGGTTTGGATTGGTGGGTTTGCAGAGTTAAGTTGTTCGACTTGTTCCTGAGTAGAGACAGAGGCTTGTTTTTCTGCTGCTTGTGAAGGTTGAGGAGATGGTGCAGAAGGAATTTGCTTCCGGAAGAAGGTCATCTTGACCTTGGATGGATCATGCACTGGTGCGCTGACTGGTTGGTCTAAGATGCTGGCCTTTACCAGTCTTCTTCTGGTCTTTTGTACAGGAGGAGGGTCAGCTTGATTTACATCAGCTTGAGATGGAGAGTCGTCTAAATTCTGATCAGCAGTGTGCTGGTCAGTTGGCTCGTGATGTTGTTCAACTCCATCAGCTGACTCAGTGTGAGCTTGGTCAGCTTGATCATGGTCACTAGCTGTCCTTTTAGAGTCAGCTTCCTTCTCTTGCTCCTGTTCATGTCCTTCATCCTCAGTGTCTTCATTCTCAAGCTCTTCCTCGAGCTGAGTGACGAAATGTTCATCTAGGTCCACCTCATCTTCCTGTTGCTCAGTTTCTTCAGCATGATGCTGAGCATAATGTGAGTCCGAAGTGACTACGAAGTTAAGTGGAAGGACGTTGATGGGTGAAAGAGTAGAAGTCTTCTGCTTCTTCTGAGGAGGATCAGTTGTATCCTCAGTTTTAGGCTCATCTTGCCTGTTGTGCTTTTCAGCTGACTGAGTTTTGTCTTGGTTTGACTCAGTAGCTGATTTGGTCTTTTTGGACTTAGGCTCAGCTTCCTTAGATGGAGTACCAGTGGGCTTCCTTTTTCTTGTGGTTGGAGCTTTAGTCCGTTTCCCTTTTGCTGGAACAATCACCTCAGCAGGTAGCACTTCCTCAGCTTGCTCCTCTGGCTGCTCAATAAATTTTTCCTTCTTCAAAGGTTGGTTGAATTTGAGAGCATGCAGTGATGCTGCTGTGATCTCAGATCCTTTCACACAGGTTTCTCCTTGTAAGTCAACCTTGTGGTCAACTAGAATCTTTGTGATCAGCGAGCCTAGCCTTAGATTGTTCGTGCTGTGTAGGAATCCAGCTATTAGAAACACTGGCATGTTTATCGGTTTGTAGGTCAGCATGTGCCAGATAAAGCACATCTCGAAGTGGAAGGCTGAGCTGGTGCAGTTGACCTTCTGGTAGATCAGTTGGACCAGCAGGAAGTGGGCCATCTTCTGATGCTGACCCATGGACGAGCTGGATACTTCTCCAATGTACCCAGCAGGCTTACAGAAGGTTTCATCATAGTAGATGTCCTCCTGATCACCATTTCTTCTTAACTCAGCACCCTCAGTCTTGTGGCTGAGTAAGGATCCCAAATACATTGGGTTGATGAAAATGGTCTTTCCCCTGACTTCAGTGACTAAGTAGTCATGGTCCTTTGCGTCAGCTTTGAGGTTATGGTAGAATTCCATAACCAGGTCAGGGTAGGTGGGGAATCGTAGGGAGAACAACTCAGTCCAGCCGTTGTTCTTTATCCAGTCACAGAACGGTTGTTCTGAGTCAATGAAGGTCTGAGATACCCAGCGAGAAGGTTCCACTTTCCATTCTCGGACATTCTCGAATACGCGAATGTACTATCTAGGTTTAGCTGGTTTTCCCTGAGCTTGAGTGGCTTTTTCTTTTCCATGTCCAGTAGCTTTAGATGGAGAAGGCTGAGTGGAGGTTTTGTTTGTCTGTTCATCGGTGGTGGCCTTGGAATGACCGGCACCGGAGATGTTGAAAGAGGCTTTAGTCATTTTAGGAGTACTGAAGTTCTTAAGTTCTTAAGGAAATTCTGAAGCTTTTGAAAGTTCAGTATGCGTAAAGAGAAGGTAGTGGGGAAATACCCACTATTTATAGATTTTTAATTAAGGTTTCCGTTTGAATTTAGGTCGGTTTTGCCCTTGGGTTGTCCAATCGGCAGAAACCCTGACATTTATGACACTTTATGACATATTCGGCGCATGCATTGTACAGGTGTCATTACGCGTGCGTTTGCATTGAATGCTAATGATTACCTTTACTCAGCATTTGTTGGTACAAACGTTTCATATTCTGAGTAGTCAGTTTTGTGCAACGGATAATGGGAGTAATTAGTTACTCGGTCTGAGATAACTTACTCAGTGTGCATTAGTTACTGTGCATGTGATTTTGACAGATATTCTTTAAAACACTCAGCATGTTAACATTCATTCAGCATGCATTATATCACATTTTTACTTAGGAATTTAAGACAGTGGATTAAACATACCAATGGCTTCTCTCAGTATGCTGAATTGCTCTCGTGCTAGAGGCTTTGTAAAGATATCAGCGAGCTGCTCATCTGTTGGCACATAGGTCAGCTTGATTTCTTCCTTGAGTACATGATCTCTGATGAAGTGATGTCTTATGCTGACATGCTTCATCCTGCTGTGCTGGATTGGGTTCTTTGAGAGGTCAATTGCGCTTTTGTTGTCGCATTTAACTTCAATTATCTTTGTTTGTACACCATAGTCTTCAAGCTGTTGCTTAATCCATAGGACTTGAGCAACACAGCTTCCAGCAGCAATGTACTCAGCTTCAGTGGTGGACAGGGCTACTGACGCCTGCTTCTTGCTGAACCAAGATACAAGACAGCTTCCTAGGAAATGACATCCTCTAGAGGTGCTTTTTCTTTCCAGCTTGTCTCGTCCATAGTCAGCGTCAGTGTATCCGATGAGTGTAAAGTCATGAGAATTTGGATACCACAAGTCTGCATTTACTGAGCTTTGCAAATATCTAAGGATCCTTTTTATAGCAATGTAATGGGATTCCTTAGGGTTAGCCTGATATCTAGCACAATAACATACTGAGAACTGAATGTCTGGCCTACTTGCTGTTAAGTAAAGTAGAGAGCCAATCATACCTCGGTACAACTTGCTGTCTACTGACTTACCATTTTTGTCAGCGCAGAGGACAGTGTCAGTGCCCATAGGAGTGGATATTGGCTTACAATGTTCTAGTTCATATTTCTTCAATATCTCCTTGGCATATTTAGCTTGACTGATGAATATGCCATTCTTTCCTTGTTTAATTTGAAGTCCAAGGAAGAAGTTGAGTTCTCCCATCATTGACATCTCGAACTCAGTCTGCATTTGCTTACCAAAATTCCTTGCATATAGATTCATTAGTAGCACCAAATATAATGTCATCTACATATATTTGAGCCAGCAGGGTATCTTTACCCTTTCTCTTAATGAATAAGGTTGTATCAGCTTGACCCCTGACATAGTTTCTAGTCAGTAAGAAGTTGGTCAGCCTCTCATACCAAGCACGTGGTGCTTGCTTGAGGCCATACAAAGCCTTTTTGAGTTTATAAATGTGGTTTGGGAACTTAGGATCCTCAAACCCTGGAGGCTGATTGACATAGACCTCCTCGTTTATTACTCCATTAAGAAATGCACTCTTAACATCCATTTGAAACAATTTAAAATTCATATAAGATGCATATGCACATAAAATCCTAATTGCTTCTAGCCTTGCCACTGGGGCAAAGGTCTCACCATAGTCAATACCTTCTTGCTGACTGTAGCCCTGAGCTACAAGCCGTGCTTTGTTTCTGACTACGTTTCCTTGTTCATCCAGCTTGTTCCTGAAGACCCATCTGGTTCCAATGGTCTTCTGGCTTCTTGGATGTGGCACTAGCTCCCATACATTATTCCTTCTGAATTGGTCGAGTTCCTCTTGCATGGCATTCATCCAGAATTCATCATGCTCAGCTTCAGCAAAGTTCTTCGGCTCCTGAACTGAGACAAAGGCTACATTACCGAGATACTTCCTGAGTTGATTCCTTGTCATCAGGGTATTTCCAGCTGAATCAAGAATTGCATTTTCTGAATGCCTTCTTGGGACTCTTATCTCCTTGGGTAGATTTGTGTCTTGTTCTATTCGTGTTTCAACATTCTCTGCAGAAGTAGATTGGTCAGCGAAAACAATCTTAGGTTCACTCTTACTCTTGGTCAGCCGCTTTGTGAAGGACTCAGTAGCTGGTTCTTGATCAGCAGGTGCTGAGTTTGGTTCATCTTCTGTCAGCGGCTGGTATCTTCCTGCAGGGTCAGTTTCATCGAATTGCACATGTATAGACTCTTCTAATACTTGGGTTCTCTTATTAAAAACTCTGTATGCTTTGCTGTTTGTTGAGTAGCCTAGAAAGATAGCCTCATCAGCTTTTGAATCAAATTTGGCTAAGCTATCTTTGGTATTTAAAATGAAACATCTACAGCCAAAGGCACGAAAGTATCCAATGTTGGGCTTTCGTCCTTTCCAAAGTTCATAAGGGGTTTTCTTAAGTATAGGTCTAACTAGAGCCCTATTGAGAAGCCTATGCTCATCCAACATTGTCCTGACTATTTCAACCAGAGTTCTGTTCTTCCTTTCTACAACCCCATTTTGCTGAGGTGTTCTAGGAGCAGAAAAATTATGGTCAATGCCGCTGGCTTCACAGAATTCAACAAACTTTTGGTTTTTGAATTCTCCACCGTTATCACTACGGATATGAGCTAATTTTAGGTCTTTTTCATTTTCAATTTTTCTAACCAAATTTGAAAATGTCCCAAAGGTCTCATCCTTGCTGGTCAGCAAGATAACCCACGTATACCGAGAGAAGTCATCTACAATGACCAAGGAAAATCTTCTTCCATCCAGACTCAGCGGCTGGACTGGACCAAAGAGATCCAAGTGTAGTAACTCTAACGGACGTTTAGTTGAGACAATGTTTTTACTATGAAAAGATTGTTTGGTTTGTTTTCCAGCTTGGCAAGCGTGGCATAGTTGATCTTTTTGAAATTTAAGTTTAGCCAGTCCCTCAACTAGTTGCTTTCTTGCTAATTTGGCCAGGAGGTCCATGCCTACATGACCAAGTCTCCTGTGCCATAGCCAGGAATTTTCTTCCTTTGTGACTAAGCATACAGTTTTTGAAAACTTCTTTTCTAGGTTCAGCATGAAGACATTGTCTATCCGAGGGGCAGTTAAAATTAACTCATTTGTTTTTCCCTCATATATTTTACATCCAGTATCATCAAATATAACTTTTCTCCCATTATCACATAGCTGAGCTACGCTGAGTAAGTTATATTTGAGTCCGCTGACTAGGGAGACAGATTCAATAGTGGGATTACCTCCAAAAATGCCTGATCCTACTATCTTACCCTTTCTGTTGTCTCCAAAACTTACGCTTCCTCCTCGTTTACGTTCAAACGTGATGAACTGAGTTTCATCACCCGTCATATGCCTTGAGCATGCGCTGTCAATATACCACATTTTTTACTTCTCGGCACATCTCAGGCTTACCTGCATTGTGATCAGTTTCCTTTAGGTACCCAATTCTTTTTGGGTCCTGACTTGTTAGGTTCAACAGGTAAAGCATCATATTTTATTTTGTGGTGACATATATTGATAGTATGGCCACTTTTTCCACAGAAGTCACAACTGACCTTCTGTTTAGGATTCTTTACTGACTTGTCAGCACCCCAGTGCTGAGCGTGCCAGCATTCCTTAGTGGTGTGTCCTAACTTCCCACAAAAGTCACACTGGACTCTTCGCTGGGGATTTCGTCTCTGCTGAGTACCTTGGTACTGAGTACCTTGGTACTGAGTACCTTGATACTGAGTTCTCAGAGGAAAATTGTTTTTGTTTGGAACCTTTAATTGGTTTTGAATGGTTGTGACATCCTTCCTCAGTTTCTTTGAAACTGACTGGACTTCAGAGACAGACTCATGAATGGTTTTCATATTTTCATGCAAAACTGAGTTGTCCTGAAGAAGGTATCTGAGGTCACTCAGTTTGACCTCTTATACTTCATCACAGCGCCGGTTGAGTGCTTTAATCTTCTTGTTACACTTTTTGACAAGTGTATAGAGATCACTCAGGGCATTACCCATTTCATTTCTGAGTTGAGAGAGTGAGATTACCTCATTAGATTGCTCTTCATTATCTGACTCATCAGATTGGTCAGCATGCTCAGAAATGCATGGCTCAGCAAGTTCGTCAGCCATGAAGCATATCTTCGCTGACTCTGTGGCCTCAGCTTCAGTTGATGAAGAATCATCACTGTCACTCCATATTGCCACCATTGCCTTCTTGCCATTCTTTTTGTATTTCCTCAGTGTTGGACAGCTTGACTTGATGTGGCCGATTTGATGGCACTCAAAGCATGTAATGGGCTTTGAGCTGTCCTTCTTGAATTTGCTGTCACTTGAGTCAGCCTTATATTTATCAAATTTTCTATAAGGCTTCTTGGAGTATTTGTCATTTCTTTTGAACAGTCTCTTCATTTTTCTTGTAAACATTGCCATCTCCTCATCGTCAGTTGAGCCATCATCAGTTGAATCAGCTTTCATGATAAGTGACTTCTGCTTCTTGTCTTCGGATTTGTCCTTCACCTCGAAATTCTTCATAGATATCTCATGAGTCAGCAGTGAGCCGATGAGTTCATCATATTTGTAGGTGGTTAAATCCTGAGCTTCTTCAACGGTTGTCTTCTTGGCTTGCCAGTCTTTAGGAAGACTTCTGAGTATCTTCTTGACTTGTTCTTCCTCAGTGAAGATTTTTCCAAGTCTTTTGAGCTCATTTATGATGTTGGTGAATCTTGCATTCATTTCAGAAATCCCCTCATCATTGTTCATTTCGAACAGCTCATACAATCTCATCTGCTGGTTGACCTTGGACTCCTTCACCTTGTTGGTTCTTTCGTAGGTGACCTCCAGCTTCTTCCAGATCTCCTGTGCTGACTCACAACCTGATATTTTATTGTATTCTGCAGTATCCAGCGCACAGTGAAGCATATTTATAGCCGAAGCATGATTTTGTAGCTTCTTGAGATCATACTCTGTCCATTCAACCTCAGCTTTAACAACTGACTGGCCAGCAACAACTTTCACAGGTACAAACGGGCCTTGGACTATAGATAGCCAGGCACTCATGTTTGTAGCTTGAATGAAGTTCTTCATCCTATTCTTCCAAAAGGTATAGTTTGACCCGAAGAATAGGGAAGGCCTAGTAATGGACAGCCCCTCAGGTAATATCTGAGTTGTCTGGTTTCCAGGGAGAAACCGAGTGTTGTTTTCACCCATGGTATGGATCAACTCAAGGTTGTTAAACCTTTAGTAATGAGCTTTTAGGCTCTGATACCACTTGTTGATCCCTTGTACGTTTGCAAAGATAGTTCCAAGGGGGGGTTAGGAACTATTTTACCCTTTTTAAATAATTAGGGCAAACTTCTTTTTCTTAAGAAGAAAGTATATAACAGCGGCGCTGAGCAATCAGCAAGACACTGGCTTAGTCAACTGGTGACTAGGTCAGTTTCGTTGCTTAAGTCAGGAAATAGCACTTAGAGTCTATTCCTGAACTAAGTCGTTTGCAGCGCACAACTCAGCTTGACCTCTTTTACTTGGTCAGTTTTAGTTTGTTTTAAGCAAGCAATGTATTAAGGAGTTAAGGGTTAGAAATACTTCACTCAGCGGAGTTATCCAGGTTCGGCTTCTTCTAAGCCTACGTCCTGTCCCCGGAACACGTTCCGAGATTTCCAATTCACTACTGAGCTCTTTAAAGGTAGAGACTCAAAAACCCTTTACAAATCAGAAGCTGAGTATAACAAGAGTACCTTCCTCTATACCTCTACTCACTTCTACTCTAATTCACTAAGTACTAAAACCGAGTACTCAGCTTCTCCTTTCTAATTCTAGAAATGATTAAGATTTGTCCTAAACAACAATTGCTAGAACACCTTAGATGATTGAGGATCAATCACTCTAGACTTTTACACAGATGTGAAAATTGTCGTGTAAGATTTGCTTTGCTTTTGGATGCAGAACTTTTGTATACTTTTGGTCAGCGTAACGGCTTTTGCTCAAAGTTTTGTATGGAATAAGGATTCTGAATGCTCTATTTATAGAGAGCTGTGAGAGCTTCTGGTTATTTCGAAATTCGAAATAACCGTTGGAGGGAAACGGCTTCATGTCGTTTTCACTCAGTCTGTTCAGCAGTTCTCTTAGCCAATCAGACTCTAGCATCTTCTGTTCTTCGGTCAGTGTGGTAGTATGTTCCTCCAAATCTGGTAATGTCAAACAGACAGCTTCCTGCGTCATCTGTTCTTTACCAAAAGAGGAAATACTTGGTCTGAAAGTTGCTTTGTGGTAAGCGGCTGTCTTGTACGTTTTGTCGAGACAGCTCAGCAGCTTCTTACCGAAGTTGTCTACGTGGATCTTCTGGATCCTTCATTGCTGAGCTGCGTTTCAATACTCAACGGCATCGTTTTGTAATACGCGGGCTGAGTGATCTTGGCCTTGTTTGACTTGGGCTTTGACTTTCATATAGGGCTTGGGCCTTATGATCTTTATGTCTTGTAACAATTATAAACTCAACATTGAACACACACATTAGTAACAATAAATCAAAGCATTTAAACTTAGTGTGTTATAGAATATTTAATTGTACTCAAATAATTTTGTCAAATCAAAATCCTGTGGAAAGGTGTTTCAACAATGTCCCCACCCTTGATCAAATTGCTGACATCCTCAGCAAACCACTCTCCAAGGCTCGGTTTCAACATCTTCGCGACAAATTAACAGTGGCTCCGCCATTAATTTGAGGGGGAATGTTAGAGGATATATCTGTAAATATACATATTAGAATTAGTCTTTGATTTAGTCAGATATTGTTAGCTTGATTTACTCCCTGTATCTTTAGAATTATTGTTATAACCGATTCTATCTTGTAAAGCTTATTTAAGCACAAACTCTATCAATACCAAATCACTGGAGAATCATGATTGTTTCAAATATGTACCTTTCAAAAAGTCAATTGGTCAATTTAAATAAATTCATGGGTTACTAGAATTTTTTCCAAATATAAAGGACTAGTTGATTTTTTGAAACAAGTATATGGACAAAAAATGTATTAATCTATTAATTAATTAACTTTTTAACAATGTCTATTCGCAATGTGACCAAAACATATGTCGCCATAATGAGAATTGACTCATGGCATAGCACGTGTCGAGAATGGAGCAAAAATAATGTTTTTTCATAATAGTGAATAAGATTATATGTATATATATAAAGTGCAAAAAATACTTTTAATATTGTCCATCAAAAGTAATTTTACCTCTAACATCATTAACTAACATAATAATACCATTAATGTTTACAAGTTGAGCGAATTTACACTGATGTTTGAAATTGTGTCAATTTCAATTGTTATTGATGGAGCACTCTGTCCATTCACAAATTTCATTATCACTCAATTTGTATGTAGGGATGGTAATCGGGCATTATAAAAAAACTACATGTTTCCAACCCGATGGGGATTAGTAATAAGTGAAAATTAGGGATAAATTAGGGATAGGGATGGGCACGGGAGACAATTTCTCGCCAAAGCCAAAATGGTGATAGGGATAGTTATGTTTTGTTAAAATAATTTTTTTTTATACAAAATGATGCCATTTTTGTGTTTTTTGGTTTTTCATGGATTGATTTTATTAAATTTTTTGGGCGAGAGAATCAAATTTAACGGTCAAAGTTGGTCACATACTTTTAAGTTATTACATTTCCAAATATTCCGTGCGACAATGTGAGGATCCTAACCCCGAGGGAGGAGAGGAGAAAATAGTGTTGGCGAACACTAGAAAATGAAGATATAAAGTATGGTATTAAATAGGAAATACAAGGCATATAATAGGCTACAACAACTAGCTAGTGAGCAACAGAGCCGGCCCTGGGTCTAGGTCAGGAGTGCGCAGGCCTAGGGCCAATGGTTGTTAGGGGGTCCAAAATTTGTTTATTATATTTATATATATATATATATATATATATATATATATATATATGTATGTATACAAGGTCTAAAACGAAATTTACATTAGGATCAGCAAGTGTCCCAGCGGTTTAGAATACCACTATCATTGGACCGGCCCTGATGAGCAACCCTATTCGTAGAGAAACAAACATAAAAAACAACAACGTCATTAAAAGAGATAAGGTGATATTTACAATCATCCAAAAGAAAAGCATAAAGAGACATGATAGAAGAATGTTGGTCTCACCCTCTTTTAAGACCTAACAAATACGATTTAGTGATTCTTGCTTTGTTTTTTGTTTTTTTCTAAGAAATATTTTTCACTTTTTTGACCTAATTAATAAATTTCAACCATTAATCTTAGTTTTTCATCTAATTAATAAAATAATGGTTCACTTTAATCTAACAAGCTGTCCACTTTTAATTTTAGAGCACTTAATATACCGAAAATCCCTAAAATGTGTATTTATATATTTGGTCCTGATGAATTTATTCTTTATTGATTAATCCCCTAGATATATAGTAGGATCAATTCAATCCAAAATCAAATTTGGTTGGGCACTTCAATTAGGGTTAATTCGTGATCAAAATAATTATGTCAAAAAAAGTGTCAAGTCTCAAAATCAGGGTTTAGGGTTTCGTACCCCTAATCCGTTAGGAAATGGGTCAACGATCAAAACCCACAGCAAAACTATGGGCCCCACCATTTTTTAGACAAATTCGGCTTTTTAGGACCTCAAAATACTATTTAATGATTTTCATGGGCCTTTGTTGTTTTTTTCTACGAAATATTTTTCACTTTTTTTATCTAATTAATGAATTTCAACCATTAATCTTATTTTTGACCTAATTAATTACTTAATGGTTGACTTTAAGGTAATAAGCTCGCCACTTTTAATTTTAGAGCACTTAATATACCGGAAAAAATGAAAGCACCTGAAAAACCTTAAAACGTGTATTTACATATTCGGGTTCGGATCAATTTATTCTTTATTGATTAATCTCAAGATATATGGTAGCATCAATTCAATCTAAAATCAAATTTGGTTTGACACTTTCATTAGGGTTAATTCGAGATCAAAATAATTAGGTCAAAAAAAGTGTCAAGTTTCAAAATTAGGATTTCTTTTAGAGTTTCGTTCCCCTAATCCCATCGGAAACGGACCAACGGTCAAAACACATAGCAAGGTTGTGGCCTCCACCCTCTATTGGCCAAATTTGGCCGTTTATGACCTTAAAAATCCGATTTAGTTATTTTCACGGGCTTTTATTGTTTTTTTCAACGAATTATTTTTCAATTTTTTGACATAATTGAGGAATTTCAACCATTAATCTTAGTTCTTGACCCAATTAATTAATTAATGGTTGACTTTAATATATAAGCTCATCAATTTTAATTTTAGAGCACTTAATATACTGAAAAAATTAAAATGAAACACCCAAAAAACCCTAAAACGTGCATTTGTCGTCACTACAACAAATAAACTTCAATGGTGCGATTTTTTTAGTCAATTAAACCTTTCAATATTTTTAAATTCAACCCGTAAACTATAGGGTAAAAGTCATATTAGATTTTGGCTTTTAAAACCATCAATTAGGTCATCAGTCTATATATTAAAACTCAATTAGCTTTTTAATTATTTAAAATCATCGATTACATTCTTAACGTATGTTAAAATTGTTATTTAAATCCCTCTTATGATTGAAATAAATTTTAGTTGAGCTATTTTATATTTTCAGTTCAAGTAGATCAATATTTTATAATATTTTAGATTTGGATTACCAGTTAAGATTTAATAAAAACATATTCCGTTAAAAAAATGTGTATATATCATCGACTAGGTTTATTTGATTACTAGAGTTGAACTGATGACTGAAAATATCATAAAATAATGATAAAAATCGTATCCAAAATATAAAATAACTGAACTGACAACTAAAGTTAAAATATAAAATACAGGGTTAGAGATCTATTTGACTTTTAAAGAATAGGTTGAGTATCTAATTGATTTTAAACTTATAATAGGGATCTAAGCCAAAAAAATAATTTAAGAATCAATTAATAAAAATAGAGCGCCTAAATAGAATACCTAGAAAAAGTTTAAGACCTGAGAAATGTCTTTTGCTATTTGATAACACTCAAATTTTATTCTAGGGGAACTCTTTAAGTTAAAACTAAAATTTATCCCTTAGTAATTACAAAAATATCCAAACTACCCTTGTTAGGATTGTAGTAGTACGCGTATAAAAAGAAGGGGAGGAGAGGAATAGAAAGACGCTCCTCAAGACAAAAGTTGTTTCTAAATTTCAGTTTTAATGGCAAATTTGGGTGTGCAGAAGGAAGAAAATAATGTTGAAATGTCCAAAAGGTCTTAATCTTCGTCACCCTTGTGGGTTCAGTTGCTTACTTGTATAGCTAAGCTTCAATACACATAAATGTATTAAACACAAAAATATACATTTAGACCATATAAGGAATTTTCGAAAAATTCTCATGAAAGATGGAACAAAGTATCCTTGATGTTGTCCCTTATAAACATGATCAAATGATATATACGTGAAAGAGTATGAATGATCAGCATAGTAAGTCTCGAATATAGAGGCTTATGCTTGGAGGATAACATGTCGAAAACAGCAGCTGCTGTAAGTAAATCTCTAAAAAGAAGAATAGATATAGCTTAAATTAAACAGATGATAAATTTCGTCTAAGTTATTCTATGGCTATGACATAAAGATGATTGAGAAATCTACGAAGTCGAATAGCTAGTTGTACATATGAGTATGTAATATAAAGAACTAAGTCAATCACAAGCCATCTGCATTTTCCTATCAGAAGCAGCCACATCAGACCTATCAGAAGCAGCCACATGAGACTTACCGCCTTTGCTTCGCTCACTCCAGCAGGTTGATCTGGAAAATACAAAACCTTGGCCAACTCACATTATAAAAAATATTAAGGGCCTCAAAATCCCACTGTACTGTTAATGTTCTTTGTTGTGAGTATATTTAGACCATAGCACATTTAGGACAAATTATATTTTATTTGTTGGTCTTTCAACAACTAGGCTCCACCGCCTACCGACACAAGACTTTCAACTTCAAGACTAAGAATTCGACCATTCCAAATAGAATCATTGCATGTTCCAACCTTAGCAAAACTTTTCTCTCTAAGATCATATGAAACTATATTACTCATTATACCAACATTAAGGAGAATCTTATCTCCTCTCTTTGAATACCCAATGACGTTCACACATTGAAACCAAGATATGTCAAAAAATAAGGGATTTACAACAGAGTATAACTTTGTCCAAGTAAATTGATTAACCCCATCATTCTTCCTCATATATAAATAAGCATGGGGCACCATCGAACAACAGAAATAGCTGATGCAAAGACACCCTCCTAAAATATGTAATTGCCTTAAAACTCTATCAGTTGAATTGAAAGATAAAACAGGTTGGGGAACTAAGGAGAATGTCTCATTTCTCATATTAAATGCCACAATCTCTGAATTGGATAACCAATGTAGACTACCATCACTGAAGTAACCCATTTCACGAAGATACACATTCCTATCTATTCTGTATCTGAGGGAAGGGGGATTCTGAATCCTTCTCCAAATATTTGATTTAAACCCATAAATCCAAAATTGAACTTCAATATCAAGTTTTCGCTTGACATATACCCTTAAAAACACTTTGTACTCATCAATAGCGTCATCATAACCCAAACCTAACCCATTTAAGTAATAAAATTGATCATTAGCTGGGTCTTCCAAAGGCCAATCAGGAAGATCCTTACACCGATGATTGGATGGATTCCACAGGGACAGTTCTAATTTAGGTTGGTACAATGAACTTTGATCCAGGAGAACCAAACCTTTACAGTAACCATAGACATTCTTCAACGAGGATGAGACTTATTTTTCTATGCCTATAATATCTTCTTCAAGATCGACATTCACATCACAAACATGAAATTTGTTACTCAATTCGTCTGAGAAAATCAGTTTGCGGAGATTTAAGTTTTGAGAAGACTTACTTAGATGAGAATTGATAAAATCAGGGCTATCAATGACGGTGCATAAAGATTTTGAAACACATCTGAAACGTAGGAGGGACTTCACCGGCAACCACAGCAGTATTTCGATGATCAACTCGCTTGGGAGTTGTGCCATTGTCGCCGCTCACTCTAATCAGAAAAGGAGTGTGAACAATTAGGGTTAAAAGATAATTACAAAAACTACAATTAAGGTGCAAAAATATCCTATCTTTTGGGTCATAAGCAATCTTGCCCCAAGGTCCAAAATGTCAAAAATGGTGCAATTTTATCCCTAGCGTTGATAAATTGGGTCAATTTGATAAATAATTTATCAAACGGTCTTGTCGGTCATTAATCTTTGCGTCAAATCACAACATATGATGGGATGTGAAAAAATATATAAAAAAGTACAGTTTTTTTTGTACAAATTGGACTAAAAATTCAAAAAATTCACCAAATTTATAATATTAATCTCCAATTCTACTATTAAATTATAAAAAACATGAAATCATTTTTTAGAACGAATTGAAATGCAATTGTTGCAGAATAAGGAAAAAAATATCTGTGTTTTATAATAGTGTCTCAAATCGACCCAAATTATCAACGTTATGAGTAAAATTGCTCTTGGCTATTGATGTTAGGGGTAAAATTAGACAATTTTAGACGTTATGGGTAAAATTGCTCCTGACCGAAAATATTATGGGTATTTTTAGACCTTAACACCAAAAACTATATTCAAAATATTATACGGAACAATTTGGATTGATTATAGTCAAAATGAGTTATTGTACTACGTGGATATATGGATAAGATACAAAATGTATCAAAGTTTTCGAAAAAGTATCATTTTACCCTCAATATTTATGAAATGTATCAATAAATGACTAATTAGATATTAAAATTTGTCAATTAAATCTCATCCATTAATGGTTGAGATTACAACTCCACCAACTCTAGAGGCTTTTCAACTCTAGAGGATCCCTACCCACCAATTTAAGTCTGAATAACGCAACTTGACACCTCAATTTTTGTGAAATGGTACCAATTACCCCAAGTTTTTAATTTAGCTCACTTCATTATTCTTTAAGGTTCTATTTTCACGTACATTCACGTAAAATTTAACTAAAATTCGTTATTCTTTAGGGTTATATTCTTCCGTGCATTTGCGATAAATTTAACCCAATTATGGTGTTTACCTTTTGGGGGTTGTTTAATTCAATTCATGTTTTTACTATTCACGTGCACTATCCACGTTTTTATTATTCACGTGCATAAAATTCATGATTTCTAAAAAAAAAAAAAAAAAAAAATTCACTAATCATGCATAAAATTCATAATTGCGAAGAATGTTCACAATGCATAGGATTCACGTTTCTAGCTAAAGAATTCGCAAACATCTTAAACATTAGCATGCAAATAATGTTCAAGCGGGGTTCTTAAAGCCTAAAAGTCCTTGAAAAAATAAACAAAAGAGGCACTTACCTGATTCATGTTAGGTCCTGTTGAGGTGAGAGCCTGGATCATGGAAGGGAGTAATATTCAGCAGGTGCTCGAAAACCACCTTCATGCCCTTCGTACCGTCGTATTTACTCGGCATCATCGCAAAGAACTCAAATGATAGTGAGAGAGAGAATGTGTGGGGTTAAAATGGACCCCCACCACCCTTTTATAAGGGTAAAAAATGGCATTTTTGTAATTAGAGAAAAATGTACAATGTGACATAAAGGTAAAAAGTAAATAAATAATTACCGGATGCACAAATCTCCAAACTGCAGTCTGTTTCAGCCAGTGGTTATGCTAAACAATGATTGTTATCAAGGGAGGTGACTCTAGACGATAGTGAAAATTTACCAAACAGTGGCGCCAGTCAAAATACAGACAATAGTCGACAGAAAAATATTTTTTGACTCAAAAGAGCTCCGAACGAAAGGGTAAGGTCTTTCCTATCAATGATTTCATTACACGAAATAGTAACTCCAGTCAAAATACAGACGATAGTAGGTCAAAATTCCAAATCGCTCAAGAGAGCACTCGCTTTAGGGTCAATTTAGAAACCTAAACAAGATATATACCAGCGGTCGATTTAGAGACTATGGTTGCTAGAACGAGCAATATACCTGCAGTCGATTTAGAGACTATGGTCGCTAAAAAGAGCTATATACCTGCGGTCGATTTAGAGACTAGGGTCGCTAGAAACAGCTATATACCTGCGGTCGATTTAGAGACTAGGGTCGCTAGAAAGAGCTATATACCTGTGGTCGATTTAGAAACTAGGGTCGCTAGAAAGAGCTATATACATGCGGTCGATTTAGAGACTATGGTCGCTAGAAATACCTATATACCTGTGGTCGATTTAGAGACTAGGGTCGCGAGAAGGAGCTATATACCTGCGGTCGGTGTAGAGACTAGGGTTGGATTGACAAGTTGAAGGCCCACGACGTGGAGGTCAGGTATTTCTCCTCCCACTCTATATGTGTCTTTTAGTTTAATATGTTTCACATTGCATGTATTATATTTACGAAAATGGTTTTCGAAAAAGCACACATATCACTGTCAAAATAGGAAAGTAGGGGCAACTGTAGACACCGAGTCGGAGGACCTATGATGAAAACCTACGATAAAACAGCCAAAGCGGTTGATTCCATTAGTTCAAAAATTTAAATCAAGAAAAATCTTGGAGAGCCGGCACTTGTGAGTCCCACTAACAAATTCAATATCTCCCGGATGCCGTCGGGTATGTTCACTGTTTTATCGGTGGACGAGAAGGCCCCGGAAGTCGGACGTCGATCGACGAATAATGAATGGCGCTCCCGATAGGCGAGCGTCGTCTTTTGTGCGCCAGACACGGAGCTCGGCATGTCAAACGCTCGTCCGATGGACGTTTGACGCACGCCCAATGCTCGTTCGGCGATCGACCAACTCATTATACGAACGTCCGATGCACGGTGGGCGTCGCCCAACAAGCATTGGGCGTATGTCCAACAGACGCTGGGCGTCGTCCAACTCTTTAGGCGAACGCCCAACACACGTCGGGCGTCGTCGAACCAGCGTCGGGCGTCGCCCAACCAGCGTTGGGCGTACGCCCAACAAACGTTGGACGTCGCCCAACAATCGATGGGCAACGCCCAACGGCTGTTGGGTGTGCGTCCAACAGATGTTGGGCGACGCCCAACGATGGTTGGGCGTGCGCTCAACCCATGTTAGGCGACACCCAACACTTGTTGGGCGTACGCCCAACGTAGGTTGAGCGTCGCCCCACGAGGGGCGGGTGACGCTCAACGTATGTTGAGCGTCGCCCGACGAGAGGCAGGCGACGCTCAACGTAGGTTGAGCGTACATGCCCGACGCCTATAAAAGGCACGGATCCCCATGCATTTGAGGAGGATGAGCTCTTTTTGAGAAATATTTTTTCTAGAGAGAGAGTGGATTTTTTGGGAAAAATTTTATTTTTCTAAAATAATTGAAATTTTATAAAAGTTAAATATTGGACAAAAAACACAAAAAAACACCAAAAACCATAACTCGTGGAATCAACCGACTTCGACTGTCAATGCCGATTTTGAGGTATTATCTGAGGACTAGACTCGTTTAATTTATTTATTTCGTTTATTTATTTTATTTATAGTTTTGTTTATTTATTTATTTTATTTATAATTCTAGTTATTTATTTTATTTTTCACCTTTATTTATTCTTTCGTATTTATTTAATTTCCGTCTCGTATTAAATAAACGTTTGTTCTTTTTTGAAATAAAAAACCTCGTTTTAAGTCCCGATACGAACCGTGACCCTGTTTAAGGGTAGTTCGGGACTAAAACGTTGTAGATATAGGATTTCAAAAGGTTTTTTTTAAATTAACGTTTTAAAATAAAACATCGTTTTGGGAGACTCTATTATAGACTATGACCCGATTTGGGTAGTTCGGGGACTAAAATGAGAGAATAAAGTAGATCTAAAGTTTTTAATTAATCTGGAAAGTATGGGGACTGTTCTGATATTCTGCCTTTTCTGTCACTAAAAGCAGTTTAGTGACGGGTTTTCCGTCGTTAAAGCTGTTGGCACTTATAAAATGCGCTTTTACCCCCTTTTTCTTAACCTTTTGGCATTTATTCTTATATATATGTATATATGATTATGTAATATGTTTATTAAAATTATTTTTGGGGTATGTAACTAATAATTACTTATTATGTATTTACTTATTTTGTATATTTGGGGATCATTTTCATTAATTTGGTTTTGTAAGACTATATGTATATGTATATGTTTTCTTTAAATTCATTTAAACTATATTAATTATTACTTTGGGGGGTTATTTTCTATGAATCCATTATGTAAAAACAATTTTAAACTAAAGGTTATTTTCTTATTTATGAACCTTATTCATTATTTTTACATGTTTTTCAATTAAAATAAAAGTGTATTATATCTAATATTATATTCATTACTATTTTTACCTATTAGTAACCATAGTGTATATATCTTCTCTTTACCTCGTTTTTAATCTATAGATATAATTACCATTTTTACTAAAAATGTATATATATATATGTATATATTCCTTCTTTTCCCTTTGACATCTATAGGTATATATTTCAAATGTATTTGGTTGGGTGAGTTTTGGACTAAAATGGTTAATTGTTATAACTATGTTTGTATTGTTTAAAGGGAAGTAAGGATTAAAGTGAGTGAAAATGGGAAAAACAAACCACCAAAAAGATTTTAATTTGATTATGTAAATTAAAGGTATTTGGAGACTTTCAAAATGTAAATAAGAGTTTTCAACATCTTCTTTTTGGTTCCAAATGGTTTTCTAAACGTCGCGTTTTGAAACCTTAATCTGTTCCAACAATGGATTAAGCGAGCCTTGTAATTAATCGTTTTTTTGTAAATAATAAAGTTTTGAATCGTTTTACGTTTAAACGGTTTTGTACAAAAATAAATGGACTTGTATGCTTAATCACGTTTTCGGTTGAATGTGCATTTTTCACGTTTTCAAACACTCGAGTCGTTCCAACGGCGGTTCAAGTGAAAAGCAAGTAAATCCACGGGGTTTTGAAACGTGCCTAAATCGTTCCAACGACAATTAAGGCACGAACCATGAAAATAAACACGTTTTGGAAAGAGATACTAGTTTAGATTGGATGTGTATAGCTTAGAAAGATATTCATATGTTGTAATTAATCAATTCTTCTACCTCCCTCCTTCTTTTACATACTCTAAATTCATGCAAATGGGTGATTCTGGCTTTCAATAAATATCTTAAAACAGTTTTCAAAACGAGAAAGAAAAGGTTTCAAATGAATTTTAAACTTAAAGAAATATGTGATTAGTCCATTAGCGCCTAACATGCTAAGTAGGAGGCCGGTGGTTCAGAATCGGGCGATGTCGGGGTGTCTAGTAGCCTTTCTCCAGAAAGGATCTAACCTTCTCGGCTCGTATCTAATTTCCCGAACCCTCACCGGTCTCCCGCAAGGGATCGGTGTTCATTTCCCATTCGCGGGTGGCGACTCTTCCATACTCCGAGCTCTGGCCCTGCCGAGCAGCTTGATTCCGCGATTGGTTGCTTTCAGCGTCAATCACAGCATCTGTCGTCAACGGTGTCCACCCCCGGGTCTTCCGGGCGAGGCCGCGGCACCTACAGGTGTCTAAATTTTTTATTATGTTATTAATATAATTACAAACAAAAAAAAAATTCGAAAGTGCTTCAATTTATCATAAAACTTGTTTGGAATGTATAATATGACAATTAAATAATAGTCAAACTAGCCTTTTCAAATTTTTAATATAATAATGCTAAAATTGATCTTGTTTGGAAACGTTAGGATTAAAGTTGAACTATTTCATGCGTTAAGGCTAAATTTGCACTTTTAAAACAAATGTTAGAGTCAAATTTCGTCATTATCTTTTTTTTAATTACATATAAAAATCTATTAACTTAAATAAAAATGCAATTGTTAAATTTTAAAATATATAAACAAAATGATTCCTCCACATAAACCCTAGCAGATAAAAGTTAATTACAATTATACCCTCCCAAATCTCATATATAAACAAAATGATTGATGAACAAAAACCCTATACCCCCAAATCTCATATATCTGGAGCAACTCTTCACCAACATTGCATCAAAAGTTTCTTTTATTCTCTATCTCAGTTGTATTTAGTTAGGAAAGATGAACGAGTTCTCTATCTCACCTATCAAATAAACAATAGCTTTCACTTATAAAAGAGTCGTTGCTTTGCCTGGGCTTTTCCAGGACTGTATGTATACTCTCTCTCATTAGTTGTATATATGTTAATTTGATGTGATTCAAAACTTTGCCTAATGTCTTTCACTGATTTTTAGTTTCTTTTTCTAATCTACTGAAAGCTCCTAATTTTAATATATGTGTATGGCTTTTCAATTTGAACTTTGAGCAGCACCATTAAATTTATACATATAATGATTTGTGGAATTTGTTCTTTTGCCTTATGAAGTTTCCGAACCTACATATATTTTTAGAAGGATATGACTATTCAGTTGTTTTTTTAAATCAAAACCAAAGGAGAAATCTGAATAGATCTACCTTGCAATGTTTAAGAAAATAAATAAAAATTCAAAAATATCTAGAATGATAGTGAAAAATCAGAATCCATTTAGAAAACACGATTTTAACTGAGTTTATATTGTGTAGGAAATATGACATTGAAGAAACATGAAGAAAATTCATGTCAAGATATGAGTGATTCAACAGATCTTCAGAAACAGGAAGAAAGAAAAAAATATATATTCTAGCACTGATTGCAGAATGTGGCCGGCGAAGAAGAAAACGATCCTTTCTTACAACAAATGATGAGAGGCTGCAATTAACTTGAGGTTTTGAATTAATAATTTATTTTTTTTATTAACATGTCCCTCTTACAATTAAATTTGCATTATTTAAAAATTTATGTTTCAAAACAGTTTGTTTGATTGGTTGGTTCATTGTGTTATTACGTTGTATCATCAAATGCCCGTGTCAAATTTTATTTATTTTCAGAAGTTCATCTGTAGTCCTTGTTTCATATTGATATTTTGGTTTTGTTGATTTTTTTTTTCTATTGCTCAAACTGTTCAAACTTGATGAAACCCATATTGCAGGAACATGCTTGTTTAACTAGATTATGATTAGTTCAATTAGTTTTGGCCTTATCTTCTTGACAAGATTATGGTTGTTTAACTTGTCATCAGTTTATGGTCATCTGTTCATACTACTCATTCATGCTATCTCAATTTGAGATTTATTGTATTTGGGTCAATTTATCAAAATTTGTCAACTTGAGGGTTTAGCTATACAATTAAGTAATAGTGATATTTTAATTATTTGATAAGATGTTAGTCTATTTGTTTAACCACATTTTGATTTGGATTTCCTTTATTTTTTTGCTTATGGAATTTTTTTTCTGAATCTGGAACTGCAGGTTTGATTTGTATTTGCAGATTCGTGAAAAAGAAGATATGTACTGCTGCAGCTTTTAAGAAAGAAGCCAATGTTTGTACAAAACCTGCTGGTAACTGTTCTTTCTCTTCAAATTCAAGGAATTTGAATTTGTTTTATTTTTCTATTTCATTGAGAAATCATATTTAATTGGATTTTTTCCTTTCTCCCTTTTGGTACAAAGAATTAATGATTTGATTAGTGCCTCGTATTGATGGCTTCTGGTTGAAGTTACTCTTAATTTTTTTTTTGGTTTAATAAGTCTGTTACCTCATACAATGTCTAAAACTTAAATTGATTACTGAACTTTTAATATTGTTCTTGTTCAATTGCATTCAATATACTATATTTGTTTTTTGGAGGACATTTCAAATTGAACCCTAGCCGCCGCCGCACCTTGCGCTGGCCACCATGGCCGCTATGGCTCCTTTCCCTATGGATCCTCTAGATGCTTATTGTGACATTCGAGTTCTCTTCAATCCAAAGCTGCATTTTGATGCCCATCCGCCCAATCCTGTCTCAAAGCAGAACCAGTCCCATATCGAATCATACGCGTCTGCAGTGAGAAGCGGAGATGTCGGGGTCTTGAACTCGACGGCCACGATATCAGACATCGGAGGTATAAAAACTGTCCGAATTAACCAAGCGGGTTACGATCGGAGGGTGGCGCTGTGTTCTACATCCTTGATTGGCCGCTTAATCTTGAGTAAAGGGGACGCTCCGTGGAAGGTTGCTGACCTTAAACAAAGTTTGTCCAAGCTCTCCGGTATTGCAGGAGAATGGAGGTTAATATCGATTGGAAGGGGATTCTACCATGTGGTTCTTCATTCACAGGAGATGAAACAACAAATCTTCTCTAAAGGAATCGTTAATGTCAAGTCGGGCACTTTCCGACTGCAACCATGGATTCCAGACTTCGACCCTTTCGCGGAGAAATCAACAAATGCACAGGTATATGTTAGATTATACTCGTTACCCTGGGAATATTGGGATCCGCAAATATTATCCGACATTTCTAAATGCTTTTTTTCGTACATTTGGTTGTGTTTGCTATCCTTGGCTCCGTCCTTACAATTCAAATAAATTGCTTCCACTTTCTCGTAAATGCATATTCATTGGCTATAGCAAAATACATAAAGGTTATAAATGTTATGACTTGCTTAACAACAAAATCTTTATCTCACGTCATGTGGTTTTCAATGAACAGGAGTTTCCATTTCCTCTGTTAAACAATGAGATGCGCCAGATATCTATGACTGATCTGTCCAATGCTCCGGTCACAATTTCTTTTCCATCAGCACAAGAACCATTTACTGCTATTCCCCCAACAGCTCCACGCCCAAATATAACTTCCTCTAATCCCACTCGCACCATTATTCCATATCATCCCTTACCAAATTTTCGAGAGTTACCAACCTCCACAACAAACAGCCCCCCGCCAGCTTCCAATCAGCCTACTGTCCCTCTACTTGTTGATTTTAGCGGCTATCAACTCTCATCACACCAAAATTTACCCAATGCATCACAAACAGCCCCACCTGAACAGCCCCAACCTTTACAACCCACTCTCATGGTTACAAGAACTCAAACGGGTTCGCTTCGTCTAAAAATCTATCAGGCCGTGACTGAAACTGTCACCCCTTCTTGTTATACTAAAGCTATGGAACATCCACAAAGTCTCCAAGAAAGAGCTTCGGGTTGGTTATGTCCCCACCCTTGATCAAATTGCTGACATCCTCACCAAACCACTCTCCAAGGCTCGGTTTCAACATCTTCGTGACAAATTAACAGTGGCTCCGCCATTAATTTGAGGGGGAATGTTAGAGGATATATTTGTAAATATACATATTAGAATTAGTCTTTGATTTAGTCAGATATTGTTAGCTTGATTTACTCCATGTATCTTTAGAATTATTGTTGTAACCGATTCTATCTTGTAAAGCTTATTTAAGCACAAACTCTATCAATACCAAATCACTGGAGAATCATGATTGTTTCAACTATGTACCTTTCAAAAAAGTCAATTGGTCAATTTAAATAAATTCATGGGTTACTAGAATTTTTTCCAAATATAAAGGACTAGTTGGTTTTTTGAAACAAGTATAGGGACAAAAAATGTATTAATCTATTAATTAATTAACTTTTTAACAATGTCTATTCGCAATGTGACCAAAACATATGTCGCCATAATGAGAATTGACTCATGGCATAGCACGTGTCGAGAATGGAGCAAAAATAATGTTTTTTCATAATAGTGAATAAGATTATATGTATATATATAAAGTGCAAAAAATACTTTTAATATTGTCCAGCAAAAGTAATTTTACCTCTAACATCATAACTAACATAATAATACCATTAATGTTTACAAGTTGAGCGAATTTACACTGATGTTTGAAATTGTGTCAATTTCAATTGTTATTGATGGAGCACTCTGTCCATTCACAAATTTCATTATCACTCAATTTGTATGTAGGGATGGTAATCGGGCATTATAAAAAAACTACATGTTTCCAACCCGATGAGGATTAGTAATAAGTGAAAATTAGGAATAAATTAGGGATAGGGATGGGCACGGGAGATAATTTCTCGCCAAAGCCAAAATGGTGATAGGGATAAGGATTACTATATCCGCTCCGTGAAAATTCTTCCCCGTGTATAAATTCCCGTGAATATCTATAGTTATGTTTTGTTAAAATAATTTTTTTTATACAAAATGATGCCATTTTTGTGATTTTTGGTTTTTCATGGATTGATTTTATTAAATTTTTTGGGCGAGATAATCAAATTTAACTGTCAAAGTTGGTCACATACTTTTAAGTTATTACATTTCCAAATATTCCGTGCGACAATGTGAGGATCCTAACCCCGAGGGAGGAGAGAAGAAAATAGTGTTGGCGAACACTAGAAAATGAAGATATAAAGTATGGTATTAAATAGGAAATACAAGGCATATAATAGGCTACAACAACTAGCTAGTGAGCAACAGAGCCGGCCCTGGGTCTAGGCCAGGAGTGCGCAGGCCTAGGGCCAATGGTTGTTAGGGGGTCCAAAATTTGTTTATTATATATATATATAGGTATACAAGGTCTAAAACGAAATTTGCATTAGGATCAGCAAGTGTCCCAACGGTTTAGAATACCACTATCATTGGACCGGTCCTGATGAGCAACCCTATTCGTAGAGAAACAAACATAAAAAACAACAACGTCATTAAAAGAGATAAGATGATATTTACAATCATCCAAAAGAAAAGCATAAAGAGACATGATAGAAGAATGTTGGTCTCACCCTCTTTTAAGACCTAACAAATACAATTTAGTGATTCTTGCTTTGTTTTTTGTTTTTTTCTAAGAAATATTTTTCACTTTTTTGACCTAATTAATAAATTTCAACCATTAATCTTAGTTTTTCATCTAATTAATTAAATAATGGTTCACTTTAATCTAACAAGCTGGCCACTTTTAATTTTAGAGCACTTAATATACCGAAAAACCCTAAAATGTGTATTTATATATTTGGTCCGAATGAATTTATTCTTTATTGATTAATCCCCTAGATATATAGTAGGATCAATTCAATCCAAAATCAAATTTGGTTGGGCACTCTCAAAATCAGGGTTTAGGGTTTCGTACCCCTAATCCGTTAGGAAATGGGTCAACGATCAAAACCCACAGCAAAACTATGGGCCCCACCATATTTTAGATAAATTCGGCTTTTTAGGACCTCAAAATACTATTTAATGATTTTCATGGGCTTTTGTTGTTTTTTTCTACGAAATAATTTTCACTTTTTTTTATCTAATTAATGAATTTCAACCATTAATCTTATTTTTGACCTAATTAATTACTTAATGGTTGACTTTAAGGCAATAAGCTCGCCACTTTTAATTTTAGAGCACTTAATATACCGAAAAAAATGAAAGCACCTGAAAAACCTTAAAACGTGTATTTACATATTCGGGTTCGGATCAATTTATTCTTTATTGATTAATCTCAAGATATATGGTAGCATCAATTCAATCTAAAATCAAATTTGGTTTGACACTTTCATTAGGGTTAATTCGAGATCAAAATAATTAGGTCAAAAAAAGTGTCAAGTTTCAAAATTAGGATTTCTTTTAGAGTTTCGTTCCCCTAATCCGATCGGAAACGGACCAACGGTTAAAACACATAGCAAGGTTGTGGCCTCCACCCTCTTTTGGCCAAATTTGGCCGTTTATGACCTTAAAAATCCGATTTAGTTATTTTCACGGGCTTTTATTGTTTTTTTCAACGAATTATTTTTCAATTTTTTGACCTAATTGAGAAATTTCAACCATTAATCTTAGTTCTTGACCCAATTAATTAATTAATGGTTGACTTTAATATATAAGCTCATCAATTTTAATTTTAGAGCACTTAATATACCGAAAAAATTAAAATGAAACACCCAAAAAACCCTAAAACGTGCATTTGTCGTCACTACAACAGATAAACTTCAATGGTGCGATTTTTTTTAGTCAATTAAACCTTTCAATATTTTTAAATTCAACCCGTAAACTATAGGGTAAAAGTCATATTAGATTTTGGCTTTTAAAACCATCAATTAGGTCATCAGTCTATATATTAAAACTCAATTAGCTTTTTTCAGTTCAAGTAGATCAATATTTTATAATATTTTAGATTTGGATTACCAGTTAAGATTTAATAAAAACATATTCCGTTAAATCGAACCAAAATCAGTGTTATACCTAGTAATTAAAAAAAAATGTGTATATATCATCGACTAGGTTTATTTGATTACTAGAGTTGAACTGATGACTGAAAATATCATAAAATAATGATAAAAATCGTATCCAAAATATAAAATAACTGAACTGACAACTAAAGTTAAAATATAAAATACAGGGTTAGAGATCTATTTGACTTTTAAAGAATAGGTTGAGTATCTAATTGATTTTAAACTTATAATAGGGATCTAAGCCAAAAAAAAAATTTAAGAATCAATTAATAAAAATAGAGCGACTAAATAGAATACCTAGAAAAAGTTTAAGACCTGAGAAATGTCTTTTGCTATTTGATAACACTCAAATTTTATTCTAGGGGAACTCTTTAAGTTAAAACTAAAATTTATCCCTTAGTAATTACAAAAATATCCAAACTACCCTTGTTAGGATTGTAGTAGTACGTGTATAAAAAGAATGGGAGGGGAGGAATAGAAAGACGCTCCTCAAGACAAAAGTTGTTTCTAAATTTCAGTTTTAATGGCAAATTTGGGTGTGCAGAAGGAAGAAAATAATGTTGAAATGTCCAAAAGGTCTTAATCTTCGTCACCCTTGTGGGTTCAGTTGCTTACTT
Source organism: Euphorbia lathyris (assembly GCF_963576675.1). Taxonomy (NCBI): domain Eukaryota; kingdom Viridiplantae; phylum Streptophyta; class Magnoliopsida; order Malpighiales; family Euphorbiaceae; genus Euphorbia; species Euphorbia lathyris. The sequence goes on along the minus strand of NC_088915.1, from coordinate 2,066,995 downwards.
GTATAGCTAAGCTTCAATACAAATAAATGTATTAAACACAAAAATATACATTTAGACCATATAAGGAATTTTCGAAAAATTCTCATGAAAGATGGAACAAAGTATCCTTGATGTTGTCCCTTATAAACATGATCAAATGATATATACGTGAAAGAGTATGAATGATCAGCATAGTAAGTCTCGAATATAGAGGCTTATGCTTGGAGGATAACATGTCGAAAACAGCAGCTGCTGTAAGTAAATCTCTAAAAAGAAGAATAGATATAGCTTGAATTAAACAGATGATAAATTTCGTCTAAGTTATTCTATGGCTATGACATAAAGATGATTGAGAAATCTACGAAGTCGAATAGCTAGTTGTACATATGAGTATGTAATATAAAGAACTAAGTCAATCACAAGCCATCTGCATTTTCCTATCAGAAGCAGCCACATCAGACCTATCAGAAGCAGCCACATGAGACCTATCAGAAGCAGCCACATGAGACCTACCGCCTTTGCTTCGCTCACTCCAGCAGGTTGATCTGGAAAATACAAAACCTTGGCCAACTCACATTATAAAAAATATTAAGGGCCTCAAAATCCCACTGTACTGTTAATGTTCTTTGTTGTGAGTATATTTAGACCATAGCACATTTAGGACAAATTATATTTTATTTGTTGGTCTTTCAACAACTAGGCTCCACCGCCTACCGACACAAGACTTTCAACTTCAAGACTAAGAATTCGACCATTCCAAATAGAATCATTGCATGTTCCAACCTTAGCAAAACTTTTCTCTCTAAGATCATATGAAACTATATTACTCATTATACCAACATTAAGGAGAATCTTATCTCCTCTCTTTGAATACCCAATGACGTTCACACATTGAAACCAAGATATGTCAAAAAATAAGGGATTTACAACAGAGTATAACTTTGTCCAAGTAAATTGATTAACCCCATCATTCTTCCTCATATATAAATAAGCATGGGGCACCATCGAACAACAGAAATAGCTGATGCAAAGACACCCTCCTAAAATATGTAATTGCCTTAAAACTCTATCAGTTGAATTGAAAGATAAAACAGGTTGGGGAACTAAGGAGAATGTCTCATTTCTCATATTAAATGCCACAATCTCTGAATTGGATAACCAATGTAGACTACCATCACTGAAGTAACCCATTTCACGAAGATACACATTCCTATCTATTCTGTATCCGAGGGAAGGGGGATTCTGAATCCTTCTCCAAATATTTGATTTAAACCCATAAATCCAAAATTGAACTTCAATATCAAGTTTTCGCTTGACATATACCCTTAAAAACACTTTGTACTCATCAATAGCGTCATCATAACCCAAACCTAACCCATTTAAGTAATAAAATTGATCATTAGCTGGGTCTTCCAAAGGCCAATCAGGAAGATCCTTACACCGATGAGTGGATGGATTCCACAGGGACAGTTCTAATTTAGGTTGGTACAATGAACTTTGATCCAGGAGAACCAAACCTTTACAGTAACCATAGACATTCTTCAACGAGGATGAGACTTGTTTTTCTATGCCTATAATATCTTCTTCAAGATCGACATTCACATCACAAACATGAAATTTGTTACTCAATTCGTCTGAGAAAATCAGTTTGCGGAGATTTAAGTTTTGAGAAGACTTACTTAGATGAGAATTGATAAAATCAAGGCTATCAATGACGGTGCATAAAGATTTTGAAACACATCTGAAACGTAGGAGGGACTTCACCGGCAACCACAGTAGTATTTCGATGATCAACTCGCTTGGGAGTTGTGCCATTGCCGCCGCTCACTCTAATCAGAAAAGGAGTGTGAACAATTAGGGTTAAAAGATAATTACAAAAACTACAATTAAGGTGCAAAAATATCCTAACTTTTGGGTCATAAGCAATCTTGCCCCAAGGTCCAAAATGTCGAAAATGGTGCAATTTTATCCTAACATTGGAAACCAAGAACAATTTTATCCCTAGCGTTGATAAATTTGGTCAATTTGATAAATAATTTATCAAACGGTCTTGTCGATCATTAATCTTTGCGTCAAATCACAACATATGATGGGATGTGAAAAAATATATAAAAAAGTACAGTTTTTTTTGTACAAATTGGACTAAAAATTCAAAAAATTCACCAAATTTATAATATTAATCTCCAATTCTACTATTAAATTATAAAAAACATGAAATCATTTTTTAGAACGAATTGAAATGCAATTGTTGCAGAATAAGGAAAAAAATATCTGTGTTTTATAATAGTGTCTCAAATCGACCCAAATTATCAACGTTATGAGTAAAATTGCTCTTGGCTATTGATGTTAGGGGTAAAATTAGACAATTTTAGACGTTATGGGTAAAATTGCTCCTGACCGAAACACTCTTAGGCCTGAAACACTCTCACCCTTTCGACGAACCTCTTGGCAATTGAAACATTAAGTTTCTTCATTCCAGAAAGGTACAAATTATACCTTTTCATGGTTCAAACAACACCTCTTTTCATCCTAAACTCTTATAAATTAATCATTGAGGATGCAGGTTCTGTTACATTTCATTTTCATCTTTGTCAGAACTCTGATTTTTCTTCACAAACACCGTTCTTCGCTAAAAGTAACATACACTTTGCACTATGCCTACCAAATACAAAACCAACCCAAAAAGGCGCCATGCTGCCTCAATCAACAAACGCCCTGACCTATTCAAGCGATATGGGGCGTTTTTTCCTATCTTCAACCATGATGAAGGTAGGCGTTATTGGAATCTCCGTTACACATTCTTCACCGGAATGTTGTATATGGATGAATTCCTTAACAACCAACTTGAAATCAGTGATGACATGCATCACTACATGGAACGCCTAGGGTGGACCAAATTTGCCAAAATGCGTTTTCCAATCATAGGTGATTGGATTATAGAATTTTTCTGTACCGTTCGTTTCACTAATAAACGACGAGTACGTCTCAGTTTTCGTCGAGACGGCGAAATCTTCACTTTCGGCTATCCCGAGTTGCATGCTTGGTTTGGTTTTCCCCCAAGGGATACAATCAAACTTCATCCTGGGTGGGACATGACATCCTCGGACATTTGGAGAATGCTCACAGGATTCTGGCGATTCAATTCAAAACTCGCCTATAATCACTCTTTTCGCTCCAACTCCATGCTGTATCTACACAAATTTCTGTGCCACAGTTTGTTCGGGCGCATATTCAGTAGTGTGGTCCGTGACATAGATTTGTATGTTCTTGGAGATATATTCCAGGGCAATGCAGTGGATTCTTCCAAAATTCTAATGGAAGGTCTTGTCGCCGCTTCTCGATCCAAAGATAAGAAGATCGGGTTCGGCAATATAATCTGTGGGATAATTCTCGGTTTAAAGGGTAAAATTGATGTTCCCTGGAGTGATGATGAATTCTTCCCGACAATTGACTATGAATTTCTCGAGCACGAAGGACTTGTGAAACGTGTCTTTCGGGCAGGGCCTACATTTTTGTCTGCACCGGAACGTGAAACTTTCGTGCAGTTTCAAATTGATCGTTTTAAGGCCAAAGATATCCCAATAGATAGGGATGAATATGTAGAATAGTTTACGTTTTTCATTGTTGTTTTTGTATATATATTTTTTTTTGTTTTTGACTATTGGTTTGTTTTTTTTCATTATTTGTACATATGTTTATATAATAAAAATCTTATTTAGTTCAATTCTTAATTTTAGTAACCTTATTGATTTGATCCAATATCTATACTTAACATATTTTATATGGGTCATCTCTATATATTCTTACTCAAAATTAAGATTACACAACATTCACATGAACTAATACGTTTATTTTTATTATGATTCCACACGTTTATCGAGATTTAATTTTATTTATAACTCAATTTATTTTCAATGAATTAAGTTATGATTTAATCAAATCAATTCATGTATTAAATATGTATTAATATGCACTTATAATGCATTTAATATGGTTCTTTTAACTTATATGCATAAATAACCATTTAAGTTTCATTAATTCCTTATAAACCACTTTATTACTCTTTAATTTTATTTATTAAGGTTACACCTTTGGTTTTCCTTGGCATTAATGACATTTATTTAAGTTTTTAAAGTGCAGGAACATTTCATTTTAAATTCAGGAACCATTCCACAACAAATAAATGCACAATCCATGACAAAAGGCACCTAAATAGGCATATTTACCCATTCTCTACCGAGAATTTATTAATTCTCGGTATGAGCAGAGTTTTTGGCATAATTTCAGGGCAGAATCGCCTGAAATTTGCGTGCCGCGGCCGCGGCTTTGCCATTCGCGGTCGCGACACGCGCTAAACTTGCCCTATCCATTCCGATTTTGCTACCTATTTTTGCCTATTCTTATTCTATTTCTACCTATTCACTTACCTAATCATCCTATATAACCCTACCTCTTACACAACACCTCACATCACCTCTATTTTTTCCCGCGTATTAATGAGTATGTTGTGGAATTTTTGGTCACTCTATCCATGAACAAGAAGAAAACTTCAATTTCTTTTAGGAAAAATGGTATCCCTTACACCATTGATCGAAAATCTACCTCTGGCTATGCGGTGTTTGTTGGTCCTAATCTTGTATCTTGGCGGTCACATAAGCAAACTACTGTTTCTCGCTCCTCCACCGAAGCTGAATATCATGCTCTTGCTAGTCTTGCTTCTGAAATGCTTTGGTTGAAAAAGCTCATGCATGAAATCGGCATCTCCAATTCCACAATACCTGTTTTATGGTGTGATAACCTTGGTGCAACATATTTAACTGCTAACCCAATTTTTCATGACAGATCTAAGCACTTAGAGATTGACTTTCATTTTGTTCGTGACAAAGTCTCCAAGAAAGAGCTTCGGGTTGGTTACGTCTGTTGATCCCTTGTAAGGTTGCAAAGATAGTTCCAAGGGGGGGTTAGGAACTATTTTACCCTTTTTAAATAATTAGGACAAACTTCTTTTACTTGATCAGTTTTAGTTTGTTTTAAGCAAGCAATGTATTAAGGAGTAAGGGTTAGAAATACTTCACTCAGCGGAGTTATCCAGGTTCGGCTTCTTCTAAGCCTACGTCCTGTCCCTGGAACACGTTCCGAGATTTCCAATTCACTACTGAGCTCTTTAGGGGTAGAGACTCAAAAACCCTTTACAAATCAGAAGCTGAGTATAACAAGAGTACCTTCCTCTATACATCTACTCACTTCTACTCTAATTCACTAAGTACTAAAACCGAGTACTCAGCTTCTCCTTTCTAATTCTAGAAATGATTAAGATTTGTCCTAAACAACAATTGCTAGAACACCTTAGATGATTGAGGATCAATCACTCTAGACTTTTACACAGATGTGAAAATTGTCGTGTAAGATTTGCTTTGCTTTTGGATGCAGAACTTTTGTATACTTTTGGTCAGCGTAACGGCTTTTGCTCAAAGTTCTGTATGGAATAAGGATTCTGAATGCTCTATTTATAGAGAGCTGTGAGAGCTTCTGGTTATTTCGAAATTCGAAATAACCGTTAGAGGGAAACGACTTCATGTCGTTTTCACTCAGTCTGTTCAGCAGTTCTCTTAGCCAATCAGATTCTAGCATCTTCTGTTCTTCGGTCAGTGTGGCAGTATGTTCCTCCAAATCTGGTAATGTCAAACAGACAGCTTCCTGCGTCTTCTGTTCTTTACGAAAAGAGGAAATACTTGGTCTGGAAGTTGCTTTGTGGTCAGCGGCTATCTTATACGTTTTGTCGAGACAGCTCAGCAGCTTCTTACCGAAGTTGTCTACGTGGATCTTCTGGATCCTTCATTGCTGAGCTGCGTTTCAATACTCAACGGCAGCGTTTTGTAATACGCGGGCTGAGTGATCTTGGCCTTGTTTGACTTGGGCTTTGACTTTCATATAGGGCTTGGGCCTTATGATCTTTATGTCTTGTAACAATTATAAACTCAACATTGAACACACACATTAGTAACAATAAATCAAAGCATTTAAACTTAGTGTGTTATAGAATATTTAATTGTACTCAAATAATTTTGTCAAATCAAAATCCTGTGGAAAGGTGTTTCAACATACTCCCCCATTTTGATGTTGGCAAAACTATTCAGCAAGGAACTCAGCATTGAGCTCCCCCATGATAGTTGACCTATTTGACTTAGTAAACTCCCCCATCAGGGTTGAGCTACTGACTTAGTTTTATTCTAAACATTTTAAGGTTTAATTGAATAAGTCTAAGATCAGTTTTCAAGTATAGGTCAGCTTGTGGGATATATTCTATTTTACTCAGTTTTAGCGGAAGTGTAGTATAGTAAAAGAGCGCTGAGTAATTAATTTGTTCAATGGTTGATTTTAGACAAGTTCAAACATTAATTTTTACGCAGCTTACATTCAGCAGGTATTTTACTCGTTTACTGAGTTCAATTTGTACTTAGAAAATGCATTCATAATACTTAGCATGAAAGGATAAATAACACAAGTTGAGTCGACAATGCATGCAGGTATTGAATTAAATAACATAGGATAGTCAGCATACATAATACATGTTACAAGAAGGAAGAAATAAGCTAAGTGTAAACTAAGTTTTTTTTTAGCTATCTATTTCTTCTTCTTTTGCTGACTGCCTTCAGCTTGAGTTCTGCGCTGATCTTTCTTCTCCCCCGTTTTGCTAGCACCGGGTGGAGGCAACTTGAAGGAATCCAAAAGAACAGCTCTGGAGAGCTCAGCAGAGAAGGTCTTCAAACGATCAGCACTTTTGTCTATGCCATCAAAGATAGGAGCACCGTTGCTGAGGACCTCAGGACTAATACGGATATCAGCAGCACTGAGCATACTGAGTATATAAGCTTGTCCTTTTCCCAGCCATGTAATTGTGTCTGTCAGCGCAGCAAAGGAGTTGTGGAAGGTTTTGAGAAGTGAAGTATCATAGTGCTCACGCTGAAGATTCGTGTGTCTAACATGGTCGAATATCTTCTGGGAATTGGTCGGTATTTGATCATGTTTGAGCTGGTCGGTGTCCATTTCTTCCTTGTGGAGATTAAGTAGCCGAACTGCCTCACTGAGTTGCTCCATTGAGCATTGAGATGTGTTTGCAAGCTGTGCATTAGTCTTGTTTTGTTCAGTATGGAGCTGAGCAAACAGCATCTTTAACTCAGAGGAAGTGGCGAGATTTGGGTTCGCAGCTGACAAGTTCTGGATCTGGGAAGATAGAGAAGTGAGACACTGTACTGTTGTCAGCTAGATCTCAGCCAACTTAGCAATCGAATCCTGCCTAGCTTGCTGTGTTTGTGAAGATAGTAGAATACTCAGTAGGTCCTTGAGTTCCTTAACTTCATTGAGAAGTTGAGTTACTTGAGAAGGCTGAGTAGTTTCTATATGGGAAATGGCAGCAGCAGGAGGAGTTGAATGCTGAATATCTCTAATCAGAGCCTGCACTGAGTCAATGATTCTTTGACTGGACTCAGTAACATTGATTGTGGCCTGAGAGATGGCAGTTTGACCAGATAGAGAAGAGGTTGCTGGGTCAGGGACTGGGGTTATTGTTGGGTTCTGCCCAAGTGTTGATTGGATAGTTGTTGGGTTAGCAGGTTCAACCTCAGTGGAACAGTCAGGTTGGATGGGTTCAGAGCTGACTGGTGCTGTGTTTTCTTCGAGATTTTGCTCGGTTTGGATTGGTGGGTTTGCAGAGTTAAGTTGTTCGGCTTGTTCCTGAGTAGAGACAGAGGCTTGTTTTTCTGCTGCTTGTGAAGGTTGAGGAGATGGTGCAGAAGGAATTTGCTTCCGGAAGAAGGTCATCTTGACCTTGGATGGATCATGCACTGGTGCGCTGACTGGTTGGTCTAAGATGTTGGCCTTTACCAGTCTTCTTCTGGTCTTTTGTACAGGAGGAGGGTCAGCTTGATTTACATCAGCTTGAGATGGAGAGTCGTCTACATTTTGATCAGCAGTGTGCTGGTCAGTTGGCTCGTGATGTTGTTCAACTCCATCAGCTGACTCAGTGTGAGCTTGGTCAGCTTGATCATGGTCACTAGCTGTCCTTTCAGAGTCAGCTTCCTTCTCTTGCTCCTGTGCATGTCCTTCATCCTCAGTGTCTTCATTCTCAAGCTCTTCCTCGAGCTGAGTGACGAAATGTTCATCTAGGTCCACCTCATCTTCCTGTTGCTCAGTTTCTTCAGCATGATGCTGAGCATAATGTGAGTCCGAAGTGACTACGAAGTTAAGTGGAAGGACGTTGATGGGTGAAAGAGTAGAAGTCTTCTGCTTCTTCTGAGGAGGATCAGTTGTATCCTCAGTTTTAGGCTCATCTTGCCTGCTGTGCTTTTCAGCTGACTGAGTTTTGTCTTGGTTTGACTCAGTAGCTGATTTGGTCTTTTTGGACTTAGGCTCAGCTTCCTTAGATGGAGTACCAGTGGGCTTCCTTTTTCTTGTGGCTGGAGCTTTAGTCCGTTTCCCTTTTGCTGGAACAATCACCTCAGCAGGTAGCACTTCCTCAGCTTGCTCCTCTGGCTGCTCAATAAATTTTTCCTTCTTCAAAGGTTGGTTGAATTTGAGAGCATGCAGTGATGCTGCTGTGATCTCAGATCCTTTCACACAGGTTTCTCCTTGTAAGTCAACCTTGTGGTCAACTAGAATCTTTGTGATCAGCGAGCCTAGCCTTAGATTGTTCGTGCTGTGCAGGAATCCAGCTATTAGAAACACTGGCATGTTTATCGGTTTGTAGGTCAGCATGTGCCAGATAAAGCACATCTCGAAGTGGAAGGCTGAGCTGGTGCAGTTGACCTTCTGGTAGATCAGTTGGACCAGCAGGAAGTGGGCCATCTTCTGATGCTGACCCATGGACGAGCTGGATACTTCTCCAATGTACCCAGCAGGCTTACAGAAGGTTTCATCATAGTGGATGTCCTCCTGATCACCATTTCTTCTTAACTCAGCACCCTCAGTCTTGTGGCTGAGTAAGGATCCCAAATACATTGGGTTGATGAAAATGGTCTTTCCCCTGACTTCAGTGACTAAGTAGTCATGGTCCTTTGCGTCAACTTTGAGGTTATGGTAGAATTCCATAACCAGGTCAGGGTATGTGGGGAATCGTAGGGAGAACAACTCAGTCCAGCCGTTGTTCTTTATCCAGTCACAGAACGGTTGTTCTGAGTCAATGAAGGTCTGAGATACCCAGCGAGAAGGTTCCACTTTCCATTCTCGGACATTCTCGAATACGCGAATGTACTATCTAGGTTTAGCTGGTTTTCCCTGAGCTTGAGTGGCTTTTTCTTTTCCATGTCCAGTAGCTTTAGATGGAGAAGGCTGAGTGGAGGTTTTGTTTGTCTGTTCATCGGTGGTGGCCTTGGAATGACCGGCACCAGAGATGTTGAAAGAGGCTTTAGTCATTTTAGGAGTACTGAAGTTCTTAAGTTCTTAAGGAAATTCTGAAGCTTTTGAAAGTTCAGTATGCGTAAAGAGAAGGTAGTGGGGAAATACCCACTATTTATAGATTTTTAATTAAGGTTTCCGTTTGAATTTAGGTCGGTTTTGCCCTTGGGTTGTCCAATCGGCAGAAACCCTGACATTTATGACACTTTATGACATATTCGGCGCATGCATTGTACAGGTGTCATTACGCGTGCGTTTGCATTGAATGCTAATGATTACCTTTACTCAGCATTTGTTGGTACAAACGTTTCATATTCTGAGTAGTCAGTTTTGTGCAACGGATAGTGGGAGTAATTAGTTACTCGGTCTGAGATAACTTACTCAGTGTGCATTAGTTACTGTGCATGTGATTTTGACAGATATTCTTTAAAACACTCAGCATGTTAACATTCATTCAGCATGCATTATATCACATTTTTACTTAGGAATTTAAGACAGTGGATTAAACATACCAATGGCTTCTCTCAGTATGCTGAATTGCTCTCGTGCTAGAGGCTTTGTAAAGATATCAGCGAGCTGCTCATCTGTTGGCACATAGGTCAGCTTGATTTCTTCCTTGAGTACATGATCTCTGATGAAGTGATGTCTTATGCTGACATGCTTCATCCTGCTGTGCTGGATTGGGTTCTTTGAGAGGTCAATTGCGCTTTTGTTGTCGCATTTAACTTCAATTATCTTTGTTTGTACACCATAGTCTTCAAGTTGTTGCTTAATCCATAGGACTTGAGCAACACAGCTTCCAGCAGCAATGTACTCAGCTTCAGTGGTGGACAGGGCTACTGACGCCTGCTTCTTGCTGAACCAAGATACAAGACAGCTTTCTAGGAAATGACATCCTCTAGAGGTGCTTTTTCTTTCCAGCTTGTCTCGTCCATAGTCAGCGTCAGTGTATCCGATGAGTGTAAAGTCATGAGAATTTGGATACCACAAGTCTGCATTTACTGAGCTTTGCAAATATCTAAGGATCCTTTTTACAGCAATGTAATGGGATTCCTTAGGGTTAGCCTGATATCTAGCACAATAACATACTGAGAACTGAATGTCCGGCCTACTTGCTGTTAAGTAAAGTAGAGAGCCAATCATACCTCGGTACAACTTGCTGTCTACTGACTTACCATTTTCGTCAGCGCAGAGGACAGTGTCAGTGCCCATAGGAGTGGATATTGGCTTACAATGTTCTAGTTCATATTTCTTCAATATCTCCTTGGCATATTTCGCTTGACTGATGAATATGCCATTCTTTCCTTGTTTAATTTGAAGTCCAAGGAAGAAGTTGAGTTCTCCCATCATTGACATCTCGAACTCAGTCTGCATTTGCTTACCAAAATTCCTTGCACATAGATTCATTAGTAGCACCAAATATAATGTCATCTACATATATTTGAGCCAGCAGGGTATCTTTACCCTTTCTCTTAATGAATAAGGTTGTATCAGCTTGACCCTTGACATAGTTTCTAGTCAGTAAGAAGTTGGTCAGCCTCTCATACCAAGCACGTGGTGCTTGCTTGAGGCCATACAAATCCTTTTTGAGTTTATAAACATGGTTTGGGAACTTAGGATCCTCAAACCCTGGAGGCTGATTGACATAGACCTCCTCGTTTATTACTCCATTAAGAAATGCACTCTTAACATCCATTTGAAACAATTTAAAATTCATATAAGATGCATATGCACATAAAATCCTAATTGCTTCTAGCCTTGCCACTGGGGCAAAGGTCTCACCATAGTCAATACCTTCTTGCTGACTGTAGCCCTGAGCTACAAGCCGTGCTTTGTTTCTGACTACGTTTCCTTGTTCATCCAGCTTGTTCCTGAAGACCCATCTGGTTCCAATGGTCTTCTGGCTTCTTGGATGTGGCACTAGCTCCCATACATTATTCCTTCTGAATTGGTCGAGTTCCTCTTGCATGGCATTCATCCAGAATTCATCATGCTCAGCTTCAGCAAAGTTCTTCGGCTCCTGAACTGAGACAAAGGCTACATTGCCGAGATACTTCCTGAGTTGATTCCTTGTCATCAGGGTATTTCCAGCTGAGTCAAGAATTGCATTTTCTGAATGCCCTCTTGGGACTCTTATCTCCTTGGGTAGATTTGTGTCTTGTTCTATTCGTGTTTCAACATTCTCTGCAGAAGTAGATTGGTCAGCGAAAACAATCTTAGGTTCACTCTTACTCTTGGTCAGCCGCTTTGTGAAGGACTCAGTAGCTGGTTCTTGATCAGCAGGTGCTGAGTTTGGTTCATCTTCTGTCAGCGGCTGGTATCTTCCTGCAGGGTCAGTTTCATCGAATTGCACATGTATAGACTCTTCTAATACTTGGGTTCTCTTATTAAAAACTCTGTATGCTTTGCTGTTTGTTGAGTAGCCTAGAAAGATAGCCTCATGAGTTTTTGAATCAAATTTGGCTAAGCTATCTTTGGTATTTAAAATGAAACATCTACAGCCAAAGGCACGAAAGTATCCAATGTTGGGCTTTCGTCCTTTCCAAAGTTCATAAGGGGTTTTCTTAAGTATAGGTCTAACTAGAGCCCTATTGAGAAGCCTATGCTCATCCAACATTGTCCTGACTATTTCAACCAGAGTTCTGTTCTTCCTTTCTACAACCCCATTTTGCTGAGGTGTTCTAGGAGCAGAAAAATTGTGGTCAATGCCGCTGGCTTCACAGAATTCAACAAACTTTTGGTTTTTGAATTCTCCACCGTTATCACTACGGATATGAGCTAATTTTAGGTCTTTTTCATTTTCAATTTTTCTAACCAAATTTGAAAATGTCCCAAAGGTCTCATCCTTGCTGGTCAGCAAGATAACCCACGTATACCGAGATAAGTCATCTACAATGACCAAGGAAAATCTTCTTCCACCCAGACTCAGCGGCTGGACTGGACCAAAGAGATCCAAGTGTAGTAACTCTAACGGACGTTTAGTTGAGACAATGTTTTTACTATGAAAAGATTGTTTGGTTTGTTTTCCAGCTTGGCAAGCGTGGCATAGTTGATCTTTTTGAAATTTAAGTTTAGGCAGTCCCTCAACCAATTGCTTTCTTGCTAATTTGGCCAGGAGGTCCATGCTTACATGACCAAGTCTCCTGTGCCATAGCCAGGAATTTTCTTCCTTTGTGACTAAGCATACAGTTTTTGAAAACTTCTTTTCTAGGTTCAGCATGAAGACATTGTCTATCCGAGGGGCAGTTAAAATTAACTCATTTGTTTTTCCCTCATATATTTTACATCCAGTATCATCAAATATAACTTTTCTCCCATTATCACATAGCTGAGCTACGCTGAGTAAGTTATATTTGAGTCCGCTGACTAGGGAGACAGATTCAATAGTGGGATTACCTCCAACGGTGCCTGATCCTACTATCTTACCCTTTCTGTTGTCTCCAAAACTTACGCTTCCTCCTCGTTTACGTTCAAACGTGATGAACTGAGTTTCATCACCCGTCATATGCCTTGAGCATGCGCTGTCAATATACCACATTTTTTACTTCTCGGCACATCTCAGGCTTACCTGCATTGTGATCAGTTTCCTTTAGGTACCCAATTCTTTTTGGGTCCTGACTTGTTAGGTTCAACAGGTAAAGCATCATATTTTATTTTGTGGTGACATATATTGATAGTATGGCCACTTTTTCCACAGAAGTCACAACTGACCTTCTGTTTAGGATTCTTTACTGACTTGTCAGCACCCCAGTGCTGAGCGTGCCAACATTCCTTAGTGGTGTGTCCTAACTTCCCATAAAAGTCACACTGGACTCTTCGCTGGGGATTTCGTCTCTGCTGAGTACCTTGATACTGAGTTCTCAGAGGAAAATTGTTTTTGTTTGGAACCTTTAATTGGTTTTGAATGGTTGTGACATCCTTCCTCAGTTTCTTTGAAACTGACTGGACTTCAGAGACAGACTCATGAATGGTTTTCATATTTTCATGCAAAACTGAGTTGTCCTGAAGAAGGTATCTGAGGTCACTCAGTTTGACCTCTTATACTTCATCACAGCGCCGGCTGAGTGCTTTAATCTTCTTGTTACACTTTTTGACAAGTGTATAGAGATCACTCAGGGCATTACCCATTTCATTTCTGAGTTGAGAGAGTGAGATTACCTCATTAGATTGCTCTTCATTATCTGACTCATCAGATTGGTCAGCATGCTCAGAAATGCATGGCTCAGCAAGTTCGTCAGCCATGAAGCATATCTTCGCTGACTCTGTGGCCTCAGCTTCAGTTGATGAAGAATCATCACTGTCACTCCATATTGCCACCATTGCCTTCTTGCCATTCTTTTTGTATTCCTCAGTGTTGGGCAGCTTGACTTGATGTGGCCGATTTGATGGCACTCAAAGCATGTAATGGGCTTTGAGCTGTCCTTCTTGAATTTGCTGTCACTTGAGTCAGCCTTATATTTATCAAATTTTCTATAAGGCTTCTTGGAGTATTTGTCATTTCTTTTGAACAGTCTCTTCATTTTTCTTGTAAACATTGCCATCTCCTCATCGTCAGTTGAGCCATCATCAGTTGAATCAGCTTTCATGATAAGTGACTTCTGCTTCTTGTCTTCGGATCTGTCCTTGACCTCGAAATTCTTCATAGATATCTCATGAGTCAGCAGTGAGCCGATGAGTTCATCATATTTGTAGGTGGTTAAATCCTGAGCTTCTTCAACGGCTGTCTTCTTGGCTTGCCAGTCTTTAGGAAGACTTCTGAGTATCTTCTTGACTTGTTCTTCCTCAGTGAAGATTTTTCCAAGTCTTTTGAGCTCATTTATGATGTTGGTGAATCTTGCATTCATTTCAGAAATCCCCTCATCATTGTTCATTTCGAACAGCTCATACAATCTCATCTGCTGGTTGACCTTGGACTCCTTCACCTTGTTGGTTCCTTCGTAGGTGACCTCCAGCTTCTTCCAGATCTCCTGTGCTGACTCACAACCTGATATTTTATTGTATTCTGCAGTATCCAGCGCACAGTGAAGCATATTTATAGCCGAAGCATGATTTTGTAGCTTCTTGAGATCATACTCTGTCCATTCAACCTCAGCTTTAACAACTGACTGGCCAGCAACAACTTTCACAGGTACAAACGGGCCTTGGACTATAGATAGCCAGGCACTCATGTTTGTAGCTTGAATGAAGTTCTTCATCCTATTCTTCCAAAAGGTATAGTTTGACCCGAAGAATAGGGGAGGCCTAGTAATGGACAGCCCCTCAGGTAATATCTGAGTTGTCTGGTTTCCAGGGAGAAACCGAGTGTTGTTTTCACCCATGGTATGGATCAACTCAAGGTTGTTAAACCTTTAGTAATGAGCTTTTAGGCTCTGATACCACTTGTTGATCCCTTGTACGGTTGCAAAGATAGTTCCAAGGGGGGGTTAGGAACTATTTTACCCTTTTTAAATAATTAGGGCAAACTTCTTTTTCTTAAGAAGAAAGTATATAACAGCGGCGCTGAGCAATCAGTAAGACACTGGCTTAGTCAACTGGTGACTAGGTCAGTTTCGTTGCTTAAGTCAGGAAATAGCACTTAGAGTCTATTCCTGAACTAAGTCGTTTGCAGCGCACAACTCAGCTTGACCTCTTTTACTTGGTCAGTTTTAGTTTGTTTTAAGCAAGCAATGTATTAAGGAGTTAAGGGTTAGAAATACTTCACTCAGCGGAGTTATCCAGGTTCGGCTTCTTCTAAGCCTACGTCCTGTCCCCGGAACACGTTCCGAGATTTCCAATTCACTACTGAGCTCTTTAAAGGTAGAGACTCAAAAACCCTTTACAAATCAGAAGCTGAGTATAACAAGAGTACCTTCCTCTATACCTCTACTCACTTCTACTCTAATTCACTAAGTACTAAAACCGAGTACTCAGCTTCTCCTTTCTAATTCTAGAAATGATTAAGATTTGTCCTAAACAACAATTGCTAGAACACCTTAGATGATTGAGGATCAATCACTCTAGACTTTTACACAGATGTGAAAATTGTCGTGTAAGATTTGCTTTGCTTTTGGATGCAGAACTTTTGTATACTTTTGGTCAGCGTAACGGCTTTTGCTCAAAGTTCTGTATGGAATAAGGATTCTGAATGCTCTATTTATAGAGAGCTGTGAGAGCTTCTGGTTATTTCGAAATTCGAAATAACCGTTGGAGGGAAACGGCTTCATGTCGTTTTCACTCAGTCTGTTCAGCAGTTCTCTTAGCCAATCAGACTCTAGCATCTTCTGTTCTTCGGTCAGTGTGGTAGTATGTTCCTCCAAATCTGGTAATGTCAAACAGACAGCTTCCTGCGTCATCTGTTCTTTACCAAAAGAGGAAATACTTGGTCTGAAAGTTGCTTTGTGGTAAGCGGCTGTCTTGTACGTTTTGTCGAGACAGCTCAGCAGCTTCTTACCGAAGTTGTCTACGTGGATCTTCTGGATCCTTCATTGCTGAGCTGCGTTTCAATACTCAACGGCATCGTTTTGTAATACGCGGGCTGAGTGATCTTGGCCTTGTTTGACTTGGGCTTTAACTTTCATATAGGGCTTGGGCCTTATGATCTTTATGTCTTGTAACAATTATAAACTCAACATTGAACACACACATTAGTAACAATAAATCAAAGCATTTAAACTTAGTGTGTTATAGAATATTTAATTGTACTCAAATAATTTTGTCAAATCAAAATCCTGTGGAAAGGTGTTTCAACAATGTCCCCACCCTTGATCAAATTGCTGACATCCTCAGCAAACCACTCTCCAAGGCTCGGTTTCAACATCTTCGCGACAAATTAACAGTGGCTCCGCCATTAATTTGAGGGGGAATGTTAGAGGATATATATGTAAATATACATATTAGAATTAGTCTTTGATTTAGTCAGATATTGTTAGCTTGATTTACTCCCTGTATCTTTAGAATTATTGTTGTAACCGATTCTATCTTGTAAAGCTTATTTAAGCACAAACTCTATCAATACCAAATCACTGGAGAATCATGATTGTTTCAAATATGTACCTTTCAAAAAGTCAATTGGTCAATTTAAATAAATTCATCGGTTACTAGAATTTTTTCCAAATATAAAGGACTAGTTGATTTTTTGAAACAAGTATATGGACAAAAAATGTATTAATCTATTAATTAATTAACTTTTTAACAATGTCTATTCGCAATGTGACCAAAACATATGTCGCCATAATGAGAATTGACTCATGGCATAGCACGTGTCGAGAATGGAGCAAAAATAATGTTTTTTCATAATAGTGAATAAGATTATATGTATATATATAAAGTGCAAAAAATACTTTTAATATTGTCCATCAAAAGTAATTTTACCTCTAACATCATTAACTAACATAATAATACCATTAATGTTTACAAGTTGAGCGAATTTACACTGATGTTTGAAATTGTGTCAATTTCAATTGTTATTGATGGAGCACTCTGTCCATTCACAAATTTCATTATCACTCAATTTGTATGTAGGGATGGTAATCGGGCATTATAAAAAAACTACATGTTTCCAACCCGATGGGGATTAGTAATAAGTGAAAATTAGGGATAAATTAGGGATAGGGATGGGCACGGGAGACAATTTCTCGCCAAAGCCAAAATGGTGATAGGGATAGTTATGTTTTGTTAAAATAATTTTTTTTATACAAAATGATGCCATTTTTGTGTTTTTTGGTTTTTCATGGATTGATTTTATTAAATTTTTTGGGCGAGAGAATCAAATTTAACGGTCAAAGTTGGTCACATACTTTTAAGTTATTACATTTCCAAATATTCTGTGCGACAATGTGAGGATCCTAACCCCGAGGGAGGAGAGGAGAAAATAGTGTTGGCGAACACTAGAAAATGAAGATATAAAGTATGGTATTAAATAGGAAATACAAGGCATATAATAGGCTACAACAACTAGCTAGTGAGCAACAGAGCCGGCCCTGGGTCTAGGTCAGGAGTGCGTAGGCCTAGGGCCAATGGTTGTTAGGGGGTCCAAAATTTGTTTATTATATATATATATATATATATACATATGTATACAAGGTCTAAAACGAAATTTACATTAGGATCAGCAAGTGTCCCAGCGGTTTAGAATACCACTATCATTGGACCGGCCCTGATGAGCAACCCTATTCGTAGAGAAACAAACATAAAAAACAACAACGTCATTAAAAGAGATAAGATGATATTTACAATCATCCAAAAGAAAAGCATAAAGAGACATGATAGAAGAATGTTGGTCTCACCCTCTTTTAAGACCTAACAAATACGATTTAGTGATTCTTGCTTTGTTTTTTGTTTTTTTCTAAGAAATATTTTTCACTTTTTTGACCTAATTAATAAATTTCAACCATTAATCTTAGTTTTTCATCTAATTAATAAAATAATGGTTCACTTTAATCTAACAAGCTGTCCACTTTTAATTTTAGAGCACTTAATATACCGAAAATCCCTAAAATGTGTATTTATATATTTGGTCCTGATGAATTTATTCTTTATTGATTAATCCCCTAGATATATAGTAGGATCAATTCAATCCAAAATCAAATTTGGTTGGGCACTTCAATTAAGGTTAATTCGTGATCAAAATAATTATGTCAAAAAAAGTGTCAAGTCTCAAAATCAGGGTTTAGGGTTTCGTACCCCTAATCCGTTAGGAAATGGGTCAACGATCAAAACCCACAGCAAAACTATGGGCCCCACCATCTTTTAGACAAATTCGGCTTTTTAGGACCTCAAAATACTATTTAATGATTTTCATGGGCTTTTGTTGTTTTTTTCTACGAAATATTTTTCACTTTTTTTATCTAATTAATGAATTTCAACCATTAATCTTATTTTTGACCTAATTAATTACTTAATGGTTGACTTTAAGGCAATAAGCTCGCCACTTTTAATTTTAGAGCACTTAATATACCGAAAAAAATGAAAGCACCTGAAAAACCTTAAAACGTGTATTTACATATTCGGGTTCGGATCAATTTATTCTTTATTGATTAATCTCAAGATATATGGTAGCATCAATTCAATCTAAAATCAAATTTGGTTTGACACTTTCATTAGGGTTAATTCGAGATCAAAATAATTAGGTCAAAAAAAGTGTGAAGTTTCAAAATTAGGATTTCTTTTAGAGTTTCGTTCCCCTAATCCCATCGGAAACGGACCAACGGTCAAAACACATAGCAAGGTTGTGGCCTCCACCCTCTATTGGCCAAATTTGGCCGTTTATGACCTTAAAAATCCGATTTAGTTATTTTCACGGGCTTTTATTGTTTTTTTCAACGAATTATTTTTCAATTTTTTGACCTAATTGAGGAATTTCAACCATTAATCTTAGTTCTTGACCCAATTAATTAATTAATGGTTGACTTTAATATATAAGCTCATCAATTTTAATTTTAGAGCACTTAATATACTGAAAAAATTAAAATGAAACACCCAAAAAACCCTAAAACGTGCATTTGTCGTCACTACAACAGATAAACTTCAATGGTGCGATTTTTTAGTCAATTAAACCTTTCAATATTTTTAAATTCAACCCGTAAACTATAGGGTAAAAGTCATATTAGATTTTGGCTTTTAAAACCATCAATTAGGTCATCAGTCTATATATTAAAACTCAATTAGCTTTTTAATTATTTAAAATCATCGATTACATTCTTAACGTATGTTAAAATTGTTATTTAAATCCCTCTTATGATTGAAATAAATTTTAGTTGAGCTATTTTATATTTTCAGTTCAAGTAGATCAATATTTTATAATATTTTAGATTTGGATTACCAGTTAAGATTTAATAAAAACATATTCCGTTAAATCGAACCAAAATCAGTGTTATACCTAGTAATTAAAAAAATGTGTATATATCATCGACTAGGTTTATTTGATTACTAGAGTTGAACTGATGACTGAAAATATCATAAAATAATGATAAAAATCGTATCCAAAATATAAAATAACTGAACTGACAACTAAAGTTAAAATATAAAATACAGGGTTAGAGATCTATTTGACTTTTAAAGAATAGGTTGAGTATCTAATTGATTTTAAACTTATAATAGGGATCTAAGCCAAAAAAAAATTTAAGAATCAATTAATAAAAATAGAGCGCCTAAATAGAATACCTAGAAAAAGTTTAAGACCTGAGAAATGTCTTTTGCTATTTGATAACACTCAAATTTTATTCTAGGGGAACTCTTTAAGTTAAAACTAAAATTTATCCCTTAGTAATTACAAAAATATCCAAACTACCCTTGTTAGGATTGTAGTAGTACGCGTATAAAAAGAAGGGGAGGGGAGGAATAGAAAGACGCTCCTCAAGACAAAAGTTGTTTCTAAATTTCAGTTTTAATGGCAAATTTGGGTGTGCAGAAGGAAGAAAATAATGTTGAAATGTCCAAAAGGTCTTAATCTTCGTCACCCTTGTGGGTTCAGTTGCTTACTTGTATAGCTAAGCTTCAATACACATAAATGTATTAAACACAAAAATATACATTTAGACCATATAAGGAATTTTCGAAAAATTCTCATGAAAGATGGAACAAAGTATCCTTGATGTTGTCCCTTATAAACATGATCAAATGATATATACGTGAAAGAGTATGAATGATCAACATAGTAAGTCTCGAATATAGAGGCTTATGCTTGGAGGATAACATGTCGAAAACAGCAGCTGCTGTAAGTAAATCTCTAAAAAGAAGAATAGATATAGCTTAAATTAAACAGATGATAAATTTCGTCTAAGTTATTCAATGGCTATGACATAAAGATGATTGAGAAATCTACGAAGTCGAATAGCTAGTTGTACATATGAGTATGTAATATAAAGAACTAAGTCAATCACAAGCCATCTGCATTTTCCTATCAGAAGCAGCCACATCAGACCTATCAGAAGCAGCCACATGAGACTTACCGCCTTTGCTTCGCTCACTCCAGCAGGTTGATCTGGAAAATACAAAACCTTGGCCAACTCACATTATAAAAAATATTAAGGGCCTCAAAATCCCACTGTACTGTTAATGTTCTTTGTTGTGAGTATATTTAGACCATAGCACATTTAGGATAAATTATATTTTATTTGTTGGTCTTTCAACAACTAGGCTCCACCGCCTACCGACACAAGACTTTCAACTTCAAGACTAAGAATTCGACCATTCCAAATAGAATCATTGCATGTTCCAACCTTAGCAAAACTTTTCTCTCTAAGATCATATGAAACTATATTACTCATTATACCAACATTAAGGAGAATCTTATCTCCTCTCTTTGAATACCCAATGACGTTCACACATTGAAACCAAGATATGTCAAAAAATAAGGGATTTACAACAGAGTATAACTTTGTCCAAGTAAATTGATTAACCCCATCATTCTTCCTCATATATAAATAAGCATGGGGCACCATCGAACAACAGAAATAGCTGATGCAAAGACACCCTCCTAAAATATGTAATTGCCTTAAAACTCTATCAGTTGAATTGAAAGATAAAACAGGTTGGGGAACTAAGGAGAATGTCTCATTTCTCATATTAAATGCCACAATCTCTGAATTGGATAACCAATGTAGACTACCATCACTGAAGTAACCCATTTCACGAAGATACACATTCCTATCTATTCTGTATCCGAGGGAAGGGGGATTCTGAATCCTTCTCCAAATATTTGATTTAAACCCATAAATCCAAAATTGAACTTCAATATCAAGTTTTCGCTTGACATATACCCTTAAAAACACTTTGTACTCATCAATAGCGTCATCATAACCCAAACCTAACCCATTTAAGTAATAAAATTGATCATTAGCTGGGTCTTCCAAAGGCCAATCAGGAAGATCCTTACACCGATGAGTGGATGGATTCCACAGGGACAGTTCTAATTTAGGTTGGTACAATGAACTTTGATCCAGGAGAACCAAACCTTTACAGTAACCATAGACATTCTTCAACGAGGATGAGACTTGTTTTTCTATGCCTATAATATCTTCTTCAAGATCGACATTCACATCACAAACATGAAATTTGTTACTCAATTCGTCTGAGAAAATCAGTTTGCGGAGATTTAAGTTTTGAGAAGACTTACTTAGATGAGAATTGATAAAATCAGGGCTATCAATGACGGTGCATAAAGATTTTGAAACACATCTGAAACGTAGGAGGGACTTCACCGGCAACCACAGCAGTATTTCGATGATCAACTCGCTTGGGAGTTGTGCCATTGCCGCCGCTCACTCTAATCAGAAAAGGAGTGTGAACAATTAGGGTTAAAAGATAATTACAAAAACTACAATTAAGGTGCAAAAATATCCTAACTTTTGGGTCATAAGCAATCTTGCCCCAAGGTCCAAAATGTCGAAAATGGTGCAATTTTATCCTAACATTGGAAACCAAGAACAATTTTACCCCTAGCGTTGATAAATTGGGTCAATTTGATAAATAATTTATCAAACGGTCTTGTCGGTCATTAATCTTTGCGTCAAATCACAACATATGATGGGATGTGAAAAAATATATAAAAAAGTACAGTTTTTTTTGTACAAATTGGACTAAAAATTCAAAAAAATTCACCAAATTTATAATATTAATCTCCAATTCTACTATTAAATTATAAAAAACATGAAATCATTTTTTAGAACGAATTGAAATGCAATTGTTGCAGAATAAGGAAAAAAATATCTGTGTTTTATAATAGTGTCTCAAATCGACCCAAATTATCAACGTTATGAGTAAAATTGCTCTTGGCTATTGATGTTAGGGGTAAAATTAGACAATTTTAGACGTTATGGGTAAAATTGCTCCTGACCGAAAATATTATGGGTATTTTTAGACCTTAACACCAAAAACTATATTCAAAATATTATACGGAACAATTTGGATTGATTATAGTCAAAATGAGTTATTGTACTACGTGGATATATGGATAAGATACAAAATGTATCAAAGTTTTCGAAAAGTATCATTTTACCCTCAATATTTATGAAATGTATCAATAAATGACTAATTAGATATTAAAATTTGTCAATTAAATCTCATCCATTAATGGTTGAGATTACAACTCCACCAACTCTAGAGGCTTTTCAACTCTAGAGGATTCCTACCCACCAATTTAAGTCTGAATAACGCAACTTGACACCTCAATTTTTGTGAAATGGTACCAATTACCCCAAGTTTTTAATTTAGCTCACTTCATTATTCTTTAAGGTTCTATTTTCACGTACATTCACGTAAAATTTAACTAAAATTCGTTATTCTTTAGGGTTATATTCTTCCGTGCATTTGCGATAAATTTAACCCAATTATGGTGTTTACCTTTTGGGGGTTGTTTAATTCAATTCACGTTTTTACTATTCACGTGCACTATCCACGTTTTTATTATTCACGTGCATAAAATTCATGATTTCAAAAAAAAAAGAAAAAAAAATTTCACTAATCATGCATAAAATTCATAATTGCGAAGAATGTTCACAATGCATAGGATTCACGTTTCTAGCTAAAGAATTCGCAAACATCTTAAACATTAGCATGCAAATAATGTTCAAGCGGGGTTCTTAAAGCCTAAAAGTCCTTGAAAAAATAAACAAAAGAGGCACTTACCTGATTCATGTTAGGTCCTGTTGAGGTGAGAGCCTGGATCATGGAAGGGAGTAATATTCAGCAGGTGCTCGAAAACCACCTTCATGCCCTTCGTACCGTCGTATTTACTCGGCACCATCGCAAAGAACTCAAATGATAGTGAGAGAGAGAATGTGTGGGGTTAAAATGGACCCCCACCACCCTTTTATAAGGGTAAAAAATGGCATTTTTGTAATTAGAGAAAAATGTACAATGTGACATAAAGGTAAAAAGTAAATAAATAATTACCGGATGCACAAATCTCCAAACTGCAGTCTGTTTCAGCCAGTGGTTATGCTAAACAATGATTGTTATCAAGGGAGGTGACTCCAGACGATAGTGAAAATTTACCAAACAGTGGCGCCAGTCAAAATACAGACAATAGTCGACAGAAAAATATTTTTTGACTCAAAAGAGCTCCGAACGAAAGGGTAAGGTATTTCCTATCAATGATTTCATTACACGAAATAGTAACTCCAGTCAAAATACAGACGATAGTAGGTCAAAATTCCAAATCGCTCAAGAGAGCACTCGCTTTAGGGTCAATTTAGAAACCTAAACAAGATATATACCAGCGGTCGATTTAGAGACTATGGTTGCTAGAACGAGCAATATACCTGCAGTCGATTTAGAGACTATGGTCGCTAAAAAGAGCTATATACCTGCGGTCGATTTAGAGACTAGGGTCGCTAGAAACAGCTATATACCTGCGGTCGATTTAGAGACTAGGGTCGCTAGAAAGAGCTATATACCTGTGGTCGATTTAGAAACTAGGGTCGCTAGAAAGAGCTATATACATGCGGTCGATTTAGAGACTAGGGTCGCTAGAAATACCTATATACCTGTGGTCGATTTAGAGACTAGGGTCGCGAGAAGGAGCTATATACCTGCGGTCGGTGTAGAGACTAGGGTTGGATGGTCGTCTTAGAGACCTGGGACAAGAAATCGCGGAGAGAGATCAACGCTCGTGGCCGATGCAAGGACTGGGGACAAGTTGAAGGCCCACGACGTGGAGGTCAGGTATTTCTCCTCCCACTCTATATGTGTCTTTTAGTTTAATATGTTTCACATTGCATGTATTGTATTTACGAAAATGGTTTTCGAAAAAGCACACACATCACTGTCAAAATAGGAAAGTAGGGGCAACTGTAGACACCGAGTCGGAGGACCTATGATGAAAACCTACGATAAAACAGCCAAAGCGGTTGATTCCATTAGTTCGAAAATTTAAATCAAGAAAAATCTTGGAGAGCCGGCACTTGTGAGTCCCACTAACAAATTCAATATCTCCCGGATGCCGTCGGGTATGTTCACCGTTTTATCGGTGGACGAGAAGGCCCCGGAAGTCGGACGTCGATCGACGAATAATGAATGGCGCTCCCGATAGGCGAGCGTCGTCTTTTGTGCGCCAGACACGGAGCTCGGCATGTCAAACGCTCGTCCGATGGACGTTTGACGCACGCCCAATGCTCGTTCGGCGATCGACCAACTCATTATACGAACGTCCGATGCACGGTGGGCGTCGCCCAACAAGCATTGGGCGTATGTCCAACAGACGCTGGGCGTCGCCCAACTCTTTAGGCGAACGCCCAACACACGTCGGGCGTCGTCGAACCAGCGTCGGGCGTCGCCCAACCAGCCTTGGGCGTACGCCCAACAAACGTTGGACATCGCCCAACAATCGATGGGCAACGCCCAACGGCTGTTGGGTGTGCGCCCAACAGATGTTGGGCGACGCCCAACGATGGTTGGGCGTGCGCTCCACCCATGTTAGGCGACATCCAACACTTGTTGGGCGTACGCCCAACGTAGGTTGAGCGTCGCCCGACGAGGGGCGGGTGACGCTCAACGTATGTTGAGCGTCGCCCGACGAGAGGCAGGCGACGCTCAACGTAGGTTGAGCGTACATGCCCGACGCCTATAAAAGGCACGGATCCCCATGCATTTGAGGAGGATGAGCTCTTTTTGGGAAATATTTTTTCTAGAGAGAGAGTGGATTTTTTGGGAAAAATTTTATTTTTCTAAAATAATTGAAATTTTATAAAAGTTAAATATTGGACAAAAAACACAAAAAAACACCAAAAACCATAACTCGTGGAATCAACCGACTTCGATTGTCAATACCGATTTTGAGGTATTATCTGAGGACTAGACTCGTTTAATTTATTTATTTCGTTTATTTATTTTATTTATAGTTTTGTTTATTTATTTATTTTATTTATAATTCTAGTTATTTATTTTATTTTTCACCTTTATTTATTCTTTCGTATTTATTTAATTTCCGTCTCGTATTAAATAAACGTTTGTTTTTTTTAAATAAAAAACCTCGTTTTAAGTCCCGATACGAACCGTGACCCCGTTTAAGGGTAGTTCGGGACTAAAACGTTGTAGATATAGGATTTCAAAAGGTTTTTTTTAAATTAACGTTTTAAAATAAAACATCGTTTTGGGAGACTCTATTATAGACTATGACCCGATTTGGGTAGTTCGGGGACTAAAATGAGAGAATAAAGTAGATCTAAAGTTTTTAATTAATCTGGAAAGTATGGGGACTGTTCTGATATTCTGCCTTTTCTGTCACTAAAAGCAGTTTAGTGACGGGTTTTCCGTCGTTAAAGCTGCTGGCACTTATAAAATGCGCTTTTACCCCTTTTTCTTAACCTTTTGGCATTTATTCTTATATATATGTATATATGATTATGTAATATGTTTATTAAAATTATTTTTGGGGTATGTAACTAATAATTACTTATTATGTATTTACTTATTTTGTATATTTGGGGATCATTTTCATTAATTTGGTTTTGTAAGACTATATGTATATGTATATGTTTTCTTTAAATTCATTTAAACTATATTAATTATTACTTTGGGGGGTTATTTTCTATGAATCCATTATGTAAAAACAATTTTAAACTAAAGGTTATTTTCTTATTTATGAACCTTATTCATTATTTTTACATGTTTTTCAATTAAAATAAAAGTGTATTATATCTAATATTATATTCATTACTATTTTTACCTATTAGTAACCATAGTGTATATATCTTCTCTTTACCTCGTTTTTAATCTATAGATATAATTACCATTTTTACTAAAAATGTCTATATATATATGTATATATTCCTTCTTTTCCCTTTGACATCTATAGGTATATATTTCAAATGTATTTGGTTGGGTGAGTTTTGGACTAAAATGGTTAATTGTTATAACTATGTTTGTATTGTTTAAAGGGAAGTAAGGATTAAAGTGAGTGAAAATGGGAAAAACAAACCACCAAAAAGATTTTAATTTGATTATGTAAATTAAAGGTATTTGGAGACTTTCAAAATGTAAATAAGAGTTTTCAACATCTTCTTTTTGGTTCCAAATGGTTTTCTAAACGTCGCGTTTTGAAACCTTAATCTGTTCCAACAATGGATTAAGCGAGCCTTGTAATTAATCGTTTTTTTGTAAATAATAAAGTTTTGAATCGTTTTACGTTTAAACGGTTTTGTACAAAAATAAATGGACTTGTATGCTTAATCACGTTTTCGGTTGAATGTGCATTTTTCACGTTTTCAAACACTCGAGTCGTTCCAACGGCGGTTCAAGTGAAAAGCAAGTAAATCCACGGGGTTTTGAAACGTGCCTAAATCGTTCCAACGACAATTAAGGCACGAACCATGAAAATAAACACGTTTTGGGAAGAGATACTAGTTTAGATTGGATGTGTATAGCTTAGAAAGATATTCATATGTTGTAATTAATCAATTCTTCTACCTCCCTCCTTCTTTTACATACTCTAAATTCATGCAAATGGGTGATTCTGGCTTTCAATAAATATCTTAAAACAGTTTTCAAAACGAGAAAGAAAAGGTTTCAAATGAATTTTAAACTTAAAGAAATATGTGATTAGTCCATTAGCGCCTAACATGCTAAGTAGGAGGCCGGTGGTTCAGAATCGGGCGATGTCGGGGTGTCTAGTAGCCTTTCTCCAGAAAGGATCTAACCTTCTCGGCTCGTATCTAATTTCCCGAACCCTCACCGGTCTCCCGCAAGGGATCGGTGTTCATTTCCCATTCGCGGGTGGCGACTCTTCCATACTCCGAGCTCTGGCCCTGTCGAGCAGCTTGATTCCGCGATTGGTTGCTTTCAGCGTCAATCACAGCATCTGTCGTCAACGGTGTCCACCCCCGGGTCTTCCGGGCGAGGCCGCGGCACCTACAGGTGTCTAAATTTTTTATTATGTTATTAATATAATTACAAACAAAAAAAAAATTCGAAAGTGCTTCAATTTATCATAAAACTTGTTTGGAATGTATAATATGACAATTAAATAATAGTCAAACTAGCCTTTTCAAATTTTTAATATAATAATGCTAAAATTGATCTTGTTTGGAAACGTTAGGATTAAAGTTGAACTATTTCATGCGTTAAGGCTAAATTTGCACTTTTAAAACAAATGTTAGAGTCAAATTTCGTCATTATCTTTTTTTTAATTACATATAAAAATCTATTAACTTAAATAAAAATGCAATTGTTAAATTTTAAAATATATAAACAAAATGATTCCTCCACATAAACCCTAGCAGATAAAAGTTAATTACAATTATACCCTCCCAAATCTCATATATAAACAAAATGATTGATGAACAAAAACCCTATATCCCCAAATCTCATATATCTGGAGCAACTCTTCACCAACATTGCATCAAAAGTTTCTTTTATTCTCTATCTCAGTTGTATTTAGTTAGGAAAGATGAACGAGTTCTCTATCTCACCTATCAAATAAACAATAGCTTTCACTTATAAAAGAGTCGTTGCTTTGCCTGGGCTTTTCCAGGACTGTATGTATACTCTCTCTCATTAGTTGTATATATGTTAATTTGATGTGATTCAAAACTTTGCCTAATGTCTTTCACTGATTTTTAGTTTCTTTTTCTAATCTACTGAAAGCTCCTAATTTTAATATATGTGTATGGCTTTTCAATTTGAACTTTGAGCAGCACCATTAAATTTATACATATAATGATTTGTGGAATTTGTTCTTTTGCCTTATGAAGTTTCCGAACCTACATATATTTTTAGAAGGATATGACTATTCAGTTATTTTTTTAAATCAAAACCAAAGGAGAAATCTGAATAGATCTACCTTGCAATGTTTAAGAAAATAAATAAAAATTCAAAAATATCTAGAATGATAATGAAAAATCAGAATCCATTTAGAAAACACGATTTTAACTGAGTTTATATTGTGTAGGAAATATGACATTGAAGAAACATGAAGAAAATTCATGTCAAGATATGAGTGATTCAACAGATCTTCAGAAACAGGAAGAAAGAAAAAAATATATATTCTAGCACTGATTGCAGAATGTGGCCGGCGAAGAAGAAAACGATCCTTTCTTACAACAAATGATGAGAGGCTGCAATTAACTTGAGGTTTTGAATTAATAATTTATTTTTTTTATTAACATGTCCCTCTTACAATTAAATTTGCATTATTTAAAAATTTATGTTTCAAAACAGTTTGTTTGATTGGTTGGTTCATTGTGTTATTACGTTGTATCATCAAATGCCCGTGTCAAATTTTATTTATTTTCAGAAGTTCATCTGTAGTCCTTGTTTCATATTGATATTTTGGTTTTGTTGATTTTTTTTTTCTATTGCTCAAACTGTTCAAACTTGATGAAACCCATATTGCAGGAACATGCTTGTTTAACTAGATTATGATTAGTTCAATTAGTTTTGGCCTTATCTTCTTGACAAGATTATGGTTGTTTAACTTGTCATCAGTTTATGGTCATCTGTTCATACTACTCATTCATGCTATCTCAATTTGAGATTTATTGTATTTGGGTCAATTTATCAAAATTTGTCAACTTGAGGGTTTAGCTATACAATTAAGTAATAGTGATATTTTAATTATTTGATAAGATGTTAGTCTATTTGTTTAACCACATTTTGATTTGGATTTCCTTTATTTTTTTGCTTATGGAATTTTTTTTCTGAATCTGGAATTGCAGGTTTGATTTGTATTTGCAGATTCGTGAAAAAGAAGATATGTACTGCTGCAGCTTTTAAGAAAGAAGCCAATGTTTGTACAAAACCTGCTGGTAACTGTTCTTTCTCTTCAAATTCAAGGAATTTGAATTTGTTTTATTTTTCTATTTCATTGAGAAATCATATTTAATTGGATTTTTTCCTTTCTCCCTTTTGGTACAAAGAATTAATGATTTGATTAGTGCCTCGTATTGATGGCTTCTGGTTGAAGTTACTCTTAATTTTTTTTTGGTTTAATAAGTCTGTTACCTCATACAATGTCTAAAACTTAAATTGATTACTGAACTTTTAATATTGTTCTTGTTCAATTGCATTCAATATACTATATTTGTTTTTTGGAGGACATTTCAAATTGAACCCTAGCCGCCGCCGCACCTTGCGCTGGCCACCATGGCCGCTATGGCTCCTTTCCCTATGGATCCTCTAGATGCTTATTGTGACATTCGAGTTCTCTTCAATCCAAAGCTGCATTTTGATGCCCATCCGCCCAATCCTGTCTCAAAGCAGAACCAGTCCCATATCGAATCATACGCGTCTGCAGTGAGAAGCGGAGATGTCGGGGTCTTGAACTCGACGGCCACGATATCAGACATCGGAGGTATAAAAACTGTCCGAATTAACCAAGCGGGTTACGATCGGAGGGTGGCGCTGTGTTCTACATCCTTGATTGGCCGCTTAATCTTGAGTAAAGGGGACGCTCCGTGGAAGGTTGCTGACCTTAAACAAAGTTTGTCCAAGCTCTCCGGTATTGCAGGAGAATGGAGGTTAATATCGATTGGAAGGGGATTCTACCATGTGGTTCTTCATTCACAGGAGATGAAACAACAAATCTTCTCTAAAGGAATCGTTAATGTCAAGTCGGGCACTTTCCGACTGCAACAGTGGATTCCAGACTTCGACCCTTTCGCGGAGAAATCAACAAATGCACAGGTATATGTTAGATTATACTCGTTACCCTGGGAATATTGGGATCCGCAAATATTATCCGACATTTCTAAATGCTTTTTTTCGTACATTTGGTTGTGTTTGCTATCCTTGGCTCCGTCCTTACAATTCAAATAAATTGCTTCCACTTTCTCGTAAATGCATATTCATTGGCTATAGCAAAATACATAAAGGTTATAAATGTTATGACTTGCTTAACAACAAAATCTTTATCTCACGTCATGTGGTTTTCAATGAACAGGAGTTTCCATTTCCTCTGTTAAACAATGAGATGCGCCAGATATCTATGACTGATCTGTCCAATGCTCCGGTCACAATTTCTTTTCCATCAGCACAAGAACCATTTACTGCTATTCCCCCAACAGCTCCACGCCCAAATACAACTTCCTCTAATCCCACTCGCACCATTATTCCATATCATCCCTTACCAAATTTTCGAGAGTTACCAACCTCCACAACAAACAGCCCCCCGCCAGCTTCCAATCAGCCTACTGTCCCTCTACTTGTTGATTTTAGCGGCTATCAACTCTCATCACACCAAAATTTACCCAATGCATCACAAACAGCCCCACCTGAACAGCCCCAACCTTTACAACCCACTCTCATGGTTACAAGAACTCAAACGGGTTCGCTTCGTCTAAAAATCTATCAGGCCGTGACTGAAACTGTCACCCCTTCTTGTTATACTAAAGCTATGGAACATCCACAAAGTCTCCAAGAAAGAGCTTCGGGTTGGTTATGTCCCCACCCTTGATCAAATTGCTGACATCCTCACCAAACCACTCTCCAAGGCTCGGTTTCAACATCTTCGTGACAAATTAACAGTGGCTCCGCCATTAATTTGAGGGGGAATGTTAGAGGATATATTTGTAAATATACATATTAGAATTAGTCTTTGATTTAGTCAGATATTGTTAGCTTGATTTACTCCATGTATCTTTAGAATTATTGTTGTAACCGATTCTATCTTGTAAAGCTTATTTAAGCACAAACTCTATCAATACCAAATCACTGGAGAATCATGATTGTTTCAACTATGTACCTTTCAAAAAAGTCAATTGGTCAATTTAAATAAATTCATGGGTTACTAGAATTTTTTCCAAATATAAAGGACTAGTTGGTTTTTTGAAACAAGTATAGGGACAAAAAATGTATTAATCTATTAATTAATTAACTTTTTAACAATGTCTATTCGCAATGTGACCAAAACATATGTCGCCATAATGAGAATTGACTCATGGCATAGCACGTGTCGAGAATGGAGCAAAAATAATGTTTTTTCATAATAGTGAATAAGATTATATGTATATATATAAAGTGCAAAAAATACTTTTAATATTGTCCAGCAAAAGTAATTTTACCTCTAACATCATAACTAACATAATAATACCATTAATGTTTACAAGTTGAGCGAATTTACACTGATGTTTGAAATTGTGTCAATTTCAATTGTTATTGATGGAGCACTCTGTCCATTCACAAATTTCATTATCACTCAATTTGTATGTAGGGATGGTAATCGGGCATTATAAAAAAACTACATGTTTCCAACCCGATGAGGATTAGTAATAAGTGAAAATTAGGAATAAATTAGGGATAGGGATGGGCACGGGAGATAATTTCTCGCCAAAGCCAAAATGGTGATAGGGATAAGGATTACTATATCCGCTCCGTGAAAATTCTTCCCCGTGTATAAATTCCCGTGAATATCTATAGTTATGTTTTGTTAAAATAATTTTTTTTATACAAAATGATGCCATTTTTGTGATTTTTGGTTTTTCATGGATTGATTTTATTAAATTTTTTGGGCGAGATAATCAAATTTAACTGTC
Source organism: Euphorbia lathyris (assembly GCF_963576675.1). Taxonomy (NCBI): domain Eukaryota; kingdom Viridiplantae; phylum Streptophyta; class Magnoliopsida; order Malpighiales; family Euphorbiaceae; genus Euphorbia; species Euphorbia lathyris. The sequence continues at coordinate 2,035,178 of NC_088915.1, read as the reverse complement.
AAAGTTGGTCACATACTTTTAAGTTATTACATTTCCAAATATTCCGTGCGACAATGTGAGGATCCTAACCCCGAGGGAGGAGAGAAGAAAATAGTGTTGGCGAACACTAGAAAATGAAGATATAAAGTATGGTATTAAATAGGAAATACAAGGCATATAATAGGCTACAACAACTAGCTAGTGAGCAACAGAGCCGGCCCTGGGTGTATGCCAGGAGTGCGCAGGCCTAGGGCCAATGGTTGTTAGGGGGTCCAAAATTTGTTTATTATATATATATATATATATATATATATATATATATATATAGGTATACAAGGTCTAAAACGAAATTTGCATTAGGATCAGCAAGTGTCCCAACGGTTTAGAATACCACTATCATTGGACCGGTCCTGATGAGCAACCCTATTCGTAGAGAAACAAACATAAAAAACAACAACGTCATTAAAAGAGATAAGATGATATTTACAATCATCCAAAAGAAAAGCATAAAGAGACATGATAGAAGAATGTTGGTCTCACCCTCTTTTAAGACCTAACAAATACAATTTAGTGATTCTTGCTTTGTTTTTTGTTTTTTTCTAAGAAATATTTTTCACTTTTTTGACCTAATTAATAAATTTCAACCATTAATCTTAGTTTTTCATCTAATTAATTAAATAATGGTTCACTTTAATCTAACAAGCTGGCCACTTTTAATTTTAGAGCACTTAATATACCGAAAAACCCTAAAATGTGTATTTATATATTTGGTCCGAATGAATTTATTCTTTATTGATTAATCCCCTAGATATATAGTAGGATCAATTCAATCCAAAATCAAATTTGGTTGGGCAATCTCAAAATCAGGGTTTAGGGTTTCGTACCCCTAATCCGTTAGGAAATGGGTCAACGATCAAAACCCACAGCAAAACTATGGGCCCCACCATATTTTAGATAAATTCGGCTTTTTAGGACCTCAAAATACTATTTAATGATTTTCATGGGCTTTTGTTGTTTTTTTCTACGAAATAATTTTCACTTTTTTTTATCTAATTAATGAATTTCAACCATTAATCTTATTTTTAACCTAATTAATTACTTAATGGTTGACTTTAAGGCAATAAGCTCGCCACTTTTAATTTTAGAGCACTTAATATACCGAAAAAAATGAAAGCACCTGAAAAACCTTAAAACGTGTATTTACATATTCGGGTTCGGATCAATTTATTCTTTATTGATTAATCTCAAGATATATGGTAGCATCAATTCAATCTAAAATCAAATTTGGTTTGACACTTTCATTAGGGTTAATTCGAGATCAAAATAATTAGGTCAAAAAAAGTGTCAAGTTTCAAAATTAGGATTTCTTTTAGAGTTTCGTTCCCCTAATCCGATCGGAAACGGACCAACGGTTAAAACACATAGCAAGGTTGTGGCCTCCACCCTCTTTTGGCCAAATTTGGCCGTTTATGACCTTAAAAATCCGATTTAGTTATTTTCACGGGCTTTTATTGTTTTTTTCAACGAATTATTTTTCAATTTTTTGACCTAATTGAGAAATTTCAACCATTAATCTTAGTTCTTGACCCAATTAATTAATTAATGGTTGACTTTAATATATAAGCTCATCAATTTTAATTTTAGAGCACTTAATATACCGAAAAAATTAAAATGAAACACCCAAAAAACCCTAAAACGTGCATTTGTCGTCACTACAACAGATAAACTTCAATGGTGCGATTTTTTTTAGTCAATTAAACCTTTCAATATTTTTAAATTCAACCCGTAAACTATAGGGTAAAAGTCATATTAGATTTTGGCTTTTAAAACCATCAATTAGGTCATCAGTCTATATATTAAAACTCAATTAGCTTTTTTCAGTTCAAGTAGATCAATATTTTATAATATTTTAGATTTGGATTACCAGTTAAGATTTAATAAAAACATATTCCGTTAAATCGAACCAAAATCAGTGTTATACCTAGTAATTAAAAAAAATGTATATATCATCGACTAGGTTTATTTGATTACTAGAGTTGAACTGATGACTGAAAATATCATAAAATAATGATAAAAATCGTATCCAAAATATAAAATAACTGAACTGACAACTAAAGTTAAAATATAAAATACAGGGTTAGAGATCTATTTGACTTTTAAAGAATAGGTTGAGTATCTAATTGATTTTAAACTTATAATAGGGATCTAAGCCAAAAAAAAAATTTAAGAATCAATTAATAAAAATAGAGCGACTAAATAGAATACCTAGAAAAAGTTTAAGACCTGAGAAATGTCTTTTGCTATTTGATAACACTCAAATTTTATTCTAGGGGAACTCTTTAAGTTAAAACTAAAATTTATCCCTTAGTAATTACAAAAATATCCAAACTACCCTTGTTAGGATTGTAGTAGTACGTGTATAAAAAGAATGGGAGGGGAGGAATAGAAAGACGCTCCTCAAGACAAAAAGTTGTTTCTAAATTTCAGTTTTAATGGCAAATTTGGGTGTGCAGAAGGAAGAAAATAATGTTGAAATGTCCAAAAGGTCTTAATCTTCGTCACCCTTGTGGGTTCAGTTGCTTACTTGTATAGCTAAGCTTCAATACAAATAAATGTATTAAACACAAAAATATACATTTAGACCATATAAGGAATTTTCGAAAAATTCTCATGAAAGATGGAACAAAGTATCCTTGATGTTGTCCCTTATAAACATGATCAAATGATATATACGTGAAAGAGTATGAATGATCAGCATAGTAAGTCTCGAATATAGAGGCTTATGCTTGGAGGATAACATGTCGAAAACAGCAGCTGCTGTAAGTAAATCTCTAAAAAGAAGAATAGATATAGCTTGAATTAAACAGATGATAAATTTCGTCTAAGTTATTCTATGGCTATGACATAAAGATGATTGAGAAATCTACGAAGTCGAATAGCTAGTTGTACATATGAGTATGTAATATAAAGAACTAAGTCAATCACAAGCCATCTGCATTTTCCTATCAGAAGCAGCCACATCAGACCTATCAGAAGCAGCCACATGAGACCTACCGCCTTTGCTTCGCTCACTCCAGCAGGTTGATCTGGAAAATACAAAACCTTGGCCAACTCACATTATAAAAAATATTAAGGGCCTCAAAATCCCACTGTACTGTTAATGTTCTTTGTTGTGAGTATATTTAGACCATAGCACATTTAGGACAAATTATATTTTATTTGTTGGTCTTTCAACAACTAGGCTCCACCGCCTACCGACACAAGACTTTCAACTTCAAGACTAAGAATTCGACCATTCCAAATAGAATCATTGCATGTTCCAACCTTAGCAAAACTTTTCTCTCTAAGATCATATGAAACTATATTACTCATTATACCAACATTAAGGAGAATCTTATCTCCTCTCTTTGAATACCCAATGACGTTCACACATTGAAACCAAGATATGTCAAAAAATAAGGGATTTACAACAGAGTATAACTTTGTCCAAGTAAATTGATTAACCCCATCATTCTTCCTCATATATAAATAAGCATGGGGCACCATCGAACAACAGAAATAGCTGATGCAAAGACACCCTCCTAAAATATGTAATTGCCTTAAAACTCTATCAGTTGAATTGAAAGATAAAACAGGTTGGGGAACTAAGGAGAATGTCTCATTTCTCATATTAAATGCCACAATCTCTGAATTGGATAACCAATGTAGACTACCATCACTGAAGTAACCCATTTCACGAAGATACACATTCCTATCTATTCTGTATCCGAGGGAAGGGGGATTCTGAATCCTTCTCCAAATATTTGATTTAAACCCCTAAATCCAAAATTGAACTTCAATATCAAGTTTTCGCTTGACATATACCCTTAAAAACACTTTGTACTCATCAATAGCGTCATCATAACCCAAACCTAACCCATTTAAGTAATAAAATTGATCATTAGCTGGGTCTTCCAAAGGCCAATCAGGAAGATCCTTACACCGATGAGTGGATGGATTCCACAGGGACAGTTCTAATTTAGGTTGGTACAATGAACTTTGATCCAGGAGAACCAAACCTTTACAGTAACCATAGACATTCTTCAACGAGGATGAGACTTGTTTTTCTATGCCTATAATATCTTCTTCAAGATCGACATTCACATCACAAACATGAAATTTGTTACTCAATTCGTCTGAGAAAATCAGTTTGCGGAGATTTAAGTTTTGAGAAGACTTACTTAGATGAGAATTGATAAAATCAAGGCTATCAATGACGGTGCATAAAGATTTTGAAACACATCTGAAACGTAGGAGGGACTTCACCGGCAACCACAGTAGTATTTCGATGATCAACTCGCTTGGGAGTTGTGCCATTGCCGCCGCTCACTCTAATCAGAAAAGGAGTGTGAACAATTAGGGTTAAAAGATAATTACAAAAACTACAATTAAGGTGCAAAAATATCCTAACTTTTGGGTCATAAGCAATCTTGCCCCAAGGTCCAAAATGTCGAAAATGGTGCAATTTTATCCTAACATTGGAAACCAAGAACAATTTTATCCCTAGCGTTGATAAATTTGGTCAATTTGATAAATAATTTATCAAACGGTCTTGTCGATCATTAATCTTTGCGTCAAATCACAATATATGATGGGATGTGAAAAAATATATAAAAAAGTACAGTTTTTTTTGTACAAATTGGACTAAAAATTCAAAAAATTCACCAAATTTATAATATTAATCTCCAATTCTACTATTAAATTATAAAAAACATGAAATCATTTTTTAGAACGAATTGAAATGCAATTGTTGCAGAATAAGGAAAAAAATATCTGTGTTTTATAATAGTGTCTCAAATCGACCCAAATTATCAACGTTATGAGTAAAATTGCTCTTGGCTATTGATGTTAGGGGTAAAATTAGACAATTTTAGACGTTATGGGTAAAATTGCTCCTGACCGAAACACTCTTAGGCCTGAAACACTCTCACCCTTTCGACGAACCTCTTGGCAATTGAAACATTAAGTTTCTTCATTCCAGAAAGGTACAAATTATACCTTTTCATGGTTCAAACAACACCTCTTTTCATCCTAAACTCTTATAAATTAATCATTGAGGATGCAGGTTCTGTTACATTTCATTTTCATCTTTGTCAGAACTCTGATTTTTCTTCACAAACACCGTTCTTCGCTAAAAGTAACATACACTTTGCACTATGCCTACCAAATACAAAACCAACCCAAAAAGGCGCCATGCTGCCTCAATCAACAAACGCCCTGACCTATTCAAGCGATATGGGGCGTTTTTTCCTATCTTCAACCATGATGAAGGTAGGCGTTATTGGAATCTCCGTTACACATTCTTCACCGGAATGTTGTATATGGATGAATTCCTTAACAACCAACTTGAAATCAGTGATGACATGCATCACTACATGGAACGCCTAGGGTGGACCAAATTTGCCAAAATGCGTTTTTCAATCATAGGTGATTGGATTATAGAATTTTTCTGTACCGTTCGTTTCACTAATAAACGACGAGTACGTCTCAGTTTTCGTCGAGACGGCGAAATCTTCACTTTCGGCTATCCCGAGTTGCATGCTTGGTTTGGTTTTCCCCCAAGGGATACAATCAAACTTCATCCTGGGTGGGACATGACATCCTCAGACATTTGGAGAATGCTCACAGGATTCTGGCGATTCAATTCAAAACTCGCCTATAATCACTCTTTTCGCTCCAACTCCATGCTGTATCTACACAAATTTCTGTGCCACAGTTTGTTCGGGCGCATATTCAGTAGTGTGGTCCGTGACATAGATTTGTATGTTCTTGGAGATATATTCCAGGGCAATGCAGTGGATTCTTCCAAAATTCTAATGGAAGGTCTTGTCGCCGCTTCTCGATCCAAAGATAAGAAGATCGGGTTCGGCAATATAATCTGTGGGATAATTCTCGGTTTAAAGGGTAAAATTGATGTTCCCTGGAGTGATGATGAATTCTTCCCGACAATTGACTATGAATTTCTCGAGCACGAAGGACTTGTGAAACGTGTCTTTCGGGCAGGGCCTACATTTTTGTCTGCACCGGAACGTGAAACTTTCGTGCAGTTTCAAATTGATCGTTTTAAGGCCAAAGATATCCCAATAGATAGGGATGAATATGTAGAATAGTTTACGTTTTTCATTGTTGTTTTTGTATATATATTTTTTTTTGTTTTTGACTATTGGTTTGTTTTTTTTCATTATTTGTACATATGTTTATATAATAAAAATCTTATTTAGTTCAATTCTTAATTTTAGTAACCTTATTGATTTGATCCAATATCTATACTTAACATATTTTATATGGGTCATCTCTATATATTCTTACTCAAAATTAAGATTACACAACATTCACATGAACTAATACGTTTATTTTTATTATGATTCCACACGTTTATCGAGATTTAATTTTATTTATAACTCAATTTATTTTCAATGAATTAAGTTATGATTTAATCAAATCAATTCATGTATTAAATATGTATTAATATGCACTTATAATGCATTTAATATGGTTCTTTTAGCTTATATGCATAAATAACCATTTAAGTTTCATTAATTCCTTATAAACCACTTTATTACTCTTTAATTTTATTTATTAAGGTTACACCTTTGGTTTTCCTTGGCATTAATGACATTTATTTAAGTTTTTAAAGTGCAGGAACATTTCATTTTAAATTCAGGAACCATTCCACAACAAATAAATGCACAATCCATGACAAAAGGCACCTAAATAGGCATATTTACCCATTCTCTACCGAGAATTTATTAATTCTCGGTATGAGCAGAGTTTTTGGCATAATTTCAGGGCAGAATCGCCTGAAATTTGCGTGCCGCGGCCGCGGCTTTGCCATTCGCGGTCGCGACACGCGCTAAACTTGCCCTATCCATTCCGATTTTGCTACCTATTTTTGCCTATTCTTATTCTATTTCTACCTATTCACTTACCTAATCATCCTATATAACCCTACCTCTTACACAACACCTCACATCACCTCTATTTTTTCCCGCGTATTAATGAGTATGTTGTGGAATTTTTGGTCACTCTATCCATGAACAAGAAGAAAACTTCAATTTCTTTTAGGAAAAATGGTATCCCTTACACCATTGATCGAAAATCTACCTCTGGCTATGCGGTGTTTGTTGGTCCTAATCTTGTATCTTGGCGGTCACATAAGCAAACTACTGTTTCTCGCTCCTCCACCGAAGCTGAATATCGTGCTCTTGCTAGTCTTGCTTCTGAAATGCTTTGGTTGAAAAAGCTCATGCATGAAATCGGCATCTCCAATTCCACAATACCTGTTTTATGGTGTGATAACCTTGGTGCAACATATTTAACTGCTAACCCAATTTTTCATGACAGATCTAAGCACTTAGAGATTGACTTTCATTTTGTTCGTGACAAAGTCTCCAAGAAAGAGCTTCGGGTTGGTTACGTCTGTTGATCCCTTGTAAGGTTGCAAAGATAGTTCCAAGGGGGGGTTAGGAACTATTTTACCCTTTTTAAATAATTAGGACAAACTTCTTTTACTTGATCAGTTTTAGTTTGTTTTAAGCAAGCAATGTATTAAGGAGTAAGGGTTAGAAATACTTCACTCAGCGGAGTTATCCAGGTTCGGCTTCTTCTAAGCCTACGTCCTGTCCCTGGAACACGTTCCGAGATTTCCAATTCACTACTGAGCTCTTTAGGGGTAGAGACTCAAAAACCCTTTACAAATCAGAAGCTGAGTATAACAAGAGTACCTTCCTCTATACATCTACTCACTTCTACTCTAATTCACTAAGTACTAAAACCGAGTACTCAGCTTCTCCTTTCTAATTCTAGAAATGATTAAGATTTGTCCTAAACAACAATTGCTAGAACACCTTAGATGATTGAGGATCAATCACTCTAGACTTTTACACAGATGTGAAAATTGTCGTGTAAGATTTGCTTTGCTTTTGGATGCAGAACTTTTGTATACTTTTGGTCAGCGTAACGGCTTTTGCTCAAAGTTCTGTATGGAATAAGGATTCTGAATGCTCTATTTATAGAGAGCTGTGAGAGCTTCTGGTTATTTCGAAATTCGAAATTAACCAAGCGGGTTACGATCGGAAGGTGGCGCTGTGTTCTACATCCTTGATTGGCCGCTTAATCTTGAGTAAAGGGGACGCTCCGTGGAAGGTTGCTGACCTTAAACAAAGTTTGTCCAAGCTCTCCGGTATTGCAGGAGAATGGAGGTTAATATCGATTGGAAGGGGATTCTACCATGTGGTTCTTCATTCACAGGAGATGAAACAACAAATCTTCTCTAAAGGAATCGTTAATGTCAAGTCGGGCACTTTCCGACTGCAACCATGGATTCCAGACTTCGACCCTTTCGCGGAGAAATCAACAAATGCACAGGTATATGTTAGATTATACTCGTTACCCTGGGAATATTGGGATCCGCAAATATTATTCGACATTTCTAAATGCTTAGGGGGGTTGATTCGGATTGATAAATCCACCTTACATGGGGACTTCAGGCACTTTGCACGAATGCTGTTAGATGTGGATCTCAACTCAGATTTACCAGTGAAGCTTGGTATTGAAAGGGATGGAAAACAAATATGGGTTGAGGTTGTTTATGAAAAGTTGCCTAGTTTCTGTAAGGTGTGCTCTAGTATAGGGCATATGGCTTATGATTGTCGGAAGAATAGGAGGTCGCAGGAAGGGTCTAAGCACCCTGAAACAGAAAAACGACCCTTGGGTGAGAAGAAGAAAACTGTGACTGCGGGGATTGGAGATCCCAGTGCAACATATGAATAATCGGATACTCACGGAACTTCACACCGATGGAGATATGATAGGTAATGCAGTGCTACAGGCTGCCCCAGTACAGCAGGTGAATACCATGGAACCTCAGACTGAGGGAGAGGTTATGATAAACAATGGAAATACAATGATACAAGGCATTCAGATGTCAGAAGAAGAAGACACTTTGAGCACAAATGAGAAGCAGTACATGGCTGACAGTCCGTAAATCTGGGATTCAAAGAATGAATGTGACAGTTTTGCTTGAGCCTCGTCGCCAGTAAATGATAACTTGCCTCAATCTGCCAGCTCTTGGGCGGACATGGTGGACGAGGAAGAGGAGGGAACGTGGGAAACCGTAACATCGAAGAAAGAAAGGAGAAACAACAGGAATGCGGACAATGCTAGCAACACCTCAACCCGAACTAAGCGGGTTAGGAAAATCTCGATCCGATATACATGATAGTTCTGTATTGGAACTGTCGTGGTATCCTTAATCTGGATACGCAACGCTACTTATCCAACTTGTGTCCTAAACATAAACCAGACATAATGTGTTTGGCAGAGCCGATGGTGGATTTCGATTCAATACAGGCTTCTTACTGGAGTAATTTAGGAATGAGTCTTATTTCCACTAATCAACGGGATCGTCCGTCTTTGTGGGTTTTTGTTCATTCCCATTCACTTGCAATTTTTTTTGTCTGTAGTGTTCATGATCAATTTGTTTTACTTGAGAGGGCTGATGTGGATCATTCGAATTTTGTTTGTTTGGTCTATGGCAGTGTGTGGGCTAACAAGAGGCTGGCTTTGTATCAAAGGATTGAAGAGTTGCGTCTTCAGTTTGCTGGTCCATGGATCACCATTGGTGATTTCAATGCAATCAGTGGTTCGCACGAGAAAACCAGGTGTGTTCCTGCTGCACGGCCGTGTCGTGAGTTTCGGGATTTTATTGAAAATAACGGTTTCATTGAAAGCCCAATGCAGGGTCTGTTTTACACTTGGTGTAATGGGAGATCGGGGGCCGCCCAGGTTGAGAGTAAATTGGATAGGGCCCTTATTTCTATGAATTTTGCCGATTTCTGGGACAGGTTCAGCAGCACTGTTCTGACCCGGCATCTATCTGATCATTGTCCGCTCGTATTCAATTGCACGCGGCAGCAACCTGTGGTTAGCAGATTCCATTTTCAGTCTATGTGGTTGAATCATGCCGGCCTTCGAGATTTAATTTTTAATTTCTGGCATAAGGATCATGACCGCCACCCTCCAATGCAATACCTCTGCAACAAGCTCAAGCTCCTTAGACCTGTTCTGCGACTTTGGAACAGGACTGTGTTTGGAGACCTTAACGTTAACATCGAAGCAGCCGAGGCGACGCTGGCTGGTATTCATGAGGATATTTCAATTCAAGGTATGTCTGCGGAACTGCATCGCAGAGAGCTTGACGCTCACTCTAATCTTGATAGGGCCCTTCACAGCAAGGAAATTTACTTCCGCGATAGATACAGAGTCAGATGGCTAGCAGACGGAGATAGAAACACATCGTTTTTTATCGTGTTGTTCAGATTCGTAAAGCTTCCGCTGGTATTCACACCTTACAGATTAACGGTCAGTTAACTACCGATCTGCAAGCAATAGCTACGCACATCAACGATTTCTATTCAACTTTGTTCGGCAATGACATGAATTCTCCAAGGGACTTGGCTCCGATTTTTGATGTTATACCTCGGTTAGTAACTAACTCTGAGAATCACTCTCTAACTGTTTGTCTAGATTTTGTTTAGGTTCAGAGAGCGGTTTTCTCTAAGCATAAGGATAGTGCCCCTGGTCCAGACGGATTCACTGGTGCATTCTTTCAACATTTCTGGGATATTGTCGGTACTGATGTCTATGCAATGGTTTTCAGTTTTTTTGCTTCTGAGACTATCCTACCAGGTTTGAACTCAAGTTTGATGGCCCTCATCCCCAAGACTGACAATGCGATTACAATTGAGCAATATAGACCGATTGCAATGAGCAACTTCTGCTACAAGATTATATCAAAGATCCTGGCCGACCGTTTGGCTAGCATTGCTTCCCGCATTGTCTCAGATAACCAGTTCGGTTTCATTTCGGCCAGGAGTATTCACCACTGTATTGCGATGGCTTCAGAAGGAACCAATATGCTCAAAAAACATTGTTTTGGAGGCAATATGGCCTTAAAAATTGACATTAGAAAGGCTTTCGACACTCTGGATTGGTCTTTCCTCCTAACGGTACTTGAAGAGTTTGGGTTCTCTCTTCAATTTCGGGATTGGATTCTCAACATTCTCTCTTCTGCAAGAATTTTGATTCTTTCAGGCTCTGGCATTAACGGTTTTGTCAAATGCTCTAGAGGTGTGCGACAAGGGGACCCCCTCTCTCCGATTTTATTCTGCATTGCTGAGGATTTTCTCAGTCGTTGGCTGCTCAATTTGGGCACCACTGGTAAGTTAGCGCCGATGAGTTACAATAGACAAACTAATTTCCCTATGCATCTCTTGTATGCCGATGATGTTCTTCTGTTCTGTCAGGCAAGTGTGGGTAATGTAGGTGCTATCCGGGAGGCTTTCAATCTTTACGGATATCTCTCTGGACAGATGGTGAACTGGGAAAAGTCTGATATTTTTTTAGGAAGTGCAGTGACTCACAGGCGTGGTCTGCGTCTCTCTGATATGGTTGGAATGAAGCGCGGTTACCTTCCTTTTCGATACCTAGGGGTGCCGCCTTTCTTTGGGATGCCGTGAAGTAGATACCTTGCTGGCATCAGGGATAAAATTCTGGCACAGTTCACTCCTTAGAAGGGCAATAGCCTGTCAATGGCAGGGCGATTGATGTTAGTAATTCTGTGATAAACAGCAGCTTTATTCACTCTTTCATGATTTATAAATGGCCTGCTGCCCTGCTCAAGCATATGACCAAGTGTATTCAAAACTTTATATGGACGGGCTCTATTGACAAATGGAAATCTATTGTTGTGAATTGGAAGGATTGTTGTCATTCTCTCAGAGACAGCGGCCTTGGAATCAAGGATTTGGGCACCATGAACCTGGCGCTGCTTGGTAAGATGGCCTGAGGAATTATGCAGGATAATTCTGCTTGTTTTGTGCTTTTAAGGTCTAGGTTTATCAGTGCAGCTGGTATCCCTCGAACAGTTACTAATTCTGCTGTTTGGGGTTCAACTAGAAGCGTTTTTGGGGTATTGAGAGCACATAGCTTCTGGTGGATAGGGAAGCAGATGAATCCAAATTTTTGGAACAGGAATTGGATTCGACCAAATTTAGCAAATCAAGTCGGTCTGGACGCTAAGGCTCAAACCAGGTGCAAGTCGTCTGTCGTGGATTTTCTAACTGACACTGGTTGGGAGGGACTTCATGACCTTCTGCAAGAGGTTCTGGATAGGGTTCAGGGTATAAAGCGAAGCTAGGAACAGGAGGATGTCTGTATCTGGGAGCCCGCGGTTCATGGTAAATTCACTGCTAAACTATTTTATGTTTGGTTAAGGCCTGCTCCTCCTCCTCGACCTTGGAGTCGATTTATTTGGCATCCATTCATCGCCCCTTCGCACTCGCTTGTCTGTTGGCGAGAGGCTCTTGGCTTTTTACCAACTCATTATCGCCCGATTCGCCGTGGTATGGTATTGGTCTCCAAATGCGCTCTTTATGGGGTTGAATCTGAAACACCAGATCATTTGTTTGTCTCCTATAATTTCTCCAAGCAGATTTGGCAAGGGATCGGGGCTTTGTTTGGCAGGCGAATCTGTACAGATTCGAGTGTGTGTTTGCTGATTACAGAAGCTTCTAAACAGCGTTTCAGTAATGAGATTGCGGATCTTTGGGCTTTAGCAGTGGTTAATGGCATCTGGATCATTTGGTCAACCCGAAATAAGGCAATCTTCGAGGGAGATACGCCAAATTTGTTCTTCGCTCTTAGGCGCTTGTGGGGTTCCACTCGAGAGGGAGGCGCTCTTGACCATGGTGGGATGTGGAACTCGGAGGTTGAGCTTCATATACTGCGAGAGATGAATTTGCCTAGGTGTCCTCATAGGGCACCCCGTATCCTTCCGGTGTGTTGGCAGCCTACGACAGAGGGGTGGGTAAAGGTCAACACGGACGCATCCGTTGTCGGATGCCCAGGGGCGGCTGGCTGCAGCGGGATATTCCGGACGCAGAATGGTATCTTCGAAGGAGCATTCGCCTATCCACTAGACAACGCATTTGCCAATAGCGCCGAGCTCCCGGCAGCAATATACGCAATTGATATGGCCTATAAAAAAGGATGGCATCCACTATGGGTGGAGAGTGATTCAACTTTCATTGTGCATCTACTTCGGCATCGCGCTAGTGATGTTCCTTGGTCAATCAGACAGTCCTGGTTAGTCTGCTTGGATCAATTGGCCTCCATGACAGTGACAGTTTCACACATTTACAGAGAGGGAAATTGTGTTGCGGATCTCCTTGCAAACTTTGGTCGTCAATCGCAGCAAACTTCGTGGTGGGACAGCATTCCGGACTTCTGCTCTGCGGAGTTTTTATGTAATCTGACCGGGAGAACTATCTTCCGTTTTTCCTAGTTTTCTATCCTTTGTAACATTCTTTATTTTTTATTCTTTTTAATAAATTCGGCTTTGGGTTTTTGAGGGCTAGGGTGGGGGTGCCAGCCTCGTTGGGATGTCCGTCAGAGTCTCTCTCCCCTCACGCCAGTCTTTAATCAAAAAATTGCATAAAATATACTCTTGGTTTTTAAGAGAAATTGTTTCAATATACTCTTGTTTTTCAACAGAATTTGTTGAAGGTAGAAAAAATGGAAGACACTTATCAAAGTAGTCACTGTTCTTAAAAAAAGCCAAATTCTTGCTTGTTTAAGAACTAAAATTCCGTATTTTAACGGTAATCTATTAGTTTAATTGGTTAAAGATCTAAGGTTATTTGATTAAATTGTTAATAAGTTATTAGATAATAACTATATATGTGGTTGTGGTAGAATTAAATTAATTTAAGCTTTGGTTTCCCAGGTCAAACTTGATGAAATAAAGTAAATACTTTCAAACCAATTGCAGCCTATGAGAATTTCTACACTTTCTTCTCCTCGAGTAATATCATGGAGATAAATGAGATATTTCTATGGGTTTAACAGAAAGTGCATCATCATCTATGTCCTCGTCATCATAGTCATCATGGTAATCATCAGAAGGAGTGCTAGAATCATCCTAAGAAAATTTTGCAGCAGAGCAGCTGGTATTGTATATTATTTGTTGACTGCGACCAGACTTGATTTCTCTTGATGATTTCAGTTAGCAGTTTCTCAAAAGCATGAGAACTTTCAGTTACCACTAAAGGCACGTGTTTGCCTTTAGTTGGTACTAGATTAGTAGCTCGAGCTGCATGTACAGTTCCATTTCTGTCTCTGGACTCAGAATTATTGCCATGAACCAGAGCATAATTTACCTTTGAAGACTCTAGACTTTTGGGCACCATTACCTTCTTCATTTTTTCAGTTTCTTTAAAATGGCTAGGGATTAATGAATCTTGGGCATTTTGGAGTACGACACATTTATAGAATTAGTATTTACAAGCAAGAAATGTTCACAAACCATTTCCAATAGTTTTATTAAAGAGAAAACACAAATTTTGTATTTACTGCCGCATTCATCTTTCATTTCTCCAATAACTGCAATTAGATTTTGACTTTGAAAAGAAGGGTTTCTTGAAAAATTGCAATTCAGATAAATCTTCACCTCTTTATTGGAAGATGAAGCCATATCAAATTCTTTTGAAGTAGAAACCCTATTATATGTATTATCTATAAGTAAAGGTATAAATTCCTTATATTTGAAGCAGTCTGTTTTGTCATCAGAATTGTTTCCATTTGAAGAATTTTGTTAAGGTGAAGAACCTATATACACCATATCAAAATTAGATTTGGAGGAAGAATACATAACTTCAATATGTAAGAATCAGAATTTCAGATTAAGATAATAAGTCAGAACACTAGTAGAAGGCTTATTTTGTTTTTTCATTGTCTTTGTTCATGGCTTTAAGCAACTTATTTACTTCTAGTATTTCTAAACTAACTTCCAAACATCCTAAAGCACTTTAAAATAATTCCTAAAATCTATCTCAACTGATTGCTCCATTTGTTAGTCTCTTAATGTAAACAAGTCAGTAGAAAAGGAAAAGCTAGATTGACTATTTATCCATGCACATTGTAATAAAATATTTAGGTAATGTTGTAATTTCAGAAAAAAGTAACATGAGTAATTTCATAATACATATTATTTTAGAGCCCTACGATGCTAGTCTTTATATTCTAATTTTTTTATAAATTAGGATTTATGTAATTTTTGTCTGAACCAAGATAAACAAAATAAAGATGTAACTTTTGAGAAAACATTTAGCAACTATATTATTGTTAAAGTCAAATGCAAAAGATGTGGCTTGGCCATTTCAAAAATTGCAGTCTCAATATTTAAAAACTTGGAGACGTTGATTTGTGGCTATATATTTATTTCAGAAGGGAGCCATTTGGGGAACGATACCCCTATAAGTCTGTTATTTTTTTTACTTTACTCTTATTGTTAAGACATATATTGTGAAATAAATTAAATTTTCGGGCCTCTCATTATCCTAATGCTATTGAAAAGCCGTGACTGAAAAAAAAACCCTGATAATATGTGCTATTTTTTGCAATTTTGAATGATTTTAGTTTATTAAATTATTATTTATATATGTGATTAATATTAATTTAGACAGAGTTTAATAATTATTTATAAACATAATTTTTAACATTGAAATCTTACTGTAAAAATTGATGAAAGAGGAAATGATAGGTCATACTTGTAAAGTTCATATCTCAATGTAATTTTCATTAGAGAAGCATCAAGCCTTTAAAGGAGAATACATATGATTAGTTATAACAGACTAATTTAAATTTCAAATAAATCTAGACTATTTCAAATACAGAATACACATGATATTTAGTTAATTATTTATTTACTAAAATCTCCACAAATTTGGTGCGCTAAGGCTTGACTTGGTAAACCCTTATCAGTCCCCCTCAAGTCTTTGGTAGTGGCTTAGTGAAAATGACGAGTTCTTATATTAAACACCGGGTCTTTCATGTCACTCGGAGGACCCCAATTCACATTTGGACACATGTATTGTGATCCCAAATAATAATTAAAATAGTGGGGCCTCTTCCAATATACGTGGGTCCATGTTACACGTGTCAAAATATGTATGGAAGGTCCTCCATTTGACATAGAGAACCCAGGGCTTCTAATAATTTGCCGAAAATGACAACTATATGATCGATAGTGGAAATTTAAGAAACTTTTAATTCTGTGTGTGCAACCTTATCGGAAACAAAGTCCAAATCAATTTAGAGGTGTTTTGATCAATGATGAAAAATTGGGTTGGCGATAAGATAAATTGCTCCCAAGTTATCACACCACAAAACTAGTGATTGAGATGATTGAAAGCCAATTTGTGGAAGTAATGATTGAAGCCACAAAATTTTAGAAGCTGGGGTTGCTAAAATATCAACAATTAAGTCTTTCACTTAGGAGTAATCTGGATTTTTTTGTCAAAATGACTAAAATGTTTATTTTGTTACTAATACATTTATAAACAACTTGGAAAAATACAGTAAGCTATTTCAATTTTTCGATAACCATGTTTAGAAGTTCTAATGTGGAAGTTAAATACTCAGTCAAGTTAAATGGTTAAGTTGATAAGTAAATTTAATTTTGGACTCAATTGATCATATTAGCCAACTTAAAACTAAAGTGATCCTTAATTCCCAAGAGAAATCTAAATTCTAACTTATATGGGTAAATTGCACCCATGGCCACTGAACTTTACCCATTTTCACATTATAGCCATTGAACTTCATTTCTTCCCGGTATGGCCATTGGACTTTATATTTTTTAACAACGGTGGCCACTTAACCTTTCAAAACGACTCATGACGGCTAAAAAAAAAAAATCCAAAGCGTTAATGATATTCTAAGGAACTTTAATTCTTGAAAATTTTCGTTTTGAGGTCATTTGGGTGTTGTTTGGTTAGGAGAGAGAAAGCTCCAAAAAATGCGATAACAAGCATACAACTTATATATATCTTATCATTTGCAAGCCATATCAGTACATGCAATTAGCCTAAATTTACCCTTTAATACTTGCAACCAATCAGTTCAAACCAACATAACAACAATATATATTCAATAAGTTAAAGAAATCTTCCCATATGCTAAACACAAGAACTGAATGACAACATCTTCAGTCAGCCTTCGCATGTAACATTTTTACTATCCCTGTAAATATTATGTTCAAATAAAAAGAAATTAGAACATCTTCAGCAACCGGCACTGTATTGCCCTAGGTAAAAAAAAATAATGACCCAAGAATTTCAGCGGTGAATCTAACAATGAATACAATAAAATCAGTATCTAAGCGAGAGATCTAACCCTTTAAATCATAGCTCTGAAATCAATAGATCCTTATTCCAACTGCTGAAATCGACATACACAAAAGTAAATCGGATGAGGAAAAGAGAGAGTAAGGAACAACGAAAATCAATAGATACTTACCAGTACCGTGTTTATAGCTCAGCCAGTGATTGCATGTTCAAATCAGCCATGGAGATAGAGAGGGATGAGAGGGATGAAGCTCTTGCGTAACCTAAACTGGGGTTTGGGATTAGAGAGAGGGTTTATATATCAGCTGAAATTCTAGTAAAAAAAGAGCGCCTAAAATTTAGGGATTGGCCGCGTAAGTGAAATTTCATTTGCTGCTTTTTTGTTTTCGCCAAACAATGACATTCATTTATTAGAAGTGTCATCTGTTGAGTAAGTGAAATTTAACGAAAACGCGCGTTTTCTTTGGATGACGGGATTATGTAATAGTAATGTCATCTGAGAATGGAGCGCATTTTTTATTTCGCTTTCAGATGACATACAGCTAAAATACTGTCACGAAAAATATTCACACGATACTAAAACAAATGTCTGTCATGTACCTTGTGTCATGTGAAAGGGAAAATGGCATAGTATTTTCTGATTAATATTATTAGCTTTTATGGTATTATATTGTGTAAGGGTTGATTTAAAAAATTTATACAAGCATCGATGCTGGAAGTTGCTCAAAGTTATAATTTTACTTCGAAAAGTTCTTTATCAAACATAGACCTTATAAATTTTATTTAAACTAAAGATTGATACATCACTCTTGAATTTCTCCAAAAAAATCAATTATCCCCCGTAACTTTTAAAATAGTCAATTTATCCTTGAGTCTGTTTAAAGTATCGTATTAACCTTTTAAAATTTGTTTCTCAAAAAAAAAAAACCTTTTAAAATTTACATGATGAAATAAAGAGTGATTTTGAAATAGTTTGAAAAGTTAAAATGTGTATGGAACTAATAGATTATTTTAAAAAAATTTAAAAGATAAATAGATAGTTTTATATATATATGTATATAGATTTTAAAATGTTAATTTGTCAAGTTAAAAAATTTAAAAGGTAAATAGATATTTTTAAAATGTAAATTGGTCAATTTAAAAAGTTCACACAGTATGTAGATTTTTATTTTTCAAATTACATTAACCATTGATTTTTGTTTTTTTAAATAAGTACAAAAGTACAAATGTATTAAGTCTAAATTGATTGTGTAAATAGCCGAACCCAAAAGGGGGTTGACCATTGGGCTTCCTTGAAACCCTAAATATCCAGACTTTCTTCTATATTGCCTCAGACTTCTTCAACTCCAGCCGCCGCAGCAATTTGTTTCCCTGTTCTCAAGCATATAATGAGAGGTTTGGGTGGGATCTCACCGATCACAAACCATTTTGATTCAGAATTTCCAAACAGTAAAAGGCAAAAAAGAAGATAATGCCGCGATGAGGATTTGGGTATTCCATCTTGAAGACTAAGGCTTTGGTACCCCTAATTCGTTTTTCATTTAGCTGTTTGCTTTCTCTTCTTTCTGGATTTGGGTATTCCACGATGAGGATTCTTCCAGTTTTTACACTTGATATGAACCCAGTTCTTAGTTTTTGTTTAATTTTGATGTGCATATGATTGTATGAGCAAACAATTATTCTTATCTGTTTTCTTGTTTGTTTAATTTTGTATGATGCAACAGTTATTCTTATTTGTTTTCTGGCTGACAAAAAATGCAGAAAAAGAAGGCCTGATTTCTACCTACTTTCTTCAAACCAGGAAACCGAATTGAGCAGCCGCCGTACAACCATAGTGATGGTTCCCACAGATGACAGGTTTTTTACCATCTTACAATTGTTTATTCCAAATGTCTTGAGGTGTTTGTTGAATTGTAAACCATCACTAGTGGTAGTATTGTATCATTTAATTTGAATATCATCATAGTATACTAAGTTTTATGTTTAATGAATTGTAAATAGTAAATGTTATCTTTAATGAGTAATCCTTTTCATCAAATCTCAAAATAGAATTCGGCAAGCATTCTTTGATAAATTAGCTGATTATATTTGAGAATGGGTGCAGGAAAAGTAATGGTGAAAAACAGAAGTCAACATCTTCCAAAGTAAAAAAAGGATATTGTAGCACTGATTGCAAAACGTGGCCGGCGAAAACAATAACTATTGGTTGCAAGTAAGTTGAGGTTTAGAATTTCTAATTTCTTGTTTATGTTAACCATTAATTTTTGTTTGGCAACACTTGGTTTTATTGATTGGCTCATTGTATTTTTTGATCGGTTTAGAGGCCTAAATTTATATAAACACCTGCATTTTTATATTTATACATTTGAGCATATATAAAATTTATTATATGTTTTCTTATTTTGTTTTGGTTCCTTTTCTTTATCTAATATAATATCTTTTGGCCTCCTGAAATTGGTTTTTGTGGTCCTTATTGAACTTTGCTGAAATCCACTCTTAGAGGCTTAATAATAATTAAGCAAGATAATGGGACATTCTTAATATTCCGGATGCCAATTGGTTTTTCTGGCGAATTTTAAAGGATCCATAATATATTCAATCTTGTCGTTTCATACTTTAAAAAAAAAAGAAACTAACAAGTAATTAAGAAAACGAAGGTGTATTATATACTAGGATTCCTTTTTCAAGCCTAATAATCCCTTTTTCGAGGTCAATCCCTTTTTCCAGTGTCATCTTGGGACCTTCTTATGTATATAGGGGATTCATTTTGAGGAGACCTTAAACTGATTATTTAATGTTCTCAATACTTCCCTTGTTTTTTCTTGCAGTACACTCCAATGGCCTTGCAGGATGTGCTCATAATTCGTCACAATGGTCTGTAGGTGTACGTTTGCAATGGATGGAGAGAATCTGCATGGGGAAACAAATTGGAGGAAGGAGACCATTGTGCAACTTCAATTGCCAATTTACACCGCAGATGTCCAAATTGTGCTTATGAACTCTGTCTCACTTATTGTCAGCAAATTCCTAAAAGAAGCTTGCAAAGTCATGCTGCAATGGAGTTCGAAAATCCCGAGGATCTAAGTTAGCCATCCAATTTCATATGGAATTCCAATTATGAAGCCGAATGCCAAGCATCCAAAATCTGGTCGTACGACTATTTCCACTCAGTCGCAACATCCTCATCAAGAAGGTTCATCGCCTGCAATGCACCTTCTCCCGAGTTAGCGAAACGGCTAACCCACTAGCAAAAGAAAAACCCCAAAATGAATAAATATCATTTCATTTAGTATAATTTGATAATTGTAAATCAGTTGATTAAAACTTAAATCACTTGCCACTTCGTTGTTCGAGCGAGTATGAATGGTCGGTCCGGGTGCAGGCATCTCCGGCAGTAGCTGAGGGTGTGAATGCAGGTAGTACCACGCCATG
Organism: Euphorbia lathyris; assembly: GCF_963576675.1. Lineage (NCBI taxonomy): Eukaryota > Viridiplantae > Streptophyta > Magnoliopsida > Malpighiales > Euphorbiaceae > Euphorbia > Euphorbia lathyris. Next base: position 2,014,542 of record NC_088915.1, on the reverse strand, counting down.
TACTGCTCGTCACAGTCCGAAGGAGTCTGTGCTAGAGTGAACCGAGACAATACAAGCATGCCCGCCTCAGGAAACGAGGTCCAAAGATCCTCTGCCATATCGGCGGGCACTTCTACCCGATACTTCAAGCTAGACCAAGGACGTACGGACTTCAACGGCCTCAAGATCGGTCTGGGTATGGTCTGCACGTAACCGAGCTGGTGAAGGCATCTCCCCAGCATGTACGGCTCGATCACATCCCTGTAACGTATCCATCCGGCGTATGTCGTCCTAGGGGTATCCGTAATGGCATCAGGACAATACGACATCCACATCACCTAATGACGTATACAACAACATTAACATACAAATAGTACAAGTAATGAATTTGGTTTATTTAATTAAATGGAAATTATACCTCATCAGTAGTCAATCTATCAAGCCCGGCGCGATATGATCTCAGCCTATCATCACTCTTCTCCAACACTATAGATGGCCACATGCAAGCCCTTGGAAGCTCCGGATCTAATGTAACTCCCTCCCGCTGAGGCCTGAAGTACGGGAAGTACTCATAAATCCATGCCTGAAGCAATGTCAGCTGACAACCCGTGATCTGCCCACAATCTCCTCTGCTAGCAATACTTAGATGACGGTATAGATATGCTAGTGCAGCTGAGCCCCACGAGAGTCCAATGGCTCCAGCTACCGAGTCATGTACCTCCAACAGACAGGAAAGTCAAATGCGGTCACCAGTCTTGTCCACGAACAATGTGCAACCGAGCATAAGAAATGTCCAAGCTGTAGCCTGTGCATCAAGAATCTGATCTCCTTGACAATACTCCAGGATGGAAGCCGATCGTATACCGTCATTAAAGTAGTGACCGTTTAGCAACTCATCCCGAGTCATACCAAACAACTCCATCACACAAGACTGAAGCTCCTCAATACTCGCCTCAGCAGTCACCATAGCCCCATCGATGGGGATGCGCAAAATCTGCCACACATCATGCAACATAATGCTCATCTCACTAAACGTCATGTGCAATGATGACGTGTCTAGCTGCCACCGCTCCACAAAACCCGCAATCAGGGGCGCATCGATGTGGGCATACATGATACCTGGTAAATGGGACAATCCAGATGACGCAATACGCATCTGGATCTCTCTAGAAGCGCCACCGTGCCATACACACAACTTCCCACGATAGACTAAGCGTGTCTGACACTTGAGGAGGCCCCTATCCTGCCCGCTCCAGATAGCATGGGCAATATGTCCTAGAAAGCTCAAGATCACAACACCATCAGATGGACCCTTAGGAACCAGGGTCTTCACGATCCAGTCATCCTCTCCAGCACTCATCGAGTGCTTGTTGCTACCTGAAATTACAGTAAACTCATTTCAGAATATTCGTATATTTTCTACTAATCACGAATAAATCACATAATAATAACAAAATTTAAAATTCTCACCCAAAGACGACCCTGCTGTAGAAGCAAAACGTCTGTCACGACCCCTCATCACTGTCTAAGGAGGTACTCACACAAAAGAAGCACTCTGAGGAGCCATAGAGTCATCTCCCTCCATCTCCATAGCATCTGCCATCTCCTCACGTCTAACATGCTCGTCGTGTTCAGTCTGTGCCCTCTGGGCATCCCCCATCATCATCTGCTCCATCTGTTGCCTCCAGGCAGAGGCATTCACAACACATGTCCTTGTATATCTGTGTCCAAAACGGGCCTCATCAATATCAGCCTGTAAAACAAAAAAAATAAATATATAAGCAAATAACGCATTTTTTAATATACTCAATTTATCATTTTTTAAGTTTTTTTAATAATTTGAGCCTGCCCACGGGCGGCCCGAATTAATTTATTTTTGAAAAAAATTTGTTTCGGACCCGATTTGGCCTAAACGGAACAGTTTGTCCGTTTGGCTGTAGGACAGAATAGTTGCGACGTGCAGGTCGGCCCCAGGGCCGACCTGTCCGCCGCAATCGTCTGGCCCTTCGACCAAACGGACAGCGCGTTATTTGCACCACCGTCCACACTAGAGATCTCCGTGCCAATCCGGTAGATACCAAGATTGATCCCTCCCACAAGCCCGAATATCAACAACATATCCCAAGGAAGCGACATCATATGATGTGGATCTCTAGGCTTCTGGGAAGGATGATCTTGGTCTCTACCGGTTTAGTGTGAAAATCTCCATTGTGGAGGGTGCTTATCATGCCTTCTGTAAGAGCCTTCTCCATACTCGATAGAGGATCATGGCTCCCATTCCAGAACCTTTCATTGCTGGTCCTTCAGTTGCCGCTAATAGGATGAGTGGTATTGCATTAATCAGACACATACACATATATTTTACCTCATTAGAGCATCCCTTTTTTTTTGTCCTCGGTTGAAGATGAGGAAGACAAGGCCGTTCACAGGCTGATCTGGTGGAGGTTGTGGTATGTCTGGCAGTTCAAGAGGTCCTCCTGCAGGAATGGGTTGTGCTCCGAAGAGTTGCGCCCTAGGCTCACTAGTTACCACCTTCGAGTGACACATGTCCCATATGAACATTTTAGGGGTTCCCTACACTTGTTACTTTGAGGGAGACCCAACCTACGAGGTTGAGTTTTCTCCTCCCAGCACCACTCATGTAAGTATTAACTTTCCTCTCTCTCTCTAGACCATTGTTCTTCACATTTGTTTTCTGCTATTTGTCTCATTTCTGGCTAAATGTATACTGAAAAGTTTTCCGAGTTGGGGATGCATCCTCAAAGATTTTCACATCCTATAGTACTCAGATTTGGATGCCTGTCTGACCACAATATATTAAATGAAATCTAGAAATGGAAGAAGATGTAGATGAAAGAAAATATGAACTTTAATATAATAGTATATTGAGAACACAAGGTGAATAGAAAGCAAAGTCGAGTTTTGCAAGGTCTAAACTATGGGTTAGTTTAACCCTTGCTATAATAAAAAAAGAACTAGATCTGAAATGAATAAAATAATTTATAACCACCAATGCAATTGAAAGCTAAAGATAATGAAAATGAGCTACACATGATGTAAAAATGGTGTTTGGAGCATAGACCTACAAACTAGCAAAGCTCCCTATTTATAGGAGTTTTGGGGCTCTTATTTATATAAAAACCACCTAAAATGTCTAGCTTGTCTTTAATATTGATGCTTTATCTTGCCATAATTGATTTGGAAATAATTAAGGAAGGTTTTGGAGTCTTTTTAAGCATATTTATATGTCCCCAACCTTTAAGGATTCTTCTTTTTCTTGCTATAATTGATTTAGAATTTAGTAAGGAAGGTTTTGAAGTTTTTAGGCAGATTTTAGTTTTTCTTCTTATTCTAGAATTACAGTCAGCTGGTCGAGCAGTCTATTGGAAGATTTATCTAATTACTTTGTTTTATTTCCAAAAACACCTCAAATCACTCAAAACTAGGGACAAACATTGACAAACCACTAAAAAATAACATAAAACAATGAGTTAAAATATTATATAAATGGTTATAACAACTTGGTCACATTTTGAACATTCCTTGTCTTGAAGGAAGTGTTAGATTCAAAATAAAATTTGAAATCAAACAAGCCATGTAGCTTATAACTTTGATAAGACTTATTTCACTGACATTCAATAATCTCAACTTATGTAAATCATACGACATAGATGAACTTGAACAAAATAAGGTTTTCTCAAAAGTATTACATTATTCAATACATCCCATATTTGAAAGTATGAACTAGTGTACAACCTCATAAGGTGATATCTCAAGGATTTTCTTTTCTTGTAGCCTTTAATCTTTACTTTTCACTAAAGGTTTAAAATTTAACACTCAATTCATTACAAGTATTGTGATAAGTAATGGCGTCTAGTTCTTAGTCTCTATCACTTGCTAGTCTAACCAAAATATAATCAAAAGGTCTTTTGCATGGGTTCTAAAGAAGGTTTAGTTTAGGTATTAATGAGGAAAATATTTGGCTAAATGGAAAATATTATAATACTGTGTATAATTTAGAGTAAAAAAGTGTGATTTTTCTTTTATGAAATAAGAGAGAAAGTTATTTTTTCTTGGACTTTTTAGGATTTTGTGTTTTTTAGAAAGTAGAGCAAGTAAGACTGAACAAAACTATTGACAAACCTAAGGTATTGCTCGCAAGCTATATGGAACTACCCATGGAGATGTACCTACTATATATAGAGAGATGCGAGAAAATTTCCTTCTTGATTAAGATTGTTATCCTTATTGCCGAAAATTTTCTCCGGCTACTACCGCAATGTAAGACATTTTTGAAAGAAAGATGGTAGACAACAAACATGAATCAAGTTTGAAGAATGCAAAACCAATGAGAAAGACTAAGATTTTTATGGGGAAATGTATTTGCTCAGATACTATAACAAAATCTCAAGCAAAAACAGAAAAAGAAGAAGAAAGAGAATTAGATTCAGAGTTGGTTTATAGCCTTACTCTTAGTTTCTCAACTTATTCATGTTAGAGGATATATCTGTAAATATACATATTAGAATTAGTCTTTGATTTAGTCAGATATTGTTAGCTTGATTTACTCCCTGTATCTTTAGAATTATTGTTGTAACCGATTCTATCTTGTAAAGCTTATTTAAGCACAAACTCTATCAATACCAAATCACTGGAGAACCATGATTGTTTCATGGTATCAGAGCAGTTCTGAGGTTTCACAACTCTGAATTTTAATTTTTCCCTAGGATTTCTCCTTTCAATCGCTCAATTAATTATCTCCATGGCTTCATCCAATTCCGCTCCTCTCGCTTCCTTCACCACACAAATTCATCACAAATTAACTGCCTCCAATTACCTGTTGTGGAAGACACGGGTTCTGGTTGGTTATAGTGATGCAGATTGGGGAGGAGACGTTAATGATCGAAAATCTACCTCTGGCTATGCGGTGTTTGTTGGTCCTAATCTTGTATCTTTGCGGTCACGTAAGCAAACTACTGTTTCTCGCTCCTCCACCGAAGCTGAATATCGTGCTCTTGCTAGTCTTGCTTCTGAAATGCTTTGGTTGAAAAAGCTCATGCATGAAATCGGCATCTCCAATTCCACAATACCTGTTTTATGGTGTGATAACCTTGGTGCAACATATTTAACTGCTAACCCAATTTTTCATGACAGATCTAAGCACTTAGAGATTGAATTTCATTTTGTTGGTGACAAAGTCTCCAAGAAAGAGCTTCGGGTTGGTTACGTCCCCACCCTTGATCAAATTGCTGACATCCTCACCAAACCACTCTCCAAGGCTCGGTTTCAACATCTTCGCGACAAATTAACAGTGGCTCCGCCATTAATTTGAGGGGGAATGTTAGAGGATATATCTATAAATATACATATTAGAATTAGTCTTTGATTTAGTCCGATATTGTTAGCTTGATTTACTCCCTGTATCTTTAGAATTATTGTTGTAACCGATTCTATCTTATAAAGCTTATTTAAGCACAAACTCTATCAATACCAAATCACTGGAGAATCACGATTGTTTCAATTCAGAGCACTCCACATCTTCCATGCATGTGTCTTCTCATCACATATACATGTCCTCCTTCAAGAATTTCTAAATATCCATTGCACTCCACATCTTCCATGTACGTGTCTTTTCATCACAAAACTTCTTCACCACATGTCTACTACTTACCATACCCAAAGCACACCACACCTCTTTCTAATTTGCCTAATAATAATGGACTCAGATAAAAAAACATTAAAACACATTTAACATTTAGTTAAACAATAACAATGATATCATTAGTTAGGTTTTTCTTTCATTAATTATACAACTCAAGACATCCACTTGAATTTGATAGAAGTATGGAGACATGCTGCAATTGGTTCCTATGTGTCAAGTTTACCTCTTCCATTCTAGTCCTCTACAAATCCAATCTATAAGAATGAGATTCCTCATACGTCCATTAGTAATAACATACCAACTTTCCTCATAATAATTTTTTTTGTTGAAAATCTTTGGATAATGGAAGATTGATAAAGTAATCCCTTTACGACATCCCAATTCCATGATTAAAATGGATGTATATTTGTAAATAAATTTCGAATGTTGATTGGAAAAAGAATCCCTAATTCAACAGAAACCATGAGAAAAAAGAGAGGAGAAAAAGACGGATGAGAGAGAGTTGTTGAATGTAATTAATAATTAAAGCTTAAGATACCTAACCGCTTATACTTATCTAAAAAAATTCAATTGCTTTTTTATACTTTTAGAATATTCATTTTACCAATTTAACTTGTTTAAAACTTATTAATCCTTTTAACAAAGTATATAATTTTTCTGAAAAAGTTTAAATGTTTACACTTTAATCTAGTTTAGGTAGCTAATATTGTTAGATGATATATCTGTAAATATACATATTAGAATTAGTCTTTGATTTAGTCAGATATTGTTAGCTTGATTTACTCCCTGTATCTTTAGAATTATTGTTGTAACCGATTCTATCTTGTAAATCTTATTTAAGCACAAACTCTATCAATACCAAATCACTGGAGAATCATGATTGTTTCATGGTATCAGAGCAGTTCTGAGGTTTCACAACTCTGAATTTTAATTTTTCCCTGGGATTTCTCCTTTCAATCGCTCAATTAATTATCTCCATGGTATCACAAATTAACTACCTCCAATTACCTGTTGCGGAAGACACAGGTTCTGCCTATTTTGAAAGGTCAGAAGTTGGGACATCATGTTGATGCAACTTCTGCACCGCCGCCCAAGAAATTACAAACCGGAGCAGACAATCCGGCGTTCGAAGTTTGGGAGCAAAAGGACCAACAGGTCCTCAGTTTGCTCATCTCTTCTCTTTCATTGGGCGCAATTTCCCAAGTTATTGGGGCTGAAACTGCAGCAGCCGCCTGGGAAAAGATGGCTAAAGCCTATGCCACTGGATCGAAGTCACAGATCCGTGAATTGAAGAATCGTCTTCATAATTTACATCAAGAGAACGATGATATTTCTGCCTATCTTTTACGGGCCAAATCTCTCAGTGACGAGCTCTCTGCTATTCAAAATCCTGTAAGTAACGATGATTTAGTTGGTGCAATTTTGGATGGCCTGAATGATGTTTATCGGCCTTTCACTCGTGCAATAGAAGCTCGTCTGGAATCTATTGCGTTTGAAGACTTAACTGGCTTGCTTTATAGTGAGGAGCGACAGCTCTCTCGAGTCACAGCTCCATCAAGCTTTACTCCCTCCGTTCATTATTCTGCCCGTTCAAACAACAGGCCACGGGGCCGCGGTCGCGGTCAATTTAATTATGGATCCAATCGGGGTTTCTCTGCCCCAAATAATTACAGTAGAAACAGTTACACAAATTCAGCTCCACTTGATGTCTCCACTCTCACATGTCACAATTGTAAAGGATCAGGACATATTGCTAGACAGTGTCCATCACCAAAATTCAATCGCAATACCAGGGGTTCTCTTAAACCGTCCTCTAATATGGCCACCACCTCCAACCCTTCATCCACTGATTGGCTCCTAGATTCTGGCGCAACGCATCATTTAACAGCTGATTTGGACAACCTCCATGTTCACACTGAATATGACGGTCCCGAGCAAGTTGTAGTAGGTAATGGATCCACAATTCCTATCTCTCATATTGGTAAATCTGATTTTCCTATTTCCAATATTCCTCTAAAGTTTCGAAATATACTCCATGTTCCTAACACTGTTAATAACCTTCTTTCTGTGTCTTCTCTAACTCAATCAAATTCTATTTCGGTTGAGTTTTTTGCTAATTACTTTGTTTTGAAGGATTTGGAGACAAAGAAGGAGATATGTCGAGGGGTGAATAAGGATGGACTTTACACACTGTCGCTTCCTTCATCAAGTCAAAATCGCATTAGAGCCTTTAACACTAGTCTCTCTTTATGGCATGCCCGTTTGGGTCATGCTCAATTCCCCATTGTTAAGAAAGCAATTGCTTTGAATAAACTTGACTTTGATGATAATAAATGTGCTCCCTTTTGTGATTCATGTTGTGTTAGTAAAGCACATCGCTTACCGTTCCCTGTTTCTACATTCGTTGCTTCTAATCCGTTAGAATTGGTTTGTTCTGATGTTTGGGGCCCTGCTCCAGTTGATTCACATGACAATTATCGCTATTTTGTTATTTTCTATGATCATTTTAGCAAATTCTCTTGGCTATTTTTTGTGCGGTATAAATCTGAAATCTTGAATGTATTCATTAAATTCAGAACATTGGTTGAAAAATATTTTCAACGACCAATTTTAAATTTTCAATCAGATTGGGGGGGTGAATTTCAGGCTTTAACCAATTATCTTAGTACCAATGGGATCAATCAAAAAGTGTCTTGGCCATACACACCGAAACAAAATGGTTGCACCGAACGCAAGCATCGCCATATTGTTGAAACGGGTCTTTCATTACTTACTCATGCTAAATTACCTATGAAATTTTGGTCTTATGCCTTTGAATGTGCAATGTTTATCATCAACAGATTACCCACCAAAATACTTGATTACTGTTAAGTCCAAAATATACCTAATATATCATCAATAATTACATCAATATTGCTACGAATTTATGCTATTTATACCTATTTAGAATACTTTTACTCTCGAATATGTTTCTTTCATGCAAGGTACATAAATATTTGGTAAAATCCAAATAGGAGTAAAAAGAGCTCAAAAATAGAAGAAAAGCCCTACAAAAGGAGTCGAAGACGACGAAAATTAATAACGCCAAGTCGAGGACACGAACGAGAGCAGAAATTCAGAAAAAGCTGCGTGCCGCGACCGCGGCCCCCCTCTTTCACGGTCGCGACACGCGCCTTCAGCCACTTCTTCCCTTCGTCCGAAGCTCAACTTGATGCTTCCCCATTCACGGTAGTGAATTTGATAAATCTCGGTACGAGCAGGAGATTTGGAAGCCATTTTGCACACTTTCGTTTTCAACAAAACATGACTGTTCGAGTGGATAAAGACGTCCTTCCGCAGCGGACACGATCCTTCACAACGGACACGACACTTCAATCATGACTCTTCAACATCTATAAATAAAGAGTTGATGGAGAGTTGAATGATATATGTGATATGTATAGAAGAAAGAATTAGTGTAGAATTTGCAGAAATTCCGAATCAAGTGATTCAGAGATTAGAAGTTCATTTTTGTTCAAAGCAATATGCTGTACACACATTGTTTACAAATTAATAACAAAATTCAGTAACGTTTAGACATTGTTCCTGTTTAGTTTTCATTTTGGTAGAGGCCGACCGTATCCCTATTACGAAGTTACAGCGAGAATATTGAGGAGAGGATTCGCCCCTGAGCCTGACAAACTCTAACGAAACCCAAGGAAAGGATTGATCAACCCATTCACTTGCACGCCGTCGAAGAATTCAATGCTCCATGTTCTCTGTAAACTTGTATCAATTTACATTTCATCTAATAAAGTCTGTTCTATTCGATAGATCGTTATGCAGCACTTATGGTAACCAATCCACTAAAGTGACTGCTGGTGTTTTCATTAAAACGTATTTAATTCAAATCTTTACAAGGAAACTTTGTTGAACACTTAGGCAAATTATCATCTCGAAAGAGTTTTAATTTGATTAAGGGCAACTATCCCGAAAGGGTTTTGTCGCGTTCAAAGCCAATTAATTAGAGGTTCCGTCATTTATTTCATCTTTATAATTCGTACAAAGTTTAAAGTTGTTTCTTTGCTTAATGCAAACGAATACATTAGTTTACTTTTCTAAAAAGTACTAAACGCTCCTGTTTTGCAAATTCATTCTTAAATCAGAATATTTTCTAACGTTTTCATACTCTAATCTAATTCTCATTCTAGCAATTTCAAAACCAAAACCGATTAAACGATTTTTCCATATATAAACCTTTAAAAATAAAATTCAACCGATTATAAATAAGTTTTGTTAAAAAAACGTTCCCTGTGGGATCGATATCTTTTATTACTACAAGTGTATACCGTGCACTTGCGGAAATCGCTCAACAAGTTTTTGGCGCCGTTGCCGGGGAACGCCAAAATTTTTAACAAAATTTTAAATTTTTCGTGTTTTATTACGAATCTAGGTTTATTCATATTTATTCAAACTTTTATATTTTATTTATTTTCAATTACTAATATATTTGCTTTTCAAAAATTCTGTTTTGTAGGTAGTTTCGGTTCGTGAAAAATTTCAAGTTCATGCGCAGTTCTCGAAGTTCGGGCACGTCACCAGACCCTTTTGATTCAGAAATTGAAAAGACCCTTAAAAAGAACAAGAGAGAAAATAAAAAGAAAAACAAAACCCCAATAAAAACTAAAATTACCGAGCCAGAAGTAATGGCGACACTTATGGATTACACTAGGCCAGGAGTGGCCGGTGTAACAAATAGTATAGTTAGACCCCAGATTAATGCAAATCAATTTGAAATTAAGCCAGCGTTGCTTAATATGTTGCAAAATAATGTAACATTTTACGGGTTACCTAACGAAAATCCTAATACCCATTTGACAAATTTCTTAGAAATTTGTGACACTTTTAAAATACCAAATGTGACTGTAGAAGCAATCAATCTTCGCCTTTTTCCTTTTACTTTGAAGGATCGAGCCAAAGAATGGTTAACTTCTATGCCAGCCGCATCAATTGAGACTTGGGAGCAATTAGCCCAAGCATTTTTATCAAAATTTTTCCCTTTAGCAAAAACCGCAAGAGTCATTAAAGAGTTAACGTCTTTTTCTCAAAATGATAGTGAAACTCTTTATGAGGCTTGGGAACGTTTTAAAGAACTTCAACGTTTATGCCCACACCAGCAATTGCCCGCTGAACTTTTAATGCAAACATTTTATAATGGACTAAATCCTTCAATTAGAGGTTCATTGGACGCTATGTCTGGAGGGTTATTCATGAAGAAAACATCTGCCCAAGCAAGAGAACTTTTGGAGGAAATGGCAATCAACAGCAGTATGTGGCCCGCGGAACGTGGACACCTACCATCAGCGAAACCATCATCCTCAACAACATCATCAGTTAAAGGTATAGTGAATCCTTCCACTACAACACACGGAGCCTTTGGTTTGCGGGCATTCAGAGTTAATGACGTCTGGGGCGAATACGTCTGGGCAGGGGCACACTTGGAACTTTGATCCTATAACCGGACGGCGGCTAGAACCACGGCGAGAACAAATCTCAACATCAATTGGCGGGTGGATGTCACCCAGAGTTCACCAGCAGCAGATGGAGGAGATTCGGCGAATACCCCATCCTGAGTTGGAAGATCAACTACGGAACATGATGGAGCGAATGGGGTACACGCCTAGGGCGAAAGCAGAGGTGCAGAGTGATTCGCCTTTTGCTCCGTCGTTGCGGGAATTTATACCAGATCACAGGATAAAGGCGCCGACGATACCTAAATACTATGGGGATCCAAATTCTGATCCTGAGGCTCATGTCAGGAACTACAGAGAATTAATGGATGTTGCCGGAGCGAGTGAAAGCATAATTTGCAGATTATTCTTGACCACTTTGGGCGGAGCGGCATCTGATTGGTTTCGGTCTTTACCTGCTGAATCTATTCACAACTGGAATCAATACAGTCATGATTTCTGTGCAAAGTTCGTGGGCTGTAAAGCAGCGGATGTGATGGATAGGCAGCTGAAGGAGATCAAACAGAGGAACTATAATTCCCTAAGGGAATTTGTTGTCGCATTCAACGATATTCTGGTGCGGTTGCAGAACCCGGATATCGTGAGCATTCGCAACATCATGGCGGATGGAACCACGGATTGGAGCATACGGGAGGAAATCATCCGCAACAAGCCGCGCACAGTGGCCGAACTCATGAAGATAGCAAAGGAATTCATGGAAGTGGACGATGTCAACAGAGAACATAGAGCTCAAACCCGGAGAGAGAGAGATGCTGCTAGATCCACTTCGGACAATCGGCGCCAGACCCAGTCCAAGGGTAATTTTGTTCGCAGAAGCGATCGCTCCTTTCAAGGGGGAGGATATCAAACACCATTGAATACGACTCGCCAGGAGGTGTTACTTTGGATCGAAAAGAACCCCCTGAAGAAGGATGTGCGGTTCCCCGAGGCGAAAGGCCGAACTAGTTTGGGGCGATATCCTAACAAATATTGCAGGTTCCACAGATTGAACGACCATGACACGAACGATTGCTATGAACTGAAGAAGGAAATAGAAAATCTGATTGAGAGGGGCAAGCTAAGCCAATTCGTAAGAAAAGAAACGATTGATGAGAAAACAACGCTCCTGCATGAGGGAGAAGCAAGGCCCGAAAAGAAACAGAAGAAAGGGGTGATAAACGTGATAGCTGGCGGGATCTATGAGCCGCCAACAAAAAGGGCTCGCCGTGAACAGCGAAAAAGCAACACGCATAGGGGGGATGCCCTCAATTACTCATTTGCGCGAATCACGGAGCCACATGCGGATGCCTTGGTGATTACGATGGCCGTAGAAGGATGGGACGTTAAGCGGGTCCTTATTGATACCGGCAGTTCTTGTAATGTTATTACTCGGACTGCATTCAACAAGTTGGGAATTAATGACGAGCGAGTGGAACATACATTCATGGATGTAACTGGTTTTGGGGGTCAATCATCTCAAACAAGTGGACAGGTGGTGTTGGAAGCAGAAATGGGCGATAAGAATCTAAAATGGCGAGGTGATCTAGAATTCGCAATTGTTGATCTCCCGTTGGCCTACAACATAATTCTAGGGCGTCCGTTCCTATCGGAAACGGAGTCGCTCATCTCAATGAAGCATTTGACATTGCATTTGCCAACACACCGAGGGCGAGTCATAGGTGAAGGAGATCAACTTGTGTCTCAACAAGCCTATACATTGTCACTTGAACCAAAGCCAGATGAAGATGATAAAGTTGATGAGAAGTTGCCGGCAGAAGCATTAGGAGAAACAGAACTATTCGCCATCTCAAATGACAAGAATGTACAAATAGCGGCAGGACTCCCCGAGGAAACGAAGAAAGCCATTACGGAGGTGTTGATCCAATGCGAGTCGGCATTCGCCGCTCCGAATGAAGTGCTGAAAGGAATAAGTCCAGATATAGCAACCCATCGGTTGAATGTGGACAAAGGTGCAACCCCAGTGCGATAGAAAAAGAGAGGACACGCTCCAGAGCGGCAGAAGGCGATTGAAAAAGCAGTGGCAGATTTGCTAAAATCGGATGCGATTCGAGAAGTCACGTATCCGGAGTGGCTAGCCAATGTGGTGCTAGTCAAAAAGCCAAATGGAACGTACAGAATGTGCGTCGACTTCAAAGATCTGAATAAAGCATGTCCGCAGGATATGTATCCGCTGCCTAACATTGATATATTAGTAGATGGAACTGCAGGATTTGAGGCTTTATCGTTCACCGATGTGAAATCCAGCTACCACCAGATACCCATGGAGAAGGCGGATGAAATCAAGACATCATTCATAACTCATCAGGCAACTTATTGCTTCAAGGTGATGCCCTTTGGACTGAAAAATGCGGGAGCAACATATCAACGAATGATGAACAAAATATTTTCAGACAAATCGGGCGAGAACTTCTCGATCTATGTGGATGACATGATCATTAAAAGCAAGAAGATGCAGAACCACCCGAAGGACATTAAGGAAATCCTGGAAGTGCTAATCAAATATGGCCTCAAATTGAATCCAGAGAAATGCACATTTGGGGCAAGAGCGGGAAAATTCCTGGGTTTCATTGTTAGTGGCAAAGGAGTCGAGGCAAATCCCGAGAAAGTTAAAGCGGTAATGGAGATGAAGACACCGAGGAACATAAGGGAAGTACAGAGACTGAACGGGCGGCTGGTGGCATTAGGGCGATTCATATCATGCTCAGCTAGGAGATGTCTACCTTTTTACAACGCCATCAAAAAGTCTAAGTCCTTCGAATGGACGGCGGATTGCCAAGAAGCATTCGAAGGGATAAAGCGACTGCTATGCTATCCGCCCTTAATGAGCAGGCCGGAGGATGGAGAAGATTTATTTCTTTACGTATCCGTCACCAGTATGGCGATATGCACTGTGATGGTGCGGGAAGAAGAGGGCTAACAATATATACGGGCAGTTTGTTACATACAACAGTCCAGATATAAATCAAACTATGCTACAGCTTCCTCTCCTTCACCCCTATGGCCCTCCTCGCCTTCAGCGGCTCCCTCATCTCCTCTAGTGGGCGGATCTGCTTCAAGCGAATCCTCAACCCTCGAATCAGTAACCGCTTCAGAGGGCGGTACCTCTTGCTCAGGCTGAGAAAGGTCTTGTGGTGCCTCTTTTTCCACGTTCTGAGTAGGGATCTCGCAGCTAATTGGAGAGTTCTGAAAACTCTGCCAATCTAAGAAGAGTACCTCATCCATATCAGCATCCTCGGCTTCCAGCTTGTCCCACTTCTCAGTTAGATCCTTTTCGGGGATGGGAACCTTGGGGCGGCTAAGTACTCGATCTGGATGCCCATGCTCATAAGCGGCATGAATTCGCTCCCCATACCAATAGATGCGAGCACCATCTTCGGCTAGAATCTCCTCAGCTTTCTTCTTTTGCATCTCCAGAGCCTCCTTGGATGAATTTAGATCATCAAGGACCTTTTGCAGCTCGTCGGACTTAGCCTGGAGGGATCTGAGAGCTTCCTCCTTCTCGCTCATAACCTTCTGACAAGCGCCTTCAAGAGCCTTTACCTTCCCTTGGACATCATCATAAAGCGACTTCTGAGTCGCCAATTCAGTACCAAGGTTCTCCAACTCTTTGGCTCGTTCAGCATCCCTTTGGAGAGCGCCCTCCGCGAAATTGATAATATGCATATAAGACGGCTCGTGAATAAAAAGGGCGAATAGAAACATGCGATTACTATGGACACAAGATCCTTGAAAGGGAATGACAAGCCTCTACCCCCAAAACAACAATATACCTCTATGGCACGCTTCTCAATCCCCTCCATTGCAGTAGGAAGCGGTACTTGTTCTCGCACACGGGAAGCAGAGGGGAGCCGCCCAAGGACATTACATATGGAAGAGACAATGTCCTTACAAGAAAAGCTCACGGCCATACCAAAGGTCCTAGTCCACCACCCGCTGATGTCGGGAATCGGCTGCGAATGCATAAGGAGAAAGATCAGGAGAACAGCAGATAACTCATGAGGAAAAGTTAACAACATAAAAAAAGGGGGGAATGGATTGAGATACCTCGTGAATTGGAGTACTGCTCTTTCCTTTGGACGGGGCGAATACGGGTGTGCCGCCAACAGTGAGGGACACAGAGGTGTTTTTCTTTCTGGGACGAGAAGACTCTGTATCCGCATTATGCTTCCGCTTCCTAGTTAAGGGAAGGTCCTCGGAAGCAGAAGCTGGACCTTGTGAAACGGAGGCCCTTACGGGAGAAGCCGCCTCAATAGAAGTAATCGCCCCTCCAGGAGAATTCGCCCCTGCAACGGAAGTGATCCCCGCCATCCGCCTCTTCCTTCTCGCTAGGGCTTTCGCCTCTCGATCTGCAGCGAGTTGAGATAAAGGATCACCCCTGCAAAGGGTTAAAAGAAATCATCAACTTGGAAATAAAAAAATACCTTGAACAAAAACGCGATAAGGGATATAGACAACGCGATCTCCCTCGCGGTAGGCAATCGCTACTCGGCTCCTTAGCATATGGAAGGCCTGATCATATGTCCATACGAAAGGAGGCGTACTCTTCAAGAACTTTATAACAGCGGATTCTTCCTCACTGGGGTAACCGAAGTTCAAACTCTTTACATTGGGCCGGCCCCAGCAGCGAAGGAAGTTTGGATTCCCTTCATTAAACTTGATAAAGAAGTAAGATCGGTCCCACTCGCGGATCTTGTTCAGCTTCTCGTCGAAACCATAGTAACCGCTCTGACGGATGAAAGTGAAATACCCCGCCGAACTTTTGAAATGATGAAGCTTGGAGAAAATTTTGAGCGAGAAGGGAACCTCCAGACAATCCGCCAAAAATTTGTCCAGAGTTAAGTCGGCCCATCCGTTGGGATGCAATTGACCAGGTGCGATTCCGTAACCGCCAAGGACGGAGGCAATCTCATCCGCCAGCGGATACGTGAAACCGCAGATAATCTGGGCGACGAAAATGGTGAAATACCCCTTTGGGTAGTCGCCCGGTCCTCTATCCTCCCCGGGAATGAGGGCTTCGAGACCTTGAAGCCAAGAATACTGCTCCCGCAAGTCATCAATTGTCTCCTGACAAACTAGGCTTCCCGATCTGTCCTTCTTCGGTAGCAAACGAGGGGTTGGGACAGGTGGCGGAATCAACTTTTTAAGGTCAAAACCTAAACCCTCACGGATGTATTCGCTAGGTGGAGGAAGTCGGCGGGATGAGAATCAGACCCAGGAGAGCTGGTTGAAGCTTCATCAACCATCTCATCGACCTCATGAGATACCTCGCGGACGTAATTTTCGTCGAACGGTGCGAAGTCGAGGTCAGGGTTCGACATATTGATGAAGAAAAATGAACAGAAGTAAAGAGTCGAGCGAGGTACAAGTTGTGGAAAGGAAAACTTACATATGAAAGACTACACAGAGAAGAATGAACGCGAAGAGGTTGATGCCGGAAAAGAAACGACGATGCCGGAAAAGAAACGATGGACAAGGAAATTCACAATTTTTGAATTTTGAATATCCAGACAAAAACGAAGAGTCCCCTATAAAAAGACCCTAAAGGGCTCTTGCCAAACTAAGGGGGAGGCATGTGATGACCCGCGAAGCCAAACCGGGCCGAATTCATTACACGGGCCCAGCCCATACTTAGACCCATGGTCTAGGATCGGATGGGACCCGAATAGAGCCCGAATAGAGGAAGCGGGTGAAGTAAGTAACTGCCCCGAATTCCTAAATGGAGCATCAAAACTTCCACTCAGAACAAACGATACCACGTTTGTTGCCACGAAAGCCACGAAAGGGACATGGCCTAAAAAGGAGTAACCGCCCTCGAAACGTGGCCTGGAAGGAGTAACCGCCCTCAGCGGTTACTTAAGAACACTTATAAAAAGCCATAAGGCCAAAGGGGAGAGGTACGTTCACATTTTTCCCCGTAATGCTATTATTACCAACCTTCATACAAAGAACTGACTAGATCGTCAGAGAGTTTTCCCGGAGATCCCGTCTCCGGTTCTGTCTTGCAGGTAACTCCGGCGGAGATCATCAAATCGGATTCAGCAAGTTATCAAGTAGCGATGTTGCAAGCCCAATTTTCTGCCTTGTCGCATAAAATTGATAGGTTTATGGCACCATGTGATCCTAATGGTCAACCAATCCAAACGGGTGTGGATTACGAAAGTATGAGTGAAATTGACCAGGTAAACTTTGTCCAAGGGCAAAACCAAACTAATAATCCTTATTCCAATACATATAATCCTGGATGGAGAAATCATCCTAACTTTAACTGGAGAGATAACAACAACAATAATGTTAATGCTAATCAAAATCGTACTACTAATTATCAAAATCAATCAAGAGATTCGATTAGCACTTTATCTTCTAAAATCGACAAATTCATTGATGCTATGAGCGGAAAAATAAGTAATCACGATGATGGTTTTAAACGGATCGAGAATAAATTCGATCAGCTTATTAAAAACCAATCATCTAGCATCCATAATTTGGAGATTCAAATTGGACAACTCGCTAAATCAATTCCATCCCGCAAAGAGGGAAGCCTTCCAAGCCATACGGAAGAAAATCCGAAAGAGCATGTTAAGGCTATCACTCTTCGTTCAGGGAAAAATTACTTAGGTCCGGAAATGCCCGGAAATTCGACTTTACCTAGAACTGATTTACCAAAACCCAAAGAAGATACTTTAAAACAAAAAGATGCACCGATTGACTCTAGTACAAAAACTTTTGTACCTAAACCACCTTTTCCACACAAAGTCCGCAATAAGGACTATGACAAACAACTTTTAACATTTTTAGACAAACTTAAGAATTTGCATATTAATTTAACGTTTATGGATGCAATTACGCAAATTCCCAATTACGGTAAATTCCTCAAAGATTTAATTTCAAAGAAAATCAGTTGGGAAGAAATTTCATCCATTTCACTAACTGAAGATTGCAGTTCGATTGTGTCAAGCAATTTGCCCACTAAACTCAAAGATCCCGGATGTTTTACCATTCCGTGTAAATTGGGCGATATAGAATTTCCCAGTTGTCTCTGTGATTTAGGAGCAAGCATTAACTTGATGCCATTATCTATTTTTAATAAATTAGGATTAGAAGAAGACATCAAACGTACCAATATGGTTTTGCAATTAGCAGATCAAACCACTAAAAGACCATACGGTATAATTGAGGATGTTTTAGTTAAAGTTGACAAATTTATTTTTCCTACCGATTTCGTTATTTTAGATTTTGCTTATGATGTAAATTGTCCGTTAATCTTTGGTAGACCGTTCATGAACACGGGACGTGCTCTAGTTGATGTGTCGTAAGGGAAAGTAGTTTTACGAATAGGAGACGATAAAATTGAGTTTGATATGAACCAAGCGATGAAATATCCTATGGAAGATTTCGCTTGTATGAAACTCGATTTAATTGAAGAATGTGTAAATGATATTGTTCAGAAAGAAGAAATAATAGAACCTATAATGAGTGAGGAACCAGAAGATAAGGACCCAGAACCTTTGATTCGAGAAGATGGACCAGTTCCGCCTTCGATTGTAGTTCCACCTGAATTAGAACTTAAGGAATTACCAAGTCATTTGAGGTACGCTTTCTTAGGCGAAGGCGACTCTCTACCTATAATTATCTCTAACAAATTAACACAAGTTCAAGAAGAAAAATTGAAACAAGTTGTTAGAAATAGGATAGGAAGCATGGGTTGGCAAATTTCTGACCTAAAAGGTATTAATCCGAGTATTGTAATGCATAGGATTCACTTAGAAGAAGATAAGCCACCTAAAGCGGATAGGCAAAGACGCATAAATCCGAACATGAAGGAAGTGGTAAAAAATGAGATTACTAAACTTCTAGACAATGGAATCATCTATCCTATTTCGGATAGTGAATGGGTTAGTCCAATCCATTGTGTACCTAAAAAGGGAGGCATAATAGTTGTAAGGAATGAAGAAGGTGAATTAATACCCACACGAACCACCACTGGTTAGAGGGTTTGTATAGATTATAGAAATCTAAATAAAGCAACTAGGAAAGATCATTTTCCTCTTCCTTTCATTGATCAAATGATCGAAAGGATAGCTGGTCATGCTTTCTACTGCTTTTTAGATGGTTACTCCGGATTCTTTCAAATATACATTTACCCGGATGACCAAGATAAAACAACCTTCACATGTCCTTACGGAACATTTGCATATAGAAGAATGCCCTTTGGTTTATGTAAAACTTACATATTAGTTGCCGTTGATTATGTATCAAAGTGGGTTGAAGCAATTGTAACCCCGACGAATGATTCTAAAGTTGTCATTAATTTTCTTGACGATATATTTTGTAGATTTGGTTGTCCAAGAATTATCGTTAGTGATGGAGGTACTCATTTTATAAACAAGAGTTTTGAAACTCTTATGAAAAAATATGGAGTACGCCACCGCGTATCAACGCCATACCATCCTCAGTCAAATGGTCAGACGGAGATATCAAATAGAGAACTCAAATGGATTCTCGAAAAAACAGTTTCATCCACAAGAAAAGATTGCACTACAACAAATCATCACTTGCGCCACGAATCATGCCACACAAATTTAGAATTCGTGGCATATTTCTATTTAGCCACGGGAAAAAAAATTCTACTACAAAATTATAATCACATGATACATTTATGCTACGGGCAGTCCTTTTCCGTGGCAAATATACAATTCTGCAACGGTAAATTCTTTTCATGGCTAAATCATTTATGCCACCGAAAAATTCACTACATTGGCTCGGTCGAAATACTACTTCTCTATATTAAAAAAAGAATATTAATGAGGTATATTGTCCCTAGGTCTAAAAGAGCGCCAAAAAATTAGGAAATTTTGAAACGCCAAAAAAATTGTTTTTTAATTTTTTTTCTGGAGGGTTTCTCTGAATCTCTTTTTTTATCTTTCCAGTTTCGACTTTGTTCAGTGAGGGAGATAGGTAGGTTGGGATTCAAATAAGGCGGAAGGGAGGCATCTCAGATTTGACAACCTGCTTTATCCATCGTTAGTTTCCAAGATCATTGCAGCTCCAGATTCATAAATATTAAGTATGTTCTCATTTATGCTCATTAACGCTTTTTTTTCCTTGATTCAGTTCTCACGACCTGTCATTCACGAAGAGGAACCCTGAAGCTTCGATACGTTCCACACAATTAGCCGTTTTTTATTTGGTATATCCAATTTATTCTTCCCAACTCTGTTTATTCTTTTCTTATTTCTACTATTTCTTACCTCATCAAAATTTCAGCTTATACAATTTTGTTTCTGAATTTGGTTGTGAGAGTGGTCGTTCTAGCTTTGAGAAATTTCATAGTCTCTGAGGTAAAATCTTGTTGTAATCTGAATTCCTGCAATTTGATTATTCAATTATAATCTAGAGAAAAATTCCTGCAATTTGGTTGTTCAATTATAATCTATATGTTTTTTTCTCTACATTAGAAAACTTAGGGCAAAACTATTATCTGAATTCCTGCAAATTGATTATTCACCTACCGTAATTTTTGCAGGTTCTCCATGGTTTTGCCATAGCCAATTTTCAGTTTTGATTTTTCAGGCCTGCCTCGTATTTCTTCACTGTGTTTTCTTAATCTAACTATACCCATGTGTAACAATCCTTATTTTCAATGATGCTCCTTTGGGTTTGTTATGCTTTAATCAATATCTAATGTTTATTCTGTTGTAAAAGTATAAAAATAGAACACTGATATGAACACATCTATTTTATAGAATTTAGGACTACTTTAAATTCATATTGTGGTTTACATTGTGTAATTATCTACTACTGGTTTTTGTCCTTACCAATTTCCTTTTTTCTCTTGACTTTCCTCTCTATTTGCGCCTCCTATCTTCGGTCATTGACAGGGTATTTGTAATTTTCTTATTATAGTCATCAATGTTTGCTTTGTGCTATTTCTCAGAGTGGTAAGCCTGATTGCCATTTATTAATCTTTTGATTCATAATATGTGTAAAAGAGTCTTAAATCTTTGCCTAATTTTTGTTTCCTTTTGCCGGATTTACGAACTAAACGTTGATGTATGCCTTTTTGTCATCATTTGGTTATCATCTTTATGGAGTTTCCTCCCATGGTTGGTCCATCTTTTTCTCTATTGGTCTTCAATAAATGATTGATACGGATGCTCAAGTTGGTTTAGATCTGTTCTTCAAGCTCAATGATGGAAGGTTCAATGTCCAATTCTAAACTTGCATCTTTCTCTTCTTATTTCATTTTGCTTTCTTGATTGATTCCTCTTATTATGTTGAACTTTTGCTTTTTATAACCATCTAGATCCATATGATTTTATCTTTAACAATGCAAAAGCCCAAGTTAGTCAGAGCTATTTTTCAAGGTTAGTAATGGAAGTTTTATTTATTTCTCTTGAGTTTCATGCTTTCACCTAAATTTACAGTCTTTTAGGTTTTTATTGGTATGTACATGGAAATGTGGTTCTATTTGTATCCCTATTGCTTTTGATTAGGAGTGCTCATGTTGGGTGTTCCTGTTGATAAAATTTATTTTGCTTATGCCTTTTTTCTTGACTATTGAGAAAGCTGCACTTTTTAAGTTTGTTTTGTGTTGCTTCATTTTTTATTCAGCTTTCCTCAAGTTGAGTTTTTAATTTTTTGTGTTGTTTATGGTCCTTTCAGTTCCCTATTATTTGCATTTGGACTTTTGTTTTCTTTCTTGGAGACTCTTTTAATGTTGTTTGCATACCTTATTGTTCATGTTCCTTTTTTTTTCTTTCTGCTAATTAGATAATTACCATATATTTCTTCATTGATTTTTGTTTTATGTTTTTGTGCCTTTTTTTTTAATTGATAACCAATTCCCATGTTTAATACTTATCCAATTTCCATGATGAGTTCAAATGCTTGTATTAGGAATTGTGCATTTTTGTGAGATACATGTATCTAATTTTATTTGATAATTTTTTTGTGGATTTGATTATAGACTATAATTCGAGTCTTTATATGAATTGCGTTTCTTAATTGGCATTTACATCCGTGAACTTCAATAAATTGGTTTTTTTGTACTAATCAAAATTCTGACATTTAGCTTTCATATTTACCAAATTTTGATTCAGAAAGGTTTTGTTTTTGTAGCTCCTTTCTATGATTCTGTGAAAGCTCCTCCTGCTGTAATTGAAGTTGATATGCATTTCCCTTTCTACTACTTTAGCTTATTTCATTAAGGAAACTTCGGTTTTGTTTTTGCAGTATTTGTATAAAAAGTAGTATTCAATCTTTAAAGATCATATATTAGCTCTCAACTTTGAAGCAATACAAGTCTTAATTTCTTATCGAATTTCCTTTTTCTTAACTATTTATATGTTTCTAGTATCTCTAATTTATTTGAAGATTTGATCTATATGTTTTTATAGGCTGTTAGATTGGAAATTCGATACCCATTGAAAGTTAAGGAGATACCAATTGGCCTCTAGCCTCATTGAAGTTTAAATTCACTGTTATTAGTGCTCAATTCACTTGAAAAAGAAGCTTAATGCCTCATCTCAAGGTCAGGAAATAGTGAGTACCTTGACTTCAAATCTTTTTAGACATTTATATTTTCTGTTCCACCTTGTTTATTTTCTATCATTTCAACCCAAATGACTCATTCAAGTTAAGATATCTAAAGAATGACATAGTTAAGAGTGGAAAGAGAGAAATTATATACTATATTATGTTATGATTAGAGATCAGCATGAAGCATATACTTGTATCAAATTTGAACTTCGCTCCAAGGATAACAGGACCAGATAGGAAATTGAATTACATGCCTTTTTTTTGTAATTTGTTGTTGATATTTGGCTAATGTAGTATGCACAAGGAAACTATCTTGTGAGTTCGTTTCAGATTTTATTTCTGTTAAACACATCTGCTAAGTGGTAAACATTTTCGCTGCTGTAATTAACTATTGTGTTATGTTTCAAAGATTTAAGTAGCAACCACATTGGGCAAAGCGTCCCATCCAATATGCATGTGACAATGCAAAACTTGCATGTCCACCCTTGATAATAAATATGATGTCATTATTCTTTATCAAAGTGCTTGTTCTCTATTGTGTCCGTCTATGCTAGAATTCTTATAAAATTTACATTTGACAGTTACCTTGCAGAAAACAATTTCACTTGAAGTATTCCATATGCACTCTCCTTTTTAACGCTATTGATGGCCATGTAAGTAGTCTCCCCCCTGCTGTGTTCTTCTTTTTATGCCAAGTGGTTATTGGTCTCTCAATTTTATTTATATCGTATCGTGCTTATATTTGTACTTTCTCTGAACAACAATTTTTAAGTGGAGATATAAGGGATCTCTACAGTCGCTTATAGGATTGTTGAATTTGTAGGTTTTTATATTACTAAAATGGAATAGAATTGAGAGATTCTTTTGCGTTGCTAAGAGTTTCTTTGTTGAATTTCATTGTTCTGAGTGATAGAATGATTGATGTTTACTTAATAATTATTTATGTTTTTTTTGTTAATAATGGTTAAAATTTTCGACTTTGTTTGTTTTTTATTATTGATTTTAGCGTAACCCTCTTCAATTCAAAAGTTACGTATAATCATAATATAAGAAATTAAAAATTAATTAAAAAAAATTGCTAAAGCAAAGTTTCTAGTCATAAGTTCTATTTTTGTCACGTTTATGCTCATGGCTAAGCAAGATTTCTGCCACAAATATTATAATTTCGCCACGGTTATGCTTGTGGCTAAGTGAGGTTGATCGATACAGACCACTATATCTTGCCACATATATTTTGCTCTTGCCACGATTTCTCATGTGGCAAAGGGATATGATTAGCCACGGAGCTTCCCGTGGCATAAAACCCAATTTATGCCACAACCATTATTTTCCCGTGGCCACTACCTAGCCACACTCACTTGTGCCACAAGACATTTATTTTGAATTTCCGTGGCTAAATGGTATAGCCACAGAAATATTATACTTGTCCCACGACTCTAACCGTGGCGCAAGTGATGATTTGTTGTAGTGTTGGTCTTCTAAACTCAATAATGCGTTATGGGCGTATCGTACTGCATTTAAAACACCAATAGGAATGACTCCTTACCGCTTAGTATATGGTAAGACATGTCATTTGCCAGTCGAATTAGAACATAAAGCCTATTGGGCTATTAGAGAACTTAATTTCGATTTACATCAAGCAGGTAAGAAACGTTTGCTCAATTTGAATGAGTTAGATGAGTTACGTCATCTATCTTATGAAAATGCAAAGATTTATAAAGAAAAAGTGAAGAAATGGCACGATGCCAAAATTAAAGTCAAACACTTTAATGTTGGGGATAAAGTGCTTTTATTTCATTCACGACTTCGTTTATTACCAGGAAAACTTAAGTCCAGATGGTTAGGACCATATTTAGTCGTCAAAACATTCGATTATGGTTCTTTGGAACTGGAAGGTCCTAACGGAGTTCGATTCAAAGTTAATGGTAATCGATGTAAAATCTATTACGAAAATATTTCACAAATTGAAATTCCGTTCGTAACAAGATTATCTGACGTATAAATTACTCAGTTTTTCAAGCACAGTTTATTTTGTTTTTCTTATGTTTTTGTTTATTTTATTTTATTTTATTTTATTTTATTTTATTTTCAAAATGTCATTTTTATGATTAGATGATTTTATGTGGTGATTTAAATACATAAAATATTTATATTTCATGATTTTAGGTTTGAAGTTTCAGGCAATTCTCTGCCGAGAATTTAGAATTCCCTACCGAGAATCCCTTCATTTAAGAATGTCACAAACAGGTTCGTATTTCTCTGTTCATACCGAGAATATTTAAATTCTCTACCGTGAAACAGGAAGTGGCTTTGATGCCTGATTTCCGCAAGGAAATCAGCGTGTCGCGACCGCGGCTTTGCCATTCGCGGTCGCGACACGCGTATTTCCTCCACTATTAGGCCTGAAACACTCTCACCCTTTCGACGAACCTCTTGGCAATTGAAACATTAAGTTTCTTCATTCCAGAAAGGTACAAATTATACCTTTTCATGGTTCAAACAACACCTCTTTTCATCCTAAACTCTTATAAATTAATCATTGAGGATGCAGGTTCTGTTACATTTCATTTTCATCTTTGTCAGAACTCTGATTTTTCTTCACAAACACCGTTGTTCGCTAAAAGTAACATACACTTTGCACTATGCCTACCAAATACAAAACCAACCCAAAAAGGCGCCATGCTGCCTCAATCAACAAACGCCCTGACCTATCCAAGCGATATGGGGCGTTTTTTCCTATCTTCAACCATGATGAAGGTAGGCGTTATTGGAATCTCCGTTACACATTCTTCACCGGAATGTTGTATATGGATGAATTCCTTAACAACCAACTTGGAATCAGTGATGACATGCATCGCTACATGGAACGCCTAGGGTGGACCAAATTTGCCAAAATGCGTTTTCCAATCATAGGTGATTGGATTATAGAATTTTTCTGTACCGTTCGTTTCACTAATAAACGACGAGTACGTCTCAGTTTTCGTCGAGACGGCGAAATCTTCACTTTCGGCTATCCCGAGTTGCATGCTTGGTTTGGTTTTCCCCCAAGGGATACAATCAAACTTCATCCTGGGTGGGACATGACATCCTCGGACATTTGGAGAATGCTCACAGGATTCTGGCGATTCAATTCAAAACTCGCCTATAATCACTCTTTTCGCTCCAACTCCATGATGTATCTACACAAATTTCTGTGCCACAGTTTGTTCGGGCGCATATTCAGTAGTGTGGTCCGTGACATAGATTTGTATGTTCTTGGAGATATATTCCAGGGCAATGCAGTGGATTCTTCCAAAATTCTAATGGAAGGTCTCGTCGCCGCTTCTCGATCCAAAGATAAGAAGATTGGGTTCGGCAATATAATTTGTGGGATAATTCTCGGTTTAAAGGGTACAATTGATGTTCCCTGGAGTGATGATGAATTCTTCCCGATAATTGACTATGAATTTCTCGAGCACGAAGGACTTGTGAAACGTGTCTTTCGGGCAGGGCCTACATTTTTGTCTGCACCGGAACGTGAAACTTTCGTGCAGTTTCAAATTGATCGTTTTAAGGCCAAAGATATCCCAATAGATAGGGATGAATATGTAGAATAGTTTACGTTTTTCATTGTTGTTTTTGTATATATATTTTGTTTTGTTTTTGACTATTGGTTTGTTTTTTTTTCATTATTTGTACATATGTTTATATAATAAAAATCTTATTTAGTTCAATTCTTAATTTTAGTAACCTTATTGATTTGATCCAATATCTATACTTAACATATTTTATATGGGTCATCTCTATATATTCTTACTCAAAATTAAGATTACACAACATTCACATGAACTAATACGTTTATTTTTATTATGATTCCACACGTTTATCGAGATTTAATTTTATTTATAACTCAATTTATTTTCAATGAATTAAGTTATGATTTAATCAAATCAATTCATGTATTAAATATGTATTAATATGCACTTATAATGCATTTAATATGGTTCTTTTAACTTATATGCATAAATAACCATTTAAGTTTCATTAATTCCTTATAAACCACTTTATTACTCTTTAATTTTATTTATTAAGGTTACACCTTTGGTTTTCCTTGGCATTAATGACATTTATTTAAGTTTTTAAAGTGCAGGAACATTTCATTTTAAATTCAGGAACCATTCCACAACAAATAAATGCACAATCCATGACAAAAGGCACCTAAATAGGCATATTTACCCATTCTCTACCGAGAATTTATTAATTCTCGGTATGAGCAGAGTTTTTGGCATAATTTCAGGGCGGAATCGCCTGAAATTCGCGTGCCGCGGCCGCGGCTTTGCCATTCGCGGTCGCGACACGCGCTAAACTTGCCCTATCCATTCCGATTTTGCTACCTATTTTTGCCTATTCTTATTCTATTTATACCTATTCACTTACCTAATCATCCTATATAACCCTACTTCTTACACAACACCTCACATCACCTCTATTTTTTCCCGCATATTAATGAGTATGTTGTGGAATTTTTGGTCACTCTATCCATGAACAAGAAGAAAACTTCAATTTCTTTTAGGAATAATGGTATCCCTTACACCATTGATCGAAATCTACCTCTGGTTATGCGGTGTTTGTTGGTCCTAATCTTGTATCTTGGCGGTCACATAAGCAAACTACTGTTTCTCGCTCCTCCACCGAAGCTGAATATCGTGCTCTTGCTAGTCTTGCTTCTGAAATGCTTTGGTTGAAAAAGCTCATGCATGAAATCAGCATCTCCAATTCCACAATACCTGTTTTATGGTGTGATAACCTTGGTGCAACATATTTAACTGCTAACCCAATTTTTCATGACAGATCTAAGCACTTAGAGATTGACTTTCATTTTGTTCATGACAAAGTCTCCAAGAAAGAGCTTCGGGTTGGTTATGTCTGTTGATCCCTTGTAAGGTTGCAAAGATAGTTCCAAGGGGGGGTTAGGAACTATTTTACCCTTTTTAAATAATTAGAACAAACTTCTTTTTCTTAAGAAGAAAGTATATGACAGCGGCGCTGAGCAATCAGCAAGACACTGGCTTAGTCAACTGGTGACTAGGTCAGTTTCGTTGCTTAAGTCAGGAAATAGCACTTAGAGTCTATTCCTGAACTAAGTCGTTTGCAGCGCACAACTCAGCTTGACCTCTTTTACTTGGTCAGTTTTAGTTTGTTTTAAGCAAGCAATGTATTAAGGAGTTAAGGGTTAGAAATACTTCACTCAGCGGAGTTATCCAGGTTCGGCTTCTTCTAAGCCTACGTCCTGTCCCCGGAACACGTTCCGAGATTTCCAATTCACTACTGAGCTCTTTAGGGGTAGAGACTCAAAAACCCTTTACAAATCAGAAGCTGAGTATAACAAGAGTACCTTCCTCTATACCTCTACTCACTTCTACTCTAATTCACTAAGTACTAAAACCGAGTACTCAGCTTCTCCTTTCTAATTCTAGAAATGATTAAGATTTGTCCTAAACAACAATTGCTAGAACACCTTAGATGATTGAGGATCAATCACTCTAGACTTTTACACAGATGTGAAAATTGTCGTGTAAGATTTGCTTTGCTTTTGGATGCAGAACTTTTGTATACTTTTGGTCAGCGTAACGGCTTTTGCTCAAAGTTCTGTATGGAATAAGGATTCTGAATGCTCTATTTATAGAGAGCTGTGAGAGCTTCTGGTTATTTCGAAATTCGAAATAACCGTTAGAGGGAAACGGCTTGATGTCATTTTCACTCAGTCTGTTCAGTAGTTCTCTTAGCCAATCAGATTCTAGCATCTTCTGTTCTTCGGTCAGTGTGGCAGTATGTTCCTCCAAATCTGGTAATGTCAAACAGACAGCTTCCTGCGTCTTCTGTTCTTTACCAAAAGAGGAAATACTTGGTCTGGAAGTTGCTTTGTGGTCAGCAGCTGTCTTGTACGTTTTGTCGAGACAGCTCAGCAACTTCTTACCGAAGTTGTCTACGTGGATCTTCTGGATCCTTCATTACTGAGCTGCGTTTCAATACTCAACGGCAGCGTTTTGTAATACGCGGGCTGAGTGATCTTGGCCTTGTTTGACTTGGGCTTTGACTTTCATATAGGGCTTGGGCCTTATGATCTTTATGTCTTGTAACAATTATAAACTCAACATTGAACACACACATTAGTAACAATAAATCAAAGCATTTAAACTTAGTGTGTTATAGAATATTTAATTGTACTCAAATAATTTTGTCAAATCAAAATCCTGTGGAAAGGTGTTTCAACATACTCCCCCATTTTGATGTTGGCAAAACTATTCAGCAAGGAACTCAGCATTGAGCTCCCCCATGATAGTTGACCTATTTGACTAAGTAAACTCCCCCATCAGGGTTGAGCTACTGACTTAGTTTTATTCTAAACATTTTAAGGTTTAATTGAATAAGTCTAAGATCAGTTTTCAAGTATAGGTCAGCTTGTGGGATATATTCTATTTTACTCAGTTTTAGCGGAAGTGTAGTATAGTAAAAGAGCGCTGAGTAATTAATTTGTTCAATGGTTGATTTTAGACAAGTTCAAACATTAATTTTTACGCAGCTTACATTCAGCAGGTATTTTACTCGTTTACTGAGTTCAATTTGTACTTAGAAAATACATTCATAATACTTAGCATGAAAGGATAAATAACACAAGTTGAGTCGACAATGCATGCAGGTATTGAATTAAATAACATAGGATAGTCAGCATACATAATACATGTAACAAGAAGGAAGAAATAAGCTAAGTGTAAACTAAGTTTTTTTTTTAGCTATCTATTTCTTCTTCTTTTGCTGACTGCCTTCAGCTTGAGTTCTGCGCTGATCTTTCTTCTCCCCCGTTTTGCTAGCACCGGGTGGAGGCAACTTGAAGGAATCCAAAAGAACAGCTCTGGAGAGCTCAGCAGAGAAGGTCTTCAAACGATCAGCACTTTCGTCTATGCCATCAAAGATAGGAGCACCATTGCTGAGGACCTCAGGACTAATACGGATATCAGCAGCACTGAGCATACTGAGTACATAAGCTTGTCCTTTTCCCAGCCATGTAATTGTGTCTGTCAGCGCAGCAAAGGAGTTGTGGAAGGTTTTGAGAAGTGAAGTATCATAGTGCTCACGCTGAAGATTCGTGTGTCTAACATGGTCGAATATCTTCTGGGAATTGGTCAGTATTTAATCCTGTTTGAGCTGGTCGGTGTCCATTTCTTCCTTGTGGAGATTAAGTAGCCGAACTGCCTCACTGAGTTGCTCCATTGAGCATTGAGATGTGTTTGCAAGCTGTGCATTAGTCTTGTTTTGTTCAGTATGGAGCTGAGCAAACAGCATCTTTAACTCAGAGGAAGTGGCGAGATTTGGGTTCGCAGCTGACAAGTTCTGGATCTGGGAAGATAGAGAAGTGAGACACTGTACTGTTGTCAGCTTGATCTCAGCCAACTTAGCAATCGAATCCTGCCTAGCTTGCTGTGTTTGTGAAGATAGTAGAATACTCAGCAGGTCCTTGAGTTCCTTAACTTCATTGAGAAGTTGAGTTACTTGAGAAGGCTGAGTAGTTTCTATATGGGAAATGGCAGCAGCAGGAGGAGTTGAATGCTGAATATCTCTAATCAGAGCCTGCACTTAGTCAATGATTCTTTGACTGGACTCAGTAACATTGATTGTGGCCTGAGAGATGGCAGTTTGACCAGATAGAGAAGAGGTTGCTGGGTCAGGGACTGGGGTTATTGTTGGGTTCTGCCCAAGTGTTGATTGGATAGTTGTTGGGTTAGCAGGTTCAACCTCAGTGGAACAGTCAGGTTGGATGGGTTCAGAGCTGACTGGTGCTGTGTTTTCTTCGAGATTTTGTTCGGTTTGGATTGGTGGGTTTGCAGAGTTAAGTTGTTCGGCTTGTTCCTGAGTAGAGACAGAGGCTTGTTTTTCTGCTGCTTGTGAAGGTTGAGGAGATGGTGCAGAAGGAATTTGCTTCCGGAAGAAGGTCATCTTGACCTTGGATGGATCATGCACTGGTGCGCTGACTGGTTGGTCTAAGATGCTGGCCTTTACCAGTCTTCTTCTGGTCTTTTGTACAGGAGGAGGGTCAGCTTGATTTACATCAGCTTGAGATGGAGAGTCGTCTACATTCTGATCAGCAGTGTGCTGGTCAGTTGGCTCGTGATGTTGTTCAACTCCATCAGCTGACTCAGTGTGAGCTTGGTCAGCTTGATCATGGTCACTAGCTGTCCTTTCAGAGTCAGCTTCCTTCTCTTGCTCCTGTGCATGTCCTTCATCCTCAGTGTCTTCATTCTTAAGCTCTTCCTCGAGCTGAGTGACGAAATGTTCATCTAGGTCCACCTCATCTTCCTGTTGCTCAGTTTCTTCAGCATGATGCTGAGCATAATATGAGTCCGAAGTGACTACGAAGTCAAGTGGAAGGACGTTGATGGGTGAAAGAGTAGAAGTCTTCTGCTTCTTCTGAGGAGGATCAGTTGTATCCTCAGTTGTAGGCTCATCTTGCCTGCTGTGCTTTTCAGCTGACTGAGTTTTGTCTTGGTTTGACTCAGTAGCTGATTTGGTCTTTTTGGACTTAGGCTCAGCTTCCTTAGATGGAGTACCAGTGGGCTTCCTTTTTCTTGTGGCTGGAGCTTTAGTCCATTTCCCTTTTGCTGGAACAATCACCTCAGCAGGTAGCACTTCCTCAGCTTGCTCCTCTGGCTGCTCAATAAATTTTTCCTTCTTCAAAGGTTGGTTGAATTTGAGAGCATGCAGTGATGCTGCTGTGATCTCAGATCCTTTCACACAGGTTTCTCCTTGTAAGTCAACCTTGTGGTCAACTAGAATCTTTGTGATCAGCGAGCCTAGCCTTAGATTGTTCGTGCTGTGCAGGAATCCAGCTATTAGAAACACTGGCATGTTTATCGGTTTGTAGGTCAGCATGTGCCAGATAAAGCACATCTCGAAGTGGGAGGCTGAGCTGGTGCAGTTGACCTTCTGGTAGATCAGTTGGACCAGCAGGAAGTGGGCCATCTTTTGATGCTGACCCATGGACGAGCTGGATACTTCTCCAATGTACCCAGCAAGCTTATAGAAGGTTTCATCATAGTAGATGTCCTCCTGATCACCATTTCTTCTTAACTCAGCACCCTCAGTCTTGTGGCTGAGTAAGGATCCCAAATACGTTGGGTTGATGAAAATGGTCTTTCCCCTGACTTCAGTGACTAAGTAGTCATGGTCCTTTGCGTCAGCTTTGAGGTTATGGTAGAATTCCATAACCAGGTCAGGGTAGGTGGGGAATCATAGGGAGAACAACTCAGTCCAGCCGTTGTTCTTTATCCAGTCACAGAACGGTTGTTCTGAGTCAATGAAGGTCTGAGATACCCAGCGAGAAGGTTCCACTTTCCATTCTCGGACATTCTCGAATACGCGAATGTACTATCTAGGATTAGCTGGTTTTCCCTGAGCTTGAGTGGCTTTTTCTTTTCCATGTCCAGTAGCTTTAGATGGAGAAGGCTGAGTGGAGGTTTTGTTTGTCTGTTCATCGGTGGTGGCCTTGGAATGACCGGCACCGGAGATGTTGAAAGAGGCTTTAGTCATTTTAGGAGTACTGAAGTTCTTAAGTTCTTAAGGAAATTCTGAAGCTTTTGAAAGTTCAGTATGCGTAAAGAGAAGGTAGTGGGGAAATACCCACTATTTATAGATTTTTAATTAAGGTTTCCGTTTGAATTTAGGTCGGTTTTGCCCTTGGGTTGTCCAATCGGCAGAAACCCTGACATTTATGACACTTTATGACATATTCGGCGCATGCGTTGTACAGGTGTCATTACGCGTGCGTTTGCATTGAATGCTAATGATTACCTTTACTCAGCATTTGTTGGTACAAACGTTTCATATTCTGAGTAGTCAGTTTTGTGCAACGGATAGTGGGAGTAATTAGTTACTCGGTCTGAGATAACTTACTCAGTGTGCATTAGTTACTGTGCATGTGATTTTGACAGATATTCTTTAAAACACTCAGCATGTTAACATTCATTCAGCATGCATTATATCACATTTTTACTTAGGAATTTAAGACAGTGGATTAAACATACCAATGGCTTCTCTCAGTATGCTGAATTGCTCTCGTGCTAGAGGCTTTGTAAAGATATCAGCGAGCTGCTCATCTGTTGGCACATAGGTCAGCTTGATTTCTTCCTTGAGTACATGATCTCTGATGAAGTGATGTCTTATGCTGACATGCTTCATCCTGCTGTGCTGGATTGGGTTCTTTGAGAGGTCAATTGCGCTTTTGTTATCGCATTTAACTTCAATTGTCTTTGTTTGTACACCATAGTCTTCAAGCTGTTGCTTAATCCATAGGACTTGAGCAACACAGCTTCCAGCAGCAATGTACTCAGCTTCAGTGGTGGACAGGGCTACTGACGCCTGCTTCTTGCTGAACCAAGATACAAGACAGCTTCCTAGGAAATGACATCCTCCAGAGGTGCTTTTTCTTTCCAGCTTGTCTCGTCCATAGTCAGCGTCAGTGTATCCGATGAGTGTAAAGTCATGAGAATTTGGATACCACAAGCCTGCATTTACTGAGCTTTGCAAATATCTAAGGATCCTTTTTACAGCAATGTAATGGGATTCCTTAGGGTTAGCCTGATATCTAGCACAATAACATACTGAGAACTGAATGTCCGGCCTACTTGCTGTTAAGTAAAGTAGAGAGCCAATCATACCTCGGTACAACTTGCTGTCTACTGACTTACCATTTTCGTCAGCGCAGAGGACAGTGTCAGTGCCCATAGGAGTGGATATTGGCTTACAATGTTCTAGTTCATATTTCTTCAATATCTCCTTGGCATATTTAGCTTGACTGATGAATATGCCATTCTTTCCTTGTTTAATTTGAAGTCCAAGGAAGAAGTTGAGTTCTCCCATCATTGACATCTCAAACTCAGTCTGCATTTGCTTACCAAATTCCTTGCACATAGATTCATTAGTAGCACCAAATATAATGTCATCTACATATATTTGAGCCAGCAGGGTATCTTTACCCTTTCTCTTAATGAATAAGGTTGTATCAGCTTGACCCCTGACATAGTTTCTAGTCAGTAAGAAGTTGGTTAGCCTCTCATACCAAGCACGTGGTGCTTGCTTGAGGCCATACAAAGCCTTTTTGAGTTTATAAACGTGGTTTGGGAACTTAGGATCCTCAAACCCTGGAGGCTGATTGACATAGACCTCCTCGTTTATTACTCCATTAAGAAATGCACTCTTAACATCCATTTGAAACAATTTAAAATTCATATAAGATGCATATGCACATAAAATCCTAATTGCTTCTAGCCTTGCCACTGGGGCAAAGGTCTCACCATAGTCAATACCTTCTTGCTGACTGTAGCCCTGAGCTACAAGCTGTGCTTTGTTTCTGACTACGTTTCCTTGTTCATCCAGCTTGTTCCTGAAGACCCATCTGGTTCCAATGGTCTTCT
This sequence comes from Euphorbia lathyris, assembly GCF_963576675.1. Lineage (NCBI taxonomy): Eukaryota > Viridiplantae > Streptophyta > Magnoliopsida > Malpighiales > Euphorbiaceae > Euphorbia > Euphorbia lathyris. The sequence goes on along the minus strand of NC_088915.1, from coordinate 1,980,406 downwards.
GGCTTCTTGGATGTGGCACTAGCTCCCATACATTATTCCTTCTGAATTGGTCGAGTTCCTCTTGCATGGCATTCATCCAGAATTCATCATGCTCAGCTTCAGCAAAGTTCTTCGGCTCCTGAACTGAGACAAAGGCTACATTGCCGAGATACTTCCTGAGTTGATTCCTTGTCATCAGGGTATTTCCAGCTGAGTCAAGAATTGCATTTTCTGAATGCCCTCTTGGGACTCTTATCTCCTTGGGTAGATTTGTGTCTTGTTCTATTCGTGTTTCAACATTCTCTGCAGAAGTAGATTGGTCAGCGAAAACAATCTTAGGTTCACTCTTACTCTTGGTCAGCCGCTTTGTGAAGGACTCAGTAGCTGGTTCTTGATCAGCAGGTGCTGAGTTTGGTTCATCTTCTGTCAGTGGCTGGTATCTTCCTGTAGGGTCAGTTTCATCGAATTGCACATGTATAGACTCTTCTAATACTTGGGTTCTCTTATTAAAAATTCTGTATGCTTTACTGTTTGTTGAGTAGCCTAGAAAGATAGCCTCATCAGCTTTTGAATCAAATTTGGCTAAGCTATCTTTGGTATTTAAAATGAAACATCTACAGCCAAAGGCACGAAAGTATCCAATGTTGGGCTTTCGTCCTTTCCAAAGTTCATAAGGGGTTTTCTTAAGTATAGGTCTAACTAGAGCCCTATTGAGAAGCCTATGCTCATCCAGCATTGTCCTGACTATTTCAACCAGAGTTCTGTTCTTCCTTTCTACAACCCCATTTTGCTGAGGTGTTCTAGGAGCGGAAAAATTGTGGTCAATGCCGCTGGCTTCACAGAATTCAACAAACTTTTGGTTTTTGAATTCTCCACCGTTATCACTACGGATATGAGCTAATTTTAGGTCTTTTTCATTTTCAATTTTTCTAACCAAATTTGAAAATGTCCCAAAGGTCTCATCCTTGCTGGTCAGCAAGATAACCCACGTATACCGAGAGAAGTCATCTACAATGACCAAGGAAAATCTTCTTCCACCCAGACTCAGCGGCTGGACTGGACCAAAGAGATCCAAGTGTAGTAACTCTAACGGACGTTTAGTTGAGACAATGTTTTTACTATGAAAAGATTGTTTAGTTTGTTTTCCAGCTTGGCAAGCGTGACATAGTTGATCTTTTTGAAATTTAAGTTTAGGCAGTCCCTCAACCAATTGCTTTCTTGCTAATTTGGCCAGGAGGTCCATGCTTACATGACCAAGTCTCCTGTGCATAGCCAGGAATTTTCTTCCTTTGTGACTAACCATACAGTTTTTGAAAACTTCTTTTCTAGGTTCAGCATGAAGACATTGTCTATCCGAGGGGCAGTTAAAATTAACTCATTTGTTTTTCCCTCATATATTTTACATCCAGTATCATCAAATATAACTTTTCTCCCATTATCACATAGCTGAGCTACGCTGAGTAAGTTATATTTGAGTCCGCTGACTAGGGAGAGAGATTCAATAGTGGGATTACCTCCAACGGTGCTTGATCCTACTATCTTACCCTTTCTGTTGTCTCCAAAACTTACGCTTCCTCCTCGTTTACGTTCAAACGTGATGAATTGAGTTTCATCACCCGTCATATGCCTTGAGCATGCGCTGTCAATATACCACATTTTTGACTTCTCGGCACATCTCAGGCTTACCTGCATTGTTGTCAGTTTCCTTTAGGTACCCAATTCTTTTTGGGTCCTGACTTGTTAGGTTCAACAGGTAAAGCATCATATTTTATTTTGTGGTGACATATATTGATAGTATGGCCACTTTTTCCACAGAAGTCACAACTGACCTTCTGTTTAGGATTCTTTACTGACTTGTCAGCACCCCAGTGCTGAGCGGGTGCTGAGCGTGCCAGCACACCTTAGTGGTGTGTCCTAACTTCCCACAAAAGTCACACTGGACTCTTCGCTGGGGATTTCGTCTCTGCTGAGTACCTTGGTACTGAGTACCTTGATACTGAGTTCTCAGAGGAAAATTGTTTTTGTTTGGAACCTTTAATTGGTTCTGAATGGTTGTGACATCCTTCCTCAGTTTCTTTGAAACTGATTGGACTTCAGAGACAGACTCATGAATGGTTTTCATATTTTCATGCAAAACTGAGTTGTCCTGAAGAAGGTATCTGAGGTCACTCAGTTTGACCTCTTATACTTCATCACAGCGCCGGCTGAGTGCTTTAATCTTCTTGTTACACTTTTTGACAAGTGTATAGAGATCACTCAGGGCATTACCCATTTCATTTCTGAGTTGAGAGAGTGAGATTACCTCATTAGATTGCTCTTCATTATCTGACTCATCAGATTGGTCAGCATGCTCAGAAATGCATGGCTCAGCAAGTTCGTCAGCCATGAAGCATATCTTCGCTGACTCTGTGGCCTCAGCTTCAGTTGATGAAGAATCATCACTGTCACTCCATATTGCCACCATTGCCTTCTTGCCATTCTTTTTGTATTTCCTCAGCGTTGGGCAGCTTGACTTGATGTGGCCGATTTGATGGCACTCAAAGCATGTAATGGGCTTTGAGCTGTCCTTCTTGAATTTGCTGTCACTTGAGTCAGCCTTATATTTATCAAATTTTCTATAAGGCTTCTTGGAGTATTTGTCATTTCTTTTGAACAGTCTCTTCATTTTTCTTGTAAACATTGCCATCTCCTCATCGTCAGTTGAGCCATCATCAGTTGAATCAGCTTTCATGACAAGTGACTTCTGCTTCTTGTCTTCGGATTTGTCCTTCACCTCGAAATTCTTCATAGATATCTCATGAGTCAGCAGTGAGCCGATGAGTTCATCATATTTGTAGGTGGTTAAATCCTGAGCTTCTTCAACGGCTGTCTTCTTGGCTTGCCAGTCTTTAGGAAGACTTCTGAGTATCTTCTTGACTTGTTCTTCCTCAGTGAAGATTTTTCCAAGTCTTTTGAGCTCATTTATGATGTTGGTGAATCTTGCATTCATTTCAGAAATCCCCTCATCATTGTTCATTTCGAACAGCTCATACAATCTCATCTGCTGGTTGACCTTGGACTCCTTCACCTTGTTGGTTCCTTCGTAGGTGACCTCCAGCTTCTTCCAGATCTCCTGTGCTGACTCACAACCTGATATTTTGTTGTATTCTGCAGCATCCAGTGTACAGTGAAGCATATTTATAGCCGAAGCATGATTTTGTAGCTTCTTGAGATCATACTCTGTCCATTCAACCTCAGCTTTAACAACTGACTGGCCAGCAACAACTTTCACAGGTACAAACGGGCCTTGGACTATAGATAGCCAGGCACTCATGTTTATAGCTTGAATGAAGTTCTTCATCCTATTCTTCCAAAAGGTATAGTTTGACCCGAAGAATAGGGGAGGCCTAGTAATGGACAGTCCCTCAGGTAATATCTGAGTTGTCTGGTTTTCAGGGAGAAACCGAGTGTTGTTTTCACCCATGGTATGGATCAACTCAAGGTTGTTAAACCTTTAGTAATGAGCTTTTAGGCTCTGATACCACTTGTTGATCCCTTGTACGGTTGCAAAGATAGTTCCAAGGGGGGGTTAGGAACTATTTTACCCTTTTTAAATAATTAGGGCAAACTTCTTTTTCTTAAGAAGAAAGTATATGACAGCGGCGTTGAGCAATCAGTAAGACACTAGCTTAGTCAACTGGTGACTAGGTCAGTTTCGTTGCTTAAGTCAGGAAATAGCACTTAGAGTCTATTCCTGAACTAAGTCGTTTGCAGCGCACAACTCAGCTTGACCTCTTTTACTTGGTCAGTTTTAGTTTGTTTTAAGCAAGCAATGTATTAAGGAGTTAAGGGTTAGAAATACTTCACTCAGCGGAGTTATCCAGGTTCGGCTTCTTCTAAGCCTACGTCCTGTCCCCGGAACACGTTCCGAGATTTCCAATTCACTACTGAGCTCTTTAAAGGTAGAGACTCAAAAACCCTTTACAAATTAGAAGCTGAGTATAACAAGAGTACCTTCCTCTATACCTCTACTCACTTCTACTCTAATTCACTAAGTACTAAAACCGAGTACTCAGCTTCTCCTTTCTAATTCTAGAAATGATTAAGATTTGTCCTAAACAACAATTGCTAGAACACCTTAGATGATTGAGGATCATTCACTCTAGACTTTTACACAGATGTGAAAATTGTCGTGTAAGATTTGCTTTGCTTTTGGATGCAGAACTTTTGTATACTTTTGGTCAGCGTAACGGCTTTTGCTCAAAGTTCTGTATGGAATAAGGGTTCTGAATGCTCTATTTATAGAGAGCTGTGAGAGCTTCTGGTTATTTCGAAATTCGAAATAACCGTTGGAGGGAAACGGCTTCATGTCGTTTTCACTCAGTCTGTTCAGCAGTTCTCTTAGCCAATCAGACTCTAGCATCTTCTGTTCTTCGGTCAGTGTGGTAGTATGTTCCTCCAAATCTGGTAATGTCAAACAGACAGCTTCCTGCGTCTTCTGTTCTTTACCAAAAGAGGAAATACTTGGTCTGAAAGTTGCTTTGTGGTAAGCGGCCGTTTTTTACGTTTTGTCGAGACAGCTCAGCAGCTTCTTACCGAAGTTGTCTACGTGGATCTTCTGGATCGTTCATTGATGAGCTGCGTTTCAATACTCAACGGCATCGTTTTGTAATACGCGGGCTGAGTGATCTTGGCCTTGTTTGACTTGGGCTTTGACTTTCATATAGGGCTTGGGCCTTATGATCTTTATGTCTTGTAACAATTATAAACTCAACATTGAACACACACATTAGTAACAATAAATCAAAGCATTTAAACTTAGTGTGTTATAGAATATTTAATTGTACTCAAATAATTTTGTCAAATCAAAATCCTGTGGAAATGTGTTTCAACAATGTCCCCACCCTTGATCAAATTGCTGACATCCTCACCAAACCACTCTCCAAGGCTCGGTTTCAACATCTTCGCGACAAATTAACAGTGGCTCCGCCATTAATTTGAGGGGGAATGTTAGAGGATATATCTGTAAATATACATATTAGAATTAGTCTTTGATTTAGTCAGATATTGTTAGCTTGATTTACTCCCTGTATCTTTAGAATTATTGTTGTAACCGATTCTATCTTGTAAAGCTTATTTAAGCACAAACTCTATCAATACCAAATCACTGGAGAATCATGATTGTTTCAAATATGTACCTTTCAAAAAGTCAATTGGTCAATTTAAATAAATTCATGGGTTACTAGAATTTTTTCCAAATATAAAGGACTAGTTGATTTTTTGAAACAAGTATATGGACAAAAAATGTATTAATCTATTAATTAATTAACTTTTTAACAATGTCTATTCGCAATGTGACCAAAACATATGTCGCCATAATGAGAATTGACTCATGGCATAGCACGTGTCGAGAATGGAGCAAAAATAATGTTTTTTCATAATAGTGAATAAGATTATATGTATATATATAAAGTGCAAAAAATACTTTTAATATTGTCCAGCAAAAGTAATTTTACCTCTAACATCATTAACTAACATAATAATACCATTAATGTTTACAAGTTGAGCGAATTTACACTGATGTTTGAAATTGTGTCAATTTCAATTGTTATTGATGGAGCACTCTGTCCATTCACAAATTTCATTATCACTCAATTTGTATGTAGGGATGGTAATCGGGCATTATAAAAAAACTACATGTTTCCAACCCGATGGGGATTAGTAATAAGTGAAAATTAGGGATAAATTAGGGATAGGGATGGGCACGGGAGAGCCAAAATGGTGATAGGGATAAGGATTACTATATCCGCTCCGTGAAAATTCTTCCCCGTCGTGTATAAATTCCCGTGAATATCTATAGTTATGTTTTGTTAAAATAATTTTTTTTATACAAAATGATGCCATTTTTGTGTTTTTTGGTTTTTCATGGATTGATTTTATTAAATTTTTTGGGCGAGAGAATCAAATTTAACGGTCAAAGTTGGTCACATACTTTTAAGTTATTACATTTCCAAATATTCCGTGCGACAATGTGAGGATCCTAACCCCGAGGGAGGAGAGAAGAAAATAGTGTTGGCGAACACTAGAAAATAAAGATATAAAGTATGGTATTAAATAAGAAATACAAGGCATATAATAGGCTACAACAACTAGCTAGTGAGCAACAGAGCTGGCCCTGGGTCTAGGCCTGGAGTGCGCAGGCCTAGGGCCAATGGTTGTTAGGGGGTCCAAAATTTGTTTATTATATATATATATATATATATATGTATACAAGGTCTAAAACGAAATTTACATTAGGATCAACAAGTGTCCCAGCTGTTTAGAATACCACTATCATTGGACCGGCCCTGATGAGCAACCCTATTCGTAGAGAAACAAACATAAAAAACAACGTCATTAAAAGAGATAAGATGATATTTACAATCATCCAAAAGAAAAGCATAAAGAGACATGATAGAAGAATGTTGGTCTCACCCTCTTTTAAGACCTAACAAATACGATTTAGTGATTCTTGCTTTGTTTTTTGTTTTTTTCTAAGAAATATTTTTCACTTTTTTGACCTAATTAATAAATTTCAACCATTAATCTTAGTTTTTCATCTAATTAATAAAATAATGGTTCACTTTAATCTAACAAGCTGTCCACTTTTAATTTTAGAGCACTTAATATACCAAAAAACCCTAAAATGTGTATTTATATATTTGGTCCTGATGAATTTATTCTTTATTGATTAATCCCCTAGATATATAGTAGGATCAATTCAATCCAAAATCAAATTTGGTTGGGCACTTTAATTAGGGTTAATTCGTGATCAAAATAATTATGTCAAAAAAAGTGTCAAGTCTCAAAATCAGGGTTTAGGGTTTCGTACCCCTAATCCGTTAGGAAATGGGTCAACGATCAAAACCCACAGCAAAACTATGGGCCCCACCATCTTTTAGACAAATTCGGCTTTTTAGGACCTCAAAATACTATTTAATGATTTTCATGGGCTTTTGTTGTTTTTTTCTACGAAATATTTTTCACTTTTTTTTATCTAATTAATGAATTTCAACCATTAATCTTATTTTTGACCTAATTAATTACTTAATGGTTGACTTTAAGGCAATAAGCTCGCCACTTTTAATTTTAGAGCACTTAATATACCGAAAAAAATGAAAGCACCTGAAAAACCTTAAAACGTGTATTTACATATTCGGGTTCGGATCAATTTATTCTTTATTGATTAATCTCAAGATATATGGTAGCATCAATTCAATCTAAAATCAAATTTGGTTTGACACTTTCATTAGGGTTAATTCGAGATCAAAATAATTAGGTCAAAAAAAGTGTCAAGTTTCAAAATTAGGATTTCTTTTAGAGTTTCGTTCCCCTAATCCCATCGGAAACGGACCAACGGTCAAAACACATAGCAAGGTTGTGGCCTCCACCCTCTTTTGGCCAAATTTGGCTGTTTATGACCTTAAAAATCCGATTTAGTTATTTTCACGGGCTTTTATTGTTTTTTTCAACGAATTATTTTTCAATTTTTTGACCTAATTGAGGAATTTCAACCATTAATCTTAGTTCTTGACCCAATTAATTAATTAATGGTTGACTTTAATATATAAGCTCATCAATTTTAATTTTAGAGCACTTAATATACTGAAAAAATTAAAATGAAACACCCAAAAAACCCTAAAACGTGCATTTGTCGTCACTACAACAGATAAACTTCAATGGTGCGATTTTTTTAGTCAATTAAACCTTTCAATATTTTTAAATTCAACCCGTAAACTATAGGGTAAAAGTCATATTAGATTTTGGCTTTTAAAACCATCAATTAGGTCATCAGTCTATATATTAAAACTCAATTAGCTTTTTAATTATTTAAAATCATCGATTACATTCTTAACTTATGTTAAAATTGTTATTTAAATCCCTCTTATGATTGAAATAAATTTTAGTTGAGCTATTTTATATTTTCAGTTCAAGTAGATCAATATTTTATAATATTTTAGATTTGGATTACCAGTTAAGATTTAATAAAAACATATTCCGTTAAATCGAATCAAAATCAGTGTTATACCTAGTAATTAAAAAAATGTGTATATATCATCGACTAGGTTTATTTGATTACTAGAGTTGAACTGATGACTGAAAATATCATAAAATAATGATAAAAATCGTATCCAAAATATAAAATAACTGAACTGACAACTAAAGTTAAAATATAAAATACAGGGTTAGAGATCTATTTGACATTTAAAGAATAGGTTGAGTATCTAATTGATTTTAAACTTATAATAGGGATCTAAGCCAAAAAAAAAATTTAAGAATCAATTAATAAAAATAGAGCGACTAAATAGAATACTTAGAAAAAGTTTAAGACCTGAGAAATGTCTTTTGCTATTTGATAACACTCAAATTTTATTCTAGGGGAACTCTTTAAGTTAAAACTAAAATTTATCCCTTAGTAATTACAAAAATATCCAAACTACCCTTGTTAGGATTGTAGTAGTACGTGTATAAAAAGAAGGGGAGGGGAGGAATAGAAAGACGCTCCTCAAGACAAAAGTTGTTTCTAAATTTCAGTTTTAATGGCAAATTTGGGTGTGCAGAAGGAAGAAAATAATGTTGAAATGTCCAAAAGGTCTTAATCTTCGTCACCCTTGTGGGTTCAGTTGCTTACTTGTATAGCTAAGCTTCAATACACATAAATGTATTAAACACAAAAATATACATTTAGACCATATAAGGAATTTTCGAAAAATTCTCATGAAAGATGGAACAAAGTATCCTTGATGTTGTCCCTTATAAACATGATCAAATGATATATACGTGAAAGAGTATGAATGATCAGCATAGTAAGTCTCGAATATAGAGGCTTATGCTTGGAGGATAACATGTTGAAAACAGCAGCTGCTGTAAGTAAATCTCTAAAAAGAAGAATAGATATAGCTTGAATTAAACAGATGATAAATTTCGTCTAAGTTATTCTATGGCTATGACATAAAGATGATTGAGAAATCTACGAAGTCGAATAGCTAGTTGTACATATGAGTATGTAATATAAAGAACTAAGTCAATCACAAGACATCTGCATTTTCCTATGAGAAGCAGCCACATCAGACCTATCAGAAGCAGCCACATGAGACCTACCGCCTTTGCTTCGCTCACTCCAGCAGGTTGATCTGGAAAATACAAAACCTTGGCCAACTCACATTATAAAAAATATTAAGGGCCTCAAAATCCCACTGTACTGTTAATGTTCTTTGTTGTGAGTATATTTAGACCATAGCACATTTAGGACAAATTATATTTTATTTGTTGGTCTTTCAACAACTAGGCTCCACCGCCTACCGACACAAGACTTTCAACTTCAAGACTAAGAATTCGACCATTCCAAATAGAATCATTGCATGTTCCAACCTTAGCAAAACTTTTCTCTCTAAGATCATATGAAACTATATTACTCATTATACCAACATTAAGGAGAATCTTATCTCCTCTCTTTGAATACCCAATGACGTTCACACATTGAAACCAAGATATGTCAAAAAATAAGGGATTTACAACAGAGTATAACTTTGTCCAAGTAAATTGATTAACCCCATCATTCTTCCTCATATATAAATAAGCATGGGGCACCATCGAACAACAGAAATAGCTGATGCAAAGACACCCTCCTAAAATATGTAATTGCCTTAAAACTCTATCAGTTGAATTGAAAGATAAAACAGGTTGGGGAACTAAGGAGAATGTCTCATTTCTCATATTAAATGCCACAATCTCTGAATTGGATAACCAATGTAGACTACCATCACTGAAGTAACCCATTTCACGAAGATACACATTCCTATCTATTCTGTATCCGAGGGAAGGGGGATTCTGAATCCTTCTCCAAATATTTGATTTAAACCCATAAATCCAAAATTGAACTTCAATATCAAGTTTTCGCTTGACATATACCCTTAAAAACACTTTGTACTCATCAATAGCGTCATCATAACCCAAACCTAACCCATTTAAGTAATAAAATTGATCATTAGCTGGGTCTTCCAAAGGCCAATCAGGAAGATCCTTACACCGATGAGTGGATGGATTCCACAGGGACCGTTCTAATTTAGGTTGGTACAATGAACTTTGATCCAGGAGAACCAAACCTTTACAGTAACCATAGACATTCTTCAACGAGGATGAGACTTGTTTTTCTATGCCTATAATATCTTCTTCAAGATCGACATTCACATCACAAACATGAAATTTGTTACTCAATTCGTCTGAGAAAATCAGTTTGCGGAGATTTAAGTTTTGAGAAGACTTACTTAGATGAGAATTGATAAAATCAGGGCTATCAATGACGGTGCATAAAGATTTTGAAACACATCTGAAACGTAGGAGGGACTTCACCGGCAACCACATCAGTATTTCGATGATCAACTCGCTTGGGAGTTGTTCCATTGCCGCCGCTCACTCTAATCAGAAAACGAGTGTGAACAATTAGGGTTAAAAGATAATTACAAAAACTACAATTAAGGTGCAAAAATATCCTAACTTTTGGGTCATAAGCAATCTTGCCCCAAGGTCCAAAATGTCGAAAATGGTGCAATTTTATCCTAACATTGGAAACCAAGAACAATTTTACCCCTAGCGTTGATAAATTGGATCAATTTGATAAATAATTTATCAAACGGTCTTGTCGGTCATTAATCTTTGCGTCAAATCACAACATATGATGGGATGTGAAAAAATATATAAAAAAGTACAGTTTTTTTTTGTACAAATTAGACTAAAAATTCAAAAAATTCACCAAATTTATAATATTAATCTCCAATTCTACTATTAAATTATAAAAAACATGAAATCATTTTTTAGAACGAATTGAAATGCAATTGTTGCAGAATAAGGAAAAAAATATCTGTGTTTTATAATAGTGTCTCAAATCGACCCAAATTATCAACGTTATGAGTAAAATTGCTCTTGGCTATTGATGTTAGGGGTAAAATTAGATAATTTTAGACGTTATGGGTAAAATTGCCCCTGACCGAAAATATTATGGGTATTTTTAGACCTTAACACCAAAAACTATATTCAAAATATTATACGGAACAATTTGGATTGATTATAGTCAAAATGAGTTATTGTACTACGTGGATAATATGGATAAGATACAAAATGTATCAAAGTTTTCGAAAAGTATCAGTTTACCCTCAATATTTATGAAATGTATCAATAAATGACTAATTAGATATTAAAATTTGTCAATTAAATCTCATCCATTAATGGTTGAGATTACAACTCCACCAACTCTAGAGGCTTTTCAACTCTAGAGGATCCCTACCCACCAATTTAAGTCTGAATAACGCAACTTGACACCTCAATTTTTGTGAAATGGTACCAATTACCCCAAGTTTTTAATTTAGCTCACTTCATTATTCTTTAAGGTTCTATTTTCACGTACATTCACGTAAAATTTAACTAAAATTCGTTATTCTTTAGGGTTATATTCTTCGGTGCATTTGCGATAAATTTAACCCAATTATGGTGTTTACCTTTTGGGGGTTGTTTAATTCAATTCACGTTTTTACTATTCACGTGCACTATCCACGTTTTTATTATTCACGTGCATAAAATTCATGATTTCTAAAAAAAAAGAAAAAAAAAATTCACTAATCATGCATAAAATTCATAATTGCGAAGAATGTTCACAATGCATAGGATTCACGTTTCTAGCTAAAGAATTCGCAAACATCTTACACATTAGCATGCAAATAATGTTCAAGCGGGGTTCTTAAAGCCTAAAAGTCCTTGAAAAAATAAACAAAAGAGGCACTTACCTGATTCATGTTAGGTCCTGTTGAGGTGAGAGCCTGGATCATGGAAGGGAGTAATATTCAGCAGGTGCTCGAAAACCACCTTCATGCCCTTCGTACCGTCGTATTTACTCGGCACCATCGCAAAGAACTCAAATGATAGTGAGAGAGAGAATGTGTGGGGTTAAAATGGACCCCACCACCCTTTTATAAGGGTAAAAAATGGCATTTTTATAATTAGAGAAAAATGTACAATGTGACATAAAGGTAAAAAGTAAATAAATAATTACCGGATGCACAAATCTCCAAACTGCAGTCTGTTTCAGCCAGTGGTTATGCTAAACAATGATTGTTATCAAGGGAGGTGACTCCAGACGATAGTGAAAATTTACCAAAAAGTGGCGCCAGTCAAAATACAGACAACAGTCGATAGAAAAATATTTTTTGACTCAAAAGAGCTCCGAACGAAAGGGTAAGGTCTTTCCTATCAATGATTTCATTACACGAAATAGTAACTCCAGTCAAAATACAGACGATAGTAGGTCAAAATTCCAAATCGCTCAAGAGAGCACTCGCTTTAGGGTCAATTTAGAAACCTAAACAAGATATATACCAGCGGTCGATTTAGAGACTATGGTTGCTAGAACGAGCAATATACCTGCAGTCGATTTAGAGACTATGGTCGCTAAAAAGAGCTATATACCTACGGTCGATTTAGAAACTAGGGTCGCTAGAAACAGCTATATACATGCGGTCGATTTAGATACTAGGGTCGTTAGAAAGAGCTATATACATGTGCTCGATTTAGAAACTAGGGTCGCTAGAAAGAGCTATATACATTCGGTCGATTTAGAGACTAGGGTCGCTAGAAATACCTATATACCTGCGGTCGATTTAGAGACTAGGGTCGCAAGAAGGAGCTATATACCTGCGGTCGGTGTAGAGACTAGGGTTGGATGGTCGGCTTAGAGACCTGGGATAAGAAATCGCGGAGAGAGATCAACGCTCACGGCCGATGCAAGGACTGGGGACAAGTTGAAGGCCCACGACATGGAGGTCAGGTATTTCTCCTCCCACTCTATATGTGTCTTTTAGTTTAATATGTTTCACATTGCATGTGTTGTATTTACGAAAATGGTTTTCGAAAAAGCACACACATCACTGTCAAAATAGGAAAGTAGGGGCAACTGTAGACACCGAGTCGGAGGACCTATGATGAAAACCCACGATAAAACAGCCAAAGCGGTTGATTCCATTAGTTCGAAAATTTAAATCAAGAAAAATCTTGGAGAGCCGGCACTTGTGAGTCCCACTAACAAATTCAATATCTCCCGGATGCCGTCGAGTATGTTCACCGTTTTATCGGTGGATGAGAAGGCCCCGGAAGTCGGACGTCGATCGACGAATAATGAATGGCGCTCCCGATAGGCGAGCGTCGTCTCTTATGCGCCAGACACGGAGCTCGGCATGTCAAACGCTCGTCCGATGGACGTTTGACGCACGCCCGATGCTCGTTCGACGATCGACCAACTCATTGTACGAACGTCCGATGCACGGTGGGCGTCACCCAACAAGCATTGGGCGTACGTCCAACAGACGCTGGGCGTCGCCCAACTCTTTAGGCGAACGCCCAACACACGTCGGGCGTCGTCGAACCAGCGTCGGGCGTCGCCCAACCAGCGTTGGGCGTACGCCCAACAAACGTTGGGCGTCGCCCAACAATCGATGGGCAACGCCCAACGGCAGTTGGGCATACGCCCAACGGCTGTTGGGTGTGCGCTCAACCCATGTTAGGCGACACCCAACACTTGTTGGGCGTACGCCCAACGTAGGTTGAGCGTCGCCCGACGAGGGGCGGGTGACGCTCAACGTATGTTGAGCATCGCCCGACGTACATGCCCGACGCCTATAAAAGGCACGGATCCCCATGCATTTGAGGAGGAGGAGCTCTTTTTGGGAAATATTTTTTCTAGAGAGAGAGTGGATTTTTTGGGAAAATTTTTATTTTTCTAAAAAAATTGAAATTTTATAAAAGTTAAATATTGGACAAAAAAACACAAAAAAAACACCAAAAACCATAACTCGTGGAATCAACCGACTTCGACTGTCAATACCGATTTTGAGGTATTATCTGAGGACTAGACTCGTTTAATTTATTTATTTCGTTTATTTATTTTATTTATAGTTTTGTTTATTTATTTATTTATTTTATTTATAATTCTAGTTATTTATTTTATTTTTCACCTTTATTTATTCTTTCGTATTTATTTAATTTCTGTCTCGTATTAAATAAACGTTTGTTCTTTTTTGAAATAAAAAACCTCGTTTTAAGTCCCGATACGAATCGTGACCCCGTTTAAGGGTAGTTCGGGACTAAAACGTTGTAGATATAGGATTTCAAAAGGTTTTTTTTAAATTAACGTTTTAAAATAAAACATCGTTTTGGGAGACTCTATTATAGACTATGACCCGATTTGGGTAGTTGGGGGACTAAAATGAGAGAATAAAGTAGATCTAAAGTTTTTAATAAATCTGGAAAGTATGGGGACTGTTCTGATATTCTGCCTTTTCTGTCACTAAAAGCAGTTTAGTGACGGGTTTTCCGTCGTTAAAGCTGCTGGAACTTATAAAATGCGCTTTTACCCCCTTTTTCTTAACCTTTTGGCATTTATTCTTATATATATGTATATATGATTATGTAATATGTTTATTAAAATTATTTTTGGGGTATGTAACTAATAATTACTTATTATGTATTTACTTATTTTGTATATTTGGGGATCATTTTCATTAATTTGGTTTTGTAAGACTATATGTATATGTATATGTTTTCTTTAAATTCATTTAAACTATATTAATTATTACTTTGGGGGGTTATTTTCTATGAATCCATTATGTAAAAACAATTTTAAACTAAAGGTTATTTTCTTATTTATGAACCTTATTCATTATTTTTACATGTTTTTCAATTAAAATAAAAGTGTATTATATCTAGTATTATATTCATTACTATTTTTACCTATTAGTAACCATAGTGTATATATCTTCTCTTTACCTCGTTTTTAATCTATAGATATAATTACCATTTTTACTAAAAATGTATATATATATGTATATATTCCTTCTTTTCCCTTTGACATCTATAGGTATATATTTCAAATGTATTTGGTTGGGTGAGTTTTGGACTAAAATGGTTAATTGTTATAACTATGTTTGTATTGTTTAAAGGGAAGTAAGGATTAAAGTGAGTGAAAATGGGAAAAACAAGCCACCAAAAAGATTTTAATTTGATTATGTAAATTAAAGGTATTTGGAGACTTTCAAAATGTAAATAAGAGTTTTCAACATCTTCTTTTTGGTTCCAAATGGTTTTCTAAACGTCGCGTTTTGAAACATTAATCCGTTCCAACAATGGATTAAGTGAGCCTTGTAATTAATCGTTTTTTTGTAAATAATAAAGTTTTGAATCGTTTTACGTTTAAACGGTTTTGTACAAAAATAAATGGACTTGTATGCTTAATCACGTTTTCGGTTGAATGTGCATTTTTCACGTTTTCAAACACTCGAGTCGTTCCAACGGCGGTTCAAGTGAAAAGCAAGTAAATCCACGGGGTTGTAATTAATATGTGTATAGCTTAGAAAGATATTCATATGTTGTAATTAATCAATTTTTCTACCTCCCTCCTTCTTTTACATACTCTAAATTCATGCAAATGGGTGATTCTGGCTTTCAATAATATATCTTAAAACAGTTTTCAAAACGAGAAAGAAAAGGTTTCAAATGAATTTTAAACTTAAAGAAATATGTGATTAGTCCATTAGCGCCTAACATGCTAAGTAGGAGGCCGGTGGTTCAGAATCGGGCGATGTCGGGGTGCCTAGTAGCCTTTCTCCAGAAAGGATCTAACCTTCTCGGCTCGTACCTAATTTCCCGAACCCTCACCGGTCTCCCGCAAGGGATCGGTGTTCATTTCCCATTCGCGGGTGGCGACTCTTCCATACTCCGAACTCTGGCCCTGCCGAGCAGCTTGATTCCGTGATTGGTTGCTTTCAGCGTCAATCACAGCATCTGTCGTCAACGGTGTCCACCCGCGGGTCTTCCGGGCGAGGCCGCGGCACCTACAGGTGTCTAAATTTTTTATTGTGTTATTAATATAATTATAAACAAAAAAAAAATTCGAAAGTGCTTCAATTTATCATAAAACTTGTTTGGAATGTATAATATGACAATTAAATAATAGTCAAACTAGCCTTTTCAAATTTTTAATATAATAATGCTAAAATTGATCTTGTTTGGAAACGTTAGGATTAAAGTTGAACTATTTCATGCGTTAAGGCTAAATTTGCACTTTTAAAACAAATGTTAGAGTCAAATTTCGTCATTATCTTTTTTTTAATTACATATAAAAATCTATTAACTTAAATAAAAATGCAATTGTTAAATTTTAAAATATATAAACAAAATGATTCCTCCACATAAACCCTAGCAGATAAAAGTTAATTACAATTATACCCTCCCAAATCTCATATATAAACAAAATGATTGATGAACAAAAACCCTATACCCCCAAATCTCATATATCTGGAGCAACTCTTCACCAACATTGCATCAAAAGTTTCTTTTATTCTCTATCTCAGTTGTATTTAGTTAGGAAAGATGAACGAGTTCTCTATCTCACCCATCAAATAAACAATAGCTTTCACTTATAAAAGAGTCGTTGCTTTGCCTGGGCTTTTCCAGGACTGTATGTATACTCTCTCTCATTAGTTGTATATATGTTAATTTGATGTGATTCAAAACTTTGCCTAATGTCTTTCACTGATTTTTAGTTTCTTTTTCTAATCTACTGAAAGCTCCTAATTTTAATATATGTGTATGGCTTTTCAATTTGAACTTTGAGCAGCACCATTAAGTTTATACATATAATGATTTGTGGAATTTGTTCTTTTGCCTTATGAAGTTTCCGAACCTACATATATTTTTAGAAGGATATGACTATTCAGTTATTTTTTTAAATCAAAACCAAAGAAGAAATCTGAATAGATCTACCTTGCAATGTTTAAGAAAATAAATAAAAATTCAAAAATATCTAGAATGATAGTGAAAAATCAGAATCCATTTAGAAAACACGATTTTAACTGAGTTTATATT
Source organism: Euphorbia lathyris (assembly GCF_963576675.1). Lineage (NCBI taxonomy): Eukaryota > Viridiplantae > Streptophyta > Magnoliopsida > Malpighiales > Euphorbiaceae > Euphorbia > Euphorbia lathyris. The sequence goes on along the minus strand of NC_088915.1, from coordinate 1,963,501 downwards.
GTGTAGGAAATATGACATTGAAGAAACATGAAGAAAATTCATGTCAAGATATGAGTGATTCAACAGATCTTCAGAAACAGGAAGAAAGAAAAAAATATATATTCTAGCACTGATTGCAGAATGTGGCCGGCGAAGAAGAAAACGATCCTTTCTTACAACAAATGATGAGAGGCTGCAATTAACTTGAGGTTTTGAATTAATAATTTATTTTTTTATTAACATGTCCCTCTTACAATTAAATTTGCATTATTTAAAAATTTATGTTTCAAAACAGTTTGTTTGATTGGTTGGTTCATTGTGTTATTACGTTGTATCATCAAATGCCCGTGTCAAATTTTATTTATTTTCAGAAGTTCATCTGTAGTCCTTGTTTCATATTGATATTTTGGTTTTGCTGATTTTTTTTTCTATTGCTCAAACTGTTCAAACTTGATGAAACCCATATTGCAGGAACATGCTTGTTTAACTAGATTATGATTAGTTCAATTAGTTTTGGCCTTATCTTCTTGACAAGATTATGGTTGTTTAACTTGTCATCAGTTTATGGTCATCTGTTCATACTACTCATTCATGCTATCTCAATCTGAGATTTATTGTATTTGGGTCAATTTATCAAAATTTGTCAACTTGAGGGTTTAGCTGTACAATTAAGTAATAGTGATATTTTAATTATTTGATAAGATGTTAGTCTATTTGTTTAACCACATTTTGATTTGGATTTCCTTTATTTTTTTGCTTATGGAATTTTTTTTCTGAATCTGGAATTGCAGGTTTGATTTGTATTTGCAGATTCGTGAAAAAGAAGATATGTACTGCTGCAGCTTTTAAGAAAGAAGCCAATGTTTGTACAAAACCTGCTGGTAACTGTTCTTTCTCTTCAAATCCAAGGAATTTGAATTTGTTTTATTTTTCTATTTCATTGAGAAATCATATTTAATTGGATTTTTTCCTTTCTTCCTTTTGGTACAAAGAATTAATGATTTGATTAGTGCCTCGTATTGATGGCTTCTGGTTGAAGTTACTCTTAATTTTTTTTTTTGGTTTAATAAGTCTGTTACCTCATACAAGGTCTGAACTTTTAATATTGTTCTTGTTCAATTGCATTCAATATACTATATTTGTTTTTTGGAGGACATTTCAAATTGAACCCTAGCCGCCGCCGCACCTTGCGCTGGCCACCATGGCCGCTATGGCTCCTTTCCCTATGGATCCTCTAGATGCTTATTGTGACATTCGAGTTCTCTTCAATCCAAAGCTGCATTTTGACGCCCATCCGCCCAATCCTGTCTCAAAGCAGAACCAGTCCCATATCGAATCATACGCGTCTGCAGTGAGAAGCGGAGATGTCGGGGTCTTGAACTCGACGGCCACGATATCAGACATCGGAGGTATAAAAATTGTCCGAATTAACCAAGCGGGTTACGATCGGAGGGTGGCGCTGTGTTCTACATCCTTGATTGGCCGCTTAATCTTGAGTAAAGGGGACGCTCCGTGGAAGGTTGCTGACCTTAAACAAAGTTTGTCCAAGCACTCGGGTATTGCAGGAGAATGGAGGTTAATATCGATTGGAAGGGGATTCTACCATGTGGTTCTTCATTCGCAGGAGATGAAACAACAAATCTTCTCTAAAGGAATCGTTAATGTCAAGTCGGGCACTTTCTGACTGCAACCATGGATTCCAGACTTCGACCCTTTCGCGGAGAAATCAACAAATGCACAGGTATATGTTAGATTATACTCGTTACCCTGGGAATATTGGGATCCGCAAATATTATCCGACATTTCTAAATGCTTAGGGGGGTTGATTCAGATTGATAAATCCACCTTACATGGGGACTTCAGGCACTTTGCACGAATGCTGTTAGATGTGGATCTCAACTCAGATTTACCAGTGAAGCTTGGTATTGAAAGGGATGGAAAACAAATATGGGTTGAGGTTGTTTATGAAAAGTTGCCTAGTTTCTGTAAGGTGTGCTCTAGTATAGGGCATATGGCTTATGATTGTCGGAAGAATAGGAGGCCGCAGGAAGGGTCTAAGCACCCTGAAACAGAAAAACGACCCTTGGGTGAGAAGAAGAAAACTGTGACTGCGGGATTGGAGATCCCAGTGCAACATATGAATAACCGGATACTCACGGAACTTCACACCGATGGAGATATGATAGGTAATGCAGTGATACAGGCTGCCCCAGTACAGCAGGTGAATACCATGGAACCTCAGACTGAGGGAGAGGTTATGATAAACAATGGAAATACAATGATACAAGGCATTCAGATGTCAGAAGAAGAAGACACTTTGAGCACAAATGAGAAGCAGTACATGGCTGACAGACCGTAAATCTGGGATTCAAAGAATGAATGTGACAGTTTTGCTTGAGCCTCGTCGCCAGGAAATGATAACTTGCCTCAATCTGCCACCTCTTGGGCGGACATGGTGGACGAGGAAGAGGAGGGAACGTGGGAAACCGTAACATCGAAGAAAGAAAGAAGAAACAACAGGAATGCAGACAATGCTAGCAACACCTCAACCCGAACTAAGCGGGTCAGGAAAATCCCGATCCGATATACATGATAGTTCTGTATTGGAACTGTCGTGGTATCCTCAATCTGGATACGCAACGCTACTTATCCAATTTGTGTCCTAAACATAAACCAGACATAATGTGTGGGCTAACAAGAGGCTGGCTTTGTATCAAAGGATTAAAGAGTTGCGTCTTCAGTTTGCTGGTCCATGGATCACCATTGGTGATTTCAATGCAATCAGTGGTTCGCACGAGAAAACCAGGTGTGTTCATGCTGCACGGCCATGTCGTGAGTTTCGGGATTTTATTGAAAATAACAGTTTCATTGAAAGCCCAATGCAGGGTCTGTTTTACACTTGGTGTAATGGGAGATCGGGGGCCGCCCGGGTTGAGAGTAAATTGGATAGGGCCCTTATTTCTATGAATTTTGCCGATTTCTGGGACAGGTTCAGCAGCACTGTTCTGACCCGGCATCTATCTGATCATTGTCCGCTCGTATTCAATTGCACGCGGCAGCAACCTGTGGTTAGCAGATTCCGTTTTCAGTCTATGTGGTTGACTCATGCCGGCCTTCGAGATTTAATTTCTAATTTCTGGCATAAGGATCATGACCGCCACCCTCCAATGCAATACCTCTGCAACAAGCTCAAGCTCCTTAGACCTGTTCTGCGACTTTGGAATAGGACTATGTTTGGAGACCTTAACGTTAACATCGAAGCAGTCGAGGCGACGCTGGCTGGTATTCATGAGGATATTTCAATTCAAGGTATGTCTGCGGAACTGCATCGCAGAGAGCTTGACGCTCACTCTAATCTTGATAGGGCCCTTCACAGCAAGGAAATTTACTTCCGCGATAGAAACAGAGTCAGATGGCTAGCAGACGGAGATAGAAACACATCGTTTTTTATCGTGTTACTCAGATTCGTAAAGCTTCCGCTGGTATTCACACTTTACAGATTAATGGTCAGTTAACTCCCGATCCGCAAGCAATAGCTACGCACATCAACGATTTCTATTCAACTTTGTTCGGCAATGACATGAATTCTCCAAGGGACTTGGCTTCGATTTTTGATGTTATACCTCGGTTAGTAACTGACTCTGAGAATCACTCTCTAACTGTTTGTCTAGATTTTGTTGAGGTTCAGAGAGCGGTTTTCTCTAAGCATAAGGATAGTGCCCCTGGTCCAGACGGATTCACTGGTGCATTCTTTCAGCATTTCTGGGATATTGTCGGTACTGATGTCTATACAATGGTTTTTAGTTTTTTTGCTTCTGAGACTATCCTACCAGGTTTGAACTCAAGTTTGATGGCCCTCATCCCAAAGACTGACAATGCGATTACAATTGAGCAATATAGACCGATTGCAATGAGCAACTTCTGCTACAAGATTATATCAAAGATCCTGGCCGACCGTTTGGCTAGCATTGCTTCCCGCATTGTCTCACATAACCAGTTCGGTTTCATTTCGGCCAGGAGTATTCACCACTATATTGCGATGGCTTCAGAAGGAACCAATATGCTCAAAAAACATTGTTTTGGAGGCAATATGGCCTTAAAAATTGACATTAGAAAGGCTTTCGACACTCTGGATTGGTCTTTCCTCCTAACGGTACTTGAAGCGTTTGGGTTCTCTCTTCAATTTCGGGATTGGATTCTCAACATTCTCTCTTCTGCAAGAATTTTGATTCTTTCAGGCTCTGGCATTAACGGTTTTGTCAAATGCTCTAGAGGTGTGCGACAAGGGGACCCCCTCTCTCCGATTTTATTCTGCATTACTGAGGATTTTCTCAGTCGTTGGCTGCTCAATTTGGGCACCACTGGTAAGTTAGCGCCGGTGAGTTACACTAGACAAACTAATTTCCCTATGCATCTCTTGTATGCCGATGATGTTCTTCTGTTCTGTCAGGCAAGTGTGGGTAATGTAGGTGCTATCCGGGAGGCTTTCAATCTTTACGGATATCTCTCTGGACAGATGGTGAACTGGGAAAAGTCTGATATTTTTTTGGAAAGTGCAGTGACTCACAGGTGTGGTCTGCGTCTCTCTGATATGGTTGGAATGAAGCGCGGTTACCTTCCTTTTCGATACCTAGGGGTGCCGCCTTTCTTTGGGATGCCGCGAAGTAGATACCTTGCTGGCATCAGGGATAAAATTCTGGCACAGTTCACTCGTTAGAAGGGCAATAGCCTGTCAATGGTAGGGCGATTGATGTTAGTAATTCTGTGATAAACAGTAGCTTTATTCACTCTTTCATGATTTATAAATGGCCTGCTGCCCTGCTCAAGCATATGACCAAATGTATTCAAAACTTTATATGGACGGGCTCTATTGACAAACGGAAATCTATTGTTGTGAATTGGAAGGATTGTTGTCATTCTCTCAGAGACAGCGGCCTTGGAATCAAGGATTTGGGCACCACGAACCTGGCGCTGCTTGGTAAGATGGCCTGAGGAATTATGCAGGATAATTCTGCTTGTTTTGTGCTTTTAAGGTCTAGGTTTATCAGTGCAGCTGGTATCCCTCGAACACATACTAATAATGCTGTTTGGGGTTCAACTAGAAGCGTTTTTGGGGTATTGAGAGCACATAGCTTCTGGTGGATAGGGAAGCAGATGAATCCAAATTTTTGGAACGGGAATTGGATTCGACCAAATTTAGCAAATCAAGTCGGTCTGGACGCTAAGGCTCAAAGCAGGTGCAAGTCGTCTGTCGTGGATTTTCTAACTGACACTGGTTGGGAGGGACTTCATGAGCTTCTGCAAGAGGTTCTGGATAGGGTTCAGGGTATAAAGCGAAGCCAGGAACAGGAGGATGTCTGTATCTGGGAGCCCGCGATTCATGGTAAATTCACTGCTAAACTATTTTATGTTTGGTTGAGGCCTGCTCCTCCTCCTCGACCTTGGAGTCGATTTATTTGGCATCCATTCATCGCCCCTTCGCACTCTCTTGTCTGTTGGCGAGAGGCTCTTGGCTTTTTACCAACTCATGATCGCCCGATTCGCCGTGGTATGGTATTGGTCTCCAAATGCGCTCTTTATGGGGTTGAATCTGAAACACCAGATCATTTGTTTGTCTCCTACAATTTCTCCAAGCAGATTTGGCAAGGGATCGGGGCTTTGTTTGGCAGGCGAATCTGCACAGATTCGAGTGTGTGTTTGCTGATTACAGAAGCTTCTAAACAGCGTTTCAGCAATGAGATTGCGGCTCTTTGGGCTTTAGCAGTGGTTAATGGCATCTGGATCATTTGGTCAACTCGAAATAAGGCAATCTTCGAGGGAGGTACGCCAAATTTGTTCTTCGCTCTTAGGCGCTTGTGGGGTTCCACTCGAGAGGGAGGCGCTCTTGACCATGGTGGGATGTGGAACTCGGAGGTTGAGCATCATATACTGCAAGAGATGAATCTGCGTAGGTGTCCTCATAGGGCACCCCGTATCCTTCCGGTTTGTTGGCAGCCTCCGATAGAGGGGTGGGTAAAGGTCAATATGGACGCATCCGTTGTCGGATGCCCAGGGGCGGCTGGCTGCAGCGGGATATTCCGGACACAGAACGGTATCTTCGAAGGAGCATTCGCCTATCCACTAGACAACGCATTTTCCAACAGCGCCGAGCTCTCGGCAGCAATATACGCAATTGATATGGCCTATAAAAAAGGATGGCATCCACTATGGGTGGAGAGTGATTCAACTTTCATTGTGCATCTACTTCGGCATCGCGCTAGTGATGTTCCTTGGTCAATCAGACAGTCCTGGTTAGTCTGCTTGGATCAATTGGCGTCCATGACAGTGACAGTTTCACACATTTACAGAGAGGGAAATTGTGTTGCGGATCTCCTTGCAAACTTTGGTCGTCAATCGCAGCAAACTTCATGGTGGGACAGCATTCCAGACTTCTGCTCTACGGAGTTTTTATGTAATCTGACCGGGGAACTATCTTCCGTTTTTCCTAGTTTTCTATCCTTTGTAACATTCTTTATTTTTTATTCTTTTTAATAAATTCGGCTTTGGGTTTTTGAGGCCTAGGGCGGGGGTGCCAACCTCGTTGGGATGTCCGTCAGAGTCTCTCTCCCCTCACGCCAGTCTTTAATCAAAAAATTGCATAAAATATACTCTTGGTTTTTAAGAGAAATTGTTTCAATATACTCTTGTTTTTCAACAGAATTTGTTGAAGGTAGAAAACATGGAAGACACTTATCAAAGTAGTCACTGTTCTTAAAAAAAGCCAAATTCTTGCTTGTTTAAGAACTAAAATTCCGAATTTTAACGGTAGTCTATTAGTTTAATTGGTTAAAGATCTAAGGTTATTTGATTAAATTGTTAATAAGTTATTAGATAATAACTATATATGTGGTTGTGGTAGAATTAAATTAATTTAAGCTTTGGTTTCCCAGGTCAAACTTGATGAAATAAAGTAAATACTTTCAAACCAATTGCAGCCTATGAGAATTTCTACACTTTCTTCTCCTCGAGTAATATCATGGAGATAAATGAGATATTTCTATGGGTTTAACAGAAAGTGCATCATCATCTATGTCCTCGTCATCATAGTCATCATGGTAATCATCAGAAGGAGTGCTAGAATCATCCCAAGAAAATTTTGCAGCAGAGCAGCTGGTATTGTATATTATTTGTTGACTGCGACCAGACTTGATTTCTCTTGATGATTTCAGTTAGCAGTTTCTCAAAAGCATGTTATCTGTTGTATGCTAGAAGGCATTTCCTAGTGGTTAGGTTGAGATTGGAAATGAATAAACTGTGTTTCAACTGGGTGCTTTTTGTTCTTTGGTGTTGTTACATTCGATTGATCTACAACATCTAAAGCATGTTTGCCTTTTGAGACCGCTACCTGCACCCATATGGTTGTGTTAGGGATGTTTGGCTAGCAGCCCCATTTGATAAATTAATGGGTTGGAGTACAACAGGAACCAAATTGCCTCTCTAGATCCCAAGAGAACTTTCAGTTACCACTAAAGGCACGTGTTTGCCTTTAGTTGGTACTAGATTAGTAGCTCGAACTGCATGAACAGTTCCATTTCTGTCTCTGGACTCAGAATTATTGCCATGAACTAGATTAGTTGGGCACCATTACCTTCTTCATTTTTTCAGTTTCTTTAAAATGGCTAGGGATTAATGAATCTTGGGCATTTTGGAGTACCACACATTTATAGAATTAGTATTTACAAGCAAGAAATGTTCACAAACCATTTCCAATAGTTTTATTAAAGAGAAAACACAAATTTTGTATTTACTGCCGCATTCATCTTCCATTTCTCCAATAACTGCAATTAGATTTTGACTTTGAAAAGAAGGGTTTCTTGAAAAATTGCAATTCAGAGAAATCTTCACCTCTTTATTGGAAGATGAAGCCATATCAAATTCTTTTGAAGTAGAAACCCTATTATATGTATTATCTATAAGTAAAGGTATAAATTCCTTATATTTGAAGCAGTCTGTTTTGTCATCAGAATTGTTTCCATTTGAAGAATTTTGTTAAGGTGAAGAACCTATATACACCATATCAAAATTAGATTTGGAGGAAGAATACATAACTTCAATATGTAAGAATCAGAATTTCAGATTAAGATAATAAGTCAGAACACTAGTAGAAGGCTTATTTTGTTTTTTCATTGTCTTTGTTTATGGCTTTAAGCAACTTATTTACTTCTAGTATTTCTAAACTAACTTCCAAACATCCTAAAGCACTTTAAAATAATTCCTAAAATCTATCTCAACTGATTGCTCCATTTGTTAGTCTCTTAATGTAAACAAGTCAGTAGAAAAGGAAAAGCTAGATTGACTATTTATCCATGCACATTGTAATAAAATATTTAGGTAATGTTGTAATTTCAGAAAAAGTAACATGAGTAATTTCATAATACATATTATTTTAGAGCCCTACGATGCTAGTCTTTATATTCTAATTTTTTTATAAATTAGGATTTATGTAATTTTTGTCTGAACCAAGATAAACAAAATAAAGATGTAACTTTTGAGAAAACATTTAGCAACTATATTATTGTTAAAGTCAAATGCAAAAGATGTGGCTTGGCCATTTCAAAAATTGCAGTCTCAATATTTAAAAACTTGGAGACGTTGATTTGTGGCTATATATTTATTTCAGAAGGGAGCCATTTGGGGAACGATACCCCTATAAGTCTGTTATTTTTTTTTACTTTACTCTTATTGTTAAGACATATATTGTGAAATAAATTAAATTTTCGGGCCTCTCATTATCCTAATGCTATTGAAAAGCCGTGACTGAAAAAAAAAACCCTGATAATATGTGCTATTTTTTGCAATTTTGAATGATTTTAATTTATTAAATTATTATTTATATATGTGATTAATATTAATTTAGACAGAGTTTAATAATTATTTATAAACATAATTTTTAACATTGAAATCTTACTGTAAAAATTGATGAAAGAGGAAATGATAGGTCATACTTGTAAAGTTCACATCTCAATGTAATTTTCATTAGAGAAGCATCAAGCCTTTAAAGGAGAATACATATGATTAGTTATAACAGACTAATTAATTTTCAAATAAATCTAGACTATTTCAAATACAGAATACACATGATATTTAGTTAATTATTTATTTACTAAAATCTCCACAAATTTGGTGCGCTAAGGCTTGACTTGGTAAACCCTTATCAGTCCCCCTCAAGTCTTTGGTAGTGGCTTAGTGAAAATGACGAGTTCTTATATTAAACACCGGGTCTTTCATGTCACTCGGAGGACCCCAATTCACATTTGGACACATGTATTGTGATCCAAAATAATAATTAAAATAGTGGGGCCTCTTCCAATATACGTGGGTCCATGTTACACGTGTCAAAATATGTATGGAAGGTCCTCCATTTGACATAGAGAACCCAGGGCTTCTAATAATTTGCCGAAAATGACAACTATATGATCGATAGTGGAAATTTAAGAAACTTTTAATTCTATGTGTGCAACCTTATCGGAAACAAAGTCCAAATCAATTTACAGGTGTTTTGATCAATGATGAAAAATTGGGTTGGCGATAAGATAAATTGCTCCCAAGTTATCACACCACAAAACTAGTGATTGAGATGATTGAAAGCCAATTTGTGGAAGTAATGATTGTTAAAAGTAAAATTCTGGTTTATTGCTTCATTTTTTTATATCGTATTCCTTTTGGAACTCAAACAAACAGACAAGGGAATTTAGAGTAATTCGATTCCTTTCTCCTTATTTCCATTTCGTTACCTTTATGCGAACCAATCGCCCCTAGTTATGTTTTATAAAGTCAATTGGCAAATTTAAATAAATTGAGGGGTAACAATAATTTTTGGGACATGTATTAAGATTAAATTAATTGTGGAAAAAGCTGAACCCAAGAAGGACTTCTAGATTGTTTAGTTGAGCAATGGGCTTGCTTGAAATGTCTAAAGATTCAGACTTAATCTCTGCGCGAACCAATCCCCCATGAGCATTTTTTAAGATCAAATACATGAATATCATAATTAAGTACAAAATCACACTTAAGTGATATGATACATATTGCAAGCTGTCAGCAAAGGTTTTAATCGTAAACCTACAAAAATGTTATTCTCTAGCTAAACTAGAAAGAGTGAGGTATAAACCTTGAATTCTCAAACAGAAATAAGTTTGATTGATAAAAGTTGTGTATCCTTACAAAAATGTGGAGGTTTAAATACTTCCCCTAAAGACAACGAAATGACAATGAATACCCCTACTAGGGTTACAATAAAGAAGTAAACCAAAGGATAAAATGGGTAATGCACAGAGACAAATAGTACAAAAGGTACAGTTTGTTGGCTGGTTTCCTTCACAAGGAAGGAAAAGTTTAACCCTTGTTCAGAAAGTAATCTCTAGGATCCGCCATCAAGGACACACCCGTGTTGTTTGCCTTGCCCACCTCAAAAGATGTTCCACCAGGATACTTGGTAGAACGAGATCCGCCAGATTCGGTGTCCGCATCATGATATCACAAAACTTAATTATTAATATTTCATTATTCTCTATGTATTATGATTTTACACCATACTTTAAAATTTTTAGACTTCAGTTTATAAATCATAAACCCGAAAAAATATATTCTTAGACTTCTAAATTATAAATTCTAATCCTTAAACTTTATTAAAAATACTAATTTTACTAGTTTGACATAATCTAAAATTGGCCAATTCAAATAAGCTAGAGGGTATATATTTATTTTTGGGATATGTATTAAGCTTAAATTAGTTGCGGAAAAAAAGTAAACTCAAAAAGGGCTTCTAGATTGTTTAGTTAAGCAATGGGCTTTCTTGAAATGCCTAAAGATCCAGCCTCAATAGTGATCTTCTTCCCTTGTGTTTTCTAGGGTTACTTTTTTCAAGCATATAATAAGCAGATGAGTTGTGATTAGAAAGAAAGAGGCTTGAGTCAGATATCACCGATCAAAACCCATTTGGATTCGGAATTTCCAACAAAGGTGAAGAAGAGGAAAATGCCGCCACTCTCTCTACTTGAAGACTAAGGCTTTAGTATGTCTAATTGATTTTTCATTTACCTGTTTGCTTTCCCTTCCTTTTTAATTTGGGTATTCCATGTTGAGGGATCTTCCAGTTTTTACACTTGAAATGAACCCATATTTTCAGGTTTTGTTTTTTTGTCTGTTTAATTTTGATTTGCATATATTGATTGTATCAGAAAAAGAAACCGTGATTTCTACATACTTTCTTCAAACCAGAAAACTGTATTTCGGAAAAGAGTATTGAATTGTGCAAAACTTCTTTGACAATAACAACTTACACATGAGAATGGGTGCAGGAAGAATAACTATGAAGAAACAGAAGTCAACATCTTCCCAAGTAAACAAGGATATTCCTAGTGACTGCAGAATGTGGCCGGCGAAAACGATTACTATTATCACGAGGTTGCAAGTGAGTACTTGGTTTTATTTTGTTTTGAACAATTGGCTTTATTGGATGGTTCATTGTGTTTTTTGATAAGTTTACAACCCTAAATTTATATTATTTACTAGCATTTTTTAATTTATACATATTAGTATATAAAAAAATTTATTATTTATTTCTTAATAATTTGGTTCATTTTCTTTATTATTTAACATACCTAAGATGATGTTTTAGCCTCTTAAACTTGGGTTAAGTGGTACATATTTGAATTTGTTCAAATCCCTCTGAATGTGTTTAAAGGACCCGTAATATATTCAACCTTGTTGTTTTATAAATTTTAAAAAGCAAAGAAGCTAACAACTAATTAAAAAATGGAACTGCTGCCTTGTTATGTATATAGGGCATTCCATTTTCATGCCTGATAATCCCTTTTTAAATGTCGTCTTGCGACCTTCTGATGTATATAGGGGACTTGTGAGGCCTTAAACTGGATGATTTAAAGTTCTCAATAGATTCTTGGTCTTTTCTTGCAGCACATCCACAATAGCTTTGCTCACAAGCATTTGATGACATTCTCATAATTCATCACACTTGAAGTTTGTGAAAGAAAACACTAGTCTGTCAGGTTGTTTGTGGGAATTGGAGAGCTAAATTGTGCAAGGGATGGACAGAATTTGTATGATGAAACAAATTGGAGGAAGAAGATCCTTTTGTCTTTTTTGTGGGGTCTGCTGCAGCAACCATTATGCAACTTCAATTGTTGGCTTTCACTGTGGATATTGAAATTCTGTTTCTTAACTATGTCTCAGTTGTTGTCAATAAATTTGTGAAGGAAGCTTGCAAAGTCATGTTGCAATGGATTTTGAAAATACAAACTCAGGCGATGATTACATGCCTGGGGGAGTCATTGTTTCGATTGGGATTGAGATTGAGATCAATGTTATATTCACATCATTCTCATTGAGATCTTCTTCATCTTCATCATGTGTTTGCAATGCCTCTGCATAGGTTCTAGTCTTACAACTCTGATATCAAATAATCTGGGTAAAACATCTCCAAGGTTCATGGACTAGGTAAGGAAATTTGTTAAGAATGCTCACTATATTTCCAAGCCAAGCAATGAGTGAGTCCCCTTGCTGTCTTGCAAAATCAGTTTCGGAATCCTGAACGCTTTTCGGGTTAGTCACTCCATGTTCTGCTGTCCCAGGAAGTTTGCCTTGAACTACAGCAAGGATTGTTTCTACATTCTGAGACAAATTCTGAAACGCCGCCAGTTCTTCTTCTCTTAATTGTCCCATTATCTTCTTTTTTTGTGCGCCAACGATCTTTTTGGGGCTCTTTTGAGGTTCATCTTCAGCATTGGTACAAGGAGGAACTTGAATTGAAATAGTTAGCTCTTCTAGAGTTTGAGTCCATGAATGATTCTCCATGTCTAGACCATTTCCTTCATTTGGGTCTTTTTTTTCTCCTTCTCCGCTGAGGACTTTGGGGACAGAAGCTTCTGGGTTTGGCTTTCTTTGTAGCTGGAATTGAGGTGATTAAATTGCTGAAACTGATATAGGTTTTATGCAGAGAGATTTTGGGATTGCTGAAACTGTTGTATGGGACATGTAATTCACATTATGGAAATGATGGCAACTGTGGAACCACTGCTGTTTGTGATGCGACCTGCCTGCAGATAATCATTTGTAACTAATTTGTCACTTATATAAAGTTTAATTTGAAGCACTATATCTAACATATTTCAGGTTGTGACATGGATGGTGCAAATTACATGTATATATGTATCCAGGCATGCACTTGTCCATGTATATGTACATGTATACATTAGAGGTTCTCAAATAGTTTATACTAAACTTAAAGCTATTCTCAAACCTTTAGTTGAAGAATTGCAAATAATAAGAGTAATTCTTTTGACAAGTGCATTTCTACATTCATTGAACAGAATATAAAGTTCAAAACATGTTAACTATTATATTATTGCTCAATTTGGTATTATAAGAATATATTCACCATTTTGTATGTAACCATTGTTTGGATATTAATTCCCATGAATTCTAAAGATCATGGAACACATATGCATGAAACAAATCAAATACCTAAGAATAACAACAGAAATTATTGAATCATTTTTCTCAACTATTAAAGTATACAAGTCATTAGCATTTGAATATAGCAATTGATCATGCAACTTGAGAACACAATGAACCAAAATAAAAACATCATATTTTTCAGTTTAAATAATGCAAATTTAACAAGTAAAAGAAACATGTTAACAATAATAAGAGATTTATCATTCTAAACCTCAAGTAACATGGGAGTTTATTCGCCGACAACGTTCTGCAATCATTGCTTGAATATCATTTTTTTTCTTGTGAGTTGCATGAGTGTCTGGATCATCGACTGAAGCACTCACATCTAGACATGGATTTTCTTCCAATTTCATTACCGTTGTTTTTCCTGTAGAAAATTAAAATTATCATATGAATTAATAAAGTTAAAATTAATCTTCTTTTCAATTAAAATCAGCATTTGAATAAAAATTAGCACATCTACAGTTTTTTGGGATAGGTAGATCTATTCAAATATCTTTTAATTTATTTAAACTTTGCAAGCTGATAAGACTATATTCTAGATTTTTACACATTTATTCACTTTTGTTTTATATATATATATATATATATATATATATATATATATATATATATATATATAGGATCTATTCAGATTTCCCAAATGGGTTTAAAAAAAAAACAAATATATGAACTGCACAATGGCTTACCTTCCTTGCTCGTCTCAGCAGCCATGGTTATATATATCTCCCTCTCTACGGAATAGGTCAATGAAGGCTGTGAGGGCTCTGCCTCTCCATTATATCTATTCCGAGCTAATTCCAAATAGTCTTTTTTTTGTTGATATGAGATCTGATCAAATATAATACTCAAAGTTAGATCTATCTAAATCTAACATATCAATCATCTTTGACAATAAATTTCTTTATTCTGTTTATTAAAATTACTTAAAAATAAAAGAAATTGTGAATGAGAGACAAAGATGAATAGAAGAGACTGACCTGATCTTCTTTCTAGAAAAAAAAAATTGAAAGACACTGAATGAGAAGACAGCGAATTAAAAGAGCATCAATTAGGGTTTTATTGAATTAGTTAACAGAGAAAAATGCAAAGGCCAAAACCCAATATTCTATTTGGCCTTATATAAAGAGAACCCAAACTATTTGTTTTTGTCCTTTAAAAAACATAATAAAAAAAAAATTAAGGGAGCTATAATTCTTCCAAAAAAAATTGAGCTCAAAGTAATATTAGGGATAATGTGCAAAAATACCAGTAACGTTTATATTCAGAAGTAATTTTACCACTAACATTCAAATGGTGAAATTTTAGTACCTATCATTGGCAGACAGGAGCAATTGATCAATTTGAGAAATAATTCATTAAACTTCCTTGTCGCCATTAAACTTGCCATCTACACTTTACATTTTAATCTCCAATTCAATTATTAAATCACAGAAAATGTCACGTTTTTAAACGAACTCATATGCAATGGGTGTAAAATATGTGTTATATAATAATATGTAAAATCAACTCAACTTGCCAACGTTAGGGGTAAAATTGATCTTCTCAACACCAGAGGTAAAATTGCACCATATTGGATATTAAAGGTAAAATTGCTTCTGCCCGTAAAAGATAAGGGTATTTTTACACCTTATCCGTTAATATTATGAAAACACAATTATTTAACATTTAAAGTTATATATATGAAATTCCGAGCACATAAGTCTTAAATTGATCAGACTCATACTTTATAACACACACAATCTTATTAAATAAAAGTATCCGTATTTTTTAAAAAAAATCACAAAGAGATGTTTTGGGTACATTCACAATAATAATAAAAAGATAATAATAATAATAATAACTCAATATGACAAAAAGTACACAGTTTGTAGGCGAAAAAATAGAAAATCCTTACAAATCCCCACAAAGTACAACTAAAAATAAATATATGAATTAGGAAGTGAAGATTATGGCAAGCAAACAAGCGTAAATAGATACTAGATGCTTCTTGACAATGAACCAAGAATATCCAAATAATGAAATGAACTTTTGTTTCTCTTGCAAATCTAATAAGTTGTTTACACTTAAATTCTATATATTTTAATACTCAGAAACAAATGATGTAATAATTAAAATACAGAATAGAAAATTATGGATTCACCATAATTTGATGTCTTTCCCTTTGAGAATCTGATGCAGCGGAATAAACAGACTTTCATCTTAAACGAATGTTCGCGCACGAACAATGCCTAAAACCGTCAACTATCGTTGAATCGCGCACGACTAACGAAAATTGGAAAAAGAGAATAAACTATGAAATTTTATTAATCGAAAACTGATTACATAATGGGGACGTCGCGCCTTTATATAGGCTGAAAAATAAAACCTAATTCGAAACCTAAAAGGAAAAGTTACAAAAAACACGGAAATAATTGAAAATGAGACAAAAACACAAAACTGCCGTTTTGAGGCCCAATCCAATGGGCCGAATCCAATCAGATTAGGGTCCGAAATTGCTAAATTCCAACAAACCCCGTTTTAACTTCAAAATATCAGTTTTGCCACCAGATTAGTTTTCTCCAAATAGTTCAAGGCTCGCTCCACTTCATCATTCTCCCCTAGGTGAACAGAATTCGCCCTCGAATTGTCATCATCAGAAGAATCACCAGAGAAAGGAATAAGGTGCTTCAACTATTCCGGACTCGTTGCCTTGTGAACAAAGGGCGATGCAACGTAATCATTGATAGTGGTAGTCAGGAGAACATTGTGAGTAGCAGCGCCGTTCAGAAGTTCGGGTTGTTGGTAGAGGCGCACCCTGATCCCTACAGGGTGGGATGGATCAAGAACGTTGGCGAGTTGAGGGTGACCCAGAGATGCAAGGTACCGATTGAGATTGGTAACTATCATGATGAAGTCTGTTGTGATGTGGTCGATATGGACGCATGCCACCTATTGTTGGGCCGACCCTGGCAGTTTGATAACAACGCCACCCACGCTGGAAGAGAGAACACTTACAGATTTGTGAAGAATGGGGTGAAGTTTGTCCTTACACCAATGGTGAGAGAGCCAAAGGCCGACGAGAAGTCTACCTTGGTAGTCTGTCCTACACACAAATCGTTTGTCAGCGAATGTGAAGAAAGCCAAATGGTATACGTGGTAATGGTTAAGGCGAATCACGAATCCGCCCAAAGGGACGAAAGGGAAATACCGAGTGAAGTGACCTGCCTACTTGGCGAGTATCAAGATCTGTTCCCGGAAGAGCTACCCAGTGGGTTACCACCTTTGAGGGACATCCAACATCATATCGATCTTGTGCCTAGGGCTAGCTTACCAAGCCTCCCACACTATCGAATGAGTCCGAAGAAGAACGACATCATGAGACAGAAAGTGGAGGAACTCATCGAGATGGGATACGTTAGGGAGAGTATGAGTCCTTGCGCCGTTCCAGCGTTACTTACGCCGAAGAAGGATGGGTTTTGACGGATGTGTGTTGATAGTAGGGCCATCAACAAGATCACCATCAAGTACAAATTCCCCATTCCAAGGTTGGACGATATGCTGGACCAGCTTGGCGGATCTAAAGTCTTCTCCAAGATTGATCTCAGGAGTGGTTATCACCAGATACGTATTCGAGCTGGGGATGAATGGAAGACTGCTTTCAAGACTAGGGATGGATTGTATGAGTGGTTAGTGATGCCATTTGGGATGACCAATGCCCCTAGTACTTTTATGAGACTGATGAATCAGGTGCTTCGCCCAGTAATTGGGAAGTTCGTAGTTGTGTATTTTGATGATATTTTGATTCATAGCCAGACCTTGGCGGATCATGAGAAGCATTTGCAGACAGTATTTGATCTGTTAAGGAAACACCAGCTATTCGCCAACACCAAGAAGTGTGACTTTGTCATGGAAAGTTTGGTTTTCCTTGGATTCGTGGTTAGTGGCGACGGTGTCCAAGTGGATGGAGAGAAGGTGAGAACCATCCGAGAATGGCCGACTCCGAGGAATGTGGGGGACATCAGGAATTTTCATGGGCTAGCAACATTTTATCGAAGATTCATTAAGAACTTCAGTTCCATAGTGGCCCCATTGACAGAATGTTTGAAGAAAGGAAAGGGGTTCGAGTGGGTGGACGCCCAAGAAGAGAGCTTCGCCTTGATCAAGGAAAAACTGAGTACAGCGCCAGTGCTGGCGTATCCTGATTTTGATAAACTGTTTGAAGTTGAGTGTGATACCAGTGGAATTGGGATTGGTGGTGTTTTGATGCAAGAGAAAAGGCCCATTGCGTACTTCAGTGAGAAGCTATGTGACGCACGGCAAAAGTGGGCAACGTATGATCAAGAATTTTATGCCATAGTGAGGGCATTGAAAGTATGGGAGCATTACTTAGTGGGGAAAGAATTCATTCTCTACACTAACCATTAGGCCCTCAAGTATCTAGGAAGTCAGAAGCAACTTCGAAGCTCCATGCATGCCCGATGGTCCGCCTTCATAGATAAGTTCGCCTATAAGCTTATCCATAAGGCGGGAAAACAAAACGTAGTGGCGGACGCCTTGAGTCGGAGGGTTGCACTAATAAAAGCCGTCAATCTGGAAACCGACTGCTTCGAACATATCAGAGGAGAGTACCTGGCGGATCCCGATTTCGGTAGCATTTGGGAGAAATGTAAAACCCAGCATGGAGATGGAGCGTATCACATCATGGATGAGTATCTAATGAGGGGTAACCAACTTTGTTTACCTTGCACTTCCATCCGCGAAAAAGTCATCCGCGATCTGCATGGCGGATCCCTGGGGGGACATTTTGGGCGAAACAAGACCTATGAAGCAGTAAGTTCCCGTTATTTCTGGCCCAAGATGAGGAGAGATGTGGCTTACCTAGTAGAACGATGCTATATTTGCCAGACCGCCAAGGGACACCCCACTAATGCTTGTTTGCAACTATCACTACCTGTACCAGAAACTATATGGGAGGATCTGTCCATGGATTTTGTCCTAGGGTTACCCAGAACTCAGAGGGGCATGGATTCCATCTTTGTGGTTGTTGACCGATTCTCAAAAATGGCACACTTCATACCATGCCGAAAAACCAATGATGCATCGGCAACTGCTAAACTGTTCTTCAAGGAGGTCGTCAGACTACATGGCGTACCAAAGAGTATTGTCTCAGATCGTGACACGAAGTTTCTGAGTCACTTCTGGCGGACCTTGTGGGCTCTTTTTGATACTTCTCTGAAGTTTAGTACCACTGCCCACCCTCAGACAGACGGACAGACAGAAGCGGTCAATAGAACTCTGGGAAACTTACTGCATAGCAAGTGCAAGGATAAGCCCCGAATGTGGGATGTGGTTCTAGCCCAAGCTGAGTTCGCCTACAACGGCTCTGTACATTCGGGAACCGGGAGATCACCATTTGAGGTAGTATACACAAAGACCCCAAACCATGCCCTTGATATAGCATACCTTCCAAAGGGAAATGTGACTTCCAACCAGCTGGCCCTGGACTATATGCAGATGCACCAAGAGGTAAGGGAGACTCTTGAGGATAGAAATCAGAAGTTAAAGGCTAAGGCGGATGAGCACCGCAGGGACCTACAGTTTGAAGTTGGAGATGAGGTCATGGTATATTTGGGCAAGGAGAGGCTCGCCAACACCGCAAGCAGCAAACTTCGGCCTAGGAGGTATGGGCCATATAAAATCACCAAAAAGATCAACGCCAATGCCTATCATATAGCATTGCCAAACTGGCTTGGCAAAGTCTCACCAGCGTTCAACATCCGTGACCTTAGCCCATAGAAATCGGATGGTCCTTTAAAGCTCAACAAAAACGAATCAGTGCCGGACTCTTTTAAAGAAGGAGAGAATGATGCGGACATCCGAACTGGCCACACTGATCCCGCGGACTCTAGCGGGTCTTCAAGAATCAAGCTCACAAAGGATGCACCCGGAAGGGCGGATCCCCAAGACATGCGAGCAAGGCGGATCTAGGAGTACACCAGAAGGCGTATCCACATATGAGCATGGGCGGATCGCCAAGATTACTTCCTCAGGAAGTCGACCAACAGACAGCCTGATAGTCCGTACCTGCACCGACGTACTCCTTGTCTGAGCAGACTATCCATTTTGCCCTTTTGTCTTATGCCTTTGTTGTAACCCTAATAGGGGTAGCGTCGGTCATTAGGGGATGTATTTATACCCTCATTTTGTAAGAATGGAACAACTTTTTATGAATCAACTATCATTTCTCTTTGAGAATTAAGGTTTATACCTTGTTATCGGGATTCACTCCTTCAAGTTAAGCTTGAGAAGAACATCTTTGTTGGTTTACGACTAAAACCTTCATTTCTCGCTTTCAATCCGTATCAAAAGGGGGTTGACCATTGGGCTTCCTTGAAACCCTAAATATCCAGACTTTCTTCTATATTGCCTCCGACTTCTTCAACTCCAGCCGCCGCAGCAATTTGTTTCCCTGTTCTCAAGCATATAATGAGAGGTTTGGGTGGGATCTCACCGATCACAAACCATTTTGATTCAGAATTTCCAAACAGTAAAAGGCAAAAAAGAATATAATGCCGCGATGAGGATTTGGGTATTCCATCTTGAAGACTAAGGCTTTGGTACCCCTAATTCGTTTTTCATTTAGCTGTTTGCTTTCTCTTCTTTCTGGATTTGGGTATTCCACGATGAGGATTCTTCCAATTTTTACACTTGATATGAACCCAGTTCTTAGTTTTTGTTTAATTTTGATGTGCATATGATTGTATGAGCAAACAATTATTCTTATCTGTTTTCTTGTTTGTTTAATTTTGTATGATGCAACAGTTATTCTTATTTGTTTTCTGGCTGACAAAAAATGCAGAAAAAGAAGGCCTGATTCTACCTACTTTCTTCAAACCAGGAAACCGAATTGAGCAGCCGCCGTACAACCATAGTGATGGTTCCCACAGATGACAGGTTTTTTACCATCTTACAATTGTTTATTCCAAATGTCTTGAGGTGTTTGTTGAATTGTAAACCATCACTAGTGGTAGTATTGTATCATTTAATTTGAATATCATCATAGTATACTAAGTTTTATGTTTAATGAATTGTAAATAGTAAATGTTATCTTTAATGAGTAATCCTTTTCATCAAATCTCAAAATAGAATTCGGCAAGCATTCTTTGATAAATTAGCTGATTATATTTGAGAATGGGTGTAGGAAAAGTAATGGTGAAAAACAGAAGTCAACATCTTCCAAAGTAAAAAAAGGATATTGTAGCACTGATTGCAAAACGTGGCCGGCGAAAACAATAACTATTGGTTGCAAGTAAGTTGAGGTTTAGAATTTCTAATTTCTTGTTTATGTTAACCATTAATTTTTGTTTGGCAACACTTGGTTTTATTGATTGGCTCATTGTATTTTTTGATCGGTTTAGAGGCCTAAATTTATATAAACACCTGCATTTTTATATTTATACATTTGAGCATATATAAAATTTATTATATGTTTTCTTATTTTGTTTTGGTTCCTTTTCTTTATCTAATATAATATCTTTTGGCCTCCTGAAATTGGGTTTTGTGGTCCTTATTGAACTTTGCTGAAATCCACTCTTAAAGGCTTAATAATAATTAAGCAAGATAATGGGACATTCTTAATATTCCGGATGCCAATTGGTTTTTCTGGCGAATTTTAAAGGATCCATAATATATTCAATCTTGTCGTTTCATACTTTAAAAAAAAGAAACTAACAAGTAATTAAGAAAACGAGGGTGTATTATATACTAGGATTCCTTTTTCAAGCCTAATAATCCCTTTTTCGAGGTCAATCCCTTTTTCCAGTGTCATCTTGGGACCTTCTTATGTATATAGGGGATTCATTTTGAGGAGACCTTAAACTGATTATTTAATGTTCTCAATACTTCCCTTGTTTTTTCTTGCAGTACACTCCAATGGCCTTGCAGGATGTGCTCATAATTCGTCACAATGGTCTGTCAGGTGTACGTTTGCAATGGATGGAGAGAATCTGCATGGGGAAACAAATTGGAGGAAGGAGACCATTGTGCAACTTCAATTGCCAATTTACACCGCAGATGTCCAAATTGTGCTTATGAACTCTGTCTCACTTATTGTCAGCAAATTCCTAAAAGAAGCTTGCAAAGTCATGCTGCAATGGAGTTCGAAAATCCCGAGGATCTAAGTAAGCCATCCAATTTCATATGGAATTCCAATTATGAAGCCGAATGCCAAGCATCCAAAATCTGGTCGTACGACTGTTTCCACTCAGTCGGAACATCCTCATCAAGAAGGTTCATCGCCTGCAATGCACCTTCTCCCGAGTTAGCGAAACGGCTAACCCACTAGCAAAAGAAAAACCCCAAAATGAATAATATCATTTCATTTAGTATAATTTGATAATTGTAAATCAGTTGATTAAAACTTAAATCACTTGCCACTTCGTTGTTCGAGCGAGTATGAATGGTCGGTCCGGGTGCAGGCATCTCCGGCAGTAGCTGAGGGTGTGAATGTAGGTAGTACCACGACATGTACTACTCGTCACAGTCCGAAGGAATCTGTGCTAGAGTGAACCGAGACAATACAAGCATGCCCGCCTCAGGAAACGAGGTCCAAAGATCCTCTGCCATATCGGCGGGCACTTCTACCCGATACTTCAAGCTAGACCAAAGACGTACGGACTTCAACGGCCTCAAGATCGGTCTGGGTATGGTCTGCACGTAACCGAGCTGGTGAAGGCATCTCCCCAGCATGTACGGCTCGATCACATCCCTGTAATGTATCCATCCGACATATGTCGTCCTAGGGGTATCCGTAATGGCATCAGGACCATACGACATCCACATCACCTAATGACGTATACAACAACATTAACATACAAATAGTACAAGTAATGAATTTGGTTTATTTAATTAAATGGAAATTGTACCTCATCAGCAGTCAATCTATCAAGCCCGGCGCGATATGATCTCAGCCTATCATCACTCTTCTCCAACACTATAGATGGCCATATGCAAGCCCTCGGAAGCTCCGGATCTAATGTAACTCCCTCCCGCTGAGGCCTGAAGTACGGGAAGTACTCATAAATCCATGCCTGAAGCAGTGTCAGCTGACAACCCGTGATCTGCCCGCAATCTCCTCTGCTAGCAATACTTAGATGACGGTATAGATATGCTAGTGCAGTTGAGCCCCACGAGAGTCCAATGGCTCCAGCTACCGAGTCATGTACCTCCAACAGACAGGAAAGTCAAATGCGGTCACCAGTCTTGTCGACGAACAATGTGCAACCGAGCATAAGAAATGTCCAAGCTGTAGCCTGTGCATCAAGAATCCGATCTCCTTAACAATACTCCAGGATGGAAGCCGATCGTATACCGTCATTAAAGTAGTGACCGTTTAGCAACTCATCCCGAGTCATACCAAACAACTCCATCACACAAGACTGAAGCTCCTCAATACTCGCCTCAGCAGTCACCATAGCCCCATCGATGGGGATGCGCAAAATCTGCCACACATCATGCAACATAATGCTCATCTCACTAAACGGCATCTGCAATGATGACGTGTCTAGCTGCCACCGCTCCACAAAACCCGCAATCAGGGGTGCATCGATGTGGGCATACATGATACCTGGTAAATGGGACAATCCAGATGATGCAATACGCATCTGGATCTCTCTAGAAGCGCCACCGTGCCATACACACAACTTCCCACGATAGACTAAGCGTGTCTGACACTTGAGGAGGCCCCTATCCTGCCCGCTCTAGATAGCATGGGCAATATGTCCCAGAAAGCTCAGGATCACAACACCATCAGATGGACCCTTAGGAACCAGGGTCTTCACGATCCAGTCATCCTCTCCAGCACTCATCGAGTGCTTGTTGCTACCTGAAATTACAGTAAACTCATTTCAGAATATTCGTATATTTTCTACTAATCACGAATAAATCACATAATAATAACAAAATTTAAAATTCTCACCCAAAGACGACCCTGCTGTAGAAGCAAAACGTCCGTCACGACCCCTCATCACTGTCTAAGGAGGTACTCGCACAAAAGAAGCACTCTGAGGAGCCATAGAGTCATCTCCCTCCATCTCCACAGCATCTGCCATCTCCTCACGTCTAACATGCTCGTCGTGTTCAGTCTGTGCCCTCTGGGCATCCCCCATCATCATCTGCTCCATCTGTTGCCTCCAGGCAGAGGCATTCACAACACATGTCCTTGTATATATGTGTCCAAAACGGGCCTCAGCAATATCAGCCTGTAAAACAAAAAAAATAAATATATAAGCAAATAACGCATTTTTTTAATATACTCAATTTATCATTTTTTAAGTTTTTTTAATAATTTGAGCCTGCCCACGGGCGGCCCGAATTAATTTATTTTTGAAAAAAATTTGTTTCGGACCCGATTTGGCCTAAACGGAATAGTTTGTCCGTTTGGCTGTAGGACAGAACAGTTGCGGCGTGCAGGTCGGCCCCAGGGCCGACCTGTCCGCCGCAATCGTCTGGCCCTTCGACCAAACGGACAGCGCGTTCCGTTTGGCCGTAGGGCCAAACGGATGCGCCGTTCGTTCCACCATTACGTGGAACGCTGCACCAAGTTCCACCATACGGTGGAACTGGTGCGCCACTCGTTCCACCTAATGGTGGAACGAGTGCGCCATGCTTTCCACCGTAAGCCGATGTCGTTGCCACCACGGGTAAACGGACAGTTCGTCCGTTCCGTCCGTGGTGGCAACGACATCAGCGGCCCGTTTAGTACAAAAAAAAGGGTTCCGCCTCCGATTTCGGAGGCGGAACCCGTGATTTCGGATAATTTTTAAAAATTAAAACTTACCGGAACCTTTATGAAGCCTTTCCCTTTTCCTTCCTTTGGCGGCATGTAGTTTTAGGTCAGGTTTTTTGAAAAGCTAAAAAACTAGAGAGGATTTGAGATTTTTTAGCTTTTGGTTTGAAAATTGTGAGGAGGGCATAAATGTCAAAAGGGTGCGGTGGAAAGTATAACTGTTTCGGTATATAGCAGTTCACTTTCAACAATGACTTCTTGCTCTAAAAACAATAATCTGTTTCAAGAAGATCAAACACCTCAGTTTTTCAAGTTCATTCCTGCTGATTCTATACATCAATACCAGCTGGTTAGAATTTAATTGTCTTCTTCTTCTCAATTTACTCATTGAATACTAATCATATAAAATTAAATAGGAAATTCCAAGAGAGTTTGTGAAACGTTTTGGAGGATAAAATTAAATAGGGACATAATAATATGCAAGCGTCGCAATTTAGAGACGATATTTTAGCTAACATAAAGCCATTTTTATATAGCCAAATGTAGACATTTTTTTTGTCTAAATGTCGTCAATTTGGAGACGCTGATAAATTAAAGTGTTGCTGTATTCAAGACGCTACCAGTATTTTGTTATGCGAAATAATGACATAACAAATATTATGTGTCGTTCACTTTGCGATGCTTTATTAAAACGTAGTGAAAAATTCTAAAATTAAAAATAAATAATATAAAAAAAATTCATGATGCTCAAAATTTAAGCGTACACTTGTATACAGTATATCGTCAGACGGAATTTATCCACACAATGTTTTATGCGTCGTTAAAATTAAGGACACACGATTTAATGACGTTTGTAACGATGCTTTGAAAAGCGTGGGTAAGCATTTAGGGACGTCGAAAAGCGTCGTTACATCTTGAATTTTAGGGTCGTAATAGGGCTTTTGTTTTTGTAGTGGCAGCACAAAGCTTAGAGAAGAACTCATATAAATCTCTTTAACATAAACAAAATCATGATCAAGTAACTCCTTCTCCATCAATCTCTCTCTGGGATCTCTCCTTAAACACTTGTTCAAAAAATCCTTATTTTTCTCTAATAACCAAGTCAAAAATTCAGGCATCTCGTTGAAGGATCGTATTTTAAATAAAGCCAAAATCGGATCATCAATATACTTTGACCATATGATTTTACCTATCACCATTTTTATAATTCTTCATACGGGTACGCTAAAGCAATCATTCATCGAGACGTGAAATCAACAAATATTTTTCTCGATGAGAATCTAATGTCCAAGTTGATGATTTCAAACCTTCAAAGACCGGAGCAGAAATTGATCAAACCCTGTGAGTACAGCCGTAAAGTGAAGTTTCTCTTGATGATTTCAGTTAGGGGTTTCTCAAGAGGAATCCCTTTGATTCACACTCTTGCAACGTCTCTACTGGATTTTGGGGAACATCAACTTTATGATGTATGCTAGAAGGCATTTGCCGTTGGTGATGAATAAAATGTAGTTCAATTGCCTCAGCTTTGTTCGTTGGTGTTGATACATTCAATGGATCCGCAGCATCTAAAGCCTGTTTGCCTTTTGAGGACGCTACTTGTAGGCGTTTAGTTATGTTAGAGGATGTTTTGCTCAATCTATGTTTAAATGTGCAAATTCTTATTAAAGTTTGCTATTTTTGTTTCATAAACATATTTAATATTTTCTTTTAACAGATAAGCAAAAGAACTCGGGTCACTATTCAACAAACCAGTTCAGCTCGGACTGGACTCATGTCGGTTCCTGGTTTGACTGACCAAACCCACTACAAGAAAAACTGTAATTAGAGATCGATATTTGCAACCGAATTGAAGTCGGTTGCAATATTGCAACCAAGGTGGTTGCAAAGCCCATCCTGCGGTTGCCAAGTTGAGAATCTCATTTGTCAAATACATTTGAGACTTGAACACGGTTTCAAAGTTCTTATGGTTGCAAACTTTGCAACCGAATGGTCTCAAAATATATTTTGTGGTTGCAAATTTTTAAGGCCATTTAGGGACTTCTATATATAATATATACTTGGATATTTGAATTATATTTTGAGTGAAATTAAATAGGAAAGAAAGGAGAGAGAAAGAAATGTTGGTAATATATTTTTAAACAAAAGAAAAATATAAAATTATATTTTAATATTTAAAATAATAGTTTTTAAGTATAAAATAAATTTAAGGGGGTAAGTTGCAAAAATACGTCTAACGTCTACATCCATGAGCAATTTTATCTCAATCGTTCAAAATGGTGCAATTTTACCACTAACATTGGTTATGAAGAGCAATTTTACTCATAAAGTTGGCAAATTGGGTCAATTTGATAGATAATTCATCAAACTGTATTATCGATCATAAATCTTATTATCTACACTTCATATGTGCGTCATTTTATCATTTATTAGTAACAATTCATAAACATATGATTAGACATAAAAAAAATTAAAAATTATATTGTCTTTTGTATGAGATGGATAAAGATAAATATTTCTCCGAATTTATAAATATTAAACTGCAATTCTATTATTAAATCACAAAAATATGAAATCTTTTCACACAAGTTGGATTTGGTATTAAATTGAACCTAAGAATACATTATATATTTATTTGGAAACTACATTATGAAATTTAGCCAACGAATAGAATTCATCGACTAAGACTATAAAACACAATTCAAATACATAAAGTAATAAACATGTATATTTGAATTAAATTAATGAGTCTAAATATAAGTGAGGAATGAAGAAATCAAATTAGCATTATTTTACCAAGCCCATTAAGAAATAAAGGTTAAATAGGCCCCATGTATCCATTTGGTCCATTTTAGGGATTTATATTTGTGCTCTGGAGAAATTAGAGATTAGCCCTAATTACATTTGTTGTCTGCCTCCACCTTCTCTCCCATCTTCCACTTCTTGCATCATTGTCCTCCTGGAACCCTTGAAAACACGAGTTCTGGGTTTGTTTCACTTCGGTTTCTCTTTAATCAATCTCCCTCTACTTCTCCTAGATGGGTTCTATGGCTTTGTTTCGTTCCAATCAGACCTCTAAGGGTTCTGTCGGACAACTTCGGCTTTCGGGCGCCTGCCGGTTTACTCTGATGATGTCCTTGGCTGCCTGAAGGTGTCTAGCTGGCCTCTATCCCTACATGCAAGGTAAGACTAAGGTTTGCTCTTTCCTCTCATTCTACACGCTCTTCTTCGACTTCGGGTTTTTTTTTTTCTTTCGGGTTCTTGCGAGTTCTAAGAACTCCTAGAGATGCAAAGGGTATTATGTGTCTTTTGGCTTGAGCTGGTTGTTTGGCTATATTTGTTTGGATTTGGGATGGTTATTGTGATGTTCATGGAGTTTTGTGATTTCTCACCCTGTTCTAGTCAATCATTTTTTTCGGAGTTCTAGAGCTTCTCATTCTCTTTAATGGAGGCTGTGAGGGAAGTCAGTCTCAGTCTTACTCTTATTTTGTCCTTTTCATTGACTCTTAATTGTTTATTTCTAGGGTTTCTGTTATCATAAATAAGCTGTATTAGCGTTCGAAGTGTTTGATGAAGTGTTTGATGTTGGCATTGAAGCATTCATTTTGTTTGAAGTGTTTTTAGTTTCGTCTATGGTAAGTGGTTTTCATTGTGCTTCTGTTGTTACCTTTTCCTGTTGTGCGAAAAGTTGAGGTTTGCTGAAAAGTTGAGGTTGAGAAGAGCTAATAACTTACTGGTTAGGTCATTTTCATTATGGTGTTACTTATGGTGGAGTCTCTATTTTAAATGCTAAAATGTTGGCTAGAGTCCTGATGAAGTCTTGAACTTAGCTTTTGATATTATAGTTTTAAATGATAATTACAATTGTATTTTTGGTTATCATCAGTTACCTGCAAATTAGTTATGCCTTTTGGGTTAATAGATAATTGTTTCTGATTTTGGGGTTAGTGTAGATAATTGGTTCTGCCTTTTGGGGTTAAAAGGCTAAGTAACGATGCCCTGTCTCGTGCTTTAAGTTCATATCTTAGGATGGATATAGAAAAATTCATATAACATCTATTCATGCAACTTTGAGGAGTAAAGTATAATTTATGCCATATTTTTATAAATAGTTCTTTGAGTCAATTCATGTTATTGATATGTAATGTTACTAGTTAAGTGATAATTTTTCATCATTGTAAAATCATCTCTTCATGTATTTGCAAATAGGATCTTCTATTAAAATGGATATTCATTTATGCAATTTCACCTAAGGTGTATTACTGTGGTTCCTGGACATGAGTAGGATTTCTGCTTGAAGTGGCCATATGTAGGATTGCTAACTCCCGATCAATTCCTCTTGAGGAAGCCATTGATTTTCATGTTTAGGATTAGCTCTATAAGATGGGCACATGTTTGGAATGATTTTCTTAACAACACCTTCTGCTATTTAAAAGTGGAGCAAGTGATGGTATTTAAATTCATATGAATGGCTAAACTTGAATTCATTGAACACTAAATAAGTTGCAGAGGGCTTTTTATAGTTTTTAAATTCATGTTTGGAATGTTCCTAATGTTACTTATTCTACTGTTTTGCAGGCCATCCTTGGATTCAGTTCAGGTCAGTTCAAGTAGATGGCACTGCTCTTGTGACCCTCTTGAAGTTGAATACAGCTGCTCAGATCCTCTAATTTTACTAGTCCATTGAAGATTCTTGATACAGTTTATAATGTAAGTATTGATAAAAAAATGTCATTTAACACTTAAATTCAATGCATAAAAAACAGAGTGCACTTATGAGGATTTTTAAAATTTTTGTAGTTCGAAAAACTGTACAACAACAACAACAACAAAGCCTTAGCCCCGAAATGGTTCGGGGTCGAATAACATGAACTATCATATAAAACCGTGAAAAGTTCGGAAAACTGTATCTAATTATAAATCCTATAGAACACACTCTAGACTCTCGTGATTAAAGAAAATTGAATGTAATTGTGATTATGTTTAGATTGATTTATCATGTTTTTTTTGTTCATTTGGTTTTCGTTCAGGTGAGAAAATTTCAACCGTTATGCTTCCCACATCATGCATGATGAATGTGCACCCTCGAGCAGATCATGTGCCTTACCCAAGAGACCGATTTCTCAACATTTACTTGTATGGATACAAGCAACAATTATTTGTATTTAATTTAGTTTATATATAACTTTAATTTTTTTTACACCAATGTGTAACTTTAAATTTTTTTTAGCGAATGTATAACTTGAATTATAACGCATTAATAAGTTTTATATAATTTATATTTTCTGTTTTATTATGGAATTTCTGAAATGGTTATATGATGTTAGTTTAGTAAAATTGTAGAAATAATATTTTAAGATATATATATATATATATATATATATATATATTTGCAGACATAAAGCAATAAATTTAACAACCAGATTACTTGTGACCAAAAGTTAGTTTGTAACCATAATAGATTTGCAAAATTGTTCATTGATTTGTAACTGACATATGGTTGCAAGTGATCGGTTTCTAATTTTGCCACCAAATTAGCTACTGAAATGGTGGTTGCAAACATTGCAACCGAGAAGCTTGATATGGTATCAAAGTTTTAGCAACCTTGCAATTACCAACCGATCCAGTTTGGTTGCTAAATATGCAATTCTGGTTCGTAAATAGTGTTAGCAACCAATTTAGCAACCAGATTTTTGGTTGCTAATTACCGTTTTTCTTGTAGTGACCAACCGGTCCGAGTTTTATAACATTGGGAACAATCAAAGCTATCACCATTTCTATAATTGTGCAACATAATATCATACACATGAGCCAGAAATCCTTGTTCCTCTCGTCATGCAACCACAGTGTACATATCTAGCACATCCTAAATCAGCAAATTATCAATTTTTGTGTGTAAATAATCTAAGCATTAATGATATTTCTTGTGTATGATAATTCTTTAATTTTCAGATTTAATTATTTCATAAATGAATAATTAATTTTTAAACATATTATTATCCAGTTTTGGCTAATGATCCAGTTTTGGCTTTACTTATAATTGGATTCTTATATATAGGACATGCCTGAATTTCCAATGTGGTTACAATAGAAAGGGAAGGATTTTTTGAGCAAGTGTTTTTAAGAGATCAGAGCGCGATAGACAGTGAAGGAGTTGCTTGATCATCATTTTGTTGATGTTAAACAGATGAGTATGAGTTCTGCTCCAAGCTGTTGTTGGATCAGGATTTCTCTGATTCCATAGATGGATTAGAAAATCTTAATCAAGATTTTCAAATTGAAGATTATCAAATTTGAAGTTTCCGAATCAGAATTATCCGACTGAAAGGATGAAGGGAGTGATTGATCGAGTTTGAATTGGGGTGAAGAATGCATTATTGAGGAAGATGAGAAATCAATGGAAGACATAGATGATATAGAATCTGCATTCATCAATTGTCAATTATTAAGAGCTTGAACTTGATCAAGATTGTTAATGAATTTTAGTGAAAAGCAGAGCATGATTAATGAAAACAATTTTAGTATTTGTGATCTTGTATTAGATGTAATCTCATTTTATAGAGAATATATGTAGTAAGAGTAGAACTCTAATTCCCTGTCCTCTTCATCCTTGTCCTCTGAAACCATTTTGGCAAACTAAGCAATTCTTTCAAACTATTTCTGACAAGTAAGTCCACCTTAGAAGGCTTTTATGCCCACATAAATGCATACATTGACAACCATGTTTCTTTCTCGGATGTCGCATTTTTAACATATATTTTTTACAAGAGGAATATTCTCACTCACGTCATATTATTGTGTTGAGTTTTTTTATGTGCAAAATTTTGACAATAGCCTAAACCCTAAACCCTTCACTGCTCCTCCCTAACAATAGCCTGTAGAATAAACTAACAAAAAATAGATAATAAGCATAGCATTCATATATATAAACATATTATTCATTTAATATCATATGCAAACAGGAGATCACTGGGACATCATGATGGTCGAGGCGTTATTAGTGCTTCATTGCATTCATGACTTGGATCATGTCAGGGATTTGGGAAGCAAAGATCTGACAGAAAAGAGACAAATAAATGGAAAAAGAACACAAAGAAAGGGGATCTAGGAAGATTTGGTCCTCAAAGTACCGAATGTAAGGCGCCCCAAAAATGTTTATAAGGAAGATGTACCGCTCGAAGGTGGTAGTTAGTGAGCCGAGGGTGCACCACTCCATAGCACCAGCCATGCCCGCAGGAGGACCTCTTAAACTGCCAAACATAGCATGACCTCCACAAGATCAGTCTCCGACCCTATCTACCTCTTCTTCCATCGAGGTTAAAAAAGGGAATGCACTGAAGTCACTAATAATAAGGTAAAAGATATGTGTATGAATAATGTAGGTACCACTCACTATATTAGTGGCAACAAAAGGAAGGACTGTGAAAGGCTCTACAATGGGAGCTGTGATCCTAGGCCGAGCAGGGAGAAGTCTCCTACGGGAGGCAGGATAAGCACCACCGTCCACACTAGAGATCTCCGTGCCAATCCGGTAGATACAAAGATTGATCCCTCCCACAAGCCCGAATATCAACAACATATCCCAAGGAAGCGACATCATATGATGTGGATCTCTAGGCTTCTGGGAAGGATGATCTTGGTCTCTACGGGTTTAGTGTGAAAATCTCCATTGTGGAGGGTGCTTATCATGCCTTCTGTAGGAGCCTTCTCCATACTCGATAGAGGATCATGGCTCCCATTCCAGAACCTTTCGTTGCTGGTCCTTCAGTTGCCTCTAATAGGATGAGTGGTATTGCATTAATCAGACACATACACATATATTTTACCTCATTAGAGCATCCCTTTTTTTTGTCCTCGGGTGAAGATGAGGAAGACAAGGCCGTTCACAGGCTGATCTGGTGGAGGTTGTGGTATGTCTGGCAGTTCAAGAGGTCCTCCTGCAGGAATGGGTGGTGCTCCGAAGAGTTGCGCCCTAGGCTCACTAGTTACCACCTTTGAGTGACACATGTCCCATATAAACATTTTAGGGGTTCCCTACACTTATTACTTTGAGGGAGACCCAACCTACGAGGTTGAGTTTTCTCCTCCCAGCACCACTCATGTAAGTATTAACTTTCCTCTCTCTCTAGACCATTGTTCTTCACATTTGTTTTCTGCTATTTGTCTCATTTCTGGCTAAATGTACACTGAAAAGTTTTCCGAGTTGGGGATGCATCCTCAAAGATTTTCACATCCTATAGTACTCAGATTTGGATGCATGTCTGACCACAATATATTAAATGAAATCTAGAAATGGAAGAAGATGTAGATGAAAGAAAATATGAACTTTAATATAATAGTATATTGAGAACACAAGGTGAATAGAAAGCAAAGTCGAGTTTTGCAAGGTCTAAACTATGGGTTAGTTTAACCCTTGCTATAATAAAAAAAGAACTAGATCTGAAATGAATAAAATAATTTATAACCACCAATGCAATTGAAAGCTAAAGATAATGAAAATGAGCTACACATGATGTAAAAATGGTGTTTGGAGCATAGACCTGCAAACTAGCAAAGCTCCCTATTTATAGGAGTTTTGGGGCTCTTATTTATATAAAAACCACCTAAAATGTCTAGCTTGTCTTTAATATTGATGCTTTATCTTACCATAATTGATTTGGAAATAATTAAGGAAGGTTTTGGAGTCTTTTTAAGCATATTTATATGTCCCCAACCTTTAAGGATTCTTCTTTTTCTTGCTATAATTGATTTAGAATTTAGTAAGGAAGGTTTTGAAGTTTTTAGGCAGCTTTTAGTTTTTCTTCTTATTCTAGAATTAGAGTCAGCTGGTCGAGCAGTCTATTGGAAGATTTATCTAATTACTTTGTTTTATTTCCAAAAACACCTCAAATCACTCAAAACTCCATTCAATAGAAGAATAAAGTAAAATACACTAACAACTAGGGACAAACATTGACAAACCACTAAAAAATAACATAAAACAATGAGTTAAAATATTATATAAATGGTTATAACAACTTGGTCACATTTTGAACATTCCTTGTCTTGAAGGAAGTGTTAGATTCAAAATAAAATTTGAAATCAAACAAGCCATGTAGCTTATAACTTTGATAAGACTTATTTCACTGACATTCAATAATCTCAACTTATGTAAATCATACGACATAGATGAACTTTAACAAAATAAGGTTTTCTCAAAAGTATTACATTATTCAATACATCCCATATTTGAAAGTATGAACTAGTGTACAACCTCATAAGGTGATATCTCAAGGCTTTTCTTTTCTTGTAGCCTTTAATCTTTACTTTTCACTAAAGGTTTAAAATTTAACACTCAATTCATTACAAGTATTGTGATAAGTAATGACGTCTAGTTCTTAGTCTCTATCACTTGCTAGTCTAACCAAAATATAATCAAAAGGTCTTTTGCATGGGTTCTAAAGAAGGTTTAGTTTAGGTATTAATGAGGAAAATATTTGGCTAAATGGAAAATATTATAATACTGTGTATAATTTAGAGTAAAAAAGTGTGATTTTTCTTTTATGAAATAAGAGAGAAAGTTATTTTTTCTTGGACTTTTTAGGATTTTGTGTTTTTTAGAAAGTAGAGCAAGTAAGACTGAACAAAACTATTGACAAACCTAAGGTATTGCTCGCAAGCTATATGGAACTACCCATGGAGATGTACCTACTATATATATAGAGAGATGCGAGAAAATTTCCTTCTTGATTAAGATTGTTATCCTTATTGCCGCAATTTTCTCCGGCTACTACCGCAATGTAAGACATTTTTGAAAGAAAGATGGTAGACAACAAACATGAATCAAGTTTGAAGAATGCAAAACCAATGAGAAAGACTAAGATTTTTATGGGGAAATGTATTTGCTCAGATACTATAACAAAATCTCAAGCAAAAACAGAAAAAAGAAGAAGAAAGAGAATTAGATTCAGAGTTGGTTTATAGCCTTACTCTTAGTTTCTCAACTTATTCAGAGCACTCCACATCTTCCATGCATGTGTCTTCTCATCACATATACATGTCCTCCTTCAAGAATTTCTAAATATCCATTGCACTCCACATCTTCCATGTACGTGTCTTTTCATCACAAAACTTCTTCACCACATGTCTACTACTTACCATACCCAAAGCACACCACACCTCTTTCTAATTTGCCTAATAATAATGGACTCAGATAAAAAAACATTAAAACACATTTAACATTTAGTTAAACCATAACAATGATATCATTAGTTAGGTTTTTCTTTCATTAATTATACAACTCAAGACATCCACTTGAATTTGATAGAAGTATGAAGACATGCTGCAATTGGTTCCTATGTGTCAAGTTTACCTCTTCCATTCTAGTCCTCTACAAATCCAATCTATAAGAATGAGATTCCTCATACGTCCATTAGTAATAACATACCAACTTTCCTCATAATAATTTTTTTTGTTGAAAATCTTTGGATAATGGAAGATTGATAAAGTAATCCCTTTACGGCATCCCAATTCCATGATTAAAATGGATGTATATTTGTAAATAAATTTCGAATGTTGATTGAAAAAAGAATCCCTAATTCAACAGAAACCATGAGAAAAAAGAGAGGAGAAAAAGAGGGATGAGAGAGAGTTGCTGAATGTAATTAATAATTAAAGCTAAAGATACCTAAGCGCTTATACTTATCTCAAAAAATTCAATTGCTTTTTTTTACTTTTAGAATATTCATTTTACCAATTTAACTTGTTTAAAACTTATTAATCCTTTTAACAAAGTATATAATTTTTCTGAAAAAGTTTAAATGCTTACACTTTAATCTAGTTTAGGTAGCTAATATTGTTAGAGGATATATCTGTAAATATACATATTAGAATTAGTCTTTGATTTAGTCAGATATTGTTAGCTTGATTTACTCCCTGTATCTTTAGAACTATTTTTGTAACCGATTCTATCTTGTAAGCTTATTTAAGCACAAACTCTATCAATACCAAATCACTGGAGAATCATGATTGTTTCATGGTATCAGAGCAGTTCTGAGGTTTCACAACTCTGAATTTTAATTTTTCCCTGGGATTTCTCCTTTCAATCGCTCAATTAATTATCTCCATGGTATCACAAATTAACTACCTCCAATTACCTGTTGCGGAAGACACAGGTTCTGCCTATTTTGAAAGGTCAGAAGTTGGGACATCATGTTGATGCAACTTCTGCACCGCCGCCCAAGAAATTACAAACCGGAGCAGACAATCCGGCGTTCGAAGTTTGGGAGCAAAAGGACCAACAGGTCCTCAGTTTGCTCATCTCTTCTCTTTCATTGGGCGTAATTTCCCAAGTTATTGGGGCTGAAACTGCAGCAGCCGCCTGGGAAAAGATGGCTAAAGCCTATGCCACTGGATCGAAGTCACAGATCCGTGAATTGAAGAATCGTCTTCATAATTTACATCAAGAGAACGATGATATTTCTGCCTATCTTTTACGGGCCAAATCTCTCAGTGACGAGCTCTCTGCTATTCAAAATCCTGTAAGTAACGATGATTTAGTTGGTGCAATTTTGGATGGCCTGAATGATGTTTATCGGCCTTTCACTCGTGCAATAGAAGCTCGTCTGGAATCTATTGCGTTTGAAGACTTAACTGGCTTGCTTTATAGTGAGGAGCGACAGCTCTCTCGAGTCACAGCTCCATCAAGCTTTACTCCCTCCGTTCATTATTCTGCCCGTTCAAACAACAGGCCACGGGGCCGCGGTCGCGGTCAATTTAATTATGGATCCAATCGGGGTTTCTCTGCCCCAAATAATTACAGTAGAAACAGTTACACAAATTCAGCTCCACTTGATGTCTCCACTCTCACATGTCACAATTGTAAAGGATCAGGACATATTGCTAGACAGTGTCCATCACCAAAATTCAATCGCAATACCAGGGGTTCTCTTAAACCGTCCTCTAATATGGCCACCACCTCCAACCCTTCATCCACTGATTGGCTCCTAGATTCTGGCGCAACGCATCATTTAACAGCTGATTTGGACAACCTCCATGTTCACACTGAATATGACGGTCCCGAGCAAGTTGTAGTAGGTAATGGATCCACAATTCCTATCTCTCATATTGGTAAATCTGATTTTCCTATTTCCAATATTCCTCTAAAGTTTCGAAATATACTCCATGTTCCTAACACTGTTAATAACCTTTTTTCTGTGTCTTCTCTAACTCAATCAAATTCTATTTCGGTTGAGTTTTTTGCTAATTACTTTGTTTTGAAGGATTTGGAGACAAAGAAGGAGATATGTCGAGGGGTGAATAAGGATGGACTTTACACACTGTGGCTTCCTTCATCAAGTCAAAATCGCATTAGAGCCTTTAACACTAGTCTCTCTTTATGGCATGCCCGTTTGGGTCATGCTCAATTCCCCATTGTTAAGAAAGCAATTGCTTTGAATAAACTTGACTTTGATGATAATAAATGTGCTCCCTTTTGTGATTCATGTTGTGTTAGTAAAGCACATCGCTTACCGTTTCCTGTTTCTACATTCGTTGCTTCTAATCCGTTAGAATTGGTTTGTTCTGATGTTTGGGGCCCTGCTCCAGTTGATTCACATGATAATTATCGCTATTATGTTATTTTCTATGATCATTTTAGCAAATTCTCTTGGCTATTTTTTGTGCGGTATAAATCTGAAATCTTGAGTGTATTCATTAAATTCAGAACATTGGTTGAAAAATATTTTCAACGACCAATTTTAAATTTTCAATCAGATTGGGGGGGTGAATTTCAGGCTTTAACCAATTGTCTTAGTACCAATGGGATCAATCAAAAAGTGTCTTGTCCATACACACCGGAACAAAATGGTTGCGCCGAACGCAAGCATCGCCATATTGTTGAAACGAGTCTTTCATTACTTACTCATGCTAAATTACCTATGAAATTTTGGTCTTATGCCTTTGAATGTGCAATGTTTATCATCAACAGATTACCCACCAAAATACTTGATTACCTTAGCCCATATGAAAAATTGTTTGGCAATACACCCGATTATACTTTGTTTCGTACATTTGGTTGTGTTTGCTATCCTTGGCTCCGTCCTTACAATTCAAATAAATTGCTTCGACTTTCTCGTAAATGCATATTCATTGGCTATAGCAAAATACATAAAGGTTATAAATGTTATGACTTGCTTAACAACAAATTCTTTATCTCACGTCATGTGGTTTTCAATGAACAAGAGTTTCCATTTCCTCTGTTAAACAATGAGATACGCCAGATATCTATGACTGATCTGTCCAATGCTCCGGTCACAATTTCTTTTCCATCAGCACAAGAACCATTTACTGCTATTCCCCCAACAGCTCCACGCCCAAATACAACTTCCTCTAATCCCACTCGCACCATTATTCCATATCATCCCTTACCAAATTTTCGAGAGTTACCAACCTCCACAACAAATAGCCCCCCGCCAGCTTCCAATCAGCCTACTGTCCCTCTACTTGTTGATTTTAGCGGCTATCAACTCTCATCACACCAAAATTTACCCAATGCATCACAAACAGCCCCACCTGAACAGCCCCAACCTTTACAACCCACTCTCATGGTTACAAGAACTCAAACGGGTTCGCTTCGTCCAAAAATCTATCAGGCCGTGACTGAAACTGTCACCCCTTCTTGTTATACTAAAGCTATGGAACATCCACAATGGCGTGCAGCTATGAGAGAGGCGTATAATGCACTCATTACCAATGGAACTTGGGAGTTAGTTCCAGAAACCGAAGCCAACAATAAGGTTGGCTGTCTCTGGGTTTTTCGCATCAAACTGAACCCTGATGGATCTGTCAACCGATACAAAGCACGACTCGTTGCCAAAGGATATCATCAACGTCCCGGTCTTGACTATGAGCAAACATATAGTCCGGTTATCAAGCCCACAACGATACGTTTACTTCTTTCACTTGCAGTAACAAACTCTTGGATGATAAAACAACTCGATGTGAGTAACGCATTTTTACATGGCACTTTAGATCAAGCTGTTTTTATGTGTCAACCTCCTGGTTTTACTCACCCGGACTTTCCTCATCATGTTTGCAAATTGAAGAAAAGTCTATACGGTCTTAAGCAGCCCCCCGTATGTGGCATCGTTGTTTGACAGAGGCTTTGATTTCCCTTGGGTTTGTTTGTAGTAAGGCTGATTGCTCGCTTTACTATCTTCATCATAATGATACGCGTTTGTATTGTCTTTTATATGTTGATGATATCTTGGTAACCGGCAATTCCATTGTGTTTATTGATAACTTGATCAAGCAATTGCAGCAGCGGTTTGCTATTCGGGATCTTGGCAAGCTCTCGTATTTTCTTGGAATTGAAGTGAATTGGGAAAATCATGCTCTTCACCTAAGTCAAAAGAAATACATTTCTGATTTACTCAAAAAATCCAAAATGGATGGCTCCAAAAGCATCTCAACACCAGCTTGCACAAGCACCAAACCCTCTCGAGATTCTGGTGAATCCTATACTGATCCTAAGCTATATCGCACTATTGTTGGTGGATTACAATATGCGACCATCACTCGACCAGATATTAGCAATGCTGTAAATAAAGTTAGCCAATTTATGCATAATCCAAGTCTTGATCATTGGAAAGCGGTTAAACGAATACTTCGGTATTTAACTGCAACTACAACACATGGAATTCATTTTCATAAGGGTAAAACTCT
The DNA here is from genome assembly GCF_963576675.1 of Euphorbia lathyris. Lineage (NCBI taxonomy): Eukaryota > Viridiplantae > Streptophyta > Magnoliopsida > Malpighiales > Euphorbiaceae > Euphorbia > Euphorbia lathyris. The sequence goes on along the minus strand of NC_088915.1, from coordinate 1,924,536 downwards.
TGATCTGGTTGGTTATAGTGACGCAGATTGGGGAGGAGACGTTAATGATCGAAAATCTACCTCTAGCTATGCGGTGTTTGTTGGTCCTAATCTTGTATCTTGGCGGTCACATAAGCAAACTACTGTTTCTCGCTCCTCCACCGAAGCTGAATATCGTGCTCTTGCTAGTCTTGCTTCTGAAATGCTTTGGTTGAAAAAGCTCATGCATGAAATCGGCATCTCCAATTCCACAATACCTGTTTTATGGTGTGATAACCTTGGTGCAACATATTTAACTGCTAACCCAATTTTTCATGACAGATCTAAGCACTTAGAGATTGACTTTCATTTTGTTCGTGACAAAGTCTCCAAGAAAGAGCTTCGAGTTGGTTATGTCCCCACCCTTGATCAAATTGCTGACATCCTCACCAAACCACTCTCCAAGGCTCGGTTTCAACATCTTCGCGACAAATTAACAGTGGCTCCGCCATTAATTTGAGGGGGAATGTTAGAGGATATATCTGTAAATATACATATTAGAATTAGTCTTTGATTTAGTCAGATATTGTTAGCTTGATTTACTCCCTGTATCTTTAGAATTATTGTTGTAACCGATTCTATCTTGTAAAGCTTATTTAAGCACAAACTCTATCAATACCAAATCACTGTAGAATCATGATTGTTTCAAATATGTACCTTTCAAAAAGGCAATTGGTCAATTTAAATAAATTCATGGGTTACTAGAATTTTTTCCAAATATAAAGCACTAGTTGGTTTTTTGAAACAAGTATAGGGACAAAAAATGTATTAATCTATTAATTAATTAACTTTTTAACAATGTCTATTCGTAATGTGACCAAAACATATGTCGCCATAATGAGAATTGACTCATGGCATAGCACGTGTCGAGAATGGAGCAAAAATAATGTTTTTTCATAATAGTGAATAAGATTATATGTATATATATAAAGTGCAAAAAATACTTTTAATATTGTCCAGCAAAAGTAATTTTACCTCTAACATCATAACTAACATAATAATACCATTAATGTTTACAAGTTGAGCGAATTTACACTGATGTTTGAAATTGTGTCAATTTCAATTGTTATTGATGGAGCACTCTGTCCATTCACAAATTTCATTATCACTCAATTTGTATGTAGGGATGGTAATCGGGCATTATAAAAAAAACTACATGTTTCCAACCCGATGGGGATTAGTAATAAGTGAAAATTAGGGATAAATTAGGGATAGGGATGGGCACGGGAGATAATTTCTCGCCAAAGCCAAAATGGTGATAGGGATAAGGATTACTATATCCGCTCCGTGAAAATTCTTCCCCGTCGTGTATAAATTCCCGTGAATATCTATAGTTATGTTTTGTTAAAATAATTTCTTTTATACAAAATGATGCCATTTTTATGATTTTTGGTTTTTCATGGATTGATTTTATTAAATGTTTTGGGCGAGAGAATCAAATTTAACGGTCAAAGTTGGTCACATACTTTTAAGTTATTACATTTCCAAATATTCCGTGCGACAATGTGAGGATCCTAACCCCGAGGGAGGAGAGAAGAAAATAGTGTTGGCGAACACTAGAAAATGAAGATATAAAGTATGGTATTAAATAGGAAATACAAGGCATATAATAGGCTACAACAACTAGCTAGTGAGCAACAGAGCCGGCGCTGGGTCTAGGCCCGGAGTGCGCAGGCCTAGGGCCAATGGTTGTTAGGGGGTCCAAAATTTGTTTATTTTATATATATATATATATATATATATATATATATATATATATATATATATATACACATAGGTATACAAGGTCTAAAACGAAATTTGCATTAGGATCAGCAAGTGTCCCAGCGGTTTAGAATATCACTATCATTGGTCCGGCCCTGATGAGCAACCCTATTCGTAGAGAAACAAACATAAAAAACAACAACGTCATTAAAAGAGATAAGATGATATTTACAATCATCCAAAAGAAAAGCATAAAGAGACATGATAGAAGAATGTTGGTCTCACCCTCTTTTAAGACCTAACAAATACGATTTAGTGATTCTTGCTTTGTTTTTTGTTTTTTTCTAAGAAATATTTTTCACTTTTTTGACCTAATTAATAAATTTCAACCATTAATCTTAGTTTTTCATCTAATTAATTAAATAATGGTTCACTTTAATCTAACAAGCTGGCCACTTTTAATTTTAGAGCACTTAATATACCGAAAAACCCTAAAATGTGTATTTATATATTTGGTCCGGATGAATTTATTCTTTATTGATTAATCCCCTAGATATATAGTAGGATCAATTCAATCCAAAATCAAATTTGGTTGGGCACTTTAATTAGGGTTAATTCGTGATCAAAATAATTATGTCAAAAAAAGTGTCAAGTCTGAAAATCAGGGTTTAGGGTTTCGTACCCCTAATCCGTTAGGAAATGGGTCAACGATCAAAACCCACAGCAAAACTATGGGCCCCACCATCTTTTATACAAATTCGGCTTTTTAGGACCTCAAAATACTATTTAATGATTTTCATGGGCTTTTGTTGTTTTTTCTATGAAATATTTTTCACTTTTTTTTATCTAATTAATTACTTAATGGTTGACTTTAAGGCAATAAGCTCGCCACTTTTAATTTTAGAGCACTTAATATACCGAAAAAAATGAAAGCACCTGAAAAACCTTAAAACGTGTATTTACATATTCGGGTTCGGATCAATTTATTCTTTATTGATTAATCTCAAGATATATGGTAGCATCAATTCAATCTAAAATCAAATTTGGTTTGACACTTTCATTAGGGTTAATTCGAGATCAAAATAATTAGGTCAAAAAAAGTGTCAAGTTTCAAAATTAGGATTTCTTTTAGAGTTTCATTCCCCTAATCCCATCGGAAACGGACCAACGGTCAAAACACATAGTAAGGTTGTGGCCTCCACCCTCTTTTGGCCAAATTTGGCCGTTTATGACCTTAAAAATCCGATTTAGTTATTTTCACGGGCTTTTATTTTTTTTTCAACGAATTATTTTTCAATTTTTTGACCTAATTGAGGAATTTCAACCATTAATCTTAGTTCTTGACCCAATTAATTAATTAATGGTTGACTTTAATATATAAGCTCATCAATTTTAATTTTAGAGCACTTAATATACCGAAAAAATTAAAATGAAACACCCAAAAAACCCTAAAACGTGCATTTGTCGTCACTACAACAGATAAACTTCAATGGTGCGATTTTTTTAGTCAATTAAACCTTTCAATATTTTTAAATTCAACCCGTAAACTATAGGGTAAAAGTCATATTAGATTTTGGCTTTTAAAACCATCAATTAGGTCATCGGTCTATATATTAAAACTCAATTAGCTTTTTAATTATTTAAAATCATCGATTACATTCTTAACGTATGTTAAAATTGTTATTTAAATCCCTCTTATGATTGAAATAAATTTTAGTTGAGCTATTTTATATTTTCAGTTCAAGTAGATCAATATTTTATAATATTTTAGATTTGGATTACCAGTTAAGATTTAATAAAAACATATTCCGTTAAATCGAACCAAAATCAGTGTTATACCTAGTAATTAAAAAAAATGTGTATATATCATCGACTAGGTTTATTTGATTACTAGAGTTGAACTGATGACTGAAAATATCATAAAATAATGATAAAAATCGTATCCAAAATATAAAATAACTGAACTGACAACTAAAGTTAAAATATAAAATACAGGGTTAGAGATCTATTTGACTTTTAAAGAATAGGTTGAGTATCTAATTGATTTTAAACTTATAATAGGGATCTAAGCCAAAAAAAAAAAATTTAAGAATCAATTAATAAAAATAGAGCGACTAAATAGAATACCTAGAAAAAGTTTAAGACCTGAGAAATGTCTTTTGCTATTTGATAACACTCAAATTTTATTCTAGGGGAACTCTTTAAGTTAAAACTAAAATTTATCCCTTAGTAATTACAAAAATATCCAAACTACCCTTGTTAGGATTGTAGTAGTACGTGTATAAAAAGAAGGGGAGGGGAGGAATACAAAGACGCTCCTCAAGACAAAAGTTGTTTCTAAATTTCAGTTTTAATGGCAAATTTGGGTGTGCAGAAGGAAGAAAATAATGTTGAAATGTCCAAAAGGTCTTAATCTTCGTCACCCTTGTGGGTTCAGTTGCTTACTTGTATAGCTAAGCTTCAATACACATAAATGTATTAAACACAAAAATATACATTTAGACCATATAAGGAATTTTCGAAAAATTCTCATGAAAGATGGAACAAAGTATCCTTGATGTTGTCCCTTATAAACATGATAAAATAATATATACGTGAAAGAGTATGAATGATCAGCATAATAAGTCTCGAATATAGAGGCTTATGCTTGGAGGATAACATGTCGAAAACAGCAGCTGCTGTAAGTAAATCTCTAAAAAGAAGAATAGATATAGCTTGTATTAAACAGATGATAAATTTCGTCTAAGTTATTCTATGGCTATGACATAAAGATGATTGAGAAATCTACGAAGTCGAATAGCTAGTTGTACATATGAGTATGTAATATAAAGAACTAAGTCAATCACAAGCCATCTGCATTTTCCTATCAGAAGCAGCCACATCAGACCTATCAGAAGCAGCCACATGAGACCTACCGCCTTTGCTTCGCTCACTCCAGCAGGTTGATCTGGAAAATACAAAACCTTGGCCAACTCACATTATAAAAAATATTAAGAGCCTCAAAATCCCAGTACTGTTAATGTTATTTGTTGTGAGTATAATTAGACCATAGCACATTTAGGACAAATTATATTTTATTTGTTGGTCTTTCAACAACTAGGTTCCACCGCCTACCGACACAAGACTTTCAACTTCAAGACTAAGAATTCGACCATTCCAAATAGAATCATTGCATGTTCCAACCTTAGCAAAACTTTTCTCTCTAAGATCATATGAAACTATATTACTCATTATACCAACATTAAGGAGAATCTTATCTCCTCTCTTTGAATACCCAATGACGTTCACACATTGAAACCAAGATATGTCAAAAAATAAGGGATTTACAACAGAGTATAACTTTGTCCAAGTAAATTGATTAACCCCATCATTCTTCCTCATATATAAATAAGCATGGGGCACCATCGAACAACAGAAATAGCTGATGCAAAGACACCCTCCTAAAATATGTAATTGCCTTAAAACTCTATCAGTTGAATTGAAAGATAAAACAGGTTGGGGAACTAAGGAGAATGTCTCATTTCTCATATTAAATGCCACAATCTCTGAATTGGATAACCAATGTAGACTACCATCACTGAAGTAACCTATTTCACGAAGATACACATTCCTATCTATTCTGTATCCAAGGGAAGGGGGATTCTGAATCCTTCTCCAAATATTTGATTTAAACCCATAAATCCAAAATTGAACTTCAATATCAAGTTTTCGCTTGACATATACCCTTAAAAACACTTTGTACTCATCAATAGCGTCATCATAACCCAAACCTAACCCATTTAAGTAATAAAATTGATCATTAGCTGGGTCTTCCAAAGGCCAATCAGGAAGATCCTTACACCGATGAGTGGATGGATTCCACAGGGACAGTTCTAATTTATGTTGGTACAATGAACTTTGATCTAGGAGAACCAAACCTTTACAGTAACCATAGACATTCTGAGGATGAGACTTGTTTTTCTATGCCTATAATATCTTCTTCAAGATCGACATTCACATCACAAACATGAAATTTGTTAGTCAATTCGTCTGAGAAAATCAGTTTGCTGAGATTTAAGTTTTGAGAAGACTTACTTAGATGAGAATTGATAAAATCAGGGCTATCAATGACGGTGCATAAAGATTTTGAAACACATCTGAAACGTAGGAGGGACTTCACCGGCAACCACAGCAGTATTTCGATGATCAACTCGCTTGGGAGTTGTGCCATTGCCGCCGCTCACTCTAATCAGAAAAGGAGTGTGAACAATTAGGGTTAAAAGATAATTACAAAAACTACAATTAAGGTGCAAAAATATCCTAACTTTTGGGTCATAAGCAATCTTGCCCCAAGGTCCAAAATGTCGAAAATGGTGCAATTTTAACCTAACATTGGAAACCAAGAACAATTTTACCCCTAGCGTTGATAAATTGGGTCAATTTGATAAATAATTTATCAAATGGTCTTGTCGGTCATTAATCTTTGCGTCAAATCACAACATATGATGGGATGTGAAAAAATATATAAAAAAGTACAGTTTTTTTTTTGTACAAATTGGACTAAAAATTCAAAAAATTCACCAAATTTATAATATTAATCTCCAATTCTACTATTAAATTATAAAAAACATGAAATCATTTTTTAGAACGAATTGAAATGCAATTGTTGCAGAATAAGGAAAAAAATATCTGTGTTTTATAATAGTGTCTCAAATCGATCCAAATTATCAACGTTATGAGTAAAATTGCTCTTGGCTATTGATGTTAGGGGTAAAATTAGACAATTTTAGACGTTATGGGTAAAATTGCTCCTGACCGAAAATATTATGGGTATTTTTAGACCTTAACACCAAAAACTATATTCAAAATATTATACGGAACAATTTGGATTGATTATAGTCAAAATGAGTTATTGTACTACGTGGATATATGGATAAGATACAAAATGTATCAAAGTTTTCGAAAAGTATCATTTTACCCTCAATATTAATGAAATGTATCAATAAATGACTAATTAGATATTAAAATTTGTCAATTAAATCTCATCCATTAATGGTTGAGATTACAACTCCACCAACTCTAGAGGCTTTTCAACTCTAGAGGATCCCTACCCACCAATTTAAGTCTGAATAACGCAACTTGACACCTCAATTTTTGTGAAATGGTACCAATTACCCCAAGTTTTTAATTTAGCTCACTTCATTATTCTTTAAGGTTCTATTTTCACGTACATTCACGTAAAATTTAACTAAAATTCGTTATTCTTTAGGGTTATATTCTTCTGTGCATTTGCGATAAATTTAACCCAATTATGGTGTTTACCTTTTGGGGGTTGTTTAATTCAATTCACGTTTTTACTATTCACGTGCACTATCCACGTTTTTATTATTCACGTGCATAAAATTCATGATTTCTAAAAAAAAAGAAAAAAAAAAATCACTAATCATGCATAAAATTCATAATTGCGAAGAATGTTCACAATGCATAGGATTCACGTTTCTAGCTAAAGAATTCGCAAACATCTTAAACATTAGCATGCAAATAATGTTCAAGCGGGGTTCTTAAAGCGTAAAAGTCCTTGAAAAAATAAACAAAAGAGGCACTTACCTGATTCATGTTAGGTCCTGTTGAGGTGAGAGCCTGGATCATGGAAGGGAGTAATATTCAGCAGGTGCTCGAAAACCACCTTCATGCCCTTCGTACCGTCGTATTTACTCGGCACCATCGCAAAGAACTCAAATGATAGTGAGAGAGAGAATGTGTGGGGTTAAAATGGACCCCCACCACCCTTTTATAAGGGTAAAAAATGGCATTTTTGTAATTAGAGAAAAATGTACAATGTGACATAAAGGTAAAAAGTAAATAAATAATTACCGGATGCACAAATCTCCAAACTGCAGTCTGTTTCAGCCAGTGGTTATGCTAAACAATGATTGTTATCAAGGGAGGTGACTCCAGACGATAGTGAAAATTTACCAAACAGTGACGCCAGTCAAAATACAGACAACAGTCGACAGAAAAATATTTTTTAACTCAAAAGAGCTCCGAACGAAAGGGTAAGGTCTTTCCTATCAATGATTTCATTACACGAAATAGTAACTCCAGTCAAAATACAGACGATAATAGGTCAAATTTCCAAATTGCTCAAGAGAGCACTCGCTTTAGGGTCAATTTAGAAACCTAAACAAGATATATACCAGCGGTCGATTTAGAGACTATGGTTGCTAGAACGAGCAATATACCTGCAGTCGATTTAGAGACTATGGTCGCTAAAAAGAGCTATATACCTGCGGTCAATTTAGAGACTAGGGTCGCTAGAAACAGCTATATACCTGCGGTCGATTTAGAGACTAGGGTCGCTAGAAACAGCTATATACCTGCGGTCGATTTAGAGACTAGGGTCGCTAGAAAGAGCTATATACCTGTTGTCGATTTAGAAACTAGGGTCGCTAGAAAGAGCTATATACATGCGGTCAATTTAGAGACTAGGGTCGCTAGAAATACCTATATACCTGCGGTCGATTTAGAGACTAGGGTCGCGAGAAGGAGCTATATACCTGCGGTCGGTGTAGAGACTAGGGTTGGATGGTCGACTTAGAGACCTGGAAAAGAAATCACGGAGAGAGATCAACACTCGCGGCCGATGCAAGGACTGGGGACAAGTTGAAGGCCCACGACGTGGAGGTCAGGTATTTCTCCTCCCACTCTATATGTGTCTTTTAGTTTAATATGTTTCACATTGCATGTGTTGTATTTACGAAAATGGTTTTCGAAAAAGCACACACATCACTGTCAAAATAGGAAAGTAGGGGCAACTGTAGACACCGAGTCGGAGGACCTATGATGAAAACCTACGATAAAACAGCCAAAGCGGTTGATTCCATTAGTTCGAAAATTTAAATCAAGAAAAATCTTGGAGAGTCGGCACTTGTGAGTCCCACTAACAAATTCAATATCTCCCGGATGCCGTCGGGTATGTTCACCGTTTTATTGGTGGACGAGAAGGCCCCGGAAGTCGGACGTCGATCGACGAATAATGAATGGCGCTCCCGATAGGCGAGCGTCGTCTTTTGTGCACCAGACACGGAGCTCGGCATGTCAAACGCTCGTCCGATGGACGTTTCACGCACGCCCGATGCTCGTTCGGCGATCGACCAACTCATTGTACGAACGTCCGATGCACGGTGGGCGTCACCCAACAAGCATTGGGCGTACGTCCAACAGACGCTGGGCGTCGCCCAACTCTTTAGGCGAACGCCCAACACACGTCGGGCGTCGTCGAACCAGCGTCGTGCGTCGTCCAACCAGCGTTGGGCGTCGCCCAACAATCGATGGGCAACGCCCAACGGCTGTTGGGTGTGCGCCCAACAGATGTTGGGCGACGCCCAACGATGGTTGGGCGTGCGCTCAACCCATGTTAGGCGACACCCAACACTTGTTGGGCGTACGCCCAACATAGGTTGAGCGTCGCCCGACGAGGGGCGGGTGACGCTCAACGTATGTTGAGCGTCGCCCGATGAGCGTCGCCCGATGAGAGGCAGGCGACGCTCAACGTAGGTTGAGCGTACATGCCCGACGCCTATAAAAGGCACGGATCCCCATGCATTTGAGGAGGAGGAGCTCTTTTTGGGAAATATTATTTCTAGAGAGAGAGTGGATTTTTTGGGAAAAATTTTATTTTTCTAAAAAAATTAAAATTTTATAAAAGTTAAATATTGGACAAAAAACACAAAAAAACAACAAAAACCATAACTCGTGGAATCAACCGACTTCGACTGTCAATACCGATTTTGAGGTATTATCTGAGGACTAGACTCGTTTAATTTATTTATTTCGTTTATTTATTTTATTTATAGTTTTGTTTATTTATTTATTTTATTTATAATTCTAGTATTTATTTTATTTTTCACCTTTATTTATTCTTTCGTATTTATTTAATTTCCGTCTCGTATTAAATAAACGTTTGTTCTTTTTTGAAATAAAAAACCTCGTTTTAAGTCCCGATACGAACCGTGAGCCCGTTTAAGGGTAGTTCGGGACTAAAACGTTGTAGATATAGGATTTCAAAAGGTTTTTTTTAAAATTAACGTTTTAAAATAAAACATCGTTTTGGGAGACTCTATTATAGACTATGAACCGATTTGGGTAGTTCGGGGACTAAAATGAGAGAATAAAGTAGATCTAAAGTTTTTAATAAATCTGGAAAGTATGGGGACTGTTCTGATATTCTGCCTTTTCTGTCACTAAAAGCAGTTTAGTGACGGGTTTTCCGTCGTTAAAGCTGCTGGAACTTATAAAATGCGCTTTTACCCCCTTTTTCTTAACCTTTTGGCATTTATTCTTATATATATGTATATATGATTATGTAATATGTTTATTAAAATTATTTTTGGGGTATGTTACTAATAATTACTTATTATGTATTTACTTATTTTGTATATTTGGGGATCATTTTCATTAATTTGGTTTTGTAAGACTATATGTATATGTATATGTTTTCTTTAAATTCATTTAAACTATATTAATTATTACTTTGGGAGGTTATTTTCTATGAATCCATTATGTAAAAACAATTTTAAACTAAAGGTTATTTTCTTATTTATGAACCTTATTCATTATTTTTACATGTTTTTCAATTAAAATAAAAGTGTATTATATCTAGTATTATATTCATTACTATTTTTACCTATTAGGAACCATAGTGTATATATCTTCTCTTTACCTCGTTTTTAATCTATAGATATAATTACCATTTTTACTAAAAATGTATATATATATATGTATATATTCCTTCTTTTCCCTTTGACATCTATAGGTATATATTTCAAATGTATTTGGTTGGGTGAGTTTTGGACTAAAATGGTTAATTGTTATAACTATGTTTGTATTGTTTAAAGGGAAGTAAGGATTAAAGTGAGTGAAAATGGGAAAAACAAACCACCAAAAAGATTTTAATTTGATTATGTAAATTAAAGGTATTTGGAGACTTTCAAAATGTAAATAAGAGTTTTCAACATCTTCTTTTTGGTTCCAAATGGTTTTCTAAACGTCGCGTTTTGAAACCTTAATCCGTTCCAACAATGGATTAAGCGAGCCTTGTAATTAATCGTTTTTTTGTAAATAATAAAGTTTTGAATCGTTTTACGTTTAAACGGTTTTGTACAAAAATAAATGGACTTGTATGCTTAATCACGTTTTCGGTTGAATGTGCATTTTTCACGTTTTCAAACACTCGAGTCGTTCCAACGGCGGTTCAAGTGAAAAGCAAGTAAATCCACGGGGTTTTAAAACGTGCCTAAATCGTTCCAACGACAATTAAGGCATGAACCATGAAAATAAACACGTTTTGGGAAGAGATACTAGTTTAGATTTGATGTGTATAGCTTAGAAAGATATTCATATGTTGTAATTAATCAATTCTTCTACCTCCCTCCTTCTTTTACATACTCTAAATTCATGCAAATGGGTGATTCTGGCTTTCAATAATATATCTTAAAACAGTTTTCAAAACGAGAAAGAAAAGGTTTCAAATGAATTTTAAACTTAAAAAAATATGTGATTAGTCCATTAGCGCCTAACATGCTAAGTAGGAGGCCGGTGGTTCAGAATCGGGCGATGTCGGGGTGCCTAGTAGCCTTTCTCCAGAAAGGATCTAACCTTCTTGGCTCGTACCTAATTTCCCGAACCCTCACCGGTCTCCCGCAAGGGATCGGTGTTCATTTCCCATTCGCGGGTGGCGACTCTTCCATACTCCGAGCTCTGGCCCTGCCGAGCAGCTTCATTCCGCGATTGGTTGCTTTCAGCGTCAATCACAGCATCTGTCGTCAACGGTGTCCACCCCCGGGTCTTCCGGGCGAGGCCGCGGCACCTACAGGTGTCTAAATTTTTTATTGTGTTATTAATATAATTACAAACAAAAAAAAAAATTCGAAAGTGCTTCAATTTATCATAAAACTTGTTTGGAATGTATAATATGACAATTAAATAATAGTCAAACTAGCCTTTTCAAATTTTTAATATAATAATGCTAAAATTGATCTTGTTCGGAAACGTTAGGGTTAAAGTTGAACTATTTCATGCGTTAAGGCTAAATTTGCACTTTTAAAACAAATGTTAGAGTCAAATTTCGTCATTATCTTTTTTTTAATTACATATAAAAATCTATTAACTTAAATAAAAATGCAATTGTTAAATTTTAAAATATATAAACAAAATGATTCCTCCACATAAACCCTAGCAGATAAAAGTTAATTACAATTATACCCTCCCAAATCTCATATATAAACAAAATGATTGATGAACAAAAACCCTATACCCCCAAATCTCATATATGTGGAGCAACTCTTCACCAACATTGCATCAAAAGTTTCTTTTATTCTCTATCTCAGTTGTATTTAGTTAGGAAAGATGAACGAGTTCTCTATCTCACCCATCAAATAAACAATAGCTTTCACTTATAAAAGAGTCGTTGCTTTGCCTGGGCTTTTCCAGGACTGTATGTATACTCTCTCTCATTAGTTGTATATATGTTAATTTGATGTGATTCAAAACTTTGCCTAATGTCTTTCACTGATTTTTAGTTTCTTTTTCTAATCTACTGAAAGCTCCTAATTTTAATATATGTGTATGGCTTTTCAATTTGAACTTTGAGCAGCACCATTAAGTTTATACATATAATGATTTGTGGAATTTGTTCTTTTGCCTTATGAAGTTTCCGAACCTACATATATTTTTAGAAGGATATGACTATTCAGTTATTTTTTTAAATCAAAACCAAAGAAGAAATCTGAATAGATCTACCTTGCAATGTTTAAGAAAATAAATAAAAATTCAAAAATATCTAGAATGATAGTGAAAAATCAGAATCCATTTAGAAAACACGATTTTAACTGAGTTTATATTGTGTAGGAAATATGACATTGAAGAAACATGAAGAAAATTCATGTCAAGATATGAGTGATTCAACAGATCTTCAGAAACAGGAAGAAAGAAAAAAATATATATTCTAGCACTGATTGCAGAATGTGGCCGGCGAAGAAGAAAATGATCCTTTCTTACAACAAATGATGAGAGGCTGCAATTAACTTGAGGTTTTGAATTAATAATTTATTTTTTTATTAACATGCCCCTCTTACAATTAAATTTGCATTATTTAAAAATTTATGTTTCAAAACAGTTTGTTTGATTGGTTGGTTCATTGTGTTATTACGTTGTATCATCAAATGCCCGTGTCAAATTTTATTTATTTTCAGAAGTTCATCTGTAGTCCTTGTTTCATATTGATATTTTGGTTTTGCTGATTTTTTTTTCTATTGCTCAAACTGTTCAAACTTGATGAAACCCATATTGCAGGAACATGCTTGTTTAACTAGATTATGATTAGTTCAATTAGTTTTGGCCTTATCTTCTTGACAAGATTATGGTTGTTTAACTTGTCATCAGTTTATGGTCATCTGTTCATACTACTCATTCATGCTATCTCAATTTGAGATTTATTGTATTTGGGTCAATTTATCAAAATTTGTCAACTTGAGGGTTTAGCTGTACAATTAAGTAATAGTGATATTTTAATTATTTGATAAGATGTTAGTCTATTTGTTTAACCACATTTTGATTTGGATTTCCTTTATTTTTTTGCTTATGGAATTTTTTTTCTGAATCTGGAATTGCAGGTTTGATTTGTATTTGCAGATTCGTGAAAAAGAAGATATGTACTGCTGCAGCTTTTAAGAAAGAAGCCAATGTTTGTACAAAACCTGCTGGTAACTGTTCTTTCTCTTCAAATCCAAGGAATTTGAATTTGTTTTATTTTTCTATTTCATTGAGAAATCATATTTAATTGGATTTTTTCCTTTCTTCCTTTTGGTACAAAGAATTAATGATTTGATTAGTGCCTCGTATTGATGGCTTCTGGTTGAAGTTACTCTTAATTTTTTTTTTGGTTTAATAAGTCTGTTACCTCATACAAGGTCTAAAACTTAAATTGATTACTGAACTTTTAATATTGTTCTTGTTCAATTGCATTCAATATACTATATTTGTTTTTTGGAGGACATTTCAAATTGAACCCTAGCCGCCGCCGCACCTTGCGCTGGCCACCATGGCCGCTATGGCTCCTTTCCCTATGGATCCTCTAGATGCTTATTGTGACATTCGAGTTCTCTTCAATCCAAAGCTGCATTTTGACGCCCATCCGCCCAATCCTGTCTTAAAGCAGAACCAGTCCCATATCGAATCATACGCGTCTGCAGTGAGAAGCGGAGATGTCGGGGTCTTGAACTCGACGGCCACGATATCAGACATCGGAGGTATAAAAACTGTCTGAATTAACCAAACGGGTTACGATCGGAGGGTGGCGCTGTGTTCTACATCCTTGATTGGCCGCTTAATCTTGAGTAAAGGGAACGCTCCGTGGAAGGTTGCTGACCTTAAACAAAGTTTGTCCAAGCACTCGGGTATTGCAGGAGAATGGAGGTTAATATCGATTGGAAGGGGATTCTACCATGTGGTTCTTCATTCGCAGGAGATGAAACAACAAATCTTCTCTAAAGGAATCGTTAATGTCAAGTCGGGCACTTTCCGACTGCAACCATGGATTCCAGACTTCGACCCTTTCGCGGAGAAATCAACAAATGCACAGGTATATGTTAGATTATACTCGTTACCCTGGGAATATTGGGATCCGCAAATATTATCCGACATTTCTAAATGCTTAGGGGGGTTGATTCGGATTGATAAATCCACCTTACATGGGGACTTCAGGCACTTTGCACGAATGCTGTTAGATGTGGATCTCAACTCAGATTTACCAGTGAAGCTTGGTATTGAAAGGGATGGAAAACAAATATGGGTTGAGGTTGTTTATGAAAAGTTGCCTAGTTTCTGTAAGGTGTGCTCTAGTATAGGGCATATGGCTTATGATTGTCGGAAGAATAGGAGGCCGCAGGAAGGGTCTAAGCACCCTGAAACAGAAAAACGACCCTTGGGTGAGAAGAAGAAAACTGTGACTGCGGGATTGGAGATCCCAGTGCAACATATGAATAACCGGATACTCACGGAACTTCACACCGATGGAGATATGATAGGTAATGCAGTGATACAGGCTGCCCCAGTACAGCAGGTGAATACCATGGAACCTCAGACTGAGGGAGAGGTTATGGTAAACAATGGAAATACAATGATACAAGGCATTCAGATGTCAGAAGAAGAAGACACTTTGAGCACAAATGAGAAGCAGTACATGGCTGACAGTCCGTAAATCTGGGATTCAAAGAATGAATGCGACAGTTTTGCTTGAGCCTCGTCGCCAGGAAATGATAACTTGCCTCAATCTGCCAGCTCTTGGGCGGACATGGTGGACGAGGAAGAGGAGGGAACGTGGGAAACCGTAACATCGAAGAAAGAAAGGAGAAACAACAGGAATGCGGACAATGCTAGCAACACCTCAACCCGAACTAATCGGGTCAGGAAAATCCCGATCCGATATACATGATAGTTCTGTATTGGAACTGTCGTGGTATCCTTAATCTGGATACGCAACGCTACTTATCCAACTTGTGTCCTAAACATAAACCAGACATAATGTGTTTGGCAGAGCCGATGGTGGATTTCGATTCAATACAGGCTTCTTACTGGAGTAATTTAGGAATGAGTCTTATTTCCACTAATCAACGGTATCGTCCGTCTTTGTGGGTTTTTGTTCATTCCCATTCACTTGCAATTTTTTTTATCTGTAGTGTTCATGATCAATTTGTTTTACTTAAGAGGGCTGATGTGGATCATTCAAATTTTGTTTGTTTGGTCTATGGCAGTGTGTGGGCTAACAAGAGGCTGGCTTTGTATCAAAGGATTGAAGAGTTGCGTCTTCAGTTTGCTGGTCCATGGATCACCATTGGTGATTTCAATGCAATCAGTGGTTCGCACGAGAAAACCAGGTGTTTTCATGCTGCACAGCCGTGTCGTGAGTTTCGGGATTTTATTGAAAATAACAGTTTTATTGAAAGCCCAATGCAGGGTCTGTTTTACACTTGGTGTAATGGGAGATCGGGGGCCGCCCGGGTTGAGAGTAAATTGGATAGGGCCCTTATTTCTATGAATTTTGCCGATTTCTAGGACAGGTTCAGCAACACTGTTCTGACCCGGCATCTATCTGATCATTGTCCGCTCGTATTCAATTGCACGCGGCAGCAACCTGTGGTTAGCAGATTCCGTTTTCAGTCTATGTGGTTGACTCATGCCGGCCTTCGAGATTTAATTTCTAATTTATGGCATAAGGATCATGACCGCCACCCTCCAATGCAATACCTCTGCAACAAGCTCAAGCTCCTTAGACCTGTTCTGCGACTTTGGAATAAGACTGTGTTTGGAGACCTTAACGTTAACATCGAAGCAGCCGAGGCGACGCTGGCTGGTATTCATGAGGATATTTCAATTCAAGGTATGTCTACGGAACTGCATCGCAAAGAGCTTGACGCTCATTCTAATCTTGATAGGGCCCTTCACAGCAAGGAAATTTACTTCCGCGATAGAAACAGAGTCAGATGGCTAGCAGACGGAGATATAAACACATAGTTTTTTATCGTGTTGCTCAGATTCGTAAAGCTTCCGCTGGTATTCACACCTTACAGATTAACGGTCAGTTAACTACCGATCCCCAAGCAATAGCTACGCACATCAACGATTTCTATTCAACTTTGTTCGGTAATGACATGAATTCTCCAAGGGACTTGGCTCCGATTTTTGATGTTATACCTCGGTTAGTAACTGACTCTGAGAATCACTCTCTAACTGTTTGTCTAGATTTTGTTGAGGTTCAGAGAGCGGTTTTCTCTAAGCATAAGGATAGTGCCCCTGGTCCAGACGAATTCACTGGTGCATTCTTTCAGCATTTCTGGGATATTGTCGGTACTGATGTCTATGCAATGGTTTTCAGTTTTTCTGCTTCTGAGACTATCCTACCAGGTTTGAACTCAAGTTTGATGGCCCTCATCCCAAAGACTGACAATGCGATTACAATTGAGCAATATAGACCGATTGCAATGAGCAACTTCTGCTACAAGATTATATCAAAGATCCTGGCCGACCGTTTGGCTAGCATTGCTTCCCGCATTGTCTCAGATAACCAGTTCGGTTTCATTTCGGCCAGGAGTATTCACCACTATATTGCGATGGCTTCAGAAGGAACCAATAT
Organism: Euphorbia lathyris; assembly: GCF_963576675.1. Taxonomy (NCBI): domain Eukaryota; kingdom Viridiplantae; phylum Streptophyta; class Magnoliopsida; order Malpighiales; family Euphorbiaceae; genus Euphorbia; species Euphorbia lathyris. Next base: position 1,907,645 of record NC_088915.1, on the reverse strand, counting down.
GCTCAAAAAACATTGTTTTGGAGGCAATATGGCCTTAAAAATTGACATTAGAAAGGCTTTCGACACTCTGGATTGGTCTTTCCTCCTAACGGTACTTGAAGCGTTTGGGTTCTCTCTTCAATTTCGGGATTGGATTCTCAACATTCTCTCTTCTGCAAGAATTTTGATTCTTTCAGGCTCTGGCATTAACGGTTTTGTCAAATGCTCTAGAGGTGTGCGATAAGGGGACCCCCTCTCTCCGATTTTATTCTGCATTGCTGAGGATTTTCTCAGTCGTTGGCTGCTCAATTTGGGCACCACTGGTAAGTTAGCGCCGATGAGTTACACTAGACAAACTAATTTCCCTATGCATCTCTTGTATGTCGATGATGTTCTTCTGTTCTGTCAGGCAAGTGTGGGTAATGTAGGTGCTATCCGGGAGGCTTTCAATCTTTACGGATATCTCTCTGGACAGATGGTGAACTGGGAAAAGTCTGATATTTTTTTGGGAAGTGCAGTGACTCACAGGCGTGGTCTACGTCTCTCTAATATGGTTGGAATGAAGCGCGATTACCTTCCTTTTCGATACCTAGGGGTGCCGCCTTTCTTTGGGATGCCGCGAAGTAGATACCTTGCTGGCATCAGGGATAAAATTCTGGCACAGTTCACTCGTTAGAAGGGCAATAGCCTGTCAATGGCAGGGCGATTGATGTTAGTAATTCTGTGATAAACAGCAGCTTTATTCACTCTTTCATGATTTATAAATGGCCTGCTGCCCTGCTCAAGCATATGACCAAGTGTATTCAAAACTTTATATGGACGGGCTCTATTGACAAACGGAAATCTATTGTTGTGAATTGGAAGGATTGTTGTCATTCTCTCAGAGACAGCGGCCTTGGAATCAAGGATTTGGGCACCACGAACTTGGCGCTGCTTGGTAAGATGGCCTGAGGAATTATGCAGGATAATTCTGCTTGTTTTGTGCTTTTAAGGTCTAGGTTTATCAGTGCAGCTGGTATCCCTCGAACAGTTACTAATTCTGCTATTTGGGGTTCAACTAGAAGCGTTTTTGGGGTATTGAGAGCACATAGCTTCTGGTGGATAGGGAAGCAGATGAATCCAAATTTTTGGAACGGGAATTGGATTCGACCAAATTTAGCAAATCAAGTCGGTCTGGACGCTAAGGCTCAAAGCAGGTGCAAGTCGTCTGTCGTGGATTTTCTAACTGACACTGGTTGGGAGGTACTTCATGACCTTCTGCAAGAGGTTCTGGATAGGGTTCAGGGTATAAAGCGAAGCCAGGAACAGGAGGATGTCTGTATCTGGGAGCCCGCGGTTCATGATAAATTCACTGCTAAACTATTTTATGTTTGGTTGAGGCCTGCTCCTCCTCCTCGACCTTGGAGTCGATTTATTTGGCATCCATTCATCGCCCCTTCGCACTCTCTTGTCTGTTGGCGAGAGGCTCTTGGCTTTTACCAACTCATGATCGCCCGATTCGCCGTGGTATGGTATTGGTCTCCAAATGCGCTCTTTATGGGGTTGAATCTGAAACACCAGATCATTTGTTTGTCTCCTACAATTTCTCCAAGCAGATTTGGCAAGGGATCGGGGCTTTGTTTGGCAGGCGAATCTGCACAGATTCGAGTGTGTGTTTGCTGATTACAGAAGCTTCTAAACAGCGTTTCAGCAATGAGATTGCGGCTCTTTGGGCTTTAGCAGTCGTTAATGGCATCTGGATCATTTGGTCAACCCGAAATAAGGCAATCTTCGAGGGAGGTACGCCAAATTTGTTCTTCGCTCTTAGGCGCTTGTGGGGTTCCACTCGAGAGGGAGGCGCTCTTGACCATGGTGGGATGTGGAACTCGGAGGTTGAGCTTCATATACTGCAAGAGATGAATCTGCCTAGGTGTCCTCATAGGGCACCCCGTATCCTTCTGGTTTGTTGGCAGCCTCCGAAAGAGGGGTGGGTAAAGGTCAATATGGACGCATCCGTTGTCGGATGCCCAGGGGCGGGTGGCTGCAGCGGGATATTCCGGACGCAGAACGGTATCTTCGAAGGAGCATTCGCCTATCCACTAGACAATGCATTTGCCAACAGCGCCGAGCTCTCGGCAGCAATATACGCAATTGATATGGCCTATAAAAAAGGATGGCATCCACTATGGGTGGAGAGTGATTCAACTTTCATTGTGCATCTACTTCGGCATCGCGCTAGTGATGTTCCTTGGTCAATCAGACAGTCCTGGTTAGTCTGCTTGGATCAATTGGCCTCCATGACAGTGACAGTTTCACACATTTACAGAGAGGGAAATTGTGTTGCGGATCTCCTTGCAAACTTTGGTCGTCAATCGCAGCAAACTTCGTGGTGGGACAGCATTCCGAACTTCTGCTCTACGGAGTTTTTATGTAATCTGACTGGGAGAACTATCTTCCGTTTTTCCTAGATTTCTATCCTTTGTAACATTCTTTATTTTTTATTCTTTTTAATAAATTCGGCTTTGGGTTTTTGAGGGCTAGGGCGGGGGTGCCAACCTCGTTGGGATGTCCGTCAGAATCTCTCTCCCCTCACGCCAGTCTTTAATCAAAAAATTGCATAAAATAATATACTCTTGGTTTTTAAGAGAAATTGTTTCAATATACTCTTGTTTTTCAACAGAATTTGTTGAAGGTAGAAAAAATGGAAGACACTTATCAAAGTAGTCACTGTTCTTAAAAAAAGCCAAATTCTTGCTTGTTTAAGAACTAAAATTCCGAATTTTAACGGTAATCTATTAGTTTAATTGGTTAAAGATCTAAGGTTATTTGATTAAATTGTTAATAAGTTATTAGATAATAACTATATATGTGGTTGTGGTAGAATTAAATTAATTTAAGCTTTGGTTTCCCAGGTCAAACTTGATGAAATAAAGTAAATACTTTCAAACCAATTGCAGCCTATGAGAATTTCTACACTTTCTTCTCCTCGAGTAATATCATGGAGATAAATGAGATATTTCTATGGATTTAACAGAAAGTGCATCATCATCTATGTCCTCGTCATCATAGTCATCATGGTAATCATCAGAAGGAGTGCTAGAATCATCCCAAGAAAATTTTGCAGCAGAGCAGCTGGTATTGTATATTATTTGTTGACTGCGACCAGACTTGATTTCTCTTGATGATTTCAGTTAGCAGTTTCTCAAAAGCATGTTATCTGTTGTATGCTAGAAGGCATTTCCTAGTGGTTAGGTTGAGATTGGAAATGAATAAACTGTGTTTCAACTGGGTGCTTTTTGTTCTTTGGTGTTGTTACATTCGATTGATCTACAACATCTAAAGCATGTTTGCCTTTTGAGACCGCTACCTGCACCCATATGGTTGTGTTAGGGATGTTTGGCCAGCAGCCCCATTTGATAAATTAATGGGTTGGAGTACAACAGGAACCAAATTGCCTCTCTAGATCCCAAGAGAACTTTCAGTTACCACTAAAGGCACGTGTTTGCCTTTAGTTGGTACTAGATTAGTAGCTCGAGCTGCATGAACAGTTCCATTTCTGTCTCTGGACTCAGAATTATTGCCATGAACCAGAGCATAATTTACCTTTGAAGACTCTAGACTTTTGGGCACCATTACCTTCTTCATTTTTTCAGTTTCTTTAAAATGGCTAGGGATTAATGAATCTTGGGCATTTTGGAGTACGAACACATTTATAGAATTAGTATTTACAAGCAAGAAATGTTCACAAACCATTTCCAATAGTTTTATTAAAGAGAAAACACAAATTTTGTATTTACTGCCGCATTCATCTTCCATTTCTCCAATAACTGCAATTAGATTTTGACTTTGAAAAGAAGGGTTTCTTGAAAAATTGCAATTCAGAGAAATCTTCACCTCTTTATTGGAAGATGAAGCCATATCAAATTCTTTTGAAGTAGAAACCCTATTATATGTATTATCTATAAGTAAAGGTATAAATTCCTTATATTTGAAGCAGTCTGTTTTGTCATCAGAATTGTTTCCATTTGAAGAATTTTGTTAAGGTGAAGAACCTATATACACCATATCAAAATTAGATTTGGAGGAAGAATACATAACTTCAATATGTAAGAATCAGAATTTCAGATTAAGATAATAAGTCAGAACACTAGTAGAAGGCTTATTTTGTTTTTTCATTGTCTTTGTTCATGGCTTTAAGCAACTTATTTACTTCTAGTATTTCTAAACTAACTTCCAAACATCCTAAAGCACTTTAAAATAATTCCTAAAATCTATCTCAACTGATTGCTCCATTTGTTAGTCTCTTAATGTAAACAAGTCAGTAGAAAAGGAAAAGCTAGATTGACTATTTATCCATGCACATTGTAATAAAATATTTAGGTAATGTTGTAATTTCAGAAAAAGTAACATGAGTAATTTCATAATACATATTATTTTAGAGCCCTACGATGCTAGTCTTTATATTCTAATTTTTTTATAAATTAGGATTTATGTAATTTTTGTCTGAACCAAGATAAACAAAATAAAGATGTAACTTTTGAGAAAACATTTAGCAACTATATTATTGTTAAAGTCAAATGCAAAAGATGTGGCTTGGCCATTTCAAAAATTGCAGTCTCAATATTTAAAAACTTGGAGACGTTGATTTGTGGCTATATATTTATTTCAGAAGGGAGCCATTTGGGGAACGATACCCCTATAAGTCTGTTATTTTTTTTTACTTTACTCTTATTGTTAAGACATATATTGTGAAATAAATTAAATTTTCGGGCCTCTCATTATCCTAATGCTATTGAAAAGCCGTGACTGAAAAAAAAAACCCTGATAATATGTGCTATTTTTTGCAATTTTGAATGATTTTAATTTATTAAATTATTATTTATATATGTGATTAATATTAATTTAGACAGAGTTTAATTATTATTTATAAACATAATTTTTAACATTGAAATCTTACTGTAAAAATTGATGAAAGAGGAAATGATAGGTCATACTTGTAAAGTTCACATCTCAATGTAATTTTCATTAGAGAAGCATCAAGCCTTTAAAGGAGAATACATATGATTAGTTATAACAGACTAATTTAAATTTCAAATAAATCTAGACTATTTCAAATATAGAATACACATGATATTTAGTTAATTATTTATTTACTAAAATCTCCACAAATTTGGTGCGCTAAGGCTTGACTTGGTAAACCCTTATCAGTCCCCCTCAAGTCTTTGGTAGTGGCTTAGTGAAAATGACGAGTTCTTATATTAAACACCGGATCTTTCATGTCACTTGGAGGACCCCAATTCACATTTGGACACATGTATTGTGATCCCAAATAATAATTAAAATAGTGGGGCCTCTTCCAATATACGTGGGTCCATGTTACACGTGTCAAAATATGTATGGAAGGTCCTCCATTTGACATAGAGAACCCAGGGCTTCTAATAATTTGCCGAAAATGACAACTATATGATCGATAGTGGAAATTTAAGAAACTTTTAATTCTGTGTGTGCAACCTTATCGGAAACAAAGTCCAAATCAATTTAGAGGTGTTTTGATCAATGATGAAAAATTGGGTTGGCGATAAGATAAATTGCTCCCAAGTTATCACACCACAAAACTAGTGATTGAGATGATTGAAAGCCAATTTGTGGAAGTAATGATTGAAGCCACAAAATTTTAGAAGCTGGGGTTGCTAAAATATCAACAATTAAGTCTTTCACCTCGGAGTAATCTGGATTTTTTTTGTCAAAATGACTAAAATGTTTATTTGGTTACTAATACATTTATAAACAACCTGGAAAAATACAGTAAGCTATTTCAATTTTTCGATAACCATGTTTAGAAGTTCTAATGTGGAAGTTAAATACTCAGTCAAGTTAAATGGTTAAGTTGATAAGTAAATTTAATTTTGGACTCAATTGATCATATTAGCCAACTTAAAACTAAAGTGATCCTTAATTCCCAAGAGAAATCTAAATTCTAACTTATATGGGTAAATTGCACCCATGTCCACTGAACTTTACCCATTTTAACATTATAGCCATTGAACTTCATTTCTTCCCGGTATGGCCATTGGACTTTACATTTTTTAACACCGGTGGCCACTTAACGTTTCAAAACGACTCATGACGGCTAAAAATAAAAAATCCAAAGCGTTAATGATATTCTAAGGAACTTTAATTCTTGAAAATTTTCGTTTTGAGGTCATTTGGGTGTTGTTTGGTTAGGAGAGAGAAAGTGAATTTTTAGAGAGAGAAAGCTCCAAAAAATGTGATTTTTGAAAATAAAAAATGTGGTTTCATGGTAAATGTCGTTCTGAACAACTTTAATTCTTGAATATTTTCATTTTGAGGTAGTTAACGATCATTAACGGTCATTTTAAGAAATTAGTTAAAATTGAGTGGCCATCGGTATTAAAGAGTGTAAAGTTCAGTGGCCATACAAGAAAGAAATGAAGTTCAATGGCCATAATGTGAAAATGGGTAAAGTTCAATGGCCATGGGTGTAATTTATCCTAACTTATATCTCCTTTCTCTCACTTAATTATCTTTTGATTTTTTTCATTAAAAAAAGAATTTTCTTTTCATAATAATTCTTCCCAAATGAAAATAAAAATGCTTAAAATAATAATTTTTAAGAGATTTATTATAAAAATAATAGGAGAAAAATACTATCCATAAGCTAGGCTATAATTTAGTATTTCATTACCTAATCTGTCAAATTACTCTTGAGTTAAAACATTGAATTGGAATTAGAAATCAGTCCTTAATTTCCTTGATTAACTCTTATTTTCGATATAGTGGTTTGGGTATAATTTGATGAAGGCTCCTTTCCTTCTTTATTCCCAACAGTAAGATTAAATAAATAAGTAAATAATAATTTTCTAATATAGAAAAATAAAAGAACCTCTATAAATTAACCTTACCTATTCTGTTTAGCTTCACATTCTTGTGAGTTAAGCTTGAGGTGAAAAACTCTCTTTCTCTTTGGCTTTTTCTCTCCTTTAAAAAAAAAGATGTGCCAAATTCTAGCTACAATTATGGTGGGATTCGTTGTGAATCACTCCCTTACAAACAAAGGTCTGACAAAAAAAATTTAGTAAAATAACTAAAAAATCTGAGAAACTTGAAGAAAAACTCACATCATTTGAATTCGAACAATGATGTCAAGGTAATAAAATCCAAATTTGATATTGAACACATCTGTGTAGCATATATAAATTTTTAACAGCATGGTGTATTTGGAAATATTGTAATATATGGTGTGGTCCCATATTTAATAATATGGCGTAATACCATGATTAAAAATATATTTCAACAACAATCTTCCATGTGTCATTGGGTTACGAATTTCATAAGGCATATCCCATTTTAGTGAGAATATTCATTGTAATTAAGTTAATTGAGGGGTTAAATGCACCAATGGTTACTAAACATTAGGTGTTGTTTTCACTTAAGTGAAGTTTTGTATTAACAAAGTCACTGTTATATGCCATTTTCCTATATTTAGACTCACACACGATACATAACAATCATTTTTTTTCGTGTCTGATAGTTTGTTAAAATTCTATAATTAGAAAAGTTAAGTGTAAAAAACCTCAGATTAAGTGACTTTACATTGATATGTGTTTGTTATATCATAAAAACTTGATTTATCAAAAATTTCCATCATTTTGAGATGACTTATTAAATTGTTATTGTTATGAGTAAAAAAGTTCAAAATTTTATAAAGTTTCCTGGGTGGAGCTAAAAGTATCCAAAAATATAATGTGCACGTCTATCAAAATTAAGTTTTCCCAAACAGAAACAAGAGAGCTAAAGCAAAGTTTGTACTATGACATTTAGAAACAAAATTTTAATTAGTAAGATAATATTTCCTAGTGCTAATTTTTTTAAAATTTTTGTAGGGTTAGCATCCTTTTTTTAGTTAGTTTACTCATACTATTTTATCTCTCTTTTTTGTCATGCTAGTACAACTGGTGCTTGAGTACTTGATTACTCATTATGAAGCTTGTGCATTTTATGTTTTAGGGAGCAAAGAGATGGATGAACATGGAAAGATAGGGCATGTCAAGTCATGGTATTGAAGGTGCCTAGAAGTCCAGGGTATGATTAGAGTTAAAAATCCAATAAAGGAAGGATATTCATTGAGCCTAATCGGAAAAATGGAGGATGTTGAGATTGATTATGGTCATATAAGAATGAAAATCAACATCAAATTTGTATTAGCATATGAGGTATTAGATGAAAGTTTTATAACCAACATTGATAAGCATACCAGAATCAATATCTTAGAAAAAAATGGTCAATAGTCCAGGGTAAAGTAGAATTTTGATCAGTTTTAAGAGAAAGATCAATAAATAATTATCAAATTTTAAATCATTTCATTCTGTACAGATCAAATTTAGCAAGGACAAACTTTAACAACTTCTATACTTTCCTTTGATACTCGAAAAGAACATTTGATCTGTACAAAATGAAATGATTTAAAAACCGAATAATTATTTATTGATCTTTTCTTTCTCCTAAAAATGATCAAAATTCTACTTTACCCTTGACTATTGACCATACTTTCTAAGATATTGATTCTGATATGCTTATCAATGTTGGTCATAAAACTTTCATCTAACACCTCATATGCTAATGTAACTTAATGTTGATTTCCATTCTTCTATGATCATCGTCAATCTTAACAGCCCACAAAATAGTCCGTACAGGATGCGGTAGGAGAATTAGATTACAAGTTCTGAGAACAATTTGATAAATTTTGATGATTAATGGTAGTTTTCAAATTTTTTAGTCTTTTTGAGGTTCCTTTTTTTGCTTTTTCTAAGCCTATTTTGGGTAGTAAGGGCCATCCAGCAAGAATCACTGTTGCCCAATGACATTGCCATTTTTTGCTAAATTCATTCATTTCGGCCTCCGATTACACCTTTAAGAAAGCTTCTTTTTTCATTTTTTCAGTTTTTTACCTTAATTTTCCTTAGTATTATTTGAGCAATACAAGTAAAGAAACTCTTAATCTGTAAATTGGACAAGAGGTTCTCTGTTGCAGAAAATTCAGATAAATTCAGAAAATTCAGAAACTCTTAATCTGTAAATAGGATGAGACTTGTTTTTCTATGCCTATAATATCTTCTTGAAGCTCGACATTCACATCACAAACATGAAATTTGTTACTCAATTGGTCTGATAAAATCACAAACATGAAGTTTGCGGAGATTTAAGTTTTGAGAAGACTTGCTTAGATGAGAACTGATAAAATCAGGGCTATCAATGACAGGGCATAAAGATTTTGAAACACATCTGAAACACAGGAGGGACTTCACGGGCAACCACATAAGTATTTCGATGATCAACTCGCTTGAGAGTTGTGCCATTGCCGCCGCTCACTCTAATCAGAAAATGAGTGTGAACAATTAGGGTTAAAAGAGAATTACAAAAACTACAATTAAGGTGTAAAAATATTCTAACGTTTTGGGTCATAAGCAATTTTACCCCAAGGTCTAAAATGGTGCAATTTTATCCTAACGTTGGAAACCAAGAGCAATTTTACTGATAACGTTGATAAATTTGGTCAATTTCATAAATAATTTATCAAACGGTCTAGGTCATGGATTTTTGCGTCAAATCACAAACATATGTTGGGATGTGAAAAAAAATATAAAAAAGTATAGTTTTTTGTACAAATTAGACAAAAAATTCAAAAAATTCACCAAATTTATAATATTAATCTCCAATTCTACTATTAAATTATAAAAAACTTGAAATCCTTTTTTATAATATTAATCTCCAATTGTTGCAGAATAAAGAAAAAAATATCTGTGTTTTATAATAGTGTCAAAAATCTCGACCCAAATTATCAACTTTATGAGTAAAATTGCTATCGACGTTAGGGGTAAAATTCCACAATTTTAGACGTTATGGGTAAAATTGCTCCTAACCGAAAATGTTATCGGTATTTTTGGAGCTTAACCCCAAAAACTATATTCAAAATGTTATACGGAACAATTTGGATTGATTACAGTCAAAATGAGTTATTGTACTACGTGGATATATGGATAAGATACAAAATGTCTCAAAGTTTTAGAAAAGTATCATTTTACCTTGAATATTTATGAAATGTACCAATTTAAGCCTGAATAATGCAACTTGACACCTCAATTTTTGTGAAATGGTACCAATTACCCCAAATTTCGTTACCAATGGCTAAATTGGTACTATTCCACAAACGTAAAGGTAAAATGATGTTATTTTGCACATTAAAGCTAAATTGGTATTTCTCCATAAACTTTAAGGTCATTTTGATATATCATCCCAATTGCTTATAAGCCTCCGAACTTGTTGTAGGACCTTAAATACTATGGATGATTCACCAGCCACTGTTTATACCTCAAATATTAGAATTCAAATAATATGGTTTTGTAGTTACCAATCATCAATAAAATTTAATTAAACCTATAAACAAATGGTTCATGTAAAGAAACCATAGTTGGTAAAAGTTAATTACAAAAATACCCTCCCAAATCTCATATATAAACAAAATGATTCATGGAGAGAAACTCTAGCTTCTCAAATCTCATATATCTGTAACCACAACAGCTCTTCACCAACATTGTCTTCTTTAGTCAAGAAAGTCTCTTTTATTCAATATCTTTGTCAATCATATTGATATTCAACATTTACTTAAAAAGAATGAACCAATTCTCTATCTCATTCATCAATTGAACAATAGCTTTCACTTGGAGAAAAGTCGTTGCTCTGCCTGTGCTCTTCCTGGAAGTGTATGTATATTCATTCTCATTATTTGTATATATGTTAATTTGATGCACTTATTTTTAGTTTGTTTTCTAATCTAGCAAAGCTCCAATTTGAGTTTATATATATAATGCTTTAGGGAATTTGTTCTTTTGCCTTATGAAGTTTCTGAAGTTTCTAATCTAGCAAAGCTCCAATTGGAGGCTATCTTTAGAGTCCAGTAATCTTGAAGGCACCTTCTGGTCAAAAATGGAAAGTTGATATTGCAGAAAGTGAGGGCGGGTTTTGACTACAAAATGGATGGCGAGAATTCGCTGAATTTCACTCGTTTGATCATGTATATGTTAAGTAACGTGTCTTCTTGTTTGAAGTAGTCTTTGCGGATAACAATAAGTGTTAAGTAACTTGTCTTCTTGTTTGAAGTAGCCTTTGCTGTTAACAATAAGTTCCTAGAAACTAGGAATAAGTTAGAGTTTGATTTGGTCTTTGCTGTAATCACGTTTCCTGTATATGTGGGATACGTTAGTTTCTGTTTTTGGATTTCTGTTCACTGTAAAGCTATTTAAAGCTTCCTCAGTTTACATTCTAAATAACAAATACTTTTTGCATTGCGTTGCAATTTGTCTATTATGTTCAATATTTATCATTTGGTATCAGAGCCAGAACAGGCCTGATTGAGAGAGAAGAGTGTGAGAGAAACACGAGAGAAGAGTGTGAAGAGATGGCAGAAAGCAACAATAATGGTTTTGTGTAACCAGCTATCCCAAAATTTGATGGCTTCTATGAACATTGGGCAAAATTGATGGAGAATTTCCGTCGAGCAAAGGAATTCTGGAGCCTAGTAGAAGACGGAATAACAGAGATTCCAACAGGAAGAGAGCCATCAGAAGAAGCAGAGTCTAAAGTTATTGCAGAACAGCAATTGAAAGACAAGAAGGTGAAGAATTATCTCTATCAAGCCATTGACAGAGAAATTATGGAAACCATTCTGAACGATGATACATCCAAGCAGATTTGGGACTCAATGAAGCAGAAATTTAAAGGGTCAACAAGGGTTAAAAGAGCACAACTTCAAACCCTAAAAACTGAATTCGAAATTCTCAAGATGAAAGAAGGGGAAAGTGTCAATGCCTATTTTGGAAGAACACTCTCAATTGCCAAAAGGATGAAATCATGTGGTGAAAGTCTCAAAGAAGCTGATATCACAGGAAAGATTCTTCGATCCTTAGTTCCAAAATTCAACTACGTGGTATGTTCAATTGAAGAATCAAATAATGTTGATGTTTTAACTGTGGATGAACTCCAAAGCAGCCTTTTAATTCACGAACAAAGGATGAAAGGATCTGTAGAAGAAGATCAAGTATTGAAAGTTACACATGAAGACCGAAGTGGACGAGGCAGAGGCACGTTTAGAGGTCGAGGAAGAGGCAGAGGCAGATCATTCTTTGACAAATCTGCTATTGAATGCTATAAATGTCACAATTTGGGACATTTTCAGCATGAATGTCAAAATTCAGAGAAACGGGCTCACTATGCTGAGATTAATGATGAAGATGAGATGTTGTTAATGGCGCAAGTTGATCTCAAGCAAGACAAAAGGAAAGGGATCTGGTTTCTTGATTCTGGATGTTCGAACCACATGTCAGGAAACAAAGAGTGGTTCACACGACTTGATGAAGTTTTTAAGCATTCTGTTAAACTTGGGAATGATTCCAAGCTGATGGTGATGGGGAAAGGGAGTATCAAGCTCGAAGTTGGAGGCCAAATCCAAATTATGAGTGATGTTTTTTATGTACCTGAATTGCGTAATAACCTGCTGAGTATATGTCAATTACAAGAACGAGGAATCACCATTCTTATCAAACATGGAGTGTGCAAGTTATATCATCCGACCCATGGTGTTATAATGAAAAGCGAAATGACAGCAAACAAAATGTTTTTAGTTATTGCAAACATTCTCATGAAATCACCTTCTTGCTTCAACGCACAAATTGAAGAATCGAGTGAAATTTGGCATCAAAGATTTGGGCATCTGAGCTATAAAAATCTAGCATTGCTGCACAACAAAGAGATGGTTCGAGGGCTGCCAAACATCAAAACCCAAAAAAAAATGTACAAGTTGCATGATGGGAAAACAACATAGAGTAGCCATTTCAAAGAAGAGTAATTGGAGAGCCACAAAGAAATTACAGCTCATACACTCAGACATTTGCGGTCCTATTTCGCCTGCCTCCTACAGTCAAAAGAGGTACATATTAACATTCATAGATGACTTTAGTCGAAAGCTGTGGGTTTATTTTCTGAACGAAAAGAGTGAAACTTTTGTGACTTTCAAAAATTTTAAAATAATGGTGGAGAAAGATTGTGGTCTATCAATGTGCAGCTTAAGAACAGATAGAGGAGGAGAATTCAACTCCAAAGAATTTTCAGAATTTTGCAAAACACAAGGCATAAGAAGACAGCTTACTACGGCGTATACGCCTCAACAAAACGGAGTTGCGGAGCGTAAAAACCGTACAATCCTCAATATGGTGAGATGCTTGCTTGAAGAAAAACAAATGCCCAAAATGCTTTGGCCAGATGCTGCGAAGTGGACATGTCACATTCTCAATCGGAGTCCCACTGCCTCTATGAAAAATAAAACTCCAGAAGAATGTTGGAGCGATTTGAAACCTAACATTGAATATTTCAGGGTCTTTGGCTGCATTGGAAATGTTCATGTACCTGATGCAAAGAGATTGAAGTTAGATGCAAAAAGTCAGAAATTAGTCCTAATCGGCTACAGTGTGGAGTCCAAAGGATATAAGCTGATTAATCCTTTCACAAAGAAAGTAACCATCAGCAGAGATGTCATCTTTGAAGAAGATGAAAGATGGGATTGGGCAAAAACAAAAGAGGAGACTACTGATGTACTTGATTGGGGAGAAGAATATGAAGAAGCCCACAATCAAGGAGATGAAAGTGAAGAAGAAGCAGATTTAGATGAAGAAAATACAGAAGATGTAGATGAAGACATCACCTCCAATGACGCAGAAAATTCAAGCTCCAACAGTGATGTTCCAAATTCAGCAAGTTCCAGCTCTAACTCACTGGATTCCAGCCCCAACAATAGCTCTAATTCATCTTTCTCAATCAGAGAACGAAGAGCTCCTGCCTACTTAGAAGATTACACAAGTGGAGAAGGATTCTCTGAAGATGAGGTACAAAACTTTGCTCTATGTATATCTGCTGATCCCATTTTCTATGAACAAGCAGCAAAATTGAAGAAATGGAGGGATGCAATGGATCTTGAAATCGAAGCAATAAAGAAAAATCAAACTTGGGAACTTGTAAAGGCTCCTTTGGAAGTGAAGGTGATAGGTGTCAAGTGGGTGTATCGAACCAAGCTGAACGAAAATGGAAAGATTGACAAATGTAAAGCACACCTCGTGGCAAAAGGGTATGCTCAAGAAAAGGGAATTGACTACAATGAGGTCTTTGCACCAGTAGCACGATGGGATACTATTCGCATGGTAATTGCAGTAGCAGCGAAAAATGGTTGGAAGCTGTTTCAACTAGACGTTAAAAGCGCATTTCTGCATGGAGAACTCAAAGAAGACGTCTACGTCGCTCAGCCATAAGGCTATGAAGTTAAGGGAGAGGAGAACAAAGTATACAAACTAAACAAAGCTCTTTATGGCTTAAAACAAGCTCCAAGGGCATGGTTTAGTAGAATTGAAGGATACTTCGTCAAAGAAGGGTTCGAAAGAAGCTGCTGTGATCCTACCTTGTTTGTAAAACATGAGAACAACAAGATTCTAATTATAAGTCTCTATGTTGATGATCTTGTTTTTACAGGCAATGATTTGATTATGATACAAAATTTCAAAAACTCTATGAAGAATGAGTTCGAGATGACTGATCAAGGAGTAAATGGCATTTTCATCAGCCAGAAGAAATATGCCAGTGAAATGCTTGAAAAATTCGAGATGAAAGGGTGCAATGGAGCCAGAAATCCAATTGTTCCAGGAAACAAACTATCAAAGGAGGAGGAAGGCACTCAAGTAAATGGAACCTTATTCAAGCAGATTGTTGGAAGCTTGCTATATATGACTGTCACAAGACCAGATTTGATGTACAGTGTATGTCTCATAAGCAGATTTATGTCAAAACCAATGGAGATACATATGTTAGCAGCTAAGAGAATCTTGAGATATATTCAAAGTACTGCTGATTTTGGCATTGTTTACAAACGAGGCTGCACAACTGAGTTAATGGCATATACGGACAGTGATTATGTTGGTGATATAGATGATCGAAAGAGTACATCAGGATATGCTTTCGTATTAAGTGGAGGAGTTGTAGCTTGGGCGTCCAAGAAGCAACCTGTAGTGAGTCTGTCAACTACAGAGGCAGAATATATAGCTGCTGCCTCATGTGCGTGTCAATGTGTCTGGATGCAGAGAATTCTGAAACAAATTAAAGGTACAAAAATTGACTATGTGAAGGTTCTCTGTGACAATTCTTCTACTATTAAACTTGCAAATAATCTGATACTTCATGGGAGAAGCAAACATATTGATGTACGATTTCATTTTTTAAGAAATCTTGTAAATGATGGGTCAATTAAAATGGAATATTGTGGCACGAATGAGCAAGTTGCAGATATCATGACAAAACCGTTAAAGCTTGATGAATTTGAGAAGCTTAGAGAAGCACTTGGTGTTCGAAGCAGCTTGGGTATAAACTAACTTGCTGTAAGCAAGTTTAGTTTAGGGGAGAGTTTTGTTAAGTAACGTGTCTTCTTGTTTGAAGTAGTCTTTGCTGTTAACAATAAGTTCCTAGAAACTAGGAATCAGTTAGAGTTTGATTTGGTCTTTGCTGTAATCACGTTTCCTGTATATGTGGGATACGTTAGTTTCTGTTTTTGGATTTCTGTTCACTGTAAAGCTATTTAAAGCTTCCTCAGTTTACATTCTAAATAACAAATACTTTTTGCATTGCGTTGCAATTTGTCTATTGTGTTCAATATTTATCAGTATATTGGAATATGATAAGTATATTACGCTAATGTTGACCAGCAACAATTTCAAGAGCTAGATATTGTAGCTGTTGAATCAGAAATTGACATTTCTGATGAAATCTTGCCAACAAGCGCTAATCTTGATGAATAATTCGAAAAGGCTTAGAATTTTGCAACAACATTTAACGCAAATGATCAGGTTGAAGGTAAGTTATTTTCATTCTTATAACCAGAAGGTTAGGTCATATTCTTATAACGCAAATGATTTTCTTTATTTGTTGAACCAGGGATACAAATGGAAAATAAGACTTTGATAACCAACAAAAAGCTGATAAAGGAAGAACAAAGAAGGTTGTTGAAAGATCAATGTCAAATTTTCAATTCGAAAATCCTTCATTCGTGATTATAATGCAGCCATCTTATGGGTCATTGCTTTAAAATTTGACTAAGTAAATTTTGACATAGGCCCTGAAACTGCTGATATCATCCACTGTGTTTCTGTAACTGTCGGTCATGACTAAAAGGAGGACTAAAAGAAGTGCAAGTCATGTGAAGCTGCTAAACGTTCTTACTCTACATTAGTTGTTTGTCAGCAGAAATACTTCGGTTTCTTGCTGAACTTGCTGCTGCACTTTATGACTTCTCAGCTGATAGGTGCAATCCGCAAAGCTTGGGGATGGCAGATATGACGTTGTCTATAAATGATGGTTATGGTTATGGGACCTAAGTGAAGTGGCAATCAAGAGGAAATACATAGGTCAACATAAGAACATTAATGAAGATAGTGCATATGAATTTGAACTGGTATACTTGTTAAGGCTTCAACACAAACATTTGTTGGAAAAGGAACTGAAAGGCTTTTATTTTTTCGAATACATGCCAAATGAAACAAATCTATGTGTTTTCAGTTCCAATTTTACAAACTACACCTTAAAATGAAAAAACGTTGTTTTGAATTTTCATAATACCTTTAAGTTACATTTTTTAAGGTAGATATATTCAAATAGATGATGCAAGAAAACCTCGATAACCATTGAAAATGGTATTCCCCATATTTTGGTTCAGATTGGCGAAAGAAAAGCTGTCCTAGTGGATAAGATTGCACAATGCCCAAGGGATCAACCATAACTAGAGGAGAAAACACCTCATTTCTTATATTTAATCAGACCATATAAATGATTTTATCTTCTCTTTCGGTTACTGATAAGCTATATATATATATATATATAGCATTTACCGTGGTGACGCTCTTAGCCTGTTGGTTGAGAGCTTACCTATGATCCTAGAGGTCATGGATTCGAATCACATGGGTGGGGTGAGTTGAGGGTTTTCCTTTGTTTTTAATGTATTCCATAAAGTATTTCTGTAATTTTGGTGATGTAAAGACATGTGGCAAGCTACATACATTAACCATATTATTGACCAATACAATGTGTCTTTACATATGGCTCACATGAAATTTAGAACCCCAATAACAAATGTTTATAAGAAGTAGAAAGCAAAGATGAACCGAATGTGAAAAAGCTGGATAGATTGTGTAAAAGAATTTGCAGTTCGTAAAATTGTTTTGGGTCAGAACCAGCAAAGCTCAATACAAGGTGCATTGCCTGATCAAGTAAACCCCCCATTACAAAAGCCTGACAAAACCTAGTCAATTTGTGCAGCTTCAGGATACACAAAGGTGGATTTTGGAGGCACCTCATGGCATGTCAAGGTCCATGCAACCAAATCCATTATCAGAGACGCCTTAAACTACACGCACCTCACTTCCTCAATCAAACATTATTCAACAGCATATGGTAAAGAGTACCAGCCAGACTAATGGCAGGTTCTCTCATAGGCCCCAGCAGCCATTATGAGATTGTCAGAAATGATTGTCAGAAATACCTGCACATATGAGATATGCAACTTAAATTCAAATCCACCATTATGTTGCGTCATTGCTCAAATAATTGTTGAAAAATTTTCATTATCGAACCAAGTTTGACCAAATCAACCCAAAATTACTAACCTTGCCAACTGCTTGGTTATTTTTGTTCAAAAAATACCACAGGTACCAGATCTTAAAAACATGAAACTACATTGGATTTTTTCGAACTTATCTCTAATAAAAAATTCATCAATTTTTTTGAACTTTCCCAAACATACCCCAATCTTTCATCTTCCCCTCCCCTTTCATCTTCCTTACGGTTTCTCTTCCCCTTCTCATTCTAAGACCTTTGATTTTTCTCTCTTCCTTTATATTGCGAAATTTGTATACCAATTTCATCATCACCATGTCTTTCTCTTCTTACTTCCTCTTAGATTCCTAATCTTCCTATTTCTAGAAAATTAAGTCATGGTTCTTCATCTTCATGTCTTTTCTCGTCTCTCGGTTTTTTTCTTCTTGTGTGGATCGAAGAAATCATTATTCCACGTTATTTTGATTGTTTTCTGCGTTTATCATATGGTTATTGACCATGTTAATAGTAAAAGATGGAAAAAAAATGTAAGTATCTATTGTTTTCTCTTTATTTTTTTTCCAGAAAATCACTTCGCAAAATTGGCTTTTGTGAAGGTCTGGCGAGGAAAAGAGGCTAAAACATATGATTTTACTTCGCGAAAACAGATTAGGTGAAGTCTGTGAAGAGAAGCGTTCATGATTTTTACCTTCACAGACTTCGCATATTCTGCTTTGGCGAAGTAAATCATCCCTTTTTCTGTTATATTTCTCTTATTGCAAACTTCGTTCGTTAAGCCAAACTGTTCTTTTTCTTGCTAACACAACTTAATTTTTGTGAAGGTGAATGAATACAGAAGGCGGTGTACTGGGATATAGAGAGGGACGAGGTTCTAGGATGTTGGGAGAAATGTCCATCAAGATTGGTCACATTGACTTTGAAATGATCTTGTTGTAAATTTTGATAATGTTATGATTTTAATGTTAGAATTATTGTTGCAGCCTTATTGTTATGTTTGTTTTTGTTATATACCACTTTGCATATTTAGCAATATGTGAAGTATGCGAAGATAATACTGCTTAAAAACACATTTTTTACTTCGTATATTGGAAAGTTTTTCTGCGAATTCGTATTGTCTTTGCATGCTTTGCATATTGCGAAATATGCGAAGTCAGACGAAAGGGAGAAATAAGAAAGACTAAAAACTTTGTATACATGAACATTTATTTTTAGAACAATCTGAATTTTTAATTTTTTTTATTGTAGTTATATTATTATTCATTAAAAAACCAAATAATTCTAAAGGAAACCAGATTCCAATTCTAGATTGAACCAAACATAATAAGTAAAAGGCCTAATAGACAAATAACCCCCGAACTTGTCCAAATATTGCAACTGCCCCCTCCAATTTTTAATTGTAACAACTTACCCCTCAAACTTATCCAATTTGGGGTTATGTTTTACAATTGGACAAGTTTAAGGGGGTAAGTTATTACAATTGAAAGTTGGAGGAGAGAGTTGCAATATTTGGACAAGTTCAGGGGGTTATGTTAGTATTAGGCCTAAGTAAAAAGTCATTTTGATTACGATTTGACCATATTCATATTCTGATTCCGCTTTCGATTCCGAAGTTTCAACCAAACAACCTCTAAGGTTTTTCACTCCCTTTCTCATCTTTTACTAATTTGAATCTCTCTTCTCCTTATAAAATTCTATTTTACACTCTATTTTATGTTTAATTTTTATTTTGGTCCATATATTTATTTATTTTTACATTTCTAATTTTTAGGTTAATTTCACTTTTGATCTTTATTCTTATATATTTTTTAACTTTTTTCTCAAAAAATATTTTTGACAAAATTTTACTTTTTGATACTTGTTCTGACCCTTATATTTATTTCCTTATATTTTTAATTCTTAGACTAATTTCACTTTTCATCGTTGTACTTATTTGTTTTAACTTTTTTACCTTAAAATTTTTTTTGACAAATATTTGTTTCTCATATTATTCAGTTTTAATATTGATTTTTAATTATTCTAAAATAATTATTTTCTTTTTAAAATATAATATTTATGCATTTTAAAATAATTTCAGTTTCCTCTTTGTCTCATTGTCTTTTTGTTTTAATAGTTGAAGTAATTGATTTTTATTCTTATAATTACTTGTGATTAATTTATTAATATAAACACATATGTATGTATAGAAATTATTGTTAAAAGTAAAATTCTGGTTTATTGCTTCATTTTTTTATATCGTATTCCTTTTGGAACTCAAACAAACAGACAAGGGAATTTAGAGTAATTCGATTCCTTTCTCCTTATTTCCATTTCGTTACCTTTATGCGAACCAATCGCCCCTAGTTATGTTTTATAAAGTCAATTGGCAAATTTAAATAAATTGAGGGGTAACAATAATTTTTGGGACATGTATTAAGATTAAATTAATTGTGGAAAAAGCTGAACCCAAGAAGGACTTCTAGATTGTTTAGTTGAGCAATGGGCTTGCTTGAAATGTCTAAAGATTCAGACTTAATCTCTGCGCGAACCAATCCCCCATGAGCATTTTTTAAGATCAAATACATGAATATCATAATTAAGTATAAAATCACACTTAAGTGATATGATACATATTGCAAGCTGTCAGCAAAGGTTTTAATCGTAAACCTACAAAAATATTATTCTCTAGCTAAACTAGAAGGAGTGAGGTATAAACCTTGAATTCTCAAACAGAAATAAGTTTGATTGATAAAAGTTGTGTATCCTTACAAAAATGTGGAGGTTTAAATACTTCCCCTAAAGACAACGAAATGACAATGAATACCCCTACTAGGGTTACAATAAAGAAGTAAACCAAAGGATAAAATGGGTAATGCACAGAGACAAATAGTACAAAAGGTACAGTTTGTTGGCTGGTTTCCTTCACAAGGAAGGAAAAGTTTAACCCTTGTTCAGGAAGTAATCTCTAGGATCCGCCATCAAGGACACACCCGTGTTGTTTGCCTTGCCCACCTCAAAAGATGTTCCACCAGGATACTTGGTAGAACGAGATCCGCCAGATTCGATGTCCGCATCATGATATCACAAAACTTAATTATTAATATTTCATTATTCTCTATGTATTATGATTTTACACCATACTTTAAAATTTTTAGACTTCAATTTATAAATCATAAACCCGAAAAAATATATTCTTAGACTTCTAAATTATAAATTCTAATCCTTAAACTTTATTAAAAATACTAATTTTACTAGTTTGACATAATCTAAAATTGGCCAATTCAAATAAGCTAGAGGGTATATATTTATTTTTGGGATATGTATTAAGCTTAAATTAGTTGCGGAAAAAAGTAAACCCAAAAAGGGCTTCTAGATTGTTTAGTTAAGCAATGGGCTTGCTTGAAATGCCTAAAGATCCAGCCTCAATAGTGATCTTCTTCCCTTGTGTTTTCTAGGGTTACTTTTTTCAAGCATATAATAAGCAGATGAGTTGTGATTAGAAAGAGAGAGGCTTGAGTCAGATATCACCGATCAAAACCCATTTGGATTCAGAATTTCCAACAAAGGTGAAGAAGAGGAAAATGCCGCCACTCTCTCTACTTGAAGACAAAGGCTTTAGTATGTCTAATTGATTTTTCATTTACCTGTTTGCTTTCCCTTCCTTTTTAATTTGGGTATTCCATGTTGAGGGATGTTCCAGTTTTTACACTTGAAATGAACCCATATTTTCAGGTTTTGTTTTTTTGTCTGTTTAATTTTGATTTGCATATATTGATTGTATCAGAAAAAGAAACCGTGATTTCTACATACTTTCTTCAAACCAGAAAACTGTATTTCGGAAAAGAGTATTGAATTGTGCAAAACTTCTTTGACAATAACAACTTACACATGAGAATGGGTGCAGGAAGAATAATGATGAAGAAACTGAAGTCAACATCTTCCCAAGTAAACAAGGATATTCCTAGTGACTGCAGAATGTGGCCGGCGAAAACGATTACTATTATCACGAGGTTGCAAGTGAGTACTTGGTTTTATTTTGTTTTGAACAATTGGCTTTATTGGATGGTTCATTGTGTTTTTTGATAAGTTTACAACCCTAAATTTATATTATATACTAGCATTTTTTAATTTATACATATTAGTATATAAAAAAATTTATTATTTATTTCTTAATAATTTGGTTCATTTTCTTTATTATTTAACATAATATCTTTTGACCTAAGATGATGTTTTAGCCTCTTAAACTTGGGTTAAGTGGTCCATATTTGAATTTGTTCAAATCCCCTCTGAATGTGTTTAAAGGACCCGTAATATATTCAACCTTGTTGTTTTATAAATTTTAAAAAGCAAAGAAGCTAACAACTAATTAAAAAATGGAACTGCTGCCTTGTTATGTATATAGGGCATTCCGTTTTCATGCCTGATAATCCCTTTTTAAATGTCGTCTTGCGACCTTCTGATGTATATAGGGGACTTGTGAGGCCTTAAACTGGATGATTTAAAGTTCTCAATAGATTCCTGGTCTTTTCTTGCAGCACATCCACAATAGCTATGCTCACAAGCATTTGATGACATTCTCATAATTCATCACACTTGAAGTTTGTGAAAGAAAACACTAGTCTGTCAGGTTGTTTGTGGGAATTGGAGAGCTAAATTGTGCAAGGGATGGACAGAATTTGTATGATGAAACAAATTGGAGGAAAAAGATCCTTTTGTCTTTTTTGTGGGGTCTGCTGCAGCAACCATTATGCAACTTCAATTGTTGGCTTTCACTGTGGATATTGAAATTCTGTTTCTTAACTATGTCTCAGTTGTTGTCAATAAATTTGTGAAGGAAGCTTGCAAAGTCATGCTGCAATGGATTTGAAAATACAAACTCAGGCGATGATTACATGCCTGGGGGAGTCATTGTTTCGATTGGGATTGAGATTGAGATCAATGTTATATTCACATCATTCTCATTGAGATCTTCTTCATCTTCATCATGTGTTTGCAATGCCTCTGCATAGGTTCTAGTCTTACAACTCTGATATCAAATAATCTGGGTAAAACATCTCCAAGGTTCATGGACTAGGTAAGGAAATTTGTTAAGAATGCTCACTATATTTCCAAGCCAAGCAATGAGTGAGTCCCCTTGCTGTCTTGCAAAATCAGTTTCGGAATCCTGAACGCTTTTCGGGTTAGTCACTCCATGTTCTGCTGTCCCAGGAAGTTTGCCTTGAACTACAACAAGGATTGTTTCTGCATTCTGAGACAAATTCTGAAACGCCGCCAGTTCTTCTTCTCCTAATTGTCCCATTATCTTCTTTTTTTGTGCGCCAACGATCTTTTTGGGGCTCTTTTGAGGTTCATCTTCAGCATTGGTACAAGGAGGAACTTGAATTGAAATAGTTAGCTCTTCTAGAGTTTGAGTCCATGAATGATTCTCCATGTCTAGACCATTTCCTTCATTTGGGTCTTTTTTTTCTCCTTCTCCACTGAGGACTTTGGGGATAGAAGCTTCTGGGTTTGGCTTTCTTTGTAGCTGGAATTGAGGTGATTAAATTACTGAAACTGATATAGGTTTTATGCAGAGAGATTTTGGGATTGCTGAAACTGCTGTATGGGACATGTAATTCACATTATGGAAATGATGGCAACTGTGGAACCACTGCTGTTTGTGATGCGACCTGCCTGCAGATAATCATTTGTAACTAATTTGTCACTTATATAAAGTTTAATTTGAAGCACTATATCTAACATATTTCAGGTTGTGACATGGATGGTGCAAATTACATGTATATATGTATCCAGGCATGCACTTGTCCATGTATATGTACATGTATACATTAGAGCTTCTCAAATAGTTTATACTAAACTTAAAGCTATTCTCAAACCTTTAGTTGAAGAATTGCAAATAATAAGAGTAATTCTTTTGACAAGTGCATTTCTACATTCATTGAACAGAATATAAAGTTCAAAACATGTTAACTATTATATTATTGCTCAATTTGGTATTATAAGAATATATTCACCATTTTGTATGTAACCATTGTTTGGATATTAATTCCCATGAATTCTAAAGATCATGGAACACATATGCATGAAACAAATCAAATACCTAAGAATAACAACAGAAATTATTGAATCATTTTTCTCAACTATTAAAGTATACAAGTCATTAGCATTTGAATATAGCAATTGATCATGCAACTTGAGAACACAATGAACCAAAATAAAAACATCATATTTTTCAGTTTAAATAATGCAGATTTAACAAGTAAAAGAAACATGTTAACAATAATAAGAGATTTATCATTCTAAACCTCAAGTAACATGGGAGTTTATTCGCCGACAACGTTCTGCAATCATTGCTTGAATATCATTTTTTTTCTTGTGAGTTGCATGAGTGTCTGGATCATCGACTGAAGCACTCACATCTAGACATGGATTTTCTTCCAATTTCATTACCGTTATCTTCTTTTCAATTAAAATCAGCATTTGAATAAAAATTAGCACATCTACAGTTTTTTGGGATAGGTAGATCTATTCAAATATCTTTTAATTTATTTAAACTTTGCAAGCTGATAAGACTATATTCTAGATTTTTACACATTTATTCACGTTTGTTATATATATATGTATATATATATATATATATATATATTGAAAGACCTTGTAAAAATATATTCAGGATCTATTCAGATTTCCCAAATGGGTTTCAAAAAAAACAAATATATGAATTGCACAATGGCTTACCTTCCTTGCTCGTCTCAGCAGCCATGGTTATATATCTCCCTCTCTACGGAATAGGTCAATGAAGGCTGTGAGGGCTCTGCCTCTCCATTATATCTATTCCGAGCTAATTCCAAATAGTCTTTTTTTTTGTTGATATGAGATCTGATCAGATATAATACTCAAAGTTAGATCTATCTAAATCTAACATATCAATCATCTTTGACAATAAATTTCTTTATTCTGTTTATTAAAATTACTTACAAATAAAAGAAATTGTGAATGAGAGACAAAGATGAATAGAAGAGACTGACCTGATCTTTTTTCTGGAAAAAAAAAATTGAAAGACACTGAATGAGAAGACAGCGAATTAAAAGAGCATCAATTAGGGTTTTATTGAATTAGTTAACAGAGAAAAATGCAAAGGCCAAAACCCAATATTCTATTTGGCCTTATATAAAGAGAACCCAAACTATTTGTTTTTGTCCTTTAAAAAACATAATAAAAAAAATTAAGGGAGCTATAATTCTTCCAAAAAAAATTGAGCTCAACGTAATATTAGGGATAATGTGCAAAAATACCAGTAACGTTTATATTCAGAAGTAATTTTACCACTAACATTCAAATGGTGAAATTTTAGTACCTATCATTGGCAGCCAGGAGCAATTGATCAATTTGAGAAATAATTCATTAAACTTCCTTGTCGCCATTAAACTTGCCATCTACACTTTACATTTTAATCTCCAATTCAATTATTAAATCACAGAAAATGTCACGTTTTTAAACGAACTCATATGCAATGGGTGTAAAATATGTGTTATATAATAATATGTAAAATCAACTCAACTTGCCAACGTTAGGGGTAAAATTGATCTTCGCAACACCAGAGGTAAAATTGCACCATATTGGATATTAAAGGTAAAATTGCTTCTGCCAGTAAAAGATAAGGGTATTTTTACACCTTATCCGTTAATATTATGAAAACACAATTATTTAACATTTAAAGTTATATATATGAAATTCCGAGCACATAAGTCTTAAATTGATCAGACTCATACTTTATAACACACATAATCTTATTAAATAAAAGTATCGGTATTTTTGAAAAAAATTCACAAAGAGATGTTTTGGGTACATTCACAATAATAATAAAAAGATAATAATAATAATAACTCAATATGACAAAAAGTACAAAGTTTGTAGGCGAAAAAATAGAAAATCCTTACAAATCCCCACAAAGTACAACTAAAAATAAATATATGAATTAGGAAGTGAAGATTATGGCAAGCAAACAAGTGTAAATAGATACTAGATGCTTCTTGACAGTGAACCAAGAATATCCAAATAATGAAATGAACTTTTGTTTCTCTTGCAAATCTAATAAGTTGTTTACACTTAAATTCTATATACTTTAATACTCAGAAACAAATGATGTAATAATTAAAATACAGAATAGAAAATTATGGATTCACCATAATTTGATGTCTTTCCCTTTGAGAATCTGATGCAGCGGAATAAACAGACTTTCGTCTTAAACGAATGTTCGCGCACGAACAATGCCTAAAACCGTCAACTATCGTTGAATCGCGCACGACTAACGAAAATTGGAAAAAGAGAATAAACTCTGAAATTTTATTAATCGAAAACTGATTACATAATGGGGACGTCGCGCCTTTATATAGGCTGAAAAATAAAACCTAATTCGAAACCTAAAAGGAAAAGTAACAAAAAACACGGAAATAATTGAAAATGAGACAAAAACACAAAACTGCCGTTTTGAGGCCCAATCCAATGGGCCGAATCCAATCAGATTAGGGTCCGAAATTGCTAAATTCCAACAAACCCCGTTTTAACTTCAAAATATCAGTTTTGCCACCAGATTAGTTTTCTCCAAATAGTTCAAGGCTCGCTCCACTTCATCATTCTCCCCTGGGTGAACAGAATTCGCCCTCGAATTGTCATCATCAGAAGAATCACCAGAGAAAGGAATCAGGTGCTTCACATTAAAAACATCCGCAGTGCGAATGTGACTAGGCAACTTCAACCGGTAAGCATTTGGGTTGATTTTCTCCACAATCTCCACGGGCCCTATCTTTTTGGCAGACAGTTTGTTATAATCTCCCACGGAGTACCTTTCTTTAGTCAAAACAGCCCAAACAAAATCCCCAACTTCGAAATCCACATGGCGACGCTTCTTATCCGCATATGTCTTGTAATTGCTTGCTGCCTTTACAAGATTATCATGAACTTGCTGATGCACCTCCACCAAGATCTTCACAAAGGTTTCTGCCTTCCCATGCACGTGCGTCTTATCTGGCAATGACACCAAATTAAGTGGTCCTCTAGGAACAACAGAATAAACCACAGCAAAAGGACTGAATCCCGTACTGCGGTTAACAGCATGGTTGTGCGCAAACTCAGCTTTGTTCAACAATACATCCCACGTTTTAGCCTTGTCACCAATCAAACAACGCAACAAGTTGCCTAAGGATCGATTCACAACTTCAGTTTGCCCATCAGTCTGAGGATGGTAGGCACTACTAAAATTCAATTGCGTATTGACCATTTTCCACAAACTACGCCAGAAATGACTAACAAATCGAGTGTCTCGGTCAGACACAATGGTTGCTGGTAGGCCGTGCAGCTTATAAACCTCTCGGAAGAACAATTGGGCTACTTGAACAGCATCAGTTGTCTTTTTACAAAGAATAAAATGTACCATCTTTGAAAAACGATCCACCACGACAAAAATTGAATCATTACCTCGTTGTGTACGTGGCAACCCCAACATAAAGTCCATGCTGATGTCTACCAACGGCTGTGTAGGAACAGGAGGTGGATGATACAATCCTGTATTAGTAGCTGTCCCCTTCGAAACTTGACAAATGCGACACCGATGTACCAGTTTCTCCACTTCTTTTGTGATAGAAGGCCAGAAGTAATTGGCTTGAACTAACTGCAAGGTACGATCCCGACCCACATGACCTTCTCCGTGCAGCTGTTCAATAATTTTCAACCGCCAACTACAATCAGGCACACACAACTGGTTGCCCTTGAATAGAAAACCATCCTGAAGGTGGTAACCTGTACGCTCTCCAGCTCGTATTTTTGTCAACACGCCAGCAAAATATGGGTCAGTTTCATATAATTCAGCGAAAGAGTCGAATCCAAATACCTCAACCGACAGTTTCATATCCGCCACCTTGTTTGTCACTCCAGATTTATGTTTTAAAACAAAGGTGAACTGTTGCAG
The DNA here is from genome assembly GCF_963576675.1 of Euphorbia lathyris. Taxonomy (NCBI): domain Eukaryota; kingdom Viridiplantae; phylum Streptophyta; class Magnoliopsida; order Malpighiales; family Euphorbiaceae; genus Euphorbia; species Euphorbia lathyris. The sequence goes on along the minus strand of NC_088915.1, from coordinate 1,880,026 downwards.
ATACGCCACCCATCTCGCATGTCTGGCCGAGATTTTGTCTTGACTATGCAAATGCTTTAACGCTTCATGGTCAGTGAACAATACAAACTCCCGCTGGAATAAATAATGCCTCAAATGCTTAATGGCATGCACAACTGCGTAAAACTCAACATCATAAGTATTGTACCGTAGTTTAGCACTTGACAGCTTTTCACTGAAATACGCCACTGGCCTATTATTCTGGCTGAGTACAGCCCCAATTCCCATTTTGGAAGCATCCGAATGAAGCTCAAAAGCTGACTCCGCTTCCGTGGTCCATACAAACTTCCTGTTCTGCTTCATACAATCAGTAATAGGAGCCATAATACTACTAAAATGAGGTATGAAACGCCGATAAAATGACGCCATCCCATGAAAACTCTGAACTTCCGTAATAGTACTGGGCCTGGGCCAGTGCTTCACAACCTCAATTTTGGACTCATCCACCTGCAAACCCACATCTGAAATGACATAACCAAGAAACAGCACTTTGGTTGACATGAAAACACACTTTTTGACAGCAGCAATAAACTTTTCCCTCCTCAAAACAGTGAGAACCTCCCTCAAAATAGCCAAATGCTCAGGCGGGTTATTACTGTAAATTAGAATGTCATCAAAATAAACAACGACACTAGTACCAATAAAAGGTCGCAAAACCTGGTTCATAACTCGCATGAAAGTGCTAGGTGCATTTGACAACCCGAACGGCATCACTAGCCACTCATACAGTCCTTCGCGTGTTTTAAAAGTTGTTTTCCACTCATCTCCCTCCCGAATGCGAATCTGATGGTATCCGCTCTTTAAGTCCAGCTTTGTGAATTGCAAGTATACAGAATTTGAGTTTTATATTTAGCAACTTGGGTCAGAGGAGATTTGGTCCCTTGAACCCAAACCAATATTTTCACTTGGACTGGATTTGGCTTCCATGTTTTCTAACAATCATACCCATAGATAACCAATATTTTCACTTGGACTGGATTTGGCTTCCATGTTTTCTAACAATCATACCCATAGATAAGCTTGAGTGGGTAGCTTCATTTTGGTTGCAAAAAAATTAAATTCACTTAACCCAATTCAAAATCTTTTAGTGATAGAAATTATATTTAGCATCTTGTTTTCATTCATGTATAAACTCTTTTAGTGATAGAAATTTAAAAATATAAAACGACAATTTTAAAATTTCAATGTTATTTTTGTATTAGGAAGTAAATTAACACCATCTTCCAAAAATTGGATTCTAAATCTATTTAACAAATTTTAACCCATTAATAATTTTATATTGGATTTTTGTAATGTTTTCGTAAATTACGTGTAATTTTACTATCTCTATAAAAATGACATGTCAAAATATGAGATGTTCAATTTGTGTTTGCAAGTGAATCCTATTAATGGTTAATCATATTTTATTTTCACTACGCCAAAACCCCCTTCAGACGACGGTTAAAAACCATCGTCCCGCGATATATAAATCTGTCACAGGGCTCGCTGCCGTCTATTGCACCTTCAGACGACGGTTAGGTTCTGTCATTTGAAGATACTATACATGACATCAACCTAGTTTCGTACTGTCATATGAACATTGTTACGATGAATCTTTTTATTTATTAACGTCACTTTTAATGTCATCACATGACATACTAATAATTAAAAATGTCAAGTCGCTATATGGGAAATTGGCATATTGGTATTCACGGTGAGAGTTTTTATAATAATTTTTGTCGTAGTAACTTGTATCAGATGGCATAGGTCTTAATCAATCATGTCAAGAGATTTATTTTAAATGACAGATTCTTTTAATTTAATATCTTTTTATTGTTGTTTAGATGATATTTTTTTAAACGTAAATGTCACTCATTGCCTTCTTCTTCAAATGATTCTGGAAATGAACAATAATTATCAAATGAACAAGAATTTCTGTATATCAATGATTTTAATTTTACTGGAGACTAATGCTCATAATCTGTTTACATTTGAACTACACAAATAACTGAATGAATGTAGGGTAAAAAAATAAGCAATTAGTGTACATCTCCAAATCTGTATATATAGTCAGTGTTGATTGGAAAACCAAATCCAACTTGAACTGAAGCATATCTAAGTCATCATCTCCTAGAATCCCCAAAGTCTTGATACCTGCAAAACCAATTGATGATGCTCATTAATTACATACCGTATACAGATAGACCTAATTAATCTCCTTTTACCCTTTCTCCATTCTGAGACCCTTCACTTACCCACCCACATTATAAATAGGAAGTGTTTACCAATTCTTAATAGTCACCCACGGCAACCTAACACTATACTTACAGTTTGTTATTTCGAGCATGGATAGACTTGTAAGGAACCTCTATCGTAATGTTGAGTTTCAGATTGACCAACTCCGATATGAGGCACCTAGGTTTCTTGTCAATATACATGGTCCTGATCGGCGGCAATGGACTGCCGTGATGAATGGGCCTCCAAACACCCCTTATGAAGGAGGTGTATTCATAGTCCAAATGGACTTCCCTGTCCATTTCCCCTCCACACCTCCAGTTGTAAGAACATGCATAAACTTGTTAACACACATAAATCAGTTCATATCTTTGTAAATACACTCATGATATTACTATTGTTCGCCGGTCATATTCAGGACCTAAATTACCATCCTAATATCGGTCCCTTGGGGCATGTTTCTATGCTCTAACTACTTGATCGCCCTGCCCATAGTATTGCCACGGTAAGATGTAAATCTATGTATTTTTTACCCGTAAATTTATCTATTCATGTTTGGGGTCTAGTTTATCTACTCATGTTTGGGGTCTAATTTAATTTATCTATGCATTTTATAGCTGCTGTGGAATATTTATGGACTGCTGGTAGAGCCCTTCATTGAGGGGCCATTTCCTGGCCGAGAGCGAATTATTGAACGATACATCAGAAACAAGGCAGGTTACGTAGCAACTGCCAGGAGATGGACTGAAGAGCATGTAGTGGATATATGATGTGCAAATAGTAAGCAAGGGGGGCATTATTATGTGACGTGCGAATAGCGTACAAGGGGGGCGTGATGTGCGAATAACAAGGAAATTTGGATGCTAGGCAACCATTGAGTTAGATGGTGTGGACTACTAGATGGGCATAGAGTCAATCTTGAAGAACAGAATGATTACTGATTACAAATGTACTTGGTAATCAATCTGATCTTCAATGTATATAGGGGATTCATTTTGAGGAGACCTTAAACTGATTATTTAATGTTCTCAATACTTCCCTTGTTTTTTCTTGCAGTACACTCCAATGGCCTTGCAGGATGTGCTCATAATTCGTCACAATGGTCTGTCAGGTGTACGTTTGCAATGGATGGAGAGAATCTGCATGGGGAAACAAATTGGAGGAAGGAGACCATTGTGCAACTTTAATTGCCAATTTACACCGCAGATGTCCAAATTGTGCTTATGAACTCTGTCTCACTTATTGTCAGCAAATTCCTAAAAGAAGCTTGCAAAGTCATGCTGCAATGGAGTTCGAAAATCCCGAGGATCTAAGTAAGCCATCCAATTTCATATGGAATTCCAATTATGAAGCCGAATGCCAAGCATCCAAAATCTGGTCGTACGACTGTTTCCACTCAGTCGCAACATCCTCATCAAGAAGGTTCATCGCCTGCAATGCACCTTCTCCCGAGTTAGCGAAACGGCTAACCCACTAGCAAAAGAAAAACCCCAAAATGAATAAATATCATTTCATTTAGTATAATTTGATAATTGTAAATCAGTTGATTAAAACTTAAATCACTTGCCACTTCGTTGTTCGAGCGAGTATGAATGGTCGGTCCGGGTGCAGGCATCTCCGGCAGTAGCTGAGGGTGTGAATGCAGGTAGTACCACGACATGTACTGCTCGTCACAGTCCGAAGGAGTCTGTGCTAGAGTGAACCGAGACAATACAAGCATGCCCGCCTCAGGAAACGAGGTCCAAAGATCCTCTGCCATATCGGCGGGCACTTCTACCCGATACTTCAAGCTAGACCAAGGACGTACGGACTTCAACGGCCTCAAGATCGGTCTGGGTATGGTCTGCACGTAACCGAGCTGGTGAAGGCATCTCCCCAGCATGTACGGCTCGATCACATCTCTGTAACGTATCCATCCGGCGTATGTCGTCCTAGGGGTATCCGTAATGGCATCAGGACCATACGACATCCACATCACCTAATGACATATACAACAACATTAACATACAAATAGTACAAGTAATGAATTTGGTTTATTTAATTAAATGGAAATTGTACCTCATCAGCAGTCAATCTATCAAGCCCGGCGCGATATGATCTCAGCCTATCATCACTCTTCTCCAACACTATAGATGGCCACATGCAAGCCCTCGGAAGCTCCGGATCTAATGTAACTCCCTCCCGCTGAGGCCTGAAGTACGGGAAGTACTCATAAATCCATGCCTGAAGCAGTGTCAGCTGACAACCCATGATCTGCCTGCAATCTCCTCTACTAGCAATACTTAGATGACGGTATAGATATGCTAGTGCAGCTGAGCCCCACGAGAGTCCAATGGCTCCAGCTACCGAGTCATGTACCTCCAACAGACAGGAAAGTCAAATGCGGTCACCAGTCTTGTCCACAAACAATGTGCAACCGAGCATAAGAAATGTCCAAGCTGTAGCCTGTGCATCAAGAATCCGATCTCCTTGACAATACTCCAGGATGGAAGCCGATCGTATACCGTGATTAAAGTAGTGACCGTTTAGCAACTCATCCCGAGTCATACCAAACAACTCCATCACACAAGACTGAAGCTCCTCAATACTCGCCTCAGCAGTCACCATAGCCCCATCGATGGGGATGCGCAAAATCTGCCACACATCATGCAACATAATGCTCATCTCACTAAACGGCATGTGCAATGATGACGTGTCTAGCTGCCACCGCTCCACAAAACCCGCAATCAGGGGCGCATCGATGTGGGCATACATGATACCTGGTAAATGGGACAATCCAGATGACGCAATACGCATCTGGATCTCTCTAGAAGCGCCACCGTGCCATACACACAACTTCCCACGATAGACTAAACGTGTCTGACACTTGAGGAGGCCCCGATCCTGCCCGCTCCAGATAGCATGGGTAATATGTCCCAGAAAGCTCAGGATCACAACACCATCAGATGGACCCTTAGGAACCAGGGTCTTCACGATCCAGTCATCCTCTCCAGCACTCATCGAGTGCTTGTTGCTACCTGAAATTACAGTAAACTCATTTCAGAATATTCGTATATTTTCTACTAATCACGAATAAATCACATAATAATAACAAAATTTAAAATTCTCACCCAAAGACGACCCTACTGTAGAAGCAAAACGTCCGTCACGACCCCTCATCACTGTCTAAGGAGGTAATCACATAAAAGAAGCACTCTGAGGAGCCATAGAGTCATCTCCCTCCATCTCCACAGCATCTGCCATCTCCTCACGTCTAACATGCTCGTCGTGTTTAGTCTGTGCCCTCTGGGCATCCCCCATCATCATCTGCTCCATCTGTTGCCTCCAGGCAGAGGCATTCACAACACATGTCCTTGTATATCTGTGTCCAAAACGGGCCTCAGCAATATCAGCCTGTAAAACAAAAAAAATAAATATATAAGCAAATAATGCATTTTTTTAATATACTCAATTTATCATTTTTTAAGTTTTTTTTAATAATTAGAGCCTTCCCACGGGCGGCCCGAATTAATTTATTTTTGAAAAAAATTTGTTTCGGACCCGATTTGGCCTAAACGGAACAGTTTGTCCGTTTGGCTGTCGGACAGAATAGTTACGTTCGACCAAACGGACAGCGCGTTCCGTTTGGCCATAGGGCCAAACGGATGCGCCGTTCGTTCCACCATTACGTGGAACGCTGCACCAAGTTCCACCATACGGTGGAACTAGTGCGCCACTCGTTGCACCTAATGGTGGAACGAGTGCGCCATGCTTTCCACCGTAAGCCGATGTCGGTGCCACCACGGGTAAACGGACAGTTCGTCCGTTCCGTCCGTGGTGGCAACGACATCGACGGCCCGTTTAGTACAAAAAAAAAAGGGTTCCGCCTCCGATTTCGGAGGCGGAACCCGTGATTTCGGATAATTTTTAAAAATTAAAACTTACCGGAACCTTTATGAAGCCTTTCCCCTTTCCTTCCTTTGGCGGCATGTAGTTTTAGGTCGGGTTTTTTGAAAAGCTAAAAAACTAGAGAGGATTTGAGATTTTTTAGCTTTTGGTTTGAAAATTGTGAGGAGGGCATAAATGTCAAAAGGGTGCGGTGGAAAGTATAACTGTTGCGGTATATAGCAGTTCACTTTCAACAATGACTTCTTGCTCTAAAAACAATAATCTGTTTCAAGAAGATCAAACACCTCAGTTTTTCAAGTTCATTCCTACTGATTCTATACATCAATACCAGCTGGTTAGAATTTAATTGTCTTCTTCTTCTCAATTTACTCATTGAATATTAATCATATAAAATTAAATAGGAAATTCCAAGAGAGTTTGTGAAACGTTTTGGAGGATAAAATTAAATAGGGACATAATAATATGCAAGCGTCGCAATTTAGAGACGATATTTTAGCTAACATAAAGCCATTTTTATATAGCCAAATGTAGACATTTTTTTGTCTAAATGTCGTCAATTTGGAGACGCTGATAAATTAAAGTGTTGCTGTATTCAAGACGCTACCAGTATTTTGTTATGCGAAATAATGACATAACAAATATTATGTGTCGTTCACTTTGCGATGCTTTATTAAAACGTAGTGAAAATTTCTGAAATTAAAAATAAATAATATAAAAAAAATTCATGATGCTCAAAATTTAAGCGTACACTTGTATACAGTATATCGTCAGACGGAATTTATCCACACAATGTTTTATGCGTCGTTAAAATTAAGGACACACGATTTAATGACGTTTGTAAGGATGCTTTGAAAAGCGTGGGTAAGCATTTAGGGACGTCGAAAAGCGTCGTTACATCTTGAATTTTAGGGTCGTAATAGGGCTTTTGTTTTTGTAGTGGCAGCACAAAGCTTAGAGAAGAACTCATATAAATCTCTTTAACATAAACAAAATCATGATCAAGTAACTCCTTCTCCATCAATCTCTCTCTGGGATCTCTCCTTAAACACTTGTTCAAAAAATCCTTATTTTTCTCTAATAACCAAGTCAAAAATTCAGGCATCTCGTTGAAGGATCGTATTTTAAATAAAGCCAAAATCGGATAATCAATATACTTTGACCATATGATTTTACCTATCACCATTTTTATAATTCTTCATACGGGTACGCTAAAGCAATCATTCATCGAGACATGAAATCAACAAATATTTTTCTCGATGAGAATCTAATGTCCAAGTTGATGATTTCAGACCTTCAAAGACCGGAGCAGAAATTGATCAAACCTTGTGAGTACAGCCGTAAAGTGAAGTTTCTCTTGATGATTTCAGTTAGGGGTTTCTCAAGAGGAATCCCTTTGATTCACACTCTTGCAACGTCTCTACTGGATTTTGGGGAACATCAACTTTATGATGTATGCTAGAAGGCATTTACCGCTGGTTATGAATAAAATGTAGTTCAATTGCCTCAGCTTTGTTCGTTGGTGTTGATACATTCAATGGATCTGCAGCATCTAAAGCTTGTTTGCCTTTTGAGGATGCTACTTGTAGGCGTTTAGTTATGTTAGAGGATGTTTTGCTCAATCTATGTTTAAATGTGCAAATTCTTATTAAAGTTTGCTATTTTTGTTTCATAAACATATTTAATATTTTCTTTTAACAAATAAGCAAAAGAACTCGGGTCACTATTCAACAAACCAGTTCAGCTCGGACTGGACTCATGTCGGTTCCTGGTTCGACTGACCAAACCCACTACAAGAAAAACTGTAATTAGAGATCGATATTTGCAACCGAATTGAAGTCGGTTGCAATATTGCAACCAAGGTGGTTGCAAAGCCCATCCTGCGGTTGCCAAGTTGAGAATCTCATTTGTCAAATACATTTGAGACTTGAACACGGTTTCAAAGTTCTTATGGTTGCAAACTTTGCAACCGAATGGTCTCAAAATATATTTTGTGGTTGCAAATTCTTAAGGCCATTTAGGGACTTCTGTATATAATATATACTTGGATATTTGAATTATATTTTGAGTGAAATTAAATAGGAAAGAAAGGAGAGAGAAAGAAATGCTGGTAATATATTTTTAAACAAAAGAAAAATATAAAATTATATTTTAATATTTAAAATAATAGTTTTTAAGTATAAAATAAATTTAAGGGGGTAAGTTGCAAAAATACGTCTAACGTCTACATCCATGAGCAATTTTATCTCAATCGTTCAAAATGGTGCAATTTTACCACTAACATTGGTTATGAAGAGCAATTTTACTCATAAAGTTGGCAAATTGGGTCAATTTGATAGATAATTCATCAAACTGTATTATCGATCATAAATCTTATTATCTACACTTCATATGTGCGTCATTTTATCATTTATTAGTAACAATTCATAAACATATGATTAGACATAAAAAAAATTAAAAATTATATTGTCTTTTGTATGAGATGGATAAAGATAAATATTTCTCGGAATTTATAAATATTAAACTGCAATTCTATTATTAAATCACAAAAATATGAAATCTTTTCACACAAGTTGGATTTGGTATTAAATTGAACCTAAGAATACATTATATATTTATTTGGAAACTACATTATGAAATTTAGCTAACGAATAGAATTCATCGACTAAGACTATAAAACACAATTCAAATACATAAAGTAATAAACATGTATATTTGAATTAAATTAATGAGTCTAAATATAAGTGAGGAATGAAGAAATCAAATTAGCATTATTTTACCAAGACCATTAAGAAATAAAGGTTAAATAGGCCCGATGTATCCATTTGGTCCATTTTAGGGATTTATATTTGTACTATGGAGAAATTAGAGATTAGCCCTAATTACATTTGTCGTCTGCCTCCACCTTCTCTCCCATCTTCCACTTCTTGCATCATTGTCCTCCTGGAACCCTTGAAAACACGAGTTCTGGGTTTGTTTCACTTCGGTTTCTCTTTAATCAATCTCCCTCTACTTCTCCTAGATGGGTTCTATGGCTTTGTTTCGTTCCAATCAGACCTCTAAGGGTTCTGTCGGACAACTTCGGCTTTCGGGCGCCTGCCGGTTTACTCCGATGATGTCCTTGGCTGCCTGAAGGTGTCTAGCTGGCCTCTATCCCTACATGCAAGGTAAGACTAAGGTTTGCTCTTTCCTCTCATTCTACAGGCTCTTCTTCGACTTCGGGTTTTTTTTTCTTTCGGGTTCTTGCGAGTTCTAAGAACTCCTAGAGATGCAAAGGGTATTATGTGTCTTTTGGCTTGAGCTGGTTGTTTGGCTATATTTGTTTGGATTTGGGATGGTTATTGTGATGTTCATGGAGTTTTGTGATTTCTCACCCTGTTCTAGTCAATCATTTTTTTCGGAGTTCTAGAGCTTCTCATTCTCTTTAATGGAGGCTGTGAGGGAGGTCAGTCTCAGTCTTACTCTTATTTTGTCCTTTTCATTGACTCTTAATTGTTTATTTCTAGGGTTTCTGTTATCATAAATAAGCTTTATTAGCGTTTGAAGTGTTTGATGAAGTGTTTGATGTTGGCATTGAAGCATTCATTTTGTTTGAAGTGTTTTTAGTTTCGTCTATGGTAAGTGGTTTTCATTGTGCTTCTGTTGTTACCTTTTCCTGTTGTGCGAAAAGTTGAGGTTTGCTGAAAAGTTGAGGTTGAGAAGAGCTAATAACTTACTGGTTAGGTCATTTTCATTATGGTGTTACTTATGGTGGAGTCTCTATTTTAAATGCTAAAATGTTGGCTAGAGTCCTGATGAAGTCTTGAACTTAGGTTTTGATATTATAGTTTTAAATGATAATTACAATTGTATTTTTGGTTATCATCAGTTACCTGCAAATTAGTTATGCCTTTTGGGTTAATAGATAATTGTTTCTGATTTTGGGGTTAGTGTAGATAATTGGTTCTGCCTTTTGGGGTTAAAAGGCTAAGTAACGATGCCCTGTCTCGTGCTTTAAGTTCATATCTTAGGATGGATATAGAAAAATTCATATAACATCTATTCATGCAACTTTGAGGAGTAAAGTATAATTTATGCCATATTTTTATAAATAGTTCTTTGAGTCAATTCATGTTATTAATATGTAATGTTACTAGTTAAGTGATAATTTTTCATCATTGTAAAATCATCTCTTCATGTATTTGCAAATAGGATCTTCTATTAAAATGGATATTCATTTATGCAATTTCACCTAAGGTGTATTACTGTGGTTCCTGGACATGAGTAGGATTTCTGCTTGAAGTGACCATATGTAGGATTGCTAACTCCCGATCAATTCCTCTTGAGGAAGCCATTGATTTTCATGTTTAGGATTAGCTCTATAAGATGGGCACATGTTGGAATGATTTTCTTAACAACACCTTCTGCTATTTAAAAGTGGAGCAAGTGATGGTATTTAAATTCATATGAATGGCTAAACTTGAATTCATTGAACACTAAATAAGTTGCAGAGGGCTTTTTATAGTTTTTAAATTCATGTTTGGAATGTTCCTAATGTTACTTATTCTACTGTTTTGCAGGCCATCCTTGGATTCAGTTCAGGTCAGTTCAAGTAGATGTCACTGCTCTTGTGACCCTCTTGAAGTTGAATACAACTGCTCAGATCCTCTAATTTTACTAGTCCATTGAAGATTGTTGATACAGTTTATAATGTAAGTATTGATAAAAAAATGTCATTTAACACTTAAATTCAATGCATAAAAAACAGAGTGCACTTATGAGGATTTTTAAAATTTTTGCAGTTCGGAAAACTGTACAACAACAACAACAACAAAGCCTTAGCCCCGAAATGGTTCGGGGTCGGCTAACATGAACTATCATATAAAACCGTGAAAAGTTCGGAAAACTGTATCTAATTATAAATCCTATAAAACACACTCTAGACTCTCGTGATTAAAGAAAATTGAATGTAATTGTGATTATGTTTAGATTGATTTATCATGTTTTTTTGTTCATTTGGTTTTCGTTCAGGTGAGAAAATTTCAACCGTTATGCTTCCCACATCATGCATGATGAATGTGCACCCTCGAGCAGATCATGTGCCTTACCCAAGAGACCGATTTCTCAACATTTACTTGTATGGATACAAGCAACAATTATTTGTATTTAATTTAGTTTATATATAACTTTAATTTTTTTTACACCAATGTGTAACTTTAAATTTTTTTTAGCGAATGTATAACTTGAATTATTACGCATTAATAAGTTTTATATAATTTATATTTTCTGTTTTATTATGGAATTTCTGAAATGGTTATATGATGTTAGTTTAGTAAAATTGTAGAAATAATATTTTAAGATATATATATATATATATATATATATATATATATATTTGCAGACATAAAGCAATAAATTTAACAACCAGATTACTTGTGACCAAAAGTTAGTTTGTAACCATAATAGATTTGCAAAATTATTCATTGATTTGTAACTGACATATGGTTGCAAGTGATCGGTTTCTAATTTTGCCACCAAATTAGCTACTGAAATGGTGGTTGCAAACATTGCAACCGAGAAGCTTGATATGGTATCAAAGTTTTAGCAACCTTGCAATTACCAACCGATCCAGTTTGGTTGCTAAATATGCAATTCTGGTTGGTAAATAGTGTTAGCAACCAATTTAGCAGCCAAATTTTTGGTTGCTAATTACCGTTTTTCTTGTAGTGACCAACCGATAGTTTTATAACATTGGGAACAATCAAAGCTATCACCATTTCTATAATTGTGCAACATAATATCATACACATGAACCAGAAATCCTTGTTCCCCTCGTCATGCAACCACAGTGTACATATCTAGCACATCCTAAATCAGCAAATTATCAATTTTTGTGTGTAAATAATCTAAGCATTAATGATATTTCTTGTGTATGATATTTCTTTAATTTTCAGATTTAATTATTTCATAAATGAATAATTAATTTTTAAACACAAGAAATATCATTGAATGCTTAAATTATTTACACAGAAAACGATTACCACATTGTGATATTCAGGGCTAGAACATTCTTATAACTAAAAGGGAGAAAAAATTGATAATTTTAGCTATGCTAGATTTGTAGAAGTAGATGTTTTCTCCGGCACAACTACATTTGTGTGGTTCATGAGCGGGCATTAGGTTGCACAATTATATAAATGGTGATAGGAAAAATCTCATGGTCAGAGTATACTAATGATCCAGTTTTGGCTTTACTTATAATTGGATTCTTATATATAGGACATGCCTGAATTTCCAATGTGGTTACAATAGAAAGGGAAGGATTTTTTGAGCAAGTGTTTTTAAGAGATCAGAGCGCGATAGACAGTGAAGGAGTTGCTTGATCATCATTTTGTTGATGTTAAACAGATGAGTATGAGTTCTGCTCCAAGCTGTTGTTGGATCAGGATTTCTCTGATTCCATAGATGGATTAGAAAATCCTAATCAAGATTTTCAAATTGAAGATTTATCAAATTTGAAGTTTCCGAATCAGAATTATCCGACTGAAAGGATGAAGGGAGTGATTGATCGAGTTTGAATTGGGGTGAAGAATGCATTATTGAGGAAGATGAGAAATCAATGGAAGACATAGATGATATAGAATCTGCATTCATCAATTGTCAATTATTAAGAGCTTGAACTTGATCAAGATTGTTAATGAATTTTAGTGAAAAGCAGAGCATGATTAATGAAAACAATTTTAGTATTTGTGATCTTGTATTAGATGTAATCTCATTTTATAGAGAATATATGTAGTAAGAGTAGAACTCTAATTCCCTTTCCTCTTCACCCTTGTCCTCTGAAACCATTTTGGCAAACTAAGCAATTCTTTCAAACTATTTCTGACAAGTAAGTCCACCTTAGAAGGCTTTTATGCCCACATAAATGCATACATTGACAACCATGTTTCTTTCTCGGATGTCGCATTTTTAACATATATTTTTTACAAGAGGAATATTCTCACTCACGTCATATTATTGTGTTGAGTTTTTTTATGTGCAAAATTTTGACAATAGCCTAAACCCTAAACCCTCCACTGCTCCTCCCTAACAATAGCCTGTAGAATAAACTAACAAAAAATAGATAATAAGCATAGCATTCATATATATAAACATATCATTCATTTAATATCATATGCAAACAGGAGATCACTGGGACATCATGATGGTGGAGGCGTTATTAGTGCTTCATTGCATTCATGACTTGGATCATGTCAGGGATTTGGGAAGCAAAGATCTGACAGAAAAGAGACAAATAGATGGAAAAAGAACACAAAGAAAGGGGATCTAGGAAGATTTGGTCCTCAAAGTACCGAATGTAAGGCGCCCCAAAAATGTTTATAAGGAAGATGTACCGCTCGAAGGTGGTAGTTAGTGAGCCGAGGGTGCACCACTCCATAGCACCAGCCATGCCCGCAGGAGGACCTCTTAAACTGCCAAACATAGCATGACCTCCACAAGATCAGTCTCCGACCCTATCTACCTCTTCTTCCATCGAGGTTAAAAAAGGGAATGCACTCAAGTCACTAATAATAAGGTAAAAGATATGTGTATGAATAATGTAGGTACCACTCACTATATTAGTGGCAACAAAAGGAAGGACTGTGAAAGGCTCTACAATGGGAGCTGTGATCCTAGGCCGAGCAGGGAGAAGTCTCCTACGGGAGGCAGGATAAGCACCACCGTCCACACTAGAGATCTCCGTGCCAATCCGGTAGATACCAAGATTGATCCCTCCCACAAGCCCGAATATCAACAACATATCCCAAGGAAGCGACATCATATGATGTAGATCTCTAGGCTTCTGGGAAGGATGATCTTGGTCTCTACGGGTTTAGTGTGAAAATCTCCATTGTGGAGGGTGCTTATCATGCCTTCTGTAGGAGCCTTCTCCATACTCGATAGAGGATCATGGCTCCCATTCCAGAACCTTTCGTTGACCAGTTGCCGCTAATAGGATGAGTGGTATTGCATTAATCAGACACATACACATATATTTTACCTCATTAGAGCATCCCTTTTTTTTTTGTCCTCGGGTGAAGATGAGGAAGACAAGGCGGTTCACAGGCTGATCTGGTGGAGGTTGTGGTATGTCTGGCAGTTCAAGAGGTCCTCCTGCAGGAATGGGTGGTGCTCCGAAGAGTTGCGCCCTAGGCTCACTAGTTACCACCTTTGAGTGACACATGTCCCATATGAACATTTGAGGGTTCCCTACACTTGTTACTTTGAGGGAGACCCAACCTACGAGGTTGAGTTTTCTCCTCCCAGCACCACTCATGTAAGTATTAACTTTCCTCTCTCTCTAGACCATTGTTCTTCACATTTGTTTTCTGCTATTTGTCTCATTTCTGGCTAAATGTACACTGAAAAGTTTTCCGAGTTGGGGATGCATCCTCAAAGATTTTCACATCCTATAGTACTCAGATTTGGATGCATGTCTGACCACAATATATTAAATGAAATCTAGAAATGGAAGAAGATGTAGATGAAAGAAAATATGAACTTTAATATAATAGTATATTGAGAACACAAGGTGAATAGAAAGCAAAGTCGAGTTTTGCAAGGTCTAAACTATGGGTTAGTTTAACCCTTGCTATAATAAAAAAAGAACTAGATCTGAAATGAATAAAATAATTTATAACCACCAATGCAATTGAAAGCTAAAGATAATGAAAATGAGTTACACATGATGTAAAAATGGTGTTTGGAGCATAGACCTACAAACTAGCAAAGCTCCCTATTTATAGGAGTTTTGGGGCTCTTATTTATATAAAAACCACCTAAAATGTCTAGCTTGTCTTTAATATTGATGCTTTATCTTGCCATAATTGATTTGGAAATAATTAAGGAAGGTTTTGGAGTCTTTTTAAGCATATTTATATGTCCCCAACCTTTAAGGATTCTTCTTTTTCTTGCTATAATTGATTTAGAATTTAGTAAGGAAGGTTTTGAAGTTTTTAGGCAGATTTTAGTTTTTCTTCTTATTCTAGAATTACAGTCAGCTGGTCGAGCAGTCTATTGGAAGATTTATCTAATTACTTTGTTTTATTTCCAAAAACACCTCAAATCACTCAAAACTCCATTCAATAGAAGAATAAAGTAAAATACACTAACAACTAGGGACAAACATTGACAAACCACTAAAAAATAACATAAAACAATGAGTTAAAATATTATATAAATGGTTATAACAACTTGGTCACATTTTGAACATTCCTTGTCTTGAAGGAAGTGTTAGATTCAAAATAAAATTTGAAATCAAACAAGCCATGTAGCTTATAACTTTGATAAGACTTATTTCACTGACATTCAATAATCTCAACTTATGTAAATCATACGACATAGATGAACTTTAACAAAATAAGGTTTTCTCAAAAGTATTACATTATTCAATACATCCCATATTTGAAAGTATGAACTAGTGTACAGCCTCATAAGGTAATATCTCAAGGCTTTTCTTTTCTTGTAGCCTTTAATCTTTACTTTTCACTAAAGGTTTAAAATTTAACACTCAATTCATTACAAGTATTGTGATAAGTAATGGCGTCTAGTTCTTAGTCTCTATCACTTGCTAGTCTAACCAAAATATAATCAAAAGGTCTTTTGCATGGGTTCTAAAGAAGGTTTAGTTTAGGTATTAATGAGGAAAATATTTGGCTAAATGGAAAATATTATAATACTGTGTATAATTTAGAGTAAAAAAGTGTGATTTTTCTTTTATGAAATAAGAGAGAAAGTTATTTTTTCTTGGACTTTTTAGGATTTTGTGTTTTTTAGAAAGTAGAGCAAGTAAGACTGAACAAAACTATTGACAAACCTAAGGTATTGCTCGCAAGCTATATGGAACTACCCATGGAGATGTACCTACTATATATAGAGAGATGCGAGAAAATTTCCTTCTTGATTAAGATTGTTATCCTTATTGCCGCAATTTTCTCCGGCTACTACCGCAATGTAAGACATTTTTGAAAGAAAGATGGTAGACAACAAACATGAATCAAGTTTGAAGAATGCAAAACCAATGAGAAAGACTAAGATTTTTATGGGGAAATGTATTTGCTCAGATACTATAACAAAATCTCAAGCAAAAACAGAAAAAAGAAGAAGAAAGAGAATTAGATTCAGAGTTGGTTTATAGCCTTACTCTTAGTTTCTCAACTTATTCAGAGCACTCCACATCTTCCATGCATGTGTCTTCTCATCACATATACATGTCCTCCTTCAAGAATTTCTAAATATCCATTGCACTCCACATCTTCCATGTACGTGTCTTTTCATCACAAAACTTCTTCACCACATGTCTACTACTTACCATACCCAAAGCACACCACACCTCTTTCTAATTTGCCTAATAATAATGGACTCAGATTAAAAAACATTTAACATTTAGTTAAACCATAACAATGATATCATTAGTTAGGTTTTTCTTTCATTAATTATACAACTCAAGACATCCACTTGAATTTGATAGAAGTATGGAGACATGCTGCAATTGGTTCCTATGTGTCAAGTTTACCTCTTCCATTCTAGTCCTCTACAAATCCAATCTATAAGAATGAGATTCCTCATACGTCCATTAGTAATAACATACCAACTTTCCTCATAATAATTTTTTTTGTTGAAAATCTTTGGATAATGGAAGATTGATAAAGTAATCCCTTTACGGCATCCCAATTCCATGATTAAAATGGATGTATATTTGTAAATAAATTTCGAATGTTGATTGAAAAAAAATCCCTAATTCAACAGAAACCATGAGAAAAAAGAGAGGAGAAAAAGAGGGATGAGAGAGAGTTGCTGAATGTAATTAATAATTAAAGCTTAAGATACCTAAGCGCTTATACTTATCTGAAAAAATTCAATTGCTTTTTTTTACTTTTAGAATATTCATTTTACCAATTTAACTTGTTTAAAACTTATTAATCATTTTAACAAAGTATATAATTTTTCTGAAAAAGTTTAAATGCTTACACTTTAATCTAGTTTAGGTAGCTAATATTGTTAGAGGATATATTTGTAAATATACATATTAGAATTAGTCTTTGATTTAGTCAGATATTGTTAGCTTGATTTACTCCCTGTATCTTTAGAATTATTTTTGTAATCGATTCTATCTTGTAAAGTTTATTTAAGCACAAACTCTATCAATACCAAATCACTGGAGAATCATGATTGTTTCATGGTATCAGAGCAGTTCTGAGGTTTCACAACTCTGAATTTCAATTTTTCCCTGGGATTTCTCCTTTCAATCGCTCAATTAATTATCTCCATGGTATCACAAATTAACTGCCTCCAATTACCTGTTGTGGAAGACACAGGTTCTGCCTATTTTGAAAGGTCAGAAGTTGGGACATCATGTTGATGCAACTTCTGCACCGCCGCCCAAGAAATTACAAACCGGAGCAGACAATCCGGCGTTCGAAGTTTGGGAGCAAAAGGACCAACAGGTCCTCAGTTTGCTCATCTCTTCTCTTTCATCGGGCGTAATTTCCGAAGTTATTGAGGCTGAAACTGCAGCAGCCGCCTGGGAAAAGCTGGCTAAAGCCTATGCCACTGGATCGAAGTCACACATCCGTTAATTGAAGAATCGTCTTCATAATTTACGTCAAGAGAACGATGATATTTCTGCCTATCTTTTACGAGCCAAATCTCTCAGTGACGAGCTCTCTGCTCTTCAAAATCCTGTAAGTAACGATGATTTAGTTGGTGCAATTTTGGATGGCCTGAATGATGTTTATCCGCCTTTCACTCGTGCAATAGAAGCTCATCTGGAATCTATTGCGTTTGAAGACTTAACTGGCTTGCTTCATAGTGAGGAGCGACAGCTCTCCCGAGTCATAGCTCCATCAAGCTTTACTCCCTCCATTCATTATTCTGCCCTGTCAAACAACAGGCCACAGGGCCGCGGTCGCGGTCAATTTAATTATGGATCCAGTCGGGGTTTCTCTGCCCCAAATAATTATAGTAGAAACAGTTACACAAATTCAGCTCCACTTGATGTCTCCACTCTCACATGTCACAATTGTAAAGGATCGGGACATATTGCTAGACAGTGTCCATCACCAAAATTCAATCGCAATACCAGGGGTTCTCTTAAACCGTCCTCTAATATGGCCACCACCTCCAACCATTCCTCCACTGATTGGCTCCTAGATTCTGGTGCAACGCATCATTTAACAGCTGATTTGGACAACCTCCATGTTCACACTGAATATGACGGTCCCGAGCAAGTTGTAGTAGGTAATGGATCCACAATTCCTATCTCTCATATTGGTAAATCTGATTTTCCTATTTCCAATATTCCTCTAAAGTTTCGAAATATACTCCATGTTCCTAACACTGTTAATAACCTTCTTTCTGTGTCTTCTCTAACTCAATCAAATTCTATTTCGGTTGAGTTTTTTGCTAATTACTTTGTTTTGAAGGATTTGGAGACAAATAAGGAGATATGTCGAGGGGTGAATAAGGATGGACCTTACACACTGTCGCTTCCTTCATCAAGTCAAAATCGCATTAGAGCCTTTAACACTAGTCTCTCTTTATGGCATGCCCGTTTGGGTCATGCTCAATTCCCCATTGTTAAGAAAGCAATTGCTTTGAATAAACTTGACTTTGATGATAATAAATGTGCTCCCTTTTGTGATTCATGTTGTGTTAGTAAAGCACATCGCTTACCGTTTCCTGTTTCTACATTCGTTGCTTCTAATCCGTTAGAATTGGTTTGTTCTGATGTTTGGGGCCTGCTCCAGTTGATTCACATGACAATTATCGCTATTATGTTATTTTCTATGATCATTTTAGCAAATTCTCTTGGCTATTTTTTGTGCGGTATAAATCTGAAATCTTGAGTGTATTCATTAAATTCAGAACATTGGTTGAAAAATATTTTCAACGACCAATTTAAAATTTTCAATCAGATTGGGGGGGGTGAATTTCAGGCTTTAACCAATTATCTTAGTACCAATGGGATCAATCAAAAAGTGTCTTGTCCATACACACCGGAACAAAATGGTTGCGCCGAACGCAAGCATCGCCATATTGTTGAAACGGGTCTTTCATTACCTACTCATGCTAAATTACCTATGAAATTTTGGTCTTATGACTTTGAATGTGCAATATTTATCATCAACAGATTACCCACCAAAATACTTGATTACCTTAGCCCATATGAAAAATTGTTTGGCAATACACCCGATTATACTTTGTTTCGTACATTTGGTTGTGTTTGCTATCCTTGGCTCCGTCCTTACAATTCAAATAAATTGCTTCCACTTTCTCGTAAATGCATATTCATTGGCTATAGCAAAATACATAAAGGTTATAAATGTTATGACTTGCTTAACAACAAAATCTTTATCTCACGTCATGTGGTTTTCAATGAACAGGAGTTTCCATTTCCTCTGTTAAACAATGAGATGCGCCAGATATCTATGACTGATCTGTCCAATGCTCCGGTCACAATTTCTTTTCCATCAGCACAAGAACCATTTACTGCTATTCTCCTAACAGCTCCACGCCCAAATACAACTTCCTCTAATCCCACTCGCACCATTATTCCATATCATCCCTTACCAAATTTTTGAGAGTTATCAACCTCCACAACAAACAGCCCCCTGCCAGCTTCCAATCAGCCAACTGTCCCTCTACTTGTTGATTTTAGTGGCTATCAACTCTCATCACACCAAAATTTACCCAATGCATCACAAACAGCCCCACCTGAACAGCCCCAACCTTTACAACCCACTCTCATGGTTACAAGAACTCAAACGGGTTCGCTTCGTCCAAAAATCTATCAGGCCGTGACTGAAACTGTCACCCCTTCTTGTTATACTAAAGCTATGGAACATCCACAATGGCGTGCAGCTATGAGAGAGGAGTATAATGCACTCATTACCAATGGAACTTGGGAGTTAGTTCTAGAAACCGAAGCCAACAATAAGGTTGGCTGTCTCTGGGTTTTTCGCATCAAACTGAACCCTGATGGATCTGTCAACCGATACAAAGCACGACTCGTTGCCAAAGGATATCATCAACGTCCCGATCTTGACTATGAGGAAACATATAGTCCGGTTATCAAGCCCACAACGATACGTTTACTTCTTTCACTTGCAGTAACAAACTATTGGATGATAAAACAACTCGATATGAGTAACGCATTTTTACATGGCACTTTAGATCAAGCTGTTTTTATGTGTCAACCTCCTGGTTTTACTCACCCGGACTTTCCTCATCATGTTTGCAAATTGAAGAAAAGTCTATACGGTCTTAAGCAGGCCCCCCGTACGTGGCATCGTTGTTTGACAGAGGCTTTGATTTCCCTTGGGTTCGTTTGTAGTAAGGCTGATTGCTCGCTTTACTATCTTCATCATAATGATACGCGTTTGTATTGTCTTTTATATGTTGATGATATCTTGGTAACCGGCAATTCCATTGTGTCTATTGATAACTTGATCAAGCAATTGCAGCAGCGGTTTGCTATTCGGGATCTTGGCAAGCTCTCGTATTTTCTTGGAATTGAAGTGAATTGGGAAAATCATGCTCTTCACCTAAGTCAAAAGAAATACATTTCTGATTTACTCAAAAAATCCAAAATGGATGGCTCCAAAAGCATCTCAACACCAGCTTGCACAAGCACCAAACCCTCTCGAGATTCTGGTGAATCCTATACTGATCCTAAGCTATATCGCACTATTGTTGGTGGATTACAATATGCGACCATCACTCGAAAGTTAGCCAATTTATGCATAATCCAAGTCTTGATCATTGGAAAGCGGTTAAACCAATACTTCGGTATTTAACTGCAACTACAACACATGGAATTCATTTTCATAAGGGTAAAACTCTTGATCTGGTTGGTTATAGTGACGCAGATTGGGGAGGAGACGTTAATGATCGAAAATCTACCTCTGGTTATGCGGTGTTTGTTGGTCCTAATCTTGTATCTTGGCGGTCACATAAGCAAACTACTGTTTCTCGCTCCTCCACCGAAGCTGAATATCGTGCTCTTGCTAGTCTTGCTTTTGAAATGCTTTAGTTGAAAAAGCTCATGCATGAAATCGGCATCTCCAATTCCACAATACCTGTTTTATGGTGTGATAAACTTGGTGCAACATATTTAACTGCTAACCTAATTTTTCATGACAGATCTAAGCACTTAGAGATTGACTTTCATTTTGTTCGTGACAAAGTCTCCAAGAAAGAGCTTCGGGTTGGTTATGTCCCCACCCTTGATCAAATTGCTGACATCCTCACCAAACCACACTCCAAGGCTCGGTTTCAACATCTTCGTGACAAATTAACAGTGGCTCCGCCATTAATTTGAGGGGGAATGTTAGAGGATATATTTGTAAATATACATATTAGAATTAGTCTTTGATTTAGTCAGATATTGTTAGCTTGATTTACTCCCTGTATCTTTAGAATTATTGTTGTAACCGATTCTATCTTGTAAAGCTTATTTAAGCACAAACTCTATCAATACCAAATCACTGGAGAATCATGATTGTTTCAAATATGTACCTTTCAAAAAGTCAATTGGTCAATTTAAATAAATTCATGGGTTACCAGAATTTTTTCCAAATATAAAGGACTAGTTGGTTTTTTGAAACAAGTATAGGGACAAAAAATGTATTAATCTATTAATTAATTAACTTTTTAACAATGTCTATTTGCAATGTGACCAAAACATATATCGCCATAATGAGAATTGACTCATGGCATAGCACGTGTCGAGAATGGAGCAAAAATAATGTTTTTTCATAATAGTGAATAAGATTATATGTATATATATAAAGTGCAAAAAATACTTTTAATATTGTCCAGCAAAAGTAATTTTACCTCTAACATCATAACTAACATAATAATACCATTAATGTTTACAAGTTGAGCGAATTTACACTGATGTTTGAAATTGTGTCAATTTCAATTGTTATTGATGGAGCACTCTGTCCATTCACAAATTTCATTATCACTCAATTTGTATGTAGGGATGGTAATCGGGCATTATAAAAAAAACTACATGTTTCCAACCCGATGGGGTTTAGTAATAAGTGAAAATTAGGGATAAATTAGGGATAGGGATGGGCACGGGAGATAATTTCTCGCCAAAGCCAAAATGGTGATAGGGATAAGGATTACTATATCCGCTCCGTGAAAATTCTTCCCCGTCGTGTATAAATTCCCGTGAATATCTATAGTTATGTTTTGTTAAAATAATTTTTTTTATACAAAATGATGCCATTTTTGTGATTTTTGGTTTTTCATGGATTGATTTTATTAAATTTTTTGGGCGAGAGAATCAAATTTAACGGTCAAAGTTGGTCACATACTTTTAAGTTATTACATTTCCAAATATTCCGTGCGACAATGTGAGGATCCTAACCCCGAGGGAGGAGAGAAGAAAATAGTGTTGGCGAACACTAGAAAATGAAGATATAAAGTATGGTATTAAATAGGAAATACAAGGCATATAATAGCTACAACAACTAGCTAGTGAGCAACAGAGCCGGCCCTGGGTCTAAGCCAGGAGTGCGCAGGCCTAGGGCCAATGGTTGTTAGGGGGTCCAAAATTTGTTTATTATATATATATATATATATATATATATATATAGGTATACAAGGTCTAAAACGAAATTTGCATTAGGATCAGCAAGTGTCCCAGCGGTTTAGAATATCACTATCATTGGACCGGCCCTGATGAGCAACCCTATTCGTAGAGAAACAAACATAAAAAACAACAACGTCATTAAAAGAGATAAGATGATATTTACAATCATCCAAAAGAAAAGCATAAAGAGACATGATAGAAGAATGTTGGTCTCACCCTCTTTTAAGACCTAACAAATACGATTTAGTGATTCTTGCTTTGTTTTTTGTTTTTTTCTAAGAAATGTTTTTCACTTTTTTGACCTAATTAATAAATTTCAACCATTAATCTTAGTTTTTCATCTAATTAATTAAATAATGGTTCACTTTAATCTAACAAGCTGGCCACTTTTAATTTTAGAGCACTTAATATACCGAAAAACCCTAAAATGTGTATTTATATATTTGGTCCGAATGAATTTATTCTTTATTGATTAATCCCCTAGATATATAGTACGATCAATTCAATCCAAAATCAAATTTGGTTGGGCACTTTAATTAGGGTTAATTCGTGATCAAAATAATTATGTCAAAAAAAGTGTCAAGTCTCAAAATCAGGGTTTAGGGTTTCGTACCCCTAATCCGTTAGGAAATGGGTCAACGATCAAAACCCACAGCAAAACTATGGGCCCCACCATCTTTTAGACAAATTCGGCTTTTTAGGACCTCAAAATACTATTTAATGATTTTCATGGGCTTTTGTTGTTTTTTTCTACGAAATAATTTTCACTTTTTTTTATCTAATTAATGAATTTCAACCATTAATCTTATTTTTGACCTAATTAATTACTTAATGGTTGATTTTAAGGCAATAAGCTCGCCACTTTTAATTTTAGAGCACTTAATATACCGAAAAAAATGAAAGCACCTGAAAAACCTTAAAACGTGTATTTACATATTCGGGTTCGAATCAATTTATTCTTTATTGATTAATCTCAAGATATATGGTAGCATCAATTCAATCTAAAATAAAATTTGGTTTGACACTTTCATTAGGGTTAATTCGAGATCAAAATAATTAGGTCAAAAAAAGTGTCAAGTTTCAAAATTAGGATTTCTTTTAGAGTTTCGTTCCCCTAATCCCATCGGAAACGGACCAACGGTCAAAACACATAGCAAGGTTGTGGCCTCCACCCTCTTTTGGCCAAATTTGGCCGTTTATGACCTTAAAAATCCGATTTAGTTATTTTCACGGGCTTTTATTGTTTTTTTCAACGAATTATTTTTCAATTTTTTGACCTAATTGAGGAATTTCAACCATTAATCTTAGTTCTTGACCCAATTAATTAATTAATGGTTGACTTTAATATATAAGCTCATCAATTTTAATTTTAGAGCACTTAATATACCGAAAAAATTAAAATGAAACACCCAAAAAACCCTAAAACGTGCATTTGTCGTCACTACAACAGATAAACTTCAATGGTGCGATTTTTTTTAGTCAATTAAACCTTTCAATATTTTTAAATTCAACCCGTAAACTATAGGGTAAAAGTCATATTAGATTTTGGCTTTTAAAACCATCAATTAGGTCATCAGTCTATATATTAAAACTCAATTAGCTTTTTAATTATTTAAAATCATCGATTACATTCTTAACGTATGTTAAAATTGTTATTTAAATCCCTCTTATGATTGAAATAAATTTTAGTTGAGCTATTTTATATTTTCAGTTCAAGTAGATCAATATTTTATAATATTTTAGATTTGGATTACCAGTTAAGATTTAATAAAAACATATTCCGTTAAATCGAACCAAAATCAGTGTTATACCTAGTAATTAAAAAAAATGTGTATATATCATCGACTAGGTTTATTTGATTACTAGAGTTGAACTGATGACTGAAAATATCATAAAATAATGATAAAAATCGTATCCAAAATATAAAATAACTGAACTGACAACTAAAGTTAAAATATAAAATACAGGGTTAGAGATCTATTTGACTTTTAAAGAATAGGTTGAGTATCTAATTGATTTTAAACTTATAATAGGGATCTAAGCCAAAAAAAAAATTTAAGAATCAATTAATAAAAATAGAGCGACTAAATAGGATACCTAGAAAAAGTTTAAGACCTGAGAAATGTCTTTTGCTATTTGATAACACTCAAATTTTATTATAGGGGAACTCTTTAAATTAAAACTAAAATTTATCCCTTAGTAATTACAAAAATATCCAAACTACCCTTGTTAGGATTGTAGTAGTACGTGTATAAAAAGAATGGGAGGGGAGGAATAGAAAGACGCTCCTCAAGACAAAAGTTGTTTCTAAATTTCAGTTTTAATGGCAAATTTGAGTGTGCAGAAGGAAGAAAATAATGTTGAAATGTCCAAAAGGTCTTAATCTTCGTCACCCTTGTGGGTTCAGTTGCTTACTTGTATAGCTAAGCTTCAATACACATAAATGTATTAAACACAAAAATATACATTTAGACCATATAAGGAATTTTCGAAAAATTCTCATGAAAGATGGAACAAAGTATCCTTGAAGCTGTCCCTTATAAACATGATCAAATGATATATACGTGAAAGAGTATGAATGATCAGCATAGTAAGTCTCGAATATAGAGGCTTATGCTTGGAGGATAATATGTCGAAAACAACAGCTGCTGTAAGTAAATCTCTAAAAAGAAGAATAGATATAGCTTGAATTAAACAGATGATAAATTTCGTCTAAGTTATTCTATGGCTATGACATAAAGATGATTGAGAAATCTACGAAGTCGAATAGCTAGTTGTACATATGAGTATGTAATATAAAGAACTAAGTCAATCACAAGCCATCTGCATTTTCCTATCAGAAGCAGCCACATCAGACCTATCAGAAGCAGCCACATGAGACCTACCGCCTTTGCTTCGCTCACTCCAGCAGGTTGATCTGGAAAATACAAAACCTTGGCCAACTCACATTATAAAAAATATTAAGGGCCTCAAAATCCCACAGTACTGTTAATGCTCTTTGTTGTGAGTATATTTAGACCATAGCACATTTAGGACAAATTATATTTTATTTGTTGGTCTTTCAACAACTAGGCTCCACCGCCTACCGACACAAGACTTTCAACTTCAAGACTAAGAATTCGACCATTCCAAATAGAATCATTGCATGTTCCAACCTTAGCAAAACTTTTCTCTCTAAGATCATATGAAACTATATTACTCATTATACCAACATTAAGGAGAATCTTATCTCCTCTCTTTGAATACCCAATGACGTTCACACATTGAAACCAAAATATGTCAAAAAAATAAGGGATTTACAACAGAGTATAACTTTGTCCAAGTAAATTGATTAACCCCATCATTCTTCCTCATATATAAATAAGCATGGGGCACCATCGAACAACAGAAATAGCTGATGCAAAGACACCCTCCTAAAATATGTAATTGCCTTAAAACTCTATCAGTTGAATTGAAAGATAAAACAGGTTGGGGAACTAAGGAGAATGTCTCATTTCTCATATTAAATGCCACAATCTCTGAATTGGATAACCATCACTGAAGTAACCCATTTCACGAAGATACACATTCCTATCTATTCTGTATCCGAGGGAAGGGGGATTCTGAATCCTTCTCCAAATATTTGATTTAAACCCATAAATCCAAAATTGAACTTCAATATCAAGTTTTCGCTTGACATATACCCTTAAAAACACTTTGTACTCATCAATAGCGTCATCATAACCCAAACCTAACCCATTTAAGTAATAAAATTGATCATTAGCTGGGTCTTCCAAAGGCCAATCAGGAAGATCCTTATACCGATGAGTGGATGGATTCCACAGGGACAGTTCTAATTTAGGTTGGTACAATGAACTTTGATCCAGGAGAACCAAACCTTTACAGTAACCATAGACATTCTTCAACGAGGATGAGACTTGTTTTTCTATGCCTATAATATCTTCTTCAAGATCGACATTCACATCACAAACATGAAATTTGTTACTCAATTCGTCTGAGAAAATCAGTTTGCGGAGATTTAAGTTTTGAGAAGACTTACTTAGATGAGAATTGATAAAATCAGGGCTATCAATGACGGTGCATAAAGATTTTGAAACACATCTGAAACGTAGGAGGGACTTCACCGGCAACCACAGCAGTATTTCGATGATCAACTCGCTTGGGAGTTGTGCCATTGCCGCCGCTCACTCTAATCAGAAAAGGAGTGTGAACAATTAGGGTTAAAAGATAATTACAAAAACTACAATTAAGGTGCAAAAATATCCTAACTTTTGGGTCATAAGCAATCTTGCCCCAAGGTCCAAAATGTCGAAAATGGTGCAATTTTATCCTAACATTGGAAACCAAGAACAATTTTACCCCTAGCGTTGATAAATTGAGTCAATTTGATAAATAATTTATCAAACGGTCTCGTCGGTCATTAATCTTTGCGTCAAATCACAACATATGATGGGATGTGAAAAAATATATAAAAAAGTACAGTTTTTTTTTGTACAAATTGGACTAAAAATTCAAAAAATTCACCAAATTTATAATATTAATCTCCAATTCTACTATTAAATTATAAAAAACATGAAATCATTTTTTAGAACGAATTGAAATGCAATTGTTGCAGAATAAGGAAAAAAATATCTGTGTTTTATAATAGTGTCTCAAATCGACCCAAATTATCAACGTTATGAGTAAAATTGCTCTTGGCTATTGATGTTAGGGGTAAAATTAGACAATTTTAGACGTTATGGGTAAAATTGCTCTTGACCGAAAATATTATGGGTATTTTTAGACCTTAACACCAAAAACTATATTCAAAATATTATACGGAACAATTTGGATTGATTATAGTCAAAATGAGTTATTGTACTACGTGGATATATGGATAAGATACAAAATGTATCAAAGTTTTCGAAAAGTATCATTTTACCCTCAAAAACCATAACTCGTGGAATCAACCGACTTCGACTGTCAATACCGATTTTGAGGTATTATCTGAGGACTAGACTCGTTTAATTTATTTATTTCGTTTATTTATTTTATTTATAGTTTTGTTTATTTATTTATTTTATTTATAATTCTAGTTATTTATTTTATTTTTCACCTTTATTTATTCTTTCGTATTTATTTAATTTCCGTCTCGTATTAAATAAACGTTTGTTCTTTTTTGAAATAAAAAACCTCGTTTTAAGTCCCGATACGAACCGTGACCCCGTTTAAGGGTAGTTCGGGACTAAAACGTTGTAGATATAGGATTTCTAAAGGTTTTTTTTAAATTAACGTTTTAAAATAAAACATCGTTTTGGGAGACTCTATTATAGACTATGACGCGATTTGGGTAGTTCGGGGACTAAAATGAGAGAATAAAGTAGATCTAAAGTTTTTAATAAATCTGGAAAGTATGGGGACTGTTCTGATATTCTGCCTTTTCTGTCACTAAAAGCAGTTTAGTGACGGGTTTTCCGTCGTTAAAGCTGCTGGAACTTATAAAATGCGCTTTTACCCCCTTTTTCTTAACCTTTTGGCATTTATTCTTATATATATGTATATATGATTATGTAATATGTTTATTAAAATTATTTTTGGGGTATGTAACTAATAATTACTTATTATGTATTTACTTATTTTGTATATTTGGGGATCATTTTCATTAATTTGGTTTTGTAAGACTATATGTATATGTATATGTTTTCTTTAAATTCATTTAAACTATATTAATTATTACTTTGGGGGGTTATTTTCTATGAATCCATTATGTAAAAACAATTTTAAACTAAAGGTTATTTTCTTATTTATGAACCTTATTCATTATTTTTACATGTTTTTCAATTAAAATAAAAGTGTATTATATCTAGTATTATATTCATTACTATTTTTACCTATTAGTAACCATAGTGTATATATCTTCTCTTTACCTCATTTTTAATCCATAGATATAATTACCATTTTTACTAAAAATGTATATATATATGTATATATTCCTTCTTTTATCTTTGACATCTATAGGTATATATTTCAAATGTATTTGGTTGGGTGAGTTTTGGACTAAAATGGTTAATTGTTATAACTATGTTTGTATTGTTTAAAGGGAAGTAAGGATTAAAGTGAGTGAAAATGGGAAAAGCAAACCACCAAAAAGATTTTAATTTGATTATGTAAATTAAAGGTATTTGGAGACTTTCAAAATGTAAATAAGAGTTTTCAACATCTTCTTTTTGGTTCCAAATGGTTTTCTAAACGTCGCGTTTTGAAAACTTAATCTGTTCCAACAATGGATTAAGCGAGCCTTGTAATTAATCGTTTTTTTGTAAACAATAAAGTTTTGAATCGTTTTACGTTTAAACGGTTTTGTACAAAAATAAATGGACTTGTATGCTTAATCGCGTTTTCGGTTGAATGTGCATTTTTCACGTTTTCAAACACTCAAGTCGTTCCAACGGCGGTTCAAGTGAAAAGCAAGTAAATCCACGGGGTTTTGAAACGTGCCTAAATCGTTCCAACGACAATTAAGGCACGAACCATGAAAATAAACACGTTTTGGGAAGAGATACTAGTTTAGATTTGATGTGTATAGCTTAGAAAGATATTCATATGTTGTAATTAATCAATTCTTCTACCTCCCTCCTTCTTTTACATACTCTAAATTCATGCAAATGGGTGATTCTGGCTTTCAATAATATATCTTAAAACAGTTTTCAAAACGAGAAAGAAAAGGTTTCAAATGAATTTTAAACTTAAAGAAATATGTGATTAGTCCATTAGCGCCTAACATGCTAAGTAGGAGGCCGGTGGTTCAGAATCGGGCGATATCGGGGTGCCTAGTAGCCTTTCTCCAGAAAGGATCTAACCTTCTCGGCTCGTACCTAATTTCCCGAACCCTCACCGGTCTCCCGCAAGGGATCGGTGTTCATTTCCCATTCGCGGGTGGCGACTCTTCCATACTCCGAGCTCTGGCCCTGCCGAGCAGCTTGATTCCGCGATTGGTTGCTTTCAGCGTCAATCACAGCATCTGTCGTCAACGGTGTCCACCCCCGGGTCTTCCGGGCGAGGCCGCGGCACCTACAGGTGTCTAAATTTTTTATTGTGTTATTAATATAATTACAAACAAAAAAAAAATTCGAAAGTGCTTCAATTTATCATAAAACTTGTTTGGAATGTATAATATGACAATTAAATAATAGTCAAACTAGCCTTTTCAAATTTTTAATATAATAATGCTAAAATTGATCTTGTTTGGAAACGTTAGGATTAAAGTTGAACTATTTCATGCGTTAAGGCTAAATTTGCACTTTTAAAACAAATGTTAGAGTCAAATTTCGTCATTATCTTTTTTTTTAATTACATATAAAAATCTATTAACTTAAATAAAAATGCAATTGTTAAATTTTAAAATATATAAACAAAATGATTCCTCCACATAAACCCTAGCAGATAAAAGTTAATTACAATTATACCCTCCCAAATCTCATATATAAACAAAATGATTGATGAACAAAAACCCTATACCCCCAAATCTCATATATCTGGAGCAACTCTTCACCAACATTGCATCAAAAGTTTCTTTTATTCTCTATCTCAGTTGTATTTAGTTAGGAAAGATGAACGAGTTCTCTATCTCACCTATCAAATAAACAATAGCTTTCACTTATAAAAGAGTCGTTGCTTTGCCTGGGCTTTTCCAGGACTGTATGTATACTCTCTCTCATTAGTTGTATATATGTTAATTTGATGTGATTCAAAACTTTGCCTAATGTCTTTCACTGATTTTTAGTTTCTTTTTCTAATCTACTGAAAGCTCCTAATTTTAATATATGTGTATGGCTTTTCAATTTGAACTTTGAGCAGCACCATTAAGTTTATACATATAATGATTTGTGGAATTTGTTCTTTTGCCTTATGAAGTTTCCGAACCTACATATATTTTTAGAAGGATATGACTATTCAGTTATTTTTTTAAATCAAAACCAAAGGAGAAATCTGAATAGATCTACCTTGCAATGTTTAAGAAAATAAATAAAAATTCAAAAATATCTAGAATGATAGTGAAAAATCAGAATCCATTTAGAAAACACGATTTTAACTGAGTTTATATTGTGTAGGAAATATGACATTGAAGAAACATGAAGAAAATTCATGTCAAGATATGAGTGATTCAACAGATCTTCAGAAACAGGAAGAAAGAAAAAAATATATATTCTAGCACTGATTGCAGAATGTGGCCGGCGAAGAAGAAAACGATCCTTTCTTACAACAAATGATGAGAGGCTGCAATTAACTTGAGGTTTTGAATTAATAATTTATTTTTTTATTAACATGTCCCTCTTACAATTAAATTTGCATTATTTAAAAATTTATGTTTCAAAACAGTTTGTTTGATTGGTTGGTTCATTGTGTTATTACGTTGTATCATCAAATGCCCGTGTCAAATTTTATTTATTTTCAGAAGTTCATCTGTAGTCCTTGTTTCATATTGATATTTTGGTTTTGCTGATTTTTTTTTTCTATTGCTCAAACTGTTCAAACTTGATGAAACCCATATTGCAGGAACATGCTTGTTTAACTAGATTATGATTAGTTCAATTAGTTTTGGCCTTATCTTCTTGACAAGATTATGGTTGTTTAACTTGTCATCAGTTTATGGTCATCTGTTCATACTACTCATTCATGCTATCTCAATTTGAGATTTATTGTATTTGGGTCAATTTATCAAAATTTGTCAACTTGAGGGTTTAGCTATACAATTAAGTAATAGTGATATTTTAATTATTTGATAAGATGTTAGTCTATTTGTTTAACCACATTTTGATTTGGATTTCCTTTATTTTTTTGCTTATGGAATTTTTTTTCTGAATCTGGAATTGCATGTTTGATTTGTATTTGCAGATTCGTGAAAAAGAAGATATGTACTGCTGCAGCTTTTAAGAAAGAAGCCAATGTTTGTACAAAACCTGCTGGTAACTGTTCTTTCTCTTCAAATCCAAGGAATTTGAATTTGTTTTATTTTTCTATTTCATTGAGAAATCATATTTAATTGGATTTTTTCCTTTCTTCCTTTTGGTACAGAGAATTAATGATTTGATTAGTGCCTCGTATTGATGGCTTCTGGTTGAAGTTACTCTTAATTTTTTTTTTTGGTTTAATAAGTCTGTTACCTCATACAAGGTCTAAAACTTAAATTGATTACTGAACTTTTAATATTGTTCTTGTTCAATTGCATTCAATATACTATATTTGTTTTTTGGAGGACATTTCAAATTGAACCCTAGCCGCCGCCGCACCTTGCGCTGGCCACCATGGCCGCTATGGCTCCTTTCCCTATGGATCCTCTAGATGCTTATTGTGACATTCGAGTTCTCTTCAATCCAAAGCTGCATTTTGACGCCCATCCGCCCAATCCTGTCTCAAAGCAAAACCAGTCCCATATCGAATCATACGCGTCTGCAGTGAGAAGCGGAGATGTCGGGGTCTTGAACTCGACGGCCACGATATCAGACATCGGAGGTATAAAAACTGTCCGAATTAACCAAGCGGGTTACGATCGGAGGGTGGCGCTGTGTTCTACATCCTTGATTGGCCGCTTAATCTTGAGTAAAGGGGACGCTCCGTGGAAGGTTGCTGACCTTAAACAAAGTTTGTCTAAACTCTCGGGTATTGTAGGAGAATGGAGGTTAATATCGATTGGAAGGGGATTCTACCATGTGGTTCTTCATTCACAGGAGATGAAACAACAAATCTTCTCTAAAGGAATCGTTAATGTCAAGCCGGGCACTTTCCGACTGCAACCATGGATTCCAGACTTCGACCCTTTCGCGGAGAAATCAACAAATGCACAGGTATATGTTAGATTATACTCGTTACCCTGGGAATATTGGGATCCGCAAATATTATCCGACATTTCTAAATGCTTAGGGGGGTTGATTCGGATTGATAAATCCACCTTACATGGGGACTTCAGGCACTTTGCACGAATGCTGTTAGATGTGGATCTCAACTCAGATTTACCAGTGAAGCTTGGTATTGAAAGGGATGGAAAACAAATATGGGTTGAGGTTGTTTATGAAAAGTTGCCTAGTTTCTGTAAGGTGTGCTCTAGTATAGGGCATATGGCTTATGATTGTCGGAAGAATAGGAGGTCGTAGGAAGGGTCTAAGCACCCTGAAACAGAAAAACGACCCTTGGGTGAGAAGAAGAAAACTGTGACTGCGGGGATTGGAGATCCCAGTGCAACATATGAATAACCGGATACTCACGGAACTTCACACCGATGGAGATATGATAGGTAATGCAGTGATACAGGCTGCCCCAGTACAGCAGGTGAATACCATGGAACCTCAGACTGAGGGAGAGGTTATGATAAACAATGGAAATACAATGATACAAGGCATTCAGATGTCAGAAGAAGAAGACACTTTGAGCACAAATGAGAAGCAGTACATGGCTGACAGTCTGTAAATCTGGGATTCAAAGAATGAATGTGACAGTTTTGCTTGAGCCTCGTCGCCAGGAAATGATAACTTGCCTCAATCTGCCAGCTCTTGGGTGGACATGGTGGACGAGGAAGAGGAGGGAACGTGGGAAACCGTAACATCGAAGAAAGAAAGGAGAAACAACAGGAATGCGGACAATGCTAGCAACACCTCAACCCGAACTAAGCGGGTCAGGAAAATCCCGATCCGATATACATGATAGTTCTGTATTGGAACTGTCGTGGTATCCTTAATCTGGATGCGCAACGCTACTTATCCAACTTATGTCCTAAACATAAACCAGACATAATGTGTTTGGCAGAGCCGATGGTGGATTTCGATTCAATAGAGGCTTCTTACTGGAGTAATTTAGGAATGAGTCTTATTTCCACTAATCAACGGGATCGTCCGTCTTTGTGGGTTTTTGTTCATTCCCATTCACTTGCAATTTTTTTTGTCTGTAGTGTTCATGATCAATTTGTTTTACTTGAGAGGGCTGATGTGGATCATTCAAATTTTGTTTGTTTGGTCTATGGCAGTGTGTGGGCTAACAAGAGGCTGGCTTTGTATCAAAGGATTGAAGAGTTGCGTCTTCAGTTTGCTGGTCCATGGATCACCATTGGTGATTTCAATGCAATCAGTGGTTCGCACGAGAAAACCAGGTGTGTTCCTACTGCACGGCCGTGTCGTGAGTTTCAGGATTTTATTGAAAATAACAGTTTCATTGAAAGCCCAATGCAGGATCTGTTTTACACTTGGTGTAATGGGAGATCGGGGGCCGCCCGGGTTGAGAGTAAATTGGATAGGGCCCTTATTTCTATGAATTTTGCCGATTTCTGGGATAGGTTCAGCAGCACTGTTCTGACCCGGCATCTATCTGATCATTGTCCGCTCGTATTCAATTGCATGCGGCAGCAACCTGTGGTTAGCAGATTCCATTTTCAGTCTATGTGGTTGACTCATGCCGGCCTTCGAGATTTAATTTCTAATTTCTGGCATAAGGATCATGACCGCCACCCTCCAATGCAATACCTCTGCAACAAGCTCAAACTCCTTAGACATGTTCTGCGACTTTGGAACAGGACTGTGTTTGGAGACCTTAACGTTAACATCGAAGCAGCCGAGGCGACGCTGGCTGGTATTCATGAGGATATTTCAATTCAAGGTATGTCTGCGGAACTGCATCGCAGAGAGCTTGACGCTCACTCTAATCTTGATAGGGCCCTTCACAGCAAGGAAATTTACTTCCGTGATAGATACAGAGTCAGATGGCTAGCAGACGGAGATAGAAACACATCATTTTTTATCGTGTTGCTCAGATTCGTAAAGCTTCCGCTGGTATTCACACCTTACAGATTAACGGTCAGTTAACTACCGATCCGCAAGCAATAGCTACGCACATCAACGATTTCTATTCAACTTTGTTCGGCAATGACATGAATTCTCTATGGGACTTGGCTCCGATTTTTGATGTTATACCTCAGTTAGTAACTGACTCTGAGAATCACTCTCTAACTGTTTGTCTAGATTTTGTTGAGGTTCAGAGAGCGGTTTTCTCTAAGCATAAGGATAGTGCCCCTGGTCCAGACGGATTCACTGGTGCATTCTTTCAGCATTTCTGGGATATTGTCGGTACTGATGTCTATGCAATGGTTTTCAGTTTTTTTGCTTCTGAGACTATCCTACTAGGTTTGAACTCAAGTTTGATGGCCATCATCCCAAATACTGACAATGCGATTACAATTGAGCAATATAGACCGATTGCAATGAGCAACTTCTGCTACAAGATTATATCAAAGATCCTGGCCGACCGTTTGGCTAGCATTGCTTCCCGCATTGTCTCAGATAACATGTTCGGTTTCATTTCGGCCAGGAGTATTCACCACTGTATTGCGATGGCTTCAGAAGGAACCAATATGCTCAAAAAACATTGGTTTGGAGGCAATATGGCCTTAAAAATTGACATTAGAAAGGCTTTCGACACTCTGGATTGGTCTTTCCTCCTAACGGTACTTGAAGCGTTTGGGTTCTCTCTTCAATTTCGGGATTGGATTCTCAACATTCTCTCTTCTGCAAGAATTTTGATTCTTTCAGGCTCTGGCATTAACGGTTTTGTCAAATGCTCTAGAGGTGTGCGACAAGGGGACCCCCTCTCTCCGATTTTATTCTGCATTGCTGAGGATTTTCTCAGTCGTTGGCTGCTCAATTTGGGCACCACTGGTAAGTTAGCGCCGGTGAGTTACACTAGACAAACTAATTTCCCTATGCATCTCTTGTATGCCGATGATGTTCTTCTGTTCTGTCAGGCAAGTGTGGGTAATATAGGTGCTATCCGGGAGGCTTTCAATCTTTACGGATATCTCTGTGGACAGATGGTGAACTCGGAAAAGTCTGATATTTTTTTGGGAAGTGCAGTGACTCACAGGTGTGGTCTGCGTCTCTCTGATATGGTTGGAATGAAGCGCGGTTACCTTCCTTTTCGATACCTAGGGGTGCCGCCTTTCTTTGGGATGCCGCGAAGTAGATACCTTGCTGGCATCAGGGATAAAATTCTGGCACAGTTCACTCGTTAGAAGGGCAATAGCCTGTCAATGGCAGGGCGATTGATGTTAGTAATTCTTTGATAAACAGCAGCTTTATTCACTCTTTCATGATTTATAAATGGCCTGCTGCCCTGCTCAAGCATATGACCAAGTGTATTCAAAACTTTATATGGACGGGCTCTATTGACAAACAGAAATCTATTGTTGTGAATTGGAAGGATTGTTGTCATTCTCTCAGAGACAGCGGCCTTGGAATCAAGGATTTGGGCACCATGAACCTGGCGCTGCTTGGTAAGATGGCCTGAGGAATTATGCAGGATAATTCTGCTTGTTTTGTGCTTTTAAGGTCTAGGTTTATCAGTGCAGCTGGTATCCCTCGAACAGTTACTAATTCTGCCGTTTGGGGTTCAACTAGAAGCGTTTTTGGGGTATTGAGAGCACATAGCTTCTGGTGGATAGGGAAGCAGATGAATCCAAATTTTTGGAACAGGAATTGGATTCGACCAAATTTAGCAAATCAAGTCGGTCTGGACGCTAAGGCTCAAAGCAGGTGCAAGTCGTCTGTCGTGGATTTTCTAACTGACACTGGTTGGGAGGGACTTCATGACCTTCTGCAAGAGGTTCTGGATAGGGTTCAGGGTATAA
Source organism: Euphorbia lathyris (assembly GCF_963576675.1). Taxonomy (NCBI): domain Eukaryota; kingdom Viridiplantae; phylum Streptophyta; class Magnoliopsida; order Malpighiales; family Euphorbiaceae; genus Euphorbia; species Euphorbia lathyris. Next base: position 1,843,640 of record NC_088915.1, on the reverse strand, counting down.
AGCGAAGCCAGGAACAGGAGGATGTCTGTATCTGGGAGCCCGCAGTTCATGGTAAATTCACTGCTAAACTATTTTATATTTGGTTGAGGCCTGCTCCTCCTCCTCGACCTTGGAGTCGATTTATTTGGCATCCATTCATCGCCCCTTCGCACTCGCTTGTCTGTTGGCGAGAGGCTCTTGGCTTTTTACCAACTCATGATCGCCCGATTCACCGTGGTATGGTATTGGTCTCCAAATGCGCTCTTTATGGGGTTGAATCTGAAACACCAGATCATTTGTTTGTCTCCTACAATTTCTCCAAGCAGATTTGGCAAGGGATCGGGGCTTTGTTTGGAAGGCGAATCTGCACAGATTCGAGTGTGTGTTTGCTGATTACAGAAGCTTCTAAACAGCGTTTCAGCAATGAGATTGCGGATCTTTGGGCTTTAGCAGTGGTTAATGGCATCTGGATCATTTGGTCAACCCGAAATAAGGCAATCTTTGAGGGAGATACGCCAAATTTGTTCTTCGCTCTTAGGCGCTTGTGGGGTTCCACTCGAGAGGGAGGCGCTCTTGACCATGGTGGGATGTGGAACTCGGAGGTTGAGCTTCATATACTGCGAGAGATGAATCTGCCTAGGTGTCCTCATAGGGCACCCCGTATCCTTCCGGTTTGTTGGCAGCCTCCGACAGAGGTGTGGGTAAAGGTCAACACGGACGCATCCGTTGTCGAATGCCCAGGGGCGGCTGGCTGCAGCGGGATATTCCAGACGCAGAATGGTATCTTCGAAGGAGCATTCGCCTATCCACTAGACAACGCATTTGCCAACAGCGCCGAGCTCTCGGCAGCAATATACGCAATTGATATGGCCTATAAAAAAAGATGGCATCCACTATGGGTGGAGAGTGATTCAACTTTCATTGTGCATCTACTTCGGCATCGCGCTAGTGATGTTCCTTGGTCAATCAGACAGTCCTGGTTAGTCTGCTTGGATCAATTGGCCTCCATGACAGTGACAGTTTCACACATTTACAGAGAGGGAAATTGTGTTGCGGATCTCCTTGCAAACTTTGGTCGTCAATCGCAGCAAACTTCGTGGTGGGACAGCATTCCGGACTTCTGCTCTGCGGAGTTTTTATGTAATCTGACCGGGAGAACTATCTTCCGTTTTTCCTAGTTTTCTATCCTTTGTAACATTCTTTATTTTTTATTCTTTTTAATAAATTCGGCTTTGGGTTTTTGAGGGCTAGGGCGGGGGTGCCAACCTCGTTGGGATGTCCGTCAGAGTCTCTCTCCCCTCACGCCAGTCTTTAATCAAAAAATTGCATAAAATATACTCTTGGTTTTTAAGAGAAATTGTTTTAATATACTCTTGTTTTTCAACAGAATTTGTTGAAGGTAGAAAAAATGGAAGACACTTATCAAAGTAGTCACTGTTCTTAAAAAAAGCCAAATTCTTGCTTGTTTAAGAACTAAAATTCCGAATTTTAATGGTAATCTATTAGTTTAATTGGTTAAAGATCTAAGGTTATTTGATTAAATTGTTAATAAGTTATTAGATAATAACTATATATGTGGTTGTGGTAGAATTAAATTAATTTAAGCTTTGGTTTCCCAGGTCAAACTTGATGAAATAAAGTAAATACTTTCAAACCAATTGCAGCCTATGAGAATTTCTACACTTTCTTCTCCTCGAGTAATATCATGGAGATAAATGAGATATTTCTATGGGTTTAACAGAAAGTGCATCATCATCTATGTCCTCGTCATCATAGTCATCATGGTAATCATCAGAAGGAGTGCTAGAATCATCCCAAGAAAATTTTAAAGCAGAGCAGCTGGTATTGTATATTATTTGTTGACTGCGACGAGACTTGATTTCTCTTGATGATTTCAGTTAGCAGTTTCTCAAAAGCATGTTATCTGTTGTATGCTAGAAGGCATTTCCTAGTGGTTAGGTTGAGATTGGAAATGAATAAACTGTGTTTCAACTGGGTGCTTTTTGTTCTTTGGTGTTGTTACATTCGATTGATCTACAACATCTAAAGCATGTTTGCCTTTTGAGACCGCTACCTGCACCCATATGGTTGTGTTAGGGATGTTTGGCTAGCAGCCCCATTTGATAAATTAATGGGTTGGAGTACAACAGGAACCAAATTGCCTCTCTAGATCCCAAGAGAACTTTCAGTTACCACTAAAGGCACGTGTTTGCCTTTAGTTGGTACTAGATTAGTAGCTCGAGCTGCATGAACAGTTCCATTTCTGTCTCCAACCTCCGAAATAAGGCAATCTTCGAGGGAGATACGCCAAATTTGTTCTTCGCTCTTAGGCGCTTGTGGGGTTCCACTCGAGAGGGAGGCGCTCTTGACCATGGTGGGATGTGGAACTCGGAGGTTGAGCTTCATATACTGCAAGAGATGAATCTGCCTAGGTGTCCTCATAGGGCACCCCGTATCCTTCTGGTTTGTTGGCAGCCTCCGACAGAGGGGTGGGTAAAGGTCAATATGGACGCATCCGTTGTCGGATGCCCAGGGGCGGGTGGCTGCAGCGGGATATTCCGGACGCAGAACGGTATCTTCGAAGGAGCATTCGCCTATCCACTAGACAATGCATTTGCCAACAGCGCCGAGCTCTCGGCAGCAATATACGCAATTGATATGGCCTATAAAAAAGGATGGCATCCACTATGGGTGGAGAGTGATTCAACTTTCATTGTGCATCTACTTCGGCATCGCGCTAGTGATGTTCCTTGGTCAATCAGACAGTCCTGGTTAGTCTGCTTGGATCAATTGGCCTCCATGACAGTGACAGTTTCACACATTTACAGAGAGGGAAATTGTGTTGCGGATCTCCTTGCAAACTTTGGTCGTCAATCGCAGCAAACTTCGTGGTGGGACAGCATTCCGGACTTCTGCTCTACGGAGTTTTTATGTAATCTGACCGGGAGAACTATCTTCCGTTTTTCCTAGTTTTCTATCCTTTGTAACATTCTTTATTTTTTATTCTTTTTAATAAATTCGGCTTTGGGTTTTTGAGGGCTAGGGCGGGGTGCCAACCTCGTTGGGATGTCCGTCAGAGTCTCTCTCCCCTCACGCCAGTCTTTAATCAAAAAATTGCATAAAATATACTCTTGGTTTTTAAGAGAAATTGTTTCAATATACTCTTGTTTTTCAACAGAATTTGTTGAAGATAGAAAAAATGGAAGACACTTATCAAAGTAGTCACTGTTCTTAAAAAAAGCCAAATTCTTGCTTGTTTAAGAACTAAAATTCCGAATTTTAACGGTAATCTATTAGTTTAATTGGTTAAAGATCTAAGGTTATTTGATTAAATTGTTAATAAGTTATTAGATAATAACTATATATGTGGTTGTGGTAGAATTAAATTAATTTAAGCTTTGGTTTCCCAGGTCAAACTTGATGAAATAAAGTAAATACTTTCAAACCAATTGCAGCCTATGAGAATTTCTACACTTTCTTCTCCTCGAGTAATATCATGGAGATAAATGAGATATTTCTATGGATTTAACAGAAAGTGCATCATCATCTATGTCCTCGTCATCATAGTCATCATGGTAATCATCAGAAGGAGTGCTAGAATCATCCCAAGAAAATTTTGCAGCAGAGCAGCTGGTATTGTATATTATTTGTTGACTGCGACCAGACTTGATTTCTCTTGATGATTTCAGTTAGCAGTTTCTCAAAAGCATGTTATCTGTTGTATGCTAGAAGGCATTTCCTAGTGGTTAGGTTGAGATTGGAAATGAATAAACTGTGTTTCAACTGGGTGCTTTTTGTTCTTTGGTGTTGTTACATTCAATTGATCTACAACATCTAAAGCATGTTTGCCTTTTGAGACCGCTACCTGCACCCATATGGTTGTGTTAGGGATGTTTGGCCAGCAGCCCCATTTGATAAATTAATGGGTTGGAGTACAACAGGAACCAAATTGCCTCTCTAGATCCCAAGAGAACTTTCAGTTACCACTAAAGGCACGTGTTTGCCTTTAGTTGGTACTAGATTAGTAGCTCGAGCTGCATGAACAGTTCCATTTCTGTCTCTGGACTCAGAATTATTGCCATGAACCAGAGCATAATTTACCTTTGAAGACTCTAGACTTTTGGGCACCATTACCTTCTTCATTTTTTCAGTTTCTTTAAAATGGCTAGGGATTAATGAATCTTGGGTATTTTGGAGTACGACACATTTATAGAATTAGTATTTACAAGCAAGAAATGTTCACAAACCATTTCCAATAGTTTTATTAAAGAGAAAACACAAATTTTGTATTTACTGCCGCATTCATCTTCCATTTCTCCAATAACTGCAATTAGATTTTGACTTTGAAAAGAAGGGTTTCTTGAAAAATTGCAATTCAGAGAAATCTTCACCTCTTTATTGGAAGATGAAGCCATATCAAATTCCTTTGAAGTAGAAACCCTATTATATGTATTATCTATAAGTAAAGGTATAAATTCCTTATATTTGAAGCAGTCTGTTTTGTCATCAGAATTGTTTCCATTTGAAGAATTTTGTTAAGGTGAAGAACCTATATACACCATATCAAAATTAGATTTGGAGGAAGAATACATAACTTCAATATGTAAGAATCAGAATTTCAGATTAAGATAATAAGTCAGAACACTAGTAGAAGGCTTATTTTGTTTTTTCATTGTCTTTGTTCATGGCTTTAAGCAACTTATTTACTTCTAGTATTTCTAAACTAACTTCCAAACATCCTAAAGCACTTTAAAATAATTCCTAAAATCTATCTCAACTGATTGCTCCATTTGTTAGTCTCTTAATGTAAACAAGTCAGTAGAAAAGGAAAAGCTAGATTGACTATTTATCCATGCACATTGTAATAAAATATTTAGGTAATGTTGTAATTTCAGAAAAAAGTAACATGAGTAATTTCATAATACATATTATTTTAGAGCCCTACGATGCTAGTCTTTATATTCTAATTTTTTTATAAATTAGGATTTATGTAATTTTTGTCTGAACCAAGATAAACAAAATAAAGATGTAACTTTTGAGAAAACATTTAGCAACTATATTATTGTTAAAGTCAAATGCAAAAGATGTGGCTTGGCCATTTCAAAAATTGCAGTCTCAATATTTAAAAACTTGGAGACGTTGATTTGTGGCTATATATTTATTTCAGAAGGGAGCCATTTGGGGAACATACCCCTATAAGTCTGTTATTTTTTTTTACTTTACTCTTATTGTTAAGACATATATTGTGAAATAAATTAAATTTTCGGGCCTCTCATTATCCTAATGCTATTGAAAAGCCGTGACTGAAAAAAAAAACCCGGATAATATGTGTTATTTTTTGCAATTTTGAATTATTTTAATTTATTAAATTATTATTTATATATGTGATTAATATTAATTTAGACAGAGTTTAATAATTATTTATAAACATAATTTTTAACATTGAAATCTTACTGTAAAAATTGATGAAAGAGGAAATGATAGGTCATACTTGTAAAGTTCATATCTCAATGTAATTTTCATTAGAGAAGCATCAAGCCTTTAAAGGAGAATACATATGATTAGTTATAACAGACTAATTTAAATTTCAAATAAATCTAGACTATTTCAAATACAGAATACACATGATATTTAGTTAATTATTTATTTACTAAAATCTCCACAAATTTGGTGCGCTAAGGCTTGACTTGGTAAACCCTTATCAGTCCCCCTCAAGTCTTTGGTAGTGGCTTAGTGAAAATGACGAGTTCTTATATTAAACACCGGGTCTTTCATGTCACTCGGAGGACCCCAATTCACATTTGGACACATGTATTGTGATCCCAAATAATAATTAAAATAGTGGGGTCTCTTCCAATATACGTGGGTCCATGTTACACGTGTCAAAATATGTATGGAAGGTCCTCCATTTGACATAGAGAACCCAGGGCTTCTAATAATTTGCCGAAAATGACAACTATATGATCGATAGTGGAAATTTAAGAAACTTTTAATTCTGTGTGTGCAACCTTATCGGAAACAAAGTCCAAATCAATTTACAGGTGTTTTGATCAATGATGAAAAATTGGGTTGGCGATAAGATAAATTGCTCCCAAGTTATCACACCACAAAACTAGTGATTGAGATGATTGAAAGCCAATTTGTGGAAGTAATGATTGAAGCCACAAAATTTTAGAAGCTGGGGTTGCTAAAATATCAACAATTAAGTCTTTCACCTAGGAGTATTCTGGATTTTTTTTGTCAAAATGACTAAAATGTTTATTTTGTTACTAATACATTTATAAACAACCTGGAAAAATACAGTAAGCTATTTCAATTTTTCGATAACCATGTTTAGAAGTTCTAATGTGGAAGTTAAATACTCAGTCAAGTTAAATGGTTAAGTTGATAAGTAAATTTAATTTTGGACTCAATTGATCATATTAGCCAACTTAAAACTAAAGTGATCCTTAATTCCCAAGAGAAATCTAAATTCTAACTTATATGGGTAAATTGCACCCATGGCCACTGAACTTTACCCATTTTCACATTATAGCCATTGAACTTCATTTCTTCCCGGTATGGCCATTGGACTTTACATTTTTTAACACCGGTGGCCACTTAACGTTTCAAAACGACTCATGATGGCTAAAAATAAAAAATCCAAAGCGTTAATGATATTCTAAGGAACTTTAATTCTTGAAAATTTTCGTTTTGAGGTCATTTGGGTGTTGTTTGGTTAGGAGAGAGAAAGTGAATTTTTAGAGAGAGAAAGCTCCAAAAAATGTGATTTTTGAAAATAAAAAATGTGGTTTCATGGTAAATGTCATTCTGAACAACTTTAATTCTTGAATATTTTCATTTTGAGGTCGTTAACGATCATTAACGGTCATTTTAAGAAATTAGTTAAAATTGAGTGGCCATCGGTATTAAAGAGTGTAAAGTTCAGTGGCTATACAAGAAAGAAATGAAGTTCAGTGGCCATAATGTGAAAATGGGTAAAGTTCAATGGCCATGGGTGTAATTTATCCTAACTTATATCTCCTTTCTCTCACTTAATTATCTTTTGATTTTTTTCATTAAAAAAAGAATTTTCTTTTCATAATAATTCTTCCCAAATGAAAATAAAAATGCTTAAAATAATAATTTTTAAGAGATTTATTATAAAAATAATAGGAGAAAAATACTATCCATAAGATAGGCTATAATTTAGTATTTCATTACCTAATCTGTCAAATTACTCTTGAGTTAAAACATTGAATTGGAATTAGAAATCAGTCCTTAATTTCCTTGATTAACTCTTATTTTCCATATAGTGGTTTGGGTATAATTTGATGAAGGCTCCTTTCCTTCTTTATTCCCAACAGTAAGAATAAATAAATAAGTAAATAATAATTTTCTAATATAGAAAAATAAAAGAACCTCTATAAATTAACCTTACCTATTTTGTTTAGCTTCACATTCTTGTGAGTTAAGCTTGAGGTGAAAAACTCTCTTTCTCTTTGGCTTTTTCTCTCCTTTAAAAAAAAAGATGTGCCAAATTCTAGCTACAATTGTGGTGGGATTCGTTGTGAATCACTCCCTTACAAACAAAGGTCTGACAAAAATTTTTTAGTAAAATAACTAAAAAATCAGAGAAACTTGAAGAAAAACTCACATCATTTGAATTCGAACAATGATGTCAAGGTAATAAAATCCAAATTTGATATTGAACACATCTGTGTAGCATATATAAATTTTTAACAGCATGGTGTATTTGGAAATATTGTAATATATGGTGTGGTCCCATATTTAATAATATGGCGTAATACCATGATTAAAAATATATTTCAACAACAATCTTCCATGTGTCATTGGGTTACGAATTTCATAAGGCATATCCCATGTTAGTGAGAATATTCATTGTAATTAAGTTAATTGAGGGGTTAAATGCACCCATGGTTACTAAACATTAGGTGTTGTTTTCACTTAAGTGAAGTTTTGTATTAACAAAGTCACTGTTATATGCCATTTTCCTATATTTAGACTCACACACGATACATAACAATCAATTTTTTTCGTGTCTGATAGTTTGTTAAAATTCTATAATTAGAAAAGTTAAGTGTAAAAAACCTCAGATTAAGTGACTTTACATTGATATGTGTTTGTTATATCATAAAAACTTGATTTATCAAAAATTTCCATCATTTTGAGATGACTTATTAAATTGTTATTGTTATGAGTAAAAAAGATCAAAATTTTATAAAGTTTCCTGGGTGGAACCAAAAGTATCCAAAAATATAATGTGCACGTCTATCAAAATTAAGTTTTCCCAAACAGAAACAAGAGAGCTAAAGCAAAGTTTGTACTATGACATTTAGAAACAAAATTTTAATTAGTAAGATAATATTTCCTAGTGTTAATTTTTTTAAAATTTTTGTAGGGTTAGCATCCTTTTTTTAGTTAATTTACTCATACTATTTTATCTCTCTTTTTTGTCATGCTAGTACAACTGGTGCTTGAGTACTTGATTACTCATTATGAAGCTTGTGCATTTTATGTTTTAGGGAGCAAAGAGATGGAGGAACATGGAAAGATTGGGCATGTCAAGTGATGGTATTGAAGATGCCTAGAAGTCCAGGGTATGATTAGAGTTAAAAATCCAATAAAGGAAGGATATTCATTGAGCCTAATCGGAAAAATGGAGGCTGTTGAGATTGACTATGGTCATATAAGAATGAAAATCAACATCAAATTTGTATTAGCATATGAGGTATTAGATGAAAGTTTTATAACCAACATTGATAAGCATACCAGAATCAATATCTTAGAAAAAAATGGTCAATAGTCCAGGGTAAAGTAGAATTTTGATCAGTTTTAAAAGAAAGATCAATAAATAATTATCGAATTTTAAATCATTTCATTCTGTACAGATCAAATTTAGCAAGGACAAACTTTAACCACTTCTATACTTTCCTTTGATACTCGAAAAGAACATTTGATCTGTACAAAATGAAATGATTTAAAAACCGAATAATTATTTATTGATCTTTTCTTTCTCCTAAAAATGATCAAAATTCTACTTTACCCTTGACTATTGACCATACTTTCTAAGATATTGATTCTGATATGCTTATCAATGTTGGTCATAAAACTTTCATCTAACACCTCATATGCTAATGTAACTTAATGTTGATTTCCATTCTTCTATGATCATGGTCAATCTTAACAGCCCACAAAATATAGGAGAATTAGATTACAAGTTCTGAGAACAATTGGATAAATTTTGATGATTAATGGTAATTTTCAAATTTTTTAGTCTTTTTGAGGGTCCGTTTTTTGCTTTTTCTAAGCCTATTTTGGGTAGTAAGGGCCATCCAGCAAGAATCACTGTTGCCCAATGACATTGCCATTTTTTGCTAAATTCATTCATTTCGGCCTCCGATTACACCTTTGAGAAAGCTTCTTTTTTCATTTTTTCAGTTTTTTACCTTAATTTTCCTTAGTATTATTTGAGCAATACAAGTAAAGAAACTCTTAATCTGTAAATTGGACAAGAGGTTCTCTGTTGCAGTTCAGATAAATAAAATGAAGAAAGCACTTATTGTTGTCACTCTGAATCTAATTAACCTTACATAACATTAGGGTTCAATTGCTTACTTGTATAGCTAAGCTTCAATACACATAAATGTATTAAACACAAAAATATTCATTTAGACCATATAAACACTACAAAAAAAAAGGTATTTACCGACGAAATTTTTCTACTGTAGCGACGGTTTTAACCGTCGCTACAAATAGTACCGACGGGTTTTGTAACCGTCGGAAAAGTGTTGTTATTGCAGCTGTTGGGGCGCTTTTCTACACGCGGTTTAAACCGCCTCTAGCATCCATTTTCATTTAAAAAAATACCGACTGAAATTCAGTCGGTAATCCGTCGCTAAAATTTTAGTAGCCAAATATAAATTTACCGACGAAATTTCTGTCGAAATTCATATCAATTATTTTGGGATTGCAGCCTCAATCTGAGGAAGCAAACACGTTATTACAATTTACATCATGTCAATAACAAATGATCAGTTGCAACAGTATGCTTGGTGGATCCATCATCGAGAACCCACTCCTCCAGTGTCTTGGTGCGAGATACTAGTCTATCGGAGTGGAAATTTGTCGCCGAGCCACCCGAAGAAGAGCTGGCCAGCCAAAGTTCTACAGAGTGCAACAGCATTGACAGATATTCTCAAAATTATAACTAAAATTAACAAAATCTGGAAACATAACCAAAAGTAGTTCAATAACATAGAAATCCACCTAAATTTATTTGTTGACTACGAGTAAGTTTCCACTGAGCTCCTTGAACAACAGCATTAGCATCATCATTTCCATAAAGACTCAGAAAAATAGTTTTAGCATTTCAGCCTACAAAATCTCATAAAAAATAGGCTTAATAAATAAAGACTCAGAAAGTAGGAGAATTAGACTAAGTTTCATATAAGAATGTCAGTTTAAATCGTAACAATCAACAAATCAACTCACCATGAGTACTCCAAGATGGTCATTTCCATAACTTTCTACATTGACATTTGCTTCCTCCTCACCTGGCTAGTAAGTTGATCAGCCATGAAAAAGTCGACCATTAGAACCTTATAAAATGAAGAGTAGACTATGTTGCGAAGAACACGAAGGAAGCAGTAACTAGTAGGTCGATAAAAGAAGTCAAAAGGGCAAATGAGCAAGGCCAAGAAAATCTGGAAAAGTGATTGAAAATGTATGATTAATTAAGCACAAGTTTAAGTGATGAAATTGAAAATGAGGATAAATTAAGGAAGAATATATACTTACAAGGAGGAGGATTCCAGGAATGGCATCAATATGGTTCAAGGCCTGCAGCAATTCCATATTGTAATTAGTCGAAAACTCGAAATGTGCATACTTTTTAATGTTGAAATGACATAAATTGGGTGAAAAATCACAATGGAAATGTAGTAGATGGTCTTATTCTTCAAGATTAAATCATCTCTGAGCCACAAGTCTAAAACCACTACTTTATTTTAACTACCTGCTTAAAAATAGTGCTTGTCCCAGATCCAATGTATTCAACTAATAGAATCTTTAGAAGTGTTCTCTGTGCTCAAGATAGTCAGGGACAATTCTACTTGTCATACTGCTAAATTGTTCTCCAGAAACATTTGATGATTTAGAAGGAACAGGTAGTGATAAGAAAGTGCAAACCAGCTTCATTCCCACCTGAAAAGCAACCCAACGATCAATGAATGCCAAAGTACGGATGACATTATTTCAGTGTTGTACATTCACATATGACACATACCTTGCCTCAAATGTAACCTTTAGTGTTCCCAGCACATTGAACTCCTGCTAGCTGCAATGTTGAATAGAAAAACAGACATAAGTTTGTGAAGTGTCACAACGCCTGGATACCCTAGAATGCTTAATAAAGCTTATACTCATTTGAGAGACTAACACCTAGAATGCTTCTAAAAACATGATTAGAATGACAAATAATTCAAAATATTTTTCTCTCTTTCATTTCAGGTCTGAAGTATGACAGTCATAAGCCAATCTAATTGGAAATAAGAGCAGCAAGTTCAACTCTGCTAGTAGCATGTATAATATCAAAGTGAGACTTTACCATGGTATCATTCCACATAATATGTATATTTTATGTAAAACAACAAGCTAAACAGGTTGAATGATGAGGTAACATGTTCATAATCAGTGAAGATGTTCACTATCAATAACAACAATGAAAGATATAATAAACTGAAGCGAAAAGCAGAGTGAGGGCAAACAGCATACCAAGTGTAGCCATAACAGGGTATTTGTAAATATTTATGTTTTTCATAGAAACATGAGTGAACCAAAGTATACCACCAGCCATTAGATCAAGTAAAGAATCCAAAGTCGATGCAACAATGGCTATTGGCCAGAAAAATATATGGTTACCTTCAAGTTATCTCTATGAAAGGCATGATTGGCCAGTTTTCTTTGGGAGTTCCATTTACCTAACTAGTCCATCTCCAAACATCCTTTTAACATAAGATTCAAATTCAGGTTTAGGGTTTAATTCTTGGTCGTACAGAATCTGTTTAGCCAGATGAGTATCAATAGCTATCAGTTGAGGTTTTGGACCTAGCCACTGCACAAAGTTCTTTCCTGCATCCAATAAGCCCCAATTAAGACCAAAGATTATAACTTAATTGCCTTAATTAACAGCAAAAAGAAGTTACCATATTGCTTGGTCCATAGTAGAAATGAGGCTGAACTTCATAAAATACTTGATGATCTGATAATTCCATGGAAGTGGCCATAGCTCCTTTCCAATTTTAACAATATCCTTGGGGTTTGCATGGAAGAAATTGTAAGAAGGTCCTTTTATGCCACCTGCTCTTAGTTCTCTCTGTAATCATAATAATTAGAATTCTTGTGTTACAAATGGCAAATTCTAAAATTGCAAAATATAAGAAACGTTAGTTCTACTATATAAACTATACCATTACCTTTTGATTAACCTTCAGAATAAACCTTGCATTGAATAGGGTCTAGCCCCAGTTGGGCTTCTCATAGACGCTCGGTATCCCCACACTTGCTTTCGAAAAGCCAACGCCCAATGTCCTGCATGCAGCTACTGAGACCAATAAATCACGAGGATTGAGAAGTTATGTTTTGTGCAATCAGAGTTACTCTAAAAAAAGGAAATAAGAAGAATAGAGATAAGATGAAGAAGAATAAAATCGATAAGAACAAAAAGAAAGCAAAAAAAACGAAAACTGAAAATCTGAAACCTAATTGAAACAATCCATGGTAGGTTACAAGGACTGGAACCTGAACTGGAAGTAAACTGAAGATTGAATATAAGAACATTGACTATGAGAGAGAAAGAGAGAAAGAGAGGATTGAAGACAAAATGAAGAAACCTGAATAGTGAAATTCTATTTAGGTTTTGTGAAATCAGAGTTTTAATCCACAAAAAGAACAGTTACGAAGAAGAAAACGATTGAGAAGAAGAATAAGAACGATTGAGAAGAGTTTTAATCCACATAGAGCGATTTGAACCTGGGGAAGGAAGCTGGCGAAGATTATTAATCGACTCATTCCAAAGATCGAGAGAGAGAGAGAAGGAAGTTGGCGAAGATTAGTTGTATTCCATATCACTTGGACAAACTATGGGCTGCCCTATACTAATACTAATAAGCTGTAAGCTTTGCTGGAAAATCAGAAAATAAACAATATCAGTAAGCTAAACAAGAAAGAACAGAATTAAAAAAAGAAATAAACACAAAAATGAGATACTCAGCATCTATATCTAGAAACATTACCTGTCTATAAACTAAAGGATCTCCACATGATTTTTGGAGTTCAACTACATGTAGATATGGACTAATTTAAAAACAGCTGGTACAATTTGAAAGATATCTACAAGTCAAACATTTGGACTAATTTATACAAGATATCTACAAGTTCTACATGGCAAAGGGTCCTTGATTAGACAGGCATTAGTATGCATTACCAACTTCAATTCATAAAAAAAATATTTCAACAACAATTAAAGGCTGAATACATCAACAACAATTATTCCTATGTGGCAGTGTAAGTGGAGATTGTTGAAGCAAGCATCACTTTAACCAATGTAAGAGGAGATTTGTACAAGTTGAAGTGAGTATCACTTTAACCAAATTTAAGCAGCTAATAGGTCATTTCAGGAGGGAATTTTACCTTCATTTTGAATTGGGATTGCAAAGGCTTGACCTAGAAGTGAGAAGTCCTCAATTTGACTATTCGAGAACAAGAAAAAATAAGAATGGACAAACAAACGTAAACAAATTCAAAGAAAGTGATAGAAATACACAGCAACAACTCACCATGTATCCCCAATTCCAATGCTTAAAATTCCAGCAAACAAATAGAGCAAGAGGTCGATCATTAACATATCTAGAACTTGAACCTACGGAAGAAACTAATCAGCCAAGCTCAGGAAGTAGGGAAATCGATCTACAAATAAGAAAAGGCAGAAACCTAGATAGCGAAGAAAACAAACAAATTCGAAAAAACAATTGAAAAAGAGAAAAAAGAAAGTATAAATAGAGATTCAGACTTACCCTTGATCTAGGTTCCTGAAGAAGCACCGTGAAGAACCCAAAGCTCAGAAAGGATCTACAACAATCAAACGCGCAGACAACGATCTGAAAAAATCAAACGATAAAATATTTCAGAACACATAACAATAAAATTCAGCCTATTTATAATTTGAGACTAACGATGGGCGATCGGAAGTCTAACCTTGGGCGGACGGACTCAATTGGAGACTGCGATATACGAGATGTGAAGAACGAAAGTTTGATGAACGACCATTTGAGACTACGATATATGAGATGTGCAGAACCAAAGTTTGACGAACGATAATTTCAGATTACGACATAGGAGATGTGAAGAACGAGAGACTGTGGATTTAGGAATTAGGGATTACAAGCATAGGTAAGCTGTGGATTAGTCTAGCCCAATTAATATTTTGAGCTTTTTTAGTTGAGCCCATGAGACAGTTTATAAAACTGTTGCTATAAAAGTGTTGTTAAAGGCCTGTTTTTTTGTAGTGAAAGAATTTTCGAAAAATTCTCATGAAAGATGGAACGAAGTATCCTTGATGTTGTCCCTTATAAACATGATCAAATGATACATATGTGAAAGAGTATGAATGATCAGCATACTAAGTCTCGAATATAGGGGCTTATGCTTGGAGGATATGCCGAAAACAGCAGCTGCTGTAAGTAAATCTCTAAATAGAAGAATAGATATAGCTTGAATTAAACAGATGATAAATTTGGTCTAAGTTATTCTAAGGCTATGACATACAGATGATTGAGAAATCTACGAAGTGGAATACTAGTTGTACCTATGAGTATGTAATATAAAGAACTAAGTCAATCACGAGCCATCTGCATTTTCCTATCAGAAGCAGCGACATCAGTCCTATCAGAAGCAGCCACATCAGTCCTACCACCTTTGCTTCACTCACTCCAGCAGGTTGATCTGGAAAATACAAAACCTTGGCCAACTCACATTATAAAAAATATTAAGGGCCTCAAAATCCCACACTACTGTTAATGTTCATTGTTGTGAATATATTTAGACCATAGCACATTTAGGACAAATTATATTTTATTTGTTGGTCTTTCAACAACTAGGCTCCGCCGCCTACCGACACAAGACTTTCAACTTCAAGACTAAGAATTCGACCATTCCAAATAGAATCATTGCATGTTCCAACCTTAGCAAAACTTTTCTCTCTAAGATCATATGAAACTATATTACTCATTATACCAACATTAAGTAGAATCTTATCTCCTCTTTTTGAATACCCAATGACATTCACACATAGAAACCAAGATATGTCAAAAAATAAGGGATTTAAAACAGAGTATAACTTTGTCCAAGTAAATTGATTAACCCCATCATTCTTCCTCATATATAAATAAGCATGGGGCACCATTGAACAATAGAAATAGCTGATGCAAAGGCATCCTCCTAAAATATGTAATTACCTTAAAACTCTATCAGTTGAATTGAAAGATAAAACAGGTTGAGGAACTAAGGAGAATGTCTCATTTCTCATATTAAATGCCACAACCTCTGAATTGGATAACCAATGTAGACTACCATCAGTGAAGTAACCCATTTCACAAAGATACACATTCCTATCGATTCTGTATCCGAGGGAAGGGGGATTCTGAATCCTTCTCCAAATATTTGATTTAAACCCATAAATCTAAAATTGAACTTCAATATCAAGTTTTCCCTTGACATATACCCTTAAAAACACTTTGTACTCATCAATAGCGTCATCATAACCCAAACCTGGCCCATTTAAGTAATAAAATTGATCATTAGCTGGGTCTTCCAAAGGCCAATCAGGAAGATCCTTACACCGGCGAGTGGATGGATTCCACAGGGACAGTTCGAATTTAGGTTGGTACAATGAACTTTGATTCAAGAGAAAACCTTTATAGTAACCATAGACATTCTTCAATGAGGATGAGACTTGTTTTTCTATGCCTATAATATCTTCTTGAAGCTCGACATTCACATCACAAACATGAAATTTGTTACTCAATTGGTCTGATAAAATCACAAACATGAAGTTTGCGGAGATTTAAGTTTTGAGAAGACTTGCTTAGATGAGAACTGATAAAATCAGGGCTATCAATGTCAGGGCATAAAGATTTTGAAACACATCTGAAACACAGGAGGGACTTCACGGGCAACCACATAAGTATTTCGATGATCAACTCGCTTGAGAGTTGTGCCATTGCCGCCGCTCACTCTAATCAGAAAATGAGTGTGAACAATTAGGGTTAAAAGAGAATTACAAAAACTACAATTAAGGTGCAAAAATATTCTAACGTTTTGGGTCATAAGCAATTTTACTCCAAGGTCTAAAATGGTGCAATTTTATCCTAACGTTGGAAACCAAGAGCAATTTTACCCATAAGGTTGATAAATTTGGTCAATTTCATAAATAATTTATCAAACGGTCTCGGTCATGGATTTTTGCGTCAAATCACAAACATATGTTGGGATGTGAAAAAAAATATAAAAAAGTATAGTTTTTTGTACAAATTGGACAAAAAATTCAAAAAATTCACCAAATTTATAATATTAATCTCCAATTCTACTATTAAATTATAAAAAACTTGAAATCATTTTTTATAATATTAATCTCCAATTGTTGCAGAATAAAGAAAAAAATATCTGTGTTTTATAATAGTGTCGAAAATCGACCCAAATTATCAACTTTATGAGTAAAATTGCTATCGACGTTAGGGGTAAAATTCCACAATTTTAGACTTTATGGGTAAAATTGCTCCTAACCGAAAATGTTATCGGTATTTTTGGACCTTAACCCCAAAAACTATATTCAAAATGTTATACGGAACAATTTGGATTGATTACAGTCAAAATGAGTTATTGTACTACGTGGATATATGGATAAGATACAAAATGTCTCAAAGTTTTGGAAAAGTATCATTTTACCTTGAATGTTTATGAAATGTACCAATTTAAGCCTGAATAATGCAACTTGACACCTCAATTTTTGTGAAATGGTACCAATTACCCCAAATTTCGTTACCAATGGCTAAATTGGTACTATTCCACAAACGTAAAGGTAAAATGATGTTATTTTGCACGTTAGAGCTAAATTGATATATCATCCCAATTGCTTATAAGCCTCTGAACTTGTTGTAGCACCTTAAATACTATGGATGATTCACCAGCCACTGTTTATACCTCAAATATTAGAATTCAAATAATATGGTTTTGTAGTTACCAATCATCAATAAAATTTAATTAAACCTATAAACAAATGGTTCATGTAAAGAAACCATAGTTGGTAAAAGTTTATTACAAAAATACCCTCCCAAATCTCATATATAAACAAAATGATTCATGGAGAGAAACTCTAGCTTCTCAAATCTCATATATCTGTAACCATAACAGCTCTTCACCAACATTGTCTTCTTTAGTCAAGAAAGTCTCTTTTATTCAATATCTTTGTCAATCACATTGATATTCAACATTTACTTAAAAAGAATGAACCAATTCTCTATCTCATTCATCAATTGAACAATAGCTTTCACTTGGAGAAAAGTCGTTGCTCTGCCTGTGCTCTTCCTGGAAGTGTATGTATATTCATTCTCATTATTTGTATATATGTTAATTTGATGCACTTATTTTTAGTTTGTTTTCTAATCTAGCAAAGCTCCAATTTGAGTTTATACATATAATGCTTTAGGAAATTTGTTCTTTTGCCTTATGAAGTTTCTGAAGTTTCTAATCTAGCAAAGCTCCAATTGGAGGCTATCTTTAGAGTCCAGTAATCTTGAAGGCACCTTCTGGTCAAAAATGGAAAGTTGATATTGCAAAAAGTGAGGGCGGGTTTTGACTACAAAATGGATGGCTAGAATTCGCTGAATTTCACTCACTTGATCATGTATATGTTAAGTAACGTGTCTTCTTGTTTGAAGTAGTCTTTGCGGTTAACAATAAGTGTTAAGTAACGTGTCTTCTTGTTTGAAGTAGTGTTTGCTGTTAACAATAAGTTCCTAGAAACTAGGAATAAGTTAGAGTTTGATTTGGTCTTTGCTGTAATCACGTTTCCTGTATATGTGGGATACGTTAGTTTCTGTTTTTGGATTTCTGTTCACTGTAAAGCTATTTAAAGCTTCCTCATTTTACATTCTAAATAACAAATACTTTTTGCATTGCGTTGCAATTTGTCTATTGTGTTCAATATTTATCATTTGGTATCAGAGCCAGAACAGGCCTGATTGAGAGAGAAGAGTGTGAGAGAAACACGAGAGAAGAGTGTGAAGAGATGGCAGAAAGCAACAATAATGGTTTTGTGCAACCAGCTATCCCAAAATTTGATGGCTTCTATGAACATTGGGCAAAATTGATGGAGAATTTCCTTCGAGCAAAGGAATTCTGGAGCCTAGTAGAAGACGGAATAACAGAGATTCCAGCAGGAAGAGAGCCATCAGAAGCAGAGTCTAAAGTTATTGCAGAACAGCAATTGAAAGACAAGAAGGTGAAGAATTATCTCTATCAAGCCATTGACAGAGAAATTATGGAAACCATTCTGAACGATGATACATCCAAGCAGATTTGGGACTCGATGAAGCAGAAATTTAAAGGGTCAACAAGGGTTAAAAGAGCACAACTTCAAACCCTAAAAACTGAATTCGAAATTCTGAAGATGAAAGAAGGGGAAAGTGTCAATGCCTATTTTGGAAGAACACTCTCAATTGCCAAAAGGATGAAATCATGTGGTGAAAGTCTCAAAGAAGATGATATCACAGGAAAGATTCTTCGATCCTTAGTTCCAAAATTCAACTACGTGGTATGTTCAATTGAAGAATCAAATAATGTTGATGTTTTAACTGTGGATGAACTCCAAAGCAGCCTTTTAATTCACGAACAAAGGATGAAAGGATCTGTAGAAGAAGATCAAGTATTGAAAGTTACACATGAAGACCGAAGTGGACGAGGCAGAGGCACGTTTAGAGGTCGAGGAAGAGGCAGAGGCAGATCATTCTTTGACAAATCTGCTATTGAATGCTATAAATGTCACAATTTGGGACATTTTCAGCATGAATGTCAAAATTCAGAGAAACGGGCTCACTATGCCGAGATTGATGATGAAGATGAGATGTTGTTAATGGCGCAAGTTGATCTCAAGCAAGACAAAAGGAAAGGCATCTGGTTTCTTGATTCTGGATGTTCGAACCACATGTCAGGAAACAAAGAGTGGTTCACACGACTTGATGAAGTTTTTAAGCATTCTGTTAAACTTGGGAATGATTCCAAGCTGATGGTGATGGGGAAAGGGAGTATCAAGCTCGAAGTTGGAGGCCAAATCCAAATTGTGAGTGATGTTTTTTATGTACCTGAATTGCGTAATAACCTGCTGAGTATAGGTCAATTACAAGAACGAGGAATCACCATTCTTATCAAACATGGAGTGTGCAAGTTATATCATCCGACCCGTGGTGTTATAATGAAAAGCGAAATGACAGCAAACAAAATGTTTGTAGTTATTGCAAACATTCTCATGAAATCACCTTCTTGCTTCAACGCACAAATTGAAGAATCGAGTGAAATTTGGCATCAAAGATTTGGGCATCTGAGCTATAAAAATCTAGCATTGCTGCACAACAAAGAGGTACATATTAACATTCATAGATGACTTTAGTCGAAAGCTGTGGGTTTATTTTCTGAACGAAAAGAGTGAAGCTTTTGTGACTTTCAAAAATTTCAAAATAATGGTGGAGAAAGAGTGTGGTCTATCAATGTGCAGCTTAAGAACAGATAGAGGAGGAGAATTCAACTCCAAAGAATTTTCAGAATTTTGCAAAACACAAGGCATAAGAAGACAGCTTACTACGGCGTATACGCCTCAACAAAACGGAGTTGCGGAGCGTAAAAACCGTACAATCCTCAATATGGTGAGATGCTTGCTTGAAGAAAAACAAATGCCCAAAATGATTTGGCCAGATGCTGCGAAGTGGACATGTCACATTCTCAATCGGAGTCCCACTGCCTCTGTGAAAAATAAAACTCCAGAAGAATGTTAGAGCGATTTGAAACCTAACATTGAATATTTCAGGGTCTTTGGCTGCATTGGAAATGTTCATGTACCTGATGCAAAGAGATTGAAGTTAGATGCAAAAAGTCAGAAATTAGTCCTAATCGGCTACAGTGTGGAGTCCAAAGGATATAAGCTGATTAATCCTTTCACAAAGAAAGTAACCATCAGTAGAGATGTCATCTTTGAAGAAGATGAAAGATGAGATTGGGCAAAAACAAAAGAGGAGACTACTGATGTACTTGATTGGGGAGAAGAATATGAAGAAGCCCACAATCAAGGAGATGAAAGTGAAGAAGAAGCAGATTTAGATGAAGAAAATACAGCAGATGTAGATGAAGACATCACCTCCAATGACGCAGAAAATTCAAGCTCCAACAGTGATGTTCCAAATTCAGCAAGTTCGAGCTCTAACTCACTGGATTCCAGCCCCAACAATACCTCTAATTCATCTTTCTCAATCAGAGAACGAAGAGCTCCTGCCTACTTAGAAGATTACACAAGTGGAGAAGGATTCTTTGAAGATGAGGTACAAAACTTTGCTCTATGTATATCTGCTGATCCCATTTTCTATGAACAAGCAGCAAAATTGATGAAATGGAGGGATGCAATGGATCTTGAAATCGAATCAATAAAGAAAAATCAAACTTGGGAACTTGTAAAGGCTCCTTTGGAAGTGAAGGTGATAGGTGTCAAGTGGGTGTATCGAACCAAGCTGAACGAAAATGGAAAGATTGACAAATGTAAAGCACACCTCGTGGTAAAAGGGTATGCTCAAGAAAAGGGAATTGACTACAATGAGGTCTTTGCACCAGTAGCACGATGGGATACTATTCGCATGGTAATTGCAGTAGCAGCGAAAAATGGTTGGAAGCTGTTTCAACTAGACGTTAAAAGCGCATTTCTGCATGGAGAACTCAAAGAAGACGTCTACGTCGCTCAGCCATAAGGCTATGAAGTTAAGGGAGAGGAGAACAAAGTATACAAACTAAACAAAGCTCTTTATGGCTTAAAGCAAGCTCCAAAGGCATGGTTTAGTAGAATTGAAGGATACTTCGTCAAAGAAGGGTTCGAAAGAAGCTGCTGTGATCCTACCTTGTTTGTAAAACAGGAGAACAACAAGATTCTAATTATAAGTCTCTATGTTGATGATCTTGTTTTTACATGCAATGATTTTATTATGATACAAAATTTCAAAAACTCTATGAAGAATGAGTTCGAGATGACTGATCTAGGAGAAATGAAGTATTTCTTGGGAGTGGAAGTTCATCAAGGAGTAAATGGCATTTTCATCAGCCAGAAGAAATATGCCAGTGAAATGCTTGAAAAATTCGGGATGAAAGGGTGCAATGGAGCCAGAAATCCAATTGTTCCAGGAAACAAACTATCAAAGGAGGAGGAAGGCACTCAAGTAAATGGAACCTTGTTCAAGCAGATTATTAGAAGCTTGCTATATATGACTGTCACAAGACCAGATTTGATGTACAGTGTATGTCTCATAAGCAGATTTATGTCAAAACCAATGGAGATACATATGTTAGCAGCTAAGAGAATCTTGAGATATATTCAAAGTAGTGCTGATTTTGGCATTGTTTACAAACGAGGCTGCACAACTGAGTTAATGGCATATACGGACAGTGATTATACTGGTGATATAGATGATCGAAAGAGTACATCAGGATATGCTTTCGTATTAAGTGGAGGAGTTGTAGCTTGGGCGTCCAAGAAGCAACCTGTAGTGAGTCTGTCAACTACAGAGGCAGAATATATAGCTGCTGCCTCATGTGCGTGTCAATGTGTTTGGATGCAGAGAATTCTGAAACAAATTGAAGGTACAAAAATTGACTATGTGAAGGTTCTCTGTGACAATTCTTCTACTATTAAACTTGCAAAGAATCTGATACTTCATGGGAGAAGCAAACATATTGATGTACGATTTCATTTTTTAAGAAATCTTGTAAATGATGGGTCAATTAAAATGGAATATTGTGGCACGAATGAGCAAGTTGCAGATATCATGACAAAACCGTTAAAGCTTGATGAATTTGAGAAGCTTAGAGAAGCACTTGGTGTTCGAAGCAGCTTGGGTATAAACTAACTTGCTGTAAGCAAGTTTAGTTTAGGGGAGAGTTTTGTTAAGTAACGTGTCTTCTTGTTTGAAGTAGTCTTTGCTGTTAACAATAAGTGTTAAGTAACGTGTCTTCTTGTTTGAAGTAGTCTTTGCTGTTAACAATAAGTTCCTAGAAACTAGGAATAAGTTAGAGTTTGATTTGGTCTTTGCTGTAATCACGTTTCCTGTATATGTGGGATACGTTAGTTTCTGTTTTTGGATTTCTGTTCACTGTAAAGCTATTTAAAGCTTCCTCAGTTTACATTCTAAATAACAAATACTTTTTGCATTGCGTTGCAATTTGTCTATTGTGTTCAATATTTATCAGTATATTTGAATATGATAAGTATATTACGCTAATGTTGACCAGCAACAATTTCAAGAGCTAGATATTGTAGCTGTTGAATCAGAAATTGACGTTTCTGATGAAATCTTGCCAACAAGCGCTAATCTTGATGAATAATTCGAAAAGGCTTAGAATTTTGCAACAACATTTAACGCAAATGATCAGGTTGAAGGTAAGTTATTTTCATTCTTATAACCAGAAGGTTAGGTCATATTTTTAAATACTTATTC
This sequence comes from Euphorbia lathyris, assembly GCF_963576675.1. Classification (NCBI taxonomy): domain Eukaryota; kingdom Viridiplantae; phylum Streptophyta; class Magnoliopsida; order Malpighiales; family Euphorbiaceae; genus Euphorbia; species Euphorbia lathyris. The sequence continues at coordinate 1,820,859 of NC_088915.1, read as the reverse complement.
CATTAATGATTTTCTTTGTTTGTCGAACCAGGGATACAAATGGAAAATAAGACTTTGATAACCAACAAAAAGCTGATAAAGGAAGAACAAAGAAGGTTGTTGAAAGATCAATGTCAAATTTTCAATCCGAAAATCCTTCATTCGTGATTATAATGCAGCCATCTTATGGGTCATTGCTTTAAAATTTGACTAAGTAAATTTTGACATAGGCCCTGAAACTGCTGATATCATCCACTGTGTTTCTGTAACTGTCGGTCATGACTAAAAGTAGGACTAAAAGAAGTGCAAGTCATGTGAAGCTGCTAAACGTTCTTACTCTACATTAGTTGTTTGCCAGCAGAAATACTTCGGTTTCTTGCTGAACTTGCTGCTGCACTTTATGACTTCTCAGCTGATAGGTGCAATCCGCAAAGCTTGGGGATGGCAGATATGGCGTTGTCTATAAATGATGGTTATGGTTATGGGACCTAAGTGAAGTGGCAATCAAGAGGAAATACATAGGTCAACATAAGAACATTAATGAAGATAGTGCATATGAATTTGAACTGGTATACTTGTTAAGGCTTCAACACAAACATTTGTTGGACAAGGAACTGAAAGGCTTTTATTTTTTCGAATACATGTCAAATGAAACAAATCTATGTGTTTTCAGTTCCAATTTTACAAACTACACCTTAAAATGAAAAAACCTTGTTTTGAATTTTCATAATACCTTTAAGTTACATTTTTTAAGGTAGATATATTCAAATAGATGATGCAAGAAAACCTTGATAACCATTGAAAATGGTATTCCCCATATTTTGGTTCAGATTGGCGAAAGAAAAGCTGTCCTAGTGGATAAGATTGCACAATGCCCAAGGGATCAACCATAACTAGAGGAGAAAACACCTCATTTCTTATATTTAATCAGACCATATAAATGATTTTATCTTCTCTTTCGGTTACTGATAAGCTATATATATATATAGCATTTACCGTGGTGACGCTCTTAGTCTGTTGGTTGAGAGCTTACCTATGATCCTAGAGGTCATGGATTCGAATCACATGGGTGGGGTGAGTTGAGGGTTTTCCTTTGTTTTTAATGTATTCCATAAAGTATTTCTGTAATTTTGGTGATGTAAAGACATGTGGCAAGCTACATACATTAACCATATTATTGACTAATATAATGTGTCTTTACATATGAAAAACCCTACTCATTTTTATGGTATAACTATTAACATGAACATGAATTGAATTGTAATAATTATAATAAAGGAAATGAAATTAAAAATTCAAACCACAAAATCGGAGCCATAATCGACTATCTCGGCGAGGCGTTGAATTGATGTTGGCTTGGAATTTACAAACACCACGATCTGTTGGCAAGGAAATGGGCTGACTTCGTTTGTGGTTTTCTGATTCGAGCGGATTGAACGTCGCACAAGTAATTAAAGTCAAGCAAAAATTTGGACTAAAGTTTGAACGACTCAGTATGAGAGCTTTTGGACATGGAATTTAGCAAAACAAAAGGCTAAAGTCAATTTCGAAAAATCAAGAATTAGTTTACGTAAAAATTAGAGAAATAAACGAACACTAGATGCTCGGGAACATGCAAATGAAAAAGGGGAAGATTGTATAAAATCTGAAACAGAAAAATTACATGATTTACGGTCAGAAGAATGACTTGTAAAATGGACTTCTGGATACAGAATCATCCAAAACAAATGGCTCACATGAAATTTAGAACCCCAATAACAAATGTTTATAAGAAGTAGAAAGCAAAGATGAACCGAATGTGAAAAAGCTGGATAGATTGTGTAAAAGAATTTGCAGTTCGTAAAATTGTTTTGGGTCAGAACCAGCAAAGCTCAATACAAGGTGCATTGCCTGATCAAGTAAACCCCCCATTACAAAAGCCTGACAAAACCTAGTCAATTTGTGCAGCTTCATACACAAAGGTGGATTTTGGAGGCACCTCATGGCATGTCAAGGTCCATGCAACCAAATCCATTATCAGAGACGCCTTAAACTACACGCACCTCACTTCCTCAATCAAACATTATTCAACAGCATATGGTAAAGAGTACCAGCCAGACTAATGGCAGGTTCTCTCATAGGCCCCAGCAGCCATTATGAGATTGTCAGAAATGATTGCACATATGAGATATGCATCTTAAATTCAAATCCACCATTATGTTGCGTCATTGCTCAAATAATTATTGAAAAATTTTCATTATCGAACCAAGTTTGACCAAATCAACCCAAAATTGCTAACCCTGCCAACTGCTTGGTTATTTTTGTTCAAAAAATACCACAGGTACCAGATCTTAAAAACATGAAACTACATTGGATTTTTTTGAACTTATCTCTAATGAAAAATTCATCAATTTTTTTGAACTTTCCCAAACATACCCCAATCTTTCATTTTCCCCTCCCCTTTCATCTTCCTTACGGTTTCTCTTCCCCTTCCCATTCTAAGACCTTTGATTTTTCTCTCTTCCTTTATATTGCGAAATCTGTATACCAATTTCATCATCACCATGTCTTTCTCTTCTTACTTCCTCTTAGATTCCTAATCTTCCTATTTCTAGAAAATTAAGTCATGGTTCTTCATCTTCATGTCTTTTCTCGTCTCTCCGTTTTTTTTCTGGATCGAAGAAATCATTATTACACGTTATTTTGATTGTTTTCTGCGTTTATCATATGGTTATTGACCATGTTAATAGTAAAAGATGGAAAAAAATGTAAGTATCTATTGTTTTCTCTTTATTTTTTTTTCAGAAAATCACTTCGCAAAATTGGCTTTTGTGAAGGTCTGGCGAGGAAAAGAGGCTAAAACATATGATTTTACTTCGCGAAAACAGATTAGGTGAAGTCTGTGAAGAGAAGCGTTCATGATTTTTACCTTCACAGACTTCGCATATTCTGCTTTGGCGAAGTAAATCATCCCTTTTTCTGTTATATTTCTCTTATTGCAAACTTCGTTCGTTAAGCCAAACTGTTCTTTTTCTTGCTAACACAACTTAATTTTTGTGAAGGTGAATGAATACAGAAGGCGATGTACTGGGATATAGAGAGGGACGAGGTTCTAGGATGTTGGGAGAAATGTCCATCAAGATTGGTCACATTGACTTTGAAATGATCTTGTTGTAAATTTTGATAATGTTATGATTTTAATGTTGTTATTATTATAATTTTGTTGTAAATTTTGATAATGTTATGATTTTAATGTTAGAATTATTGTTGCAGCCTTATTGTTATGTTTGTTTTTGTTATATACCACTTTGCATATTTAGCAATATGTGAAGTATGCGAAGATAATACTGCTTAAAAACACATTTTTTACTTCGTATATTGGAAATCTGCGAAAAGGAAAGTTTTTCTGCGAATTCGTATTGTCTTTGCATGCTTTGCATATTGCGAAATATGCGAAGTCGGACGAAAGGAAGAAATAAGAAAGACTAAAAACTTTGTATATATGAACATTTATTTTTAGAACAATCTGAATTTTTAATTTTTTTTATTGTAGTTATATTATTATTCATTAAAAAACCAAATAATTCTAAAGGAAACCAGATTCCAATTCTAGATTGAACCAAACATAATAAGTAAAAGGCCTAATAGACAAATAACCCCCGAACTTGTCCAAATATTGCAACTGCCCCCTCCAATTTTTAATTGTAACAACTTACCCCTCAAACTTATCCAATTTGGGGTTATGTTTTACAATTGGACAAGTTTAAGGGGGTAAGTTATTACAATTGAAAGTTGGAGGAGAGAGTTGCAATATTTGGACAAGTTCAGGGGGTTATGTTAGTATTAGGCCTAAGTAAAAAGTCATTTTGATTACGATTCGACCATATTCATATTCTGATTCCGCTTTCGATTCCGAAGTTTCAACCAAACAACCTCTAAGGTTTTTCACTCCCTTTCTCATCTCTTACGAATTTGAATCTCTCTTCTCCTTATGAAATTCTATTTTACACTCTATTTTATGTTTAATTTTTATTTTGGTCCATATATTTATTTATTTTTACATTTCTAATTTTTAGGTTAATTTCACTTTTGATCTTTATTCTTATATATTTTTTTAATTTTTTTCTCAAAAAATATTTTTGACAAAATTTTACTTTTTGATACTTGTTCTGACCCTTATATTTATTTCCTTATATTTTTAATTCTTAGACTAATTTCACTTTTCATCGTTGTACTTATTTGTTTTAACTTTTTTACCTTAAAAATTTTTTGACAAATATTTGTTTCTCATATTATTCAGTTTTAATATTGATTTTTAATTATTCTAAAATAATTATTTTCTTATTAAAATAGAATATTTATGCATTTTAAAATAATTTCAGTTTCCTCTTTGTCTCATTGTCTTTTTGTTTTAATAGTTGAAGTAATTGATTTTCATTCTTATAATTACTTGTGATTAATTTATTAATATAAACACATATGTATGTATAGAAATTATTGTTAAAAGTAAAATTCTGGTTTATTGCTTCATTTTTTTATATCGTATTCCTTTTGGAACTCAAACAAACAGACAAGGGAATTTAGAGTAATTCGATTCCTTTCTCCTTATTTCCATTTCGTTACCTTTATGCGAACCAATCGCCCCTAGTTATGTTTTATAAAGTCAATTGGCAAATTTAAATAAATTGAGGGGTAACAATAATTTTTGGGATATGTATTAAGATTAAATTAATTGTGGAAAAAGCCGAACCCAAGAAGGACTTCTAGATTGTTTAGTTGAGCAATGGGCTTGCTTGAAATGTCTAAAGATTCAGACTTAATCTCTGCGCGAACCAATCCCACATGAGCATTTTTTAAGATCAAATACATGAATATCATAATTAAGTACAAAATCACACTTTAGTGATATGATACATATTGCAAGCTGTCAGCAAAGGTTTTAATCGTAAACCTACAAAAATGTTATTCTCTAGCTAAACTAGAAGGAGTGAGGTATAAACCTTGAATTCTCAAACAGAAATAAGTTTGATTGATAAAAGTTGTGTATCCTTACAAAAATGTGGAGGTTTAAATACTTCCCCTAAAGACAACGAAATGACAATGAATACCCCTACTAGGGTTACAATAAAGAAGTAAACCAAAGGATAAAATGGGTAATGCACAGAGACAAATAGTACAAAAGGTACAGTTTGTTGGCTGGTTTCCTTCATAAGGAAGGAAAAGTTTAACCCTTGTTCAGGAAGTAATCTCTAGGATCCGCCATCAAGGACAGACCCGTGTTGTTTGCCTTGCCCACCTCAAAAGATGTTCCACCAGGATACTTGGTAGAACGAGATCCGCCAGATTCGATGTCCGCATCATGATATCACAAAACTTAATTATTAATATTTCATTATTCTCTATGTATTATGATTTTACACCATACTTTAAAAATTTTAGACTTCAATTTATAAATCATAAACCCGAAAAAATATATTCTTAGACTTCTAAATTATAAATTCTAATCGTTAAACTTTATTAAAAATACTAATTTTACTAGTTTGACATAATCTAAAATTGGCCAATTCAAATAAGCTAGAGGGTATATATTTATTTTTGGGATATGTATTAAACTTAAATTAGTTGCGGAAAAAAGTAAACCCAAAAAGGGCTTCTAGATTGTTTAGTTAAGCAATGGGCTTGCTTGAAATGCCTAAAGATCCAGCCTCAATAGTGATCTTTTTCAAGCATATAATAAGCATGAGCTGTGATTAGAAAGAGAGAGGCTTGAGTCAGATATCACCGATCAAAACCCATTTGGATTCAGAATTTCCAACAAAGGTGAAGAAGAGGAAAATACCGCCACTCTCTCTACTTGAAGACTAAGGCTTTAGTATGTCTAATTGATTTTTCATTTACCTGTTTGCTTTCCCTTCCTTTTTAATTTGGGTATTCCATGTTGAGGGATCTTCCAGTTTTTACACTTGAAATGAACCCATATTTTCAGGTTTTGTTTTTTTGTCTGTTTAATTTTGATTTGCATATATTGATTGTATCAGAAAAAGAAACCGTGATTTCTACATACTTTCTTCAAACCAGAAAACTGTATTTCGGAAAAGAGTACTGAATTGTGCAAAACTTCTTTGACAATAACAACTTACACATGAGAATGGGTGCAGGAAGAATAACGATGAAGAAACAGAAGTCAACATCTTCCCAAGTAAACAAGGATATTCCTAGTGACTGCAGAATGTGGCCGGCGAAAACGATTACTATTATCACGAGGTTGCAAGTGAGTACTTGGTTTTATTTTGTTTTGAACAATTGGCTTTATTGGATGGTTCATTGTGTTTTTTGATAAGTTTACAACCCTAAATTTATATTATATACTAGCATTTTTTAATTTATACATATTAGTATATAAAAAATTTTATTATTTATTTCTTAATAATTTGGTTCATTTTCTTTATTATTTAACATAATATCTTTTGACCTAAGATGATGTTTTAGCCTCTTAAACTTGGGTTAAGTGGTCCATATTTGAATTTGTTCAAATCCCCTCTGAATGTGTTTAAAGGACCCGTAATATATTCAACCTTGTTGTTTTATAAATTTTAAAAAGCAAAGAAGCTAACAACTAATTAAAAAATGGAACTGCTGCCTTGTTATGTATATAGGGCATTCCGTTTTCATGCCTGATAATCCCTTTTTAAATGTCGTCTTGCGACCTTCTGATGTATATAGGGGACTTGTGAGGCCTTAAACTGGATGATTTAAAGTTCTCAATAGATTCCTGGTCTTTTCTTGCAGCACATCCACAATAGCTTTGCTCACAAGCATTTGATGACATTCTCATAATTCATCACACTTGAAGTTTGTGAAAGAAAACACTAGTCTGTCAGGTTGTTTGTGGGAATTGGAGAGCTAAATTGTTCAAGGGATGGACAGAATTTGTATGATGAAACAAATTGGAGGAAGAAGATCCTTTTGTCTTTTTTGTGGGGTCTGCTGCAGCAACCATTATGCAACTTCAATTGTTGGCTTTCACTGTGGATATTGAAATTCTGTTTCTTAACTATGTCTCAGTTGTTGTCAATAAATTTGTGAAGGAAGCTTGCAAAGTCATGCTGCAATGGATTTTGAAAATACAAACTCAGGCGATGATTACATGCCTGGAGGAGTCATTGTTTCGATTGGGATTGAGATTGAGATCAATGTTATATTCACATCATTCTCATTGAGATCTTCTTCATCTTCATCATGTGTTTGCAATGCCTCTGCATAGGTTCTAGTCTTACAACTCTGATATCAAATAATCTGGGTAAAACATCTCCAAGGTTCATGGACTAGGTAAGGAAATTTGTTAAGAATGCTCACTATATTTCCAAGCCAAGCAATGAGTGAGTCCCCTTGCTGTCTTGCAAAATCAGTTTCGAAATCCTGAACGCTTTTCGGGTTAGTCACTCCATGTTCTGCTGTCCCAGGAAGTTTGCCTTGAACTACAGCAAGGATTGTTTCTGCATTCTGAGACAAATTCTGAAACCCCGCCAGTTCTTCTTCTCCTAATTGTCCCATTATCTTCTTTTTTTGTGCGCCAACGATCTTTTTGGGGCTCTTTTGAGGTTCATCTTCAGCATTGGTACAAGGAGGAACTTGAATTGAAATAGTCAGCTCTTCTAGAGTTTGGGTCCATGAATGATTCTCCATGTCTAGACCATTTCCTTCATTTGGGTCTTTTTTTTCTCCTTCTCCGCTGAGGACTTTGGGGACAGAAGCTTCTGGGTTTGGCTTTCTTTGTAGCTGGAATTGAGGTGATTAAATTTCTGAAACTGATATAGGTTTTATGCAGAGAGATTTTGGGATTGCTGAAACTGCTGTATGGGACATGTAATTCACATTATGGAAATGATGGCAACTGTGGAACCACTGCTGTTTGTGATGCGACCTGCCTGCAGATAATCATTTGTAACTAATTTGTCACTTATATAAAGTTTAATTTGAAGCACTATATCTAACATATTTCAGGTTGTGACATGGATGGTGCAAATTACATGTATATATGTATCCAGGCATGCACTTGTCCATGTATATGTACATGTATACATTAGAGCTTCTCAAATAGTTTATACTAAACTTAAAGCTATTCTCAAACCTTTAGTTGAAGAATTGCAAATAATAAGAGTAATTCTTTTGACAAGTGCATTTCTACATTCATTGAACAGAATATAAAGTTCAAAACATGTTAACTATTATATTATTGCTCAATTTGGTATTATAAGAATATATTCACCATTTTGTATGTAACTATTGTTTGTATATTAATTCCTATGAATTCTAAAGATCATGGAACACATATGCATGTAACAAATCAAATACCTAAGAATAACAACAGAAATTATTGAATCATTTTTCTCAACTATTAAAGTATACAAGTCATTAGCATTTGAATATAGCAATTGATCATGCAACTTGAGAACACAATGAACCAAAATAAAAACATCATATTTTTCAGTTTAAATAATGCAGATTTAACAAGTAAAAGAAACATGTTAACAATAATAAGAGATTTATCATTCTAAACCTCAAGTAACATGGGAGTTTATTCGCCGACAACGTTCTGCAATCATTGCTTGAATATCATTTTTTTTCTTGTGAATTGCATGAGTGTCTGGATCATCGACTGAAGCACTCACATCTAGACATGGATTTTCTTCCAATTTCATTACCGTTGTTTTTCCTGTAGAAAATTAAAATTATCATATGAATTAATAAAGTTAAAATTAATCTTCTTTTCAATTAAAATCAGCATTTGAATAAAAATTAGCACATCTACAGTTTTTTGGGATAGGTAGATCTATTCAAATATCTTTTAATTTATTTAAACTTTGCAAGCTGATAAGACTATATTCTAGATTTTTACACATTTATTCACGTTTGTTTTATATATATATATATATATATATATATATATATATATTGAAAGTGTTGGTCCCTTGTAAGGTTGCAAATATAGTTCCAAGGGGGGTTAGGAACTATTTTACCTATTTTTTGAAAATAATTTGGGCAGATTTCTTTTCTTTAAGAAAAGTTTATATAATAGCAGCTCTTAACACTCAGCAAGACACTGGCTTAGTCAACTGGTGACTAGGACAGCTTCGTTGCTTAGGTCAGGAAATAGCACTTAGAGTCTATTCCTGAACCAACTTGTTGGTAGCGCACAACTCAGCTTGACCTCTCTTACTTGGTCAGTTTTAGTTTATTTATAAATAAGGAGTTAAGGTTTAGAAATACTTCACTCAGCAGATTTATCCAGGTTCGGCTTCTTCTAAGCCTACGTCCTGTCCCCGGAACACTTCCGAGATTTCAAATCCTCTACTGAGCTCTTTAAAGGTAGAGCCTCAAAAATTTTACAAAATCAGAAGCTGAGTATAACAAGAGTACATTCCTCTATACCTCTACTCACTTCTATTCTAATTCACTAAGTACTAAAACCGAGTACTCAGCTTCTCCTTTCTACTTCTAGAAATGATAAAGATTTTGTCCTAAACAACAATTGCTAGAACACCTTAGATGATTGAAAAACAATCACTCTAGTTTTTTACACAAATGAATAGACTTTGTAGTGTAAGAATTTTCTTTGCTTTTGATGGAGAACTTTTGTATACGTTTGGTCAGCGTAACGGCTTTTGCTCAAAGTTGTCTGTTGAATGTGGATTCTGAATGCTCTATTTATAGAGAGTTATGAGAGCTTCTGGTTATTTCGAATTTCGAAATAACCGTTGGAGGGAAACGGCTACAGGTCATTTTCACTCAGTTTGCCAGCAGTTCTCTTAGCCAATCAGATTCCAGCGTCTTCTGTTCTTCGGTCAGTGTGACAGTATGTTCCTCCATTTTGGATAACGTCAACCAGACAGCTTGCTGTGTCTTCTGATCTTTACTTAAAGAGGAAATACTTTGTCTGGAAGCTGTCTTATGGTCAGCGGCTGTCTTGTACGTTTTGTCGAGACAGCTCAGCAGCTTCATACCGAAGTTGTCTACGTGGATCTTCTCGATCCTTCTTTACTCAGCATGCGTTTCATTACTTCAACGGCGACGTTTTGGGAATACGCGGGCTGAGTGATCTTGGTCTTGTTTGACTTGGGCCTTGACTTCCGTATAGGGCTTGAGCCTTATGATCTTTATGTCTTATGATAAATTATAAACTCAACATTGAACAAACACATTAGTGACAATAAATCAAAGCATTTAAACTTAGTGTGTTGTAGAATATTTATTTTCACTTAATTAATTTTGTCAAATCAAAATCTTGTGGAAAGGTGTTTCAACAAACTCCCCCATTTTGATGTTGGCAAAACTAATCAGCAAGGAACTCAGTATGAGCTCCCCCATGATAGTTGACCTTTTTAATTAAGTGAACTCCCCCGTAAGGGCAGAACTACTGACTTAGTTTTATTCTAAACATTCTAAGGTTTAACTGAATAAGTCTAAGATCAGTTTTCAGGTATAGGTCAGCTTATGGGTCATATTCTATTTTACTCAGTATTCAGCGGAAGTAATGTATAGTGACAGAGCGCTGAGTAATTTATTTGTTCAATGGTTTATATTTGACAAGTTCACACATTTATATGCAGCATGCATTCATATAATACTTAGCATTTAAAGGATGAATAATCAAAAGTTAAATCCGAATGCAAGTACTGTAGAAATAACAGAAGTTAGGCATATTGTTTAAAACAAGAAAAACAAACAGGATAAACAAGACAGGGCAAAAAAAAACAATTCTTCTTCCTAACTTCTAACTCTCTAGATTCTAACTTAGAGTTCCTTCTCCTTAGTTGCCAGTTTTCTCCCCCATTTTGCCAGCATCAGCAGTAGGCAAATTGACGGTAGGGGCAGGAGACTTGGCCTGATCTTGCAGCAGACGAATTTGACCTTCCAAGGAATTCATGTGGTTGACCATAGTCAACATGAGTTCGGTCATTCTGGTCATTTGAGCCTGTGTTGGTTGCTGCGTCTGAACAAAGGAGAAGTGATTGATCAAGGCATGGATTTCATGCAGAATATGGTGAGTGACAGGTGGATGAGAGGACTGGTCATGAGTAGCTGGAGGATGAGCTTGTTCTTGAAGCAGATTGTTAGCTGAGGCGATGACACGCCGTCCTGACTCAGTAGCACCTAGGTGTGCAAATTTTGCAGGAGTGGGCTCGCACTGAGTGCCTTGTGTAGTAACAGGACTACGAGGCGTGTTGACCTCAGGTGCTGAGTTGCTTTGAGTTTGAGGTGGGAGTGGAGCTTCTTTTGGACTCGCAGGGGTTTTGGCTTGTTTCTCACTTGGAGGAACAGAGGCTTGTTTTTGTGGAGACCCCTCTTGGGTAATGTGGGGCTCAAGAAAAGGTTCTTCTTCTGTTCTCAGTTTCTTCTCAGCTGACTCAGCTAGGTCCTGATCAGCTTTCCTCTTGTTTCTTTCCATTAGCCTTACCTTTCTCGGGACAGTACGAATATCCTTCGAGCAGGCTCCCTTTTTCTTCTTCTTCTCAGCTTCAGCAAACTCAGATGGCACAGTAGAAGTATACTCAGTTTGAGGTTCATTGGTCGGTTCTGTACCCTCATCAGGTTGAGCAGCTTCAGCCATAACATCATCTATTATATTCTTCAGATTTGTCAGATTTTCCATTTCTCCAATGGGTTGCTCAAACTCAGCCATAAGATCCTCCTCCTCAGTGGTTTCATTTTCGTCATATCCTTTCAGGGGTTGGCTATGTGATAGTCCATTCAGCAAACGTGCAGTGATAACAGTTCCTGATGAACTTATTTCACCAACAGTCTCTATGTTCTTGTCCTGTATTATCCTTGTGATGAGAGAACCTAAATGGAGCTTCCTTCCACTTCTTTAAAAACCACCGACCAGAAATACAGGCATATTGAAAGGAGTGCTGGTCAGCATATGCCAGATGAAACATTGTTCAAAATTAGAGGCGGATAAGGGAGAGCTGAGTTTAGGGAAGATGAAGTTGGTCAGCAAGAAATGGACCATCTTCTGATTTTTGCCCATGCAGGTGCTGGGTACTTCTCCTTTGTAGTCTTTGGGTTTACAGAACCCCTTCATCTTTTCTGCGATGGCTTTTAGTATCGGCTCCTTTGTTGTCCTGAACTGGATCCCTGTATTTGGTATTTCTAGCAGTGTTGCTAGATATTCAGGGGTTATCACTATCTTTTGACCTTTAATTGTGGTTTCTAGGTAGTCAGAGTCATCTGCATCAACGTGCAGGTTGGAGTAGAACTCTCTTACCATCGTAGGATAGGTTTGTCCGGAAAGAGAGAAGAGACCCTTCCAGTTGTTCTTTTTGATCCATTCACAGAATGGTGTCTCTGAAGAGATGAAATCGGAGTGGAAGTATCGACTCCTTAGTACCTCTTGATTCTTGGCGCAAGAGGGTACCTTGATCATCTTTCTCATGATGCTGGTTGAAGGACCAGCCTGGTCAGAGGATTTGAGAGTTGAAGAGAAAGTGCTTTCGTTGAAAGACATTTTTGGAGTTCTAAAGCTCTTAGGTGTTAAAGGAAAAATTCTGAAGCTTTCTTAAAGTTCAGTGCGCATGTAAAGAGGGTAGTGGGTTAGTATCCACTATTTATGGATTTTTAGTTTAGGGTGCCGTTTGAATTTAAGCCGGTTTTGCCCTTGGGTTGTCCAATCGGCAGAAACCCTGACACTTATGACGCTTTTAAGACGTATTCGGTGCATGCGCAGTACAGGTGTCATTTCGCATGTGGTGGCATTAAGTGCTAATAAGTGCTTTTACTCAGCGTTTGTTGATATAAACGTTTCATATTCTGAGTAGTCAGTTTTGGTTCAATGGATAGTTTTAAGTTCAAGTTCTAAACTAATTTACTCAGTGTGCAAGATTACTCAGTATTGTATATTCAGTCAGTTTCAATGACATACTCAGCAAACAATAAATCATTCAGCATGTAATTCACTCAGCATTCAATATTCATTTAGCGCAGAAGTTTACTGAAGAGGATTAAACATACCGATTGCTTCTCTCAGTATGCTAAATTGCTCTCGTGCTAGAGGCTTTGTAAAGATATCAGCAAGCTGCTCATCTGTTGGCACATAAGTCAGCTTAGTTTCTTTCTTGAGTACATGATCTCCGATGAAGTGATGTCTTATGCTGACATGCTTCATCCTGCTGTGCTGGATTGGGTTCTTTGAGAGGTCAATTGCACTTTTGTTGTCGCATTTGACTTCAATTGTCTTTGTTTGAACACCATAATCTTCAAGTTGTTGCTTAATCCAAAGGACTTGAGCAACACAGCTTCCAGCAGCAATGTACTCAGCTTCAGTTGTGGACAGGGCTACTGACGCCTGCTTCTTGCTGAACCAGGATACAAGACAGCTTCCTAGGAAATGGCATCCTCCAGAGGTGCTTTTTCTTTCCAGCTTGTCTCGTCCATAGTCAGCGTCAGTGTATCCAATGAGTGTGAAGTCATGAGTATTTGGATACCACAAACCTGCATTTACTGAGCTTTGCAAATATCTAAGGATCCTTTTTACAGCTATGTAATGGGATTCCTTAGGGTTAGCTTGATATCTAGCACAATAACATACTGAGAACTGAATGTCCGGTCTACTTGCTGTTAAATAAAGTAAAGAGCCAATCATACCTCGGTATAACTTGTTGTCTACTGACTTACCATTTTCATCAGCACAAAGGACAGTGTCAGTGCCCATAGGAGTGGATATTGGCTTACAATGTTCTAGTTCATATTTCTTCAATATCTCCTTGGCATATTTAGCTTGACTGATGAATATGCCATTCTTTCCTTGCTTAATTTGAAGTCCGAGGAAGAAGTTGAGTTCTCCCATCATTGACATTTCGAATTCAGTCTGCATTTGTTTGCTAAATTCCTTGCACATAGATTCATTAGTAGCACCAAATATAATGTCATCTACATATATTTGTGCCAGCAGGGTATCTTTACCCTTTCTCTTAATGAATAAGGTTGTATCAGCTTAACCCCTGACGTAATCTCTAGTCAGTAAGAAATTGGTCAGCCTCTCATACCAAGCACGTGGTGCTTGCTTGAGGCCATACAGGGCCTTTTTGAGTTTGTAAACGTGGTTTGGGAACTTAGAATCCTCAAACCCTGGAGGCTGATTGACGTAGACCTCCTCGTTTATTACTCCATTAAGAAATGCACTTTTAACATCCATTTGAAACAGTTTAAAGTTCATATATGATGCATATGCGCATAAAATCCTAATTGCTTCTAGCCTTGCCACTGGGGCAAAGGTCTCACCGTAGTCAATACCTTCTTGCTGACTGTAGCCCTGAGCTACAAGTCTTGCCTTGTTTCTGACTACGTTTCCTTGCTCATCTAGCTTGTTCCTGAAGACCCATCTCGTTCCAATGGTCTTTTGGCTCCTAGGATGTGGCACTAGCTCCCATACATTATTCCTCGTGAACTGATTGAGTTCCTCTTGCATGGCATTCATCCAGAATTCGTCATCCTCAGCTTCGGCAAAGTTCTTCGGCTCTAGTACTGAGATAAAAGCTACATTGCCGAGATACTTCCTTAGTTGATTTCTTATCATCAGCGTATTTCCAGCTGAGTCAAGAATTGCATTTTCTGAATGCCCTCTTGGGACTCTTATCTCCTTTGGTAGATTTATGTCTTGTTCTATCTGTGTTTCAACATTCTCTGCAGAAGTAGATGGGTCAGTGAAAGTAATTTTAGGTTCACTCTTACTCTTGGTCAGCCGTTTTATGAAGGACTCAGTAGCTGGTTCTTGATCAGCAGGTGCTGAGTTTGGTTCATCTTTTGTCAGCGGCTGGTATCTTCCTGCAGGGTCAGTTTCATCGAATTGCACATGTATAGATTCTTCTAATACTTGAGTTCTCTTATTAAAAACTCTGTATGCTTTGCTGTTTGTTGAGTAGCCTAGAAAGATAGCCTCATCAGCTTTTGAATCAAATTTGGCTAAGCTATCTTTGGTATTTGAAATAAAACACCTACAGCCAAAGGCACAAAAGTATCCAATGTTGGGCTTTCATCCTTTCCAAAGTTCATATGGGGTTTTCTTAAGTATAGGTCTAACTAGAGCCCTATTCAGAATATAGCATGCTGTGTTGACAGCTTCTCCCCAAAAATACTTTGGAAGCCTATGCTCATCCAGCATTGTCCTGGCAATCTCAACCAGAGTTCTGTTCTTCCTTTCAACAACCCCATTTTGCTGAGGCGTTCTAGGAGCAGAGAAATTGTGGTCAATGCCGCTGGCTTCACAGAATTCAACAAACTTTTGGTTCTTGAATTCTCCACCGTTATCACTACGGATATGAGCTAATTTTAGGTCTTTCTCATTTTCAATTTTTCTAACCAAGTTTGAAAATGTCTCAAAGGTCTCATCCTTACTGGTCAGCAGGATAACCCATGTGTACCGAGAGAAATCATCTACAATAACCAAGGAAAACCTTCTTCCACCCAGACTCAGCGGCTGGACTGGACCAAAGAGATCCAAGTGTAGCATTTCTAACGGACGCTTAGTTGAGACAATGTTTTTACTTTGAAAAGATTGCTTGGTTTGTTTTCCAGCTTGGCAGGCATGGCATAATTGATCTTTTTGAAATTTAAGTTCAGGCAGTCCCTCAACCAATTGCTTTCTTGCTAATTTGGCCAGGAGGTCCATGCTTAAATGACCAAGTCTCCTGTGCCATAGCCAGGAATTTTCTTCCTTTGTGACTAAGCATACAGTTTTTGAAAACTTCTTTTCTAGGTTTAGCATGAAGACATTGTCTATCCGAGGGGCAGTTAAGATTAACGCATTTGTTTTTCCCTCATATATTTTACATCCAGTATCGTCAAATATAACTTTTCTCCCATTATCACATAGCTGAGCTACGCTGAGTAAGTTATATTTGAGTCCACTGACTAGGGAGACAGATTCAATAGTGGGATTACCTCCAACGGTGCCTGATCCTACTATCTTACCCTTTTTGTTGTCTCCAAAACTTACGCTTCCTCCTCATTTACGTTCAAACGTGATGAATTGAGTTTCATCACCCGTCATATGCCTTGAGCATGCGCTGTCAATATACCACATTTTTTACTTCTCGGCACATCTCAGGCTTACCTGCATTGTGATCAGTTTCCTTTAGGTACCCAATTCTTTTTGGGTCCTGACTTGTTAGGTTCAACAGGTAAAGCATCATATTTTATTTTGTGGCGGCATATATTAACAGTATGGCCACTTTTTCCACAGAAGTCACAACTGACTTTCTGTTTAGGACTCTTTACTGACTTATCAGCACCCCAGTGCTGAGCGTGCCAGCACACCTTAGTGGTGTGTCCTAACTTCCCACAAAAGTCACACTGGACTCTTCGCTGGGGATTTCGTCTCTGCTGAGTACCTTGGTACTGAGTACCTTGATACTGAGTTCTCAGAGGAAAATTGCTTTTGTTTGGAACCTTTAGTTGGTTCTGAATGGTTGTGACATCCTTCCTTAGTTTCTTGGAAACTGACTGGACTTCAACGACAGACTCATGAATGGTTTTCATATTTTCATGCAAAACTGAGTTGTCTTGAAGAAGGTATCTAAGGTCACTTAGTTTGACCTCTTCCACCTCATCACAACGCCGGCTGAGTGTTTTAATTTTTTTGTTACACTTTTTGACAAGTGTATAAAGATCACTCAGGGCACTAGCCATTTCATTTCTGAGTTGAGAGAGTGAGATTACCTCATTTGATTGCTCTTCATTATCTGTCTCATCAGATTGGTCAGCATGCTCGGAAATGCATGGCTCAGCAAGTTCGTCAGCCATGAAACATATCTTTGCTGACTCTGTGGCCTCAACTTCAGTTGATGAAGAATCATCGCTGTCACTCCATGTCGCCACCATTGCCTTCTTTTTGTCTTTCCTCAGAGTTGGGCAGCTTGACTTGATGTGTCCGGTTTGATGGCACTCAAAGCATGTAATGGGCTTCGAATTGTCCTTCTTGAATTTGCTGTCACTTGAGTCAGCCTTATATTTGTCAAATTTTCTATAAGGCTTTTTGGAGTATTTGTCATTCTTTTTGAACAGCCTCTTCATTTTCCTCGTGAACATTGCCATCTCCTCATCGTCAGTTGAGCCATCATCAGTTGAGTCGGCTTTCATGACAAGTGATTTTTGCTTCTTGTCTTCGGATTTTTCCTTCACCTCGAAATTCTTCATGGATATCTCATGGGTCAGCAGTGAGCCGATGAGTTCATCATATTTATAGGTGGTTAAATCCTGAGCTTCTTCAACGGCTGTCTTCTTGGCTTGCCAGTCCTTAGGAAGACTTCTGAGTATCTTCTTGACTTGTTCTTCCTCAGTGAAGATTTTTCCAAGTCTTTTGAGCTCATTTATGATGTTGGTGAATCTTGCATTCATCTCAGAGATCCCCTCATCATTGTTCATTTCGAACAGCTCATACAATCTCATTTGCTGGTTGACCTTGGACTCCTTCACCTTGTTGGTTCGTTCGTAGGTCACCTCCAGCTTCTTCCAGATCTCCTGTGCGGATTCACAACCTGATATTTTATTGTATTCTGCAGCATCCAGCGCACAGTGAAGCATATTTATAGCCGAAGCATGGTTTTGTAGCTTCTTGAGATCATCCTCTGTCCATTCAACCTCAGCTTTAACAACTGACTGGCCAGCAACAACTTTCACAGGTACAAACGGGCCTTGGACTATAGATAGCCAGGCACTCATGTTTGTAGCTTGAATGAAGTTCTTCATCCTATTCTTCCAAAAGGTATAGTTTGACCCGAAGAATAGGGGAGGCCTGGTAATGGACAACCCCTCAGGTAATATCTGAGTTGTCTGGTTTCCAGGGAGAAACCGAGTGTTGTTTTCACCCATGGTATGGATCAACTCAAGGTTGTTAGACCTTTAGTAATGAGCTATTAAGCTCTGATACCACTTGTTGGTCCCTTGTAAGGTTGCAAATATAGTTCCAAGGGGGGGGGGGTTATGAACTATTTTACCTTTTTTTTGAAAATAATTTGGGCAGATTTCTTTTCTTTAAGAAAAGTTTATATAACAGCAGCTCTTAACACTCAGCAAGACACTGGCTTAGTCAACTGGTGACTAGGACAGCTTCGTTGCTTAGGTCAGGAAATAGCACTTAGAGTCTATTCCTGAACCAACTTGTTGGTAGCGCACAACTCAGCTTGACCTCTCTTACTTGGTCAGTTTTAGTTTATTTTAAGCAAGCAATATAAATAAGGAGTTAAGGTTTAGAAATACTTCACTCAGCAGATTTATCCAGGTTCAGCTTCTTCTAAGCCTACGTCCTGTCCCCGGAACACTTCCGAGATTTCAAATCCTCTACTGAGCTCTTTAAAGATAGAGCCTCAAACCTTTTACAAAATCAGAAGCTGAGTATAACAAGAGTACCTTCCTCTATACCTCTACTCACTTCTATTCTAATTCACTAAGTACTAAAACCGAGTACTCAGCTTCTCCTTTCTACTTCTAGAAATGATAAAGATTTTGTCCTAAACAACAATTGCTAGAACACCTTAGATGATTGAAAAACAATCACTCTAGACTTTTACACAAATGAATAGACTTTATAGTGTAAGAATTTGCTTTGCTTTTGATGGAGAACTTTTGTATACGTTTGGTCAGCGTAACGGCTTTTGCTCAAAGTTGTCTGTTGAATGTGGATTCTGAATGCTCTATTTATAGAGAGCTGTGAGAGCTTCTGGTTATTTCGAATTTCGAAATAACCGTTGGAGGGAAATGGCTACAGGTCGTTTTCACTCAGTCTGCCAGCAGTTCTCTTAGCCAATCAGATTCCAGCGTCTTCTGTTCTTCGGTCAGTGTGACAATATGTTCCTCCATTTTGGATAACGTCAACCAGACAGCTTGCTGTGTCTTCTGATCTTTACTTAAAGAGGAAATACTTTGTATGGAAGCTGTCTTATGGTCAGCGGCTGTCTTGTACGTTTTGTCGAGACAACTCAGCAGCTTCATACCGAAGTTGTCTACGTGGATCTTCTCGATCCTTCTTTACTCAGCATGCGTTTCATTACTTCAACGGCGACGTTTTGGGAATACGCGGGCTGAGTGATCTTGGTCTTGTTTGACTTGGGCCTTGACTTCCGTATAGGGCTTGAGCCTTATGATCTTTATGTCTTATGATAAATTATAAACTCAACATTGAACAAACACATTAGTGACAATAAATCAAAGCATTTAAACTTAGTGTGTTGTAGAATATTTATTTTCACTTAATTAATTTTGTCAAATCAAAATCTTGTGGAAAGGTGTTTCAACAGAAAGACCTTGTAAAAATATATTCAGGATCTATTCAGATTTCCCAAATGGGTTTCAAAAAAAGCAAATATATGAACTGCACAATGGCTTACCTTCCTTGCTCGCCTCAGCAGCCATGGTTATATATATCTCCCTCTCTACGGAATAGGTTAATGAAGGCTGTGAGGGCTCTGCCTCTCCATTATATCTATTCCGAGCTAATTCCAAATAGTCTTTATTTGTTGATATGAGATCTGATCAAATATAATACTCAAAGTTAGATCTATCTAAATCTAACATATCAATCATCTTTGACAATAAATTTCTTTATTCTGTTTATTAAAATTACTTAAAAATAAAAGAAATTGTGAATGAGAGACAAAGATGAATAGAAGAGACTGACCTGATCTTCTTTCTGGAAAAAAAAATTGAAAGACACTGAATGAGAAGACAGCGAATTAAAAGAGCATCAATTAGGGTTTTATTGAATTAGTTAACAGAGAAAAATGCAAAGGCCAAAACCCAATATTCTATTTAGCCTTATATAAAGAGAACCCAAACTATTTGTTTTTGTCCTTTAAAAAACATAATAAAAAAAATTAAGGGAGCTATAATTCTTCCAAAAAAAATTGAGCTCAAAGTAATATTAGGGATAATGTACAAAAATACCAGTAACGTTTATATTCAGAAGTAATTTTACCACTAACATTCAAATGGTGAAATTTTAGTACCTATCATTGGCAGCCAGGAGCAATTGATCAATTTGAGAAATAATTCATTAAACTTCCTTGTCGCCATTAAACTTGCCATCTACACTTTACATTTTAATCTCCAATTCAATTATTAAATCACAGAAAATGTCACGTTTTTAAACGAACTCATATGCAATGGGTGTAAAATATGTGTTATATAATAATATGTAAAATCAACTCAACTTGCCAACGTTAGGGGTAAAATTGATCTTCGCAACACCAGAGGTAAAATTGCACCATATTGGATATTAAAGGTAAAATTGCTTCTGCCCGTAAAAGATAAGGGTATTTTTACACCTTATCCGTTAATATTATGAAAACGCAATTATTTAACATTTAAAGTTATATATATGAAATTCCGAGCACATAAGTCTTAAATTGATCAGACTCATACTTTATAACACACAATCTTATTAAATAAAAGTATCCGTATTTTTGAAAAAAAATCACAAAGAGATGTTTTGGGTACATTCACAATAATAATAAAAAGATAATAATAATAATAATAACTCAATATGACAAAAAGTACAAAGTTTGTAGGCGAAAAAATAGAAAATTCTTACAAATCCCCACAAAGTACAACTAAAAATAAATATATGAATTAGGAAGTGAAGATTATGGCAAGCAAACAAGCGTAAATAGATACTAGATGCTTCTTTATTACATGGACCATATTCGCGGTTTTTTTTCATACTCGAACAAATACAAATTTGGAGGGTTTAAATTCGGCAATTGTCGCTTCTATCGGTTTTCTTATAATTTGGATATGCTATTTTGGAGTTAATTTATTAGGAATAGGACTACATAGTTATGGTTCATTTATATTACCAATTAACAATTGAAGAAAGGGTCTGACGAATTCACCTCTATAAGAAAGCAAAGCATAGAGACAAAAAGCTTTAGGTAAGCTGTTGAGAACTTTTTGAATCACCACACTGCTTGATTCAAAACCAAGAATATCCAAATAATGAAATGAACTTTTGTTTCTCTTGCAAATCTAATAAGTTGTTTACACTTAAATTCTATATACTTTAATACTCAGAAACAAATGATGTAATAATTAAAATACAGAATAGAAAATTATGGATTCACCATAATTTGATGTCTTTCCCTTTGAGAATCTGATGCAGCGGAATAAACAGACTTTCGTCTTAAACGAATGTTCGCGCACGAACAATGCCTAAAACCGTCAACTATCGTTGAATCGCGCACGACTAACGAAAATTGGAAAAAGAGAATAAACTCTGAAATTTTATTAATCGAAAACTGATTACATAATGGGCACGTCGCGCCTTTATATAGGCTGAAAAATAAAACCTAATTCGAAACCTAAAAGGAAAAGTAACAAAAAACACGGAAATAATTGAAAATGAGACAAAAACACAAAACTGCCGTTTTGAGGCCCAAAACGACCTCAGATGGCTAAAAAAACACGTCCACCATAGGTCTATAGACCGATGGGTTTTATTCAATGGGCTGAATCCAATCAGATTAAGGTCCGAAATTGCTAAATTCCAACAAACCCCGTTTTAACTTCAAAATATCAGTTTTACCACCAGATTAGTCTTCTCCAAATAGTTCAAGGCTCGCTCCACTTCATCATTCTCCCTTGGGTGAACATAATTCGCCCTCGAATTGTCATCATCAGAAGAATCACCAGAGAAAGGAATCAGGTGCTTCACATTAAAAACATCCGCAGTGCGAATGTGACTAGGCAACTTCAACCGGTAAGCATTTGGGTTGATTTTCTCCACAATCTCCATGGGCCCTATCTTTTTGGCAGACAGTTTGTTATAATCTCCCACGGAGTACCTTTCTTTAGTCAAAATAGCTCAAACAAAATCCCCAACTTCGAACTCCACATGGCGACGCTTCTTATCCGCATATGTCTTGTAATTGCTTGCTGCCTTTATAAGATTATCATGAACTTGCTGATGCACCTCCACCAAGCTCTTCACAAAGGTTTCTGCCTTCCCATGCACGTGCGTCTTATCTGGCAATGACACCAAATCAAGTGGGCCTCTAGGAACAACAGAATAAACCACAGCAAAAGGACTGAATCCCGTACTGCGGTTAACAGCATGGTTGTGCGCAAACTCAGCTGTGCACAACAATGCATCCCACGTTTTAGCCTTGTCACCAATCAAACAACGCAACAAGTTGCCTAAGGATCGATTCACAACTTCAGTTTGCCCATCAGTCTGAGGATGGTAGGCACTACTAAAATTCAATTGCGTATTGACCATTTTCCACAAACTACGCCAGAAATGACTAACAAATCGAGTGTCTCGGTCAGACACAATGGTTGTTGGTAGGCCGTGCAGCTTATAAACCTCTCGAAAGAACAATTGGGCTACTTGAACAGCATCAGTTGTCTTTTTACAAAGAATAAAATGTACCATCTTTGAAAAACGATCCACCACGACAAAAATTGAATCATTACCTCGCTGTGTACGTGGCAACCCCAACACAAAGTCCATGCTGATGTCTACCCACGGATGTGTAGGAACAGGAAGTGGACGATACAATCCTGCATTAGTAGCTGTCCCCTTCGAAACTTGACAAATGCGACACCGCTGTACCAGTTTCTCCACTTCTTTTCTGATAGAAGGCCAGAAGTAATTGGCTTGAACTAACTGCAAGGTACGATCCTGGCCCACATGACCTTCTCCGTGCAGCTGTTCAATAATTTTCAACCGCTAACTACAATCAGGCACACACAACTGGTTGCCCTTGAATAGAAAACCATCCCGAAGGTGGTAACCTGTACGCTCTCCAGCTCGTATTTTTGTCAACACGCCAGCAAAATATGGGTCAGTTTTATATAATTCAGCGAAAGAGTCGAATCCAAATACCTCAACCGACAGTTTCATAACCGACAGCTTCGGGTTGGTTATGTCCCCACCCTTGATCAAATTGCTGACATCCTCACCAAACCACTCTCCAAGGCTCGGTTTCAACATCTTCGTGACAAATTAACAGTGGCTCCGCCATTAATTTGAGGGGGAATGTTAGAGGATATATTTGTAAATATACATATTAGAATTAGTCTTTGATTTAGTCAGATATTGTTAGCTTGATTTACTCCCTGTATCTTTAGAATTATTGTTGTAACCGATTCTATCTTGTAAAGCTTATTTAAGCACAAACTCTATCAATACCAAATCACTGGAGAATCATGATTGTTTCAACTATGTACCTTTCAAAAAAGTCAATTGGTCAATTTAAATAAATTCATGGGTTACTAGAATTTTTTCCAAATATAAAGGACTAGTTGGTTTTTTGAAACAAGTATAGGGACAAAAAATGTATTAATCTATTAATTAATTAACTTTTTAACAATGTCTATTCGCAATGTGACCAAAACATATGTCGCCATAATGAGAATTGACTCATGGCATAGCACGTGTCGAGAATGGAGCAAAAATAATGTTTTTTCATAATAGTGAATAAGATTATATGTATATATATAAAGTGCAAAAAATACTTTTAATATTGTCCAGCAAAAGTAATTTTACCTCTAACATCATAACTAACATAATAATACCATTAATGTTTACAAGTTGAGCGAATTTACACTGATGTTTGAAATTGTGTCAATTTCAATTGTTATTGATGGAGCACTCTGTCCATTCACAAATTTCATTATCACTCAATTTGTATGTAGGGATGGTAATCGGGCATTATAAAAAAACTACATGTTTCCAACCCGATGGGGATTAGTAATAAGTGAAAATTAGGAATAAATTAGGGATAGGGATGGGCACGGGAGATAATTTCTCGCCAAAGCCAAAATGGTGATAGGGATAAGGATTACTATATCCGCTCCGTGAAAATTCTTCCCCGTGTATAAATTCCCGTGAATATCTATAGTTATGTTTTGTTAAAATAATTTTTTTTATACAAAATGATGCCATTTTTGTGATTTTTGGTTTTTCATGGATTGATTTTATTAAATTTTTTGGGCGAGAGAATCAAATTTAACTGTCAAAGTTGGTCACATACTTTTAAGTTATTACATTTCCAAATATTCCGTGCGACAATGTGAGGATCCTAACCCCGAGGGAGGAGAGAAGAAAATAGTGTTGGCGAACACTAGAAAATGAAGATATAAAGTATGGTATTAAATAGGAAATACAAGGCATATAATAGGCTACAACAACTAGCTAGTGAGCAACAGAGCCGGCCCTGGGTCTAGGCCAGGAGTGCGCAGGCCTAGGGCCAATGGTTGTTAGGGGGTCCAAAATTTGTTTATTATATATATATATATATATATATATATAGGTATACAAGGTCTAAAACGAAATTTGCATTAGGATCAGCAAGTGTCCCAACGGTTTAGAATACCACTATCATTGGACCGGTCCTGATGAGCAACCCTATTCGTAGAGAAACAAACATAAAAAACAACAACGTCATTAAAAGAGATAAGATGATATTTACAATCATCCAAAAGAAAAGCATAAAGAGACATGATAGAAGAATGTTGGTCTCACCCTCTTTTAAGACCTAACAAATACGATTTAGTGATTCTTGCTTTGTTTTTTGTTTTTTTCTAAGAAATATTTTTCACTTTTTTGACCTAATTAATAAATTTCAACCATTAATCTTAGTTTTTCATCTAATTAATTAAATAATGGTTCACTTTAATCTAACAAGCTGGCCACTTTTAATTTTAGAGCACTTAATATACCGAAAAACCCTAAAATGTGTATTTATATATTTGGTCCGAATGAATTTATTCTTTATTGATTAATCCCCTAGATATATAGTAGGATCAATTCAATCCAAAATCAAATTTGGTTGGGCACTTTAATTAGGGTTAATTCGTGATCAAAATAATTATGTCAAAAAAAGTGTCAAGTCTCAAAATCAGGGTTTAGGGTTTCGTACCCCTAATCCGTTAGGAAATGGGTCAACGATCAAAACCCACAACAAAACTATGGGCCCCACCATCTTTTAGATAAATTCGGCTTTTTAGGACCTCAAAATACTATTTAATGATTTTCATGGGCTTTTGTTGTTTTTTTCTACGAAATAATTTTCACTTTTTTTTATCTAATTAATGAATTTCAACCATTAATCTTATTTTTGACCTAATTAATTACTTAATGGTTGACTTTAAGGCAATAAGCTCGCCACATTTAATTTTAGAGCACTTAATATACCGAAAAAAATGAAAGCACCTGAAAAACCTTAAAACGTGTATTTACATATTCGGGTTCGGATCAATTTATTCTTTATTGATTAATCTCAAGATATATGGTAGCATCAATTCAATCTAAAATCAAATTTGGTTTGACACTTTCATTAGGGTTAATTCGAGATCAAAATAATTAGGTCAAAAAAAGTGTCAAGTTTCAAAATTAGGATTTCTTTTAGAGTTTCGTTCCCCTAATCCCATCGGAAACGGACCAACGGTTAAAACACATAGCAAGGTTGTGGCCTCCACCCTCTTTTGGCCAAATTTGGCCGTTTATGACCTTAAAAATCCGATTTAGTTATTTTCACGGGCTTTTATTGTTTTTTTCAACGAATTATTTTTCAATTTTTTGACCTAATTGAGAAATTTCAACCATTAATCTTAGTTCTTGACCCAATTAATTAATTAATGGTTGACTTTAATATATAAGCTCATCAATTTTAATTTTAGAGCACTTAATATACCGAAAAAATTAAAATGAAACACCCAAAAAACCCTAAAACGTGCATTTGTCGTCACTACAACAGATAAACTTCAATGGTGCGATTTTTTTTAGTCAATTAAACCTTTCAATATTTTTAAATTCAACCCGTAAACTATAGGGTAAAAGTCATATTAGATTTTGGCTTTTAAAACCATCAATTAGGTCATCAGTCTATATATTAAAACTCAATTAGCTTTTTAATTATTTAAAATCATCGATTACATTCTTAACGTATGTTAAAATTGTTATTTAAATCCCTCTTATGATTGAAATAAATTTTAGTTGAGCTATTTTATATTTTCAGTTCAAGTAGATCAATATTTTATAATATTTTAGATTTGGATTACCAGTTAAGATTTAATAAAAACATATTCCGTTAAATCGAACCAAAATCAGTGTTATACCTAGTAATTAAAAAAAATGTGTATATATCATCGACTAGGTTTATTTGATTACTAGAGTTGAACTGATGACTGAAAATATCATAAAATAATGATAAAAATCGTATCCAAAATATAAAATAACTGAACTGACAACTAAAGTTAAAATATAAAATACAGGGTTAGAGATCTATTTGACTTTTAAAGAATAGGTTGAGTATCTAATTGATTTTAAACTTATAATAGGGATCTAAGCCAAAAAAAAAATTTAAGAATCAATTAATAAAAATAGAGCGACTAAATAGAATACCTAGAAAAAGTTTAAGACCTGAGAAATGTCTTTTGCTATTTGATAACACTCAAATTTTATTCTAGGGGAACTCTTTAAGTTAAAACTAAAATTTATCCCTTAGTAATTACAAAAATATCCAAACTACCCTTGTTAGGATTGTAGTAGTACGTGTATAAAAAGAATGGGAGGGGAGGAATAGAAAGACGCTCCTCAAGACAAAAGTTGTTTCTAAATTTCAGTTTTAATGGCAAATTTGGGTGTGCAGAAGGAAGAAAATAATGTTGAAATGTCCAAAAGGTCTTAATCTTCGTCACCCTTGTGGGTTCAGTTGCTTACTTGTATAGCTAAGCTTCAATACACATAAATGTATTAAACACAAAAATATACATTTAGACCACATAAGGAATTTTCGAAAAATTCTCATGAAAGATGGAACAAAGTATCCTTGATGTTGTCCCTTATAAACATGATCAAATGATATATACGTGAAAGAGTATGAATGATCAGCATAGTAAGTCTCGAATATAGAGGCTTATGCTTGGAGGATAACATGTCGAAAACAGCAGCTGCTGTAAGTAAATCTCTAAAAAGAAAGTTATTCTATGGCTATGACATAAAGATGATTGAGAAATCTACGAAGTCGAATAGCTAGTTGTACATATGAGTATGTAATATAAAGAACTAAGTCAATCACAAGCCATCTGCATTTTCCTATCAGAAGCAGCCACATCAGACCTATCAGAAGCAGCCACATGAGACCTACCGCCTTTGCTTCGCTCACTCCAGCAGGTTGATCTGGAAAATACAAAACCTTGGCCAACTCACATTATAAAAAATATTAAGGGCCTCAAAATCCCACTGTACTGTTAATGTTCTTTGTTGTGAGTATATTTAGACCATAGCACATTTAGGACAAATTATATTTTATTTGTTGGTCTTTCAACAACTAGGCTCCACCGCCTACCGACACAAGACTTTCAACTTCAAGACTAAGAATTCGACCATTCCAAATAGAATCATTGCATGTTCCAACCTTAGCAAAACTTTTCTCTCTAAGATCATATGAAACTATATTACTCATTATACCAACATTAAGGAGAATCTTATCTCCTCCCTTTGAATACCCAATGACGTTCACACATTGAAACCAAGATATGTCAAAAAATAAGGGATTTACAACAGAGTATAACTTTGTCCAAGTAAATTGATTAACCCCTCATTCTTCCTCATATATAAATAAGCATGGGGCACCATCGAACAACAGAAATAGCTGATGCAAAGACACCCTCCTAAAATATGTAATTGCCTTAAAACTCTATCAGTTGAATTGAAAGATAAAACAGGTTGGGGAACTAAGGAGAATGTCTCATTTCTCATATTAAATGCCACAATCTCTGAATTGGATAACCAATGTAGACTACCATCACTGAAGTAACCCATTTCACGAAGATACACATTCCTATCTATTCTGTATCCGAGGGAAGGGGGATTCTGAATCCTTCTCCAAATATTTGATTTAAACCCATAAATCCAAAATTGAACTTCAATATCAAGTTTTCGCTTGACATATACCCTTAAAAACACTTTGTACTCATCAATAGCGTCATCATAACCCAAACCTAACCCATTTAAGTAATAAAATTGATCATTAGCTGGGTCTTCCAAAGGCCAATCAGGAAGATCCTTACACCGATGAGTGGATGGATTCCACAGGGACAGTTCTAATTTAGGTTGGTACAATGAACTTTGATCCAGGAGAACCAAACCTTTACAGTAACCATAGACATTCTTCAACGAGGATGAGACTTGTTTTTCTATGCCTATAATATCTTCTTCAAGATCGACATTCACATCACAAACATGAAATTTGTTACTCAATTCGTCTGAGAAAATCAGTTTGCGGAGATTTAAGTTTTGAGAAGACTTACTTAGATGAGAATTGATAAAATCAAGGCTATCAATGACGGTGCATAAAGATTTTGAAACACATCTGAAACGTAGGAGGGACTTCACCGGCAACCACAGTAGTATTTCGATGATCAACTCGCTTGGGAGTTGTGCCATTGCCGCCGCTCACTCTAATCAGAAAAGGAGTGTGAACAATTAGGGTTAAAAGATAATTACAAAAACTACAATTAAGGTGCAAAAATATCCTAACTTTTGGGTCATAAGCAATCTTGCCCCAAGGTCCAAAATATCGAAAATGGTGCAATTTTATCCTAACATTGGAAACCAAGAACAATTTTACCCCTAGCGTTGATAAATTTGGTCAATTTGATAAATAATTTATCAAACGGTCTTGTCGATCATTAATCTTTGCGTCAAATCACAACATATGATGGGATGTGAAAAAATATATAAAAAAGTACAGTTTTTTTTTGTACAAATTGGACTAAAAATTCAAAAAATTCACCAAATTTATAATATTAATCTCCAATTCTACTATTAAATTATAAAAAACATGAAATCATTTTTTAGAACGAATTGAAATGCAATTGTTGCAGAATAAGGAAAAAAATATCTGTGTTTTATAATAGTGTCTCAAATCGACCCAAATTATCAACGTTATGAGTAAAATTGCTCTTGGCTATTGATGTTAGGGGTAAAATTAGACAATTTTAGACGTTATGGGTAAAATTGCTCCTGACCGAAACACTCTTAGGCCTGAAACACTCTCACCCTTTCGACGAACCTCTTGGCAATTGAAACATTAAGTTTCTTCATTCCAGAAAGGTACAAATTATACCTTTTCATGGTTCAAACAACACCTCTTTTCATCCTAAACTCTTATAAATTAATCATTGAGGATGCAGGTTCTGTTACATTTCATTTTCATCTTTGTCAGAACTCTGATTTTTCTTCACAAACACCGTTCTTCGCTAAAAGTAACATACACTTTGCACTATGCCTATCAAATACAAAACCAACCCAAAAAGGCGTCATGCTGCCTCAATCAACAAACGCCCTGACCTATCCAAGCGATATGGGGCGTTTTTTCCTATCTTCAACCATGATGAAGGTAGGCGTTATTGGAATCTCCGTTACACATTCTTCACCGGAATGTTGTATATGGATGAATTCCTTAACAACCAACTTGGAATCAGTGATGACATGCATCGCTACATGGAACGCCTAGGGTGGACCAAATTTGCCAAAATGCGTTTTCCAATCATAGGTGATTGGATTATAGAATTTTTCTGTACCGTTCGTTTCACTAATAAACGACGAGTACGTCTCAGTTTTCGTCGAGACGGCGAAATCTTCACTTTCGGCTATCCCGAGTTGCATGCTTGGTTTGGTTTTCCCCCAAGGGATACAATCAAACTTCATCCTGGGTGGGACATGACATCCTCGGACATTTGGAGAATGCTCACAGGATTCTGGCGATTCAATTCAAAACTCGCCTATAATCACTCTTTTCGCTCCAACTCCATGCTGTATCTACACAAATTTCTGTGCCACAGTTTGTTCGGGCGCATATTCAGTAGTGTGGTCCGTGACATAGATTTGTATGTTCTTGGAGATATATTCCAAGGCAATGCAGTGGATTCTTCCAAAATTCTAATGGAAGGTCTTGTCGCCGCTTCTCGATCCAAAGATAAGAAGATTGGGTTCGGCAATATAATCTGTGGGATAATTCTCGGTTTAAAGGGTAAAATTGATGTTCCCTGGAGTGATGATGAATTCTTCCCGACAATTGACTATGAATTTCTCGAGCACGAAGGACTTGTGAAACGTGTCTTTCGGGCAGGGCCTACATTTTTGTCTGCACCGGAACGTGAAACTTTCGTGCAGTTTCAAATTGATCGTTTTAAGGCCAAAGATATCCCAATAGATAGGGATGAATATGTAGAATAGTTTACGTTTTTCATTGTTGTTTTTGTATATATATTTTTTTTTGTTTTTGACTATTGGTTTGTTTTTTTTCATTATTTGTACATATGTTTATATAATAAAAATCTTATTTAGTTCAATTCTTAATTTTAGTAACCTTATTGATTTGATCCAATATCTATACTTAACATATTTTATATGGGTCATCTCTATATATTCTTACTCAAAATTAAGATTACACAACATTCACATGAACTAATACGTTTATTTTTATTATGATTCCACACGTTTATCGAGATTTAATTTTATTTATAACTCAATTTATTTTCAATGAATTAAGTTATGATTTAATCAAATCAATTCATGTATTAAATATGTATTAATATGCACTTATAATGCATTTAATATGGTTCTTTTAACTTATATGCATAAATAACCATTTAAGTTTCATTAATTCCTTATAAACCACTTTATTACTCTTTAATTTTATTTATTAAGGTTACACCTTTGGTTTTCCTTGGCATTAATGACATTTATTTAAGTTTTTAAAGTGCAGGAACATTTCATTTTAAATTCAGGAACCATTCCACAACAAATAAATGCACAATCCATGACAAAAGGCACCTAAATAGGCATATTTACCCATTCTCTATCGAGAATTTATTAATTCTCGGTATGAGCAGAGTTTTTGGCATAATTTCAGGGCGGAATCGCCTGAAATTTGCGTGCCGCGGCCGCGGCTTTGCCATTCGCGGTCGCGACACGCGCTAAACTTGCCCTATCCATTCCGATTTGCTACCTATTTTTGCCTATTCTTATTCTATTTCTACCTATTCACTTACCTAATCATCCTATATAACCCTACCTCTTACACAACACCTCACATCGCCTCTATTTTTTCCCGCGTATTAATGAGTATGTTGTGGAATTTTTGGTCACTCTATCCATGAACAAGAAGAAAACTTCAATTTCTTTTAGGAATAATGGTATCCCTTACACCATTGATCGAAAATCTACCTCTGGCTATGCGGTGTTTGTTGGTCCTAATCTTGTATCTTGGCGGTCACATAAGCAAACTACTGTTTCTCGGTCCTCCACCGAAGCTGAATATCGTGCTCTTGCTAGTCTTGCTTCTGAAATGCTTTGGTTGAAAAAGCTCATGCATGAAATCGGCATCTCCAATTCCACAATACCTGTTTTATGGTGTGATAACCTTGGTGCAACATATTTAACTGCTAACCCAATTTTTCATGACAGATCTAAGCACTTAGAGATTGACTTTCATTTTGTTCGTGACAAAGTCTCCAAGAAAGAGCTTCGGGTTGGTTATGTCTGTTGATCCCTTGTAAGGTTGCAAAGATAGTTCCAAGGGGGGGTTAGGAACTATTTTACCCTTTTTAAATAATTAGGACAAACTTCTTTTTCTTAAGAAGAAAGTATATGACAGCGGCGCTGAGCAATCAGCAAGACACTGGCTTAGTCAACTGGTGACTAGGTCAGTTTCGTTGCTTAAGTCAGGAAATAGCACTTAGAGTCTATTCCTGAACTAAGTCGTTTGCAGCGCACAACTCAGCTTGACCTCTTTTACTTGGTCAGTTTGAGTTTGTTTTAAGCAAGCAATGTATTAAGGAGTAAGGGTTAGAAATACTTCACTCAGCGGAGTTATCCAGGTTCGGCTTCTTCTAAGCCTACGTCCTGTCCCCGGAACACGTTCCGAGATTTCCAATTCACTACTGAGCTCTTTAGGGGTAGAGACTCAAAAACCCTTTACAAATCAGAAGCTGAGTATAACAAGAGTACCTTCCTCTATACATCTACTCACTTCTACTCTAATTCACTAAGTACTAAAACCGAGTACTCAGCTTCTCCTTTCTAATTCTAGAAATGATTAAGATTTGTCCTAAACAACAATTGCTAGAACACCTTAGATGATTGAGGATCAATCACTCTAGACTTTTACACAGATGTGAAAATTGTCGTGTAAGATTTGCTTTGCTTTTGGATGCAGAACTTTTGTATACTTTTGGTCAGCGTAACGACTTTTGCTCAAAGTTCTGTATGGAATAAGGATTCTGAATGCTCTATTTATAGAGAGCTGTGAGAGCTTCTGGTTATTTCAAAATTCGAAATAACCGTTAGAGGGAAACGGCTTCATGTCGTTTTCACTCAGTCTGTTCAGCAGTTCTCTTAGCCAATCAGATTCTAGCATCTTCTGTTCTTCGGTCAGTGTGGCAGTATGTTCCTCCAAATCTGGTAATGTCAAACAGACAGCTTCCTGCGTCTTCTGTTCTTTACGAAAAGAGGAAATACTTGGTCTGGAAGTTGCTTTGTGGTCAGCGGCTATCTTGTACGTTTTGTCGAGACAGCTCAGCAGCTTCTTACCGAAGTTGTCTACGTGGATCTTCTGGATCCTTCATTGCTGAGCTGCGTTTCAATACTCAACGGCAGCGTTTTGTAATACGCGGGCTGAGTGATCTTGGCCTTGTTTGACTTGGGCTTTGACTTTCATATAGGGCTTGGGCCTTATGATCTTTATGTCTTGTAACAATTATAAACTCAACATTGAACACACACATTAGTAACAATAAATCAAAGCATTTAAACTTAGTGTGTTATAGAATATTTAATTGTACTCAAATAATTTTGTCAAATCAAAATCCTGTGGAAAGGTGTTTCAACATACTCCCCCATTTTGATGTTGGCAAAACTATTCAGCAAGGAACTCAGCATTGAGCTCCCCCATGATAGTTGACCTATTTGACTAAGTAAACTCCCCCATCAGGGTTGAGCTACTGACTTAGTTTTATTCTAAACATTTTAAGGTTTAATTGAATAAGTCTAAGATCAGTTTTCAAGTATAGGTCAGCTTGTGGGATATATTCTATTTTACTCAGTTTTAGCGGAAGTGTAGTATAGTAAAAGAGCGCTGAGTAATTAATTTGTTCAATGGTTGATTTTAGACAAGTTCAAACATTAATTTTTACGCAGCTTACATTCAGCAGGTATTTTACTCGTTTACTGAGTTCAATTTGTACTTAGAAAATGCATTCATAATACTTAGCATGAAAGGATAAATAACACAAGTTGAGTCGACAATGCATGCAGGTATTGAATTAAATAACATAGGATAGTCAGCATACATAATACATGTTACAAGAAGGAAGAAATAAGCTAAGTGTAAACTAAGTTTTTTTTTTAGCTATCTATTTCTTCTTCTTTTGCTGACTGCCTTCAGCTTGAGTTCTGCGCTGATCTTTCTTCTCCCCCGTTTTGCTAGCACCGGGTGGAGGCAACTTGAAGGAATCCAAAAGAACAGCTCTGGAGAGCTCAGCAGAGAAGGTCTTCAAACGATCAGCACTTTTGTCTATGCCATCAAAGATAGGAGCACCGTTGCTGAGGACCTCAGGACTAATACGGATATCAGCAGCACTGAGCATACTGAGTACATAAGCTTGTCCTTTTCCCAGCCATGTAATTGTGTCTGTCAGCGCAGCAAAGGAGTTGTGGAAGGTTTTGAGAAGTGAAGTATCATAGTGCTCACGCTGAAGATTCGTGTGTCTAACATGGTCGAATATCTTCTGGGAATTGGTCAGTATTTGATCCTGTTTGAGCTGGTCGGTGTCCATTTCTTCCTTGTGGAGATTAAGTAGCCGAACTGCCTCACTGAGTTGCTCCATTGAGCATTGAGATGTGTTTGCAAGCTGTGCATTAGTCTTGTTTTGTTCAGTATGGAGCTGAGCAAACAGCATCTTTAACTCAGAGGAAGTGGTGAGATTTGGGTTCGCAGCTGACAAGTTCTGGATCTGGGAAGATAGAGAAGTGAGACACTGTACTGTTGTCAGCTAGATCTCAGCTAACTTAGCAATCGAATCCTACCTAGCTTGCTGTGTTTGTGAAGATAGTAGAATACTCAGCAGGTCCTTGAGTTCCTTAACTTCATTGAGAAGTTGAGTTACTTGAGAAGGCTGAGTAGTTTCTATATGGGAAATGGCAGCAGCAGGAGGAGTTGAATGCTGAATATCTCTAATCAGAGCCTGCACTGAGTCAATGATTCTTTGACTGGACTCAGTAACATTGATTGTGGCCTGAGAGATGGCAGTTTGACCAGATAGAGAAGAGGTTGCTGGGTCAGGGACTGGGGTTATTGTTGGGTTCTGCCCAAGTGTTGATTGGATAGTTGTTGGGTTAGCAGGTTCAACCTCAGTGGAACAGTCAGGTTGGATGGGTTCAGAGCTGACTGGTGCTGTGTTTTCTTCGAGATTTTGCTCGATTTGGATTGGTGGGTTTGCAGAGTTAAGTTGTTCGGCTTGTTCCTGAGTAGAGACAGAGGCTTGTTTTTCTGCTGCTTGTGAAGGTTGAGGAGATGGTGCAGAAGGAATTTGCTTCCGGAAGAAGGTCATCTTGACCTTGGATGGATCATGCACTGGTGCGCTGACTGGTTGGTCTAAGATGCTGGCCTTTACCAGTCTTCTTCTGGTCTTTTGTACAGGAGGAGGGTCAGCTTGATTTACATCAGCTTGAGATGGAGAGTCGTCTAAATTCTGATCAGCAGTGTGCTGGTCAGTTGGCTCGTGATGTTGTTCAACTCCATCAGCTGACTCAGTGTGAGCTTGGTCAACTTGATCATGGTCACTAGCTGTCCTTTCAGAGTCAGCTTCCTTCTCTTGCTCCTGTTCATGTCCTTCATCCTCAGTGTCTTCATTCTCAAGCTCTTCCTCGAGCTGAGTGACGAAATGTTCATCTAGGTCCACCTCATCTTCCTGTTGCTCAGTTTCTTCAGCATGATGCTGAGCATAATGTGAGTCCGAAGTGACTACGAAGTTAAGTGGAAGGACGTTGATGGGTGAAAGAGTAGAAGTCTTTTGCTTCTTCTGAGGAGGATCAGTTGTATCCTCAGTTTTAGGCTCATCTTGCCTGCTGTGCTTTTCAGCTGACTGAGTTTTGTCTTGGTTTGACTCAGTAGCTGATTTGGTCTTTTTGGACTTAGGCTCAGCTTCCTTAGATGGAGTACCAGTGGGCTTCCTTTTTCTTGTGGCTGGAGCTTTAGTCCGTTTCCCTTTTGCTGGAACAATCACCTCAGCAGGTAGCACTTCCTCAGCTTGCTCCTCTGGCTGCTCAATAAATTTTTCCTTCTTCAAAGGTTGGTTGAATTTGAGAGCATGCAGTGATGCTGCTGTGATCTCAGATCCTTTCACACAGGTTTCTCCTTGTAAGTCAACCTTGTGGTCAACTAGAATCTTTGTGATCAGCGAGCCTAGCCTTAGATTGTTCGTGCTGTGTAGGAATCCAGCTATTAGAAACACTGGCATGTTTATCGGTTTGTAGGTCAGCATGTGCCAGATAAAGCACATCTCGAAGTGGAAGGCTGAGCTGGTGCAGTTGACCTTCTGGTAGATCAGTTGGACCAGCAGGAAGTGGGCCATCTTCTGATGCTGACCCATGGACGAGCTGGATACTTCTCCAATGTACCCAGCAGGCTTACAGAAGGTTTCATCATAGTAGATGTCCTCCTGATCACCATTTCTTCTTAACTCAGCACCCTCAGTCTTGTGGCTGAGTAAGGATCCCAAATACATTGGGTTGATGAAAATGGTCTTTCCCCTGACTTCAGTGACTAAGTAG
Source organism: Euphorbia lathyris (assembly GCF_963576675.1). Classification (NCBI taxonomy): domain Eukaryota; kingdom Viridiplantae; phylum Streptophyta; class Magnoliopsida; order Malpighiales; family Euphorbiaceae; genus Euphorbia; species Euphorbia lathyris. The sequence goes on along the minus strand of NC_088915.1, from coordinate 1,785,065 downwards.
TCATGGTCCTTTGCGTCAGCTTTGAGGTTATGGTAGAATTCCATAACCAGGTCAGGGTAGGTGGGGAATCGTAGGGAGAACAACTCAGTCCAGCCGTTGTTCTTTATCCAGTCACAGAACGGTTGTTCTGAGTCAATGAAGGTCTGAGATACCCAGCGAGAAGGTTCCACTTTCCATTCTCGGACATTCTCGAATACGCGAATGTACTATCTAGGTTTAGCTGGTTTTCCCTGAGCTTGAGTGGCTTTTTCTTTTCCATGTCCAGTAGCTTTAGATGGAGAAGGCTGAGTGGAGGTTTTGTTTGTCTGTTCATCGGTGGTGGCCTTGGAATGACCGGCACCGGAGATGTTGAAAGAGGCTTTAGTCATTTTAGGAGTACTGAAGTTCTTAAGTTCTTAAGGAAATTCTGAAGCTTTTGAAAGTTCAGTATGCGTAAAGAGAAGGTAGTGGGGAAATACCCACTATTTATAGATTTTTAATTAAGGTTTCCGTTTGAATTTAGGTCGGTTTTGCCCTTGGGTTGTCCAATCGGCAGAAACCCTGACATTTATGACACTTTATGACATATTCGGCGCATGCATTGTACAGGTGTCATTACGCGTGCGTTTGCATTGAATGCTAATGATTACCTTTACTCAGCATTTGTTGGTACAAACGTTTCATATTCTGAGTAGTCAGTTTTGTGCAACGGATAGTGGGAGTAATTAGTTACTCGGTCTGAGATAACTTACTCAGTGTGCATTAGTTACTGTGCATGTGATTTTGACAGATATTCTTTAAAACACTCAGCATGTTAACATTCATTCAGCATGCATTATATCACATTTTTACTTAGGAATTTAAGACAGTGGATTAAACATACCAATGGCTTCTCTCAGTATGCTGAATTGCTCTCGTGCTAGAGGCTTTGTAAAGATATCAGCGAGCTGCTCATCTGTTGGCACATAGGTCAGCTTGATTTCTTCCTTGAGTACATGATCTCTGATGAAGTGATGTCTTATGCTGACATGCTTCATCCTGCTGTGCTGGATTGGGTTCTTTGAGAGGTCAATTGCGCTTTTGTTGTCGCATTTAACTTCAATTATCTTTGTTTGTACACCATAGTCTTCAAGCTGTTGCTTAATCCATAGGACTTGAGCAACACAGCTTCCAGCAGCAATGTACTCAGCTTCAGTGGTGGACAGGGCTACTGACGCCTGCTTCTTGCTGAACCAATATACAAGACAGCTTCCTAGGAAATGACATCCTCTAGAGGTGCTTTTTCTTTCCAGCTTGTCTCGTCCATAGTCAGCGTCAGTGTATCCGATGAGTGTAAAGTCATGAGAATTTGGATACCACAAGTCTGCATTTACTGAGCTTTGCAAATATCTAAGGATCCTTTTTATAGCAATGTAATGGGATTCCTTAGGGTTAGCCTGATATCTAGCACAATAACATACTGAGAACTGAATGTCTGGCCTACTTGCTGTTAAGTAAAGTAGAGAGCCAATCATACCTCGGTACAACTTGCTGTCTACTGACTTACCATTTTTGTCAGCGCAGAGGACAGTGTCAGTGCCCATAGGAGTGGATATTGGCTTACAATGTTCTAGTTCATATTTCTTCAATATCTCCTTGGCATATTTAGCTTGACTGATGAATATGCCATTCTTTCCTTGTTTAATTTGAAGTCCAAGGAAGAAGTTGAGTTCTCCCATCATTGACATCTCGAACTCAGTCTGCATTTGCTTACCAAAATTCCTTGCACATAGATTCATTAGTAGCACCAAATATAATGTCATCTACATATATTTGAGCCAGCAGGGTATCTTTACCCTTTCTCTTAATGAATAAGGTTGTATCAGCTTGACCCCTGACATAGTTTCTAGTCAGTAAGAAGTTGGTCAGCCTCTCATACCAAGCACGTGGTGCTTGCTTGAGGCCATACAAAGCCTTTTTGAGTTTATAAACGTGGTTTGGGAACTTAGGATCCTCAAACCCTGGAGGCTGATTGACATAGACCTCCTCGTTTATTACTCCATTAAGAAATGCACTCTTAACATCCATTTGAAACAATTTAAAATTCATATAAGATGCATATGCACATAAAATCCTAATTGCTTCTAGCCTTGCCACTGGGGCAAAGGTCTCACCATAGTCAATACCTTCTTGCTGACTGTAGCCCTGAGCTACAAGCCGTGCTTTGTTTCTGACTACGTTTCCTTGTTCATCCAGCTTGTTCCTGAAGACCCATCTGGTTCCAATGGTCTTCTGGCTTCTTGGATGTGGCACTAGCTCCCATACATTATTCCTTCTGAATTGGTCGAGTTCCTCTTGCATGGCATTCATCCAGAATTCATCATGCTCAGCTTCAGCAAAGTTCTTCGGCTCCTGAACTGAGACAAAGGCTACATTACCGAGATACTTCCTGAGTTGATTCCTTGTCATCAGGGTATTTCCAGCTGAATCAAGAATTGCATTTTCTGAATGCCTTCTTGGGACTCTTATCTCCTTGGGTAGATTTGTGTCTTGTTCTATTCGTGTTTCAACATTCTCTGCAGAAGTAGATTGGTCAGCGAAAACAATCTTAGGTTCACTCTTACTCTTGGTCAGCCGCTTTGTGAAGGACTCAGTAGCTGGTTCTTGATCAGCAGGTGCTGAGTTTGGTTCATCTTCTGTCAGCGGCTGGTATCTTCCTGCAGGGTCAGTTTCATCGAATTGCACATGTATAGACTCTTCTAATACTTGGGTTCTCTTATTAAAAACTCTGTATGCTTTGCTGTTTGTTGAGTAGCCTAGAAAGATAGCCTCATCAGCTTTTGAATCAAATTTGGCTAAGCTATCTTTGGTATTTAAAATGAAACATCTACAGCCAAAGGCACGAAAGTATCCAATGTTGGGCTTTCGTCCTTTCCAAAGTTCATAAGGGGTTTTCTTAAGTATAGGTCTAACTAGAGCCCTATTGAGAAGCCTATGCTCATCCAACATTGTCCTGACTATTTCAACCAGAGTTCTGTTCTTCCTTTCTACAACCCCATTTTGCTGAGGTGTTCTAGGAGCAGAAAAATTATGGTCAATGCCGCTGGCTTCACAGAATTCAACAAACTTTTGGTTTTTGAATTCTCCACCGTTATCACTACGGATATGAGCTAATTTTAGGTCTTTTTCATTTTCAATTTTTCTAACCAAATTTGAAAATGTCCCAAAGGTCTCATCCTTGCTGGTCAGCAAGATAACCCACGTATACCGAGAGAAGTCATCTACAATGACCAAGGAAAATCTTCTTCCATCCAGACTCAGCGGCTGGACTGGACCAAAGAGATCCAAGTGTAGTAACTCTAACGGACGTTTAGTTGAGACAATGTTTTTACTATGAAAAGATTGTTTGGTTTGTTTTCCAGCTTGGCAAGCGTGGCATAGTTGATCTTTTTGAAATTTAAGTTTAGGCAGTCCCTCAACTAGTTGCTTTCTTGCTAATTTGGCCAGGAGGTCCATGCCTACATAACCAAGTCTCCTGTGCCATAGCCAGGAATTTTCTTCCTTTGTGACTAAGCATACAGTTTTTGAAAACTTCTTTTCTAGGTTCAGCATGAAGACATTGTCTATCCGAGGGGCAGTTAAAATTAACTCATTTGTTTTTCCCTCATATATTTTACATCCAGTATCATCAAATATAACTTTTCTCCCATTATCACATAGCTGAGCTACGCTGAGTAAGTTATATTTGAGTCCGCTGACTAGGGAGACAGATTCAATAGTGGGATTACCTCCAAAAATGCCTGATCCTACTATCTTACCCTTTCTGTTGTCTCCAAAACTTACGCTTCCTCCTCGTTTACGTTCAAACGTGATGAACTGAGTTTCATCACCCGTCATATGCCTTGAGCATGCGCTGTCAATATACCACATTTTTTACTTCTCGGCACATCTCAGGCTTACCTGCATTGTGATCAGTTTCCTTTAGGTACCCAATTCTTTTTGGGTCCTGACTTGTTAGGTTCAACAGGTAAAGCATCATATTTTATTTTGTGGTGACATATATTGATAGTATGGCCACTTTTTCCACAGAAGTCACAACTGACCTTCTGTTTAGGATTCTTTACTGACTTGTCAGCACCCCAGTGCTGAGCGTGCCAGCATTCCTTAGTGGTGTGTCCTAACTTCCCACAAAAGTCACACTGGACTCTTCGCTGGGGATTTTGTCTCTGCTGAGTACCTTGGTACTGAGTACCTTGATACTGAGTTCTCAGAGGAAAATTGTTTTTGTTTGGAACCTTTAATTGGTTTTGAATGGTTGTGACATCCTTCCTCAGTTTCTTTGAAACTGACTGGACTTCAGAGACAGACTCATGAATGGTTTTCATATTTTCATGCAAAACTGAGTTGTCCTGAAGAAGGTATCTGAGGTCACTCAGTTTGACCTCTTATACTTCATCACAGCGCCGGCTGAGTGCTTTAATCTTCTTGTTACACTTTTTGACAAGTGTATAGAGATCACTCAGGGCATTACCCATTTCATTTCTGAGTTGAGAGAGTGAGATTACCTCATTAGATTGCTCTTCATTATCTGACTCATCAGATTGGTCAGCATGCTCAGAAATGCATGGCTCAGCAAGTTCGTCAGCCATGAAGCATATCTTCGCTGACTCTGTGGCCTCAGCTTCAGTTGATGAAGAATCATCACTGTCACTCCATATTGCCACCATTGCCTTCTTGCCATTCTTTTTGTATTTCCTCAGTGTTGGACAGCTTGACTTGATGTGGCCGATTTGATGGCACTCAAAGCATGTAATGGGCTTTGAGCTGTCCTTCTTGAATTTGCTGTCACTTGAGTCAGCCTTATATTTATCAAATTTTCTATAAGGCTTCTTGGAGTATTTGTCATTTCTTTTGAACAGTCTCTTCATTTTTCTTGTAAACATTGCCATCTCCTCATCGTCAGTTGAGCCATCATCAGTTGAATCAGCTTTCATGATAAGTGACTTCTGCTTCTTGTCTTCGGATTTGTCCTTCACCTCGAAATTCTTCATAGATATCTCATGAGTCAGCAGTGAGCCGATGAGTTCATCATATTTGTAGGTGGTTAAATCCTGAGCTTCTTCAACGGTTGTCTTCTTGGCTTGCCAGTCTTTAGGAAGACTTCTGAGTATCTTCTTGACTTGTTCTTCCTCAGTGAAGATTTTTCCAAGTCTTTTGAGCTCATTTATGATGTTGGTGAATCTTGCATTCATTTCAGAAATCCCCTCATCATTGTTCATTTCGAACAGCTCATACAATCTCATCTGCTGGTTGACCTTGGACTCCTTCACCTTGTTGGTTCTTTCGTAGGTGACCTCCAGCTTCTTCCAGATCTCCTGTGCTGACTCACAACCTGATATTTTATTGTATTCTGCAGTATCCAGCGCACAGTGAAGCATATTTATAGCCGAAGCATGATTTTGTAGCTTCTTGAGATCATACTCTGTCCATTCAACCTCAGCTTTAACAACTGACTGGCCAGCAACAACTTTCATAGGTACAAACGGGCCTTGGACTATAGATAGCCAGGCACTCATGTTTGTAGCTTGAATGAAGTTCTTCATCCTATTCTTCCAAAAGGTATAGTTTGACCCGAAGAATAGGGAAGGCCTAGTAATGGACAGCCCCTCAGGTAATATCTGAGTTGTCTGGTTTCCAGGGAGAAACCGAGTGTTGTTTTCACCCATGGTATGGATCAACTCAAGGTTGTCTGACCTCACATATGTCGCCATAATGAGAATTGACTCATGACATAGCACGTGTCGAGAATGGAGCAAAAATAATGTTTTTTCATAATAGTGAATAAGATTATATGTATATATATAAAGTGCAAAAAATACTTTTAATATTGTCCATCAAAAGTAATTTTACCTCTAACATCATTAACTAACATAATAATACCATTAATGTTTACAAGTTGAGCGAATTTACACTGATGTTTGAAATTGTGTCAATTTCAATTGTTATTGATGGAGCACTCTGTCCATTCACAAATTTCATTATCACTCAATTTGTATGTAGGGATGGTAATCGGGCATTATAAAAAAACTACATGTTTCCAACCCGATGGGGATTAGTAATAAGTGAAAATTAGGGATAAATTAGGGATAGGGATGGGCACGGGAGACAATTTCTCGCCAAAGCCAAAATGGTGATAGGGATAGTTATGTTTTGTTAAAATAATTTTTTTTTATACAAAATGATGCCATTTTTGTGTTTTTTGGTTTTTCATGGATTGATTTTATTAAATTTTTTGGGCGAGAGAATCAAATTTAACGGTCAAAGTTGGTCACATACTTTTAAGTTATTACATTTCCAAATATTCCGTGCGACAATGTGAGGATCCTAACCCCGAGGGAGGAGAGGAGAAAATAGTGTTGGCGAACACTAGAAAATGAAGATATAAAGTATGGTATTAAATAGGAAATACAAGGCATATAATAGGCTACAACAACTAGCTAGTGAGCAACAGAGCCGGCCCTGGGTCTAGGTCAGGAGTGCGCAGGCCTAGGGCCAATGGTTGTTAGGGGGTCCAAAATTTGTTTATTATATTTATATATATATATATATATATATATATATATATATATATATATATATATATATATATATATACAAGGTCTAAAACGAAATTTACATTAGGATCAGCAAGTGTCCCAGCGGTTTAGAATACCACTATCATTGGACCGGCCCTGATGAGCAACCCTATTCGTAGAGAAACAAACATAAAAAACAACAACGTCATTAAAAGAGATAAGATGATATTTACAATCATCCAAAAGAAAAGCATAAAGAGACATGATAGAAGAATGTTGGTCTCACCCTCTTTTAAGACCTAACAAATACGATTTAGTGATTCTTGCTTTGTTTTTTGTTTTTTTCTAAGAAATATTTTTCACTTTTTTGACCTAATTAATAAATTTCAACCATTAATCTTAGTTTTTCATCTAATTAATAAAATAATGGTTCACTTTAATCTAACAAGCTGTCCACTTTTAATTTTAGAGCACTTAATATACCGAAAATCCCTAAAATGTGTATTTATATATTTGGTCCTGATGAATTTATTCTTTATTGATTAATCCCCTAGATATATAGTAGGATCAATTCAATCCAAAATCAAATTTGGTTGGGCACTTCAATTAGGGTTAATTCGTGATCAAAATAATTATGTCAAAAAAAGTGTCAAGTCTCAAAATCAGGGTTTAGGGTTTCGTACCCCTAATCCGTTAGGAAATGGGTCAACGATCAAAACCCACAGCAAAACTATGGGCCCCACCATTTTTTAGACAAATTCGGCTTTTTAGGACCTCAAAATACTATTTAATGATTTTCATGGGCCTTTGTTGTTTTTTTCTACGAAATATTTTTCACTTTTTTTATCTAATTAATGAATTTCAACCATTAATCTTATTTTTGACCTAATTAATTACTTAATGGTTGACTTTAAGGTAATAAGCTCGCCACTTTTAATTTTAGAGCACTTAATATACCGGAAAAAATGAAAGCACCTGAAAAACCTTAAAACGTGTATTTACATATTCGGGTTCGGATCAATTTATTCTTTATTGATTAATCTCAAGATATATGGTAGCATCAATTCAATCTAAAATCAAATTTGGTTTGACACTTTCATTAGGGTTAATTCGAGATCAAAATAATTAGGTCAAAAAAAGTGTCAAGTTTCAAAATTAGGATTTCTTTTAGAGTTTCGTTCCCCTAATCCCATCGGAAACGGACCAACGGTCAAAACACATAGCAAGGTTGTGGCCTCCACCCTCTATTGGCCAAATTTGGCCGTTTATGACCTTAAAAATCCGATTTAGTTATTTTCACGGGCTTTTATTGTTTTTTTCAACGAATTATTTTTCAATTTTTTGACCTAATTGAGGAATTTCAACCATTAATCTTAGTTCTTGACCCAATTAATTAATTAATGGTTGACTTTAATATATAAGCTCATCAATTTTAATTTTAGAGCACTTAATATACTGAAAAAATTAAAATGAAACACCCAAAAAACCCTAAAACGTGCATTTGTCGTCACTACAACAGATAAACTTCAATGGTGCGATTTTTTTAGTCAATTAAACCTTTCAATATTTTTAAATTCAACCCGTAAACTATAGGGTAAAAGTCATATTAGATTTTGGCTTTTAAAACCATCAATTAGGTCATCAGTCTATATATTAAAACTCAATTAGCTTTTTAATTATTTAAAATCATCGATTACATTCTTAACGTATGTTAAAATTGTTATTTAAATCCCTCTTATGATTGAAATAAATTTTAGTTGAGCTATTTTATATTTTCAGTTCAAGTAGATCAATATTTTATAATATTTTAGATTTGGATTACCAGTTAAGATTTAATAAAAACATATTCCGTTAAATCGAACCAAAATCAGTGTTATACCTAGTAATTAAAAAAATGTGTATATATCATCGACTAGGTTTATTTGATTACTAGAGTTGAACTGATGACTGAAAATATCATAAAATAATGATAAAAATCGTATCCAAAATATAAAATAACTGAACTGACAACTAAAGTTAAAATATAAAATACAGGGTTAGAGATCTATTTGACTTTTAAAGAATAGGTTGAGTATCTAATTGATTTTAAACTTATAATAGGGATCTAAGCCAAAAAAAAAATTTAAGAATCAATTAATAAAAATAGAGCGCCTAAATAGAATACCTAGAAAAAGTTTAAGACCTGAGAAATGTCTTTTGCTATTTGATAACACTCAAATTTTATTCTAGGGGAACTCTTTAAGTTAAAACTAAAATTTATCCCTTAGTAATTACAAAAATATCCAAACTACCCTTGTTAGGATTGTAGTAGTACGCGTATAAAAAGAAGGGGAGGAGAGGAATAGAAAGACGCTCCTCAAGACAAAAGTTGTTTCTAAATTTCAGTTTTAATGGCAAATTTGGGTGTGCAGAAGGAAGAAAATAATGTTGAAATGTCCAAAAGGTCTTAATCTTCGTCACCCTTGTGGGTTCAGTTGCTTACTTGTATAGCTAAGCTTCAATACACATAAATGTATTAAACACAAAAATATACATTTAGACCATATAAGGAATTTTCGAAAAATTCTCATGAAAGATGGAACAAAGTATCCTTGATGTTGTCCCTTATAAACATGATCAAATGATATATACGTGAAAGAGTATGAATGATCAGCATAGTAAGTCTCGAATATAGAGGCTTATGCTTGGAGGATAACATGTCGAAAACAGCAGCTGCTGTAAGTAAATCTCTAAAAAGAAGAATAGATATAGCTTAAATTAAACAGATGATAAATTTCGTCTAAGTTATTCTATGGCTATGACATAAAGATGATTGAGAAATCTACGAAGTCGAATAGCTAGTTGTACATATGAGTATGTAATATAAAGAACTAAGTCAATCACAAGCCATCTGCATTTTCCTATCAGAAGCAGCCACATCAGACCTATCAGAAGCAGCCACATGAGACTTACCGCCTTTGCTTCGCTCACTCCAGCAGGTTGATCTGGAAAATACAAAACCTTGGCCAACTCACATTATAAAAAATATTAAGGGCCTCAAAATCCCACTGTACTGTTAATGTTCTTTGTTGTGAGTATATTTAGACCATAGCACATTTAGGACAAATTACATTTTATTTGTTGGTCTTTCAACAACTAGGCTCCACCGCCTACCGACACAAGACTTTCAACTTCAAGACTAAGAATTCGACCATTCCAAATAGAATCATTGCATGTTCCAACCTTAGCAAAACTATTCTCTCTAAGATCATATGAAACTATATTACTCATTATACCAACATTAAGGAGAATCTTATCTCCTCTCTTTGAATACCCAATGACGTTCACACATTGAAACCAAGATATGTCAAAAAATAAGGGATTTACAACAGAGTATAACTTTGTCCAAGTAAATTGATTAACCCCATCATTCTTCCTCATATATAAATAAGCATGGGGCACCATCGAACAACAGAAATAGCTGATGCAAAGACACCCTCCTAAAATATGTAATTGCCTTAAAACTCTATCAGTTGAATTGAAAGATAAAACAGGTTGGGGAACTAAGGAGAATGTCTCATTTCTCATATTAAATGCCACAATCTCTGAATTGGATAACCAATGTAGACTACCATCACTGAAGTAACCCATTTCACGAAGATACACATTCCTATCTATTCTGTATCCGAGGGAAGGGGGATTCTGAATCCTTCTCCAAATATTTGATTTAAACCCATAAATCCAAAATTGAACTTCAATATCAAGTTTTCGCTTGACATATACCCTTAAAAACACTTTGTACTCATCAATAGCGTCATCATAACCCAAACCTAACCCATTTAAGTAATAAAATTGATCATTAGCTGGGTCTTCCAAAGGCCAATCAGGAAGATCCTTACACAGATGATTGGATGGATTCCACAGGGACAGTTCTAATTTAGGTTGGTACAATGAACTTTGATCCAGGAGAACCAAACCTTTACAGTAACCATAGACATTCTTCAACGAGGATGAGACTTGTTTTTCTATGCCTATAATATCTTCTTCAAGATCGACATTCACATCACAAACATGAAATTTGTTACTCAATTCGTCTGAGAAAATCAGTTTGCGGAGATTTAAGTTTTGAGAAGACTTACTTAGATGAGAATTGATAAAATCAGGGCTATCAATGACGGTGCATAAAGATTTTGAAACACATCTGAAACGTAGGAGGGACTTCACCGGCAACCACAGCAGTATTTCGATGATCAACTCGCTTGGGAGTTGTGCCATTGTCGCCGCTCACTCTAATCAGAAAAGGAGTGTGAACAATTAGGGTTAAAAGATAATTACAAAAACTACAATTAAGGTGCAAAAATATCCTATCTTTTGGGTCATAAGCAATCTTGCCCCAAGGTCCAAAATGTCAAAAATGGTGCAATTTTATCCCTAGCGTTGATAAATTGGGTCAATTTGATAAATAATTTATCAAACGGTCTTGTCGGTCATTAATCTTTGCGTCAAATCACAACATATGATGGGATGTGAAAAAATATATAAAAAAGTACAGTTTTTTTTGTACAAATTGGACTAAAAATTCAAAAAATTCACCAAATTTATAATATTAATCTCCAATTCTACTATTAAATTATAAAAAACATGAAATCATTTTTTAGAACGAATTGAAATGCAATTGTTGCAGAATAAGGAAAAAAATATCTGTGTTTTATAATAGTGTCTCAAATCGACCCAAATTATCAACGTTATGAGTAAAATTGCTCTTGGCTATTGATGTTAGGGGTAAAATTAGACAATTTTAGACGTTATGGGTAAAATTGCTCCTGACCGAAAATATTATGGGTATTTTTAGACCTTAACACCAAAAACTATATTCAAAATATTATACGGAACAATTTGGATTGATTATAGTCAAAATGAGTTATTGTACTACGTGGATATATGGATAAGATACAAAATGTATCAAAGTTTTCGAAAAAGTATCATTTTACCCTCAATATTTATGAAATGTATCAATAAATGACTAATTAGATATTAAAATTTGTCAATTAAATCTCATCCATTAATGGTTGAGATTACAACTCCACCAACTCTAGAGGCTTTTCAACTCTAGAGGATCCCTACCCACCAATTTAAGTCTGAATAACGCAACTTGACACCTCAATTTTTGTGAAATGGTACCAATTACCCCAAGTTTTTAATTTAGCTCACTTCATTATTCTTTAAGGTTCTATTTTCACGTACATTCACGTAAAATTTAACTAAAATTCGTTATTCTTTAGGGTTATATTCTTCCGTGCATTTGCGATAAATTTAACCCAATTATGGTGTTTACCTTTTGGGGGTTGTTTAATTCAATTCATGTTTTTACTATTCACGTGCACTATCCACGTTTTTATTATTCACGTGCATAAAATTCATGATTTCTAAAAAAAAAGAAAAAAAAAAAATTCACTAATCATGCATAAAATTCATAATTGCGAAGAATGTTCACAATGCATAGGATTCACGTTTCTAGCTAAAGAATTCGCAAACATCTTAAACATTAGCATGCAAATAATGTTCAAGCGGGGTTCTTAAAGCCTAAAAGTCCTTGAAAAAATAAACAAAAGAGGCACTTACCTGATTCATGTTAGGTCCTGTTGAGGTGAGAGCCTGGATCATGGAAGGGAGTAATATTCAGCAGGTGCTCGAAAACCACCTTCATGCCCTTCGTACCGTCGTATTTACTCGGCACCATCGCAAAGAACTCAAATGATAGTGAGAGAGAGAATGTGTGGGGTTAAAATGGACCCCCACCACCCTTTTATAAGGGTAAAAAATGGCATTTTTGTAATTAGAGAAAAATGTACAATGTGACATAAAGGTAAAAAGTAAATAAATAATTACCGGATGCACAAATCTCCAAACTGCAGTCTGTTTCAGCCAGTGGTTATGCTAAACAATGATTGTTATCAAGGGAGGTGACTCTAGACGATAGTGAAAATTTACCAAACAGTGGCGCCAGTCAAAATACAGACAATAGTCGACAGAAAAATATTTTTTGACTCAAAAGAGCTCCGAACGAAAGGGTAAGGTCTTTCCTATCAATGATTTCATTACACGAAATAGTAACTCCAGTCAAAATACAGACGATAGTAGGTCAAAATTCCAAATCGCTCAAGAGAGCACTCGCTTTAGGGTCAATTTAGAAACCTAAACAAGATATATATCAGCGGTCGATTTAGAGACTATGGTTGCTAGAACGAGCAATATACCTGCAGTCGATTTAGAGACTATGGTCGCTAAAAAGAGCTATATACCTACGGTCGATTTAGAGACTAGGGTCGCTAGAAACAGCTATATACCTGCGGTCGATTTAGGGACTAGGGTCGCTAGAAAGAGCTATATACCTGTGGTCGATTTAGAAACTAGGGTCGCTAGAAAGAGCTATATACATGCGGTCGATTTAGAGACTATGGTCGCTAGAAATACCTATATACCTGTGGTCGATTTAGAGACTAGGGTCGCGAGAAGGAGCTATATACCTGCGGTCGGTGTAGAGACTAGGGTTGGATGGTCGTCTTAGAGACCTGGGACAAGAAATCGCGGAGAGAGATCAACGCTCGTGGCCGATGCAAGGACTGGGGACAAGTTGAAGGCCCACGACGTGGAGGTCAGGTATTTCTCCTCCCACTCTATATGTGTCTTTTAGTTTAATATGTTTCACATTGCATGTATTATATTTACGAAAATGGTTTTCGAAAAAGCACACACATCACTGTCAAAATAGGAAAGTAGGGGCAACTGTAGACACCGATTCGGAGGACCTATGATGAAAACCTACGATAAAACAGCCAAAGCGGTTGATTCCATTAGTTCGAAAATTTAAATCAAGAAAAATCTTGGAGAGCCGGCACTTGTGAGTCCCACTAACAAATTCAATATCTCCCGGATGCCGTCGGGTATGTTCACTGTTTTATCGGTGGACGAGAAGGCCCCGGAAGTCGGACGTCGATCGACGAATAATGAATGGCGCTCCCGATAGGCGAGCGTCATCTTTTGTGCGCCAGACACGGAGCTCGGCATGTCAAACGCTCGTCCGATGGACGTTTGACGCACGCCCAATGCTCGTTCGGCGATCGACCAACTCATTATACGAACGTCCGATGCACGGTGGGCGTCGCCCAACAAGCATTGGGCGTATGTCCAACAGACGCTGGGCGTCGCCCAACTCTTTAGGCGAACGCCCAACACACGTCGGGCGTCGTCGAACCAGCGTCGGGCGTCGCCCAACCAGCGTTGGGCGTACGCCCAACAAACGTTGGACGTCGCCCAACAATCGATGGGCAACGCCCAACGGCTGTTGGGTGTGCGTCCAACAGATGTTGGGCGACGCCCAACGATGGTTGGGCGTGCGCTCAACCCATGTTAGGCGACACCCAACACTTGTTGGGCGTACGCCCAACGTAGGTTGAGCGTCGCCCGACGAGGGGCGGGTGACGCTCAACGTATGTTGAGCGTCGCCCGACGAGAGGCAGGCGACGCTCAACGTAGGTTGAGCGTACATGCCCGACGCCTATAAAAGGCACGGATCCCCATGCATTTGAGGAGGATGAGCTCTTTTTGGGAAATATTTTTTCGAGAGAGAGAGTGGATTTTTTGGGAAAAATTTTATTTTTCTAAAATAATTGAAATTTTATAAAAGTTAAATATTGGACAAAAAACACAAAAAAAAACACCAAAAACCATAACTCGTGGAATCAACCGACTTCGACTGTCAATGCCGATTTTGAGGTATTATCTGAGGACTAGACTCGTTTAATTTATTTATTTCGTTTATTTATTTTATTTATAGTTTTGTTTATTTATTTATTTTATTTATAATTCTAGTTATTTATTTTATTTTTCACCTTTATTTATTCTTTCGTATTTATTTAATTTCCGTCTCGTATTAAATAAACGTTTGTTCTTTTTTGAAATAAAAAACCTCGTTTTAAGTCCCGATACGAACCGTGACCCCGTTTAAGGGTAGTTCGGGACTAAAACGTTGTAGATATAGGATTTCAAAAGGTTTTTTTTAAATTAACGTTTTAAAATAAAACATCGTTTTGGGAGACTCTATTATAGACTATGACCCGATTTGGGTAGTTCGGGGACTAAAATGAGAGAATAAAGTAGATCTAAAGTTTTTAATTAATCTGGAAAGTATGGGGACTGTTCTGATATTCTGCCTTTTCTGTCACTAAAAGCAGTTTAGTGACGGGTTTTCCGTCGTTAAAGCTGTTGGCACTTATAAAATGCGCTTTTACCCCCTTTTTCTTAACCTTTTGGCATTTATTCTTATATATATGTATATATGATTATGTAATATGTTTATTAAAATTATTTTTGGGGTATGTAACTAATAATTACTTATTATGTATTTACTTATTTTGTATATTTGGGGATCATTTTCATTAATTTGGTTTTGTAAGACTATATGTATATGTATATGTTTTCTTTAAATTCATTTAAACTATATTAATTATTACTTTGGGGGGTTATTTTCTATGAATCCATTATGTAAAAACAATTTTAAACTAAAGGTTATTTTCTTATTTATGAACCTTATTCATTATTTTTACATGTTTTTCAATTAAAATAAAAGTGTATTATATCTAATATTATATTCATTACTATTTTTACCTATTAGTAACCATAGTGTATATATCTTCTCTTTACCTCGTTTTTAATCTATAGATATAATTACCATTTTTACTAAAAATGTATATATATATATATGTATATATTCCTTCTTTTCCCTTTGACATCTATAGGTATATATTTCAAATGTATTTGGTTGGGTGAGTTTTGGACTAAAATGGTTAATTGTTATAACTATGTTTGTATTGTTTAAAGGGAAGTAAGGATTAAAGTGAGTGAAAATGGGAAAAACAAACCACCAAAAAGATTTTAATTTGATTATGTAAATTAAAGGTATTTGGAGACTTTCAAAATGTAAATAAGAGTTTTCAACATCTTCTTTTTGGTTCCAAATGGTTTTCTAAACGTCGCGTTTTGAAACCTTAATCTGTTCCAACAATGGATTAAGCGAGCCTTGTAATTAATCGTTTTTTTGTAAATAATAAAGTTTTGAATCGTTTTACGTTTAAACGGTTTTGTACAAAAATAAATGGACTTGTATGCTTAATCACGTTTTCGGTTGAATGTGCATTTTTCACGTTTTCAAACACTCGAGTCGTTCCAACGGCGGTTCAAGTGAAAAGCAAGTAAATCCACGGGGTTTTGAAACGTGCCTAAATCGTTCCAACGACAATTAAGGCACGAACCATGAAAATAAACACGTTTTGGGAAGAGATACTAGTTTAGATTGGATGTGTATAGCTTAGAAAGATATTCATATGTTGTAATTAATCAATTCTTCTACCTCCCTCCTTCTTTTACATACTCTAAATTCATGCAAATGGGTGATTCTGGCTTTCAATAAATATCTTAAAACAGTTTTCAAAACGAGAAAGAAAAGGTTTCAAATGAATTTTAAACTTAAAGAAATATGTGATTAGTCCATTAGCGCCTAACATGCTAAGTAGGAGGCCGGTGGTTCAGAATCGGGCGATGTCGGGGTGTCTAGTAGCCTTTCTCCAGAAAGGATCTAACCTTCTCGGCTCGTATCTAATTTCCCGAACCCTCACCGGTCTCCCGCAAGGGATCGGTGTTCATTTCCCATTCGCGGGTGGCGACTCTTCCATACTCCGAGCTCTGGCCCTGTCGAGCAGCTTGATTCCGCGATTGGTTGCTTTCAGCGTCAATCACAGCATCTGTCGTCAACGGTGTCCACCCCCGGGTCTTCCGGGCGAGGCCGCGGCACCTACAGGTGTCTAAATTTTTTATTATGTTATTAATATAATTACAAACAAAAAAAAAATTCGAAAGTGCTTCAATTTATCATAAAACTTGTTTGGAATGTATAATATGACAATTAAATAATAGTCAAACTAGCCTTTTCAAATTTTTAATATAATAATGCTAAAATTGATCTTGTTTGGAAACGTTAGGATTAAAGTTGAACTATTTCATGCGTTAAGGCTAAATTTGCACTTTTAAAACAAATGTTAGAGTCAAATTTCGTCATTATCTTTTTTTTAATTACATATAAAAATCTATTAACTTAAATAAAAATGCAATTGTTAAATTTTAAAATATATAAACAAAATGATTCCTCCACATAAACCCTAGCAGATAAAAGTTAATTACAATTATACCCTCCCAAATCTCATATATAAACAAAATGATTGATGAACAAAAACCCTATATCCCCAAATCTCATATATCTGGAGCAACTCTTCACCAACATTGCATCAAAAGTTTCTTTTATTCTCTATCTCAGTTGTATTTAGTTAGGAAAGATGAACGAGTTCTCTATCTCACCTATCAAATAAACAATAGCTTTCACTTATAAAAGAGTCGTTGCTTTGCCTGGGCTTTTCCAGGACTGTATGTATACTCTCTCTCATTAGTTGTATATATGTTAATTTGATGTGATTCAAAACTTTGCCTAATGTCTTTCACTGATTTTTAGTTTCTTTTTCTAATCTACTGAAAGCTCCTAATTTTAATATATGTGTATGGCTTTTCAATTTGAACTTTGAGCAGCACCATTAAATTTATACATATAATGATTTGTGGAATTTGTTCTTTTGCCTTATGAAGTTTCCGAACCTACATATATTTTTAGAAGGATATGACTATTCAGTTATTTTTTTAAATCAAAACCAAAGGAGAAATCTGAATAGATCTACCTTGCAATGTTTAAGAAAATAAATAAAAATTCAAAAATATCTAGAATGATAATGAAAAATCAGAATCCATTTAGAAAACACGATTTTAACTGAGTTTATATTGTGTAGGAAATATGACATTGAAGAAACATGAAGAAAATTCATGTCAAGATATGAGTGATTCAACAGATCTTCAGAAACAGGAAGAAAGAAAAAAATATATATTCTAGCACTGATTGCAGAATGTGGCCGGCGAAGAAGAAAACGATCCTTTCTTACAACAAATGATGAGAGGCTGCAATTAACTTGAGGTTTTGAATTAATAATTTATTTTTTTTATTAACATGTCCCTCTTACAATTAAATTTGCATTATTTAAAAATTTATGTTTCAAAACAGTTTGTTTGATTGGTTGGTTCATTGTGTTATTACGTTGTATCATCAAATGCCCGTGTCAAATTTTATTTATTTTCAGAAGTTCATCTGTAGTCCTTGTTTCATATTGATATTTTGGTTTTGTTGATTTTTTTTTTCTATTGCTCAAACTGTTCAAACTTGATGAAACCCATATTGCAGGAACATGCTTGTTTAACTAGATTATGATTAGTTCAATTAGTTTTGGCCTTATCTTCTTGACAAGATTATGGTTGTTTAACTTGTCATCAGTTTATGGTCATCTGTTCATACTACTCATTCATGCTATCTCAATTTGAGATTTATTGTATTTGGGTCAATTTATCAAAATTTGTCAACTTGAGGGTTTAGCTATACAATTAAGTAATAGTGATATTTTAATTATTTGATAAGATGTTAGTCTATTTGTTTAACCACATTTTGATTTGGATTTCCTTTATTTTTTTGCTTATGGAATTTTTTTTCTGAATCTGGAATTGCAGGTTTGATTTGTATTTGCAGATTCGTGAAAAAGAAGATATGTACTGCTGCAGCTTTTAAGAAAGAAGCCAATGTTTGTACAAAACCTGCTGGTAACTGTTCTTTCTCTTCAAATTCAAGGAATTTGAATTTGTTTTATTTTTCTATTTCATTGAGAAATCATATTTAATTGGATTTTTTCCTTTCTCCCTTTTGGTACAAAGAATTAATGATTTGATTAGTGCCTCGTATTGATGGCTTCTGGTTGAAGTTACTCTTAATTTTTTTTTGGTTTAATAAGTCTGTTACCTCATACAATGTCTAAAACTTAAATTGATTACTGAACTTTTAATATTGTTCTTGTTCAATTGCATTCAATATACTATATTTGTTTTTTGGAGGACATTTCAAATTGAACCCTAGCCGCCGCCGCACCTTGCGCTGGCCACCATGGCCGCTATGGCTCCTTTCCCTATGGATCCTCTAGATGCTTATTGTGACATTCGAGTTCTCTTCAATCCAAAGCTGCATTTTGATGCCCATCCGCCCAATCCTGTCTCAAAGCAGAACCAGTCCCATATCGAATCATACGCGTCTGCAGTGAGAAGCGGAGATGTCGGGGTCTTGAACTCGACGGCCACGATATCAGACATCGGAGGTATAAAAACTGTCCGAATTAACCAAGCGGGTTACGATCGGAGGGTGGCGCTGTGTTCTACATCCTTGATTGGCCGCTTAATCTTGAGTAAAGGGGACGCTCCGTGGAAGGTTGCTGACCTTAAACAAAGTTTGTCCAAGCTCTCCGGTATTGCAGGAGAATGGAGGTTAATATCGATTGGAAGGGGATTCTACCATGTGGTTCTTCATTCACAGGAGATGAAACAACAAATCTTCTCTAAAGGAATCGTTAATGTCAAGTCGGGCACTTTCCGACTGCAACCATGGATTCCAGACTTCGACCCTTTCGCGGAGAAATCAACAAATGCACAGGTATATGTTAGATTATACTCGTTACCCTGGGAATATTGGGATCCGCAAATATTATCCGACATTTCTAAATGCTTTTTTTCGTACATTTGGTTGTGTTTGCTATCCTTGGCTCCGTCCTTACAATTCAAATAAATTGCTTCCACTTTCTCGTAAATGCATATTCATTGGCTATAGCAAAATACATAAAGGTTATAAATGTTATGACTTGCTTAACAACAAAATCTTTATCTCACGTCATGTGGTTTTCAATGAACAGGAGTTTCCATTTCCTCTGTTAAACAATGAGATGCGCCAGATATCTATGACTGATCTGTCCAATGCTCCGGTCACAATTTCTTTTCCATCAGCACAAGAACCATTTACTGCTATTCCCCCAACAGCTCCACGCCCAAATACAACTTCCTCTAATCCCACTCGCACCATTATTCCATATCATCCCTTACCAAATTTTCGAGAGTTACCAACCTCCACAACAAACAGCCCCCCGCCAGCTTCCAATCAGCCTACTGTCCCTCTACTTGTTGATTTTAGCGGCTATCAACTCTCATCACACCAAAATTTACCCAATGCATCACAAACAGCCCCACCTGAACAGCCCCAACCTTTACAACCCACTCTCATGGTTACAAGAACTCAAACGGGTTCGCTTCGTCTAAAAATCTATCAGGCCGTGACTGAAACTGTCACCCCTTCTTGTTATACTAAAGCTATGGAACATCCACAAAGTCTCCAAGAAAGAGCTTCGGGTTGGTTATGTCCCCACCCTTGATCAAATTGCTGACATCCTCACCAAACCACTCTCCAAGGCTCGGTTTCAACATCTTCGTGACAAATTAACAGTGGCTCCGCCATTAATTTGAGGGGGAATGTTAGAGGATATATTTGTAAATATACATATTAGAATTAGTCTTTGATTTAGTCAGATATTGTTAGCTTGATTTACTCCATGTATCTTTAGAATTATTGTTGTAACCGATTCTATCTTGTAAAGCTTATTTAAGCACAAACTCTATCAATACCAAATCACTGGAGAATCATGATTGTTTCAACTATGTACCTTTCAAAAAAGTCAATTGGTCAATTTAAATAAATTCATGGGTTACTAGAATTTTTTCCAAATATAAAGGACTAGTTGGTTTTTTGAAACAAGTATAGGGACAAAAAATGTATTAATCTATTAATTAATTAACTTTTTAACAATGTCTATTCGCAATGTGACCAAAACATATGTCGCCATAATGAGAATTGACTCATGGCATAGCACGTGTCGAGAATGGAGCAAAAATAATGTTTTTTCATAATAGTGAATAAGATTATATGTATATATATAAAGTGCAAAAAATACTTTTAATATTGTCCAGCAAAAGTAATTTTACCTCTAACATCATAACTAACATAATAATACCATTAATGTTTACAAGTTGAGCGAATTTACACTGATGTTTGAAATTGTGTCAATTTCAATTGTTATTGATGGAGCACTCTGTCCATTCACAAATTTCATTATCACTCAATTTGTATGTAGGGATGGTAATCGGGCATTATAAAAAAACTACATGTTTCCAACCCGATGAGGATTAGTAATAAGTGAAAATTAGGAATAAATTAGGGATAGGGATGGGCACGGGAGATAATTTCTCGCCAAAGCCAAAATGGTGATAGGGATAAGGATTACTATATCCGCTCCGTGAAAATTCTTCCCCGTGTATAAATTCCCGTGAATATCTATAGTTATGTTTTGTTAAAATAATTTTTTTTATACAAAATGATGCCATTTTTGTGATTTTTGGTTTTTCATGGATTGATTTTATTAAATTTTTTGGGCGAGATAATCAAATTTAACTGTCAAAGTTGGTCACATACTTTTAAGTTATTACATTTCCAAATATTCCGTGCGACAATGTGAGGATCCTAACCCCGAGGGAGGAGAGAAGAAAATAGTGTTGGCGAACACTAGAAAATGAAGATATAAAGTATGGTATTAAATAGGAAATACAAGGCATATAATAGGCTACAACAACTAGCTAGTGAGCAACAGAGCCGGCCCTGGGTGTATGCCAGGAGTGCGCAGGCCTAGGGCCAATGGTTGTTAGGGGGTCCAAAATTTGTTTATTATATATATATATATATATATATATATATATATATATATATAGGTATACAAGGTCTAAAACGAAATTTGCATTAGGATCAGCAAGTGTCCCAACGGTTTAGAATACCACTATCATTGGACCGGTCCTGATGAGCAACCCTATTCGTAGAGAAACAAACATAAAAAACAACAACGTCATTAAAAGAGATAAGATGATATTTACAATCATCCAAAAGAAAAGCATAAAGAGACATGATAGAAGAATGTTGGTCTCACCCTCTTTTAAGACCTAACAAATACAATTTAGTGATTCTTGCTTTGTTTTTTGTTTTTTTCTAAGAAATATTTTTCACTTTTTTGACCTAATTAATAAATTTCAACCATTAATCTTAGTTTTTCATCTAATTAATTAAATAATGGTTCACTTTAATCTAACAAGCTGGCCACTTTTAATTTTAGAGCACTTAATATACCGAAAAACCCTAAAATGTGTATTTATATATTTGGTCCGAATGAATTTATTCTTTATTGATTAATCCCCTAGATATATAGTAGGATCAATTCAATCCAAAATCAAATTTGGTTGGGCACTCTCAAAATCAGGGTTTAGGGTTTCGTACCCCTAATCCGTTAGGAAATGGGTCAACGATCAAAACCCACAGCAAAACTATGGGCCCCACCATATTTTAGATAAATTCGGCTTTTTAGGACCTCAAAATACTATTTAATGATTTTCATGGGCTTTTGTTGTTTTTTTCTACGAAATAATTTTCATTTTTTTTTATCTAATTAATGAATTTCAACCATTAATCTTATTTTTAACCTAATTAATTACTTAATGGTTGACTTTAAGGCAATAAGCTCGCCACTTTTAATTTTAGAGCACTTAATATACCGAAAAAAATGAAAGCACCTGAAAAACCTTAAAACGTGTATTTACATATTCGGGTTCGGATCAATTTATTCTTTATTGATTAATCTCAAGATATATGGTAGCATCAATTCAATCTAAAATCAAATTTGGTTTGACACTTTCATTAGGGTTAATTCGAGATCAAAATAATTAGGTCAAAAAAAGTGTCAAGTTTCAAAATTAGGATTTCTTTTAGAGTTTCGTTCCCCTAATCCGATCGGAAACGGACCAACGGTTAAAACACATAGCAAGGTTGTGGCCTCCACCCTCTTTTGGCCAAATTTGGCCGTTTATGACCTTAAAAATCCGATTTAGTTATTTTCACGGGCTTTTATTGTTTTTTTCAACGAATTATTTTTCAATTTTTTGACCTAATTGAGAAATTTCAACCATTAATCTTAGTTCTTGACCCAATTAATTAATTAATGGTTGACTTTAATATATAAGCTCATCAATTTTAATTTTAGAGCACTTAATATACCGAAAAAATTAAAATGAAACACCCAAAAAACCCTAAAACGTGCATTTGTCGTCACTACAACAGATAAACTTCAATGGTGCGATTTTTTTTAGTCAATTAAACCTTTCAATATTTTTAAATTCAACCCGTAAACTATAGGGTAAAAGTCATATTAGATTTTGGCTTTTAAAACCATCAATTAGGTCATCAGTCTATATATTAAAACTCAATTAGCTTTTTTCAGTTCAAGTAGATCAATATTTTATAATATTTTAGATTTGGATTACCAGTTAAGATTTAATAAAAACATATTCCGTTAAATCGAACCAAAATCAGTGTTATACCTAGTAATTAAAAAAAATGTATATATCATCGACTAGGTTTATTTGATTACTAGAGTTGAACTGATGACTGAAAATATCATAAAATAATGATAAAAATCGTATCCAAAATATAAAATAACTGAACTGACAACTAAAGTTAAAATATAAAATACAGGGTTAGAGATCTATTTGACTTTTAAAGAATAGGTTGAGTATCTAATTGATTTTAAACTTATAATAGGGATCTAAGCCAAAAAAAAAATTTAAGAATCAATTAATAAAAATAGAGCGACTAAATAGAATACCTAGAAAAAGTTTAAGACCTGAGAAATGTCTTTTGCTATTTGATAACACTCAAATTTTATTCTAGGGGAACTCTTTAAGTTAAAACTAAAATTTATCCCTTAGTAATTACAAAAATATCCAAACTACCCTTGTTAGGATTGTAGTAGTACGTGTATAAAAAGAATGGGAGGGGAGGAATAGAAAGACGCTCCTCAAGACAAAAAGTTGTTTCTAAATTTCAGTTTTAATGGCAAATTTGGGTGTGCAGAAGGAAGAAAATAATGTTGAAATGTCCAAAAGGTCTTAATCTTCGTCACCCTTGTGGGTTCAGTTGCTTACTTGTATAGCTAAGCTTCAATACAAATAAATGTATTAAACACAAAAATATACATTTAGACCATATAAGGAATTTTCGAAAAATTCTCATGAAAGATGGAACAAAGTATCCTTGATGTTGTCCCTTATAAACATGATCAAATGATATATACGTGAAAGAGTATGAATGATCAGCATAGTAAGTCTCGAATATAGAGGCTTATGCTTGGAGGATAACATGTCGAAAACAGCAGCTGCTGTAAGTAAATCTCTAAAAAGAAGAATAGATATAGCTTGAATTAAACAGATGATAAATTTCGTCTAAGTTATTCTATGGCTATGACATAAAGATGATTGAGAAATCTACGAAGTCGAATAGCTAGTTGTACATATGAGTATGTAATATAAAGAACTAAGTCAATCACAAGCCATCTGCATTTTCCTATCAGAAGCAGCCACATCAGACCTATCAGAAGCAGCCACATGAGACCTACCGCCTTTGCTTCGCTCACTCCAGCAGGTTGATCTGGAAAATACAAAACCTTGGCCAACTCACATTATAAAAAATATTAAGGGCCTCAAAATCCCACTGTACTGTTAATGTTCTTTGTTGTGAGTATATTTAGACCATAGCACATTTAGGACAAATTATATTTTATTTGTTGGTCTTTCAACAACTAGGCTCCACCGCCTACCGACACAAGACTTTCAACTTCAAGACTAAGAATTCGACCATTCCAAATAGAATCATTGCATGTTCCAACCTTAGCAAAACTTTTCTCTCTAAGATCATATGAAACTATATTACTCATTATACCAACATTAAGGAGAATCTTATCTCCTCTCTTTGAATACCCAATGACGTTCACACATTGAAACCAAGATATGTCAAAAAATAAGGGATTTACAACAGAGTATAACTTTGTCCAAGTAAATTGATTAACCCCATCATTCTTCCTCATATATAAATAAGCATGGGGCACCATCGAACAACAGAAATAGCTGATGCAAAGACACCCTCCTAAAATATGTAATTGCCTTAAAACTCTATCAGTTGAATTGAAAGATAAAACAGGTTGGGGAACTAAGGAGAATGTCTCATTTCTCATATTAAATGCCACAATCTCTGAATTGGATAACCAATGTAGACTACCATCACTGAAGTAACCCATTTCACGAAGATACACATTCCTATCTATTCTGTATCCGAGGGAAGGGGGATTCTGAATCCTTCTCCAAATATTTGATTTAAACCCCTAAATCCAAAATTGAACTTCAATATCAAGTTTTCGCTTGACATATACCCTTAAAAACACTTTGTACTCATCAATAGCGTCATCATAACCCAAACCTAACCCATTTAAGTAATAAAATTGATCATTAGCTGGGTCTTCCAAAGGCCAATCAGGAAGATCCTTACACCGATGAGTGGATGGATTCCACAGGGACAGTTCTAATTTAGGTTGGTACAATGAACTTTGATCCAGGAGAACCAAACCTTTACAGTAACCATAGACATTCTTCAACGAGGATGAGACTTGTTTTTCTATGCCTATAATATCTTCTTCAAGATCGACATTCACATCACAAACATGAAATTTGTTACTCAATTCGTCTGAGAAAATCAGTTTGCGGAGATTTAAGTTTTGAGAAGACTTACTTAGATGAGAATTGATAAAATCAAGGCTATCAATGACGGTGCATAAAGATTTTGAAACACATCTGAAACGTAGGAGGGACTTCACCGGCAACCACAGTAGTATTTCGATGATCAACTCGCTTGGGAGTTGTGCCATTGCCGCCGCTCACTCTAATCAGAAAAGGAGTGTGAACAATTAGGGTTAAAAGATAATTACAAAAACTACAATTAAGGTGCAAAAATATCCTAACTTTTGGGTCATAAGCAATCTTGCCCCAAGGTCCAAAATGTCGAAAATGGTGCAATTTTATCCTAACATTGGAAACCAAGAACAATTTTATCCCTAGCGTTGATAAATTTGGTCAATTTGATAAATAATTTATCAAACGGTCTTGTCGATCATTAATCTTTGCGTCAAATCACAACATATGATGGGATGTGAAAAAATATATAAAAAAGTACAGTTTTTTTTGTACAAATTGGACTAAAAATTCAAAAAATTCACCAAATTTATAATATTAATCTCCAATTCTACTATTAAATTATAAAAAACATGAAATCATTTTTTAGAACGAATTGAAATGCAATTGTTGCAGAATAAGGAAAAAAATATCTGTGTTTTATAATAGTGTCTCAAATCGACCCAAATTATCAACGTTATGAGTAAAATTGCTCTTGGCTATTGATGTTAGGGGTAAAATTAGACAATTTTAGACGTTATGGGTAAAATTGCTCCTGACCGAAACACTCTTAGGCCTGAAACACTCTCACCCTTTCGACGAACCTCTTGGCAATTGAAACATTAAGTTTCTTCATTCCAGAAAGGTACAAATTATACCTTTTCATGGTTCAAACAACACCTCTTTTCATCCTAAACTCTTATAAATTAATCATTGAGGATGCAGGTTCTGTTACATTTCATTTTCATCTTTGTCAGAACTCTGATTTTTCTTCACAAACACCGTTCTTCGCTAAAAGTAACATACACTTTGCACTATGCCTACCAAATACAAAACCAACCCAAAAAGGCGCCATGCTGCCTCAATCAACAAACGCCCTGACCTATTCAAGCGATATGGGGCGTTTTTTCCTATCTTCAACCATGATGAAGGTAGGCGTTATTGGAATCTCCGTTACACATTCTTCACCGGAATGTTGTATATGGATGAATTCCTTAACAACCAACTTGAAATCAGTGATGACATGCATCACTACATGGAACGCCTAGGGTGGACCAAATTTGCCAAAATGCGTTTTTCAATCATAGGTGATTGGATTATAGAATTTTTCTGTACCGTTCGTTTCACTAATAAACGACGAGTACGTCTCAGTTTTCGTCGAGACGGCGAAATCTTCACTTTCGGCTATCCCGAGTTGCATGCTTGGTTTGGTTTTCCCCCAAGGGATACAATCAAACTTCATCCTGGGTGGGACATGACATCCTCAGACATTTGGAGAATGCTCACAGGATTCTGGCGATTCAATTCAAAACTCGCCTATAATCACTCTTTTCGCTCCAACTCCATGCTGTATCTACACAAATTTCTGTGCCACAGTTTGTTCGGGCGCATATTCAGTAGTGTGGTCCGTGACATAGATTTGTATGTTCTTGGAGATATATTCCAGGGCAATGCAGTGGATTCTTCCAAAATTCTAATGGAAGGTCTTGTCGCCGCTTCTCGATCCAAAGATAAGAAGATCGGGTTCGGCAATATAATCTGTGGGATAATTCTCGGTTTAAAGGGTAAAATTGATGTTCCCTGGAGTGATGATGAATTCTTCCCGACAATTGACTATGAATTTCTCGAGCACGAAGGACTTGTGAAACGTGTCTTTCGGGCAGGGCCTACATTTTTGTGTGCACCGGAACGTGAAACTTTCGTGCAGTTTCAAATTGATCGTTTTAAGGCCAAAGATATCCCAATAGATAGGGATGAATATGTAGAATAGTTTACGTTTTTCATTGTTGTTTTTGTATATATATTTTTTTTTGTTTTTGACTATTGGTTTGTTTTTTTTCATTATTTGTACATATGTTTATATAATAAAAATCTTATTTAGTTCAATTCTTAATTTTAGTAACCTTATTGATTTGATCCAATATCTATACTTAACATATTTTATATGGGTCATCTCTATATATTCTTACTCAAAATTAAGATTACACAACATTCACATGAACTAATACGTTTATTTTTATTATGATTCCACACGTTTATCGAGATTTAATTTTATTTATAACTCAATTTATTTTCAATGAATTAAGTTATGATTTAATCAAATCAATTCATGTATTAAATATGTATTAATATGCACTTATAATGCATTTAATATGGTTCTTTTAGCTTATATGCATAAATAACCATTTAAGTTTCATTAATTCCTTATAAACCACTTTATTACTCTTTAATTTTATTTATTAAGGTTACACCTTTGGTTTTCCTTGGCATTAATGACATTTATTTAAGTTTTTAAAGTGCAGGAACATTTCATTTTAAATTCAGGAACCATTCCACAACAAATAAATGCACAATCCATGACAAAAGGCACCTAAATAGGCATATTTACCCATTCTCTACCGAGAATTTATTAATTCTCGGTATGAGCAGAGTTTTTGGCATAATTTCAGGGCAGAATCGCCTGAAATTTGCGTGCCGCGGCCGCGGCTTTGCCATTCGCGGTCGCGACACGCGCTAAACTTGCCCTATCCATTCCGATTTTGCTACCTATTTTTGCCTATTCTTATTCTATTTCTACCTATTCACTTACCTAATCATCCTATATAACCCTACCTCTTACACAACACCTCACATCACCTCTATTTTTTCCCGCGTATTAATGAGTATGTTGTGGAATTTTTGGTCACTCTATCCATGAACAAGAAGAAAACTTCAATTTCTTTTAGGAAAAATGGTATCCCTTACACCATTGATCGAAAATCTACCTCTGGCTATGCGGTGTTTGTTGGTCCTAATCTTGTATCTTGGCGGTCACATAAGCAAACTACTGTTTCTCGCTCCTCCACCGAAGCTGAATATCGTGCTCTTGCTAGTCTTGCTTCTGAAATGCTTTGGTTGAAAAAGCTCATGCATGAAATCGGCATCTCCAATTCCACAATACCTGTTTTATGGTGTGATAACCTTGGTGCAACATATTTAACTGCTAACCCAATTTTTCATGACAGATCTAAGCACTTAGAGATTGACTTTCATTTTGTTCGTGACAAAGTCTCCAAGAAAGAGCTTCGGGTTGGTTACGTCTGTTGATCCCTTGTAAGGTTGCAAAGATAGTTCCAAGGGGGGGTTAGGAACTATTTTACCCTTTTTAAATAATTAGGACAAACTTCTTTTACTTGATCAGTTTTAGTTTGTTTTAAGCAAGCAATGTATTAAGGAGTAAGGGTTAGAAATACTTCACTCAGCGGAGTTATCCAGGTTCGGCTTCTTCTAAGCCTACGTCCTGTCCCTGGAACACGTTCCGAGATTTCCAATTCACTACTGAGCTCTTTAGGGGTAGAGACTCAAAAACCCTTTACAAATCAGAAGCTGAGTATAACAAGAGTACCTTCCTCTATACATCTACTCACTTCTACTCTAATTCACTAAGTACTAAAACCGAGTACTCAGCTTCTCCTTTCTAATTCTAGAAATGATTAAGATTTGTCCTAAACAACAATTGCTAGAACACCTTAGATGATTGAGGATCAATCACTCTAGACTTTTACACAGATGTGAAAATTGTCGTGTAAGATTTGCTTTGCTTTTGGATGCAGAACTTTTGTATACTTTTGGTCAGCGTAACGGCTTTTGCTCAAAGTTCTGTATGGAATAAGGATTCTGAATGCTCTATTTATAGAGAGCTGTGAGAGCTTCTGGTTATTTCGAAATTCGAAATAACCGTTAGAGGGAAACGACTTCATGTCGTTTTCACTCAGTCTGTTCAGCAGTTCTCTTAGCCAATCAGATTCTAGCATCTTCTGTTCTTCGGTCAGTGTGGCAGTATGTTCCTCCAAATCTGGTAATGTCAAACAGACAGCTTCCTGCGTCTTCTGTTCTTTACGAAAAGAGGAAATACTTGGTCTGGAAGTTGCTTTGTGGTCAGCGGCTATCTTATACGTTTTGTCGAGACAGCTCAGCAGCTTCTTACCGAAGTTGTCTACGTGGATCTTCTGGATCCTTCATTGCTGAGCTGCGTTTCAATACTCAACGGCAGCGTTTTGTAATACGCGGGCTGAGTGATCTTGGCCTTGTTTGACTTGGGCTTTGACTTTCATATAGGGCTTGGGCCTTATGATCTTTATGTCTTGTAACAATTATAAACTCAACATTGAACACACACATTAGTAACAATAAATCAAAGCATTTAAACTTAGTGTGTTATAGAATATTTAATTGTACTCAAATAATTTTGTCAAATCAAAATCCTGTGGAAAGGTGTTTCAACATACTCCCCCATTTTGATGTTGGCAAAACTATTCAGCAAGGAACTCAGCATTGAGCTCCCCCATGATAGTTGACCTATTTGACTAAGTAAACTCCCCCATCAGGGTTGAGCTACTGACTTAGTTTTATTCTAAACATTTTAAGGTTTAATTGAATAAGTCTAAGATCAGTTTTCAAGTATAGGTCAGCTTGTGGGATATATTCTATTTTACTCAGTTTTAGCGGAAGTGTAGTATAGTAAAAGAGCGCTGAGTAATTAATTTGTTCAATGGTTGATTTTAGACAAGTTCAAACATTAATTTTTACGCAGCTTACATTCAGCAGGTATTTTACTCGTTTACTGAGTTCAATTTGTACTTAGAAAATGCATTCATAATACTTAGCATGAAAGGATAAATAACACAAGTTGAGTCGACAATGCATGCAGGTATTGAATTAAATAACATAGGATAGTCAGCATACATAATACATGTTACAAGAAGGAAGAAATAAGCTAAGTGTAAACTAAGTTTTTTTTTAGCTATCTATTTCTTCTTCTTTTGCTGACTGCCTTCAGCTTGAGTTCTGCGCTGATCTTTCTTCTCCCCCGTTTTGCTAGCACCGGGTGGAGGCAACTTGAAGGAATCCAAAAGAACAGCTCTGGAGAGCTCAGCAGAGAAGGTCTTCAAACGATCAGCACTTTTGTCTATGCCATCAAAGATAGGAGCACCGTTGCTGAGGACCTCAGGACTAATACGGATATCAGCAGCACTGAGCATACTGAGTATATAAGCTTGTCCTTTTCCCAGCCATGTAATTGTGTCTGTCAGCGCAGCAAAGGAGTTGTGGAAGGTTTTGAGAAGTGAAGTATCATAGTGCTCACGCTGAAGATTCGTGTGTCTAACATGGTCGAATATCTTCTGGGAATTGGTCGGTATTTGATCATGTTTGAGCTGGTCGGTGTCCATTTCTTCCTTGTGGAGATTAAGTAGCCGAACTGCCTCACTGAGTTGCTCCATTGAGCATTGAGATGTGTTTGCAAGCTGTGCATTAGTCTTGTTTTGTTCAGTATGGAGCTGAGCAAACAGCATCTTTAACTCAGAGGAAGTGGCGAGATTTGGGTTCGCAGCTGACAAGTTCTGGATCTGGGAAGATAGAGAAGTGAGACACTGTACTGTTGTCAGCTAGATCTCAGCCAACTTAGCAATCGAATCCTGCCTAGCTTGCTGTGTTTGTGAAGATAGTAGAATACTCAGCAGGTCCTTGAGTTCCTTAACTTCATTGAGAAGTTGAGTTACTTGAGAAGGCTGAGTAGTTTCTATATGGGAAATGGCAGCAGCAGGAGGAGTTGAATGCTGAATATCTCTAATCAGAGCCTGCACTGAGTCAATGATTCTTTGACTGGACTCAGTAACATTGATTGTGGCCTGAGAGATGGCAGTTTGACCAGATAGAGAAGAGGTTGCTGGGTCAGGGACTGGGGTTATTGTTGGGTTCTGCCCAAGTGTTGATTGGATAGTTGTTGGGTTAGCAGGTTCAACCTCAGTGGAACAGTCAGGTTGGATGGGTTCAGAGCTGACTGGTGCTGTGTTTTCTTCGAGATTTTGCTCGGTTTGGATTGGTGGGTTTGCAGAGTTAAGTTGTTCGGCTTGTTCCTGAGTAGAGACAGAGGCTTGTTTTTCTGCTGCTTGTGAAGGTTGAGGAGATGGTGCAGAAGGAATTTGCTTCCGGAAGAAGGTCATCTTGACCTTGGATGGATCATGCACTGGTGCGCTGACTGGTTGGTCTAAGATGTTGGCCTTTACCAGTCTTCTTCTGGTCTTTTGTACAGGAGGAGGGTCAGCTTGATTTACATCAGCTTGAGATGGAGAGTCGTCTACATTTTGATCAGCAGTGTGCTGGTCAGTTGGCTCGTGATGTTGTTCAACTCCATCAGCTGACTCAGTGTGAGCTTGGTCAGCTTGATCATGGTCACTAGCTGTCCTTTCAGAGTCAGCTTCCTTCTCTTGCTCCTGTGCATGTCCTTCATCCTCAGTGTCTTCATTCTCAAGCTCTTCCTCGAGCTGAGTGACGAAATGTTCATCTAGGTCCACCTCATCTTCCTGTTGCTCAGTTTCTTCAGCATGATGCTGAGCATAATGTGAGTCCGAAGTGACTACGAAGTTAAGTGGAAGGACGTTGATGGGTGAAAGAGTAGAAGTCTTCTGCTTCTTCTGAGGAGGATCAGTTGTATCCTCAGTTTTAGGCTCATCTTGCCTGCTGTGCTTTTCAGCTGACTGAGTTTTGTCTTGGTTTGACTCAGTAGCTGATTTGGTCTTTTTGGACTTAGGCTCAGCTTCCTTAGATGGAGTACCAGTGGGCTTCCTTTTTCTTGTGGCTGGAGCTTTAGTCCGTTTCCCTTTTGCTGGAACAATCACCTCAGCAGGTAGCACTTCCTCAGCTTGCTCCTCTGGCTGCTCAATAAATTTTTCCTTCTTCAAAGGTTGGTTGAATTTGAGAGCATGCAGTGATGCTGCTGTGATCTCAGATCCTTTCACACAGGTTTCTCCTTGTAAGTCAACCTTGTGGTCAACTAGAATCTTTGTGATCAGCGAGCCTAGCCTTAGATTATTCGTGCTGTGCAGGAATCCAGCTATTAGAAACACTGGCATGTTTATCGGTTTGTAGGTCAGCATGTGCCAGATAAAGCACATCTCGAAGTGGAAGGCTGAGCTGGTGCAGTTGACCTTCTGGTAGATCAGTTGGACCAGCAGGAAGTGGGCCATCTTCTGATGCTGACCCATGGACGAGCTGGATACTTCTCCAATGTACCCAGCAGGCTTACAGAAGGTTTCATCATAGTGGATGTCCTCCTGATCACCATTTCTTCTTAACTCAGCACCCTCAGTCTTGTGGCTGAGTAAGGATCCCAAATACATTGGGTTGATGAAAATGGTCTTTCCCCTGACTTCAGTGACTAAGTAGTCATGGTCCTTTGCGTCAGCTTTGAGGTTATGGTAGAATTCCATAACCAGGTCAGGGTAGGTGGGGAATCGTAGGGAGAACAACTCAGTCCAGCCGTTGTTCTTTATCCAGTCACAGAACGGTTGTTCTGAGTCAATGAAGGTCTGAGATACCCAGCGAGAAGGTTCCACTTTCCATTCTCGGACATTCTCGAATACGCGAATGTACTATCTAGGTTTAGCTGGTTTTCCCTGAGCTTGAGTGGCTTTTTCTTTTCCATGTCCAGTAGCTTTAGATGGAGAAGGCTGAGTGGAGGTTTTGTTTGTCTGTTCATCGGTGGTGGCCTTGGAATGACCGGCACCGGAGATGTTGAAAGAGGCTTTAGTCATTTTAGGAGTACTGAAGTTCTTAAGTTCTTAAGGAAATTCTGAAGCTTTTGAAAGTTCAGTATGCGTAAAGAGAAGGTAGTGGGGAAATACCCACTATTTATAGATTTTTAATTAAGGTTTCCGTTTGAATTTAGGTCGGTTTTGCCCTTGGGTTGTCCAATCGGCAGAAACCCTGACATTTATGACACTTTATGACATATTCGGCGCATGCATTGTACAGGTGTCATTACGCGTGCGTTTGCATTGAATGCTAATGATTACCTTTACTCAGCATTTGTTGGTACAAACGTTTCATATTCTGAGTAGTCAGTTTTGTGCAACGGATAGTGGGAGTAATTAGTTACTCGGTCTGAGATAACTTACTCAGTGTGCATTAGTTACTGTGCATGTGATTTTGACAGATATTCTTTAAAACACTCAGCATGTTAACATTCATTCAGCATGCATTATATCACATTTTTACTTAGGAATTTAAGACAGTGGATTAAACATACCAATGGCTTCTCTCAGTATGCTGAATTGCTCTCGTGCTAGAGGCTTTGTAAAGATATCAGCGAGCTGCTCATCTGTTGGCACATAGGTCAGCTTGATTTCTTCCTTGAGTACATGATCTCTGATGAAGTGATGTCTTATGCTGACATGCTTCATCCTGCTGTGCTGGATTGGGTTCTTTGAGAGGTCAATTGCGCTTTTGTTGTCGCATTTAACTTCAATTATCTTTGTTTGTACACCATAGTCTTCAAGTTGTTGCTTAATCCATAGGACTTGAGCAACACAGCTTCCAGCAGCAATGTACTCAGCTTCAGTGGTGGACAGGGCTACTGACGCCTGCTTCTTGCTGAACCAAGATACAAGACAGCTTTCTAGGAAATGACATCCTCTAGAGGTGCTTTTTCTTTCCAGCTTGTCTCGTCCATAGTCAGCGTCAGTGTATCCGATGAGTGTAAAGTCATGAGAATTTGGATACCACAAGTCTGCATTTACTGAGCTTTGCAAATATCTAAGGATCCTTTTTACAGCAATGTAATGGGATTCCTTAGGGTTAGCCTGATATCTAGCACAATAACATACTGAGAACTGAATGTCCGGCCTACTTGCTGTTAAGTAAAGTAGAGAGCCAATCATACCTCGGTACAACTTGCTGTCTACTGACTTACCATTTTCGTCAGCGCAGAGGACAGTGTCAGTGCCCATAGGAGTGGATATTGGCTTACAATGTTCTAGTTCATATTTCTTCAATATCTCCTTGGCATATTTCGCTTGACTGATGAATATGCCATTCTTTCCTTGTTTAATTTGAAGTCCAAGGAAGAAGTTGAGTTCTCCCATCATTGACATCTCGAACTCAGTCTGCATTTGCTTACCAAAATTCCTTGCACATAGATTCATTAGTAGCACCAAATATAATGTCATCTACATATATTTGAGCCAGCAGGGTATCTTTACCCTTTCTCTTAATGAATAAGGTTGTATCAGCTTGACCCCTGACATAGTTTCTAGTCAGTAAGAAGTTGGTCAGCCTCTCATACCAAGCACGTGGTGCTTGCTTGAGGCCATACAAATCCTTTTTGAGTTTATAAACATGGTTTGGGAACTTAGGATCCTCAAACCCTGGAGGCTGATTGACATAGACCTCCTCGTTTATTACTCCATTAAGAAATGCACTCTTAACATCCATTTGAAACAATTTAAAATTCATATAAGATGCATATGCACATAAAATCCTAATTGCTTCTAGCCTTGCCACTGGGGCAAAGGTCTCACCATAGTCAATACCTTCTTGCTGACTGTAGCCCTGAGCTACAAGCCGTGCTTTGTTTCTGACTACGTTTCCTTGTTCATCCAGCTTGTTCCTGAAGACCCATCTGGTTCCAATGGTCTTCTGGCTTCTTGGATGTGGCACTAGCTCCCATACATTATTCCTTCTGAATTGGTCGAGTTCCTCTTGCATGGCATTCATCCAGAATTCATCATGCTCAGCTTCAGCAAAGTTCTTCGGCTCCTGAACTGAGACAAAGGCTACATTGCCGAGATACTTCCTGAGTTGATTCCTTGTCATCAGGGTATTTCCAGCTGAGTCAAGAATTGCATTTTCTGAATGCCCTCTTGGGACTCTTATCTCCTTGGGTAGATTTGTGTCTTGTTCTATTCGTGTTTCAACATTCTCTGCAGAAGTAGATTGGTCAGCGAAAACAATCTTAGGTTCACTCTTACTCTTGGTCAGCCGCTTTGTGAAGGACTCAGTAGCTGGTTCTTGATCAGCAGGTGCTGAGTTTGGTTCATCTTCTGTCAGCGGCTGGTATCTTCCTGCAGGGTCAGTTTCATCGAATTGCACATGTATAGACTCTTCTAATACTTGGGTTCTCTTATTAAAAACTCTGTATGCTTTGTTGTTTGTTGAGTAGCCTAGAAAGATAGCCTCATGAGTTTTTGAATCAAATTTGGCTAAGCTATCTTTGGTATTTAAAATGAAACATCTACAGCCAAAGGCACGAAAGTATCCAATGTTGGGCTTTCGTCCTTTCCAAAGTTCATAAGGGGTTTTCTTAAGTATAGGTCTAACTAGAGCCCTATTGAGAAGCCTATGCTCATCCAACATTGTCCTGACTATTTCAACCAGAGTTCTGTTCTTCCTTTCTACAACCCCATTTTGCTGAGGTGTTCTAGGAGCAGAAAAATCGTGGTCAATGCCGCTGGCTTCACAGAATTCAACAAACTTTTGGTTTTTGAATTCTCCACCGTTATCACTACGGATATGAGCTAATTTTAGGTCTTTTTCATTTTCAATTTTTCTAACCAAATTTGAAAATGTCCCAAAGGTCTCATCCTTGCTGGTCAGCAAGATAACCCACGTATACCGAGATAAGTCATCTACAATGACCAAGGAAAATCTTCTTCCACCCAGACTCAGCGGCTGGACTGGACCAAAGAGATCCAAGTGTAGTAACTCTAACGGACGTTTAGTTGAGACAATGTTTTTACTATGAACAGATTGTTTGGTTTGTTTTCCAGCTTGGCAAGCGTGGCATAGTTGATCTTTTTGAAATTTAAGTTTAGGCAGTCCCTCAACCAATTGCTTTCTTGCTAATTTGGCCAGGAGGTCCATGCTTACATGACCAAGTCTCCTGTGCCATAGCCAGGAATTTTCTTCCTTTGTGACTAAGCATACAGTTTTTGAAAACTTCTTTTCTAGGTTCAGCATGAAGACATTGTCTATCCGAGGGGCAGTTAAAATTAACTCATTTGTTTTTCCCTCATATATTTTACATCCAGTATCATCAAATATAACTTTTCTCCCATTATCACATAGCTGAGCTACGCTGAGTAAGTTATATTTGAGTCCGCTGACTAGGGAGACAGATTCAATAGTGGGATTACCTCCAACGGTGCCTGATCCTACTATCTTACCCTTTCTGTTGTCTCCAAAACTTACGCTTCCTCCTCGTTTACGTTCAAACGTGATGAACTGAGTTTCATCACCCGTCATATGCCTTGAGCATGCGCTGTCAATATACCACATTTTTTACTTCTCGGCACATCTCAGGCTTACCTGCATTGTGATCAGTTTCCTTTAGGTACCCAATTCTTTTTGGGTCCTGACTTGTTAGGTTCAACAGGTAAAGCATCATATTTTATTTTGTGGTGACATATATTGATAGTATGGCCACTTTTTCCACAGAAGTCACAACTGACCTTCTGTTTAGGATTCTTTACTGACTTGTCAGCACCCCAGTGCTGAGCGTGCCAACATTCCTTAGTGGTGTGTCCTAACTTCCCATAAAAGTCACACTGGACTCTTCGCTGGGGATTTCGTCTCTGCTGAGTACCTTGATACTGAGTTCTCAGAGGAAAATTGTTTTTGTTTGGAACCTTTAATTGGTTTTGAATGGTTGTGACATCCTTCCTCAGTTTCTTTGAAACTGACTGGACTTCAGAGACAGACTCATGCAAAACTGAGTTGTCCTGAAGAAGGTATCTGAGGTCACTCAGTTTGACCTCTTATACTTCATCACAGCGCCGGCTGAGTGCTTTAATCTTCTTGTTACACTTTTTGACAAGTGTATAGAGATCACTCAGGGCATTACCCATTTCATTTCTGAGTTGAGAGAGTGAGATTACCTCATTAGATTGCTCTTCATTATCTGACTCATCAGATTGGTCAGCATGCTCAGAAATGCATGGCTCAGCAAGTTCGTCAGCCATGAAGCATATCTTCGCTGACTCTGTGGCCTCAGCTTCAGTTGATGAAGAATCATCACTGTCACTCCATATTGCCACCATTGCCTTCTTGCCATTCTTTTTGTATTCCTCAGTGTTGGGCAGCTTGACTTGATGTGGCCGATTTGATGGCACTCAAAGCATGTAATGGGCTTTGAGCTGTCCTTCTTGAATTTGCTGTCACTTGAGTCAGCCTTATATTTATCAAATTTTCTATAAGGCTTCTTGGAGTATTTGTCATTTCTTTTGAACAGTCTCTTCATTTTTCTTGTAAACATTGCCATCTCCTCATCGTCAGTTGAGCCATCATCAGTTGAATCAGCTTTCATGACAAGTGACTTCTGCTTCTTGTCTTCGGATTTGTCCTTCACCTCGAAATTCTTCATAGATATCTCATGAGTCAGCAGTGAGCCGATGAGTTCATCATATTTGTAGGTGGTTAAATCCTGAGCTTCTTCAACGGCTGTCTTCTTGGCTTGTCAGTCTTTAGGAAGACTTCTGAGTATCTTCTTGACTTGTTCTTCCTCAGTGAAGATTTTTCCAAGTCTTTTGAGCTCATTTATGATGTTGGTGAATCTTGCATTCATTTCAGAAATCCCCTCATCATTGTTCATTTCGAACAGCTCATACAATCTCATCTGCTGGTTGACCTTGGACTCCTTCACCTTGTTGGTTCCTTCGTAGGTGACCTCCAGCTTCTTCCAGATCTCCTGTGCTGACTCACAACCTGATATTTTATTGTATTCTGCAGTATCCAGCGCACAGTGAAGCATATTTATAGCCGAAGCATGATTTTGTAGCTTCTTGAGATCATACTCTGTCCATTCAACCTCAGCTTTAACAACTGACTGGCCAGCAACAACTTTCACAGGTACAAACGGGCCTTGGACTATAGATAGCCAGGCACTCATGTTTGTAGCTTGAATGAAGTTCTTCATCCTATTCTTCCAAAAGGTATAGTTTGACCCGAAGAATAGGGGAGGCCTAGTAATGGACAGCCCCTCAGGTAATATCTGAGTTGTCTGGTTTCCAGGGAGAAACCGAGTGTTGTTTTCACCCATGGTATGGATCAACTCAAGGTTGTTAAACCTTTAGTAATGAGCTTTTAGGCTCTGATACCACTTGTTGATCCCTTGTACGGTTGCAAAGATAGTTCCAAGGGGGGGTTAGGAACTATTTTACCCTTTTTAAATAATTAGGGCAAACTTCTTTTTCTTAAGAAGAAAGTATATAACAGCGGCGCTGAGCAATCAGTAAGACACTGGCTTAGTCAACTGGTGACTAGGTCAGTTTCGTTGCTTAAGTCAGGAAATAGCACTTAGAGTCTATTCCTGAACTAAGTCGTTTGCAGCGCACAACTCAGCTTGACCTCTTTTACTTGGTCAGTTTTAGTTTGTTTTAAGCAAGCAATGTATTAAGGAGTTAAGGGTTAGAAATACTTCACTCAGCGGAGTTATCCAGGTTCGGCTTCTTCTAAGCCTACGTCCTGTCCCCGGAACACGTTCCGAGATTTCCAATTCACTACTGAGCTCTTTAAAGGTAGAGACTCAAAAACCCTTTACAAATCAGAAGCTGAGTATAACAAGAGTACCTTCCTCTATACCTCTACTCACTTCTACTCTAATTCACTAAGTACTAAAACCGAGTACTCAGCTTCTCCTTTCTAATTCTAGAAATGATTAAGATTTGTCCTAAACAACAATTGCTAGAACACCTTAGATGATTGAGGATCAATCACTCTAGACTTTTACACAGATGTGAAAATTGTCGTGTAAGATTTGCTTTGCTTTTGGATGCAGAACTTTTGTATACTTTTGGTCAGCGTAACGGCTTTTGCTCAAAGTTCTGTATGGAATAAGGATTCTGAATGCTCTATTTATAGAGAGCTGTGAGAGCTTCTGGTTATTTCGAAATTCGAAATAACCGTTGGAGGGAAACGGCTTCATGTCGTTTTCACTCAGTCTGTTCAGCAGTTCTCTTAGCCAATCAGACTCTAGCATCTTCTGTTCTTCGGTCAGTGTGGTAGTATGTTCCTCCAAATCTGGTAATGTCAAACAGACAGCTTCCTGCGTCATCTGTTCTTTACCAAAAGAGGAAATACTTGGTCTGAAAGTTGCTTTGTGGTAAGCGGCTGTCTTGTACGTTTTGTCGAGACAGCTCAGCAGCTTCTTACCGAAGTTGTCTACGTGGATCTTCTGGATCCTTCATTGCTGAGCTGCGTTTCAATACTCAACGGCATCGTTTTGTAATACGCGGGCTGAGTGATCTTGGCCTTGTTTGACTTGGGCTTTAACTTTCATATAGGGCTTGGGCCTTATGATCTTTATGTCTTGTAACAATTATAAACTCAACATTGAACACACACATTAGTAACAATAAATCAAAGCATTTAAACTTAGTGTGTTATAGAATATTTAATTGTACTCAAATAATTTTGTCAAATCAAAATCCTGTGGAAAGGTGTTTCAACAATGTCCCCACCCTTGATCAAATTGCTGACATCCTCAGCAAACCACTCTCCAAGGCTCGGTTTCAACATCTTCGCGACAAATTAACAGTGGCTCCGCCATTAATTTGAGGGGGAATGTTAGAGGATATATATGTAAATATACATATTAGAATTAGTCTTTGATTTAGTCAGATATTGTTAGCTTGATTTACTCCCTGTATCTTTAGAATTATTGTTGTAACCGATTCTATCTTGTAAAGCTTATTTAAGCACAAACTCTATCAATACCAAATCACTGGAGAATCATGATTGTTTCAAATATGTACCTTTCAAAAAGTCAATTGGTCAATTTAAATAAATTCATCGGTTACTAGAATTTTTTCCAAATATAAAGGACTAGTTGATTTTTTGAAACAAGTATATGGACAAAAAATGTATTAATCTATTAATTAATTAACTTTTTAACAATGTCTATTCGCAATGTGACCAAAACATATGTCGCCATAATGAGAATTGACTCATGGCATAGCACGTGTCGAGAATGGAGCAAAAATAATGTTTTTTCATAATAGTGAATAAGATTATATGTATATATATAAAGTGCAAAAAATACTTTTAATATTGTCCATCAAAAGTAATTTTACCTCTAACATCATTAACTAACATAATAATACCATTAATGTTTACAAGTTGAGCGAATTTACACTGATGTTTGAAATTGTGTCAATTTCAATTGTTATTGATGGAGTACTCTGTCCATTCACAAATTTCATTATCACTCAATTTGTATGTAGGGATGGTAATCGGGCATTATAAAAAAACTACATGTTTCCAACCCGATGGGGATTAGTAATAAGTGAAAATTAGGGATAAATTAGGGATAGGGATGGGCACGGGAGACAATTTCTCGCCAAAGCCAAAATGGTGATAGGGATAGTTATGTTTTGTTAAAATAATTTTTTTTATACAAAATGATGCCATTTTTGTGTTTTTTGGTTTTTCATGGATTGATTTTATTAAATTTTTTGGGCGAGAGAATCAAATTTAACGGTCAAAGTTGGTCACATACTTTTAAGTTATTACATTTCCAAATATTCTGTGCGACAATGTGAGGATCCTAACCCCGAGGGAGGAGAGGAGAAAATAGTGTTGGCGAACACTAGAAAATGAAGATATAAAGTATGGTATTAAATAGGAAATACAAGGCATATAATAGGCTACAACAACTAGCTAGTGAGCAACAGAGCCGGCCCTGGGTCTAGGTCAGGAGTGCGTAGGCCTAGGTCCAATGGTTGTTAGGGGGTCCAAAATTTGTTTATTATATATATATATATATATATATATACATATGTATACAAGGTCTAAAACGAAATTTACATTAGGATCAGCAAGTGTCCCAGCGGTTTAGAATACCACTATCATTGGACCGGCCCTGATGAGCAACCCTATTCGTAGAGAAACAAACATAAAAAACAACAACGTCATTAAAAGAGATAAGATGATATTTACAATCATCCAAAAGAAAAGCATAAAGAGACATGATAGAAGAATGTTGGTCTCACCCTCTTTTAAGACCTAACAAATACGATTTAGTGATTCTTGCTTTGTTTTTTGTTTTTTTCTAAGAAATATTTTTCACTTTTTTGACCTAATTAATAAATTTCAACCATTAATCTTAGTTTTTCATCTAATTAATAAAATAATGGTTCACTTTAATCTAACAAGCTGTCCACTTTTAATTTTAGAGCACTTAATCCCTAAAATGTGTATTTATATATTTGGTCCTGATGAATTTATTCTTTATTGATTAATCCCCTAGATATATAGTAGGATCAATTCAATCCAAAATCAAATTTGGTTGGGCACTTCAATTAAGGTTAATTCGTGATCAAAATAATTATGTCAAAAAAAGTGTCAAGTCTCAAAATCAGGGTTTAGGGTTTCGTACCCCTAATCCGTTAGGAAATGGGTCAACGATCAAAACCCACAGCAAAACTATGGGCCCCACCATCTTTTAGACAAATTCGGCTTTTTAGGACCTCAAAATACTATTTAATGATTTTCATGGGCTTTTGTTGTTTTTTTCTACGAAATATTTTTCACTTTTTTTATCTAATTAATGAATTTCAACCATTAATCTTATTTTTGACCTAATTAATTACTTAATGGTTGACTTTAAGGCAATAAGCTCGCCACTTTTAATTTTAGAGCACTTAATATACCGAAAAAAATGAAAGCACCTGAAAAACCTTAAAACGTGTATTTACATATTCGGGTTCGGATCAATTTATTCTTTATTGATTAATCTCAAGATATATGGTAGCATCAATTCAATCTAAAATCAAATTTGGTTTGACACTTTCATTAGGGTTAATTCGAGATCAAAATAATTAGGTCAAAAAAAGTGTGAACTTTCAAAATTAGGATTTCTTTTAGAGTTTCGTTCCCCTAATCCCATCGGAAACGGACCAACGGTCAAAACACATAGCAAGGTTGTGGCCTCCACCCTCTATTGGCCAAATTTGGCCGTTTATGACCTTAAAAATCCGATTTAGTTATTTTCACGGGCTTTTATTGTTTTTTTCAACGAATTATTTTTCAATTTTTTGACCTAATTGAGGAATTTCAACCATTAATCTTAGTTCTTGACCCAATTAATTAATTAATGGTTGACTTTAATATATAAGCTCATCAATTTTAATTTTAGAGCACTTAATATACTGAAAAAATTAAAATGAAACACCCAAAAAACCCTAAAACGTGCATTTGTCGTCACTACAACAGATAAACTTCAATGGTGCGATTTTTTTAGTCAATTAAACCTTTCAATATTTTTAAATTCAACCCGTAAACTATAGGGTAAAAGTCATATTAGATTTTGGCTTTTAAAACCATCAATTAGGTCATCAGTCTATATATTAAAACTCAATTAGCTTTTTAATTATTTAAAATCATCGATTACATTCTTAACGTATGTTAAAATTGTTATTTAAATCCCTCTTATGATTGAAATAAATTTTAGTTGAGCTATTTTATATTTTCAGTTCAAGTAGATCAATATTTTATAATATTTTAGATTTGGATTACCAGTTAAGATTTAATAAAAACATATTCCGTTAAATCGAACCAAAATCAGTGTTATACCTAGTAATTAAAAAAATGTGTATATATCATCGACTAGGTTTATTTGATTACTAGAGTTGAACTGATGACTGAAAATATCATAAAATAATGATAAAAATCGTATCCAAAATATAAAATAACTGAACTGACAACTAAAGTTAAAATATAAAATACAGGGTTAGAGATCTATTTGACTTTTAAAGAATAGGTTGAGTATCTAATTGATTTTAAACTTATAATAGGGATCTAAGCCAAAAAAAAAATTTAAGAATCAATTAATAAAAATAGAGCGCCTAAATAGAATACCTAGAAAAAGTTTAAGACCTGAGAAATGTCTTTTGCT
Organism: Euphorbia lathyris; assembly: GCF_963576675.1. Classification (NCBI taxonomy): domain Eukaryota; kingdom Viridiplantae; phylum Streptophyta; class Magnoliopsida; order Malpighiales; family Euphorbiaceae; genus Euphorbia; species Euphorbia lathyris. Next base: position 1,742,018 of record NC_088915.1, on the reverse strand, counting down.
ATTTGATAACACTCAAATTTTATTCTAGGGGAACTCTTTAAGTTAAAACTAAAATTTATCCCTTAGTAATTACAAAAATATCCAAACTACCCTTGTTAGGATTGTAGTAGTACGCGTATAAAAAGAAGGGGAGGGGAGGAATAGAAAGACGCTCCTCAAGACAAAAGTTGTTTCTAAATTTCAGTTTTAATGGCAAATTTGGGTGTGCAGAAGGAAGAAAATAATGTTGAAATGTCCAAAAGGTCTTAATCTTCGTCACCCTTGTGGGTTCAGTTGCTTACTTGTATAGCTAAGCTTCAATACACATAAATGTATTAAACACAAAAATATACATTTAGACCATATAAGGAATTTTCGAAAAATTCTCATGAAAGATGGAACAAAGTATCCTTGATGTTGTCCCTTATAAACATGATCAAATGATATATACGTGAAAGAGTATGAATGATCAGCATAGTAAGTCTCGAATATAGAGGCTTATGCTTGGAGGATAACATGTCGAAAACAGCAGCTGCTGTAAGTAAATCTCTAAAAAGAAGAATAGATATAGCTTAAATTAAACAGATGATAAATTTCGTCTAAGTTATTCTATGGCTATGACATAAAGATGATTGAGAAATCTACGAAGTCGAATAGCTAGTTGTACATATGAGTATGTAATATAAAGAACTAAGTCAATCACAAGCCATCTGCATTTTCCTATCAGAAGCAGCCACATCAGACCTATCAGAAGCAGCCACATGAGACTTACCGCCTTTGCTTCGCTCACTCCAGCAGGTTGATCTGGAAAATACAAAACCTTGGCCAACTCACATTATAAAAAATATTAAGGGCCTCAAAATCCCACTGTACTGTTAATGTTCTTTGTTGTGAGTATATTTAGACCATAGCACATTTAGGATAAATTATATTTTATTTGTTGGTCTTTCAACAACTAGGCTCCACCGCCTACCGACACAAGACTTTCAACTTCAAGACTAAGAATTCGACCATTCCAAATAGAATCATTGCATGTTCCAACCTTAGCAAAACTTTTCTCTCTAAGATCATATGAAACTATATTACTCATTATACCAACATTAAGGAGAATCTTATCTCCTCTCTATGTCAAAAAATAAGGGATTTACAACAGAGTATAACTTTGTCCAAGTAAATTGATTAACCCCATCATTCTTCCTCATATATAAATAAGCATGGGGCACCATCGAACAACAGAAATAGCTGATGCAAAGACACCCTCCTAAAATATGTAATTGCCTTAAAACTCTATCAGTTGAATTGAAAGATAAAACAGGTTGGGGAACTAAGGAGAATGTCTCATTTCTCATATTAAATGCCACAATCTCTGAATTGGATAACCAATGTAGACTACCATCACTGAAGTAACCCATTTCACGAAGATACACATTCCTATCTATTCTGTATCCGAGGGAAGGGGGATTCTGAATCCTTCTCCAAATATTTGATTTAAACCCATAAATCCAAAATTGAACTTCAATATCAAGTTTTCGCTTGACATATACCCTTAAAAAAACTTTGTACTCATCAATAGCGTCATCATAACCCAAACCTAACCCATTTAAGTAATAAAATTGATCATTAGCTGGGTCTTCCAAAGGCCAATCAGGAAGATCCTTACACCGATGAGTGGATGGATTCCACAGGGACAGTTCTAATTTAGGTTGGTACAATGAACTTTGATCCAGGAGAACCAAACCTTTACAGTAACCATAGACATTCTTCAACGAGGATGAGACTTGTTTTTCTATGCCTATAATATCTTCTTCAAGATCGACATTCACATCACAAACATGAAATTTGTTACTCAATTCGTCTGAGAAAATCAGTTTGCGGAGATTTAAGTTTTGAGAAGACTTACTTAGATGAGAATTGATAAAATCAGGGCTATCAATGACGGTGCATAAAGATTTTGAAACACATCTGAAACGTAGGAGGGACTTCACCGGCAACCACAGCAGTATTTCGATGATCAACTCGCTTGGGAGTTGTGCCATTGCCGCCGCTCACTCTAATCAGAAAAGGAGTGTGAACAATTAGGGTTAAAAGATAATTACAAAAACTACAATTAAGGTGCAAAAATATCCTAACTTTTGGGTCATAAGCAATCTTGCCCCAAGGTCCAAAATGTCGAAAATGGTGCAATTTTATCCTAACATTGGAAACCAAGAACAATTTTACCCCTAGCGTTGATAAATTGGGTCAATTTGATAAATAATTTATCAAACGGTCTTGTCGGTCATTAATCTTTGCGTCAAATCACAACATATGATCGGATGTGAAAAAATATATAAAAAAGTACAGTTTTTTTTGTACAAATTGGACTAAAAATTCAAAAAAATTCACCAAATTTATAATATTAATCTCCAATTCTACTATTAAATTATAAAAAACATGAAATCATTTTTTAGAACGAATTGAAATGCAATTGTTGCAGAATAAGGAAAAAAATATCTGTGTTTTATAATAGTGTCTCAAATCGACCCAAATTATCAACGTTATGAGTAAAATTGCTCTTGGCTATTGATGTTAGGGGTAAAATTAGACAATTTTAGACGTTATGGGTAAAATTGCTCCTGACCGAAAATATTATGGGTATTTTTAGACCTTAACACCAAAAACTATATTCAAAATATTATACGGAACAATTTGGATTGATTATAGTCAAAATGAGTTATTGTACTACGTGGATATATGGATAAGATACAAAATGTATCAAAGTTTTCGAAAAGTATCATTTTACCCTCAATATTTATGAAATGTATCAATAAATGACTAATTAGATATTAAAATTTGTCAATTAAATCTCATCCATTAATGGTTGAGATTACAACTCCACCAACTCTAGAGGCTTTTCAACTCTAGAGGATTCCTACCCACCAATTTAAGTCTGAATAACGCAACTTGACACCTCAATTTTTGTGAAATGGTACCAATTACCCCAAGTTTTTAATTTAGCTCACTTCATTATTCTTTAAGGTTCTATTTTCACGTACATTCACGTAAAATTTAACTAAAATTCGTTATTCTTTAGGGTTATATTCTTCCGTGCATTTGCGATAAATTTAACCCAATTATGGTGTTTACCTTTTGGGGGTTGTTTAATTCAATTCACGTTTTTACTATTCACGTGCACTATCCACGTTTTTATTATTCACGTGCATAAAATTCATGATTTCAAAAAAAAAAGAAAAAAAAAATTCACTAATCATGCATAAAATTCATAATTGCGAAGAATGTTCACAATGCATAGGATTCACGTTTCTAGCTAAAGAATTCGCAAACATCTTAAACATTAGCATGCAAATAATGTTCAAGCGGGGTTCTTAAAGCCTAAAAGTCCTTGAAAAAATAAACAAAAGAGGCACTTACCTGATTCATGTTAGGTCCTGTTGAGGTGAGAGCCTGGATCATGGAAGGGAGTAATATTCAGCAGGTGCTCGAAAACCACCTTCATGCCCTTCGTACCGTCGTATTTACTCGGCACCATCGCAAAGAACTCAAATGATAGTGAGAGAGAGAATGTGTGGGGTTAAAATGGACCCCCACCACCCTTTTATAAGGGTAAAAAATGGCATTTTTGTAATTAGAGAAAAATGTACAATGTGACATAAAGGTAAAAAGTAAATAAATAATTACCGGATGCACAAATCTCCAAACTGCAGTCTGTTTCAGCCAGTGGTTATGCTAAACAATGATTGTTATCAAGGGAGGTGACTCCAGACGATAGTGAAAATTTACCAAACAGTGGCGCCAGTCAAAATACAGACAATAGTCGACAGAAAAATATTTTTTGACTCAAAAGAGCTCCGAACGAAAGGGTAAGGTATTTCCTATCAATGATTTCATTACACGAAATAGTAACTCCAGTCAAAATACAGACGATAGTAGGTCAAAATTCCAAATCGCTCAAGAGAGCACTCGCTTTAGGGTCAATTTAGAAACCTAAACAAGATATATACCAGCGGTCGATTTAGAGACTATGGTTGCTAGAACGAGCAATATACCTGCAGTCGATTTAGAGACTATGGTCGCTAAAAAGAGCTATATACCTGCGGTCGATTTAGAGACTAGGGTCGCTAGAAACAGCTATATACCTGCGGTCGATTTAGAGACTAGGGTCGCTAGAAAGAGCTATATACCTGTGGTCGATTTAGAAACTAGGGTCGCTAGAAAGAGCTATATACATGCGGTCGATTTAGAGACTAGGGTCGCTAGAAATACCTATATACCTGTGGTCGATTTAGAGACTAGGGTCGCGAGAAGGAGCTATATACCTGCGGTCGGTGTAGAGACTAGGGTTGGATGGTCGTCTTAGAGACCTGGGACAAGAAATCGCGGAGAGAGATCAACGCTCGTGGCCGATGCAAGGACTGGGGACAAGTTGAAGGCCCACGACGTGGAGGTCAGGTATTTCTCCTCCCACTCTATATGTGTCTTTTAGTTTAATATGTTTCACATTGCATGTATTGTATTTACGAAAATGGTTTTCGAAAAAGCACACACATCACTGTCAAAATAGGAAAGTAGGGGCAACTGTAGACACCGAGTCGGAGGACCTATGATGAAAACCTACGATAAAACAGCCAAAGCGGTTGATTCCATTAGTTCGAAAATTTAAATCAAGAAAAATCTTGGAGAGCCGGCACTTGTGAGTCCCACTAACAAATTCAATATCTCCCGGATGCCGTCGGGTATGTTCACCATTTTATCGGTGGACGAGAAGGCCCCGGAAGTCGGACGTCGATCGACGAATAATGAATGGCGCTCCCGATAGGCGAGCGTCGTCTTTTGTGCGCCAGACACGGAGCTCGGCATGTCAAACGCTCGTCCGATGGACGTTTGACGCACGCCCAATGCTCGTTCGGCGATCGACCAACTCATTATACGAACGTCCGATGCACGGTGGGCGTCGCCCAACAAGCATTGGGCGTATGTCCAACAGACGCTGGGCGTCGCCCAACTCTTTAGGCGAACGCCCAACACACGTCGGGCGTCGTCGAACCAGCATCGGGCGTCGCCCAACCAGCGTTGGGCGTACGCCCAACAAACGTTGGACATCGCCCAACAATCGATGGGCAACGCCCAACGGCTGTTGGGTGTGCGCCCAACAGATGTTGGGCGACGCCCAACGATGGTTGGGCGTGCGCTCCACCCATGTTAGGCGACATCCAACACTTGTTGGGCGTACGCCCAACGTAGGTTGAGCGTCGCCCGACGAGGGGCGGGTGACGCTCAACGTATGTTGAGCGTCGCCCGACGAGAGGCAGGCGACGCTCAACGTAGGTTGAGCGTACATGCCCGACGCCTATAAAAGGCACGGATCCCCATGCATTTGAGGAGGATGAGCTCTTTTTGGGAAATATTTTTTCTAGAGAGAGAGTGGATTTTTTGGGAAAAATTTTATTTTTCTAAAATAATTGAAATTTTATAAAAGTTAAATATTGGACAAAAAACACAAGAAAACACCAAAAACCATAACTCGTGGAATCAACCGACTTCGACTGTCAATACCGATTTTGAGGTATTATCTGAGGACTAGACTCGTTTAATTTATTTATTTCGTTTATTTATTTTATTTATAGTTTTGTTTATTTATTTATTTTATTTATAATTCTAGTTATTTATTTTATTTTTCACCTTTATTTATTCTTTCGTATTTATTTAATTTCCGTCTCGTATTAAATAAACGTTTGTTTTTTTTAAATAAAAAACCTCGTTTTAAGTCCCGATACGAACCGTGACCCCGTTTAAGGGTAGTTCGGGACTAAAACGTTGTAGATATAGGATTTCAAAAGGTTTTTTTTTAAATTAACGTTTTAAAATAAAACATCGTTTTGGGAGACTCTATTATAGACTATGACCCGATTTGGGTAGTTCGGGGACTAAAATGAGAGAATAAAGTAGATCTAAAGTTTTTAATTAATCTGGAAAGTATGGGGACTGTTCTGATATTCTGCCTTTTCTGTCACTAAAAGCAGTTTAGTGACGGGTTTTCCGTCGTTAAAGCTGCTGGCACTTATAAAATGCGCTTTTACCCCTTTTTCTTAACCTTTTGGCATTTATTCTTATATATATGTATATATGATTATGTAATATGTTTATTAAAATTATTTTTGGGGTATGTAACTAATAATTACTTATTATGTATTTACTTATTTTGTATATTTGGGGATCATTTTCATTAATTTGGTTTTGTAAGACTATATGTATATGTATATGTTTTCTTTAAATTCATTTAAACTATATTAATTATTACTTTGGGGGGTTATTTTCTATGAATCCATTATGTAAAAACAATTTTAAACTAAAGGTTATTTTCTTATTTATGAACCTTATTCATTATTTTTACATGTTTTTCAATTAAAATAAAAGTGTATTATATCTAATATTATATTCATTACTATTTTTACCTATTAGTAACCATAGTGTATATATCTTCTCTTTACCTCGTTTTTAATCTATAGATATAATTACCATTTTTACTAAAAATGTATATATATATATATGTATATATTCCTTCTTTTCCCTTTGACATCTATAGGTATATATTTCAAATGTATTTGGTTGGGTGAGTTTTGGACTAAAATGGTTAATTGTTATAACTATGTTTGTATTGTTTAAAGGGAAGTAAGGATTAAAGTGAGTGAAAATGGGAAAAACAAACCACCAAAAAGATTTTAATTTGATTATGTAAATTAAAGGTATTTGGAGACTTTCAAAATGTAAATAAGAGTTTTCAACATCTTCTTTTTGGTTCCAAATGGTTTTCTAAACGTCGCGTTTTGAAACCTTAATCTGTTCCAACAATGGATTAAGCGAGCCTTGTAATTAATCGTTTTTTTGTAAATAATAAAGTTTTGAATCGTTTTACGTTTAAACGGTTTTGTACAAAAATAAATGGACTTGTATGCTTAATCACGTTTTCGGTTGAATGTGCATTTTTCACGTTTTCAAACACTCGAGTCGTTCCAACGGCGGTTCAAGTGAAAAGCAAGTAAATCCACGGGGTTTTGAAACGTGCCTAAATCGTTCCAACGACAATTAAGGCACGAACCATGAAAATAAACACGTTTTGGGAAGAGATACTAGTTTAGATTGGATGTGTATAGCTTAGAAAGATATTCATATGTTGTAATTAATCAATTCTTCTACCTCCCTCCTTCTTTTACATACTCTAAATTCATGCAAATGGGTGATTCTGGCTTTCAATAAATATCTTAAAACAGTTTTCAAAACGAGAAAGAAAAGGTTTTAAATGAATTTTAAACTTAAAGAAATATGTGATTAGTCCATTAGCGCCTAACATGCTAAGTAGGAGGCCGGTGGTTCAGAATCGGGCGATGTCGGGGTGTCTAGTAGCCTTTCTCCAGAAAGGATCTAACCTTCTCGGCTCGTATCTAATTTCCCGAACCCTCACCGGTCTCCCGCAAGGGATCGGTGTTCATTTCCCATTCGCGGGTGGCGACTCTTCCATACTCCGAGCTCTGGCCCTGCCGAGCAGCTTGATTCCGCGATTGGTTGCTTTCAGCGTCAATCACAGCATCTGTCGTCAACGGTGTCCACCCCCGGGTCTTCCGGGCGAGGCCGCGGCACCTACAGGTGTCTAAATTTTTTATTATGTTATTAATATAATTACAAAAAAAAAAAAAATTCGAAAGTGCTTCAATTTATCATAAAACTTGTTTGGAATGTATAATATGACAATTAAATAATAGTCGAACTAGCCTTTTCAAATTTTTAATATAATAATGCTAAAATTGATCTTGTTTGGAAACGTTAGGATTAAAGTTGAACTATTTCATGCGTTAAGGCTAAATTTGCACTTTTAAAACAAATGTTAGAGTCAAATTTCGTCATTATCTTTTTTTTAATTACATATAAAAATCTATTAACTTAAATAAAAATGCAATTGTTAAATTTTAAAATATATAAACAAAATGATTCCTCCACATAAACCCTAGTAGATAAAAGTTAATTACAATTATACCCTCCCAAATCTCATATATAAACAAAATGATTGATGAACAAAAACCCTATACCCCCAAATCTCATATATCTGGAGCAACTCTTCACCAACATTGCATCAAAAGTTTCTTTTATTCTCTATCTCAGTTGTATTTAGTTAGGAAAGATGAACGAGTTCTCTATCTCACCTATCAAATAAACAATAGCTTTCACTTATAAAAGAGTCGTTGCTTTGCCTGGGCTATTCCAGGACTGTATGTATACTCTCTCTCATTAGTTGTATATATGTTAATTTGATGTGATTCAAAACTTTGCCTAATGTCTTTCACTGATTTTTAGTTTCTTTTTCTAATCTACTGAAAGCTCCTAATTTTAATATATGTGTATGGCTTTTCAATTTGAACTTTGAGCAGCACCATTAAGTTTATACATATAATGATTTGTGGAATTTGTTCTTTTGCCTTATGAAGTTTCCGAACCTACATATATTTTTAGAAGGATATGACTATTCAGTTATTTTTTTAAATCAAAACCAAAGGAGAAATCTGAATAGATCTACCTTGCAATGTTTAAGAAAATAAATAAAAATTCAAAAATATCTAGAATGATAGTGAAAAATCAGAATCCATTTAGAAAACACGATTTTAACTGAGTTTATATTGTGTAGGAAATATGACATTGAAGAAACATGAAGAAAATTCATGTCAAGATATGAGTGATTCAACAGATCTTCAGAAACAGGAAGAAAGAAAAAAATATATATTCTAGCACTGATTGCAGAATGTGGCCGGCGAAGAAGAAAACGATCATTTCTTACAACAAATGATGAGAGGCTGCAATTAACTTGAGGTTTTGAATTAATAATTTATTTTTTTTATTAACATGTCCCTCTTACAATTAAATTTGCATTATTTAAAAATTTATGTTTCAAAACAGTTTGTTTGATTGGTTGGTTCATTGTGTTATTACGTTGTATCATCAAATGCCCGTGTCAAATTTTATTTATTTTCAGAAGTTCATCTGTAGTCCTTGTTTCATATTGATATTTTGGTTTTGTTGATTTTTTTTTTCTATTGCTCAAACTGTTCAAACTTGATGAAACCCATATTGCAGGAACATGCTTGTTTAACTAGATTATGATTAGTTCAATTAGTTTTGGCCTTATCTTCTTGACAAGATTATGGTTGTTTAACTTGTCATCAGTTTATGGTCATCTGTTCATACTACTCATTCATGCTATCTCAATTTGAGATTTATTGTATTTGGGTCAATTTATCAAAATTTGTCAACTTGAGGGTTTAGCTATACAATTAAGTAATAGTGATATTTTAATTATTTGATAAGATGTTAGTCTATTTGTTTAACCACATTTTGATTTGGATTTCCTTTATTTTTTTGCTTATGGAATTTTTTTTCTGAATCTGGAATTGCAGGTTTGATTTGTATTTGCAGATTCGTGAAAAAGAAGATATGTACTGCTGCAGCTTTTAAGAAAGAAGCCAATGTTTGTACAAAACCTGCTGGTAACTGTTCTTTCTCTTCAAATCCAAGGAATTTGAATTTGTTTTATTTTTCTATTTCATTGAGAAATCATATTTAATTGGATTTTTTCCTTTCTCCCTTTTGGTACAAAGAATTAATGATTTGATTAGTGCCTCGTATTGATGGCTTCTGGTTGAAGTTACTCTTAATTTTTTTTTTGGTTTAATAAGTCTGTTACCTCATACAATGTCTAAAACTTAAATTGATTACTGAACTTTTAATATTGTTCTTGTTCAATTGCATTCAATATACTATATTTGTTTTTTGGAGGACATTTCAAATTGAACCCTAGCCGCCGCCGCACCTTGCGCTGGCCACCATGGCCGCTATGGCTCCTTTCCCTATGGATCCTCTAGATGCTTATTGTGACATTCGAGTTCTCTTCAATCCAAAGCTGCATTTTGATGCCCATCCGCCCAATCCTGTCTCAAAGCAGAACCAGTCCCATATCGAATCATACGCGTCTGCAGTGAGAAGCGGAGATGTCGGGGTCTTGAACTCGACGGCCACGATATCAGACATCGGAGGTATAAAAACTGTCCGAATTAACCAAGCGGGTTACGATCGGAGGGTGGCGCTGTGTTCTACATCCTTGATTGGCCGCTTAATCTTGAGTAAAGGGGACGCTCCGTGGAAGGTTGCTGACCTTAAACAAAGTTTGTCCAAGCTCTCCGGTATTGCAGGAGAATGGAGGTTAATATCGATTGGAAGGGGATTCTACCATGTGGTTCTTCATTCACAGGAGATGAAACAACAAATCTTCTCTAAAGGAATCGTTAATGTCAAGTCGGGCACTTTCCGACTGCAACCATGGATTCCAGACTTCGACCCTTTCGCGGAGAAATCAACAAATGCACAGGTATATGTTAGATTATACTCGTTACCCTGGGAATATTGGGATCCGCAAATATTATTCGACATTTCTAAATGCTTAGGGGGGTTGATTCGGATTGATAAATCCACCTTACATGGGGACTTCAGGCACTTTGCACGAATGCTGTTAGATGTGGATCTCAACTCAGATTTACCAGTGAAGCTTGGTATTGAAAGGGATGGAAAACAAATATGGGTTGAGGTTGTTTATGAAAAGTTGCCTAGTTTCTGTAAGGTGTGCTCTAGTATAGGGCATATGGCTTATGATTGTCGGAAGAATAGGAGGTCGCAGGAAGGGTCTAAGCACCCTGAAACAGAAAAACGACCCTTGGGTGAGAAGAAGAAAACTGTGACTGCGGGGATTGGAGATCCCAGTGCAACATATGAATAACCGGATACTCACGGAACTTCACACCGATGGAGATATGATAGGTAATGCAGTGCTACAGGCTGCCCCAGTACAGCAGGTGAATACCATGGAACCTCAGACTGAGGGAGAGGTTATGATAAACAATGGAAATACAATGATACAAGGCATTCAGATGTCAGAAGAAGAAGACACTTTGAGCACAAATGAGAAGCAGTACATGGCTGACAGTCCGTAAATCTGGGATTCAAAGAATGAATGTGACAGTTTTGCTTGAGCCTCGTCGCCAGTAAATGATAACTTGCCTCAATCTGCCAGCTCTTGGGCGGACATGGTGGACGAGGAAGAGGAGGGAACGTGGGAAACCGTAACATCGAAGAAAGAAAGGAGAAACAACAGGAATGCGGACAATGCTAGCAACACCTCAACCCGAACTAAGCGGGTTAGGAAAATCCCGATCCGATATACATGATAGTTCTGTATTGGAACTGTCGTGGTATCCTTAATCTGGATACGCAACCCTACTTATCCAACTTGTGTCCTAAACATAAACCAGACATAATGTGTTTGGCAGAGCCGATGGTGGATTTCGATTCAATACAGGCTTCTTACTGGAGTAATTTAGGAATGAGTCTTATTTCCACTAATCAACGGGATCGTCCGTCTTTGTGGGTTTTTGTTCATTCCCATTCACTTGCAATTTTTTTTGTCTGTAGTGTTCATGATCAATTTGTTTTACTTGAGAGGGCTGATGTGGATCATTCGAATTTTGTTTGTTTGGTCTATGGCAGTGTGTGGGCTAACAAGAGGCTGGCTTTGTATCAAAGGATTGAAGAGTTGCGTCTTCAGTTTGCTGGTCCATGGATCACCATTGGTGATTTCAATGCAATCAGTGGTTCGCACGAGAAAACCAGGTGTGTTCCTGCTGCACGGCCGTGTCGTGAGTTTCGGGATTTTATTGAAAATAACGGTTTCATTGAAAGCCCAATGCAGGGTCTGTTTTACACTTGGTGTAATGGGAGATCGGGGGCCGCCCAGGTTGAGAGTAAATTGGATAGGGCCCTTATTTCTATGAATTTTGCCGATTTCTGGGACAGGTTCAGCAGCACTGTTCTGACCCGGCATCTATCTGATCATTGTCCGCTCGTATTCAATTGCACGCGGCAGCAACCTGTGGTTAGCAGATTCCATTTTTAGTCTATGTGGTTGACTCATGCCGGCCTTCGAGATTTAATTTTTAATTTCTGGCATAAGGATCATGACCGCCACCCTCCAATGCAATACCTCTGCAACAAGCTCAAGCTCCTTAGACCTGTTCTGCGACTTTGGAACAGGACTGTGTTTAGAGACCTTAACGTTAACATCGAAGCAACCGAGGCGACGCTGGCTGGTATTCATGAGGATATTTCAATTCAAGGTATGTCTGCGGAACTGCATCGCAGAGAGCTTGACGCTCACTCTAATCTTGATAGGGCCCTTCACAGCAAGGAAATTTACTTCCGCGATAGATACAGAGTCAGATGGCTAGCAGACGGAGATAGAAACACATCGTTTTTTATCGTGTTGCTCAGATTCGTAAAGCTTCCGCTGGTATTCACACCTTACAGATTAACGGTCAGTTAACTACCGATCTGCAAGCAATAGCTACGCACATCAACGATTTCTATTCAACTTTGTTCGGCAATGACATGAATTCTCCAAGGGACTTGGCTCTGATTTTTGATGTTATACCTCGGTTAGTAACTAACTCTGAGAATCACTCTCTAACTGTTTGTCTAGATTTTGTTTAGGTTCAGAGAGCGGTTTTCTCTAAGCATAAGGATAGTGCCCCTGGTCCAGACGGATTCACTGGTGCATTCTTTCAACATTTCTGGGATATTGTCGGTACTGATGTCTATGCAATGGTTTTCAGTTTTTTTGCTTCTGAGACTATCCTACCAGGTTTGAACTCAAGTTTGATGGCCCTCATCCCCAAGACTGACAATGCGATTACAATTGAGCAATATAGACCGATTGCAATGAGCAACTTCTGCTACAAGATTATATCAAAGATCCTGGCCGACCGTTTGGCTAGCATTGCTTCCCGCATTGTCTCAGATAACCAGTTCGGTTTCATTTCGGCCAGGAGTATTCACCACTGTATTGCGATGGCTTCAGAAGGAACCAATATGCTCAAAAAACATTGTTTTGGAGGCAATATGGCCTTAAAAATTGACATTAGAAAGGCTTTCGACACTCTGGATTGGTCTTTCCTCCTAACGGTACTTGAAGAGTTTGGGTTCTCTCTTCAATTTCGGGATTGGATTCTCAACATTCTCTCTTCTGCAAGAATTTTGATTCTTTCAGGCTCTGGCATTAACGGTTTTGTCAAATGCTCTAGAGGTGTGCGACAAGGGGACCCCCTCTCTCCGATTTTATTCTGCATTGCTGAGGATTTTCTCAGTCGTTGGCTGCTCAATTTGGGCACCACTGGTAAGTTAGCGCCGATGAGTTACACTAGACAAACTAATTTCCCTATGCATCTCTTGTATGCCGATGATGTTCTTCTGTTCTGTCAGGCAAGTGTGGGTAATGTAGGTGCTATCCGGGAGGCTTTCAATCTTTACGGATATCTCTCTGGACAGATGGTGAACTGGGAAAAGTCTGATATTTTTTTAGGAAGTGCAGTGACTCACAGGCGTGGTCTGCGTCTCTCTGATATGGTTGGAATGAAGCGCGGTTACCTTCCTTTTCGATACCTAGGGGTGCCTCCTTTCTTTGGGATGCCGTGAAGTAGATACCTTGCTGGCATCAGGGATAAAATTCTGGCACAGTTCACTCCTTAGAAGGGCAATAGCCTGTCAATGGCAGGGCGATTGATGTTAGTAATTCTGTGATAAACAGCAGCTTTATTCACTCTTTCATGATTTATAAATGGCCTGCTGCCCTGCTCAAGCATATGACCAAGTGTATTCAAAACTTTATATGGACGGGCTCTATTGACAAATGGAAATCTATTGTTGTGAATTGGAAGGATTGTTGTCATTCTTTCAGAGACAGCGGCCTTGGAATCAAGGATTTGGGCACCATGAACCTGGCGCTGCTTGGTAAGATGGCCTGAGGAATTATGCAGGATAATTCTGCTTGTTTTGTGCTTTTAAGGTCTAGGTTTATCAGTGCAGCTGGTATCCCTCGAACAGTTACTAATTCTGCTGTTTGGGGTTCAACTAGAAGCGTTTTTGGGGTATTGAGAGCACATAGCTTCTGGTGGATAGGGAAGCAGATGAATCCAAATTTTTGGAACAGGAATTGGATTCGACCAAATTTAGCAAATCAAGTCGGTCTGGACGCTAAGGCTCAAACCAGGTGCAAGTCGTCTGTCGTGGATTTTCTAACTGACACTGGTTGGGAGGGACTTCATGACCTTCTGCAAGAGGTTCTGGATAGGGTTCAGGGTATAAAGCGAAGCCAGGAACAGGAGGATGTCTGTATCTGGGAGCCCGCGGTTCATGGTAAATTCACTGCTAAACTATTTTATGTTTGGTTAAGGCCTGCTCCTCCTCCTCGACCTTGGAGTCGATTTATTTGGCATCCATTCATCGCCCCTTCGCACTCGCTTGTCTGTTGGCGAGAGGCTCTTGGCTTTTTACCAACTCATTATCGCCCGATTCGCCGTGGTATGGTATTGGTCTCCAAATGCGCTCTTTATGGGGTTGAATCTGAAACACCAGATCATTTGTTTGTCTCCTATAATTTCTCCAAGCAGATTTGGCAAGGGATCGGGGCTTTGTTTGGCAGGCGAATCTGTACAGATTCGAGTGTGTGTTTGCTGATTACAGAAGCTTCTAAACAGCATTTCAGTAATGAGATTGCGGATCTTTGGGCTTTAGCAGTGGTTAATGGAATCTGGATCATTTGGTCAACCCGAAATAAGGCAATCTTCGAGGGAGATACGCCAAATTTGTTCTTCGCTCTTAGGCGCTTGTGGGGTTCCACTCGAGAGGGAGGCGCTCTTGACCATGGTGGGATGTGGAACTCGGAGGTTGAGCTTCATATACTGCGAGAGATGAATCTGCCTAGGTGTCCTCATAGGGCACCCCGTATCCTTCCGGTGTGTTGGCAGCCTACGACAGAGGGGTGGGTAAAGGTCAACACGGACGCATCCGTTGTCGGATGCCCAGGGGCGGCTGGCTGCAGCGGGATATTCCGGACGCAGAATGGTATCTTCGAAGGAGCATTCGCCTATCCACTAGACAACGCATTTGCCAATAGCGCCGAGCTCCCGGCAGCAATATACGCAATTGATATGGCCTATAAAAAAGGATGGCATCCACTATGGGTGGAGAGTGATTCAACTTTCATTGTGCATCTACTTCGGCATCGCGCTAGTGATGTTCCTTGGTCAATCAGACAGTCCTGGTTAGTCTGCTTGGATCAATTGGCCTCCATGACAGTGACAGTTTCACACATTTACAGAGAGGGAAATTGTGTTGCGGATCTCCTTGCAAACTTTGGTCGTCAATCGCAGCAAACTTCGTGGTGGGACAGCATTCCGGACTTCTGCTCTGCGGAGTTTTTATGTAATCTGACCGGGAGAACTATCTTCCGTTTTTCCTAGTTTTCTATCCTTTGTAACATTCTTTATTTTTTATTCTTTTTAATAAATTCGGCTTTGGGTTTTTGAGGGCTAGGGTGGGGGTGCCAGCCTCGTTGGGATGTCCGTCAGAGTCTCTCTCCCCTCACGCCAGTCTTTAATCAAAAAATTGCATAAAATATACTCTTGGTTTTTAAGAGAAATTGTTTCAATATACTCTTGTTTTTCAACAGAATTTGTTGAAGGTAGAAAAAATGGAAGACACTTATCAAAGTAGTCACTGTTCTTAAAAAAAGCCAAATTCTTGCTTGTTTAAGAACTAAAATTCCGAATTTTAACGGTAATCTATTAGTTTAATTGGTTAAAGATCTAAGGTTATTTGATTAAATTGTTAATAAGTTATTAGATAATAACTATATATGTGGTTGTGGTAGAATTAAATTAATTTAAGCTTTGGTTTCCCAGGTCAAACTTGATGAAATAAAGTAAATACTTTCAAACCAATTGCAGCCTATGAGAATTTCTACACTTTCTTCTCCTCGAGTAATATCATGGAGATAAATGAGATATTTCTATGGGTTTAACAGAAAGTGCATCATCATCTATGTCCTCGTCATCATAGTCATCATGGTAATCATCAGAAGGAGTGCTAGAATCATCCTAAGAAAATTTTGCAGCAGAGCAGCTGGTATTGTATATTATTTGTTGACTGCGACCAGACTTGATTTCTCTTGATGATTTCAGTTAGCAGTTTCTCAAAAGCATGAGAACTTTCAGTTACCACTAAAGGCACGTGTTTGCCTTTAGTTGGTACTAGATTAGTAGCTCGAGCTGCATGTACAGTTCCATTTCTGTCTCTGGACTCAGAATTATTGCCATGAACCAGAGCATAATTTACCTTTGAAGACTCTAGACTTTTGGGCACCATTACCTTCTTCATTTTTTCAGTTTCTTTAAAATGGCTAGGGATTAATGAATCTTGGGCATTTTGGAGTACGACACATTTATAGAATTAGTATTTACAAGCAAGAAATGTTCACAAACCATTTCCAATAGTTTTATTAAAGAGAAAACACAAATTTTGTATTTACTGCCGCATTCATCTTTCATTTCTCCAATAACTGCAATTAGATTTTGACTTTGAAAAGAAGGGTTTCTTGAAAAATTGCAATTCAGATAAATCTTCACCTCTTTATTGGAAGATGAAGCCATATCAAATTCTTTTGAAGTAGAAACCCTATTATATGTATTATCTATAAGTAAAGGTATAAATTCCTTATATTTGAAGCAGTCTGTTTTGTCATCAGAATTGTTTCCATTTGAAGAATTTTGTTAAGGTGAAGAACCTATATACACCATATCAAAATTAGATTTGGAGGAAGAATACATAACTTCAATATGTAAGAATCAGAATTTCAGATTAAGATAATAAGTCAGAACACTAGTAGAAGGCTTATTTTGTTTTTTCATTGTCTTTGTTCATGGCTTTAAGCAACTTATTTACTTCTAGTATTTCTAAACTAACTTCCAAACATCCTAAAGCACTTTAAAATAATTCCTAAAATCTATCTCAACTGATTGCTCCATTTGTTAGTCTCTTAATGTAAACAAGTCAGTAGAAAAGGAAAAGCTAGATTGACTATTTATCCATGCACATTGTAATAAAATATTTAGGTAATGTTGTAATTTCAGAAAAAGTAACATGAGTAATTTCATAATACATATTATTTTAGAGCCCTACGATGCTAGTCTTTATATTCTAATTTTTTTATAAATTAGGATTTATGTAATTTTTGTCTGAACCAAGATAAACAAAATAAAGATGTAACTTTTGAGAAAACATTTAGCAACTATATTATTGTTAAAGTCAAATGCAAAAGATGTGGCTTGGCCATTTCAAAAATTGCAGTCTCAATATTTAAAAACTTGGAGACGTTGATTTGTGGCTATATATTTATTTCAGAAGGGAGCCATTTGGGGAACGATACCCCTATAAGTCTGTTATTTTTTTTACTTTACTCTTATTGTTAAGACATATATTGTGAAATAAATTAAATTTTCGGGCCTCTCATTATCCTAATGCTATTGAAAAGCCGTGACTGAAAAAAAAACCCTGATAATATGTGCTATTTTTTGCAATTTTGAATGATTTTAGTTTATTAAATTATTATTTATATATGTGATTAATATTAATTTAGACAGAGTTTAATAATTATTTATAAACATAATTTTTAACATTGAAATCTTACTGTAAAAATTGATGAAAGAGGAAATGATAGGTCATACTTGTAAAGTTCATATCTCAATGTAATTTTCATTAGAGAAGCATCAAGCCTTTAAAGGAGAATACATATGATTAGTTATAACAGACTAATTTAAATTTCAAATAAATCTAGACTATTTCAAATACAGAATACACATGATATTTAGTTAATTATTTATTTACTAAAATCTCCACAAATTTGGTGCGCTAAGGCTTGACTTGGTAAACCCTTATCAGTCCCCCTCAAGTCTTTGGTAGTGGCTTAGTGAAAATGACGAGTTCTTATATTAAACACCGGGTCTTTCATGTCACTCGGAGGACCCCAATTCACATTTGGACACATGTATTGTGATCCCAAATAATAATTAAAATAGTGGGGCCTCTTCCAATATACGTGGGTCCATGTTACACGTGTCAAAATATGTATGGAAGGTCCTCCATTTGACATAGAGAACCCAGGGCTTCTAATAATTTGCCGAAAATGACAACTATATGATTGGAAATTTAAGAAACTTTTAATTCTGTGTGTGCAACCTTATCGGAAACAAAGTCCAAATCAATTTAGAGGTGTTTTGATCAATGATGAAAAATTGGGTTGGCGATAAGATAAATTGCTCCCAAGTTATCACACCACAAAACTAGTGATTGAGATGATTGAAAGCCAATTTGTGGAAGTAATGATTGAAGCCACAAAATTTTAGAAGCTGGGGTTGCTAAAATATCAACAATTAAGTCTTTCACTTAGGAGTAATCTGGATTTTTTTGTCAAAATGACTAAAATGTTTATTTTGTTACTAATACATTTATAAACAACTTGGAAAAATACAGTAAGCTATTTCAATTTTTCGATAACCATGTTTAGAAGTTCTAATGTGGAAGTTAAATACTCAGTCAAGTTAAATGGTTAAGTTGATAAGTAAATTTAATTTTGGACTCAATTGATCATATTAGCCAACTTAAAACTAAAGTGATCCTTAATTCCCAAGAGAAATCTAAATTCTAACTTATATGGGTAAATTGCACCCATGGCCACTGAACTTTACCCATTTTCACATTATAGCCATTGAACTTCATTTCTTCCCGGTATGGCCATTGGACTTTATATTTTTTAACAACGGTGGCCACTTAACCTTTCAAAATGACTCATGACGGCTAAAAAAAAAAATCCAAAGCGTTAATGATATTCTAAGGAACTTTAATTCTTGAAAATTTTCGTTTTGAGATCATTTGGGTGTTGTTTGGTTAGGAGAGAGAAAGCTCCAAAAAATGCGATAACAAGCATACAACTTATATATATCTTATCATTTGCAAGCCATATCAGTACATGCAATTAGCCTAAATTTACCCTTTAATACTTGCAACCAATCAGTTCAAACCAACATAACAACAATATATATTCAATAAGTTAAAGAAATCTTCCCATATGCTAAACACAATAACTGAATGACAACATCTTCAGTCAGCCTTCGCATGTAGCATTTTTACTATCCCTGTAAATATTATGTTCAAATAAAAAGAAATTAGAACATCTTCAGCAACCGGCACTGTATTGCCCTAGGTAAAAAAAAATAATTACCCAAGAATTTCAGCGGTGAATCTAACAATGAATACAATAAAATCAGTATCTAAGCGAGAGATCTAACCCTTTAAATCATAGCTCTGAAATCAATAGATCCTTATTCCAACTGCTGAAATCGACATACACAAAAGTAAATCGGATGAGGAAAAGAGAGAGTAAGGAACAACGAAAATCAATAGATACTTACCAGTACCGTGTTTATAGCTCAGCCAGTGATTGCATGTTCAAATCAGCCATGGAGATAGAGAGGGATGAGAGGGATGAAGCTCTTGCGTAACCTAAACTGGGGTTTGGGATTAGAGAGAGGGTTTATATATCAGCTGAAATTCTAGTAAAAAAAGAGCGCCTAAAATTTAGGGATTGGCCGCGTAAGTGAAATTTCATTTGCTGCTTTTTTGTTTTCGCCAAACAATGACATTCATTTATTAGAAGTGTCATCTGTTGAGTAAGTGAAATTTAACGAAAACGCGCGTTTTCTTTGGATGACGGGATTATGTAATAGTAATGTCATCTGAGAATGGAGCGCATTTTTTATTTCGCTTTCAGATGACATACAGCTAAAATACTGTCACGAAAAATATTCACACGATACTAAAACAAATGTCTGTCATGTACCTTGTGTCATGTGAAAGGGAAAATGGCATAGTATTTTCTGATTAATATTATTAGCTTTTATGGTATTATATTGTGTAAGGGTTGATTTAAAAAATTTATACAAGCATCGATGCTGGAAGTTGCTCAAAGTTATAATTTTACTTCGAAAAGTTCTTTATCAAACATAGACCTTATAAATTTTATTTAAACTAAAGATTGATACATCACTCTTGAATTTCTCCAAAAAAATCAATTATCCCCCGTAACTTTTAAAATAGTCAATTTATCCTTGAGTCTGTTTAAAGTATCGTATTAACCTTTTAAAATTTGTTTCTCAAAAAAAAAAAACCTTTTAAAATTTACATAATGAAATAAAGAGTGATTTTGAAATAGTTTGAAAAGTTAAAATGTGTATGGAACTAATAGATTATTTTAAAAAAATTTAAAAGATAAATAGATAGTTTTATATATATATGTATATAGATTTTAAAATGTTAATTTGTCAAGTTAAAAAATTTAAAAGGTAAATAGATATTTTTAAAATGTAAATTGGTCAATTTAAAAAGTTCACACAGTATGTAGATTTTTATTTTTCAAATTACATTAACCATTGATTTTTGTTTTTTTAAATAAGTACAAAAGTACAAATGTATTAAGTCTAAATTGATTGTGTAAATAGCCGAACCCAAAAGGGGGTTGACCATTGGGCTTCCTTGAAACCCTAAATATCCAGACTTTCTTCTATATTGCCTCAGACTTCTTCAACTCCAGCCGCCGCAGCAATTTGTTTCCCTGTTCTCAAGCATATAATGAGAGGTTTGGGTGGGATCTCACCGATCACAAACCATTTTGATTCAGAATTTCCAAACAGTAAAAGGCAAAAAAGAAGATAATGCCGCGATGAGGATTTGGGTATTCCATCTTGAAGACTAAGGCTTTGGTACCCCTAATTCGTTTTTCATTTAGCTGTTTGCTTTCTCTTCTTTCTGGATTTGGGTATTCCACGATGAGGATTCTTCCAGTTTTTACACTTGATATGAACCCAGTTCTTAGTTTTTGTTTAATTTTGATGTGCATATGATTGTATGAGCAAACAATTATTCTTATCTGTTTTCTTGTTTGTTTAATTTTGTATGATGCAACAGTTATTCTTATTTGTTTTCTGGCTGACAAAAAATGCAGAAAAAGAAGGCCTGATTTCTACCTACTTTCTTCAAACCAGGAAACCGAATTGAGCAGCCGCCGTACAACCATAGTGATGGTTCCCACAGATGACAGGTTTTTTACCATCTTACAATTGTTTATTCCAAATGTCTTGAGGTGTTTGTTGAATTGTAAACCATCACTAGTGGTAGTATTGTATCATTTAATTTGAATATCATCATAGTATACTAAGTTTTATGTTTAATGAATTGTAAATAGTAAATGTTATCTTTAATGAGTAATCCTTTTCATCAAATCTCAAAATAGAATTCGGCAAGCATTCTTTGATAAATTAGCTGATTATATTTGAGAATGGGTGCAGGAAAAGTAATGGTGAAAAACAGAAGTCAACATCTTCCAAAGTAAAAAAAGGATATTGTAGCACTGATTGCAAAACGTGGCCGGCGAAAACAATAACTATTGGTTGCAAGTAAGTTGAGGTTTAGAATTTCTAATTTCTTGTTTATGTTAACCATTAATTTTTGTTTGGCAACACTTGGTTTTATTGATTGGCTCATTGTATTTTTTGATCGGTTTAGAGGCCTAAATTTATATAAACACCTGCATTTTTATATTTATACATTTGAGCATATATAAAATTTATTATATGTTTTCTTATTTTGTTTTGGTTCCTTTTCTTTATCTAATATAATATCTTTTGGCCTCCTGAAATTGGTTTTTGTGGTCCTTATTGAACTTTGCTGAAATCCACTCTTAGAGGCTTAATAATAATTAAGCAAGATAATGGGACATTCTTAATATTCCGGATGCCAATTGGTTTTTCTGGCGAATTTTAAAGGATCCATAATATATTCAATCTTGTCGTTTCATACTTTAAAAAAAAAAGAAACTAACAAGTAATTAAGAAAACGAAGGTGTATTATATACTAGGATTCCTTTTTCAAGCCTAATAATCCCTTTTTCGAGGTCAATCCCTTTTTCCAGTGTCATCTTGGGACCTTCTTATGTATATAGGGGATTCATTTTGAGGAGACCTTAAACTGATTATTTAATGTTCTCAATACTTCCCTTGTTTTTTCTTGCAGTACACTCCAATGGCCTTGCAGGATGTGCTCATAATTCGTCACAATGGTCTGTAGGTGTACGTTTGCAATGGATGGAGAGAATCTGCATGGGGAAACAAATTGGAGGAAGGAGACCATTGTGCAACTTCAATTGCCAATTTACACCGCAGATGTCCAAATTGTGCTTATGAACTCTGTCTCACTTATTGTCAGCAAATTCCTAAAAGAAGCTTGCAAAGTCATGCTGCAATGGAGTTCGAAAATCCCGAGGATCTAAGTTAGCCATCCAATTTCATATGGAATTCCAATTATGAAGCCGAATGCCAAGCATCCATCACCTGCAATGCACCTTCTCCCGAGTTAGCGAAACGGCTAACCCACTAGCAAAAGAAAAACCTCAAAATGAATAAATATCATTTCATTTAGTATAATTTGATAATTGTAAATCAGTTGATTAAAACTTAAATCACTTGCCACTTCGTTGTTCGAGCGAGTATGAATGGTCGGTCCGGGTGCAGGCATCTCTGGCAGTAGCTGAGGGTGTGAATGCAGGTAGTACCACGCCATGTACTGCTCGTCACAGTCCGAAGGAGTCTGTGCTAGAGTGAACCGAGACAATACAAGCATGCCCGCCTCAGGAAACGAGGTCCAAAGATCCTCTGCCATATCGGCGGGCACTTCTACCCGATACTTCAAGCTAGACCAAGGACGTACGGACTTCAACGGCCTCAAGATCGGTCTGGGTATGGTCTGCACGTAACCGAGCTGGTGAAGGCATCTCCCCAGCATGTACGGCTCGATCACATCCCTGTAACGTATCCATCCGGCGTATGTCGTCCTAGGGGTATCCGTAATGGCATCAGGACCATACGACATCCACATCACCTAATGACGTATACAACAACATTAACATACAAATAGTACAAGTAATGAATTTGGTTTATTTAATTAAATGGAAATTATACCTCATCAGTAGTCAATCTATCAAGCCCGGCGCGATATGATCTCAGCCTATCATCACTCTTCTCCAACACTATAGATGGCCACATGCAAGCCCTTGGAAGCTCCGGATCTAATGTAACTCCCTCCCGCTGAGGCCTGAAGTACGGGAAGTACTCATAAATCCATGCCTGAAGCAATGTCAGCTGACAACCCGTGATCTGCCCACAATCTCCTCTGCTAGCAATACTTAGATGACGGTATAGATATGCTAGTGCAGCTGAGCCCCACGAGAGTCCAATGGCTCCAGCTACCGAGTCATGTACCTCCAACAGACAGGAAAGTCAAATGCGGTCACCAGTCTTGTCCACGAACAATGTGCAACCGAGCATAAGAAATGTCCAAGCTGTAGCCTGTGCATCAAGAATCTGATCTCCTTGACAATACTCCAGGATGGAAGCCGATCGTATACCGTCATTAAAGTAGTGACCGTTTAGCAACTCATCCCGAGTCATACCAAACAACTCCATCACACAAGACTGAAGCTCCTCAATACTCGCCTCAGCAGTCACCATAGCCCCATCGATGGGGATGCGCAAAATCTGCCACACATCATGCAACATAATGCTCATCTCACTAAACGTCATGTGCAATGATGACGTGTCTAGCTGCCACCGCTCCACAAAACCCGCAATCAGGGGCGCATCGATGTGGGCATACATGATACCTGGTAAATGGGACAATCCAGATGACGCAATACGCATCTGGATCTCTCTAGAAGCGCCACCGTGCCATACACACAACTTCCCACGATAGACTAAGCGTGTCTGACACTTGAGGAGGCCCCTATCCTGCCCGCTCCAGATAGCATGGGCAATATGTCCTAGAAAGCTCAGGATCACAACACCATCAGATGGACCCTTAGGAACCAGGGTCTTCACGATCCAGTCATCCTCTCCAGCACTCATCGAGTGCTTGTTGCTACCTGAAATTACAGTAAACTCATTTCAGAATATTCGTATATTTTCTACTAATCACGAATAAATCACATAATAATAACAAAATTTAAAATTCTCACCCAAAGACGACCCTGCTGTAGAAGCAAAACGTCTGTCACGACCCCTCATCACTGTCTAAGGAGGTACTCACACAAAAGAAGCACTCTGAGGAGCCATAGAGTCATCTCCCTCCATCTCCATAGCATCTGCCATCTCCTCACGTCTAACATGCTCGTCGTGTTCAGTCTGTGCCCTCTGGGCATCCCCCATCATCATCTGCTCCATCTGTTGCCTCCAGGCAGAGGCATTCACAACACATGTCCTTGTATATCTGTGTCCAAAACGGGCCTCATCAATATCATCCTGTAAAACAAAAAAAATAAATATATAAGCAAATAACGCATTTTTTAATATACTCAATTTATCATTTTTTAAGTTTTTTTAATAATTTGAGCCTGCCCACGGGCGGCCCGAATTAATTTATTTTTGAAAAAAATTTGTTTCGGACCCGATTTGGCCTAAACGGAACAGTTTGTCCGTTTGGCTGTAGGACAGAATAGTTGCGACGTGCAGGTCGGCCCCAGGGCCGACCTGTCCGCCGCAATCGTCTGGCCCTTCGACCAAACGGACAGCGCGTTATTTGCACCACCGTCCACACTAGAGATCTCCGTGCCAATCCGGTAGATACCAAGATTGATCCCTCCCACAAGCCCGAATATCAACAACATATCCCAAGGAAGCGACATCATATGATGTGGATCTCTAGGCTTCTGGGAAGGATGATCTTGGTCTCTACCGGTTTAGTGTGAAAATCTCCATTGTGGAGGGTGCTTATCATGCCTTCTGTAAGAGCCTTCTCCATACTCGATAGAGGATCATGGCTCCCATTCCAGAACCTTTCATTGCTGGTCCTTCAGTTGCCGCTAATAGGATGAGTGGTATTGCATTAATCAGACACATACACATATATTTTACCTCATTAGAGCATCCCTTTTTTTTTGTCCTCGGTTGAAGATGAGGAAGACAAGGCCGTTCACAGGCTGATCTGGTGGAGGTTGTGGTATGTCTGGCAGTTCAAGAGGTCCTCCTGCAGGAATGGGTTGTGCTCCGAAGAGTTGCGCCCTAGGCTCACTAGTTACCACCTTCGAGTGACACATGTCCCATATGAACATTTTAGGGGTTCCCTACACTTGTTACTTTGAGGGAGACCCAACCTACGAGGTTGAGTTTTCTCCTCCCAGCACCACTCATGTAAGTATTAACTTTCCTCTCTCTCTCTAGACCATTGTTCTTCACATTGTTTTCTGCTATTTGTCTCATTTCTGGCTAAATGTATACTGAAAAGTTTTCCGAGTTGGGGATGCATCCTCAAAGATTTTCACATCCTATAGTACTCAGATTTGGATGCCTGTCTGACCACAATATATTAAATGAAATCTAGAAATGGAAGAAGATGTAGATGAAAGAAAATATGAACTTTAATATAATAGTATATTGAGAACACAAGGTGAATAGAAAGCAAAGTCGAGTTTTGCAAGGTCTAAACTATGGGTTAGTTTAACCCTTGCTATAATAAAAAAAGAACTAGATCTGAAATGAATAAAATAATTTATAACCACCAATGCAATTGAAAGCTAAAGATAATGAAAATGAGCTACACATGATGTAAAAATGGTGTTTGGAGCATAGACCTACAAACTAGCAAAGCTCCCTATTTATAGGAGTTTTGGGGCTCTTATTTATATAAAAACCACCTAAAATGTCTAGCTTGTCTTTAATATTGATGCTTTATCTTGCCATAATTGATTTGGAAATAATTAAGGAAGGTTTTGGAGTCTTTTTAAGCATATTTATATGTCCCCAACCTTTAAGGATTCTTCTTTTTCTTGCTATAATTGATTTAGCATTTAGTAAGGAAGGTTTTGAAGTTTTTAGGCAGATTTTAGTTTTTCTTCTTATTCTAGAATTACAGTCAGCTGGTCGAGCAGTCTATTGGAAGATTTATCTAATTACTTTGTTTTATTTCCAAAAACACCTCAAATCACTCAAAACTAGGGACAAACATTGACAAACCACTAAAAAATAACATAAAACAATGAGTTAAAATATTATATAAATGGTTATAACAACTTGGTCACATTTTGAACATTCCTTGTCTTGAAGGAAGTGTTAGATTCAAAATAAAATTTGAAATCAAACAAGCCATGTAGCTTATAACTTTGATAAGACTTATTTCACTGACATTCAATAATCTCAACTTATGTAAATCATACGACATAGATGAACTTGAACAAAATAAGGTTTTCTCAAAAGTATTACATTATTCAATACATCCCATATTTGAAAGTATGAACTAGTGTACAACCTCATAAGGTGATATCTCAAGGATTTTCTTTTCTTGTAGCCTTTAATCTTTACTTTTCACTAAAGGTTTAAAATTTAACACTCAATTCATTACAAGTATTGTGATAAGTAATGGCGTCTAGTTCTTAGTCTCTATCACTTGCTAGTCTAACCAAAATATAATCAAAAGGTCTTTTGCATGGGTTCTAAAGAAGGTTTAGTTTAGGTATTAATGAGGAAAATATTTGGCTAAATGGAAAATATTATAATACTGTGTATAATTTAGAGTAAAAAAGTGTGATTTTTCTTTTATGAAATAAGAGAGAAAGTTATTTTTTCTTGGACTTTTTAGGATTTTGTGTTTTTTAGAAAGTAGAGCAAGTAAGACTGAACAAAACTATTGACAAACCTAAGGTATTGCTCGCAAGCTATATGGAACTACCCATGGAGATGTACCTACTATATATAGAGAGATGCGAGAAAATTTCCTTCTTGATTAAGATTGTTATCCTTATTGCCGCAATTTTCTCCGGCTACTACCGCAATGTAAGACATTTTTGAAAGAAAGATGGTAGACAACAAACATGAATCAAGTTTGAAGAATGCAAAACCAATGAGAAAGACTAAGATTTTTATGGGGAAATGTATTTGCTCAGATACTATAACAAAATCTCAAGCAAAAACAGAAAAAGAAGAAGAAAGAGAATTAGATTCAGAGTTGGTTTATAGCCTTACTCTTAGTTTCTCAACTTATTCATGTTAGAGGATATATCTGTAAATATACATATTAGAATTAGTCTTTGATTTAGTCAGATATTGTTAGCTTGATTTACTCCCTGTATCTTTAGAATTATTGTTGTAACCGATTCTATCTTGTAAAGCTTATTTAAGCACAAACTCTATCAATACCAAATCACTGGAGAATCATGATTGTTTCATGGTATCAGAGCAGTTCTGAGGTTTCACAACTCTGAATTTTAATTTTTCCCTAGGATTTCTCCTTTCAATCGCTCAATTAATTATCTCCATGGCTTCATCCAATTCCGCTCCTCTCGCTTCCTTCACCACACAAATTCATCACAAATTAACTGCCTCCAATTACCTGTTGTGGAAGACACGGGTTCTGGTTGGTTATAGTGATGCAGATTGGGGAGGAGACGTTAATGATCGAAAATCTACCTCTGGCTATGCGGTGTTTGTTGGTCCTAATCTTGTATCTTTGCGGTCACGTAAGCAAACTACTGTTTCTCGCTCCTCCACCGAAGCTGAATATCGTGCTCTTGCTAGTCTTGCTTCTGAAATGCTTTGGTTGAAAAAGCTCATGCATGAAATCGGCATCTCCAATTCCACAATACCTGTTTTATGGTGTGATAACCTTGGTGCAACATATTTAACTGCTAACCCAATTTTTCATGACAGATCTAAGCACTTAGAGATTGAATTTCATTTTGTTGGTGACAAAGTCTCCAAGAAAGAGCTTCGGGTTGGTTACGTCCCCACCCTTGATCAAATTGCTGACATCCTCACCAAACCACTCTCCAAGGCTCGGTTTCAACATCTTCGCGACAAATTAACAGTGGCTCCGCCATTAATTTGAGGGGGAATGTTAGAGGATATATCTATAAATATACATATTAGAATTAGTCTTTGATTTAGTCCGATATTGTTAGCTTGATTTACTCCCTGTATCTTTAGAATTATTGTTGTAACCGATTCTATCTTATAAAGCTTATTTAAGCACAAACTCTATCAATACCAAATCACTGGAGAATCACGATTGTTTCAATTCAGAGCACTCCACATCTTCCATGCATGTGTCTTCTCATCACATATACATGTCCTCCTTCAAGAATTTCTAAATATCCATTGCACTCCACATCTTCCATGTACGTGTCTTTTCATCACAAAACTTCTTCACCACATGTCTACTACTTACCATACCCAAAGCACACCACACCTCTTTCTAATTTGCCTAATAATAATGGACTCAGATAAAAAAACATTAAAACACATTTAACATTTAGTTAAACAATAACAATGATATCATTAGTTAGGTTTTTCTTTCATTAATTATACAACTCAAGACATCCACTTGAATTTGATAGAAGTATGGAGACATGCTGCAATTGGTTCCTATGTGTCAAGTTTACCTCTTCCATTCTAGTCCTCTACAAATCCAATCTATAAGAATGAGATTCCTCATACGTCCATTAGTAATAACATACCAACTTTCCTCATAATAATTTTTTTTGTTGAAAATCTTTGGATAATGGAAGATTGATAAAGTAATCCCTTTACGGCATCCCAATTCCATGATTAAAATGGATGTATATTTGTAAATAAATTTCGAATGTTGATTGGAAAAAGAATCCCTAATTCAACAGAAACCATGAGAAAAAAGAGAGGAGAAAAAGACGGATGAGAGAGAGTTGTTGAATGTAATTAATAATTAAAGCTTAAGATACCTAACCGCTTATACTTATCTAAAAAAATTCAATTGCTTTTTTATACTTTTAGAATATTCATTTTACCAATTTAACTTGTTTAAAACTTATTAATCCTTTTAACAAAGTATATAATTTTTCTGAAAAAGTTTAAATGTTTACACTTTAATCTAGTTTAGGTAGCTAATATTGTTAGATGATATATCTGTAAATATACATATTAGAATTAGTCTTTGATTTAGTCAGATATTGTTAGCTTGATTTACTCCCTGTATCTTTAGAATTATTGTTGTAACCGATTCTATCTTGTAAATCTTATTTAAGCACAAACTCTATCAATACCAAATCACTGGAGAATCATGATTGTTTCATGGTATCAGAGCAGTTCTGAGGTTTCACAACTCTGAATTTTAATTTTTCCCTGGGATTTCTCCTTTCAATCGCTCAATTAATTATCTCCATGGTATCACTAATTAACTACCTCCAATTACCTGTTGCGGAAGACACAGGTTCTGCCTATTTTGAAAGGTCAGAAGTTGGGACATCATGTTGATGCAACTTCTGCACCGCCGCCCAAGAAATTACAAACCGGAGCAGACAATCCGGCGTTCGAAGTTTGGGAGCAAAAGGACCAACAGGTCCTCAGTTTGCTCATCTCTTCTCTTTCATTGGGCGTAATTTCCCAAGTTATTGGGGCTGAAACTGCAGCAGCCGCCTGGGAAAAGATGGCTAAAGCCTATGCCACTGGATCGAAGTCACAGATCCGTGAATTGAAGAATCGTCTTCATAATTTACATCAAGAGAACGATGATATTTCTGCCTATCTTTTACGGGCCAAATCTCTCAGTGACGAGCTCTCTGCTATTCAAAATCCTGTAAGTAACGATGATTTAGTTGGTGCAATTTTGGATGGCCTGAATGATGTTTATCGGCCTTTCACTCGTGCAATAGAAGCTCGTCTGGAATCTATTGCGTTTGAAGACTTAACTGGCTTGCTTTATAGTGAGGAGCGACAGCTCTCTCGAGTCACAGCTCCATCAAGCTTTACTCCCTCCGTTCATTATTCTGCCCGTTCAAACAACAGGCCACGGGGCCGCGGTCGCGGTCAATTTAATTATGGATCCAATCGGGGTTTCTCTGCCCCAAATAATTACAGTAGAAACAGTTACACAAATTCAGCTCCACTTGATGTCTCCACTCTCACATGTCACAATTGTAAAGGATCAGGACATATTGCTAGACAGTGTCCATCACCAAAATTCAATCGCAATACCAGGGGTTCTCTTAAACCGTCCTCTAATATGGCCACCACCTCCAACCCTTCATCCACTGATTGGCTCCTAGATTCTGGCGCAACGCATCATTTAACAGCTGATTTGGACAACCTCCATGTTCACACTGAATATGACGGTCCCGAGCAAGTTGTAGTAGGTAATGGATCCACAATTCCTATCTCTCATATTGGTAAATCTGATTTTCCTATTTCCAATATTCCTCTAAAGTTTCGAAATATACTCCATGTTCCTAACACTGTTAATAACCTTCTTTCTGTGTCTTCTCTAACTCAATCAAATTCTATTTCGGTTGAGTTTTTTGCTAATTACTTTGTTTTGAAGGATTTGGAGACAAAGAAGGAGATATGTCGAGGGGTGAATAAGGATGGACTTTACACACTGTCGCTTCCTTCATCAAGTCAAAATCGCATTAGAGCCTTTAACACTAGTCTCTCTTTATGGCATGCCCGTTTGGGTCATGCTCAATTCCCCATTGTTAAGAAAGCAATTGCTTTGAATAAACTTGACTTTGATGATAATAAATGTGCTCCCTTTTGTGATTCATGTTGTGTTAGTAAAGCACATCGCTTACCGTTCCCTGTTTCTACATTCGTTGCTTCTAATCCGTTAGAATTGGTTTGTTCTGATGTTTGGGGCCCTGCTCCAGTTGATTCACATGACAATTATCGCTATTTTGTTATTTTCTATGATCATTTTAGCAAATTCTCTTGGCTATTTTTTGTGCGGTATAAATCTGAAATCTTGAATGTATTCATTAAATTCAGAACATTGGTTGAAAAATATTTTCAACGACCAATTTTAAATTTTCAATCAGATTGGGGGGGTGAATTTCAGGCTTTAACCAATTATCTTAGTACCAATGGGATCAATCAAAAAGTGTCTTGTCCATACACACCGAAACAAAATGGTTGCACCGAACGCAAGCATCGCCATATTGTTGAAACGGGTCTTTCATTACTTACTCATGCTAAATTACCTATGAAATTTTGGTCTTATGCCTTTGAATGTGCAATGTTTATCATCAACAGATTACCCACCAAAATACTTGATTACTGTTAAGTCCAAAATATACCTAATATATCATCAATAATTACATCAATATTGCTACGAATTTATGCTATTTATACCTATTTAGAATACTTTTACTCTCGAATATGTTTCTTTCATGCAAGGTACATAAATATTTGGTAAAATCCAAATAGGAGTAAAAAGAGCTCAAAAATAGAAGAAAAGCCCTACAAAAGGAGTCGAAGACGACGAAAATTAATAACGCCAAGTCGAGGACACGAACGAGAGCAGAAATTCAGAAAAAGCTGCGTGCCGCGACCGCGGCCCCCCTCTTTCACGGTCGCGACACGCGCCTTCAGCCACTTCTTCCCTTCGTCCGAAGCTCAACTTGATGCTTCCCCATTCACGGTAGTGAATTTGATAAATCTCGGTACGAGCAGGAGATTTGGAAGCCATTTTGCACACTTTCGTTTTCAACAAAACATGACTGTTCGAGTGGATAAAGACGTCCTTCCGCAGCGGACACGATCCTTCACAACGGACACGACACTTCAATCATGACTCTTCAACATCTATAAATAAAGAGTTGATGGAGAGTTGAATGATATATGTGATATGTATAGAAGAAAGAATTAGTGTAGAATTTATGCAGAAATTCCGAATCAAGTGATTCAGAGATTAGAAGTTCATTTCTGTTCAAAGCAATATGCTGTACACACATTGTTTACAAATTAATAACAAAATTCAGTAACGTTTAGACATTGTTCCTGTTTAGTTTTCATTTTGGTAGAGGCCGACCGTATCCCTATTACGAAGTTACAGCGAGAATATTGAGGAGAGGATTCGCCCCTGAGCCTGACAAACTCTAACGAAACCCAAGGAAAGGATTGATCAACCCATTCACTTGCACGCCGTCGAAGAATTCAATGCTCCATGTTCTCTGTAAACTTGTATCAATTTACATTTCATCTAATAAAGTCTGTTCTATTCGATAGATCGTTATGCAGCACTTATGGTAACCAATCCACTAAAGTGACTGCTGGTGTTTTCATTAAAACGTATTTAATTCAAATCTTTACAAGGAAACTTTGTTGAACACTTAGGCAAATTATCATCTCGAAAGAGTTTTAATTTGATTAAGGGCAACTATCCCGAAAGGGTTTTGTCGCGTTCAAAGCCAATTAATTAGAGGTTCCGTCATTTATTTCATCTTTATAATTCGTACAAAGTTTAAAGTTGTTTCTTTGCTTAATGCAAACGAATACATTAGTTTACTTTTAAAAAGTACTAAACGCTCCTGTTTTGCAAATTCATTCTTAAATCAGAATATTTTCTAATGTTTTCATACTCTAATCTAATTCTCATTCTAGCAATTTCAAAACCAAAACCGATTAAACGATTTTTCCATATTATAAACCTTTAAAAATAAAATTCAACCGATTATAAATAAGTTTTGTTAAAAAAACGTTCCCTGTGGGATCGATATCTTTTATTACTACAAGTGTATACCGTGCACTTGCGGAAATCGCTCAACAAGTTTTTGGCGCCGTTGCCGGGGAACGCCAAAATTTT
This sequence comes from Euphorbia lathyris, assembly GCF_963576675.1. Classification (NCBI taxonomy): domain Eukaryota; kingdom Viridiplantae; phylum Streptophyta; class Magnoliopsida; order Malpighiales; family Euphorbiaceae; genus Euphorbia; species Euphorbia lathyris. The sequence continues at coordinate 1,709,414 of NC_088915.1, read as the reverse complement.
TAACAAAATTTTAAATTTTTCGTGTTTTATTACGAATCTAGGTTTATTCATATTTATTCAAACTTTTATATTTTATTTATTTTCAATTACTAATATATTTGCTTTTCAAAAATTCTGTTTTGTAGGTAGTTTCGGTTCGTGAAAAATTTCAAGTTCATGCGCAGTTCTCGAAGTTCGGGCACGTCACCAGACCCTTTTGATCCAGAAATTGAAAAGACCCTTAAAAAGAACAAGAGAGAAAATAAAAAGAAAAACAAAACCCCAATAAAAACTAAAATTACCGAGCCAGAAGTAATGGCGACACTTATGGATTACGCTAGGCCAGGAGTGGCCGGTGTAACAAATAGTATAGTTAGACCCCAGATTAATGCAAATCAATTTGAAATTAAGCCAGCGCTGCTTAATATGTTGCAAAATAATGTAACATTTTACGGGTTACCTAACGAAAATCCTAATACCCATTTGACAAATTTCTTAGAAATTTGTGACACTTTTAAAATACCAAATGTGACTGTAGAAGCAATCAATCTTCGCCTTTTTCCTTTTACTTTGAAGGATCGAGCCAAAGAATGGATAACTTCTATGCCAGCCGCATCAATTGAGACTTGGGAGCAATTAGCCCAAGCATTTTTATCAAAATTTTTCCCTTTAGCAAAAACCGCAAGAGTCATTAAAGAGTTAACGTCTTTTTCTCAAAATGATAGTGAAACTCTTTATGAGGCTTGGGAACGTTTTAAAGAACTTCAACGTTTATGCCCACACCAGCAATTGCCCGCTGAACTTTTAATGCAAACATTTTATAATGGACTAAATCCTTCAATTAGAGGTTCATTGGACGCTATGTCTGGAGGGTTATTCATGAAGAAAACATCTGCCCAAGCAAGAGAACTTTTGGAGGAAATGGCAATCAACAGCAGTATGTGGCCCGCGGAACGTGGACACCTACCATCAGCGAAACCATCATCCTCAACAACATCATCAGTTAAAGGTATAGTGAATCCTTCCACTACAACACACGGAGCCTTTGGTTTGCGGGCATTCAGAGTTAATGACGTCTGGGGCGAATACGTCTGGGCAGGGGCACACTTGGAACTTTGATCCTATAACCGGACGGCGGCTAGAACCACGGCGAGAACAAATCTCAACATCAATTCGGCGAATACCCCATCCTGAGTTGGAAGATCAACTACGGAACATGATGGAGCGAATGGGGTACACGCCTAGGGCGAAAGCAGAGGTGCAGAGTGATTCTCCTTTTGCTCCGTCGTTGCGGGAATTTATACCAGATCACAGGATAAAGGCGCCGACGATACCTAAATACTATGGGGATCCAAATTCTGATCCTGAGGCTCATGTCAGGAACTACAGAGAATTAATGGATGTTGCCGGAGCGAGTGAAAGCATAATTTGCAGATTATTCTTGACCACTTTGGGCGGAGCGGCATCTGATTGGTTTCGCTCTTTACCTGCTGAATCTATTCACAACTGGAATCAATACAGTCATGATTTCTGTGCAAAGTTCGTGGGCTGTAAAGCAGCGGATGTGATGGATAGGCAGCTGAAGGAGATCAAACAGAGGAACTATAATTCCCTAAGGGAATTTGTTGTCGCATTCAACGATATTCTGGTGCGGTTGCAGAACCCGGATATCGTGAGCATTCGCAACATCATGGCGGATGGAACCACGGATTGGAGCATACGGGAGGAAATCATCCGCAACAAGCCGCGCACAGTGGCCGAACTCATGAAGATAGCAAAGGAATTCATGGAAGTGGACGATGTCAACAGAGAACATAGAGCTCAAACCCGGAGAGAGAGAGATGCTACTAGATCCACTTCGGACAATCGGCGCCAGACCCAGTCCAAGAGTAATTTTGTTCGCAGAAGCGATCGCTCCTTTCAAGGGGGAGGATATCAAACACCATTGAATACGACTCGCCAGGAGGTGTTACTTTGGATCGAAAAGAACCCCCTGAAGAAGGATGTGCGGTTCCCCGAGGCGAAAGGCCGAACTAGTTTGGGGCGATATCCTAACAAATATTGCAGGTTCCACAGATTGAACGACCATGACACGAACGATTGCTATGAACTGAAGAAGGAAATAGAAAAGCTGATTGAGAGGGGCAAGCTAAGCCAATTCGTAAGAAAAGAAACGATTGATGAGAAAACAACGCTCCTGCATGAGGGAGAAGCAAGGCCCGAAAAGAAACAGAAGAAAGGGGTGATAAACGTGATAGCTGGCGGGATCTATGAGCCGCCAACAAAAAGGGCTCGCCGTGAACAGCGAAAAAGCAACACGCATAGGGGGGATGCCCTCAATTACTCATTTGCGCGAATCACGGAGCCACATGCGGATGCCTTGGTGATTACGATGGCCGTAGAAGGATGGGACGTTAAGCGGGTCCTTATTGATACCGGCAGTTCTTGTAATGTTATTACTCGGACTGCATTCAACAAGTTGGGAATTAATGACGAGCGAGTGGAACATACATTCATGGATGTAACTGGTTTTGGGGGTCAATCATCTCAAACAAGTGGACAGGTGGTGTTGGAAGTAGAAATGGGCGATAAGAATCTAAAATGGCGAGGTGATCTAGAATTCGCAATTGTTGATCTCCCGTTGGCCTACAACATAATTCTAGGGCGTCCGTTCCTATCGGAAACGGAGTCGCTCATCTCAATGAAGCATTTGACATTGCATTTGCCAACACACCGAGGGCGAGTCATAGTTGAAGGAGATCAACTTGTGTCTCAACAAGCCTATACATTGTCACTTGAACCAAAGCCAGATGAAGATGATAAAGTTGATGAGAAGTTGCCGGCAGAAGCATTAGGAGAAACAGAACTATTCGCCATCTCAAATGACAAGAATGTACAAATAGCGGCAGGACTCCCCGAGGAAACGAAGAAAGCCATTACGGAGGTGTTGATCCAATGCGAGTCGGCATTCGCCGCTCCGAATGAAGTGCTGAAAGGAATAAGTCCAGATATAGCAACCCATCGGTTGAATGTGGACAAAGGTGCAACCCCAGTGCGACAGAAAAAGAGAGGACACGCTCCAGAGCGGCAGAAGGCGATTGAAAAAGCAGTGGAAGATTTGCTAAAATCGGATGCGATTCGAGAAGTCACGTATCCGGAGTGGCTAGCCAATGTGGTGCTAGTCAAAAAGCCAAATGGAACGTACAGAATGTGCGTCGACTTCAAAGATCTGAATAAAGCATGTCCGCAGGATATGTATCCGCTGCCGAACATTGATATATTAGTAGATGGAACTGCAGGATTTGAGGCTTTATCGTTCACCGATGTGAAATCCAGCTACCACCAGATACCCATGGAGAAGGCGGATGAAATCAAGACATCATTCATAACTCATCAGGCAACTTATTGCTTCAAGGTGATGCCCTTTGGACTGAAAAATGCGGGAGCAACATATCAACGAATGATGAACAAAATATTTTCAGACAAATCGGGCGAGAACTTCTCGATCTATGTGGATGACATGATCATTAAAAGCAAGAAGATGCAGAACCACCCGAAGGACATTAAGGAAATCCTGGAAGTGCTAATCAAATATGGCCTCAAATTGAATCCAGAGAAATGCACATTTGGGGCAAGAGCGGGAAAATTCCTGGGTTTCATTGTTAGTGGCAAAGGAGTCGAGGCAAATCCCGAGAAAGTTAAAGCGGTAATGGAGATGAAGACACCGAGGAACATAAGGGAAGTACAGAGACTGAACGGGCGGCTGGTGGCATTAGGGCGATTCATATCATGCTCAGCTAGGAGATGTCTACCTTTTTACAACGCCATCAAAAATTCTAAGTCCTTCGAATGGACGGCGGATTGCCAAGAAGCATTCGAAGGGATAAAGCGACTGCTATGCTATCCGCCCTTAATGAGCAGGCCGGAGGATGGAGAAGATTTATTTCTTTACGTATCCGTCACCAGTATGGCGATATGCACTGTGATGGTGCGGGAAGAAGAGGGCTAACAATATATACGGGCAGTTTGTTACATACAACAGTCCAGATATAAATCAAACTATGCTACAGCTTCCTCTCCTTCACCCCTATGGCCCTCCTCGCCTTCAGCGGCTCCCTCATCTCCTCTAGTGGGCGGATCTGCTTCAAGCGAATCCTCAACCCTCGAATCAGTAACCGCTTTAGAGGGCGGTACCTCTTGCTCAGGCTGAGAAAGGTCTTGTGGTGCCTCTTTTTCCACGTTCTGAGTAGGGATCTCGCAGCTAATTGGAGAGTTCTGAAAACTCTGCCAATCTAAGAAGAGTACCTCATCCATATCAGCATCCTCGGCTTCCAGCTTGTCCCACTTCTCAGTTAGATCCTTTTCGGGGATGGGAACCTTGGGGCGGCTAAGTACTCGATCTGGATGCCCATGCTCATAAGCGGCATGAATTCGCTCCCCATACCAATAGATGCGAGCACCATCTTCGGCTAGAATCTCCTCAGCTTTCTTCTTTTGCATCTCCAGAGCCTCCTTGGATGAATTTAGATCATCAAGGACCTTTTGCAGCTCGTCGGACTTAGCCTGGAGGGATCTGAGAGCTTCCTCCTTCTCGCTCATAACCTTCTGACAAGCGCCTTCAAGAGCCTTTACCTTCCCTTGGACATCATCATAAAGCGACTTCAGAGTCGCCAATTCAGTACCAAGGTTCTCCAACTCTTTGGCTCGTTCAGCATCCCTTTGGAGAGCGCCCTCCGCGAAATTGATAATATGCATATAAGACGGCTCGTGAATAAAAAGGGCGAATAGAAACATGCGATTACTATGGACACAAGATCCTTGAAAGGGAATGACAAGCCTCTACCCCCAAAACAACAATATACCTCTATGGCACGCTTCTCAATCCCCTCCATTGCAGTAGGAAGCGGTACTTGTTCTCGCACACGGGAAGCAGAGGGGAGCCGCCCAAGGACATTACATATGGAAGAGACAATGTCCTTACAAGAAAAGCTCACGGCCATACCAAAGGTCCTAGTCCACCACCCGCTGATGTCGGGAATCGGCTGCGAATGCATAAGGAGAAAGATCAGGAGAACAGCAGATAACTCATGAGGAAAAGTTAACAACATAAAAAAAGGGGGGAATGGATTGAGATACCTCGTGAATTGGAGTACTGCTCTTTCCTTTGGACGGGGCGAATACGGGTGTGCCGCCAACAGTGAGGGACACAGAGGTGTTTTTCTTTCTGGGACGAGAAGACTCTGTATCCGCATTATGCTTCCGCTTCCTAGTTAAGGGAAGGTCCTCGGAAGCAGAAGCTGGACCTTGTGAAACGGAGGCCCTTACGAGAGAAGCCGCCTCAATAGAAGTAATCGGCCCTCCAGGAGAATTCGCCCCTGCAACGGAAGTGATCCCCGCCATCCGCCTCTTCCTTCTCGCTAGGGCTTTCGCCTCTCGATCTGCAGCGAGTTGAGATAAAGGATCACCCCTGCAAAGGGTTAAAAGAAATCATCAACTTGGAAATAAAAAAATACCTTGAACAAAAACGCGATAAGGGATATAGACAACGCGATCTCCCTCGCGGTAGGCAATCGCTACTCGGCTCCTTAGCATATGGAAGGCCTGATCATATGTCCATACGAAAGGAGGTGTACTCTTCAAGAACTTTATAACAGCGGATTCTTCCTCACTGGGGTAACCGAAGTTCAAACTCTTTACATTGGGCCGGCCCCAGCAGCGAAGGAAGTTTGGATTCCCTTCATTAAACTTGATAAAGAAGTAAGATCGGTCCCACTCGCGGATCTTGTTCAGCTTCTCGTCGAAACCATAGTAACCGCTCTGACGGATGAAAGTGAAATACCCCGCCGAACTTTTGAAATGATGAAGCTTGGAGAAAATTTTGAGCGAGAAGGGAACCTCCAGACAATCCGCCAAAAATTTGTCCAGAGTTAAGTCGGCCCATCCGTTGGGATGCAATTGACCAGGTGCGATTCCGTAACCGCCAAGGACGGAGGCAATCTCATCCGCCAGCGGATACGTGAAACCGCAGATAATCTGGGCGACGAAAATGGTGAAATACCCCTTTGGGTAGTCGCCCGGTCCTCTATCCTCCCCGGGAATGAGGGCTTCGAGACCTTGAAGCCAAGAATACTGCTCCCGCAAGTCATCAATTGTCTCCTGACAAACTAGGCTTCCCGATCTGTCCTTCTTCGGTAGCAAACGAGGGGTTGGGACAGGTGGCGGAATCAACTTTTTAAGGTCAAAACCTAAACCCTCACGGATGTATTCGCTAGGTGGAGGAAGTCGGCGGGATGAGAATCAGACCCAGGAGAGCTGGTTGAAGCTTCATCAACCATCTCATCGACCTCATGAGATACCTCGCGGACGTAATTTTCGTCGAACGGTGCGAAGTCGAGGTCAGGGTTCGACATATTGATGAAGAAAAATGAACAGAAGTAAAGAGTCGAGCGAGGTACAAGTTGTGGAAAGGAAAACTTACATATGAAAGACTACACAGAGAAGAATGAACGCGAAGAGGTTGATGCCGGAAAAGAAACGACGATGCCGGAAAAGAAACGATGGACAAGGAAATTCACAATTTTTGAATTTTGAATATCCAGACAAAAACGAAGAGTCCCCTATAAAAAGACCCTAAAGGGCTCTTGCCAAACTAAGGGGGAGGCATGTGATGACCCGCGAAGCCAAACCGGGCCGAATTCATTACACGGGCCCAGCCCATACTTAGACCCATGGTCTAGGATCGGATGGGACCCGAATAGAGCCCGAATAGAGGAAGCGGGTGAAGTAAGTAACTGCCCCGAATTCCTAAATGGAGCATCAAAACTTCCACTCAGAACAAACGATACCACGTTTGTTGCCACGAAAGCCACGAAAGGGACATGGCCTAAAAAGGAGTAACCGCCCTCGAAACGTGGCCTGGAAGGAGTAACCGCCCTCGGCGGTTACTTAAGAACACTTATAAAAAGCCATAAGGCCAAAGGGGAGAGGTACGTTCACATTTTTCCCCGTAATGCTATTATTACCAACCTTCATACAAAGAACTGACTAGATCGTCAGAGAGTTTTCCCGGAGATCCCGTCTCCGGTTCTGTCTTGCAGGTAACTCCGGCGGAGATCATCAAATCGGATTCAGCAAGTTATCAAGTAGCGATGTTGCAAGACCAATTTTCTGCCTTGTCGCATAAAATTGATAGGTTTATGGCACCATGTGATCCTAATGGTCAACCAATCCAAACGGGTGTGGATTACGAAAGTATGAGTGAAATTGACCAGGTAAACTTTGTCCAAGGGCAAAACCAAACTAATAATCCTTATTCCAATACATATAATCCTGGATGGAGAAATCATCCTAACTTTAACTGGAGAGATAACAACAACAATAATGTTAATGCTAATCAAAATCGTACTACTAATTATCAAAATCAATCAAGAGATTCGATTAGCACTTTATCTTCTAAAATCGACAAATTCATTGATGCTATGAGCGGAAAAATAAGTAATCATGATGATGGTTTTAAACGGATCGAGAATAAATTCGATCAGCTTATTAAAAACCAATCATCTAGCATCCATAATTTGGAGATTCAAATTGGACAACTCGCTAAATCAATTCCATCCCGCAAAGAGGGAAGCCTTCCAAGCCATACGGAAGAAAATCCGAAAGAGCATGTTAAGGCTATCACTCTTCGTTCAGGGAAAAATTACTTAGGTCCGGAAATGCCCGGAAATTCGACTTTACCTAGAACTGATTTACCAAAACCCAAAGAAGATACTTTAAAACAAAAAGATGCACCGATTGACTCTAGTACAAAAACTTTTGTACCTAAACCACCTTTTCCACACAAAGTCCGCAATAAGGACTATGACAAACAACTTTTAACATTTTTAGACAAACTTAAGAATTTGCATATTAATTTAACGTTTATGGATGCAATTACGCAAATTCCCAATTACGGTAAATTCCTCAAAGATTTAATTTCAAAGAAAATCAGTTGGGAAGAAATTTCATCCATTTCACTAACTGAAGATTGCAGTTCGATTGTGTCAAGCAATTTGCCCACTAAACTCAAAGATCCCGGATGTTTTACCATTCCGTGTAAATTGGGCGATATAGAATTTCCCAGTTGTCTCTGTGATTTAGGAGCAAGCATTAACTTGATGCCATTATCTATTTTTAATAAATTAGGATTAGAAGAAGACATCAAACGTACCAATATGGTTTTGCAATTAGCAGATCAAACCACTAAAAGACCATACGGTATAATTGAGGATGTTTTAGTTAAAGTTGACAAATTTTGCTTATGATGTAAATTGTCCGTTAATCTTTGGTAGACCGTTCATGAACACGGGACGTGCTCTAGTTGATGTGTCGTAAGGGAAAGTAGTTTTACGAATAGGAGACGATAAAATTGAGTTTGATATGAACCAAGCGATGAAATATCCTATGGAAGATTTCGCTTGTATGAAACTCGATTTAATTGAAGAATGTGTAAATGATATTGTTCAGAAAGAAGAAATAATAGAACCTATAATGAGTGAGGAACCAGAAGATAAGGACCCAGAACCTTTGATTCGAGAAGATGGACCAGTTCCGCCTTCGATTGTAGTTCCACCTGAATTAGAACTTAAGGAATTACCAAGTCATTTGAGGTACGCTTTCTTAGGCGAAGGCGACTCTCTACCTATAATTATCTCTAACAAATTAACACAAGTTCAAGAAGAAAAATTGAAACAAGTTGTTAGAAATAGGATAGGAAGCATGGGTTGGCAAATTTCTGACCTAAAAGGTATTAATCCGAGTATTGTAATGCATAGGATTCACTTAGAAGAAGATAAGCCACCTAAAGCGGATAGGCAAAGACGCATAAATCCGAACATGAAGGAAGTGGTAAAAAATGAGATTACTAAACTTCTAGACAATGGAATCATCTATCCTATTTCGGATAGTGAATGGGTTAGTCCAATCCATTGTGTACCTAAAAAGGGAGGCATAATAGTTGTAAGGAATGAAGAAGGTGAATTAATACCCACACGAACCACCACTGGTTAGAGGGTTTGTATAGATTATAGAAATCTAAATAAAGCAACTAGGAAAGATCATTTTCCTCTTCCTTTCATTGATCAAATGATCGAAAGGATAGCTGGTCATGCTTTCTACTGCTTTTTAGATGGTTACTCCGGATTCTTTCAAATATACATTTACCCGGATGACCAAGATAAAACAACCTTCACATGTCCTTACGGAACATTTGCATATAGAAGAATGCCCTTTGGTTTATGTAAAACTTACATATTAGTTGCCGTTGATTATGTATCAAAGTGGGTTGAAGCAATTGTAACCCCGACGAATGATTCTAAAGTTGTCATTAATTTTCTTGACGATATATTTTGTAGATTTGGTTGTCCAAGAATTATCGTTAGTGATGGAGGTACTCATTTTATAAACAAGAGTTTTGAAACTCTTATGAAAAAATATGGAGTACGCCACCGCGTATCAACGCCATACCATCCTCAGTCAAATGGTCAGGCGGAGATATCAAATAGAGAACTCAAATGGATTCTCGAAAAAACAGTTTCATCCACAAGAAAAGATTGCACTACAACAAATCATCACTTGCGCCACGAATCATGCCACACAAATTTAGAATTCGTGGCATATTTCTATTTAGCCACGGGAAAAAAAATTCTACTACAAAATTATAATCACATGATACATTTATGCTACGGGCAGTCCTTTTCCGTGGCAAATATACAATTCTGCAACGGTAAATTCTTTTCATGGCTAAATCATTTATGCCACCGAAAAATTCACTACATTGGCTCGGTCGAAATACTACTTCTCTATATTAAAAAAAGAATATTAATGAGGTATATTGTCCCTAGGTCTAAAAGAGCGCCAAAAAATTAGGAAATTTTGAAACGCCAAAAAAATTGTTTTTTAATTTTTTTTCTGTAGGGTTTCTCTGAATCTCTTTTTTTATCTTTCCAGTTTCGACTTTGTTCAGTGAGGGAGATAGGTAGGTTGGGATTCAAATAAGGCGGAAGGGAGGCATCTCAGATTTGACAACCTGCTTTATCCATCGTTAGTTTCCAAGATCATTGCAGCTCCAGATTCATAAATATTAAGTATGTTCTCATTTATGCTCATTAACGCTTTTTTTTCCTTGATTCAGTTCTCACGACCTGTCATTCACGAAGAGGAACCCTGAAGCTTCGATACGTTCCACACAATTAGCCGTTTTTTATTTGGTATATCCAATTTATTCTTCCCAACTCTGTTTATTCTTTTCTTATTTCTACTATTTCTTACCTCATCAAAATTTCAGCTTATACAATTTTGTTTCTGAATTTGGTTGTGAGAGTGGTCGTTCTAGCTTTGAGAAATTTCATAGTCTCTGAGGTAAAATCTTGTTGTAATCTGAATTCCTGCAATTTGATTATTCAATTATAATCTAGAGAAAAATTCCTGCAATTTGGTTGTTCAATTATAATCTATATGTTTTTTTCTCTACATTAGAAAACTTAGGGCAAAACTATTATCTGAATTCCTGCAAATTGATTATTCACCTACCGTAATTTTTGCAGGTTCTCCATGGTTTTGCCATAGCCAATTTTCAGTTTTGATTTTTCAGGCCTGCCTCGTATTTCTTCACTGTGTTTTCTTAATCTAACTATACCCATGTGTAACAATCCTTATTTTCAATGATGCTCCTTTGGGTTTGTTATGCTTTAATCAATATCTAATGTTTATTCTGTTGTAAAAGTATAAAAATAGAACACTGATATGAACACATCTATTTTATAGAATTTAGGACTACTTTAAATTCATATTGTGGTTTACATTGTGTAATTATCTACTACTGGTTTTTGTCCTTACCAATTTCCTTTTTTCTCTTGACTTTCCTCTCTATTTGCGCCTCCTATCTTCGGTCATTGACAGGGTATTTGTAATTTTCTTATTATAGTCATCAATGTTTGCTTTGTGCTATTTCTCAGAGTGGTAAGCCTGATTGCCATTTATTAATCTTTTGATTCATAATATGTGTAAAAGAGTCTTAAATCTTTGCCTAATTTTTGTTTCCTTTTGCCGGATTTACGAACTAAACGTTGATGTATGCCTTTTTGTCATCATTTGGTTATCATCTTTATGGAGTTTCCTCCCATGGTTGGTCCATCTTTTTCTCTATTGGTCTTCAATAAATGATTGATACGGATGCTCAAGTTGGTTTAGATCTGTTCTTCAAGCTCAATGATGGAAGGTTCAATGTCCAATTCTAAACTTGCATCTTTCTCTTCTTATTTCATTTTGCTTTCTTGATTGATTCCTCTTATTATGTTGAACTTTTGCTTTTTATAACCATCTAGATCCATATGATTTTATCTTTAACAATGCAAAAGCCCAAGTTAGTCAGAGCTATTTTTCAAGGTTAGTAATGGAAGTTTTATTTATTTCTCTTGAGTTTCATGCTTTCACCTAAATTTACAGTCTTTTAGGTTTTTATTGGTATGTACATGGAAATGTGGTTCTATTTGTATCCCTATTGCTTTTGATTAGGAGTGCTCATGTTGGGTGTTCCTGTTGATAAAATTTATTTTGCTTATGCCTTTTTTCTTGACTATTGAGAAAGCTGCACTTTTTAAGTTTGTTTTGTGTTGCTTCATTTTTTATTCAGCTTTCCTCAAGTTGAGTTTTTAATTTTTTGTGTTGTTTATGGTCCTTTCAGTTCCCTATTATTTGCATTTGGACTTTTGTTTTCTTTCTTGGAGACTCTTTTAATGTTGTTTGCATACCTTATTGTTCATGTTCCTTTTTTTTTCTTTCTGCTAATTAGATAATTACCATATATTTCTTCATTGATTTTTGTTTTATGTTTTTGTGCCTTTTTTTTTAATTGATAACCAATTCCCATGTTTAATACTTATCCAATTTCCATGATGAGTTCAAATGCTTGTATTAGGAATTGTGCATTTTTGTGAGATACATGTATCTAATTTTATTTGATAATTTTTTTGTGGATTTGATTATAGACTATAATTCGAGTCTTTATATGAATTGCGTTTCTTAATTGGCATTTACATCCGTGAACTTCAATAAATTGGTTTTTTTGTACTAATCAAAATTCTGACATTTAGCTTTCATATTTACCAAATTTTGATTCAGAAAGGTTTTGTTTTTGTAGCTCCTTTCTATGATTCTGTGAAAGCTCCTCCTGCTGTAATTGAAGTTGATATGCATTTCCCTTTCTACTACTTTAGCTTATTTCATTAAGGAAACTTCGGTTTTGTTTTTGCAGTATTTGTATAAAAAGTAGTATTCAATCTTTAAAGATCATATATTAGCTCTCAACTTTGAAGCAATACAAGTCTTAATTTCTTATCGAATTTCCTTTTTCTTAACTATTTATATGTTTCTAGTATCTCTAATTTATTTGAAGATTTGATCTATATGTTTTTATAGGCTGTTAGATTGGAAATTCGATACCCATTGAAAGTTAAGGAGATACCAATTGGCCTCTAGCCTCATTGAAGTTTAAATTCACTGTTATTAGTGCTCAATTCACTTGAAAAAGAAGCTTAATGCCTCATCTCAAGGTCAGGAAATAGTGAGTACCTTGACTTCAAATCTTTTTAGACATTTATATTTTCTGTTCCACCTTGTTTATTTTCTATCATTTCAACCCAAATGACTCATTCAAGTTAAGATATCTAAAGAATGACATAGTTAAGAGTGGAAAGAGAGAAATTATATACTATATTATGTTATGATTAGAGATCAGCATGAAGCATATACTTGTATCAAATTTGAACTTCGCTCCAAGGATAACAGGACCAGATAGGAAATTGAATTACATGCCTTTTTTTTGTAATTTGTTGTTGATATTTGGCTAATGTAGTATGCACAAGGAAACTATCTTGTGAGTTCGTTTCAGATTTTATTTCTGTTAAACACATCTGCTAAGTGGTAAACATTTTCGCTGCTGTAATTAACTATTGTGTTATGTTTCAAAGATTTAAGTAGCAACCACATTGGGCAAAGCGTCCCATCCAATATGCATGTGACAATGCAAAACTTGCATGTCCACCCTTGATAATAAATATGATGTCATTATTCTTTATCAAAGTGCTTGTTCTCTATTGTGTCCGTCTATGCTAGAATTCTTATAAAATTTACATTTGACAGTTACCTTGCAGAAAACAATTTCACTTGAAGTATTCCATATGCACTCTCCTTTTTAACGCTATTGATGGCCATGTAAGTAGTCTCCCCCCTGCTGTGTTCTTCTTTTTATGCCAAGTGGTTATTGGTCTCTCAATTTTATTTATATCGTATCGTGCTTATATTTGTACTTTCTCTGAACAACAATTTTTAAGTGGAGATATAAGGGATCTCTACAGTCGCTTATAGGATTGTTGAATTTGTAGGTTTTTATATTACTAAAATGGAATAGAATTGAGAGATTCTTTTGCGTTGCTAAGAGTTTCTTTGTTGAATTTCATTGTTCTGAGTGATAGAATGATTGATGTTTACTTAATAATTATTTATGTTTTTTTTGTTAATAATGGTTAAAATTTTCGACTTTGTTTGTTTTTTATTATTGATTTTAGCGTAACCCTCTTCAATTCAAAAGTTACGTATAATCATAATATAAGAAATTAAAAATTAATTAAAAAAAATTGCTAAAGCAAAGTTTCTAGTCATAAGTTCTATTTTTGTCACGTTTATGCTCATGGCTAAGCAAGATTTCTGCCACAAATATTATAATTTCGCCACGGTTATGCTTGTGGCTAAGTGAGGTTGATCGATACAGACCACTATATCTTGCCACATATATTTTGCTCTTGCCACGATTTCTCATGTGGCAAAGGGATATGATTAGCCACGGAGCTTCCCGTGGCATAAAACCCAATTTATGCCACAACCATTATTTTCCCGTGGCCACTACCTAGCCACACTCACTTGTGCCACAAGACATTTATTTTGAATTTCCGTGGCTAAATGGTATAGCCACAGAAATATTATACTTGTCCCACGACTCTAACCGTGGCGCAAGTGATGATTTGTTGTAGTGTTGGTCTTCTAAACTCAATAATGCGTTATGGGCGTATCGTACTGCATTTAAAACACCAATAGGAATGACTCCTTACCGCTTAGTATATGGTAAGACATGTCATTTGCCAGTCGAATTAGAACATAAAGCCTATTGGGCTATTAGAGAACTTAATTTCGATTTACATCAAGCAGGTAAGAAACGTTTGCTCAATTTGAATGAGTTAGATGAGTTACGTCATCTATCTTATGAAAATGCAAAGATTTATAAAGAAAAAGTGAAGAAATGGCACGATGCCAAAATTAAAGTCAAACACTTTAATGTTGGGGATAAAGTGCTTTTATTTCATTCACGACTTCGTTTATTACCAGGAAAACTTAAGTCCAGATGGTTAGGACCATATTTAGTCGTCAAAACATTCGATTATGGTTCTTTGGAACTGGAAGGTCCTAACGGAGTTCGATTCAAAGTTAATGGTAATCGATGTAAAATCTATTACGAAAATATTTCACAAATTGAAATTCCGTTCGTAACAAGATTATCTGACGTATAAATTACTCAGTTTTTCAAGCACAGTTTATTTTGTTTTTCTTATGTTTTTGTTTATTTTATTTTATTTTATTTTATTTTATTTTATTTTATTTTCAAAATGTCATTTTTATGATTAGATGATTTTATGTGGTGATTTAAATACATAAAATATTTATATTTCATGATTTTAGGTTTGAAGTTTCAGGCAATTCTCTGCCGAGAATTTAGAATTCCCTACCGAGAATCCCTTCATTTAAGAATGTCACAAACAGGTTCGTATTTCTCTGTTCATACCGAGAATATTTAAATTCTCTACCGTGAAACAGGAAGTGGCTTTGATGCCTGATTTCCGCAAGGAAATCAGCGTGTCGCGACCGCGGCTTTGCCATTCGCGGTCAAGACACGCGTATTTCCTCCACTATTAGGCCTGAAACACTCTCACCCTTTCGACGAACCTCTTGGCAATTGAAACATTAAGTTTCTTCATTCCAGAAAGGTACAAATTATACCTTTTCATGGTTCAAACAACACCTCTTTTCATCCTAAACTCTTATAAATTAATCATTGAGGATGCAGGTTCTGTTACATTTCATTTTCATCTTTGTCAGAACTCTGATTTTTCTTCACAAACACCGTTCTTCGCTAAAAGTAACATACACTTTGCACTATGCCTACCAAATACAAAATCAACCCAAAAAGGCGCCATGCTGCCTCAATCAACAAACGCCCTGACCTATCCAAGCGATATGGGGCGTTTTTTCCTATCTTCAACCATGATGAAGGTAGGCGTTATTGGAATCTCCGTTACACATTCTTCACCGGAATGTTGTATATGGATGAATTCCTTAACAACCAACTTGGAATCAGTGATGACATGCATCGCTACATGGAACGCCTAGGGTGGACCAAATTTGCCAAAATGCGTTTTCCAATCATAGGTGATTGGATTATAGAATTTTTCTGTACCGTTCGTTTCACTAATAAACGACGAGTACGTCTCAGTTTTCGTCGAGACGGCGAAATCTTCACTTTCGGCTATCCCGAGTTGCATGCTTGGTTTGGTTTTCCCCCAAGGGATACAATCAAACTTCATCCTGGGTGGGACATGACATCCTCGGACATTTGGAGAATGCTCACAGGATTCTGGCGATTCAATTCAAAACTCGCCTATAATCACTCTTTTCGCTCCAACTCCATGCTGTATCTACACAAATTTCTGTGCCACAGTTTGTTCGGGCGCATATTCAGTAGTGTGGTCCGTGACATAGATTTGTATGTTCTTGGAGATATATTCCAGGGCAATGCAGTGGATTCTTCCAAAATTCTAATGGAAGGTCTCGTCGCCGCTTCTCGATCCAAAGATAAGAAGATTGGGTTCGGCAATATAATCTGTGGGATAATTCTCGGTTTAAAGGGTACAATTGATGTTCCCTGGAGTGATGATGAATTCTTCCCGATAATTGACTATGAATTTCTCGAGCACGAAGGACTTGTGAAACGTGTCTTTCGGGCAGGGCCTACATTTTTGTCTGCACCGGAACGTGAAACTTTCGTGCAGTTTCAAATTGATCGTTTTAAGGCCAAAGATATCCCAATAGATAGGGATGAATATGTAGAATAGTTTACGTTTTTCATTGTTGTTTTTGTATATATATTTTGTTTTGTTTTTGACTATTGGTTTGTTTTTTTTTCATTATTTGTACATATGTTTATATAATAAAAATCTTATTTAGTTCAATTCTTAATTTTAGTAACCTTATTGATTTGATCCAATATCTATACTTAACATATTTTATATGGGTCATCTCTATATATTCTTACTCAAAATTAAGATTACACAACATTCACATGAACTAATACGTTTATTTTTATTATGATTCCACACGTTTATCGAGATTTAATTTTATTTATAACTCAATTTATTTTCAATGAATTAAGTTATGATTTAATCAAATCAATTCATGTATTAAATATGTATTAATATGCACTTATAATGCATTTAATATGGTTCTTTTAACTTATATGCATAAATAACCATTTAAGTTTCATTAATTCCTTATAAACCACTTTATTACTCTTTAATTTTATTTATTAAGGTTACACCTTTGGTTTTCCTTGGCATTAATGACATTTATTTAAGTTTTTAAAGTGCAGGAACATTTCATTTTAAATTCAGGAACCATTCCACAACAAATAAATGCACAATCCATGACAAAAGGCACCTAAATAGGCATATTTACCCATTCTCTACCGAGAATTTATTAATTCTCGGTATGAGCAGAGTTTTTGGCATAATTTCAGGGCGGAATCGCCTGAAATTCGCGTGCCGCGGCCGCGGCTTTGCCATTCGCGGTCGCGACACGCGCTAAACTTGCCCTATCCATTCCGATTTTGCTACCTATTTTTGCCTATTCTTATTCTATTTATACCTATTCACTTACCTAATCATCCTATATAACCCTACTTCTTACACAACACCTCACATCACCTCTATTTTTTCCCGCATATTAATGAGTATGTTGTGGAATTTTTGGTCACTCTATCCATGAACAAGAAGAAAACTTCAATTTCTTTTAGGAATAATGGTATCCCTTACACCATTGATCGAAATCTACCTCTGGCTATGCGGTGTTTGTTGGTCCTAATCTTGTATCTTGGCGGTCACATAAGCAAACTACTGTTTCTCGCTCCTCCACCGAAGCTGAATATCGTGCTCTTGCTAGTCTTGCTTCTGAAATGCTTTGGTTGAAAAAGCTCATGCATGAAATCAGCATCTCCAATTCCACAATACCTGTTTTATGGTGTGATAACCTTGGTGCAACATATTTAACTGCTAACCCAATTTTTCATGACAGATCTAAGCACTTAGAGATTGACTTTCATTTTGTTCATGACAAAGTCTCCAAGAAAGAGCTTCGGGTTGGTTATGTCTGTTGATCCCTTGTAAGGTTGCAAAGATAGTTCCAAGGGGGGGTTAGGAACTATTTTACCCTTTTTAAATAATTAGAACAAACTTCTTTTTCTTAAGAAGAAAGTATATGACAGCGGCGCTGAGCAATCAGCAAGACACTGGCTTAGTCAACTGGTGACTAGGTCAGTTTCGTTGCTTAAGTCAGGAAATAGCACTTAGAGTCTATTCCTGAACTAAGTCGTTTGCAGCGCACAACTCAGCTTGACCTCTTTTACTTGGTCAGTTTTAGTTTGTTTTAAGCAAGCAATGTATTAAGGAGTTAAGGGTTAGAAATACTTCACTCAGCGGAGTTATCCAGGTTCGGCTTCTTCTAAGCCTACGTCCTGTCCCCGGAACACGTTCCGAGATTTCCAATTCACTACTGAGCTCTTTAGGGGTAGAGACTCAAAAATCCTTTACAAATCAGAAGCTGAGTATAACAAGAGTACCTTCCTCTATACCTCTACTCACTTCTACTCTAATTCACTAAGTACTAAAACCGAGTACTCAGCTTCTCCTTTCTAATTCTAGAAATGATTAAGATTTGTCCTAAACAACAATTGCTAGAACACCTTAGATGATTGAGGATCAATCACTCTAGACTTTTACACAGATGTGAAAATTGTCGTGTAAGATTTGCTTTGCTTTTGGATGCAGAACTTTTGTATACTTTTGGTCAGCGTAACGGCTTTTGCTCAAAGTTCTGTATGGAATAAGGATTCTGAATGCTCTATTTATAGAGAGCTGTGAGAGCTTCTGGTTATTTCGAAATTCGAAATAACCGTTAGAGGGAAACGGCTTGATGTCATTTTCACTCAGTCTGTTCAGTAGTTCTCTTAGCCAATCAGATTCTAGCATCTTCTGTTCTTCGGTCAGTGTGGCAGTATGTTCCTCCAAATCTGGTAATGTCAAACAGACAGCTTCCTGCGTCTTCTGTTCTTTACCAAAAGAGGAAATACTTGGTCTGGAAGTTGCTTTGTGGTCAGCAGCTGTCTTGTACGTTTTGTCGAGACAGCTCAGCAACTTCTTACCGAAGTTGTCTACGTGGATCTTCTGGATCCTTCATTACTGAGCTGCGTTTCAATACTCAACGGCAGCGTTTTGTAATACGCGGGCTGAGTGATCTTGGCCTTGTTTGACTTGGGCTTTGACTTTCATATAGGGCTTGGGCCTTATGATCTTTATGTCTTGTAACAATTATAAACTCAACATTGAACACACACATTAGTAACAATAAATCAAAGCATTTAAACTTAGTGTGTTATAGAATATTTAATTGTACTCAAATAATTTTGTCAAATCAAAATCCTGTGGAAAGGTGTTTCAACATACTCCCCCATTTTGATGTTGGCAAAACTATTCAGCAAGGAACTCAGCATTGAGCTCCCCCATGATAGTTGACCTATTTGACTAAGTAAACTCCCCCATCAGGGTTGAGCTACTGACTTAGTTTTATTCTAAACATTTTAAGGTTTAATTGAATAAGTCTAAGATCAGTTTTCAAGTATAGGTCAGCTTGTGGGATATATTCTATTTTACTCAGTTTTAGCGGAAGTGTAGTATAGTAAAAGAGCGCTGAGTAATTAATTTGTTCAATGGTTGATTTTAGACAAGTTCAAACATTAATTTTTACGCAGCTTACATTCAGCAGGTATTTTACTCGTTTACTGAGTTCAATTTGTACTTAGAAAATACATTCATAATACTTAGCATGAAAGGATAAATAACACAAGTTGAGTCGACAATGCATGCAGGTATTGAATTAAATAACATAGGATAGTCAGCATACATAATACATGTAACAAGAAGGAAGAAATAAGCTAAGTGTAAACTAAGTTTTTTTTTTAGCTATCTATTTCTTCTTCTTTTGCTGACTGCCTTCAGCTTGAGTTCTGCGCTGATCTTTCTTCTCCCCCGTTTTGCTAGCACCGGGTGGAGGCAAC
This sequence comes from Euphorbia lathyris, assembly GCF_963576675.1. NCBI lineage: Eukaryota > Viridiplantae > Streptophyta > Magnoliopsida > Malpighiales > Euphorbiaceae > Euphorbia > Euphorbia lathyris. The sequence goes on along the minus strand of NC_088915.1, from coordinate 1,689,964 downwards.
TTGAAGGAATCCAAAAGAACAGCTCTGGAGAGCTCAGCAGAGAAGGTCTTCAAATGATCAGCACTTTCGTCTATGCCATCAAAGATAGGAGCACCATTGCTGAGGACCTCAGGACTAATACGGATATCAGCAGCACTGAGCATACTGAGTACATAAGCTTGTCCTTTTCCCAGCCATGTAATTGTGTCTGTCAGCGCAGCAAAGGAGTTGTGGAAGGTTTTGAGAAGTGAAGTATCATAGTGCTCACGCTGAAGATTCGTGTGTCTAACATGGTCGAATATCTTCTGGGAATTGGTCAGTATTTAATCCTGTTTGAGCTGGTCGGTGTCCATTTCTTCCTTGTGGAGATTAAGTAGCCGAACTGCCTCACTGAGTTGCTCCATTGAGCATTGAGATGTGTTTGCAAGCTGTGCATTAGTCTTGTTTTGTTCAGTATGGAGCTGAGCAAACAGCATCTTTAACTCAGAGGAAGTGGCGAGATTTGGGTTCGCAGCTGACAAGTTCTGGATCTGGGAAGATAGAGAAGTGAGACACTGTACTGTTGTCAGCTTGATCTCAGCCAACTTAGCAATCGAATCCTGCCTAGCTTGCTGTGTTTGTGAAGATAGTAGAATACTCAGCAGGTCCTTGAGTTCCTTAACTTCATTGAGAAGTTGAGTTACTTGAGAAGGCTGAGTAGTTTCTATATGGGAAATGGCAGCAGCAGGAGGAGTTGAATGCTGAATATCTCTAATCAGAGCCTGCACTTAGTCAATGATTCTTTGACTGGACTCAGTAACATTGATTGTGGCCTGAGAGATGGCAGTTTGACCAGATAGAGAAGAGGTTGCTGGGTCAGGGACTGGGGTTATTGTTGGGTTCTGCCCAAGTGTTGATTGGATAGTTGTTGGGTTAGCAGGTTCAACCTCAGTGGAACAGTCAGGTTGGATGGGTTCAGAGCTGACTGGTGCTGTGTTTTCTTCGAGATTTTGTTCGGTTTGGATTGGTGGGTTTGCAGAGTTAAGTTGTTCGGCTTGTTCCTGAGTAGAGACAGAGGCTTGTTTTTCTGCTGCTTGTGAAGGTTGAGGAGATGGTGCAGAAGGAATTTGCTTCCGGAAGAAGGTCATCTTGACCTTGGATGGATCATGCACTGGTGCGCTGACTGGTTGGTCTAAGATGCTGGCCTTTACCAGTCTTCTTCTGGTCTTTTGTACAGGAGGAGGGTCAGCTTGATTTATATCAGCTTGAGATGGAGAGTCGTCTACATTCTGATCAGCAGTGTGCTGGTCAGTTGGCTCGTGATGTTGTTCAACTCCATCAGCTGACTCAGTGTGAGCTTGGTCAGCTTGATCATGGTCACTAGCTGTCCTTTCAGAGTCAGCTTCCTTCTCTTGCTCCTGTGCATGTCCTTCATCCTCAGTGTCTTCATTCTTAAGCTCTTCCTCGAGCTGAGTGACGAAATGTTCATCTAGGTCCACCTCATCTTCCTGTTGCTCAGTTTCTTCAACATGATGCTGAGCATAATATGAGTCCGAAGTGACTACGAAGTCAAGTGGAAGGACGTTGATGGGTGAAAGAGTAGAAGTCTTCTGCTTCTTCTGAGGAGGATCAGTTGTATCCTCAGTTGTAGGCTCATCTTGCCTGCTGTGCTTTTCAGCTGACTGAGTTTTGTCTTGGTTTGACTCAGTAGCTGATTTGGTCTTTTTGGACTTAGGCTCAGCTTCCTTAGATGGAGTACCAGTGGGCTTCCTTTTTCTTGTGGCTGGAGCTTTAGTCCATTTCCCTTTTGCTGGAACAATCACCTCAGCAGGTAGCACTTCCTCAGCTTGCTCCTCTGGCTGCTCAATAAATTTTTCCTTCTTCAAAGGTTGGTTGAATTTGAGAGCATGCAGTGATGCTGCTGTGATCTCAGATCCTTTCACACAGGTTTCTCCTTGTAAGTCAACCTTGTGGTCAACTAGAATCTTTGTGATCAGCGAGCCTAGCCTTAGATTGTTCGTGCTGTGCAGGAATCCAGCTATTAGAAACACTGGCATATTTATCGGTTTGTAGGTCAGCATGTGCCAGATAAAGCACATCTCGAAGTGGGAGGCTGAGCTGGTGCAGTTGACCTTCTGGTAGATCAGTTGGACCAGCAGGAAGTGGGCCATCTTTTGATGCTGACCCATGGACGAGCTGGATACTTCTCCAATGTACCCAGCAAGCTTATAGAAGGTTTCATCATAGTAGATGTCCTCCTGATCACCATTTCTTCTTAACTCAGCACCCTCAGTCTTGTGGCTGAGTAAGGATCCCAAATACGTTGGGTTGATGAAAATGGTCTTTCCCCTGACTTCAGTGACTAAGTAGTCATGGTCCTTTGCGTCAGCTTTGAGGTTATGGTAGAATTCCATAACCAGGTCAGGGTAGGTGGGGAATCATAGGGAGAACAACTCAGTCCAGCCGTTGTTCTTTATCCAGTCACAGAACGGTTGTTCTGAGTCAATGAAGGTCTGAGATACCCAGCGAGAAGGTTCCACTTTCCATTCTCGGACATTCTCGAATACGCGAATGTACTATCTAGGATTAGCTGGTTTTCCCTGAGCTTGAGTGGCTTTTTCTTTTCCATGTCCAGTAGCTTTAGATGGAGAAGGCTGAGTGGAGGTTTTATTTGTCTGTTCATCGGTGGTGGCCTTGGAATGACCGGCACCGGAGATGTTGAAAGAGGCTTTAGTCATTTTAGGAGTACTGAAGTTCTTAAGTTCTTAAGGAAATTCTGAAGCTTTTGAAAGTTCAGTATGCGTAAAGAGAAGGTAGTGGGGAAATACCCACTATTTATAGATTTTTAATTAAGGTTTCCGTTTGAATTTAGGTCGGTTTTGCCCTTGGGTTGTCCAATCGGCAGAAACCCTGACATTTATGACACTTTATGACATATTCGGCGCATGCGTTGTACAAGTGTCATTACGCGTGCGTTTGCATTGAATGCTAATGATTACCTTTACTCAGCATTTGTTGGTACAAACGTTTCATATTCTGAGTAGTCAGTTTTGTGCAACGGATAGTGGGAGTAATTAGTTACTCGGTCTGAGATAACTTACTCAGTGTGCATTAGTTACTGTGCATGTGATTTTGACAGATATTCTTTAAAACACTCAGCATGTTAACATTCATTCAGCATGCATTATATCACATTTTTACTTAGGAATTTAAGACAGTGGATTAAACATACCAATGGCTTCTCTCAGTATGCTGAATTGCTCTCGTGTTAGAGGCTTTGTAAAGATATCAGCGAGCTGCTCATCTGTTGGCACATAGGTCAGCTTGATTTCTTCCTTGAGTACATGATCTCTGATGAAGTGATGTCTTATGCTGACATGCTTCATCCTGCTGTGCTGGACTGGGTTCTTTGAGAGGTCAATTGCGCTTTTGTTATCGCATTTAACTTCAATTGTCTTTGTTTGTACACCATAGTCTTCAAGCTGTTGCTTAATCCATAGGACTTGAGCAACACAGCTTCCAGCAGCAATGTACTCAGCTTCAGTGGTGGACAGGGCTACTGACGCCTGCTTCTTGCTGAACCAAGATACAAGACAGCTTCCTAGGAAATGACATCCTCCAGAGGTGCTTTTTCTTTCCATCTTGTCTCGTCCATAGTCAGCGTCAGTGTATCCGATGAGTGTAAAGTCATGAGAATTTGGATACCACAAGCCTGCATTTACTGAGCTTTGCAAATATCTAAGGATCCTTTTTACAGCAATGTAATGGGATTCCTTAGGGTTAGCCTGATATCTAGCACAATAACATACTGAGAACTGAATGTCTGGCCTACTTGCTGTTAAGTAAAGTAGAGAGCCAATCATACCTCGGTACAACTTGCTGTCTACTGACTTACCATTTTCGTCAGCGCAGAGGACAGTGTCAGTGCCCATAGGAGTGGATATTGGCTTACAATGTTCTAGTTCATATTTCTTCAATATCTCCTTGGCATATTTAGCTTGACTGATGAATATGCCATTCTTTCCTTGTTTAATTTGAAGTCCAAGGAAGAAGTTGAGTTCTCCCATCATTGACATCTCAAACTCAGTCTGCATTTGCTTACCAAATTCCTTGCACATAGATTCATTAGTAGCACCAAATATAATGTCATCTACATATATTTGAGCCAGCAGGGTATCTTTACCCTTTCTCTTAATGAATAAGGTTGTATCAGCTTGACCCCTGACATAGTTTCTAGTCAGTAAGAAGTTGGTTAGCCTCTCATACCAAGCACGTGGTGCTTGCTTGAGGCCATACAAAGCCTTTTTGAGTTTATAAACGTGGTTTGGGAACTTAGGATCCTCAAACCCTGGAGGCTGATTGACATAGACCTCCTCGTTTATTACTCCATTAAGAAATGCACTCTTAACATCCATTTGAAACAATTTAAAATTCATATAAGATGCATATGCACATAAAATCCTAATTGCTTCTAGCCTTGCCACTGGGGCAAAGGTCTCACCATAGTCAATACCTTCTTGCTGACTGTAGCCCTGAGCTACAAGCTGTGCTTTGTTTCTTACTACGTTTCCTTGTTCATCCAGCTTGTTCCTGAAGACCCATCTGGTTCCAATGGTCTTCTGGCTTCTTGGATGTGGCACTAGCTCCCATACATTATTCCTTCTGAATTGGTCGAGTTCCTCTTGCATGGCATTCATCCAGAATTCATCATGCTCAGCTTCAGCAAAGTTCTTCGGCTCCTGAACTGAGACAAAGGCTACATTGCCGAGATACTTCCTGAGTTGATTCCTTGTCATCAGGGTATTTCCAGCTGAGTCAAGAATTGCATTTTCTGAATGCCCTCTTGGGACTCTTATCTCCTTGGGTAGATTTGTGTCTTGTTCTATTCGTGTTTCAACATTCTCTGCAGAAGTAGATTGGTCAGCGAAAACAATCTTAGGTTCACTCTTACTCTTGGTCAGCCGCTTTGTGAAGGACTCAGTAGCTGGTTCTTGATCAGCAGGTGCTGAGTTTGGTTCATCTTCTGTCAGTGGCTGGTATCTTCCTGTAGGGTCAGTTTCATCGAATTGCACATGTATAGACTCTTCTAATACTTGGGTTCTCTTATTAAAAATTCTGTATGCTTTACTGTTTGTTGAGTAGCCTAGAAAGATAGCCTCATCAGCTTTTGAATCAAATTTGGCTAAGCTATCTTTGGTATTTAAAATGAAACATCTACAGCCAAAGGCACGAAAGTATCCAATGTTGGGCTTTCGTCCTTTCCAAAGTTCATAAGGGGTTTTCTTAAGTATAGGTCTAACTAGAGCCCTATTGAGAAGCCTATGCTCATCCAGCATTGTCCTGACTATTTCAACCAGAGTTCTGTTCTTCCTTTCTACAACCCCATTTTGCTGAGGTGTTCTAGGAGCGGAAAAATTATGGTCAATGCCGCTGGCTTCACAGAATTCAACAAACTTTTGGTTTTTGAATTCTCCACCGTTATCACTACGGATATGAGCTAATTTTAGGTCTTTTTCATTTTCAATTTTTCTAACCAAATTTGAAAATGTCCCAAAGGTCTCATCCTTGCTGGTCAGGAAGATAACCCACGTATACCGAGAGAAGTCATCTACAATGACCAAGGAAAATCTTCTTCCACCCAGACTCAGCGGCTGGACTGGACCAAAGAGATCCAAGTGTAGTAACTCTAACGGACGTTTAGTTGAGACAATGTTTTTACTATGAAAAGATTGTTTAGTTTGTTTTCCAGCTTGGCAAGCGTGACATAGTTGATCTTTTTGAAATTTAAGTTTAGGCAGTCCCTCAACCAATTGCTTTCTTGCTAATTTGGCCAGGAGGTCCATGCTTACATGACCAAGTCTCCTGTGCATAGCCAGGAATTTTCTTCCTTTGTGACTAACCATACAGTTTTTGAAAACTTCTTTTCTAGGTTCAGCATGAAGACATTGTCTATCCGAGGGGCAGTTAAAATTAACTCATTTGTTTTTCCCTCATATATTTTACATCCAGTATCATCAAATATAACTTTTCTCCCATTATCACATAGCTGAGCTACGCTGAGTAAGTTATATTTGAGTCCGCTGACTAGGGAGAGAGATTCAATAGTGGGATTACCTCCAACGGTGCTTGATCCTACTATCTTACCCTTTCTGTTGTCTCCAAAACTTACGCTTCCTCCTCGTTTACGTTCAAACGTGATGAATTGAGTTTCATCACCCGTCATATGCCTTGAGCATGCGCTGTCAATATACCACATTTTTGACTTCTCGGCACATCTCAGGCTTACCTGCATTGTTGTCAGTTTCCTTTAGGTACCCAATTCTTTTTGGGTCCTGACTTGTTAGGTTCAACAGGTAAAGCATCATATTTTATTTTGTGGTGACATATATTGATAGTATGGCCACTTTTTCCACAGAAGTCACAACTGACCTTCTGTTTAGGATTCTTTACTGACTTGTCAGCACCCCAGTGCTGAGCGGGTGCTGAGCGTGCCAGCACACCTTAGTGGTGTGTCCTAACTTCCCACAAAAGTCACACTGGACTCTTCGCTGGGGATTTCGTCTCTGCTGAGTACCTTGGTACTGAGTACCTTGATACTGAGTTCTCAGAGGAAAATTGTTTTTGTTTGGAACCTTTAATTGGTTCTGAATGGTTGTGACATCCTTCCTCAGTTTCTTTGAAACTGACTGGACTTCAGAGACAGACTCATGAATGGTTTTCATATTTTCATGCAAAACTGAGTTGTCCTGAAGAAGGTATCTGAGGTCACTCAGTTTGACCTCTTATACTTCATCACAGCGCCGGCTGAGTGCTTTAATCTTCTTGTTACACTTTTTGACAAGTGTATAGAGATCACTCAGGGCATTACCCATTTCATTTCTGAGTTGAGAGAGTGAGATTACCTCATTAGATTGCTCTTCATTATCTGACTCATCAGATTGGTCAGCATGCTCAGAAATGCATGGCTCAGCAAGTTCGTCAGCCATGAAGCATATCTTCGCTGACTCTGTGGCCTCAGCTTCAGTTGATGAAGAATCATCACTGTCACTCCATATTGCCACCATTGCCTTCTTGCCATTCTTTTTGTATTTCCTCAGCGTTGGGCAGCTTGACTTGATGTGGCCGATTTGATGGCACTCAAAGCATGTAATGGGCTTTGAGCTGTCCTTCTTGAATTTGCTGTCACTTGAGTCAGCCTTATATTTATCAAATTTTCTATAAGGCTTCTTGGAGTATTTGTCATTTCTTTTGAACAGTCTCTTCATTTTTCTTGTAAACATTGCCATCTCCTCATCGTCAGTTGAGCCATCATCAGTTGAATCAGCTTTCATGACAAGTGACTTCTGCTTCTTGTCTTCGGATTTGTCCTTCACCTCGAAATTCTTCATAGATATCTCATGAGTCAGCAGTGAGCCGATGAGTTCATCATATTTGTAGGTGGTTAAATCCTGAGCTTCTTCAACGGCTGTCTTCTTGGCTTGCCAGTCTTTAGGAAGACTTCTGAGTATCTTCTTGACTTGTTCTTCCTCAGTGAAGATTTTTCCAAGTCTTTTGAGCTCATTTATGATGTTGGTGAATCTTGCATTCATTTCAGAAATCCCCTCATCATTGTTCATTTCGAACAGCTCATACAATCTCATCTGCTGGTTGACCTTGGACTCCTTCACCTTGTTGGTTCCTTCGTAGGTGACCTCCAGCTTCTTCCAGATCTCCTGTGCTGACTCACAACCTGATATTTTGTTGTATTCTGCAGCATCCAGTGTACAGTGAAGCATATTTATAGCCGAAGCATGATTTTGTAGCTTCTTGAGATCATACTCTGTCCATTCAACCTCAGCTTTAACAACTGACTGGCCAGCAACAACTTTCACAGGTACAAACGGGCCTTGGACTATAGATAGCCAGGCACTCATGTTTATAGCTTGAATGAAGTTCTTCATCCTATTCTTCCAAAAGGTATAGTTTGACCCGAAGAATAGGGGAGGCCTAGTAATGGACAGTCCCTCAGGTAATATCTGAGTTGTCTGGTTTTCAGGGAGAAACCGAGTGTTGTTTTCACCCATGGTATGGATCAACTCAAGGTTGTTAAACCTTTAGTAATGAGCTTTTAGGCTCTGATACCACTTGTTGATCCCTTGTACGGTTGCAAAGATAGTTCCAAGGGGGGGTTAGGAACTATTTTACCCTTTTTAAATAATTAGGGCAAACTTCTTTTTCTTAAGAAGAAAGTATATGACAGCGGCGTTGAGCAATCAGTAAGACACTAGCTTAGTCAACTGGTGACTAGGTCAGTTTCGTTGCTTAAGTCAGGAAATAGCACTTAGAGTCTATTCCTGAACTAAGTCGTTTGCAGCGCACAACTCAGCTTGACCTCTTTTACTTGGTCAGTTTTAGTTTGTTTTAAGCAAGCAATGTATTAAGGAGTTAAGGGTTAGAAATACTTCACTCAGCGGAGTTATCCAGGTTCGGCTTCTTCTAAGCCTACGTCCTGTCCCCGGAACACGTTCCGAGATTTCCAATTCACTACTGAGCTCTTTAAAGGTAGAGACTCAAAAACCCTTTACAAATCAGAAGCTGAGTATAACAAGAGTACCTTCCTCTATACCTCTACTCACTTCTACTCTAATTCACTAAGTACTAAAACCGAGTACTCAGCTTCTCCTTTCTAATTCTAGAAATGATTAAGATTTGTCCTAAACAACAATTGCTAGAACACCTTAGATGATTGAGGATCAATCACTCTAGACTTTTACACAGATGTGAAAATTGTCGTGTAAGATTTGCTTTGCTTTTGGATGCAGAACTTTTGTATACTTTTGGTCAGCGTAACGGCTTTTGCTCAAAGTTCTGTATGGAATAAGGGTTCTGAATGCTCTATTTATAGAGAGCTGTGAGAGCTTCTGGTTATTTCGAAATTCGAAATAACCGTTGGAGGGAAACGGCTTCATGTCGTTTTCACTCAGTCTGTTCAGCAGTTCTCTTAGCCAATCAGACTCTAGCATCTTCTGTTCTTCGGTCAGTGTGGTAGTATGTTCCTCCAAATCTGGTAATGTCAAACAGACAGCTTCCTGCGTCTTCTGTTCTTTACCAAAAGAGGAAATACTTGGTCTGAAAGTTGCTTTGTGGTAAGCGGCTGTCTTGTACGTTTTGTCGAGACAGCTCAGCAGCTTCTTACCGAAGTTGTCTACGTGGATCTTCTGGATCGTTCATTGCTGAGCTGCGTTTCAATACTCAACGGCATCGTTTTGTAATACGCGGGCTGAGTGATCTTGGCCTTGTTTGACTTGGGCTTTGACTTTCATATAGGGCTTGGGCCTTATGATCTTTATGTCTTGTAACAATTATAAACTCAACATTGAACACACACATTAGTAACAATAAATCAAAGCATTTAAACTTAGTGTGTTATAGAATATTTAATTGTACTCAAATAATTTTGTCAAATCAAAATCCTGTGGAAATGTGTTTCAACAATGTCCCCACCCTTGATCAAATTGCTGACATCCTCACCAAACCACTCTCCAAGGCTCGGTTTCAACATCTTCGCGACAAATTAACAGTGGCTCCGCCATTAATTTGAGGGGGAATGTTAGAGGATATATCTGTAAATATACATATTAGAATTAGTCTTTGATTTAGTCAGATATTGTTAGCTTGATTTACTCCCTGTATCTTTAGAATTATTGTTGTAACCGATTCTATCTTGTAAAGCTTATTTAAGCACAAACTCTATCAATACCAAATCACTAGAGAATCATGATTGTTTCAAATATGTACCTTTCAAAAAGTCAATTGGTCAATTTAAATAAATTCATGGGTTACTAGAATTTTTTCCAAATATAAAGGACTAGTTGATTTTTTGAAACAAGTATATGGACAAAAAATGTATTAATCTATTAATTAATTAACTTTTTAACAATGTCTATTCGCAATGTGACCAAAACATATGTCGCCATAATGAGAATTGACTCATGGCATAGCACGTGTCGAGAATGGAGCAAAAATAATGTTTTTTCATAATAGTGAATAAGATTATATGTATATATATAAAGTGCAAAAAATACTTTTAATATTGTCCAGCAAAAGTAATTTTACCTCTAACATCATTAACTAACATAATAATACCATTAATGTTTACAAGTTGAGCGAATTTACACTGATGTTTGAAATTGTGTCAATTTCAATTGTTATTGATGGAGCACTCTGTCCATTCACAAATTTCATTATCACTCAATTTGTATGTAGGGATGGTAATCGGGCATTATAAAAAAACTACATGTTTCCAACCCGATGGGGATTAGTAATAAGTGAAAATTAGGGATAAATTAGGGATAGGGATGGGCACGGGAGACAATTTCTCGCCAAAGCCAAAATGGTGATAGGGATAAGGATTACTATATCCGCTCCGTGAAAATTCTTCCCCGTCGTGTATAAATTCCCGTGAATATCTATAGTTATGTTTTGTTAAAATAATTTTTTTTATACAAAATGATGCCATTTTTGTGTTTTTTGGTTTTTCATGGATTGATTTTATTAAATTTTTTGGGCGAGAGAATCAAATTTAACGGTCAAAGTTGGTCACATACTTTTAAGTTATTACATTTCCAAATATTCCGTGCGACAATGTGAGGATCCTAACCCCGAGGGAGGAGAGAAGAAAATAGTGTTGGCGAACACTAGAAAATAAAGATATAAAGTATGGTATTAAATAAGAAATACAAGGCATATAATAGGCTACAACAACTAGCTAGTGAGCAACAGAGCTGGCCCTGGGTCTAGGCCTGGAGTGCGCAGGCCTAGAGCCAATGGTTGTTAGGGGGTCCAAAATTTGTTTATTATATATATATATATATGTATACAAGGTCTAAAACGAAATTTACATTAGGATCAACAAGTGTCCCAGCTGTTTAGAATACCACTATCATTGGACCGGCCCTGATGAGCAACCCTATTCGTAGAGAAACAAACATAAAAAACAACGTCATTAAAAGAGATAAGATGATATTTACAATCATCCAAAAGAAAAGCATAAAGAGACATGATAGAAGAATGTTGGTCTCACCCTCTTTTAAGACCTAACAAATACGATTTAGTGATTCTTGCTTTGTTTTTTGTTTTTTTCTAAGAAATATTTTTCACTTTTTTGACCTAATTAATAAATTTCAACCATTAATCTTAGTTTTTCATCTAATTAATAAAATAATGGTTCACTTTAATCTAACAAGCTGTCCACTTTTAATTTTAGAGCACTTAATATACCGAAAAACCCTAAAATGTGTATTTATATATTTGGTCCTGATGAATTTATTCTTTATTGATTAATCCCCTAGATATATAGTAGGATCAATTCAATCCAAAATCAAATTTGGTTGGGCACTTTAATTAGGGTTAATTCGTGATCAAAATAATTATGTCAAAAAAAGTGTCAAGTCTCAAAATCAGGGTTTAGGGTTTCGTACCCCTAATCCGTTAGGAAATGGGTCCACGATCAAAACCCACAGCAAAACTATGGGCCCCACCATCTTTTAGACAAATTCGGCTTTTTAGGACCTCAAAATACTATTTAATGATTTTCATGGGCTTTTGTTGTTTTTTTCTACGAAATATTTTTCACTTTTTTTATCTAATTAATGAATTTCAACCATTAATCTTATTTTTGACCTAATTAATTACTTAATGGTTGACTTTAAGGCAATAAGCTCGCCACTTTTAATTTTAGAGCACTTAATATACCGAAAAAAATGAAAGCACCTGAAAAACCTTAAAACGTGTATTTACATATTCGGGTTCGGATCAATTTATTCTTTATTGATTAATCTCAAGATATATGGTAGCATCAATTCAATCTAAAATCAAATTTGGTTTGACACTTTCATTAGGGTTAATTCGAGATCAAAATAATTAGGTCAAAAAAAGTGTCAAGTTTCAAAATTAGGATTTCTTTTAGAGTTTCGTTCCCCTAATCCCATCGGAAACGGACCAACGGTCAAAACACATAGCAAGGTTGTGGCCTCCACCCTCTTTTGGCCAAATTTGGCTGTTTATGACCTTAAAAATCCGATTTAGTTATTTTCACGGGCTTTTATTGTTTTTTTCAACGAATTATTTTTCAATTTTTTGACCTAATTGAGGAATTTCAACCATTAATCTTAGTTCTTGACCCAATTAATTAATTAATGGTTGACTTTAATATATAAGCTCATCAATTTTAATTTTAGAGCACTTAATATACTGAAAAAATTAAAATGAAACACCCAAAAAACCCTAAAACGTGCATTTGTCGTAACTACAACAGATAAACTTCAATGGTGCGATTTTTTTAGTCAATTAAACCTTTCAATATTTTTAAATTCAACCCGTAAACTATAGGGTAAAAGTCATATTAGATTTTGGCTTTTAAAACCATCAATTAGGTCATCAGTCTATATATTAAAACTCAATTAGCTTTTTAATTATTTAAAATCATCGATTACATTCTTAACGTATGTTAAAATTGTTATTTAAATCCCTCTTATGATTGAAATAAATTTTAGTTGAGCTATTTTATATTTTCAGTTCAAGTAGATCAATATTTTATAATATTTTAGATTTGGATTACCAGTTAAGATTTAATAAAAACATATTCCGTTAAATCGAATCAAAATCAGTGTTATACCTAGTAATTAAAAAAATGTGTATATATCATCGACTAGGTTTATTTGATTACTAGAGTTGAACTGATGACTGAAAATATCATAAAATAATGATAAAAATCGTATCCAAAATATAAAATAACTGAACTGACAACTAAAGTTAAAATATAAAATACAGGGTTAGAGATCTATTTGACATTTAAAGAATAGGTTGAGTATCTAATTGATTTTAAACTTATAATAGGGATCTAAGCCAAAAAAAAAATTTAAGAATCAATTAATAAAAATAGAGCGACTAAATAGAATACTTAGAAAAAGTTTAAGACCTGAGAAATGTCTTTTGCTATTTGATAACACTCAAATTTTATTCTAGGGGAACTCTTTAAGTTAAAACTAAAATTTATCCCTTAGTAATTACAAAAATATCCAAACTACCCTTGTTAGGATTGTAGTAGTACGTGTATAAAAAGAAGGGGAGGGGAGGAATAGAAAGACGCTCCTCAAGACAAAAGTTGTTTCTAAATTTCAGTTTTAATGGCAAATTTGGGTGTGCAGAAGGAAGAAAATAATGTTGAAATGTCCAAAAGGTCTTAATCTTCGTCACCCTTGTGGGTTCAGTTGCTTACTTGTATAGCTAAGCTTCAATACACATAAATGTATTAAACACAAAAATATACATTTAGACCATATAAGGAATTTTCGAAAAATTCTCATGAAAGATGGAACAAAGTATCCTTGATGTTGTCCCTTATAAACATGATCAAATGATATATACGTGAAAGAGTATGAATGATCAGCATAGTAAGTCTCGAATATAGAGGCTTATGCTTGGAGGATAACATGTTGAAAACAGCAGCTGCTGTAAGTAAATCTCTAAAAAGAAGAATAGATATAGCTTGAATTAAACAGATGATAAATTTCGTCTAAGTTATTCTATGGCTATGACATAAAGATGATTGAGAAATCTACGAAGTCGAATAGCTAGTTGTACATATGAGTATGTAATATAAAGAACTAAGTCAATCACAAGACATCTGCATTTTCCTATGAGAAGCAGCCACATCAGACCTATCAGAAGCAGCCACATGAGACCTACCGCCTTTGCTTCGCTCACTCCAGCAGGTTGATCTGGAAAATACAAAACCTTGGCCAACTCACATTATAAAAAATATTAAGGGCCTCAAAATCCCACTGTACTGTTAATGTTCTTTGTTGTGAGTATATTTAGACCATAGCACATTTAGGACAAATTATATTTTATTTGTTGGTCTTTCAACAACTAGGCTCCACCGCCTACCGACACAAGACTTTCAACTTCAAGACTAAGAATTCGACCATTCCAAATAGAATCATTGCATGTTCCAACCTTAGCAAAACTTTTCTCTCTAAGATCATATGAAACTATATTACTCATTATACCAACATTAAGGAGAATCTTATCTCCTCTCTTTGAATACCCAATGACGTTCACACATTGAAACCAAGATATGTCAAAAAATAAGGGATTTAAAACAGAGTATAACTTTGTCCAAGTAAATTGATTAACCCCATCATTCTTCCTCATATATAAATAAGCATGGGGCACCATCGAACAACAGAAATAGCTGATGCAAAGACACCCTCCTAAAATATGTAATTGCCTTAAAACTCTATCAGTTGAATTGAAAGATAAAACAGGTTGGGGAACTAAGGAGAATGTCTCATTTCTCATATTAAATGCCACAATCTCTGAATTGGATAACCAATGTAGACTACCATCACTGAAGTAACCCATTTCACGAAGATACACATTCCTATCTATTCTGTATCCAAGGGAAGGGGGATTCTGAATCCTTCTCCAAATATTTGATTTAAACCCATAAATCCAAAATTGAACTTCAATATCAAGTTTTCGCTTGACATATACCCTTAAAAACACTTTGTACTCATCAATAGCGTCATCATAACCCAAACCTAACCCATTTAAGTAATAAAATTGATCATTAGCTGGGTCTTCCAAAGGCCAATCAGGAAGATCCTTACACCGATGAGTGGATGGATTCCACAGGGACCGTTCTAATTTAGGTTGGTACAATGAACTTTGATCCAGGAGAACCAAACCTTTACAGTAACCATAGACATTCTTCAACGAGGATGAGACTTGTTTTTCTATGCCTATAATATCTTCTTCAAGATCGACATTCACATCACAAACATGAAATTTGTTACTCAATTCGTCTGAGAAAATCAGTTTGCGGAGATTTAAGTTTTGAGAAGACTTACTTAGATGAGAATTGATAAAATCAGGGCTATCAATGACGGTGCATAAAGATTTTGAAACACATCTGAAACGTAGGAGGGACTTCACCGGCAACCACATCATGATCAACTCGCTTGGGAGTTGTTCCATTGCCGCCGCTCACTCTAATCAGAAAAGGAGTGTGAACAATTAGGGTTAAAAGATAATTACAAAAACTACAATTAAGGTGCAAAAATATCCTAACTTTTGGGTCATAAGCAATCTTGCCCCAAGGTCCAAAATGTCGAAAATGGTGCAATTTTATCCTAACATTGGAAACCAAGAACAATTTTACCCCTAGCGTTGATAAATTGGATCAATTTGATAAATAATTTATCAAACGGTCTTGTCGGTCATTAATCTTTGCGTCAAATCACAACATATGATGGGATGTGAAAAAATATATAAAAAAGTACAGTTTTTTTTTTGTACAAATTGGACTAAAAATTCAAAAAATTCACCAAATTTATAATATTAATCTCCAATTCTACTATTAAATTATAAAAAACATGAAATCATTTTTTAGAACGAATTGAAATGCAATTGTTGCAGAATAAGGAAAAAAATATCTGTGTTTTATAATAGTGTCTCAAATCGACCCAAATTATCAACGTTATGAGTAAAATTGCTCTTGGCTATTGATGTTAGGGGTAAAATTAGATAATTTTAGACGTTATGGGTAAAATTGCCCCTGACCGAAAATATTATGGGTATTTTTAGACCTTAACACCAAAAACTATATTCAAAATATTATACGGAACAATTTGGATTGATTATAGTCAAAATGAGTTATTGTACTACGTGGATATATGGATAAGATACAAAATGTATCAAAGTTTTCGAAAAGTATCAGTTTACCCTCAATATTTATGAAATGTATCAATAAATGACTAATTAGATATTAAAATTTGTCAATTAAATCTCATCCATTAATGGTTGAGATTACAACTCCACCAACTCTAGAGGCTTTTCAACTCTAGAGGATCCCTACCCACCAAATTAAGTCTGAATAACGCAACTTGACACCTCAATTTTTGTGAAATGGTACCAATTACCCCAAGTTTTTAATTTAGCTCACTTCATTATTCTTTAAGGTTCTATTTTCACGTACATTCACGTAAAATTTAACTAAAATTCGTTATTCTTTAGGGTTATATTCTTCGGTGCATTTGCGATAAATTTAACCCAATTATGGTGTTTACCTTTTGGGGGTTGTTTAATTCAATTCACGTTTTTACTATTCACGTGCACTATCCACGTTTTTATTATTCACGTGCATAAAATTCATGATTTCTAAAAAAAAAGAAAAAAAAAATTCACTAATCATGCATAAAATTCATAATTGCGAAGAATGTTCACAATGCATAGGATTCACGTTTCTAGCTAAAGAATTCGCAAACATCTTACACATTAGCATGCAAATAATGTTCAAGCGGGGTTCTTAAAGCCTAAAAGTCCTTGAAAAAATAAACAAAAGAGGCACTTACCTGATTCATGTTAGGTCCTGTTGAGGTGAGAGCCTGGATCATGGAAGGGAGTAATATTCAGCAGGTGCTCGAAAACCACCTTCATGCCCTTCGTACCGTCGTATTTACTCGGCACCATCGCAAAGAACTCAAATGATAGTGAGAGAGAGAATGTGTGGGGTTAAAATGGACCCCACCACCCTTTTATTAGGGTAAAAAATGGCATTTTTATAATTAGAGAAAAATGTACAATGTGACATAAAGGTAAAAAGTAAATAAATAATTACCGGATGCACAAATCTCCAAACTGCAGTCTGTTTCAGCCAGTGGTTATGCTAAACAATGATTGTTATCAAGGGAGGTGACTCCAGACGATAGTGAAAATTTACCAAACAGTGGCGCCGGTCAAAATACAGACAACAGTCGATAGAAAAATATTTTTTGACTCAAAAGAGCTCCGAACGAAAGGGTAAGGTCTTTCCTATCAATGATTTCATTACACGAAATAGTAACTCCAGTCAAAATACAGACGATAGTAGGTCAAAATTCCAAATCGCTCAAGAGAGCACTCGCTTTAGGGTCAATTTAGAAACCTAAACAAGATATATACCAGCGGTCGATTTAGAGACTATGGTTGCTAGAACGAGCAATATACCTGCAGTCGATTTAGAGACTATGGTCGCTAAAAAGAGCTATATACCTGCGGTCGATTTAGAAACTAGGGTCGCTAGAAACAGCTATATACATGCGGTCGATTTAGATACTAGGGTCGTTAGAAAGAGCTATATACATGTGGTCGATTTAGAAACTAGGGTCGCTAGAAAGAGCTATATACATTCGGTCGATTTAGAGACTAGGGTCGCTAGAAATACCTATATACCTGCGGTCGATTTAGAGACTAGGGTCGCGAGAAGGAGCTATATACCTGCGGTCGGTGTAGAGACTAGGGTTGGATGGTCGGCTTAGAGACCTGGGACAAGAAATCGCGGAGAGAGATCAACGCTCACGGCCGATGCAAGGACTGGGGACAAATTGAAGGCCCACGACGTGGAGGTCAGGTATTTCTCCTCCCACTCTATATGTGTCTTTTAGTTTAATATGTTTCACATTGCATGTGTTGTATTTACGAAAATGGTTTTCGAAAAAGCACACACATCACTGTCAAAATAGGAAAGTAGGGGCAACTGTAGACACCGAGTCGGAGGACCTATGATGAAAACCCACGATAAAACAGCCAAAGCGGTTGATTCCATTAGTTCGAAAATTTAAATCAAGAAAAATCTTGGAGAGCCGGCACTTGTGAGTCCCACTAACAAATTCAATATCTCCCGGATGCCGTCGAGTATGTTCACCGTTTTATCGGTGGATGAGAAGGCCCCGGAAGTCGGACGTCGATCGACGAATAATGAATGGCGCTCCCGATAGGCGAGCGTCGTCTCTTATGCACCAGACGCGGAGCTCGGCATGTCAAACGCTCGTCCGATGGACGTTTGACGCACGCCCGATGCTCGTTCGACGATCGACCAACTCATTGTATGAACGTCCGATGCACGGTGGGCGTCACCCAACAAGCATTGGGCGTACGTCCAACAGACGCTGGGCGTCGCCCAACTCTTTAGGCGAACGCCCAACACACGTCGGGCGTCGTCGAACCAGCGTCGGGCGTCGCCCAACCAGCGTTGGGCGTACGCCCAACAAACGTTGGGCGTCGCCCAACAATCGATGGGCAACGCCCAACGGCAGTTGGGCATACGCCCAACGGCTGTTGGGTGTGCGCTCAACCCATGTTAGGCGACACCCAACACTTGTTGGGCGTACGCCCAACGTAGGTTGAGCGTCGCCCGACGAGGGGCGGGTGACGCTCAACGTATGTTGAGCATCGCCCGACGAGAGGCAGGGGACGCTCAACGTAGGTTGAGCGTACATGCCCGACGCCTATAAAAGGCACGGATCCCCATGCATTTGAGGAGGAGGAGCTCTTTTTGGGAAATATTTTTTCTAGAGAGAGAGTGGATTTTTTGGGAAAATTTTTATTTTTCTAAAAAAATTGAAATTTTATAAAAGTTAAATATTGGACAAAAAAACACAAAAAAAACACCAAAAACCATAACTCTTGGAATCAACCGACTTCGACTGTCAATACCGATTTTGAGGTATTATCTGAGGACTAGACTCGTTTAATTTATTTATTTCGTTTATTTATTTTATTTATAGTTTTGTTTATTTATTTATTTATTTTATTTATAATTCTAGTTATTTATTTTATTTTTCACCTTTATTTATTCTTTCGTATTTATTTAATTTCTGTCTCGTATTAAATAAACGTTTGTTCTTTTTTGAAATAAAAAACCTCGTTTTAAGTCCCGATACGAATCGTGACCCCGTTTAAGGGTAGTTCGGGACTAAAACGTTGTAGATATAGGATTTCAAAAGGTTTTTTTTAAATTAACGTTTTAAAATAAAACATCGTTTTGGGAGACTCTATTATAGACTATGACCCGATTTGGGTAGTTCGGGGACTAAAATGAGAGAATAAAGTAGATCTAAAGTTTTTAATAAATCTGGAAAGTATGGGGACTGTTCTGATATTCTGCCTTTTCTGTCACTAAAAGCAGTTTAGTGACGGGTTTTCCGTCGTTAAAGCTGCTGGAACTTATAAAATGCGCTTTTACCCCCTTTTTCTTAACCTTTTGGCATTTATTCTTATATATATGTATATATGATTATGTAATATGTTTATTAAAATTATTTTTGGGGTATGTAACTAATAATTACTTATTATGTATTTACTTATTTTGTATATTTGGGGATCATTTTCATTAATTTGGTTTTGTAAGACTATATGTATATGTATATGTTTTCTTTAAATTCATTTAAACTATATTAATTATTACTTTGGGGGGTTATTTTCTATGAATCCATTATGTAAAAACAATTTTAAACTAAAGGTTATTTTCTTATTTATGAACCTTATTCATTATTTTTACATGTTTTTCAATTAAAATAAAAGTGTATTATATCTAGTATTATATTCATTACTATTTTTACCTATTAGTAACCATAGTGTATATATCTTCTCTTTACCTCGTTTTTAATCTATAGATATAATTACCATTTTTACTAAAAATGTATATATATATGTATATATTCCTTCTTTTCCCTTTGACATCTATAGGTATATATTTCAAATGTATTTGGTTGGGTGAGTTTTGGACTAAAATGGTTAATTGTTATAACTATGTTTGTATTGTTTAAAGGGAAGTAAGGATTAAAGTGAGTGAAAATGGGAAAAACAAGCCACCAAAAAGATTTTAATTTGATTATGTAAATTAAAGGTATTTGGAGACTTTCAAAATGTAAATAAGAGTTTTCAACATCTTCTTTTTGGTTCCAAATGGTTTTCTAAACGTCGCGTTTTGAAACATTAATCCGTTCCAACAATGGATTAAGTGAGCCTTGTAATTAATCGTTTTTTTGTAAATAATAAAGTTTTGAATCGTTTTACGTTTAAACGGTTTTGTACAAAAATAAATGGACTTGTATGCTTAATCACGTTTTCGGTTGAATGTGCATTTTTCACGTTTTCAAACACTCGAGTCGTTCCAACGGCGGTTCAAGTGAAAAGCAAGTAAATCCACGGGGTTGTAATTAATATGTGTATAGCTTAGAAAGATATTCATATGTTGTAATTAATCAATTTTTCTACCTCCCTCCTTCTTTTACATACTCTAAATTCATGCAAATGGGTGATTCTGGCTTTCAATAATATATCTTAAAACAGTTTTCAAAACGAGAAAGAAAAGGTTTCAAATGAATTTTAAACTTAAAGAAATATGTGATTAGTCCATTAGCGCCTAACATGCTAAGTAGGAGGCCGGTGGTTCAGAATCGGGCGATGTCGGGGTGCCTAGTAGCCTTTCTCCAGAAAGGATCTAACCTTCTCGGCTCGTACCTAATTTCCCGAACCCTCACCGGTCTCCCGCAAGGGATCGGTGTTCATTTCCCATTCGCGGGTGGCGACTCTTCCATACTCCGAGCTCTGGCCCTGCCGAGCAGCTTGATTCCGTGATTGGTTGCTTTCAGCGTCAATCACAGCATCTGTCGTCAACGGTGTCCACCCGCGGGTCTTCCGGGCGAGGCCGCGGCACCTACAGGTGTCTAAATTTTTTATTGTGTTATTAATATAATTATAAACAAAAAAAAAATTCGAAAGTGCTTCAATTTATCATAAAACTTGTTTGGAATGTATAATATGACAATTAAATAATAGTCAAACTAGCCTTTTCAAATTTTTAATATAATAATGCTAAAATTGATCTTGTTTGGAAACGTTAGGATTAAAGTTGAACTATTTCATGCGTTAAGGCTAAATTTGCACTTTTAAAACAAATGTTAGAGTCAAATTTCGTCATTATCTTTTTTTTAATTACATATAAAAATCTATTAACTTAAATAAAAATGCAATTGTTAAATTTTAAAATATATAAACAAAATGATTCCTCCACATAAACCCTAGCAGATAAAAGTTAATTACAATTATACCCTCCCAAATCTCATATATAAACAAAATGATTGATGAACAAAAACCCTATACCCCCAAATCTCATATATCTGGAGCAACTCTTCACCAACATTGCATCAAAAGTTTCTTTTATTCTCTATCTCAGTTGTATTTAGTTAGGAAAGATGAACGAGTTCTCTATCTCACCCATCAAATAAACAATAGCTTTCACTTATAAAAGAGTCGTTGCTTTGCCTGGGCTTTTCCAGGACTGTATGTATACTCTCTCTCATTAGTTGTATATATGTTAATTTGATGTGATTCAAAACTTTGCCTAATGTCTTTCACTGATTTTTAGTTTCTTTTTCTAATCTACTGAAAGCTCCTAATTTTAATATATGTGTATGGCTTTTCAATTTGAACTTTGAGCAGCACCATTAAGTTTATACATATAATGATTTGTGGAATTTGTTCTTTTGCCTTATGAAGTTTCCGAACCTACATATATTTTTAGAAGGATATGACTATTCAGTTATTTTTTTAAATCAAAACCAAAGAAGAAATCTGAATAGATCTACCTTGCAATGTTTAAGAAAATAAATAAAAATTCAAAAATATCTAGAATGATAGTGAAAAATCAGAATCCATTTAGAAAACACGATTTTAACTGAGTTTATATTGTGTAGGAAATATGACATTGAAGAAACATGAAGAAAATTCATGTCAAGATATGAGTGATTCAACAGATCTTCAGAAACAGGAAGAAAGAAAAAAATATATATTCTAGCACTGATTGCAGAATGTGGCCGGCGAAGAAGAAAACGATCCTTTCTTACAACAAATGATGAGAGGCTGCAATTAACTTGAGGTTTTGAATTAATAATTTATTTTTTTATTAACATGTCCCTCTTACAATCAAATTTGCATTATTTAAAAATTTATGTTTCAAAACAGTTTGTTTGATTGGTTGGTTCATTGTGTTATTACGTTGTATCATCAAATGCCCGTGTCAAATTTTATTTATTTTCAGAAGTTCATCTGTAGTCCTTGTTTCATATTGATATTTTGGTTTTGCTGATTTTTTTTTCTATTGCTCAAACTGTTCAAACTTGATGAAACCCATATTGCAGGAACATGCTTGTTTAACTAGATTATGATTAGTTCAATTAGTTTTGGCCTTATCTTCTTGACAAGATTATGGTTGTTTAACTTGTCATCAGTTTATGGTCATCTGTTCATACTACTCATTCATGCTATCTCAATCTGAGATTTATTGTATTTGGGTCAATTTATCAAAATTTGTCAACTTGAGGGTTTAGCTGTACAATTAAGTAATAGTGATATTTTAATTATTTGATAAGATGTTAGTCTATTTGTTTAACCACATTTTGATTTGGATTTCCTTTATTTTTTTGCTTATGGAATTTTTTTTCTGAATCTGGAATTGCAGGTTTGATTTGTATTTGCAGATTCGTGAAAAAGAAGATATGTACTGCTGCAGCTTTTAAGAAAGAAGCCAATGTTTGTACAAAACCTGCTGGTAACTGTTCTTTCTCTTCAAATCCAAGGAATTTGAATTTGTTTTATTTTTCTATTTCATTGAGAAATCATATTTAATTGGATTTTTTCCTTTCTTCCTTTTGGTACAAAGAATTAATGATTTGATTAGTGCCTCGTATTGATGGCTTCTGGTTGAAGTTACTCTTAATTTTTTTTTTTGGTTTAATAAGTCTGTTACCTCATACAAGGTCTGAACTTTTAATATTGTTCTTGTTCAATTGCATTCAATATACTATATTTGTTTTTTGGAGGACATTTCAAATTGAACCCTAGCCGCCGCCGCACCTTGCGCTGGCCACCATGGCCGCTATGGCTCCTTTCCCTATGGATCCTCTAGATGCTTATTGTGACATTCGAGTTCTCTTCAATCCAAAGCTGCATTTTGACGTCCATCCGCCCAATCCTGTCTCAAAGCAGAACCAGTCCCATATCGAATCATACGCGTCTGCAGTGAGAAGCGGAGATGTCGGGGTCTTGAACTCGACGGCCACGATATCAGACATCGGAGGTATAAAAACTGTCCGAATTAACCAAGCGGGTTACGATCGGAGGGTGGCGCTGTGTTCTACATCCTTGATTGGCCGCTTAATCTTGAGTAAAGGGGACGCTCCGTGGAAGGTTGCTGACCTTAAACAAAGTTTGTCCAAGCACTCGGGTATTGCAGGAGAATGGAGGTTAATATCGATTGGAAGGGGATTCTACCATGTGGTTCTTCATTCGCAGGAGATGAAACAACAAATCTTCTCTAAAGGAATCGTTAATGTCAAGTCGGGCACTTTCTGACTGCAACCATGGATTCCAGACTTCGACCCTTTCGCGGAGAAATCAACAAATGCACAGGTATATGTTAGATTATACTCGTTACCCTGGGAATATTGGGATCCGCAAATATTATCCGACATTTCTAAATGCTTAGGGGGGTTGATTCAGATTGATAAATCCACCTTACATGGGGACTTCAGGCACTTTGCACGAATGCTGTTAGATGTGGATCTCAACTCAGATTTACCAGTGAAGCTTGGTATTGAAAGGGATGGAAAACAAATATGGGTTGAGGTTGTTTATGAAAAGTTGCCTAGTTTCTGTAAGGTGTGCTCTAGTATAGGGCATATGGCTTATGATTGTCGGAAGAATAGGAGGCCGCAGGAAGGGTCTAAGCACCCTGAAACAGAAAAACGACCCTTGGGTGAGAAGAAGAAAACTGTGACTGCGGGATTGGAGATCCCAGTGCAACATATGAATAACCGGATACTCACGGAACTTCACACCGATGGAGATATGATAGGTAATGCAGTGATACAGGCTGCCCCAGTACAGCAGGTGAATACCATGGAACCTCAGACTGAGGGAGAGGTTATGATAAACAATGGAAATACAATGATACAAGGCATTCAGATGTCAGAAGAAGAAGACACTTTGAGCACAAATGAGAAGCAGTACATGGCTGACAGACCGTAAATCTGGGATTCAAAGAATGAATGTGACAGTTTTGCTTGAGCCTCGTCGCCAGGAAATGATAACTTGCCTCAATCTGCCACCTCTTGGGCGGACATGGTGGACGAGGAAGAGGAGGGAACGTGGGAAACCGTAACATCGAAGAAAGAAAGAAGAAACAACAGGAATGCAGACAATGCTAGCAACACCTCAACCCGAACTAAGCGGGTCAGGAAAATCCCGATCCGATATACATGATAGTTCTGTATTGGAACTGTCGTGGTATCCTTAATCTGGATACGCAACGCTACTTATCCAATTTGTGTCCTAAACATAAACCAGACATAGTGTGTGGGCTAACAAGAGGCTGGCTTTGTATCAAAGGATTGAAGAGTTGCGTCTTCAGTTTGCTGGTCCATGGATCACCATTGGTGATTTCAATGCAATCAGTGGTTCGCACGAGAAAACCAGGTGTGTTCATGCTGCACGGCCATGTCGTGAGTTTCGGGATTTTATTAAAAATAACAGTTTCATTGAAAGCCCAATGCAGGGTCTGTTTTACACTTGGTGTAATGGGAGATCGGGGGCCGCCCGGGTTGAGAGTAAATTGGATAGGGCCCTTATTTCTATGAATTTTGCCGATTTCTGGGACAGGTTCAGCAGCACTGTTCTGACCCGGCATCTATCTGATCATTGTCCGCTCGTATTCAATTGCACGCGGCAGCAACCTGTGGTTAGCAGATTCCGTTTTCAGTCTATGTGGTTGACTCATGCCGGCCTTCGAGATTTAATTTCTAATTTCTGGCATAAGGATCATGACCGCCACCCTCCAATGCAATACCTCTGCAACAAGCTCAAGCTCCTTAGACCTGTTCTGCAACTTTGGAATAGGACTATGTTTGGAGACCTTAACGTTAACATCGAAGCAGTCGAGGCGACGCTGGCTGGTATTCATGAGGATATTTCAATTCAAGGTATGTCTGCGGAACTGCATCGCAGAGAGCTTGACGCTCACTCTAATCTTGATAGGGCCCTTCACAGCAAGGAAATTTACTTCCGCGATAGAAACAGAGTCAGATGGCTAGCAGACGGAGATAGAAACACATCGTTTTTTATCGTGTTACTCAGATTCGTAAAGCTTCCGCTGGTATTCACACTTTACAGATTAATGGTCAGTTAACTCCCGATCCGCAAGCAATAGCTACGCACATCAACGATTTCTATTCAACTTTGTTCGGCAATGACATGAATTCTCCAAGGGACTTGGCTCCGATTTTTGATGTTATACCTCGGTTAGTAACTGACTCTGAGAATCACTCTCTAACTGTTTGTCTAGATTTTGTTGAGGTTCAGAGAGCGGTTTTCTCTAAGCATAAGGATAGTGCCCCTGGTCCAGACGGATTCACTGGTGCATTCTTTCAGCATTTCTGGGATATTGTCGGTACTGATGTCTATACAATGGTTTTTAGTTTTTTTGCTTCTGAGACTATCCTACCAGGTTTGAACTCAAGTTTGATGGCCCTCATCCCAAAGACTGACAATGCGATTACAATT
The DNA here is from genome assembly GCF_963576675.1 of Euphorbia lathyris. Taxonomy (NCBI): domain Eukaryota; kingdom Viridiplantae; phylum Streptophyta; class Magnoliopsida; order Malpighiales; family Euphorbiaceae; genus Euphorbia; species Euphorbia lathyris. Next base: position 1,664,581 of record NC_088915.1, on the reverse strand, counting down.
GAGCAATATAGACCGATTGCAATGAGCAACTTCTGCTACAAGATTATATCAAAGATCCTGGCCGACCGTTTGGCTAGCATTGCTTCCCGCATTGTCTCACATAACCAGTTCGGTTTCATTTCGGCCAGGAGTATTCACCACTATATTGCGATGGCTTCAGAAGGAACCAATATGCTCAAAAAACATTGTTTTGGAGGCAATATGGCCTTAAAAATTGACATTAGAAAGGCTTTCGACACTCTGGATTGGTCTTTCCTCCTAACGGTACTTGAAGCGTTTGGGTTCTCTCTTCAATTTCGGGATTGGATTCTCAACATTCTCTCTTCTGCAAGAATTTTGATTCTTTCAGGCTCTGGCATTAACGGTTTTGTCAAATGCTCTAGAGGTGTGCGACAAGGGGACCCCCTCTCTCCGATTTTATTCTGCATTGCTGAGGATTTTCTCAGTCGTTGGCTGCTCAATTTGGGCACCACTGGTAAGTTAGCGCCGGTGAGTTACACTAGACAAACTAATTTCCCTATGCATCTCTTGTATGCCGATGATGTTCTTCTGTTCTATCAGGCAAGTGTGGGTAATGTAGGTGCTATCCGGGAGGCTTTCAATCTTTACGGATATCTCTCTGGACAGATGGTGAACTGGGAAAAGTCTGATATTTTTTTGGAAAGTGCAGTGACTCACAGGTGTGGTCTGCGTCTCTCTGATATGGTTGGAATGAAGCGCGGTTACCTTCCTTTTCGATACCTAGGGGTGCCGCCTTTCTTTGGGATGCCGCGAAGTAGATACCTTGCTGGCATCAGGGATAAAATTCTGGCACAGTTCACTCGTTAGAAGGGCAATAGCCTGTCAATGGTAGGGCGATTGATGTTAGTAATTCTGTGATAAACAGTAGCTTTATTCACTCTTTCATGATTTATAAATGGCCTGCTGCCCTGCTCAAGCATATGACCAAGTGTATTCAAAACTTTATATGGACGGGCTCTATTGACAAACGGAAATCTATTGTTGTGAATTGGAAGGATTGTTGTCATTCTCTCAGAGACAGCGGCCTTGGAATCAAGGATTTGGGCACCACGAACCTGGCGCTGCTTGGTAAGATGGCCTGAGGAATTATGCAGGATAATTCTGCTTGTTTTGTGCTTTTAAGGTCTAGGTTTATCAGTGCAGCTGGTATCCCTCGAACAGTTACTAATTCTGCTGTTTGGGGTTCAACTAGAAGCGTTTTTGGGGTATTGAGAGCACATAGCTTCTGGTGGATAGGGAAGCAGATGAATCCAAATTTTTGGAACGGGAATTGGATTCGACCAAATTTAGCAAATCAAGTCGGTCTGGACGCTAAGGCTCAAAGCAGGTGCAAGTCGTCTGTCGTGGATTTTCTAACTGACACTGGTTGGGAGGGACTTCATGACCTTCTGCAAGAGGTTCTGGATAGGGTTCAGGGTATAAAGCGAAGCCAGGAACAGGAGGATGTCTGTATCTGGGAGCCCGCGATTCATGGTAAATTCACTGCTAAACTATTTTATGTTTGGTTGAGGCCTGCTCCTCCTCCTCGACCTTGGAGTCGATTTATTTGGCATCCATTCATCGCCCCTTCGCACTCTCTTGTCTGTTGGCGAGAGGCTCTTGGCTTTTTACCAACTCATGATCGCCCGATTCGCCGTGGTATGGTATTGGTCTCCAAATGCGCTCTTTATGGGGTTGAATCTGAAACACCAGATCATTTGTTTGTCTCCTACAATTTCTCCAAGCAGATTTGGCAAGGGATCGGGGCTTTGTTTGGCAGGCGAATCTGCACAGATTCGAGTGTGTGTTTGCTGATTACAGAAGCTTCTAAACAGCGTTTCAGCAATGAGATTGCGGCTCTTTGGGCTTTAGCAGTGGTTAATGGCATCTGGATGATTTGGTCAACTCGAAATAAGGCAATCTTCGAGGGAGGTACGCCAAATTTGTTCTTCGCTCTTAGGCGCTTGTGGGGTTCCACTCGAGAGGGAGGCGCTCTTGACCATGGTGGGATGTGGAACTCGGAGGTTGAGCATCATATACTGCAAGAGATGAATCTGCGTAGGTGTCCTCATAGGGCACCCCGTATCCTTCCGGTTTGTTGGCAGCCTCCGATAGAGGGGTGGGTAAAGGTCAATATGGACGCATCCGTTGTCGGATGCCCAGGGGCGGCTGGCTGCAGCGGGATATTCCGGACACAGAACGGTATCTTCGAAGGAGCATTCGCCTATCCACTAGACAACGCATTTTCCAACAGCGCCGAGCTCTCGGCAGCAATATACGCAATTGATATGGCCTATAAAAAAGGATGGCATCCACTATGGGTGGAGAGTGATTCAACTTTCATTGTGCATCTACTTCGGCATCGCGCTAGTGATGTTCCTTGGTCAATCAGACAGTCCTGGTTAGTCTGCTTGGATCAATTGGCGTCCATGACAGTGACAGTTTCACACATTTACAGAGAGGGAAATTGTGTTGCGGATCTCCTTGCAAACTTTGGTCGTCAATCGCAGCAAACTTCGTGGTGGGACAGCATTCCAGACTTCTGCTCTACGGAGTTTTTATGTAATCTGACCGGGGAACTATCTTCCGTTTTTCCTAGTTTTCTATCCTTTGTAACATTCTTTATTTTTTATTCTTTTTAATAAATTCGGCTTTGGGTTTTTGAGGCCTAGGGCGGGGGTGCCAACCTCGTTGGGATGTCCGTCAGAGTCTCTCTCCCCTCACGCCAGTCTTTAATCAAAAAATTGCATAAAATATACTCTTGGTTTTTAAGAGAAATTGTTTCAATATACTCTTGTTTTTCAACAGAATTTGTTGAAGGTAGAAAAAATGGAAGACACTTATCAAAGTAGTCACTGTTCTTAAAAAAAGCCAAATTCTTGCTTGTTTAAGAACTAAAATTCCGAATTTTAACGGTAGTCTATTAGTTTAATTGGTTAAAGATCTAAGGTTATTTGATTAAATTGTTAATAAGTTATTAGATAATAACTATATATGTGGTTGTGGTAGAATTAAATTAATTTAAGCTTTGGTTTCCCAGGTCAAACTTGATGAAATAAAGTAAATACTTTCAAACCAATTGCAGCCTATGAGAATTTCTACACTTTCTTCTCCTCGAGTAATATCATGGAGATAAATGAGATATTTCTATGGGTTTAACAGAAAGTGCATCATCATCTATGTCCTCGTCATCATAGTCATCATGGTAATCATCAGAAGGAGTGCTAGAATCATCCCAAGAAAATTTTGCAGCAGAGCAGCTGGTATTGTATATTATTTGTTGACTGCGACCAGACTTGATTTCTCTTGATGATTTCAGTTAGCAGTTTCTCAAAAGCATGTTATCTGTTGTATGCTAGAAGGCATTTCCTAGTGGTTAGGTTGAGATTGGAAATGAATAAACTGTGTTTCAACTGGGTGCTTTTTGTTCTTTGGTGTTGTTACATTCGATTGATCTACAACATCTAAAGCATGTTTGCCTTTTGAGACCGCTACCTGCACCCATATGGTTGTGTTAGGGATGTTTGGCTAGCAGCCCCATTTGATAAATTAATGGGTTGGAGTACAACAGGAACCAAATTGCCTCTCTAGATCCCAAGAGAACTTTCAGTTACCACTAAAGGCACGTGTTTGCCTTTAGTTGGTACTAGATTAGTAGCTCGAACTGCATGAACAGTTCCATTTCTGTCTCTCGACTCAGAATTATTGCCATGAACCAGAGCATAATTTACCTTTGAAGACTCTAGACTTTTGGGCACCATTACCTTCTTCATTTTTTCAGTTTCTTTAAAATGGCTAGGGATTAATGAATCTTGGGCATTTTGGAGTACGACACATTTATAGAATTAGTATTTACAAGCAAGAAATGTTCACAAACCATTTCCAATAGTTTTATTAAAGAGAAAACACAAATTTTGTATTTACTGCCGCATTCATCTTCCATTTCTCCAATAACTGCAATTAGATTTTGACTTTGAAAAGAAGGGTTTCTTGAAAAATTGCAATTCAGAGAAATCTTCACCTCTTTATTGGAAGATGAAGCCATATCAAATTCTTTTGAAGTAGAAACCCTATTATATGTATTATCTATAAGTAAAGGTATAAATTCCTTATATTTGAAGCAGTCTGTTTTGTCATCAGAATTGTTTCCATTTGAAGAATTTTGTTAAGGTGAAGAACCTATATACACCATATCAAAATTAGATTTGGAGGAAGAATACATAACTTCAATATGTAAGAATCAGAATTTCAGATTAAGATAATAAGTCAGAACACTAGTAGAAGGCTTATTTTGTTTTTTCATTGTCTTTGTTTATGGCTTTAAGCAACTTATTTACTTCTAGTATTTCTAAACTAACTTCCAAACATCCTAAAGCACTTTAAAATAATTCCTAAAATCTATCTCAACTGATTGCTCCATTTGTTAGTCTCTTAATGTAAACAAGTCAGTAGAAAAGGAAAAGCTAGATTGACTATTTATCCATGCACATTGTAATAAAATATTTAGGTAATGTTGTAATTTCAGAAAAAGTAACATGAGTAATTTCATAATACATATTATTTTAGAGCCCTACGATGCTAGTCTTTATATTCTAATTTTTTTATAAATTAGGATTTATGTAATTTTTTTCTGAACCAAGATAAACAAAATAAAGATGTAACTTTTGAGAAAACATTTAGCAACTATATTATTGTTAAAGTCAAATGCAAAAGATGTGGCTTGGCCATTTCAAAAATTGCAGTCTCAATATTTAAAAACTTGGAGACGTTGATTTGTGGCTATATATTTATTTCAGAAGGGAGCCATTTGGGGAACGATACCCCTATAAGTCTGTTATTTTTTTTTACTTTACTCTTATTGTTAAGACATATATTGTGAAATAAATTAAATTTTCGGGCCTCTCATTATCCTAATGCTATTGAAAAGCCGTGACTGAAAAAAAAAACCCTGATAATATGTGCTATTTTTTACAATTTTGAATGATTTTAATTTATTAAATTATTATTTATATATGTGATTAATATTAATTTAGACAGAGTTTAATAATTATTTATAAACATAATTTTTAACATTGAAATCTTACTGTAAAAATTGATGAAAGAGGAAATGATAGGTCATACTTGTAAAGTTCACATCTCAATGTAATTTTCATTAGAGAAGCATCAAGCCTTTAAAGGAGAATACATATGATTAGTTATAACAGACTAATTTAAATTTCAAATAAATCTAGACTATTTCAAATACAGAATACACATGATATTTAGTTAATTATTTATTTACTAAAATCTCCACAAATTTGGTGCGCTAAGGCTTGACTTGGTAAACCCTTACCAGTCCCCCTCAAGTCTTTGGTAGTGGCTTAGTGAAAATGACGAGTTCTTATATTAAACACCGGGTCTTTCATGTCACTCGGAGGACCCCAATTCACATTTGGACACATGTATTGTGATCCCAAATAATAATTAAAATAGTGGGGCCTCTTCCAATATACGTGGGTCCATGTTACACGTGTCAAAATATGTATGGAAGGTCCTCCATTTGACATAGAGAACCCAGGGCTTCTAATAATTTGCCGAAAATGACAACTATATGATCGATAGTGGAAATTTAAGAAACTTTTAATTCTATGTGTGCAACCTTATCGGAAACAAAGTCCAAATCAATTTACAGGTGTTTTGATCAATGATGAAAAATTGGGTTGGCGATAAGATAAATTGCTCCCAAGTTATCACACCACAAAACTAGTGATTGAGATGATTGAAAGCCAATTTGTGGAAGTAATGATTGTTAAAAGTAAAATTCTGGTTTATTGCTTCATTTTTTTATATCGTATTCCTTTTGGAACTCAAACAAACAGACAAGGGAATTTAGAGTAATTCGATTCCTTTCTCCTTATTTCCATTTCGTTACCTTTATGCGAACCAATCGCCCCTAGTTATGTTTTATAAAGTCAATTGGCAAATTTAAATAAATTGAGGGGTAACAATAATTTTTGGGACATGTATTAAGATTAAATTAATTGTGGAAAAAGCTGAACCCAAGAAGGACTTCTAGATTGTTTAGTTGAGCAATGGGCTTGCTTGAAATGTCTAAAGATTCAGACTTAATCTCTGCGCGAACCAATCCCCCATGAGCATTTTTTAAGATCAAATACATGAATATCATAATTAAGTACAAAATCACACTTAAGTGATATGATACATATTGCAAGCTGTCAGCAAAGGTTTTAATCGTAAACCTACAAAAATGTTATTCTCTAGCTAAACTAGAAAGAGTGAGGTATAAACCTTGAATTCTCAAACAGAAATAAGTTTGATTGATAAAAGTTGTGTATCCTTACAAAAATGTGGAGGTTTAAATACTTCCCCTAAAGACAACGAAATGACAATGAATACCCCTACTAGGGTTACAATAAAGAAGTAAACCAAAGGATAAAATGGGTAATGCACAGAGACAAATAGTACAAAAGGTACAGTTTGTTGGCTGGTTTCCTTCACAAGGAAGGAAAAGTTTAACCCTTGTTCAGAAAGTAATCTCTAGGATCCGCCATCAAGGACACACCCGTGTTGTTTGCCTTGCCCACCTCAAAAGATGTTCCACCAGGATACTTGGTAGAACGAGATCCGCCAGATTCGGTGTCCGCATCATGATATCACAAAACTTAATTATTAATATTTCATTATTCTCTATGTATTATGATTTTACACCATACTTTAAAATTTTTAGACTTCAGTTTATAAATCATAAACCCGAAAAAATATATTCTTAGACTTCTAAATTATAAATTCTAATCCTTAAACTTTATTAAAAATACTAATTTTACTAGTTTGACATAATCTAAAATTGGCCAATTCAAATAAGCTAGAGGGTATATATTTATTTTTGGGATATGTATTAAGCTTAAATTAGTTGCGGAAAAAAAGTAAACCCAAAAAGGGCTTCTAGATTGTTTAGTTAAGCAATGGGCTTTCTTGAAATGCCTAAAGATCCAGCCTCAATAGTGATCTTCTTCCCTTGTGTTTTCTAGGGTTACTTTTTTCAAGCATATAATAAGCAGATGAGTTGTGATTAGAAAGAGAGAGGCTTGAGTCAGATATCACCGATCAAAACCCATTTGGATTCGGAATTTCCAACAAAGGTGAAGAAGAGGAAAATGCCGCCACTCTCTCTACTTGAAGACTAAGGCTTTAGTATGTCTAATTGATTTTTCATTTACCTGTTTGCTTTCCCTTCCTTTTTAATTTGGGTATTCCATGTTGAGGGATCTTCCAGTTTTTACACTTGAAATGAACCCATATTTTCAGGTTTTGTTTTTTTGTCTGTTTAATTTTGATTTGCATATATTGATTGTATCAGAAAAAGAAACCGTGATTTCTACATACTTTCTTCAAACCAGAAAACTGTATTTCGGAAAAGAGTATTGAATTGTGCAAAACTTCTTTGACAATAACAACTTACACATGAGAATGGGTGCAGGAAGAATAACGATGAAGAAACAGAAGTCAACATCTTCCCAAGTAAACAAGGATATTCCTAGTGACTGCAGAATGTGGCCGGCGAAAACGATTACTATTATCACGAGGTTGCAACTGAGTACTTGGTTTTATTTTGTTTTGAACAATTGGCTTTATTGGATGGTTCATTGTGTTTTTTGATAAGTTTACAACCCTAAATTTATATTATTTACTAGCATTTTTTAATTTATACATATTAGTATATAAAAAAATTTATTATTTATTTCTTAATAATTTGGTTCATTTTCTTTATTATTTAACATACCTAAGATGATGTTTTAGCCTCTTAAACTTGGGTTAAGTGGTACATATTTGAATTTGTTCAAATCCCTCTGAATGTGTTTAAAGGACCCGTAATATATTCAACCTTGTTGTTTTATAAATTTTAAAAAGCAAAGAAGCTAACAACTAATTAAAAAATGGAACTGCTGCCTTGTTATGTATATAGGGCATTCCATTTTCATGCCTGATAATCCCTTTTTAAATGTCGTCTTGCGACCTTCTGATGTATATAGGGGACTTGTGAGGCCTTAAACTGGATGATTTAAAGTTCTCAATAGATTCCTGGTCTTTTCTTGCAGCACATCCACAATAGCTTTGCTCACAAGCATTTGATGACATTCTCATAATTCATCACACTTGAAGTTTGTGAAAGAAAACACTAGTCTGTCAGGTTGTTTGTGGGAATTGGAGAGTTAAATTGTGCAAGGGATGGACAGAATTTGTATGATGAAACAAATTGGAGGAAGAAGATCCTTTTGTCTTTTTTGTGGGGTCTGCTGCAGCAACCATTATGCAACTTCAATTGTTGGCTTTCACTGTGGATATTGAAATTCTGTTTCTTAACTATGTCTCAGTTGTTGTCAATAAATTTGTGAAGGAAGCTTGCAAAGTCATGTTGCAATGGATTTTGAAAATACAAACTCAGGCGATGATTACATGCCTGGGGGAGTCATTGTTTCGATTGGGATTGAGATTGAGATCAATGTTATATTCACATCATTCTCATTGAGATCTTCTTCATCTTCATCATGTGTTTGCAATGCCTCTGCATAGGTTCTAGTCTTACAACTCTGATATCAAATAATCTGGGTAAAACATCTCCAAGGTTCATGGACTAGGTAAGGAAATTTGTTAAGAATGCTCACTATATTTCCAAGCCAAGCAATGAGTGAGTCCCCTTGCTGTCTTGCAAAATCAGTTTCGGAATCCTGAACGCTTTTCGGGTTAGTCACTCCATGTTCTGCTGTCCCAGGAAGTTTGCCTTGAACTACAGCAAGGATTGTTTCTACATTCTGAGACAAATTCTGAAACGCCGCCAGTTCTTCTTCTCTTAATTGTCCCATTATCTTCTTTTTTTGTGCGCCAACGATCTTTTTGGGGCTCTTTTGAGGTTCATCTTCAGCATTGGTACAAGGAGGAACTTGAATTGAAATAGTTAGCTCTTCTAGAGTTTGAGTCCATGAATGATTCTCCATGTCTAGACCATTTCCTTCATTTGGGTCTTTTTTTTTCTCCTTCTCCGCTGAGGACTTTGGGGACAGAAGCTTCTGGGTTTGGCTTTCTTTGTAGCTGGAATTGAGGTGATTAAATTGCTGAAACTGATATAGGTTTTATGCAGAGAGATTTTGGGATTGCTGAAACTGTTGTATGGGACATGTAATTCACATTATGGAAATGATGGCAACTGTGGAACCACTGCTGTTTGTGATGCGACCTGCCTGCAGATAATCATTTGTAACTAATTTGTCACTTATATAAAGTTTAATTTGAAGCACTATATCTAACATATTTCAGGTTGTGACATGGATGGTGCAAATTACATGTATATATGTATCCAGGCATGCACTTGTCCATGTATATGTACATGTATACATTAGAGCTTCTCAAATAGTTTATACTAAACTTAAAGCTATTCTCAAACCTTTAGTTGAAGAATTGCAAATAATAAGAGTAATTCTTTTGACAAGTGCATTTCTACATTCATTGAACAGAATATAAAGTTCAAAACATGTTAACTATTATATTATTGCTCAATTTGGTATTATAAGAATATATTCACCATTTTGTATGTAACCATTGTTTGGATATTAATTCCCATGAATTCTAAAGATCATGGAACACATATGCATGAAACAAATCAAATACCTAAGAATAACAACAGAAATTATTGAATCATTTTTCTCAACTATTAAAGTATACAAGTCATTAGCATTTGAATATAGCAATTGATCATGCAACTTGAGAACACAATGAACCAAAATAAAAACATCATATTTTTCAGTTTAAATAATGCAGATTTAACAAGTAAAAGAAACATGTTAACAATAATAAGAGATTTATCATTCTAAACCTCAAGTAACAGGGGAGTTTATTCGCCGACAACGTTCTGCAATCATTGCTTGAATATCATTTTTTTTCTTGTGAGTTGCATGAGTGTCTGGATCATCGACTGAAGCACTCACATCTAGACATGGATTTTCTTCCAATTTCATTACCGTTGTTTTTCCTGTAGAAAATTAAAATTATCATATGAATTAATAAAGTTAAAATTAATCTTCTTTTCAATTAAAATCAGCATTTGAATAAAAATTAGCACATCTACAGTTTTTTGGGATAGGTAGATCTATTCAAATATCTTTTAATTTATTTAAACTTTGCAAGCTGATAAGACTATATTCTAGATTTTTACACATTTATTCACTTTTGTTTTATATATATATATATATATATATATATATATATATATATATATATAGGATCTATTCAGATTTCCCAAATGGGTTTAAAAAAAAAACAAATATATGAACTGCACAATGGCTTACCTTCCTTGCTCGTCTCAGCAGCCATGGTTATATATATCTCCCTCTCTACGGAATAGGTCAATGAAGGCTGTGAGGGCTCTGCCTCTCCATTATATCTATTCCGAGCTAATTCCAAATAGTCTTTTTTTTGTTGATATGAGATCTGATCAAATATAATACTCAAAGTTAGATCTATCTAAATCTAACATATCAATCATCTTTGACAATAAATTTCTTTATTCTGTTTATTAAAATTACTTAAAAATAAAAGAAATTGTGAATGAGAGACAAAGATGAATAGAAGAGACTGACCTGATCTTCTTTCTAGAAAAAAAAAATTGAAAGACACTGAATGAGAAGACAGCGAATTAAAAGAGCATCAATTAGGGTTTTATTGAATTAGTTAACAGAGAAAAATGCAAAGGCCAAAACCCAATATTCTATTTGGCCTTATATAAAGAGAACCCAAACTATTTGTTTTTGTCCTTTAAAAAACATAATAAAAAAAAAATTAAGGGAGCTATAATTCTTCCAAAAAAAATTGAGCTCAAAGTAATATTAGGGATAATGTGCAAAAATACCAGTAACGTTTATATTCAGAAGTAATTTTACCACTAACATTCAAATGGTGAAATTTTAGTACCTATCATTGGCAGACAGGAGCAATTGATCAATTTGAGAAATAATTCATTAAACTTCCTTGTCGCCATTAAACTTGCCATCTACACTTTACATTTTAATCTCCAATTCAATTATTAAATCACAGAAAATGTCACGTTTTTAAACGAACTCATATGCAATGGGTGTAAAATATGTGTTATATAATAATATGTAAAATCAACTCAACTTGCCAACGTTAGGGGTAAAATTGATCTTCTCAACACCAGAGGTAAAATTGCACCATATTGGATATTAAAGGTAAAATTGCTTCTGCCCGTAAAAGATAAGGGTATTTTTACACCTTATCCGTTAATATTATGAAAACACAATTATTTAACATTTAAAGTTATATATATGAAATTCCGAGCACATAAGTCTTAAATTGATCAGACTCATACTTTATAACACACACAATCTTATTAAATAAAAGTATCCGTATTTTTTAAAAAAAATCACAAAGAGATGTTTTGGGTACATTCACAATAATAATAAAAAGATAATAATAATAATAATAACTCAATATGACAAAAAGTACACAGTTTGTAGGCGAAAAAATAGAAAATCCTTACAAATCCCCACAAAGTACAACTAAAAATAAATATATGAATTAGGAAGTGAAGATTATGGCAAGCAAACAAGCGTAAATAGATACTAGATGCTTCTTGACAATGAACCAAGAATATCCAAATAATGAAATGAACTTTTGTTTCTCTTGCAAATCTAATAAGTTGTTTACACTTAAATTCTATATACTTTAATACTTAGAAACAAATGATGTAATAATTAAAATACAGAATAGAAAATTATGGATTCACCATAATTTGATGTCTTTCCCTTTGAGAATCTGATGCAGCGGAATAAACAGACTTTCATCTTAAACGAATGTTCGCGCACGAACAATGCCTAAAACCGTCAACTATCGTTGAATCGCGCACGACTAACGAAAATTGGAAAAAGAGAATAAACTATGAAATTTTATTAATCGAAAACTGATTACATAATGGGGACGTCGCGCCTTTATATAGGCTGAAAAATAAAACCTAATTCGAAACCTAAAAGGAAAAGTTACAAAAAACACGGAAATAATTGAAAATGAGACAAAAACACAAAACTGCCGTTTTGAGGCCCAATCCAATGGGCCGAATCCAATCAGATTAGGGTCCGAAATTGCTAAATTCCAACAAACCCCGTTTTAACTTCAAAATATCAGTTTTGCCACCAGATTAGTTTTCTCCAAATAGTTCAAGGCTCGCTCCACTTCATCATTCTCCCCTAGGTGAACAGAATTCGCCCTCGAATTGTCATCATCAGAAGAATCACCAGAGAAAGGAATAAGGTGCTTCACATTAAAAACATCCGCAATGCGAATGTGACTAGGCAACTTCAACCGGTAAGCATTTGGGTTGATTTTCTCCACAATCTCCACGGGCCCTATCTTTTTGGCAGATAGTTTGTTATAATCTCCCACGGAGTACCTTTCTTTAGTCAAAACAGCCCAAACAAAATCCCCAACTTCGAAATCCACATGGCGACGCTTCTTATCCGCATATGTCTTGTAATTGCTTGCTGCCTTTACAAGATTATCCCATGCACGTGCGTCTTATCTGGCAATGACACCAAATCAAGTGGGCCTCTAGGAACAACAGAATAAACCACAGCAAAAGGACTGAATCCCGTACTGCGGTTAACAGCATGGTTGTGCGCAAACTCAGCTTTGTTCAACAATACATCCCACGTTTTAGCCTTGTCACCAATCAAACAACGCAACAAGTTGCCTAAGGATCGATTCACAACTTCAGTTTGCCCATCAGTCTGAGGATGGTAGGCACTACTAAAATTCAATTGCGTATTGACCATTTTCCACAAACTACGCCAGAAATGACTAACAAATCGAGTGTCTCGGTCAGACACAATGGTTGCTGGTAAGCCGTGCAGCTTATAAACCTCTCGGAAGAACAATTGGGCTACTTGAACAGCATCAGTTGTCTTTTTACAAAGAATAAAATGTACCATCTTTGAAAAACGATCCACCACGACAAAAATTGAATCATTACCTCGCTGTGTACGTGGCAACCCCAACACAAAGTCCATGCTGATGTTTACCCACGGCTGTGTAGGAATAGGAAGTGGACGATACAATCCTGCATTAGTAGCTGTCCCCTTCGAAACTTGACAAATGCGACACCGTTGTACCAGTTTCTCCACTTCTTTTCTGATAGAAGGCCAAAAGTAATTGGCTTGAACTAACTGCAAGGTATGATCCCGGCCCACATGACCTTCTCCGTGCAGCTGTTCAATAATTTTCAACCGCCAACTACAATCAGGCACACACAACTGGTTGCCCTTGAATAGAAAACCATCCTGAAGGTGGTAACCTGTACGCTCTCCAGCTCGTATTTTTGTCAACACGCCAGCAAAGTATGGGTCAGTTTCATATAATTCAGCGAAAGAGTCGAATCCAAATACCTCAACCGACAGTTTCATATCCGCCACCTTGTTTGTCACTCCAGATTTATGTTTTAAAACAAAGGTGAACTGTTGTAGATACGCCACCCATCTCGCATGTCTGGCCGAGATTTTGTCTTGACTATGCAAATGCTTTAACGCTTCATGGTCAGTGAACAATACAAACTCCCGCTGGAATAAATAATGCCTCCAATGCTTAATGGCATGCACAACTGCGTAAAACTCAACATCATAAGTATTGTACCGTAGTTTAGCACTTGACAGCTTTTCACTGAAATACGCCACTGGCCTATTATTCTGGCTGAGTACAGCCCCAATTCCCATTTTGGAAGCATCCGAATGAAGCTCAAAAGCTGACTCCGCTTTTGTGGTCCATACAAACTTCCCGTTCTGCTTCATACAATCAGTAATAGGAGCCATAATACTACTAAAATGAGGTATGAAACGCCGATAAAATGACGCCAGCCCATGAAAACTCTGAACTTCCGTAATAGTACTGGGCCTGGGCCAGTGCCTCACAACCTCAATTTTGGACTCATCCACCTGCAAACCCACATCTGAAACGACATAACCAAGAAACAGCACCTTGGTTGACATGAAAACACACTTTTTGACAGCAGCAATAAACTTTTCCCTCCTCAAAACAGTGAGAACCTCCCTCAGAATAGCCAAATGCTCAGGCGGGTTATTACTGTAAATTAGAATGTCATCAAAATAAACAACGACACTAGTACCAATAAAAGGTCGCAAAACCTGGTTCATAACTCGCATGAAAGTGCTAGGTGCATTTGACAACCCGAACGGCATCACTAGTCACTCATACAGTCCTTCGCGTGTTTTAAAAGTTGTTTTCCACTCATCTCCCTCCCGAATGCGAATCTGATGGTATCCGCTCTTCAAGTCCAGCTTTGTGAATTGCAAGTATACAGAATTTGAGTTTTATACTTAGCAACTTGGGTCAGAGGAGATTTGGTCCCTTGAACCCAAACCAATATTTTCACTTGGACTGGATTTGGCTTCCATGTTTTCTAACAATCATACCCATAGATAACCAATATTTTCACTTGGACTAGATTTGGCTTCCATGTTTTCTAACAATCATACCCATAGATAAGCTTGAGTGGGTAGCTTCATTTTGGTTGCAAATAAATTAAATTCACTTAACCCAATTCAAAATCTTTTAGTGATAGAAATTATATTTAGCATCTTGTTTTCATTCATGTATAAACTCTTTTAGTGATAGAAATTTAAAAATATAAAACGACAATTTTAAAATTTCAATGTTATTTTTGTATTAGGAAGTAAATTAACACCATCTTCCAAAAATTGGATTCTAAATCTATTTAACAAATTTTAACCCATTAATAATTTTATATTGGATTTTTGTAATATTTTCGTAAATTACGTGTAATTTTACTATCTCTATAAAAATGACATGTCAAAATATGAGATGTTCAATTTGTGTTTGCAAGTGAATCCTATTAATGGTTAATCATATTTTATTTTCACTACGCCAAAACCCCCTTCAGACGACGGTTAAAAACCATCGTCCCGCGATATATAAATCTGTCACAGGGCTCGCTGCCGTCTATTGCACCTTCAGACGACGGTTAGGTTCTGTCATTTGAAGATACTATACATGACATCAGCCTAGTTCCGTACTGTCATATGAACATTGTTACGATGAATCTTTTTATTTATTAACGTCACTTTTAATGTCATCACATGACATACTAATAATTAAAAATGTCAAGTCGCTATATGGGAAATTGGCATATTGGTATTCACGGTGAGAGTTTTTATAATAATTTTTGTCGTAGTAACTTGCATCAGATGGCATAGGTCTTAATCAATCATGTCAAGAGATTTATTTTAGATGACAGATTCTTTTAATTTAATATCTTTTTATTGTTGTTTAGATAATATTTTTTTAAACGTAAATGTCACTCATTGCCTTCTTCTTCAAATGATTCTGGAAATGAACAATAATTATCAAATGAACAAGAATTTCTGTATATCAATGATTTTAATTTTACTGGACACTAATGCTCATAATTTGTTTACATTTGAACTACACAAATAACTGAATGAATGTAGGGTAAAAAAATAAGCAATTAGTGTACATCTCCAAATCTGTATATATAGTCAGTGTTGATTAGAAAACCAAATCCAACTTGAACTGAAGCATATCTAAGTCATCATCTCCTAGAATCCCCAAAGTCTTGATACCTGCAAAACCAATTGATGATGCTCATTAATTACATACCGTATACAGATAGACCTAATTAATCTCCTTTTACCCTTTCTCCATTCTGAGACCCTTCACTTACCCACCCACATTATAAATAGGAAGCGTTTACCAATTCTTAATAGTCACCCACGGCAACCTAACACTATACTTACAGTTTGTTATTTCGAGCATGGATAGACTTGTAAGGAACCTCTATCGTAATGTTGAGTTTCAGATTGACCAACTCCGATATGAGGCACCTAGGTGGCTTGTCAATATACATGGTCCTGATCGGCGGCAATGGACTGCCGTGATGAATGGGCCTCCAAACACCCCTTATGAAGGAGGTGTATTCATAGTCCAAATGGACTTCCCTGTCCATTTCCCCTCCACACCTCCAGTTGTAAGAACATGCATAAACTTGTTAACACACATAAATCAGTTCATATCTTTGTAAATACACTCATGATATTACTATTGTTCGCCGGTCATATTCAGGACCTAAATTTACCATCCTAATATCGGTCCCTTGGGGCATGTTTCTATGCCCCAACTACTTGATCGCCCTGCCCATAGTATTGCCACGGTAAGATGTAAATCTATGTATTTTTTACCCGTAAATTTATCTATTCATGTTTGGGGTCTAGTTTATCTACTCATGTTTGGGGTCTAATTTAATTTATCTATGCATTTTATAGCTGCTGTGGAATATTTATGGACTGCTGGTAGAGCCCTTCATTGAGGGGCCATTTCCTGACCGAGAGCGAATTATTGAACGACACATCAGAAACAGGGCAGGTTACGTAGCAACTGCCAGGAGATGGACTGAAGAGCATGTAGTGGATATATGATGTGCAAATAGTAAGCAAGGGGGGCATTATGATGTGACGTGCGAATAGCATACAAGGGGGGCGTGATGTGCGAATAACAAGGAAATTTGGATGCTGGGCAACCATTGAGTTAGATGGTGTGGACTACTGGATGGGCATAGAGCCAATCTTGAAGAACAGAACGATTACTAATTACAAATGTACTTGGTAATCAATCTGATCTTCAATGTTGGCTCCATGCCCCTCCAGTATTTGACGCCATTTAACTCTAATGGTTCCCCATCATCCCGATATCCTTGTTTACCATCTGCACATTCTTGAAGAAAGGAGATTTGGATGCCAAAGAAACACCGAGCTGGATGGTGTGGACTACTGGATGGGCATAGAACCATTCTTGAAGAACAGAATGATTACTGATTACAAATGTACTTGGTAATCAATCTGATCTTCAATGTTGGCTCCATGCCCCTCCAGTACTCCACTCCATCCATCCAGCTCCAGCGTTTCTTTAGCATCAAAATCTCCTTTCTAATCGCGCATCACACCCCCCTTGTACGCTATATGTATATTTAAGTGGATCATAACATGCTATAACAAAGTAGTCAACTTATTCGTTTATGTCTATTAAATTGAATCAATTCTACTTCTTAACACATAACATGCTAAATTTATATGAAACATATGTCTATTCTTGAATCAGATACTTCATAAACAGAACATAAAACAAGCCAACATGCTTCACACATAGATACATAACACATAACATGCTAAATTGACATGAAACATATGTCTCATCAGCATAACTCATGTTAAAATAGAAAAGAATCAGACAAGTTCATCATTTTCAGCTTTAAGAGTATGCATGATCAGCTACCTTCCTAAACATAATATCAAGTTCATATGCTGATAACATCGAAAACCCATCAACATTCTGAATGATTTCAATCAGATAACAAGTCAAGTGGAAGGTATATTGTAAACTTATCTCATCACCATCCTGAATGGTTTCATAACATTTTCAGCTTTAAGAGTATGCCTAGCATGTTATAACAAATAGACAACTTATTCGTGCATGTCTAAAACTTGTTCTCATAGCATCATAAAGCCACCATTATGTACATCCCACTTGGATTGTAGAGTTCATGATCAAGTTAGCATGGTGATGAAGTGTATGAGACTGTCACCGCAAGCTTAGTCATAAACTTGTGTTGTTAGAATCATACAACTTCATCACCATGTTAAACACTTTTCCATAAGCATAACAAGCCAAGTGTATGATACATAGTAATGGAGATTTATGAGTATGCCTAACATGCTATAACAAGTAGACAACTTATTCAAGCAGACATGTATATTCAAGTGAACATGCTATAACAAGCATACAACTTATTCCTTACTTATCATCATAGGTCATGTTCAAATAAAAAAGAGAATGGTTATATATATCTTATCATTTGCAAGCCATATCAGTACATGCAATTAGCCTAAATTTACCCTTTAATACTTGCTTCATACATGCTCAATGACTCTTTTACAATGTTCCTCTAATACTTGATGCATGATTAATAAGCTACATGCCCAAATGAACAATCGTACACATACTCATACAGAACCTCAAACATAAACATCAACAGAACATCAAACATAAACATGTTTTATACACATACACATACACATACACATACTCAATCACTTCTATCAGTATAACTCATAGGTGTAAGAGTGTTGCCAATCACAATGAATATTCAAAGATTTAGAGTATGCCTAATCAGTTATATCTAACCAATCAATTCATACCAATCATTTCATCATCACCCACAACATCATACATATATGTAATCCTTCAGTTCAAACCCACATAACAATATATATATATATATGTATACTCAAAATCAGGCTAGTTTCCTAAATCAATGAGTTCTATGTTCATATACATACACATACTCATTCAGATAACAATCCAAGTGGAAGATATATTGCAAACCTATCTCAGCAGCACCACCCACAACAACATCATACATGCAACCAATCAGTTCAAACCAACATAACAACAATATATATTCAATAAGTTAAAGAAATCTTCCCATATGCTAAACACAAGAACTGAATGACAACATCTTCAGTCAGCCTTCACATATAGCATTTTTACTATCCCTGCAAATATTATGTTCAAATAAAAAGAAATTAGAACATCTTCAGCAACCGGCACTGTATTGCCCTAGGTAAAAAAAAATAATGACCCAAGAATTTCAGCGGTGAATCTAACAATGAATACAATAAAATCAGTATCTAAGCGAG
Source organism: Euphorbia lathyris (assembly GCF_963576675.1). NCBI lineage: Eukaryota > Viridiplantae > Streptophyta > Magnoliopsida > Malpighiales > Euphorbiaceae > Euphorbia > Euphorbia lathyris. The sequence continues at coordinate 1,645,778 of NC_088915.1, read as the reverse complement.
AGATCTAACCCTTTAAATCATAGCTTTGAAATCAATAAATCCTTATTCCAACTGCTGAAATCGACATATACAAAAGTAAATCAGATGAGGAAAAGAGAGAGTAAGGAACAACAAAAATCAATAGATACTTACCAGTACCGTGTTTATAGCTCAGCCAGTGATTGCATGTTCAAATCAGCCATGGAGTTAGAGAGGGATGAGAGGGATGAAGCTCTTGCGTAACCTAAACTGGGGTTTGGGATTAGAAAGAGGGTTTATATATCAGCTGAAATTCTAGTAAAAAAAGAGCGCCTAAAATTTAGGGATTGGCCGCGTAAGTGAAATTTCATTTGCTGCTTTTTTGTTTTCGCCAAACAATGACATTCATTTATTAGAAGTGTCATCTGTTGAGTAAGTGAAATTTAACGAAAACGCGCGTTTTCTTTGGATGACGGGATTATGTAATAGTAATGTCATCTGAGAATCGAGCGCATTTTTTATTTCGCTTTCAGATGACATACAGCTAAAATACTGTCACGAAAAATATTCACACGACACTAAAACAAATGTCTGTCATGTACCTTGTGTCATGTGAAAGGGAAAATGGCATAGTATTTTCTGATTAATATTATTAGCTTTTATGGTATTATATTGTGTAAGGGTTGATTTAAAAAATTTATACAAGCATCGATGCTGGAAGTTGCTCAAAGTTATAATTTTACTTCGAAAAGTTCTTTATCAAACATAGACCTTATAAATTTTATTTAAACTAAAGATTGATACATCACTCTTGAATTTCTCCAAAAAAATCAATTATCCCCCGTAACTTTTAAAATAGTCAATTTATCCTTGAGTCTGTTTAAAGTATCGTATTAACCTTTTAAAATTTATTTCTCAAAAAAAAAAAAAACCTTTTAAAATTTACATGATGAAATAAATAGTGATTTTGAAATAGTTTGAAAAGTTAAAATGTGTAAGGAACTAATAGATTATTTTAAAAAAATTTAAAAGATAAATAGATAGTTTTATATATATATGTATATAGATTTTAAAGTGTTAATTTGTCAAGTTAAAAAATTTAAAAGGTAAATAGATATTTTTAAAATGTAAATTAGTCAATTTAAAAAGTTCACACAGTATGTAGATTTTTATTTTTCAAATTACATTAACCATTGATTTTTGTTTTTTTAAATAAGTACAAAAGTACAAATGTATTAAGTCTAAATTGATTGTGTAAATAGCCAGAACCCAAAAGGGGGTTGACCATTGGGCTTCCTTCAAACCCTAAATATCCAGACTTTCTTCCATATTGCCTCCGACTTCTTCAACTCCAGCCGCCGCAGCAATTTGTTTCCCTGTTCTCAAGCATATAATGAGAGGTTTGGGTGGGATCTCACCGATCACAAACCATTTTGATTCAGAATTTCCAAACAGTAAAAGGCAAAAAAGAAGATAATGCCGCGATGAGGATTTGGGTATTCCATCTTGAAGACTAAGGCTTTGGTACCCCTAATTCGTTTTTCATTTAGCTGTTTGCTTTCTCTTCTTTCTGGATTTGGGTATTCCACGATGAGGATTCTTCCAGTTTTTACACTTGATATGAACCCAGTTCTTAGTTTTTGTTTAATTTTGATGTGCATATGATTGTATGAGCAAACAATTATTCTTATCTGTTTTCTTGTTTGTTTAATTTTGTATGATGCAACAATTATTCTTATTTGTTTTCTGGCTGACAAAAAATGCAGAAAAAGAAGGCCTGATTTCTACCTACTTTCTTCAAACCAGGAAACCGAATTGAGCAGCCGCCGTACAACCATAGTGATGATTCCCACAGATGACAGGTTTTTTACCATCTTACAATTGTTTATTCCAAATGTCTTGAGGTGTTTGTTGAATTGTAAACCATCACTAGTGGTAGTATTGTATCATTTAATTTGAATATCATCATAGTATACTAAGTTTTATGTTTAATGAATTGTAAATAGTAAATGTTATCTTTAATGAGTAATCCTTTTCATCAAATCTCAAAATAGAATTCGGCAAGCATTCTTTGATAAATTAGCTGATTATATTTGAGAATGGGTGCAGGAAAAGTAATGGTGAAAAACAGAAGTCAACATCTTCCAAAGTAAAAAAAAGGATATTGTAGCACTGATTGCAAAACGTGGCCGGCGAAAACAATAACTATTGGTTGCAAGTAAGTTGAGGTTTAGAATTTCTAATTTCTTGTTTATGTTAACCATTAATTTTTGTTTGGCAACACTTGGTTTTATTGATTGGCTCATTGTATTTTTTGATCGGTTTAGAGGCCTAAATTTATATAAACACCTGCATTTTTATATTTATACATTTGAGCATATATAAAATTTATTATATGTTTTCTTATTTTGTTTTGGTTCCTTTTCTTTATCTAATATAATATCTTTTGGCCTCCTGAAATTGGTTTTTGTGGTCCTTATTGAACTTTGCTGAAATCCACTCTTAGAGGCTTAATAATAATTAAGCAAGATAATGGGACATTCTTAATATTCCGGATGCCAATTGGTTTTTCTCGCGAATTTTAAAGGATCCATAATATATTCAATCTTGTCGTTTCATACTTTAAAAAAAAAGAAACTAACAAGTAATTAAGAAAACGAAGGTGTATTATATACTAGGATTCCTTTTTCAAGCCTAATAATCCCTTTTTCGAGGTCAATCCCTTTTTCTAGTGTCATCTTGGGACCTTCTTATGTATATAGGGGATTCATTTTGAGGAGACCTTAAACTGATTATTTAATGTTCTCAATACTTCCCTTGTTTTTTCTTGCAGTACACTCCAATGGCCTTGCAGGATGTGCTCATAATTCGTCACAATGGTCTGTCAGGTGTACGTTTGCAATGGATGGAGAGAATCTGCATGGGGAAACAAATTGGAGGAAGGAGACCATTGTGCAACTTCAATTGCCAATTTACACCGCAGATGTCCAAATTGTGCTTATGAACTCTGTCTCACTTATTGTCAGCAAATTCCTAAAAGAAGCTTGCAAAGTCATGCTGCAATGGAGTTCGAAAATCCCGAGGATCTAAGTTAGCCATCCAATTTCATATGGAATTCCAATTATGAAGCCGAATGCCAAGCATCCAACATCTGGTCGTACGACTGTTTCCACTCAGTCGCAACATCCTCATCAAGAAGGTTCATCGCCTGCAATGCACCTTCTCCCGAGTTAGCGAAACGGCTAACCCACTAGCAAAAGAAAAACCCCAAAATGAATAAATATCATTTCATTTAGTATAATTTGATAATTGTAAATCAGTTGATTAAAACTTAAATCACTTGCCACTTCGTTGTTCGAGCGAGTATGAATGGTCGGTCCGGGTGCAGGCATCTCCGGCAGTAGCTGAGGGTGTGAATGCAGGTAGTACCACGCCATGTACTGCTCGTCACAGTCCGAAGGAGTCTGTTCTAGAGTGAACCGAGACAATACAAGCATGCCCGCCTCAGGAAACGAGGTCCAAAGATCCTCTGCCATATCGGCGGGCACTTCTACCCGATACTTCAAGCTAGACCAAGGACGTACAGACTTCAACGGCCTCAAGATCAGTCTGGTACGGTCTGCACGTAACCGAGCTGGTGAAGGCATCTCCTCAGCATGTACGGCTCAATCACATCCCTGTAACGTATCCATCCGGCGTATGTCGTCCTAGGGGTATCCGTAATGGCATCAGGACCATACGACATCCACATCACCTAATGACGTATACAACAACATTAACATACAAATAGTACAAGTAATGAATTTGGTTTATTTAATTAAATGGAAATTGTACCTCATCAGCAGTCAATCTATCAAGCCCGGCGCGATATGATCTCAGCCTATCATCACTCTTCTCCAACACTATAGATGGCCACATGCAAGCCCTCGGAAGCTCCGGATCTAATGTAACTCCCTCCCACTGAGGCCTGAAGTATGGGAAGTACTCATAAATCCATGCCTGAAGCAGTGTCAGCTGACAACCCGTGATCTGCCCGCAATCTCCTCTGCTAGCAATACTTAGATGACGGTATAGATATGCTAGTGCAGCTGAGCCCCACGAGAGTCCAATGGCTCCAGCTACCGAGTCATGTACCTCCAACAGACAGGAAAGTCAAATGCGGTCACCAGTCTTGTCCACGAACAATGTGCAACCGAGCATAAGAAATGTCCAAGCTGTAGCCTGTGCATCAAGAATCCGATCTCCTTAACAATACTCCAGGATGGAAGCCGATCGTATACCGTCATTAAAGTAGTGACCGTTTAGCAACTCATCCCGAGTCATACCAAACAACTCCATCACACAAGACTGAAGCTCCTCAATACTCGCCTCAGCAGTCACCATAGCCCCATCGATGGGGATACGCAAAATCTGCCACACATCATGCAACATAATGCTCATCTCACTAAACGGCATGTGCAATGATGACGTGTCTAGCTGCCACCGCTCCATAAAATCCGCAATCAGGGGCGCATCGATGTGGGCATAAATGATACCTGGTAAATGGGACAATCCAGATGACGCAATACGCATCTGGATCTCTCTAGAAGCGCCACCGTGCCATACACACAACTTCCCACGATAGACTAAGCGTGTCTAACACTTGAGGAGGCCCCTATCCTGCCCGCTCCAGATAGCATGGGCAATATGTCCTAGAAAGCTCAGGATCACAACACCATCAGATGGACCCTTAGGAACCAGGGTCTTCACGATCCAGTCATCCTCTCCAGCACTCATCGAGTGCTTGTTGCTACCTGAAATTACAGTAAACTCATTTCAGAATATTCGTATATTTTCTACTAATCACGAATAAATCACATAATAATAACAAAATTTAAAATTCTCACCCAAAGACGACCCTGCTGTAGAAGCAAAACGTCTGTCACGACCCCTCATCACTGTCTAAGGAGGTACTCACACAAAAGAAGCACTCTGAGGAGCCATAGAGTCATCTCCCTCCATCTCCACAGCATCTGCCATCTCCTCACGTCTAACATGCTCGTCGTGTTCAGTCTGTGCCCTCTGGGCATCCCCCATCATCATCTGCTCCATCTGTTGCCTCCAGGCAGAGGCATTCACCACACATGTCCTTATATATCTGTGTCCAAAACAGGCCTCAGCAATATCAGCCTGTAAAACAAAAAAAATAAATATATAAGCAAATAACGCATTTTTTTTAATATACTCAATTTATCATTTTTTAAGTTTTTTTAATAATTTGAGCCTGCCCACGGGCGGCCCGAATTAATTTATTTTTGAAAAAAATTTGTTTCGGACCCGATTTGGCCTAAACGGAACAGTTTGTCTGTTTGGCTGTAGGACAGAATAGTTGCGGCGAGCAGGTCGGCCCCAGGGCCGACCTGTCCGCCGCAATCGTCTGACCCTTCGACCAAACGGACAGCGCGTTCCGTTTGGCCGTAGGGCCAAACGGATGCGCCGTTCGTTCCACCATTACGTGGAACGCTGCACCAAGTTCCACCATACGGTGGAACTGGTGCGCCACTCGTTCCACCACGAGTGCGCCATGCTTTCCACCGTAAGCCGATGTCATTGCCACCACGGGTAAACGGACAGTTCGTCCGTTCCGTCCGTGGTGGCAACGACATCAGCGGCCCGTTTAGTACAAAAAAAAGGGTTCCGCCTCCGATTTCGGAGGCGGAACCCGTGATTTCGGATAATTTTTAAAAATTAAAACTTACCGGAACCTTTATGAAGCCTTTCCCCTTTCCTTCCTTTGGCGGCATGTAGTTTTAGGTCGGGTTTTTTGAAAAGCTAAAAAACTAGAGAGGATTTGAGATTTTTTAGCTTTTGGTTTGAAAATTGTGAGGAGGACATAAATGTCAAAAGGGTGCGGTGGAAAGTATAACTGTTTCGGTATATAGCAGTTCACTTTCAACAATGACTTCTTGCTCTAAAAACAATAATCTGTTTCAAGAAGATCAAACACCTCAGTTTTTCAAGTTCATTCCTGCTGATTCTATACATCAATACCAGCTGGTTAGAATTTAATTGTCTTCTTCTTCTCAATTTACTCATTGAATATTAATCATATAAAATTAAATAGGAAATTCCAAGAGAGTTTGTGAAACGTTTTGGAGGATAAAATTAAATAGGGACATAATAATATGCAAGCGTCGCAATTTAGAGACGATATTTTAGCTAACATAAAGCCATTTTTATATAGCCAAATGTAGACATTTTTTTTGTCTAAATGTCGTCAATTTGGAGACGCTGATAAATTAAAGTGTTGCTGTATTCAAGACGCTACCAGTATTTTGTTATGCGAAATAATGACATAACAAATATTATGTGTCGTTCACTTTGCGATGCTTTGTTAAAACGTAGTGAAAATTTCTGAAATTAAAAATAAATAATATAAAAAAAATTCATGATGCTCAAAATTTAAGCGTACACTTGTATACAGTATATCGTCAGACGGAATTTATCCACACAATGTTTTATGCGTCGTTAAAATTAAGGACACACGATTTAATGACGTTTGTAACGATGCTTTGAAAAGCGTGGGTAAGCATTTAGGGACGTCGAAAAGCGTCGTTACATCTTGAATTTTAGGGTCGTAATAGGGCTTTTGTTTTTGTAGTGGCAGCACAAAGCTTAGAGAAGAACTCATATAAATCTCTTTAACATAAACAAAATCATGATCAAGTAACTCCTTCTCCATCAATCTCTCTCTGGGATCTCTCCTTAAACACTTGTTCAAAAAATCCTTATTTTTCTCTAATAACCAAGTCAAAAATTCAGGCATCTCGTTGAAGGATCGTATTTTAAATAAAGCCAAAATCGGATCATCAATATACTTTGACCATATGATTTTACCTATCACCATTTTTATAATTCTTCATACGGGTACGCTAAAGCAATCATTCATCGAGACGTGAAATCAACAAATATTTTTCTCGATGAGAATCTAATGTCCAAGTTGATGATTTCAGACCTTCAAAGACCGGAGCAGAAATTGATCAAACCTTGTGAGTACAGCCGTAAAGTGAAGTTTCTCTTGATGATTTCAGTTAGGGGTTTCTCAAGAGGAATCCCTTTGATTCACACTCTTGCAACGTCTCTACTGGATTTTGGGGAACATCAACTTTATGATGTATGCTAGAAGGCATTTACCGCTGGTTATGAATAAAATGTAGTTCAATTGCCTCAGCTTTGTTCGTTGGTGTTGATACATTCAATGGATCCACAACATCTAAAGCCTGTTTGCCTTTTGAGGACGCTACTTGTAGGCGTTTAGTTATGTTAGAGGATGTTTTGCTCAATCTATGTTTAAATGTGCAAATTCTTATCAAAGTTTGCTATTTTTGTTTCATAAACATATTTAATATTTTCTTTTAACAAATAAGCAAAAGAACTCGGGTCACTATTCAACAAACCAGTTCAGCTCGGACTGGACTCATGTCGGTTCCTTGTTCGACTGACCAAACCCACTACAAGAAAAACTGTAATTAGAGATCGATATTTGCAACCGAATTGAAGTCGGTTGCAATATTGCAACCAAGGTAGTTGCAAAGCCCATCCTGCGGTTGCCAAGTTGAGAATCTCATTTGTCAAATACATTTGAGACTTGAACACGGTTTCAAAGTTCTTATGGTTGCAAACTTTGCAACCGAATGGTCTCAAAATATATTTTGTGGCTGCAAATTTTTAAGGCCATTTAGGGACTTCCATATATAATATATACTTGGATATTTGAATTATATTTTGAGTGAAATTAAATAGGAAAGAAAGGAGAGAGAAAGAAATGCTGGTAATATATTTTTAAACAAAAGAAAAATATAAAATTATATTTTAATATTTAAAATAATAGTTTTTAAGTATAAAATAAATTTAAGGGGGTAAGTTGCAAAAATACGTCTAACGTCTACATCCATGAGCAATTTTATCTCAATCGTTCAAAATGGTGCAATTTTACCACTAACATTGGTTATGAAGAGCAATTTTACTCATAAAGTTGGCAAATTGGGTCAATTTGATAGATAATTCATCAAACTGTATTATCGATCATAAATCTTATTATCTACACTTCATATGTGCGTCATTTTATCATTTATTAGTAACAATTCATAAACATATGATTAGACATAAAAAAAAAATTAAAAATTATATTGTCTTTTGTATGAGATGGATAAAGATAAATATTTCTCCGAATTTATAAATATTAAACTGCAATTCTATTATTAAATCACAAAAATATGAAATCTTTTCACACAAGTTGGATTTGGTATTAAATTGAACCTAAGAATACATTATATATTTATTTGGAAACTACATTATGAAATTTAGCCAACGAATAGAATTCATCGACTAAGACTATAAAACACAATTCAAATACATAAAGTAATAAACATGTATATTTGAATTAAATTAATGAGTCTAAATATAAGTGAGGAATGAAGAAATCAAATTAGCATTATTTTACCAAGCCCATTAAGAAATAAAGGTTAAATAGGCCCGATGTATCCATTTGGTCCATTTTAGGGATTTATATTTGTGCTATGGAGAAATTAGAGATTAGCCCTAATTACATTTGTTGTCTGCCTCCACCTTCTCTCCCATCTTCCACTTCTTGCATCATTGTCCTCCTGGAACCCTTGAAAACACGAGTTCTAGGTTTGTTTCACTTCGGTTTCTCTTTAATCAATCTCCCTCTACTTCTCCTAGATGGGTTCTATGGCTTTGTTTCGTTCCAATCAGACCTCTAAGGGTTCTGTCGGACAACTTCGGCTTTCGAACGCCTGCCGGTTTACTCCGATGATGTCCTTGGCTGCTTGAAGGTGTCTAGCTGGCCTCTATCCCTACTTGCAAGGTAAGACTAAGGTTTGCTCTTTCCTCTCATTCTACACGCTCTTCTTCGACTTCGGGTTTTTTTTTTCTTTCGGGTTCTTGCGAGTTCTAAGAACTCCTAGAGATGCAAAGGGTATTATGTGTCTTTTGGCTTGAGCTGGTTGTTTGGCTATATTTGTTTGGATTTGGGATGGTTATTGTGATGTTCATGGAGTTTTGTGATTTCTCACCCTGTTCTAGTCAATCATTTTTTTCGGAGTTCTAGAGCTTCTCATTCTCTTTAATGGAGGCTGTGAGGGAGGTCAGTCTCAGTCTTACTCTTATTTTGTCCTTTTCATTGACTCTTAATTGTTTATTTCTAGGGTTTCTGTTATCATAAATAAGTTGTATTAGCGTTTGAAGTGTTTGATGAAGTGTTTGATGTTGGCATTGAAGCATTCATTTTGTTTGAAGTGTTTTTAGTTTCGTCTATGGTAAGTGGTTTTCATTGTGCTTCTGTTGTTACCTTTTCCTGTTGTGCGAAAAGTTGAGGTTTGCTGAAAAGTTGAGGTTGAGAAGAGCTAATAACTTACTGGTTAGGTCATTTTCATTATGGTGTTACTTATGGTGGAGTCTCTATTTTAAATGCTAAAATGTTGGCTAGAGTCCTGATGAAGTCTTGAACTTAGCTTTTGATATTATAGTTTTAAATGATAATTACAATTGTATTTTTGGTTATCATCAGTTACCTGCAAATTAGTTATGCCTTTTGGGTTAATAGATAATTGTTTCTGATTTTGGGGTTAGTGTAGATAATTGGTTCTGCCTTTTGGGGTTAAAAGGCTAAGTAACGATGCCCTGTCTCGTGCTTTAAGTTCATATCTTAGGATGGATATAGAAAAATTCATATAACATCTATTCATGCAACTTTGAGGAGTAAAGTATAATTTATGCCATATTTTTATAAATAGTTCTTTGAGTCAATTCATGTTATTAATATGTAATGTTACTAGTTAAGTGATAATTTTTCATCATTGTAAAATCATCTCTTCATGTATTTGCAAATAGGATCTTCTATTAAAATGGATATTCATTTATGCAATTTCACCTAAGGTGTATTACTGTGGTTCCTGGACATGAGTAGGATTTCTGCTTGAAGTGGCCATATGTAGGATTGCTAACTCCCGATCAATTCCTCTTGAGGAAGCCATTGATTTTCATGTTTAGGATTAGCTCTATAAGATGGGCACATGTTTGGAATGATTTTCTTAACAACACCTTCTGCTATTTAAAAGTGGAGCAAGTGATGGTATTTAAATTCATATGAATAGCTAAACTTGAATTCATTGAACACTAAATAAGTTGCAGAGGGCTTTTTATAGTTTTTAAATTCATGTTTGGAATGTTCCTAATGTTACTTATTCTACTGTTTTGCAGGCCATCCTTGGATTCAGTTCAGGTCAGTTCAAGTAGATGGCACTGCTCTTGTGACCCTCTTGAAGTTGAATACAGCTGCTCAGATCCTCTAATTTTACTAGTCCATTGAAGATTGTTGATACAGTTTATAATGTAAGTATTGATAAAAAAAATGTCATTTAACACTTAAATTCAATGCATAAAAAACAGAGTGCACTTATGAGGATTTTTAAAATTTTTGTAGTTCGGAAAACTGTACAACAACAACAACAACAAAGTCTTAGCCCCGAAATGGTTCGGGGTCGGCTAACATGAACTATCATATAAAACCGTGAAAAGTTCGGAAAACTGTATCGAATTATAAATCCTATAGAACACACTCTAGACTCTCGTGATTGAAGAAAATTGAATGTAATTGTGATTATGTTTAGATTGATTTATCATGTTTTTTTTGTTCATTTGGTTTTCGTTCAGGTGAGAAAATTTCAACCGTTCTGCTTCCCACATCATGCATGATGAATGTGCACCCTCGAGCAGATCATGTGCCTTACCCAAGAGACCGATTTCTCAACATTTACTTGTATGGATACAAGCAACAATTATTTGTATTTAATTTAGTTTATATATAACTTTAATTTTTTTTACACCAATGTGTAACTTTAAAATTTTTTTAGCGAATGTATAACTTGAATTATTACGCATTAATAAGTTTTATATAATTTATATTTTCTGTTTTATTATGGAATTTCTGAAATGGTTATATGATGTTAGTTTAGTAAAATTGTAGAAATAATATTTTAAGATATATATATATATTAGCAGACATAAAGCAATAAATTTAACAACCAGATTACTTGTGACCAAAAGTTAGTTTGTAACCATAATAGATTTGCAAAATTGTTCATTGATTTGTAACTGACATATGGTTGCAAGTGATCGGTTTCTAATTTTGCCACCAAATTAGCTACTGAAATGGTGGTTGCAAACATTGCAACCGAGAAGCTTGATATGGTATCAAAGTTTTAGCAACCTTGCAATTACCAACCGATCCAGTTTGGTTGCTAAATATGCAATACTGGTTGGTAAATAGTGTTAGCAACCAATTTAGCAACCAGATTTTTGGTTGCTAATTACCGTTTTTCTTATAGTGACCAACCGGTCCGAGTTTTATAACATTGGGAACAATCAAAGCTATCACCATTTCTATAATTGTGCAACATAATATCATACACATGAGCCAGAAATCCTTGTTCCTCTCGTCATGCAACCACAGTGTACATATCTAGCACATCCTAAATCAGCAAATTATCAATTTTTGTGTGTAAATAATCTAAGCAGTAATGATATTTCTTGTGTATGATATTTCTTTAATTTTCAGATTTAATTATTTCATAAATGAATAATTAATTTTTAAACACAAGAAATATCATTGAATGCTTAAATTATTTACACAGAAAACGATTACCACATTGTGATATTCAGGGCTAGAACATTCTTATAACTAAAAGGGAGAAAAAATTGATAATTTTAGCTATGCTAGATTTGTAGAAGTAGATGTTTTCTCCGGTACAACTACATTTGTGTGGTTCATGAGCGGGCATTAGGTTGCACAATTATATAAATGGTGATAGGAAAAATCTCATGGTCAGAGTATACTAATGATCCAGTTTTGGCTTTACTTATAATTGGATTCTTATATATAGGACATGCCTGAATTTCCAATGTGGTTACAATAGAAAGGGAAGGATTTTTTGAGCAAGTGTTTTTAAGAGATCAGAGCGCGATAGACAGTGAAGGAGTTGCTTGATCATCATTTTGTTGATGTTAAACAGATGAGTATGAGTTCTGCTCCAAGCTGTTGTTGGATCAGGATTTCTCTGATTCCATAGATGGATTAGAAAATCCTAATCAAGATTTTCAAATCGAAGATTTATCAAATTTGAAGTTTCCGAATCAGAATTATCTGACTGAAAGGATGAAGGGAGTGATTGATCGAGTTTGAATTGGGGTGAAGAATGCATTATTGAGGAAGATGAGAAATCAATGGAAGACATAGATGATATAGAATCTGCATTCATCAATTGTCAATTATTAAGAGCTTGAACTTGATCAAGATTGTTAATGAATTTTAGTGAAAAGCAGAGCATGATTAATGAAAACAATTTTAGTATTTGTGATCTTGTATTAGATGTAATCTCATTTTATAGAGAATATATGTAGTAAGAGTAGAACTCTAATTCCCTTTCCTCTTCACCCTTGTCCTCTGAAACCATTTTGGCAAACTAAGCAATTCTTTCAAACTATTTCTGACAAGTAAGTCCACCTTAGAAGGCTTTTATGCCCACATAAATGCATACATTGACAACCATGTTTCTTTCTCGGATGTCGCATTTTTTACATATATTTTTTACAAGAGGAATATTCTCACTCACGTCATATTATTGTGTTGAGTTTTTTTATGTGCAAAATTTTGACAATAGCCTAAACCCTAAACCCTCCACTGCTCCTCCCTAACAATAGCATGTAGAATAAACTAACAAAAAATAGATAATAAGCATAGCATTCATATATATAAACATATCATTCATTTAATATCATATGCAAACAGGAGATCACTGGGACATCATGATGGTCGAGGCGTTATTAGTGCTTCATTGCATTCATGACTTGGATCATGTCAGGGATTTGGGAAGCAAAGATCTGAAAGAAAAGAGACAAATAAATGGAAAAAGAACACAAAGAAAGGGGATCTAGGAAGATTTGGTCCTCAAAGTACCGAATGTAAGGCGCCTCAAAAATGTTTATAAGGAAGATGTACCGCTCGAAGGTGGTAGTTAGTGAGCCGAGGGTGCACCACTCCATAGCACCAGCCATGCCCGCAGGAGGACCTCTTAAACTGCCAAACATAGCATGACCTCCACAAGATCAGTCTCCGACCCTATCTACCTCTTCTTCCATCGAGGTTAAAAAAGGGAATACACTCAAGTCACTAATAATAAGGTAAAAGATATGTGTATGAATAATGTAGGTACCACTCACTATATTAGTGGCAACAAAAGGAAAGACTGTGAAAGGCTCTACAATGGGAGCTGTGATCCTAGGCCGAGCAGGGAGAAGTCTCCTACGGGAGGCAGGATAAGCACCACCGTCCACACTAGAGATCTCCATGCCAATCCGGTAGATACCAAGATTGATCCCTCCCACAAGCCCGAATATCAACAACATATCCCAAGGAAGCGACATCATATGATGTAGATCTCTAGGCTTCTGGGAAGGATGATCTTGGTCTCTACGGGTTTAGTGTGAAAATCTCCATTGTGGAGGGTGCTTATCATGCCTTCTGTAGGAGCCTTCTCCATACTCGATAGAGGATCATGGCTCCCATTCCAGAACCTTTGGTTGACCAGTTGCCGCTAATAGGATGAGTGGTATTGCATTAATCAGACACATACACATATATTTTACCTCATTAGAGCATCCCTTTTTTTTTGTCCTCGGGTGAAGATGAGGAAGACAAGGCCGTTCACAGGCTGATCTGGTGGAGGTTGTGGTATGTCTGGCAGTTCAAGAGGTCCTCCTGCAGTAATGGGTGGTGCTCCGAAGAGTTGCGCCCTAGGCTCACTAGTTACCACCTTTGAGTGACACATGTCCCATATGAACATTTTAGGGGTTCCCTACACTTGTTACTTTGAGGGAGACCCAACCTACGAGGTTGAGTTTTCTCCTCCCAGCACCACTCATGTAAGTATTAACTTTCCTCTCTCTCTAGACCATTGTTCTTCACATTTGTTTTCTGCTATTTGTCTCATTTCTGGCTAAATGTACACTGAAAAGTTTTCCGAGTTGGGGATGCATCCTCAAAGATTTTCACATCCTATAGTACTCAGATTTGGATGCATGTCTGACCACAATATATTAAATGAAATCTAGAAATGGAAGAAGATGTAGATGAAAGAAAATATGAACTTTAATATAATAGTATATTGAGAACACAAGGTGAATAGAAAGCAAAGTCGAGTTTTGCAAGGTCTAAACTATGGGTTAGTTTAACCCTTGCTATAATAAAAAAAGAACTAGATCTGAAATGAATAAAATAATTTATAACCACCAATGCAATTGAAAGCTAAAGATAATGAAAATGAGCTACACATGATGTAAAAATGGTGTTTGGAGCATAGACCTACAAACTAGCAAAGCTCCCTATTTATAGGAGTTTTGGGACTCTTATTTATATAAAAACCACCTAAAATGTCTAGCTTGTCTTTAATATTGATGCTTTATCTTGCCATAATTGATTTGGAAATAATTAAGGAAGGTTTTGGAGTCTTTTTAAGCATATTTATATGTCCCCAACCTTTAAGGATTCTTCTTTTTCTTGCTATAATTGATTTAGAATTTAGTAAGGAAGGTTTTGAAGTTTTTAGGCAGATTTTAGTTTTTCTTCTTATTCTAGAATTACAGTCAGCTGGTCGAGCAGTCTATTGGAAGATTTATCTAATTACTTTGTTTTATTTCCAAAAACACCTCAAATCACTCAAAACTCCATTCAATAGAAGAATAAAGTAAAATACACTAACAACTAGGGACAAACATTGACAAACCACTAAAAAATAACATAAAACAATGAGTTAAAATATTATATAAATGGTTATAACAACTTGGTCACATTTTGAACATTCCTTGTCTTGAAGGAAGTGTTAGATTCAAAATAAAATTTGAAATCAAACAAGCCATGTAGCTTATAACTTTGATAAGACTTATTTCACTGACATTCAATAATCTCAACTTATGTAAATCATACGACATAGATGAACTTTAACAAAATAAGGTTTTCTCAAAAGTATTACATTATTCAATACATCCCATATTTGAAAGTATGAACTAGTGTACAACCTCATAAGGTGATATCTCAAGGCTTTTGTTTTCTTGTAGCCTTTAATCTTTACTTTTCACTAAAGGTTTAAAATTTAACACTCAATTCATAACAAGTATTATGATAAGTAATGGCGTTTAGTTCTTAGTCTCTATCACTTGCTAGTCTAACCAAAATATAATCAAAAGGTCTTTTTCATGGGTTCTAAAGAAGGTTTAGTTTAGGTATTAATGAGGAAAATATTTGGCTAAATGGAAAATATTATAATACTGTGTATAATTTAGAGTAAAAAAGTGTGATTTTTCTTTTATGAAATAAGAGAGAAAGTTATTTTTTCTTGGACTTTTTAGGATTTTGTGTTTTTTAGAAAGTAAAGTAAGACTGAACAAAACTATTGACAAACCTAAGGTATTGCTCGCAAGCTATATGGAACTACCCATGGAGATGTACCTACTATATATAGAGAGATGCGAGAAAATTTCCTTCTTGATTAAGATTGTTATCCTTATTGCCGTAATTTTCTCCGGCTACTACCGCAATGTAAGACATTTTTGAAAGAAAGATGGTAGACAACAAACATGAATCAAGTTTGAAGAATGCAAAACCAATGAGAAAGACTAAGATTTTTATGGGGAAATGTATTTGCTCAGATACTATAACAAAATCTCAAGCAAAAACAGAAAAAAGAAGAAGAAAGAGAATTAGATTCAGAGTTGGTTTATAGCCTTACTCTTAGTTTCTCAACTTATTCAGAGCACTCCACATCTTCCATGCATGTGTCTTCTCATCACATATACATGTCCTCCTTCAAGAATTTCTAAATATCCATTGCACTCCACATCTTCCATGTACGTGTCTTTTCATCACAAAACTTCTTCACCACATGTCTACTACTTACCATACCCAAAGCACACCACACCTCTTTCTAATTTGCCTAATAATAATGGACTCAGATTAAAAAACATTAAAACACATTTAACATTTAGTTAAACCATAACAATGATATCATTAGTTAGGTTTTTCTTTCATTAATTATACAACTCAAGACATCCACTTGAATTTGATAGAAGTATGGAGACATGCTGCAATTGGTTCCTATGTGTCAAGTTTACCTCTTCCATTCTAGTCCTCTACAAATCCAATCTATAAGAATGAGATTCCTCATACGCCCATTAGTAATAACATACCAACTTTCCTCATAATAATTTTTTTTGTTGAAAATCTTTGGATAATGGAAGATTGATAAAGTAATCCCTTTACGGCATCCCAATTCCATGATTAAAATGGATGTATATTTGTAAATAAATTTCGAATGTTGATTGAAAAAAGAATCCCTAATTCAACAGAAACCATGAGAAAAAAGAGAGGAGAAAAAGAGGGATGAGAGAGAGTTGCTGAATGTAATTAATAATTAAAGCTTAAGATACCTAAGCGCTTATACTTATCTGAAAAAATTCAATTGCTTTTTTTTACTTTTAGAATATTCATTTTACCAATTTAACTTGTTTAAAACTTATTAATCCTTTTAACAAAGTATATAATTTTTCTGAAAAAGTTTAAATGCTTACACTTTAATCTAGTTTAGGGAGCTAATATTGTTAGAGGATATATCTGTAAATATACATATTAGAATTAGTCTTTGATTTAGTCAGATATTGTTAGCTTGATTTACTCCCTGTATCTTTAGAATTATTTTTGTAACCGATTCTATCTTGTAAAGCTTATTTAAGCACAAACTCTATCAATACCAAATCACTGGAGAATCATGATTGTTTCATGGTATCAGAGCAGTTCTGAGGTTTCACAACTCTGAATTTTAATTTTTCCCTGGGATTTCTCCTTTCAATCGCTCAATTAATTATCTCCATGGTATCACAAATTAACTGCCTCCAATTACCTGTTGTGGAAGACACAGGTTCTGCCTATTTTGAAAGGTCAGAAGTTGGGACATCATGTTGATGCAACTTCTGCACCGCCGCCCAAGAAATTACAAACCCGAGCAGACAATCCGGCCTTCGAAGTTTGGGAGCAAAAGGACCAACAGGTCCTCAGTTTGCTCATCTCTTCTCTTTCATCGGGCGTAATTTCCGAAGTTATTGGGGCTGAAACTGCAGCAGCCGCCTGGGAAAAGCTGGCTAAAGCCTATGCCACTGGATCGAAGTCACAGATCCGTGAATTGAAGAATCGTCTTCATAATTTACGTCAAGAGAACGATGATATTTCTGCCTATCTTTTACGGGCCAAATCTCTCAGTGACGAGCTCTCTGCTCTTCAAAATCCTGTAAGTAACGATGATTTAGTTGGTGCAATTTTGGATGGCCTGAATGATGTTTATCCGCCTTTCACTCGTGCAATAGAAGCTCATCTGGAATCTATTGCGTTTGAAGACTTAACTGGCTTGCTTCATAGTGAGGAGCGACAGCTCTCTCGAATCACAGCTCCATCAAGCTTTACTCCCTCCATTCATTATTCTGCCCGTTCAAACAACAGGCCACGGGGCCGCGGTCGCGGTCAATTTAATTATGGATCCAGTCGGGGTTTCTCTGCCCCAAATAATTATAGTAGAAACAGTTACACAAATTCAGCTCCACTTGATGTCTCCACTCTCACATGTCACAATTGTAAAGGATCGGGACATATTGCTAGATAGTGTCCATCACCAAAATTCAATCGCAATACCAGGGGTTCTCTTAAACCGTCCTCTAATATGGCCACCACCTCCAACCCTTCCTCCACTGATTGGCTCCTAGATTCTGGCGCAACGCATCATTTAACAGCTGATTTGGACAACCTCCATGTTCACACTGAATATGACGGTCCCGAGCAAGTTGTAGTAGGTAATGGATCCACAATTCCTATCTCTCATATTGGTAAATCTGATTTTCCTATTTCCAATATTCCTCTAAAGTTTCGAAATATACTCCATGTTCCTAACACTGTTAATAACCTTCTTTCTGTGTCTTCTCTAACTCAATCAAATTCTATTTCGGTTGAGTTTTTTGCTAATTTCTTTGTCTTGAAGGATTTGGAGACAAAGAAGGAGATATGTCGAGGGGTGAATAAGGATGGACCTTACACACTGTCGCTTCCTTCATCAAGTCAAAATCGCATTAGAGCCTTTAACACTAATCTCTCTTTATGGCATGCCCGTTTGGGTCATGCTCAATTCCCCATTGTTAAGAAAGCAATTGCTTTGAATAAACTTGACTTTGATGATAATAAATGTGCTCCCTTTTGTGATTCATGTTGTGTTAGTAAAGCACATCGCTTACCGTTTCCTGTTTCTACATTCGTTGCTTCTAATCCGTTAGAATTGGTCTGTTCTGATGTTTGGGGCCCTGCTCCAGTTGATTCACATGACAATTATCGCTATTATGTTATTTTCTATGATCATTTTAGCAAATTCTCTTGGCTATTTTTTGTGCGGTATAAATCTGAAATCTTGAGTGTATTCATTAAATTCAGAACATTGGTTGAAAAATATTTTCAACGACCAATTTTAAATTTTCAATCAGATTGGGGGGGGGGGTGAATTTCAGGCTTTAACCAATTATCTTAGTACCAATGGGATCAATCAAAAAGTGTCTTGTCCATACACACCGGAACAAAATGGTTGCGCCGAACGCAAGCATCGCCATATTGTTGAAACGGGTCTTTCATTAATTACTCATGCTAAATTACCTATGATATTTTGGTCTTATGCCTTTGAATGTGCAATGTTTATCATCAACAGATTACCCACCAAAATACTTGATTACCTTAGCCCATATGAAAAATTGTTTGGCAATACACCCGATTATACTTTTTTTCGTACATTTGGTTGTGTTTGCTATCCTTGGCTCCGTCCTTACAATTCAAATAAATTGCTTCCACTTTCTCGTAAATGCATATTCATTGGCTATAGCAAAATACATAAAGGTTATAAATGTTATGACTTGCTTAACAACAAAATCTTTATCTCACGTCATGTGGTTTTCAATGAACAGGAGTTTCCATTTCCTCTGTTAAACAATGAGATGCGCCAGATATCTATGACTGATCTGTCCAATGCTCCGGTCACAATTTCTTTTCCATCAGCACAAGAACCATTTACTGCTATTCCCCCAACAGCTCCACGCCCAAATACAACTTCCTCTAATCCCACTCGCACCATTATTCCATATCATCCCTTACCAAATTTTCGAGAGTTACCAACCTCCACAACAAACAGCCCCCCGCCAGCTTCCAATCAGCCTACTGTCCCTCTACTTGTTGATTTTAGCGGCTATCAACTCTCATCACACCAAAATTTACCCAATGCATCACAAACAGCCCCACCTGAACAGCCCCAACCTTTACAACCCACCCTCATGATTACAAGAACTCAAACGGGTTCGCTTCGTCTAAAAATCTATCAGGCTGTGACTGAAACTGTCACCCCTTCTTGTTATACTAAAGCTATGGAACATCCACAATGGCGTGCAGCTATGAGAGAGGAGTATAATGCACTCATTACCAATGGAACTTGCGAGTTAGTTCCAGAAACCGAAGCCAACAATAAGGTTGGCTGTCTCTGGGTTTTTCGCATCAAACTGAACCCTGATGGATCTGTCAACGGATACAAAGCATGACTCGTTGCCAAAGGATATCATCAACGTCCCAGTCTTGACTATGAGCAAACATATAGTCCGGTTATCAAGCACACAACGATACGTTTACTTCTTTCACTTGCAGTAACAAACTATTGGATGATAAAACAACTCGATATGAGTAACGCATTTTTACATGGCACTTTAGATCAAGCTGTTTTTATGTGTCGACCTCCTGGTTTTACTCACCCGGACTTTCCTCATCATGTTTGCAAATTGAAGAAAAGTCTATACGGTCTTAAGCAGGCCCCCCGTACGTGGCATCGTTGTTTGACAGAGGCTTTGATTTCCCTTGGGTTCGTTTGTAGTAAGGCTGATTGCTCGCTTTACTATCTTCATCATAATGATACGCGTTTGTATTGTCTTTTATATGTTGATGATATCTTGGTAACCGGCAATTCCATTGTGTCTATTGATAACTTGATCAAGCAATTGCAGCAGCGGTTTGCTATTCGGGATCTTGGCAAGCTCTCGTATTTTCTTGGAATTGAAGTGAATTGGGAAAATCATGCTCTTCAAATAAGTCAAAAGAAATACATTTCTGATTTACTCAAAAAATCCAAAATGGATGGCTCCAAAAGCATCTCAACACCAGCTTGCACAAGCACCAAACCCTCTCGAGATTCTGGTGAATCCTATACTGATCCTAAGCTATATCGCACTATTGTTGGTGGATTACAATATGCGACCATCACTCGACCAGATATTAGCAATGCTGTAAATAAAGTTAGCCAATTTATGCATAAGCCAAGTCTTGATCATTGGAAAGCGGTTAAACGAATACTTCGGTATTTAACTGCAACTACAACACATGGAATTCATTTTCATAAGGGTAAAACTCTTGATCTGGTTGGTTATAGTGACGCAGATTGGGGAGGAGACGTTAATGATCGAAAATCTACCTCTAGCTATGCGGTGTTTGTTGGTCCTAATCTTGTATCTTGGCGGTCACATAAGCAAACTACTGTTTCTCGCTCCTCCACCGAAGCTGAATATCGTGCTCTTGCTACTCTTGCTTCTGAAATGCTTTGGTTGAAAAAGCTCATGCATGAAATCGGCATCTCCAATTCCACAATACCTGTTTTATGGTGCGATAACCTTGGTGCAACATATTTAACTGCTAACCCAATTTTTCATGACAGATCTAAGCACTTAGAGATTGACTTTCATTTTGTTCGTGACAAAGTCTCCAAGAAAGAGCTTCGGGTTGGTTATGTCCCCACCCTTGATCAAATTGCTGACATCCTCACCAAACCACTCTCCAAGGCTCGGTTTCAACATCTTCGTGACAAATTAACAGTGGCTCCGCCATTAATTTGAGGGGGAATGTTAGAGGATATATTTGTAAATATACATATTAGAATTAGTCTTTGATTTAGTCAGATATTGTTAGCTTGATTTACTCCCTGTATCTTTAGAATTATTGTTGTAACCGATTCTATCTTGTAAAGCTTATTTAAGCACAAACTCTATCAATACCAAATCACTGGAGAATCATGATTGTTTCAACTATGTACCTTTCAAAAAGTCAATTGGTCAATTTAAATAAATTCATGGGTTACTAGAATTTTTTCCAAATATAAAGGACTAGTTGGTTTTTTGAAACAAGTATAAGGACAAAAAATGTATTAATCTATTAATTAATTAACTTTTTAACAATGTCTATTCGCAATGTGACCAAAACATATGTCGCCATAATGAGAATTGACTCATGGCATAGCACGTGTCGAGAATGGAGCAAAAATAATGTTTTTTCATAATAGTGAATAAGATTATATGTATATATATAAAGTGCAAAAAATACTTTTAATATTGTCCAGCAAAAGTAATTTTACCACTAACATCATAACTAACATAATAATACCATTAATGTTTACAAGTTGAGCGAATTTACACTGATGTTTGAAATTGTGTCAATTTCAATTGTTATTGATGGAGCACTCTGTCCATTCACAAATTTCATTATCACTCAATTTGTATGTAGGGATGGTAATCGGGCATTATAAAAAAACTACATGTTTCCAACCCGATGGGGATTAGTAATAAGTGAAAATTAGGGATAAATTAGGGATAGGGATGGGCACGGGAGATAATTTCTCGACAAAGCCAAAATGGTGATAGGGATAAGGATTACTATATCCGCTACGTGAAAATTCTTCCCCGTCGTGTATAAATTCCCGTGAATATCTATAGTTATGTTTTGTTAAAATAATTTTTTTTATACAAAATGATGCCATTTTTGTGATTTTTGGTTTTTCATGGATTGATTTCATTAAATTTTTTGGGCGAGAGAATCAAATTTAACGGTCAAAGTTGGTCACATACTTTTAAGTTATTACATTTCCAAATATTCCGTGCGACAATGTGAGGATCCTAACCCTGAGGGAGGAGAGAAGAAAATAGTGTTGGCGAACACTAGAAAATGAAGATATAAAGTATGGTATTAAATAGGAAATACAAGGCATATAATAGGCTACAACAACTAGCTAGTGAGCAACAGAGCCGGCCCTGGGTCTAGACCAGGAGTGCGCAGGCCTAGGGCCAATGGTTGTTAGGGGGTCCAAAATTTGTTTATTATATATATATATATATATATATATATATATATATATATATATATATATATATAGGTATACAAGGTCTAAAACGAAATTTGCATTAGGATCAGCAAGTGTCCCAGCGGTTTAGAATACCACTATCATTGGACCGGCCCTGATGAGCAACCCTATTCGTAGAGAAACAAACATAAAAAACAACAACGTCATTAAAAGAGATAAGATGATATTTACAATCATCCAAAAGAAAAGCATAAAGAGACATGATAGAAGAATGTTGGTCTCACCCTCTTTTAAGACCTAACAAATACGATTTAGTGATTCTTGCTTTGTTTTTTGTTTTTTTCTAAGAAATATTTTTCACTTTTTTGACCTAATTAATAAATTTCAACCATTAATCTTAGTTTTTCATCTAATTAATTAAATAATGGTTCACTTTAATCTAACAAGCTGGCCACTTTTAATTTTAGAGCACTTAATATACCGAAAAACCCTAAAATGTGTATTTATATATTTGGTCCGAATGAATTTATTCTTTATTGATTAATCCCCTAGATATATAGTAGGATCAATTCAATCCAAAATCAAATTTGGTTGGGCACTTTAATTAGGGTTAATTCGTGATCAAAATAATTATGTCAAAAAAAGTGTCAAGTCTCAAAATCAGGGTTTAGGGTTTCGTACCCCTAATCCGTTAGGAAATGGGTCAACGATCAAAACCCACAGCAAAACTATGGGCCCCACCATCTTTTAGACAAATTCGGCTTTTTAGGACCTCAAAATACTATTTAATGATTTTCATGGGCTTTTGTTGTTTTTTTCTACGAAATAATTTTCACTTTTTTTTATCTAATTAATGAATTTCAACCATTAATCTTATTTTTGACCTAATTAATTACTTAATGGTTGACTTTAAGGCAATAAGTTCGCCACTTTTAATTTTAGAGCACTTAATATACCGAAAAAAATGAAAGCACCTGAAAAACCTTAAAACGTGTATTTACATATTCGGGTTCGAATCAATTTATTCTTTATTGATTAATCTCAAGATATATGGTAGCATCAATTCAATCTAAAATCAAATTTGGTTTGACACTTTCATTAGGGTTAATTCGAGATCAAAATAATTAGGTCAAAAAAAGTGTCAAGTTTCAAAATTAGGATTTCTTTTAGAGTTTCGTTCCCCTAATCCCATCGGAAACGGACCAACGGTCAAAACACATAGCAAGGTTGTGGCCTCCACCCTCTTTTGGCCAAATTTGGCCGTTTATGACCTTAAAAATCCGATTTAGTTATTTTCACGGGCTTTTATTGTTTTTTTCAACGAATTATTTTTCAATTTTTTGACCTAATTGAGGAATTTCAACCATTAATCTTAGTTCTTGACCCAATTAATTAATTAATGGTTGACTTTAATATATAAGCTCATCAATTTTAATTTTAGAGCACTTAATATACCGAAAAAATTAAAATGAAACACCCAAAAAACCCTAAAACGTGCATTTGTCATCACTACAACAGATAAACTTCAATGGTGCGATTTTTTTTTAGTCAATTAAACCTTTCAATATTTTTAAATTCAACCCGTAAACTATAGGGTAAAAGTCATATTAGATTTTGGCTTTTAAAACCATCAATTTGGTCATCAGTCTATATATTAAAACTCAATTAGCTTTTTAATTATTTAAAATCATCGATTACATTCTTAACGTATGTTAAAATTGTTATTTAAATCCCTCTTATGATTGAAATAAATTTTAGTTGAGCTATTTTATATTTTCAGTTCAAGTAGATCAATATTTTATAATATTTTAGATTTGGATTACCAGTTAAGATTTAATAAAAATATATTCCGTTAAATCGAACCAAAATCAGTGTTATACCTAGTAATTAAAAAAAATGTGTATATATCATCGACTAGGTTTATTTGATTACTAGAGTTGAACTGATGATTGAAAATATCATAAAATAATGATAAAAATCGTATCCAAAATATAAAATAACTGAACTGACAACTAAAGTTAAAATATAAAATACAGGGTTAGAGATCTATTTGACTTTTAAAGAATAGGTTGAGTATCTAATTGATTTTAAACTTATAATAGGGATCTAAGCCAAAAAATATATATTTAAGAATCAATTAATAAAAATATAGCGACTAAATAGAATACCTAGAAAAAGTTTAAGACTTGAGAAATGTCTTTTGCTATTTGATAACACTCAAATTTTATTCTAGGGGAACTCTTTAAGTTAAAACTAAAATTTATCCCTTAGTAATTACAAAAATATCCAAACTACCCTTGTTAGGATTGTAGTAGTACGTGTATAAAAAGAATGGGAGGGGAGGAATAGAAAGACGCTCCTCAAGACAAAAGTTGTTTCTAAATTTCAGTTTTAATGGCAAATTTGGGTGTGCAGAAGGAAGAAAATAATGTTGAAATGTCCAAAAGGTCTTAATCTTCGTCACCCTTGTGGGTTCAGTTGCTTACTTGTATAGCTAAGCTTCAATACACATAAATGTATTAAACACAAAAATATACATTTAGACCATATAACGAATTTTTGAAAAATTCTCATGAAAGATGGAACAAAGTATCCTTGATGTTGTCCCTTATAAACATGATCAAATGATATATACGTGAAAGAGTATGAATGATCAGCATAGTAAGTCTCGAATATAGAGGCTTATGCTTGGAGGATAACATGTCAAAAACAGCAGCTGTTGTAAGTAAATCTCTAAAAAGAAGAATAGATATAGCTTGAATTAAACAGATGATAAATTTCGTCTAAGTTACTCTATGGCTATGACATAAAGATGATTGAGAAATCTACGAAGTCGAATAGCTAGTTGTACATATGAGTATGTAATATAAAGAACTAAGTCAATCACAAGCCATCTACATTTTCCTATCAGAAGCAGCCACATCAGACCTATCTATCAGAAGCAGCCACATGAGACCTACCGCCTTTGCTTCGCTCACTCCAGCAGGTTGATCTGGAAAATACAAAACCTTGGCCAACTCACATTATAAAAAATATTAAGGGCCTCAAAATCCCACAGTACGGTTAATGTTCTTTGTTGTGAGTATATTTAGACCATAGCACATTTAGGACAAATTATATTTTATTTGTTGGTCTTTCAACAACTAGGCTCCACCGCCTACCGACACAAGACTTTCAACTTCAAGACTAAGAATTCGACCATTCCAAATAGAATCATTGCATGTTCCAACCTTAGCAAAACTTTTCTCTCTAAGATCATATGAAACTATATTACTCATTATACCAACATTAAGGAGAATCTTATCTCCTCTCTTTGAATACCCAATGACGTTCACACATTGAAACCAAGATATGTCAAAAAATAAGGGATTTACAACAAAGTATAACTTTGTCCAAGTAAATTGATTAACCCCATCATTCTTCCTCATATATAAATAAGCATGGGGCACCATCGAACAATAGAAATAGCTGATGCAAAGACACCCTCCTAAAATATGTAATTGCCTTAAAACTCTATCAGTTGAATTGAAAGATAAAACAGGTTGGGGAACTAAGGAGAATGTCTCATTTCTCATATTAAATGCCACAATCTCTGAATTGGATAACCAATGTAGACTACCATCACTGAAGTAACCCATTTCACGAAGATACACATTCCTATCTATTCTGTATCCTAGGGAAGGGGGATTCTGAATCCTTCTCCAAATATTTGATTTAAACCCATAAATCCAAAATTGAACTTCAATATCAAGTTTTCGCTTGACATATACCCTTAAAAACACTTTGTACTCATCAATAGCCTCATCATAACCCAAACCTAACCCATTTAAGTAATAAAATTGATCATTAGCTGGGTCTTCCAAAGGCCAATCAGGAAGATCCTTACACCGATGAGTGGATGGATTCCACAGGGACAGTTCTAATTTAGGTTGGTACAATGAACTTTGATCCAGGAGAACCAAACCTTTACAGTAACCATAGACATTCTTCAACGAGGATGAGACTTGTTTTTCTATGCCTATAATATCTTCTTCAAGATCGACATTCACATCACAAACATGAAATTTGTTACTCAATTCGTCTGAGAAAATCAGTTTGCGGAGATTTAAGTTTTGAGAAGACTTACTTAGATGAGAATTGATAAAATCAGGACTATCAATGACGGTGCATAAAGATTTTGAAACACATCTGAAACGTAGGAGGGACTTCACCGGCAACCACAGCAGTATTTCGATGATCAACTCGCTTGGGAGTTGTGCCATTGCCGCCGCTCACTCTAATCAGAAAAGGAGTGTGAACAATTAGGGTTAAAAGATAATTACAAAAACTACAATTAAGGTGCAAAAATATCCTAACTTTTGGGTCATAAGCAATCTTGCCCCAAGGTCCAAAATGTCGAAAATGGTGCAATTTTATCCTAACATTGGAAACCAAGAACAATTTTACCCCTAGCGTTGATAAATAATTTATCAAACGGTCTTGTCGGTCATTAATCTTTGCGTCAAATCACAACATATGATGGGATGTGAAAAAATATATAAAAAAGTACAGTTTTTTTTTGTACAAATTGGACTAAAAATTCAAAAAATTCACCAAATTTATAATATTAATCTCCAATTCTACTATTAAATTATAAAAAACATGAAATCATTTTTTAGAACGAATTGAAATGCAATTGTTGCAGAATAAGGAAAAAAATATCTATGTTTTATAATAGTGTCTCAAATCGACCCAAATTATCAACGTTATGTGTAAAATTGCTCTTGGCTATTGATGTTAGGGATAAAATTAGACAATTTTAGACGTTATGGGTAAAATTGCTCCTGAACGAAAATATTATGGGTATTTTTAGACTTTAACACCAAAAACTATATTCAAAATATTATACGGAACAATTTGGATTGATTATAGTCAAAATGAGTTATTGTACTACGTGGATATATGGATAAGATACAAAATGTATCAAAGTTTTCGAAAAGTATCATTTTACCGTCAATATTTATGAAATGTATCAATAAATGACTAATTAGATATTAAAATTTGTCAATTAAATCACATCCATTAATGGTTGAGATTACAACTCCACCAACTCTAGAGGCTTTTCAACTCTAGAGGATCCCTACCCACCAATTTAAGTCTGAATAACGCAACTTGACACCTCAATTTTTGTGAAATGGTACCAATTACCCCAAGTTTTTAATTTAGCTCACTTCATTATTCTTTAAGGTTCTATTTTCACGTACATTCACGTAAAATTTAACTAAAATTCGTTATTCTTTAGGGTTATATTCTTCCGTGCATTTGCGATAAATTTAACCCAATTATGGTGTTTACCTTTTGGGGGTTGTTTAATTCAATTCACGTTTTTACTATTCACGTGCACTATCCACGTTTTTATTATTCACGTGCATAAAATTCATGATTTCTAAAAAAAAAGAAAAAAAAATTCACTAATCATGCATAAAATTCATAATTGCGAAGAATGTTCACAATGCATAGGATTCACGTTTCTAGCTAAAGAATTCGCAAACATCTTAAACATTAGCATGCAAATAATGTTCAAGCGGGGTTCTTAAAGCCTAAAAGTCCTTGAAACACTTACCTGATTCATGTTAGGTCCTGTTGAGGTGAGAGCCTGGATCATGGAAGGGAGTAATATTCAGCAGGTGCTCGAAAACCACCTTCATGCCCTTCGTACCGTCGTATTTACTCGGCACCATCGCAAAGAACTCAAATGATAGTGAGAGAGAGAATGTGTGGGGTTAAAATGGACCCCCACCACCCTTTTATAAGGGTAAAAAATGGCATTTTTGTAATTAGAGAAAAATGTACAATGTGACATAAAGGTAAAAAGTAAATAAATAATTACCGGATGCACAAATCTCCAAACTGCAGTCTGTTTCAGCCAGTGGTTATGCTAAACAATGATTGTTATCAAGGGAGGTGACTCCAGACGATACTGAAAATTTACCAAACAGTGGCGCCAGTCAAAATACAGACAACAGTCGACAGAAAAATATTTTTTGACTCAAAAGAGCTCCGAACGAAAGGGTAAGGTCTTTCCTATCAATGATTTCATTACACGAAATAGTAACTCCAGTCAAAATACAGACGATAGTAGGTCAAAATTCTAAATCGCTCAAGAGAGCACTCGCTTTAGGGTCAATTTAGAAACCTAAACAAGATATATACCAGCGGTCGATTTAGAGACTATGGTTGCTAGAACGAGCAATATACCTGCAGTCGATTTAGAGACTATGGTCGCTAAAAAGAGCTATATACCTGCGGTCGATTTAGAGACTAGGGTCGCTAGAAACAGCTATATACCTACGGTCGATTTAGAGACTAGGGTCGCTAGAAAGAGCTATATACCTGTGGTCGATTTAGAAACTAGGGTCGCTAGAAAGAGCTATATACATGCGGTCGATTTAAAGACTAGGGTCGCTAGAAATACCTATATACCTGCGGTCGATTTAGAGACTAAGGTCGCGAGAAGGAGCTATATACCTGCGGTCGGTGTAGAGACTAGGGTTGGATGGTCGGCTTAGAGACCTGGGACAAGAAATCGTGGAGAGAGATCAACGCTCGCGGCCGATGCAAGGACTGGGGACAAGTTGAAGGCCCACGACGTGGAGGTCAGGTATTTCTCCTCCCACTCTATATGTGTCTTTTAGTTTAATATGTTTCACATTGCATGTGTTGTATTTACGAAAATGGTTTTCGAAAAAGCACACACATCACTGTCAAAATAGGAAAGTAGGGGCAACTGTAGACACCGAGTCGGAGGACCTATGATGAAAACCTACGATAAAACAGCCAAAGCGGTTGATTCCATTAGTTCGAAAATTTAAATCAAGAAAAATCTTGGAGAGCCGGCACTTGTGAGTCCCACTAACAAATTCAATATCTCCTGGATGCCGTCGGGTATGTTCACCGTTTTATCAGTGGACGAGAAGGCCCCGGAAGTCGGACGTCGATCGACGAATAATGAATGGCGCTCCCGATAGGCGAGCGTCGTCTCTTGTGCGCCAGACACGGAGCTCGGCATGTCAAACGCTCGTCCGATGGACGTTTGGCGCACGCCCAATGCTCGTTCGGCGATCGACCAACTCATTGTACGAACGTCCGATGCACGGTGGGCGTCGCCCAATAAGCATTGGGCGTATGTCCAACAGACGCTAGGCGTCGCCCAACTCTTTAGGCGAATGTCCAACAAACGTTGGGCGTCGCCCAACAATGGATGGGCAACGCCCAACGGCAGTTGGGCATACGCCCAACGGCTGTTGGGTGTGCGCCCAACAGATGTTGGGCGACGCCCAACGATGGTTGGGCGTGCGCTCAACCCATGTTAGGCGACACCCAACACTTGTTGGGCGTACGCCCAACGTAGGTTGAGCGTCGCCCGACGAGGGGCGGGTGATGCTCAACGTATGTTGAGCGTCGCCTGACGAGAGGCAGGCGACGTTCAACGTAGGTTGAGCGTACATGCCCGACGCCTATAAAAGGCACGGATCCCCATGCATTTGAGGAGGATGAGCTCTTTTTGGGAACTATTTTTTCTAGAGAGAGTGGATTTTTTGGAAAAAATTTTATTTTTCTAAAATAATTGAAATTTTATAAAAGTTAAATATTGGACAAAAAACACAAAAAAAACACCAAAAACCATAACTCGTGGAATCAACCGACTTCGACTGTCAATACCGATTTTGAGGTATTATCTGAGGACTAGACTCGTTTAATTTATTTATTTCGTTTATTTATTTTATTTATAGTTTTGTTTATTTGTTTATTTTATTTATAATTCTAGTTATTTATTTTATTTTTCACCTTTATTTATTCTTTCGTATTTATTTAATTTCCGTCTCGTATTAAATAAACGTTTGTTCTTTTTTGAAATAAAAAACCTCGTTTTAAGTCCCGATACGAACCGTGACCCCGTTTAAGGGTAGTTCGGGACTAAAACGTTGTAGATATAGGATTTCAAAAGGTTTTTTTTAAATTAACGTTTTAAAATAAAACATCGTTTTGGGAGACTCTATTATAGACTATGACCCGATTTGGGTAGTTCGGGGACTAAAATGAGAGAATAAAGTAGATCTAAAGTTTTTAATAAATCTGGAAAGTATGGGGACTGTTCTGATATTCTGCCTTTTCTGTCACTAAAAGCAGTTTAGTGACGGGTTTTCCGTCGTTAAAGCTGCTGGAACTTATAAAATGCGCTTTTACCCCCTTTTTCTTAACCTTTTGGCATTTATTCTTATATATATGTATATATGATTATGTAATATGTTTATTAAAATTATTTTTGGGGTATGTAACTAATAATTACTTATTATGTATTTACTTATTTTGTATATTTGGGGATCATTTTCATTAATTTGGTTTTGTAAGACTATATGTATATGTATATGTTTTCTTTAAATTCATTTAAACTATATTAATTATTACTTTGGGGGGTTATTTTCTATGAATCCATTATGTAAAAACAATTTTAAACTAAAGGTTATTTTCTTATTTATGAACCTTATTCATTATTTTTACATGTTTTTCAATTAAAATAAAAGTGTATTATATCTAATATTATATTCATTACTATTTTTACCTATTAGTAACCATAGTGTATATATCTTCTCTTTACCTCGTTTTTAATCTATAGATATAATTACCATTTTTACTAAAAATGTATATATATATATATGTATATATTCCTTCTTTTCCCTTTGACATCTATAGGTATATATTTCAAATGTATTTGGTTGGGTGAGTTTTGGACTAAAATGGTTAATTGTTATAACTATGTTTGTATTGTTTAAAGGGAAGTAAGGATTAAAGTGAGTGAAAATGGGAAAAACAAACCACCAAAAAGATTTTAATTTGATTATGTAAATTAAAGGTATTTGGAGACTTTCAAAATGTAAATAAGAGTTTTCAACATCTTCTTTTTGGTTCCAAATGGTTTTCTAAACGTCGCGTTTTGAAACCTTAATCTGTTCCAACAATGGATTAAGCGAGCCTTGTAATTAATCGTTTTTTTTGTAAATAATAAAGTTTTGAATCGTTTTACGTTTAAACGGTTTTGTACAAAAATAAATGGACTTGTATGCTTAATCACGTTTTCGGTTGAATGTGCATTTTTCACGTTTTCAAACACTCGAGTCGTTCCAACGGCGGTTCAAGTGAAAAGCAAGTAAATCCATGGGGTTTTGAAACGTGTCTAAATCGTTCCAACTACAATTAAGGCACGAACCATGAAAATAAACACGTTTTGGGAAGAGATACTAGTTTAGATTTGATGTGTATAGCTTAGAAAGATATTCATATGTTGTAATTAATCAATTCTTCTACCTCCCTCCTTCTTTTACATACTCTAAATTCATGCAAATGGGTGATTCTGGCTTTCAATAATATATCTTAAAACAGTTTTCAAAACGAGAAAGAAAAGGTTTCAAATGAATTTTAAACTTAAAGAAATATGTGATTAGTCCATTAGCGCCTAACATGCTAAGTAGGAGGCCGGTGGTTCAGAATCGGGCGATGTCGGGGTGCCTAGTAGCCTTTTTCCAGAAAGGATCTAACCTTCTCGGCTCGTATCTAATTTCTCGAACCCTCACTTGTCTCCCGCAAGGGATCGGTGTTCATTTCCCATTCGCGGGTGGCGACTCTTCCATACTCCGAGCTCTGACCCTGCCGAGCAGCTTGATTCCGCGATTGGTTGCTTTCAGCGTCAATCACAGCATCTGTCGTCAACGGTGTCCACCCCCGGGTCTTCCGGGCGAGGCCGCGGCACCTACAGGTGTCTAAATTTTTTATTGTGTTATTAATATAATTACAAAAAAAAAAAAATTCGAAAGTGCTTCAATTTATCATAAAACTTGTTTGGAATGTATAATATGACAATTAAATAATAGTCAAACTAGCCTTTTCAAATTTTTAATATAATAATGCTAAAATTGATCTTGTTTGGAAACGTTAGGATTAAAGTTGAACTATTTCATGCGTTAAGGCTAAATTTGCACTTTTAAAACAAATGTTAGAGTCAAATTTCGTCATTATCTTTTTTTTAATTACATATAAAAATCTATTAACTTAAATAAAAATGCAATTGTTAAATTTTAAAATATATAAACAAAATGATTCCTCCACATAAACCCTAGCAGATAAAAGTTAATTACAATTATACCCTCCCAAATCTCATGTATAAACAAAATGATTGATGAACAAAAACCCTATACCCCCAAATCTCATATATCTGGAGCAACTCTTCACCAACATTGCATCAAAAGTTTCTTTTATTCTCTATCTCAGTTGTATTTAGTTAGGAAAGATGAACGAGTTCTCTATCTCACCTATCAAATAAACAATAGCTTTCACTTATAAAAGAGTCGTTGCTTTGCCTGGGCTTTTCCAGGACTGTATGTATACTCTCTCTCATTAGTTGTATATATGTTAATTTGATGTGATTCAAAACTTTGCCTAATGTCTTTCACTGATTTTTAGTTTCTTTTTCTAATCTACTGAAAGCTCCTAATTTTAATATATGTGTATGGTTTTCAATTTGAACTTTGAGCAGCACCATTAAGTTTATACATATAATGATTTGTGGAATTTGTTCTTTTGCCTTATGAAGTTTCCGAACCTACATATATTTTTAGAAGGATATGACTATTCAGTTATTTTTTTAAATCAAAACCAAAGGAGAAATCTGAATAGATCTACCTTGCAATGTTTAAGAAAATAAATAAAAATTCAAAAATATCTAGAATGATAGTGAAAAATCAGAATCCATTTAGAAAACACGATTTTAACTGAGTTTATATTGTGTAGGAAATATGACATTGAAGAAACATGAAGAAAATTCATGTCAAGATATGAGTGATTCAACAGATCTTCAAAAACAGGAAGAAAGAAAAAAATATATATTCTAGCACTGATTGCAGAATGTGGCCGGCGAAGAAGAAAACGATCCTTTCTTACAACAAATGATGAGAGGCTGCAATTAACTTGAGGTTTTGAATTAATAATTTATTTTTTTTATTAACATGTCCCTCTTACAATTAAATTTGCATTATTTAAAAATTTATGTTTCAAAACAGTTTGTTTGATTGGTTGGTTCATTGTGTTATTACGTTGTATCATCAAATGCCCGTGTCAAATTTTATTTATTTTCAGAAGTTCATCTGTCGTCCTTGTTTCATATTGATATTTTGGTTTTGCTGATTTTTTTTTCTATTGCTCAAACTGTTCAAACTTGATGAAACCCATATTGCAGGAACATGCTTGTTTAACTAGATTATGATTAGTTCAATTAGTTTTGGCCTTATCTTCTTGACAAGATTATGGTTGTTTAACTTGTCATCAGTTCATGGTCATGTGTTCATACTACTCATTCATGCTATCTCAATTTGAGATTTATTGTATTTGGGTCAATTTATCAAAATTTGTCAACTTGAGGGTTTAGCTATACAATTAAGTAATAGTGATATTTTAATTATTTGATAAGATGTTAGTCTATTTGTTTAACCACATTTTGATTTGGATTTCCTTTATTTTTTTGCTTATGGAATTTTTTTTCTGAATCTGGAATTGCAGGTTTGATTTGTATTTGCAGATTCATGAAAAAGAAGATATGTACTGCTGCAGCTTTTAAGAAAGAAGCCAATGTTTGTACAAAACCTGCTGGTAACTGTTCTTTCTCTTCAAATCCAAGGAATTTGAATTTGTTTTATTTTTCTATTTCATTGAGAAATCATATTTAATTGGATTTTTTCCTTTCTTCCTTTTGGTACAAAGAATTAATGATTTGATTAGTGCCTCGTATTGATGGCTTCTGGTTGAAGTTACTCTTAATTTTTTTTTGGTTTAATAAGTCTGTTACCTCATACAAGGTCTAAAACTTAAATTGATTACTGAACTTTTAATATTGTTCTTGTTCAATTGCATTCAATATACTATATTTGTTTTTTGGAGGACATTTCAAATTGAACCCTAGCCGCCACCGCACCTTGCGCTGGCCACCATGGCCGCTATGGCTCCTTTCCCTATGGATCCTCTAGATGCTTATTGTGACATTCGAGTTCTCTTCAATCCAAAGCTGCATTTTGATGCCCATCCGCCCAATCCTGTCTCAAAGCAGAACCAGTCCCATATCGAATCATACGCGTCTGCAGTGAGAAGCGGAGATGTCGGGGTCTTGAACTCGACGGCCACGATATCAGACATCAGAGGTATAAAAACTGTCCGAATTAACCAAGCGGGTTACGATCGGAGGGTGGCGCTGTGTTCTACATCCTTGATTGGCCGCTTAATCTTGAGTAAAGGGGACGCTCCGTGGAAGGTTGCTGACCTTAAACAAAGTTTGTCCAAGCTCTCCGGTATTGCAGGAGAATGGAGGTTAATATCGATTGGAAGGGGATTCTACCATGTGGTTCTTCATTCACAGGAGATGAAACAACAAATCTTCTCTAAAGGAATCGTTAATGTCAAGTCGGGCACTTTCCGACTGCAACCATGGATTCCAGACTTCGACCCTTTCACGGAGAAATCAACAAATGCACAGGTATATGTTAGATTATACTCGTTACCCTGGGAATATTGGGATCCGCAAATATTATCCGACATTTCTAAATGCTTAGGGGGGTTGATTCGGATTGATAAATCCACCTTACTTGGGGACTTCAGGCACTTTGCACGAATGCTGTTAGATGTGGATCTCAACTCAGATTTACCAGTGAAGCTTGGTATTGAAAGGGATGGAAAACAAATATGGGTTGAGGTTGTTTATGAAAAGTTGCCTAGTTTCTGTAAGGTGTGCTCTAGTATAGGGCATATGGCTTATGATTGTCGGAAGAATAGGAGGTCGCAGGAAGGGTCTAAGCACCCTGAAACAGAAAAACGACCCTTGGGTGAGAAGAAGAAAACTGTGACTGCGGGGATTGGAGATCCCAGTGCAACATATGAATAACCGGATACTCACGGAACTTCACACCGATGGAGATATGATAGGTAATGCAGTGATACAGGCTGCCCCAGTACAGCAGGTGAATACCATGGAACCTCGGACTGAGGGAGAGGTTATGATAAACAATGGAAATACAATGATACAAGGCATTCAGATGTCAGAAGAAGAAGACACTTTGAGCACAAATGAGAAGCAGTACATGGCTGACAGTCTGTAAATCTGGGATTCAAAGAATGAATGTGACAGTTTTGCTTGAGCCTCATCGCCAGGAAATGATAACTTGCCTCAATCTGCCAGCTCTTGGGCGGACATGGTGGACGAGGAAGGGGAGGGAACGTGGGAAACCGTAACATCGAAGAAAGAAAGGAGAAACAACAGGAATGCGGACAATGCTAGCAACACCTCAACCCGAACTAAGCGGGTCAGGAAAATCCCGATCCGATATACATGATAGTTCTGTATTGGAACTGTCGTGGTATCCTTAATCTGGATACGCAACGCTACTTATCCAACTTGTGTCCTAAACATAAACCAGACATAATGTGTTTGGCAGAGCCGATGGTGGATTTCGATTCAATACAGGCTTCTTACTGGAGTAATTTAGGAATGAGTCTTATTTCCACTAATCAACGGGATCGTCTGTCTTTGTGGGTTTTTGTTCATTCCCATTCACTTGCAATTTTTTTTGTCTGTAGTGTTCATGATCAATTTGTTTTACTTGAGAGGGCTGATGTGGATCATTCGAATTTTGTTTGTTTGGTCTATGGCAGTGTTGGCTAACAAGAGGCTGGCTTTGTATCAAAGGATTGAAGAGTTGCGTCTTCAGTTTGCTGGTCCATGGATCACCATTGGTGATTTCAATGCAATCAGTGGTTCGCACGAGAAAACCAGGTGTGTTCCTGCTGCACGGTCGTGTCGTGAGTTTCGGGATTTTATTGAAAATAACAGTTTCATTGAAAGCCCAATGCAGGGTCTGTTTTACACTTGGTGTAATGGGAGATCGGGGGCCGCCCGGGTTGAGAGTAAATTGGATAGGGCCCTTATTTCTATGAATTTTGCCGATTTCTGGGACAGGTTCAGCAGCACTGTTCTGACCCGGCATCTATCTGATCATTGTCCGCTCGTATTCAATTGCACGCGGCAGCAACCTGTGGTTAGCAGATTCCATTTTCAGTCTATGTGGTTGACTCATGCCGGCCTTCGAGATTTAATTTTTAATTTCTGGCATAAGGATCATGACCGCCACCCTCCAATGCAATACCTCTGCAACAAGCTCAAGCTCCTTAGACCTGTTCTGCGACTTTGGAACAGGACTGTGTTTGGAGACCTTAACGTTAACATCGAAGCAGCCGAGGCGACGCTGGCTGGTATTCATGAGGATATTTCAATTCAAGGTATGTCTGCGGAACTGCATCGCAGAGAGCTTGACGCTCACTCTAATCTTGATAGGGCCCTTCACAGCAAGGAAATTTACTTCCGCGATAGATACAGAGTCAGATGGCTAGCTGACGGAGATAGAAACACATCGTTTTTTATCGTGTTGCTCAGATTCGTAAAGCTTCCGCTGGTATTCACACCTTACAGATTAACGGTCAGTTAACTACCGATCCGCAAGCAATAGCTACGCACATCAACGATTTCTATTCAACTTTGTTCGGCAATGACATGAATTCTCCAAGGGACTTGGCTCCGATTTTTGATGTTATACCTCGGTTAGTAACTGACTCTGAGAATCACTCTCTAACTGTTTGTCTAGATTTTGTTGAGGTTCAGAGAGCGGTTTTCTCTAAGCATAAGGATAGTGCCCCTGGTCCAGACGGATTCACTGGTGCATTCTTTCAACATTTCTGGGATATTGTCGGTACTGATGTCTATGCAATGGTTTTCAGAAGGAACCAATATGCTCAAAAAACATTGTTTTGGAGGCAATATGGCCTTAAAAATTGACATTAGAAAGGCTTTCGACACTCTGGATTGGTCTTTCCTCCTAACGGTACTTGAAGAGTTTGGGTTCTCTCTTCAATTTCGGGATTGGATTCTCAACATTCTCTCTTCTGCAAGAATTTTGATTCTTTCAGGCTCTGGCATTAACGGTTTTGTCAAATGCTCTAGAGGTGTGCGACAAGGGGACCCCCTCTCTCCGATTTTATTTTGCATTGCTGAGGATTTTCTCAGTCGTTGGCTGCTCAATTTGGGCACCACTGGTAAGTTAGCGCCGATGAGTTACACTAGACAAACTAATTTCCCTATGCATCTCTTGTATGCCGATGATGTTCTTCTGTTCTGTCAGGCAAGTGTGGGTAATGTAGGTGCTATCCGGGAGGCTTTCAATCTTTACGGATATCTCTCTGGACAGATGGTGAACTGGGAAAAGTCTGATATTTTTTTGGGAAGTGCAGTGACTCACAGGCGTGGTCTGCGTCTCTCTGATATGGTTGGAATGAAGCGCGGTTACCTTCCTTTTTGATACCTAGGGGTGCCGCCTTTCTTTGGGATGCCGCGAAGTAGATACCTTGCTGGCATCAGGGATAAAATTCTGGCACAGTTCACTCCTTAGAAGGGCAATAGCCTGTCAATGGCAGGGCGATTGATGTTAGTAATTCTGTGATAAACAGCAGCTTTATTCACTCTTTCATGATTTATAAATGGCCTGCTGCCCTGCTCAAGCATATGACCAAGTGTATTCAAAACTTTATATGGACGGGCTCTATTGACAAACGGAAATCTATTGTTGTGAATTGGAAGGATTGTTGTCATTCTCTCAGAGACAGCGGCCTTGGAATCAAGGATTTGGGCACCATGAACCTGGCGCTGCTTGGTAAGATGGCCTGAGGAATTATGCAGGATAATTCTGCTTGTTTTGTGCTTTTAAGGTCTAGGTTTATCAGTGCAGCTGGTATCCCTCGAATAGTTACTAATTCTGCTGTTTGGGGTTCAACTAGAAGCGTTTTTGGGGTATTGAGAGCACATAGCTTCTGGTGGATAGGGAAGTAGATGAATCCAAATTTTTGGAACAGGAATTGGATTCGACCAAATTTAGCAAATCAAGTCGGTCTGGACGCTAAGGCTCAAAGCAGGTGCAAGTCGTCTGTCGTGGATTTTCTAACTGACACTGGTTGGGAGGGACTTCATGACCTTCTGCAAGAGGTTCTGGATAGGGTTCAAGGTATAAAGCGAAGCCAGGAACAGGAGGATGTCTGTATCTGGGAGCCCGCGGTTCATGGTAAATTCACTCCTAAACTATTTTATGTTTGGTTGAGGCCTGCTCCTCCTCCTCGACCTTGGAGTCGGTTTATTTGGCATCCATTCATCGCCCCTTCGCACTCGCTTGTCTGTTGGCGAGAGGCTCTTGGCTTTTTACCAACTCATGATCGCCCGATTCGCCGTGGTATGGTATTGGTCTCCAAATGCGCTCTTTATGGGGTTGAATCTGAAACACCAGATCATTTGTTTGTCTCCTACAATTTCTCCAAGCAGATTTGGCAAGGGATCGGGGCTTTGTTTGGCAGGCGAATCTGCACAGATTCGAGTGTGTGTTTGCTGATTACAGAAGCTTCTAAACAGCGTTCAGCAATGAGATTGCGGATCTTTGGGCTTTAGCAGTGGTTAATGGCATCTGGATCATTTGGTCAACCCGAAATAAGGCAATCTTCGAGGGAGATACGCCAAATTTGTTCTTCGCTCTTAGGCGCTTGTGGGGTTCCACTCGAGAGGGAGGCGCTCTTGACCATGGTGGGATGTGGAACTCGGAGGTTAAGCTTCATATACTGCGAGAGATGAATCTGCCTAGGTGTCCTCATAGGGCACCCCGTATCCTTCCGGTTTGTTGGCAGCCTCCGACAGAGGGGTGGGTAAAGGTCAACACGGACGCATCCGTTGTCGGATGCCCAGGGGCGGCTGGCTGCAGCGGGATATTCCAGACGCAGAATGGTATCTTCGAAGGAGCATTCGCCTATCCACTAGACAACGCATTTGCCAACAGGGCCGAGCCCCCGGCAGCAATATACGCAATTGATATGGCCTATAAAAAAGGATGGCATCCACTATGGGTGGAGAGTGATTCAACTTTCATTGTGCATCTACTTCGGCATCGCGCTAGTGATGTTCCTTGGTCAATCAGACAGTCCTGGTTAGTCTGCTTGGATCAATTGGCCTCCATGACAGTGACAGTTTCACACATTTACAGAGAGGGAAATTGTGTTGCGGATCTCCTTGCAAACTTAGGTCGTCAATCGCAGCAAACTTCGTGGTGGGACAGCATTCCGGACTTCTGCTCTGCGGAGTTTTTATGTAATCTGACCGGGAGAACTATCTTCCGTTTTTCCTAGTTTTCTATCCTTTGTAACATTCTTTATTTTTTATTCTTTTTAATAAATTCGTCTTTGGGTTTTTGAGGGCTAGGGCGGGGGTGCCAGCCTCGTTGGGATGTCCGTCAGAGTCTCTCTCCCCTCACGCCAGTCTTTAATCAAAAAATTGCATAAAATATACTCTTGGTTTTTAAGAGAAATTGTTTCAATATACTCTTGTTTTTCAACAGAATTTGTTGAAGGTAGAAAAAATGGAAGACACTTATCAAAGTAGTCACTGTTCTTAAAAAAAGCCAAATTCTTGCTTGTTTAAGAACTAAAATTCCGAATTTTAACGGTAATCTATTAGTTTAATTGGTTAAAGATCTAAGGTTATTTGATTAAATTGTTAATAAGTTATTAGATAATAACTATACATGTGGTTGTGGTAGAATAAAATTAATTTAAGCTTTGGTTTCCCAGGTCAAACTTGATGAAATAAAGTAAATACTTTCAAACCAATTGCAGCCTATGAGAATTTCTACACTTTCTTCTCCTCGAGTAATATCATGGAGATAAATGAGATATTTCTATGGGTTTAACAGAAAGTGCATCATCATCTATGTCCTCGTCATCATAGTCATCATGGTAATCATCAGAAGGAGTGCTAGAATCATCCCAAGAAAATTTTGCAGCAGAGCAGCTGGTATTGTATATTATTTGTTGACTGCGACCAGACTTGATTTCTCTTGATGATTTCAGTTAGCAGTTTCTCAAAAGCATGTTATCTGTTGTATGCTAGAAGGCATTTCCTAGTGGTTAGGTTGAGATTGGAAATGAATAAACTGTGTTTCAACTGGGTGCTTTTTGTTCTTTGGTGTTGTTACATTCGATTGATCTACAACATCTAAAGCATGTTTGCCTTTTGAGACCGCTACCTGCACCCATATGGTTGTGTTAGGGATGTTTGGCTAGCAGCCCCATTTGATAAATTAATGGGTTGGAGTACAACAGGAACCAAATTGCCTCTCTAGATCCCAAGAGAACTTTCAGTTACCACTAAAGGCACGTGTTTGCCTTTAGTTGGTACTAGATTAGTAGCTCGAACTGCATGAACAGTTCCATTTCTGTCTCTAGACTCAGAATTATTGCCATGAACCAGAGCATAATTTACCTTTGAAGACTCTAGACTTTTGGGCACCATTACCTTCTTCATTTTTTCAGTTTCTTTAAAATGGCTAGGGATTAATGAATCTTGGGCATTTTGGAGTACGACACATTTATAGAATTAGTATTTACAAGCAAGAAATGTTCACAAACCATTTCCAATAGTTTTATTAAAGAGAAAACACAAATTTTGTATTTACTGCCGCATTCATCTTCCATTTCTCCAATAACTGCAATTAGATTTTGACTTTGAAAAGAAGGGTTTCTTGAAAAATTGCAATTCAGAGAAATCTTCACCTCTTTATTGGAAGATGAAGCCATATCAAATTCTTTTGAAGTAGAAACCCTATTATATGTATTATCTATAAGTAAAGGTATAAATTCCTTATATTTGAAGCAGTCTGTTTTGTCATCAGAATTGTTTCCATTTGAAGAATTTTGTTAAGGTGAAGAACCTATATACACCATATCAAAATTAGATTTGGAGGAAGAATACATAACTTCAATATGTAAGAATCAGAATTTCAGATTAAGATAATAAGTCAGAACACTAGTAGAAGGCTTATTTTGTTTTTTCATTGTCTTTGTTTATGGCTTTAAGCAACTTATTTACTTCTAGTATTTCTAAACTAACTTCCAAACATCCTAAAGCACTTTAAAATAATTCCTAAAATCTATCTCAACTGATTGCTCCATTTGTTAGTCTCTTAATGTAAACAAGTCAGTAGAAAAGGAAAAGCTAGATTGACTATTTATCCATGCACATTGTAATAAAATATTTAGGTAATGTTGTAATTTCAGAAAAAGTAACATGAGTAATTTCATAATACATATTATTTTAGAGCCCTACGATGCTAGTCTTTATATTCTAATTTTTTTATAAATTAGGATTTATGTAATTTTTGTCTGAACCAAGATAAACAAAATAAAGATGTAACTTTTGAGAAAACATTTAGCAACTATATTATTGTTAAAGTCAAATGCAAAAGATGTGGCTTGGCCATTTCAAAAATTGCAGTCTCAATATTTAAAAACTTGGAGACGTTGATTTGTGGCTATATATTTATTTCAGAAGGGAGCCATTTGGGGAACGATACCCCTATAAGTCTGTTATTTTTTTTTACTTTACTCTTATTGTTAAGACATATATTGTGAAATAAATTAAATTTTCGGGCCTCTCATTATCCTAATGCTATTGAAAAGCCGTGACTGAAAAAAAAAACCCTGATAATATGTGCTATTTTTTACAATTTTGAATGATTTTAATTTATTAAATTATTATTTATATATGTGATTAATATTAATTTAGACAGAGTTTAATAATTATTTATAAACATAATTTTTAACATTGAAATCTTACTGTAAAAATTGATGAAAGAGGAAATGATAGGTCATACTTGTAAAGTTCACATCTCAATGTAATTTTCATTAGAGAAGCATCAAGCCTTTAAAGGAGAATACATATGATTAGTTATAACAGACTAATTTAAATTTCAAATAAATCTAGACTATTTCAAATACAGAATACACATGATATTTAGTTAATTATTTATTTACTAAAATCTCCACAAATTTGGTGCGCTAAGGCTTGACTTGGTAAACCCTTATCAGTCCCCCTCAAGTCTTTGGTAGTGGCTTAGTGAAAATGACGAGTTCTTATATTAAACACCGGGTCTTTCATGTCACTCGGAGGACCCCAATTCACATTTGGACACATGTATTGTGATCCCAAATAATAATTAAAATAGTGGGGCCTCTTCCAATATACGTGGGTCCATGTTACACGTGTCAAAATATGTATGGAAGGTCCTCCATTTGACATAGAGAACCCAGGGCTTCTAATAATTTGCCGAAAATGACAACTATATGATCGATAGTGGAAATTTAAGAAACTTTTAATTCTATGTGTGCAACCTTATCGGAAACAAAGTCCAAATCAATTTACAGGTGTTTTGATCAATGATGAAAAATTGGGTTGGCGATAAGATAAATTGCTCCCAAGTTATCACACCACAAAACTAGTGATTGAGATGATTGAAAGCCAATTTGTGGAAGTAATGATTGTTAAAAGTAAAATTCTGGTTTATTGCTTCATTTTTTTATATCGTATTCCTTTTGGAACTCAAACAAACAGACAAGGGAATTTAGAGTAATTCGATTCCTTTCTCCTTATTTCCATTTCGTTACCTTTATGCGAACCAATCGCCCCTAGTTATGTTTTATAAAGTCAATTGGCAAATTTAAATAAATTGAGGGGTAACAATAATTTTTGGGACATGTATTAAGATTAAATTAATTGTGGAAAAAGCTGAACCCAAGAAGGACTTCTAGATTGTTTAGTTGAGCAATGGGCTTGCTTGAAATGTCTAAAGATTCAGACTTAATCTCTGCGCGAACCAATCCCCCATGAGCATTTTTTAAGATCAAATACATGAATATCATAATTAAGTACAAAATCACACTTAAGTGATATGATACATATTGCAAGCTGTCAGCAAAGGTTTTAATCGTAAACCTACAAAAATGTTATTCTCTAGCTAAACTAGAAAGAGTGAGGTATAAACCTTGAATTCTCAAACAGAAATAAGTTTGATTGATAAAAGTTGTGTATCCTTACAAAAATGTGGAGGTTTAAATACTTCCCCTAAAGACAACGAAATGACAATGAATACCCCTACTAGGGTTACAATAAAGAAGTAAACCAAAGGATAAAATGGGTAATGCACAGAGACAAATAGTACAAAAGGTACAGTTTGTTGGCTGGTTTCCTTCACAAGGAAGGAAAAGTTTAACCCTTGTTCAGAAAGTAATCTCTAGGATCCGCCATCAAGGACACACCCGTGTTGTTTGCCTTGCCCACCTCAAAAGATGTTCCACCAGG
This sequence comes from Euphorbia lathyris, assembly GCF_963576675.1. Taxonomy (NCBI): domain Eukaryota; kingdom Viridiplantae; phylum Streptophyta; class Magnoliopsida; order Malpighiales; family Euphorbiaceae; genus Euphorbia; species Euphorbia lathyris. Next base: position 1,602,227 of record NC_088915.1, on the reverse strand, counting down.
ATACTTGGTAGAACGAGATCCGCCAGATTCGGTGTCCGCATCATGATATCACAAAACTTAATTATTAATATTTCATTATTCTCTATGTATTATGATTTTACACCATACTTTAAAATTTTTAGACTTCAGTTTATAAATCATAAACCCGAAAAAATATATTCTTAGACTTCTAAATTATAAATTCTAATCCTTAAACTTTATTAAAAATACTAATTTTACTAGTTTGACATAATCTAAAATTGGCCAATTCAAATAAGCTAGAGGGTATATATTTATTTTTGGGATATGTATTAAGCTTAAATTAGTTGCGGAAAAAAAGTAAACCCAAAAAGGGCTTCTAGATTGTTTAGTTAAGCAATGGGCTTTCTTGAAATGCCTAAAGATCCAGCCTCAATAGTGATCTTCTTCCCTTGTGTTTTCTAGGGTTACTTTTTTCAAGCATATAATAAGCAGATGAGTTGTGATTAGAAAGAGAGAGGCTTGAGTCAGATATCACCGATCAAAACCCATTTGGATTCGGAATTTCCAACAAAGGTGAAGAAGAGGAAAATGCCGCCACTCTCTCTACTTGAAGACTAAGGCTTTAGTATGTCTAATTGATTTTTCATTTACCTGTTTGCTTTCCCTTCCTTTTTAATTTGGGTATTCCATGTTGAGGGATCTTCCAGTTTTTACACTTGAAATGAACCCATATTTTCAGGTTTTGTTTTTTTGTCTGTTTAATTTTGATTTGCATATATTGATTGTATCAGAAAAAGAAACCGTGATTTCTACATACTTTCTTCAAACCAGAAAACTGTATTTCGGAAAAGAGTATTGAATTGTGCAAAACTTCTTTGACAATAACAACTTACACATGAGAATGGGTGCAGGAAGAATAACGATGAAGAAACAGAAGTCAACATCTTCCCAAGTAAACAAGGATATTCCTAGTGACTGCAGAATGTGGCCGGCGAAAACGATTACTATTATCACGAGGTTGCAAGTGAGTACTTGGTTTTATTTTGTTTTGAACAATTGGCTTTATTGGATGGTTCATTGTGTTTTTTGATAAGTTTACAACCCTAAATTTATATTATTTACTAGCATTTTTTAATTTATACATATTAGTATATAAAAAAATTTATTATTTATTTCTTAATAATTTGGTTCATTTTCTTTATTATTTAACATACCTAAGATGATGTTTTAGCCTCTTAAACTTGGGTTAAGTGGTACATATTTGAATTTGTTCAAATCCCTCTGAATGTGTTTAAAGGACCCGTAATATATTCAACCTTGTTGTTTTATAAATTTTAAAAAGCAAAGAAGCTAACAACTAATTAAAAAATGGAACTGCTGCCTTGTTATGTATATAGGGCATTCCATTTTCATGCCTGATAATCCCTTTTTAAATGTCGTCTTGCGACCTTCTGATGTATATAGGGGACTTGTGAGGCCTTAAACTGGATGATTTAAAGTTCTCAATAGATTCCTGGTCTTTTCTTGCAGCACATCCACAATAGCTTTGCTCACAAGCATTTGATGACATTCTCATAATTCATCACACTTGAAGTTTGTGAAAGAAAACACTAGTCTGTCAGGTTGTTTGTGGGAATTGGAGAGTTAAATTGTGCAAGGGATGGACAGAATTTGTATGATGAAACAAATTGGAGGAAGAAGATCCTTTTGTCTTTTTTGTGGGGTCTGCTGCAGCAACCATTATGCAACTTCAATTGTTGGCTTTCACTGTGGATATTGAAATTCTGTTTCTTAACTATGTCTCAGTTGTTGTCAATAAATTTGTGAAGGAAGCTTGCAAAGTCATGTTGCAATGGATTTTGAAAATACAAACTCAGGCGATGATTACATGCCTGGGGGAGTCATTGTTTCGATTGGGATTGAGATTGAGATCAATGTTATATTCACATCATTCTCATTGAGATCTTCTTCATCTTCATCATGTGTTTGCAATGCCTCTGCATAGGTTCTAGTCTTACAACTCTGATATCAAATAATCTGGGTAAAACATCTCCAAGGTTCATGGACTAGGTAAGGAAATTTGTTAAGAATGCTCACTATATTTCCAAGCCAAGCAATGAGTGAGTCCCCTTGCTGTCTTGCAAAATCAGTTTCGGAATCCTGAACGCTTTTCGGGTTAGTCACTCCATGTTCTGCTGTCCCAGGAAGTTTGCCTTGAACTACAGCAAGGATTGTTTCTACATTCTGAGACAAATTCTGAAACGCCGCCAGTTCTTCTTCTCTTAATTGTCCCATTATCTTCTTTTTTTGTGCGCCAACGATCTTTTTGGGGCTCTTTTGAGGTTCATCTTCAGCATTGGTACAAGGAGGAACTTGAATTGAAATAGTTAGCTCTTCTAGAGTTTGAGTCCATGAATGATTCTCCATGTCTAGACCATTTCCTTCATTTGGGTCTTTTTTTTTCTCCTTCTCCGCTGAGGACTTTGGGGACAGAAGCTTCTGGGTTTGGCTTTCTTTGTAGCTGGAATTGAGGTGATTAAATTGCTGAAACTGATATAGGTTTTATGCAGAGAGATTTTGGGATTGCTGAAACTGTTGTATGGGACATGTAATTCACATTATGGAAATGATGGCAACTGTGGAACCACTGCTGTTTGTGATGCGACCTGCCTGCAGATAATCATTTGTAACTAATTTGTCACTTATATAAAGTTTAATTTGAAGCACTATATCTAACATATTTCAGGTTGTGACATGGATGGTGCAAATTACATGTATATATGTATCCAGGCATGCACTTGTCCATGTATATGTACATGTATACATTAGAGCTTCTCAAATAGTTTATACTAAACTTAAAGCTATTCTCAAACCTTTAGTTGAAGAATTGCAAATAATAAGAGTAATTCTTTTGACAAGTGCATTTCTACATTCATTGAACAGAATATAAAGTTCAAAACATGTTAACTATTATATTATTGCTCAATTTGGTATTATAAGAATATATTCACCATTTTGTATGTAACCATTGTTTGGATATTAATTCCCATGAATTCTAAAGATCATGGAACACATATGCATGAAACAAATCAAATACCTAAGAATAACAACAGAAATTATTGAATCATTTTTCTCAACTATTAAAGTATACAAGTCATTAGCATTTGAATATAGCAATTGATCATGCAACTTGAGAACACAATGAACCAAAATAAAAACATCATATTTTTCAGTTTAAATAATGCAGATTTAACAAGTAAAAGAAACATGTTAACAATAATAAGAGATTTATCATTCTAAACCTCAAGTAACAGGGGAGTTTATTCGCCGACAACGTTCTGCAATCATTGCTTGAATATCATTTTTTTTCTTGTGAGTTGCATGAGTGTCTGGATCATCGACTGAAGCACTCACATCTAGACATGGATTTTCTTCCAATTTCATTACCGTTGTTTTTCCTGTAGAAAATTAAAATTATCATATGAATTAATAAAGTTAAAATTAATCTTCTTTTCAATTAAAATCAGCATTTGAATAAAAATTAGCACATCTACAGTTTTTTGGGATAGGTAGATCTATTCAAATATCTTTTAATTTATTTAAACTTTGCAAGCTGATAAGACTATATTCTAGATTTTTACACATTTATTCACTTTTGTTTTATATATATATATATATATATATATATATATATAGGATCTATTCAGATTTCCCAAATGGGTTTAAAAAAAAAACAAATATATGAACTGCACAATGGCTTACCTTCCTTGCTCGTCTCAGCAGCCATGGTTATATATATCTCCCTCTCTACGGAATAGGTCAATGAAGGCTGTGAGGGCTCTGCCTCTCCATTATATCTATTCCGAGCTAATTCCAAATAGTCTTTTTTTTGTTGATATGAGATCTGATCAAATATAATACTCAAAGTTAGATCTATCTAAATCTAACATATCAATCATCTTTGACAATAAATTTCTTTATTCTGTTTATTAAAATTACTTAAAAATAAAAGAAATTGTGAATGAGAGACAAAGATGAATAGAAGAGACTGACCTGATCTTCTTTCTAGAAAAAAAAAATTGAAAGACACTGAATGAGAAGACAGCGAATTAAAAGAGCATCAATTAGGGTTTTATTGAATTAGTTAACAGAGAAAAATGCAAAGGCCAAAACCCAATATTCTATTTGGCCTTATATAAAGAGAACCCAAACTATTTGTTTTTGTCCTTTAAAAAACATAATAAAAAAAAAATTAAGGGAGCTATAATTCTTCCAAAAAAAATTGAGCTCAAAGTAATATTAGGGATAATGTGCAAAAATACCAGTAACGTTTATATTCAGAAGTAATTTTACCACTAACATTCAAATGGTGAAATTTTAGTACCTATCATTGGCAGACAGGAGCAATTGATCAATTTGAGAAATAATTCATTAAACTTCCTTGTCGCCATTAAACTTGCCATCTACACTTTACATTTTAATCTCCAATTCAATTATTAAATCACAGAAAATGTCACGTTTTTAAACGAACTCATATGCAATGGGTGTAAAATATGTGTTATATAATAATATGTAAAATCAACTCAACTTGCCAACGTTAGGGGTAAAATTGATCTTCTCAACACCAGAGGTAAAATTGCACCATATTGGATATTAAAGGTAAAATTGCTTCTGCCCGTAAAAGATAAGGGTATTTTTACACCTTATCCGTTAATATTATGAAAACACAATTATTTAACATTTAAAGTTATATATATGAAATTCCGAGCACATAAGTCTTAAATTGATCAGACTCATACTTTATAACACACACAATCTTATTAAATAAAAGTATCCGTATTTTTTAAAAAAAATCACAAAGAGATGTTTTGGGTACATTCACAATAATAATAAAAAGATAATAATAATAATAATAACTCAATATGACAAAAAGTACACAGTTTGTAGGCGAAAAAATAGAAAATCCTTACAAATCCCCACAAAGTACAACTAAAAATAAATATATGAATTAGGAAGTGAAGATTATGGCAAGCAAACAAGCGTAAATAGATACTAGATGCTTCTTGACAATGAACCAAGAATATCCAAATAATGAAATGAACTTTTGTTTCTCTTGCAAATCTAATAAGTTGTTTACACTTAAATTCTATATACTTTAATACTTAGAAACAAATGATGTAATAATTAAAATACAGAATAGAAAATTATGGATTCACCATAATTTGATGTCTTTCCCTTTGAGAATCTGATGCAGCGGAATAAACAGACTTTCATCTTAAACGAATGTTCGCGCACGAACAATGCCTAAAACCGTCAACTATCGTTGAATCGCGCACGACTAACGAAAATTGGAAAAAGAGAATAAACTATGAAATTTTATTAATCGAAAACTGATTACATAATGGGGACGTCGCGCCTTTATATAGGCTGAAAAATAAAACCTAATTCGAAACCTAAAAGGAAAAGTTACAAAAAACACGGAAATAATTGAAAATGAGACAAAAACACAAAACTGCCGTTTTGAGGCCCAATCCAATGGGCCGAATCCAATCAGATTAGGGTCCGAAATTGCTAAATTCCAACAAACCCCGTTTTAACTTCAAAATATCAGTTTTGCCACCAGATTAGTTTTCTCCAAATAGTTCAAGGCTCGCTCCACTTCATCATTCTCCCCTAGGTGAACAGAATTCGCCCTCGAATTGTCATCATCAGAAGAATCACCAGAGAAAGGAATAAGGTGCTTCACATTAAAAACATCCGCAATGCGAATGTGACTAGGCAACTTCAACCGGTAAGCATTTGGGTTGATTTTCTCCACAATCTCCACGGGCCCTATCTTTTTGGCAGATAGTTTGTTATAATCTCCCACGGAGTACCTTTCTTTAGTCAAAACAGCCCAAACAAAATCCCCAACTTCGAAATCCACATGGAGACGCTTCTTATCCGCATATGTCTTGTAATTGCTTGCTGCCTTTACAAGATTATCCCATGCACGTGCGTCTTATCTGGCAATGACACCAAATCAAGTGGGCCTCTAGGAACAACAGAATAAACCACAGCAAAAGGACTGAATCCCGTACTGCGGTTAACAGCATGGTTGTGCGCAAACTCAGCTTTGTTCAACAATACATCCCACGTTTTAGCCTTGTCACCAATCAAACAACGCAACAAGTTGCCTAAGGATCGATTCACAACTTCAGTTTGCCCATCAGTCTGAGGATGGTAGGCACTACTAAAATTCAATTGCGTATTGACCATTTTCCACAAACTACGCCAGAAATGACTAACAAATCGAGTGTCTCGGTCAGACACAATGGTTGCTGGTAGGCCGTGCAGCTTATAAACCTCTCGGAAGAACAATTGGGCTACTTGAACAGCATCAGTTGTCTTTTTACAAAGAATAAAATGTACCATCTTTGAAAAACGATCCACCACGACAAAAATTGAATCATTACCTCGCTGTGTACGTGGCAACCCCAACACAAAGTCCATGCTGATGTTTACCCACGGCTGTGTAGGAATAGGAAGTGGACGATACAATCCTGCATTAGTAGCTGTCCCCTTCGAAACTTGACAAATGCGACACCGCTGTACCAGTTTCTCCACTTCTTTTCTGATAGAAGGCCAAAAGTAATTGGCTTGAACTAACTGCAAGGTATGATCCCGGCCCACATGACCTTCTCCGTGCAGCTGTTCAATAATTTTCAACCGCCAACTACAATCAGGCACACACAACTGGTTGCCCTTGAATAGAAAACCATCCTGAAGGTGGTAACCTGTACGCTCTCCAGCTCGTATTTTTGTCAACACGCCAGCAAAGTATGGGTCAGTTTCATATAATTCAGCGAAAGAGTCGAATCCAAATACCTCAACCGACAGTTTCATATCCGCCACCTTGTTTGTCACTCCAGATTTATGTTTTAAAACAAAGGTGAACTGTTGTAGATACGCCACCCATCTCGCATGTCTGGCCGAGATTTTGTCTTGACTATGCAAATGCTTTAACGCTTCATGGTCAGTGAACAATACAAACTCCCGCTGGAATAAATAATGCCTCCAATGCTTAATGGCATGCACAACTGCGTAAAACTCAACATCATAAGTATTGTACCGTAGTTTAGCACTTGACAGCTTTTCACTGAAATACGCCACTGGCCTATTATTCTGGCTGAGTACAGCCCCAATTCCCATTTTGGAAGCATCCGAATGAAGCTCAAAAGCTGACTCCGCTTTTGTGGTCCATACAAACTTCCCGTTCTGCTTCATACAATCAGTAATAGGAGCCATAATACTACTAAAATGAGGTATGAAACGCCGATAAAATGACGCCAGCCCATGAAAACTCTGAACTTCCGTAATAGTACTGGGCCTGGGCCAGTGCCTCACAACCTCAATTTTGGACTCATCCACCTGCAAACCCACATCTGAAACGACATAACCAAGAAACAGCACCTTGGTTGACATGAAAACACACTTTTTGACAGCAGCAATAAACTTTTCCCTCCTCAAAACAGTGAGAACCTCCCTCAGAATAGCCAAATGCTCAGGCGGGTTATTACTGTAAATTAGAATGTCATCAAAATAAACAACGACACTAGTACCAATAAAAGGTCGCAAAACCTGGTTCATAACTCGCATGAAAGTGCTAGGTGCATTTGACAACCCGAACGGCATCACTAGTCACTCATACAGTCCTTCGCGTGTTTTAAAAGTTGTTTTCCACTCATCTCCCTCCCGAATGCGAATCTGATGGTATCCGCTCTTCAAGTCCAGCTTTGTGAATTGCAAGTATACAGAATTTGAGTTTTATACTTAGCAACTTGGGTCAGAGGAGATTTGGTCCCTTGAACCCAAACCAATATTTTCACTTGGACTGGATTTGGCTTCCATGTTTTCTAACAATCATACCCATAGATAACCAATATTTTCACTTGGACTAGATTTGGCTTCCATGTTTTCTAACAATCATACCCATAGATAAGCTTGAGTGGGTAGCTTCATTTTGGTTGCAAATAAATTAAATTCACTTAACCCAATTCAAAATCTTTTAGTGATAGAAATTATATTTAGCATCTTGTTTTCATTCATGTATAAACTCTTTTAGTGATAGAAATTTAAAAATATAAAACGACAATTTTAAAATTTCAATGTTATTTTTGTATTAGGAAGTAAATTAACACCATCTTCCAAAAATTGGATTCTAAATCTATTTAACAAATTTTAACCCATTAATAATTTTATATTGGATTTTTGTAATATTTTCGTAAATTACGTGTAATTTTACTATCTCTATAAAAATGACATGTCAAAATATGAGATGTTCAATTTGTGTTTGCAAGTGAATCCTATTAATGGTTAATCATATTTTATTTTCACTACGCCAAAACCCCCTTCAGACGACGGTTAAAAACCATCGTCCCGCGATATATAAATCTGTCACAGGGCTCGCTGCCGTCTATTGCACCTTCAGACGACGGTTAGGTTCTGTCATTTGAAGATACTATACATGACATCAGCCTAGTTCCGTACTGTCATATGAACATTGTTACGATGAATCTTTTTATTTATTAACGTCACTTTTAATGTCATCACATGACATACTAATAATTAAAAATGTCAAGTCGCTATATGGGAAATTGGCATATTGGTATTCACGGTGAGAGTTTTTATAATAATTTTTGTCGTAGTAACTTGCATCAGATGGCATAGGTCTTAATCAATCATGTCAAGAGATTTATTTTAGATGACAGATTCTTTTAATTTAATATCTTTTTATTGTTGTTTAGATAATATTTTTTTAAACGTAAATGTCACTCATTGCCTTCTTCTTCAAATGATTCTGGAAATGAACAATAATTATCAAATGAACAAGAATTTCTGTATATCAATGATTTTAATTTTACTGGACACTAATGCTCATAATTTGTTTACATTTGAACTACACAAATAACTGAATGAATGTAGGGTAAAAAAATAAGCAATTAGTGTACATCTCCAAATCTGTATATATAGTCAGTGTTGATTAGAAAACCAAATCCAACTTGAACTGAAGCATATCTAAGTCATCATCTCCTAGAATCCCCAAAGTCTTGATACCTGCAAAACCAATTGATGATGCTCATTAATTACATACCGTATACAGATAGACCTAATTAATCTCCTTTTACCCTTTCTCCATTCTGAGACCCTTCACTTACCCACCCACATTATAAATAGGAAGCGTTTACCAATTCTTAATAGTCACCCACGGCAACCTAACACTATACTTACAGTTTGTTATTTCGAGCATGGATAGACTTGTAAGGAACCTCTATCGTAATGTTGAGTTTCAGATTGACCAACTCCGATATGAGGCACCTAGGTGGCTTGTCAATATACATGGTCCTGATCGGCGGCAATGGACTGCCGTGATGAATGGGCCTCCAAACACCCCTTATGAAGGAGGTGTATTCATAGTCCAAATGGACTTCCCTGTCCATTTCCCCTCCACACCTCCAGTTGTAAGAACATGCATAAACTTGTTAACACACATAAATCAGTTCATATCTTTGTAAATACACTCATGATATTACTATTGTTCGCCGGTCATATTCAGGACCTAAATTTACCATCCTAATATCGGTCCCTTGGGGCATGTTTCTATGCCCCAACTACTTGATCGCCCTGCCCATAGTATTGCCACGGTAAGATGTAAATCTATGTATTTTTTACCCGTAAATTTATCTATTCATGTTTGGGGTCTAGTTTATCTACTCATGTTTGGGGTCTAATTTAATTTATCTATGCATTTTATAGCTGCTGTGGAATATTTATGGACTGCTGGTAGAGCCCTTCATTGAGGGGCCATTTCCTGACCGAGAGCGAATTATTGAACGACACATCAGAAACAGGGCAGGTTACGTAGCAACTGCCAGGAGATGGACTGAAGAGCATGTAGTGGATATATGATGTGCAAATAGTAAGCAAGGGGGGCATTATGATGTGACGTGCGAATAGCATACAAGGGGGGCGTGATGTGCGAATAACAAGGAAATTTGGATGTTGGGCAACCATTGAGTTAGATGGTGTGGACTACTGGATGGGCATAGAGCCAATCTTGAAGAACAGAACGATTACTAATTACAAATGTACTTGGTAATCAATCTGATCTTCAATGTTGGCTCCATGCCCCTCCAGTATTTGACGCCATTTAACTCTAATGGTTCCCCATCATCCCGATATCCTTGTTTACCATCTGCACATTCTTGAAGAAAGGAGATTTGGATGCCAAAGAAACACCGAGCTGGATGGTGTGGACTACTGGATGGGCATAGAACCATTCTTGAAGAACAGAATGATTACTGATTACAAATGTACTTGGTAATCAATCTGATCTTCAATGTTGGCTCCATGCCCCTCCAGTACTCCACTCCATCCATCCAGCTCCAGCGTTTCTTTAGCATCAAAATCTCCTTTCTAATCGCGCATCACACCCCCCTTGTACGCTATATGTATATTTAAGTGGATCATAACATGCTATAACAAAGTAGTCAACTTATTCGTTTATGTCTATTAAATTGAATCAATTCTACTTCTTAACACATAACATGCTAAATTTATATGAAACATATGTCTATTCTTGAATCAGATACTTCATAAACAGAACATAAAACAAGCCAACATGCTTCACACATAGATACATAACACATAACATGCTAAATTGACATGAAACATATGTCTCATCAGCATAACTCATGTTAAAATAGAAAAGAATCAGACAAGTTCATCATTTTCAGCTTTAAGAGTATGCATGATCAGCTACCTTCCTAAACATAATATCAAGTTCATATGCTGATAACATCGAAAACCCATCAACATTCTGAATGATTTCAATCAGATAACAAGTCAAGTGGAAGGTATATTGTAAACTTATCTCATCACCATCCTGAATGGTTTCATAACATTTTCAGCTTTAAGAGTATGCCTAGCATGTTATAACAAATAGACAACTTATTCGTGCATGTCTAAAACTTGTTCTCATAGCATCATAAAGCCACCATTATGTACATACCACTTGGATTGTAGAGTTCATGATCAAGTTAGCATGGTGATGAAGTGTATGAGACTGTCACCGCAAGCTTAGTCATAAACTTGTGTTGTTAGAATCATACAACTTCATCACCATGTTAAACACTTTTCCATAAGCATAACAAGCCAAGTGTATGATACATAGTAATGGAGATTTATGAGTATGCCTAACATGCTATAACAAGTAGACAACTTATTCAAGCAGACATGTATATTCAAGTGAACATGCTATAACAAGCATACAACTTATTCCTTACTTATCATCATAGGTCATGTTCAAATAAAAAAGAGAATGGTTATATATATCTTATCATTTGCAAGCCATATCAGTACATGCAATTAGCCTAAATTTACCCTTTAATACTTGCTTCATACATGCTCAATGACTCTTTTACAATGTTCCTCTAATACTTGATGCATGATTAATAAGCTACATGCCCAAATGAACAATCGTACACATACTCATACAGAACCTCAAACATAAACATCAACAGAACATCAAACATAAACATGTTTTATACACATACACATACACATACACATACTCAATCACTTCTATCAGTATAACTCATAGGTGTAAGAGTGTTGCCAATCACAATGAATATTCAAAGATTTAGAGTATGCCTAATCAGTTATATCTAACCAATCAATTCATACCAATCATTTCATCATCACCCACAACATCATACATATATGTAATCCTTCAGTTCAAACCCACATAACAATATATATATATATATGTATACTCAAAATCAGGCTAGTTTCCTAAATCAATGAGTTCTATGTTCATATACATACACATACTCATTCAGATAACAATCCAAGTGGAAGATATATTGCAAACCTATCTCAGCAGCACCACCCACAACAACATCATACATGCAACCAATCAGTTCAAACCAACATAACAACAATATATATTCAATAAGTTAAAGAAATCTTCCCATATGCTAAACACAAGAACTGAATGACAATATCTTCAGTCAGCCTTCACATATAGCATTTTTACTATCCCTGCAAATATTATGTTCAAATAAAAAGAAATTAGAACATCTTCAGCAACCGGCACTGTATTGCCCTAGGTAAAAAAAAATAATGACCCAAGAATTTCAGCGGTGAATCTAACAATGAATACAATAAAATCAGTATCTAAGCGAGAGATCTAACCCTTTAAATCATAGCTTTGAAATCAATAAATCCTTATTCCAACTGCTGAAATCGACATATACAAAAGTAAATCAGATGAGGAAAAGAGAGAGTAAGGAACAACAAAAATCAATAGATACTTACCAGTACCGTGTTTATAGCTCAGCCAGTGATTGCATGTTCAAATCAGCCATGGAGTTAGAGAGGGATGAGAGGGATGAAGCTCTTGCGTAACCTAAACTGGGGTTTGGGATTAGAAAGAGGGTTTATATATCAGCTGAAATTCTAGTAAAAAAAGAGCGCCTAAAATTTAGGGATTGGCCGCGTAAGTGAAATTTCATTTGCTGCTTTTTTGTTTTCGCCAAACAATGACATTCATTTATTAGAAGTGTCATCTGTTGAGTAAGTGAAATTTAACGAAAACGCGCGTTTTCTTTGGATGACGGGATTATGTAATAGTAATGTCATCTGAGAATCGAGCGCATTTTTTATTTCGCTTTCAGATGACATACAGCTAAAATACTGTCACGAAAAATATTCACACGACACTAAAACAAATGTCTGTCATGTACCTTGTGTCATGTGAAAGGGAAAATGGCATAGTATTTTCTGATTAATATTATTAGCTTTTATGGTATTATATTGTGTAAGGGTTGATTTAAAAAATTTATACAAGCATCGATGCTGGAAGTTGCTCAAAGTTATAATTTTACTTCGAAAAGTTCTTTATCAAACATAGACCTTATAAATTTTATTTAAACTAAAGATTGATACATCACTCTTGAATTTCTCCAAAAAAATCAATTATCCCCCGTAACTTTTAAAATAGTCAATTTATCCTTGAGTCTGTTTAAAGTATCGTATTAACCTTTTAAAATTTATTTCTCAAAAAAAAAAAAAACCTTTTAAAATTTACATGATGAAATAAATAGTGATTTTGAAATAGTTTGAAAAGTTAAAATGTGTAAGGAACTAATAGATTATTTTAAAAAAATTTAAAAGATAAATAGATAGTTTTATATATATATGTATATAGATTTTAAAGTGTTAATTTGTCAAGTTAAAAAATTTAAAAGGTAAATAGATATTTTTAAAATGTAAATTAGTCAATTTAAAAAGTTCACACAGTATGTAGATTTTTATTTTTCAAATTACATTAACCATTGATTTTTGTTTTTTTAAATAAGTACAAAAGTACAAATGTATTAAGTCTAAATTGATTGTGTAAATAGCCAGAACCCAAAAGGGGGTTGACCATTGGGCTTCCTTCAAACCCTAAATATCCAGACTTTCTTCCATATTGCCTCCGACTTCTTCAACTCCAGCCGCCGCAGCAATTTGTTTCCCTGTTCTCAAGCATATAATGAGAGGTTTGGGTGGGATCTCACCGATCACAAACCATTTTGATTCAGAATTTCCAAACAGTAAAAGGCAAAAAAGAAGATAATGCCGCGATGAGGATTTGGGTATTCCATCTTGAAGACTAAGGCTTTGGTACCCCTAATTCGTTTTTCATTTAGCTGTTTGCTTTCTCTTCTTTCTGGATTTGGGTATTCCACGATGAGGATTCTTCCAGTTTTTACACTTGATATGAACCCAGTTCTTAGTTTTTGTTTAATTTTGATGTGCATATGATTGTATGAGCAAACAATTATTCTTATCTGTTTTCTTGTTTGTTTAATTTTGTATGATGCAACAATTATTCTTATTTGTTTTCTGGCTGACAAAAAATGCAGAAAAAGAAGGCCTGATTTCTACCTACTTTCTTCAAACCAGGAAACCGAATTGAGCAGCCGCCGTACAACCATAGTGATGATTCCCACAGATGACAGGTTTTTTACCATCTTACAATTGTTTATTCCAAATGTCTTGAGGTGTTTGTTGAATTGTAAACCATCACTAGTGGTAGTATTGTATCATTTAATTTGAATATCATCATAGTATACTAAGTTTTATGTTTAATGAATTGTAAATAGTAAATGTTATCTTTAATGAGTAATCCTTTTCATCAAATCTCAAAATAGAATTCGGCAAGCATTCTTTGATAAATTAGCTGATTATATTTGAGAATGGGTGCAGGAAAAGTAATGGTGAAAAACAGAAGTCAACATCTTCCAAAGTAAAAAAAAGGATATTGTAGCACTGATTGCAAAACGTGGCCGGCGAAAACAATAACTATTGGTTGCAAGTAAGTTGAGGTTTAGAATTTCTAATTTCTTGTTTATGTTAACCATTAATTTTTGTTTGGCAACACTTGGTTTTATTGATTGGCTCATTGTATTTTTTGATCGGTTTAGAGGCCTAAATTTATATAAACACCTGCATTTTTATATTTATACATTTGAGCATATATAAAATTTATTATATGTTTTCTTATTTTGTTTTGGTTCCTTTTCTTTATCTAATATAATATCTTTTGGCCTCCTGAAATTGGTTTTTGTGGTCCTTATTGAACTTTGCTGAAATCCACTCTTAGAGGCTTAATAATAATTAAGCAAGATAATGGGACATTCTTAATATTCCGGATGCCAATTGGTTTTTCTCGCGAATTTTAAAGGATCCATAATATATTCAATCTTGTCGTTTCATACTTTAAAAAAAAAGAAACTAACAAGTAATTAAGAAAACGAAGGTGTATTATATACTGGGATTCCTTTTTCAAGCCTAATAATCCCTTTTTCGAGGTCAATCCCTTTTTCTAGTGTCATCTTGGGACCTTCTTATGTATATAGGGGATTCATTTTGAGGAGACCTTAAACTGATTATTTAATGTTCTCAATACTTCCCTTGTTTTTTCTTGCAGTACACTCCAATGGCCTTGCAGGATGTGCTCATAATTCGTCACAATGGTCTGTCAGGTGTACGTTTGCAATGGATGGAGAGAATCTGCATGGGGAAACAAATTGGAGGAAGGAGACCATTGTGCAACTTCAATTGCCAATTTACACCGCAGATGTCCAAATTGTGCTTATGAACTCTGTCTCACTTATTGTCAGCAAATTCCTAAAAGAAGCTTGCAAAGTCATGCTGCAATGGAGTTCGAAAATCCCGAGGATCTAAGTTAGCCATCCAATTTCATATGGAATTCCAATTATGAAGCCGAATGCCAAGCATCCAACATCTGGTCGTACGACTGTTTCCACTCAGTCGCAACATCCTCATCAAGAAGGTTCATCGCCTGCAATGCACCTTCTCCCGAGTTAGCGAAACGGCTAACCCACTAGCAAAAGAAAAACCCCAAAATGAATAAATATCATTTCATTTAGTATAATTTGATAATTGTAAATCAGTTGATTAAAACTTAAATCACTTGCCACTTCGTTGTTCGAGCGAGTATGAATGGTCGGTCCGGGTGCAGGCATCTCCGGCAGTAGCTGAGGGTGTGAATGCAGGTAGTACCACGCCATGTACTGCTCGTCACAGTCCGAAGGAGTCTGTTCTAGAGTGAACCGAGACAATACAAGCATGCCCGCCTCAGGAAACGAGGTCCAAAGATCCTCTGCCATATCGGCGGGCACTTCTACCCGATACTTCAACCTAGACCAAGGACGTACAGACTTCAACGGCCTCAAGATCAGTCTGGTACGGTCTGCACGTAACCGAGCTGGTGAAGGCATCTCCTCAGCATGTACGGCTCAATCACATCCCTGTAACGTATCCATCCGGCGTATGTCGTCCTAGGGGTATCCGTAATGGCATCAGGACCATACGACATCCACATCACCTAATGACGTATACAACAACATTAACATACAAATAGTACAAGTAATGAATTTGGTTTATTTAATTAAATGGAAATTGTACCTCATCAGCAGTCAATCTATCAAGCCCGGCGCGATATGATCTCAGCCTATCATCACTCTTCTCCAACACTATAGATGGCCACATGCAAGCCCTCGGAAGCTCCGGATCTAATGTAACTCCCTCCCACTGAGGCCTGAAGTATGGGAAGTACTCATAAATCCATGCCTGAAGCAGTGTCAGCTGACAACCCGTGATCTGCCCGCAATCTCCTCTGCTAGCAATACTTAGATGACGGTATAGATATGCTAGTGCAGCTGAGCCCCACGAGAGTCCAATGGCTCCAGCTACCGAGTCATGTACCTCCAACAGACAGGAAAGTCAAATGCGGTCACCAGTCTTGTCCACGAACAATGTGCAACCGAGCATAAGAAATGTCCAAGCTGTAGCCTGTGCATCAAGAATCCGATCTCCTTGACAATACTCCAGGATGGAAGCCGATCGTATACCGTCATTAAAGTAGTGACCGTTTAGCAACTCATCCCGAGTCATACCAAACAACTCCATCACACAAGACTGAAGCTCCTCAATACTCGCCTCAGCAGTCACCATAGCCCCATCGATGGGGATACGCAAAATCTGCCACACATCATGCAACATAATGCTCATCTCACTAAACGGCATGTGCAATGATGACGTGTCTAGCTGCCACCGCTCCATAAAATCCGCAATCAGGGGCGCATCGATGTGGGCATAAATGATACCTGGTAAATGGGACAATCCAGATGACGCAATACGCATCTGGATCTCTCTAGAAGCGCCACCGTGCCATACACACAACTTCCCACGATAGACTAAGCGTGTCTAACACTTGAGGAGGCCCCTATCCTGTCCGCTCCAGATAGCATGGGCAATATGTCCTAGAAAGCTCAGGATCACAACACCATCAGATGGACCCTTAGGAACCAGGGTCTTCACGATCCAGTCATCCTCTCCAGCACTCATCGAGTGCTTGTTGCTACCTGAAATTACAGTAAACTCATTTCAGAATATTCGTATATTTTCTACTAATCACGAATAAATCACATAATAATAACAAAATTTAAAATTCTCACCCAAAGACGACCCTGCTGTAGAAGCAAAACGTCTGTCACGACCCCTCATCACTGTCTAAGGAGGTACTCACACAAAAGAAGCACTCTGAGGAGCCATAGAGTCATCTCCCTCCATCTCCACAGCATCTGCCATCTCCTCACGTCTAACATGCTCGTCGTGTTCAGTCTGTGCCCTCTGGGCATCCCCCATCATCATCTGCTCCATCTGTTGCCTCCAGGCAGAGGCATTCACCACACATGTCCTTATATATCTGTGTCCAAAACAGGCCTCAGCAATATCAGCCTGTAAAACAAAAAAAATAAATATATAAGCAAATAACGCATTTTTTTTAATATACTCAATTTATCATTTTTTAAGTTTTTTTAATAATTTGAGCCTGCCCACGGGCGGCCCGAATTAATTTATTTTTGAAAAAAATTTGTTTCGGACCCGATTTGGCCTAAACGGAACAGTTTGTCTGTTTGGCTGTAGGACAGAATAGTTGCGGCGAGCAGGTCGGCCCCAGGGCCGACCTGTCCGCCGCAATCGTCTGACCCTTCGACCAAACGGACAGCGCGTTCCGTTTGGCCGTAGGGCCAAACGGATGCGCCGTTCGTTCCACCATTACGTGGAACGCTGCACCAAGTTCCACCATACGGTGGAACTGGTGCGCCACTCGTTCCACCACGAGTGCGCCATGCTTTCCACCGTAAGCCGATGTCATTGCCACCACGGGTAAACGGACAGTTCGTCCGTTCCGTCCGTGGTGGCAACGACATCAGCGGCCCGTTTAGTACAAAAAAAAGGGTTCCGCCTCCGATTTCGGAGGCGGAACCCGTGATTTCGGATAATTTTTAAAAATTAAAACTTACCGGAACCTTTATGAAGCCTTTCCCCTTTCCTTCCTTTGGCGGCATGTAGTTTTAGGTCGGGTTTTTTGAAAAGCTAAAAAACTAGAGAGGATTTGAGATTTTTTAGCTTTTGGTTTGAAAATTGTGAGGAGGACATAAATGTCAAAAGGGTGCGGTGGAAAGTATAACTGTTTCGGTATATAGCAGTTCACTTTCAACAATGACTTCTTGCTCTAAAAACAATAATCTGTTTCAAGAAGATCAAACACCTCAGTTTTTCAAGTTCATTCCTGCTGATTCTATACATCAATACCAGCTGGTTAGAATTTAATTGTCTTCTTCTTCTCAATTTACTCATTGAATATTAATCATATAAAATTAAATAGGAAATTCCAAGAGAGTTTGTGAAACGTTTTGGAGGATAAAATTAAATAGGGACATAATAATATGCAAGCGTCGCAATTTAGAGACGATATTTTAGCTAACATAAAGCCATTTTTATATAGCCAAATGTAGACATTTTTTTTGTCTAAATGTCGTCAATTTGGAGACGCTGATAAATTAAAGTGTTGCTGTATTCAAGACGCTACCAGTATTTTGTTATGCGAAATAATGACATAACAAATATTATGTGTCGTTCACTTTGCGATGCTTTATTAAAACGTAGTGAAAATTTCTGAAATTAAAAATAAATAATATAAAAAAAATTCATGATGCTCAAAATTTAAGCGTACACTTGTATACAGTATATCGTCAGACGGAATTTATCCACACAATGTTTTATGCGTCGTTAAAATTAAGGACACACGATTTAATGACGTTTGTAACGATGCTTTGAAAAGCGTGGGTAAGCATTTAGGGACGTCGAAAAGCGTCGTTACATCTTGAATTTTAGGGTCGTAATAGGGCTTTTGTTTTTGTAGTGGCAGCACAAAGCTTAGAGAAGAACTCATATAAATCTCTTTAACATAAACAAAATCATGATCAAGTAACTCCTTCTCCATCAATCTCTCTCTGGGATCTCTCCTTAAACACTTGTTCAAAAAATCCTTATTTTTCTCTAATAACCAAGTCAAAAATTCAGGCATCTCGTTGAAGGATCGTATTTTAAATAAAGCCAAAATCGGATCATCAATATACTTTGACCATATGATTTTACCTATCACCATTTTTATAATTCTTCATACGGGTACGCTAAAGCAATCATTCATCGAGACGTGAAATCAACAAATATTTTTCTCGATGAGAATCTAATGTCCAAGTTGATGATTTCAGACCTTCAAAGACCGGAGCAGAAATTGATCAAACCTTGTGAGTACAGCCGTAAAGTGAAGTTTCTCTTGATGATTTCAGTTAGGGGTTTCTCAAGAGGAATCCCTTTGATTCACACTCTTGCAACGTCTCTACTGGATTTTGGGGAACATCAACTTTATGATGTATGCTAGAAGGCATTTACCGCTGGTTATGAATAAAATGTAGTTCAATTGCCTCAGCTTTGTTCGTTGGTGTTGATACATTCAATGGATCCACAACATCTAAAGCCTGTTTGCCTTTTGAGGACGCTACTTGTAGGCGTTTAGTTATGTTAGAGGATGTTTTGCTCAATCTATGTTTAAATGTGCAAATTCTTATTAAAGTTTGCTATTTTTGTTTCATAAACATATTTAATATTTTCTTTTAACAAATAAGCAAAAGAACTCGGGTCACTATTCAACAAACCAGTTCAGCTCGGACTGGACTCATGTCGGTTCCTTGTTCGACTGACCAAACCCACTACAAGAAAAACTGTAATTAGAGATCGATATTTGCAACCGAATTGAAGTCGGTTGCAATATTGCAACCAAGGTAGTTGCAAAGCCCATCCTGCGGTTGCCAAGTTGAGAATCTCATTTGTCAAATACATTTGAGACTTGAACACGGTTTCAAAGTTCTTATGGTTGCAAACTTTGCAACCGAATGGTCTCAAAATATATTTTGTGGCTGCAAATTTTTAAGGCCATTTAGGGACTTCTATATATAATATATACTTGGATATTTGAATTATATTTTGAGTGAAATTAAATAGGAAAGAAAGGAGAGAGAAAGAAATGCTGGTAATATATTTTTAAACAAAAGAAAAATATAAAATTATATTTTAATATTTAAAATAATAGTTTTTAAGTATAAAATAAATTTAAGGGGGTAAGTTGCAAAAATACGTCTAACGTCTACATCCATGAGCAATTTTATCTCAATCGTTCAAAATGGTGCAATTTTACCACTAACATTGGTTATGAAGAGCAATTTTACTCATAAAGTTGGCAAATTGGGTCAATTTGATAGATAATTCATCAAACTGTATTATCGATCATAAATCTTATTATCTACACTTCATATGTGCGTCATTTTATCATTTATTAGTAACAATTCATAAACATATGATTAGACATAAAAAAAAAATTAAAAATTATATTGTCTTTTGTATGAGATGGATAAAGATAAATATTTCTCCGAATTTATAAATATTAAACTGCAATTCTATTATTAAATCACAAAAATATGAAATCTTTTCACACAAGTTGGATTTGGTATTAAATTGAACCTAAGAATACATTATATATTTATTTGGAAACTACATTATGAAATTTAGCCAACGAATAGAATTCATCGACTAAGACTATAAAACACAATTCAAATACATAAAGTAATAAACATGTATATTTGAATTAAATTAATGAGTCTAAATATAAGTGAGGAATGAAGAAATCAAATTAGCATTATTTTACCAAGCCCATTAAGAAATAAAGGTTAAATAGGCCCGATGTATCCATTTGGTCCATTTTAGGGATTTATATTTGTGCTATGGAGAAATTAGAGATTAGCCCTAATTACATTTGTTGTCTGCCTCCACCTTCTCTCCCATCTTCCACTTCTTGCATCATTGTCCTCCTGGAACCCTTGAAAACACGAGTTCTAGGTTTGTTTCACTTCGGTTTCTCTTTAATCAATCTCCCTCTACTTCTCCTAGATGGGTTCTATGGCTTTGTTTCGTTCCAATCAGACCTCTAAGGGTTCTGTCGGACAACTTCGGCTTTCGAACGCCTGCCGGTTTACTCCGATGATGTCCTTGGCTGCTTGAAGGTGTCTAGCTGGCCTCTATCCCTACTTGCAAGGTAAGACTAAGGTTTGCTCTTTCCTCTCATTCTACACGCTCTTCTTCGACTTCGGGTTTTTTTTTTCTTTCGGGTTCTTGCGAGTTCTAAGAACTCCTAGAGATGCAAAGGGTATTATGTGTCTTTTGGCTTGAGCTGGTTGTTTGGCTATATTTGTTTGGATTTGGGATGGTTATTGTGATGTTCATGGAGTTTTGTGATTTCTCACCCTGTTCTAGTCAATCATTTTTTTCGGAGTTCTAGAGCTTCTCATTCTCTTTAATGGAGGCTGTGAGGGAGGTCAGTCTCAGTCTTACTCTTATTTTGTCCTTTTCATTGACTCTTAATTGTTTATTTCTAGGGTTTCTGTTATCATAAATAAGTTGTATTAGCGTTTGAAGTGTTTGATGAAGTGTTTGATGTTGGCATTGAAGCATTCATTTTGTTTGAAGTGTTTTTAGTTTCGTCTATGGTAAGTGGTTTTCATTGTGCTTCTGTTGTTACCTTTTCCTGTTGTGCGAAAAGTTGAGGTTTGCTGAAAAGTTGAGGTTGAGAAGAGCTAATAACTTACTGGTTAGGTCATTTTCATTATGGTGTTACTTATGGTGGAGTCTCTATTTTAAATGCTAAAATGTTGGCTAGAGTCCTGATGAAGTCTTGAACTTAGCTTTTGATATTATAGTTTTAAATGATAATTACAATTGTATTTTTGGTTATCATCAGTTACCTGCAAATTAGTTATGCCTTTTGGGTTAATAGATAATTGTTTCTGATTTTGGGGTTAGTGTAGATAATTGGTTCTGCCTTTTGGGGTTAAAAGGCTAAGTAACGATGCCCTGTCTCGTGCTTTAAGTTCATATCTTAGGATGGATATAGAAAAATTCATATAACATCTATTCATGCAACTTTGAGGAGTAAAGTATAATTTATGCCATATTTTTATAAATAGTTCTTTGAGTCAATTCATGTTATTAATATGTAATGTTACTAGTTAAGTGATAATTTTTCATCATTGTAAAATCATCTCTTCATGTATTTGCAAATAGGATCTTCTATTAAAATGGATATTCATTTATGCAATTTCACCTAAGGTGTATTACTGTGGTTCCTGGACATGAGTAGGATTTCTGCTTGAAGTGGCCATATGTAGGATTGCTAACTCCCGATCAATTCCTCTTGAGGAAGCCATTGATTTTCATGTTTAGGATTAGCTCTATAAGATGGGCACATGTTTGGAATGATTTTCTTAACAACACCTTCTGCTATTTAAAAGTGGAGCAAGTGATGGTATTTAAATTCATATGAATAGCTAAACTTGAATTCATTGAACACTAAATAAGTTGCAGAGGGCTTTTTATAGTTTTTAAATTCATGTTTGGAATGTTCCTAATGTTACTTATTCTACTGTTTTGCAGGCCATCCTTGGATTCAGTTCAGGTCAGTTCAAGTAGATGGCACTGCTCTTGTGACCCTCTTGAAGTTGAATACAGCTGCTCAGATCCTCTAATTTTACTAGTCCATTGAAGATTGTTGATACAGTTTATAATGTAAGTATTGATAAAAAAAATGTCATTTAACACTTAAATTCAATGCATAAAAAACAGAGTGCACTTATGAGGATTTTTAAAATTTTTGTAGTTCGGAAAACTGTACAACAACAACAACAACAAAGTCTTAGCCCCGAAATGGTTCGGGGTCGGCTAACATGAACTATCATATAAAACCGTGAAAAGTTCGGAAAACTGTATCGAATTATAAATCCTATAGAACACACTCTAGACTCTCGTGATTGAAGAAAATTGAATGTAATTGTGATTATGTTTAGATTGATTTATCATGTTTTTTTTGTTCATTTGGTTTTCGTTCAGGTGAGAAAATTTCAACCGTTCTGCTTCCCACATCATGCATGATGAATGTGCACCCTCGAGCAGATCATGTGCCTTACCCAAGAGACCGATTTCTCAACATTTACTTGTATGGATACAAGCAACAATTATTTGTATTTAATTTAGTTTATATATAACTTTAATTTTTTTTACACCAATGTGTAACTTTAAAATTTTTTTAGCGAATGTATAACTTGAATTATTACGCATTAATAAGTTTTATATAATTTATATTTTCTGTTTTATTATGGAATTTCTGAAATGGTTATATGATGTTAGTTTAGTAAAATTGTAGAAATAATATTTTAAGATATATATATATATTAGCAGACATAAAGCAATAAATTTAACAACCAGATTACTTGTGACCAAAAGTTAGTTTGTAACCATAATAGATTTGCAAAATTGTTCATTGATTTGTAACTGACATATGGTTGCAAGTGATCGGTTTCTAATTTTGCCACCAAATTAGCTACTGAAATGGTGGTTGCAAACATTGCAACCGAGAAGCTTGATATGGTATCAAAGTTTTAGCAACCTTGCAATTACCAACCGATCCAGTTTGGTTGCTAAATATGCAATACTGGTTGGTAAATAGTGTTAGCAACCAATTTAGCAACCAGATTTTTGGTTGCTAATTACCGTTTTTCTTATAGTGACCAACCGGTCCGAGTTTTATAACATTGGGAACAATCAAAGCTATCACCATTTCTATAATTGTGCAACATAATATCATACACATGAGCCAGAAATCCTTGTTCCTCTCGTCATGCAACCACAGTGTACATATCTAGCACATCCTAAATCAGCAAATTATCAATTTTTGTGTGTAAATAATCTAAGCAGTAATGATATTTCTTGTGTATGATATTTCTTTAATTTTCAGATTTAATTATTTCATAAATGAATAATTAATTTTTAAACACAAGAAATATCATTGAATGCTTAAATTATTTACACAGAAAACGATTACCACATTGTGATATTCAGGGCTAGAACATTCTTATAACTAAAAGGGAGAAAAAATTGATAATTTTAGCTATGCTAGATTTGTAGAAGTAGATGTTTTCTCCGGTACAACTACATTTGTGTGGTTCATGAGCGGGCATTAGGTTGCACAATTATATAAATGGTGATAGGAAAAATCTCATGGTCAGAGTATACTAATGATCCAGTTTTGGCTTTACTTATAATTGGATTCTTATATATAGGACATGCCTGAATTTCCAATGTGGTTACAATAGAAAGGGAAGGATTTTTTGAGCAAGTGTTTTTAAGAGATCAGAGCGCGATAGACAGTGAAGGAGTTGCTTGATCATCATTTTGTTGATGTTAAACAGATGAGTATGAGTTCTGCTCCAAGCTGTTGTTGGATCAGGATTTCTCTGATTCCATAGATGGATTAGAAAATCCTAATCAAGATTTTCAAATCGAAGATTTATCAAATTTGAAGTTTCCGAATCAGAATTATCTGACTGAAAGGATGAAGGGAGTGATTGATCGAGTTTGAATTGGGGTGAAGAATGCATTATTGAGGAAGATGAGAAATCAATGGAAGACATAGATGATATAGAATCTGCATTCATCAATTGTCAATTATTAAGAGCTTGAACTTGATCAAGATTGTTAATGAATTTTAGTGAAAAGCAGAGCATGATTAATGAAAACAATTTTAGTATTTGTGATCTTGTATTAGATGTAATCTCATTTTATAGAGAATATATGTAGTAAGAGTAGAACTCTAATTCCCTTTCCTCTTCACCCTTGTCCTCTGAAACCATTTTGGCAAACTAAGCAATTCTTTCAAACTATTTCTGACAAGTAAGTCCACCTTAGAAGGCTTTTATGCCCACATAAATGCATACATTGACAACCATGTTTCTTTCTCGGATGTCGCATTTTTTACATATATTTTTTACAAGAGGAATATTCTCACTCACGTCATATTATTGTGTTGAGTTTTTTTATGTGCAAAATTTTGACAATAGCCTAAACCCTAAACCCTCCACTGCTCCTCCCTAACAATAGCATGTAGAATAAACTAACAAAAAATAGATAATAAGCATAGCATTCATATATATAAACATATCATTCATTTAATATCATATGCAAACAGGAGATCACTGGGACATCATGATGGTCGAGGCGTTATTAGTGCTTCATTGCATTCATGACTTGGATCATGTCAGGGATTTGGGAAGCAAAGATCTGAAAGAAAAGAGACAAATAAATGGAAAAAGAACACAAAGAAAGGGGATCTAGGAAGATTTGGTCCTCAAAGTACCGAATGTAAGGCGCCTCAAAAATGTTTATAAGGAAGATGTACCGCTCGAAGGTGGTAGTTAGTGAGCCGAGGGTGCACCACTCCATAGCACCAGCCATGCCCGCAGGAGGACCTCTTAAACTGCCAAACATAGCATGACCTCCACAAGATCAGTCTCCGACCCTATCTACCTCTTCTTCCATCGAGGTTAAAAAAGGGAATACACTCAAGTCACTAATAATAAGGTAAAAGATATGTGTATGAATAATGTAGGTACCACTCACTATATTAGTGGCAACAAAAGGAAAGACTGTGAAAGGCTCTACAATGGGAGCTGTGATCCTAGGCCGAGCAGGGAGAAGTCTCCTACGGGAGGCAGGATAAGCACCACCGTCCACACTAGAGATCTCCATGCCAATCCGGTAGATACCAAGATTGATCCCTCCCACAAGCCCGAATATCAACAACATATCCCAAGGAAGCGACATCATATGATGTAGATCTCTAGGCTTCTGGGAAGGATGATCTTGGTCTCTACGGGTTTAGTGTGAAAATCTCCATTGTGGAGGGTGCTTATCATGCCTTCTGTAGGAGCCTTCTCCATACTCGATAGAGGATCATGGCTCCCATTCCAGAACCTTTGGTTGACCAGTTGCCGCTAATAGGATGAGTGGTATTGCATTAATCAGACACATACACATATATTTTACCTCATTAGAGCATCCCTTTTTTTTTGTCCTCGGGTGAAGATGAGGAAGACAAGGCCGTTCACAGGCTGATCTGGTGGAGGTTGTGGTATGTCTGGCAGTTCAAGAGGTCCTCCTGCAGTAATGGGTGGTGCTCCGAAGAGTTGCGCCCTAGGCTCACTAGTTACCACCTTTGAGTGACACATGTCCCATATGAACATTTTAGGGGTTCCCTACACTTGTTACTTTGAGGGAGACCCAACCTACGAGGTTGAGTTTTCTCCTCCCAGCACCACTCATGTAAGTATTAACTTTCCTCTCTCTCTAGACCATTGTTCTTCACATTTGTTTTCTGCTATTTGTCTCATTTCTGGCTAAATGTACACTGAAAAGTTTTCCGAGTTGGGGATGCATCCTCAAAGATTTTCACATCCTATAGTACTCAGATTTGGATGCATGTCTGACCACAATATATTAAATGAAATCTAGAAATGGAAGAAGATGTAGATGAAAGAAAATATGAACTTTAATATAATAGTATATTGAGAACACAAGGTGAATAGAAAGCAAAGTCGAGTTTTGCAAGGTCTAAACTATGGGTTAGTTTAACCCTTGCTATAATAAAAAAAGAACTAGATCTGAAATGAATAAAATAATTTATAACCACCAATGCAATTGAAAGCTAAAGATAATGAAAATGAGCTACACATGATGTAAAAATGGTGTTTGGAGCATAGACCTACAAACTAGCAAAGCTCCCTATTTATAGGAGTTTTGGGACTCTTATTTATATAAAAACCACCTAAAATGTCTAGCTTGTCTTTAATATTGATGCTTTATCTTGCCATAATTGATTTGGAAATAATTAAGGAAGGTTTTGGAGTCTTTTTAAGCATATTTATATGTCCCCAACCTTTAAGGATTCTTCTTTTTCTTGCTATAATTGATTTAGAATTTAGTAAGGAAGGTTTTGAAGTTTTTAGGCAGATTTTAGTTTTTCTTCTTATTCTAGAATTACAGTCAGCTGGTCGAGCAGTCTATTGGAAGATTTATCTAATTACTTTGTTTTATTTCCAAAAACACCTCAAATCACTCAAAACTCCATTCAATAGAAGAATAAAGTAAAATACACTAACAACTAGGGACAAACATTGACAAACCACTAAAAAATAACATAAAACAATGAGTTAAAATATTATATAAATGGTTATAACAACTTGGTCACATTTTGAACATTCCTTGTCTTGAAGGAAGTGTTAGATTCAAAATAAAATTTGAAATCAAACAAGCCATGTAGCTTATAACTTTGATAAGACTTATTTCACTGACATTCAATAATCTCAACTTATGTAAATCATACGACATAGATGAACTTTAACAAAATAAGGTTTTCTCAAAAGTATTACATTATTCAATACATCCCATATTTGAAAGTATGAACTAGTGTACAACCTCATAAGGTGATATCTCAAGGCTTTTGTTTTCTTGTAGCCTTTAATCTTTACTTTTCACTAAAGGTTTAAAATTTAACACTCAATTCATAACAAGTATTATGATAAGTAATGGCGTTTAGTTCTTAGTCTCTATCACTTGCTAGTCTAACCAAAATATAATCAAAAGGTCTTTTTCATGGGTTCTAAAGAAGGTTTAGTTTAGGTATTAATGAGGAAAATATTTGGCTAAATGGAAAATATTATAATACTGTGTATAATTTAGAGTAAAAAAGTGTGATTTTTCTTTTATGAAATAAGAGAGAAAGTTATTTTTTCTTGGACTTTTTAGGATTTTGTGTTTTTTAGAAAGTAAAGTAAGACTGAACAAAACTATTGACAAACCTAAGGTATTGCTCGCAAGCTATATGGAACTACCCATGGAGATGTACCTACTATATATAGAGAGATGCGAGAAAATTTCCTTCTTGATTAAGATTGTTATCCTTATTGCCGCAATTTTCTCCGGCTACTACCGCAATGTAAGACATTTTTGAAAGAAAGATGGTAGACAACAAACATGAATCAAGTTTGAAGAATGCAAAACCAATGAGAAAGACTAAGATTTTTATGGGGAAATGTATTTGCTCAGATACTATAACAAAATCTC
This sequence comes from Euphorbia lathyris, assembly GCF_963576675.1. Classification (NCBI taxonomy): domain Eukaryota; kingdom Viridiplantae; phylum Streptophyta; class Magnoliopsida; order Malpighiales; family Euphorbiaceae; genus Euphorbia; species Euphorbia lathyris. The sequence continues at coordinate 1,574,300 of NC_088915.1, read as the reverse complement.
AAGCAAAAACAGAAAAAAGAAGAAGAAAGAGAATTAGATTCAGAGTTGGTTTATAGCCTTACTCTTAGTTTCTCAACTTATTCAGAGCACTCCACATCTTCCATGCATGTGTCTTCTCATCACATATACATGTCCTCCTTCAAGAATTTCTAAATATCCATTGCACTCCACATCTTCCATGTACGTGTCTTTTCATCACAAAACTTCTTCACCACATGTCTACTACTTACCATACCCAAAGCACACCACACCTCTTTCTAATTTGCCTAATAATAATGGACTCAGATTAAAAAACATTAAAACACATTTAACATTTAGTTAAACCATAACAATGATATCATTAGTTAGGTTTTTCTTTCATTAATTATACAACTCAAGACATCCACTTGAATTTGATAGAAGTATGGAGACATGCTGCAATTGGTTCCTATGTGTCAAGTTTACCTCTTCCATTCTAGTCCTCTACAAATCCAATCTATAAGAATGAGATTCCTCATACGCCCATTAGTAATAACATACCAACTTTCCTCATAATAATTTTTTTTGTTGAAAATCTTTGGATAATGGAAGATTGATAAAGTAATCCCTTTACGGCATCCCAATTCCATGATTAAAATGGATGTATATTTGTAAATAAATTTCGAATGTTGATTGAAAAAAGAATCCCTAATTCAACAGAAACCATGAGAAAAAAGAGAGGAGAAAAAGAGGGATGAGAGAGAGTTGCTGAATGTAATTAATAATTAAAGCTTAAGATACCTAAGCGCTTATACTTATCTGAAAAAATTCAATTGCTTTTTTTTACTTTTAGAATATTCATTTTACCAATTTAACTTGTTTAAAACTTATTAATCCTTTTAACAAAGTATATAATTTTTCTGAAAAAGTTTAAATGCTTACACTTTAATCTAGTTTAGGGAGCTAATATTGTTAGAGGATATATCTGTAAATATACATATTAGAATTAGTCTTTGATTTAGTCAGATATTGTTAGCTTGATTTACTCCCTGTATCTTTAGAATTATTTTTGTAACCGATTCTATCTTGTAAAGCTTATTTAAGCACAAACTCTATCAATACCAAATCACTGGAGAATCATGATTGTTTCATGGTATCAGAGCAGTTCTGAGGTTTCACAACTCTGAATTTTAATTTTTCCCTGGGATTTCTCCTTTCAATCGCTCAATTAATTATCTCCATGGTATCACAAATTAACTGCCTCCAATTACCTGTTGTGGAAGACACAGGTTCTGCCTATTTTGAAAGGTCAGAAGTTGGGACATCATGTTGATGCAACTTCTGCACCGCCGCCCAAGAAATTACAAACCCGAGCAGACAATCCGGCCTTCGAAGTTTGGGAGCAAAAGGACCAACAGGTCCTCAGTTTGCTCATCTCTTCTCTTTCATCGGGCGTAATTTCCGAAGTTATTGGGGCTGAAACTGCAGCAGCCGCCTGGGAAAAGCTGGCTAAAGCCTATGCCACTGGATCGAAGTCACAGATCCGTGAATTGAAGAATCGTCTTCATAATTTACGTCAAGAGAACGATGATATTTCTGCCTATCTTTTACGGGCCAAATCTCTCAGTGACGAGCTCTCTGCTCTTCAAAATCCTGTAAGTAACGATGATTTAGTTGGTGCAATTTTGGATGGCCTGAATGATGTTTATCCGCCTTTCACTCGTGCAATAGAAGCTCATCTGGAATCTATTGCGTTTGAAGACTTAACTGGCTTGCTTCATAGTGAGGAGCGACAGCTCTCTCGAATCACAGCTCCATCAAGCTTTACTCCCTCCATTCATTATTCTGCCCGTTCAAACAACAGGCCACGGGGCCGCGGTCGCGGTCAATTTAATTATGGATCCAGTCGGGGTTTCTCTGCCCCAAATAATTATAGTAGAAACAGTTACACAAATTCAGCTCCACTTGATGTCTCCACTCTCACATGTCACAATTGTAAAGGATCGGGACATATTGCTAGATAGTGTCCATCACCAAAATTCAATCGCAATACCAGGGGTTCTCTTAAACCGTCCTCTAATATGGCCACCACCTCCAACCCTTCCTCCACTGATTGGCTCCTAGATTCTGGCGCAACGCATCATTTAACAGCTGATTTGGACAACCTCCATGTTCACACTGAATATGACGGTCCCGAGCAAGTTGTAGTAGGTAATGGATCCACAATTCCTATCTCTCATATTGGTAAATCTGATTTTCCTATTTCCAATATTCCTCTAAAGTTTCGAAATATACTCCATGTTCCTAACACTGTTAATAACCTTCTTTCTGTGTCTTCTCTAACTCAATCAAATTCTATTTCGGTTGAGTTTTTTGCTAATTTCTTTGTCTTGAAGGATTTGGAGACAAAGAAGGAGATATGTCGAGGGGTGAATAAGGATGGACCTTACACACTGTCGCTTCCTTCATCAAGTCAAAATCGCATTAGAGCCTTTAACACTAATCTCTCTTTATGGCATGCCCGTTTGGGTCATGCTCAATTCCCCATTGTTAAGAAAGCAATTGCTTTGAATAAACTTGACTTTGATGATAATAAATGTGCTCCCTTTTGTGATTCATGTTGTGTTAGTAAAGCACATCGCTTACCGTTTCCTGTTTCTACATTCGTTGCTTCTAATCCGTTAGAATTGGTCTGTTCTGATGTTTGGGGCCCTGCTCCAGTTGATTCACATGACAATTATCGCTATTATGTTATTTTCTATGATCATTTTAGCAAATTCTCTTGGCTATTTTTTGTGCGGTATAAATCTGAAATCTTGAGTGTATTCATTAAATTCAGAACATTGGTTGAAAAATATTTTCAACGACCAATTTTAAATTTTCAATCAGATTGGGGGGGGGGTGAATTTCAGGCTTTAACCAATTATCTTAGTACCAATGGGATCAATCAAAAAGTGTCTTGTCCATACACACCGGAACAAAATGGTTGCGCCGAACGCAAGCATCGCCATATTGTTGAAACGGGTCTTTCATTAATTACTCATGCTAAATTACCTATGATATTTTGGTCTTATGCCTTTGAATGTGCAATGTTTATCATCAACAGATTACCCACCAAAATACTTGATTACCTTAGCCCATATGAAAAATTGTTTGGCAATACACCCGATTATACTTTTTTTCGTACATTTGGTTGTGTTTGCTATCCTTGGCTCCGTCCTTACAATTCAAATAAATTGCTTCCACTTTCTCGTAAATGCATATTCATTGGCTATAGCAAAATACATAAAGGTTATAAATGTTATGACTTGCTTAACAACAAAATCTTTATCTCACGTCATGTGGTTTTCAATGAACAGGAGTTTCCATTTCCTCTGTTAAACAATGAGATGCGCCAGATATCTATGACTGATCTGTCCAATGCTCCGGTCACAATTTCTTTTCCATCAGCACAAGAACCATTTACTGCTATTCCCCCAACAGCTCCACGCCCAAATACAACTTCCTCTAATCCCACTCGCACCATTATTCCATATCATCCCTTACCAAATTTTCGAGAGTTACCAACCTCCACAACAAACAGCCCCCCGCCAGCTTCCAATCAGCCTACTGTCCCTCTACTTGTTGATTTTAGCGGCTATCAACTCTCATCACACCAAAATTTACCCAATGCATCACAAACAGCCCCACCTGAACAGCCCCAACCTTTACAACCCACCCTCATGATTACAAGAACTCAAACGGGTTCGCTTCGTCTAAAAATCTATCAGGCTGTGACTGAAACTGTCACCCCTTCTTGTTATACTAAAGCTATGGAACATCCACAATGGCGTGCAGCTATGAGAGAGGAGTATAATGCACTCATTACCAATGGAACTTGCGAGTTAGATCCAGAAACCGAAGCCAACAATAAGGTTGGCTGTCTCTGGGTTTTTCGCATCAAACTGAACCCTGATGGATCTGTCAACGGATACAAAGCATGACTCGTTGCCAAAGGATATCATCAACGTCCCAGTCTTGACTATGAGCAAACATATAGTCCGGTTATCAAGCACACAACGATACGTTTACTTCTTTCACTTGCAGTAACAAACTATTGGATGATAAAACAACTCGATATGAGTAACGCATTTTTACATGGCACTTTAGATCAAGCTGTTTTTATGTGTCGACCTCCTGGTTTTACTCACCCGGACTTTCCTCATCATGTTTGCAAATTGAAGAAAAGTCTATACGGTCTTAAGCAGGCCCCCCGTACGTGGCATCGTTGTTTGACAGAGGCTTTGATTTCCCTTGGGTTCGTTTGTAGTAAGGCTGATTGCTCGCTTTACTATCTTCATCATAATGATACGCGTTTGTATTGTCTTTTATATGTTGATGATATCTTGGTAACCGGCAATTCCATTGTGTCTATTGATAACTTGATCAAGCAATTGCAGCAGCGGTTTGCTATTCGGGATCTTGGCAAGCTCTCGTATTTTCTTGGAATTGAAGTGAATTGGGAAAATCATGCTCTTCAAATAAGTCAAAAGAAATACATTTCTGATTTACTCAAAAAATCCAAAATGGATGGCTCCAAAAGCATCTCAACACCAGCTTGCACAAGCACCAAACCCTCTCGAGATTCTGGTGAATCCTATACTGATCCTAAGCTATATCGCACTATTGTTGGTGGATTACAATATGCGACCATCACTCGACCAGATATTAGCAATGCTGTAAATAAAGTTAGCCAATTTATGCATAAGCCAAGTCTTGATCATTGGAAAGCGGTTAAACGAATACTTCGGTATTTAACTGCAACTACAACACATGGAATTCATTTTCATAAGGGTAAAACTCTTGATCTGGTTGGTTATAGTGACGCAGATTGGGGAGGAGACGTTAATGATCGAAAATCTACCTCTAGCTATGCGGTGTTTGTTGGTCCTAATCTTGTATCTTGGCGGTCACATAAGCAAACTACTGTTTCTCGCTCCTCCACCGAAGCTGAATATCGTGCTCTTGCTACTCTTGCTTCTGAAATGCTTTGGTTGAAAAAGCTCATGCATGAAATCGGCATCTCCAATTCCACAATACCTGTTTTATGGTGCGATAACCTTGGTGCAACATATTTAACTGCTAACCCAATTTTTCATGACAGATCTAAGCACTTAGAGATTGACTTTCATTTTGTTCGTGACAAAGTCTCCAAGAAAGAGCTTCGGGTTGGTTATGTCCCCACCCTTGATCAAATTGCTGACATCCTCACCAAACCACTCTCCAAGGCTCGGTTTCAACATCTTCGTGACAAATTAACAGTGGCTCCGCCATTAATTTGAGGGGGAATGTTAGAGGATATATTTGTAAATATACATATTAGAATTAGTCTTTGATTTAGTCAGATATTGTTAGCTTGATTTACTCCCTGTATCTTTAGAATTATTGTTGTAACCGATTCTATCTTGTAAAGCTTATTTAAGCACAAACTCTATCAATACCAAATCACTGGAGAATCATGATTGTTTCAACTATGTACCTTTCAAAAAGTCAATTGGTCAATTTAAATAAATTCATGGGTTACTAGAATTTTTTCCAAATATAAAGGACTAGTTGGTTTTTTGAAACAAGTATAGGGACAAAAAATGTATTAATCTATTAATTAATTAACTTTTTAACAATGTCTATTCGCAATGTGACCAAAACATATGTCGCCATAATGAGAATTGACTCATGGCATAGCACGTGTCGAGAATGGAGCAAAAATAATGTTTTTTCATAATAGTGAATAAGATTATATGTATATATATAAAGTGCAAAAAATACTTTTAATATTGTCCAGCAAAAGTAATTTTACCACTAACATCATAACTAACATAATAATACCATTAATGTTTACAAGTTGAGCGAATTTACACTGATGTTTGAAATTGTGTCAATTTCAATTGTTATTGATGGAGCACTCTGTCCATTCACAAATTTCATTATCACTCAATTTGTATGTAGGGATGGTAATCGGGCATTATAAAAAAACTACATGTTTCCAACCCGATGGGGATTAGTAATAAGTGAAAATTAGGGATAAATTAGGGATAGGGATGGGCACGGGAGATAATTTCTCGACAAAGCCAAAATGGTGATAGGGATAAGGATTACTATATCCGCTACGTGAAAATTCTTCCCCGTCGTGTATAAATTCCCGTGAATATCTATAGTTATGTTTTGTTAAAATAATTTTTTTTATACAAAATGATGCCATTTTTGTGATTTTTGGTTTTTCATGGATTGATTTCATTAAATTTTTTGGGCGAGAGAATCAAATTTAACGGTCAAAGTTGGTCACATACTTTTAAGTTATTACATTTCCAAATATTCCGTGCGACAATGTGAGGATCCTAACCCTGAGGGAGGAGAGAAGAAAATAGTGTTGGCGAACACTAGAAAATGAAGATATAAAGTATGGTATTAAATAGGAAATACAAGGCATATAATAGGCTACAACAACTAGCTAGTGAGCAACAGAGCCGGCCCTGGGTCTAGACCAGGAGTGCGCAGGCCTAGGGCCAATGGTTGTTAGGGGGTCCAAAATTTGTTTATTATATATATATATATATATATATATATATATATATATATATATATATATATATATATATATATATATATATATAGGTATACAAGGTCTAAAACGAAATTTGCATTAGGATCAGCAAGTGTCCCAGCGGTTTAGAATACCACTATCATTGGACCGGCCCTGATGAGCAACCCTATTCGTAGAGAAACAAACATAAAAAACAACAACGTCATTAAAAGAGATAAGATGATATTTACAATCATCCAAAAGAAAAGCATAAAGAGACATGATAGAAGAATGTTGGTCTCACCCTCTTTTAAGACCTAACAAATACGATTTAGTGATTCTTGCTTTGTTTTTTGTTTTTTTCTAAGAAATATTTTTCACTTTTTTGACCTAATTAATAAATTTCAACCATTAATCTTAGTTTTTCATCTAATTAATTAAATAATGGTTCACTTTAATCTAACAAGCTGGCCACTTTTAATTTTAGAGCACTTAATATACCGAAAAACCCTAAAATGTGTATTTATATATTTGGTCCGAATGAATTTATTCTTTATTGATTAATCCCCTAGATATATAGTAGGATCAATTCAATCCAAAATCAAATTTGGTTGGGCACTTTAATTAGGGTTAATTCGTGATCAAAATAATTATGTCAAAAAAAGTGTCAAGTCTCAAAATCAGGGTTTAGGGTTTCGTACCCCTAATCCGTTAGGAAATGGGTCAACGATCAAAACCCACAGCAAAACTATGGGCCCCACCATCTTTTAGACAAATTCGGCTTTTTAGGACCTCAAAATACTATTTAATGATTTTCATGGGCTTTTGTTGTTTTTTTCTACGAAATAATTTTCACTTTTTTTTATCTAATTAATGAATTTCAACCATTAATCTTATTTTTGACCTAATTAATTACTTAATGGTTGACTTTAAGGCAATAAGTTCGCCACTTTTAATTTTAGAGCACTTAATATACCGAAAAAAATGAAAGCACCTGAAAAACCTTAAAACGTGTATTTACATATTCGGGTTCGAATCAATTTATTCTTTATTGATTAATCTCAAGATATATGGTAGCATCAATTCAATCTAAAATCAAATTTGGTTTGACACTTTCATTAGGGTTAATTCGAGATCAAAATAATTAGGTCAAAAAAAGTGTCAAGTTTCAAAATTAGGATTTCTTTTAGAGTTTCGTTCCCCTAATCCCATCGGAAACGGACCAACGGTCAAAACACATAGCAAGGTTGTGGCCTCCACCCTCTTTTGGCCAAATTTGGCCGTTTATGACCTTAAAAATCCGATTTAGTTATTTTCACGGGCTTTTATTGTTTTTTTCAACGAATTATTTTTCAATTTTTTGACCTAATTGAGGAATTTCAACCATTAATCTTAGTTCTTGACCCAATTAATTAATTAATGGTTGACTTTAATATATAAGCTCATCAATTTTAATTTTAGAGCACTTAATATACCGAAAAAATTAAAATGAAACACCCAAAAAACCCTAAAACGTGCATTTGTCATCACTACAACAGATAAACTTCAATGGTGCGATTTTTTTTTAGTCAATTAAACCTTTCAATATTTTTAAATTCAACCCGTAAACTATAGGGTAAAAGTCATATTAGATTTTGGCTTTTAAAACCATCAATTTGGTCATCAGTCTATATATTAAAACTCAATTAGCTTTTTAATTATTTAAAATCATCGATTACATTCTTAACGTATGTTAAAATTGTTATTTAAATCCCTCTTATGATTGAAATAAATTTTAGTTGAGCTATTTTATATTTTCAGTTCAAGTAGATCAATATTTTATAATATTTTAGATTTGGATTACCAGTTAAGATTTAATAAAAATATATTCCGTTAAATCGAACCAAAATCAGTGTTATACCTAGTAATTAAAAAAAATGTGTATATATCATCGACTAGGTTTATTTGATTACTAGAGTTGAACTGATGATTGAAAATATCATAAAATAATGATAAAAATCGTATCCAAAATATAAAATAACTGAACTGACAACTAAAGTTAAAATATAAAATACAGGGTTAGAGATCTATTTGACTTTTAAAGAATAGGTTGAGTATCTAATTGATTTTAAACTTATAATAGGGATCTAAGCCAAAAAATATATATTTAAGAATCAATTAATAAAAATATAGCGACTAAATAGAATACCTAGAAAAAGTTTAAGACTTGAGAAATGTCTTTTGCTATTTGATAAGACTCAAATTTTATTCTAGGGGAACTCTTTAAGTTAAAACTAAAATTTATCCCTTAGTAATTACAAAAATATCCAAACTACCCTTGTTAGGATTGTAGTAGTACGTGTATAAAAAGAATGGGAGGGGAGGAATAGAAAGACGCTCCTCAAGACAAAAGTTGTTTCTAAATTTCAGTTTTAATGGCAAATTTGGGTGTGCAGAAGGAAGAAAATAATGTTGAAATGTCCAAAAGGTCTTAATCTTCGTCACCCTTGTGGGTTCAGTTGCTTACTTGTATAGCTAAGCTTCAATACACATAAATGTATTAAACACAAAAATATACATTTAGACCATATAACGAATTTTTGAAAAATTCTCATGAAAGATGGAACAAAGTATCCTTGATGTTGTCCCTTATAAACATGATCAAATGATATATACGTGAAAGAGTATGAATGATCAGCATAGTAAGTCTCGAATATAGAGGCTTATGCTTGGAGGATAACATGTCAAAAACAGCAGCTGTTGTAAGTAAATCTCTAAAAAGAAGAATAGATATAGCTTGAATTAAACAGATGATAAATTTCGTCTAAGTTACTCTATGGCTATGACATAAAGATGATTGAGAAATCTACGAAGTCGAATAGCTAGTTGTACATATGAGTATGTAATATAAAGAACTAAGTCAATCACAAGCCATCTACATTTTCCTATCAGAAGCAGCCACATCAGACCTATCTATCAGAAGCAGCCACATGAGACCTACCGCCTTTGCTTCGCTCACTCCAGCAGGTTGATCTGGAAAATACAAAACCTTGGCCAACTCACATTATAAAAAATATTAAGGGCCTCAAAATCCCACAGTACGGTTAATGTTCTTTGTTGTGAGTATATTTAGACCATAGCACATTTAGGACAAATTATATTTTATTTGTTGGTCTTTCAACAACTAGGCTCCACCGCCTACCGACACAAGACTTTCAACTTCAAGACTAAGAATTCGACCATTCCAAATAGAATCATTGCATGTTCCAACCTTAGCAAAACTTTTCTCTCTAAGATCATATGAAACTATATTACTCATTATACCAACATTAAGGAGAATCTTATCTCCTCTCTTTGAATACCCAATGACGTTCACACATTGAAACCAAGATATGTCAAAAAATAAGGGATTTACAACAAAGTATAACTTTGTCCAAGTAAATTGATTAACCCCATCATTCTTCCTCATATATAAATAAGCATGGGGCACCATCGAACAATAGAAATAGCTGATGCAAAGACACCCTCCTAAAATATGTAATTGCCTTAAAACTCTATCAGTTGAATTGAAAGATAAAACAGGTTGGGGAACTAAGGAGAATGTCTCATTTCTCATATTAAATGCCACAATCTCTGAATTGGATAACCAATGTAGACTACCATCACTGAAGTAACCCATTTCACGAAGATACACATTCCTATCTATTCTGTATCCTAGGGAAGGGGGATTCTGAATCCTTCTCCAAATATTTGATTTAAACCCATAAATCCAAAATTGAACTTCAATATCAAGTTTTCGCTTGACATATACCCTTAAAAACACTTTGTACTCATCAATAGCCTCATCATAACCCAAACCTAACCCATTTAAGTAATAAAATTGATCATTAGCTGGGTCTTCCAAAGGCCAATCAGGAAGATCCTTACACCGATGAGTGGATGGATTCCACAGGGACAGTTCTAATTTAGGTTGGTACAATGAACTTTGATCCAGGAGAACCAAACCTTTACAGTAACCATAGACATTCTTCAACGAGGATGAGACTTGTTTTTCTATGCCTATAATATCTTCTTCAAGATCGACATTCACATCACAAACATGAAATTTGTTACTCAATTCGTCTGAGAAAATCAGTTTGCGGAGATTTAAGTTTTGAGAAGACTTACTTAGATGAGAATTGATAAAATCAGGACTATCAATGACGGTGCATAAAGATTTTGAAACACATCTGAAACGTAGGAGGGACTTCACCGGCAACCACAGCAGTATTTCGATGATCAACTCGCTTGGGAGTTGTGCCATTGCCGCCGCTCACTCTAATCAGAAAAGGAGTGTGAACAATTAGGGTTAAAAGATAATTACAAAAACTACAATTAAGGTGCAAAAATATCCTAACTTTTGGGTCATAAGCAATCTTGCCCCAAGGTCCAAAATGTCGAAAATGGTGCAATTTTATCCTAACATTGGAAACCAAGAACAATTTTACCCCTAGCGTTGATAAATAATTTATCAAACGGTCTTGTCGGTCATTAATCTTTGCGTCAAATCACAACATATGATGGGATGTGAAAAAATATATAAAAAAGTACAGTTTTTTTTTGTACAAATTGGACTAAAAATTCAAAAAATTCACCAAATTTATAATATTAATCTCCAATTCTACTATTAAATTATAAAAAACATGAAATCATTTTTTAGAACGAATTGAAATGCAATTGTTGCAGAATAAGGAAAAAAATATCTATGTTTTATAATAGTGTCTCAAATCGACCCAAATTATCAACGTTATGTGTAAAATTGCTCTTGGCTATTGATGTTAGGGGTAAAATTAGACAATTTTAGACGTTATGGGTAAAATTGCTCCTGAACGAAAATATTATGGGTATTTTTAGACTTTAACACCAAAAACTATATTCAAAATATTATACGGAACAATTTGGATTGATTATAGTCAAAATGAGTTATTGTACTACGTGGATATATGGATAAGATACAAAATGTATCAAAGTTTTCGAAAAGTATCATTTTACCGTCAATATTTATGAAATGTATCAATAAATGACTAATTAGATATTAAAATTTGTCAATTAAATCTCATCCATTAATGGTTGAGATTACAACTCCACCAACTCTAGAGGCTTTTCAACTCTAGAGGATCCCTACCCACCAATTTAAGTCTGAATAACGCAACTTGACACCTCAATTTTTGTGAAATGGTACCAATTACCCCAAGTTTTTAATTTAGCTCACTTCATTATTCTTTAAGGTTCTATTTTCACGTACATTCACGTAAAATTTAACTAAAATTCGTTATTCTTTAGGGTTATATTCTTCCGTGCATTTGCGATAAATTTAACCCAATTATGGTGTTTACCTTTTGGGGGTTGTTTAATTCAATTCACGTTTTTACTATTCACGTGCACTATCCACGTTTTTATTATTCACGTGCATAAAATTCATGATTTCTAAAAAAAAAGAAAAAAAAATTCACTAATCATGCATAAAATTCATAATTGCGAAGAATGTTCACAATGCATAGGATTCACGTTTCTAGCTAAAGAATTCGCAAACATCTTAAACATTAGCATGCAAATAATGTTCAAGCGGGGTTCTTAAAGCCTAAAAGTCCTTGAAACACTTACCTGATTCATGTTAGGCCCTGTTGAGGTGAGAGCCTGGATCATGGAAGGGAGTAATATTCAGCAGGTGCTCGAAAACCACCTTCATGCCCTTCGTACCGTCGTATTTACTCGGCACCATCGCAAAGAACTCAAATGATAGTGAGAGAGAGAATGTGTGGGGTTAAAATGGACCCCCACCACCCTTTTATAAGGGTAAAAAATGGCATTTTTGTAATTAGAGAAAAATGTACAATGTGACATAAAGGTAAAAAGTAAATAAATAATTACCGGATGCACAAATCTCCAAACTGCAGTCTGTTTCAGCCAGTGGTTATGCTAAACAATGATTGTTATCAAGGGAGGTGACTCCAGACGATACTGAAAATTTACCAAACAGTGGCGCCAGTCAAAATACAGACAACAGTCGACAGAAAAATATTTTTTGACTCAAAAGAGCTCCGAACGAAAGGGTAAGGTCTTTCCTATCAATGATTTCATTACACGAAATAGTAACTCCAGTCAAAATACAGACGATAGTAGGTCAAAATTCTAAATCGCTCAAGAGAGCACTCGCTTTAGGGTCAATTTAGAAACCTAAACAAGATATATACCAGCGGTCGATTTAGAGACTATGGTTGCTAGAACGAGCAATATACCTGCAGTCGATTTAGAGACTATGGTCGCTAAAAAGAGCTATATACCTGCGGTCGATTTAGAGACTAGGGTCGCTAGAAACAGCTATATACCTACGGTCGATTTAGAGACTAGGGTCGCTAGAAAGAGCTATATACCTGTGGTCGATTTAGAAACTAGGGTCGCTAGAAAGAGCTATATACATGCGGTCGATTTAAAGACTAGGGTCGCTAGAAATACCTATATACCTGCGGTCGATTTAGAGACTAAGGTCGCGAGAAGGAGCTATATACCTGCGGTCGGTGTAGAGACTAGGGTTGGATGGTCGGCTTAGAGACCTGGGACAAGAAATCGTGGAGAGAGATCAACGCTCGCGGCCGATGCAAGGACTGGGGACAAGTTGAAGGCCCACGACGTGGAGGTCAGGTATTTCTCCTCCCACTCTATATGTGTCTTTTAGTTTAATATGTTTCACATTGCATGTGTTGTATTTACGAAAATGGTTTTCGAAAAAGCACACACATCACTGTCAAAATAGGAAAGTAGGGGCAACTGTAGACACCGAGTCGGAGGACCTATGATGAAAACCTACGATAAAACAGCCAAAGCGGTTGATTCCATTAGTTCGAAAATTTAAATCAAGAAAAATCTTGGAGAGCCGGCACTTGTGAGTCCCACTAACAAATTCAATATCTCCTGGATGCCGTCGGGTATGTTCACCGTTTTATCAGTGGACGAGAAGGCCCCGGAAGTCGGACGTCGATCGACGAATAATGAATGGCGCTCCCGATAGGCGAGCGTCGTCTCTTGTGCGCCAGACACGGAGCTCGGCATGTCAAACGCTCGTCCGATGGACGTTTGGCGCACGCCCAATGCTCGTTCGGCGATCGACCAACTCATTGTACGAACGTCCGATGCACGGTGGGCGTCGCCCAATAAGCATTGGGCGTATGTCCAACAGACGCTAGGCGTCGCCCAACTCTTTAGGCGAATGTCCAACAAACGTTGGGCGTCGCCCAACAATGGATGGGCAACGCCCAACGGCAGTTGGGCATACGCCCAACGGCTGTTGGGTGTGCGCCCAACAGATGTTGGGCGACGCCCAACGATGGTTGGGCGTGCGCTCAACCCATGTTAGGCGACACCCAACACTTGTTGGGCGTACGCCCAACGTAGGTTGAGCGTCGCCCGACGAGGGGCGGGTGATGCTCAACGTATGTTGAGCGTCGCCTGACGAGAGGCAGGCGACGCTCAACGTAGGTTGAGCGTACATACCCGACGCCTATAAAAGGCACGGATCCCCATGCATTTGAGGAGGATGAGCTCTTTTTGGGAACTATTTTTTCTAGAGAGAGTGGATTTTTTGGAAAAAATTTTATTTTTCTAAAATAATTGAAATTTTATAAAAGTTAAATATTGGACAAAAAACACAAAAAAAACACCAAAAACCATAACTCGTGGAATCAACCGACTTCGACTGTCAATACCGATTTTGAGGTATTATCTGAGGACTAGACTCGTTTAATTTATTTATTTCGTTTATTTATTTTATTTATAGTTTTGTTTATTTGTTTATTTTATTTATAATTCTAGTTATTTATTTTATTTTTCACCTTTATTTATTCTTTCGTATTTATTTAATTTCCGTCTCGTATTAAATAAACGTTTGTTCTTTTTTGAAATAAAAAACCTCGTTTTAAGTCCCGATACGAACCGTGACCCCGTTTAAGGGTAGTTCGGGACTAAAACGTTGTAGATATAGGATTTCAAAAGGTTTTTTTTAAATTAACGTTTTAAAATAAAACATCGTTTTGGGAGACTCTATTATAGACTATGACCCGATTTGGGTAGTTCGGGGACTAAAATGAGAGAATAAAGTAGATCTAAAGTTTTTAATAAATCTGGAAAGTATGGGGACTGTTCTGATATTCTGCCTTTTCTGTCACTAAAAGCAGTTTAGTGACGGGTTTTCCGTCGTTAAAGCTGCTGGAACTTATAAAATGCGCTTTTACCCCCTTTTTCTTAACCTTTTGGCATTTATTCTTATATATATGTATATATGATTATGTAATATGTTTATTAAAATTATTTTTGGGGTATGTAACTAATAATTACTTATTATGTATTTACTTATTTTGTATATTTGGGGATCATTTTCATTAATTTGGTTTTGTAAGACTATATGTATATGTATATGTTTTCTTTAAATTCATTTAAACTATATTAATTATTACTTTGGGGGGTTATTTTCTATGAATCCATTATGTAAAAACAATTTTAAACTAAAGGTTATTTTCTTATTTATGAACCTTATTCATTATTTTTACATGTTTTTCAATTAAAATAAAAGTGTATTATATCTAATATTATATTCATTACTATTTTTACCTATTAGTAACCATAGTGTATATATCTTCTCTTTACCTCGTTTTTAATCTATAGATATAATTACCATTTTTACTAAAAATGTATATATATATATGTATATATTCCTTCTTTTCCCTTTGACATCTATAGGTATATATTTCAAATGTATTTGGTTGGGTGAGTTTTGGACTAAAATGGTTAATTGTTATAACTATGTTTGTATTGTTTAAAGGGAAGTAAGGATTAAAGTGAGTGAAAATGGGAAAAACAAACCACCAAAAAGATTTTAATTTGATTATGTAAATTAAAGGTATTTGGAGACTTTCAAAATGTAAATAAGAGTTTTCAACATCTTCTTTTTGGTTCCAAATGGTTTTCTAAACGTCGCGTTTTGAAACCTTAATCTGTTCCAACAATGGATTAAGCGAGCCTTGTAATTAATCGTTTTTTTTGTAAATAATAAAGTTTTGAATCGTTTTACGTTTAAACGGTTTTGTACAAAAATAAATGGACTTGTATGCTTAATCACGTTTTCGGTTGAATGTGCATTTTTCACGTTTTCAAACACTCGAGTCGTTCCAACGGCGGTTCAAGTGAAAAGCAAGTAAATCCATGGGGTTTTGAAACGTGTCTAAATCGTTCCAACGACAATTAAGGCACGAACCATGAAAATAAACACGTTTTGGGAAGAGATACTAGTTTAGATTTGATGTGTATAGCTTAGAAAGATATTCATATGTTGTAATTAATCAATTCTTCTACCTCCCTCCTTCTTTTACATACTCTAAATTCATGCAAATGGGTGATTCTGGCTTTCAATAATATATCTTAAAACAGTTTTCAAAACGAGAAAGAAAAGGTTTCAAATGAATTTTAAACTTAAAGAAATATGTGATTAGTCCATTAGCGCCTAACATGCTAAGTAGGAGGCCGGTGGTTCAGAATCGGGCGATGTCGGGGTGCCTAGTAGCCTTTTTCCAGAAAGGATCTAACCTTCTCGGCTCGTATCTAATTTCTCGAACCCTCACTTGTCTCCCGCAAGGGATCGGTGTTCATTTCTCATTCGCGGGTGGCGACTCTTCCATACTCCGAGCTCTGACCCTGCCGAGCAGCTTGATTCCGCGATTGGTTGCTTTCAGCGTCAATCACAGCATCTGTCGTCAACGGTGTCCACCCCCGGGTCTTCCGGGCGAGGCCGCGGCACCTACAGGTGTCTAAATTTTTTATTGTGTTATTAATATAATTACAAAAAAAAAAAAATTCGAAAGTGCTTCAATTTATCATAAAACTTGTTTGGAATGTATAATATGACAATTAAATAATAGTCAAACTAGCCTTTTCAAATTTTTAATATAATAATGCTAAAATTGATCTTGTTTGGAAACGTTAGGATTAAAGTTGAACTATTTCATGCGTTAAGGCTAAATTTGCACTTTTAAAACAAATGTTAGAGTCAAATTTCGTCATTATCTTTTTTTTAATTACATATAAAAATCTATTAACTTAAATAAAAATGCAATTGTTAAATTTTAAAATATATAAACAAAATGATTCCTCCACATAAACCCTAGCAGATAAAAGTTAATTACAATTATACCCTCCCAAATCTCATGTATAAACAAAATGATTGATGAACAAAAACCCTATACCCCCAAATCTCATATATCTGGAGCAACTCTTCACCAACATTGCATCAAAAGTTTCTTTTATTCTCTATCTCAGTTGTATTTAGTTAGGAAAGATGAACGAGTTCTCTATCTCACCTATCAAATAAACAATAGCTTTCACTTATAAAAGAGTCGTTGCTTTGCCTGGGCTTTTCCAGGACTGTATGTATACTCTCTCTCATTAGTTGTATATATGTTAATTTGATGTGATTCAAAACTTTGCCTAATGTCTTTCACTGATTTTTAGTTTCTTTTTCTAATCTACTGAAAGCTCCTAATTTTAATATATGTGTATGGTTTTCAATTTGAACTTTGAGCAGCACCATTAAGTTTATACATATAATGATTTGTGGAATTTGTTCTTTTGCCTTATGAAGTTTCCGAACCTACATATATTTTTAGAAGGATATGACTATTCAGTTATTTTTTTAAATCAAAACCAAAGGAGAAATCTGAATAGATCTACCTTGCAATGTTTAAGAAAATAAATAAAAATTCAAAAATATCTAGAATGATAGTGAAAAATCAGAATCCATTTAGAAAACACGATTTTAACTGAGTTTATATTGTGTAGGAAATATGACATTGAAGAAACATGAAGAAAATTCATGTCAAGATATGAGTGATTCAACAGATCTTCAGAAACAGGAAGAAAGAAAAAAATATATATTCTAGCACTGATTGCAGAATGTGGCCGGCGAAGAAGAAAACGATCCTTTCTTACAACAAATGATGAGAGGCTGCAATTAACTTGAGGTTTTGAATTAATAATTTATTTTTTTTATTAACATGTCCCTCTTACAATTAAATTTGCATTATTTAAAAATTTATGTTTCAAAACAGTTTGTTTGATTGGTTGGTTCATTGTGTTATTACGTTGTATCATCAAATGCCCGTGTCAAATTTTATTTATTTTCAGAAGTTCATCTGTCGTCCTTGTTTCATATTGATATTTTGGTTTTGCTGATTTTTTTTTCTATTGCTCAAACTGTTCAAACTTGATGAAACCCATATTGCAGGAACATGCTTGTTTAACTAGATTATGATTAGTTCAATTAGTTTTGGCCTTATCTTCTTGACAAGATTATGGTTGTTTAACTTGTCATCAGTTCATGGTCATGTGTTCATACTACTCATTCATGCTATCTCAATTTGAGATTTATTGTATTTGGGTCAATTTATCAAAATTTGTCAACTTGAGGGTTTAGCTATACAATTAAGTAATAGTGATATTTTAATTATTTGATAAGATGTTAGTCTATTTGTTTAACCACATTTTGATTTGGATTTCCTTTATTTTTTTGCTTATGGAATTTTTTTTCTGAATCTGGAATTGCAGGTTTGATTTGTATTTGCAGATTCATGAAAAAGAAGATATGTACTGCTGCAGCTTTTAAGAAAGAAGCCAATGTTTGTACAAAACCTGCTGGTAACTGTTCTTTCTCTTCAAATCCAAGGAATTTGAATTTGTTTTATTTTTCTATTTCATTGAGAAATCATATTTAATTGGATTTTTTCCTTTCTTCCTTTTGGTACAAAGAATTAATGATTTGATTAGTGCCTCGTATTGATGGCTTCTGGTTGAAGTTACTCTTAATTTTTTTTTGGTTTAATAAGTCTGTTACCTCATACAAGGTCTAAAACTTAAATTGATTACTGAACTTTTAATATTGTTCTTGTTCAATTGCATTCAATATACTATATTTGTTTTTTGGAGGACATTTCAAATTGAACCCTAGCCGCCACCGCACCTTGCGCTGGCCACCATGGCCGCTATGGCTCCTTTCCCTATGGATCCTCTAGATGCTTATTGTGACATTCGAGTTCTCTTCAATCCAAAGCTGCATTTTGATGCCCATCCGCCCAATCCTGTCTCAAAGCAGAACCAGTCCCATATCGAATCATACGCGTCTGCAGTGAGAAGCGGAGATGTCGGGGTCTTGAACTCGACGGCCACGATATCAGACATCAGAGGTATAAAAACTGTCCGAATTAACCAAGCGGGTTACGATCGGAGGGTGGCGCTGTGTTCTACATCCTTGATTGGCCGCTTAATCTTGAGTAAAGGGGACGCTCCGTGGAAGGTTGCTGACCTTAAACAAAGTTTGTCCAAGCTCTCCGGTATTGCAGGAGAATGGAGGTTAATATCGATTGGAAGGGGATTCTACCATGTGGTTCTTCATTCACAGGAGATGAAACAACAAATCTTCTCTAAAGGAATCGTTAATGTCAAGTCGGGCACTTTCCGACTGCAACCATGGATTCCAGACTTCGACCCTTTCACGGAGAAATCAACAAATGCACAGGTATATGTTAGATTATACTCGTTACCCTGGGAATATTGGGATCCGCAAATATTATCCGACATTTCTAAATGCTTAGGGGGGTTGATTCGGATTGATAAATCCACCTTACATGGGGACTTCAGGCACTTTGCACGAATGCTGTTAGATGTGGATCTCAACTCAGATTTACCAGTGAAGCTTGGTATTGAAAGGGATGGAAAACAAATATGGGTTGAGGTTGTTTATGAAAAGTTGCCTAGTTTCTGTAAGGTGTGCTCTAGTATAGGGCATATGGCTTATGATTGTCGGAAGAATAGGAGGTCGCAGGAAGGGTCTAAGCACCCTGAAACAGAAAAACGACCCTTGGGTGAGAAGAAGAAAACTGTGACTGCGGGGATTGGAGATCCCAGTGCAACATATGAATAACCGGATACTCACGGAACTTCACACCGATGGAGATATGATAGGTAATGCAGTGATACAGGCTGCCCCAGTACAGCAGGTGAATACCATGGAACCTCGGACTGAGGGAGAGGTTATGATAAACAATGGAAATACAATGATACAAGGCATTCAGATGTCAGAAGAAGAAGACACTTTGAGCACAAATGAGAAGCAGTACATGGCTGACAGTCTGTAAATCTGGGATTCAAAGAATGAATGTGACAGTTTTGCTTGAGCCTCATCGCCAGGAAATGATAACTTGCCTCAATCTGCCAGCTCTTGGGCGGACATGGTGGACGAGGAAGGGGAGGGAACGTGGGAAACCGTAACATCGAAGAAAGAAAGGAGAAACAACAGGAATGCGGACAATGCTAGCAACACCTCAACCCGAACTAAGCGGGTCAGGAAAATCCCGATCCGATATACATGATAGTTCTGTATTGGAACTGTCGTGGTATCCTTAATCTGGATACGCAACGCTACTTATCCAACTTGTGTCCTAAACATAAACCAGACATAATGTGTTTGGCAGAGCCGATGGTGGATTTCGATTCAATACAGGCTTCTTACTGGAGTAATTTAGGAATGAGTCTTATTTCCACTAATCAACGGGATCGTCTGTCTTTGTGGGTTTTTGTTCATTCCCATTCACTTGCAATTTTTTTTGTCTGTAGTGTTCATGATCAATTTGTTTTACTTGAGAGGGCTGATGTGGATCATTCGAATTTTGTTTGTTTGGTCTATGGCAGTGTTGGCTAACAAGAGGCTGGCTTTGTATCAAAGGATTGAAGAGTTGCGTCTTCAGTTTGCTGGTCCATGGATCACCATTGGTGATTTCAATGCAATCAGTGGTTCGCACGAGAAAACCAGGTGTGTTCCTGCTGCACGGTCGTGTCGTGAGTTTCGGGATTTTATTGAAAATAACAGTTTCATTGAAAGCCCAATGCAGGGTCTGTTTTACACTTGGTGTAATGGGAGATCGGGGGCCGCCCGGGTTGAGAGTAAATTGGATAGGGCCCTTATTTCTATGAATTTTGCCGATTTCTGGGACAGGTTCAGCAGCACTGTTCTGACCCGGCATCTATCTGATCATTGTCCGCTCGTATTCAATTGCACGCGGCAGCAACCTGTGGTTAGCAGATTCCATTTTCAGTCTATGTGGTTGACTCATGCCGGCCTTCGAGATTTAATTTTTAATTTCTGGCATAAGGATCATGACCGCCACCCTCCAATGCAATACCTCTGCAACAAGCTCAAGCTCCTTAGACCTGTTCTGCGACTTTGGAACAGGACTGTGTTTGGAGACCTTAACGTTAACATCGAAGCAGCCGAGGCGACGCTGGCTGGTATTCATGAGGATATTTCAATTCAAGGTATGTCTGCGGAACTGCATTGCAGAGAGCTTGACGCTCACTCTAATCTTGATAGGGCCCTTCACAGCAAGGAAATTTACTTCCGCGATAGATACAGAGTCAGATGGCTAGCTGACGGAGATAGAAACACATCGTTTTTTATCGTGTTGCTCAGATTCGTAAAGCTTCCGCTGGTATTCACACCTTACAGATTAACGGTCAGTTAACTACCGATCCGCAAGCAATAGCTACGCACATCAACGATTTCTATTCAACTTTGTTCGGCAATGACATGAATTCTCCAAGGGACTTGGCTCCGATTTTTGATGTTATACCTCGGTTAGTAACTGACTCTGAGAATCACTCTCTAACTGTTTGTCTAGATTTTGTTGAGGTTCAGAGAGCGGTTTTCTCTAAGCATAAGGATAGTGCCCCTGGTCCAGACGGATTCACTGGTGCATTCTTTCAACATTTCTGGGATATTGTCGGTACTGATGTCTATGCAATGGTTTTCAGAAGGAACCAATATGCTCAAAAAACATTGTTTTGGAGGCAATATGGCCTTAAAAATTGACATTAGAAAGGCTTTCGACACTCTGGATTGGTCTTTCCTCCTAACGGTACTTGAAGAGTTTGGGTTCTCTCTTCAATTTCGGGATTGGATTCTCAACATTCTCTCTTCTGCAAGAATTTTGATTCTTTCAGGCTCTGGCATTAACGGTTTTGTCAAATGCTCTAGAGGTGTGCGACAAGGGGACCCCCTCTCTCCGATTTTATTTTGCATTGCTGAGGATTTTCTCAGTCGTTGGCTGCTCAATTTGGGCACCACTGGTAAGTTAGCGCCGATGAGTTACACTAGACAAACTAATTTCCCTATGCATCTCTTGTATGCCGATGATGTTCTTCTGTTCTGTCAGGCAAGTGTGGGTAATGTAGGTGCTATCCGGGAGGCTTTCAATCTTTACGGATATCTCTCTGGACAGATGGTGAACTGGGAAAAGTCTGATATTTTTTTGGGAAGTGCAGTGACTCACAGGCGTGGTCTGCGTCTCTCTGATATGGTTGGAATGAAGCGCGGTTACCTTCCTTTTTGATACCTAGGGGTGCCGCCTTTCTTTGGGATGCCGCGAAGTAGATACCTTGCTGGCATCAGGGATAAAATTCTGGCACAGTTCACTCCTTAGAAGGGCAATAGCCTGTCAATGGCAGGGCGATTGATGTTAGTAATTCTGTGATAAACAGCAGCTTTATTCACTCTTTCATGATTTATAAATGGCCTGCTGCCCTGCTCAAGCATATGACCAAGTGTATTCAAAACTTTATATGGACGGGCTCTATTGACAAACGGAAATCTATTGTTGTGAATTGGAAGGATTGTTGTCATTCTCTCAGAGACAGCGGCCTTGGAATCAAGGATTTGGGCACCATGAACCTGGCGCTGCTTGGTAAGATGGCCTGAGGAATTATGCAGGATAATTCTGCTTGTTTTGTGCTTTTAAGGTCTAGGTTTATCAGTGCAGCTGGTATCCCTCGAATAGTTACTAATTCTGCTGTTTGGGGTTCAACTAGAAGCGTTTTTGGGGTATTGAGAGCACATAGCTTCTGGTGGATAGGGAAGTAGATGAATCCAAATTTTTGGAACAGGAATTGGATTCGACCAAATTTAGCAAATCAAGTCGGTCTGGACGCTAAGGCTCAAAGCAGGTGCAAGTCGTCTGTCGTGGATTTTCTAACTGACACTGGTTGGGAGGGACTTCATGACCTTCTGCAAGAGGTTCTGGATAGGGTTCAAGGTATAAAGCGAAGCCAGGAACAGGAGGATGTCTGTATCTGGGAGCCCGCGGTTCATGGTAAATTCACTCCTAAACTATTTTATGTTTGGTTGAGGCCTGCTCCTCCTCCTCGACCTTGGAGTCGGTTTATTTGGCATCCATTCATCGCCCCTTCGCACTCGCTTGTCTGTTGGCGAGAGGCTCTTGGCTTTTTACCAACTCATGATCGCCCGATTCGCCGTGGTATGGTATTGGTCTCCAAATGCGCTCTTTATGGGGTTGAATCTGAAACACCAGATCATTTGTTTGTCTCCTACAATTTCTCCAAGCAGATTTGGCAAGGGATCGGGGCTTTGTTTGGCAGGCGAATCTGCACAGATTCGAGTGTGTGTTTGCTGATTACAGAAGCTTCTAAACAGCGTTCAGCAATGAGATTGCGGATCTTTGGGCTTTAGCAGTGGTTAATGGCATCTGGATCATTTGGTCAACCCGAAATAAGGCAATCTTCGAGGGAGATACGCCAAATTTGTTCTTCGCTCTTAGGCGCTTGTGGGGTTCCACTCGAGAGGGAGGCGCTCTTGACCATGGTGGGATGTGGAACTCGGAGGTTAAGCTTCATATACTGCGAGAGATGAATCTGCCTAGGTGTCCTCATAGGGCACCCCGTATCCTTCCGGTTTGTTGGCAGCCTCCGACAGAGGGGTGGGTAAAGGTCAACACGGACGCATCCGTTGTCGGATGCCCAGGGGCGGCTGGCTGCAGCGGGATATTCCAGACGCAGAATGGTATCTTCGAAGGAGCATTCGCCTATCCACTAGACAACGCATTTGCCAACAGGGCCGAGCCCCCGGCAGCAATATACGCAATTGATATGGCCTATAAAAAAGGATGGCATCCACTATGGGTGGAGAGTGATTCAACTTTCATTGTGCATCTACTTCGGCATCGCGCTAGTGATGTTCCTTGGTCAATCAGACAGTCCTGGTTAGTCTGCTTGGATCAATTGGCCTCCATGACAGTGACAGTTTCACACATTTACAGAGAGGGAAATTGTGTTGCGGATCTCCTTGCAAACTTAGGTCGTCAATCGCAGCAAACTTCGTGGTGGGACAGCATTCCGGACTTCTGCTCTGCGGAGTTTTTATGTAATCTGACCGGGAGAACTATCTTCCGTTTTTCCTAGTTTTCTATCCTTTGTAACATTCTTTATTTTTTATTCTTTTTAATAAATTCGTCTTTGGGTTTTTGAGGGCTAGGGCGGGGGTGCCAGCCTCGTTGGGATGTCCGTCAGAGTCTCTCTCCCCTCACGCCAGTCTTTAATCAAAAAATTGCATAAAATATACTCTTGGTTTTTAAGAGAAATTGTTTCAATATACTCTTGTTTTTCAACAGAATTTGTTGAAGGTAGAAAAAATGGAAGACACTTATCAAAGTAGTCACTGTTCTTAAAAAAAGCCAAATTCTTGCTTGTTTAAGAACTAAAATTCCGAATTTTAACGGTAATCTATTAGTTTAATTGGTTAAAGATCTAAGGTTATTTGATTAAATTGTTAATAAGTTATTAGATAATAACTATATATGTGGTTGTGGTAGAATAAAATTAATTTAAGCTTTGGTTTCCCAGGTCAAACTTGATGAAATAAAGTAAATACTTTCAAACCAATTGCAGCCTATGAGAATTTCTACACTTTCTTCTCCTCGAGTAATATCATGGAGATAAATGAGATATTTCTATGGGTTTAACAGAAAGTGCATCATCATCTATGTCCTCGTCATCATAGTCATCATGGTAATCATCAGAAGGAGTGCTAGAATCATCCCAAGAAAATTTTGCAGCAGAGCAGCTGGTATTGTATATTATTTGTTGACTGCGACCAGACTTGATTTCTCTTGATGATTTCAGTTAGCAGTTTCTCAAAAGCATGTTATCTGTTGTATGCTAGAAGGCATTTCCTAGTGGTTAGGTTGAGATTGGAAATGAATAAACTGTGTTTCAACTGGGTGCTTTTTGTTCTTTGGTGTTGTTACATTCGATTGATCTACAACATCTAAAGCATGTTTGCCTTTTGAGACCGCTACCTACACCCATATGGTTGTGTTAGGGATGTTTGGCCAGCAGCCCCATTTGATAAATTAATGGGTTGGAGTACAACAGGAACCAAATTGC
Organism: Euphorbia lathyris; assembly: GCF_963576675.1. Classification (NCBI taxonomy): domain Eukaryota; kingdom Viridiplantae; phylum Streptophyta; class Magnoliopsida; order Malpighiales; family Euphorbiaceae; genus Euphorbia; species Euphorbia lathyris. The sequence continues at coordinate 1,549,495 of NC_088915.1, read as the reverse complement.
CTCTCTAGATCCCAAGAGAACTTTCAGTTACCACTAAAGGCACGTGTTTGCCTTTAGTTGGTACTAGATTAGTAGCTCGAGCTGCATGAACAGTTCCATTTCTGTCTCTGGACTCAGAATTATTGCCATGAACCAGAGCATAATTTACCTTTGAAGACTCTAGACTTTTGGGCACCATTACCTTCTTCATTTTTTCAGTTTCTTTAAAATGGCTAGGGATTAATGAATCTTGGGCATTTTGGAGTACGACACATTTATAGATTAGTATTTACAAGCAATAAATGTTCACAAACCATTTCCAATAGTTTTATTAAAGAGAAAACACAAATTTTGTATTTACTGCCGCATTCATCTTCCATTTCTCCAATAACTGCAATTAGATTTTGACTTTGAAAAGAAGGGTTTCTTGAAAAATTGCAATTCAGAGAAATCTTCACCTCTTTATTGGAAGATGAAGCCATATCAAATTCTTTTGAAGTAGAAACCCTATTATATGTATTATCTATAAGTAAAGGTATAAATTCCTTATATTTGAAGCAGTCTGTTTTGTCATCAGAATTGTTTCCATTTGAAGAATTTTGTTAAGGTGAAGAACCTATATACACCATATCAAAATTAGATTTGGAGGAAGAATACATAACTTCAATATGTAAGAACACTAGTAGAAGGCTTATTTTGTTTTTTCATTGTCTTTGTTCATGGCTTTAAGCAACTTATTTACTTCTAGTATTTCTAAACTAACTTCCAAACATCCTAAAGCACTTTAAAATAATTCCTAAAATCTATCTCAACTGATTGCTCCATTTGTTAGTCTCTTAATGTAAACAAGTCAGTAGAAAAGGAAAAGCTAGATTGACTATTTATCCATGCACATTGTAATAAAATATTTAGGTAATGTTGTAATTTCAGAAAAAGTAACATGAGTAATTTCATAATACATATTATTTTAGAGCCCTACGATGCTAGTCTTTATATTCTAATTTTTTTATAAATTAGGATTTATGTAATTTTTGTCTGAACCAAGATAAACAAAATAAAGATGTAACTTTTGAGAAAACATTTAGCAACTATATTATTGTTAAAGTCAAATGCAAAAGATGTGGCTTGGCCATTTCAAAAATTGCAGTCTCAATATTTAAAAACTTGGAGACGTTGATTTGTGGCTATATATTTATTTCAGAAGGGAGCCATTTGGGGAACATACCCCTATAAGTCTGTTATTTTTTTTTACTTTACTCTTATTGTTAAGACATATATTGTGAAATAAATTAAATTTTCGGGCCTCTCATTATCCTAATGCTATTGAAAAGCCGTGACTGAAAAAAAAACCCGGATAATATGTGCTATTTTTTGCAATTTTGAATGATTTTAGTTTATTAAATTATTATTTATATATGTGATTAATATTAATTTAGACAGAGTTTAATAATTATTTATAAACATAATTTTTAACATTGAAATCTTACTGTAAAAATTGATGAAAGAGGAAATGATAGGTCATACTTGTAAAGTTCATATCTCAATGTAATTTTCATTAGAGAAGCATCAAGCCTTTAAAGGAGAATACATATGATTAGTTATAACAGACTAATTTAAATTTCAAATAAATCTAGACTATTTCAAATACAGAATACACATGATATTTAGTTAATTATTTATTTACTAAAATCTCCACAAATTTGGTGCGCTAAGGCTTGACTTGGTAAACCCTTATCAGTCCCCCTCAAGTCTTTGGTAGTGGCTTAGTGAAAATGACGAGTTCTTATATTAAACACCGGGTCTTTCATGTCACTCGGAGGACCCCAATTCACATTTGGACACATGTATTGTGATTCCAAATAATAATTAAAATAGTGGGGCCTCTTCCAATATACGTGGGTCCATGTTACACGTGTCAAAATATGTATGGAATGTCCTCCATTTGACATAGAGAACCCAGAGCTTCTAATAATTTGCCGAAAATGACAACTATATGATCGATAGTGGAAATTTAAGAAACTTTTAATTCTGTGTGTGCAACCTTATCGGAAACAAAGTCCAAATCAATTTAGAGGTGTTTTGATCAATGATGAAAAATTGGGTTGGCGATAAGATAAATTGCTCCCAAGTTATCACACCACAAAACTAGTGATTGAGATGATTGAAAGCCAATTTGTGGAAGTAATGATTGAAGCCACAAAATTTTAGAAGCTGGGGTTGCTAAAATATCAACAATTAAGTCTTTCACCTAGGAGTAATCTGGATTTTTTTTGTCAAAATGACTAAAATGTTTATTTTGTTACTAATACATTTATAAACAACCTGGAAAAATACAGTAAGCTATTTCAATTTTTCGATAACCATGTTTAGAAGTTCTAATGTGGAAGTTAAATACTCAGTCAAGTTAAATGGTTAAGTTGATAAGTAAATTTAATTTTGGACTCAATTGATCATATTAGCCAACTTAAAACTAAAGTGATCCTTAATTCCCAAGAGAAATCTAAATTCTAACTTATATGGGTAAATTGCACCCATGGCCACTGAACTTTACCCATTTTCACATTATAGCCATTGAACTTCATTTCTTCCCGGTATGGCCATTGGACTTTACATTTTTTAACAACGGTGGCCACTTAACGTTTCAAAACGACTCATGACGGCTAAAAATAAAAAATCCAAAGCGTTAATGATATTCTAAGGAACTTTAATTCTTGAAAATTTTCGTTTTGAGGTCATTTGGGTGTTGTTTGGTTAGGAGAGAGAAAGCTCCAAAAAATGCGATTTTTGAAAATAAAAAATGTGGTTTCATGGTAAATGTCGTTCTGAACAACTTTAATTCTTGAATATTTCATTTTGAGGTCGTTAACAATCATTAACGGTCATTTTAAGAAATTAGTTAAAATTGAGTGGCCATCGGTATTAAAGAGTGTAAAGTTCAGTGGCCATACAAGAAAGAAATGAAGTTCAGTGGCCATAATGTGAAAATGGGTAAAGTTCAATGGCCATGGGTGTAATTTATCCTAACTTATATCTCCTTTCTCTCACTTAATTATCTTTTGATTTTTTTTATTAAAAAAAGAATTTTCTTTTCATAATAATTCTTCCCAAATGAAAATAAAAATGCTTAAAATAATAATTTTTAAGAGATTTATTATAAAAATAATAGGAGAAAAATACTATCCATAAGCTAGGCTATAATTTAGTATTTCATTACCTAATCTGTCAAATTACTCTTGAGTTAAAACATTGAATTGGAATTAGAAATCAGTCCTTAATTTCCTTGATTAACTCTTATTTTCCATATAGTGGTTTGGGTATAATTTGATGAAGGCTCCTTTCCTTCTTTATTCCCAACAGTAAGATTAAATAAATAAGTAAATAATAATTTTCTAATATAGAAAAATAAAAGAACTTCTATAAATTAACCTTACCTATTTTGTTTAGCTTCACATTCTTGTGAGTTAAGCTTGAGGTGAAAAACTCTCTTTCTCTTTGGCTTTTTCTCTCCTTTAAAAAAAAAAAGATGTGCCAAATTCTAGCTACAATTGTGGTGGGATTCGTTGTGAATCACTCCCTTACAAACAAAGGTCTGACAAAAAAATTTAGTAAAATAACTAAAAAATCTGAGAAACTTGAAGAAAAACTCACATCATTTGAATTCGAACAATGATGTCAAGGTAATAAAATCCAAATTTGATATTGAACACATCTGTGTAGCATATATAAATTTTTAACAGCATGGTGTATTTGGAAATATTGTAATATATGGTGTGGTCCCATATTTAATAATATGGCGTAATACCATGATTAAAAATATATTTCAACAACAATCTTCCATGTGTCATTGGGTTACGAATTTCATAAGGCATATCCCATTTTAGTGAGAATATTCATTGTAATTAAGTTAATTGAGGGGTTAAATGCACCCATGGTTACTAAACATTAGGTGTTGTTTTCACTTAAGTGAAGTTTTGTATTAACAAAGTCACTGTTATATGCCATTTTCCTATATTTAGACTCACACACGATACATAACAATCATTTTTTTTCGTGTCTGATAGTTTGTTAAAATTCTATAATTAGAAAAGTTAAGTGTAAAAAACCTCGGATTAAGTGACTTTACATTGATATGTGTTTGTTATATCATAAAAACTTGATTTATCAAAAATTTCCATCATAAAAAAGATCAAAATTTTCCATCATAAAAAAGATCAAAATTTTATAAAGTTTCCTGGGTGGAACCAAAAGTATCCAAAAATATAATGTGCACGTCTATCAAAATTAAGTTTTCCCAAACAGAAACAAGAGAGCTAAAGCAAAGTTTGTACTATGACATTTAGAAACAAAATTTTAATTAGTAAGATAATATTTCCTAGTGTTAATTTTTTTAAAATTTTTGTAGGGTTAGCATCCTTTTTTTAGTTAGTTTACTCATACTATTTTATCTCTCTTTTTTGTCATGCTAGTACAACTGGTGCTTGAGTACTTGATTACTCATTATGAAGCTTGTGCATTTTATGTTTTAGGGAGCAAAGAGATGGAGGAACATGGAAAGATTGGGCATGTCAAGTCATGGTATTGAAGATGCCTAGAAGTCCAAGGTATGATTAGAGTTAAAAATCCAATAAAGGAAGGATATTCATTGAGCCTAATCGAAAAAATGGAGGCTGTTGAGATTGACTATGGTCATATAAGAATGAAAATCAACATCAAATTTGTATTAGCATATGAGGTATTAGATGAAAGTTTTATAACCAACATTGATAAGCATACCAGAATCAATATCTTAGAAAAAAATGGTCAATAGTCCAGGGTAAAGTAGAATTTTGATCAGTTTTAAGAGAAAGATCAATAAATAATTATCGAATTTTAAATCATTTCATTCTGTACAGATCAAATTTAGCAAGGACAAACTTTAACAACTTCTATACTTTCCTTTGATACTCGAAAAGAACATTTGATCTGTACAAAATGAAATGATTTAAAAACCGAATAATTATTTATTGATCTTTTCTTTCTCCTAAAAATGATCAAAATTCTACTTTACCCTTGACTATTGACCATACTTTCTAAGATATTGATTCTGATATGCTTATCAATGTTGGTCATAAAACTTTCATCTAACACCTCATATGCTAATGTAACTTAATGTTGATTTCCATTCTTCTATGATCATCGTCAATCTTAACATCCCACAAAATAGTCCGTACAGGATGCGGTAGGAGAATTAGATTACAAGTTCTGAGAACAATTTGATAAATTTTGATGATTAATGGTAGTTTTCAAATTTTTTAGTCTTTTTGAGGTTCGGTTTTTTGCTTTTTCTAAGCCTATTTTGGGTAGTAAGGGCCATCCAGCAAGAATCACTGTTGCCCAATGACATTGCCATTTTTTGCTAAATTCATTCATTTCGGCCTCCGATTACACCTTTGAGAAAGCTTCTTTTTTCATTTTTTCAGTTTTTTACCTTAATTTTCCTTAGTATTATTTGAGCAATACAAGTAAAGAAACTCTTAATCTGTAAATTGGACAAGAGGTTCTCTGTTGCAGAAAATTCAGATAAATAAAATGAAGAAAGCACTTATTGTTGTCACTCTGAATCTAATTAACCTTACATAACATTAGGGTTCAATTGCTTACTTGTATAGCTAAGCTTCAATACACATAAATGTATTAAACACAAAAATATTCATTTAGACCATATAAACACTACAAAAAAAAAGGTATTTACCGACGAAATTTTTCTACTAGAGCGGTTTTAACCGTCGCTACAAATAGTACCGACGGGTTTTGTAACCGTCGGAAAAGTGTTGTTATTGCAGCTGTTGGGGCGCTTTTCTACACGCGGTTTAAACCGCCTCTAGCATCCATTTTCATTTAAAAAAATACCGACTGAAATTCAGTCGGTAATCCGTCGCTAAAATTTTAGTAACCAAATATAAATTTACCGACGAAATTTCTGTCGAAATTCATATCAATTATTTTGGGATTGCAGCCTCAATCTGAGGAAGCAAACACGTTATTACAATTTACATCATGTCAATAACAAATGATCAGTTGCAACAGTATGCTTGGTGGATCCATCATCGAGAACCCACTCCTCCAGTGTCTTGGTGCGAGATACTAGTCTATCGGAGTGGAAATTTGTCGCCGAGCCACCCGAAGAAGAGCTGGCCAGCCAAAGTTCTACAGAGTGCAACATCATTGACAGATATTCTCAAAATTATAACTAAAATTAACAAAATCTGGAAACATAACCAAAAGTAGTTCAATAACATAGAAATCCACCTAAATTTATTTGTTGACTACGAGTAAGTTTCCACTGAGCTCCTTGAACAACAGCATTAGCATCGTCATTTCCATAAAGACTCAGAAAAATAGTTTCAGCATTTCAGCCTACAAAATCTCATAAAAAATAGGCTTAATAAATAAAGACTCAGAAAGTAGGAGAATTAGACTAAGTTTCATATAAGAATGTCAGTTTAAATCGTAACAATCAACAAATCAACTCACCATGAGTACTCCAAGATGGTCATTTCCATAACTTTCTACATTGACATTTGCTTCCTCCTCACCTGGCTAGTAAGTTGATCAGCCATGAAAAAGTCGACCATTAGAACCTTATAAAATGAAGAGTAGACTATGTTGCGAAGAACACGAAGGAAGCAGTAACTAGTAGGTCGATAAAAGAAGTCAAAAGGGCAAATGAGCAAGGCCAAGAAAATCTGGAAAAGTGATTGAAAATGTATGATTAATTAAGCACAAGTTTAAGTGATGAAATTGAAAATGAGGATAAATTAAGGAAGAATATATACTTACAAGGAGGAGGATTCCAGGAATGGCATCAATATGGTTCAAGGCCTGCAGCAATTCCATATTGTAATTAGTCGAAAACTCGAAATGTGCATACTTTTTAATGTTGAAATGACATAAATTGGGTGAAAAATCACAATGGAAATGTAGTAGATGGTCTTATTCTTCAAGATTAAATCATCTCTGAGCCACAAGTCTAAAACCACTACTTTATTTTAACTACCTGATTAAAAATAGTGCTTGTCCCAGATCCAATGTATCCAACTAATAGAATCTTTAGAAGTGTTCTCTGTGCTCAAGATAGTCGGGGACAATTCTACTTGTCATACTACTAAATTGTTCTCCAGAAACATTTGATGATTTAGAAGGAACAGGTAGTGATAAGAAAGTGCAAACCAGCTTCATTCCCACCTGAAAAGCAACCCAACGATCAATGAATGCCAAAATACGGATGACATTATTTCAGTGTTGTACATTCACATATGACACATACCTTGCCTCAAATGTAACCTTTAGTGTTCTTCTGCCCCTCTTCTTGATATGATCCACCCTCATTCACACAAAAGTGTGGGTTCCCAGCACATTGAACTCCTGCTAGCTGCAATGTTGAATAGAAAAACAGACATAAGTTTGTGAAGTGTCACAACGCCTGGATACCCTAGAATGCTTAATAAAGCTTATACTCATTTGAGAGACTAACACCTAGAATGCTTCTAAAAACATGATTAGAATGACAAATAATTCAAAATATTTTTCTCTCTTTCATTTCAGGTCTGAAGTATGACAGTCATAAGCCAATCTAATTGGAAATAAGAGCAGCAAGTTCAACTCTGCTAGTAGCATGTATAATATCAAAGTGAGACTTTACCATGGTATCATTCCACATAATATGTATATTTTCTGTAAAACAACAAGCTAAACAGGTTGAATGATGAGGTAACATGTTCATAATCAGTGAAGATGTTCACTATCAATAACAACAATGAAAGATATAATAAACTGAAGCGAAAAGCAGAGTGAGGGCAAACAGCATACCAAGTGTAGCCATAACAGGGTATTTGTAAATATTTATGTTTTTCATAGAAACATGAGTGAACCAAAGTATACCACCAGCCATTAGATCAAGTAAAGAATCTAAAGTCAATGCAACAATAGCTATTGGCCAGAAAAATATATGGTTACCTTCAAGTTATCTCTATGAAAGGCATGATTGGCCAGTTTTCTTTGGGAGTTCCATTTACCTAACTAGTCCATCTCCAAACATCCTTTTAACATAAGATTCAAATTCAGGTTTAGGGTTTAATTCTTGGTCGTACAGAATCTGTTTAGCCAGATGAGTATCAATAGCTATCAGTTGAGGTTTTGGACCTAGCCACTGCACAAAGTTCTTTCCTGCATCCAATAAGCCCCAATTAAGACCAAAGATTATAACTTAATTGCCTTAATTAACAGCAAAAAGAAGTTACCATATTGCTTGGTCCATAGTAGAAATGAGGCTGAACTTCATAAAATACTTGATGATCTGATAATTCCATGGAAGTGGCCATAGCTCCTTTCCAATTTTAACAATATCCTTGGGGTTTGCATGGAAGAAATTGTAAGAAGGTCCTTTTATGCCACCTGCTCTTAGTTCTCTCTGTAATCATAATAATTAGAATTCTTGTGTTACAAATGGCAAATTCTAAAATTGCAAAATATAAGAAACGTTAGTTCTACTATATAAACTATACCATTACCTTTTGATTAACCTTCAGAATAAACCTTGCATTGAATAGGGTCTAGCCCCAGTTGGGCTTCTCATAGACGCTCGGTATCCCCACACTTGCTTTCGAAAAGCCAACGCCCAATGTCCTGCATGCAGCTACTGAGACCAATAAATCACGAGGATTGAGAAGTTATGTTTTGTGCAATCAGAGTTACTCTAAAAAAAGGAAATAAGAAGAATAGAGATAAGATGAAGAAGAATAAAATCGATAAGAACAAAAAGAAAGCAAAAAAAACGAAAACTGAAAATCTGAAACCTAATTGAAACAATCCATGGTAGGTTACAAGGACTGGAACCTGAACTGGAAGTAAACTGAAGATTGAATATAAGAACATTGACTATGAGAGAGAAAGAGAGAAAGAGAGGATTGAAGACAAAATGAAGAAACCTGAATAGTGAAATTCTATTTAGGTTTTGTGAAATCAGAGTTTTAATCCACAAAAAGAACAGTTACGAAGAAGAAAACGATTGAGAAGAAGAATAAGAACGATAATTCATACCTCCTGCAGACATGAATCGAATGGGTGGTGAAATCCATAGAGCGATTTGAACCTGGCGAAGGAAGCTGGCGAAGATTATTAATCGACTCATTCCAAAGATCGAGAGAGAGAGAGAAGGAAGTTGGCGAAGATTAGTTGTATTCCATATCACTTGGACAAACTATGGGCTGCCCTATACTAATACTAATAAGCTGTAAGCTTTGCTGGAAAATCAGACAATAAACAATATCAGTAAGCTAAACAAGAAAGAACAGAATTAAAAAAAGAAATAAACACAAAAATGAGATACTCAGCATCTATATCTAGAAACAGTACCTGTCTATAAACTGAAGGATCTCCACATGATTTTTGGAGTTCAACTACATGTAGATATGGACTAATTTAAAAACAGCTGGTACAATTTGAAAGATATCTACAAGTCAAACATTTGGACTAATTTATACAAGATATCTACAAGTTCTACATGGCAAAGGGTCCTTGATTAGACAGGCATTAGTATGCATTACCAACTTCAATTCATAAAAAAAATATTTCAACAACAATTAAAGGGTGAATACATCAACAACAATTATTCCTATGTGGCAGTGTAAGAGGAGATTGTTGAAGCAAGCATCACTTTAACCAATGTAAGAGGAGATTTGTACAAGTTGAAGTGAGTATCACTTTAACCAAATTTAAGCAGCTAATAGGTCATTTAAGGAGGGAATTTTACCTTCATTTTGAATTGGGATTGAAAAGGCTTGACCTAGAAGTGAGAAGTCCTCAATTTGACTATTCGAGAACAAGAAAAAAAAAGAATGGACAAACAAACGTAAACAAATTCAAAGAAAGTGATAGAAATACACAGCAACAACTCACCATGTATCCCCAATTCCAATGCTTAAAATTCCAGCAAACAAATAGAGCAAGAGGTCGATCATTAACATATCTAGAACTTGAACCTACAGAAGAAACTAATCAGCCAAGCTCAAGAAGTAGGGAAATCGATCTACAAATAAGAAAAGGCAGAAACCTAGATAGCGAAGAAAACAAACAAATTCGAAAAAACAATTGAAAAAGAGAAAAAAGAAAGTATAAATAGAGATTCAGACTTACCCTTGATCTAGGTTCCTGAAGAAGCACCGTGAAGAACCCAAAGCTCAGAAAGGATCTACAACAATCAAACGCGCAGACAACGATCTGAAAAAATCAAACGATAAAATATTTCAGAACACATAACAATAAAATTCAGCCTATTTATAATTTGAGACTAACGATGGGCGATCGGAAGTCTAACCTTGGGCGGACGGACTCAATTGGAGACTGCGATATACGAGATGTGAAGAACGAAAGTTTGATGAACGACCATTTGAGACTACGATATATGAGATGTGCAGAACCAAAGTTTGACGAACGATAATTTCAGATTACGACATAGGAGATGTGAAGAACGAGAGACTGTGGATTTAGGAATTAGGGATTACAAGCATAGGTAAGCTGTGGATTAGTCTAGCCAATTAATATTTTGGGCTTTTTTAGTTGAGCATAGGAACGAGAGACAGTTTATAAAACTGTTGCTATAAAAGTGTTGTTAAAGGCCTGTTTTTTTTAGTGAAAGAATTTTCGAAAAATTCTCATGAAAGATGGAACGAAGTATCCTTGATGTTGTCCCTTATAAACATGATCAAATGATACATATGTGAAAGAGTATGAATGATCAGCATACTAAGTCTCGAATATAGGGGCTTATGCTTGGAGGATATGCCGAAAACAGCAGCTGCTGTAAGTAAATCTCTAAATAGAAGAATAGATATAGCTTGAATTAAACAGATGATAAATTTGGTCTAAGTTATTCTAAGGCTATGACATACAGATGATTGAGAAATCTACGAAGTCGAATAGCTAGTTGTACCTATGAGTATGTAATCAGAAGCAGCGACATCAGTCCTATCAGAAGCAGCCACATCAGTCCTACCACATTTGCTTCACTCACTCCAGCAGGTTGATCTGGAAAATACAAAACCTTGGCCAACTCACATTATAAAAAATATTAAGGGCCTCAAAATCCCACACTACTGTTAATGTTCATTGTTGTGAATATATTTAGACCATAGCACATTTAGGACAAATTATATTTTATTTGTTGGTCTTTCAACAACTAGGCTCCGCCGCCTACCGACACAAGACTTTCAACTTCAAGACTAAGAATTCGACCATTCCAAATAGAATCATTGCATGTTCCAACCTTAGCAAAACTTTTCTCTCTAAGATCATATGAAACTATATTACTCATTATACCAACATTAAGTAGAATCTTATCTCCTCTCTTTGAATACCCAATGACATTCACACATAGAAACCAAGATATGTCAAAAAATAAGGGATTTAAAACAGAGTATAACTTTGTCCAAGTAAATTGATTAACCCCATCATTCTTCCTCATATATAAATAAGCATGGGGCACCATTGAACAATAGAAATAGCTGATGCAAAGGCATCCTCCTAAAATATGTAATTACCTTAAAACTCTATCAGTTGAATTGAAAGATAAAACAGGTTGAGGAACTAAGGAGAATGTCTCATTTCTCATATTAAATGTCACAACCTCTGAATTGGATAACCAATGTAGACTACCATCAGTGAAGTAACCCATTTCACAAAGATACACATTCCTATCTATTCTGTATCAGAGGGAAGGGGGATTCTGAATCCTTCTCCAAATATTTGATTTAAACCCATAAATCCAAAATTGAACTTCAATATCAAGTTTTCGCTTGACATATACCCTTAAAAACACTTTGTACTCATCAATAGCGTCATCATAACCCAAACCTGGCCCATTTAAGTAATAAAATTGATCATTAGCTGGGTCTTCCAAAGGCCAATCAGGAAGATCCTTACACCGGCGAGTGGATGGATTCCACAGGGACAGTTCTAATTTAGGTTGGTACAATGAACTTTGATTCAAGAGAACCAAACCTTTATAGTAACCATAGACATTCTTCAATGAGGATGAGACTTGTTTTTCTATGCCTATAATATCTTCTTGAAGCTCGACATTCACATCACAAACATGAAATTTGTTACTCAATTGGTCTGATAAAATCACAAACATGAAGTTTGCGGAGATTTAAGTTTTGAGAAGACTTGCTTAGATGAGAACTGATAAAATCAGGGCTATCAATGTCAGGGCATAAAGATTTTGAAACACATCTGAAACACAGGAGGGACTTCACGGGCAACCACATAAGTATTTCGATGATCAACTCGCTTGAGAGTTGTGCCATTGCCGCTGCTCACTCTAATCAGAAAATGAGTGTGAACAATTAGGGTTAAAAGAGAATTACAAAAACTACAATTAAGGTGCAAAAATATTCTAACGTTTTGGGTCATAAGCAATTTTACCCCAAGGTCTAAAATGGTGCAATTTTATCCTAACGTTGGAAACCAAGAGCAATTTTACCCATAACGTTGATAAATTTGGTCAATTTCATAAATAATTTATCAAACGGTCTCGGTCATGGATTTTTGCGTCAAATCACAAACATATGTTGGGATGTGAAAAAAAATATAAAAAAGTATAGTTTTTTGTACAAATTGGACAAAAAATTCACCAAATTTATAATATTAATCTCCAATTCTACTATTAAATTATAAAAAACTTGAATTCCTTTTTTATAATATTAATCTCCAATTGTTGCAGAATAAAGAAAAAAATATCTGTGTTTTATAATAGTGTCGAAAATCGACCCAAATTATCAACTTTATGAGTAAAATTGCTATCGACGTTAGGGGTAAAATTCCACAATTTTAGACTTTATGGGTAAAATTGCTCCTAACCGAAAATGTTATCGGTATTTTTGGACCTTAACCCCAAAAACTATATTCAAAATGTTATACGGAACAATTTGGATTGATTACAGTCAAATTGAGTTATTGTACTACGTGGATATATGGATAAGATACAAAATGTCTCAAAGTTTTGGAAAAGTATCATTTTACCTTGAATGTTTATGAAATGTACCAATTTAAGCCTGAATAATGCAACTTGACACCTCAATTTTTGTGAAATGGTACCAATTACCCCAAATTTCGTTACCAATGGCTAAATTGGTACTATTCCACAAACGTAAAGGTAAAATGATGTTATTTAGCACGTTAGAGCTAAATTGGTATTTCTCCATAAACTTTAAGGTCATTTTGATATATCATCCCAATTGCTTATAAGCCTCCGAACTTGTTGTAGGACCTTAAATACTATGGATGATTCACCAGCCACTGTTAATACCTCAAATATTAGAATTCAAATAATATGGTTTTGTAGTTACCAATCATCAATAAAATTTAATTAAACCTATAAACAAATGGTTCATGTAAAGAAACCATAGTTGGTAAAAGTTTATTACAAAAATACCCTCCCAAATCTCATATATAAACAAAATGATTCATGGAGAGAAACTCTAGCTTCTCAAATCTCATATATCTGTAACCACAACAGCTCTTCACCAACATTGTCTTCTTTAGTCAAGAAAGTCTCTTTTATTCAATATCTTTGTCAATCACATTGATATTCAACATTTACTTAAAAAGAATGAACCAATTCTCTATCTCATTCATCAATTGAACAATGGCTTTCACTTGGAGAAAAGTCGTTGCTCTACCTGTGCTCTTCCTGGAAGTGTATGTATATTCATTCTCATTATTTGTATATATGTTAATTTGATGCACTTATTTTTAGTTTGTTTTCTAATCTAGCAAAGCTCCAATTTGAGTTTATACATATAATGCTTTAGGGAATTTGTTCTTTTGCCTTATGAAGTTTCTGAAGTTTCTAATCTAGCAAAGCTCCAATTGGAGGCTATCTTTAGATTCCAGTAATCTTGAAGGCACCTTCTGGTCAAAAATGGAAAGTTGATATTGCAAAAAGTGAGGGCGGGTTTTGACTACAAAATGGATGGCTAGAATTCGCTGAATTTCACTCACTTGATCATGTATATGTTAAGTAACGTGTCTTCTTGTTTGAAGTAGTCTTTGCGGTTAACAATAAGTGTTAAGTAACGTGTCTTCTTGTTTGAAGTAGTCTTTGCTGTTAACAATAAGTTCCTAGAAACTAGGAATAAGTTAGAGTTTGATTTGGTCTTTGCTGTAATCACGTTTTCTGTATATGTGGGATACGTTAGTTTCTGTTTTTGGATTTCTGTTCACTGTAAAGCTATTTAAAGCTTCCTCATTTTACATTCTAAATAACAAATACTTTTTCATTGCGTTGCAATTTGTCTATTGTGTTCAATATTTATCATTTGGTATCAGAGCCAGAACAGGCCTGATTGAGAGAGAAGAGTGTGAGAGAAACACGAGAGAAGAGTGTGAAGAGATGGCAGAAAGCAACAATAATGGTTTTGTGCAACCAGCTATCCCAAAATTTGATGGCTTCTATGAACATTGGGAAAAATTGATGGAGAATTTCCTTCGAGCAAAGGAATTCTGGAGCCTAGTAGAAGACGGAATAACAGAGATTCCAGCAGGAAGAGAGCCATCAGAAGCAGAGTCTAAAGTTATTGCAGAACAGCAATTGAAAGACAAGAAGGTGAAGAATTATCTCTATCAAGCCATTGACAGAGAAATTATGGAAACCATTCTGAACGATGATACATCCAAGTAGATTTGGGACTCGATGAAGCAAAAATTTAAAGGGTCAACAAGGGTTAAAAGAGCACAACTTCAAACCCTAAAAACTGAATTCGAAATTCTGAAGATGAAAGAAGGGGAAAGTGTCAATGCCTATTTTGGAAGAACACTCTCAATTGCCAAAAGAATGAAATCATATGGTGAAAGTCTCAAAGAAGATGATATCACAGGAAAGATTCTTCGATCCTTAGTTCCAAAATTCAACTACGTGGTATGTTCAATTGAAGAATCAAATAATGTTGATGTTTTAACTGTGGATGAACTCCAAAGCAGCCTTTTAATTCACGAACAAAGGATGAAAGGATCTGTAGAAGAAGATCAAGTATTGAAAGTTACACATGAAGACCGAAGTGGACGAGGCAGAGACACGTTTAGAGGTCGAGGAAGAGGCAGAGGCAGATCATTCTTTGACAAATCTGCTATTGAATGCTATAAATGTCACAATTTGGGACATTTTCAGCATGAATGTCAAAATTCAGAGAAACGGGCTCACTATGCCGAGATTGATGATGAAGATGAGATGTTGTTAATGGCGCAAGTTGATCTCAAGCAAGACAAAAGGAAAGGGATCTGGTTTCTTGATTCTGGATGTTCGAACCACATGTCAGGAAACAAAGAGTGGTTCACACGACTTGATGAAGTTTTTAAGCATTCTGTTAAACTTGGGAATGATTCCAAGCTGATGGTGATGGGGAAAGGGAGTATCAAGCTCGAAGTTGGAGGCCAAATCCAAATTGTGAGTGATGTTTTTTATGTACCTGAATTGCGTAATAACCTGCTGAGTATAGGTCAATTACAAGAACGAGGAATCACCATTCTTATCAAACATGGAGTGTGAAAGTTATATCATCCGACACGTGGTGTTATAATGAAAAGCGAAATGACAGCAAACAAAATGTTTGTAGTTATTGCAAACATTCTCATGATATCACCTTCTTGCTTCAACGCACAAATTGAAGAATCGAGTGAAATTTGGCATCAAAGATTTGGGCATCTGAGCTATAAAAATCTAGCATTGCTGCACAACAAAGAGATGGTTCGAGGGCTGCCAAACATCAAAACCCCAACAAAAAAAATGTACAAGTTGCATGATGGGAAAACATCACAGAGTAGCCATTTCAAAGAAGAGTAATTGGAGAGCCACAAAGAAATTACAGCTCATACACTCAGACATTTGCGGTCCTATTTCGCCTGCCTCCTACAGTCAAAAGAGGTACATATTAACATTCATAGATGACTTTAGTCGAAAGCTGTGGGTTTATTTTCTGAACGAAAAGAGTGAAGCTTTTGTGACTTTCAAAAATTTCAAAATAATGGTGGAGAAAGAGTGTGGTCTATCAATGTGCAGCTTAAGAACAGATAGAGGAGGAGAATTCAACTCCAAAGAATTTTCAGAATTTTGCAAAACACAAGGCATAAGAAGACAGCTTACTACGGCGTATACGCCTCAACAAAACGGAGTTGCGGAGCGTAAAAACCGTACAATCCTCAATATGGTGAGATGCTTGCTTGAAGAAAAACAAATGCCCAAAATGCTTTGGCCACATGCTGCGAAGTGGACATGTCACATTCTCAATCGGAGTCCCACTGCCTCTATGAAAAATAAAAATCCAGAAGAATGTTGGAGCGATTTGAAACCTAACATTGAATATTTCAGGGTCTTTGGCTGCATTGGAAATGTTCATGTACCTGATGCAAAGAGATTGAAGTTAGATGCAAAAAGTCAGAAATTAGTCCTAATCGGCTACAGTGTGGAGTCCAAAGGATATAAGCTGATTAATCCTTTCAGAAAGAAAGTAACCATCAGCAGAGATGTCATCTTTGAAGAAGATGAAAGATGGGATTGGGCAAAAACAAAAGAGGAGACTACTGATGTACTTGATTGGGGAGAAGAATATGAAGAACCCACAATCAAGGAGATGAAAGTGAAGAAGAAGCAGATTTAGATGAAGAAAATACAGCAGATGTAGATGAAGACATCACCTCCAATGACGCAGAAAATTCAAGCTCCAACAGTGATGTTCCAAATTCAGCAAGTTCCAGCTCTAACTCACTGGATTCCAGCCCCAACAATACCTCTAATTCATCTTTCTCAATCAGAGAACGAAGAGCTCCTGCCTACTTAAAAGATTACACAAGTGGAGAAGGATTCTTTGAAGATGAGGTACAAAACTTTGCTCTATGTATATCTGCTGATCCCATTTTCTATGAACAAGCAGCAAAATTGATGAAATGGAGGGATGCAATGGATCTTGAAATCGAATCAATAAAGAAAAATCAAATTTGGGAACTTGTAAAGGCTCCTTTGGAAGTGAAGGTGATAGGTGTCAAGTGGGTGTATCGAACCAAGCTGAACGAAAATGGAAAGATTGACAAATGTAAAGCACACCTCGTGGCAAAAGGGTATGCTCAAGAAAAGGGAATTGACTACAATGAGGTCTTTGCACCAGTAGCACGATGGGATACTATTCGCATGGTAATTGCAGTAGCAGCGAAAAATGGTTGGAAGCTGTTTCAACTAGACGTTAAAAGCGCATTTCTGCATGGAGAACTCAAAGAAGACGTCTACGTCGCTCAGCCATAAGGCTATGAAGTTAAGGGAGAGGAGAACAAAGTATACAAACTAAACAAAGCTCTTTATGGCTTAAAGCAAGCTCCAAGGGCATGGTTTAGTAGAATTGAAGGATACTTCGTCAAAGAAGGGTTCGAAAGAAGCTGCTGTGATCCTACCTTGTTTGTAAAACAGGAGAACAACAAGATTCTAATTATAAGTCTCTATGTTGATGATCTTGTTTTTACAGGCAATGATTTTATTATGATACAAAATTTCAAAAACTCTATGAAGAATGAGTTCGAGATGACTGATCTAGGAGAAATGAAGTATTTCTTGGGAGTGGAAGTTCATCAAGGAGTAAATGGCATTTTCATCAGCCAGAAGAAATATGCCAGTGAAATGCTTGAAAAATTCGGGATGAAAGGGTGCAATAGAGCCAGAAATCCAATTGTTCCAGGAAACAAACTATCAAAGGAGGAGGAAGGCACTCAAGTAAATGGAACCTTGTTCAAGCAGATTGTTGGAAGCTTGCTATATATGACTGTCACAAGACCAGATTTGATGTACAGTGTATGTCTCATAAGCAGATTTATGTCAAAACCAATGGAGATACATATGTTAGCAGCTAAGAGAATCTTGAGATATATTCAAAGTAGTGCTGATTTTGGCATTGTTTACAAACGAGGCTGCACAACTGAGTTAATGGCATATACGGACAGTGATTATGCTGGTGATATAGATGATCGAAAGAGTACATCAGGATATGCTTTCGTATTAAGTGGAGGAGCTGTAGCTTGGGCGTCCAAGAAGCAACCTGTAGTGAGTCTGTCAACTACAGAGGCAGAATATATAGCTGATGCCTCATGTGCGTGTCAATGTGTTTGGATGCAGAGAATTCTGAAACAAATTGAAGGTACAAAAATTGACTATGTGAAGGTTCTCTGTGACAATTCTTCTACTATTAAACTTGCAAAGAATCTGATACTTCATGGGAGAAGCACACATATTGATGTACGATTTCATTTTTTAAGAAATCTTGTAAATGATGGGTCAATTAAAATGGAATATTGTGGCACGAATGAGCAAGTTGCAGATATCATGACAAAACCGTTAAAGCTTGATGAATTTGAGAAGCTTAGAGAAGCACTTGGTGTTCGAAGCAGCTTGGGTATAAACTAACTTGCTGTAAGCAAGTTTAGTTTAGGGGAGAGTTTTGTTAAGTAACGTGTCTTCTTGTTTGAAGTAGTCTTTGCTGTTAACAATAAGTTCCTAGAAACTAGGAATAAGTTAGAGTTTGATTTGGTCTTTGCTGTAATCACGTTTCCTGTATATATAGGATACGTTAGTTTCTGTTTTTGGATTTCTGTTCACTGTAAAGCTATTTAAAGCTTCCTCAGTTTACATTCTAAATAACAAATGCTTTTTGCATTGCGTTGCAATTTGTCTATTGTGTTCAATATTTATCAGTATATTTGAATATGATAAGTATATTACGCTAATGTTGACCAGCAACAATTTCAAGAGCTAGATATTGTAGCTGTTGAATCAGAAATTGACGTTTCTGATGAAATCTTGCCAACAAGCGCTAATCTTGATGAATAATTCGAAAAGGCTTAGAATTTTGCAACAATATTTAACGCAAATGATCAGGTTGAAGGTAAGTTATTTTCATTCTTATAACCAGAAGGTTAGGTCATATTTTTAAATACTTATTCCATTAATGATTTTCTTTGTTTGTCGAACCAGGGATACAAATGGAAAATAAGACTTTGATAACCAACAAAAAGCTGATAAAGGAAGAACAAAGAAGGTTGTTGAAAGATCAATGTCAAATTTTCAATCCGAAAATCCTTCATTCGTGATTATAATGCAGCCATCTTATGGGTCATTGCTTTAAAATTTGACTAAGTAAATTTTGACATAGGCCCTGAAACTGCTGATATCATCCACTGTGTTTCTGTAACTGTCGGTCATGACTAAAAGGAGGACTAAAAGAAGTGCAAGTCATGTGAAGCTGCTAAACGTTCTTACTCTACATTAGTTGTTTGTCAGCAGAAATACTTCGGTTTCTTGCTGAACTTGCTGCTGCACTTTATGACTTCTCAGCTGATAGGTGCAATCCGTAAAGCTTGGGGATGGCAGATATGGCGTTGTCTATAAATGATGGTTACGGTTATGGGACCTAAGTGAAGTGGCAATCAAGAGGAAATACATAGGTCAACATAAGAACATTAATGAAGATAGTGCATATGAATTTGAACTGGTATACTTGTTAAGGCTTCAACACAAACATTTGTTGGACAAGGAACTGAAAGGCTTTTATTTTTTCGAATACATGCCAAATGAAACAAATCTATGTGTTTTCAGTTCCAATTTTACAAACTACACCTTAAAATGAAAAAACCTTGTTTTGAATTTTCATAATACCTTTAAGTTACATTTTTTAAGTTAGATATATTAAAATAGATGATGCAAGAAAACCTTGATAACCATTGAAAATGGTATTCCCCATATTTTGGTTCAGATTGGCGAAAGAAAAGCTGTCCTAGTGGATAAGATTGCACAATGACCAAGGGATCAACCATAACTAGAGGAGAAAACACCTCATTTCTTATATTTAATCAGACCATATAAATGATTTTATCTTCTCTTTTGGTTACTGATAAGCTATATATATATAGCATTTACCGTGGTGACGCTCTTAGCCTGTTGGTTGAGAGCTTACCTATGATTCTAGAGGTCATGGATTCGAATCACATGGGTGGGGTGAGTTGAGGGTTTTCCTTTGTTTTTAATGTATTCCATAAAGTATTTCTGTAATTTTGGTGATGTAAAGACATATGGCAAGCTACATACATTAACCATATTATTGACTAATATAATGTGTCTTTACATATGAAAAACCCTACTCATTTTTATGGTATAACTATTAACATGAACATGAATTGAATTGTAATAATTATAATAAAGGAAATGAAATTAAAAATTCAAACCACAAAATCGGAGCCATAATCGACTATCTCGGCGAGGCGTTGAATTGATGTTGGCTTGGAATTTACAAAAACCACGATCTGTTGGCAAGGAAATGGGCTGACTTCGTTTGTGGTTTTCTGATTCGAGCGGATTGAACGTCGCACAAGTAATTAAAGTCAAGCAAAAATTTGGACTAAAGTTTGAACGACTCAGTATGAGAGCTTTTGGACATGGAATTTAGCAAAACAAAAGGCTAAAGTCAATTTCGAAAAATCAATAATTAGTTTACGTAAAAATTACAGAAATAAACGAACACTAGATGCTCGGGAACATGCAAATGAAAAAGGGGAAGATTGTATAAAATCTGAAACAGAAAAGTTACATGATTTACGATCAGAAGAATGACTTGTAAAATGGACTTCTGGATACAGAATCATCCAAAACAAATGGCTCACATGAAATTTAGAACCCCAATAACAAATATTTATAAGAAGTAGAAAGCAAAGATGAACCGAATGTGAAAAAGCTGGATAGATTGTGTAAAAGAATTTGCAGTTCGTAAAATTGTTTTGGGTCAGAACCAGCAAAGCTCAATACAAGGTGCATTGCCTGATCAAGTAAACCCCCCATTACAAAAGCCTGACAAAACCTAGTCAATTTGTGCAGCTTCATACACAAAGGTGGATTTTGGAGGCACCTCATGGCATGTCAAGGTCCATGCAACCAAATCCATTATCAGAGACGCCTTAAACTACACGCACCTCACTTCCTCAATCAAACATTATTCAACAGCATATGGTAAAGAGTACCAGCCAAACTAATGGTAGGTTCTCTCATAGGCCCCAGCAGCCATTATGAGATTGTCAGAAATGATTGTCAGAAATACCTGCACATATGAGATATGCAACTTAAATTCAAATCCACCATTATGTTGCGTCATTGCTCAAATAATTGTTGAAAAATTTTCATTATCGAACCAAGTTTGACCAAATCAACCCAAAATTGCTAACTCTGCCAACTGCTTGGTTATTTTTGTTCAAAAAATACCACAGGTACCAGATCTTAAAAACATGAAACTACATTGGATTTTTTTGAACTTATCTCTAATAAAAAAATTCATCAATTTTTTTGAACTTTCCCAAACATACCCCAAACTTTCATCTTCCCCTCCCCTTTCATCTTCCTTACGGTTTCTCTTCCCCTTCCCATTCTAAGACCTTTGATTTTTCTCTCTTCCTTTATATTACGAAATCTGTATACCAATTTCATCATCACCATGTCTTTCTCTTCTTACTTCCTCTTAGATTCCTAATCTTCCTATTTCTAGAAAATTAAGTCATAGTTCTTCATCTTCATGTCTTTTCTCGTCTCTCCGTTTTTTTTCTGGATCGAAGAAATCATTATTCCACGTTATTTTGATTGTTTTCTGCGTTTATCATATGGTTATTGACCATGTTAATAGTAAAAGATGGAAAAAAACGTAAGTATCTATTGTTTTCTCTTTATTTTTTTTTCCAGAAAATCACTTCGCAAAATTGGCTTTTGTGAAGGTCTGGCGAGGAAAAGAGGCTAAAACATATGATTTTACTTCGCGAAAACAGATTAGGTGAAGTCTGTGAAGAGAAGCATTCATGATTTTTACCTTCACAGACTTCGCATATTCTGCTTTGGCGAAGTAAATCATCCTTTTTTCTGTTATATTTCTCTTATTGCAAACTTCGTTCGTTAAGCCAAACTGTTCTTTTTCTTGCTAACACAACTTAATTTTTGTGAAGGTGAATGAATACAGAAGGCGGTGTACTGGGATATAGAGAGGGACGAGGTTCTAGGATGTTGGGAGAAATGTCCATGGTCACATTGACTTTGAAATGATCTTGTTGAAAATTTTGAAAATTTTGATAATGTTATGATTTTAATGTTGTTATTATTATAATTTTGTTGTAAATTTTGATAATGTTATGATTTTAATGTTAGAATTATTGTTTCAGCCTTATTGTTATGTTTGTTTTTGTTATATACCACTTTGCATATTTAGCAATATGTGAAGTATGCGAAGATAATACTGCTTAAAAACACATTTTTTACTTCGTATATTGGAAATCTGCGAAAAGGAAAGTTTTTCTGCGAATTCGTATTGTCTTTGCATGCTTTGCATATTGCGAAATATGCGAAGTCGGACGAAAGAAAGAAATAAGAAAGACTAAAAACTTTGTATATATGAACATTTATTTTTAGAACAATCTGAATTTTTAATTTTTTTTATTGTAGTTATATTATTATTCATTAAAAAACCAAATAATTCTAAAGGAAACCAGATTCCAATTCTAGATTGAACCAAACATAATAAGTAAAAGGCCTAATAGACAAATAACCCCCGAACTTGTCCAAATATTGCAACTGCCCCCTCCAATTTTTAATTGTAACAACTTACCCCTCAAACTTATCCAATTTGGAGTTATGTTTTACAATTGGACAAGTTTAAGGGGGTAAGTTATTACAATTGAAAGTTGGAGGAGAGAGTTGCAATATTTAGACAAGTTCAGGGGGTTATGTTAGTATTAGGCCTAAGTAAAAAGTCATTTTGATTACGATTCGACCATATTCATATTATGATTCCGCTTTCGATTCCGAAGTTTCAACCAAACAACCTCTAAGGTTTTTCACTCCCTTTCTCATCTCTTACGAATTTGAATCTCTCTTCTCCTTATAAAATTCTATTTTACACTCTATTTTATGTTTAATTTTTATTTTGGTCCATATATTTATTTATTTTTACATTTCTAATTTTTAGGTTAATTTCACTTTTGATCTTTATTCTTATATATTTTTTAATTTTTTTCTCAAAAAATATTTTTGACAAAATTTTACTTTTTGATACTTGTTCTGACCCTTATATTTATTTCCTTATATTTTTAATTCTTAGACTAATTTCACTTTTCATCGTTGTACTTATTTGTTTTAACTTTTTTACCTTAAAAAAAATTTTGACAAATATTTGTTTCTCATATTATTCAGTTTTAATATTGATTTTTAATTATTCTAAAATAATTATTTTCTTATTAAAATAGAATATTTATGCATTTTAAAATAATTTCAGTTTCCTCTTTGTCTCATTGTCTTTTTGTTTTAATAGTTGAAGTAATTGATTTTCATTCTTATAATTACTTGTGATTAATTTATTAATATAAACACATATGTATGTATAGAAATTATTGTTAAAAGTAAAATTCTGGTTTATTGCTTCATTTTTTTATATCGTATTCCTTTTGGAACTCAAACAAACAGACAATGGAATTTAGAGTAATTCGATTCCTTTCTCCTTATTTCCATTTCGTTACCTTTATGCGAACCAATCGCCCCTAGTTATGTTTTATAAAGTCAATTGGCAAATTTAAATAAATTGAGGGGTAACAATAATTTTTGGGACATGTATTAAGATTAAATTAATTGTGGAAAAAGCTGAACCCAAGAAGGACTTCTAGATTGTTTAGTTGAGCAATGGGCTTGCTTGAAATGTCTAAAGATTCAGACTTAATCTCTGCGCGAACCAATCCTCCATGAGCATTTTTTAAGATCAAATACATGAATATCATAATTAAGTACAAAATCAGACTTAAGTGATATGATACATATTGCAAGCTGTCAGCAAAGGTTTTAATCGTAAACCTACAAAAATGTTATTCTCTAGCTAAACTAGAAGGAGTGAGGTATAAACCTTGAATTCTCAAACAGAAATAAGTTTGATTGATAAAAGTTGTGTATCCTTACAAAAATGTGGAGGTTTAAATACTTCCCCTAAAGACAAAGAAATGACAATGAATACCCCTACTAGGGTTACAATAAAGAAGTAAACCAAAGGATAAAATGGGTAATGCACAGAGACAAATAGTACAAAAGGTACAGTTTGTTGGCTGGTTTCCTTCATAAGGAAGGAAAAGTTTAACCCTTGTTCAGGAAGTAATCTCTAGGATCCGCCATCAAGGACAGACCCGTGTTGTTTGCCTTGCCCACCTCAAAAGATGTTCCACCAGGATACTTGGTAGAACGATATCCGCCAGATTCGATGTCCGCATCATGATAACACAAAACTTAATTATTAATATTTCATTATTCTCTATGTATTATGATTTTACACCATACTTTAAAAATTTTAGACTTCAATTTATAAATCATAAACCCGAAAAAATATATTCTTAGACTTCTAAATTATAAATTCTAATCGTTAAACTTTATTAAAAATACTAATTTTACTAGTTTGACATAATCTAAAATTGGCCAATTCAAATAAGCTAGAGGGTATATATTTATTTTTGGGATATGTATTAAACTTAAATTAGTTGCGGAAAAAAGTAAACCAAAAAAGGGCTTCTAGATTGTTTAGTTAAGCAATGGGCTTGCTTGAAATGCCTAAAGATCCAGCCTCAATAGTGATCTTCTTCCCTTGTGTTTTCTAGGGTTACTTTTTTCAAGCATATAATAAGCAGATGAGTTGTGATTAGAAAGAGAGAGGCTTGAGTCACATATCACCGATCAAAACCCATTTGGATTCAGAATTTCCAACAAAGGTGAAGAAGAGGAAAATGCCGCCACTCTCTCTACTTGAAGACTAAGGCTTTAGTATGTCTAATTGATTTTTCATTTACCTGTTTGCTTTCCCTTCCTTTTTAATTTGGGTATTCCATGTTGGGGGATCTTCCAGTTTTTACACTTGAAATGAACCCATATTTTCAGGTTTTGTTTTTTTGTCTGTTTAATTTTGATTTGCATATATTGATTGTATCAGAAAAAGAAACCGTGATTTCTACATACTTTCTTCAAACCAGAAAACTGTATTTCGGAAAAGAGTATTGAATTGTGCAAAACTTCTTTGACAATAACAACTTACACATGAGAATGGGTGCAGGAAGAATAACGATGAAGAAACAGAAGTCAACATCTTCCCAAGTAAACAAGGATATTCCTAGTGACTGCAGAATGTGGCCGGCGAAAACGATTACTATTATCACGAGGTTGCAAGTGAGTACTTTGTTTTATTTTGTTTTGAACAATTGGTTGTATTGGATGGTTCATTGTGTTTTTTGATAAGTTTATAACCCTAGATTTATATTATATACTAGCATTTTTTAATTTATACATATTAGTATATAAAAAAATTTATTATTTATTTCTTAATAATTTGGTTCATTTTCTTTATTATTTAACATAATATCTTTTGACCTAAGATGATGTTTTAGCCTCTTAAACTTGGGTTAAGTGGTCCATATTTGAATTTGTTCAAATCCCCTCTGAATGTGTTTAAAGGACCCGTAATATATTCAACCTTGTTGTTTTATAAATTTTAAAAAGCAAAGAAGCTAACAACTAATTAAAAAATGGAACTGCTGCCTTGTTATGTATATAGGGCATTCCGTTTTCATGCCTGATAATCCCTTTTTAAATGTCGTCTTGCGACCTTCTGATGTATATAGGGGACTTGTGAGCCCTTAAACTGGATGATTTAAAGTTCTCAATAGATTCCTGGTCTTTTCTTGCAGCACATCCACAATAGCTTTGCTCACAAGCATTTGATGACATTCTCATAATTCATCACACTTGAAGTTTGTGAAAGAAAACACTAGTCTGTCAGGTTGTTTGTGGGAATTGGAGAGCTAAATTGTTCAAGGGATGGACAGAATTTGTATGATGAAACAAATTGGAGGAAGAAGATCCTTTTGTCTTTTTTGTGGGGTCTGCTGCAGCAACCATTATGCAACTTCAATTGTTGGCTTTCACTGTGGATATTGAAATTCTGTTTCTTAACTATGTCTCAGTTGTTGTCAATAAATTTGTGAAGGAAGCTTGCAAAGTCATGCTGCAATGGATTTTGAAAATACAAACTCAGGCGATGATTACATGCCTGGGGGAGTCATTGTTTCGATTGGGATTGAGATTGAGATCAATGTTATATTCACATCATTCTCATTGAGATCTTCTTCATCTTCATCATGTGTTTGCAATGCCTCTGCATAGGTTCTAGTCTTACAACTCTGATATCAAATAATCTGGGTAAAACATCTCCAAGGTTCATGGACTAGGTAAGGAAATTTGTTAAGAATGCTCACTATATTTCCAAGCCAAGCAATGAGTGAGTCCCCTTGCTGTCTTGCAAAATCAGTTTCGGAATCCTGAACGCTTTTCGGGTTAGTCACTCCATGTTCTGCTGTCCCAGGAAGTTTGCCTTGAACTACAGCAAGGATTGTTTCTGCATTCTGAGACAAATTCTGAAACGCCGCCAGTTCTTCTTCTCCTAATTGTCCCATTATCTTCTTTTTTTTGTGCGCCAACGATCTTTTTGGGGCTCTTTTGAGGTTCATCTTCAGCATTGGTACAAGGAGGAACTTGAATTGAAATAGTTAGCTCTTCTAGAGTTTGAGTCCATGAATGATTCTCCATGTCTAGACCATTTCCTTCATTTGGGTCTTTTTTTTCTCCTTCTCCGCTGAGGACTTTGGGGACAGAAGCTTCTGGGTTTGGCTTTCTTTTTAGCTGGAATTGAGGTGATTAAATTGGTGAAACTGATATAGGTTTTATGCAGAGAGATTTTGGGATTGCTGAAACTGCTGTATGGGACATGTAATTCACATTATGGAAATGATGGCAACTGTGGAACCACTGCTGTTTGTGATGCGACCTGCCTGCAGATAATCATTTGTAACTAATTTGTCACTTATATAAAGTTTAATTTGAAGCACTATATCTAACATATTTCAGGTTGTGACATGGATGGTGCAAATTACATGTATATATGTATCCACGCATGCACTTGTCCATGTATATGTACATGTATACATTAGAGCTTCTCAAATAGTTTATACTAAACTTAAAGCTATTCTCAAACCTTTAGTTGAAGAATTGCAAATAATAAGAGTAATTCTTTTGACAAGTGCATTTCTACATTCATTGAACAGAATATAAAGTTCAAAACATGTTAACTATTATATTATTGCTCAATTTGGTATTATAAGAATATATTCACCATTTTGTATGTAACTATTGTTTGGATATTAATTCCCATTAATTCTAAAGATCATGGAACACATATGCATGAAACAAATCAAATACCTAAGAATAACAACAGAAATTATTGAATCATTTTTCTCAACTATTAAAGTATACAAGTCATTAGCATTTGAATATAGCAATTGATCATGCAACTTGAGAACACAATGAACCAAAATAAAAACATCATATTTTTCAGTTTAAATAATGCAGATTTAACAAGTAAAAGAAACATGTTAACAATAATAAGAGATTTATCATTCTAAACCTCAAGTAACATGGGAGTTTATTCGCTGACAACGTTCTGCAATCATTGCTTGAATATCATTTTTTTTTTGTGAGTTGCATGAGTGTCTGGATCATCGACTGAAGCACTCACATCTAGACATGGATTTTCTTCCAATTTCATTACCGTTGTTTTTCCTGTAGAAAATTAAAATTATCATATGAATTAATAAAGTTAAAATTAATCTTCTTTTCAATTAAAATCAGCATTTGAATAAAAATTAGCACATCTACAGTTTTTTGGGATAGGTAGATCTATTCAAATATCTTTTAATTTATTTAAACTTTGCAAGCTGATAAGACTATATTCTAGATTTTTACACATTTATTCACGTTTGTTTTATATATATATATATATATATATATATATATATATATATTGAAAGACCTTGTAAAAATATATTCAGGATCTATTCAGATTTCCCAAATGGGTTTCAAAAAAAACAAATATATGAACTGCACAATGGCTTACCTTCCTTGCTGGCCTCAGCATCCATGGTTATATATATCTCCCTCTCTACGGAATAGGTCAATGAAGGCTGTGAGGGCTCTGCCTCTCCATTATATCTATTCCGAGCTAATTCCAAATAGTCTTTTTTTTGTTGATATGAGATCTGATCAAATATAATACTCAAAGTTAGATCTATCTAAATCTAACATATTAATCATCTTTGACAATAAATTTCTTTATTCTGTTTATTAAAATTACTTAAAAATAAAAGAAATTGTGAATGAGAGACAAAGATGAATAGAAGAGACTGACCTGATCTTCTTTCTGGAAAAAAAAAATTGAAAGACACTGAATGAGAAGACAGCGAATTAAAAGAGCATCAATTAGGGTTTTATTGAATTAGTTAACAGAGAAAAATGCAAAGGCCAAAACCCAATATTCTATTTGGCCTTATATAAAGAGAACTCAAACTATTTGTTTTTGTCCTTTAAAAAACATAATAAAAAAAATTAAGGGAGCTATAATTCTTCCAAAAAAAATTGAGCTCAAAGTAATATTAGGGATAATGTGCAAAAATACCAGTAACGTTTATATTCAGAAGTAATTTTACCACTAATATTCAAATGGTGAAATTTTAGTACCTATCATTGGCAGCCAGGAGCAATTGATCAATTTGAGAAATAATTCATTAAACTTCCTTGTCGCCATTAAACTTGCCATCTACACTTTACATTTTAATCTCCAATTCAATTATTAAATCACAGAAAATGTCACGTTTTTAAACGAACTCATATGCAATGGGTGTAAAATATGTGTTATATAATAATATGTAAAATCAACTCAACTTCCCAACGTTAGGGGTAAAATTGATCTTCGCAACACCAGAGGTAAAATTGCACCATATTGGATATTAAAGGTAAAATTGCTTCTGCCTGTAAAAGATAAGGGTATTTTTACACCTTATCCGTTAATATTATGAAAACACAATTATTTAACATTTAAAGTTATATATATGAAATTCCGAGCACATAAGTCTTAAATTGATCAGACTCATACTTTATAACACACACAATCTTATTAAATAAAAGTATCGGTATTTTTGAAAAAAAATCACAAAGAGATGTTTTGGGTACATTCACAATAATAATAAAAAGATAATAATAATAATAATAACTCAATATGACAAAAAGTACAAAGTTTGTAGGCGAAAAAATAGAAAATCCTTACAAATCCCCACAAAGTACAACTAAAAATAAATATATGAATTAGGAAGTGAAGATTATGGCAAGCAAACAAGCGTAAATAGATACTAGATGCTTCTTGACAGTGAACCAAGAATATCCAAATAATGAAATGAACTTTTGTTTCTCTTGCAAATCTAATAAGTTGTTTACACTTAAATTCTATATACTTTAATACTCAGAAACAAATGATGTAATAATTAAAATACAGAATAGAAAATTATGGATTCACCATAATTTGATGTCTTTCCCTTTGAGAATCTGATGCAGCGGAATAAACAGACTTTCGTCTTAAACGAATGTTCGCGCACGAACAATGCCTAAAACCGTCAACTATCGTTGAATCGCGCACGACTAACGAAAATTGGAAAAAGAGAATAAACTCTGAAATTTTATTAATCGAAAACTGATTACATAATGGGGACGTCGCGCCTTTATATAGGCTGAAAAATAAAACCTAATTCGAAACCTAAAAGGAAAAGTAACAAAAAACACGGAAATAATTGAAAATGAGACAAAAACACAAAACTGCCGTTTTGAGGCCCAATCCAATGGGCCGAATCCAATCAGATTAGGGTCCGAAATTGCTAAATTCCAACAAACCCCGTTTTAACTTCAAAATATCAGTTTT
The DNA here is from genome assembly GCF_963576675.1 of Euphorbia lathyris. Lineage (NCBI taxonomy): Eukaryota > Viridiplantae > Streptophyta > Magnoliopsida > Malpighiales > Euphorbiaceae > Euphorbia > Euphorbia lathyris. Next base: position 1,519,598 of record NC_088915.1, on the reverse strand, counting down.
GCCACCAGATTAGTTTTCTCCAAATAGTTCAAGGCTCGCTCCACTTCATCATTCTCCCCTGGGTGAACAGAATTCGCCCTCGAATTGTCATCATCAGAAGAATCACCAGAGAAAGGAATCAGGTGCTTCACATTAAAAACATCCGCAGTGCGAATGTGACTAAGCAACTTCAACCGGTAAGCATTTGGGTTGATTTTCTCCACAATCTCCACGGGCCCTATCTTTTTGGCAGACAGTTTGTTATAATCTCCCACGGAGTACCTTTCTTTAGTCAAAACAGCCCAAACAAAATCCCCAACTTCGAAATCCACATGGCGATGCTTCTTATCCGCATATGTCTTGTAATTGCTTGCTGCCTTTACAAGATTATCATGAACTTGCTGATGCACCTCCACCAAGCTCTTCACAAAGGTTTCTGCCTTCCCATGCACGTGCGTCTTATCTGGCAATGACACCAAATCAAGTGGGCCTCTAGGAACAACAGAATAAACCACAGCAAAAGGACTGAATCCCGTACTGCGGTTAACAACATGGTTGTGCGCAAACTCAGCTTTGTTCAACAATACATCCCACGTTTTAGCCTTGTCACCAATCAAACAACGCAACAAGTTGCCTAAGGATCGATTCACAACTTCAGTTTGCCCATCAGTCTGAGGATGGTAGGCACTACTAAAATTCAATTGCGTATTGACCATTTTCCACAAACTACGCTAGAAATGACTAACAAATCGAGTGTCTCGGTCAGACAATGGTTGCTGGTAGGCCGTGCAGCTTATAAACCTCTCGGAAGAAAAATTGGGCTACTTGAACAGCATCAGTTGTCTTTTTACAAAGAATAAAATGTACCATCTTTGAAAAACGATCCACCACGACAAAAATTGAATCATTACCTCGCTGTGTACGTGGCAACCCCAACACAAAGTCCATGCTGATGTCTACCCACGGCTGTGTAGGAACAGGAAGTGGACGATACAATCCTGCATTAGTAGCTGTCCCCTTCGAAACTTGACAAATGCAACACCACTGTACCAGTTTCTCCACTTCTTTTTTGATAGAAGGCCAGAAGTAATTGGCTTGAACTAACTGCAAGGTACGATCCCGGCCCACATGACCTTCTCCGTGCAGCTGTTCAATAATTTTCAACCGCCAACTACAATCAGGCACACACAACTGGTTGCCCTTGAATAGAAAACCATCCTGAAGGTGGTAACCTGTACGCTCTCCAGCTCGTATTTTTGTCAACACGCCAGCAAAATATGGGTCAGTTTCATATAATTCAGCGAAAGAGTCGAATCCAAATACCTCAACCGACAGTTTCATATCCGCCACCTTGTTTGTCACTCTAGATTTATGTTTTAAAACAAAGGTGAACTGTTGCAGATACGCCACCCATCTCGCATGTCTGGCCGAGATTTTGTCTTGACTATGCAAATGCTTTAACGCTTCATGGTCAGTGAACAATACAAACTCCCGCTGGAATAAATAATGCCTCCAATGCTTAATGGCATGCACAACTGCGTAAAACTCAACATCATAAGTATTGTACCGTAGTTTAGCACTTGACAGCTTTTCACTAAAATACGCCACTGGCCTATTATTCTGGCTGAGTACAGCCCCAATTCCCATTTTGGAAGCATCCGAATGAAGCTCAAAAGCTGACTCCGCTTCCGTGGTCCATACAAACTTCCCGTTCTGCTTCATACAATCAGTAATAGGAGCCATAATACTACTAAAATGAGGTATGAAACGCCGATAAAATGACGCCAGCCCATGAAAACTTTGAACTTCCGTAATAGTACTGGGCCTGGGCCAGTGCCTCACAACCTCAATTTTGGACTCATCCACCTGCAAACCCACATCTGAAACGACATAACCAAGAAACAGCACCTTGGTTGACATGAAAACACACTTTTTGACAGCAGCAATAAACTTTTCCCTCCTCAAAACAGTGAGAACCTCCCTCAAAATAGCCAAATGCTCAGGCGGGTTATTACTGTAAATTAGAATGTCATCAAAATAAACAACGACACTAGTACCAATAAAAGGTCGCAAAACCTGGTTCATAACTCGCATGAAAGTGCTAGGTGCATTTGACAACCCGAACGGCATCACTAGCCACTCATACAGTCCTTCGCGTGTTTTAAAAGTTGTTTTCCACTCATCTCCCTCCCGAATGCGAATCTGATGGTATCCGCTCTTCAAGTCCAGCTTTGTGAATTGCAAGTATACAGAATTTGAGTTTTATATTTAGCAACTTGGGTCAGAGGAGATTTGGTCCCTTGAACCCAAACCAATATTTTCACTTGGACTGGATTTGGCTTCCATGTTTTCTAACAATCATACCCATAGATAACCAATATTTTCACTTGGACTGGATTTGGCTTCCATGTTTTATAACAATCATACCCATAGATAAGCTTGAGTGGGTAGCTTCATTTTGGTTGCAAAAAAATTAAATTCACTTAACCCAATTCAAAATCTTTTAGTGATAGAAATTATATTTAGCATCTTGTTTTCATTCATGTATAAACTCTTTTAGTGATAGAAATTTAAAAATATAAAACGACAATTTTAAAATTTCAATGTTATTTTTGTATTAGGAAGTAAATTAACACCATCTTCCAAAAATTGGATTCTAAATCTATTTAACAAATTTTAACCCATTAATAATTTTATATTGGATTTTTGTAATGTTTTCGTAAATTACGTGTAATTTTACTATCTCTATAAAAATGACATGTCAAAATATGAGATGTTCAATTTGTGTTTGCAAGTGAATCCTATTAATGGTTAATCATATTTTATTTTCACTACGCCAAAACCCCCTTCAGACGACGGTTAAAAACCATCGTCCCGCGAGATATAAATCTGTCACAGGGCTCGCTGCCGTCTATTGCACCTTCAGACGACGGTTAGGTTTTATCATTTGAAGATACTATACATGACATCAGCCTAGTTTCGTACTGTCATATGAACATTGTTACGATGAATCTTTTTATTTATTAACGTCACTTTTAATGTCATCACATGACATACTAATAATTAATAATGTCAAGTCGCTATATGGGAAATTGGCATATTGGTATTCACGGTGAGAGTTTTTATAATAATTTTTGTCGTAGTAACTTGTATCAGATGGCATAGGTCTTAATCAATCATGTCAAGAGATTTATTTTAGATGACAGATTCTTTTAATTTAATATCTTTTTATTGTTGTTTAGATGATATTTTTTTAAACGTAAATGTCACTCATTGCCTTCTTCTTCAAATGATTCTGGAAATGAACAATAATTATCAAATGAACAAGAATTTCTATATATCAATGATTTTAATTTTACTGGAGACTAATGCGCATAATCTGTTTACATTTGAACTACACAAATAACTGAATGAATGTAGGGTAAAAAAAATAAGCAATTAGTGTACATCTCCAAATCTGTATATATAGTCAGTGTTGATTGGAAAACCAAATCCAACTTGAACTGAAGCATATCTAAGTCATCATCTCCTAGAATCCCCAAAGTCTTGATACCTGAAAACCAATTGATGATGCTCATTAATTACATACCGTATACAGATAGACCTAATTAATCTCCTTTTACCCTTTCTCCATTCTGAGACCCTTCACTTACCCACCCACATTATAAATAGGAAGCGTTTACCAATTCTCAATAGTCACCCACGGCAACCTAACACTATACTTACAGTTTGTTATTTCGAGCATGGATAGACTTGTAAGGAACCTCTATTGTAATGTTGAGTTTCAGATTGACCAACTCCGATATGAGGCACCTAGGTGGCTTGTCAATATATATGGTCCTGATCGGCGGCAATGGACTGCCGTGATGAATGGGCCTCCAAACACCCCTTATGAAGGAGGTATATTCATAGTCCAAATGGACTTCCCTGTCCATTTCCCCTCCACACCTCTAGTTGTAAGAACATGCATAAACTTGTTAACACACATAAATCAGTTCATATCTTTGTAAATACACTCATGATATTACTATTGTTCGCAGGTCATATTCATGACCTAAATTTACCATCCTAATATCGGTCCCTTGGGGCATGCTTCTATGCCCCAACTACTTGATCGCCCTGCCCATAGTATTGCCACGGTAAGATGTAAATCTATGTATTTTTTACCCGTAAATTTATCTATTCATGTTTGGGGTCTAGTTTATCTACTCATGTTTGGGGTCTAATTTAATTATCTATGCATTTTATAGCTGCTGTGGAATATTTATGGACTGCTGGTAGAGCCCTTCATTGAGGGGCCATTTCCTGGCCGAGAGCGAATTATTGAACGATACATCAGAAACAGGGCAGGTTACGTAGCAACTGCCAGGAGATGGACTGAAGAGCATGTAGTGGATATATGATGTGCAAATAGTAAGCAAGGGGGGCATTATGATGTGACGTGCGAATAGTGTATAAGGGGGGCGTGATGTGCGAATAACAAGGAAATTTGGATGTTGGGCAACCATTGAGTTAGATGGTGTGGACTACTGGATGGGCATAGAGCCAATCTTGAAGAACAAAATGATTACTGATTACAAATGTACTTGGTAATCAATCTGATCTTCAATGTTGGCTCCATGCCCCTCCAGTATTCGACGCCATTTAACTCTAATGGTTCCCCATCATCCCGATATCCTTGTTTACCATCTGCACATTCTTGAAGAAAGGAGATTTGGATGCCAAAGAAACACCGAGCTGGATGGTGTGGACTACTGGATGGGCATAGAGCCATTCTTGAAGAACAGAATGATTACTGATAACAAATGTACTTGGTAATCAATATGATCTTCAATGCTGGCTCCATGCCCCTCCAGTACTCCACTCCATCCATCCAGCTCCAGCGTTTCTTTAGCATCAAAATCTCCTTTCTAATCGCGCATCACACCCCCCTTGTACGCTATTCGCACGTCACATCATAATGCCCCCTTGCACGCTATCCTTTTTTTGATAAGTAATACAAAGTAGACAACTTATTCAAGTAGACATATATATGTATATTCAAGTGGATCATGACATGCTATAACAAAGTAGTCAACTTATTCGTTTATGTCTATTAAATTGAATCAGTTCTACTTCTTAACACATAACATGCTAAATTTATATGAAACATATGTCTATTCTTGAATCAGATACTTTATAAACAGAACATAAAACAAGCCAACATGCTTCACACATAGACACATAACACATAACATGCTAAATTGACATGAAACATATGTCTCATCAGCATAACTCATGTTAAAATAGAAAAGAATCAGACAAGTTCATCATTTTCAGCTTTAAGAGTATGCATGATCAGCTACCTTCCTAAACATAATATCAAGTTCATATGCTGATAACATCGAAAACCCATCAACATTCTGAATGATTTCAATCAGATAACAAGTCAAGTGGAAGGTATATTGTAAACTTATCTCATCACCATCCTGAATGGTTTCATAACATTTTTAGCTTTAAGAGTATGCCTAGCATGTTATAACAAATAGACAACTTATTCGTGCATGTCTAAAACTTGTTCTCATAGCATCATAAAGCCACCATTATGTACATACCACTTGGATTGTAGAGTTCATGATCAAGTTAGCATGGTGATGAAGTGTATGATACTGTCACCACAAGCTTAGTCATAAACTTGTGTTGTTAGAATCATACAACTTCATCACCATGTTAAACACTTTTCCATAAGCATAACAAGCCAAGTGTATGATACATAGTAATGGAGATTTAGGAGTATGTCTAACATGCTATAACAAGTAGACAACTTATTCAAGCAGACATGTATATTCAAGTGAACATGCTATAACAAGCATACAACTTATTCCTTACTTATCATCATAGGTCATGTTCAAATAAAAAAGAGAATGGTTATATATATCTTATCATTTGCAAGCCATATCAGTACATGCAATTAGCCTAAATTTACCCTTTAATACTTGCTTCATACATGCTCAATGACTCTTTTACAATGTTCCTCTATTACTTGATGCATGATTAATAAGCTACATGCCCAAATGAACAATCGTACACATACTCATACAGAACCTCAAACATAAACATCAACAGAACATCAAACATAAACATGTTTTATACACATACTCAATCACTTCTATCAGTATAACTCATAGGTGTAAGAGTGTTGCCAATCACAATGAATATTCAAAGCTTTAGAGTATGCCTAATCAGTTATATCTAACCAATCAGTTCATACCAATCATTTCATCATCACCCACAACATCATACATATATGTAATCCTTCAGTTCAAACCCACATAACAATATATATATATATATATATATATGTATACTCAAAATCAGGCTAGTTTCCTAAATCAATGAGTTCTATGTTCATATACATACACATACTCATTCAGATAACAATCCAAGTGGAAGATATATTGCAAACCTATCTCAGCAGCACCACCCACAACAACATCATACATGCAACCAATCAGTTCAAACCAACATAACAACAATATATACTCAATAAGTTAAAGAAATCTTCCCATATGCTAAACACAAGAACTGAATGACAACATCTTCAGTCAGCCTTCGCATGTAGCATTTTTACTATCCCTGCAAATATTATGTTCAAATAAAAAGAAATTAGAACATCTTCAGCAACCGGCACTGTATTGCCCTAGGTAAAAAAAAATAATGACCCAAGAATTTCAGCGGTGAATCTAACAATGAATACAATAAAATCAGTATCTAAGCGAGAGATCTAACCCTTTAAATCATAGCTCTGAAATCAATAGATCCTTATTCCAACTGCTGAAATCGACATACACAAAAGTAAATCGGATGAGGAAAAGAGAGAGTAAGGAACAACAAAAATCAATAGATACTTACCAGTACCGTATTTATAGCTCAGCCAGTGATTGCATGTTCAAATCAGCCATGGAGATAGAGAGGGATGAGAGGGATGAAGCTCTTGCGTAACCTAAACTGGGGTTTGGGATTAGAGAGATGGTTTATATATCAGCTGAAATTCTAGTAAAAAAAGAGCGCCTAAAATTTGGGGATTGGCCGCGTAAGTGAAATTCCATTTGCTGCTTTTTTGTTTTCGCCAAACAATGACATTCATTTATTAGAAGTGTCATCTGTTGAGTAAGTGAAATTTAACGAAAACGCGCGTTTTCTTTGGATGACGGGATTATGTAATAGTAATGTCATCTGAGAATCGAGCGCATTTTTTATTTCGCTTTCAGATGACATACAGCTAAAATACTGTCACGAAAAATATTCACACGACACTAAAACAAATGTCTGTCATGTACCTTGTGTCATGTGAAAGGGAAAATGACATAGTATTTTCTGATTAATATTATTAGCTTTTATGGTATTATATTGTGTAAGGGTTGATTTAAAAAATTTATACAAGCATCGATGCTGGAAGTTGCTCAAAGTTATAATTTTACTTCGAAAAGTTCTTTATCAAACATAGACCTTATAAATTTTATTTAAACTAAAGATTGATACATCACTCTTGAATTTCTTCAAAAAAATCAATTATCCCCCATAACTTTTAAAATAGTCAATTTATCCTTGAGTCTGTTTAAAGTATCGTATTAACCTTTTAAAATTTATTTCTCAAAAAAAAAAAAAACCTTTTAAAATTTACATGATGAAATAAAGAGTGATTTTGAAATAGTTTGAAAAGTTAAAATGTGTATGGAACTAATAGATTATTTTAAAAAAATTTAAAAGATAAATAGATAGTTTTATATATATATGTATATAGATTTTAAAGTGTTAATTTGTCAAGTTAAAAAATTTAAAAGGTAAATAGATATTTTTAAAATGTAAATTGGTCAATTTAAAAAGTTCACACAGTATGTAGATTTTTATTTTTCAAATTACATTAACCATTGATTTTTGTTTTTTTAAATAAGTACAAAAGTACAAATGTATTAAGTCTAAATTGATTGTGTAAATAGCCGAACCCAAAAGGGGGTTGACCATTGGGCTTCCTTGAAACCCTAAATATCCAGACTTTCTTCTATATTGCCTCCGACTTCTTCAACTCCAGCCGCCGCAGCAATTTGTTTCCCTGTTCTCAAGCATATAATGAGAGGTTTGGGTGGGATCTCACCGATCACAAACCATTTTGATTCAGAATTTCCAAACAGTAAAAGGCAAAAAAGAAGATAATGCCGCGATGAGGATTTGGGTATTCCATCTTGAAGACTAAGGCTTTGGTACCCCTAATTCGTTTTTCATTTAGCTGTTTGCTTTCTCTTCTTTCTGGATTTGGGTATTCCACGATGAGGATTCTTCCAGTTTTTACACTTGATATGAACTCAGTTCTTAGTTTTTGTTTAATTTTGATGTGCATATGATTGTATGAGCAAACAATTATTCTTATCTGTTTTCTTGTTTGTTTAATTTTGTATGATGCAATAGTTATTCTTATTTGTTTTCTGGCTGACCAAAAATGCAGAAAAAGAAAGCCTGATTTCTACCTACTTTCTTCAAACCAGGAAACCGAATTGAGCAGCCGCCGTACAACCATAGTGATGGTTCCCACAGATGACAGGTTTTTTACCATCTTACAATTGTTTATTCCAAATGTCTTGAGGTGTTTGTTGAATTGTAAACCATCACTAGTGGTAGTATTGTATCATTTAATTTGAATATCATCATAGTATACTAAGTTTTATGTTTAATGAATTGTAAATAGTAAATGTTATCTTTAATGAGTAATCCTTTTCATCAAATCTCAAAATAGAATTCGGCAAGCATTCTTTGATAAATTAGCTGATTATATTTGAGAATGGGTGCAGGAAGAGTAATGGTGAAAAACAGAAGTCAACATCTTCCAAAGTAAAAAAAGGATATTGTAGCACTGATTGCAAAACGTGGCCGGCGAAAACAATAACTATTGGTTGCAAGTAAGTTGAGGTTTAGAATTTCTAATTTCTTGTTTATGTTAACCATTAATTTTTGTTTGGCAACACTTGGTTTTATTGATTGGCTCATTGTATTTTTTGATCGGTTTAGAGGCCTAAATTTATATAAACACCTGCATTTTTATATTTATACATTTGAGCATATATAAAATTTATTATATGTTTTCTTATTTTGTTTTGGTTCCTTTTCTTTATCTAATATAATATCTTTTGGCCTCCTGAAATTGGTTTTTGTGGTCCTTATTGAACTTTGCTGAAATCCACTCTTAGAGGCTTAATAATAATTAAGCAAGATAATGGGACATTCTTAATATTCCGGATGCCAATTGGTTTTTCTGGCGAATTTTAAAGGATCCATAATATATTCAATCTTGTCGTTTCATACTTTAAAAAAAAGAAACTAACAAGTAATTAAGAAAACGACGAGGTCAATCCCTTTTTCCAGTGTCATCTTGGGACCTTCTTATGTATATAGGGGATTCATTTTGAGGAGACCTTAAACTGATTATTTAATGTTCTCAATACTTCCCTTGTTTTTTCTTGCAGTACACTCCAATGGCCTATGCCGAGATTGATGATGAAGATGAGATGTTGTTAATGGCGCAAGTTGATCTCAAGCAAGACAAAAGGAAAGGGATCTGGTTTCTTGATTCTGGATGTTCGAACCACATGTCAGGAAACAAAGAGTGGTTCACACGACTTGATGAAGTTTTTAAGCATTCTGTTAAACTTGGGAATGATTCCAAGCTGATGGTGATGGGGAAAGGGAGTATCAAGCTCGAAGTTGGAGGCCAAATCCAAATTGTGAGTGATGTTTTTTATGTACCTGAATTGCGTAATAACCTGCTGAGTATAGGTCAATTACAAGAACGAGGAATCACCATTCTTATCAAACATGGAGTGTGCAAGTTATATCATCCGACCCGTGGTGTTATAATGAAAAGCGAAATGACAGCAAACAAAATGTTTGTAGTTATTGCAAACATTCTCATGATATCACCTTCTTGCTTCAACGCACAAATTGAAGAATCGAGTGAAATTTGGCATCAAAGATTTGGGCATCTGAGCTATAAAAATCTAGCATTGCTGCACAACAAAGAGATGGTTCGAGGGCTGCCAAACATCAAAACCCCAACAAAAAAATGTACAAGTTGCATGATGGGAAAACAACACAGAGTAGCCATTTCAAAGAAGAGTAATTGGAGAGCCACAAAGAAATTACAGCTCATACACTCAGACATTTGCGGTCCTATTTCGCCTGCCTCCTACAGTCAAAAGAGGTACATATTAACATTCATAGATGACTTTAGTCGAAAGCTGTGGGTTTATTTTCTGAACGAAAAGAGTGAAGCTTTTGTGACTTTCAAAAATTTCAAAATATTGGTGGAGAAAGAGTGTGGTCTATCAATGTGCAGCTTAAGAACAGATAGAGGAGGAGAATTCAACTCCAAAGAATTTTCAGAATTTTGCAAAACACAAGGCATAAGAAGACAGCTTACTACGGCGTATACGCCTCAACAAAACGGAGTTGCGGAGCGTAAAAACCGTACAATCCTCAATATGGTGAGATGCTTGCTTGAAGAAAACCAAATGCCCAAAATGCTTTGGCCAGATGCTGCAAAGTGGACATGTCACATTCTCAATCGGAGTCCCACTGCCTCTGTGAAAAATAAAACTCCAGAAGAATGTTGGAGCGATTTGAAACCTAACATTGAATATTTCAGGGTCTTTGGCTGCATTGGAAATGTTCATGTACCTGATGCAAAGAGATTGAAGTTAGATGCAAAAAGTCAGAAATTAGTCCTAATCGGCTACAGTGTGGAGTCCAAAGGATATAAGCTGATTAATCCTTTCAGAAAGAAAGTAACCATCAGCAGAGATGTCATCTTTGAAGAAGATGAAAGATGGGATTGGGCAAAAACAAAAGAGGAGACTACTGATGTACTTGATTGGGGAGAAGAATATGAAGAAGCCCACAATCAAGGAGATGAAAGTGAAGAAGAAGCAGATTTAGATGAAGAAAATACAACAGATGTAGATGAAGACATCACCTCCAATGACGCAGAAAATTCAAGCTCCAACAGTGATGTTCCAAATTCAGCAAGTTCCAGCTCTAACTCACTGGATTCCAGCCCCAACAATACCTCTAATTCATCTTTCTCAATCAGAGAACGAAGAGCTCCTGCCTACTTAGAAGATTACACAAGTGGAGAAGGATTCTTTGAAGATGAGGTACAAAACTTTGCTCTATGTATATCTGCTGATCCCATTTTCTATGAACAAGCAGCAAAATTGATGAAATGGAGGGATGCAATGGATCTTGAAATCGAATCAATAAAGAAAAATCAAACTTGGGAACTTGTAAAGGCTCCTTTGGAAGTGAAGGTGATAGGTGTCAAGTGGGTGTATCGAACCAAGCTGAACGAAAATGGAAAGATTGACAAATGTAAAGCACGCCTCGTGGAAAAAGGGTATGCTCAAGAAAAGGGAATTGACTACAATGAGGTCTTTGCACCAGTAGCACGATGGGATACTATTCGCATGGTAATTGCAGTAGCAGCGAAAAATGGTTGGAAGCTGTTTCAACTAGACGTTAAAAGCGCATTTCTGCATGGAGAACTCAAAGAAGACGTCTACGTCGCTCAGCCATAAGGCTATGAAGTTAAGGGAGAGGAGAACAAAGTATACAAACTAAACAAAGCTCTTTATGGCTTAAAGCAAGCTCCAAGGGCATGGTTTAGTAGAATTGAAGGATACTTCGTCAAAGAAGGGTTCGAAAGAAGCTGCTGTGATCCTACCTTGTTTGTAAAACAGGAGAACAACAAGATTCTAATTAACTCTAAAATATTGAATATAATATATGGTGTTGATCTTTTTACATATTAACAGGTTGTTACAATGGTGTCATCATTATTGACGGACCATGCAAGGTCAACAGCAGGAAAAGGTGGAAAAAGAAACTGGTATCTACCGGCAAGAATTACGGTAGAATTTTTTTTATAATTTTTGTTTTGATACACTTATATGTCATTGTGAGTACCAACCTTTTATATTTCTCCAAACACAGCAACCACACTTGCCTAATTACAATATACCATTGTCCAAAATATGGGAACGTTTGAAATATTTCGAGCGCTACATGGGGGAACTTCACGAATGCAATGAAGTAAGCAGCTAGATAGAAATAACTTCAAGTTTTGTATATAATTCTAATGCTCAAATTCTAATGTTGAAGACGTCTTTCAGATTTATATCCCTATTTTACATAGCAGTCACTTCATTCTACCCCAAATTTTAATAGACAAGAGAGTAGTAGAAGTTTGGGATTCGTTGGCTCTTCCCGATAGACCAATATTTCAAAAGAATTTGATTGTTGACATTGTAAGTTTTATTTGTTTTTTTAATGCTACTCCAGTTCACAAAACAATTATTATCTTGATATAAAATAATGTATATGAATAAATGCAGTTACGTGCTTTAGACATGGGCTTTAAGGAACAACTAAAAAGCAAACCCGCAGATTACAACTTCGTTAGCTTTAAAGTTGTCCGTGGAAAAAATGTTCCTAGACAACCAAATAATTTCGACTGTGGAGTGTTTGTCATTTTATTTATGATCAAGCATTGTCAGTTTCATTCAAGCACTTTTCAGGTAATATTTATAATATCAATTGAGAATTCAGTTTTTTTTAGTACATACATTACACTTTATTAATTATATTTTTCTTCCGTTTGTTTTGTAGTTCAATTCTAATAAAGAAAGGTGTCGAATAGCTTGGTGGATTGCGAAGTCCGACTACAATAAGATAAAAACCGAACTATTAGAAAAAGTACAATCATTTATTTGAATTACAATCGTTATTGTGTTTTTTTGAAAACTATTGTGAACGAATTACTACGTGCGGATTAATTGGTTGTACGTATCATTAGAATCGTTTTGATATATGTATTATTTTTTTTTGTTGTTGTTAATATTTATTCTTAATGCTTCACAAATTGCCAATTCTTAATTCTCTAATACTTAAATAATTCAATTATGTTAGAATAATTGCACTTATTTGATAATTAAAAATATTTAACATAAACATTGTAACGACTTGCTCCGTTCTTTTCGTTATGCTAATACAATATTAGTAATACTAATAACATGAATAATTTACCACATTAATTTTATACAAAACAACATGTAAAAAAACACAAATTAATATTTCTAAAACGTCATATAATACCAAATGGATGGATTACTGTTTCATATCATTTTTAAAAAGTGAAGTTCAATCATATAGTACCAAAGGGAGTGATTAATATTTCATATTCAATCATATAGTACCAAAGGGTGGGACTAATATTTCATATTCTTTTTAAAAATTATAAGTTCAAAAAAATATAAATAGGGAGTGATTAATATTTCATATTCTCACTAAAAATTATAAGTTTAAACAAATATAAATTACTCAAAAAATAAAAATGAGATTTTTGGGGTTCGAAACACCAACCTCTCTATTTTAAATGAAACGTCCAAACCAACTCTTCCAATTCAATTCATTGTAAGGATTCTACATAATCTAAAAATAAAGGTGTTTTGGGGGTTACAAAAAGTAATTAATCTTGACTAAACTGTCCATTATTATCGTTGGGGATACGAAAATTTCAATTTAAATTAAACACAAACCCTATATCGGATTACTGTAAACATATTATCAACAAATTTCACTTCCACTACCATTGTTTTCATATCTCAAAGAATTCAAAGAACTGTCATTGTTTAAAGGATATGGAGAGCTCCAAACAGCCTGTTGATTATGAAGACGCTGAGGGAAGACATGAGGAAGGGACAACCGAGGTCATCGAAGATGAGTTGATTGTAGAAACTGGGGCTGATGGAAAATGGATCGAACCAGATATTGCAGAATGGAACAGCCTCCTTGCTTTTCTGCAAATCGATAAAGATCCAATGAACATACAGTTATCGGACTTCGATAATAAAAGATTTGTAAGTGTTAACTAAGCTGAATCTTTTTATACGTTATATGCAAAGCTTGTGGGATTTAGCGTTAGGAAAAAGTTAAAAAGGAAAGACAAAAACAATGATATAATTGTTAGAAGTTGAGTTTGCTCTTGCGAAGGTAAACGAGAAGCAAAATATTGTAATACAGAAAATAGGACTCGGGAAGTACGTCCTGTAACAAGATTGATGTGTGAAGCGCAGTTCAGAATTAATATGGATAAAAAAGAAAAAAAATTGGATAGTTAAATGCTTCGAGACTAGCCATACACACAAACTACCAACAGAGAGCGAAAAAATATTTCTGAGGTCTCACAGAAAAATCGATGATTCTACCAAGGAGCATGCATTTTCAATGAAAAGAGCCGGAATTAATACATTTCAATGTTACAATTACTTTGTAGAAAAAACTGGTCACTGGAAAGATGTAGGATTCCTGAAAAAAGACCTGTACAGGGCAATTGCAAAAGATAATTCAAATTTGGATGATACGGACACAAATAGAGCTATGTGTTTACTTGAATCAAAAAAAGGATCAGATGATAAGTTTTTCTACAAGTTCGAAGTAGATGAGGATAGACGACTAAGAAATTTATTCTAGTCTGAAGGGAGTTGCCAAATCGATTACAAATTGTTTGGCGATTATTTGTCTTTTGATGCTACGTACAAGACTAACATGTATGTTTTCATAACCCCTTTTTTATTTACAATAAAATCTAATAAGTATTTATTATTGGATCTCTTCTTTGTATCTGATTCATAATACGCCTTGCAGGTACGGAAAACCTTTGGTTATTCTACTTGGATCAAACAATCATGACAAGACATGTGTGTTTGGAGCTGCACTCCTCCAAGATGAGACAGCGGAAAATTATGTTTGGCTATTGGAAACATTTTTAGGGTGTATAGATGGCAAGATGCCGAATACAGTGCTAACGGACGGTTGCAGATCAATGAGTAAGGCACTAGAATCTATAATGTCGGGAATTCCACGTCGTATTTGCTCGTGGCACATATTGAAAAATGCAGTTGCACATATTAAAGCCTCAGGTTTCAATACAGAATTTAGAAAGTTTATTTTCAGGTAATAAATTGTATATATGGTTTTAAGTTTACGATCCCTTAGATACTAATTTAATTACTGATTTCAATACTGATTAAGTCGTTTATATTTTTTTGTAACATACTAGATACTACGAAGAGGCCGAATGGGAGATTAAATGGAATGAGATGGTAGAAGGATACAATTTGGAAGATAATGCATGGATAGAGGCACAATATGCAACAAGAAAGCAATGGGCAGACACTTTTCTTCGTGGTCATTATTTTGGCGGTGCAAAAGCTACGGGCCGATGCGAGTCAATGAACTCTTTGTTGAAAAAAGACTTGGATAACAGAGTATCATTGTGGAAGTTCTTCAGACATTTTGAGTTATCTCTGTCAATGTTGCACTTCAACGAGATGGAAGAGCACTACATAACCAATATGACCGAAACATTGCCCAACCAAACTTCGATGCCAAGTGTGGAGAATGATGTTTCTTCAATTTTCACGAGGGATATTTATAAAAGGATAAAGCGGGAGATGCAACGCTCAGACAAATATATTACCATCATTGCCCGTGAGGAGAATCAAACTGTTTGTAAGTTAAAAACATTCGAGAGTAAAGGGGCAAAGCGCACGGTTAGGATTTCCGATGATCGAGCAAAAGTCCAATGCGATTGCTATTCATTTGAGACGAAAGGAATTCCATGCAGACATGTTTTTGCTTGTATGAAGAATTTGGAGATACTGAATTTCTTTGAATGTTTGGTGAATCGTCATTGGCTGAAAGATGCTAAACATTTTGATTATTTAAACAACCATTCGGAAAGAAAGTACCCTCATCCGGAATCAGCTAGAAATTTGAGGTACGGAACACTATCAAAGAATTGTGGTATAACTTCATACCTTGCTTCAAGATCAGACGAATCTTTTGAACGGGCTATGAAAGTTATAACTGATTTGAATGTGGAATTGTCCAAATACCCCCCAGAGGACGACAGCCAACATCGTCAAAATGCTGAAGGAACGTTTCATGATGATGTTTTGGACTCCAATCTTAGCAAACCAAAGGGTCGACCTACCAATGCTACGGCGCTTAAATCAAAGAAGGTTGCTTCTTCATCAAATCCCCAGAACAAAGGCCAGACCAAAAGAAAAAGAAGTACTCCTAACCATTGTAAAACGTGTGGTCGGACCGGTCATGATTCAAGGAATTGTCATAAATTTAAGCAAGACGATTCGGGAGAGAACTCTGATAGCCATTGATTAGTTCATCAAATGTTATTATTAACTTTTTGTACCTTTTTATTGCTCATTTAATATTAGTTACAACATAATTTAACAATGTTATATGTCATGGTTGTTATTTTTTAGTTACAACATAAGATCTACAATGTTATATCTCGTGGTTGTTATATCTTTCATTTAATTAAACAATTTTCAACTCATACTGGAGTTAGAAATAATTGTGAACAATTGAGTTAGACATATTACATAAGGAGATTACAAGTCTAAATAGTATAGATTTTACTAATAGTTATACGCTTTTGATATGTATTGCATAAGAAGACATCTTCTTCTTACTTATGTTTCAAATTTCTGCAAAATATGTATAGATAATAGTTATACGCTTTTGATATGTATTGCATAAGAAGACATCTTCTTCTTACTTATGTTTCAAATTTCTGCAAAATATGCATACATCTTCTTGATCATATTCCTGGTTACAAATTGTTGCAGTTCACATAATTGAAGCATCCACACCTTCATATATCCATAGTTTTATCACTTCCATGTAGACATCTTCTTGATCATACTCCAATCCCAAATTTCCAATTCTACTTGTATATCCCAAATCAGAAATTAATCGACTACAGAATTATATAAATCAACTTAAACCCATAAGGACATGAATGAAATCAAAAATATAAATATTGGTCGAAATCGGAATCCAAAATCGATTTATAAATCAATGATAAAGATCAAATGAAATCGAAATACCTTCCATATGTATTTCGAACTAGAAAAATTTAACGATATGGATTTCGAATCAGCCAGAAAAAATTAACAAGAGGGATATGTATTAATTATAACGATATGGATCTCAAATCAACCGGAAAAATTAACATAAAAAGACCGTAAAGAAAGAAATGGATTTAGTATCCATGAGTAAGATTAATACTCGAATTATTAAAGAACCAGACACCATAGCCATATCGATGGATGGTGAAGAAGAAGAATTTATTGTGGTGAGAGAAACCTTTATTAAAAAACGTAATAGTATTTATCATGGAGAGAGACATATGCATCTAGGTAATTAGTCCCCATGGGTGGAGAGTCACCATTAAGAACTCCTCCATATATATATATATATATATATATATATATATGCACCATATATTATATACACCATAAATGATAATATATTTTTTCTAGTTTTAGGGAGAATCATGGAAATGATAAGGATTAGTAAAAATGGATCAGTGATGGTTTGCATCTGCTTAGCCCAAGAATTTGTTGTTGAGAAAACATTTCAATCTATATCCACGTGTTCCTCCATCAAGCATAAAAGTTTCACAATACTACCAAAAAGATCACTTCCTCCATCAGGTCAATACAAGTCACCTCTTCGGATTCATAAATTGGGTAAATTGAGTTTCACAATACTACCAAAAAGACCACTTCCTCCATCACGTTAATATAAGCGACCTCCTCCGATTCATAAATTGCTTAAATTGAGTTTCATAATACTACTAAAAAGACCACCTACTCCATCAGGTCAATATAAGCGACCTCCTCCAATTGATAAATTGATTAAACTGAGTTCCACAATACTACCAAAAGGACTGCTCTCTCATACTCCATAATAAGCGACTTCCTCGGATTGATAAATCGTGTAAATTGAGTTTCACAATACTACCAAAAGAAATGCTCTCTCCTACTCCATCAAATCCTACTCCCTCACTTCTCCTTCGCGATTTATGATGCCATTAAATTCCATTTTATCGAACACAAAAACATTACATCCAAACTTTTTAATTCTAGACAATGAATCCTGGTGGACATTTTTTTTTGTTAGATCTGGTTTATTAACCCTAATATATTTAATTCAGTTGTACTAGCATATATATTCAATTCCTGCTAAGATCAAGCAAAAATACAACCATACAACCATTTTATGTATTAATATTCATCATCGGAATACATCATTTTTTGTTGCACCAATATCAAAATATTTATCATCCAGCCTATACTACTGCTACTGATAAAATAAATTCTGAAACTATTCAGAATCAGTGAATTTTTCATCGTCTTCATCTTCATCGTCAGTGTAAACATCAATTGAAGGGTCATTGAAAAACAGATAGCAACAGTTGACTATATCACCATACTTCACTAATTAAGTTATATAGAAGTAGCACTAATCATGTTCATACACATACTCATAGTCACTTCTATAGCTTCCTAAATAGAACATCAACCATAAGCTTCATAGCAATACACATAAACAACCCCATGTTGAATGTTTTTCCATAAGCATACCAAGCCAAGTGACAAGATACATAGTGATAGAGATTTAGTTGACCATATGACTATGCCAAGCACAATACTCAAGTGACACAAACCAAGCTATATATGTATATTCAAGTGACACAGATACCAACAGTTGACTATATCACCATACTTCACTGATTAAACTATATACAAGTAGCACTAAGCATGCCCATACACATACTCAGAGTCAGTTATATAGCTCCCTAAACAAGACATCAACCATAAGCTTCATAACAATATACATAAACAACACCATGTTGAATGCTTTTCCATAAGCATACCAAGCCAAGTGACAAGATACGTAGTGATAGAGATTTAGTTGACCATATGACTATGCCAAGCACAATACTTAAGTGACACAAAACAAGCTATATATGTATATTCAAGTGACACAGATAGCAACAGTTGACTATATCACCATACTTCACTGATTAAGCTATATACAAGTAGCACTAAGCATGCATATACACATACTCAGAGTCAGTTCTATAGCTCCCTAAACAGAACATCAACCATAAGCTTCATAGCAATACACATAAACAACACCATGTTGAATGCTTTTCCATAAGCATACTAAGCCAAGTGACATGATACATATTGATGGAGAATTAGATGACCATATGACTATGCTTCACTGTACTCAAGTTATATACAAGTAGCGCTAAGCATGTTCATAAACATACGCATAGTCAGTTCTAGCTCTTTAAACAGAACATCAACCATAAGCTTCATAGCAATTCACATACAAACGAATGTTTGTTAGGTATCTTGTGTCATGTTTGACTATTGTATATACAAACGAATTCAATTCATGACAATTCCTATACATAACCCTTTATTACATACTCATGTCTGACTAAGGCATACAACCACATCATACATCCAACTAACATAACAATATATCTTCCATCAGCCGCCCCATATACTTCAGCACTCTTACGTACTATCCCTGCAAATAAAAAGTGATACAGATTGAAAGCGATAAATGAAGGTTTTAATCGTAAACCAACAAAGAGGGTTTTCTCTAGCTAAACTAGAAGGAGTGAATCCCAAGATAAAAGGTATAAACCTTTAGTTCTGAAATAGAATGATTTTGATCCATAAAAAGATGCATATCCTTACGAAAGTGGGGTTTAAATACATCCCCTAAAGATAATAAAGACCAGGACTACCCCTACTAGGGTTACAATAAGGCGGTAGACAAAAGGGTAAAATAGGTAACACGCCCAGACAATTCGTACAAAGGTGCAGTTACGGAATGTCAGGGTGGTTGGTGATTTCCTTCGTGAGGAAGTAAGCCGAGTGATACGCCTAGGAATAGAAGTTGATACGCCCTTTCTTATAATCTTAGATCCGCCCCTCTCGTATACCTCGTATACGCCTGGATCCGCTCCACTTGTACATCCCTAGGATCCGCCCTGATAGGTGCTTGCGCTGCTTATGTGGCCTGTGGCATCGGAGGATCCGCAAGGGCGCGTTTGGGAGGCAAATCTAGTTAGGTGGTCCGCATCATTCCCTCATTCTTTAAAAGGGCAGGGCGCTGACTTGCTTGTGTCAAGCTCCAGAGGGCCATCCGGTTTCCACGGGCTGAGGTCATGGACGTTGAAAGCTGCTGACATTTACCAAGCCAATTTATCAACATTATATGATAGGCATTGGTATTGACCTTCTTGGTGACTTTATATGGCCCGTATTTCCTAGGTCGAAGTTTACTACTTGGGGCGTTGGCGATTCTCTCTTTTCCCAAATATACCATAACCTCATCCCCAACTTCAAATTGTAGGTCCCTGCGGTGCTCATCCGCCTTAGCTTTTAATTTATGGTTTCTCTTCTCAAGAGTTTCCTTCACCTCTTGATGCATCTGTACATAGTCTTTGGCTAGCTGGTTAGCGGTCACGTTCCCCTTAGGAAGATGTGCTATATCAAGAGTATGATTCGGGGTCTTCGTATATACCACCGCAAATGGTGACTTTCCAGTTCCCGAATGTACAGATCCATTGTAGGCGAACTCAGCCTGGGCTAAAACCACGTCCCACATCCTGGGCTTATCCTTACACTTGCTGCGCAGTAAGTTTCCCAAAGTTCGATTGACCACTTCTGTCTGACCGTCTGTCTGAGGGTGGGCGGTGGTACTGAACTTTAGAGACGTATCAAAAAGGTCCCACAACGTCCGCCAGAAGTGACTTAGGAACTTCGTATCATGATCTGAGACAATGCTCTTTGGTACGCCATGTAGTCTGACAATATTTTTGAAGAATAACTTGGCAGTTGCTGAGGCATCGTTAGTTTTGCGACATGGTATGAAGTGTGCCATCTTTGAAAACCGGTCAACAACGACAAAAATGGAATACATGCCTCGTTGAGTTATGGGTAATCCTAGGAAAAAATCCATGGATAGATCCTCCAATATAGTTTCTGGTACAGGTAGGGGTAGATGCAAGCCGGCGTTTGTAGTGTGTCCCTTAGCGGTCTGGCAAACATAGCATCGTTCTACCAAGTAGCCAACATCTCTCCTCATCTTAGGCCATAAATAACGGGAACTCACTGCTTCATATGTCTTGTCTCACCCAAAATTCCCTTCTAGGCATCCGCCATGTAGATCCCGAACAACCTTCTCACGAATGGAGGTGTAGGGTAAGCAAAGTTGGTTGCCCCTCATAAGATACACATCCATCAAGTGATACACCCCATTCCCAGGCTAGTGCTGACACTTTTCCCAGATACTGCCAAAATCAGGATCCACCAGGTATTCCCCTCGGATGTGTTCAAAACACTCGACTTCTAGGTTCACTGTCTTTAATAGTAACACCCTTCGACTCAAGGCGTCTGCCACCTTGTTCTGTTTTCTTGCCTTATGGATAAGTTTATAGGGGAACTTATCTATGAAGCCGGACCATCGGGCATGCATGGAGCTTCGAAGTTGCTTCTGACTTCCCAGATACTTGAGAGCTTGGTGGTCAATGTAGAGGATGAATTCTTCCCAGATACTTGAGAGCTTGGTGGCCCATTTTTACCTTGCCTCACAGAGCTTCTCACTGAAATACGCAATGGGCCTCTTTTCTTGCATCAAGACACCACCAATCCCAACTCCACTGGCATCACACTCAACTTCGAACAGTTTATCAAAATTGGGATACGCCAGTACGGGCGCTATACTCAACTTTTCCTTGATCAGGCGAAGCTCTCCTCTTGAGCATCCGCCCACTCGAACCCCCTTCCTTTCTTCAAACACTCCGTCAATGGGGCGACTATGGAACTGAAGTTTTTAATGAATCGTTGATAAAATGTTGCCAGTCCATGGCGGACGTGTTTTTTAGCCATCCGAGGTCGTTTAAGGCCTCAAAACGGCGTTTTGTGTTTTTATCGCACTTTCAGTTATTTTCCTGTTTTATTGCTTTTCCTTTTAGGTTTCAGATTAGGTTTTATTGGCTAGCCTATATAAAGGCTCGACCCCCACCTTATGTAAGGCAGTTATTGATTAATAAAATTTCAGAGTTTATTCTCTCTCTTTCCAATTTTCGTTAGTCGTGCGCGATTCAACGATCGTTGAGGGTTTTAAGCATTGTTCGTGCGCGAACAACCGTTTAGGACGAAAGTCTGTTTAATTCCGCTGCATCATAAAACCAATGTATTTTAATCCTTACCCAGCACCCTAGAATCCTAGCAATAATGTCAAGTCCAAATAATTTTTACAATTCACAAACTTTTAAATCAAGATATATTCCAACTTGTTAGTGAATTTAACTAGGAGTACATAATAGAACACAATGACTCCAAACCGAAACAAAGATGAATCAGTTATAAACAATGAATCGTACCAAGGTTGCTGAGTTGGTCTACGGTTTCCTGCCCAATGGAACGCTCCAACTTCAGCAGCTATTTGACCCATTGCATCAACTTCAGACTTGCACAATAAACAATATTTTGAAGCTCATCGTTAGTTACAACAGCCTCAATCTAGAAAATATATTATCATAATGCAGAACCCTCCCAATCGAAGTAAGAGGAAATAATAAGATATTGGAAAGTCTCAAACTCAGTTACCGGTTTCTTGGTTTTGAATTTCAAGTTTTCCACAACCCATGTAGCCATTTTCATTTTCAAGATTTATCCCACCACATGCCTTTACTTGTACAGTCCCATTATTAGGCAGTGAAATCTTCCTTTCCCCTTTTGGCGTCAAGATCTGTAAGCCCTCCATTCCAACCTACGTACACATCATACAATCACAAATAGCTAGAAGAGACAAAGAGAGATAAGTAGATTATTGATGTAATATGCCCTAAGTTTAGAATAATCAAGATTAGAAGGAATTACCTATGTTGTACTGTGACACCAACCACAGCACAATCAACCAACAACTGAAAGGAAGACAGGAAGAAACAAGGTTTAAGAGAAAGGGATAGTTAGATCTGCGGTTTGAGAGAAAAGAGAGGGAGAGGTGGAACATGAAGAGAGAATAAACTCCTTTTATATGCAAGAAGATAGGGTTTTAATTTGGACCATCTGATCAAAGATGAATCAATGGTGTAGAACTAGTCTCCCCATTAAAAATTACATTTTTGCCCTTTGGCAGATTATGTATTGAAAATCTTTTGGTTTTGTTTTTCAATTGTTACTTTTTAGAGATAATATGCCTATTCTCTTTTAAATTATTACTTCAAAAAAGTAAAAATCTCTAAATTATCCTTTAAGTTGTTAATTACTTTGTTAATATCCTTTCACATTTTAGATTCCCCTTGTAATTATCTCATGTACTTTGTCCATCACTCCGTCCTCGGCTTTCAATTGAAAAAAATTGTTCTAAAATTTTAACTTGCCCCAAATTTTCAAAAGTCCCATTGCGTGAATAACCTTTATGTTTCTATAGAAAGAAAACGTCAAATAGACAATAGTTATGAATTTTGAAAGTTGAGGGACAGTTGAAATTTTAGGGTTGTTGAATGTTATTAGATAAAAATGGGATTATTGAATGCAATTTGATAATAATAAAGTGTTATCGGATGCAATTAGACAAGAATACGATGTCAATTAGAACTTTTATAACCAACTCTTATATAGCCTTATAAATACAATTACCTTGATACTAGAACTTATACTATGAATGGTAGAGGTTATCTTGAGAGCCGTTTATCACGTGGTTATAGCTAAAGAGTTTTTTTTTTAACTTCTAACGGTGAAATTGAGGGTTAAGTGCGTGTATACGGGTTACATCAAATTCAATTTAGGTTTTTTTTGTTTAGCTTTTTTAAGTATATTAACCCTAATATCTTTACTTCACCTGTTATTATAAACAAAGTAAGATTAAGCAAAGATTCAACCAGTTTTTGTACTATATTCATCATCCAAATACAACATTTGAAGCACTCAATTCATGGTTTCTAATTTATATTCTAAAACCTGTCTCCCAAATGCATTTTCAATTCTATAACCCAACAAACTCCTTCTCTATAGCTGATAAAATTAATTCTCCGACCATTCAGAATCTGTAAATTCTTGATCATCGTCCTCATGGTCGGTTGTAAATTCTTCATCATCGTCCTTGTCACTATAAGCATCAACTAAAGGGTCATAGAAAAACTCAATATTCAAACACTTATCCAAAATATCACCTTTGAGTATCACATTCCAACATCCTGCAATGTTGAGATGAGAAAGGGCTGTGCAGTTAGTAAGTATGGCTTCAAGACCCAATTTTGCAAAAGACCCACAACACATCTCAAGTTTCTTTAGACCAGATATGGTATTTGCTATCACCATAGCCTCATTATCATCAACTTTCTTAAACATCGCATAGCTCAAGTTTCTTCTCAGATCAATTAGGGCTTTACAATTGTTCCCAAATTCTCCAATCCCTTTGCTATTGATATTAAAACAAAAACTAATGTCTAACACACTTAAATTCACTAGTGAATTAGCATGTCTTTCCACCATTTTGTCTGTCACTTCACTCATTGGAATTTTTAGCACCTTCAAGTTTGTCCCCTGCAAATACAGAAAACAGATAGATTCATGTAAGTAAATCACATGTTTATGTTCAAGAGAAAGAAATGAATCCACAAAGTCAAAATCTAATTTTTCCTTATTAGACAAATGTTAATTTTCAGCACTTCACTCATTGGAATTTTCATCACCTTTAGGTTTCCCCCTACAGATACAGAAAACACAAAACGTATAGATAGATTCATGTATGTAAATCAAATGTTTATGTCCAGGAGAAAGAAAAGAATCTATAAAGTCAAAATCTAATTTTTCCTTATTAGGGAATAACTTTAATTCAAAGATAAAATATAAGGAAAGTCCAAAATATGCCAAAATTAGTTTAAATATATTCTTTTTCAACATTTAGTTAATGAACAATCATTGCCTATATCTGAAATTAAACAGGATTTTTCTTGACTGTCATAATATCAATAAAGATATCTCAAATCAAAGGAACCATTTTTAAACATTCAAACAACACAAAAAATAGGAAAACATTTTTAATCAATTACCAGTTTGCAGCGTAAACCAAACCAGGATTTCCAAGCTTGGTAGCAGAGAGCAACCGAAATGAGCCTCTATTCAGCTTCATAAGATTAATGGCCACCCTATCAACATCTTCTATAGAACGGTCCTGTTTCTGGCACTAGCCCTGGATGTTGATTTCAGACCAACAATAAGGTCCTGAAACACATGTTAACCAATTTTTGCAGATTAATGAAACCAGTCCTACTCTTTCTTCTATCGAAATTCGGATGAGTATGAAAGCTAGTATATCTGGATTCAAATCCTCCCACAGGGGTGAGGAAGATGAAGACCTTTTGGACATTTCAACATTATTTTCTTTCTTCTTCACACCCAAATTTGCCATTACAACTAAAATTCATAAACAACTTTTGTCTTGAGGAGCCTTTTGCTATTCCTCCCCTCCTTTTTATACACATACTACAACCCTGACATGTCAGGGTATCAAATAGCAAAAGACATTTCTCAGTTCTTAAACTTTTTGTAGGTATTCTATTTAGTCACTCTACTTCTATTAATTAAGTCCTTAAAACTTTTTTCTGGCATAGATCCCTATTATAAGTTTAAAATCAATTAGATACTCAACCTATTCTTTAAAAAGTCAAATAGATCTCTAACCTTGTATTTTATATTTTAATTTTAGTTGTCAATTCAGTTATTTTATATTTTCGATACGATTTTTATCATTATTTTATGATATTTTCAGTCATCAGTTCACCTCTAATAATCAAATAAACCTAGTTGATGATATATAGACAATTTTTTAAAAATTACTTGGTATAACACTGATTTTTGTTCGATTTAATGGAATATGTTTTTATTAAAACTTAACTGGTAATCCAAATCTAAAATATTATAAAATATTGATATACTTGAACTGAAAATATAAAATAGCTCAACTAAAATGTATTTCAATTATAAGAGAGATTTAAATAACAGTTTTAACATAGGTTAGGAACCTAATCGATGATTTTAAATAATTAGAAACCTCATTGAGTTTTAATATATAGATTGATAACCTAATTGATGGTTTTAAAAGGCAAAATCTAATATGACTTTTACGCTATAGTTTAGGGGTTGAATTTAATAATTGAAAGGTTTAATTGACTAAAAAAATATCCGACCATTGAAGTTTATCTGTTGTAGTGATGACAAATGCACGTTTTAGGGTTTTTTGGGTGTTTGGTTTTAATTTTTTCGGTATATTAAGTGCTCTAAAATTAAAATTGACGAGCTTATATATTAAAGTCAACCATTAATTAATTAATTAGGTTAGGAACTAAGATTAATTGTTGAAATTCATCAATTAGGTCAAAAAATTGAAAAAAAAAATCGTAGAACAAAACAATAAAAAGCCCGTGAAAATAACTAAATCGGATTTTTGAGGTCCTAAACGGCCAAGTTTGGCCAAAAGAGGGTGGGGGCCACAACCTTGCTCTCTATTTTGACCGTTGGTCCGTTTCCAATGGGATTAGGGGAACAGAACTCTAAAAGAAATCCTAATTTTGAAACTTGACATTTTTTTCGACCTAATTATCTTGACCTCGAATTAACCCTAATTAAAGTGCCAAACAAAATTTTATTTTAGATTGAATTGATGCGAGCCGAGCTCGTTAATTTTATAGCGAGCCAAGCTTGAACAAGTCAAAGCTCGGCTCAACTCGCCACGATTACAGCCCTAGTATTAATCTTGGATTTTAATATGCTCTAATAAAAAAGATCAATTTGTATTGATAACCATTAATCAACCACTGATTTGAGTGGTATGTTATTTCCAAATTTTATTGATATGAGGATGGAAAGATAATTTTATAATTATGTTAATATAGAATTTACAATTATTATTAAGTTGAAACAAAAAAGGAAATGAGTAAATTTTGCTATTATTTTTTGTTTGGTAGGAGTCATTTGTTTTTCCTTTTTTTTATTTAGGAAGTAATAATATAGTATAGGATAGTGACCAAATTTAACAATATTATTGTTAAGAAAGTGCAAATTTCGCACTAGTATTTGAAATAGTAAAGCTTTAGTCCTAATATTAATTTTAGCCTAATCTAATGAAAATTTTGAACAGACTGATAATAGTTATTTGTCCGCGATAGTGATGCAGTGGAATAAACAGACTTTCGTCCTAAACGACTGATCGCGCACGAACAATGTTTAAAACCGTCAACGATCGTTGAATCACGCACGACTAACGAAAATTGGAAAAGAGAATAAACTCTGAAATTTTATTAATCAAAAACCGATTACATAAGGGGGGCGTCGAGCCTTTATATAGGCTGACAAATAAAACCTAATTCGAACCTAAAAGGAAAAGTAACAAAACACAGAAATAATTGAAAGTGCGACAAAAACATAAAACTGCCGTTTTGAGGCCCAAAACGCTTCTTTGGTCAGCTTCATCTTCAAGCGTTCATTCTGAAGATGACTTTTCTTCTATTATGCTGAGTTCATTTCTACTCAGCTTCTGTGCCTCATGCTGACTTCATTCTGTCGTACTTTTTATTTCTCTTCACTTATAATTATACTCAACATTGAACAAACACATTAGTACAATTAAATCAAAGCACTTAAATTTAATTGTCTCTTAATCATGGATTAACTTAAGTAATTTTGTCAAATCAAAATCATGTGGAAAGGTGTTTCAACACATCTTATTCCACACTATGCCATTTTCCTTTCACATGACACAAGATACATGACAGACATTTGTTTTCATGTCGTCTGAATATTTTTTGTGACAGTATTTTAACTATATGTCATCTTAAGGTGAAATAAAAAATGCGCTTGATTCTCAGATGACATTACAATTACAGAATCCTGTCATCCAAAGAAAACGCGCGTTTTCGTTAAATTTGATGCGCTCAACAGATGGCACTTCTAATAAATGAATGTCATTGTATGCTGAAAACAAAAAAGCGGCAAATTAAATTTCACTTACGCGGCCATACCAAATTTTAGGCGCTCTATATCATTGGACTGAAATTTCACTTACGCTGGTAATTGTATGGCAGGAACGTCGCCCGCATCTGCTTCTTCATCTTCTCCCAGCTTGCAATTTTCGATTTGCCCAATTGAACCCTAGTTTGCTTCAACTACTGCCACCATGCCATCGCCATATCTCTGAGCCGAGTAGCGACTAAAGGCACCCTTTTATTTTCAGGAACACCCTTAAGTTCTAGGATCTCTTCCACAGTGGTCAACCAATCAAGGAACTCTTCAGGTTGAAGGGAACCTCGAAACTCAGGAATTTCTGTTCTCATTCCAGCCTCCCAACGCCTATCATCTCCCACAATACGTGGTGGATGAGGCCTCCGGACTTCTTCATAATACTCCTCATCAGTCCCTTCTTCATCAAATTCAGCAGCAAACGGATTCCTTTGCTGATGAAGATACTGCGGATTAGGGTTTCGTTGTCCTTGATTTGCGAACATGTCACCCAACCTCCGTGTCAGCTGATCCACGATGTCATCGAATCGCTGTTCGAATCATTGCCTCATCGCTTGCTGAACCCGCTGTCCAATCCTTTGTTCCAGCTGTTGTTGATCCTCTCGCGCGTTAATCTCATCCACTCATCTTCTCTTGGGCGGCATGACGATAACAGTTTAGGCTCTGATACCAACTGATGCAACAGAATAAACAGACTTTCGTCCTAAACGACTGATCGCGCACGAACAATGTTTAAAACCGTCAACGATCGTTGAATCGCGCACGACTAACGAAAATTGGAAAAGAGAATAAACTCTGAAATTTTATTAATCGAAAATCGATTACATAAGGGGGGCGTCGAGCCTTTATATAGGCTGACAAATAAAACCTAATTCGAAACCTAAAAGGAAAAGTAACAAAACACGGAAATAATTGAAAGTGCGACAAAAACACAAAACTGCCGTTTTGAGGCCCAAAACGACCTCAGAAGGCTAAAAAAACACGTCCACCATAGGTCTTTAAACCGATGGGTTTGAATCAATGGGCCGAATCCAATCAAATTAGGGTCCGAAATCGCTAAATTCCAACAACCCCGTTTTAACTTCAAAATCTCAGCTTTGCCACCGGATCAGCTTTCTCCAAATAGTTCAAGGCTTGCTCCACTTCATCAGATACACATATCAAACGTTTCAAATATATTTATCGATAAATTGAATATGGAAAAATAAATAACTAGGACTTGATAAAAATCTGAGACCTAAATATGGATTTTGCTAATTATTAATAGTTGGTTTTGTAAAAAAAATATGATGGGACCTGCATATTAAATAGAGAACAGTATAATTATATTTTAAAATATTTTTTTAAAAAGAAAAAATATTTTAAAAGTATTTTTTTATTAAAATAAAGGGAAAATTATAAATCTGGGTCAAATGGGAGGCCCATTTACATATTAAACCCATTTACTAATTCTACTACATATCTAGACTGATTTTGTGTGACTTTCCAAAAATACTCCTGACCTTCCCACTTCCACCACTTGCGAATCACCGCTCCCTCTATCTCCTTGGTTATGTGAAAAGTTGCTCCAACATTAATGATTTCAAGACTTTTGATCTTCCTTTCTTCCTTTAAATTGCACGAAATCTGCACCATTTAGTCAAAATCACAATGAATTTCTCTTTTTCCCCTCTTCATCTCTTGATTCTGCAACTTCCCAACCCTAGAAAACGAAGTCATGGTTTTTCATCTTCCTGTTCGTTGCTTGGTTTCTTTCTTTTTGTTACCATCAAAGAAATGGGTTTTCTACGTTATTTCCTTCGTTCTTCCCATGTTATCATATTGTTATTGTCGCTTTTGGGGGTGAAAGGGGCGAAAAATGTAATTTTTTCTGCGTTTTTTCATGAATTCACTTCGCAATCGATGGTTTCGCTAAGCTTTGCGAAGAGAACGAGCCTGGAAAGTGATGATCTACTTCGTGAATTGATGATTTCGCAAAGTTCTACGAAGAGAAAGAGTCTGAAACGTATGGATCTACCTCGCGAATCGATTAGTTCGCGAAGTCTGTGAATAGATCCTCACATTTCAGACCTCGCAGACTTCGCGAAAGCATCGATATGCGACATAGATAGTCACATTTTGATAATGTTATGATTTTAATGTTTGAATCCGTTGTTGTTTGCCAATTTTTGTTATATACCACTTCGCGTATTAGCTTCAAATCATATCTAGCATTCGCATATGCGAACTAAATTCATTAAGCAAAACAAACTTCAGCTTCGCATATGCGAACTAAAGTCATTAACTAAATCAAAACATTAACTTCGCAGGCTTCGCATATGGGTGAATATGCGAAGTCAGACGGGATGGGGCGAGCTCCGCGTAAATATTGAGGGTATTTTTGGAAAGTCACACAAAATCAGTCTAGATATGTAGTAGAATTAGTAAATGGGTTTAATATGTAAATGGCCCTCCCATTTGACCCAGATTTGTAATTTTTCCTAAAATAAAAGAGGCTGGAGTAAAATATAGTTTTAATATTTGAAAGGAAAAAGTACGAAAAAAATGCATGTGGTTTGCCCAATTTGCAAACAGATGCATGTGGTTTAAAAGTTTACAAATAAAGGTTTGTGGTATATTTTATTTAGAAAACAAAGTATACAATTACAACTAAATACATTTTTATCTTAAAAAAATTTATTCTTACATATCAGCAAAACCAAACCTCCGAAAAACACAACTTCCTAAATCGAAAAAGTAAATAATATGATGGAATTTCACGTTTTTTACTAATTTGACAGTTTACGAACTAAATTGATATTTAAGTCATTTTACATAGTTGCAATTTGATTTTTGGATCGATGTTTTGTCAATATATAAATGTAATTGAAAAAAAAACTAAAAAACGCTCTTATTGTCATCAATTACTTAAAAGTTTAATTTTATATACTTTGTTTCGTAAAAAAAGTAAACCACATACCTCTATTTGTAAGCTTTTAAACCACGGACCTCTATTTGCAAATAAGGCAAAGCACGAGCATTTTTTTCGTACTTTGCCCTATTTTAAATATATTTATAATGTATAAGTTAAGGTATTTTTAATTATAAATTTACTTTCTAAATATCAAAGTGTGAAACATGCTAAAATTATATGGTATGTAAATCAATTCTCCATAATAATTAGGGATATCATATTAAAATAGAATCAAAGTTTTATTGGAAGAGCCAATTTAGCTCCTATATACAAAACAGAGCAATTTATATTAATAGTCATCTATCAAGTGATGATTTGAGTGATATATTATTTCCATTTCTATTTGTTAGTAATATTTACTTTCCTAATGGAAAAGGAATGTATGCATTCTTCTTCTATATAAATCAAATCAATAGCTCAAAAAGACAGTGAACTAGTCAATTCGTCAGCAAACTAAATGGCAAGAAGAAGAACAAAGCGTGTTGTTAGGAGGACGAAGAAAGCAATGGGTATGGGCAAGTTGGAAACCAGTTTCAGTTGTCCTTTTTGTGACCATACTAAGTCAGTCGAGTGTGCATTCCATAAGAAATTCAGAACCGCACAAGTTGTTTGTAGTATCCGCAAGGAAAGCTATACCAGTTCTTACAACCTTTTAAGTGAACGTATCGATATTTACACTGAATGGATTGACGAGTGCCATCGATCCAATCAAAAGACTGCTATTTGATTTCTCACTTTTCATCTTCTTCTCAATTAAGGTTTTTTTCTTGACGTTTTTATTTTTAATGATGTTATTCATGAGTAAAACTAGGTATTCTTTCTATTAATTCCTTCCTATTTCAGATTTTCATTTTAACAACTCTCGAAACACTCATCAATTTAATACTTTAAATTTAAGGAATAACTAAATCATGTGTAAAAAGAATAGGAGTAGAATAGTACTTTTGAAAATCCAAAATAGAGTTGTGAATAATAGAAAATCACTATAATAACTCAAAAAATAATGTTAAGTAGGAAAACATGAGGTTGTTAGGTACATGCCCCAATTAACGAGTCACTGTGATTTCATTTTAAAAAAATTCAATTAATTAAAGAATTGTGTGTAACCACGTTTTGGCAGTTGGATGCATTGTCAGTTTGTTTGATCGTTCTTCAATTAGAGGAGTTTAGAGTCTTAGAGTGTAGTCTGATTATTTTAGTAGACATAAAATAGTGCATGTAGAAATCAAATAAAGAGGTAGGAGAG
The DNA here is from genome assembly GCF_963576675.1 of Euphorbia lathyris. Taxonomy (NCBI): domain Eukaryota; kingdom Viridiplantae; phylum Streptophyta; class Magnoliopsida; order Malpighiales; family Euphorbiaceae; genus Euphorbia; species Euphorbia lathyris. Next base: position 1,487,407 of record NC_088915.1, on the reverse strand, counting down.
TTTAGAGTTTTGAGAGTATAGTCTAATTATTTTGGGAAGAAATAAAATGGTAAAATAATTATTTTGGAGGTATTTTTGGTAAACACATTAGTGCTGCTATTTTGATTTGTCTCATAATATTGTAACTCTAGAAAATTGTTTAGAAAACGCAATCTTTATAGTCTAATTATTTTATTGTGGAAGATTTATTTCTCTAGTGTGGACATAACCCAAAATCAAGGGTTAACCACATTAAATTATTGGTATCACTTTTATTGATTACTTTTTCTCGTCCTTATTTTACGGAATATTTCATTTTACTCCTTACATTTATACGGGTTGAAGATGGTCTAATTCAAAATAAGTAAAAACATAGTCTTCCAGATAGAATGAAAATGAACTTTAACTCAAATAAGGATTTCTAGTCTTTTCAAAATCGAGCAGAGAGAATGCATGAATTATGACTATTTTCATGCTAGATTTAGCCTACTTAATTCTCGAATAGACTTTAATAAGATTATGTGAATTCTTTGAAAATACCTTATATTTATATTTGATATATTTGTGCATGTTATTTTTTGCAGCAGAAATTATCAGCGTGATCAATTCATGGAAAAAGAAAAGTACCTGATGCAGCACTCAGATGTTTGGTTGGGAAGCAATTCTTAGTTTGCATTTAATTTTATATTTTTTTTTATTTTCCTTTCTTATTTAGTAAAGTTTGAAAAAGAAAAATAAATATAAAATGATAATGGTTTGATGGACATAGATTATCATAAAAAAAACAAAGATATAGTTCTTGATTATATAATTTTATTGTGCAATTTTCCTGACCAAGTATGAATTCTTCTCCAATTAGCTCTTAATCTGTTCTGATGTTTTTGTAATGACCTTTTCAATGATTTTAAAATAGCATAAGCACATTTTTATTTGCATGCTTTTAAAAGTGAAAACAATTAATTCAAAGAAATACCAAACACTAAAAGTCAAAATGAAGAAATGTTACAGATAGTTCTTTTCTGCATTCAAACACAACTATCATTTGATATGTCATCTTTGTTGCCCTTCTGAAATTACCCGGCTATGACGATGTCAATAGCTTTCATCATTCATCCCATCAAGGATGGGATGCTCCACTCTTAAGTAGTCTAGTACTATCACTAAGTAGAGACCAAAGTAGAGACCAAGATCGCTCCAAATTAGTAATAATGCGTGTAATGGTTGATCTGTTAATTCCATATGGATTTACACAATGAAACATGGTATTTGTGACCGTTTCAATTGCGGACTCCAGATGAACCAATGCTATGGTCTAGAAGCAGGGGGTATTTCATTTCCCAAGATTTTAGGAACTAAAAACTCATAGACTTTATTGGCTTGCCTCTGTGTATGAACATAACTGTATTTCCTGTATTGTACTCGTGATCAGCATAACCACCTCTTTATGTTGTCCTCTTTGTTTTGTACTCCTGTTTAAGAAAACTAAATCCAAAGGTATGTTATTTTGGTAATGCAATTGAAAATTGAAAGAGAAACAAGTTCACTAATGTATAAAAATAATAAGATGGACAAAATTTTTCAGTTGTATATCTGTTTGTTGCAACTAACCCTAGATTATCTCAGATACAATCTTTAGGGCTGTATTTTCTATTTATACATTTGAGTACAATCAATGAATATCACTTCTTCCATATTCCTCTATATGGTATCAGCGCCCTTCGATCCTCTCTCTCTTCTTAATTCCTCTTCCTCTAATCAAAGTTCTATCATGGCCAACCCCAACTCCTCTTCCCAAATTCCCAATCTCAATGATCCAACTAAACATTTTATCTACATTAATATTCAACGTACCATTCAACTCACTCCCACAAACTATCTCTTCATGCTCCTTATGATGGTACTAAGGAACTTATAATTGGTGATGGCACAGGTTTACATATTTCTCACACTGGCTCTCTAACTTTCCTTCTTCCTCCTCTACTCTTAAGTTAAATAATGTTCTTCATGTGCCCTCTATATCAAGAAATATTAATATTATTTCTATCTCTCAATTTTGTATCGATAATAATGCTTCCATTGAATTCTTACCCAATTCTTTTTGTGTGAAGGATCTCCAAACAGGGGCGTCTCTCTTTCAGGGTCCAATTAGGTCAGGAGTCTATGAAATTTAGCCCTCTCTACCTCGTGTTTTCGCAAGCACTATGGTCAATTCTCTCGATTGGCACCATCGTTTAGGTCACCCGTCTCTTAAAGTTTGTAGACATCTTATTTCTGCAAATAATTTGAATGTTTCTAGTATTTCTACATTAGATTCTAATTTTTGTGCCTATAATAAAAGTCATCAACTTCCTTTTTCTATTTCCTCTATCTCCTCCACTGCTCCTCTCCAATATATTTATACTGATATGTGGACAGCCCCTATATATTCACATGATGGATACAAATATTATTTGATTTTCGTAGATCACTACACTAAATATACATGGTTCTATCCTCTCACACGCAAATCAGACACACACAGTGTTTTTATTAGATAGAAAGCACTAGTTGAAAAATATTTCCAACTTCCTCTCCTTACTCTATATTCTGATAATGGTGGTGAGTATGAAGCTCTTAAAGAATATCTAGCTATTAATGGCATAAGTAGACTCACTACCCCTCTTGATACCCCCTCAACATAATGGCTATTCTGAAAGACGTCATTGACACATTGTTGAAACATGTCTTACACTCTTAACACATGCTTCTATGCCATTAAAATTTTGGACAAATGCGTGTGCCACAACTGTTTACCTTATTAATCGCCTTCCTACCCCAATTTTAAAAAATGATTCTCTCTATCTCCGACTGTTTGGTAAACTGCCAAATTACCAAAAACTGTGAAAACATAAATTGGAATCTAAGTCTACTCCATGTGTCTTCATTGGCTATTCCTCCATTCAAAGTGCATATTATTGTCTAAATCCTAAGTCCAACAAAATCTATACCTCAAGGCATGAACACTTTGTTGAAACTAAATTTCCATATTCTGATCTTGCCACCACATATCACTGCCTCCCAACCTTGCTAGAAGAATGGTGTCCTATTTCTATTTCCATTCCAGTACCAACAAATCCTTCTTCCCCTCTCATCACCTCACATTCCACTTCCGCTGCCTCTCCCATTTTACATACTCCAGATTCACCATCAAATTCTATTATTAATGAAAACATTTCACCTCTTCCCTCTAATGCATCTCATTCTCCTTCTCCAACTTCATCAACCACCTCATCTCCATCTCCACCTTCCTCTCCAATTCCACCTTCCTCTCCCATTCCACGCTCATCTCCATCTCCATCCCCATCTCCCTCTCCCTCTCCCTCTCCCGCTCTAATCCAACCCTCTCATAAAATGACAGCTCGACTTCATAATAACATTACCAAACCTATTAACAAACTTAACCTGCTTGCTCAAATTAGTGATCCTGAAACTCTTCCAAAAACCATTGCTCAAGCCCTTAAAAGCCTAGTGTGGAGAAAGGCCATGGACGAGGAATTTAATGCTCTCATTCGAAACAAAACTTGGACTCTTGTTCCACCTTCAATCTCTCAAAATGTTATTGGTTGTAAATGGATTTTTCGTATAAAACGAGACTCAAGTGGAAAGGTAATTCAGTACAAGGCTCGACTTGTAGCACGGGGTTTCAAACAAAGACCGAGTCTTGATTACAATGAGACATTTAGTTCGTTGTTAAACCAGCCACAATCCGTTTGGTTCTCTCTCTCGCTTTGAGTCATGGTTGGCCCTTATGCCAGCTTGATATTAACAATGCTTTTTTGCAGGGAACTCTATCAGAAGAAGTTTTCATAGCATAGCCGCCTGGTTACAGTGATTCTATTCATCCAAAATTCGTGTGCAAATTGAATAAGGCTTTGTACGACCTCAAACAAGCTCCGCGGGCTTGGTATAAAGAGTTGCGCCAATTTCTACTTAATACGGGATTCAACAACTCAATTTCATATTCTTCTTTATTTATTCTAAATGGCTCCATTATCTACTTATTGGTCTATGTTGATGATATTATAGTCACTAGTAATGTTGCACCTTTTCTTGAAGCTTTCATCAACACCATCTCAGCTCGTTTTTCACTTAAGGATTTGGTTTTGATAAGGCATATCCCATTTTAGTGAGAATATTTTTGGTTTTGATATTCATTGTAATTAAGCTTGTGGATTTGGTAGGTAATTAAGTTAATTGAGGGGTTAAATGCACCCATGGTTACTAAACATTAGGTATTGTTTTCACTTAAGTGAAGTTTTGTATTAACAAAGTCACTGTTATATGCCATTTTCCTATTACGACTCACACACAATACATAACAATCATTTTTTTCGTGTCTGATAGTTTTTCGCGATAGTGTGTTAAAATTCTATCATTAGAAAAGGTAAGTGTAAAAAACCTCAGATTAAGTGTGAGCTTACATTGATATGTGTTTGTTATATCATAAAAGCTTGATTTATCCAAAATTTCCATCATTTTGAGATGACTTATTAAATTGTTATTGTTATGAGTAAAAAAGATCAAAATTTTATAAGTTCCATGGGTGGAGCCAAAAGTATCCAAAAATATAGTGTGCACGTCTATCAAAATTAAGTTTCCCCAAACAGAAACACGAGAGCCAAAGCAAAGTTTTTACTATGACATTTAGAAACAAATTTTTTGTAGGGTTAGCATCCTTTTTTTAGTTAGTTTGCTCATACTATTTTATCTCCCTTTTTTTTGTCATGCTAGTACAACTGGTGCTTTAGTACTTGATTACTCATTATGAAGCTTGTGCATTTTATGTTTTAGGGAACAAAGAGATGGAGGAACATTGAAAGATTGGACATGTCAAGTCATGGTATTGAAGGTGCCTAGAAGTCCAGGGTATGATCAGAGTTAAAAATCCGATAAAGAAAGGATATTCAGGGAGTCTAATCCGAAAAATGGAGGCCGTTGAGATTGACGATGGTCATATAAGAATGAAAATCAACATCAAAACTGTATTAGCATACGAGGTATTAGATGAAAGTTTTATAACCAACGTTGATAAGCATATCAGAATCAATATCTTAGAAAAAATGGTCAATAGTCCAGGGTAAAGTACAATTTTGATCAGTTTTAAGAGAAATATCAATAAATAATTATTGAATTTTAAATCATTTCATTCTGTACAGATCATGTAACACCCCTTTTAAAAAAAAATATAAATTTAAAAAAAAACTGAAATTTCATTTTATTCAATGTGCCATGAAAACGAGTAAAAATAGTTCCACTGTAGTCTTACAAAAATAAAATTTCAACATAACATAATGTCAAATAATTAACAATCCAACACTTCAAATTTCATAAAATTTATTAAAGCTAGTCAAACTAAAAACTCAGAAAAAAAAATGACACAACATAATGAACAGATCGGTACACGTGTCGCTAATTCTGTGTTCCTGAAAAATATTGGTGGCAAGGGGTGAGCTGCTAACTCAATAAGACAGTTAATTAAATATATAGCACACCACATACAAAATAAATTTTATGCTTTAACTTATAGGTGACCAAATAACATATTCATCAATTATTTATTAGGGAAAAGTACAAAAATAAACCTTGTGGTTATACATGTTTTCGATTGCAGCCATGTGGTTTAAAAATTTACAAAATGGTACCTTGAGGTTCATTCCGTTAGCAAACACATACCAAATTGACTAACGGTGTTAAAAGTCAAAGGGAAATAGTTAATTTGGTCATTATATTTTTTTTATTTTATAAATTAACCCCATTATTATCTAATTATCACAAACAAACTCGAAAATTAAAAATAAAAATTAAATACACCTTCTCCATCAGTAGAAAATGTTGAAAAATTCCAGAAAACTGTTTGTAAAGCTTTACTTTTTTATATATATTTTTATAAAAACACCTCAATAGAGCATCCATATAGATCAATTGACATCACTCATTCTTAAGCGCCTCCTCTGTGAATGAAGAATCCATGGATGGATGGTTCCATACGTTTTAAAAGAAAAGAAAAGATGAGTAGAGTAGAGATCTTAAAATCAGTTGTTAATTAATAGAGATCTTGAGATTAAAACAGAATTACAGAAAAAAAAGGAAGCCTCTGGCTGAGAAACGAGACCGGTTGAGCATCAACGATGGGGAGAAGAATGGAAGATGAATAGGAAGATGAGAATGATGGTTGTTGTATTTGATTTTGTATTTTAAAGAGAAAGGAGAGAGAGAAAGAAGAAGAAAAATAAGAAATTAGGGAAAGATGGTGAAGAAGGTATATTTAATTTTTATTTTTTAATTTTAGGATTTGTTTGTAATAATTAGATAATAATGAGGGTTAATTTATAAAATAAAAAATATAAGAACAAAATTAACTCTTTTCCCTTTGACTTTTAACACCGTTAGTCAATTTGGTATGTGTTTGCTAACGGAATGAACCTTAAGATATCATTTTGTAAATTTTTAAACCACAGGGATGTAATCGAAAACAGATGTAACCACAAGGTTTATTTTGTACTTTTTCCTATTTATTATTGAAAATTTTGATTTAGGGCCCTGCTTATGCCAATCCAGTAGTACCCAATGGTTGTTCTCTTATTTTATATACATTCATACTATGGGTGTACCCTATCGTAACAAAAACACGGTACCCCTTTCACCTACTTTTCCTTTCTAGGTACCCTTTCGTAACAAATACCTGGTACCTTGACACCCTGTCGTAGCAAATACCCGGTGTCTATAATTCGCGTGATCATAATAATCAATTTTCTTAATTAGAATTTTACAACCATTGAATATACTATGATGGGTAAGCCTTTTTTTTTCTCATGTAAAGTTCTCATTCATGTCATGTGTAAAATATATAACAAAGTTTCATGTCATCATTTATCACACATCATCAATCTATCAAGTATACATGTCAAGCACATAGATCAAATCAATAAGAATTTATTTATTTATTTTTTTCGTCATCAAATTAAATATAGCACCCAACATGTAAGCACACATACTACATATTTAATTAACCACTTACCTCTAAAGCCAAAAGAAAATATAATTAAGCAATTTCTTCTGGTCGGTCTTCCACTTGATCCTCACCTCCTATATATAATATTTATTATGTAAAGTCATTAACTAAACACTTATGAGTGCTAGAGAAAAAAAATTTGAAATTAATATTTATTTATTATCTAACTATTTATCAATAATATATATATTAACATGTGAGTCTACTGTCTTTTTTTTTTAAACTTGCATTTTGAAAATTTATGTGGGCATAGATTATGAGAATTTTGTTCTTATTCAAAAAGATGTATACTTCCATCAAAACAATCAACTAAAAAAATTTATTATATTTAAGAAAACCAAAAAGTTACAAAATCCTAATATATAGTATATATACAAAAATTATCCCATACAAATGTTGATCTATATTCGAAATTGGAAAATGGCATTAGTATAAAAAAAATAATAATAAAAATCATAAAAAAAATAAAGTTTTCACCTTTGATAAATTTTATATATATATATATATAAAATTTATCTTTTAAATAACTCATAAAATTATAACTCTTTTATATACTAATGAAACTATAAAAATTCTAGCATAGTCTATTGTAATCATAAATAAAATACTATTAAAATAATTGATGACAAGTAGAGAAATTCTGATCAACTTCCGTCCCTGTGGGGGCGTCGTTGGGTTCGACGGGGGAAGCTCCGATGCCAAAGTCAGTATTGAGGAACAAGAGAGCAAACTGAATTGACAAAGGGTAAGGGAATGTGTACCTGGATAGCCTGAGACGTAGGCTATATATAGCTAGAAAGTTGTAACCTTCAGTAACTAGAAAGTCTCTATTAATGTTCCATTAATGGCGGTTACAAGTTATCCTTAAGCTGGCGGTTAGCTAATTGATAGCTCATTAATGGTCTTTATGGCTAGGTCGGCCCAGCCGTTATAATGGCGAATGAGTGTTCAAGGAGATTCGCCTCATAGATTCGCCGGCGGGTCTCCTTTGATGGGTCCTTGGAGATCCGGTGATCCGCCAGTCGGATCTCGTCAATACGCGGCGTTTCCTTAGGTGAATATCCCCCTTAGTCCTCGGGATAATATCTCAATGTTATCAGAAGCCCCCCCTAAGTTCCCTTAAAGTCCTTTAGGGCTTTTGAACTTCTACGCGCCGTCATGACTACCTGCATTAATGAGCACTCTGTTCGATGCCAATCGTAGAGTGACACGTGTAACAAGCGCCCTGTCCAAGGAAAGAGAAGACGCCTTCTTCTTCTTTCTCTTTCTCTTTCTTCCCTATTTCGTTTTCATTTGCCTTTTCACTGCTCGAAGCTTTTCCTGGGAGTTTCAGAGTTCCTTCAAAGCTTTCTTACATGTAAGTTCATCTTTTCTCATTCTATTTTCTCTAAATGTTTAGGAGTTCTTCATCCTCTTCTAGATCAACCTCTGAGCTTTTTAATTTGACCCCTCCTCCCGAAATTGTGGTTAGTTTTAGTTGGACTACATCGTCATCGGAAAATTCATCTTCCTCCGAGGACACAACTTGTTCCGATTTAGCTGAGTTACGTAACTCGACGTGTAATCGCTACCAAACTCGTTCCACTAGGAGTCAAATTCTTTCTACTTCGGCCACCGGTGCCGCACCGGCCGTTGATTTTAGGCGTTTTTTGGGAACAATGGCCTCTTCCTCTTCCCAACCTAGGAAAAAGAATCCCCGAGCGGAGTCCACTTCGTCTCGCATGAGTGCCGCGGATCTGGCGGATCTAACGATTCGCTTCCCCTGGATCAATAATTATGAGACTCAATTAGCGACGGCTCATCAACGTCCCTCCTGTCCGCCAAGTGGCTTTTTAACTGTGTATTATAGTCACGTGGAGAGAGGGTTCTGACTTCCTCTTCCCAAGATGATGGCGGACATCCTTTCCTATTTTGATATCACCGCCAGCCAACTACACCCCAATGGCTGGTTGGATATTGCTTTAAATTGCTATCTAGCTTCGAACTTAGGGGTAGTATACACTGGGCGGATCTTTAGAGCTTTTCACAAACCGTCAAAGCGAAAGTCAGAGTCGTTTCTTACTTTTGCAAAATTTGGAGTGTATTCGCCATTCAGTGGCAAAATGTCCAATGTCCACTGTTGGGATGAGAAATTCTTCTACATGAAGATAAACGAGGGTGAATCACTGGGTTTTTCAACATTCTGGAATCCCAAACCTCTGCATATGGCGGGTGATATGCGAATATTGACGGCGAGTGATGAGGTAGTGGCGGACCTCATGAAGAGTGTCAAGGCGGATGCTTGGACATATGCGGATGCTTTAGCCTTTATGATGAGCGATATTCCCCTAATTCACAAAGAGGGGACAAGTTCATTTACTCGAAGATTACACAGTTTGATCAAGGTAACTTTGTTTCCTTCTTGAACCTTGATTACTTTATTGTTTTCTTTGGTAGGGGTTTATCTAAGGCCAATCACGCTCTTGCAGAGAAGCGTAGGAAGTTGTTGGAGGATGAGGCCCGCAAGAAAGCTCAAGTGGCGAATCCTCAAAAGGACACAGGGAAACGTCTGGCGGATGCAACGGTCGATCCGCCTCTGAAAAGGAGGAAGCCTGCAGCTTCTGGTGGTCCCAAGTTTATGGCGGATGCCATGAGATCCGCCATGTCTGCGGGGGAGATGGAACAAGTAGGTCGCCTTTATCTTTTGCCCGTTCGTTATGTTTAGAATTTAAGTTTTGATCATTGCTTCTTTGTGCAGACGGCGAAGCCTGACCTAGGCAAATACTGGTCCGCTAAGTATGGGGCCGAGGGATCCTTGGAAAATGAGTCGGTTATCAATGACTTGGATGAGGCTCTGGGCCAATTGGGTGAAGTGCAGAGGAATCAGAATCAGATTCCCGGATCAATTCATGCACAAAGGGGGAAGACTGAGCTTCTTACGGTAGGTCCTCTTGTTTGAAAGAAACTTTTTCAGAAAAAGCTATAACTTTGTTCTTTCATTCTTGACGAAAGGGTTTGCTTTTGACAGATGTACACTCGCATACGTGCTATGGAGGCGGAGCTCCTTCAAGGTGTGGCGGATAAGGCTACTATAGATAGGCTGGAGAAGGAAATAGCTGATGCCAGGGCGAATATAGCATCCGCCACTACTGTCATGGCCCTTAAGGATGCCGAGATAAAGAAGCTGAAGGAGAAGATCGAGGCTGATGCCAAGGAGCTCGAGAATGCTGTAGGAGAAGCTGAGTACATGGCTGGTGAGCAGGCTTTCTTTTACGGCGAACTAATCATGGCGTATGTCTCACTGGCGCATCCTGAGATCGATTTCACAGATCCGCAGTTCGCCGTTCCAGAGCTAGAAGATGTTCTTAAATTTAACAAAATCCCTGAAGAAAGCAAACCTGCCACCACCGTCCAGCTAGTGGATCTCGAGGAAGTACCTCCGAAGTCTGGTGAGGAGCTGATAACCGATGGCACCGTTCTTCCTGGGGAAAGACTTTCCGTGGAAAAGGAAGTCCCATTGGCGAGTGTATCCGTGGCTGTCGAGAAGGAAGCCTCTCAAATAGGTGCTTCTCAAGCGGGTGCTTCTGGTGAGAAGAATTTTAAGGAGGATGCTCTTGTGATTTCTTGATGTCCTTTTTTGTTTTGTAAAACTTGTTAAGTACAATTTGTTTAATCCTCATGGTAGCTATTTATTTTACCTTTACATTTGCGTAAGTAAATATATATAAGCGTCTAGGATTTATTTTGGAGTAGGTGGCCAGCCATACTCCATTGTGCGAACCTTTGTGAAGGTTTGAAGCTGTTTTATTCCTTTAGAGGAAGTAAAGCTGCCTTCAGGGATCATCTTGCGACCTATCTTTGAGGTGAAGTGATTCGCCTAGAGGGCTTTGTAGACCCTTCTTTGGAAAGGGAGTAAGAGAGTGTAAAGACCTTGCGTCCAAGGATCGTTTTAACTCTATCTCGAATGGGGATCGTCTAAAGATGGATCCGCCCATTAGACTCGTCCTCTTATCTTTGAGGAGAAAAAGTAGCCATAGGATAGCAGTACTTTCTCAATGTGGAGAGCGTTGGATGCCCCCCTTCTTTTTAAGACTGGAATATTTATATTGCTGCAATAAATTTTTTAAAAAGAACATAGACAATAGAACAATTGATGTTTATTGATAGGAGAAATGCCTTATTACAGCAAGCAGGTCTTACATGTGAGCCTCGTTAAAACCTTTAATAAGAAAAACCACATGGGAAAAAAGCTTACTAAAGGAAAAAGAGTACTCAAGACCGTATGTACATCTTATTTTTTGACAAAGTATTTGCAGAGATTTTGGAGGTTCCACGTGCGTGGTAATGTGTTCCCCTCCATGTCTTGAATCTTAAATGTGGCGAATCCAATCTTGTCCACTATTTGATATGGTCCCGTCCAGGTGAGCCCTAGCTTGCCCTTCCCTTCTCGAGACTGGATTTTGTCCGCCTTGCGGAGCACGAGGTCTCCCACATTCAGGTCTACAGGTTTGGCATTTTGTCATGGTAAGCGGCGATCCGCTGCTTGTATGCCTCCATACGTACATAAGCCTTGTCTCTTCGCTCCTCCACTTGATCAAGACTCTCTGTTAGTCTGTGGTTGTTGGCCTCCTCGCAATAGAATGCAACTCTATCACTTGGGACTAGTATTTCAACCGGGATTACAGCTCCCACACCATGAGAAAGGGCAAATGGTGTTTCTCCTGTGGCCGTTCTAGGAGTGGTGCGATACGCCCATAAGACGCTTGTCAACTGATCCGCCCACTTTTTATCATGTTCCCCCAATCTTTTCTTTATTCCTTTTACGATCGTCTGATTCGTAACTTCAGTCATACCGTTGGATTGAGGATAATAAACGGAGGCGAATCTGTTCAAAATGCCCAATTTCTCATAAAAAGTCTTGAATTCGTCACAGTTGAACCGTGTTCCGTTATCAGTGATGATGGTGTGGGGTACGCAATATCTTCCCACGATATTGTCTTTGACAAATTCCACTATTCGTTCGGCCGTGATGGAGGAGACAGCTTCGGCTTCTACCCACTTGGTGAAGTGATCTACTGCCACTACCACATATTTTCTCTGTCTACGAGTTGGAGGAAATGGTCCAACGATGTCAATTCCCCAGATGGAAAAGGGTCGCCCTTCAATGATAGGCCTCTGGAGATGTTTGGCCGTGTGTGATTCATTCGCATGAATCTGACAACTATGGCATGATTCCACCAATTTTTGTGCATCAAGCTCGGCAGTGGGCCAATAAAATCCTGCTAACCTGGATTTCTTTAAGATAGTGGTGGATGCCTCATGGGCCCCACATGATCCCTCGTGCAGCTCCTTGAGAACCTGTTGTCCCTCTTCTAGCAGAATGCATTTTAACCATGGATGGCTAAATGACTTTCTATAGAGGCAATCGTTGATCATGGAGAAATAGGCCGCTTTTCTGACGATCCGCCGAGCCTCCTCCTTATCAATGGGTAGAGCTCCATCTGACAAATATTGGCGAACGGCTGTCCGCCAATCATCCTCTACTGTTGTGAGTAGGGATACTTCTTTAGAGGCGAATGCCGGAGCTGCTTTAACCTCGAAGGGACATTGCGGATCTATCCAACTTTCTTCACTAGAAGCCATTTTTGCTAGGTGATCGGCTTCAGTGTTTGATTCTCGGGGCACATGGACCAGTTCCCATTTGGTTTCTTTAGCTTCAAGGTGGTCCTGCAACTTTTTGACTTCGGCAACGTATTTGGCCAGAATGTCATCCTTCACCTCATAATTTTTGATCACTTGATTGACCATCAACTTGGAGTCACTATAGATCACGATCCGCTCGGGAGTGATTTTCTTAAGCAGGCGTAACCCTAATATTAGAGCCTCATATTTCGCGGCATTGTTGGTGGCATGGAAATCCAACTTTGCTGCGTACCGTAATTTTATGCCCTTGATCACGATACCTATGCCAGCTCCATCTGCAGAGGAAGCCCCATCCGTGTACATCGTCCACTCCTCTACTTGAGATTTAGGGAGATTCACCCCTTCCTCTGTGAATTCATTCACAAAGTCTGCCAAGGCCTGACTTTTCAAAGCGGTTCGGCTCTCATATCGCACATCAAATTCTCTGAGGCGAATTTCCCATTCCATTAATCTCCCTGAAGTATCAGGCTTTTGCAATACCTTTCTCATGGGTATATTCGTACGAACTATGACAGTATGGGCCTGGAAGTATGGCCTAAGGCGAATTGCCATGGTGACGACGGCCAGAGCCATTTTATCAAGTTTAGAATACCTGGTTTCAGCATCCTTCAATACTTTGCTCATATAATAGATAGGATACTGCTGGCCATCCTCTTCTCTTATCATGACTGTGCACACAGCTTTCTCCGTAACTGAGACATACATGTAGAGATTTTCACCTTTTAGGGGCCAGCTCATCATGGGCGGTTCCGTGAGAAACCGTTTGATCCCCTCGAAAGCCTTTTCACAGTCCTCATTCCACTCGAATGCCTTTTGCTTCTTGATGACTTCATAAAAGGGCTGACACCTACGAGCTGAACAAGAAATAAACCTGTCCAAGGCCACGATCCGCCCGTTGAGGCGTTGCACTTCCATGATGTTCCGTGGTGCCTGCATTTCCAGAACAGCCTTAACTTTGTCGGGATTTGGGCTCACGCCTTTTTCACTAATCATGAATCCCAAGAACTTTCCATATGTTGCACCAAAAGTACATTTTTCCGGGTTTAGCTTAATATTGTGGCGTCGGAGTACGGCCAGTACCTCTCTTACATCATCTGCGTGCTTCTCCACAGTGGTGCTTTTGATGATCATGTCATCTACATAGACAGAGTAGTTATCACCTTTGGTTTCTGCGAATATTTTGTTCATCATCCGCTGATAGGTGGCGCCTGCATTCTTAAGCCCAAAGGGCATGACCTTGAAGCAATAAGTGGCTTGGTGAGTCACGAACGAGGTCTTGATTCTATCTGAAGGCTCCATGGGGATTTGAAGATAACTCGACTTCACGTCTGTGAAGGAATACATAGCATGTCTAGCGGTTCCATCTACGAGTATGTCAATACACGGCAAAGGATAATTGTCCTTGGGACAAGCTTTGTTGAGATCCGTAAAGTCGATGCACATGCGGTAGGATCCACCTGCCTTCTTCACCAAAACGATGTTCGCCAACCATTGTGTATAAAGGACCTCTTCAATGGCGTCCGCTCGTTGGAGCTTGGTGATCTCTTCCTCTATCACCTTCTGCCTTTCAAGGCCATGGTTTCTCCGTTTCTGAGCTACGGGAACCGCATCTTTGTCGATGTTAAGTTTGTGAGTGATCACGTCTGGACTGATCCCTGGGAGGATCTCATCTTTCCATGCAAAGACGTCCTCCGCTTTATGGAGAACTTTGGTGATTGCTTCTTTAACTTCGCCTTTGAGCCCTTTAGCCATTCAGACCTGCTTTTCGTCCGCCATGAGGTACATTTCTGTCTCACCCAAGGCCATTGTGACGAGTTCCTCCTCATCTTCGTCCTTAGATTGGGGGCGGATCATTAGTGATGCCGAATATGTCTCCTGAGCCATCTTTTGGCTCCCTCTGATCATCACACCTCCCTTGGTCGTAGGGATGTAAAGAGTTAAGTGGCGTATGGAGATGAGGGCAGCTGCCTCGGAGATAAAGGGCCGTCCGAGTATAATATTATAGGCTAACTGACCATCGAAGATAGAAAATTCCAGATCACCCCTCCAGACTTGATCTTCATCTGCTAACTCACAATCCAACGTTACCTGGCCTTTTGTCTGAATGGTATGTCCTGTCACTCCTAGGATATCCACTACAGTTGGTTCTACTTGGACTGGATAAACCATGAGTTTGGCGAAGGCTCCTCTTGTGATGACATTGCATGAGCTCCCAGTATCGATCATCACCCTTTTCATCTCCCAGCCTTCCATCATCATAGTAATGACCAAGGCATCTGCATGAGGAGAGATCTCTGGTCCTGCGTCTGTAAATGGGCGATTCAGCGATGTCCTGTCAAGAGCAGTGGTTTTTGCCTTTTTCAGTACTGGTTGATATCCAGGTCCGCCTGCTATGACATTGATGGTCCCCTTTCCTTTCTTCTTTGGGTCATCCTTGGATCTATCACCATCTCCCTTTTTGCCATCATGTTGGATGAACCGATCCAATTTGCCCCTCTCAATGAGACGCTCTATTTCTCGAGCTAACTCCCAGCATGCATCTGTGTCATGGCCGTTTTTCCTGTGATACTTACAATAATTTTTAGGATTTTTACCAGTATTGGTATTCTCCCCCCCCCTTTTGGTTCGGGGTATGAAATGCTCCGCTTGTGTTAACTGTTCTCAATCCATATAAGCACTTCACTTTTGGAAGCATTGAGAGGTGTGAAGGAGGTGACAAATGCCGATTTGTTCTTAGAACCTCTTCGCCTACTTCTAGAGAAGGAATCTTGATATTTGTCCTTTTCCCTATCTCGATGACGAGATTCGCTTTTGTCCCTCCTAGGCGGAGATGCTGATTCATGGCGAATGTCATCTACCTCCATAAAGTCCTTGCAGCGCTCTATTAGTTCTGCCATGCTGGTAGGCTTCTTACGAATTAGATCCTCATGTAAACTCTTACAAGTGGTATTTTTTACCAGAGATTCCACTGCTATGGAGATATCTACATCCACAATTTGTTGAAGGAGTTTATATAATCTCGAAGGGATTCATTCGCCTTCTGCTTGACCACTGGAGGGATACAGCCAGCGAATTTAGCACAAAACTCTCTGCTTAGTTGGTCCCAACTATCTATCGATCCAGGTGGTAGTGATTGGAACCATCCATAAGCGGGACCTCCTAACGTGGTGACAAACATTTTGCACA
This sequence comes from Euphorbia lathyris, assembly GCF_963576675.1. Taxonomy (NCBI): domain Eukaryota; kingdom Viridiplantae; phylum Streptophyta; class Magnoliopsida; order Malpighiales; family Euphorbiaceae; genus Euphorbia; species Euphorbia lathyris. The sequence goes on along the minus strand of NC_088915.1, from coordinate 1,471,509 downwards.
GCACTGGCTCAGTTGCACGATTGAGGCGAAGCAATATTCGGTATTTTCTGACATGGGCCTCTGGGTTGTCAACACCCGTATATATGGCGAGATTTGGTATTTTAAAATGCCTATCTGTTTCCTCTGCTTCAATCCAAGCCGTGAAGGACGAATCTCGATTGGCGAACGGATTATGCCTGGCATTCTCCTCATTCATGCGAAGTACCGCAGCTCGAACTTTGTCGTCAAAATTCTCCGGATCCGCCCTTGGGCGACCCCTCCGTGGAGATCTGCTTGGAGAAGATGATGAACTAGATCCCGAAGATGGATCTGAGGGTGATTGTCCACCACGTCCGCCACCTCCTCCATCTCCACCTCCTCCACCCGGGGGAGCCTGACCGTTACCCCCTCCAGAGCCTCCTGAAGGAATATGCCCATCATCCCCGTGGTGTGGTGGTGGTGGTGGTGGCCCGCTTGGATGTGGCGTATCTACTGGCCTTTTGCTCTATCTACGTCAAGTAGGTGGGGGTGATCTGCTTTTGCGGGAGGATCTCGGTCTTCGGGGCGAGGGCGATTCGGACCGCCTACTTTTCTCTTTTCTACGTTTTTTGTATTTTCGCCCTTCCGATCCACCCAATGAGAGATTTGACCGTGGCCGCCTTGGGATATCCGATCCGCCCAGATTGATCCCATGGCTAGTGGATCCGCCAGCCAGAGTTTGATTGTTTCTTTGACTCCCTCCTGCGCTAGCAGGGAATAACTCTCGATTGATTGGTCGTTCTCCTAATGCCGTCGTGGTAGTTACCATGGATTCCGTATTGTGGGCTTGGAGAAATGAAGAATTGTGGGCGTTTGGTCCTAGAGTCACCTGGGGCCAAGAAGATATTGTAGATGAAGACGACAAACTCCAAAACGGATGAATGGTCATGAACGATCGCAGGCGGTCACCTGTTTCAGGGCCAAACTTTTCCCCTATAGCTTCTGCACACATGTTGATGAATGCGTCCGGGGGCATACTACTTTCAGCTTGCGTTGGGGGAGCATTAGAATCAGTGCGACCAGCACTAGTTATTAGTGGTGTTTCAACCCCCGAGGAGGGGTTATGATCTCCATTTGTCATATTTCTTCTAACCGTGAATGAAAACCCTTTATTTGTTTAAGGATTCCACGCTCACCGCACCAATTGATGACAAGTAGAGAAATTCTGATCAACTTCCGTCCCTGTGGGGGCGTCGTTGGGTTCGACGGGGGGAAGCTCTGATGCCAAAGTCAGTATTGAGGAACAAGAGAGCAAACTGAATTGACAAAGGGTAAGGGGATGTGTACCTGGATAGCCTGAGACGTAGGCTATATATAGCTAGAAAGTTGTAACCTTCAGTAACTAGAAAGTCTCCATTAATGTTCCATTAATGGCGGTTACAAGTTATCCTTAAGCTGACGGTTAGCTAATTAATAGCTCATTAATGGTCTTTATGGCTAGGTCGGTCCAGCCGTTATAATGGCGAATGAATGTTCAAGGAGATTCGCCTCATAGATTCGCCGGCGGGTCTCCTTTGATGGGTCCTTGGAGATCCGGTGATCCGCCAGTCGGATCTTGTTAATACGCGGCGTTTCCTTAGGTGAATATCCCCCTTAGTCCTCGGGATAATATCTCAATGTTATCAATAATACACATTGAAAACACTTATACAAAAATCATATGATTTTAACTTATAAAATGAAAACCATTTTGTACCTTGATATGAGAAACTTGTAGCCTCCTCTAGCGAGAAAAAAAATACAATATGACTAACTTTATATAGAAAATAAGTCATTTGTGTCCACAAATTAATAGAAGCTTATCTTTACAATATTTTAATATAGTTTGAAAAGGAATCACATTACTACATTACTAATAATTTAGTTTGACCCACAAAACACAAAAATCATAGTGAAAATTAATTTGTTTGACCCATATGTATCTCTAACACAATTATTTCTTCTTTTTTTTACTACATAAAATATTGTTTCACAAAAATAATTTAATTTTTTTTTAACTATCTAATTTATAGAGTGTAGCTTTTATTTATTTATTATATCTTTTCTTTACCCTAAATTTGAGAATGTTACAATTCTACCCCCCTAAAAAAATATTTTGTCCCAAAATTTATATACCAGTAATCTCGAAGAGATGTGGGTACTGCTTTCTCATGTGTTCTTCAATTTCTCATGTGGCTTCACGTAGAGATCGATGGTGACTCCAACGAACTCTAACCATTGGAATTTCTCGTCTCCTCAGCTTCCTCATTTGTGTCTCTAATATCTCCACTGGCTCTTCTTTATAGGTCAAATCCTTCACTACTTGAATTTCTGGAGCTGAAATAACATGGTTCGGATCTGATCGGTTTTTCCTTAGCATTGACACATGAAAGACATCATGAATCTGCGACAACTCTGTCGGTAATGCTAGTCTGTATGCCAATGGCAGAATCCTTTCTATGATTTCGTATGGTCCAATGTACCTAGGGCTTAGTTTCCCTCTTCTACCAAATCGAATGATTGCTCTCCAAGGTGAAACCCTTAAGAACACACGATCTCCCACTTCATATTCCATCTCCCGACGGTGCTTATCAGCATAATTTTTTTGTCTATCTTGTGCCGCTCGTAAACATTTCTTTACTGTCTTGATCTTCTCGACTGTCTCTTGTACCAACTCAGGTCCTTCCAATTGTCTCATGCCTTCCATGTCCCAACAGACCGAATTCCTACACTTCCTCCCATACAAAGCCTCATATGGTGCCATCCCAATACTGGAATGGGTGAAAAGCTGTGCTAAAATTCAGCTTTGTGCCCAAAGCTTCCTGTAAACTACGCCAAGATCGAGAGGCGAAGCGAGGATCTCTATCCGATACAATAGAAATAGGAACACCATGTAACCTCACGATCTCATCTCTATATAGCCTTGCTAGCTTGTCCAAAGGATCATTTCGCCGAATCTGTAAGAAATGAGCAGATTTGGTTAGACGATCCACAATCACCCAAATCGCGTCATGTTTACTCCTCGTCCTAAGCAATCCGATGACGAAGTCCATGGTAATCCTTTCCCATTTCCAAGATGGAATAGCTAAAGGTCGTAATTTTCCGACAGGAGCTTGATGTTCTGCTTTAACCTGTAGACAAGTAAGACATTTAGCCACAAATTCCGTGATATCCTTCTTCATGGTCCGCCACCAATAATGTGGTCTCAAGTTTCGATACATCTTTATAGTTCCTGAGTGCATTGCATAAGGTGCATTATGTGCCTCCTTCATAATCTCAACTCTCAACCCACCTATTTCTGGTACACATACTTGACTGCTCATCATGATCATCATTCCATCATCTCGTACTGAATAGTTAGGCTTCTCCCCTTGTTGGATCTTAACCTTCATTCTTTGTAAATAAGGATCTTGAGCTTGCGCTTCCTTAATCATGTCTTCTAATACTGGCCTTAGTTGTAGTGTAGCCATCAACCCAATCATCTTATCCACACTAATTTTCACATCTATAGCTTTTAACTCTACTAACGATGTCATATTATAGCCCTTCATACTCGCCAACATCTGAGAAGTCTTTCTGCTCAAAGCATCTACTACAACATTCGCCTTCCCCGGGTGATAATCAATGGTGCAATTGTACATGCATTGAAGATTTGGAAACATTACTTATATATAGAGACATAAGCAATCACCTTACCATTTTGCATCAGCACGCATCCCAGCCCATGCTTTGAAGCATCAGTATACACCATAAATCCATATTTTATACTTATAAAAAAAATTCAATTGCTTCTTTATACTTTTAGAATATTCAGTTTACCAATTTAACTTGTTTAAAACATATTAACCCTTTTAACAAAGTAAATAATTTTTCTGAAAAAGTTGAAATGTTTACACTTTAATCTAGTTTAGGTAGCTAATATTTACCTTTCAAAAATTCAATTGGTCAATTTAAGCAAATTCATGGGTTACTAGAATTTTTTTCCAAATATAAAGGACTAGTTGATTTTTTGAAGAAAGTATGAGGACAAAAAATGTATTAATCTATTAATTAATTAACTTTTTAACAATGTCTATTCGCAATGTCACCAAAACATATGTCGCCATAATGAGAATTGACTCGTGGCATAGCACGTGTCGAGAATGGAGCAAAAATAATGTTTTTTCATAATAGTGAATAAGATTATATGTATATATATAAAGTGCAAAAAATACTTTTAATATTGTCCAGCAAAAGTAATTTTACCTCTAACGTAATGACTAAGATAATAATACCATTAATGTTTACAAGTTGAGCCAATTTACACTGATGTTTGAAATTGTGTCAATTTCAATTGTTATGATGGAGCACTCTGTGCATTCACAAATTTCGTTATCACTCAATTTGTATGTAGGGATGGTAATCGGGCATTATAAAAAAAACTATATGTTTCCAACCCGATGGGGATTTGTAATAAGTGAAAAATTAGGGATAAATTAGGGATAAGGAAGGGCACAGGAGACCATTTCTCGCCAAAGCCAAAATGGTGATAGGGATAAAGATTATTATATCCGCTCCGTGAAAATTCTTCCCTGTCGTGTATAAATTCCCGTGAATATCTATAGTTATGTTTTGTTAAAATAATTTTTTACACAAAATGATGCCATTTTTGTGATTTTTGGTTTTTCATGGATTGATTTTATTAAATTTTTTGGGCGAGAGAATCAAATTTAACGGTCAAAGTTGGTCACATACTTTTAAGTTATTACTTTTCCAAATATTCCTTGCGACAATGTGAGGATCCTAACCCCGAGAGATGAGAGAAGAAAATAGTGTTGGCGAACACTAGAAAATGAAGATATAAAGTATGGTATTAAATATAAAATGTAAGTTTTGGTATATAATAGGCTACAACAACTAGCTAGTGAGCAACCCTATTCGTAGAGAGACAAACATAAAAAACAACAACGTCATTAAAAGAGATAAGATGATATTTACAATCATCCAAAAGAAAAGCATAAAGAGACATGATAGAAGACTGTTGGTCTCACCCTATTTTAAGACCTCAAAAATACGATTTAGTGATTTTCGCTTTGTTTTTTGTTTTTTTTCTAAGAAATATTTTTCACTTTTTTGACCTAATTAATAAATTTCAACCATTAATCTTAGTTTTTCATCTAATTAATTAATTAATGGTCGACTTTAATCTAACAAGCTGGTCACTTTTAATTCTAGAGCACTTAATATACCGAAAAACCCTAAAATATGTATTTATATATTTGGTCCGGGTGAATTTATTCTTTATTGATTAATCCCCTAGATATATAGTAGGATCAATTCAATCCAAAATCAAATTTGGTTGGATACTTTAATTAGGGTTAATTCGTGATCAAAATAATTAGGTCAAAAAAAGTGTCAAGTCTCAAAATCAGGGTTTAGGGTTTCGTACCCCTAATCCGTTAGGAAATGGGTCAACGGTCAAAACCCACAGCAAAACTATGGGCCCCACCATCTTTTAGACAAATTCTGCTGTTTAGGACCTCAAAATACGATTTAATGATTTTCATGGGCTTTTATTGTTTTTTTCTACGAAATATTTTTCACTTTTTTTGACTTAATTAATTACTTAATGGTTGACTTTAAGGCAATAAGCTGGCCACTTTTAATTTTAGAGCAGTTAATATACCGAAAAAATGAAAGCACTTGAAAAACCTTAAAACGTGTATTTACAATATTCGGGTTCGGATCAATTTATTCTTTATTGATTAATCCCAAGATATATGGTAGCATCAATTTAATCTAAAATCAAATTTGGTTTGACACTTTAATTAGGGTTAATTCGAGATCAAAACAATTAGGTCGAAAAAAGTGTCAAGTTTCAAAATTAGGATTTCTTTTATAGTTTCGTTCCCCTAATCCCATCGGAAACGGACCAACGGTCAAAACACATAGCAAGGTTGTGTACCCCACCCTCTTTTGGCCAAATTTGGCCGTTTAGGACCTCAAAAATCAGATTTAGTTATTTTCACGGGCTTTTTATTGTTTTTTTCTACGAATTATTTTTTAATTTTTTGACCTAATTGATGAATTTCAACCATTAATCTTAGTTCTTGACCTAATTGATTAATTAATGGCTGACTTTAATATATAAGCTCGTCAATTTTAATTTTAGAGGACTTAATATACCGAAAAAATTAAAACGAAACACCCAAAAAAACCTTAAAACGTGCATTTGTCATCACTAAAACAGATAAATTTCAATGGTCGGATATTTTTTTAGTCAATTAAACCTTTCAATTTTTAAATTCAACCCCTAAACTATAGCGTAAAAGTAATATTAGATTTTTCCTTTTAAAACCATCAATTAGGTCATCAATCTATATATTAAAACTCAATCAGGTTTTTAATTATTTAAAATCATCGGTTAGGTTCGTAACGTATGTTAAAACTGTTATTTAGATCCCTCTTATAATTAAAATAAGTTTTAGTTGAGCTATTTTATATTTTCAGTTCAAGTATATCAATATTTTATAATATTTTAGATTTGGATTACCAGTTTAGTTTTAATAAAAACATAATCCGTTAAATCGAACCAAAATTAGTGTTATAGATAGTAATTTTAAAAAAATGTCTATATATAATCGACTAGGTTTATTTGATTACTAGAGGTGAACTGATGACTGAAAATATCATAAAATAATGATAAAAATCGTATCGAAAATATAAAATAACTGAACGGACAATTAAAATTAAAATATAAAATACAAGATTAGAGATCTATTTGACTTTTTAAAGAATAGGTTGAGTATCTAATTGATTTTAAACTTATAATAGGGATCTAAGCCAAAAAAAAAGTTTTAAGGACTTAATTAATAGAAGTAGAGTGACTAAACAGAATACCTACAAAAAGTTCAAGAACTGAGAAATGTATTTTGCTATTTGATAACACTCAAATTTTATTTCAGAAGAACTCTCAAGTTAAAGTTAAAATTTACCCCTTAATAATCACAAAAATATCCAAAATACCCTGACATGTCAGGGTTGTAGTATGTGTATAAAAAGGAGGTGAGGAATAGAAAAAGGCTCCTAAAGACAAAAGTTATTTATGAATTTTAGTTGTAATGACAAATTTGGGTGTAAAGAAGGAAGAAAATAATGTTGAAATGTCCAAAAGGTCTTCATCTTCATCACCCCTGTGGGAGGATCTGAATACAGATATACTAGCTTTCATACTCGTTCGAATCTCGATAGAAGAAAGAGTAGGACTGGTTTCATTAATCTGCAAAAATTGGTTAACATGTGTTTCAGGACCTTATTGTTGGTCTGAAATCAACATCCAGGGTTGGTGCCAAAAACGGGACCGTTCTATAGAAGATGTTGATAGGGTGGCCATTAACCTTATGAAGCGCAATAGAGGTTCATTTCGGTTGCTCTCTGCTACCAAGCTTGGAAATCATGGCTTCGTTTACGCTGCTAACTGGTAATTGATTAAATTTTTTTCCTATTTTTTGTGCTGTTTGAATGTTTAAAAATGCTTCCTTTGATTTGAGATATCTTTATTGATATTATGACAGTCAAGAAAAATCCATTTTAATTTCAGAGATAGGCAATCGATTGTTCATTTAGTTTAATGTTAAAGAATATATTTAAACTAATTTTGGCATATTTTGGACTTTCCTTATATTTTATCTTTGAATTAAAGTTATTCCCTAATAAGGAAAAATTAGATTTTGACTTTATAGATTCTTTTCTTTCTCCTGGACATAAACATTTGATTTACATACATGAATCTATCTATACGTTTTGTGTTTTCTGTATCTGTAGGGGGGAAACCTAAAGGTGATGAAAATTCCAATGAGTGAAGTGCTGAAAATTAACATTTGTCTAATAAGGAAAAATTAGATTTTGACTTTGTGGATTCATTTCTTTCTCTTGAACATAAACATGTGATTTACTTACATGAATCTATCTGTTTTCTGTATTTGCAGGGGACAAACTTGAAGGTGCTAAAAATTCCAATGAGTGAAGTGACGGACAAAATGGTGGAAAAACATGCTAATTCACTAGTGAATTTAAGTGTGTTAGATATTAGTTTTTGTTTTAATATCACTAGCAAAGGGATTGGAGAATTTGGGAACAATTGTAAAGCCCTAATTGATGTGAGAAGAAACTTGAGCTTTGCCATGTTTAAGAAAGTTGATGATAGTGAGGCTATGGTGATAGCAAATACAATGTCTAGTCTAAAGAAACTTGAGATGTGTTGTGGATCTTTTGCAAAATTGGGTCTTGAAGCATGGCAGATCTAACTATCCCTTCCTCTCAAACCTTGTTTCTTCCAGTCTTCCTTTCAGTTGGTGGTTGATTGTGCTGTGGTTGGTGTCACAGTACAACATAGGTAATTCCTTCTAATCTTGATGATTCTAAACTTAGGGCATGTTACGTCAATAGTCTACTTATCTCTCTTTGTCTCTTCTTGCTATTTGTGATTGTATAATGTGTATGTAGGTTGGAATGGAGGGCTTACAGATCTTGAAGTCAAAAGGGGAAAGGGAGATTTCACTGCCTAATAATGGGACTGTACAAGTAAAGGCATGTGGTGGGATAAATCTTGAAAATGAAAATGAAATGGCTACATGGGTGGTGGAAAACTTGAAATTCTCAATCAAGAAACCGGTAACTGAGTTTGAGACTTTCCAATATCTTATTATTTCCTCTTATTTCGATTGGGAGGATTCTGCATTATGATAATATATTTTGTAGATTGAGGCTGTTGTAACTAAGGATGACCTCCAAAATATTTCTTTATTGTGCAAGTCTGAAGTTGATGCAATGGGTGGAATAGCTGCTGGGGTCCTCAAGCTGTTCGGGTCCTCAAGCTGCTGAAGTTGGAGCGTTCCATTGGGCAGGAAACCGTAGACCAACTCAGCAACCTTGGTATGATTCATTGTTTATAACTGATTCATCTTGGTTTCGGTTTGGAGTCATCGTGTTCTATTATGTACTCTTCCTTAAATTCATACCACGTTGGAATATATCTCGATTTAAAAGTTTGTCAATTGTAAAAATTATTTGGACCGGACATTATTGCTAGGAATATGGGGTGCTGGGTAAGGATTAAAATAAATTGGTTGTCCTTAAACTTTTCATTAAGTTTTAAAAACACCACAAAAGTTTCATTGTGTCCTGAAATTCCCTAAGCTTCAATAGTCTATGAAAATTATATATTTGTTTTTTTTATTTTTTTATTTCATAAGATAGCAAGTGTGTTATATTTGAAAATATGTAATAAGCTGACTTGACATAACGTGGAGACATTTGTATTAGATTGGCCTCTAAATCAGAAACTTCATCATATTGAACTTGCAAGCTAATTCATTTGGTGTTCACTTGATGCTGATTTAATCTTGGAACCTGAAAAGGTCATATTTTCTATCCAGATTATATGCTCATCTTTTCCATCATTTGTGAGATTTGTGAGAACTGGGAGGATGTTATTTATTCGTTTTACTTGATGTTTTCTAATTTTAATTATAAATCAGATTTGGATGCAGTTAGAGGTTCAGAACATGTTCTGACAGATGGGTGTATAACAGAGATGGATGTAGAGGATAAGGAAGATAGAGCTGTAGCTGAAGATGTCTCTGGTGGAGAAATCAGGAAATCAGTAGCAGATGAGATAACTCTTATGGATCTTTTTTCATTTTCATTGGCTTCTAATGATTTGAAAATTATGGATGTCTCTTCTGATATAAAGCAAGAGTCTCCAAAGGAGGCTGCAATGGAAGAGAATGAACCTGGTTAATCAGTAATTTAACCAGCGGAGTAAAAGGTGGCTTGCATGTCACTCATGCCTCTAATGCATCTCGAACTATGCTGATGAATATAAAAACTCTTGAATGAAATTAAGGAACATTGAAAGCTTTGAACATTCCTGCTGCGATTCTCCCCAAAAACTCTGAGATTATTGGAGAGATTTCCAAGGTTTGCTACTTAGTGGTGTTCCAATTACAGGATGCCTAAGTGATCAACATGTTGCAATTTGGTTAGTGTTTCAAATTTGTTCTTCAATTATTCATATGTTCGCAGCGTTTTTTGTAAAAAATGTTTTTGATAATTTCCTGTAATATTTGCCATAGTGATTGTGTGGATTTATGCTCATCTACTTACTATACAGTGGTGCCTCATCTGCAATTTTGATGTTTTAAAATAGACCATAAACTGTGCTTTAAATAGTACATAGTAATTTCCTTTGATCTTTAAATGCAAGTTGGGTTTGTGTGTAATAATATTTGAACAAGTAAATTGCATGTGTGGCCAAATTTTCATTTATAATTGTTTCCCTACTCATCTAGAAGTTTATTTTTAAAGTCCATATGCTATCATTATAGGGCCAATTATACTTCCAATTGATGAAAAAGTTAGAAATTATCTATTTAGCTAATCACCTCATCTATGCTTATTGTTATTATGAACCAAAAGAGGTAGTGATAATTTGGGGCACTAGAAGTAGTATTTAGTTTTTTCTACTACAATTTCAGGGGGTTTAGTTTAGTCAATGAGAATTTTTTTGTAAAACCTAATAGGCATAATATATCTCCGGCCCCCATAAGTTGCCCAAAAAACGCAACTTACTCCTAAACTTCAAAATGTTTCAACTAACCCGCAACTCGCTTATTTAAGACAAATAGCTCGTCACATACCACATGGCAGCGCGGGATTGGAACTTGAAAAAGTTGCAACTAACGCACACTACCAATCACACGCTGCCATGTGCCATTTGATGTGATATTTGTTTCAAATAAACAAGTTGATAGGGTTAGTTGCAACATTTTGGAGTCTAGGAGCCAGTTGCAGTTTTTGGATAACTTCAGGGAGCTGAGGATGTATAAGGCCAAGTTAATAAAAAAATGTTTTGTTTATTAATTAAATAATAGTAGAATTTACTATTATTAAAAGTATTGACAATTTAATTTTAATAAGTGTATTTTATATGCTTGCTAATATCCCTTTTTCGTGTAACCTTTTCCACAACATGCACATCACATTCTCCAACTCTGTTGTACAACTATTGTTTTGGCCGTCACATTCTCTAAATCACTTGAATTCGCGAGAAGAATTTTCGAAAGGAGCCATCACATTCCCGAGCTATGCTGTGCAATCATTCTCTTGGAAGTTACATTCTCTAACTATCTGCTTCACAATCAAGATTCATAGATGCATTGTCTAGTTATCCAATTCAACACGTTCGGAACAACCAAAATTGCTAATATTGTTCCGTAATCATAGATATGTAAATATGCTAAGTTATTTGAGTGATGTGGTGATATGACAAGTTTCATGTTTAGTTCCTAAACTAATATTTTCAGTCCAAAATGTTTCATAAATATGTTAATACAAATGCAAATGTAAATGCTCATACTTTAATACCTTTCTAACTTTTAATGTATTTGTGGTGAACCTCTTAGTCTGTTGGTTGTGACTTTACTTGTCACTTTAGAGGTCATGGGTTCGAATGGGTGAGTTGAGGGTTTTCCTTTGTCTTTAATGTAATATTGAACATATGTTTTAAGATTCAACCTATACACAGTCTCTTATGTATAACTACTTTTATTTCTATTAATCGTCTTATCCAATTATTAATTAAATATTTCATTTGGGTTCACTTAAGTGAATATATAATGCTATAAGCTAGAACTAGTTATGCTATGCATAGGTGAATAAGATTTGAGTAAGTAGAAGTAAAGCCAAACCTTGCCAAGAAAAACAACAATATGATAGGTCAAGCTTCAGTGACTCTTTAAACATACTCTTTTGTTCCTATTTGTAAAATATATTGTCATGGATCTAGTCCCACAAAGTAAAATAATATTATGCATTTAGAGAAGCTCTGTTTATATAGAGTTTATAATCCTAAAAAGGAAAAGGAGTTAAAAGGCAAAAACTCTATGATAAGGAAATAAAGTTAAGGCTAAATCCGTGTGAATTCTTCATTTACATTTCGGGTTGATAGATAAACATATACGAAAAAATGGTTATTACATATATTTTTTTTTCTTTTTTTTTTGTAATGTTTATTATTTTTTTGATGATATACAATTGTATATAGATAATTCTCTACTTAGGAAAGTCGTTGATTATCTATGGTGCAATCAGTTCATCCTCCTCCATGGTAAGAAATTCCTTTCACAACAAGGAGATTCTCCATCATATGATGTCCATCCAAAATTCAATTTCCCAAATGGTTTGGATAAATTATTGGTTCAAAACGACTTCAATCAACATAACTTTGAGGTATGTATTTGTCAACTTTGGTTTTATCTTCTTAGGTGCTAGATCTTTATTGTGTTTTATTTGTTTTTTTAGATATCATTGCATGATAAGGTTGGAAGATTGTACAATGGAGCTGAGATGTTTAGAAGTGATGACTCAATGTATGAAGTGAGACTATTTCAACGGCCCTCAACTAGGTCGTGGAAAATAAATAGGGATGGTTCATAAAAAGATGGTATGTCAAGTTTTGCGTCCATTATCTATGACAAAAATTGCAACTCCGTTTGTGGGGTTTGCAAATCTCTAGGGGACTAAGAAGTTGACTATGTGGAAGCAAATTTGGCCTTGAATATCTTAAATATGGCACTTAGCCCTCAACTAGTGTTTATGAGGCAACCATCCACTCCTATTTTGTTGGACATGGATTATAAAAATATGGTGGAATGGATTAAGGGTAAAGGGAGACCGTGTGAAAGTTGCAAGAATATTATATGAAGGATAATAAAAAAACAGGATTTGCTAAATTATGAGATTGGTCATAATTGTCTTCAAAACATGAAGCCACATTGCCACCTAGAACAATGCAATTTTTTTTTCTAAACATCGTGAATTTTATTGAATACATTAGAAGAGGACCAACTTTGTACACCTAGTTATAAATGTCTTAAATAAAAAGTAAAATGGTTTGTAAAATAATTATAACTAGGTGTACAAAGTTTGTCCTCTTCTAATGTATTCAATAAAATTCACGATGCTTATAAAAAAAAATTGCATTGTTCTAGGTGGCAATGTGGCTTCATGTTTTGAAGACAATTATGACCAATCTCAACATTAACAAATGCTATTTTTTTTATTATCCTTCATATAATATTCTTGCAACTTTCACACTGTCTCCCTTTACCCTTAATCCATTCCACCATATTTTTATAATCTATGTCCAACAAAATATGAGTGGATGGTTGCCTCATAACCATTAGTTGAGGGCTAAGTGCCATATTTAAGGCATTCAAGGCCTCATTTGCTTCCACATAGTCAACTTCTTGCTCCCCTAGAGATTCGCAAACCCCACAAATGGAGTTGCAATGTTAGTGCTAGATAATGGACGCAGAACCTGACATACCATCTTTTTATGAACTGTCCATATTTATTTTCCACGACCTAGTCAATGGTCGTTGAAATAGTCCGGTTTCATAGCTTGAGTCATCATTTTGGTTATAAGGTTTTTGAATTAGATTTTATCTTGCCAACTGTTACTCCAAGTGCCTTCCAGCACGGCTCCCATCTTTACTAGGTATCAATTTATCTTGCCAACTTTGTTGAACCCGTATCATTAAATAAAAGGTAATTAAAATAGGAGTTCGTTTTCATACTTGATTTCATTTGGTTTTAGAGTTTTGGTTGAAGTTTTTCTTTAGTATTCTTCCGAATTAGTTTATTATTTCTTCAGTTGATGGCAGTAAGTAAGCTTGAAATATACAAATAAAGATGTTGGTCAAAAACCATTTTTCCACTTGTTGGAATAGAAAAAGATCTTCAAGTAAAGAATCTAAGTCTCTTTATTAGGTTTGACATGATCAAAGGAATTTTATTGAACTCCATAATGAAGAATCCCTCTGTCTAGGAATAAGTCTAGTAATGGCTTTGGAATACAAGAGATTGTAGTTATTAAATAGGTTTGCTTTACATTAATATCAACTGTCAAACATTACATTAATCTCAGAGTTGCTTAAGGCAGTTCACTTTTTGGTTTGATTGCTACATCATGCTATTTTCTTTATGTTTGTGCAGATGGAAGAATCCAGGAAATACAATGCAACTTCTTTATATATACCTCAAGTGTCACAATATAGTTATGGTGCAACTATTGAAATTCAGTATATGCACCTTAAATATCACAATCAAGTTATGATAAATAGATCTCGTACTTGAAGTTAAACCAGCAGAGATTAAGACTCCCTAATACCTCGTATGACATAACTTGCTTACCAATTTTTTACTGAATTTAATTGTTTTAGGAGTGTTCTTTGTAAACTCTAATTGATTTATTTCAATTCTTTTGGTTTACATTTGGGTTTACTTTGAAAAACTTGATCTTAAATTGAATCTATCTTCCACTACTTAATCATGGCTTCTCAACGATTTTCTGCTATGCCCACATGTTCTATTAAGTTTTTTATTTTTATCAGTGTAATTTCTATTTTAGAAGAGAATGTATATTCTCTTGGTTGTCTTTGTTAATTTTGTATCATTTTTATTTCAGTTTTGCAATTTTATTATGTAAAGAAGAGAATATCACAATGATCACTAACGAAATTGAAACATTAATGTACTAGGGGATTAAGTTTAGGGGAGCAGTAATATATTGAACCATTAAACTTGTTTAAAGGGATAAATCAGCCTCTTGAGCCTGATTTAAGCATAATTTTCATACCCATACTATCACAACCAGGTCAACTCTATTCAATCCAATGGGTCACATTTCTAGGTCAGAGATGGTTGCTCCAGTTATATTTCTAACCACCTTTAATTTACCAAAAAAAAAATTGAAATTTTTATATTAAAGGATTCAAACCATGAACCTCTAGCTTTTAATAGACATCTACTACCAGTAAGTTATATGTTAAAAGAATAATTGATCAAACATTTAGTGCAGGTTTGGTTCAGCTGTTTATATCTACTGTTTGGTGTTGTTGCTTACTTACTGTTAGCTGATTGATTAGTATTGTTTGGTAAAATTATGATTAACTATTGCTGAAGGGCTTGTTTCCTTTTGTGGTGGAAGGTCATCTTCATCACTTGAACCACACCTTGATGCTTTTGCACTTGCTACATCCAGTTATTATAGGCAATAAAGGGAGGATACAAATTTACAAACAACTTGTAATGATATTTTCAATATACAGATGTGTAGACCTCATTGATATTTTCTTCATTATTAAGTTGCATGTAGTTACAAGTTGATTAAAGTTTGAGATGCCCAACAATCAGTATACCCTTTATACTGTCCTGAATGCCCAAAATTCACTTACCCAACTTAATTCATTAATACCCCCGAGCAAATTTCAATAAGGATACCCCATGCCCAGATATTTCTTTCCTTTTGTGCTTAAAGGGCAATTGTGGCCTTCTAAAATAAATACAACCACCTTTGTGAAGCTGTTGTTTGATTCCAAAACAGCAATTAGCTCCAGTTTTTTTATTTTTAACCAAACACCACAATATCACATTTTAAGCATAAAACAGCAAAAAAACCAGTTTTAAAAACAGGAAACAAACACCCTCTTAATCTATCCATTTAAAATATTAAAGATTTAATATTCTTAAAAAGAAGAGATAGAGACTCAATGTACCTATTTGAAAGATTAATAATTTAATCAATAAAAAATAAATTCATGAGTCTCAAATATACATTTCATCTACGGAAAATATTCATGAACCAAATCATTTATAAAAATATTATTCTATACATTAAATTGAATCCGTTGAATACGGAGAGAAGAATGAGAAACTTAAACCTAAATTATTCTATATTAATAAATTTTTTAATTTATATTAAGTTTGAAATCGAATATCATTTGCCTAACCATTACAGGTACCATATTTTCATGATTTAAAGCATATTACATGTAAAGATATCGTCATGTGTAACAATTATGTCAAGTCTTTAAATTGGGTGAAATTTCACCAATTGAAATATATCAGGAGTCAAATGTGACAAAATAATAAATCCATGACCAAAGCATAAAATTTTAAATCAAGCATAGACCAAATAATAACTTATGCCAATTATTATGTTTTTACATAGTAAAACATTTTCCCATTTTTAGATACGCCACGTGGCTGTCACGTTTCATTTAGGTCAAAGATCTAAATTGTTTCATATTGACGTGTGACCATGTCATTTTTTCGATCCCTTTTTGAGCATTGGAATCAGCGGATTGTAATTAAGATAAAATTCAAAGTTGAGTGATTTTATTGAGACAAATTGAAGTTGTGTAACCATTTTAAAACAACCATATCAGTTCAGTAACCAATGTTGTATTTAACCCAATTGCTTGCCACCTTGAGCGCATTTAATATTACTTTTCCAAACATTAAAACAGTTTTCTGATTTAAAATTTAAATCAACTTTAGCTAAACGAAAAATTGCTCAACTTAAAAGTTGAATATTTTGGAAAATTTGCATTTAATGAAAAACTATATTTCAAGCTTTTATAACTCAAATAGCTTTCAATATTTATGTTTGTCTTTTCACTTCAAAATGAAGAGTTTTACATATTTGGTTAGTGATTTCGTGTTTATATTTTACACCTAAAATGTAGCTTTTTATAAAAACAGTGAATTAGAAAAATATTTTTTTCCAACAGCAAACAGCAATAGGTAAAACAAACGGCCCTTAATATGCATAATACATCTCCAGCCGCCATAAGTTGTCCAAAAAACGCAACTTACTTCTAAACTTCAAAATGTTTCAACTAACCCGCAACTCGCTTATTTAAGACAAATAGCCCGTCACATACCACATGGCAGCGCGGGATTGGAACTTGAAAAAGTTGCAACTAACACACACTACCAATCACAATGTGCCATTTGATGTGATATTTGTTTCAAATTTAGTTGCAACATTTTAGAGTATAGTAGCCAGTTGCAGTTTTTGGATAACTTCAGGGAGCTGCGGATGTATAAGGCCAAGTTAATAAAAAAATGTTTTTGTTTATTAATTAAATAATAGTAGAATTTACTATTATTAAAAGTATTGACAATTTAATATTAATAAGTGTATTTTATATCCTTACTAATATCCCTTTTTCGTGTAACCTTTTCCACAACAGGCACATCACATTCTCCAACTCTGTTGTACAACTATTGTTTTGGCCATCACATTCTCTAAATCACTTGAATTCGCGAGAAGAATTTTCGAAAGAAGCCATCACATTCCCGAGTTATGCTGTGCAATCATTCTCTTGGAAGTTACATTCTCTAACTATCTGCTTCACAATCAAGATTCATAGATGCATTGTCCAGTTATCCAATTCAACACGTTCAGAACACCCAAAATTGCTAATATTGTTCCGCAATCATAGGTATGTAAATATGCTAAGTTATTTGAGTGATGTGGTGATATGACAAGTTTCATGTTTAGTTCCTAAACTAATATTTTCAGTCCAAAATGTTTCATAAATATGTTAATGCAAATGCAAATGTAAATGCTCATACTTTAATACCTTTCTAACTTTTAATGTATTTGTGGTGAAGCTCTTAGCCTGTTGGTTGAAAGTTTACTTGTGACCTTAGAGGTCATGGGTTCGAATGGGTGGGTTGAGGGTTTTCCTTTGTCTTTAATGTAATATTGAACATATGTTTTAAGATTCAACCTATACACAGTCTCTTATGTATAACTACTTTTATTTCTATTAATCGTCTTATCCAATTATTAATTAGATATTTCATTTGGGTCCACTTAAGTGAATATATAATGCTATAAGCTAGAACTAGTTATGCTATGCATAGGTGAATAAGATTTGAGTAAGTAGAAGTAAAGCCATACCTTGCCAAGAAAAACAACAATATGATAGGTCAAGCTTCAGTGACTCTTTAAACATACTCTTTTGTTCCTATTTGTAAAATATATTGTCATGGATCTAGTCCCACAAAGTAAAATAATATTATGCATTTAGAGAAGCTCTGTTTATATAGAGTTTATAATCCTAAAAAGGAAAATGAGTTAAAAGGGAAAAACTCTATGATAAGGAAATAAAGTTAAGGCTAAATCCGTGTGAATTCTTCATTTACATTTCGGGTTGATAGATAAACATATACGAAAAAATGGTTATTACATATATATTTTTTTCTTTTTTTTTTTATGTTTATTATTTATTTGATGATATACAATTGTTTATAGATAATTCTCTACTTAGGAAAGTCGAAAGTCGTTTATTAGATTTTTCTACCAACCACTTTCTCTTTGAATATATATGTAGTTTACCTATTCAATACAATCAAGATTGCACATTGTCTATCATATGAGCTTCTTCCTAAAAATCAAAGAATGTCGATTATCTATGGTGCAATCAGTTCATCCTCCTCCATGGTAAGAAATTCCTTTCACAACAAGGAGATTCTCCATCATATGATGTCCATCCAAAATTCAATTTCCCAAATGGTTTGGACAAATTGTTGGTTCAAAATGACTTCAATCAACATAACTTTGAGGTATGTATTTGTCAATTTTGGTTTTATCTTCTTAGATGCTAGATCTTTATTGTGTTTTATTTTTTTTTTAGATATCATTGCACGATAAGGTTGGAAGATTGTACAATGGAGCTGAGATGTTTAAAAGTGATGACTCAATCTATGAAGTGAGACTATTTCAACGGCCCTCAACTAGGTCGTGGAAAATAAATAGGGACGGTTCATAAAAAGATGGTATGTCAGGTTTTGCGTCTATTATCTAGGACAAATATTGCAACTCCGTTTGTGGGGTTTGCAAATCTCTAGGGGACTAAGAAGTTGACTATGTGGAAGCAAATGAGGTCTTGAATAACTAGGTGTACAAAGTTTGTCCTCTTCTACTGTATTCAATAAAATTCACGATGTTTATAAAAAAAATTGCATTGTTCTAGGTGGCAATGTGGCTTCATGTTTTGAAGACAATTATGACCAATCTCATAATTTAGCAAATGTTGTTTTTTTTATTATCCTTCATATAACATTCTTGCAACTTTCACACGGTCTCCCTTTACCCTTAATCCATTCCACCATATTTTTATAATCTATGTCCAACAAAATAGGAGTGGATGGTTGCCTCATAACCATTAGTTGAGGGTTGAGTGCCATATTTAAGGCATTCAAGGCCTCATTTGCTTCCACATAGTCAACTTCTTGCTCCCCTAGAGATTCGCAAACCCCACAAACAGAGTTGCAATGTTAGTGCTAGATAATAGACGCACAACCTGACATACCATCTTTTTATGAACTGTTCATATTTATTTTCCACGTCTAGTCAAGGGTCGTTGAAATAGTCACGTTTCATAGCTTGAGTCATCATTTTAGTTATAAGGTTTTTGAATTAGACTTTATCTTGCCAACTGATACTCCAAGTACCTTCCAGCACGGCTCCCATCTTTACCAGCTATCAATTTAGTTATAAGGTTTTTGAATTGGACTTTATCTTGCCAACTTTGTTGAACCCGTATCATTAAATAAAAGGTAATTAAAATAGGAGTTCGTTTTCATACTTGTGTTCATTTGGTTTTAGAGTTTTGGTTGATGTTTTTCTTAAGTATTCTTCTGAATTAGTTTATTATTTCTTCAGTTGATTGCAGTAAGTAAGATTGGAATATACAAATAAAGATGTTTGATAAACTAAGTTAGGTTTATTTAATATCTCTTAATGTGTCAGGAAGTTGGTCAACAACCATTTTTCCACTGGTTGGAATAGAAAAAGATCTTCAAGTAAGAATCTAAGTCTCTTTATTAGGTTTGACATGGTCAAAGGAATTTTATTGAACCCCAAAATGAAGAATCCCTCAGTCTAGGAATAAGTCTAGTAATGGCTTTGGAGATACAAGAGATTGTAGTTATTAAATAGGTTTGCTTTACATTAATATCAACTGTCAAACATTACATTAATCTCAGAGTTGTTTAAGGCAGTTCACTTTTTGGTTTGATTGCTACATCATGCTATTTTCTTTATGTTTGTGCAGATGGAAGAATCCAGGAAATACAATGCAACTTGTTTATATATAAATGCCACAATATAGTTATGGTGCAACTATTGAAATTCAGTATATGCACCTTAAATATCACAATCAAGTTATGATAAATAGATCTGTTGTTGGTACTTGAAGTTAAACCAGCAGATATTAAGACTCCCTCATACCTCGTATGACATAACTTGCTTACCGATTTTTTACTGAATTTAATTGTTTTAGGAGCGTTCTTTGTAAACTCTAATTGATTTATTTCAATTCTTTTGGTTTACATTTGGCTTTACTTTGAAAAACTTGATCTTAAATTGAATCTAGCTTCCACTACTTAATCATGGCTTCTCAATGATTTGCTGCTATGCCCACATGTTCTATTAAGTTTTTTATTTTTATCAGTGTAATTTCTATTTTAGCAGTGAATGTATATTCTCTTGGTTTTCATTGACTTGGAGAAAGCATATGATAAGGTACCAAGGGAAGTACTTTGGTGGGCCTTGACAAGGAAAGGCATTTCGCGGAAATATATTGACATCATAAAGGACATGTATGAGAGAGTATGCACGAGTTCACTTCAAGATTGAAGACTGAAGAGTTTCCTATTACGATTGGAGTGCATCAAGGTTCCGCACTAAGCCCATTTCTTTTTGCCATCGTTATGGATGAACTAACAAGTTCACTTCAAGATGGTATACCATGGTGCATGCTGTTTGCAGATGATATTGTGTTGGTTGATGAGACGAAAGAAGGAGTGGAGATGAAGTTGGAACTATGGAGGCAAACTCTAGAATCTAGAGGCTTTAAGTTGAGTCGAAGTAAGACAGAATATTTGGAGTGTAAGTTTAGCGGCCGTAGGAGTAGGGAGGCAGGGACAATCACCCTAGATGGGAGAGTTGTTCAGGCCTCGGATCGCTTCCGGTATTTAGGATCTATTATCCAAACGGATGGAGAAGTAGATGGAGATGTTGCTCATAGGATTAAAGCTGGTTGGTCGAAGTGGAAGAGTGCTACGGGTTTCCTTTGTGATCCCGGCATGCCTAATAGATTGAAGGGAAAATTCTACCGGACGGCAATTAGACCTGCATTGTTATATGGTATGGAGTGTTGGGCAGTGAAACACTGCCACATCCATAAGATGTCGGTGGCGGAGATGCGTATGTTGAGATGGATGTGTGGTCACACGAGAAAGGACCGGGTGCGTAATGAAATAATTAGGACAAAAGTAGGGGTCACATCTATTGAGAATAAAATGAGGGAAAACCGACTAAGGTGGTTTGGCCATGTGAGACGTAGAGTGCTTGATGCGCCGGTTAGGAGAACCGAAGAGTGGCAAAGGGATGTAGTGGTGAGGGGTAGGGGAAGACCTAAGCAAACTTGGAGGAGGGTGATCGAGAGTGATATGAGTTTATTGGGAATTGAGGAAAATATGGTAGTGGATAGGACGGAGTGGAGGGAGCGAATCTGTGTCGGTGACACGACTTGATTTTCACGGTTTTATATGATGGTTCATGTTAGCCGACCCCGAATCATTTCGGGACTAAGGCTTTGTTGTTGTTGTTGTTGATGTAAAGAAGAGAATATCACAATGAACACTAATGAAATTGAAGCATTAATATACTAGGGGATTAAGTTTAGGGGAGCGGTAATATATTGAACCATTAAACTTGTTTAAAGGGATAAATCAGCCTCTTGAGCCTGATTTAAGCATAATTGTCATACCCAGACCATCACAACCAGGTCAACTCTATTCAATCGAATGGATCACATTTCCAGGTCAGAGATGGTTGCTCCAGTTATATTTCTAGTCACCTTTACTTTACTAAAAAAAATTGAAATTTTTATATTAAAGGATTCAAACCATGAACCTCTAGCTTTTAATAAACATCTACAACCAGTAAGTTATATGTTAAAAGAATAATTGATCAAACATTTAGTGCAGGTTTGGTTCGGCTGTTTATATATACTGTTTGGTGTTGTTGCTTACTGTTGTTGCTGTTAGCGGATTGATTAGTATTGTTTGGTAAAATTATGATTAACTATTGCTGAAGGGCTTGTTTCCTTTTGTGGTGGAAGGCCATCTTCATCACTTGAACCACACATTGATGCTTTTGCACTTGCTACATCCAGTTATTATAGGCAATAAAGAGAGGATACAAATTTACAAACAACTTGTAATGACATTTTCAATATACAGATGTGTAGACCTCATTGATATTTTCTTCATTATTAAGTTGCATGTAGTTACAAGTTGATTAAAGTTTGAGATGCCCAACAATCAGTATACCCTTTATATTGTCCTCAATGCCCAAATTCACTTACCCAACTTAATTCATTAATACCCCCGAGCAAATTTCAATAAGGATATCTCATGCCCAGATATTTCTTTCCTTTTGTGCGTAAAGGGCAATTGTGGCCTTCTAAAATAAATACAACCACCTTTCTGAAGCTGCTGTTTGATTCCAAAACAGCAATCAGCTCCAGTTTTTTTATTTTTAACCAAACACCACAATATCACATTTTAAGCATGAAACAGCAAAAAAACAGTTTTAAAAACAGGAAACAAACGCCCTCTTAATCTATCCATTTAAAATATTAAAGATTTAATATTCTTAAAAAGAAGAGATAGAGACTAAATGTACCTATTTGAAAGATTAATAATTTAATCAATAAAAAATAAATTCATGAGTCTCAAATATACATTTCATCTACGGAAAATATTCATGAACCAAATCATTTATAAAAATATTATTCTATACATTAAATTGAATCCGTTGAATACGGAGAGAAGAATGAGAAACTTAAACCTAAATTATTCTATATTAATAAATTTTTTAATTTATATTAAGTTTGAAATCGAATATCATTTGCCTAACCATTACAGGTACCATATTTTCATGATTTAAAGCATATTACATGTAAAGATATCGTCATGTGTAACAATTATGTCAAGTCTTTAAATTGGGTGAAATTTCACCAATTGAAATATATCAGGAGTCAAATGTGACAAAATAATAAATCCATGACCAAAGCATAAAATTTTAAATCAAGCATAGACCAAATAATAACTTATGCCAATTATTATGTTTTTACATAGTAAAACATTTTCCCATTTTTAGATACGCCACGTGGCTGTCACGTTTCATTTAGGTCAAAGATCTAAATTGTTTCATATTGACGTGTGACCATGTCATTTTTTCGATCCCTTTTTGAGCATTGGAATCAGCGGATTGTAATTAAGATAAAATTCAAAGTTGAGTGATTTTATTGAGACAAATTGAAGTTGTGTAACCATTTTAAAACAACCATATCAGTTCAGTAACCAATGTTGTATTTAACCCAATTGCTTGCCACCTTGAGCGCATTTAATATTACTTTTCCAAACATTAAAACAGTTTTCTGAGTTAAAATTTAAATCAACTTTAGCTAAACGAAAAATTGCTCAACTTAAAAGTTGAATATTTTGGAAAATTTGCAATTAATGAAAAACTATATTTCAAGCTTTTATAACTCAAATAGCTTTCAATATTTATGTTTGTCTTTTCACTTCAAAATGAAGAGTTTTATATATTTGGTTAGTGATTTCGTGTTTATATTTTACACCTAAAATGTAGCTTTTTACAAAAACAGTGAATTAGAAAAATATTTTTTTCCAACAGCAAACAGCAATAGGTAAAACAAACGGCCCTTAATCTATTTATCAAACACTTATTATTATTTTTCACACAACACTTTTTGTCATAACACTTTCTCTAGTAATAAGTTCTCCAACAATACCAAGTGATATCCTTTATTTTTTGGATTAAATCCATATTTGGTCCATATTGTATCCAAAATTTTATAATTTCCCCTTGAAATATCAGTTCCTTGAAATATTCCTATGAACAACATTTGATTGATTTAGATGAGAAATTATCTAATTTGTTAAATTTTCAGCATTACACTATTTTGAACATATGATATACATGTGCCCATTTTTTTTATTTTTTTTCATATAAACTTAATATATGGATGAATAAGAAATTATTTTTCTTATTTATTCACATATAACGTTATATAGAAAAACAATTAAAACAAGGGTAATTAATTTATTAGTCCCTATATTTTGACAAAACACACTGTTAGTCCTTATATTTTCAAAAACATACTGTAAAGTCCCTAACGTTTTTCTCAGTGAACTGTTTAGTCTCTAACGTGAACTGTTTAGTTCCTGCCCTTAGACTCTCATGAAAATTCCGTTAGTCAATTTGGATTTGCGTTCTTCTTTTCCTTTATTTTTCTTTCATTTAAACTCTAATGCATCTGAAATCAACTTTGAGTGTTCTTCTTCTTGATTTTATTCTTCATCTTTCAAATTCCTAAGCATTTGGTCTGTTCTTTTTCTTGTTCTCCATACAAATAGCTTCTTCTTCTAAATTAGACTTCGAAGTTTGAAGGTAAATAGTAAAGGGTAATTTCGTCATTTCTGAAGTCATAAACGGTAAAAAAATCTAACAAACAGACGGAATGACTAAACAGTTCACTGAGAAAAAGATTAAGGACCTTACCATTTGTTTTTGAAAATACAGGGAAACATTATGTTTTGTCAAAATATGGGGACTAATAAATTAATTACCCTTAAAACAATTGTGATGTACAAGAAGCAGTCAAATTCTACCCATGGGAATACCACTCGAGCCAAATGCTATAAAATAATAGTACATGAACAAAGGATTTAGATGGCCAGCAGTTATATTTATTTATTTTTCCTTTGCTTGCTGATAAAAATGTAATTTACTCTTAATCATAAATAATGATAAAAAATCTGTGGAAATCCTCAATGAACCATGCAAGGCTATTGCAAATTTGTATTCCCAATGGTTGTTTTCACATCCACCGAGATAATTAATGACTAGTAACAAGATCATTAGTAACTGGCAAATTTAATATAAGTTAAACAAATTATAGTGACATATTATATTCTTATTTTAGGAATATTGTTTAAATTTGTCCCTATTACCTGTAATTTGCTAAATGTTATTTTTAAAGTGTTTAACTTTATTCTTAACATAAAATTATAGAATTATACGTCTATCTATGTCGAAACAAGATTCATTTTGACACATGTTTGCAACTATATTAATAATAGTAATATATATTTTAGACATGATTAATGTTTGAAAGGTCCGAAGTGACAATTACATAATGAGTCAGATAACAGTGAATCAATATATTTAAATTTTCTGTCAAATGAGGTAAAATTAATCTTATTTCGAAATATTAGGTGTAACATTGAAGGAGACAAATTTGGACCTTATCCATTTATCTTGGTAGTGAAGATCAATTTCTCCTATAATATCGTAAATAGTATAATTAACATTTTAACGGGTTTTTTCCTTTTATTTTGTGATTAACTTATATGTGTTAGTTTTTAGGGTAAATAATTTAATAGTCCCCTCAGTTTTACCTAACACACTGTTTAGTCCTCCTATTTTGAAAAACACATTATAAGATCCATCTTTTATCAATATTAATCCTTTGGTCTTTTTGTCTATTCTTTTTTTAGATTTTTAACGGTTATATTTGACATAAACAGACAGACAGAAATAACAGAATAACATAATCATTTTGTATCTACTATGGTTGTCTTGAAAGCTAATATATGTTCGTTTAAAAATCTAAAAACACTAGGCAAAAAAACCAAATAGTTAATATTGACAAAAGATAGAGACTTTATAATATGTTTTTCAAAATGAGGACTAAATAGTATGTTAGGTAAAAAAACGCAGACTAATAAATTATTTACCCTAGTTTTTAAGCATTTTATCGTGTTTTTTATAATTGTGTTAGTAACACACTAAATATGTTAGACATAATTAATATTTGAAAGGTTCACTTTGCACTTAAATAACAATCAAACTAATATTTTTATAATTTTGATAATATAGGAACAAAATTGATCTTGATTAAGAACTTATTTATATCATTTTATTCGTTTAGGATCAAATTTGCATTTCCTAAAAAAAAATCTGTCAAACTTTTAATCTTTACTTTTATTTTGATTTACTATGTTTATTTAAATTTATATTTCGTATATTAAGATAATTTTTAAATTAAATTATTTGTCAATTATAGCATTTAGCTCTCCAAAATAAAGTTTCATAGTCAATGACATTAAATTATAAAAATCATCAATTGCGTCCTAATTTTAGTGAAGAACCATCAATTTAGTACTAATCGAAAATAATTCGGTTGAACAGTTTTAGAACATTTCCGCACATTCATTTGGGCCATAACAGAGATCATTACAGTCCATGTTAAATACTCACAATTTCTGGTTTTAGGACAAGATTAGGACTCTATTCATGTTTTTTTGCTTAATTCAGACACCTACTTAATGATTTTGATAGTTTAAGATCGTAATAGACTTTGAAGTTTTAATTAAAGAGGTTAAATGAGTGTAATGGGTAAATTATAACACTAATTTATCACTTATCATTATAAAAAGGATAGTCTAAAACAATTCTTTTAAACCCAATTGAAATGAGATAAACATTACGTAATGTATACATCTGCTGACATATTCAATCTATATAAGCCTAAGGCTGGCTTAGCAATGAGCAAGAGTACGATAATGTTAGTAAAAAGATAGTAAAGAGAATAGTAAAGAGATAGTAAAGAAAAAAGGATGGAAATATGAATGTGGCATAGAAAGACATGTAGACTAAGTTTTTTTTTTTTTTTTTGAATCACATGTAAACTAAGTTTTATAAAGTAAATACTTGATTTTTATGTGGCATCCACATGTATATCATACGTCATCCTTGGGGCTCATGAGAAAACAGGACGGCCTCCGGCTACGAGACCTTGTCGTGACTTCAGGAATTTTGTGGATGATGGGGATTGGCTGGATATTCCCTCTACTGGTTGTTTCTTCACTTGGTGTAATGGGAGAACTGGTGAGGCATGTATCTATTCTCGGCTTGACAGGGCTTTAGTTTCGACTGATTTTGCAGAAACTTGGAATTCATGTAGTATGGGGCTGACGCGTCATCACTCGGACCACCACCCCCTTCTGTTCAAATTTTCGACTACTTCTGGTAGGATTTCTCTGTTCAGATTTCAAAAAATGTGGGTTAGTAATCCTGAGCTTTATGGGATAATAAAAAATCATTGGGATGGCCCTGCCCCTGCTCTTTTGTCGGCTCCTTTGTTGTGTCATAAGTTACGTGGTCTGAGGACTATTTTGAAAAATTGGAATATTAATATTTTTGGTAAATTCAATGCTAACATTAATGAGGCGTGCAGCTCCCTTGCAGATATTCAGCAGACTATTCAATCTGCTGGATGGTCAATGAATCTTTAGGAACGTGAGTTGGCCGCTCATGAGAAGTTGGACCTTCATTTGCTTCAGCAAGAAACATATTTGAAAGAAAAAAGCCGAGTGCGGTGGCTTGCTGAGGGTTACCGTAATACAAGCTACTTTCAACGTGTCTCTGCGATGCGAAAATCGTATATGGGAATTTCTGCCTTAACAATTGATGGGGTTTCTCACACTGACCCAAATATTATTTCTAATCATTTTATCTCTTACTATGATAACCTGTTCGTCAGCATAGGTGGGAATCTGGTGGATTTGTCTCTGGTTTCTGATATGGTTCCTCGGGTTGTGACGGATTTTGAGAACACTTCTCTAACTGTCTGCCCTGATGAGGATTGCATCCGTCATACGGTTTTTTCCATGGATCCTTCTAGCTCTCCTGGCCCTGACGGCTTCACCGGTCATTTCTTTCAGTCCTATTGGAGCATTGTGGGTAGTGACGTGTGTAAAATGGTTCAGTGGTTCTTTCGGCATGGAAAAATCTCTAGTGGGCTGAATTCAAGCTTGATGGCACTTATCCCCAAAGTCCCTAGTGCCTCGACAATTGAACAGTATAGGCCGATTGTTATGAGTAATTTCACATTCAAAATCATCTCAAAGATCTTAGCTGATAGGCTCGCCATTATTGCTAGCCGAATTGTTACAGAGAATCAATTTGGATTCATAAAAGGGCGCCCAATCCATCAGTGCATTGCAATCGCTTCTGAAGGTGTCAATCTCTTGAATAAAAAATGTTTTGGTGGTAACATGTGCCTGAAGGTGGACATTAGTAAACCCTTTGATATGTTAAACTGGCAATTTCTGCTTGAAGTTCTTAAGTCGTTTGGTTTTTCGTCTCAATTCATTGATTGGATTCATGCGATACTCTCTTCGGCTCATATCTCGATTCTCACTGCTAATGGGTCTGCTGGGTATTTCTCTTGCTCTCGGGGAGTAAGACAAGGAGATCCTCTTTCTCCTCTTCTATTTGGTTTAGCGGAGGATTTCCTTAGCCGTTTTATCAATGCTCACACCCTGCGTGGGTCCCTTTCTCCGATGGGTTATTCTACTTCTTCTATAATGCCTTCGCACTTGTTTTATGCAGAAGATATTTTAGTTTTCTACAGGGCAAGCATCTCGAACATACATGCTCTCATGGATATTTTTGATTTATATGGCTCTCTATCTGGACAATTAGTGAATTGGTAAAAGTTTGAGATTTTCTTCGGGGATTCGATCTTACTCAGACGTCGGAACAGATTGGCGGGTCTAATTGGAATCAAAATTGGATCTCTCCCATTTAATTACTTGGGCGTTCCTCTTTTTCAAGGGATTCCAAGAGCTAAATACCTTGCGGCGATTGCGGATAGAATTATTCTCTCTTTCTCGCGCTGGGCGGGGACGTCTCTCTCTATGGCTGGTAGGCTGACACTTGTTAATTCAGTTATCACTAGCTCTCTGATCCACACCTTTATGGTTTACAAATGGCCTGTGAGTTTGCCAAATAGACTCAATAGACACATGAGGAATTTCATTTGGACGGGTTCAGTTTTATCCAAAAAGCTTGTTACTGTTCCCTAGAAGGTTTGCTTAAAGTCCTTAAAGGAAGGAGGGTTGGGTATTAAACACCTCTCGACCCTTAACTTGGCTATGAGTGGTAAATTGGCTTGGGGCTTTCTTCCATCTAATTCTTTATGCTTTAATTTGTTGAGGATGCGGTTTCTAAACAAGGCTGGTATGCTAAAGTTTCGGTTGCAGCGATCGTCTGTTTGGTGGTCTATCAAGGCCGCCTATCTCAAGTTACGGGAGAATTGTTTTTTTCCATTTGGATCATCTTATGAGTTGTCATTCTGGAATTCGGAATGGATTTTGCCTCCACTGGCTGAACAGCTTGGGATTTCTATGTCAGACCGTTTGAAGCTCACTGATAGAATCTCAGATTTTGATGAAAATGGCAACTGGCGGGATCTTCCAATGCTGGCTAGTCCGTTGCACCAACGCATCCGGAATATGCATGGAAATGGCTCTGAATATGATTTTTGTTTTTGGAGACCTGCGAGCAATGGTCTCTTCACAGTAAAGTTATTCTATCACTGGCTACGTGCTCCTCCGACTTTGCCTTTGGTTTTTCAGTCAATTTGGAAACCTTTTATTCAGCCGTCGCACTCCATGGTTTGTTGGCGTGCATACTGGGGCGCTTTACCAACTCATGATGCACTCCGTGCTAGAGGTCTGCCACTAATATCTCGCTGTCTAGTCTGTTTAATGGCTTATGAGACAAGTGACCATTTGCTTGTTCATTGCCCCTTTGCTTCCCAAATCTGGTTCAGCATATCGGCTTTATTTGGTAGAAGACTTGTACTTGATTCTTCTCTACAGACCCTTCTCACACAAGTTCAGTTCGCAAGTCCTTTCCCTATGGCAGGTCATGCTTGTCAACGTTGTTTCGTTGATCTGGTCTGTAAGAAATGCTGCTATTTTTGAGAGCAAGCCACCAAACATTCATGAGGCATTACCCTGTCTTTGGTCTGCAATTCGTAGGTCTGATAGATTCAGCAACGGATCAGTTTGGAATTCTGTTGTGGAGTTATCTATTCTCCACAATCTCGGGTTAAACGCTCGTCATCATAGGGCCCCTCGAATCATTGAAGTTAGATGGCAGTCCCTTCCGTCTGATTGGATTAAAGCTAACACTAATGCCTCCGTGATCTCGGGTAGAGCTGGTTGCGGTGTGGTTTTTCGAAATAGTAAGGGGCATCCCCTTGGGTCATTTGCCTTCCCTCTTGATTGTGCTTTGGTACACATGGCGGAATTGCAAGCCGCTATTTTTGTAGTTTCAATTGCGAGGTCACGTGGATGGACTCGTCTCTGGATTGAAAGTGACTCGACTTACGTTATTCGAATTTTACGTGCCCGTGCGCAGATCATTCCCTGGACAATGCGTGTGGATTGGTTAAATTGTTTAGATTCAATGACACATATTCAGGTGGTTGTCTCTCATGTGTTCCGTGAGGGAAATCAAGTGGCGGAGGCTCTTGCTAATTATGGACGTCTGGCCTCAGATTTACAAATGTGGAATACCCTTCCAGACTTCTGCTCCCTTCTTGTTAGAATGGATATGTTTAGAATTTCTTAAAACATTATTTGTACTGGTTTCATAATTTTTTCATCTCTTCATTTATATATTTGGTTCTTTGCCTTTTCGGGGATGCCAACCTGGTTGGACTTCCCATTGGGCTAGATCCGTATTTCAAAAAAAAAAAAAACGTCACATTTTAAGCTACAAACTTCATTAAAAAGAAAATTACATCATTGTTCAATAACTATCATTTTTGCAACTCGATTATCACTTATAATTTGCATCTTAATGTGAAAACACTTGGAGGCATGTTTGCTATCAACATTTGTTTCTTTCTAGTGTAAAACAGCAAAAGCAGACTAAAAAAAGGACAACTAAACGGAGACTTATTCTACAATAAATCTTTTTTTTTATTGTTTCTGCTGAAATTTTTGGAAGTTTTTATCATTTTTCTGCTCAAATTTTTGGAAGTTTTTACTACTCTAATCATTTGTTACAGATGCCAAAGGTCGAGTAAGCTGTTTTCGTGGGATGAAAACAGAATATGGTTTCGACAAGCTAATTCCTCTGGATGTTTTCAATGACACTTCAAATGGTTATCTCATTAATGATTGTTGTCTATTTGGGGCTGAGGTTTTTGTTCTAGAGGGCTCAAGGGATAAAGGTGAGTGCCTATCTATGAAGGAGCTTATTGGCAAAAACTTCTACAGATGGAAGATTGAAAGTTTTGCAGAGATGGAAGAAGAAATCTATAACTCTGAGGTGTTTGTTATTGGTGGGCATAGATGGTATGTGAGAGGTACATTAGTTTTTAGCTTAAAAAATTCATCAATTTGTGAACTATAATTTGGTATATTGTTAATGTCGTTTAGGACCTTAGAGCTCCATCCGAACGGTTATGAGAAAGATTGGGGAAAATGAAGAATCTCTGGATCCTGAACAAAGTCTTTATGTTGAATATGAAAAGTCAAACCGACTTTGAAGCTAGTAGAATTCAAAATTAAAAGACATGTCTAGTAAAGTCTAGATGAATGAATTTGTGGCTGAAATTAATGGAGCCACCGACATAAATCACTATAAATTAGGAAGAGATACCCTAGTGTGCTATCAAGGAAAATAAAGTGTGAAATCCTAAATATCCAATTTATGTATGTGTATGTGAGTAGTTGGTGAGTGAGTGTAGCTTAATCAATTTAGTTTTGGTTCAAATAAAAAGTTTACTTTATTTTAAGTCCTCCACAATTTAACAAGTGGTATCAGAGCGGGCGGTCAGGGACCGATACGTGGTCGAGTACAAGAAGGCGGTCAGGGACCGGGAGTCGAGTGATTCGAAAGTTCGTGATTCGAGATCGTGCTGGTACGAGGTATTTTTAGCGCATAGTCTGGGACTGTAAAAATTATTGGTCTGTGTTACTTGGTTAATTAGAGGAGATAACCAAGTCGTGATGGCAGACATGTCTATCTCGGTAAGCACTCTGGAAAAACTCAATAATAATAATTATAGTACTTGGAGTACTCGTATGCAATTTTATCTGCTCGGCCAAGATTTGTGGGAGACTGTTGGAGGTAACGAAACAGCGCCTTCGACGGAACAAAATGACCTTAAGAAATGGAAGGTCAAGTGTGGTAAAGCTATGTATGCTTTATCAATTTCAGTGGAGGACGATTTGCTGCAACGCATCAAGGATGCTAAAAACCCCAAAGAAGCATGGGACACTCTTTCCGGAGTATTTGCAAGAACGAACGATGCCAAGCTCCAACAACTCGAGAACGAGTTATTACCGGTCTCGCAAAACGACATGACAGTGAGTCAATACTTTACTAAAGTTAAAACTTTATGTAAAGAAATTTCAAAATTGGATCCTGAAAATAAAATTACTGAAACGAGAATGAGAAGAATAATAGTCCACGGGTTGCGTCCCGAATTCAACGCGATTGTCACATCAACCTGTGGATGGGCTAAAGAGCCAAATTTAAATGAATTGAAAAATATTTTGGCTAATCAAGAGGCCCTGGACAAACAAATGTCTAAAGTCTCAGTTAATGATGACGATAAAGCTCTTTTTAGTAATAAAGAGAGAAAGGATCCAACAACCGCGAGATCGAGATTCAGAGAAAGATCTAAAGAAGACAGAGGGCAGAAAAGTCCATAAAGAAGGAGTTGGCAACAAGGGGGAGCTCACCACACTCACAACCATAATGAAGAAGACGAGAAGGCGTATCGACGAAAGAACAACCAGTGTTATGTTTGTGGCAAAAGAGGTCACTATGCACGAGATTGCTGGTACAGGAAAGTAGAAGGCAACGTCGTTACATCCACACACACTCAAGAAGGAAGCGAAGAAGAATGGGATTTTCAGGCTTCAAGTGCCATGGTAGAGCCGATGTTATGTGATCCAGTCAGATCATCCATAGCAGATGGAAAGAAAGAGCAAGCGTTTGTTGCTGGGCAGCAAAAGGAGGAGGAAGTAATAAGGCAGCTGGGTTGCCTTCAGCTCCTCAACGCTAAACAAAAGATTAAAGATCATGGTGGTGATGAGGAACCACTCGAGAAGCCTTCCAATGAAGAAAGGAACAAAAGAGATGCCCAACAAGAGTCACCAGCTTTATGTGAAACGCCGCCAGACAAAAGAGAGGTGAAGCGTCAACAACAAGCAATGACAAAGACAATGTCACGAAAAGGGAAGATGGTGAAGACTAAGCCAACAGGTTCACCAAAATGGTTGCCACCCAAAGAGAGGGTGAAGTCTACGCTAATGCAGATGCCCAAGGTTTAGAAGCCAAAGCAGACAATGGAGCACAAGGCGAACATAGTTAAAGATAGAGTTGGTACATCAAGAAAATATAAGCAAAGTGCTTACAATCAACAAAGGTTCACCAACAAGGAAATCATCAGAGAGATAGTATTGCTGGAATCTCTAGTCAAGAGTTTGAGCGAATTAGCTAAGCTAGGGAAGGCTTGGCAATATTGGCTAGAAGGTCGACGACAAAAATCGAACAAAGATTACACGTATGCGTCGAGGCGACGTAGGTCGAGGGAGACCAACAAAGAAGAGTGCAGCAATCCCAACGGAGTGGGAAAACCCAATTGTGTGATAAACAACAAAGAGGAGTGTGGACAAGTCGTGTTTGGTAAAGGAATACAAGTGACCGAGGAAGTTATCATAAAGGAGCCTACAATATATAGAGAAACATCTTCAAGCGAGGAGTGGAAAAAGGTTCTAAAAGAAGATTTCAGAAAAGCAGCTTGGAACGGTTAGCATATACGAACTATTAAAAGTCGGTGTTGAGGGGGAGTATTGAAAAGTCAAACCGACTTTGAAGCGAGTAGAAAAATCTAGCTCTTTGAATTCAAATTAAAAGACATGTCTAGTAAAGTCTAGATGAATGAATTTGTGGCTGAAATTAATGGAGCCACCGACATAAATCACTATAAATTAGGAAGAGATGCCCTAGTGTGCTATCAAGGAAAATAAAGTGTGAAATCCTAAATATCCAATTTATCTATGTGTATGTGAGTAGTTGGTGAGTGAGTGTAGCTTAATCAATTTAGTTTTGGTTCAAATAAAAAGTTTACTTTATTTTAAGTCCTCCACAATTTAATAAGTGGTATCAGAGCGTGCGGTCAGGGACCGATACGTGGTCGAGTACAAGAAGGCGGTCAGGGACCAGGAGTCGAGTGATTCGAAAGTTCGTGATCCGGGATCGTGGTGGTACGAGGTATTTTTAGCGCACAGTCTGGGACTGTAAAAATTATTGGTCTGTGTTACTTGGTTAATTAGAGGAGATAACCAAGTCGTGATGGCAGACATGTCTACCTCGGTAAGCACTCTGGAAAAACTCAATAATAATAATTATAGTACTTGGAGTACTCGTATGCAATTTTATCTGCTCGGCCAAGATTTGTGGGAGACTGTTGGAGGAAACGAAACAGCGCCTCCGACAGAACAAAATGACCTTAAGAAATGGAAGGTCAAGTGTGGTAAAGCTATGTATGCTTTATCAATTTCAGTGGAGGACGATTTGCTGCAACGCATCAAGGATGCTAAAAACCCCAAAGAAGCATGGGACACTCTTTCCGGAGTATTTGCAAGAACGAACGATGCCAAGCTCCAACAACTCGAGAATGAGTTATTGTCGGTCTCGCAAAACGACATGACGGTGAGTCAATACTTTACTAAAGTTAAAACTTTATGTAAAGGAATTTCAAAATTGGATCCTGAAAATAAAATTACTAAAACGAGAATGAGAAGAATAATAGTCCACGGGTTGCATCCCGAATTCAACGCGCTTGTCACATCAACCCGTGGATGGGCTAAAGAGCCAAATTTAAATGAATTGGAAAATATTTTGGCTAATCAAGAGGCCCTGGACAAACAAATGTCTAAAGTCTCAGTTAATGATGACGATAAAGCTCTTTTTAGTAATAAAGAGAGAAAGGATCCAACAACCGCGATCGAGATTCAGAGAAAGATCTAAAGAAGACAGATGGCAGAAAAGTCCACAAAGAAGGAGTTGGCAACAAGGGGGAGCTCACCACACTCACAACCATAATGAAGAAGATGAGAAGGCGTATCGACGAAAGAACAACCAGTGCTATGTTTGTGGCAAAAGAGGTCACTATGCACGAGATTGCTGGTACAGGAAAGTAGAAGGTGTTGAAACACCTTTCCACATAATTTTGATTTGACAAAATTGTTTAAGTATAATTTAAAATACATATTCTAAACACACTAAGTTTAAATGCTTTGATTTATTCTACTAATGTGTTTGTTCAATGTTGAGTTAAAACTGTTATAAGACATAAGGATTAAAAGGCCCAAGCCCAATACGGAAGCCAAGGCCCAAGTCAAACAACTCAGTACAACTCGGCCTGCGTATGTCAAGACGTTGCCGTTTTGAACAAAACGCAACTCAGCAAACGGAAGGATCTAGAAGACCTTCGGGAACAACTTTAAGATGAAGCTGCTGAGTAGTCTCGACAAAGCGTACAAGACAGCAGCTGGCAAAGCAAAACTTCCAGACAAAGTATTTCCCTTTTGGGCAAAGTTCAGACGACACAGTATGCTGTCCAGTTGACTTTATCATAAAAGGAGAGACAGTCTGCTGAGCTGACCGAGGACAGAAGATACACAATTCTGATTGGCTGAGAGCTCTGAGCAAGTCAGGATGACAACGACATGTAGCCGTTTCCCTCCAACGGTTATTTTGAAATTTGAAATGACCGATGCCTAGACGTCTCTATAAATAGTGCCATCAGAAGCTTCACTCAACACAGAACTTGATCAAGCCATTACGCTGACCAAATTTCTACAAGTTCTGCAAGCAAAGAAGCAAAGCAAAATCTTACACTATAATTCTTATATCTGTGTAAAAGTCTAGAGTGATTGTTTCAATCGTCTAAAGTGTCTTAGCAAATCTTTGTATAGGACAAAACACTTATCATTTCTAGAGATAGAAAGGAGAGGCTGAGTACTCGGTTTTAGTACTCAGCGAGAGATTAGGATTGAGTAGAGGTATAGAGGAAGGTACTCTTGTCATACTCAGTTGCTGATATTGTAAAAGGTTTGAGGCTCTACCTTTAAAGAGCTCAGTAAAGGATTCGAAATCTTGGAACGTGTTCCGGGGACAGGACGTAGGCTTAGAAGAAGCTGAACCTGGATAAATCTACTGAGTGAAGTATTTCTTACCTTTAACTCCTTATTTATATTGCTTGCTTAAAATAACCAAAAACTGACCAAGTAAAGAGGTCAAGTTGAGTTGTGCGCGTTGAACGTCTGAGCTCAGGGATAGACTCTAAGTGCTATCTCCTGACTCAAGCTAAGAAACTGACCTAGTCACCAGTTGACTAAGCCAGTATCTTGCTGTTTACTCAGCGCCGCTGTTAAAACCTTTTTCCTTAGAAAAAGAAGTCTGCCCTAATTGCGAAAAAGTTTAAATAGTTCCTAACCCCCCCCTTGGAACTATATTTGCAACCTTACAAGGGACCAACAAGTGTTATCAGAGCTTAAAAGATCATTCTAAAAGGTTTAACAACCTTGAGCTGATCCCTACCATGGGCGAAAACAGCACTCGGTTTCTCCCTGGAAACCAAACAACTCAAATACTGCCTGAGGGGCTGTCCATTACTAGGCCTCCCCTATTCTTCGGGTCAAACTATACCTTCTGGAAGAATAGGATGAAAAACTTCATTCAGGCTACAAACCTGAGTGCCTGGCTATCTATAGTCCAAGGCCCATTTGTACCTGTCGAGGTTGTGGCTGGCCAAACAGTTGTAAAACTTGAGGCCAAATGGATAGAGGATGATCTTAAGAAGCTCCAAAACCATGCTTCGGCTATCAATATGCTTCACTGTGCGCTCGATGCTGCAGAATATAATAAAATCTCAGGTTGTGAGTCGGCACAAGAGATATGGAGAAAGCTGGAAGTCACCTACGAAGGAACAAATAAAGTAAAAGAGTCCAAGGTGAATCAGCAGATGAGACTATACGAGCTGTTCGAGATGAACAATGATGAGGGCATTTCAGACATGAATGCAAGGTTCACCAACATCATTAATGAGCTCAAGAGACTTGGAAAAATCTTCACTGAGGAGGAACAAGTCAAAAAGATACTCATGAGTCTTCCTAAAGATTGGCAAGCAAAGAAGACAGCAGTTGAGGAAGCTCAGGATTTAACCACCTACAAATATGACCAACTCATCGGTTCATTGCTGACCCATGAGATATCCATGAAAAACTTTGAGGTGAAGGAAAAATCTGAAGACAAGAAGCAGAATCCTTTGTCATGAAAGTTGACTCCACTGACGGGAGTTCAACTGACGATGAGGAGATGGCTATGTTCACAAGGAAGATGAAAAGGCTATTCAGGAAGAGTGACAAATACTCTAAAAAGCCTTACAGAAAGTTTGATAAGTATAAGGCTGACTCAAGTGACAGCAAATACAGAAAGGACAGCTCAAAGCCCATTACATGCTTTGAGTGCCATCAAAATGGCCATATTAAGTCAAACTGCCCCACGCTGAGAAAAGACAAGAAAAGTGGGAAGAAAGCAATGGTGGCTACTTGGAGCGACAGCGATGAGTCTTCATCTACAGAAA
Organism: Euphorbia lathyris; assembly: GCF_963576675.1. Classification (NCBI taxonomy): domain Eukaryota; kingdom Viridiplantae; phylum Streptophyta; class Magnoliopsida; order Malpighiales; family Euphorbiaceae; genus Euphorbia; species Euphorbia lathyris. Next base: position 1,434,043 of record NC_088915.1, on the reverse strand, counting down.
CTGAGGCCACCGAGTCAGCGAAGATATGCTTCATGGCTGACGAACTTACTGAGCCATGCGTCTTTGAGCATGCTGACCTATCAGATGACGAGGAGCAATCAAATTAGGTGATTTCTCTTCCCCGGCTCAGAAACGATATGGTTAATGCCCTGAGTGATCTCTATACACTTGTCAAGAAGTGTAATAAGAAAGTTAGAGCACTCAGCAGGCGCTGTGACGAAGTGGAAGAGGTCAAACTGAGTGACCTCAGATACCTTCTTCAGGACAATACAACTCTGCATGACAACATGAAGATCATACATGAGTCTGTCTTTGAAGTCCAGTCAGTTTCAAAGAAACTGAGTAAGGACGTCACAACTATCCAGAACCAACTAAAGGTTCCAAATAAAAGAAACAGTCCTCTGAGAACTCAGTACCAAGGTACTAAGCAGAGATGGAATCCCTAGCGAAAAGTCCAGTGTGACTTTTGTGGGAAGTTAGGACACACCACTAAGGTGTGCTGGCACGCTCAGCACTGGGGTGCTGACAAGTCAGTGAAACATCCTAAACAGAAGGTCAGTTGTGACTTCTGTGGAAAGAATGGCCATACTTTCCATGTATGTCGCCATAAAATAAAATATGATGCTTTACCTGTTGCACCTAACAAGCAAGGACCCAAAAAGAATTGGGTACCTAAAAGTAACTAGTTAAAATGCAGGTAAGCCTGAGATGTGCCGAGAAGTCAAAGATATGGTATATTGACAGCGCATGCTCAAGGCATATGACGGGTGATGAAACTCAGTTCATCACGTTTGAGCATAAACGAGGAGGGATCGTAAGTTTTGGAGACAACAAGAAGGGTAAGATAGTAGGGTCAGGAACCATCGGAGGTAATCCTACTATTGAATCTGTCTCCCTAGTCAGCGGACTCAAATATAACTTACTCAGCGTAGCTCAGCTATGTGACAATGGGAGAAAAGTTATATTTGATGCTACTGGATGTAAAATATACGAGGGTAAAACAAATGAGTTAATTTTAACTGCCCCTCGGATAGATAATGTCTTTATGCTAGACTTGGAGAAAAAGTTTTCAAAAACTGTGTGCTTAGTATCAAAGGAAGAAAATTCCTGGCTATGGCACAGGAGACTTGTTCATGTAAGCATGGACCTCCTGGCCAAACTAGCAAGAAAGCAATTGGTTGAGGGACTGCCTGAACTTAAATTTCAAAAAGATCAATTATGCCACGCTTGCCAAGCTGGAAAACAAACCAAACAATCTTTTCATAGCAAAAATATCGTCTCAACTAAACGTCCGTTAGAGTTACTACACTTGGATCTCTTCGGTCCAGTCCAGCCGCTGAGTCTGGGTGGAAGAAGATTTTCCTTGGTCATTGTAGATGACTTCTCTCGGTATACGTGGGTTATCTTGCTGACCAGCAAGGATGAAACCTTTGAGACATTTTCAAATTTGGTTAGAAAAATTGAAAACGAAAAAGACCTAAAATTAGCTCACATCCGTAGTGATAACGGTGGAGAATTCAAAAACCAAAAGTTTGTTGAATTCTGTGAAGCCAGCGGCATTGACCACAATTTTTCTGCTCCTGGAACACCTCAGCAAAATGGGGTTGTAGAAAGGAAGAACAGAACTCTGGTTGAAATAGCCAGGACAATGCTGGATGAGCATAGGCTTCCAAAGTATTTTTGGGGAGAGGCTGTCAACACAGCATGCTATATTCTTAATAGGGCTCTAGTTAGACCTATACTCAAGAAAACCCCCTATGAACTTTGGAAAGGACGAAAGCCAAATATTGGATACTTTCGTGCCTTTGGCTGTAGATGTTTTATTTTAAATACCAAAGATAGCTTAGCAAAGTTTGATTCAAAAGCTGATGAGGCTATCTTTTTGGGCTACTCAACAAACAGCAAAGCATACAGAGTTTTTAATAAGCGAACTCAAGTTTTAGAAGAGTCAGTACATGTAGAGTTCGACGAAACTGACCCTGCAAGTAGATACCAGCCGCTGATCGAAGATGATCCACACTCAGTAACCACCGCTGACCAAGAACCAGCTACTGAGTCATTCACGAAAAGGCTGACCAAGAGTAAGAGTGAACCTAAGATTACTTTTACTGACACATCTACTTCTGCAGAGATTGTTGAAACAGAGACAGCACAAGACATAAATCTACCTAAAGAGATAAGGATTCCAAGAGGGCACTCAGAAAGTGCAATCCTTGATTCTGCTGGGAATACCCTGATGATGAGGAATCAACTCAGGAAGTACCTCAGCAATGTTGCTTTCGTCTCAGTATAAGAACCGAAGAATTTCGCTGAAGCTGAGTACGATGAATTCTGGATGATCGCAATGCAAGAGGAGCTCGATCAATTTAGAAGAAACGATGTATGGGAGTTAGTGCCTCATCCAAAGAGTCAAAAGACCATCGGAACAAGATGGGTCTTCAGGAATAAGATGGATGAACAAGGAAACGTAGTCAGGAACAAAGCAAGGCTTGTAGCTCAGGGCTACAGTCAGCAAGAAGGTATTGACTACGGTGAGACCTTTGCCCCAGTGGCAAGGCTAGAGGCAATTAGAATTCTATGTGCATATGCATCTTACATGAACTTTAAATTATTCCAAATGGATGTCAAAAGTGCATTTCTTAATGGAGTTATAAACGAGGAGGTTTATGTAAATCAACCTCCAGGTTTTGAGGACCCTAAGTTCCCAAACCATGTTTACAAACTCAAAAAGGCTCTGTACGGCCTCAAGCAAGCACCACGTGCTTGGTATGAGAGGCTGACCAGTTTCCTGCTGACTAGAAATTACGTCAGGGGCAAAGCTGATACAACCTTATTCATTAAGAGAAAGGGTAAAGATACCCTGCTGGCCCAAATTTATGTTGATGATATAATATTTGGTGCAACTAACGAATCTATGTGCAAGGAGTTTAGCAAACAAATGCAGACTAAGTTTGAAATGTCCATGATGGGAGAACTCAACTTCTTCCTCGGTCTTCAAATTAAACAAGGAAAGAATGGCATCTTCATCAGTCAAGCCAAATATGCCAAGGAGATATTAAAGAAATATGACTTGGAAAATTGCAAGCCAATATCCACTCCTATGGGCACTGACACTGTCCTCTGCGCTGACGAGAATGGTAAGTCAGTAGACAGCAAATTATATCGAGGTATGATAGGCTCTCTACTTTACTTAACAGCCAGTAGACCGGACATTCAGTTTTCAGTATGCTACTGTGCTAGATATCAATCTAACCCTAAGGAATCTCATTACATTGATGTAAAAAGAATCCTTAGATATTTGCAAAGCTCAGTGAACGCAGGTTTATGGTATCCAAATACTCATGATTTTACACTAATCGGATACACTGACGCTGACTATGGACGGGATAAGCTAGAACGTAAAAGCACCTCTGGAGGATGTCACTTCTTAGGAAGCTGTCTTGTATCCTGGTTCAGCAAAAAGCAGGCGTCAGTAGCCTTGTCTACCACTGAAGCTGAGTACATTGCTGCTGGTCATTGTGTTGCTCAAGTCCTATGGATTAAGCAACAGTTTGAAGACTATGGTGTTCAAACGAAGACAATTGAAGTCAAATGTGACAACAAAAGTGCAATTGATCTTTCAAAGAACCCAATTCAACACAGCAGAATGAAGCATGTCAACATCAGACATCACTTCATTAGAGACCATGTACTCAAGGGTGAGATCAAGCTGACCTTTGTCCCAACGGATGAACAGCTTGTAGATATCTTCACGAAGCCACTGGCCCGTGAGCAGTTCAGCATACTGAGAGAAGCAATTGGTATGTTTAATCCTCTTCAGTAAATTCCTGTGTTAAATGAATATGAATGCTGAGTGAATTACTATGCTGAATGATTGATTGTTTGCTGAGTAACTCATCGAAACTGACTGAACATCAAATACTGAGTAAACTTGCACACTGCGTAAATTAGTTTAAACTTAAACTTAAAAATCATCCCTTTATGCAATGCTGATCACTCAGAATATCAAACGCTTAGTATTCTACACGCTGAGTGTTAGATTCGTTAGAAATGAATGCAAAAGCACGCGTATAGCCCTAGGATGACGTACTCACTGTATGTGTCATAAATGCCAGGATCTTTGTCGGTACACAATCCCAAGGCAAAACTGACACATGGATTTGATTAAATCCACACCGCTCATTCCATCTATAAATAATGGGTAATTCCCCATTTTTTATTCTTTACGCTTAATCAAATTCTAAGGCAAAGAAACTTTCTCTCTCAAGATCCTTCTAAACCTTCCCCATCCTCGAAAATGACTAAGGTTTCTTACAATACCTCCGGTGCCGGCCACCAAAAGTCCAACTCCGATGAACCCACTGGAAATCCTCCTACGCCGAGCAAGGGAAAAACTGGCCAAACCTCTGGTTAAGGAAAGACTGTGAAAGTTCGCACATACTCCAAAGTTTTTGAGAACGTACGAGAATGGAAAGTTGAGCCCTCCAGATGGGTCTCAGAACACTTCGTACAGAACGAACAACCCTTCTGCGAATGGATTTCACAAAACGGCTGGACTGAGCTGTTTTCGGTTAGGGATGAAACCTATCCTGACCTAGTGAGGGAATTTTACCACAACCTCAAAGTTGCCAATGACAACACTGACTACATGTGCACTGAGGTGAAAGGCAAAACCATCTTCGTCAACCCTCTCTACATAGGAAATCTTCTCAAGCTAAAAACTGAGGGAGCAAGGCTGAGAAGATCCGGAGATCAGGACAAAACTAACTATGCACACAACTTTTGCAAACCTGAGGGTCACTCAGGAGAAGTGTCAGCTTCATCAATGGGTCAGCACTAGAAGATGGCTCACTACTTGCTGACCTACTTCATCTACCCAAAGATCAACTGCACTACATCAGCAACAAATTTCGAGCAGTGCTTTATATGGCACATGCTGACGTACACTCCCATCAACATGTCGGTCTTCCTCGTTGCTGGTCTCCTTCGAAGCACTGGCATGATGCGGCTTGGATCACTCATGACCAGAATCCTCATTGACCATAAGGTTGATCTTGAAGGTGAGGAGAAAAATCGAGGATCTGAGATAACAGCCGCCTCACTAAGGGCATTGAAGTTTGGACAGCCCTTGAAGAAAGGCAAAGTTGCTGCTGCTGCTGGCCAAGCTGAAGACACTGCTGAGCCTAAGAAAGGAAGAAGGACTAAGGCCCCAGCTTCTCGCAAGAGGAAAACTGCTGAGACTCCTTCTAAACATGTTGAGTCTCCAGCAAAGAGGCAGAAGTCAGCTGGTAAGTCAGCTGAGAAAAGAAGCAGGCAAGGTGAGCCTGGAACTGAGGAAGCTGTGGAGCAACCTCAGAAGAAGTAGAAGTCTTCAACACTGACTCCACTGAATGCCATACCTACGGACTTCATTGTACCGGGTGACTCTCACTTCACCCAGTGTCAAGGTACAGAAGCTGAGCATGATGAACATGAGGTTCAACTAGATGATCACTTCATCTCTCAAGTTGAGGAAGAACTTGATGGTGACAGTACTGAAGAAGAAGAAGAAGAAGAAGCCAGCGGTCAGGATGACGATGAGGACTCTGAAGAAACAGCCAGTGAGATTGAGGTTGAGCATGCCGATACTGAGTTGGCTGTTGGAGTTGAGCAAGTACTCGATCAACACACTGTTGATCCAGCTGAAGAGCAAGCTGACCAGCCTCATACTGAGCAACAAGAATCTTCCCCTTCTCACTCAGGAGAACCTGATAATACTGTCACTCCACCTCGTAGAAGGCGAAAGTTGGTCAAGGCCAGTGAGAAGCTAGTCAGTGAACCTCCTGTGCAAATACCAACTCTTCCTGACTTTGTCATCTCAAAGACAACTAAGGACCCTTCTAGCGTCAAACTCAAGTTTTTCAAACGCCAATCCACTTCCACTACATCGGCGGCATTAAAAAAACAAGCCTCTGTTTCTTCTCAATAGGAACATACCGACCCCAATGCTTCTGCAACATCAACCAGTCAGGTTGAGCCATCTACTGTTCATGCTATTTCCTCAAGCATGGTGCTGACTCCACACACCTCTACCGTCAGCACAACTACATTATTCGCATTACAACTTCTCCAACTCAACTCTCTGCCGATCAATCAACTATTCCTACAACTCAAGTGCAGATTGAGCATACTATTCCAGTCACTGACCAGGTTACCCCTTTCACTCCACTTCCTTCCGGTCATACTGATGTCCCTGAAGGTTCACAAAGCCATCTGAATGCCACTGAGTCCGGCAAAAAGATCATTGACTCAGTGCAAGCATTAATCAGAGACCTTCAACATTCCACTTCTCCTGCTGCTGGATCTTCAATTCTTGAGACCACCCAGCTCTCCCAGGTCACTCAGCTTCTCAACGAAGTTAAGGGACTCAAGGATCTGCTGAACGTCGTCTTATCCTTCCAAGCACAGCAAGCTAAGCAGGATTCAATTGCCAAGTTAGCTGAGATCCAGCTAACAACCGTGCAACACCTGAACTCTCTCCATCAACAAGTCCAGAAATTGTCAGCTGTGAACACTGACTATGCCACTTCATCTGAACTCAAAATGCTTTTTGCTCAGGTTCATACCGAGCAACTTAAGACCAACGAGCAAATGGTGTCGTACAATCAGTGCTCAGTAGAGCAAATTGGTGAGGCTATAAGGTTGCTTAATCTGAATAAGCAAGAGATGGATACTGACGCAATGAAGCAGAACGAGATGATGACTATCGCACAACAGACCTTCAATCACATTCGTCATAACAACATCCAACGTCAGTATTACGACACAGCTCTCTTAAAAACCTTCAACCAAATCTTTGCTGGCCTTACTGAAGCTCTTATCTGGCAAGGCAAAGCTTAAGTATTCAGCGTCAATATGCTCAGTGCTGCTGATCTCAAAGTACCCGAAGAGGTCTCAGCTGATGGAGTTGCCATTTTTGATGGCGTAAATGAAAGCGCTGAGAAGCTTAAGGAGCTATCCCAAGAACTGACTCGCGCTGTATTAACTGATGCTTTCAGACTCCCTGAAGTTGACAAAATGGGGGAGAAAGAACATGCAGCTCGAGCTCAGCATGAGCGAAGTCAGTCATCGCAACACAAGAAAAAGAAATAGATAGGCTAGCTCAGTATAGGTTAAGACAGTTGTAATCTATTTTGCCTTATCTATATATATGTTGCTGTGTAATCACTGACTTCTATCTATATATCATATTTGCATCTCTTATTCAAATCCTGAGTTATGATATATGTTATTAAGTACTGAGTCATTATGTATCTTCAATTAAATCAGCTATGTTTAATACTTGCAACATTTATTGACTAAATGATATGCTGATAACATGTTTGACATTGACCTATGTGTTTATAAAACATTCTGATAAGAACTCATTGAACAACAAATTACTCAGCACGCTCTATATGACTAAACCTTCGGCTTAATACTGAGTAAATAAAATATGTTGATATAGCTGACCTATATCTGAAAACTGACCGTAGACTTACTCATTTAAACCTTTAAATGTTTTGAGTAAAACTAAGTCAGTAGCTCAACCCTTACGGGGGAGTTTGCTAAATTATACTAGGTCAACTATCATGGGGGAGCTCATACTGAGTTCCTCGCTGAATAGTTTTGCCAACATCAAAATGGGGGAGTTTGTTGAAACACCTTTCCACATAATTTTGATTTGACAAAATTGTTTAAGTATAATTTAAAATACATATTCTAAACACACTAAGTTTAAATGCTTTGATTTATTCTACTAATGTGTTTGTTCAATGTTGAGTTAAAACTGTTATAAGACATAAGGATTAAAAGGCCCAAGCCCAATACGGAAGCCAAGGTCCAAGTCAAACAACTCAGTACAACTCGGCCCGCGTATGTCAAGACGTTGCCGTTTTGAACAAAACGCAACTCAGCAAACGGAAGGATCTAGAAGACCTTCGGGAACAACTTCAAGATGAAGCTGCTGAGTAGTCTCGACAAAGCGTACAAGACAGCAGCTGGCAAAGCAAAACTTCCAGACAAAGTATTTCCCTTTTGGGCAAAGTTCAGACGACACAGTATGCTGTCCAGTTGACTTTACCATAAAAGGAGAGACAGTCTGCTGAGCTGACCGAGGACAGAAGATACACAATTCTGATTGGCCGAGAGCTCTGAGCAAGTCAGGATGACAACGACATGTAGCCGTTTCCCTCCAACGGTTATTTCGAAATTCGAAATGACCGATGACCAGACGTCTCTATAAATAGTGCCATCAGAAGCTTCACTCAACACAGAACTTGATCAAGCCATTACGCTGACCAAATTTCTACAAGTTCTGCAAGCAAAGAAGCAAAGCAAAATCTTACACTACAATTCTTATATCTGTGTAAAAGTCTAGAGTGATTGTTTCAATCGTCTAAAGTGTCTTAGCAAATCTTTGTATAGGATAAAACACTTATCATTTCTAGAGATAGAAATGAGAGGCTGAGTACTCGGTTTTAGTACTCAGCGAGAGATTAGGATTGAGTAGAGGTATAGAGGAAGGTACTCTTGTCATACTCAGTTGCTGATATTGTAAAAGGTTTGAGGCTCTACCTTTAAAGAGCTCAGTAGAGGATTCGAAATCTCAGAACGTGTTCCGGGGACAGGACGTAGGCTTAGAAGAAGCCGAACCTGGATAAATCTGCTGAGTGAAGTATTTTTTACCTTTAACTCCTTATTTATATTGCTTGCTTAAAATAACCAAAAACTGACCAAGTAAAGAGGTCAAGTAGAGTTGTGCGCGTTGAACGTCTGAGCTCAGGGATAGACTCTAAGTGTTATCTCCTGACTCAAGCTAAGAAACTGACCTAGTCACCAGTTGACTAAGCCAGTATATTGCTGTTTACTCAGCGCCGCTGTTAAAACCTTTTTCCTTAAAAAAAGAAGTCTGCCCTAATTGCGAAAAAGTTTAAATAGTTCCTAACCCCCCCTTGGAACTATACTTGCAACCTTACAAGGGACCAACAGAAGGCAACGTCGTTACATCCACACACACTCAAGAAGGAAGCGAAGAAGAATGGGATTTTCAGGCTTCAAGTGCCATGGTAGAGCCGATGTTATGTGATCCAGTCAGATCATCCATAGCAGATGGAAAGAAAGAGCAAGCGTTTGTTGCTGGGCAGCAAAAGGAGGAGGAAGTAATAAGGCAGCTGGGTTGCCTTCAGCTCCTCAACTCTAAACAAAAGATTGAAGATCATGGTGGTGATGAGGAACCACTCGAGAAGCCTTCCAATGAAGAAAGGGACAAAAGAGATGCCCAACAAGAGTCACCAGCTTTATGTGAAACGCCACTAGACAAAAGAGAGGTGAAGCGTCAACTACAAGCAATGACAAAGACAATGTCACGAAAAGGGAAGATGGTGAAGACTAAGCCAACAGGTTCACCAAAATGGTTGCCACCCAAAGAGAGGGTGAAGTCTACGCTAATGCAGATGCCCAAGGTTCAGAAGCCAAAGCAGACAGTGGAGCACAAGGCGAACATAGTTAAAGATAGAGTTGGTACATCAAGAAAATATAAGCAAAGTGCTTACAATAAACAAAGGTTCACCAACAAAGCAATCATTAGAGAGATAGTATTGCTGGAAGCTCTAGTCAAGAGTTTGAGCGAATTAGCTAAGCTAGGGAAGGCTTGGCAATATTGGCTAGAAGGTCGACGACAAAAATCGAACAAAGATTACACGTATGCGTCGAGGCGACGTAGGTCGAGGGAGACCAACAAAGAAGAGTGCAGCAATCCCAACGGAGTGGGAAAACCCAATTGTGTGATAAACAACAAAGAGGAGTGTGGACAAGTCGTGTTTGATAAAGGAATACAAGTGACCGAGGAAGTTATCATAAAGGAGCCTACAATATATAGAGAAACATCTTCAAGCGAGGAGTGGAAAAAGGTTCTAAAAGAAGATTTCAGAAAAGCAGCTTGGAACGGTTAGCATATACGAACTATTAAAAGTCGGTGTTGAGGGGGAGTATTGAAAAGTCAAACCGACTTTGAAGCTAGTAGAAAAATCTAGCTCTTTGAATTCAAAATTAAAAGACATGTCTAGTAAAGTCTAGATGAATGAATTTGTGGCTGAAATTAATGGAGCCACCGACATAAATCACTATAAATTAGGAAGAGATGCCCTAGTGTGCTATCAAGAAAAATAAAGTGTGAAATCCTAAATATCCAATTTATGTATGTGTATGTGAGTAGTTGGTTAGTGAGTGTAGCTTAATCAATTTAGTTTTGGTTCAAATAAAAAGCTTACTTTATTTTAAGTCCTCCACAATTTAACAGAATATATTCTTCGTGTGAGGGATGAAGTACAAGGAAAACACCATGAACGATCAAGTGAGTTTTTCGTACCCAAATTGTCTGGAATGACTTTTATTGAAATAAAATGAAACTAGGTGATTTTATGCACAAGACAACCAATGAGTATCCGCCGAATATTTTACCCTTTCTATTTCGTCAACTCAGTATTAAGCTTTTAATGATCTTAAGTTTAATTTGGTATTTTGCAGGAGGTGACCATTTTACTTCATCTGTTGGAATTGGTGGCTGCTCGAAGTTTATACCTCTGAGCCAATTCAATGATAAATCAAAGGGATATATGATTAATGGTTCTATGATTATTGAAGTGCAAATTTCTTTGATAACTAAAGTCAAGGAGTTCTGTTAAAACTCTTCTTTTTATAGACTCTTAAGGCTCTCAAGTCAAAGGAGTTCTCTTAAAACTCCTAAGACTGTAAGCTGAGAGCATTTTGAGGTTTTGGAGTTGAGAAAGTTATGAATTTAATATCAATTGGAATTTAAGATTTTTGGATTTTGTTATTCTCAAGTTGAATTTCAACTTGAGATCTTAAGTTTTAATTATGTGCAACATATGCATATGAGTTTTAATGACTAAAATTATTTTAGTCTATAAATTTGTTCATATTATCTTAATTACATATTTTTTAATAAATACATTATAGATTTTCTAGGTTATTTGAAACTCGTTATTGTCTGTTGTTGTTATTTATAGTTGGTAGAGTGTTATCGGATTTTCCAAAGTAACCATGGATGGTTGTTTCTCAATCCTATATATACATTAATATTTAGGAACAATTGCAATTGGGGAGAATTTATTTAAGAAGGGAAATGCATTAGTATAAAATTTGGGTTGGGCTTCAAAATCGTATTTTATAACAGTAATTGGCATTTTTCATTCTTGTCTTTTCTTCATTTCTGATTTTTTTTTATCAGGATACACAACAAACTTACAAGCTTTTTTTCTCTATAGAATGCACACCTCATCTATCAAAGATTACCGATTTTGTGTACAAGAAATCCGAATTAGCAAATTATAGGTTTGTGATAAATTTTTAAACCCAACTGTTGGGCTAGGCCTCTAGACACAATTTGATTTTATGAAAAAAACATCAAATGTCTTTTTTTTTGTCTTAAAAAAACTTTAGAAGTGTTATGGCATTTCACATTGTTTAGAAATCACTTGTGTAGTGATATTTATAAAGTAGTCACTTACACACTTGGGTGAACTCCAAGAGTTACCCCACTATTTTGAAAGTGTGAGGATCTACTTGATACTTGACCAACACATGCATGGACATCCGTCCAATCCGAATTGGTGTTAAATTTGAAATTAATTTTTGTATTAATTAAATATCTATTTTTCTTTTCTCAATAGTCTGTTTTGATTTATTCTTTCTGAAGCGGTCATTTCTGTCCCCCTTCCCTGGTTTCTATCCCACATTCTTCTCCACCAAATCACACCTCTATTTTTACTTTATAAATACTTGTTGCGATGTGGTTGAGAACCAGCCTTGAAGTTTATTGAAAAGTATGATTTAATGGCATATTGGTAAGCAGTTTTTGTCGAGTTGAGGAGTTTCAATGTTTTTGTGATTTCAGATCCTTATAATTGGCATGGAAACTGGCTCACGAGCAAAACTCATGGTTTCACCGTGACGTTTAGTCATTTTAGCCAAATTTGGAAATCTTGGTTTATTCAGTGCATCAATATGCCATTATCAGGACGGGTCTGTATTTTATGAGCCTTATACTTAATAAAACAAAATTGCCCATGATTTCAACCGGCTCCACTTCATTGATGCAAGTGGATTATTAATTCTTGGGTAAATTTCAAATAACTGTGGTTCTAGGATTGAGGTTTGCACTTATATTAATGCTATTAAAACCATCTGTAACGTAAAAATTAACTAACTCTCTCTTTACCAAACATTATCTAAATAATCTTAAAATTAAAAAAGTTGAAGAATTAAAATTGATTAGTTCTTAAAAAAAGTTCAAAACCTCAATCATCTTTTTAACAAAAAGTAAATCACAAAGGTTTTATTTGAAATTTACCCTTAATTCTTTTATCAAAATCCAAAAACAATTTAATTTTGCATCTTATTATCACTATCCTTGAATATAGTTGTCCTCCATGTCACAAATTTTTGGAATACAATGACCAATAAATACATGCCACTCTTTCAGTTAAGATACTCAAAGCTGCATATCACAGCGTATGCATAGAGGATAGCTGGTCGAAAACTGTTGATGGCATGGAAATTCTAACATGAAGCTGGTAATGAGGAGAATATCTTTTCCAAACCACTTACCTGTCAGAGAGATATACTAATTCTAAGGATTTAAATAATTTTACACATGGCTTCCTAGGATATGGTTTGTTCAAGCAATTTGAGTTTATCTATTAGCAATTCCCTTCTATGCAAGGAGCCCAGTGGAAGAGATTACTAAAAGAAATGAAAATTTAAACCTAAACAAGGATTGAATGTATTCAATAAGTTATTTTCTATATTTAGAAAACATTGCAATTACTAATTCAACAAATGTTCTCTCCACAAAATACTTAATTCAATTCTCACAAAATTGATTTTTTCAGAATAAAAAATTACTCTCTTTGCCTACGCTCATACCATGATGAAAAGTGAGGTTAGAAAAAACTTTAAGAAAATAAAAATTTCTAAGAAGAAAATTTGTTTAGTAACACGTTTATAATGTAACTGTATTTTTTATTTTCCAACATCATTATTCTTGGAGCTTTTTCTCTCGAAATATTCGCCTTCTCTCTTCCTCCGTCGAGCCTTCAAAGCAGACTGCAATTCAAGGTGGTACGATCCAATGCGAATTAACATCTTGAATCCCACCTCAATTGTCTCCCTTTCCTGGCCATCAATCAATGAATTCCAATCCACTTGGCACCGACAAATCCCATTCGAGCGGGTCCATCCGGAGAAGCTGCATCTCCTAACAAAGGTTGTCAAAACCGGACCCAACAAAGAAACGGAAAAAACAGAGGGTCAAAGATGTTAATCTTGCTAGAAAGTAAAACCCAATTAACTGCACAACAAACTAAAATCCATTAACCAGCTGGTTCTATACAACTAACTATTTTCTTAGTCTTTGCTCCAAGGCCTTTAGTCTTTGCCTTTGCCTTATCTTTTTATTCATAACTTTCAGGGGTCTAATGGGTCAATTTAAGCAAATTTCGGTGATTAAAAGGTGATTTTAGACATCTGGAGCTAATGTGTAACATGGCCAATTGGATTATTTGGCCAGATATAGGGACCTCAACATATTGTGTCCAAATATTGTTGTCGTCATTAAGAAACTTAAATATGAGACCTTTTTGGTTGTTAATGAGCTATTTTTTATAGTGGGGTTAAATAAGAATCAAAGCTGAATTTTTAATTTTGTTAGGAAACATTATGGTTAAATTTGGACAATTATGCACGTTAAGGCTGAATCTATACTTCACCGAAAATGTTAGGATCAAATTTGATCTTTATCCATTACAAAAAATTGCTTTCCAACTAGTACAAAGTTTTATATTTAAAAGGAATTTTTTTTAATCATCAAGCGTTTTGGTGAGACCATAAATAAATAAAAATAAAAATAAATAAATAAAAATATGAATGACTTAATATGTTAGTTGTTCCTTCCTCTGGAAAGGGCTCAGTGTCGTGTTTGCTGAATTCTGTACGGGGATTGGCCTGGAGGTGGGTAATGGTAGATCTATTAGCTTCTGGTATGACACCTGGATTGGTGATAAACCGCTGATTGATGTGTGTAATGCCCCTCCGTCGGCTGATGTGGTGGACTCGGGGGGAGACTGGATCTGGTCAAAGTTCGACTCTTTCTTTAGTCTGGAGACCCTTCTTAACATTAGAGGAGTGAAGATTAGCAATCAAGAGGAGGATAAGGATAGACATTGCTGGGCCTTGACGAATAATGGTACTTATTCTTGTAAATCGGCCTATGAAGCTTTTACCCCTAATAGGGCTGATCCTCCCTTGGAGATTTGGAAGTCCATATGGTCCCTCAAGATCCCTTACCGTATCAGGAGCTTCCTTTGGCTGGGTATCAAAGACAGGCTCCTTACGAATGCGGATAGGCACAGAAGGCACTTGACTGAGTCTAGTGTCTGTAGTAGATGCAGAGGCAATGTGGAAACCTTGTGCCATGCCTTGAGGGATTGCCCAAATAGTAAGAAGATCTGGGAAGGGATCCTCCCTCATCACATCCTCCCTTCCTTCATGGCCTTTTCTGAAAGGGACTGGTTCTCTCAAGGAGCCAAGGGGAACTTGCTGGCCAACATGGAGCACGGTGACATCCTCTTTGCTATTACTTGTCACCAAATCTGGAAGTGGAGGAATGAAGAATTATTTGCGGGTAAGGCTGTCCTTATTCCTGATTTACTGTTTTTCTTCTCGAAGAAGCTTTGTTATTACTAAAAGCTTTGAAAGAGATTCCCTTGTTCGCCCCTCCCCGGATAAAGAGATCCTGCTAGTTGGCTGGAGTAAGCCTAGAGAAGGGTTTGCTAAGTTGAATACTGATGGCTCCTGCCTTAGCAATGGCAGAATTGCTGCTGGAGGAGTTCTTCGGGATGCTGGTGGCAATTGGATGGCGGGGTTTACCCATAACTTGGGGACGGGCTCCTCCTTTTCTGCGGAGCTCTGGGGTATCTTGTCAGGTATTAAACTCGCCATTCGCATGGGTGTTAAAAAGCTCTCGGTGGAATCTGATAATCTGGAGGCTATTAACAGGATTTCAGATAGCCAGGCTGTTTGTCTGAAGAGCCAGAATCTCATCAAAGCTATTTTGAGGCTTCGTCCTGCCTTTGAGTATCTTAATTTCTCCCATATTTTTAGGGAGCAAAACCGCGTGGCGGATCGCTTAGCAGCTGCTGGGCAAGGGAGAATGTTAGGTGTTTCTACCCTCTCTGTTCCTCCTTCTTTTCTTTTGCCTTCTCTCCTAGAGGATAGGATTGGGGTCAGCCTTCCTAGACTGATCCCGGTGTAGGTTTTTTGTTGGTTTTGTTTTTTTTCCTTTCCTTTCTTACAAAAAAAAAAACATCAATCCACAATAATCATAATTATTAAGGATTTCAAAATGATTTTGGCCTATTTGAAATAAACATTTTTAATATATTGTGCATCAAAGTTTCCCTTATCTAAATTTTAGTTTTAATAATAAATAATAATAATAATACATCATTCTTTTTTTTTGCACTGCCCTAAATAAGTAAATATAAATAATTTTTTTCCTAATCAACCAAATTTCCTTTTTCACTCCTTTTTCTCATTGATTAATTATGCCATGAAATTTAAAAGAAAACTAATATAATAGTGGGCCAAATAAGGCATGGTCCTTAAACATAAAGATTTTTAATAATGTGGCCAATAAACTTCAATTTTAGAGAGTTAAATGTCAAAAATTGAAATCTATGTACTATATATGGCAAAATTGCTAAAGTTTAGAAGTCAAAGATGCATTTGATGACCCAAGCGAAATAACAATTAATGGGAATTTAGTTTTGTATTTTGTTAAATGAATTTAATATTTTATTATTTTTAAATTCAATCCTTAATTTTGAACCCACAACCTCCTATCTGGAAAATCCACTGTTATACAAACCGGATCGGACCGGCCGGTCGGACCGGTCGAACCGGAAACCGGCCATGAGTCCGGTCTGAGTTAGTCCGGTTTGTTGGATCTTCAATAAACCGGACTGGCCCGGAGTTGAACCGGAAACCGGAGGTCGGACCGGAAACCGGTGCAACCTCGGTTTTTTGAAGATCTATTAAAAAAATTGAAAAAAAAATGGAGATCTGATGGAGAAAAACAGCAAGGCATGAAGAAATTCTGGAATGGACAAGATGATGCACGGAATCGCTAAAAAGATCTGCAAAGAAAACGAAGAAATGGAGATGAAGAAATAGAGATATGCTCTTTTTTCTTTTTTTGTCGTGAATGCTGGGCAGAAGAACAAAAAAAAATGGAAGTTAGAGGAGAGAAGGAGAAGGGAAGGGGTTTGATGATGTATGTCCAGTAAAAGACCTAAACACTGTGGGTAGTACTAAAAATAATGTAGGACAGCTAGGTTTATTCTTCTTTTTTAAACATTATTTTTACCTAGTCTTTTTCTTCTATTAAATTTCTACTAACTTTATTTTTTATTTTGTATTATAATACAATTAAAAAAATTTAAGGTCATTTATTCAAATATTTTAAAGGGCAAACAACAAAAACCCTACTCATACACCATTATAATAAAAAATAAAAAAATAATTAGATAGATTTTATATTTAAAAAAAATATTTCATTGACAAACAAAAAAATACAAATCAATTTTTTTATAATTTATTTTTGATATAATAATTTAGAAAAATAATTTTAAATTAATTATATATATATATTATTTATTTATTTATTACGTCATCCGGTTCGACCAATCCGAGCCATCTGATCCGACCAAGTGACCCGTGACCCATTTATAAATCCGAGTTGATGGCCGGTTCGGTTCTGATAACATTGGGAAAATCCGTTTCTTTGTATATTGAATTTGTAAATCAACTCTTAATTTTCTGTTCAGCAACCATCCCATCCCAAGAATTATCTTGTTCTCCTCCTGCCTGTGTTTTTAACGGTTCTTTATAGAAAACCAAAACATTTAAGTGATATAATATCTTATTTGTAGTTTCAACTATTTATGTAAATAAAGTCACCAATTAAACAACTGCATAAGAAGCCAATTGCAGTAACAACATATGTGCTCGATTCTTTTACCATTTTACCAACCACTGCTCAATATCCAATTTTTAAATGTCCGTTTTTTTATACATATTGATTAATGATCTTCATCCACTTCATGAATATGCGATTCTGATGAAGTGGAGCGAGCCTTGAACTATTTGGAGAAAACTGATCCGGTCGCAAAACTGATATTTTGAAGTTAAAACGGGGTTTGTTGGAATTTAGCAATTTCGGACTCTAATCTGATTGGATTCGGCCCATTAAATAAAACCCATTGGTTTATAGGCCTATGGTGGACGTGTTTTTTTTTAGCCATCTGAGGTCGTTTTGGGCCTCAAAACGGCAGTTTTGTGTTTTTGTCGCATTTTTAATTATTTCCGTGTTTTTTGTTACTTTTCCTTTTAGGTTTCGAATTAGGTTTTATTTGTCAGCCTATATAAAGGCGCGACGTCCCCATTATGTAATCAGTTTTCGATTAATAAAATTTCAGAGTTTATTCTCTTTTTCCAATTTTCGTTAGTCGTGCGCGATTCAACGATAGTTGACGGTTTTAGGAATTGTTCGTGCGCGAACATTCGTTTAAAACGAAAGTCTGTTTATTCCGCTGCATCAGTTGGTATCAGAGCCTAAACCTTTATCGTCATGCCGCCCAAGAGAAGAGGAGTGGATGAGATTAACGCGCGAGAGGATCAACAACAGCTGGAACAAAGGATTGGACATCGGGTTGAGCAAGCGATGGGGCAACGATTCGAATAGCGATTCGATGACATCGTGGATCAACTGACACGGAGGTTGGGTGACATGTTCGCAAATCAGGGACAACGAAACCCTAATCCGCAGTATCTTCATCAGCAAAGGAATCCGTTTGCTGCTGATTTTGATGAAGAAGGGACTGATGAGGAGTATTATGAAGAAGTCCGGAGGCCTCGTCCACTATGTATTGTGGGAGATGATAGGCGTTGGGAGGCTGGAATGAGAACAGAGATTCCTGAGTTTCGGGGTTCCCTTCAACCGGAAGAGTTCCTTGATTGGTTGACCACTGTGGAAGAGATCCTAGAATTTAAGGGTGTTCCTGAAAATAAAAAGGTGCCTTTAGTCGCTACTTGGCTCAGAGATAGGGCGATGGCATGGTGGCAGCAGTTGAAGCAAACTAGGGTTCGACTGGGCAAGTCGAAAATTGCAAGCTGGGAGAAGATGAAGAAGCAGATGCAGGCGACATTCCTGCCATACAATTACCAGCGTATTATGTACCAGAGATTGTAGAATCTGCGGTAAGGGAGTCGTTCAGTTGATGAATATACGACCGAATTTTACCAGTTCATTGCTCGGAACGAGGTACATGTGACAGAAGATCAATTGGTGGCTAGGTATATTGGTGGTTTGCGAGAACAGATTAGGGAAACCGTCAATATGTTTGATTCCATGTCAGTTTCTACAGCGCATCAAAGGGCAGTCCAACTGGAGAAGAGGCGTGTTAGCGGGTTCGGGCAGTCTAGCGGGTTCGGGCAGTCTGTAGGAGGAACTCGGGAATTTGTGAAAACTTCTACCCCTACAACAGCAGCAGCACCTGTTGCTAATAGACGAACTGGCCCAAGCAGTAGTTCTATGAAGTGTTTCTCATACGGTGAGGTTGGCCATAGACAAGCTGACTGTAGAAAGGGAGGAAAGAAAGCAATGTTTGCTGATATGGGAGAAGGAGAGGAGACTGTCTATTATCGGGATTTAGATGGAGAACCTGTGTTTGATGATGAGGAGCCTATAGATGAGGAGATTGTGATAGGAGATGTTGGGACGTCGTTGGTTGTAAGACGATCGTGTCTCATGCCCCGAGCTGTGGAGGAATGGTGGCTACGAAATAACATCTTTCAGTCCACTTGCACTATTAAGGGGAAGGTGTGTAAGTTTATTATTGATTCTGGAAGTTGTGAAAATATCATCTCAACAGAGGCAGTGCAGAAGTTAGAGCTGGTACCCGAAAAACATCCGGCACCATACAAATTGGCCTGGTTGAAGCAGGGAGGTGAGTTGACGGTAACCAAACGAGTCTTGGTACCTTTTTCTGTGGGAACTAGATATAAAGATGAGGTGTGGTGTGACGTGGTACCTATGGATGCGTGTCATCTCCTTTTGGGACGACCGTGGCAGTTTGACAGGATCGCGTTCCATAATGGTAGGGCCAATACTTACAGTTTTGTTTTCAATGGTGCTAAAATTGTATTGGTCGCTAGGAAAGAGGAAGTCAGCAAAGCAGCGCCCACCGGCAACATCTTATTGGTGAATCGGGTACAATTGGAGGAAGAGCTTCGGGATACTGATGTGGTGTATTTGTTGATGGGTAAACGTGCAGATCAGGAGGGGGTCATTCTAGAGGAGGTTAAGCCGTTGCTGTCAGAATTTCATGATCTGTTCCCAGAAGAATTGCCCAATGGTTTACCACCCATGCAGGAAATTCAACACCAGATTGATCTTGAGCCAGGGGCCGTGTTATCCAACCGTCCACATTATAGAATGAGTCCAGGGGAGCATGAAGAGTTGAGAAGGCATGTAGAAGATTTGCTAGCAAAGGGGTACATTAGAGAGAGCTTAAGCCCTTATGTAGTACCAGCCCTGTTGATTCCAAAGAAGGATGGCACTTGGAGAATGTGCGTGGATAGTAGAGCTATCAATAAAATCACGATCAGGTATCGATTTCCTATCCCTCGCTTAGATGACCTGTTGGATCAGTTGAGTGGAGCTACTGTATTCACAAAGCTGGACTTGAAGAGCGGATACCATCAGATTCGCATTCGGGAGGGAGATGAGTGGAAAACAACTTTTAAAACACGCGAAGGACTGTATGAGTGGCTAGTGATGCCGTTCGGGTTGTCAAATGCACCTAGCACTTTCATGCGAGTTATGAACCAGGTTTTGCGACCTTTTATTGGTACTAGTGTCGTTGTTTATTTTGATGACATTCTAATTTACAGTAATAACCCGCCTGAGCATTTGGCTATTTTGAGGGAGGTTCTCACTGTTTTGAGGAGGGAAAAGTTTATTGTTGCTGTCAAAAAGTGTGTTTTCATGTCAACCAAGGTGCTGTTTCTTGGTTATGTCGTTTCATATGTGGGTTTGCAGGTGGATGAGTCCAAAATTGAGGCTGTGAGGCACTGGCCCAGGCCCAGTACTATTACGGAAGTTCAGAGTTTTCATGGGCTGGCGTCATTTTATCGGCGTTTCATACCTCATTTTAGTAGTATTATGGCTCCTATTACTGATTGTATGAAGCAGAACGGGAAGTTTGTATGGACCACGGAAGCGGAGTCAGCTTTTGAGCTTCATTCGGATGCTTCCAAAATGGGAATTGGGGCTGTACTCAGCCAGAATAATAGGCCAGTGGCGTATTTCAGTGAAAATCTATCAAGTGCTAAACTGCGGTACAATACTTATGATGTTGAGTTTTACGCAGTTGTGCAGGCCATTAAGCATTGGAGGCATTATTTATTCCAGCGGGAGTTTGTATTGTTCACTGACCATGAAGCGTTAAAGCATTTGCATAGTCAAGATAAAATCTCGGCCAGACATGCGAGATGGGTGGCGTATCTGCAACAGTTCACCTTTGTTTTAAAACATAAATCTGGAGTGACAAACAAGGTGGCGGATATGAAACTGTCGGTTCAGGTATTTGGATTCGACTCTTTCGCTGAATTATATGAAACTGACCCATATTTTGCTGGCGTGTTGACAAAAATATGAGCTGGAGAGCGTACAGGTTACCACCTTCAGGATGGTTTTCTATTCAAGGGCAACCAGTTGTGTGTGCCTGATTGTAGTTAGCGGTTGAAAATTATTGAACAGCTGCACAGAGAAGGTCATGTGGGCCGGGATCGTACCTTGCAGTTAGTTCAAGCCAATTACTTCTGGCCTTCTATCAGAAAAGAAGTGGAGAAACTGGTACAACGGTGTCGCATTTGTCAAGTTTCGAAGGGGACAGCTACTAATGCAGGATTATATCGTCCACTTCCTGTTCCTACACAGCCGTGGGTAGACATCAGCATGGACTTTATGTTGGGGTTGCCACGTACACAGCGAGGTAATGATTCAATTTTTGTCGTGGTGGATCGTTTTTCAAAGATGGTACATTTTATTCTTTGTAAAAAGACAACTGATGCTGTTCAAGTAGCCCAATTGTTCTTCCGAGAGGTTTATAAGCTGCACGGCCTACCAGCAACCATTGTGTTTGACCGAGACACTCGATTTGTTAGTCATTTCTGGCGTAGTTTGTGGAAAATGGTCAATACGCAATTGAATTTTAGTAGTGCCTACCATCCTCAGACTGATGGGCAAACTGCAGTTGTGAATCGATCCTTAGGCAACTTGTTGCGTTGTTTGATTGGTGACAAGGCTAAAACGTGGGATGTATTGTTGAGCAAAGCTAAGTTTGCGCACAACCATGCTGTTAACCGCAGTACGGGATTCAGTCCTTTTGCTGTGGTTTATTCTGTTGTTCCTAGAGGCCCACTTGATTTGGTGTCATTGCCAGATAAGACGCACGTGCATGGGAAGGCAGAAACCTTTGTGAAGAGCTTGGTGGAGGTGCATCAGCAAGTTCATGATAATCTTGTAAA
The DNA here is from genome assembly GCF_963576675.1 of Euphorbia lathyris. Taxonomy (NCBI): domain Eukaryota; kingdom Viridiplantae; phylum Streptophyta; class Magnoliopsida; order Malpighiales; family Euphorbiaceae; genus Euphorbia; species Euphorbia lathyris. The sequence goes on along the minus strand of NC_088915.1, from coordinate 1,412,353 downwards.
GGCAGCAAGCAATTACAAGACATATGCGGATAAGAAGCGTCGCCATGTGGAGTTCGAAGTTGGGGATTTTGTTTGGGCTGTTTTGACTAAAGAAAGGTACTCCGTGGGAGATTATAACAAACTGTCTGCCAAAAAGATAGGGCCCGTGGAGATTGTGGAGAAAATCAACCCAAATGTTTACCGGTTGAAGTTGCCTAGTCACATTCGCACTGCGGATGTTTTTAATGTGAAGCACCTGATTCCTTTCTCTGCTGATTCTTCTAATGATGAAAATTCGAGGGCAAATTCTGTTCACCCAGGGGAGAATGATAAAGTGGAGCGAGCCTTGAACTATTTGGAGAAAACTAATCTGGTGGCAAAACTGATATTTTGAAGTTAAAACGGGGTTTGTTGGAATTTAGCAATTTCGGACCCTAATCTAATTGGATTTGGCCCATTGAATAAAACCCATCGGTCTATAGACCCATGGTGGACGTGTTTTTTTTAGCCATCTGAGGTCGTTTTGGGCCTCAAAACGGCAGTTTTGTGTTTTTGTCGCATTTTCAATTATTTCCGTGTTTTTTGTTACTTTTCCTTTTAGGTTTCGAATTAGGTTTTATTTTTCAGCCTATATAAAGGCGCGACGTCCCCATTATGTAATCAGTTTTCGATTAATAAAATTTCAGAGTTTATTCTCTTTTTCCAATTTTCGTTAGTCGTGCGCGATTCAACGATAGTTGACGGTTTTAGGCATTGTTCGTGTGCGAACATTCGTTTAAGACGAAAGTCTGTTTATTCCGCTGCATCAGATTCTCAAAGGGAAAGACATCAAATTATGGTGAATCCATAATTTTCTATTCTGTATTTTAATTATTACATCATTTGTTTCTGAGTATTAACGTATATAGAATTTAAGTGTAAACAACTTATTAGATTTGCAAGAGAAACAAAAGTTCATTTCATTATTTGGATATTCTTGGTTCACTGTCAAGAAGCATCTAGTATCTATTTACGCTTGTTTGCTTGCCATAATCTTCACTTCCTAATTCATATATTTATTTTTAGTTGTACTTTGTGGGGATTTGTAAGAATTTTCTATTTTTTCCGCCTACAAACTTTGTACTTTTTGTCATATTGAGTTATTATTATTATTATTATCTTTTTATTATTATTGTGAATGTACCCAAAACATCTCTTTGTGATTTTTTTTCAAAAATACCGATACTTTTATTTAATAAGATTGTGTGTGTTATAAAGTATGAGTCTGATCAATTTAAGACTTATGTGCTCGGAATTTCATATATATAACTTTAAATGTTAAATAATTGTGTTTTCATAATATTAACGGATAAGGTGTAAAAATACCCTTATCTTTTACGGGCAGAAGCAATTTTACCTTTAATATCCAATATGGTGCAATTTTACCTCTGGTGTTGCGAAGATCAATTTTACCCCTAACGTTGGCAAGTTTAGTTGATTTTACATATTATTATATAACACATATTTTACACCCATTGCATATGAGTTCGCTTAAAAACGTGACATTTTCTGTGATTTAATAATTGAATTGGAGATTAAAATGTAAAGTGTAGATGGCAAGTTTAATGGCGACAAGGAAGTTTAATGAATTATTTCTCAAATTGATCAATTGCTCCTGGCTGCCAATGATAGGTACTAAAATTTCACCATTTGAATGTTAGTGGTAAAATTACTTCTGAATATAAACGTTACTGGTATTTTTGCACATTATCCCTAATATTACTTTGAGCTCAATTTTTTTTGGAAGAATTATAGCTCCCTTAATTGTTTTTTATTATGTTTTTTAAAGGACAAAAACAAATAGTTTGGGTTCTCTTTATATAAGGCCAAATAGAATATTGGGTTTTGGCCTTTGCATTTTTCTCTGTTAACTAATTCAATAAAACCCTAATTGATGCTCTTTTAATTCGCTGTCTTCTCATTCAGTGTCTTTCAAATTTTTTTCCAGAAAGAAGATCAGGTCAGTCTCTTCTATTCATCTTTGTCTCTCATTCATAATTTCTTTTATTTTTAAGTAATTTTAATAAACAGAATAAAGAAATTTATTGTCAAAAATGATTGATATGTTAGATTTAGATAGATCTAACTTTGAGTATTATATTTGATCAGATCTCACATCAACAAAAAAAAGACTATTTAGAATTAGCTCGTAATAGATATAATGGAGAGGCAGAGCCCTCACAGCCTTCATTGACCTATTCCGTAGAGAGAGAGAGATATATAACCATGGCTGCTGAGGCGAGCAAGGAAGGTAAGCCATTGTGCAGTTCATATATTTGTTTTTTTTGAAACCCATTTGGGAAATCTGAATAGATCCTGAATATATTTTTACAAGGTCTTTCAATATATATATATATATATATATATATATATATATATAAAACAAACGTGAATAAATGTGTAAAAATCTAGAATATAGTCTTATCAGCTTGCAAAGTTTAAATAAATTAAAAGATATTTGAATAGATCTACCTATCCTAAAAAACTGTAGATGTGCTAATTTTTATTCAAATGCTGATTTTAATTGAAAAGAAGGTTAATTTTAACTTTATTAATTCATATGATAATTTTAATTTTCTACAGGAAAAACAACGGTAATGAAATTGGAAGAAAATCCATGTCTAGATGTGAGTGCTTCAGTCGATGATCCAGACACTCATGCAACTCACAAGAAAAAAAAAATGATATTCAAGCAATGATTGCAGAACGTTGTCGGCGAATAAACTCCCATGTTACTTGAGGTTTAGAATGATAAATCTCTTATTATTGTTAACATGTTTCTTTTACTTGTTAAATCTGCATTATTTAAACTGAAAAATATGATGTTTTTATTTTGGTTCATTGTGTTCTCAAGTTGCATGATCAATTGCTATATTCAAATGCTAATGACTTGTATACTTTAATAGTTGAGAAAAATGATTCAATAATTTCTGTTGTTATTCTTAGGTATTTGATTTGTTACATGCATATGTGTTCCATGATCTTTAGAATTCATGGGAATTAATATACAAACAATAGTTACATACAAAATGGTGAATATATTCTTATAATACCAAATTGAGCAATAATATAATAGTTAACATGTTTTGAACTTTATATTTTGTTCAATGAATGTAGAAATGCACTTGTCAAAAGAATTACTCTTATTATTTGCAATTCTTAAGAGCAGTGGTTCTACAGTTGCCATCATTTCCATAATGTGAATTACATGTCCCATACAGCAGTTTCAGCAATCCCAAAATCTCTCTGCATAAAACCTATATCAGTTTCAGCAATTTAATCATCTCAATTCCAGCTACAAAGAAAGCCAAACCCAGAAGCTTCTGTCCCCAAAGTCCTCAGCGAAGAAGGAGAAAAAAAGACCCAAATGAAGGAAATGGTCTAGACATGGAGAATCATTCATGGACTCAAACTCTAGAATAGCTGACTATTTCAATTCAAGTTCCTCCTTGTACCAATGCTGAAGATGAACCTCAAAAGAGCCCCAAAAAGATCGTTGGCGCACAAAAAAAGAAGATAATGGGACAATTAGGAGAAGAAGAACTGGCGGCGTTTCAGAATTTGTCTCAGAATGCAGAAACAATCCTTGCTGTAGTTCAAGGCAAACTTCCTGGGACAGCAGAACATGGAGTGACTAACCCGAAAAGCGTTCAGGATTCTGAAACTGATTTTGCAAGACAGCAAGGGGACTCACTCATTGCTTGGCTTGGAAATATAGTGAGCATTCTTAACAAATTTCCTTACCTAGTCCATGAACCTTGGAGATGTTTTACCCAGATTATTTGATATCAGAGTTGTAAGACTAGAACCTATGCAGAGGCATTGCAAACACATGATGAAGACGAAGAAGATCTCAATGAGAATGATGTGAATATAACATTGATCTCAATCTCAATCCCAATCGAAACAATGACTCCCCCAGGCATGTAATCATCGTCTGAGTTTGTATTTTCAAAATCCATTGCAGCATGACTTTGCAAGCTTCCTTCACAAATTTATTGACAACAACTGAGACAGAGTTAAGAAACAGAATTTCAATATCCACAGTGAAAGCCAACAATTGAAGTTGCATAATGGTCGCTGCAGCAGACCCCACAAAAAAGACAAAAGGATCTTCTTCCTCCAATTTGTTTCATCATACAAATTCTGTCCATCCCTTGCACAATTTAGCTCTCCAATTCCCACAAACAACGTGACAGACTAGTGTTTTCTTTCACAAACTTCAAGTGTGATGAATTATGAGAATGTCATCAAATGCTTGTGAGCAAAGCTATTGTGGATGTGCTGCAAGAAAAGACCAGGAATCTATTGAGAACTTTAAATCATCCAGTTTAAGGCCTCACAAGTCCCCTATATACATCAGAAGGTCGCAAGACGACATTTAAAAAGGGATTATCAGGCATGAAAACGGAATGCCCTATATACATAACAAGGCAGCAGTTCCATTTTTTAATTAGTTGTTAGCTTCTTTGCTTTTTAAAATTTATAAAACAACAAGGTTGAATATATTACGGGTCCTTTAAACAGATTCAGAGGGGATTTGAACAAATTCAAATATGGATCACTTAACCCAAGTTTAAGAGGCTAAAACATCATCTTAGGTCAAAAGATATTATGTAAAATAATAAAGAAAATGAACCAAATTATTAAGAAATAAATAATAAATTTTTTTATATACTAATATGTATAAATTAAAAAATGCTAGTATATAATATAAATTTAGGGTTGTAAACTTATCAAAAAACACAATGAACCATCCAATAAAGCCAATTGTTCAAAACAAAATAAAACCAAGCACTCACTTGCAACCTCGTGATAATAGTAATCGTTTTCGCCGGCCACATTCTGCAGTCACTAGGAATATCCTTGTTTACTTGGGAAGATGTTACTTCTGTTTCTTCATCGTTATTCTTCCTGCACCCATTCTCATGTGTAAGTTGTTATTGTCAAAGAAGTTTTGCACAATTCAATACTCTTTTCCGAAATACAGTTTTCTGGTTTGAAGAAAGTATGTAGAAATCACGGTTTCTTTTTCTGATACAATCAATATATGCAAATCAAAATTAAACAGACAAAAAAACAAAACCTGAAAATATGGGTTCATTTCAAGTGTAAAAACTGGAAGATCCCTCAACATGGACTACCCAAATTAAAAAGGAAGGGAAAGCAAACAGGTAAATGAAAAATCAATTAGACATACTAAAGCCTTAGTCTTCAAGTAGAGAGAGTGGCGGCATTTTCCTCTTCTTCACCTTTGTTGGAAATTCTGAATCCAAATGGGTTTTGATCGGTGATATCTGACTCAAGCCTCTCTCTTTCTAATCACAACTCATCTGCTTATTATATGCTTGAAAAAAGTAACCCTAGAAAACACAAGGGAAGAAGATCACTATTGAGGCTGGATCTTTAGGCATTTCAAGCAAGCCCATTGCTTAACTAAACAATCTAGAAGCCCTTTTTGGGTTTACTTTTTTCCGCAACTAATTTAAGCTTAATACATATCCCAAAAATAAATATATACCCTCTAGCTTATTTGAATTGGCCAATTTTAGATTATGTCAAACTAGTAAAATTAGTATTTTTAATAAAGTTTAAGGATTAGAATTTATAATTTAGAAGTCTAAGAATATATTTTTTCGGGTTTATGATTTATAAATTGAAGTCTAAAAATTTTAAAGTATGGTGTAAAATCATAATACATAGAGAATAATGAAATATTAATAATTAAGTTTTGTGATATCATGATGCGGACATCGAATCTGGCGGATCTCGTTCTACCAAGTATCCTGGTGGAACATCTTTTGAGGTGGGCAAGGCAAACAACACGGGTGTGTCCTTGATGGCGGATCCTAGAGATTACTTCCTGAACAAGGGTTAAACTTTTCCTTCCTTGTGAAGGAAACCAGCCAACAAACTGTACCTTTTGTACTATTTGTCTCTGTGCATTACCCATTTTATCCTTTGGTTTACTTCTTTATTGTAACCCTAGTAGGGGTATTCATTGTCATTTCGTTGTCTTTAGGGGAAGTATTTAAACCTCCATATTTTTGTAAGGATACACAACTTTTATCAATCAAACTTATTTCTGTTTGAGAATTCAAGGTTTATACCTCACTCCTAGTTTAGCTAGAGAATAACATTTTTGTAGGTTTACGATTAAAACCTTTCCTGACAGCTTGCAATATGTATCATATCACTTAAGTGTGATTTTGTACTTAATTATGATATTCATGTATTTGATCTTAAAAAATGCTCATGGAGGATTGGTTCGCGCAGAGATTAAGTCTGAATCTTTAGACATTTCAAGCAAGCCCATTGCTCAACTAAACAATCTAGAAGTCCTTCTTGGGTTCAGCTTTTTCCACAATTAATTTAATCTTAATACATGTCCCAAAAATTATTGTTACCCCTCAATTTATTTAAATTTGCCAATTGACTTTATAAAACATAACTAGGGGCGATTGGTTCGCATAAAGGTAACAAAATGGAAATAAGGAGAAAGGAATCGAATTCCTCTAAATTCCCTTGTCTGTTTGTTTGAGTTCCAAAAGGAATACGATATAAAAAAAATGAAGCAATAAACCAGAATTTTACTTTTAACAATAATTTCTATACATACATATGTGTTTATATTAATAAATTAATCACAAGTAATTATAAGAATGAAAATCAATTACTTCAACTATTAAAACAAAAAGACAATGAGACAAAGAGGAAACTGAAATTATTTTAAAATGCATAAATATTCTATTTTAAAAAGAAAATAATTATTTTAGAATAATTAAAAATCAATATTAAAACAGAATAATATGAGAAACAAATATTTGTCAAAAAAATTTTTAAGGTAAAAAAGTTAAAACAAATAAGTACAACGATGAAAAGTGAAATTAGTCTAAGAATTAAAAATATAAGGAAATAAATATAAGGGTCAGAACAAGTATCAAAAAGTAAAATTTTGTCAAAAATATTTTTTGAGAAAAAAATTAAAAAATATATAAGAATAAAGATCAAAAGTGAAATTAACCTAAAAATTAGAAATGTAAAAATAAATAAATATATGGACCAAAATAAAAATTAAACATAAATTAGAGTGTAAAATAGAATTTTATAAGGAGAAGAGAGATTCAAATTCGTAAGAGATGAGAAAGGGAGTGAAAAACCTTAGAGGTTGTTTGGTTGAAACTTCGGAATCGAAAGCGGAATCAGAATATGAATATGGTCGAATCGTAATCAAAATGACTTTTTACTTAGGCCTAATACTAACATAACCCCCTGAACTTGTCCAAATATTGCAACTCTCTCCTCCAACTTTCAATTGTAATAACTTACCCCCTTAAACTTGTCCAATTGTAAAACATAACCCCAAATTGGATAAGTTTGAGGGGTAAGTTGTTACAATTAAAAATTGGAGGGGGCAGTTGCAATATTTGGACAAGTTCGGGGGTTATTTGTCTATTAGGCCTTTTACTTATTATGTTTGGTTCAATCTAGAATTGGAATCTGGTTTCCTTTAGAATTATTTGGTTTTTTAATGAATAATAATATAACTACAATAAAAAAAATTAAAAATTCAGATTGTTCTAAAAATAAATGTTCATATATACAAAGTTTTTAGTCTTTCTTATTTCTTTCTTTCGTCCGACTTCGCATATTTCGCAATATGCAAAGCATGCAAAGACAATACGAATTCGCAGAAAAACTTTCCTTTTCGCAGATTTCCAATATACGAAGTAAAAAATGTGTTTTTAAGCAGTATTATCTTCGCATACTTCACATATTGCTAAATATGCAAAGTGGTATATAACAAAAACAAACATAACAATAAGGCTGCAATAATAATTCTAACATTAAAATCATAACATTATCAAAATTTACAACAAAATTATAATAATAACAACATTAAAATCATAACATTATCAAAATTTACAACAAGATCATTTCAAAGTCAATGTGACCAATCTTGATGGACATTTCTCCCAACATCCTAGAACCTCGTCCCTCTCTATATCCCAGTACACCGCCTTCTGTATTCATTCACCTTCACAAAAATTAAGTTGTGTTAGCAAGAAAAAGAACAGTTTGGCTTAACGAACGAAGTTTGCAATAAGAGAAATATAACAGAAAAAGGGATGATTTACTTCACCAAAGCAGAATATGCGAAGTCTGTGAAGGTAAAAATCATGAACGCTTCTCTTCACAGACTTCACCTAATCTGTTTTCGCGAAGTAAAATCATATGTTTTAGCCTCTTTTCCTCGCCAGACCTTCACAAAAGCCAATTTTGCGAAGTGATTTTCTGGAAAAAAAATAAAGAGAAAACAATAGATACTTACATTTTTTTTCCATCTTTTACTATTAACATGGTCAATAACCATATGATAAACGCAGAAAACAATCAAAATAACGTGGAATAATGATTTCTTCGATCCACAAAAAAACGGAGAGACGAGAAAAGACATGAAGATGAAGAACCATGACTTAATTTTCTAGAAATAGGAAGATTAGGAATCTAAGAGGAAGTAAGAAGAGAAAGACATGGTGATGATGAAATTGGTATACAGATTTCGCAATATAAAGGAAGAGAGAAAAATCAAAGGTCTTAGAATGCGAAGGGGAAGAGAAACCGTAAGGAAGATGAAAGGGGAGGGGAAGATGAAAGATTGGGCTATGTTTGGGAAAGTTCAAAAAAATTGATGAATTTTTTATTAGAGATAAGTTCAAAAGAATCCAATGTAGTTTCATGTTTTTAAGATCTGGTACATGTGGTATTTTTTGAACAAAAATAACCAAGCACTTGGCAGGGTTAGCAATTTTGGGTTGATTTGGTCAAACTTGGTTCGATAATGAAAATTTTTCAACAATTATTTGAGCAATGACGCAACATAATGGTGGATTTGAATTTAAGTTGCATATCTCATATGTGCAGGTATTTCTGACAATCATTTCTGACAATCTCATAATGGCTGCTGGGGCCTATGAGAGAACCTGCCATTAGTCTGGCTGGTACTCTTTACCATATGCTGTTGAATAATGTTTGATTGAGGAAGTGAGGTGCGTGTAGTTTAAGGCGTCTCTGATAATGGATTTGGTTGCATGGACCTTGACATGCCATGAGGTGCCTCCAAAATCCACCTTTGTGTATGAAGCTGCACAAATTGACTAGGTTTTGTCAGGCTTTTGTAATGGGGGGTTTACTTGATCAGGCAATGCACCTTGTATTGAGCTTTGCTGGTTCTGACCCAAAACAATTTTACGAACTGCAAATTCTTTTACACAATCTATCCAACTTTTTCACATTCGGTTCATCTTTGCTTTCTACTTCTTATAAACATTTGTTATTGGGGTTCTAAATTTCATGTGAGCCATTTGTTTTGGATGATTCTGTATCCAGAAGTCCATTTTACAAGTCATTCTTCTGACCGTAAATCATGTAATTTTTCTGTTTCAGATTTTATACAATCTTCCCCTTTTTCATTTGCATGTTCCCGAGCATCTAGTGTTCGTTTATTTCTGTAATTTTTACGTAAACTAATTATTGATTTTTCGAAATTGACTTTAGCCTTTTGTTTTGCTAAATTCCATGTCCAAAAGCTCTCATACTGAGTCGTTCAAACTTTAGTCCAAATTTTTGCTTGACTTTAATTACTTGTGCGACGTTCAATCCGCTCGAATCAGAAAACCACAAACGAAGTCAGCCCATTTCCTTGCCAACAGATCGTGGTTTTTGTAAATTCCAAGCCAACATCAATTCAACGCCTCGCCGAGATAGTCGATTATGGCTCCGATTTTGTGGTTTGAATTTTTAATTTCATTTCCTTTATTATAATTATTACAATTCAATTCATGTTCATAGTTATACCATAAAAATGAGTAGGGTTTTTCATATGTAAAGACACATTATATTAGTCAATAATATGGTTAATGTATGTAGCTTGCCACATGTCTTTACATCACCAAAATTACAGAAATACTTTATGGAATACATTAAAAACAAAGGAAAACCCTCAACTCACCCCACCCATGTGATTCGAATCCATGACCTCTAGGATCATAGGTAAGCTCTCAACCAACAGGCTAAGAGCGTCACCACGGTAAATGCTATATATATATATAGCTTATCAGTAACCGAAAGAGAAGATAAAATCATTTATATGGTCTGATTAAATATAAGAAATGAGGTGTTTTCTCCTCTAGTTATGGTTGATCCCTTGGGCATTGTGCAATCTTATCCACTAGGACAGCTTTTCTTTCGCCAATCTGAACCAAAATATGGGGAATACCATTTTCAATGGTTATCAAGGTTTTCTTGCATCATCTATTTGAATATATCTACCTTAAAAAATGTAACTTAAAGGTATTATGAAAATTCAAAACAAGGTTTTTTCATTTTAAGGTGTAGTTTGTAAAATTGGAACTGAAAACACATAGATTTGTTTCATTTGGCATGTATTCGAAAAAATAAAAGCCTTTCAGTTCTTTGTCCAACAAATGTTTGTGTTGAAGCCTTAACAAGTATACCAGTTCAAATTCATATGCACTATCTTCATTAATGTTCTTATGTTGACCTATGTATTTCCTCTTGATTGCCACTTCACTTAGGTCCCATAACCATAACCATCATTTATAGACAACGCCATATCTGCCATCCCCAAGCTTTGCGGATTGCACCTATCAGCTGAGAAGTCATAAAGTGCAGCAGCAAGTTCAGCAAGAAATCGAAGTATTTCTGCTGACAAACAACTAATGTAGAGTAAGAACGTTTAGCAGCTTCACATGACTTGCACTTCTTTTAGTCCTCCTTTTAGTCATGACCGACAGTTACAGAAACACAGTGGATGATATCAGCAGTTTCAGGGCCTATGTCAAAATTTACTTAGTCAAATTTTAAAGCAATGACCCATAAGATGGCTGCATTATAATCACGAATGAAGGATTTTCGGATTGAAAATTTGACATTGATCTTTCAACAACCTTCTTTGTTCTTCCTTTATCAGCTTTTTGTTGGTTATCAAAGTCTTATTTTCCATTTGTATCCCTGGTTCGACAAACAAAGAAAATCATTAATGGAATAAGTATTTAAAAATATGACCTAACCTTCTGGTTATAAGAATGAAAATAACTTACCTTCAACCTGATCATTTGCGTTAAATGTTGTTGCAAAATTCTAAGCCTTTTCGAATTATTCATCAAGATTAGCGCTTGTTGGCAAGATTTCATCAGAAACGTCAATTTCTGATTCAACAGCTACAATATCTAGCTCTTGAAATTGTTGCTGGTCAACATTAGCGTAATATACTTATCATATTCAAATATACTGATAAATATTGAACACAATAGACAAATTGCAACGCAATGCAAAAAGTATTTGTTATTTAGAATGTAAACTGAGGAAGCTTTAAATAGCTTTACAGTGAACAGAAATCCAAAAACAGAAACTAACGTATCCCATATATACGGGAAACGTGATTACAGCAAAGACCAAATCAAACTCTAACTTATTCCTAGTTTCTAGGAACTTATTGTTAACAGCAAAGACTACTTCAAACAAGAAGACACGTTACTTAACACTTATTGTTAACAGCAAAGACTACTTCAAACAAGAAGACACGTTACTTAACAAAACTCTCCCCTAAACTAAACTTGCTTACAGCAAGTTAGTTTATACCCAAGCTGCTTCGAACACCAAGTGCTTCTCTAAGCTTCTCAAATTCATCAAGCTTTAACGGTTTTGTCATGATATCTGCAACTTGCTCATTCGTGCCACAATATTCCATTTTAATTGACCCATCATTTACAAGATTTCTTAAAAAATGAAATCGTACATCAATATGTTTGCTTCTCCCATGAAGTATCAGATTCTTTGCAAGTTTAATAGTAGAAGAATTGTCACAGAGAACCTTCACATAGTCAATTTTTGTACCTTCAATTTGTTTCAGAATTCTCTGCATCCAAACACATTGACACGCACATGAGGCAGCAGCTATATATTCTGCCTCTGTAGTTGACAGACTCACTACAGGTTGCTTCTTGGACGCCCAAGCTACAGCTCCTCCACTTAATATGAAAGCATATCCTGATGTACTCTTTCGATCATCTATATCACCAGCATAATCACTGTCCGTATATGCCATTAACTCAGTTGTGCAGCCTCGTTTGTAAACAATGCCAAAATCAGCAGTACTTTGAATATATCTCAAGATTCTCTTAGCTGCTAACATATGTATCTCCATTGGTTTTGACATAAATCTGCTTATGAGACATACACTGTACATCAAATCTGGTCTTGTGACAGTCATATATAGCAAGCTTCCAACAATCTGCTTGAACAAGGTTCCATTTCCTTGAGTGCCTTCCTCCTCCTTTGATAGTTTGTTTCCTGGAACAATTGAATTTCTGGCTCCATTGCACCCTTTCATCCCGAATTTTTCAAGCATTTCACTGGCATATTTCTTCTGGCTGATGAAAATGCCATTTACTCCTTGATGAACTTCCACTCCCAAGAAATACTTCATTTCTCCTAGATCAGTCATCTCGAACTCATTCTTCATAGAGTTTTTGAAATTTTGTATCATAATAAAATCATTGCCTGTAAAAACAAGATCATCAACATAGAGACTTATAATTAGAATCTTGTTGTTCTCCTTTTTTACAAACAAGGTAGGATCACAGCAGCTTCTTTCGAACCCTTCTTTGACGAAGTATCCTTCAATTCTACTAAACCATGCCCTTGGAGCTTGCTTAAGCCATAAAGAGCTTTGTTTAGTTTGTATACTTTGTTCTCCTCTCCCTTAACTTCATAGCCTTATGGCTGAGCGACGTAGACGTCTTCTTTGAGTTCTCCATGCAGAAATGCGCTTTTAACGTCTAGTTGAAACAGCTTCCAACCATTTTTCGCTGCTACTGCAATTACCATGCGAATAGTATCCCATCGTGCTACTGGTGCAAAAACCTCATTGTAGTCAATTCCCTTTTCTTGAGCATACCCTTTTGCCACGAGGCGTGCTTTACATTTGTCAATCTTTCCATTTTCGTTCAGCTTGGTTCGATACACCCACTTGACACCTATCACCTTCACTTCCAAAGGAGCCTTTACAAGTTCCCAAGTTTGACTTTTCTTTATTGATTCGATTTCAAGATCCATTGCATCCCTCCATTTCTTCAATTTTGCTGCTTGTTCATAGAAAATGGGATCAACAGATATACATAGAGCAAAGTTTTGTACCTCATCTTCAAAGAATCCTTCTCCACTTGTGTAATCTTCTAAGTAGGCAGGAGCTCTTCGTTCTCTGATTGAGAAAGATGAATTAGAGGTATTGTTGGGGCTGAAATCCAGTGAGTTAGAGCTGGAACTTGCTGAATTTGGAACATCACTGTTGGAGCTTGAATTTTCTGCGTCATTGGAGGTGATGTCTTCATCTACATCTGCTGTATTTTCTTCATCTAAATCTGCTTCTTCTTCACTTTCATCTCCTTGATTGTGGGCTTCTTTATATTCTTCTCCCCAATCAAGTACATCAGTAGTCTCCTCTTTTGTTTTTGCCCAATCCCATCTTTCATCTTCTTCAAAGATGACATCTCTGCTGATGGTTACTTTCTTTGTGAAAGGATTAATCAGCTTATATCCTTTGGACTCCACATTGTAGCCGATTAGGACTAATTTCTGACTTTTTGCATCTAACTTCAATCTCTTTGCATCAGGTACATGAACATTTCCAATACAGCCAAAGACCCTGAAATATTCAATGTTAGGTTTCAAATCGCTCCAACATTCTTCTGGAGTTTTATTTTTCACAGAGGCAGTGGGACTCCGATTGAGAATGTGACATGTCCACTTCGCAGCATCTGGCCAAAGCATTTTGGGCATTTGTTTTTCTTCAAGCAAGCATCTCACCATATTGAGGATTGTACGGTTTTTACGCTCCGCAACTCCGTTTTGTTGAGGTGTATACGCCGTAGTAAGCTGTCTTCTTATGTCTTATGTTTTGCAAAATTCTGAAAATTCTTTGGAGTTGAATTCTCCTCCTCTATCTGTTCTTAAGCTGCACATTGATAGACCACACTCTTTCTCCACCATTATTTTGAAATTTTTGAAAGTCACAAAAGCTTCACTCTTTTCGTTCAGAAAATAAACCCACAGCTTTCGACTAAAGTCATCTATGAATGTTAATATGTACCTCTTTTGACTGTAGGAGGCAGGCGAAATAGGACCGCAAATGTCTGAGTGTATGAGCTGTAATTTCTTTGTGGCTCTCCAATTACTCTTCTTTGAAATGGCTACTCTGTGTTGTTTTCCCATCATGCAACTTGTACATTTTTTTGTTGGGGTTTTGATGTTTGGCAGCCCTCGAACCATCTCTTTGTTGTGCAGCAATGCTAGATTTTTATAGCTCAGATGCCCAAATCTTTGATGCCAAATTTCACTCAATTCTTCAATTTGTGCGTTGAAGCAAGAAGGTGATTTCATGAGATTGTTTGCTGTCATTTCGCTTTTCATTATAACACCACGGGTCGGATGATATAACTTGCACACTCCATGTTTGATAAGAATGGTGATTCCTCGTTCTTGTAATTGACCTATACTCAGCAGGTTATTACGCAATTCAGGTACATAAAAAACATCACTCACAATTTGGATTTGGCCTCCAACTTCGAGCTTGATACTCCCTTTTCCCATCACCATCAGCTTGGAATCAAGCCCAAGTTTAACAGAATGCTTAAAAACTTCATCAAGTCGTGTGAACCACTCTTTGTTTCCTGACATGTGGTTCGAACATCCAGAATCAAGAAACCAGATCCCTTTCCTTTTGTCTTGCTTGAGATCAACTTGCGCCATTAACAACATCTCATCTTCATCATCAATCTCGGCATAGTGAGCCCGTTTCTCTGAATTTTGACATTCATGCTGAAAATGTCCCAAATTGTGACATTTATAGCATTCAATAGCAGATTTGTCAAAGAATGATCTGCCTCTGCCTCTTCCTCGACCTCTAAACATGCCTCTGCCTCGTCCACTTCGGTCTTCATGTGTAACTTTCAATACTTGATCTTCTTCTACAGATCCTTTCATCCTTTGTTCGTGAATTAAAAGGCTGCTTTGGAGTTCATCCACAGTTAAAACATCAACATTATTTGATTCTTCAATTGAACATACCACGTAGTTGAATTTTGGAACTAAGGATCAAAGAATCTTTCCTGTGATATCATCTTCTTTGAGACTTTCACCACATGATTTCATCCTTTTGGCAATTGAGAGTGTTCTTCCAAAATAGGCATTGACACTTTCCCCTTCTTTCATCTTCAGAATTTCGAATTCAGTTTTTAGGGTTTGAAGTTGTGCTCTTTTAACCCTTGTTGACCCTTTAAATTTCTGCTTCATCGAGTCCCAAATCTACTTGGATGTATCATCGTTCAGAATGGTTTCCATAATTTCTCTGTCAATGGCTTGATAGAGATAATTCTTCACCTTCTTGTCTTTCAATTGCTGTTCTGCAATAACTTTAGACTCTGCTTCTGATGGCTCTCTTCCTGCTGGAATCTCTGTTATTCCGTCTTCTACTAGGCTCCAGAATTCCTTTGCTCGAAGGAAATTCTCCATCAATTTTGCCCAATGTTCATAGAAGCCATCAAATTTTGGGATAGCTGGTTGCACAAAACCATTATTGTTGCTTTCTGCCATCTCTTCACACTCTTCTCTCGTGTTTCTCTCACACTCTTCTCTCTCAATCAGGCATGTTCTTGCTCTGATACCAAATGATAAATATTGAACACAATAGACAAATTGCAACGCAATGCAAAAAGTATTTGTTATTTAGAATGTAAAATGAGGAAGCTTTAAATAGCTTTACAGTGAACAGAAATCCAAAAACAGAAACTAACGTATCCCACATATACAGGAAACGTGATTACAGCAAAGACCAAATCAAACTCTAACTTATTCCTAGTTTCTAGGAACTTATTGTTAACAGCAAAGACTACTTCAAACAAGAAGACACGTTACTTAACACTTATTGTTAACCGCAAAGACTACTTCAAACAAGAAGACACGTTACTTAACATATACATGATCAAGTGAGTGAAATTCAACGAATTCTCGCCATCCATTTTGTAGTCAAAACCCGCCCTCACTTTTTGCAATATCAACTTTCCATTTTTGACCAGAAGGTGCCTTCAAGATTACTGGACTCTAAAGATAGCCTCCAATTGGAGCTTTGCTAGATTAGAAACTTCAGAAACTTCATAAGGCAAAAGAACAAATTCCCTAAAGCATTATATGTATAAACTCAAATTGGAGCTTTGCTAGATTAGAAAACAAACTAAAAATAAGTGCATCAAATTAACATATATACAAATAATGAGAATGAATATACATACACTTCCAGGAAGAGCACAGGCAGAGCAACGACTTTTCTCCAAGTGAAAGCTATTGTTCAATTGATGAATGAGATAGAGAATTGGTTCATTCTTTTTAAGTAAATGTTGAATATCAATGTGATTGACAAAGATATTGAATAAAAGAGACTTTCTTGACTAAAGAAGACAATGTTGGTGAAGAGCTGTTGTGGTTACAGATATATGAGATTTGAGAAGCTAGAGTTTCTCTCCATGAATCATTTTGTTTATATATGAGATTTGGGAGGGTATTTTTGTAATAAACTTTTACCAACTATGGTTTCTTTACATGAACCATTTGTTTATAGGTTTAATTAAATTTTATTGATGATTGGTAACTACAAAACCATATTATTTGAATTCTAATATTTGAGGTATAAACAGTGGCTGGTGAATCATCCATAGTATTTAAGGTCCTACAACAAGTTCGGAGGCTTATAAGCAATTGGGATGATATATCAAAATGACCTTAAAGTTTATGGAGAAATACCAATTTAGCTCTAACGTGCAAAATAACATCATTTTACCTTTACGTTTGTGGAATAGTACCAATTTAGCCATTGGTAACGAAATTTGGGGTAATTGGTACCATTTCACAAAAATTGAGGTGTCAAGTTGCATTATTCAGGCTTAAATTGGTACATTTCATAAACATTCAAGGTAAAATGATACTTTTCCAAAACTTTGAGACATTTTGTATCTTATCCATATATCCACGTAGTACAATAACTCATTTTGACTGTAATCAATCCAAATTGTTCCGTATAACATTTTGAATATAGTTTTTGGGGTTAAGGTCCAAAAATACCGATAACATTTTCGGTTAGGAGCAATTTTACCCATAAAGTCTGAAATTGTGGAATTTTACCCCTAACGTCGATAGCAATTTTACTCATAAAGTTGATAATTTGGGTCGATTTTCGATACTATTATAAAACACAGATATTTTTTTCTTTATTCTGCAACAATTGGAGATTAATATTATAAAAAAGGATTTCAAGTTTTTTATAATTTAATAGTAGAATTGGAGATTAATATTATAAATTTGGTGAATTTTTTGAATTTTTTGTCCAATTTGTACAAAAAACTATACTTTTTTATATTTTTTTTCACATCCCAACATATGTTTGTGATTTGACGCAAAAATCCATGACCGAGACCGTTTGATAAATTATTTATGAAATTGACCAAATTTATCAACGTTATGGGTAAAATTGCTCTTGGTTTCCAACGTTAGGATAAAATTGCACCATTTTAGACCTTGGGGTAAAATTGCTTATGACCCAAAACGTTAGAATATTTTTGCACCTTAATTGTAGTTTTTGTAATTCTCTTTTAACCCTAATTGTTCACACTCATTTTCTGATTAGAGTGAGCGGCGGCAATGGCACAACTCGCTTCTCAAGCGAGTTGATCATCGAAATACTTATGTTGTTGCCAGTGAAGTCCCTCCTGTGTTTCAGATGTGTTTCAAAATCTTTATGCCCTGTCATTGATAGCCCTGATTTTATCAGTTCTCATCTAAGCAAGTCTTCTCAAAACTTAAATCTCCGCAAACTTCATGTTTGTGATTTTATCAGACCAATTGAGCAACAAATTTCATGTTTGTGATGTGAATGTCGAGCTTCAAGAAGATATTATAGGCATAGAAAAACAAGTCTCATCCTCATTGAAGAATGTCTATGGTTACTATAAAGGTTTGGTTCTCTTGAATCAAAGTTCATTGTACCAACCTAAATTAGAACTGTCCATGTGGAATCCATCCACTCGCCGGTGTAAGAATCTTCCTGATTGGCCTTTGGAAGACCCAGCTAATGATCAATTTTATTACTTAAATGGGCCAGGTTTGGGTTATGATGACGCTATTGATGAGTACAAAGTGTTTTTAAGGGTATATGTCAAGCGAAAACTTGATATTGAAGTTCAATTTTGGATTTATGGGTTTAAATCAAATATTTGGAGAAGGATTCAGAATCCCCCTTCCCTCGGATACAGAATAGATAGGAATGTGTATCTTTGTGAAATGAGTTACTTCACTGATGGTAGTCTACATTGGTTATCCAATTCAGAGGTTGTGGCATTTAATATGAGAAATGAGACATTCTCCTTAGTTCCTCAACCTGTTTTATCTTTCAATTCAACTGATAGAGTTTTAAGGTAATTACATATTTTAGGAGGATGCCTTTGCATCAGCTATTTCTATTGTTCAATGGTGCCCCATGCTTATTTATATATGAGGAAGAATGATGGGGTTAATCAATTTACTTGGACAAAGTTATACTCTGTTTTAAATCCCTTATTTTTTGACATATCTTGGTTTCTATGTGTGAATGTCATTGGGTATTCAAAGAGAGGAGATAAGATTCTACTTAATGTTGGTATAATGAGTAATATAGTTTCATATGATCTTAGAGAGAAAAGTTTTGCTAAGGTTGGAACATGCAATGATTCTATTTGGAATGGTCGAATTCTTAGTCTTGAAGTTGAAAGTCTTGTGTCGGTAGGCGGCGGAGCCTAGTTGTTGAAAGACCAACAAATAAAATATAATTTGTCCTAAATGTGCTATGGTCTAAATATATTCACAACAATGAACATTAACAGTAGTGTGGGATTTTGAGGCCCTTAATATTTTTTATAATGTGAGTTGGCCAAGGTTTTGTATTTTCCAGATCAACCTGCTGGAGTGAGTGAAGCAAAGGTGGTAGGACTGATGTGGCTGCTTCTGATAGGACTGATGTCGCTGCTTCTGATAGGAAAATGCAGATGGCTCGTGA
The DNA here is from genome assembly GCF_963576675.1 of Euphorbia lathyris. Lineage (NCBI taxonomy): Eukaryota > Viridiplantae > Streptophyta > Magnoliopsida > Malpighiales > Euphorbiaceae > Euphorbia > Euphorbia lathyris. The sequence goes on along the minus strand of NC_088915.1, from coordinate 1,393,173 downwards.
TTGACTTAGTTCTTTATATTACATACTCATAGGTACAACTAGCTATTCGACTTCGTAGATTTCTCAATCATCTGTATGTCATAGCCTTAGAATAACTTAGACCAAATTTATCATCTGTTTAATTCAAGCTATATCTATTCTTCTATTTAGAGATTTACTTACAGCAGCTGCTGTTTTCGGCATGTTATCCTCCAAGCATAAGCCCCTATATTCGAGACTTAGTATGCTGATCATTCATACTCTTTCACATATGTATCATTTGATCATGTTTATAAGGTACAACATCAAGGATACTTCGTTCCATCTTTCATGAGAATTTTTCGAAAATTCTTTCACTAAAAAAAAACAAGCCTTTAACAACACTTTTATAGCAACAGTTTTATAAACTGTCTCATGTGCTCAACTAAAAAAGCCCAAAATATTAATTGGGCTAGACTAATCCACAGCTTACCTATGCTTGTAATCCCTAATTCCTAAATCCACAGTCTCTCGTTCTTCACATCTCCTATGTCGCGCAATCTGAAATTATCGTTCGTCAAACTTTGGTTCTGCACATCTCATATATCGTAGTCTCAAATGGTCGTTCATCAAACTTTCGTTCTTCACATCTCGTATATCGCAGTCTCCAATTGAGTCCGTCCGCCCAAGGTTAGACTTCCGATCGCCCATCGTTAGTCTCAAATTATAATTAGGCTGAATTTTATTGTTATGTGTTCTGAAATATTTTCGTTAGACACTTGTTCTTTATCGTTTGATTTTTTGAGATCGTTGTCTGCGCGTTTGATTGTTGTAGATCCTTTCTGAGCTTTGGGATCTTCACGGTGCTTCTTCAGGAACCTAGATCAAGGGTAAGTCTGAATCTCTATTTATACTTTCTTTTTTCTCTTTTTCAATTGTTTTTTCGAATTTGTTTGTTTTCTTCGCTATCTAGGTTTCTGCCTTTTCTTATTTGTAGATCGATTTCCCTACTTCCTGAGCTTGGCTGATTAGTTTCTTCTGTAGGTTCAAGTTCTAGATATGTTAATGATCGACCTCTTGCTCTGTTTGTTTGCTGGAATTTTAAGCATTGGAATTGGGGATACATGGTGAGTTGTTGCTGTGTATTTCTATCACTTTCTTTGAATTTGTTTACGTTTGTTTGTCCATTCTTTTTTTTTCTTGTTCTCGAATAGTCAAATTGAGGACTTCTCACTTCTAGGTCAAGCCTTTTCAATCCCAATTCAAAATGAAGGTAAAATTCCCTCCTGAAATGACCTATTAGCTGCTTAAATTTGGTTAAAGTGATACTCACTTCAACTTGTACAAATCTCCTCTTACATTGGTTAAAGTGATGCTTGCTTCAACAATCTCCTCTTACACTGCCACATAGGAATAATTGTTGTTGATGTATTCAGCCTTTAATTGTTGTTGAAATATTTTTTTTATGAATTGAAGTTGGTAATGCATACTAATGCCTGTCTAATCAAGGACCCTTTGCCATGTAGAACTTGTAGATATCTTGTATAAATTAGTCCAAATGTTTGACTTATAGATATCTTTCAAATTGTACCAGCTGTTTTTAAATTAGTCCATATCTACATGTAGTTGAACTCCAAAAATCATGTGGAGATCCTTTAGTTTATAGACAGGTACTGTTTCTAGATATAGATGCTGAGTATCTCATTTTTGTGTTTATTTCTTTTTTTAATTCTGTTCTTTCTTGTTTAGCTTACTGATATTGTTTATTGTCTGATTTTCCAGCAAAGCTTACAGCTTATTAGTATTAGTATAGGGCAACCCATAGTTTGTCCAAGTGATATGGAATACAGCTAATCTTCGCCAACTTCCTTCTCTCTCTCTCTCAATCTTTGGAATGAGTCGATTAATAATCTTCGCCAGCTTCCTTCGCTAGGTTCAAATCGCTCTATGGATTTCACCACCCATTCGATTCATGTCTGCAGGAGGTATGAATTATCGTTCTTATTCTTCTTCTCAATGGTTTTCTTCTTCGTAACTGTTGTTTTTGTGGATTAAAACTCTGATTTCACAAAACCTAAATAGAATTTCACTATTCAGGTTTCTTCATTTTGTCTTCAATCCTCTCTTTCTCTCTTTCTCTCTCATAGTCAATGTTCTTATATTCAATCTTCAGTTTACTTCCAGTTCAGGTTCCAGTCCTTGTAACCTACCATGGATTGTTTCAATTAGGTTTCAGATTTTCAGTTTTCGTTTTTTTTGCTTTCTTTTTGTTCTTATCGATTTTATTCTTCTTCATCTTATCTCTATTCTTCTTATTTCCTTTTTTTAGAGTAACTCTGATTGCACAAAACATAACTTCTCAATCCTCGTGATTTATTGGTCTCAGTAGCTGCATGCAGGACATTGGGCGTTGGCTTTTCAAAAGCAAGTGTGGGGATACCGAGCGTCTATGAGAAGCCCAACTGGGGCTAGACCCTATTCAATGCAAGGTTTATTCTGAAGGTTAATCAAAAGGTAATGGTATAGTTTATATAGTAGAACTAACGTTTCTTATATTTTGCAATTTTAGAATTTGCCATTTGTAACACAAGAATTCTAATTATTATGATTACAGAGAGAACTAAGAGCAGGTGGCATAAAAGGACCTTCTTACAATTTCTTCCATGCAAACCCCAAGGATATTGTTAAAATTGGAAAGGAGCTATGGCCACTTCCATGGAATTATCAGATCATCAAGTATTTTATGAAGTTCAGCCTCATTTTTACTATGGACCAAGCAATAGGGTAACTTCTTTTTGCTGTTAATTAAGGCAATTAAGTTATAATCTTTGGTCTTAATTGGGGCTTATTGGATGCAGGAAAGAACTTTGTGCAGTGGCTAGGTCCAAAACCTCAACTGATAGCTATTGATACTCATCTCGCTAAACAGATTCTGTACGACCAAGAATTAAACCCTAAACCTGAATTTGAATCTTATGTTAAAAGGATGTTTGGAGATGGACTAGTTAGGTAAATGGAACTCCCAAAGAAAACTGGCCAATCATGCCTTTCATAGAGATAACTTGAAGGTAACCATATATTTTTCTGGCCAATAGCTATTGTTGCATCGACTTTAGATTCTTTACTTGATCTAATGGCTGGTGGTATACTTTGGTTCACTCATGTTTCTATGAAAAACATAAATATTTACAAATACCCTGTTATGGCTACACTTGGTATGCTGTTTGCCCTCACTCTGCTTTTCGCTTCAGTTTATTATATCTTTCATTGTTGTTATTGATAGTGAACATCTTCACTGATTATGAACATGTTACCTCATCATTCAACCTGTTTAGCTTGTTGTTTTACAGAAAATATACATATTATGTAGAATGATACCATGGTAAAGTCTCACTTTGATATTATACATGCTACTAGCAGAGTTGAACTTGCTGCTCTTATTTCCAATTAGATTGGCTTATGACTGTCATACTTCAGACCTGAAATGAAAGAGAGAAAAATATTTTGAATTATTTGTCATTCTAATCATGTTTTTAGAAGCATTCTAGGTGTTAGTCTCTCAAATGAGTATAAGCTTTATTAAGCATTCTAGGGTATCCAGGCGCAAGGTTACATTTGAGGCAAGGTATGTGTCATATGTGAATGTACAACACTGAAATAATGTCATCCGTATTTTGGCATTCATTGATCGTTGGGTTGCTTTTCAGGTGGGAATGAAGCTGGTTTGCACTTTCTTATCACTACCTGTTCCTTCTAAATCATCAAATGTTTCTGGAGAACAATTTAGCAGTATGACAAGTAGAATTGTCCCTGACTATCTTGAGCACAGAGAACACTTCTAAAGATTCTATTAGTTGGATACATTGGATCTGGGACAAGCACTATTTTTAAGCAGGTAGTTAAAATAAAGTACTGGTTTTAGACTTGTGGCTCAGAGATGATTTAATCTTGAAGAATAAGACCATCTACTACATTTCCATTGTGATTTTTCACCCAATTTATGTCATTTCAACATTAAAAAGTATGCACATTTCGAGTTTTCGACTAATTACAATATGGAATTGCTGCAGGCCTTGAACCATATTGATGCCATTCCTGGAATCCTCCTCCTTGTAAGTATATATTCTTCCTTAATTTATCCTCATTTTCAATTTCATCACTTAAACTTGTGCTTAATTAATCATACATTTTCAATCACTTTTCCAGATTTTCTTGGCCTTGCTCATTTGCCCTTTTGACTTCTTTTATCGACCTACTAGTTACTGCTTCCTTCGTGTTCTTCGCAACATAGTCTACTCTTCATTTTATAAGGTTCTAATGGTCGACTTTTTCATGGCTGATCAACTTACTAGCCAGGTGAGGAGGAAGCAAATGTCAATGTAGAAAGTTATGGAAATGACCATCTTGGAGTACTCATGGTGAGTTGATTTGTTGATTGTTACGATTTAAACTGACATTCTTATATGAAACTTAGTCTAATTCTCCTACTTTCTGAGTCTTTATTTATTAAGCCTATTTTTTATGAGATTTTGTAGGCTGAAATGCTGAAACTATTTTTCTGAGTCTTTATGGAAATGATGATGCTAATGCTGTTGTTCAAGGAGCTCAGTGGAAACTTACTCGTAGTCAACAAATAAATTTTGGTGGATTTCTATGTTATTGAACTACTTTTGGTTATGTTTCCAGATTTTGTTAATTGTAGTTATAATTTTGAGAATATCTGTCAATGCTGTTGCACTCTGTAGAACTTTGGCTGGCCAGCTCTTCTTCGGGTGGCTCGGCGACAAATTTCCACTCCGATAGACTAGTATCTCGCACCAAGACACTGGAGGAGTGGGTTCTCGATGTTGGATCCACCAAGCATACTGTTGCAATTGATCATTTGTTATTGACATGATGTAAATTGTAATAACGTGTTTGCTTCCTCAGATTGAGGCTGCAATCCCAAAATAATTGATATGAATTTCGACAGAAATTTCGTCGGTAAATTTATATTTGGTTACTAAAATTTTAGCGACGGATTACCGACTGAATTTCAGTCGGTATTTTTTTAAATGAAAATGGATGCTAGAGGCGGTTTAAACCGCGTGTAGAAAAGCGCCCCAACAGCTGCAATAACAACACTTTTCCGACGGTTACAAAACCCGTCGGTACTATTTGTAGCGACGGTTAAAACCGTCGCTACAGTAGAAAAATTTCGTCAGTAAATACCTTTTTTTTGTAGTGTTTATATGGTCTAAATGAATATTTTTGTGTTTAATACATTTATGTGTATTGAAGCTTAGCTATACAAGTAAGCAATTGAACCCTAATGTTATGTAAGGTTAATTAGATTCAGAGTGAGAACAATAAGTGCTTTCTTCATTTTATTTATCTGAATTTTCTGCAACAGAGAACCTCTTGTCCAATTTACAGATTAAGAGTTTCTTTACTTGTATTGCTCAAATAATACTAAGGAAAATTAAAGAAAAAAACTGAAAAAATGAAAAAAGAAGCTTTCTCAAAGGTGTAATCGGAGGCCGAAATGAATGAATTTAGCAAAAAATGGCAATGTCATTGGGCAACAGTGATTCTTGCTGGATGGCCCTTACTACCCAAAATAGGCTTAGAAAAAGCAAAAAACGGAACCTCAAAAAGACTAAAAAATTTGAAAACTACCATTAATCATCAAAATTTATCAAATTGTTCTCAGAACTTGTAATCTAATTCTCCTACCGCATCCTGTACGGACTATTTTGTGGGCTGTTAAGATTGACGATGATCATAGAAGAATGGAAATCAACATTAAGTTACATTAGCATATGAGGTGTTAGATGAAAGTTTTATGACCAACATTGATAAGCATATCAGAATCAATATCTTAGAAAGTATGGTCAATAGTCAAGGGTAAAGTAGAATTTTGATCATTTTTAGGAGAAAGAAAAGATCAATAAATAATTATTCGGTTTTTAAATCATTTCATTTTGTACAGATCAAATGTTCTTTTCGAGTATCAAAGGAAAGTATAGAAGTTGTTAAAGTTTGTCCTTGCTAAATTTGATCTGTACAGAATGAAATGATTTAAAATTCGATAATTATTTATTGATCTTTCTCTTAAAACTGATCAAAATTCTACTTTACCCTGGACTATTGACCATTTTTTTCTAAGATATTGATTCTGGTATGCTTATCAATGTTGGTTATAAAACTTTCATCTAATACCTCATATGCTAATACAAATTTGATGTTGATTTTCATTCTTATATGACCATAGTCAATCTCAACAGCCTCCATTTTTCCGATTAGGCTCAATGAATATCCTTCCTTTATTGGATTTTTAACTCTAATCATACCCTGGACTTCTAGGCACCTTCAATACCATGACTTGACATGCCCAATCTTTCCATGTTCCTCCATCTCTTTGCTCCCTAAAACATAAAATGCACAAGCTTCATAATGAGTAATCAAGTACTCAAGCACCAGTTGTACTAGCATGACAAAAAAGAGAGATAAAATAGTATGAGTAAACTAACTAAAAAAAGGATGCTAACCCTACAAAAATTTTAAAAAAATTAACACTAGGAAATATTATCTTACTAATTAAAATTTTGTTTCTAAATGTCATAGTACAAACTTTGCTTTAGCTCTCTTGTTTCTGTTTGGGAAAACTTAATTTTGATAGACGTGCACATTATATTTTTGGATACTTTTGGTTCCACCCAGGAAACTTTATAAAATTTTGATCTTTTTTACTCATAACAATAATAATTTAATAAGTCATCTCAAAATGATGGAAATTTTTTATAAATCAAGTTTTTATGATATAACAAACACATATCAATGTAAAGTCACTTAATATGAGGTTTTGTACACTTAACTTTTCTAATTATAGAATTTTAACAAACTATCAGACACGAAAAAAAAAATGATTGTTATGTATCGTGTGTGAGTCTAAATATAGGAAAATGGCATATAACAGTGACTTTGTTAATACAAAACTTCACTTAAGTGAAAACAACATCTAATGTTTAGTAACCATGGGTGCATTTAACTCCTCAATTAACTTAATTACAATGAATATTCTCACTAAAATGGGATATGCCTTATGAAATTCGTAATCCAATGACACATGGAAGATTGTTGTTGAAATATATTTTTAATCATGGTATTACGCCATATTATTAAATATGGGACCACACCATATATTACAATATTTCCAAATACACCATGCTGTTAAAAATTTATATATGCTACACAGATGTGTTCAATATCAAATTTGGATTTTATTACCTTGACATCATTGTTCGAATTCAAATGATGTGAGTTTTTCTTCAAGTTTCTCAGATTTTTTAGTTATTTTACTAAATTTTTTTTGTCAGACCTTTGTTGGTAAGGGAGTGATTCACAACGAATCCCACCACAATTGTAGCTAGAATTTGGCACATCTTTTTTTTTTAAAGGAGAGAAAAAGCCAAAGAGAAAGAGAGTTTTTCACCTCAAGCTTAACTCACAAGAATGTGAAGCTAAACAAAATAGGTAAGGTTAATTTATAGAGGTTCTTTTATTTTTCTATATTAGAAAATTATTATTTACTTATTTATTTATTCTTACTGTTGGGAATAAAGAAGGAAAGGAGCCTTCATCAAATTATACCCAAACCACTATATGGAAAATAAGAGTTAATCAAGGAAATTAAGGACTGATTTCTAATTCCAATTCAATGTTTTAACTCAAGAGTAATTTGACAGATTAGGTAATGAAATACTAAATTATAGCCTAGCTTATGGATAGTATTTTTCTCCTATTATTTTTATAATAAATCTCTTAAAAATTATTATTTTAAGCATTTTTATTTTCATTTGGGAAGAATTATTATGAAAAGAAAATTCTTTTTTTAATGAAAAAAATCAAAAGATAATTAAGTGAGAGAAAGGAGATATAAGTTAGGATAAATTACACCTATGACCATTGAACTTTACCCATTTTCACATTATGGCCACTGAACTTCATTTCTTTCTTGTATGGCCACTGAACTTTACACTCTTTAATACCGATGGCCACTCAATTTTAACTAATTTCTTAAAATGACCGTTAATGATCGTTAAGGACCTCAAAATGAAAATATTCAAGAATTAAAGTTGTTCAGAACGACATTTACCATGAAACCACATTTTTTATTTTCAAAAATCACATTTTTTGGAGCTTTTTCTCTCTAAAAATTTACTTTCTCTCTCCTAACCAAACAACACCCAAATGACCTCAAAACGAAAATTTTCAAGAATTAAAGTTCCTTAGAATATCATTAACGCTTTGGATTTTTTATTTTTAGCCGTCATGAGTCGTTTTGAAACATTAAGTGGCCACCGGTGTTAAAAAATGTAAAGTCCAATGGCCATACCCGGAAGAAATGAAGTTCAATGGCTATAATGTGAAAATGGGTAAAGTTCAGTGGCCATGGATGCAATTTACCCATATAAGTTAGAATTTAGATTTCTCTTGGGAATTAAGGATCACTTTAGTTTTAAGTTGGCTAATATGATCAATTGAGTCCAAAATTAAATTTACTTATCAACTTAACCATTTAACTTGACTGAGTATTTAACTTCCACATTAGAACTTCTAAACATGGTTATCGAAAAATTGAAATAGCTTACTGTATTTTTCCAGGTTGTTTATAAATGTATTAGTAACAAAATAAACATTTTAGTCATTTTGACAAAAAAAATCCAGATTACTCCTAGGTGAAAGACTTAATTGTTGATATTTTAGCAACCCCAGCTTCTAAAATTTTGTGGCTTCAATCATTACTTCCACAAATTGGCTTTCAATCATCTCAATCACTAGTTTTGTGGTGTGATAACTTGGGAGCAATTTATCTTATCGCCAACCCAATTTTTCATCATTGATCAAAACACCTCTAAATTGATTTGGACTTTGTTTCCGATAAGGTTGCACACACAGAATTAAAAGTTTCTTAAATTTCCACTATCGATCATATAGTTGTCATTTTCGGCAAATTATTAGAAGCTCTGGGTTCTCTATGTCAAATGGAGGACCTTCCATACATATTTTGACACGTGTAACATGGACCCACGTATATTGGAAGAGGCCCCACTATTTTAATTATTATTTGGGATCACAATACATGTGTCCAAATGTGAATTGGGGTCCTCCGAGTGACATGAAAGACCCGGTGTTTAATATAAGAACTCGTCATTTTCACTAAGCCACTACCAAAGACTTGAGGGGGACTGATAAGGGTTTACCAAGTCAAGCCTTAGCGCACCAAATTTGTGGAGATTTTAGTAAATAAATAATTAACTAAATATCATGTGTATTCTGTATTTGAAATGGTCTAGATTTATTTGAAATTTAAATTAGTCTGTTATAACTAATCATATGTATTCTCCTTTAAAGGCTTGATGCTTCTCTAATGAAAATTACATTGAGATATGAACTTTACAAGTATGACCTATCATTTCCTCTTTCATCAATTTTTACAGTAAGATTTCAATGTTAAAAATTATGTTTATAAATAATTATTAAACTCTGTCTAAAGTAATATTAATCACATATATAAATAATAATTTAATAAATTAAAATCATTCAAAATTGCAAAAAATAGCACATATTATCCTGGTTTTTTTTTTCAGTCACGGCTTTTCAATAGCATTAGGATAATGAGAGGCCCGAAAATTTAATTTATTTCACAATATATGTCTTAACAATAAGAGTAAAGTAAAAAAAATAACAGACTTATAGGGGTATCGTTCCCCAAATGGCTCCCTTCTGAAATAAATATATAGCCACAAATCAACGTCTCCAAGTTTTTAAATATTGAGACTGCAATTTTTGAAATGGCCAAGCCACATCTTTTGCATTTGACTTTAACAATAATATAGTTGCTAAATGTTTTCTCAAAAGTTACATCTTTATTTTGTTTATCTTGGTTCAGACAAAAATTACATAAATCCTAATTTATAAAAAAATTAGAATATAAAGACTAGCATCGTAGGGCTCTAAAATAATATGTATTATGAAATTACTCATGTTACTTTTTCTGAAATTACAACATTACCTAAATATTTTATTACAATGTGCATGGATAAATAGTCAATCTAGCTTTTCCTTTTCTACTGACTTGTTTACATTAAGAGACTAACAAATGGAGCAATCAGTTGAGATAGATTTTAGGAATTATTTTAAAGTGCTTTAGGATGTTTGGAAGTTAGTTTAGAAATACTAGAAGTAAATAAGTTGCTTAAAGCCATGAACAAAGACAATGAAAAAACAAAATAAGCCTTCTACTAGTGTTCTGACTTATTATCTTAATCTGAAATTCTGATTCTTACATATTGAAGTTATGTATTCTTCCTCCAAATCTAATTTTGATATGGTGTATATAGGTTCTTCACCTTAACAAAATTCTTCAAATGGAAACAATTCTGATGACAAAACAGACTGCTTCAAATATAAGGAATTTATACCTTTACTTATAGATAATACATATAATAGGGTTTCTACTTCAAAAGAATTTGATATGGCTTCATCTTCCAATAAAGAGGTGAAGATTTCTCTGAATTGCAATTTTTCAAGAAACCCTTCTTTTCAAAGTCAAAATCTAATTGCAGTTATTGGAGAAATGGAAGATGAATGCGGCAGTAAATACAAAATTTGTGTTTTCTCTTTAATAAAACTATTGGAAATGGTTTGTGAACATTTCTTGCTTGTAAATACTAATTCTATAAATGTGTTCGTACTCCAAAATGCCCAAGATTCATTAATCCCTAGCCATTTTAAAGAAACTGAAAAAATGAAGAAGGTAATGGTGCCCAAAAGTCTAGAGTCTTCAAAGGTAAATTATGCTCTGGTTCATGGCAATAATTCTGAGTCCAGAGACAGAAATGGAACTGTTCATGCAGCTCGAGCTACTAATCTAGTACCAACTAAAGGCAAACACGTGCCTTTAGTGGTAACTGAAAGTTCTCTTGGGATCTAGAGAGGCAATTTGGTTCCTGTTGTACTCCAACCCATTAATTTATCAAATGGGGCTGCTGGCCAAACATCCCTAACACAACCATATGGGTGCAGGTAGATCAATCGAATGTAACAATACCAGCTGCTCTGCTGCAAAATTTTCTTGGGATGATTCTAGCACTCCTTCTGATGATTAACATGATGACTATGATGACGAGGACATAGATGATGATGCACTTTTTGTTATACCCATAGAAATATCTCATTTATCTCCATGATATTACTCGAGGAGAAGAAAGTGTAGAAATTCTCATAGGCTGCAATTGGTTTGAAAGTATTTACTTTATTTCATCAAGTTTGACCTGGGAAACCAAAGCTTAAATTAATTCAAAGCTTAAATTAATTTAATTCTACCACAACCACATATATAGTTATTATCTAATAACTTATTAACAATTTAATCAAATAACCTTAGATCTTTAACCAATTAAACTAATAGATTACCGTTAAAATTCGGAATTTTAGTTCTTAAACAAGCAAGAATTTGGCTTTTTTTAAGAACAGTGACTACTTTGATAAGTGTCTTCCATTTTTTCTACCTTCAACAAATTCTGTTGAAAAACAAGAGTATATTGAAACAATTTCTCTTAAAAACCAAGAGTATATTTCATACAATTTTTTGATTAAAGACTGGCGTGAGGGGAGAGAGACTCTGACGGACATCCCAACGAGGTTGGCACCCCCGCCCTAGCCCTCAAAAACCCAAAGCCGAATTTATTAAAAAGAATAAAAAATAAAGAATGTTACAAAGGATAGAAAACTAGGAAAAACGGAAGATAGTTCTCCCGGTCAGATTACATAAAAACTCCGTAGAGCAGAAGTCCGGAATGCTGTCCCACCACGAAGTTTGCTGCGATTGACGACCAAAGTTTGCAAGGAGATCCGCAACACAATTTCCCTCTCTGTAAATGTGTGAAACTGTCACTGTCATGGAGGCCAATTGATCTAAGCAGACTAACCAGGACTGTCTGATTGACCAAGGAACATCACTAGCGCGATGCCGAAGTAGATGCACAATGAAAGTTGAATCACTCTCCACCCATAGTGGATGCCATCCTTTTTTATAGGCCATATCAATTGCGTATATTGCTGCCGAGAGCTCGGCGCTGTTGGCAAATGCGTTGTCTAGTGGATAGGCGAATGCTCCTTCGAAGATACCGTTCTACGTCCGGAATATCCCGCTGCAGCCAGCCGCCCCTGGGCATCCGACAACGGATGCGTCCGTGTTGACCTTTACCCACCCCTCTGTCGGAGGCTGCCAACAAACCGGAAGGATACGGGGTGCCCTATAAGGACACCTAGGCAGATTCATCTCTCGCAGTATATGAAGCTCAACCTCCGAGTTCCACATCCCACCATGGTCAAGAGCGCCTCCCTCTCGAGTGGAACCCCACAAGCGCCTAAGAGCGAAGAACAAATTTGGCGTATCTCCCTCGAAGATTGCCTTATTTCGGGTTGACCAAATGATCCAGATGCCATTAACCACTGCTAAAGCCCAAAGATCCGTAATCTCATTGCTGAAACGCTGTTTAGAAGCTTCTGTAATCAGCAAACACACACTCGAATCTGTGCAGATTCGCCTGCCAAACAAAGCCCCGATCCCTTGCCAAATCTGCTTGGAGAAATTGTAGGAGACAAACAAATGATCTGGTGTTTCAGATTCAACCCCATAAAGAGCGCATTTGGAGACCAATACCATACCACGGCGAATCGGGCGATCATGAGTTGGTAAAAAGCCAAGAGCCTCTCGCCAACAGACAAGCGAGTGCGAAGGGGCGATGAATGGATGCCAAATAAATCGACTCCAAGGTCGAGGAGGAGGAGCAGGCCTCAACCAAACATAAAATAGTTTAGCAGTGAATTTACCATGAACCACGGGCTCCCAGATACAGACATCCTCCTGTTCCTGGCTTCGCTTTATACCCTGAACCCTATCCAGAACCTCTTGCAGAAGGTCATGAAGTCCCTCCCAACCAGTGTCAGTTAGAAAATCCACGACAGACGACTTACACCTGCTTTGAGCCTTAGCGTCCAGACCGACTTGATTTGCTAAATTTGGTCGAATCAAATTCCCGTTCCAAAAATTTGGATTCATCTGCTTCCCTATCCACCAGAAGCTATGTGCTCTCAATACCCCAAAAACGCTTCTAGTTGAACCCCAAACAGCAGAATTAGTAACTGTTCGAGGGATACCAGCTGCACTGATAAACCTAGACCTTAAAAGCACAAAACAAGCAGAATTATCCTGCATAATTCCTCAGGCCATCTTACCAAGCAGCGCCAGGTTCGTGGTGCCCAAATCCTTGATTCCAAGGCCGCTGTCTCTGAGAGAATGACAACAATCCTTCCAATTCACAACAATAGATTTCCGTTTGTCAATAGAGCCCGTCCATATAAAGTTTTGAATACACTTGGTCATATGCTTGAGCAGGGCAGCATGCCATTTATAAATCATGAAAGAGTGAATAAAGCTGCTGTTTATCACAGAATTACTAACATCAATCGCCCTGCCATTGACAGGCTATTGCCCTTCTAACGAGTGAACTGTGCCAGAATTTTATCCCTGATGCCAACAAGGTATCTACTTCGCGGCGTCCCAAAGAAAGGCGCCACCCCTAGGTATCGAAAAGGAAGGTAACCGCGCTTCATTCCAACCATATCAGAGAGACGCAGACCACGCCTGTGAGTCACTGCACTTCCCAAAAAAATATCAGACTTTTCCCAGTTCACCATCTGTCCAGAGAGATATCCGTAAAGATTGAAAGCCTCCCGGATAGCACCTACATTACCCACACTTGCTTGACAGAACAGAAGAACATCATCGGCATACAAGAGATGCATAGGGAAATTAGTTTGTCTAGTGTAACTCATCGGCGCTAACTTACCAGTGGTGCCCAAATTGAGCAGCCAACGACTGAGAAAATCCTCAGCAATGCAGAATAAAATCGGAGAGAGGGGGTCCCCTTGTCGCACACCTCTAGAGCATTTGACAAAACCGTTAATGCCAGAGCCTGAAAGAATCAAAATTCTTGCAGAAGAGAGAATGTTGAGAATCCAATCCCGAAATTGAAGAGAGAACCCAAACGCTTCAAGTACCGTTAGGAGGAAAGACCAATCCAGAGTGTCGAAAGCCTTTCTAATGTCAATTTTTAAGGCCATATTGCCTCCAAAACAATGTTTTTTTAGCATATTGGTTCCTTCTGAAGCCATCGCAATACAGTGGTGAATACTCCTGGACGAAATGAAACCGAACTGGTTATCTGAGACAATGCGGGAAGCAATGCTAGCCAAACGGTCGGCCAAGATCTTTGATATAATCTTGTAGCAGAAGTTGCTCATTGCAATCGGTCTATATTGCTCAATTGTAATCGCATTGTTAGTCTTTGGGATGAGGGCCATCAAACTTGAGTTCAAACCTGGTAGGATAGTCTCAGAAGCAAAAAAACTGAAAACCATTGCATAGATATTAGTACCGACAATATCCCAGAAATGCTGAAAGAATGCACCAGTGAATCCGTCTGGACCAGGGGCACTATCCTTATGCTTAGAGAAAACCGCTCTCTGAACCTCAACAAAATCTAGACAAACAGTTAGAGAGTGATTCTCAAAGTCAGTTACTAACCGAGGTATAACATCAAAAATCGGAGCCAAGTCCCTTGGAGAATTCATGTCATTGCCGAACAAAGTTGAATAGAAATCGTTGATGTGCGTAGCTATTGCTTGCGGATCGGTAGTTAACTGACCGTTAATCTGTAAGGTGTGAATACCAGCGGAAGCTTTACGAATCTGAGCAACACGATAAAAAATGATGTGTTTCTATCTCCGTCTGCTAGCCATCTGACTCTGTTTCTATCGCGGAAGTAAATTTCCTGGCTGTGAAGGGCCCTATCAAGATTAGAGTGAGCGTCAAGCTCTCTGCGATGCAGTTCCGCAGACATACCTTGAATTGAAATATCCTCATGAATACCATCCAGCGTCGCCTCGGCTGCTTCGATGTTAACGTTAAATCTGGTATATACCGAAACAGTTATATACCGAAACAGTTATACTTTCCACCGCACCCTTTTGACATTTATGCCCTCCTCACAATTTTCAAACCAAAAGCTAAAAAATCTCAAATCCTCTCTAGTTTTTTAGCTTTTCAAAAAACCCGACCTAAAACTACATGCCGCCAAAGGAAGGAAAAGGGAAAGGCTTCATAAAGGTTCCGGTAAGTTTTAATTTTTAAAAATTATCCGAAATCACGGGTTCCGCCTCCGAAATCGGAGGCGGAACCCTTTTTTTTGTACTAAATGGGCCGCTGATGTCGTTGCCACCACGGACGGAACGGACGAACTGTCCGTTTACCCGTGGTGGCAACGACATCGGCTTACGGTGGAAAGCATGGCGCACTCGTTCCACCATTAGGTGGAACGAGTGGCGCACCAGTTCCACCGTATGGTGGAACTTGGTGCAGCGTTCCACGTAATGGTGGAACGAACGGCGCATCCGTTTGGCCCTACGGCCAAACGGAACGCGCTGTCCGTTTGGTCGAAGGGCCAGACGATTGCGGCGGACAGGTCGGCCCTGGGGCCGACCTGCACGCCGCAACTGTTCTGTCCTACAACCAAACGGACAAACTGTTCCGTTTAGGCCAAATCGGGTCCGAAACAAATTTTTTTCAAAAATAAATTAATTCGGGCCGCCCGTGGGCAGGCTCAAATTATTAAAAAAACTTAAAAAATGATAAATTGAGTATATTAAAAAAATGCGTTATTTGCTTATATATTTATTTTTTTTGTTTTACAGGCTGATATTGCTGAGGCCCGTTTTGGACACAGATATACAAGGACATGTGTTGTGAATGCCTCTGCCTGGAGGCAACAGATGGAGCAGATGATGATGGGGGATGCCCAGAGGGCACAGACTGAACACGACGAGCATGTTAGACGTGAGGAGATGACAGATGCTGTGGAGATGGAGGGAGATGACTCTATGCCTCCTCAGAGTGCTTCTTTTGTGCGAGTACCTCCTTAGACAGTGATAAGGGGTCGTGACGGACGTTTTGCTTGTACAGTAGGGTCATCTTTGGGTGAGAATTTTAAATTTTGTTATTATTATGTGATTTATTCGTGATTAGTAGAAAATATACGAATATTCTGAAATGAGTTTACTGTAATTTCAGGTAGCAACAAGCACTCGATGAGTGCTCGAGAGGATGACTGGATCGTGAATACCCTGGTTCCTAAGGGTCCATCTGATGGTGTTGTGATCCTGAGCTTTCTAGGACATATTGCCCATCCTATCTGGAGCGGGCAGGATAGGGGCCTCCTCAAGTGTCAGACACGCTTAGTTTATCGTGGGAAGTTGTGTGTATGGCACGGTGGCGCTTCTAGAAAGATCCAGATGCGTATTGCGTCATCTGGATTGTCCCATTTACCAGGTATCATGTATGCCCACATCGATGCGCCCCTGATTGCGGGTTTTATGGAGCGGTGGCAGCTAGACACGTCATCATTGCACATGCCCGTTTAGTGAGATGAGCATTATGTTGCATGATGTGTGGCAGATTTTGCGCATCCCCATCGATGGGGCTATGGTGACTGCTGAGGCAAGTATTAAGGAGCTTCAGTCTTATGTGATGGAGTTGTTTGGTATGACTCGGGATGAGTTGCTAAACGGTCACTACTTTAATGACGGTATACGATCAGCTTCCATCCTGGAGTATTGTCAAGGAGATCGGATTCTTGATGCACAGGCTACAGCTTGGACATTTCTTATGCTTGGTTGCACATTGTTCGTGGACAAGACTGGTGACCACATTTGACTTTCCTGTCTGTTGGAGGTACATGACTCGGTAGCTGGAGCCATTGGACTCTCGTGGGGCTCAGCTGCACTAGCATATCTATACCGTCATCTAAGTATTGCTAGCAGAGGAGATTGCGGGCAGATCACGGGTTGTCAGCTGACACTGCTTCAGACATGGATTTATGAGTACTTCCCGTACTTCAGGCCTCAGCGGGAGGGAGTTACATTAGATCCGGAGCTTCCGAGGGCTTGCATGTGGCCATCTATAGTGTTGGAGAAGAGTGATGATAGGCTGAGATCATATCGCGCCGGGCTTGATAGATTGACTGCTGATGAGGTACAATTTCCATTTAATTAAATAAACCAAATTCATTACTTGTACTATTTGTATGTTAATGTTGTTGTATACGTCATTAGGTGATGTGGATGTCGTATGGTCCTGATGCCATTACGGATACCCCTAGGACGACATACGCCGGATGGATACATTACAGGGATGTGATCGAGCCGTACATGCTGAGGAGATGCCTTCACCAACTCGGTTACGTGCAGACCATACCCAGACCGATCTTGAGGCCGTTGAAGTCCGTACGTCCTTGGTCTAGCTTGAAGTATCGGGTAGAAGTGCCCGCCGATATGGCAGAGGATCTTTGGACCTCGTTTCTTGAGGCGGGCATGCTTGTATTGTCTCGGTTCACTCTAGCACAGACTCCTTCGGACTGTGAGGAGCAGTACATGTCGTGGTACTACCTGCATTCACACCCTCAGCTACTGCCGGAGATGCCTGCACCCGGACCGACCATTCATACTCGCTCGAACAACGAAGTGGCAAGTGATTTAAGTTTTAATCAACTGATTTACAATTATCAAATTATACTAAATGAAATGATATTTATTCATTTTGGGGTTTTTCTTTTGCTAGTGGGTTAGCCGTTTCGCTAACTCGGGAGAAGGTGCATTGTAGGCGATGAACCTTCTTGATGAGGATGTTGCGACTGAGTGGAAACAGTCGTACGACCAGATTTTGGATGCTTGGCATTCGGCTTCATAATTGGAATTCCATATGAAATTGGATGGCTTACTTAGATCCTCGGGATTTTCGAACTCCATTGCAGCATGACTTTGCAAGCTTCTTTTAGGAATTTGCTGACAATAAGTGAGACAGAGTTCATAAGCACAATTTGGACATCTGCGGTGTAAATTGGCAATTGAAGTTGCACAATGGTCTCCTTCCTCCAATTTGTTTCCCCATGCAGATTCTCTCCATCCATTGCAAACGTACACCTGACAGACCATTGTGACGAATTATGAGCACATCCTGCAAGGCCATTGGAGTGTACTGCAAGAAAAAACAAGGGAAGTATTGAGAACATTAAATAATCAGTTTAAGGTCTCCTCAAAATGAATCCCCTATATACATAAGAAGGTCCCAAGATGACACTGGAAAAAGGGATTGACCTCGAAAAAGGGATTATTAGGCTTGAAAAAGGAATCCTAGTATATAATACACCTTCGTTTTCTTAATTACTTGTTAGTTTCTTTTTTTTAAAGTATGAAACGACAAGATTGAATATATTATGGATCCTTTAAAATTCGCCAGAAAAACCAATTGGCATCCGGAATATTAAGAATGTCCCATTATCTTGCTTAATTATTATTAAGCCTCTAAGAGTGGAATTCAGCAAAGTTCAATAAGGACCACAAAAACCAATTTCAGGAGGCCAAAAGATATTATATTAGATAAAGAAAAGGAACCAAAACAAAATAAGAAAACATATAATAAATTTTATATATGCTCAAATGTATAAATATAAAAATGCAGGTGTTTATATAAATTTAGGCCTCTAAACCGATCAAAAAATACAATGAGCCAATCAATAAAACCAAGTGTTGCCAAACAAAAATTAATGGTTAACATAAACAAGAAATTAGAAATTCTAAACCTCAACTTACTTGCAACCAATAGTTATTGTTTTCGCCGGCCACGTTTTGCAATCAGTGCTACAATATCCTTTTTTTACTTTGGAAGATGTTGACTTCTGTTTTTCACCATTACTCTTCCTGCACCCATTCTCAAATATAATCAGCTAATTTATCAAAGAATGCTTGCCGAATTCTATTTTGAGATTTGATGAAAAGGATTACTCATTAAAGATAACATTTACTATTTACAATTCATTAAACATAAAACTTAGTATACTATGATGATATTCAAATTAAATGATACAATACTACCACTAGTGATGGTTTACAATTCAACAAACACCTCAAGACATTTGGAATAAACAATTGTAAGATGGTAAAAAACCTGTCATCTGTGGGAACCATCACTATGGTTGTACGGCGGCTGCTCAATTCGGTTTCCTGGTTTGAAGAAAGTAGGTAGAAATCAGGCTTTCTTTTTCTGCATTTTTCGTCAGCCAGAAAACAAATAAGAATAACTATTGCATCATACAAAATTAAACAAACAAGAAAACAGATAAGAATAATTGTTTGCTCATACAATCATATGCACATCAAAATTAAACAAAAACTAAGAACTGAGTTCATATCAAGTGTAAAAACTGGAAGAATCCTCATCGTGGAATACCCAAATCCAGAAAGAAGAGAAAGCAAACAGCTAAATGAAAAACGAATTAGGGGTACCAAAGCCTTAGTCTTCAAGATGGAATACCCAAATCCTCATCGCGGCATTATCTTCTTTTTTGCCTTTTACTGTTTGCAAATTCTGAATCAAAATGGTTTGTGATCGGTGAGATCCCACCCAAACCTCTCATTATATGCTTGAGAACAGGGAAACAAATTGCTGCGGCGGCTGGAGTTGAAGAAGTCGGAGGCAATATAGAAGAAAGTCTGGATATTTAGGGTTTCAAGGAAGCCCAATGGTCAACCCCCTTTTGGGTTCCGCTATTTACACAATCAATTTAGACTTAATACATTTGTACTTTTGTACTTATTTAAAAAAACAAAAATCAATGGTTAATGTAATTTGAAAAATAAAAATCTACATACTGTGTGAACTTTTTAAATTGACCAATTTACATTTTAAAAATATCTATTTACCTTTTAAATTTTTTAACTTGACAAATTAACACTTTAAAATCTATATACATATATATATAAAACTATCTATTTATCTTTTAAATTTTTTTAAAATAATCTATTAGTTCCATACACATTTTAACTTTTCAAACTATTTCAAAATCACTCTTTATTTCATCATGTAAATTTTAAAAGGTTTTTTTTTTTTTGAGAAATAAATTTTAAAAGGTTAATACGATACTTTAAACAGACTCAAGGATAAATTGACTATTTTAAAAGTTATGGGGGATAATTGATTTTTTTGGAGAAATTCAAGAGTGATGTATCAATCTTTAGTTTAAATAAAATTTATAAGGTCTATGTTTGATAAAGAACTTTCCGAAGTAAAATTATAACTTTGAGCAACTTCCAGCATCGATGCTTGTATAAATTTTTTAAATCAACCCTTACACAATATAATACCATAAAAGCTAATAATATTAATCAGAAAATACTATGTCATTTTCCCTTTCACATGACACAAGGTACATGACAGACATTTGTTTTAGTGTCGGGTGAATATTTTTCGTGACAGTATTTTAGCTGTATGTCATCTGAAAGCGAAATAAAAAATGCGCTCGATTCTCAGATGACATTACTATTACATAATCCCGTCATCCAAAGAAAACGCGCGTTTTCGTTAAATTTCACTTACTCAACAGATGACACTTCTAATAAATGAATGTCATTGTTTGGCGAAAACAAAAAAGCAGCAAATGGAATTTCACTTACGCGGCCAATCCCCAAATTTTAGGCGCTCTTTTTTTTACTAGAATTTCAGCTGATATATAAACCATCTCTCTAATCCCAAACCCCAGTTTAGGTTACGCAAGAGCTTCATCCCTCTCATCCCTCTCTATCTCCATGGCTGATTTGAACATGCAATCACTGGCTGAGCTATAAATACGGTACTGGTAAGTATCTATTGATTTTTGTTGTTCCTTACTCTCTCTTTTCCTCATCCGATTTACTTTTGTGTATGTCGATTTCAGCAGTTGGAATAAGGATCTATTGATTTCAGAGCTATGATTTAAAGGGTTAGATCTCTCGCTTAGATACTGATTTTATTGTATTCATTGTTAGATTCACCGCTGAAATTCTTGGGTCATTAATTTTTTTTACCTAGGGCAATACAGTGCCGGTTGCTGAAGATGTTCTAATTTCTTTTTATTTGAACATAATATTTGCAGGGATAGTAAAAATGCTACATGCGAAGGCTGACTGAAGATGTTGTCATTCAGTTCTTGTGTTTAGCATATGGGAAGATTTCTTTAATTTATTGAGTATATATTGTTGTTATGTTGGTTTGAACTGATTGGTTGCATGTATGATGTTGTTGTGGGTGGTGCTGCTGAGATAGGTTTGCAATATATCTTCCACTTGGATTGTTATCTGAATGAGTATGTGTATGTATATGAACATAGAACTCATTGATTTAGGAAACTAGCCTGATTTTGAGTATACATATATATATATATATATATATATATATATATATATATTGTTATGTGGGTTTGAACTGAAGGATTACATATATGTATGATGTTGTGGGTGATGATGAAATGATTGGTATGAACTGATTGGTTAGATATAACTGATTAGGCATACTCTAAAGCTTTGAATATTCATTGTGATTGGCAACACTCTTACACCTATGAGTTATACTGATAGAAGTGATTGAGTATGTGTATAAAACATGTTTATGTTTGATGTTCTGTTGATGTTTATGTTTGAGGTTCTGTATGAGTATGTGTACGATTGTTCATTTGGGCATGTAGCTTATTAATCATGCATCAAGTAATAGAGGAACATTGTAAAAGAGTCATTGAGCATGTATGAAGCAAGTATTAAAGGGTAAATTTAGGCTAATTGCATGTACTGATATGGCTTGCAAATGATAAGATATATATAACCATTCTCTTTTTTATTTGAACATGACCTATGATGATAAGTAAGGAATAAGTTGTATGCTTGTTATAGCATGTTCACTTGAATATACATGTCTGCTTGAATAAGTTGTCTACTTGTTATAGCATGTTAGGCATACTCCTAAATCTCCATTACTATGTATCATACACTTGGCTTGTTATGCTTATGGAAAAGTGTTTAACATGGTGATGAAGTTGTATGATTCTAACAACACAAGTTTATGACTAAGCTTGTGGTGACAGTATCATACACTTCATCACCATGCTAACTTGATCATGAACTCTACAATCCAAGTGGTATGTACATAATGGTGGCTTTATGATGCTATGAGAACAAGTTTTAGACATGCACGAATAAGTTGTCTATTTGTTATAACATTCTAGGCATACTCTTAAAGCTAAAAATGTTATGAAACCATTCAGGATGGTGATGAGATAAGTTTACAATATACCTTCCACTTGACTTGTTATCTGATTGAAATCATTCAGAATGTTGATGGGTTTTCGATGTTATCAGCATATGAACTTGATATTATATTTAGGAAGGTAGCTGATCATGCATACTCTTAAAGCTGAAAATGATGAACTTGTCTGATTCTTTTCTATTTTAACATGAGTTATGCTGATGAGACATATGTTTCATGTCAATTTAGCATGTTATGTGTTATGTGTGAAGCATGTTGGCTTGTTTTATGTTCTGTTTATGAAGTATCTGATTCAAGAATAGACATATGTTTCATATAAATTTAGCATGTTATGTGTTAAGAAGTAGAACTGATTCAATTTAATAGACATAAACGAATAAGTTGACTACTTTGTTATAGCATGTTATGATCCACTTGAATATACATATATATGTCTACTTGAATAAGTTGTCTACTTTGTATTACCTATCAAAAAAAGGATAACGTGCAAGGGGGCATTATGATGTGACGTGCGAATAGCGTACAAGGGGGGTGTGATGCGCGATTAGAAAGGAGATTTTGATGCTAAAGAAACGCTGGAGCTGGATGGATGGAGTGGAGTACTGGAGGGGCATGGAGCCAGCATTGAAGATCATATTGATTACCAAGTACATTTGTAATCAGTAATCATTCTGTTCTTCAAGAATGGCTCTATGCCCATCCAGTAGTCCACACCATTCAGCTCGGTGTTTCTTTGGCATCCAAATCTCCTTTCTTCAAGAATGTGCAGATGGTAAACAAGGATATCAGGATGATGGGGAACCATTAGAGTTAAATGGCGTCGAATACTGGAGGGGCATGGAGCCAACATTGAAGATCAGATTGATTACCAAGTACATTTGTAATCAGTAATCATTCTGTTCTTCAAGATTGGCTCTATGCCCATCCAGTAGTCCACACCATCTAACTCAATGGTTGCCCAGCATCCAAATTTCCTTGTTATTCGCACATCACGCCCCCCTTGTACGCTATTCACACGTCACATCATAATGCCCCCCTTGCTTACTATTTGCACATCATATATCCACTACATGCTCTTCAGTCCATCTCCTGGCAGTTGCTACGTAACCTGCCCTGTTTCTGATGTATCGTTCAATAATTCGCTCTCGGCCAGGAAATGGCCCCTCAATGAAGGGCTCTACCAGCAGTCCATAAATATTCCACAGCAGCTATAAAATGCATAGATAAATAAATTAGACCCCAAACATGAGTAGATAAACTAGACCCCAAACATGAATAGATAAATTTACGGGTAAAAAATACATAGATTTACATCTTACCGTGGCAATACTATGGGCAGGGCGATCAAGTAGTTGGGGCATAGAAACATGCCCCAAGGGACCGATATTAGGATGGTAAATTTAGGTCCTGAATATGACCTGCGAACAATAGTAATATCATGAGTGTATTTACAAAGATATGAACTGATTTATGTGTGTTAACAAGTTTATGCATGTTCTTACAACTGGAGGTGTGGAGGGGAAATGGACAGGGAAGTCCATTTGGACTATGAATACACCTCCTTCATAAGGGGTGTTTGGAGGCCCATTCATCACGGCAGTCCATTGCCGCCGATCAGGACCATGTATATTGACAAGCCACCTAGGTGCCTCATATCGGAGTTGGTCAATCTGAAACTCAACATTACAATAGAGGTTCCTTACAAGTCTATCCATGCTCGAAATAACAAACTGTAAGTATAGTGTTAGGTTGCCGTGGGTGACTATTGAGAATTGGTAAACGCTTCCTATTTATAATGTGGGTGGGTAAGTGAAGGGTCTCAGAATGGAGAAAGGGTAAAAGGAGATTAATTAGGTCTATATGTATACGGTATGTAATTAATGAGCATCATCAATTGGTTTTCAGGTATCAAGACTTTGGGGATTCTAGGAGATGATGACTTAGATATGCTTCAGTTCAAGTTGGATTTGGTTTTCCAATCAACACTGACTATATATACAGATTTGGAGATGTACACTAATTGCTTATTTTTTTTACCCTACATTCATTCAGTTATTTGTGTAGTTCAAATGTAAACAGATTATGCGCATTAGTCTCCAGTAAAATTAAAATCATTGATATACAGAAATTCTTGTTCATTTGATAATTATTGTTCATTTCCAGAATCATTTGAAGAAGAAGGCAATGAGTGACATTTACGTTTAAAAAAATATCATCTAAACAACAATAAAAAGATATTAAATTAAAAGAATTTGTCATCTAAAATAAATCTCTTGACATGATTGATTAAGACCTATGCCATCTGATACAAGTTACTACGATAAAAATTATTATAAAAACTCTCACCGTGAATACCAATATGCCAATTTCCCATATAGCGACTTGACATTTTTAATTATTAGTATGTCATGTGATGACATTAAAAGTGACGTTAATAAATAAAAAGATTCATCGTAACAATGTTCATATGACAGTACGAAACTAGGCTGATGTCATGTATAGTATCTTCAAATGACAGAACCTAACCGTCGTCTGAAGGTGCAATAGACGGCAGCGAGCCCTGTGACAGATTTATATCTCGCGGGACGATGGTTTTTAACCGTCGTCTGAAGGGGGTTTTGGCGTAGTGAAAATAAAATATGATTAACCATTAATAGGATTCACTTGCAAACACAAATTGAACATCTCATATTTTGACATGTCATTTTTATAGAGATAGTAAAATTACACGTAATTTACGAAAACATTACAAAAATCCAATATAAAATTATTAATGGGTTAAAATTTGTTAAATAGATTTAGAATCCAATTTTTGGAAGATGGTGTTAATTTACTTCCTAATACAAAAATAACATTGAAATTTTAAAATTGTCGTTTTATATTTTTAAATTTCTATCACTAAAAGAGTTTATACATGAATGAAAACAAGATGCTAAATATAATTTCTATCACTAAAAGATTTTGAATTGGGTTAAGTGAATTTAATTTTTTTGCAACCAAAATGAAGCTACCCACTCAAGCTTATCTATGGGTATGATTGTTATAAAACATGGAAGCCAAATCCAGTCCAAGTGAAAATATTGGTTATCTATGGGTATCATTGTTAGAAAACATGGAAGCCAAATCCAGTCCAAGTGAAAATATTGGTTTGGGTTCAAGGGACCAAATCTCCTCTGACCCAAGTTGCTAAATATAAAACTCAAATTCTGTATACTTGCAATTCACAAAGCTGGACTTGAAGAGCGGATACCATCAGATTCGCATTCGGGAGGGAGATGAGTGGAAAACAACTTTTAAAACACGCGAAGGACTGTATGAGTGGCTAGTGATGCCGTTCGGGTTGTCAAATGCACCTAGCACTTTCATGCGAGTTATGAACCAGGTTTTGCGACCTTTTATTGGTACTAGTGTCGTTGTTTATTTTGATGACATTCTAATTTACAGTAATAACCCGCCTGAGCATTTGGCTATTTTGAGGGAGGTTCTCACTGTTTTGAGGAGGGAAAAGTTTATTGCTGCTGTCAAAAAGTGTGTTTTCATGTCAACCAAGGTGCTGTTTCTTGGTTATGTCGTTTCAGATGTGGGTTTGCAGGTGGATGAGTCCAAAATTGAGGTTGTGAGGCACTGGCCCAGGCCCAATACTATTACGGAAGTTCAGAGTTTTCATGGGCTGGCGTCATTTTATCGGCGTTTCATACCTCATTTTAGTAGTATTATGGCTCCTATTACTGATTGTATGAAGCAGAACGGGAAGTTTGTATGGACCACAGAAGCGGAGTCAGCTTTTGAGCTTCATTCGGATGCTTCCAAAATGGGAATTGGGGCTGTACTCAGCCAGAATAATAGGCCAGTGGCGTATTTCAGTGAAAAGCTATCAAGTGCTAAACTACGGTACAATACTTATGATGTTGAGTTTTACGCAGTTGTGCATGCCATTAAGCATTGGAGGCATTATTTATTCCAGCGGGAGTTTGTATTGTTCACTGACCATGAAGCGTTAAAGCATTTGCATAGTCAAGACAAAATCTCGGCCAGACATGCGAGATGGGTGGCGTATCTGCAACAGTTCACCTTTGTTTTAAAACATAAATCTAGAGTGACAAACAAGGTGGCAGATATGAAACTGTCGGTTGAGGTATTTGGATTCGACTCTTTCGCTGAATTATATGAAACTGACCCATATTTTGCTGGCGTGTTGACAAAAATACGAGCTGGAGAGCGTACAGGTTACCACCTTCAGGATGGTTTTCTATTCAAGGGCAACCAGTTGTGTGTGCCTGATTGTAGTTGGCGGTTGAAAATTATTGAACAGCTGCACGGAGAAGGTCATGTGGGCCGGGATCGTACCTTGCAGTTAGTTCAAGCCAATTACTTCTGGCCTTCTATCAGAAAAGAAGTGGAGAAACTGGTACAGCGGTGTTGCATTTGTCAAGTTTCGAAGGGGACAGCTACTAATGCAGGATTGTATCGTCCACTTCCTGTTCCTACACAGCCGTGGGTAGACATCAGCATGGACTTTGTGTTGGGGTTGCCACGTACACAGTGAGGTAATGATTCAATTTTTGTCGTGGTGGATCGTTTTTCAAAGATGGTACATTTTATTCTTTGTAAAAAGACAACTGATGCTGTTCAAGTAGCCCAATTGTTCTTCCAAGAGGTTTATAACCTGCACGGCCTACCAGCAACCATTGTCTGACCGAGACACTCGATTTGTTAGTCATTTCTGGCGTAGTTTGTGGAAAATGGTCAATACGCAATTGAATTTTAGTAGTGCCTACCATCCTCAGACTGATGGGCAAACTGAAGTTGTGAATCGATCCTTAGGCAACTTGTTGCGTTGTTTGATTGGTGACAAGACTAAAACGTGGGATGTATTGTTGAACAAAGCTGAGTTTGCGCACAACCATGCTGTTAACCGCAGTACGGGATTCAATCCTTTTGCTGTGGTTTATTCTGTTGTTCCTAGAGGCCCACTTGATTTGGTGTCATTGCCAGATAAGACGCACGTGCATGGGAAGGCAGAAACCTTTGTGAAGAGCTTGGTGGAGGTGCATCAGCAAGTTCATGATAATCTTGTAAAGGCAGCAAGCAATTACAAGACATATGCGGATAAGAAGCGTTGCCATGTGGATTTCGAAGTTGGGGATTTTGTTTGGGCTGTTTTGACTAAAGAAAGGTACTCCATGGGAGATTATAACAAACTGTCTGCCAAAAAGATAGGGCCCGTGGAGATTGTGGAGAAAATCAACCCAAATGCTTACCGGTTGAAGTTGCTTAGTCACATTCGCACTGCGGATGTTTTTAATGTGAAGCACCTGATTCCTTTCTCTGGTGATTCTTCTGATGATGACAATTCGAGGGCGAATTCTGTTCACCCAGGGGAGAATGATGAAGTGGAGCGAGCCTTGAACTATTTGGAGAAAACTAATCTGGTGGCAAAACTGATATTTTGAAGTTAAAACGGGGTTTGTTGGAATTTAGCAATTTCGGACCCTAATCTGATTGGATTCGGCCCATTGGATTGGGCCTCAAAACGGCAGTTTTGTGTTTTTGTCTCATTTTCAATTATTTCCGTGTTTTTTGTTACTTTTCCTTTTAGGTTTCGAATTAGGTTTTATTTTTCAGCCTATATAAAGGCGCGACGTCCCCATTATGTAATCAGTTTTCGATTAATAAAATTTCAGAGTTTATTCTCTTTTTCCAATTTTCGTTAGTCGTGCGCGATTCAACGATAGTTGACGGTTTTAGGCATTGTTCGTGCGCTAACATTCGTTTAAGACGAAAGTCTGTTTATTCCGCTGCATCAGATTCTCAAAGGGAAAGACATCAAATTATGGTGAATCCATAATTTTCTATTCTGTATTTTAATTATTACATCATTTGTTTCTGAGTATTAAAGTATATAGAATTTAAGTGTAAACAACTTATTAGATTTGCAAGAGAAACAAAAGTTCATTTCATTATTTGGATATTCTTGGTTCACTGTCAAGAAGCATCTAGTATCTATTTACGCTTGTTTGCTTGCCATAATCTTCACTTCCTAATTCATATATTTATTTTTAGTTGTACTTTGTGGGGATTTGTAAGGATTTTCTATTTTTTCGCCTACAAACTTTGTACTTTTTGTCATATTGAGTTATTATTATTATTATTATCTTTTTATTATTATTGTGAATGTACCCAAAACATCTCTTTGTGATTTTTTTTCAAAAATACCGATACTTTTATTTAATAAGATTGTGTGTGTTATAAAGTATGAGTCTGATGAATTTAAGACTTATGTGCTCGGAATTTCATATATATAACTTTAAATGTTAAATAATTGTGTTTTCATAATATTAACGGATAAGGTGTAAAAATACCCTTATCTTTTACGGGCAGAAGCAATTTTACCTTTAATATCCAATATGGTGCAATTTTACCTCTGGTGTTGCGAAGATCAATTTTACCCCTAACATTGGGAAGTTGAGTTGATTTTACATATTATTATATAACACATATTTTACACCCATTGCATATGAGTTCGTTTAAAAACGTGACATTTTCTGTGATTTAATAATTGAATTGGAGATTAAAATGTAAAGTGTAGATGGCAAGTTTAATGGCGACAAGGAAGTTTAATGAATTATTTCTCAAATTGATCAATTGCTCCTGGCTGCCAATGATAGGTACTAAAATTTCACCATTTGAATGTTAGTGGTAAAATTACTTCTGAATATAAACGTTACTGGTATTTTTGCACATTATCCCTAATATTACTTTGAGCTCAATTTTTTTTAGAAGAATTATAGCTCCCTTAATTTTTTTTATTATGTTTTTTAAAGGACAAAAACAAATAGTTTGGGTTCTCTTTATATAAGGCCAAATAGAATATTGGGTTTTGGCCTTTGCATTTTTCTCTGTTAACTAATTCAATAAAACCCTAATTGATGCTCTTTTAATTCGCTGTCTTCTCATTCAGTGTCTTTCAATTTTTTTTTTTCCAGAAAGAAGATCAGGTCAGTCTCTTCTATTCATCTTTGTCTCTCATTCACAATTTCTTTTATTTTTAAGTAATTTTAATAAACAGAATAAAGAAATTTATTGTCAAAGATGATTGATATGTTAGATTTAGATAGATCTAACTTTGAGTATTATATTTAATAAGATCTCATATCAACAAAAAAAAAGACTATTTGGAATTAGCTCGGAATAGATATAATGGAGCGGCAGAGCCCTCACAGCCTTCATTGACCTATTCCGTAGAGAGGGAGATATATATAACCATGGCTGCTGAGGCCAGCAAGGAAGGTAAGCCATTGTGCAGTTCATATATTTGTTTTTTTTGAAACCCATTTGGGAAATCTGAATAGATCCTGAATATATTTTTACAAGGTCTTTCAATATATATATATATATATATATATATATAAAACAAACGTGAATAAATGTGTAAAAATCTAGAATATAGTCTTATCAGCTTGCAAAGTTTAAATAAATTAAAAGATATTTGAATAGATCTACCTATCCCAAAAAACTGTAGATGTGCTAATTTTTATTCAAATGCTGATTTTAATTGAAAAGAAGATTAATTTTAACTTTATTAATTCATATGATAATTTTAATTTTCTACAGGAAAAACAACGGTAATGAAATTGGAAGAAAATCCATGTCTAGATGTGAGTGCTTCAGTCGATGATCCAGACACTCATGCAACTCACAAGAAAAAAAATGATATTCAAGCAATGATTGCAGAACGTTGTCAGCGAATAAACTCCCATGTTACTTGAGGTTTAGAATGATAAATCTCTTATTATTGTTAACATGTTTCTTTTACTTGAGGTTTAGAATGATAAATCTCTTATTATTGTTAACGTCTAGTTGAAATAGCTTCCAACCATTTTTCGCTGCTACTGCAATTACCATGCGAATAGTATCCCATCGTGCTACTGGTGCAAAGACCTCATTGTAGTCAATTCCCTTTTCTTGAGCATACCCTTTTGCCACGAGGCGTGCTTTACATTTGTCAATCTTTCCATTTTCGTTCAGCTTGGTTCGATACACCCACTTGACACCTATCACCTTCACTTCCAAAGGAGCCTTTACAAGTTCCCAAGTTTGATTTTTCTTTATTGATTCGATTTCAAGATCCATTGCATCCCTCCATTTCATCAATTTTGCTGCTTGTTAATAGAAAATGGGATCAGCAGATATACATAGAGCAAAGTTTTGTACCTCATCTTCAAAGAATCCTTCTCCACTTGTGTAATCTTCTAAGTAGGCAGGAGCTCTTCGTTCTCTGATTGAGAAAGATGAATTAGAGGTATTGTTGGGGCTGGAATCCAGTGAGTTAGAGCTGGAACTTGCTGAATTTGGAACATCACTGTTGGAGCTTGAATTTTCTGCGTCATTGGAGGTGATGTCTTCATCTACATCTGCTGTATTTTCTTCATCTAAATCTGCTTCTTCTTCACTTTCATCTCCTTGATTGTGGGCTTCTTCATATTCTTCTCCCCAATCAAGTACATCAGTAGTCTCCTCTTTTGTTTTTGCCCAATCCCATCTTTCATCTTCTTCAAAGATGACATCTCTGCTGATGGTTACTTTCTTTCTGAAAGGATTAATCAGCTTATATCCTTTGGACTCCACACTGTAGCCGATTAGGACTAATTTCTGACTTTTTGCATCTAACTTCAATCTCTTTGCATCAGGTACATGAACATTTCCAATGCAGCCAAAGACCCTGAAATATTCAATGTTAGGTTTCAAATCGCTCCAACATTCTTCTGGAGTTTTATTTTTCACAGAGGCAGTGGGACTCCGATTGAGAATGTGACATGTCCACTTCGCAGCATCTGGCCAAAGCATTTTGGGCATTTGTTTTTCTTCAAGCAAGCATCTCACCATATTGAGGATTGTACGGTTTTTACGCTCCGCAACTCCGTTTTGTTGAGGCGTATACGCCGTAGTAAGCTGTCTTCTTATGCCTTGTGTTTTGCAAAATTCTGAAAATTCTTTGGAGTTGAATTCTCCTCCTCTATCTGTTCTTAAGCTGCACATTGATAGACCACACTCTTTCTCCACCATTATTTTGAAATTTTTGAAAGTCACAAAAGCTTCACTCTTTTCGTTCAGAAAATAAACCCACAGCTTTCGACTAAAGTCATCTATGAATGTTAATATGTACCTCTTTTGACTGTAGGAGGCAGGCAAAATAGGACCGCAAATGTCTGAGTGTATGAGCTGTAATTTCTTTGTGGCTCTCCAATTACTCTTCTTTGAAATGGCTACTCTGTGTTGTTTTCCCATCATGCAACTTGTACATTTTTTTGTTGGGGTTTTGATGTTTGGCAGCCCTCGAACCATCTCTTTGTTGTGTAGCAATGCTAGATTTTTATAGCTCAGATGCCCAAATCTTTGATGCCAAATTTCACTCGATTCTTCAATTTGTGCGTTGAAGCAAGAAGGTGATATCATGAGAATGTTTGCAATAACTACAAACATTTTGTTTGCTGTCATTTCGCTTTTCATTATAACACCACGGGTCGGATGATATAACTTGCACACTCCATGTTTGATAAGAATGGTGATTCCTCGTTCTTGTAATTGACCTATACTCAGCAGGTTATTACGCAATTCAGGTACATAAAAAACATCACTCACAATTTGGATTTGGCCTCCAACTTCGAGCTTGATACTCCCTTTCCCCATCACCATCAGCTTGGAATCATTCCCAAGTTTAACAGAGTGCTTAAAAACTTCATCAAGTCGTGTGAACCACTCTTTGTTTCCTGACATGTGGTTCGAACATCCAGAATCAAGAAACCAGATCTCTTTCCTTTTGTCTTGCTTGAGATCAACTTGCGCCATTAACAACATCTCATCTTCATCATCAATCTCGGCATAGGCCATTGGAGTGTACTGTAAGAAAAAACAAGGGAAGTATTGAGAACATTAAATAATCAGTTTAAGGTCTCCTCAAAATGAATCCCCTATATACATAAGAAGGTCCCAAGATGACACTGGAAAAAGGGATTGACCTCGAAAAAGGGATTATTAGGCTTGAAAAAGGAATCCTAGTATATAATACA
Source organism: Euphorbia lathyris (assembly GCF_963576675.1). NCBI lineage: Eukaryota > Viridiplantae > Streptophyta > Magnoliopsida > Malpighiales > Euphorbiaceae > Euphorbia > Euphorbia lathyris. The sequence goes on along the minus strand of NC_088915.1, from coordinate 1,360,908 downwards.
CCTTCGTTTTCTTAATTACTTGTTAGTTTCTTTTTTTTAAAGTATGAAACGACAAGATTGAATATATTATGGATCCTTTAAAATTCGCCAGAAAAACCAATTGGCATCCGGAATATTAAGAATGTCCCATTATCTTGCTTAATTATTATTAAGCCTCTAAGAGTGGATTTCAGCAAAGTTCAATAAGGACCACAAAAACCAATTTCAGGAGGCCAAAAGATATTATATTAGATAAAGAAAAGGAACCAAAACAAAATAAGAAAACATATAATAAATTTTATATATGCTCAAATGTATAAATATAAAAATGCAGGTGTTTATATAAATTTAGGCCTCTAAACCGATCAAAAAATACAATGAGCCAATCAATAAAACCAAGTGTTGCCAAACAAAAATTAATGGTTAACATAAACAAGAAATTAGAAATTCTAAACCTCAACTTACTTGCAACCAATAGTTATTGTTTTCGCCGGCCACGTTTTGCAATCAGTGCTACAATATCCTTTTTTTACTTTGGAAGATGTTGACTTCTGTTTTTCACCATTACTCTTCCTGCACCCATTCTCAAATATAATCAGCTAATTTATCAAAGAATGCTTGCCGAATTCTATTTTGAGATTTGATGAAAAGGATTACTCATTAAAGATAACATTTACTATTTACAATTCATTAAACATAAAACTTAGTATACTATGATGATATTCAAATTAAATGATACAATACTACCACTAGTGATGGTTTACAATTCAACAAACACCTCAAGACATTTGGAATAAACAATTGTAAGATGGTAAAAAACCTGTCATCTGTGGGAACCATCACTATGGTTGTACGGCGGCTGCTCAATTCGGTTTCCTGGTTTGAAGAAAGTAGGTAGAAATCAGGCTTTCTTTTTCTGCATTTTTGGTCAGCCAGAAAACAAATAAGAATAACTATTGCATCATACAAAATTAAACAAACAAGAAAACAGATAAGAATAATTGTTTGCTCATACAATCATATGCACATCAAAATTAAACAAAAACTAAGAACTGAGTTCATATCAAGTGTAAAAACTGGAAGAATCCTCATCGTGGAATACCCAAATCCAGAAAGAAGAGAAAGCAAACAGCTAAATGAAAAACGAATTAGGGGTACCAAAGCCTTAGTCTTCAAGATGGAATACCCAAATCCTCATCGCGGCATTATCTTCTTTTTTGCCTTTTACTGTTTGCAAATTCTGAATCAAAATGGTTTGTGATCGGTGAGATCCCACCCAAACCTCTCATTATATGCTTGAGAACAGGGAAACAAATTGCTGCGGCGGCTGGAGTTGAAGAAGTCGGAGGCAATATAGAAGAAAGTCTGGATATTTAGGGTTTCAAGGAAGCCCAATGGTCAACCCCCTTTTGGGTTCCGCTATTTACACAATCAATTTAGACTTAATACATTTGTACTTTTGTACTTATTTAAAAAAACAAAAATCAATGGTTAATGTAATTTGAAAAATAAAAATCTACATACTGTGTGAACTTTTTAAATTGACCAATTTACATTTTAAAAATATCTATTTACCTTTTAAATTTTTTAACTTGACAAATTAACACTTTAAAATCTATATACATATATATATAAAACTATCTATTTATCTTTTAAATTTTTTTAAAATAATCTATTAGTTCCATACACATTTTAACTTTTCAAACTATTTCAAAATCACTCTTTATTTCATCATGTAAATTTTAAAAGGTTTTTTTTTTTTTGAGAAATAAATTTTAAAAGGTTAATACGATACTTTAAACAGACTCAAGGATAAATTGACTATTTTAAAAGTTATGGGGGATAATTGATTTTTTTGGAGAAATTCAAGAGTGATGTATCAATCTTTAGTTTAAATAAAATTTATAAGGTCTATGTTTGATAAAGAACTTTCCGAAGTAAAATTATAACTTTGAGCAACTTCCAGCATCGATGCTTGTATAAATTTTTTAAATCAACCCTTACACAATATAATACCATAAAAGCTAATAATATTAATCAGAAAATACTATGTCATTTTCCCTTTCACATGACACAAGGTACATGACAGACATTTGTTTTAGTGTCGGGTGAATATTTTTCGTGACAGTATTTTAGCTGTATGTCATCTGAAAGCGAAATAAAAAATGCGCTCGATTCTCAGATGACATTACTATTACATAATCCCGTCATCCAAAGAAAACGCGCGTTTTCGTTAAATTTCACTTACTCAACAGATGACACTTCTAATAAATGAATGTCATTGTTTGGCGAAAACAAAAAAGCAGCAAATGGAATTTCACTTACGCGGCCAATCCCCAAATTTTAGGCGCTCTTTTTTTTACTAGAATTTCAGCTGATATATAAACCATCTCTCTAATCCCAAACCCCAGTTTAGGTTACGCAAGAGCTTCATCCCTCTCATCCCTCTCTATCTCCATGGCTGATTTGAACATGCAATCACTGGCTGAGCTATAAATACGGTACTGGTAAGTATCTATTGATTTTTGTTGTTCCTTACTCTCTCTTTTCCTCATCCGATTTACTTTTGTGTATGTCGATTTCAGCAGTTGGAATAAGGATCTATTGATTTCAGAGCTATGATTTAAAGGGTTAGATCTCTCGCTTAGATACTGATTTTATTGTATTCATTGTTAGATTCACCGCTGAAATTCTTGGGTCATTAATTTTTTTTACCTAGGGCAATACAGTGCCGGTTGCTGAAGATGTTCTAATTTCTTTTTATTTGAACATAATATTTGCAGGGATAGTAAAAATGCTACATGCGAAGGCTGACTGAAGATGTTGTCATTCAGTTCTTGTGTTTAGCATATGGGAAGATTTCTTTAATTTATTGAGTATATATTGTTGTTATGTTGGTTTGAACTGATTGGTTGCATGTATTATGTTGTTGTGGGTGGTGCTGCTGAGATAGGTTTGCAATATATCTTCCACTTGGATTGTTATCTGAATGAGTATGTGTATGTATATGAACATAGAACTCATTGATTTAGGAAACTAGCCTGATTTTGAGTATACATACATATATATATATATATATATATTGTTATGTGGGTTTGAACTGAAGGATTACATATATGTATGATGTTGTGGGTGATGATGAAATGATTGGTATGAACTGATTGGTTAGATATAACTGATTAGGCATACTCTAAAGCTTTGAATATTCATTGTGATTGGCAACACTCTTACACCTATGAGTTATACTGATAGAAGTGATTGAGTATGTGTATAAAACATGTTTATGTTTGATGTTCTGTTGATGTTTATGTTTGAGGTTCTGTATGAGTATGTGTACGATTATTCATTTGGGCATGTAGCTTATTAATCATGCATCAAGTAATAGAGGAACATTGTAAAAGAGTCATTGAGCATGTATGAAGCAAGTATTAAAGGGTAAATTTAGGCTAATTGCATGTACTGATATGGCTTGCAAATGATAAGATATATATAACCATTCTCTTTTTTATTTGAACATGACCTATGATGATAAGTAAGGAATAAGTTGTATGCTTGTTATAGCATGTTCACTTGAATATACATGTCTGCTTGAATAAGTTGTCTACTTGTTATAGCATGTTAGGCATACTCCTAAATCTCCATTACTATGTATCATACACTTGGCTTGTTATGCTTATGGAAAAGTGTTTAACATGGTGATGAAGTTGTATGATTCTAACAACACAAGTTTATGACTAAGCTTGTGGTGACAGTATCATACACTTCATCACCATGCTAACTTGATCATGAACTCTACAATCCAAGTGGTATGTACATAATGGTGGCTTTATGATGCTATGAGAACAAGTTTTAGACATGCACGAATAAGTTGTCTATTTGTTATAACATGCTAGGCATACTCTTAAAGCTAAAAATGTTATGAAACCATTCAGGATGGTGATGAGATAAGTTTACAATATACCTCCACTTGACTTGTTATCTGATTGAAATCATTCAGAATGTTGATGGGTTTTCGATGTTATCAGCATATGAACTTGATATTATGTTTAGGAAGGTAGCTGATCATGCATACTCTTAAAGCTGAAAATGATGAACTTGTCTGATTCTTTTCTATTTTAACATGAGTTATGCTGATGAGACATATGTTTCATGTCAATTTAGCATGTTATGTGTTATGTGTCTATGTGTGAAGCATGTTGGCTTGTTTTATGTTCTGTTTATGAAGTATCTGATTCAAGAATAGACATATGTTTCATATAAATTTAGCATGTTATGTGTTAAGAAGTAGAACTGATTCAATTTAATAGACATAAACGAATAAGTTGACTACTTTGTTATAGCATGTTATGATCCACTTGAATATACATATATATGTCTACTTGAATAAGTTGTCTACTTTGTATTACCTATCAAAAAAAGGATAGCGTGCAAGGGGGCATTATGATGTGACGTGCGAATAGCGTACAAGGGGGGTGTGATGCGCGATTAGAAAGGAGATTTTAATGCTAAAGAAACGCTGGAGCTGGATGGATGGAGTGGAGTACTGGAGGGGCATGGAGCCAGCATTGAAAATCATATTGATTACCAAGTACATTTGTAATCAGTAATCATTCTGTTCTTCAAGAATGGCTCTATGCCCATCCAGTAGTCCACACCATTCAGCTCGGTGTTTCTTTGGCATCCAAATCTCCTTTCTTCAAGAATGTGCAGATGGTAAACAAGGATATCGGGATGATGGGGAACCATTAGAGTTAAATGGCGTCGAATACGGGAGGGGCATGGAGCCAACATTGAAGATCAGATTGATTACCAAGTACATTTGTAATCAGTAATCATTCTGTTCTTCAAGATTGGCTCTATGCCCATCCAGTAGTCCACACCATCTAACTCAATGGTTGCCCAGCATCCAAATTTCCTTGTTATTCGCACATCACGCCCCCCTTGTACGCTATTCACACGTCACATCATAATGCCCCCCTTGCTTACTATTTGCACATCATATATCCACTACATGCTCTTCAGTCCATCTCCTGGCAGTTGCTACGTAACCTGCCGTGTTTCTGATGTATCGTTCAATAATTCGCTCTCGGCCAGGAAATGGCCCCTCAATGAAGGGCTCTACCAGCAGTCCATAAATATTCCACAGCAGTTATAAAATGCATAGATAATTAAATTAGACCCCAAACATGAGTAGATAAACTAGACCCCAAACATGAATAGATAAATTTACGGGTAAAAAATACATAGATTTACATCTTACCGTGGCAATACTATGGGCAGGGCGATCAAGTAGTTGGGGCATAGAAACATGCCCCAAGGGACCGATATTAGGATGGTAAATTTAGGTCCTGAATATGACCTGCGAACAATAGTAATATCATGAGTGTATTTACAAAGATATGAACTGATTTATGTGTGTTAACAAGTTTATGCATGTTCTTACAACTGGAGGTGTGGAGGGGAAATGGACAGGGAAGTCCATTTGGACTATGAATACACCTCCTTCATAAGGGGTGTTTGGAGGCCCATTCATCACGGCAGTCCATTGCCGCCGATCAGGACCATGTATATTGACAAGCCACCTAGGTGCCTCATATCGGAGTTGGTCAATCTGAAGCTCAACATTACAATAGAGGTTCCTTACAAGTCTATCCATGCTCGAAATAACAAACTGTAAGTATAGTGTTAGGTTGCCGTGGGTGACTATTGAGAATTGGTAAACGCTTCCTATTTATAATGTGGGTGGGTAAGTGAAGGGTCTCAGAATGGAGAAAGGGTAAAAGGAGATTAATTAGGTCTATCTGTATACGGTATGTAATTAATGAGCATCATCAATTGGTTTTCAGGTATCAAGACTTTGGGGATTCTAGGAGATGATGACTTAGATATGCTTCAGTTCAAGTTGGATTTGGTTTTCCAATCAACACTGACTATATATACAGATTTGGAGATGTACACTAATTGCTTATTTTTTTTACCCTACATTCATTCAGTTATTTGTGTAGTTCAAATGTAAACAGATTATGCGCATTAGTCTCCAGTAAAATTAAAATCATTGATATACAGAAATTCTTGTTCATTTGATAATTATTGTTCATTTCCAGAATCATTTGAAGAAGAAGGCAATGAGTGACATTTACGTTTAAAAAAATATCATCTAAACAACAATAAAAAGATATTAAATTAAAAGAATCTGTCATCTAAAATAAATCTCTTGACATGATTGATTAAGACCTATGCCATCTGATACAAGTTACTACGACAAAAATTATTATAAATACCAATATGCCAATTTCCCATATAGCGACTTGACATTTTTAATTATTAGTATGTCATGTGATGACATTAAAAGTGACGTTAATAAATAAAAAGATTCATCGTAACAATGTTCATATGACAGTACGAAACTAGGCTGATGTCATGTATAGTATCTTCAAATGACAGAACCTAACCGTCGTCTGAAGGTGCAATAGACGGCAGCGAGCCCTGTGACAGATTTATATCTCGCGGGACGATGGTTTTTAACCGTCGTCTGAAGGGGGTTTTGGCGTAGTGAAAATAAAATATGATTAACCATTAATAGGATTCACTTGCAAACACAAATTGAACATCTCCTATTTTGACATGTCATTTTTATAGAGATAGTAAAATTACACGTAATTTACGAAAACATTACAAAAATCCAATATAAAATTATTAATGGGTTAAAATTTGTTAAATAGATTTAGAATCCAATTTTTGGAAGATGGTGTTAATTTACTTCCTAATACAAAAATAACATTGAAATTTTAAAATTGTCGTTTTATATTTTTAAATTTCTATCACTAAAAGAGTTTATACATGAATGAAAACAAGATGCTAAATATAATTTCTATCACTAAAAGATTTTGAATTGGGTTAAGTGAATTTAATTTTTTTGCAACCAAAATGAAGCTACCCACTCAAGCTTATCTATGGGTATGATTGTTATAAAACATGGAAGCCAAATCCAGTCCAAGTGAAAATATTGGTTATCTATGGGTATGATTGTTAGAAAACATGGAAGCCAAATCTAGTCCAAGTGAAAATATTGGTTTGGGTTCAAGGGACCAAATCTCCTCTGACCCAAGTTGCTAAATATAAAACTCAAATTCTGTATACTTGCAATTCACAAAGCTGGACTTGAAGAGCGGATACCATCAGATTCGCATTCGGGAGGGAGATGAGTGGAAAACAACTTTTAAAACACGCGAAGGACTGTATGAGTGGCTAGTGATGCCGTTCGGGTTGTCAAATGCACCTAGCACTTTCATGCGAGTTATGAACCAGGTTTTGCGACCTTTTATTGGTACTAGTGTCGTTGTTTATTTTGATGACATTCTAATTTACAGTAATAACCCGCCTGAGCATTTGGCTATTTTGAGGGAGGTTCTCACTGTTTTGAGGAGGGAAAAGTTTATTGCTGCTGTCAAAAAGTGTGTTTTCATGTCAACCAAGGTGCTGTTTCTTGGTTATGTCGTTTCAGATGTGGGTTTGCAGGTGGATGAGTCCAAAATTGAGGTTGTGAGGCACTGGCCCAGGCCCAGTACTATTATGGAAGTTCAGAGTTTTCATGGGCTGGCGTCATTTTATCGGCGTTTCATACCTCATTTTAGTAGTATTATGGCTCCTATTACTGATTGTATGAAGCAGAACGGGAAGTTTGTATGGACCACGGAAGCGGAGTCAGCTTTTGAGCTTCATTCGGATGCTTCCAAAATGGGAATTAGGGCTGTACTCAGCCAGAATAATAAGCCAGTGGCGTATTTCAGTGAAAAGTTGTCAAGTGCTAAACTACGGTACAATACTTATGATGTTGAGTTTTACGCAGTTGTGCATGCCATTAAGCATTGGAGGCATTATTTATTCCAGCGGGAGTTTGTATTGTTCACTGACCATGAAGCGTTAAAGCATTTGCATAGTCAAGACAAAATCTCGGCCAGACATGCGAGATGGGTGGCGTATCTGCAACAGTTCACCTTTGTTTTAAAACATAAATCTAGAGTGACAAACAAGGTGGCGGATATGAAACTGTCGGTTGAGGTATTTGGATTCGACTCTTTCGCTGAATTATATGAAACTGACCCATATTTTGCTGGCGTGTTGACAAAAATACGAGCTGGAAAGCGTACAGGTACCACCTTCAGGATGGTTTTCTATTCAAGGGCAACCAGTTGTGTGTGCCTGATTGTAGTTGGCGGTTGAAAATTATTGAACAGCTGCACGGAGAAGGTCATGTGGGCCGGGATCGTACCTTGCAGTTAGTTCAAGCCAATTACTTCTGGCCTTCTATCAGAAAAGAAGTGGAGAAACTGGTACAGCGGTGTTGCATTTGTCAAGTTTCGAAGGGGACAGCTACTAATGCAGGATTGTATCGTCCACTTCCTGTTCCTACACAGCCGTGGGTAGACATCAGCATGGACTTTGTGTTGGGGTTGCCACGTACACAGCGAGGTAATGATTCAATTTTTGTCGTGGTGGATCGTTTTTCAAAGATGGTACATTTTATTCTTTGTAAAAAGACAACTGATGCTGTTCAAGTAGCCCAATTGTTCTTCCGAGAGGTTTATAAGCTGCACGGCCTACCAGCAACCATTGTCTGACCGAGACACTCGATTTGTTAGTCATTTCTGGCGTAGTTTGTGGAAAATGGTCAATACGCAATTGAATTTTAGTAGTGCCTACCATCCTCAGACTGATGGGCAAACTGAAGTTGTGAATCGATCCTTAGGCAACTTGTTGCGTTGTTTGATTGGTGACAAGGCTAAAACGTGGGATGTATTGTTGAACAAAGCTGAGTTTGCGCACAACCATGTTGTTAACCGCAGTACGGGATTCAGTCCTTTTGCTGTGGTTTATTCTGTTGTTCCTAGAGGCCCACTTGATTTGGTGTCATTGCCAGATAAGACGCACGTGCATGGGAAGGCAGAAACCTTTGTGAAGAGCTTGGTGGAGGTGCATCAGCAAGTTCATGATAATCTTGTAAAGGCAGCAAGCAATTACAAGACATATGCGGATAAGAAGCGTCTCCATGTGGATTTCGAAGTTGGGGATTTTGTTTGGGCTGTTTTGACTAAAGAAAGGTACTCCGTGGGAGATTATAACAAACTGTCTGCCAAAAAGATAGGGCCCGTGGAGATTGTGGAGAAAATCAACCCAAATGCTTACCGGTTGAAGTTGCCTAGTCACATTCGCACTGCGGATGTTTTTAATGTGAAGCACCTGATTCCTTTCTCTGGTGATTCTTCTGATGATGACAATTCGAGGGCGAATTCTGTTCACCCAGGGGAGAATGATGAAGTGGAGCGAGCCTTGAACTATTTGGAGAAAACTAATCTGGTGGCAAAACTGATATTTTGAAGTTAAAATGGGGTTTGTTGGAATTTAGCAATTTCGGACCCTAATCTGATTGGATTCGGCCCATTGGATTGGGCCTCAAAACGGCAGTTTTGTGTTTTTGTCTCATTTTCAATTATTTCCGTGTTTTTTGTTACTTTTCCTTTTAGGTTTCGAATTAGGTTTTATTTTTCAGCCTATATAAAGGCGCGACGTCCCCATTATGTAATCAGTTTTCGATTAATAAAATTTCAGAGTTTATTCTCTTTTTCCAATTTTCGTTAGTCGTTCGCGATTCAACGATAGTTGACGGTTTTAGGCATTGTTCGTGCGCGAACATTCGTTTAAGACGAAAGTCTGTTTATTCCGCTGCATCAGATTCTCAAAGGGAAAGACATCAAATTATGGTGAATCCATAATTTTCTATTCTGTATTTTAATTATTACATCATTTGTTTCTGAGTATTAAAGTATATAGAATTTAAGTGTAAACAACTTATTAGATTTGCAAGAGAAACAAAAGTTCATTTCATTATTTGGATATTCTTGGTTCACTGTCAAGAAGCATCTAGTATCTATTTACGCTTGTTTGCTTGCCATAATCTTCACTTCCTAATTCATATATTTATTTTTAGTTGTACTTTGTGGGGATTTGTAAGGATTTTCTATTTTTTCGCCTACAAACTTTGTACTTTTTGTCATATTGAGTTATTATTATTATTATTATCTTTTTATTATTATTGTGAATGTACCCAAAACATCTCTTTGTGATTTTTTTTCAAAAATACCGATACTTTTATTTAATAAGATTGTGTGTGTTATAAAGTATGAGTCTGATGAATTTAAGACTTATGTGCTCGGAATTTCATATATATAACTTTAAATGTTAAATAATTGTGTTTTCATAATATTAACGGATAAGGTGTAAAAATACCCTTATCTTTTACGGGCAGAAGCAATTTTACCTTTAATATCCAATATGGTGCAATTTTACCTCTGGTGTTGCGAAGATCAATTTTACCCCTAACATTGGGAAGTTGAGTTGATTTTACATATTATTATATAACACATATTTTACACCCATTGCATATGAGTTCGTTTAAAAACGTGACATTTTCTGTGATTTAATAATTGAATTGGAGATTAAAATGTAAAGTGTAGATGGCAAGTTTAATGGCGACAAGGAAGTTTAATGAATTATTTCTCAAATTGATCAATTGCTCCTGGCTGCCAATGATAGGTACTAAAATTTCACCATTTGAATGTTAGTGGTAAAATTACTTCTGAATATAAACGTTACTGGTATTTTTGCACATTATCCCTAATATTACTTTGAGCTCAATTTTTTTTAGAAGAATTATAGCTCCCTTAATTTTTTTTATTATGTTTTTTAAAGGACAAAAACAAATAGTTTGGGTTCTCTTTATATAAGGCCAAATAGAATATTGGGTTTTGGCCTTTGCATTTTTCTCTGTTAACTAATTCAATAAAACCCTAATTGATGCTCTTTTAATTCGCTGTCTTCTCATTCAGTGTCTTTCAATTTTTTTTTTCCAGAAAAAAGATCAGGTCAGTCTCTTCTATTCATCTTTGTCTCTCATTCACAATTTCTTTTATTTTTAAGTAATTTTAATAAACAGAATAAAGAAATTTATTGTCAAAGATGATTGATATGTTAGATTTAGATAGATCTAACTTTGAGTATTATATTTAATAAGATCTCATATCAACAAAAAAAAGACTATTTGGAATTAGCTCGGAATAGATATAATGGAGCGGCAGAGCCCTCACAGCCTTCATTGACCTATTCCGTAGAGAGGGAGATATATATAACCATGGCTGCTGAGGCCAGCAAGGAAGGTAAGCCATTGTGCAGTTCATATATTTGTTTTTTTTGAAACCCATTTGGGAAATCTGAATAGATCCTGAATATATTTTTACAAGGTCTTTCAATATATATATATATATATATATATATATAAAACAAACGTGAATAAATGTGTAAAAATCTAGAATATAGTCTTATCAGCTTGCAAAGTTTAAATAAATTAAAAGATATTTGAATAGATCTACCTATCCCAGAAAACTGTAGATGTGCTAATTTTTATTCAAATGCTGATTTTAATTGAAAAGAAGATTAATTTTAACTTTATTAATTCATATGATAATTTTAATTTTCTACAGGAAAAACAACGGTAATGAAATTGGAAGAAAATCCATGTCTAGATGTGAGTGCTTCAGTCGATGATCCAGACACTCATGCAACTCACAAGAAAAAAAATGATATTCAAGCAATGATTGCAGAACGTTGTCAGCGAATAAACTCACATGTTACTTGAGGTTTAGAATGATAAATCTCTTATTATTGTTAACATGTTTCTTTTACTTGTTAAATCTGCATTATTTAAACTGAAAAATATGATGTTTTTATTTTGGTTCATTGTGTTCTCAAGTTGCATGATCAATTGCTATATTCAAATGCTAATGACTTGTATACTTTAATAGTTGAGAAAAATGATTCAATAATTTCTGTTGTTATTCTTAGGTATTTGATTTGTTTCATGCATATGTGTTCCATGATCTTTAGAATTCATGGGAATTAATATCCAAATAATAGTTACATACAAAATGGTGAATATATTCTTATAATACCAAATTGAGCAATAATATAATAGTTAACATGTTTTGAACTTTATATTCTGTTCAATGAATGTAGAAATGCACTTGTCAAAAGAATTACTCTTATTATTTGCAATTCTTCAACTAAAGGTTTGAGAATAGCTTTAAGTTTAGTATAAACTATTTGAGAAGCTCTAATGTATACATGTACATATACATGGACAAGTGCATGCCTGGATACATATATACATGTAATTTGCACCATCCATGTCACAACCTGAAATATGTTAGATATAGTGCTTCAAATTAAACTTTATATAAGTGACAAATTAGTTACAAATGATTATCTGCAGGCAGGTCGCATCACAAACAGCAGTGGTTCCACAGTTGCCATCATTTCCATAATGTGAATTACATGTCCCATACAGCAGTTTCAGCAATCCCAAAATCTCTCTGCATAAAACCTATATCAGTTTCACCAATTTAATCACCTCAATTCCAGCTACAAAGAAAGCCAAACCCAGAAGCTTCTGTCCCCAAAGTCCTCAGCGGAGAAGGAGAAAAAAAAGACCCAAATGAAGGAAATGGTCTAGACATGGAGAATCATTCATGGACTCAAACTCTAGAAGAGCTAACTATTTCAATTCAAGTTCCTCCTTGTACCAATGCTGAAGATGAACCTCAAAAGAGCCCCAAAAAGATCGTTGGCGCACAAAAAAAGAAGATAATGGGACAATTAGGAGAAGAAGAACTGGCGGCGTTTCAGAATTTGTCTCAGAATGCAGAAACAATCCTTGCTGTAGTTCAAGGCAAACTTCCTGGGACAGCAGAACATGGAGTGACTAACCCGAAAAGCGTTCAGGATTCCGAAACTGATTTTGCAAGACAGCAAGGGGACTCACTCATTGCTTGGCTTGGAAATATAGTGAGCATTCTTAACAAATTTCCTTACCTAGTCCATGAACCTTGGAGATGTTTTACCCAGATTATTTGATATCAGAGTTGTAAGACTAGAACCTATGCAGAGGCATTGCAAACACATGATGAAGATGAAGAAGATCTCAATGAGAATGATGTGAATATAACATTGATCTCAATCTCAATCCCAATCGAAACAATGACTCCCCCAGGCATGTAATCATCGCCTGAGTTTGTATTTTCAAAATCCATTGCAGCATGACTTTGCAAGCTTCCTTCACAAATTTATTGACAACAACTGAGACATAGTTAAGAAACAGAATTTCAATATCCACAGTGAAAGCCAACAATTGAAGTTGCATAATGGTTGCTGCAGCAGACCCCACAAAAAAGACAAAAGGATCTTCTTCCTCCAATTTGTTTCATCATACAAATTCTGTCCATCCCTTGCACAATTTAGCTCTCCAATTCCCACAAACAACCTGACAGACTAGTGTTTTCTTTCACAAACTTCAAGTGTGATGAATTATGAGAATGTCATCAAATGCTTGTGAGCAAAGCTATTGTGGATGTGCTGCAAGAAAAGACCAGGAATCTATTGAGAACTTTAAATCATCCAGTTTAAGGCCTCACAAGTCCCCTATATACATCAGAAGGTCGCAAGACGACATTTAAAAAGGGATTATCAGGCATGAAAACGGAATGCCCTATATACATAACAAGGCAGCAGTTCCATTTTTTAATTAGTTGTTAGCTTCTTTGCTTTTTAAAATTTATAAAACAACAAGGTTGAATATATTACGGGTCCTTTAAACACATTCAGAGGGGATTTGAACAAATTCAAATATGGACCACTTAACCCAAGTTTAAGAGGCTAAAACATCATCTTAGGTCAAAAGATATTATGTTAAATAATAAAGAAAATGAACCAAATTATTAAGAAATAAATAATAAATTTTTTTATATACTAATATGTATAAATTAAAAAATGCTAGTATATAATATAAATTTAGGGTTGTAAACTTATCAAAAAACACAATGAACCATCCAATAAATCCAATTGTTCAAAACAAAATAAAACCAAGCACTCACTTGCAACCTCGTGATAATAGTAATCGTTTTCGCCGGCCACATTCTGCAGTCACTAGGAATATCCTTGTTTACTTGGGAAGATGTTACTTCTGTTTCTTCATCGTTATTCTTCCTGCACCCATTCTCATGTGTAAGTTGTTATTGTCAAAGAAGTTTTGCACAATTCAATACTCTTTTCCGAAATACAGTTTTCTGGTTTGAAGAAAGTATGTAGAAATCACGGTTTCTTTTTCTGATACAATCAATATATGCAAATCAAAATTAAACAGACAAAAAAACAAAACCTGAAAATATGGGTTCATTTCAAGTGTAAAAACTGGAAGATCCCTCAACATGGAATACCCAAATTAAAAAGGAAGGGAAAGCAAACAGTTAAATGAAAAATCAATTAGACATACTAAAGCCTTAGTCTTCAAGTAGAGAGAGTGGCGGCATTTTCCTCTTCTTCACCTTTGTTGGAAATTCTGAATCCAAATGGGTTTTGATCGGTGATATCTGACTCAAGCCTCTCTCTTTCTAATCACAACTCATCTGCTTATTATATGCTTGAAAAAAGTAACCCTAGAAAACACAAGGGAAGAAGATCACTATTGAGGCTGGATCTTTAGGCATTTCAAGCAAGCCCATTGCTTAACTAAACAATCTAGAAGCCCTTTTTTGGTTTACTTTTTTCCGCAACTAATTTAAGTTTAATACATATCCCAAAAATAAATATATACCCTCTAGCTTATTTGAATTGGCCAATTTTAGATTATGTCAAACTAGTAAAATTAGTATTTTTAATAAAGTTTAACGATTAGAATTTATAATTTAGAAGTCTAAGAATATATTTTTTCGGGTTTATGATTTATAAATTGAAGTCTAAAATTTTTAAAGTATGGTGTAAAATCATAATACATAGAGAATAATGAAATATTAATAATTAAGTTTTGTGTTATCATGATGCGGACATCGAATCTGGCGGATATCGTTCTACCAAGTATCCTGGTGGAACATCTTTTGAGGTGGGCAAGGCAAACAACACGGGTCTATCCTTGATGGCGGATCCTAGAGATTACTTCCTGAACAAGGGTTAAACTTTTCCTTCCTTATGAAGGAAACCAGCCAACAAACTGTACCTTTTGTACTATTTGTCTCTGTGCATTACCCATTTTATCCTTTGGTTTACTTCTTTATTGTAACCCTAGTAGGGGTATTCATTGTCATTTCTTTGTCTTTAGGGGAAGTATTTAAACCTCCACATTTTTGTAAGGATACACAACTTTTATCAATCAAACTTATTTCTGTTTGAGAATTCAAGGTTTATACCTCACTCCTTCTAGTTTAGCTAGAGAATAACATTTTTGTAGGTTTACGATTAAAACCTTTGCTGACAGCTTGCAATATGTATCATATCACTTAAGTCTGATTTTGTACTTAATTATGATATTCATGTATTTGATCTTAAAAAATGCTCATGGAGGATTGGTTCGCGCAGAGATTAAGTATGAATCTTTAGACATTTCAAGCAAGCCCATTGCTCAACTAAACAATCTAGAAGTCCTTCTTGGGTTCAGCTTTTTCCACAATTAATTTAATCTTAATACATGTCCCAAAAATTATTGTTACCCCTCAATTTATTTAAATTTGCCAATTGACTTTATAAAACATAACTAGGGGCGATTGGTTCGCATAAAGGTAACGAAATGGAAATAAGGAGAAAGGAATCGAATTACTCTAAATTCCATTGTCTGTTTGTTTGAGTTCCAAAAGGAATACGATATAAAAAAATGAAGCAATAAACCAGAATTTTACTTTTAACAATAATTTGTATACATACATATGTGTTTATATTAATAAATTAATCACAAGTAATTATAAGAATGAAAATCAATTACTTCAACTATTAAAACAAAAAGACAATGAGACAAAGAGGAAACTGAAATTATTTTAAAATGCATAAATATTCTATTTTAATAAGAAAATAATTATTTTAGAATAATTAAAAATCAATATTAAAACTGAATAATATGAGAAACAAATATTTGTCAAAAAAATTTTTAATGTAAAAAAGTTAAAACAAATAAGTACAACGATGAAAAGTGAAATTAGTCTAAGAATTAAAAATATAAGGAAATAAATATAAGGGTCAGAACAAGTATCAAAAAGTAAAATTTTGTCAAAAATATTTTTTGAGAAAAAAATTAAAAAATATATAAGAATAAAGATCAAAAGTGAAATTAACCTAAAAATTAGAAATGTAAAAATAAATAAATATATGGACCAAAATAAAAATTAAACATAAAATAGAGTGTAAAATAGAATTTTATAAGGTGAAGAGAGATTCAAATTCGTAAGAGATGAGAAAGGGAGTGAAAAACCTTAGAGGTTGTTTGGTTGAAACTTCGGAATCGAAAGCGGAATCATAATATGAATATGGTCGAATCGTAATCAAAATGACTTTTTACTTAGGCCTAATACTAACATAACCCCCTGAACTTGTCCAAATATTGCAACTCTCTCCTCCACCTTTCAATTGTAATAACTTACCCCCTTAAACTTGTCCAATTGTAAAACATAACCCCAAATTGGATAAGTTTGAGGGGTAAGTTGTTACAATTAAAAATTGGAGGGGGCAGTTGCAATATTTGGACAAGTTCGGGGGTTATTTGTCTATTAGGCCTTTTACTTATTATGTTTGGTTCAATCTAGAATTGGAATCTGGTTTCCTTTAGAATTATTTGGTTTTTTAATGAATAATAATATAACTACAATAAAAAAAATTAAAAATTCAGATTGTTCTAAAAATAAATGTTCATATATACAAAGTTTTTAGTCTTTCTTATTTCTTTCTTTCGTCCGACTTCGCATATTTCGCAATATGCAAAGCATGCAAAGACAATACGAATTCGCAGAAAAACTTTCCTTTTCGCAGATTTCCAATATACGAAGTAAAAAATGTGTTTTTAAGCAGTATTATCTTCGCATACTTCACATATTGCTAAATATGCAAAGTGGTATATAACAAAAACAAACATAACAATAAGGCTGCAATAATAATTCTAACATTAAAATCATAACATTATCAAAATTTACAACAAAATTATAATAATAACAACATTAAAATCATAACATTATCAAAATTTACAACAAGATCATTTCAAAGTCAATGTGACCAATCTTGATGGACATTTCTCCCAACATCCTAGAACCTCGTCCCTCTCTATATCCCAGTACACCGCCTTCTGTATTCATTCACCTTCACAAAAATTAAGTTGTGTTAGCAAGAAAAAGAACAGTTTGGCTTAACGAACGAAGTTTGCAATAAGAGAAATATAACAGAAAAAGGGATGATTTACTTCGCCAAAGCAGAATATGCGAAGTCTGTGAAGGTAAAAATCATGAATGCTTCTCTTCACAGACTTCACCTAATCTGTTTTCGCGAAGTAAAATCATATGTTTTAGCCTCTTTTCCTCGCCAGACCTTCACAAAAGCCAATTTTGCGAAGTGATTTTCTGGAAAAAAAATAAAGAGAAAACAATAGATACTTACATTTTTTTCCATCTTTTACTATTAACATGGTCAATAACCATATGATAAACACAGAAAACAATCAAAATAACGTGGAATAATGATTTCTTCGATCCAGAAAAAAAACGGAGAGACGAGAAAAGACATGAAGATGAAGAACTATGACTTAATTTTCTAGAAATAGGAAGATTAGGAATCTAAGAGGAAGTAAGAAGAGAAAGACATGGTGATGATGAAATTGGTATACAGATTTCGTAATATAAAGGAAGAGAGAAAAATCAAAGGTCTTAGAATGGGAAGGGGAAGAGAAACCGTAAGGAAGATGAAAGGGGAGGGGAAGATGAAAGTTTGGGTATGTTTGGGAAAGTTCAAAAAAATTGATGAATTTTTTATTAGAGATAAGTTCAAAAAAATCCAATGTAGTTTCATGTTTTTAAGATCTGGTACCTGTGGTATTTTTTGAACAAAAATAACCAAGCAGTTGGCAGGGTTAGCAATTTTGGGTTGATTTGGTCAAACTTGGTTCGATAATGAAAATTTTTCAACAATTATTTGAGCAATGACGCAACATAATGGTGGATTTGAATTTAAGTTGCATATCTCATATGTGCAGGTATTTCTGACAATCATTTCTGACAATCTCATAATGGCTGCTGGGGCCTATGAGAGAACCTGCCATTAGTTTGGCTGGTACTCTTTACCATATGCTGTTGAATAATGTTTGATTGAGGAAGTGAGGTGCGTGTAGTTTAAGGCGTCTCTGATAATGGATTTGGTTGCATGGACCTTGACATGCCATGAGGTGCCTCCAAAATCCACCTTTGTGTATGAAGCTGCACAAATTGACTAGGTTTTGTCAGGCTTTTGTAATGGGGGGTTTACTTGATCAGGCAATGCACCTTGTATTGATCTTTGCTGGTTCTGACCCAAAACAATTTTACGAACTGCAAATTCTTTTACACAATCTATCCAGCTTTTTCACATTCGGTTCATCTTTGCTTTCTACTTCTTATAAACATTTGTTATTGGGGTTCTAAATTTCATGTGAGCCATTTGTTTTGGATGATTCTGTATCCAGAAGTCCATTTTACAAGTCATTCTTCTGACCGTAAATCATGTAATTTTTCTGTTTCAGATTTTATACAATCTTCCCCTTTTTCATTTGCATGTTCCCGAGCATCTAGTGTTCGTTTATTTCTGTAATTTTTACGTAAACTAATTATTGATTTTTCGAAATTGACTTTAGCCTTTTGTTTTGCTAAATTCCATGTCCAAAAGCTCTCATACTGAGTCGTTCAAACTTTAGTCCAAATTTTTGCTTGACTTTAATTACTTGTGCGACGTTCAATCCGCTCGAATCAGAAAACCACAAACGAAGTCAGCCCATTTCCTTGCCAACAGATCGTGGTGTTTGTAAATTCCAAGCCAACATCAATTCAACGCCTCGCCGAGATAGTCGATTATGGCTCCGATTTTGTGGTTTGAATTTTTAATTTCATTTCCTTTATTATAATTATTACAATTCAATTCATGTTCATGTTAATAGTTATACCATAAAAATGAGTAGGGTTTTTCATATGTAAAGACACATTATATTAGTCAATAATATGGTTAATGTATGTAGCTTGCCACATGTCTTTACATCACCAAAATTACAGAAATACTTTATGGAATACATTAAAAAACAAAGGAAAACCCTCAACTCACCCCACCCATGTGATTCGAATCCATGACCTCTAGGATCATAGGTAAGCTCTCAACCAACAGGCTAAGAGCGTCACCACGGTAAATGCTATATATATATAGCTTATCAGTAACCGAAAGAGAAGATAAAATCATTTATATGGTCTGATTAAATATAAGAAATGAGGTGTTTTCTCCTCTAGTTATGGTTGATCCCTTAGGCATTGTGCAATCTTATCCACTAGGACAGCTTTTCTTTCGCCAATCTGAACCAAAATATGGGGAATACCATTTTCAATGGTTATCAAGGTTTTCTTGCATCATCTATTTGAATATATCTACCTTAAAAAATGTAACTTAAAGGTATTATGAAAATTCAAAACAAGGTTTTTTCATTTTAAGGTGTAGTTTGTAAAATTGGAACTGAAAACACATAGATTTGTTTCATTTGGCATGTATTCGAAAAAATAAAAGCCTTTCAGTTCCTTGTCCAACAAATGTTTGTGTTGAAGCCTTAACAAGTATACCAGTTCAAATTCATATGCACTATCTTCATTAATGTTCTTATGTTGACCTATGTATTTCCTCTTGATTGCCACTTCACTTAGGTCCCATAACCATAACCATCATTTATAGACAACGCCATATCTGCCATCCCCAAGCTTTGCGGATTGCACCTATCAGCTGAGAAGTCATAAAGTGCAGCAGCAAGTTCAGCAAGAAACCGAAGTATTTCTGCTGACAAACAACTAATGTAGAGTAAGAACGTTTAGCAGCTTCACATGACTTGCACTTCTTTTAGTCCTCCTTTTAGTCATGACCGACAGTTACAGAAACACAGTGGATGATATCAGCAGTTTCAGGGCCTATGTCAAAATTTACTTAGTCAAATTTTAAAGCAATGACCCATAAGATGGCTGCATTATAATCACGAATGAAGGATTTTCGGATTGAAAATTTGACATTGATCTTTCAACAACCTTCTTTGTTCTTCCTTTATCAGCTTTTTGTTGGTTATCAAAGTCTTATTTTCCATTTGTATCCCTGGTTCGACAAACAAAGAAAATCATTAATGGAATAAGTATTTAAAAATATGACCTAACCTTCTGGTTATAAGAATGAAAATAACTTACCTTCAACCTGATCATTTGCGTTAAATGTTGTTGCAAAATTCTAAGCCTTTTCGAATTATTCATCAAGATTAGCGCTTGTTGGCAAGATTTCATCAGAAACGTCAATTTCTGATTCAACAGCTACAATATCTAGCTCTTGAAATTGTTGCTGGTCAACATTAGCGTAATATACTTATCATATTCAAATATACTGATAAATATTGAACACAATAGACAAATTGCAACGCAATGCAAAAAGTATTTGTTATTTAGAATGTAAACTGAGGAAGCTTTAAATAGCTTTACAGTGAACAGAAATCCAAAAACAGAAACTAACGTATCCTATATATACAGGAAACGTGATTACAGCAAAGACCAAATCAAACTCTAACTTATTCCTAGTTTCTAGGAACTTATTGTTAACAGCAAAGACTACTTCAAACAAGAAGACACGTTACTTAACACTTATTGTTAACAGCAAAGACTACTTCAAACAAGAAGACACGTTACTTAATAAAACTCTCCCCTAAACTAAACTTGATTACAGCAAGTTAGTTTATACCCAAGCTGCTTCGAACACCAAGTGCTTCTCTAAGCTTCTCAAATTCATGAAGCTTTAACGGTTTTGTCATGATATCTGCAACTTGCTCATTCGTGCTACAATATTCCATTTTAATTGACCCATCATTTACAAGATTTCTTAAAAAATGAAATCGTACATCAATATGTTTGCTTCTCCCATGAAGTATCAGATTCTTTGCAAGTTTAATAGTAGAAGAATTGTCACAGAGAACCTTCACATAGTCAATTTTTGTACCTTCAATTTGTTTCAGAATTCTCTGCATCCAAACACATTGACACGCACATGAGGCAGCAGCTATATATTCTGCCTCTGTAGTTGACAGACTCACTACAGGTTGCTTCTTGGATGCCCAAGCTACAACTCCTCCACTTAATACGAAAGCATATCCTGATGTACTCTTTCGATCATCTATATCACCAGCATAATCACTGTCCGTATATGCCATTAACTCAGTTGTGCAGCCTCGTTTGTAAACAATGCCAAAATCAGCACTACTTTGAATATATCTCAAGATTCTCTTAGCTGCTAACATATGTATCTCTATTGGTTTTGACATAAATCTGCTTATGAGACATACACTGTACATCAAATCTGGTCTTGTGACAGTCATATATAGCAAGCTTCCAACAATCTGCTTGAACAAGGTTCCATTTACTTGAGTGCCTTCCTCCTCCTTTGATAGTTTGTTTCCTGGAACAATTGGATTTATGGCTCCATTGCACCCTTTCATCCCGAATTTTTCAAGCATTTCACTGGCATATTTCTTCTGGCTGATGAAAATGCCATTTACTCCTTGATGAACTTCCACTCCCAAGAAATACTTCATTTCTCCTAGATCAGTCATCTCGAACTCATATATAGCAAGATTTGGTCCAAGAAAACGAAAATCATACCGACGTAGTGAACAATTATCGGTTTGAGCTATAACTTCGCTATATTAGATGAAATACAATCGTTTTTTTAGAAAACAATAACAACTCCAACAATTAATGTAAAGAGAAATTTCAAAAAGAGTTTTAAAATTATACCTGGAACTTGCATTTGAGAAAATGTATTCCAACAAAGGTATTTCTTTAGGAGATGGTTTTTGTTTTAACTTAAATTCTGAAAATGTTACCGCTCTAGGAACTTCTGTCGATATATTGTTGTTCACAGGTTCATTAGTAACTCCATATATTTGAGAACCACATCTTGTACAAAGTAATTCTTTCTTACAGTTACTTGTACCTTGGATTCGCCTATTTGAAGGTGACACCCTCCTTTCAACTGAACTTTGCCATTTCTTGTCACTGCCCATTTTCGAATTCTAACAAATAGGTTTGTATGGATTATGTGGATGAATAAGTCTGAATCTATATGTTTTGGTATTGTATAGAGTTTGATTCCTTGTTATTTTAAAAATAAGAAGGTTTTAATTGATAAAGTATTGATTGAATAAAAAAATGCACACCTTCCTATATATGAGTTAAATACAGCCCTTTTTTTTTAAAATGTGACTCTTCGTTTTTTATGTTTATAATTTGGGAATAAAAAAACGAATAGTATTTGAAAATTGGTGTACAGCTTTATAAATATTCACACTTACCGAAAAGAAGGCGTCTTCTAGTGCATTTATGGCACACAAAAAAACGGCATTCATAAAATAATGTTCAGTCAAAATAGAAGATATTATTTGGAAAAAAATATTTGATAAACGAGTGACTCGAACTCATGATCTCACATGTTGTGAGATTATGTATTAACAGCTAAACTGGGAACAATTACTGTTCAAGTTTCATTGAATAATAATAAAGATAAGATACAATACTACATATAAAACACAATTGAAACAAAGTAATGTAATTAAGTTTAAGATAATATAATTAGTGTTTGGATTTTTAACATTAATGTAACGTACTAAAAACCACAGGGTTTCTCAGCTCGTTATTTGAACAATTGTTTTAATGCCACGTTGCCTTATCATGCCCTAACTTCGTCGGACATAACGTATCGTAACGCGACTAATTAATTAATAAAAAGGTTACTCTCATAATATTTTATATTTTGAGCTCTCAGCTTGGTATTTGAACGATTATGTTATGTAATTATTCAATTAGCCATTTATTTAATAATATTTTTTTATTTTAAGGTCACGTAACCTTATCGTAACCCAAACACATTCGGACGTAACATGTCATAAGAATACAATTCACAAAAAATTAGGGTTTTATTAAATTATAAATATTTGGATTTATTTTGCTTATTATATAAATTAATTAGTGTGACTACTTGCTCCCTTATATAAATAATGATCTCAATAATACTCATATGGTTTCTCAGCTCGTTAGTTGAATGATTATGTTCTGTAATTATTCAATCAGCCATTTATTTAATAATATTTTTTTTTAATTTTAAGGTCACGTAATCTTATGGTAACCCAAACGCATTCGGACGTAACATATCATAAGAATTAGGCCTAATACACAAATAACCCCTTGAACTTGTTCAAATGTTGCAACTGCCCCCTCCAACTTTCAATTGTAACCACTTACCCATCAAACTTGTTCAATTGTAAAACATAACCCCTCAAACTTCTCCAATTGTAAAATATAACCCCAAATTGCTGACATGGACCGGAATTGAAAAAACACGTGAAATACAAAATTGGAAACGCTCGTGAAGTGTGATAATCAGATCTTTGGCGTGATACGAATCCGGGAAAACGTTTTTACGGTTTCTTCAAGTACGGGGTAAAAAAATTTCCAATTTGGGGTTTTGTTTTATAATTGGACAAGTTTAAGGGGTAAGTTGTTACAATTGAAAGTTGAGGGGGGAAGTTGCAACATTTGGACAAGTTCAGGGGGTTATTTGTGTATTAGGTCTAAGAATTATAGTAAAAATTCACAAACAATTAGGGTTTTTTTTTTTGGTAGAAAACAATAAGGGTTTTATTAACTTATAAATATTTGGATTTCTTTACCTTAAATCCGAATCCACAATATAGATAAATAAATACAGCTTGGATTTCAGAAACACATTAGAAGGCGTCTTCTAATTGGCCAGCTGTTACAATATTAAATTTGCAATGCATTTAATGCAATGCCACATTAATCATAGTCATAAATGTCTTTATGTATTTAATGCTATGTTTCCAATCAGGACATACAAGGCATACGTATTTTCTTAAGGATTAAAATGGAAGAAAACTGAGCAAAATTATTTGCAAAAAATGGGACTCGAAACAGTGACCTAAGGATTCGTAAGGGGATGTTTTACCAACAAATCTATGAACAATTACTGTCACATAAGTCACGCGAATTTTATAGAACAGGAAAACAACTTCATACATACAATAAGAAATATGCTAGGTTTAATCAATTACTATTATTAATTCATATCGTATCTTATATTAAAAAAAGTTGAATACATCTTTGACAATATAGAATTTTTAAATTTAATCAAAATCATTAAACTAAAAATTTGCTTAAAAGGGGAATCGAACACATGACTATAAAATTGAAGGGGAGTCGCTTCACCAACAAGACAAGGAGCTATTACTATTACTGTATGACACCGAGTTATCTAAGAGCATGCTTAGTGCAAAGTAACAAAACTAGTTAATTTGTACTTACACATCATCAAAAATAACACTCTAAAGTTACATACCATTATAATACATTGTTGTTTCAATGTTTAGTAGACCCCACTTGTCATGGAACACTCTATATTTACTTAATTAACACATATATATTTAATTCAATACTAATTATTAATACAAAAAATATTTATCTAATGTAATAATTAATTCAATACGAATTATTATTTTAATAAAATTAAATAATTAAATAAATTATTATCATGAAATAAATTAAAATTATTGTATGACTAATTATTTATTAAATTATTAAATAGACTTATAGATTTTGTAGAATTATTAATTTAGGCTCCACGTATAAAGTAGTACAAATATAAACTTAACGTTTAAAAAATACCTATCAATCTAAATCTCGATAATAAAATGTGACACGTTATTCATATTAACGTTCTATAATTCATGTAATCAATCATTTATCTAATAATTTATATATATATATATTTTTAATTTGATGTCATGAAGCCTTATTGTAACCTAACGTCGTATGACTTAACGTACTGCAATGTACATCTTAAGTAATTATCACGATCTCAATACATAAGTCACAAGGGTTTCTCAGCTCGTTATCTGAACGATTACGTTCTATAATTCATGTAATCAATCATTTATCTAATAATTTATATATATATATATTTTTTTAATTTGATGTCATGAAACCTTATTGTAACCTAACGTCGTCTGACTTAACGTACTGTAATGTACAACTTAAGTAATTATCACGATCTCAATACATAAGTCCCCAGGGTTTCTCAGCTCGTTACCTGAACGATTACGTTCTATAATTCATTTAATCAATCATTTATCTAATAATTTATATATTTTTTTAAATTTGATGTCATGAAGCCTTATTGTAACCTAACGTCGTCTGACTTAACGTACTGTAATGTACAACTTAAGTAATTATCACGATCTCAATACATAAGTCCCCAGGGTTTCTCAGCTCGTTATCTGAACGATTACGTTCTATAATTCATTTAATCAATCATTTATCTAATAATTTATATTTTATTTAAATTTGATGTCATGAAGCCTTATTATAACCTAACGTCGTCTGACTTAACGTACTGTAATGTACAACTTAAGCAATTATCACGATCTCAATACATAAGTCCTCAAGGTTTCTCAGCTCGTTATCTGAACGATTACGTTCTATAATTCATTTAATCAATCATTTATCTAATAATTTATATATTTTTCTTTAATTTGATGTCATGAAGCCTTATTGTAACCAAACGTCGTCTGACTTAACATACTGTAATGTACAACTTAAGTAAGTATCACGATCTCAATACATAAGTCCTCAAGGTTTCTCAGCTCGTTATCTAAACCATTATGTTCTGTAATTCATTTAATCAATCATATATCTAATAATTTATATATTTTTTTTGAAATTTGATGTTATGAAGCCTTATTGTAACCAAACGTCGTCTGACTTAACGTACTGTAATGTACAACTTAAGCAATTATCATGATCTCAATACATAAGTCCTCAAGGTTTCTCAACTCGTTATCTGAACGATTACGTTCTATAATTCATTTAATCAATCATTTATCTAATAATTTATATATTTTTTTTTAAATTTCATGTCATTAAGCCTTATTGTAACCTAACGTCGTCTGACTTAACGTACTGTAATGTACAACTTAAGTAATTATCACGATCTCAATACATAAGTCCTCAAGGTTTTTTAGCTCGTTATCTGAACGATTACGTTCTATAATTCATTTAATCAATCATTTATCTAATAATTTATATATTTTTTTAAATTTGATGTCATGAAGCCTTATTGTAACCTAACGCCGTCTTACTTAACGTACTGTAATGTACAACTTAAGCAATTATCACGATCTCAATACATAAGTCCTCAAGGTTTCTCAGCTCGTTATCTGAACGATTACGTTCTATAATTCATTTAATCAATCATTTATCTAATAATTTATATATTTTTTTTAAATTTGATGTCATTAAGCCTTATTGTAACCTAACGTCGTCTGACTTAACGTACTGTAATGTACAACTTAAGTAATTATCACGATCTCAATACATAAGTCCTCAAGGTTTTTCAGCTCGTTATCTGAACGATTACGTTCTATAATTCATTTAATCAATCATTTATCTAATAATTTATATATTTTTTTAAATTTGATGTCATGAAGCCTTATTGTAACCTAACGTCGTCTGACTTAACGTACTGTAATGTACAACTTAAGCAATTATCACGATCTCAATACATAAGTCCTCAAGGTTTCTCAGCTCGTTATCTGAACGATTACGTTCTATAATTCATTTAATCAATCATTTATCTAATAATTTATATATTTTTTTTAAATTTGATGTCATTAAGCCTTATTGTAACCTAACGTCGTCTGACTTAACGTACTGTAATGTACAACTTAAGTAATTATCACGATCTCAATACATAAGTCCTCAAGGTTTTTCAGCTCGTTATCTGAACAATTACGTTCTATAATTCATTTAATCAATCATTTATCTAATAATTTATATTTTTTTCAAATTTGATGTCATGAATCCTTATTGTAACCTAACGTCGTCTGACTTAACGTACTGTAATGTACAACTTAAGCAATTATCACGATCTCAATACATAAGTCCTCAAGGTTTCTCAGCTCGTTATCTGAACGATTACGTTCTATAATTCATTTAATCAATCATTTATCTAATAATTTATATATTTTTCTTTAATTTGATGTCATGAAGCCTTATTGTAACCAAAGGTCGTCTGACTTAACGTACTGTAATTTACAACTTAAGTAATTATCACGATCTCAATACATAAGTCCCCAGGGTTTCTCAGCTCGTTACCTGAACGATTACGTTCTATAATTCATTTAATCAATCATTTATCTAATAATTTATATTTTTTTTAAATTTGATGTCATGAAGCCTTATCGTAATGATTATAAAAAAAATTGTAAATCATTAGGGTTTTATTAAATTATAAATAATTTGATTTCTTTGGCTTAGTATATAAATTAATTAGTGTGACTAATTGCTTCCATACCTAAATTTCGACTTCACAGTACAAATAAATATATACTGCTTGGATTTCAGAAATACATTAAATGCAACATGGATCGCATTTACATGTATAACTGGAAAAATAAAACACATAAGAAGGCTTCTTCTAATTGGAATCATGACATACATACCTGAGGTCTTCTCGTATAGAGTAAGATGGATTAAAATGGATGGAAACTCATTAAAAAAATTTGACAAATTGGGGATTCGAAACACTGACCCAATGATTTAAGAGGATGTGTTTTACCAACAGATCTATGAACAATTACTGTCATGTAAGGCATCCTATAATATTTATAAAAAGATAAAAAAACCTCATACATACAAGTAGAAATAGATTACATTGATTCAATTACAATTAATGTTCCATATTTTTTTACTACTAATATTATTATTTCACAGTATCTAATATTATAAAAGTTTGTGTACATCTTTGACAATATGGTTGTCCAAATTATAAAAGTTGCATCATCTTTGCTAATATTATTATTTCACATTATCTTATATTTCACGATCGTAACGTACTGATTAAGTTGCATTCAAGCGTGAGAAAAAACTTCATACGTACAATAAGAAATATATTAGGTTGAATCAATAACAATTATGGTAAAATGTTTTTTTTTATTTCTATTATTATTATGGGTATTATTATTTCATAGTCTATCTTATATTAATAAATTTTGCATAAATCTTTGACGATATGGATTATTATTTCATATCGTAATGTGACTAATTAATTAACAATGATAATAGTGTTCTGAATATACATGATTACATTCTAAGTTTAGTTATTTAAGCGGTTATAGTATACATTCGTAAATCGTTTCTAATAAATCATGATATATATATCAAAAATAACAATTGGAATTTAGTCACTGTGAATAACCTTATCGTATAATAATATTGTTTATCGTTTTAAGGTCGTGAAACCTTATTATAAGCTTACACCACCAGACGTAATGTAACGTACCGTAAAGTATTAATTAAGTGATAATCACGATTTCACTACATAAGTCCCTAGTGTTTCTCAGCTCGTTATCCGAACCACTGTGTTCTGTAATTATTTAGTCAATCGTTTTGTCGTATAATAGTATTGTTTATCGTTTTAAGGTCGTGAAACCTTATATACCGTAAGCTAACGTCGTCGAACGTAAAATATCGTAATGTGACTAATTAATTAACAATGATAATAGTGTTCTGAATATACATGATTACGTTCCAAATTTATTTATTTAAGCGGTTATATTATACATCTATTAATTGTTTTTTTCTATCATGATCTATAATTTTTTTTAACTGGAATTTAATCACCATGAATGACTATATATTCAAATATATATTCCCCCTCCTCATATTCAATAAAAAAATGAAATATATAGTCCCCCTTCTCATATTAAATAATATTGTTTATCAGTTTCAAAAAAAAAAAAAATTTGTTTATCGTTTTGGATAAACTAAATTTAGTAGTAGTGTTGTATTTAGGGTTTCTTAGCTTGATTTTTTATTCAATTAGTGTTATTATTAATTAATTGATCCCTTACCTCAAAATTCAAATGCATACAATAATCAATATTTTTTTAAGTTCATATAATTATTAATTTTAATTTAATAGTACAAAGATTAATTATTAAAAAAAAGAATGATAAATATTGTATAAATTATTTAAATTTTAGTAGAACATTATAAAATTAAAAAAAATGACTTTTTAAGAGAATAAGAAATATAATTTTCTTTCTATAATTAATGTATACAAGTATAGGAATTTCAGTATATACTACATAAATTTCATTAAAAATGTTTTTGATTAAATTATTAATTTTATTTCGTATTGGATCTTATTTAAAAAAAGATGCAGACTTATGGGAATTAAAAGATTATTTGCCAAGTAGAGGAATCGAACACATGACCATACAATTCAATAGAAGATGTTTTACCAACAGGACAAGAGGCTATTACTACTAAGATTCACACCGAATTCTTTAATATTATTGTGTCGGTACATATTTAACTACAAAATGGGAACAATGGAATCAAATTGGGGACGATGTTCAACATGACATATAAAATTGGTGGAATAATTGATGATTATGATGACCAGTTCAGTCATCTCCCATTCTCCATTATACTAATATTTTAACTAAAAGATAATATGATTACACGGTATCCATCATTAGTGCTCTACATTTAATAATTCAGACAGATGCATCGTATGAAGACAAAAAATATTTATAAGACGTCTTCCAGTAGTCTTTCGTTTCAACTTTCTAACTTATCATGCATTTATTATATTGCCACATTAATAGCATAAAATCGACCTTGCAGTTATTATTTTATGAAGGAAATCTGGAAAGAATTTTTAGTAGTAGTATAAATAGGTTTGAATCAATGAAAAAAAAATATATCATTGGCTATCAAAGTTTATCAATCATTTATCATTTCATATTCAAATATATTTCATATTCTATGGATAAGTCTGATAAGCAGGTTGAAAACATTATGGGCAACAAGGATAATGTTACTGATACCGATGCCACAAAAGCATTGGCTGATTTTTCAAATGTGATTACAATTCTTAGTTGTGCATTCGATGATGGAGATGCAGATTCAATAATAATATTCATGCAGGTCATTGCATCTGCCACAAAATTGATGTATGAGTCAGCGGCTAAATATATAAAAGCGGAGTTGGAAGAGATTGAGGATTTGAAGAATGAAATTGAGGATATGGAGGAGATATTGAAGACCTGGAGGAAGAAGAACAAAATATTGGCTGGTTTAGATTAATCAACTACATATGTTATGTTTGCTTTTTTTTTATAATGTTGATTTTGTGAGTTATCGTAAACACAGTTTTTATTTTAATACAAAATAATTTCTTAACTATTAAATTTTATATTAATAAATACATTTAAGAGTATATTCTATTTGTAAACTATAGAAAATAGCCTCGTCTCTACTAACGAGATTTATTAATACGATCTAATTAAGTTTTAATACAATATATTGTACTTGTATTTTTTAAGTACAAATCTTTTGTAACTCAATTATTGGATTATCGAAATATTACTCCATTCTAAACTAATTAACAAGACATGTTGCGAAGATGAATAACAAGATAAAATTCATAAAGTACGATTTGAATAAGGATAATGAAATTATCAAAATATTACTCAATTCAGTACTAATTAAGAACACATGTTGCGTATCTGCATAAGGATAATGAATTTGTGTTGTATAAATTGTTAAATTAACTGTGTAGTGAGACAATAATAATTCGGAAATACTTAAAACATCTATTTCGTCATATTACGTCTAAGTATATAAGTAATCCATTGCGTTAAATACTCGGTTTAACATGAAAAGTTTAATTATATTTAATTAAGATTTGTAATAAATAAGTTTTTTTAGATAGATATTTGTGTTTTTAAAAAAACTTTTTTTTGTAGCTCAATTTTTTTGTATTAACAAAATATTACTCAGTACTAATTAAAAAAACATGTTGCGGACTTGCATAAGGATAATGAAAATGTGTTGGTGCTTAAATTGTTAAATTAATTTTGTAGTGAGACAAGTATAATTTGGAAATACCTTGAACATATGTTTCTTCATAAAGTACGATTTGCATAAGGACAATGAAATTATCAAAATATTACTCTATTCAGTACTAATTAGGAACACATGTTGCGAATTTGCATAAGGATAATGAAATTGTGTTTTATAAAATTGTTAAAAAAATTGTGTTTTATCAAAATAATTTAAAGTGACTAAATATAAAAAAACATAATACTCCAACAATAATGAGATAGTCATTAAAAAAAATTCAGTATATTTTTCGATTACTTAATAAGGTGATAACTAGACACATAAGAAGACGTCGTCTAATTGGCGTACGATTAACACATTACATTAGCAAATACTGTTGACAAGATAATTAACCATTTTTTGTCTCAATTTTATATTTTTCTCAATTAAGTATAATGTTATGTCCTACTCAATGGTTTCGAACACAAGACCATTTGATTTTTCATGATAGTTGCTAACCGATTGATCTACGAACAATTACTAATGCAGTTGATAATTTATATATTTTATCGTGTTTATAGAATAACCTATAAAAAATTTAGAATATTACGAAAAAAGAGAGCGGCGTTGGAGTCGAACACAGGATGGCATTAAGTATAATGTTATGTCCTACTAAAGAAAATGTATTTAAAATAATTTTTAAAACCAATAAAAAAAAGAACATTGCCAGGTTTTGAACACAAGACCCTTTGAATTTTACGATAGTTGCTAACCGGTTAATCTACAAACAATTACTGATGCAGTTGATAATTTATATATTTTATCGTGTTTATAGAATAAACTGCAAAAAATTAGAATATTACGAAAAAGAGAGCGGCGTTGGAGTCGAACGCAGGATGGCTCATTTAGAGCAATGTTCTGACCATTACTGTACACCGTTTTTTTTATACGCTATTCGAATTAAACATTAACACGTGTTCAGAAAGTCAGATTGAAATGTTCATCTTCCCAAAATCGAACGCCATTCTTTCCGATTAAGTTTTCTAGAGAAATTTCCCACGAACTGATACCTAACTTTTACCGGCGACTCACATTTCCTTTCCACTATACGGCTTTTTTTCATCCTTACCTTTAGAAAGCTACCATGGCTAAAACAAGACAAAGTACAACTGATTCGGGCAGGAAGGGGAAGCAGGCATTGCATCCTAAAAGGAAGAGCAAAGCTGTAAAAAGGCCTAGAACTTGCAATGCCAGAACCTTTAGTGCCCGGGAGAGAGTAGCAAAGCTGGATAGTATGCCTGTGCTGAAAGGTATGCCCGTTGATATAGAGTCCTTGAAAAATATTGATTTTGATGTTTCTGCTTGCATAGAGGATTTAAAATTGGGGAAATTGTTGACTCTTAAAGTCAACACATACGATGAATTAGTTAAAGAATTCTATAGAAACCTTCGTAGGAATAATAAGGGCACAGAGATATCTTCTAGAGTGAAAAATGTTCAAATCAAAATAGACACTGCTTTGTTGAATGAACTTTTTGATATGCCTTCTGTTGAGGATGGGTTTTGCGTTAAAAACCCAGCTGATAGAAAAATAGAATGGGAGGGGTATAATGATACCCATTTCATAAACGAAGTCCTACACGAGTCTGGTTTACCCCTCGCCACGACAAACATGACGGCTCATGCCCGATTTTTACATCAAGTGGTTATAAAGACACTGCTACCTAAGTATGGTAGCAGGGAAAAATGCTCTTTAGCCGAAAGGATTATTTTGTGGCATCTGTTAAAGGGTAAACAGATGAATTTTGCTCAACAAATTATCTATCACATCCTCAATAGGTTCAGAGCGGTTAAGAAAGACCGTCAAAGGAAGATTCATCTACCTTATGGTAATCTTTTGACTGTAGTCTTTGAACATTACAATGTTCCTGTGTCTCGGACGGATAACCAGTCTGTAAATACGAATGTCATGGATGCTCTATACTTGTTAAGTATGGCAACTATGCCGAGTAATAGAGGCTGGATCCTTTCCAAATTTGTGAGAGATTATGATGAAATTGTTTTTGATAAAAAAACATATTTAAGGAATTTGGAGAATGACGGAGAGGATGTTGATATTGAGCCGGAAGGTGATGGGCCTGTTGATGATGACATAGACAGTCTAGATGTTGGGATGGATCGTTTTGATTTTGAAGATGAAGATGTGGGGATGGGTGGTGTGGAGATGGGGGGTTCAGAGGTTGAGGTAGAGGATGATGAGCCAATATCCGAAGAGTCTGAAGACGAAGATGAAGATGAGTATGAGATTGTATACCGGAAGGTGGATCAACCAGAAACAGAGAAAACATTGGAGGAACAAGTTGATGATGGCAGCAATGTTAGGGAGTTGGTAGTTTACGTTGGAGATGAACTACCGACACCCTCTTGTCCAATGAAGAAGCTTTTGATTTTAGACTTGAATGGTGTACTTATATGCTCGAGAACCGGTCTCTGTCACCCACATATCACTCCATTCATGAAATTCTGTTTTGATCATTTTACGGTTGCAATTTGGTCATCAAAGATGAGGTATTTTAGGTTCATTGAATTCTTCACGTATGATTCTGTTTTTACATTCTTCTAAAGTTCATTGATTTTTTTTGATAATTTTAGTGTCTTCTTATTTGGTTTCCAGGAAAAACATTGAGAAGATTCTTCCGAAAATTAGAAGATCATTGCCTGATGAAGTTCAAATGTTGTTTGTTTGGGTTAGACAATTGTTTCCAGCTTTTAGGATTCTTTTCCGTTCCATAATCAATTATTTAAATATTCAGTTTTCTTATATTAATGTTTACTACACTGTTTGATTGTCAGGGTCAAGAGAATTGTGTTCTAACAAGAGTCAGATTAGGCTCCAATGAACAAAAATTTGTAATGTTTAAAAATTTGGAGAAAGTTTGGAATGCCTATCCACAGTTCAATGCTTCAAATACTGTGTTAATAGATGATACACCTTACAAGTTATTAATGAATTCTGTAAGTGTATTGTCTTTATTGTAATTACCCTGTATTATGATGCATTATAATTTCATTTTGTTGGATTATGTAGGCAAACAATTTCATCTTCCCCACAACGTTTGATTCAAGCAACAGATGGGACAATTATCTAGGTAAAGCTTTGTGTCAATATATATGTAAATTGATTACCAAAATGTTCATCTAACTATAATAATGCAATTTGCAGACCCAAATGGAGGTTTTGTAAACTATTTGGAAAGACTATCAAGTGCACATGACGTTGCGGAATTCATCGAGATGGAGCGATTCGGTCAAGATCCCATTAGACAGGATCATTGGCGAATGGCTAAATTGCAGCCAGCTATAGATTATGCAATCAGATGTGGAAGATGATTGTATAACCAAGTCTTTTGGTGTACTGTTTGTAAAATTTTTAAGTACAATTTGTGAACTGTTGGTACATTTTGTGTAAAGAAGTACTTTGACAAACTGTAAATAGATATTTTGAGAAACTGTATGAAAACAATTGTTTTCGCAATCAATCTGTGTTGAAAATTTATGTTTGTTTAATTATCATTTGGTTGTTTCAATTTTGACAATCTGTGTTAAACCCAAATATATAACAGTTTGTATGTATTAATAACACATAAAAAGACATCTTCTTTAATATAGTGTTTTATTTGAGATTAAATCATATGTAGTAAATAACACATAAGAAGGCATCTTCTTTAAGATGATGTTTTAATTGGATAACATATTCTATAGGCTTGAAGGTAATACCAAATTAGAATACATCATGTTTGTGTTTTATATTATTTACTTATCACAAATATTTACTCATATCAAATTGACACAGACAATTGGAATTTTATTTATGCTTCGTATTTGATTGATAATAAGACAACCTCTTATGTATATTCTAACTTTAAGATTTCATCAAAATCTAACACTTCAACCATAAAATAACCATAATGTTTCTTTAATATGATATCGATTATATTTTTAACATTGCATTTTCAATCTATTTATTTATCAATGAGTATTAAAATAGAGTGGAAAACGATTAATCTAATACGAAGATTAATTCTGGTCGAATAAAGTCTGCCTGAGATTAATTCCGATCACTTTGAGACTGCATGAGGTTAATTCCGATCACTTTCAGACTGCCTGAGATTGATTCCGGTCGAAAATAGTGTGTCTGAGGTTCATTTAGCGTTGTCAATGGCTGCCATGGTTGAGAAACCTTATTCCTTCTTTCCACAATTCAACGATATGCATTAATTTGGAAAGAGAAAGAGAAGATGATATTAATTGATGAGAGAGAATTCATTTTTTTAAATGCACAAACTTTTAAATTATAACCTACATGTCAGCAGGTTAAACCTTTTTTATATTAAATGCCAACTTAAATTATGGACCATTAGATCTTGATCCAATGGATATTAATCGCTCACCACCTATGGTGATAATTTAGTGCTCACCATTGAAAACAACCCCATATATATATATATATTATTCCATTAATAGAATTTTCAAAATTTTGTCTAAATGAATTTTATTCCTATTCTATATTTGTTAAATGATTTTCAGATTATGAATGATTTTCTTAAATTTGATACGTTGTAAATCAAATGAATTTCGTTTTTTTATATGGTGGTAAATCAAATGTACCTTTTTGAATATATGTGTTTACAACTCCTTATTTTTGTGTCGCTCATTTGGTTAAACTAGGAGGTTTTCTTGTTTGGCTAATTTTGGGTTTGGTTTTAGTTTATCTTTTTGTTTACTTAAATAGCAATTTATCATTGTTTTGTAAATTTTAGATTTTGAATTACTTTTTTTAGCATTTTATTAAATATTCCTAACTTTTTGTCAAGTATTTTGTCACTTTTGATAAATTAATCTCTATATATGTTATTTTGAGCTTAATCTTTACCCAATTAACCTACCAAAAATAAATCAATTTTAACTTGGGAATTAAAAATGTTTTTTGATAGGATTTAATTAATTTTGGATGAATTATCTAAATAATATTTTATGAGATTATGCGCAGATTTTTAAAGATAACAATGGGGATTTTTAAAGAATACTTTTATTAAGTTCTTATCCTCCTCTTATTTTTATTTTGTACACAAAGAAAGTACAGTAAAATATTCATAAATTAATACTCGATAAATTAATAAACTCTTTAAAATAATAATTTCTTCTGGTTATGATTTGGGCCAGTTCAAAAAATGATCAATTTTAGTAAATTAATAAGATAATAATTTTTTGAAACAACCCTTTATAAATACATTGTATTATTACCTTTATAAATTAATAATTTCTCAAATACATATGCGAAGTATATATAGATATACATACTTAGGTACCGAATCATCCTCAACTTTATCCTCAATTGAGTTTTGTATAACACTCACCACAATTTCTTCTAAACTTTAGACTTATTTACTTGATCGGTCATATTGACTTATTGAGACCTTTTAACATAAATACAATGAACTTTCAAGTTCAATTAACTTATATAATGCACATTTAATTTTATTATATAAAATATGATGAATATACATAGTTCATTGATTTTAGACCAAGACTTTATTTGTCCATTGATTTTAGGCAAAAACTTTATTTAAATTAGTAATTATAATTTATTTAAAAAAACTTAAAATCAATCTATAAATTAATAAAGTTTTATGGTCCCAATATTATTAATTTATAGAGGTTTTACTGTATGATATGATCCATATATAGAGAAATAGTGAAGAAAAAATGAAAGATAGAAACAAGTACACCTGCTAAATAAAATAAGAAAAATATAAATAAGAATTTTTAGATGGCATTATAAAAGAAAAGAGAAGAGAAGAAAATAATACCCTTAATCTGTGAGAAGAAAAACAGACAAACTGCCGCCATAATTATGATGAGGAAAACCTTCTTCTACAGCTTTTTCCCGACAAAGGCAGAAGAGCAAGCATCGCATGAGGTCGGGAGAAGCCTGGTAGAAATAAGAGACTGGAACCAAGGCGGGTTCGACAGGACAAACCCAAACACATGGGAGATAAGGCGGGTTATAACCAGAAATGAAGTGGTTACTGGTGAGATATTTCTGTTTGAGGAAGAAATGCTTCAATATGTACTTAAGTCATGGAAACTTGACTCTGCAAAGCATGTTATTAGAGGTAATAAGTGCCTTGTGGTTTTGGTTGATTAGACAGAAGATAGAAGGCCTAAAACTTTCCAGAATTGTTATGTTAAGGTTTCAAGGAATACCTATATTGTTGGTTTGATGGATGTTTTTCGTACTAGGCATGTTAAACCTGGTGATGAGATTGCCTTGTTTTGGGATATGAGACCTACTTCTTTTCGCCTTTGTTTTAAATTACTCTGTGATACAGATTGAAAGCGATAAATGAAGGTTTTAATCGTAAACCAACAAAGAGGTTCTTCTCTAGCTAAACTAGAAGGAGCGAATCCCAATATAACAAGGTATAAACCTTAGGTTCTCAAAGAGAATGATTTTTTATTGATAAAAGTTGCTTCATCCTTACAAAATGGGGTTTAAATACATCCCCCTAATGATAACAAAAGTACAAGGACTACCCCTATTAGGGTTACAATAAGGTTATCAACAAAAGGGTAAAATAGGTAATACGCACCGACAATCAGTACAAAGGTACAGGTACGGAGTGTCAGGGTTGTTGGTGAATTCCTTCGGGAGGAAGTAAACCTGAAGATCCGCCCAGGAATAGCTTGAGGATCCTCCCTCTCGTACGCCCCAGTGATCCGCCAACTCTAGTGCCCCCCAGGATCCGCCATGATGCGTCTAGGATCCCATGCGCATAGGATCCGTCGGCTCTAGCTAGGATGTCCGCATCACTCTGTCATTCCAAATAATACTTCTTTCTTTCTCTCTTTCTTATTATTATGTTTCTCAGATTGTTTGTTGTAACCACAATTCTTCATTAATCAAATATATATGATTTTCCCAATTTCCACATGCTACTCTTTTCAATTATGTTGATGAATATTCATATAGGAAGCTGAGAAAATTAAATTACGCAATTTACTGAGTTAGTTAATAAGACTTTAAACTGTTCTAACCTTTCTGAATTAATTTTCTATGGAAGTTACAAACATTTCAGAATTTATTTAACTTAAACTAAGTTGAGATGTAAAATGATACGGCAGAAGCAAAAGTAGCTATATCCGAGCATGATTGGTATTCCGTGCACAGAGAGAGCATTTCTTCTAGTTCTTAGTTAAAGCCTTATAAATAGCTTTACTTATAAGTCATAGGAAAATCTCTGAAACTAGATGGGAGTTATAATCTCAATAAAACCATTCCAAAAGGTCCAATTTCAGCCTCTATTTCTCATTCATTGTTCATCCATTTTAATCTTATAATACATAGTTGGAAAGATCTGATAGAGAATATAATACATTGACATATTATGACTAATTCAGAAATCCATCTATCCCTTAAATGTTTAACCATCAAGTTAACAAATAATAACAATTATAATATTATTTTCCACCAACGTGAATAAAATTTGAAGCGAAGAGAATATGACCTTTTCAACCACGGCAACACCTGTAGAGATTGAGAAGATTATACAACCTTTAGGTTTGCATAAGAAGAGTATTTGGGGGGATGAATGGACTCAAGTCACTCAGCTTCATGGCATCCGAAAGTAAGTCCTTCGTTTGTCTCTTTCCATTGATTTCAATGTCCCAAAAATTAATATTTTTGGCCCAATCCACGGTTGAGTTCTCAGCCTTTCATTTTTCAACATTTGACCTTAGAGCTAGGGACAGACGGATCTAGGGGTGTTTACACATAAATCACCGTAAACACTTATTCCTAAATCTGTCACTGCTTAGAGTTTGGGAAAACGTGTGGTTGGTCCCTTGTTGGAAGGAACATTGTCCGAAATTTATAGCCCTATTTTGTAACCTTAACATTGTGGAACAAGGGTTCAATGCAAACATTTCGCCTACTTTAAGGGGTAAATAAATGCATTTTTGCATTCAATATCACATAGTATGAAGCTTATGAAGTGATTTTTGAATGTTTAGGTATGCAACTAATGCATATTGCAATTTTTTTTACATGCAATTTTTTTGTACAGAAAAGTGGGATGAGGTTATTCATAATGATCATATGTTATATTATTATTGGGATTTTCTTCACAAAATCAATCAAGCTTGCTAGTTTTTTCTCTGTTCTTTTTGGCGATCAATTTATGGGTAGTTAATTGCATTGGCGATACAGGATTGGCCGGTCGGCAGGTCAATTGCGTGTTTAAAAAAAAGAATTTGGTAAGTCCAACTCCCTCAGATTTTCCTTTTGTGTATATATACATGTTATCACTGAGTTGTCCAGATCCAATTTTTTCCGTATCACTCTATTACTTCTCAAGATTAAGCTAGATTTGGACTATAAAAATAAGATTGAGTTTAGAGAAATTTAGAGAAATTTATGACCTATCATATATTAATCAAGTTGTATTTTATAATTAAATAAAAGCTCAATTTTTCAAAAATAGGGTGTTGAAAACATCTATAGTAGGGGTAGTTCTCACACTCCGGGTTGAAACCATTCATGGTAAGTACTCGAACTTGGCAGATTCACCATTCTTTTATTGCATCATTTGCAGAGATGATTTCAACCATGTGACCATTAATTGATGGAATGGGTGCAGGTTGTTAGATGCTTCAACTTGGATTGATGAGTTGGTACAATCTGTGTATAACAGCTAATTAGGCAATATGTAACTTTAACTTTGCAGTTGGTTTGTGATTGTCTTCGTTCACATCTTAGGTTGTTATATTCATGAGCCCCTCAAACTTGGCATGTAAGGATTAAAGAAGCCAATAAGTTGGTCAGTTTAGTAGAAAAAATCCAATGAGTTTGATTTTTGGCAAGGAGCCCCCTCAAATCGGAACCATTTAATTATATCAGTCATCTTAATAGTTTGTTCAATAGTTAAAATTGTTGATATAAAATTAGAAAATATCAAAGATAAAATTTAAAGGATGAGTCGTGCACGAGGTTGCTCTCTTTAAGAAGTTCGTGGCACTATATTGTTGAACTTCTAGACTCAAAAAGAAGGAAAAGAAATTTGTTCAATGATTTTTTGGAAACTCAGTATGAGTAATTCAGATAATTATCCACATAAATAAAAATTAATTTAAAAATAATTAATTTTAAGTTCAAAAAATACTCAACCTGGCCGAGCCAGCCAGGCAACAGCGTGCATGGTAGTTAAGGTAAACCAAGTTCCATGTAAATCCTCACTTATGTACAAAACTGGGTACCTCTTGAAGTACACTGAGTGTGTGAGGACATCTAATATAAATCACGGATAATTTTTCACTCTCTTATATCTCTATATACTCTAAGTCTAATCTGATCTTTGAATTTGGCATGTTGAACTTGGGATCAATATAATCACACACATGCTTGCCAAACTTAGTTAGTTCATGACATCTATTTCAGTTAGATGAACTTTACTCATTTCATTTATCTTAAACTATTTTGTAGTTTTTCGGTTTCAAGTAAAGGTTTTACATCTTCTATATAGCCACATTAAACATAAAAGGTTGTTTTCCAACGTTTAAATGTATGTAAATTTCGAATCCATATGAAATAAAGCACACCCTATTAACTCAGTACATATTCAAAGTTGACTTTCTTAGTAATTAAAGCCTGATAATGCTGTCCTGCCCCTATTTATTCACTAAACTCCGTGAAGGATGATAATATTGATCCTTTGGTTACTGTGGGCTATAAATTATAATACATTGATGTTCGAGGATATTCATTTATGTGGAAGAGGTAAAAGTTGTTATGTTTAGCATGCATCCATATAAGGCGTCTGGTTCGGATGGCATGAAAAGCCAACATTTTTCTGTACTTTTTTGTCCCTTATAGGTTTGTTTAAACTGGACGCTTTCAGCAGTTATTAAACAACACAAATATGTATAATCCTTAATCTAAAGAATGCCAAAATTTCCCCCCTGCAATGTCACGTATAAGATTATTGCCAAGATCAAAGCTAAAAGGTTGAAGTCTTTGCTGAAAACCTTTCATCTATGATTCTCAAAGCCGCTTATATGTATAGAGACTAATATAATATTAATAAAGGGGCAAGGTAATATATATATTAGATTAAATGGAAGCAAAAACTACATTTCAGTTTTGCTAAAACATATATGTTGGATGAAGCAAGTAAGGATTGAAGCAAAACTACATCTCACTTTTGCTAATATCTGAAACAACTACAAACAAACATATTAGTAACAAAGCATCAGTATTTATTTATTTTATTTTCATGCTAGCTAGTACATCTCACCACCTTCCACCATATTTCCATCCTTTTTTTTTACTATAGCTGCCAAAATAGTTTGTTCAGCAGTTATATACATTATGTAATATTTATGTCATTTCAATTTGGTTTAAAAGTATTCACTTAGACTATCCTTTTTTTTATAAGGGTAATTAATTTATTAGTCCCTATATTTTGACAAAACACACTGTTTAGTCCCTGTATTTTCAAAAACACATGGTAAGGTCCCTAACCTTTTTCTCAGTGAACTGTTTAGTCATTTCGTCTGTTTGTTAGATTTTTTTACCGTTTATGACTTCGGAAATAACTAAATTACACTTTACTATTTACCTTCAAACTTTAGAAGAGGAAATCCAATTTAGAAGAAGAAGTTATTTGTATGGAGAACAAGAAAAAGAACAGACCCAATGCTTACGAATTTGAACGATTAAGGAGAAAATCAAGAAGAAGAACACTCAAAATTGATTTCAGATGCATTAGAGTTTAAAGGAAATAAAAATAAAGGAAAAGAAGAATGCAAATCCAAATTGACTAACAAAATCTTTATGAGAGTCTAACTGCATGGACTAAACAGTTCACTTAAAAAAACGTTAGGGACTAAATAGTTCATCGAAAAAAAGGTTAGGGACTTTATCATGTGCTTTTGAAAATACAGGGACTAAACAGTGTGTTTTGTCAAAATATAAGGACTAATAAATTAATTACCCTTTTTATAATGATAACTGATAGATTAGTAATATAATTTATGCATAACACTCATTTAACATCCTAAACTAAAAACTTCAACTATCAAAATCATCAAAATTAGACCTGGCCACGCGCCCGGGTACCCGCCCGGCCTGCCCAGGCCCGTGTCCCTTGGGCCGGGCTTGGACAATGATAATTGATGTTAGGCCCAGCCCGTCCCAGACCCGCTAAAGCCCGCGTATTTTTTGGGCGGGCTTGGGATTAATACAAATAGCACAGGCCGGCCCAGCCCGGCCCGCTCACTAATATTAATTAATAAAATTTTTATATTTATATATTAAATATTTATTTTTAAGTATTAAAATTTATTTTTTATAATTAAAAAACTATATATATAAGTTTAGATGGGTTTACATGGGCTGGGCTTGGGATTTGATTTTTAAGCCCGAGCTGAGCCCGTCTAAATTACTAGTGGACTGGACTAGGCTTGGGCTGAGGAATTTTATACAAAAGCCCGCCTGGCCCGGCCCGAGCCCAGCCTAGCCCGACCCATGGCCAGGTCTAATTAAAATTAGGTAAAAACCATCAATTGAGTTATAATTCTATTCTAAAATCAGAAATTGTGACTAATGGGCTAAGAAGAATAACTTCAGAAATCATTATAAATGACAGGTACTGTGTTCCTTATACTCCAACAGTTGCCTATCAATTGGCTTTGAAAAAACAAATTCACATTTTTTTTTGTGATTTAATAAAAGAATTTGAGACTAATATTTTTAAATTCAACCAAACATTTGTATTTTAATGAATTATTTCTCAGATTGATCAAACTTGCCAACTTTAGAAATAAATTTGCTCTGTATTGCAAAAATTAGTGGTAAAATTGTATCATTATAGAAGTTAAGAATAAAATTGTATCAAGGTTAGAGGTATTTTTATACATTCTCCCGTATTCCTAATAGTATAAAAATATAATTTGTTTAACTTACACTAAATTTGTTGAAACTTGTTACTAGTTTTTTTTAATAAATCTGGCAGCTGAGAAGTGTGAAGCCGAACATCCCAACTAGGTCGGTACCCCGGACAAAACACGAACCCAGAGCCGATATTATTAAATAGAAGAGAAAAAAAGAGAGTTTACAAAGTAGCCAAAAATAAAGACAGTTCAAGTGAATTGGTACACGACACGACCCCTAGAATTACACAAAAGGGCTGACGAACAGAAGTCTGTCAGAGAAGTCCACCACTCGCATTGAGGAGCCGTTCTACCATAATTAGCTAAAACATCAGCTAATTTGCAACAGCATTGCAGAATCCATGAAGTAAATAAATGCACTTGTTTCAGGTTTCCATGAAGCTACATCGGTACCACAAATTTGCAACAGCATTGCAAAATTCAAAGAGTATAAATTAGTACTTTCTGAGCTTTTAATAAGAAAGCTTGAAAAGAAACAACACAACTTCAGCAAGCAAAGGAAACAAATAAATTAAAAAGACTATATTTCGCAAATGGATGCTAGCTGTTAGTTTATTATTTTTTTATTAGCTAATTTGACTAGCTGACTATGTGATTTGATTAACGGATTCTATAAACTTATTTATTAAATTTTATTTGATTGCTAATAGTTATTTGTGTAAAATAACAAATAAAAGCATAAAAATTAGGGGAAAAAATGCCATTCAAAACAATAAGTTAATTGAAAAAACTATTAAAGGGAATGAAATAAAAGGGAATGATCTGATAATGTAAATCAGTTATTTAAATGGAAACTATTGAATAAAATAAAAGGGAATGATCTGATAATGTAGATGAAGACTAAATAGTGTGTTAGGTAACAATATAAAGACTAATATAATATTAATAAAAGGGCAAGGTAGCATATATATATTAGATAAAGCAAGTAAGGATTGAAGCAAAACTACATCTCATTTTTTCTAATGTCTGAAACATCTAAGAACAAACAAACATATGAGGAATAACAAAGCAGCATTATTTATTTATTTTATTTTGATGTTAGCTAGTACAGATAGTAATTAAGGTTAAGGTGAAGGGGGAGTGAAGGGGAGGGGAGGAAAAGGGAAAGGGAAAGGGAAAGGAGGTAAGTTAGGAAGTGGAGGAAGAAGATTTGGGATATCAATAGGAGGTGGAAATTGGAAACTTGGAATATTAGGAATGTTTTCTGAATCTTCCATTGCCATTGGGATTTTAGTATTTCCTAATTCTTGTCCATGTTACGGATGAGATTAATATTTTTAAATTCGACCAAACATTTGTATTTTAAATTGAACGAAAAGACAACTATTCCTAATTATCCCTAAAGAATATTCCTAAATACCCCTAAAGAATTTGAGATTAATATTCTTAAATTCGACCAAACATTTGTGTTTTAATTAATTATTTTTCAAATTGATCCAACTTGCTAATGTTAGATATAAATTTGCTCTCTGTTGCAAATGTGAGCTGTAAAATTATATCATATTAG
This sequence comes from Euphorbia lathyris, assembly GCF_963576675.1. NCBI lineage: Eukaryota > Viridiplantae > Streptophyta > Magnoliopsida > Malpighiales > Euphorbiaceae > Euphorbia > Euphorbia lathyris. The sequence goes on along the minus strand of NC_088915.1, from coordinate 1,316,346 downwards.
ACATTAAAAATAAAATTACTACTGACTGTCAAGGTTAGGAGTATTTTTACACTTCTCCCTTATTCCTAATATAAAAATATAATTTGTTACTATAATTTGTTTAACTTTCATTAAATTTGTTGAAAGTTGTTACTAGTTATAAATGCACTTGTTAAATGGCTTGGTGGATGTGCAGGTTTCCATGAAGTATCCATCCGGAACACAAATTTGCAACAACATTGCAGAATTCATTTTGGAGTATAAATTAGTATTTTCTCATTAAAAGTAAATTAGATTTTCTTTTAATAAAAAAGCAGGAAAAAAACCACATAACACCAGCAAGCTCAATTGTTTGCTAACATTTAGCTCAATTGGTATTTTCATAGGTAGAATCTAACTCATTTTAGATGAAAATTTATTTAATTTTGTTTATCTAATTTTGACACTTGACATGTCGATATAACAATTGCTTTAATTGTCTTTTTTCCATATACACAGTATATGTAGATAAATAAGAAGAAAATACAATTCTTCATTCATCCATATATTAAGTATATATGAAAAAACATTGGCACATATACATGCCACGTTTTAAAAATTGTGTCATGCTGAAAATTTAACAAATTGTATAATTTTTCATCTAAATGGATCAAATGTCACCAATGGAAATACTTCGAGGAAAAATGCTACCAAATGATACCAAGTGGCGATATCACATGGACCAAATAGACTTTTCACATGGACCAAATAGACTTTTACATTGGTAGAGAAAGTGCTGCAACAAAAAAAAATGTGGGAAAAAATGATAATTGTTTCGGCAGGTTGGCCCAAATAAAGGACACCCTATTAACTGAGTTACGTATTCAAAATTGACCTTTTTTAGTAATCAAAGCCTTAATGTATGCTTATAAAATTTGAACAATGACGCAATTTGTGAAATTAAAAGAATAGGAAAAATAACTGAAAATATCAAGTGCCTTATAATGCTTTCCTCCCCCTATTTAGTAACTAAACTCGAAACACCATGAAAGTTGAAAATATTGATAATTTGGTTACTGGGCTTATAATATAATGAAGTTGGAGGAGATTCATTTCTGTGGAAGAGGGAAATGTTATTATGTTTAGCATGCATCCATATAAGGTGCCTGGTCCGGATGGCATGAAAATCCAACATTTTTCTATATTTTTTAGTCCCTTATACATGTTGATATGGCAGAGATTTAGGGAGTGGTTGTTGAAATTGGATGCTTTCCACAGTTATTAAACAACACAAAAATATATAATCCTTATTCTGAAGAATGTCAAAATTCCAGTCACTTATAAAATCATTGCCAAGGTCATAGCTAAAAGATTGAAGCCTTTGCTGGAAATTTTTCATTTCTGAATCTGAGAGCTCCTTATATGTAAATCAGTTATTTAAATGAAAACTGTTGAATAGAATAAAAGTTAATGATCTGATGACGACGTGTACGAGAACTAAACAGTGTGTTAGGCAACAATATAAAAACTAATATAATATTAATAAAGGGGCAAGGTAACATATATATATTAGATAAAGCAAGTAAAGATTGAAGCAAAACTACATCTCATTTTTGCTAATGTCTGAAACATCTACCAACAAACAAACATATGAGGAATAACAAAGCAGCATTATTTATTTGTTTTATTTTGATGCTAGCTAATACAAATAGTAATTAAGGTTAAGGTGAAGGGGGAGTGAAGGGGAGGGGAGGAAAAGGAAAAGGAAAAGGGAAAGGGAAAGGGAAAGGAGGAAAGTTAGGAAGTGGAGGAAGAAGATTTGGGATATCAATTGGAGGTGGTAATTGGAAACTTGGAATATTAGGAATGTTTTCTGGATTTTCCATTGCCATTGGGATTTTAGTAGCATCAAGCTTTCCTAATCCTTCCTTATTATTAAGCTGCTGCTGCTGCAGCATCCGACCATCACCAAGAGCAAGGAAAAATCCTACCAACACCACGACCTTCCACCATATTTCCATCCTTTTTTCTTTACTATCTCTTTACTATTCTCTTACTCTTACTCTTTCTCATTGCTAAGCCAGCCTTAGGCTTATATAGATTGAAGATGCCTACTGTAGCTGCCAAAATAGTTTGTTCAGCAGATGTATACATTACTTAATATTTATCTCATTTCAATTGGGTTTAAAAGTATTCACTTAGACTATCCTTTTTTATAATGATAACTGAACTGATAGATTAGTAATATATTTAGACATAACAGTCACTTAACCCCTAAATTAAAACTTCAAAAGTCAATTAGGATTTCAAACTATCAAAATAGCAATTAGAGCAAAAATCATAAATGAGTCCTACTCATATTCTAAAATCAGAAATTGTGACTATTTAATGTGGACTGTAGTGATTTTTGTGATGGCTCGGATGGATTTGAAGAAGAAGGTCTCAAACTTTTCAACAAAATGATTTTCAAAAGGGACTCAATTGATTATTTTTGCTTAGTTTATAGACCTTATTGATAATTTTGATATTTTAAGGTCTTAATTGATTTTGAAACTTTAGTTTGAAGAAGTAAAATGAATATTATAACTATAATTTACAAATAAATAGTTTTAAAAATTATCTTAAAATACCAAATATAAATTCAAATAGACCTAAAAAAATTTCTAATTTTTTTTGGGCCTGTTAGGTATCTCTAAATCAAATTTCTAATTTTTTTTGCCCGGTTAGACCTCCCTAAATCTATTTTTTTACCCTGTTAGGTCTCCCTAAATCTAAATTTCTATTTTTTTTCCTTTTAGGCCTTCCTTAAATTCAAATTATTAAATTTTTTTGCCCTCGAAGACCCTCTCGAATCAAAATTTTTAATATTTTTTACATGTTCGAATTCAGCCCTTCCTAAATCCAATTTTTTTTTTACATGTTAGGACTCTTAAACGAAATCTAGCTTAATTTTCAAAAATTGTACATTAATACTAAAAAAATTGATTCTTGACCATTCAAATTATAACGCACATATATATATATATATAAAATTGATAAATTTCTATTTTTTTTCCTTTTAGGCCTTCCTTAAATTCAAATTATTAAATTTTTTTGCCCTCGAAGACCCTCTCGAATCAAAATTTTTAATATTTTTTACATGTTCGAATTCAGCCCTTCCTAAATCCAATTTTTTTTTTACATGTTAGGACTCTTAAACGAAATCTAGCTTAATTTTCAAAAATTGTACATTAATACTAAAAAAATTGATTCTTGACCATTCAAATTATAACGCACATATATATATATATAAAATTGAGCAAGTTCGATTTAGAAAAAATAAATAAATTATGAACGCACATATAAAATAAGCCTCCAACCAAATAATCATATATTCTCCACTGAAAAAAATTAATCTTATTTAATAATATTAGAAGTTGAGAATAAATTTAAACACTCTAAATTAAAAGGCACAAATTTAAATATTAGTCTTAATATCAAAAGAATAATTTGTTACTGTCATTTGTTTAACTTTCATTAAATTTGTTGAAACTTGTTACAAGTTATAAATGCTCTTTGGTGGATGTGCCAGTTCCATAAGTCATCCACGGGGAACACAAATTTGTAACTGCTTTGCATGATTCATTTAAGAGTATAAATTAGGATTTTCACAGCTTTTTTTTCTCATCATTATTTTTTTTTGTAGGCAAAAGTTTAGGTATGGGTAGGTCTACCCAATCCCAAGGTCAGGATAAACCACAGACCTTGATGATGGTTTACAGTGGAATTTACAGATTACCACCAATGAGGACTAAATTTTGACGGAGTGGGGAATTGAACCTCAAACCTGTCAAACAGAGGTTCAACGCTTTTTCTCATTATTTATAATTAAAAGTAAATCAGATTTTTTTTTAATAAGAAAGCACCAAAAACCCACATAGCAGTCGTAAGCAAACAAAACTAAATATTATACCTTCACAAATTTTGCTGATTGGGGCCTTCAACTTTTAAAATAAAATACATTTATAGTTGGATTTAAAAATCTATCATAAATCTATAGTGGTTTAAAAAACCTATCACACACTTCTAGTTGGCTAACTACATATGTGTTATATGTTATTTTAAAAGTTTCGGGTTCAAATAGACAAAACTTGCCAAATTTAAAGGTTTAAATATGTATTAAATCTAAAAAAATACGTAAAGGTTTATTTCGCCATCCAAATCATTGCCTCCTGTACAATTATTTAGTAACATTTAGCTCGAGTGGTATCTGTCAGAGGCATGGACAGGGAGGGGCCCGGGGGCGGCCCTTCCAGCCGCCGAATCCACATTGGTCACGAGTAGTTTCGGCCACCTTGGTTACATGTTAGGACTATTAAATAAAATCTAGCTTAATTTTGAAAAATTGTATATTAATACTTAAAATTGGTTCTTGACCATTAAAATTATATCCCGAAAGAACGTGTAAAATCGGCACCCCAACTGAATAATCTTGTATTCGCCATTGATATATCTGAGTATGTATGTAGAATCTAACTGATTTTGGATGAAAATTTAAATCACCACAAACTATGATCAAATACCTATTTTAGGTCTAAAGAATGTTGACAACCTTATAATTTCGGAGCTGTGAATTTATTTTATTATACTCCTTATTAATTTGGTGATTTAAGTAATATTCATATTCCTTTAGGGTGTGTTTGGTACGCTGTAATGCAATGTAATGTAATCAAGATTGTAATGTAATCAAGGTTGTAATGTAATGGAATGGAATAACCATTACATTACCATGTTTGGTTAGTAAAATTTTACAATTGATGTAATGTAATTACCATTACATTATCATTAGGGGTGTGCATCGGTGCAAAACCGAACCGAACCGAACCGAAAAAACCGAATACCAAAATGATCAAAATAATTCATACCGACACCGAACCGAGTAATAGGTAAAACCGAATCAAAACATGCGGTTCGGTTCGGTTTAAACCGAACAAACCGAATTAAGTTAAAAATAACAAATAACAAATAAAAATCACTATATTTTCTCATTAAATTTACCTCAACAACAACAAAAATTGAAATATTTCCAAAATATATCTATATTGGGTTATTATCTCAACAATAATAAAAAAAGTTAAACTTGTATAATCAAATATATGTGTATAGATATATATAAAAATGTAAAATATGTGTAATTCGGTGCGGTTCAGTTTTTTTACATTTTCTGTGAAACCTAAACGAACCGAATCGAATACCGAAATAAACTTAAAATTAAAATCGATGCCGAACCGAATTGTTAAAAAAACCGAACCGAAAAACTGAATTCACTCAGTTCGGTATGCGGTTTAAACCGAACCGATGCACACCCCTAATTATCATGTTTGTTTTGCTATGTATAATCATAAATTTCTATTTACTCTTATAAATATATATAACAATAGTAATAATCAAAAATTAATAATAATGTGATGTAAAAAATGGAGGAAATGAAAATATTAGATTGAAGGAATTAGGAATATATATTGGAATGTAATGGGAATTCCTATTGATTTCTTTGGTAATCCTCATTACAAAACTTATTGAAGAAAATTAAAGTCATGGAATTCCCATTACATTCCAATAAAATATAGAGTGCATCCAAACATAGTAATGGACTTTTGATGTAATGGGCATTCCATTACGAAGTCCATTACGTCTTACCAAACGTACCCTTAAAGTTAAATGAGATCAGAAAAATTGACCAACACATTATTAAGTTTATGGACAAATTCAACTTACAAGCTTTAAAATTTTGAAAAGGCTAGTTTGACTGTTATTTAATTGTAATATTTGATATTCCAAACAAGTTTTATCATAAATTGAAGCAGTTTCATAATTTTTTTTGTTTGTAATTATATTAATAACACAAAAAAAAAATTTAGACGCCTTATAAAAAATTGTGTTAACATGTTTGTGGGAGACTTAGTTGTTAGTATTTTAACATATTTTTAGTGACACATTAAATATTTTAGACTTAATTGATGTTTGGAAGGTCCGACTAGATAATTAAAAAACACTCAAACCATTATTTTCAAATTTTGTCAGTAACATAAAGCTAATATTTATCTTGCCTAGAAACATTAGGCTTAAATTTGGATCATTTCGTATGTTAGAGTTAAATTTGCAGTTCACCCAATAGTTAGGCTCAAATTTGGCCTTTATCCCAAATAGTTAGTCTCAAATTTTCCCCGTCTAACCTGCATATTATCTTGTAGGAACCAACACGATGTTGGATCATCAACATCGTCTTAGCACATGACAGAGTTCAGGTAACAAGTTATCATTAGTGTGGTGAATATAGACTTCGATTATCCAGCATCTATCAGAATATTCATCAATGGCTAAATCTAGTAGAGTTCACTTAGAGATCTGTTAAGCCCAAAATATACATAAAATATCATTAATATTTACATCAGTTTGGCTATAAATTTGTGCTGTTAATATCTATTTAGAGTACTTTTACGTCCGAAAATATTTTTTTCATGCAAGATACCTAAATATTTGGTAAAATTCAAATAGGAACGAAAACATGTCAAAAACGAAGGAAAAACCCTAAGTTACGAGCCAAAAGACTAGAAAATCCGCACACCAATACGAGGAAGACGGGAACGAAGTCAGAAATGGGAGGAAAATTCCGAATCTCGACTAAGATTCTTTGATCTCGGTAAGATCAGAATTTCTGGCACCATTACCTTCACATGTTGAAAATCAAAGAAACGCGTCGGTTCGAGTGGATAGAAACGTCTCTTCGCAGCGGACACGACCCTTAGACACGACTCTTCAACATCTATAAATAGAGAGTTGATTTCAGAGTTTAGGGGAGAGTTAGATTAATTAAAGATTAGAGTGCAGAAGTTATGTAGAAACTCTAACTCGGAAAAGAGTCAGAGTTTAGATTTCAATTTTGTAAAAGCAATCTGGTGTACACAAATTGTTCTCAGATTACTTACAAACACAGTAGCATTTAGATTTAGATTAAGATCTGTTTATATTAGTTTACATTTTTGGTAGTAGAAGAACCATCTCTATTCCAAAAATTCAGCGAGAAGATTAAATAGCGGATTCGACCCGGAACTCTCATGTCGTTCGAATGCTTCCATGCTTTTGATTCTTTGTAAACTTGTATCAATTCATACTTCATCTAATACAGTTCATGCAATTCAATATATTAAATTCAATATCTTTACAAGGAAACTTTGTTGAACACTTAGGCAAATTCATTCTTCGAGAATTAATTTGGTTAAGGTAGAAATTTATCCCGACCGTAGGAAGAATGTCTGCGGTTCAAAGCCTTTTAATTGAAGGAGTTCACATTATTACACTTTTATAATTTATACAAAGTTTAAAGTTGTTTTCTTTGCTTAATGCAAACGAACTCAACTAATCTCTTATTTTAAACACTAAATGTTTCTGTTTTGTAATTCATACTCAAAACAGAATTGATTTCTAACATTCTACATATGTTCTAATCTGATTCTTATTAATTCAATCTCAAAACCAAATTCAATTAACGATTTTCCATATTATAAACCTAAAACGTGAATTAAGCTGAATTAAAATAAGTTTTCGTTTAAAAGCGTTCCATGTGGGATCGATATCTTTTTAATTAAACTGAATTAAAATAAGTTTTCGTTACAAGCGAAACCGTGCACTTGCAGAAATCGCTCAACAAGTTTTTGGCGCCGTTGCCGGGAACGCCAAATTTTTTAACAAAAATTTATGTTTTTCGTGTTTGATTATGAACCTTGGTTTATAATATATGTATTCATTTATTTTCTAGTTTTATTTTATTGAGGATGGTCACTAGGACTAAATCCTCCATGGTATTTAAAGTTTGCTTTTAGATGTTTGTAGATAAAAAAAAAATTCAAGTTTTTTCAAAGATAAACTGGAGATTTGATCATCAATATAAATTCACCGAAGGAGTCTATAGAAAAAAAATTCTGCTAGCAGATACATCGAAGGGAAAGGAAATTTTTCAAGAAATTTTTTCAAAAATAGTGTGTTAGGCAACAATATAAACACTAATATAATATTAATAAAAGAGCAAGGTAGCATATATATTAGATAAAGCAAGTAAAGATTGAAGCAAAACTACATCTCATTTTTACTAATGTCTGAAAACATCTATAAACAAACAAACATAGGAGGAATAACAAAGCAGCATTATTTATTTATTTTGATGCTAGCTAGTACAGATAGTAATTAAGGTTAAGGTGAAGGGGGAGTGAAGGGGAGGGGAGGAAAAGGGAAAGGGAAAGGGAAAGGGAAAGGAGGCAAGTTAAGAAGTGGAGGAAGAAGATTTGGGATATCAATTGGAGGTGGAAATTTGAAACTTGGAATATTAGGAATTTTTTTCTGAATCTTCCATTGACACTGAGATTTTAGTATCATCAAGCTTTCCTAATAGGCTTATGTAGATTGAAGATGCTTACTGTAGCTTCCAAAATAGTTTGTTCAGCAGATGTATACATTATGTAATATTTATCTCATTTCAATTCGGTTTAAAAGTATTCACTTAGACTATCCTTTTTTTATAATGATAACTGATAGATTAGTAATATAATTTATGCATAACACTCATTTAACATCCTAAACTAAAAACTTCAACTATCAAAATCATCAAAATTAGGTAAAAATAAATAAATTAAGTTATAATTCTATTTTAAAATCAAAAATTGTGACTAATGGGCTAAGAACAATAGCAATTGTTGGATCAACTTCAGAAATCATTATAAATGAGAGGTACTGTGTTCCTTATACTCCAACAGTTGCCTATCAATTGGCTTTAAAAAAAATAAATTCACATTTTTTTTGTGATTTAATAAAAAGAATTTGAGATTAATATTTCTAAATTCAACCAAACATTTGTATTTTAATGAATTATTTCTCAGATTGATCAAACTTACCAACTTTAGGAATAAATTTGCTCTTTATTGCAAAAATTAGTGGCAAAATTGTATCATTATAGAAGTTAAGAATAAAATTGTATCAAGGGTAAAGGTATTTTTATACATTCTCCCGTATTCCTAATAGTATAAAAATATAATTTGTTTAACTTACATTAAATTTGTTGAAACTTGTTACTAGTTGTAAATGCACTTGTTACTTGTTATAAATTTGCAACAGCATTGCAGAATTCATGAAGTAAATAAATGCACTTGTTGCAGGTTTCCATGAAGCTACATCGGTAACACACATTTGCAACAGCATTGCAAAATTCAAAGAGTATAAATTAGTATTTTCTAAGCTTTTTCTCATTGTTTATCATGAAAAGTAAATTAGATATTTTTAATAAGAAAGCTCGAAAAGAAACAACACAATTTCAGCGAGCAAAGGAAACAAATAAATTAAAAAGACTATATTTCGCAAATGGATGCTAGCTTTTAGTTTATTATTTTTTTATTAGCTAATTTGACAAGCTGACTATGTGATTTGATTAGCGGATTGTATAAACTTATTTATTAAAACTTATTTGATTGCTAATAGTTATTTGTGTAAAATAACAAATAACAACATAAAAATTAGGGGGAAAAATGTCATTCAAAACAATAAGCTAACTGAAAAAACTCTTAAAACATCATTTTCCCAAATTAGCTTTTTGGATCCTATAAACTCTTTCAAAATTAGTTTTTTTTATCCAATAAATTATTTCAAACTCTGTTAGAGGTTTGACTAGTCAAAACCTTTAAAGTGACTCAAATCTTTAATTCTACCTCCAAAAGCTATTTACCAAAAAGGTCAGATGTTTATTTGGTCATCCAGGTCATTTGGTCATTTACTAGTATGTAGATAAATACTAAGAAAATACAATTCTTTATTCATCCATATATTGTGTTATGCTGAAAACTTAACAAATTGTATAATTTTTCATCTAAATGGATCAAATGTCACAACAATTGAAATGCTTCGAGGAAAAATGTTAGCCAAATGATACCACATGGTGATATCACATGGACCAAATTGACCTTTAATGAAAAAAAAAACCCAGCTATATTGGCTGGTAGAGAAAGTGCTACAACGAAAAAAAAATGTGGGAAAAAATGATAATTTGAACAATGACTCAATTTGTGAAATTAAAAGAACAGGAAAAAAACTGAAAATATCAAATGCCTTATAATGCTTTCCTCCCTCTATTTATTGGCTAAACTCGAAACACCATGAAAGTTGAAAATATTGATCCTTTGGTTACTGGGCTTATAATATAATGAAGTTGGAGGAGATTCATGTCTGTGGAAGAGGGAAAAGTTGTTATGTTTAGCATGCTTCCATATGAGGTGGCTGGTTCGGATGGCATGAAAATCCAACATTTTTCTGTACTTTTTAGTCCCTTATACATGTTGATATGGCAGAGATTTAGAGAGTGGTTGTTCAAATAGGATGCTTTCCACAGTTATTAAACAACACAAATATATATAATCCTTATTTTGAAGAATGTCAAAATTCCAGTCACTTATAAAATCATTGTCAATGTCATAGTTAAAAGATTGAAGCTTTTGCTGGAAATTTTTCATTTCTGAATCTCAAAGCTCCTTATATGTAAATTAGTTATTTAAATGGAAACTATTGAATAAAATAAAAGGGAATGATCTGATAATCTAGATGAGAACTAATATAATATTAATAAAAGGGCAAGGTAGCATATATATTAGATAAAGCAAGTAAAGATTGAAGCAAAACTACATCTCATTTTTGCTAATGTGTAAAACATCTCCAAACAAACAAACATATGAGGAATAACAAAGCAACATTATTTATTTATTTTATTTTGATGCTAGCTAGTAAAGATAGTAAGGTTAAGGTGAAGGGGGAGTGAAGGGGAGAGGAGGGAAAGGAAAAGGGAAAGGGAAAGGAGGGAAGTTAGGAAGTGGAGGAAGAAGATTTGGGATATCTATTGGAGGTGGAAATTGGAAACTTGGGATATTAGGAATGTTTTCTGAATCTTCCATTCCCATTGGGATTTTAGTATCATCAAGCTTTCCTAATTCTTCCTTATTATTAACCTGCTGCTGCATCACCCTACCATCATTAAGAGTGATTAACCCTACCAACAATAACACCTTCCACCACATTTCTTTCTTTTCTTCTATCTCTTTAATATTCTCTTACTCTTACTCTCATTGCTAAGCCACCCTTACCCTTATATATATTGAAGGTGCCTACGGTAGCTGCCAACATAGTTTGTTCAGCAGATGTATCATTACCTAATATTTATCTCATTTCATTTGAGTTTTAAAAAAATTCATTTTGAGTATCTTTTTATAATGATAACTGATAAATTAGTATTATAATCCACCCATGACACTCATTTAACCATTGAAACTAAAATTTCAAAGTTTATTAGAACCTTAAACTATCAAAATTAAAATTAAGTACGTTTCTCAAATAAGTAAAAATCATCACTTGAGTCCTAATCCTATCATAGAATAAAAAACTATGGCTATTTGACATAGATGTAATGATCTGTGATGGCTCAAATTGGTTTGGAGAATAGAATTTGAAAATGTTTAATATATAATGACTGTAGATGAGGACTCAATTGATGATTTTTACTTAATTCTAAGACCTGATTGATCCTTTTAATAATTTGAAGTGCTAATTGACTTTGAAACTTTAGTTGGGAAGCTAAATGTCTATTATGTCTATTATGTATATAATTTGCAAATAAATAATTTTAAAAAATTAGGAATACTCTATATAGGAATAGCCTCTATTTTGTTATAAAAAAACTCGGTCCCAACTTGGGCCAGTTATAAGTAGGAATAACCTCCGAAACGTTATTTGTTATACACTTTTCAAGTCCCACTTTTAGAAACTATGCCTCTATATAGTAATAATTATATATTTTTTTGATATAAAATAATTATATATATATATATATATATATATATATATATTAAGAATTCAAACTAAATTATAAAATATTAAAAAAAACTATTCGAATTATCTATGAGTTGGAAATACAAACTACAATTTGAAATTATAAATATTTAGTATTTTCTTTGATCTTTACATTTTTTCTATAAAACTTTTCCAATTATCTATCTATTGAAAACCTAAACTCTAAATATTTAATTTGTCCATTCATGTCTATTGTTATAAATTATATATAAATCACGTATGCCTATGATAAAAATTTAAAATTTTATGTGTTGAGAAATTTTATTATACCTCTATTTAGTAATACCCTCCCAATTGTTATACAAATAGCTCGGTCCAAGTGTATTCCTATATAGAGGTTTTACTGTATACCAAATATAAATACAAATAGATCTAATAAATTAAACAAAATAAAAGTAAATAGACTTAAATATTACTTCAGAATAAGAGGCAAATTTGACGGATGTTTTTTTTAAATGCAGATGTGGTCCTAATATATAAAATTATACAAATAAGTTTCTAATTAACATCATTTTTACAAGTATATTACCAATTTTTTTTAAAATGTTAGTTTGGTTGTTACTTAATTAGAACTTCCCAATATCGCTTATTTTTTTTATGATGTTATATGAAGGTCAGAAATTGTGCAATTTTACACCTAAAATTTTCAAACAAAATGAATTTTAACCGACGTGATATAAGATTTAAACATATTGGTTTACTGTAATTGTCACACCGAAACATTCAATCATTAATTATGTCTAAAATAAATATCATGTTACTAACACAGTCACAAACCTTTAAAAAAACATTAGAAAATACACAAAACTGTTTCAATTTATTGCTAAATTTATTTAGAAAATCCGATATCACAGTCAAATAACTGTAAATCGGTCCGTTCAAATTTTCTGCTAAGTATGGAAAAAATTAATCTTATTTAATAATATTAGAAGCAAAATTGTATAATTTAGTAAGTTAAGGATAAATTTAAACACTTCATAAATAATAGGCCCCCATTTAAGCATTATTCCTAATATAAAAACAAAATTTGTTGCCAATCCTTACTGTAATTTGTTTAACTTTCATTAATATTTTTTTTTTGAAACTTGTTACAAGTTATAAATGCACTTGTTACTAGTTATAAATGCTCTTGATGGATGTGCGAATTTCCACACAGAAACCATCGAGAAAACAAATTTGTAACAACTTTGCAGTGGGAGTAAAAATTACTACAAGTATTTTCTCATTATTTATCATTAAAAGTAAATTAGATTTCTCTTAAAAAAAAAGTAGTAAAGTAGATCTTTTTAATAAGAAAGCTGGGAAAAACACACAAAACATCAAGCAAGCAAAGAGGAAAAAACATAAAGGCTTATGTGGTCATCCAAATCATTTGTTCCTTATTCAGCACCAATTCCATAACAATTCGTTCCGAGATAAAGATTTCATGTTTTTTATAATTCAATAATAGAATTTGAGATTAACATTTATAAATTTGGTGAATTTTTTGAATTTATTTTGTCTAATTCGTACAAAAACACAGTATATATTTTTATTTATTTATTTTTTTCACATCCCAACGTATGTTTATGATTTGTTACTGATAAAATGGCACACATATGAAGTGTAAATGAATTATTTCTCAAATTGACCCAATTTATTAACGTTAAGGGTAAAATTGTTGTTGGCTTTCAACGTTAGGGCTAAAATTGCACCATATTAGACGTTATGGGTAAAATTGCTCCTGGCCTACACGTTAGGATATCTCGGGTATCTCCATAGCCATATTTAATCCAAATCAACTTTGTTTCTTTAATCTTTTTTAAAACCATTTACATATCTGCTATTAGTTCTTGAAATGCATCAGTAGATACACTATTGTGTTGCTCATTATCCCAAAGCAATTTCATTTCCAAGCCCCTATGGTGTACTTGTTTGACTTCTCATATGTAGAATAATTTTTGTGATAAATAGAGGCTGCATCAACAGTTATATGTTCCAATTCCACGTACCTCTTATGTACCTCTTATATATGAATATCCTCAATTAAAAATAACACAATTCAAATTTAATCAATGGTAGAAGAAATTGGTTTACCAGCATCATTCTTGTCTATGTCAGTTCTCTGTTTCACATAATAGATTCCATTTTTGCTTGGAATGTAACGAGTGTTAAAAACCCTTAATGCAGACTACTGTCATTGAGAATGCAACATTTCACAAGAAAAAAAGAGACTACAGTAATGCAAAATATGCAAATTTACGGATTAAACCTCTGTTTGGGGTAAAAATAGAACTTAGTTTCATGGTAGGGCATGATTGAAAAATAATTTCAACCAAGGGGTTGTTTCTTAACGTTACCACTGCCCAAGGCTGACTTGTGCAGTGAACCATTCTCGTAAAGGGATGGGTTAATTTTGTTTTGTACCCATTCCGGCGTCTGCTACGCCAGAATGGGTACAGAACAAATTGATCCATCCATTTCTTCACCTGCACAAAGCAAAGAATATTTCTTTGCTTAATTTGCGCCAGGAATATTGTACCCATTCGGGCGTACCTGACGCCAGAATGGGTACATCTCCATGCAATCACCATTACGGCTACAAGTACGCCATAATAGTGACAACTCTAAGTGATATGTGACAATTAGGGTAAGGTAGCCCTAATGGTACAAAAATTAACCAAGCTCAGAAAAACAGCCCCTTATGCTGAATAATTTCCTAACCATTACCAATTGTATAATTAATTATAATTTTAACCCCAAACAAAGGTTTAATCCCAAATTTACATGAAGATAATTTTGAACATGAAAAGAGGAGAAAACCTGCGAGAAGCCATATTTATTTCCTTTGGATAAAGGAGCATGCTTCTTGAGTGCGTCCACAAATTCACAAGGGACTCAATTTCAAAATTTTTTGCAGCTAAAGGCTCAGCCATATTTGTAACTCCGGTCATGGGTCACGTTGAAAACACAAAGCCAAGCAATTATCATAATTAAGCATAAACACCACCATAAGTACATAAATGCTTACGGTCTACCAATATCTCATAATCCAAGAATTAAATAACCAACTAAACAATTTAACCCGTCAATACTATTCATTTAAAATTTATTAAATGATCAAATCCAATAATATAATAAATCCTAATAAATGTCTATGAAATTTGCTAATGGGAGTAAGATGCTTGTGTTAGCCAGACTGAATGCAGTAAAACCTGAAAATCTAGTAAATAGGAGAACATTTGACCCTAGCCTGAAAATTTCAACATGACAACGGGTGAGCTGTCTAATTAATAAACATAATTAGGAATATTTATATATATACACATATACACGTACAGTTCATATATATTATATATCATGAAATCATTAAAATTAAATATATGACATTCCAAACCCGACTCTTTATTACATATAATACCCTAAAGTTATTATATTTATTTTGAGGGCCCTAGCTAAACTTAAGTGAAATATGTCTAATGGTCTTATAGTGTTTAACATCAAAATAGTTATGGGTTATCGTCTATTCTTGCAAGACACACAACCTTGAGACTTCATAATATAAGTACTTTTATAACCGTACTGTTATCGTCTAATCTTGCAAGACACAGTACCAAACCCAATTCAAGATTTAATAACACCCTATCGTCTCCTCTTTCAAGACAGGTGTATGCGATCACAGTATCAACAAACCTCCAGGCCATTGTACCTATCCACTTAAGCTAGCTATTTATGTTTTATGCTAATCCAAATATAATCCAACACAATTTCAAAATTCGTAATCTTCTAAACTTGTATATATTTCTCTTTTTACCATGGTATAATTTCATGACTAATTATCTTGGTAGATAAATACATGAGCAACCCGATTTTAAGAGAAACAAAGTCTTATATTAATAAATTCAACTATATATAGAACATATAAAACTTCACACATCAAATCACTATATGTATAAATAAAGATAACTAAAATACTCAACATTTATTTTATTATTCTATGACAATATATCAATAGACAATCACATAAATAGATAAATATATATAAACATAATCAATTAAGTTTATCTCTCGTCCGAAAATGCTAATTAATTTGTTCAGGTTCTAACTGAACCTTTGCTTACTCCCCGGAGTTTCGCCGGAGTGCGATGGTCGACCGCCGGAAGTTGATTGAAGTTGTTAGAAACGCGAACGGAGACTACTAAAATCGGCTAAAGGGTGGAGATCTAACACTTTTTCGGTGAAAATACCCGCTCTGATCATCATACTTTTTGCTCAGAAAAATATCAATATTAGTCTTGAAATGTTCCTCGTGAAATAATTAAAATAGTAACTAATTTGAAGGTTTAAATTACTGTAATTATAGGTTCACAAACAATAGTTACTAATTTGTTCCAAGCAAAATGTAAATGTTACTGTTGATTCTACTAAAAGGAGCTGTTTGGATTCGCAAATTTGGAGTCTTCAGTACCATTTTACTATAATAACTATAGCACAGGCAAAGGAAGCTAGGTCTCACCAAAAATCCAAACATTTATAAAGAAGATTTCATCTCATTCCAGAAATAGTTGGAAAAGGAGACATATTTATGTAGACAATAGCTTCAGCTCATAATCTAGCTGATCCACTCACAAAACCAATGACTGTTATAGTTAAATAGGCATCTTTAAACAATAGGCCTTAAATAATATATTGATTGACACTAGTGCAAATGGGAGATTGTTTATGCTCTACTGTCATACATTGTATATATTATAAATATTTGTTCGCAATAAATAAAATGTTTGTTTATTCTTAAAGAGTTGAGAACACAAGATAGATTTTCTTGATAATAATATACTTTAAATATTCATGGTCGTGAGAATTAATAAATGGAGATTATCAATTCATAGACCATCACCTCTATTCATCTTTTTAGGCAAGTAGTGAATCTTATACTACTTGACATGTATATGTAGTGTGGCAAGAGACCAGTTGAGATAAGATTTCATTATCCTGCTAGAACATAGATAAGATCTTACGATTTTTAATATTCTTTGATAGAGTAAAGTCTGGCCACGTACAAAAGACTTCAGACGAAGTCTTATTTTATAAGAGAATTGGATAACATGTTCACAATTAGGGTTTTGATAAACTGTAATCCTAGTTAAGATCAGGATCTTGTACTGAAAAAGACACAGGAAACAACATAGCTCTTAGGAAACATACATTGTCCTTGCACAATACAATGAACCAAAAATAAATACTCTATTAATTATAAATTTATTATTTAAACACTGATTTGGGTCTCCGTGACCGAGATAAAAAGCTAGGTTTTTGCTGCTAAATAACTACTAGCATATCATTTTTTTTATTATAAAATAATCTTATCTAATTGAACTATTGTTGGAGCTAAATCAACATAAGAAGATTAAGCAAAAGTACATCCAGCTTTTGTATTACATTCATCATCCGAAAGAACATCTGAAGGACTCAATCTACAAGTTGTCTCTCAAATGATTTCCAACAATTCAACAATCCAACGAACATAAAATAAATTCTGACTGAAAAAATCAAGCTTCAAACACTTATCCAAAACATCACCTTCCAGTTTAACATTCCAACACCCTTGAATATTGAGATGTGAAAGAGCCTTGCAATTAGTAAGTATGGCTTGAAGACCACATTCGTCAAAAGTCCCAAAACAAATATCAAGTTTCTTTAGACCTGACATTGTATTTGCTATCACTATAGCTTCACTATTATCAATTTCATTAAGCATCACAGATCTCAAGTTTCTTCTCAGCTCAGTTAGGCCTTTACGGTTGTTCCCAAATTCTCCAATCCCTTTGCTTGTGATATCCAAACAATGACTAATGTCTAAAACACTTAAATTCACTAGTGAACGAGCATGTGTTTCCACCATTTTATCTGTCACTTCACTCATTGGAATTTTCAGCACTTTCAGGTTTTTCCCCCTACAAATACAGAAACATATATCTTTCATGTATGTAAATCAAATGTTTATGTTCAAATATGAAACTTAAGGAAAGTCAGAATGTAATTTCTCCTTATTAGGCAAAAAATGTTAATTCAAATATGAAACTTAAGCAAAATCTGCAATTTTCCAAAATAAGTCTACATTTAATCCATTGATTGGCTATCTAAAATTTAATCCATTGGCTATCCGAAATTCAATATATTTTTACTCAAATAAAATCAAATCGATATGTCAAATAATTATAATCATACTCTCTGTAATGAACAATCCATTGGCTATCTCTGAAATTCATATGGTTTTCAGACATATCTCAATACTGATAATCATACTCTCTTTAATGATATCTCAAATCAAAGAAACCATTTTTAAACATTGAAATAACATAAAAAAAATAAGAAAATATTTATAATCAATTACCAGTTAGCAGCGGAAATGAAGCCTCGATTTCCAAGCTTGAAGGCAGAGATCAACCGAAATAAACCTCTACTGCGGTTCATAAGATTATGTGCCACCGAGTCAACATCCTCGACAGAACGTTGCCGTTTCCGGCACCAGTTCTGGATGTTGATTTCAGACCAACAATAAGGTCCTGAAACGCATGCTAACCAATTTTTGCAGACCAACGAAACCAATCCTACCCTTTCTTCTATTGAGATTCTGACGAGTATGAGTGCTAGTATTTCCGGATTGAGATCATTCCACCGGGAAGAAGAAGATGAAGACCTTTTGGACATTTCAACATTATCAATGTTTTCTTTCTTCTGCAGATCGAGATTTGCCATTACAACTGAACAGTGGAGGAGCTCGGACCTAAACCTCGGATGGGCTTCACCATGTAAGCAAAAAGAAATTAAAAGCTACATAACGTATTTATAAAAATAAAAAAAACATTACAAAATGCAAATTCTATCATAAAATATGAGTACAGAGTTTTTTTTTCACCCATACTAAGAAAAGAAATACCTAAAAGGTGGCCGTTTACCCCTTCTTGATGTCATATTATAAAAAACATTACAAAATTCAATTTGATCAAAACCCCTAAAATTTAACATATTATCAATTCCATTAAAATTCCTAAATTAAATATCATCAATTCAATTAAACGCCTAAAATTTAACATATTATCAATTAAATTTAATCAAAACACCTAAATATCACATTAAATATCATCAATGAGTTCAGATATGATCTGCTGGACAGAAATTCCACAGTTTTGTCAATCAGCTTTCCTTTGTAATTTAGGATAGATTTGCTTAGTTATTTTTCTCTTGTTACTGGATACTTGTGTAATTCTTTGATTTCTTCTGAATAAAATTGTTTAGGGATCCTGTGTTGAGAGTGGGGGGTGCCAACATAATTGGGATGCCTGCAATCAACACTCCCTGATTGCCAGCCTTTCACACAAAAAAAAAAAGAAACATTTCAAATTAAAACCCCCAAACTAAATATCATAAATTCAATTGAACCCTAAAAATATCACATTATCCATTCAATTCAATCAAATCAATTGAACCCTAAAATCAAGACTCCTATCAACTCCATTAGAGACGTTAACTATCCGATTATCAATTCCATTTAATAAAAACCCATAAAACTAAAACACTAAAATAAAAAACCCTAAATAATTTAAAATCCTAAATTGAAGACTTACCTCTTTATTTCTCTCCTCCTCTCTCTCTCTTCCTCTACAGGCCGCTGCAGCAGTAAGAGTTCCTCCCGTCGGGGACAACGGAGTTAGGCTTCTCTTCTTTCTGGCAGAAGCTTGCCTGCTTTCACAATGGAGAGGAGCTGTTCCTTACTCAAGAAATTCCAATTTTATTTCCTTACTCAAGAAAGCATAGCGCCTGTCCCTTTTATACACATATTACCATCCTCACGAGGGTGTTTTGAATATTTTTGTAAAGTTGTATTATTTAAATATTTATAAAGATGTTTATTTTAGTTTATTATTTGATTAAATATTTTTAAGAATATGAAATAATATTTATTTTCTTTATTTACTTTAAATATCATTTTAGACATCAGAAATTTTAGTTTTAAATATTTTTATTATAAATTCTTTTTTCCAAATGTATTTTACTTAGGAAAGTGTAGATTTACTGTTAACTTACGAAAATGATAGAATTACTGCGGAGCATTAAAAAAGCTCAGAAGGCGAGTCCATATTCGATGACGAAACTCTAATGGGAAAAACATGTAAATTTGATTAATTTGTCATCAGACAGCTTGTTCTTGCCGGGCAATATATGTCTTTTTTTCATATTTCCTTTTTTCTTTTATTCCAATTGCATCTTGCAAATATTGTCTCGTTTGAGGTTTCTTTTGCTTGAGGTTTTGTTCTATAAGATTGTGAGATGCAACACAATTTTAAAAAGGTTTTTTGTTATAATGACTAAATTAAATTAGTTTCTGATGTTAGAACTTCATTATTTGTTCCTTGCACATACGTAGTATTTAAACTTTACTACATTTAGTTAAATCAAAGACCTAATATGGTGAAGCAGAACAAGTTGTGCTCCAATCACCATTAATTGAATACAAAAAAAGCTTTCAGATTCCGGTTGCTATAATTCATCATTGCACATAAAATAGTAGCAAATTTTGATTGAGAAAAGAAAACAAAAGGGAAAAAACCATGATTTTAACTTTGATAATTTTGTGCAGGAGAAACCATGGTGAAGAAACATGAAAAAATATTCTTTCAAAATCTGAGTGCATCAACACATTTTTTAGGCAATCAGAATAACAAAAAGGGACATTCTAGCACGGATTGCAGAATGTTGCGGGCAAAACCCATCCCTCAAGATGAAGATGATAAGAGATTGCAAGTAATTTGTGTCTAATAATGGAAATAATGCCTCATTACAATTGGATCAAATAATCGAGTCTAAAATAGATTAACAAGGAAAATAGAAAATAAAATATAGGAAAATATAAACACAAGAACAATAATTTGATAGGATAGAAAAAGAATAGACAAATAACACATTAACTCTTCACTCAAATTTGGAATGTGCATTAAGAAAATGGGTACATTGAAAGCAGTCAAAACTATAATACATACACTTATAATAAATTAATTATTATATTTAATGGTTAAATAAATACTAATTATGTAATATTTATGTATATGGGTAACTCGGTGTAAGTATGGCATTCGTAAGTTCTTGCATCTCTTTGTTTTCTCTACTACTAGGTTCTTTCGCTCATCTCCGATGTTCGAAGAAAAGTATGGCTCATCATACACATGCAAGTATAGAAATTATATTTTGGCTTAATGCATATTTACACCCTTGAACTTGGCACGTTTTGCCTATGTTTTACATGTTTTTTTTTGTTGATTTTAATTATATAAATAAGTAGATGATAATTTTAAGAGAGAGCAATTGCTTCAGGGATTGCAAAGTTTTGCCTATATCTCTCAAATCGAAAAGTTTAAAGTGAGTTTGAGTCTATAGAATAGTCAGTATATTATCTAAAAGTTGCTTGCTTTCAAGGATCTGAGTTTCTAGTTATACAGAATAGAATTGATATGATGGGGGCAGCCTGTGAGAGTCCTGAAAAAGTATTAGCTGATACTTGTAAAGCCTATCGACAAGGACCAGTCATTCTTCCAACTTTAGATAAGAGTCGGGCTGCAAAAATTCAAGAACAAAAGAACTCACTCCGAGCTGCTGCAAAATGTTGATGAAGGTTATGCTCATAACTTCAAAAAATTTCATTTTTGTATCTGTTTGATCTTTTTGGAAGACCCAACTTGTTGGGAACTTGGGATTAAAGCTTAGTTGATGTATACAATGTTGTCTAATAATTTGTTTCTTTAATGCATGGAAGCAAGTGAAACCTAGCTCGTCTATTCCTCAACATGCTGCTTGTGAGAAGGAATATCATCCTTTTACTGCTATTAAAAAGGAGGAAATTCAAATTCAAGAACAAAATCTTACCAAAAGGTTCTACTAGTGGTAAACTTTGGTTCTTTCAGTTAATTTAAGTTCATTTCTCAATTGCCTAGGATTCGGTTGCAACGATCGTCTGTTTGGTGGTCTGTCAAGTCCGCTTATCTCAAGTTACGGGAGAATTGTTTTTGGTCATTTGGATCCTCTTCCGAGTTGTCATTCTGGAATTCGAAATGGATTTTGCCGCCTCTGGCTGAACAACTTGGGATTTCTATGTCAGGCCGAAGCTCACTGATAGAATCTCAGATTTGTTTTTGGTCATTACGTTACGTTAAGTTAAGTTACGTTACGTTACGTTACATTATGTTATGTAATGTTACGTTATGTTACGTTATGTTACGTTAATGTTACGTTACGTTACAATCCTAAGAATCTATAGATTGAACTTAAGGATTTATAAATTGAGCTTATAATTATTATGTTACGTTATATTACATCACATTATATTACGTCACGTCAAGTTACATTAGATTACGTTACGTTACGTTACGTTACGCTACGTACGTTACGTTACATTACGTTACGTTACATTACGTGATGTTACGTTACGCTACGTACGTTACGTTACGTTACGTTATGTTACGTTACGTTACGCTACGTACGTTACGTTACGTTACGTTACGTTACGTTACGTTACGTTACGTTACGTTACGTTATGTTACGTTACATTACGTGAAGTTTGCCAATATGCTAAACAACACAGATTAGTGTTTCATATGGATTAAATCTACTTCATATGGATCATTGGGGACCGTATTTAGTGTCTTCTCTTACTGGTGGTAGATTTTTTCTTACGATTGTGGATGATTTTTTCTAAGCTAGTGTTTTAATTTACTCAGCGCGCTGTGTAATCCTTTTTCAAAGAAAAAGAAGTCAGCCTTAACGTACTAAAATTTTAAATAGTTCCTATCCCCCTTTGGAACTAACTTGTTACGTTATAAGGGACCAACACATATGTCGTATATATTGTGTTCAGAGAAATAATACATCAAATTTAGAGATGTCATCTCAAACCGATATAGCTAATCAGATTAATTCGGATCGATGTAAAAACGTCATCCGAATCAATAACTAAATTAATTCGAACCGATGTGAAAACGTCATTCGAATTCATAACTAAATTAATTCAAACTGATGTGAAAACGTCATTTGAATTTATAAATTAGATTAATTCAAACTGATGTGAAAACGTCATTTGAATTTATAAATTAAATTAATTCGAATCGATGTGAAAACGTCATTCGAATTCGTAAACCAAATTAATTCGGATTGATGTGAAAACGTCATTCGAATTTAATAACCAAATAAATTCTAATCGATGTGAAAACGTCATTAAAATTCAATATAAAACCCAATAACCCCAAAACATGCGAGTACCTGGTTCATACTGACAATTCAAAGCAAAACAAATAGTAAACACGTAATATCACAACAGTACCAATACGTTGGGCGGGGTAGGGTGAGATCACATCTCTTCCCTACACGTAACCGGAAAAACGAACCTTAAATCTCTCCAAAGACCATCCTTATCAAAACCAAACTACACAGAGTCAATCCAAACAGATAGGGCGACCAATCACGCACGCATATACGTATTTTCATGTGATGATTGGTGGCGACTCGAAACCTTAAACGCGAGAAAGGTGGATCGAGCCGGCCACGCACCCCGACCTGCGTAAAAACCGAAAGCCTGGGTGCGACAGTCACAAGAAGAAAGAAACCAAGAAACGAGCAGGAAATGGAAGATGAAGAACCATGGCTTCGTTTTCTAGCATTAGAAAGTTGCAGAACCAAGAGATGAAGAGAGGAAGAAGAAAAATACATTGTGATTTGGAGAAATGGTGCATATTTCGTGCAATTTAAAGGAAGATAGGAAGATCAAAAGTCTTAAAATCATTAATGGAGGAGCTGCCAACCGTTTCGCGCAACCAAGGAGAATAGGGGAGAGACCGTTCGGGTTTGGGGGAAGTGGGAAGGTTAGGGGTATTATGGGAAAGTCACACAAAATCAGTCTAAATATGTAGTAGGTTGAGTAAATGGGTTAAATATGGAAATGGGCCTCCCATTTGACCTAGCTTTATAATTTACCATTTAACAAATATGGAATAGGAATGAAATTCATTTAGACAAAATTTTTGAATATTCTATTAATGGAATAAAGTATATACATGCACCATATATTATATACACCATAAATGAGAATATTTTTTTTTCAGTTTTGGAGAGAATCGTGGAAATGATAAGGATTAGTAAAAATAGATCAGTGATGGTTTTATTGATGCTTGCATCTGCTTAGCCCAAGAATTTGTTGCTGAGAAAACATTTCAATCGAGTCTATATCCACGTGTCCTCTATCAAGCATAAATGCAATTGAGTTTCCCAATACTACCAAAAAGACCACTTCCTCCATCAGGTCAATACAAGCCACCTCTTCCCATTCATAAATTGGGTAAATTGAGTTTTATAATACTACCAAAAAGACCACTTCCTCCATCAGGTCAATATAAGCGACCTCATCTGATTCATAAATCACTTAAATTGAGTTTCACAATACTACCAAAAAGACCACTTCCTCTATCAGGTCAATATAAGCGACCTCCTCCAATTGATAAATTGCATAAATTGAGTTCCACAATACTACCAAAAGGACTGCTCTCTCCTACTCCATCATAAGCGACCTCCTCGGATTGATAAATCTCGCTTAAATATTGAGTTTCACAATACTACCAAAAGAACTGCTCTCTCCTACTCTATCAAATCCTACTCCCTCACTTCTCCTTCACGATTTATGATGCCATATTAATTCCATTTTATTCAAACACAAAAACATTACATCCAAACTTTTTTATTTTAGACAACCTGATGGACAACTTTTTTTGTTAGATCTGGTTTATTAACCCTAATATATTTAATTCAGTTGTATTAGCATATATATTTAATTCCTGTTAAGATCAAGCAAAAATACAACCATACAACCATTTTCTGTATTAATATTCATCATCGGAATACATCATTTTTTGTTGCACCAATATCAAAATATTTATCATCCAGCCCATACTGCTGCTACTGATAAAATAATTTCTACAAGCCAACAAACTCTTTCCATGTCTATAATGCTGCTACTGATAAAATAAATTCTGAAACTATTCAGAATCAGTGAATTCTTCATCGTCTTCATCTTCATCGTCACTGTAAACATCAATTGAAGGGTCATTGAAAAACTCAAGCTTCAAACACTTATCCAAAACATCACCTTCCAGTTTCACATTCCAACACCCTTTAATACAGAGATGTGAAAGAGTGGTACAGTTAATAAGTATGGCTTCAAGACCGAATTCTCCAAAAGACCCAAAACACATCTCAAGTTTCTTTAGACCTGACATTGTATTTGCTATCATCATAGCCTCACTATCATTAACTTCCTTTAACATGGCAAATCTGAAGTTTCTTCTCAAATCAATTAGGGCTTTACATTTGTTCCCAAATTCTCCAATCCCTTTGCTAGTGATATTCAAACAATAACTAATGTCTAACACACTTAAATTCATTAGTGAATTAACATATCTTTCCACCATTTTATCAGTCACTTCACTCATTGGAATTTTCAGCACCTTCAAGTTTGTCCCCCTACAAATACAGAAAGAGATAGATTCATGTAAGTAAATCAAATGTTTATGTACAAGAGAAAGAAAAGAATCCACAAATACAAAATCTGTTTTTTCCTTATTAGACAAAAATGTTAATTCAAACATATAGAAAAAAACTTAAGAGGAAAGTCAGAAATTTCCTAAAATTAGTCTAAGTCTTTTTTTCTCAACATACAACCAAATGAATAATCCATTGGCTATCTCTGAAACTCAAATGGATTTTTCTTGACAGTCATAATCTCTATAAAGATATCTCAATTCAAAGGAACCATTTTTAAACATTCAAAAGCACAAAAAATAGGAAAACGTTTTTAATCAATTATAAAAGAATCCAGGATTTCCAAGCTTTTAAGCGCAGAGCCACTGAAATGAACCTCTATTGCACATCATAAGCTTATGCGCCACTCTGTCAACATCATCAATAGAACGGTCTCCTTTCTGGCACCAGTCCTGGATGTTGATTTCAGACCAGCAATATGGTCCTGAAACAAGTCATACCCTCTCTTCTATTGAGATTCGGACGAGTATGAGAGCTAGTATTTCTGGATTTAGATCCTCCCAACGGGAAGACGAAGACCTTTTGGACATTTTAACGTTATTTTCTTTCTTCTGTACGCCCAAATTTACCATTATAACTGAAATTCACAAACAAGTTTTGTCTTGAGGAGCATCTTCCTATTCCTCTCCTCCCTTTTATAGACCTACTACAATCCTCATAAAGGTATTTTGGACATTTTTGTAATTATTAAGGAGTAAATTTGAATTTTAACTTGAAAGTTTCTCTGAAATAAAATTTGAGTGTTACTAAATGGCAAAAGATATTTCTCAGTTGTTAAACTTTTTCTAGGTATTCTATTTAGTCACTCTACTTTTGCTTTTTTAAATGAAGTCCTTTCGGAGGAGCAACGCCACATCCATACGAAAATGTGGACAGGAATAAGGAAAAACATGATGGACACTATGGTAAAGGCGGAGGATGAAACAGAAAAATGACTAACTTAAATTAGTGGGAAGGCTTAATACATCCCTCTCCACAAAAAGTCCAACTGCCCTCATATACGAAAAATTAATAGAAGCACATTATTCTCGATGTCAAATAGAATACCTTCTATGCATATTTTGCCCTATGTAAGGAGGAATCACATATATTATAAGAGGCCACGTTATTCTCGATGTCAAGTAGAATACCTAGCAAAAATTTAACAACTAAGAAATATCTTTTGCTATTTCATAACACTCCAATTTTATTTTAGGGAAACTCTCAAGTTAAAATTCAAATTTATCCCTTCATAATTACCAAAATATCCAAAATACCCTTATCAGGATTGTAGTAAGTGTATAAAAGGAAGGAGAGTAATATAAAGGGGAAATTACTATAAGCACCTACTTATCCATGTCAAATGGATGACCTTCAATACATATTTTTCCATGTATAAGGAGGACCCACATATATTATAAGAGGCCACACTATTTTACTTACTAAGCCGGGTCACAATACAATGACCAAATGTGAATTGGGATCTTCCAAGTGACCTGGAGTACCGGCTGCTTAATATAAGAACTTGTAATAATAGATAGATTTGATGGAAAATGTTTAACACACTGGAAGAAGAAATGACTTCCATGAAAGTCAACCATATTTGGCAATTAGTTGACTTACCCAAGATTAAGCGAAATGTTGATGGCAGTACATTGAGAGATACAAGGCTCGCTTAGTCTCTAAGAGTTGTACACAACATAATGGAATATAATTTGAGGAGACTTTTTCTCCTGTTGTGAGACTTACTTCCATAAGGCTCATACTGGAGAATTGGAAGAAGAGAACTTCTATAGTGGACCAGGTGCAATGGACCCAACCAATAAAAAAAGAGAATCATCCTACCTCATTAGGAGATGATTGGTGTAAGGAAAGAAAGTGCACAAGTGTCACGTTTGTATTGATAAGGTCTAATGGACCGGGACCATAGTAGAATTTCTCCATTATATGTTGATGATATATAGTTAGTGAGCAACCCTATTCCTATAGAGACTAACATAAGAAACAACAATGTCATTAAAAGAGATAAGATGATATTTACAATCATAAAACAAAACATAAAGAGAAATTATAGAAGACTCTGGTCCCGCCCTTTTTTGAACAAATTGGACCGTTTATGACCTCAAAAATGGGTTTTAGTGATTTTCATGTTGTGTTTATTATTTTTCTAAGAATTACTTTTCATTTTTTTGACCTAACTAATGAATTTCAACCATTAATCTTAGTTTTTGACCTAATTAATTAATCATTGACTTTAATGTAATAAGCTCGCCACTTTTAATTTTAGAGCACTTAATATACCGAAAAAATTAACATCAAATCACCCAAAAAACCCCTAAAATATGTATTTACAAATTTTGGATATAAATCAATTTATTCTTTATTGATTAATCCCCTAGATAAATAGTAGCATAAATTCAATCCGAAATCAAATTTGGTTAGGCACTTTAATTAGGGTAAATTCGAGTTCAAAGTAATTAGATAAAAATAAGTAACAAGTCTCGAAATTAGGGTTTATGGTTAGTTTGAGGGTTTCGATCAACTAATCCCATCGGAAACGGGCCAATGGTCAAAACCCACTGCATAGTTATGGGCGCCATCCTCTTTTCGCCAAATTTATTCATTTAGGACCTCAAAAATGCGATTTATTAATTTTCGCACAGTTTTGATTGTCTTTTTTATACGAATTATTTTTCACTTTTTTTTACCTAATTAATGAATTTCAACCATTAATCTTTGTTTTTGACCTAATTAATTAATGGTTGACTTTAATGTAATAAGCTCCCCACTTTTAATTTTAGAGCACTTAATATACCGAAAAAAATAAAACGAAAGCACCTGAAAAACCCTAAAACCTATATTTACATATTTGGTGCAGATCAATTTATTCTTTATTTATTAATCCCCTAGATATATAGTAGGATCAATTCAATCCAAAATCAATTTTGGTTGGGCACTTTAATTAGAGTTAATTCGAGATAAAAATAATTAGGTAAAAAAAAGTGTCAAGCCTCAAAATTAGGGTTTTAGGGTTTGTTCTAGGGTTTTGTTCCCCTAATAATAAACAATCAAAAACACTGATTTACGTGGTTCACCAACGTTGTGTTGGCTAGTGCACGGGCAGAAGGAGAATAGTATTAGTAGGAGGAAAAAATCAGATTACATAATGGGGTATTTATAATACTCAATCTAACCTAATCCTACTTGAACTCATGATCATAATCCAACTAGGAACCTATGATTGTAATCCTACTAGGAACCCGTCATCCTAATCCAACTAGGAACCCATGATCTCATAATGTCCCCAAGATTCTGAATCCAAGTAGAAATCCGAAACACAATACTACTCCGAATAGGAAACAAGATATATTGATTCAAGGCATTACGATAAAAACGGATCAACGGTCAAAACCCACAGTAAAGCTATGGGCATATTCGGTCGTTTATGACCTCAAAAATGTGATTTAATCATTTCACGGGGTTTTTATTGTATTTTTCACTTTTTTGACTTAATTAATGAATTTCAACCGTTAATTTAGTTTTTGACCTCATGAATTACTTAATGGTTGACTTTAATATAATAAGTTCACTTCAAAAACCCTAACATGTATTTACATATTTGGGTTCAGATCTATTTATTCTTTATTGATTAATCCCCTAGATATATAATGAGATCAATTTAATGCAAAATCAAATTTGGTTGCGTAGTTTAATGAGGGTAAATTCGAGATCAAAATAATTAGGTAAAAAAAGTGTCAAGTCTCAAAATTAGGGTTTCTTTTAGTGTTTTGTTCCTCTAATCAAATCGAAAACGAGCCAACAGTCAAAACCTACAGTAAAATTGTGGCCCCCGCCATTTTTTGGCCAAATTTGGATGTTTATGACCTCAAAAATGCGATTTAGTTATTTTTGCTCGTGTTTTTTGTTTTTTCTACGAATTATTTGTCACTTTTTGTGACTTAATTAATGAATTTCAACCATCAATCTTAGTTTTTGACTTAATTAATTAATTAGTGCTTGACTTTAATGTAATATCGGTAATGTAAATGCGATTTTCGTTTTCATTTATGACAGGATGGGTCAATTGCTGGCAGAGGTAGCAAAAGATTTGCCTTAGTATCCGTTAACAAACGTAATTCAGGTTTGCATATTAGTATTATGTTTCAGGTTTGCATATGAATTGGCTTGACTTTTTTAGTATTCTCAATGCACTTGAAATTATAGCCTTTGCTTATTTTATTGAATACCTTTATGGTTCAAAAATATGCTTGGTTGATTTGAAAGGCAAGTTTCAATACTTTTATTCTTGAGCAATGTGGTAACAACTAATTAGTTATTTTGTTTTACATTCTCATCTCTGCAATCAGTGGAAAATTATTGGGGAATAATTGATTAGTTAATTTGTTTTACGTTTTATCTCTATTATCATTGGGAAATTGTATGCATATGATGGTTGGTACAGTTATATTCTAACTATGATCTCTTTTGGTACTTTTGGATCATTGTCTAGTGAGGTTATGGGATTTCTGTTTTATTGCGTCTTCGGCTTAATATAGTGTGGCGGACCTTATTGGACTCGATACTTTGAGACCACTGGCACTGGTGCATGTGAAAACTGAAATTGACAAATAATTTTTATGATAAAGCACTTTCAATAGTATATTTTATTTGATATTAACATTTTATAAATTATAATTTGATTGTTGTAGTTTAAGTTACATTATATATATAAGGAAATTGAACATTAATTGCATTAGTTAAACTGAGAGTGAGATGTGGGTGGGGGCATGGTCTCTCCCCGATTCTGCTGGTGATGAGATGCACATATTTATTATTCAATCACTGATGTTTATATTTATAATATTTGATGAACTTTAGTTACTATTTATTATTTTGTAAATGGTTTTTTAATGCTGCTCTCTTGAATTCTTCATTTTTTATTTTGGTTTTAGCTGTTAAAATGGTTTTTCAATGCTGCTCTCTTGAATTCTTCATAATATTTGATGAACTTTAGTTACCTATTAGGAGAGATTGAGATTAACTATTAAAGAAAGAGCAAAGACCTCTTCTAAAGCTTTACGTAATGGGAATAAAGCCGAATTTTGAGATGATTTTCTTTCAGTACTAGTTACATTAAATTGAAGTTAACTCTGTGTTCCCGGAGGGATGAGTTAACAGTGAAAATCCGGATGAAGTAATGTATCCACTTTTCTCTTAAGGTGGTTTACCAACTGACCAAAAACCTCCTCGTACTGACTAAGAAAATTTGTAAACTTAGCTTAGAGGAGATCCCTTTAATCATCTTTTTCTTCTGGTATTTTGGTAATGAATATTATACATTTAAAAGCTGCTCATATGTTACTTGAATTCTTCATTAATTCTCTTTGCACTCTCAACAAATTGTGGCCTCCAAATTTAAAAAATTGTTGATTATATTCACAAGTCATGGTTTATTTCATTCAATTGTTTGATTATTTATTTCAATTGGGAACTGGATTTTACAGATAATGGCAGGCGTTTACACACGCATAAAGAACAATAAGAAACTACCTCTAGGGTTTAGAGGTCGCCCACCTATCCTTAACGACTATTCTGAAGATGAAACAGTTCCGCCCTCAGAATCTCAAGATTTGAATATTATGGATGCACCTCAAGGTATTACTATTTTAGTATTAATACTATTCACATATTCGTCCTTTTAACATCTATGATATACACTTAAAACAAATAACAGTGGGATGGAGATCTATTTCAAGGGAGAATGTTCTTAATGATGAAACAAGAGTTGAAAATACTCGCAAACCTACTTCTAGACCATTGCTGACTGGTATTTTTTATTTAATATTTATTTATCTTGTATACTTTATCGGTTGCAATATACATCATATTACATTTACTATTTTTTTTAACATTTCAGATTTAAGAAATAAAAGAATTAGAGCAAGCATCCTACAAGAACCTGCTGCTAATGCTTCTTTACACCCTTCTTCGCATCCATCTACTTTTGGTATCATTTTGTTACATAATTTATTAATCATTTTATTTAATGTTATGTATATAAATATGTAAATTAGTGGTATTTAAATCTATGTTAATTGTAAATTTGAGAAAATCCAATGTGAATGAGACGGTTGATGACAATGGTAATCGACAGTTACAAAAATCTCATTCTCTACCCTCTACTCTCAATGAGAACACTCAATCTGACGTTCCTAGCCAATTAGATATTGATGCAAATGATTTTAATTCAGGTGATGTTCATTGTTATTACAACATTTAATTGTCTTCTAGAGTACCTTGGACCCTTTTTTTAAAGTGTGAGTTGTGTTTTGCAATATTGTTTAGGGGGTTCTATTCCGGCAAGGGGGCTGTATAAGGGAGCGAATCTCGATAAACTCACAAATAATCGAAAGGATAAGTTGATTGTGTTTATCCCTCTTGGAAAATCTTTTAGACCAATTGGACTACATGAGAGAAAGTTAGCATCATGGTTGGGGTATTGTGCTCGATCTATTGGACGTCCTAGTGAGTCGTGGGATCACAATTTAGCTAAGCATAGACCTCGTTTGTGGAATATGATTCAGGTAATCTCATACATTCTTTTAGGTTTGTTAAAAAACAAATTAATGTTTTAATTCTTCAATTATTAACATTATATGTAATGCGTTTAATTTTTGTTTAGGACTATTTTGATGTTAGTCCTGAGAGTCCTGACAAGTGGAAGAAACTTGAGGAGTTGGGAAAGGTGAAGCAGGATACACCTGAAATGAAAAGGTCAAAGTTTGAATCTTATTGTTTCTCCGTGATGCTGGTGCTATTTCGCAAGTGGAAACACGACTTGCATATTAAATATAAACAACATTCTAGTGATGAGGAACGACTGAAACATGTTCCTAGAGGACTGTCTCCAAATGATTGGAAGGATATGGTGACATTGTTTGGAAGTAGCGATTTTAAGGTTCAAGTTTATTTATTACATGATATTTATTTCTAGTAATAAGGATCATTAACAATATTTACTTTTCAGGCATGGAGTTCAATTAATTCTCATAATCGTCAATGTCAAAAAGTTGTTGCTTCATCTGGTCCCACCCCTTTTGCACAAGTGGAGTATGATTTGGTAAAAATACATCATACTGTTAAATATTTTGTAAAGTTGCTGGCTGGGTAATGTACTATAGTTCTTTGATTGATGTTGCAGATGGATGAGGAGACAGGAGAATTGCCAGATGCTTCTGATGTGTGGATGGCCACTCATTCAATATTGGACAAAGAAGGGGAAAGTCATTTTCGCGATTGGGAATCAAGAAGGCTATATGTAAGTACATAATTTAAACAATATAAAGTTACTCCACAATATTTTAAAGAAATTAGAATTGTATTTTATCTTTTACTAATTGTATGGTTTTTATTATTATCTTTTTTATGGCTCATACTCCCTCCATTCCATTATATAAGTCATTCTAGTGTATTTCACACAAATTAAGAAATATATTGGTTAACTAAAAAAAATTCTCTCTCATGTCACTATTGGGCAATAAGCATTGGAATATTAAAAAACACATGTATCAATACAAAAAATAATTCTCTCTCATGTCACTATTGGGCGATAAGCATTGGAATCCTAGAATGACTTATATTTAGGGAAAAAACCAATTTGCTAGAATGACCTATATAATGGAACGGAGGGAGTAATTAATAGTAATTTTCCACATATTTTAGGAAGAAATGAAAAGGATTGAGAATGAACCAAGAAATGAAAATGAGTCGGATCCTACACCAGATGATGTTCTACAACAGGTATTTGGAGTTAGGTCCGGATATGTTCGTGGAAAAGGAATGGGATATAAAGCAAGTACTAAGGGAATGGTATGTAGCGCTAGAAAGGATGATGTAGACGAGCTGAAAAATGAGGTGGCAATATTAACGGAGAAATTAAAGGCACAAGAAGAGCGTGAAAAAGCACAAAAAGAGCGGGAACAGGCTCTAGAAGACCGCTTTCAATCATATTTTAAAGTGATGGATGTCATAGCAGCACAAAATAGTTTGGGTACACAAAGTCAGAATTTAGAAAGGAGTTCGCAAAATGGCTCGGTAATAATTCGAAATTACAAATAATTAATACTTACATTTAAATATATCATATTATTGATTGATTGGTTTTGATTTCTACTTTATAGGAGGATTAATATAAATTATGGAACCGTAAAGATTGCCGATTGGAGTGGATGATGAAGAAGGATAATTTAAGCTTTATAAAACTAAAACCGATGAAGGAGAGATTTGCTATGTTCCAAGTATCATTTTATTATTATTCGCATGTGTTTAGGATATTGAATGGTTGCATTATGTTCTTTTTATACTTCAAGACTTTTTTAGGATATGGAATGATATTTGCTTCTTAAATAGGATCATATATTGTTTATTTTGCTCAAGGAACATTCGTTTTGTGTATTTGTTGTGAACAATGCACATGATCATGATTATATTAGGTGTTGGGTCTATTGTGTTGTGGGTCTATTTGTTGTTTCATTTCTGCAGTTTGACGACCACTATATTTTTCCCAATTATTCAATGCCAGGTGGCCTTATACAGAGGTATGATTTTTTCTAATAACGTTTGAATTTCTCTGATTGACAAAATGCATTGAGTTTGTGATGAAATTGGTTGTTGCAAAGCTAGATGCCTATATTTCTCTCTCAAAACACTAGCTTTCTTATGTCGTTTTGTTTAGATTTCCATTACAAGCAGTTAAGCTAAGCTGTGAATAGAAAGTGATTTTATATTGATTGAGTTCTGTTTGATAATGTGTTTGATGGTTTTTCATCTGGTGTAGTGTATAGTCATGTTTGGTTATTTTGGGCTATAGTGAGAATAACAGTTGTGATGTCAGCTGTACTATTATAACTCTTATGAGCTCAGCTATAAAGGAATTAATTTCTTGTTATTTCATAAAAAACTCATGTATTAGTCCTTTCCTATAGGAGTGCAATAATTTTATTTCTCTATTGTTATCTGTGAAATTAAATGATATGGAACACTATTTCTGTTACTGTGATTGTGTTGAAAGTATAGCAATATTGAGGATGTTGTAAATAGTATACAACAAATACTAATAAATTAATTAGCAGCTCATAATGTTAGTGCAATAGTTTTGGAAGATGTTACATATTGATTTATATATTTGCAAAGGCGTTATTTTAGTTCAAAAGTTTGCAAAATGTGGTTAAATTTTTCTCCCACTTAGTAGTACAGATGCTCTGCCTTGGCATGTGTTAGCCTTTATATGTTCAACCGAGGATGATAACCAGCTTGCACTGGTTGCATCTTATTTCAAGATTCATCTCATGTATTAATAGTCATTGAGAAGCTTGCTCAGGCGAGGCGAGGCGAGGCGAGGCGAGGCGAGAGTGCCTTACAACCCAGGTGCATGGTACGGAAAGATTTGATGGTTTTACTTTTTTTGTTCACTTTGTGTAATACGAATAGTTGAATACTATTTTTGAAGCCAAATAATAATTTTTATCAAGTTTTAATTCTTTGCAGCACACTGATATTCAATCATGAAGCAGGAGAAGTGGTTTTGCTGCATCAGTAGCAGCTGCTGCAGCAGATCGGAGTGGGGGTGACTACTAGTTTGGTGTAGTTCCTAACTTAGATCCCAAGCTGTATCTTGATCTTAGCATATCTATGGAAGAGGAGAGAGCAAGACAATAAGCTGCTGCAAAGAGGGCAGCTAAAGAAACATCTAGACCAGAAAAGGTGGAGGGAGCATCATTGAATTCACATCTGATGATTATAGCATGGGCATTGTCCTTATGGAACTCCTAAGTTAAATAATGGCAACATATGTTGTTCATTAAATCTGATGCTTCTCATATTCTAATGACATTTTTTTGATCAATAATAAGCCTCTTGAACTAGTTTAAAGTGGCCTATTGGTCTCCAAATATTCAAGCTAGTACAGGCTATATGATCATGACAGAATAAGCTCGTGATGGCTCAAGCTAAAGGGCATGACAGTTCCTAGTTTTTTCTGAGAAACATAAACCAATCATTGTCTTGAAAGCTGTTAAGAGTTTAATGGAAATTTTTGTGATATTTATAAACACCTAACATTCTAAATTATCCTTATTTAATGTTGCTCTTGCTAGAGTTTCTATGCAGCCTCTTAATTTCCGATATTCTGTTTCAAGTTGTAGAATATTGTTCATTGTCTAACATTGTATCTTAGACATGACACATATATGGATCACAAGGCAAGGCATGTAATCTCAATTTTCTTTTATAATGACCACCACCACCTCTTTTTACTACCCATTGGATTCCCTTTCTCTATTAACTTCTTTCTAATTGCTTATTCAATGATTTTGTTTATCCCTGTTTTTTTAGGATCATACTCTGCTCCTTCCCTATTTCATCTTATGTTGTTATTCATCCTAAGCCAAGAGATGGTAAATGTTCACTTCTTTTATCCGCGTTTTTACTACACTTTCCTTTTAGTTGTATATTGTGATAATCAGTTACTTTATTAACCGAAAAATATGTTAATAATTATGGTAAGTGATTTATGAATTAAACAACTTAACCAAGTCAATCTGTTAGAAAAAATATTAATTACTTACATTATTTCAGAAAGTTAACTCCTTTTAACCATACGAATTTAATTAAGTTTGATTACTTCAACGATTTAACAAAGTCAACTCGTCTAAACCATATAAAATTAATTGAATTTCGTTCAACGAGTTTAATAAAGTTTAATTACTTCAACGACTTAACTAGGTCAACTCATCTAAACTGTATGAATTTAATTGAATTTCATTACTTAAACGACTTAACCAGGTCAACTCGGCTAAACTCTACAAAATTAGTTGAATTTCATTACTTAAGCAACTTAACCAAGTCAACCCATCTATAAATCACGAGTGTAGTTAAGTTTAATTACTTAACTGACTTAACCAGGTCATCTCGTCTAAACTGTACGAATTTAATTGAATTTTATTACTTAAACGACTTAACCAGGTCAACTCGTCTAAACAGTACGAAATTAATTGAATTTCATTACTTCAATGACTTAATCGGGTCAACTCGTCTAAACTGTTCCAATTTAATTGAATTTCATTATTAAACGACATAACCAGGTCAACTCGTCTAAACCGTAAGAAACTAA
This sequence comes from Euphorbia lathyris, assembly GCF_963576675.1. Lineage (NCBI taxonomy): Eukaryota > Viridiplantae > Streptophyta > Magnoliopsida > Malpighiales > Euphorbiaceae > Euphorbia > Euphorbia lathyris. The sequence continues at coordinate 1,279,703 of NC_088915.1, read as the reverse complement.
GTCAATTTCATTACTTAAGCAACTTAGCCAGGTCAACCCGACCCGTCTATAAATCACGAGTGTAATTAAGTTTAATTACTTCACCGACTTAACCAGGTCAACTCGTCTAAAGTGTACGAATTTAATTGAATTTTATTACTTAAACGACTTAACAAGGTCAACTCGTCTAAACAGTACGAAATTAATTGAATTTCATTACTTCAACGACTTAATCGGGTCAACTTGTCTAAACTCTATGAATTTAATTGAATTTCATTATTAAACGACTTAACCAGGTCAACTCGTCTAAATCGTAAGAAATTAAGTCAATTTCATTACTTAAGCAACTTAACCAGGTCAACTCGTCTAAACCGTAAGAAATTAAGTTAATTTCATTACTTAAGCAACTTAACCAGGCCAACTCGTCTATAAATCACGAGTTTAATTAAGTTTAATTACTTCAAAGATTTAATCAGGTCAACTCATCTAAAGTGTACGAATTTAGTTGAATTTCATTATTAAACGACTTAACCAGGTCTACTTGTCTAAACCGTAAGAAATTAAGTCAATTTCATTACTTAAGCAACTTAGCCAGGTCAACCCGACCCGTCTATAAATCACGAGTGTAATTAAGTTTAATTACTTCACCGACTTAACCAGGTCAACTCGTCTAAAGTGTACGAATTTAATTGAATTTTAGTACTTAAATGACTTAACCAGGTCAACTCGTCTAAACAGTACGAAATCAATTGAATTTCATTACTTCAACGACTTAATCGGGTCAACTCGTCTAAACTGTATGAATTTAATTGAATTTCATTATTAAACGACTTAACCAGGTCAACTCATCTAAACCGTAAGAAATTAAGTCAATTTCATTACTTAAGCAACTTAACCAGGTCAACTCGTCTAAACCATAAGAAATTAAGTCAATTTCATTACTTAAGCAACTTAACCAGGCCAACTAGTCTATAAATCACGAGTTGAATTAAGTTTAATTACTTCAAAGATTTAATCAGGTCAACTCATCTAAACTGTATGAATTTAGTTGAATTTCATTATTAAATGACTTAACCAGGTCTACTCGTCTAAACCGTAAGAAATTAAGTCAATTTCATTACTTAAGCAACTTAGCCAGGTCAACCCGACTCGTCTATAAATCACAAGTGTAATTAAGTTTAATTACTTCACCGACTTAACCAGGTCAACTCATCTAAACTGTACGAATTTAATTGAATTTTATTACTTAAACGACTTAACCAGAGTCAACTCGTCTAAACAGTACGAAATCAATTGAATTTCATTACTTCAACGACTTAATCGGGTCAACTCGTCTAAACTGTTCCAATTTAATTGAATTTCATTATTAAACGATTTAACCAGATCAACTCATCTAAACCGTAAGAAATTAAGTCAATTTCATTACTTAAGCAACTTAACCAGGTCAACTCGTCTAAACCATAAGAAATTAAGTCAATTTCATTACTTAAGCAACTTAACCAGGCCAACTCGTCTATAAATCACGAGTTTAATTAAGTTCAAATACTTCAAAGATTTAATCAGGTCAACTCATCTAAACTGTATGAATTTAGTTGAGTAAGAAATTAAGTCAATTTCATTACTTAAGCAACTTAGCCAGGTCAACCCAACTCGTCTATAAATCACAAGTGTAATTAAGTTTAATTACTTCACCGACTTAACCAGGTCAACTCATCTAAACTGTACGAATTTAATTGAATTTTATTACTTAAACGACTTAACCAGAGTCAACTCGTCTAAACAGTACGAAATCAATTGAATTTCATTACTTCAACGACTTAATCGGGTCAACTCGTCTAAACTGTTCCAATTTAATTGAATTTCATTATTAAACGATTTAACCAGATCAACTCATCTAAACCGTAAGAAATTAAGTCAATTTCATTACTTAAGCAACTTAACCAGGTCAACTCGTCTAAACCATAAGAAATTAAGTCAATTTCATTACTTAAGCAACTTAACCAGGCCAACTCGTCTATAAATCACGAGTTTAATTAAGTTCAAATACTTCAAAGATTTAATCAGGTCAACTCATCTAAACTGTATGAATTTAGTTGAGTAAGAAATTAAGTCAATTTCATTACTTAAGCAACTTAGCCAGGTCAACCCAACTCGTCTATAAATCACAAGTGTAATTAAGTTTAATTACTTCACCGACTTAACCAGGTCAACTCGTCTAAACTGTACGAATTTAATTGAATTTTATTACTTAAAGGACTTAAGCAGGTCAACTCGTCTAAACAGTACGAAATCAATTGAATTTCATTACTTCAACGACTTAATCGGGTCAACTCGTCTAAACTGTATGAATTTAATTGAATTTCATTATTAAACGACTTAACCAGGTCAACTCGTCTAAACCGTAAGAAATTAAGTCAAGTTCATTACTTAAACAACTTAACCAGGTCAACCCGTCTATAAATCATGAGTTTAATTAAATTTAATTACTTCACCGACTTAAACAACTTAACGAGATTTTGTCTATAAATTACGAACCGACTAATATTTAAGAAATATATTGGTACAATAATATTATTTCATTTGTTTAATATGTATTAATTAATTGTTAAATTTGTTTCAATTTTAACCTATTTGATATTTGCAGGAGCACCTTTGTTTTCCTTTTCTGTGGTGCCGCCACACATCTCATACTCAAGCTAATTAGACCTAACTTTCCATTCCAAAACTCGTTCTCCCTTCAATTAATACTGTGAAACTATACCAACGCCAGAAAAACAGAATAACACCTTTGTTTTCCATTTCTGTGGTGCCGCCACATCTCATACTCGAGCTATTTAGGCTTAATTTTCCATCCCAAAACTCTGTTCTCCCTTCAATATTCTGAAACTATACCAACACCAGAAAAACTTCAATTTAATTGCTCGGTGGATCCACAATCTGTGAAGAGGATATTCCAGCGGTATTTGACAATCTTCCAACTCTTGTTGAAATTCAGGTTAGTTAATTTTCTTTTCAATAAATTGAACTTTAAATTTGGGGATTATCAATTCAGGACTGTGGGAAACGATTTCAACATTGTGTGAAACCATTTCAACATAATCGGAAATTCATTACTGCGTGAAACGATTTCAACAAGGGGAAATTCAATTCCAACTGCCCAATACTTTATCTGTGGGTTAATTTCAAATATAACCCCAGTGGCCAAATTAAATCAAATATATATTTTTAGCATGTATGCATTATGTAGCTGAAAGTGTTAATCTATATTTTTTAGTTTTTCAATTTTTTGATATACCAAAACTTCTCATGTCTAAGCTAGTTAGAAAAAATTTGGCCAAAAATTGATATTGGTATGGGGTTATCCACCTGTATACGAAATGTAATTCATTAGATATAGGACTCAACCATAATTAAAACACTAAAATTAGAACGTGACAGAATATGAAACATATATCTGATAATTAAACAGAGTCTTTTGGTAACAGGAAAGCAATAAAACGACATATAGGAAATGGCAAGTGAAATTTATGAACTTCCGTTACATAGTTCTTCTCATGGAGACTTGACTAAAAAATAATAAGAGAATTGACCTGCAACCTTAAAATAAGCTAAGATAGTAGTTGTAGTTATGTCTGCTGTGGATTTGTTTTTCAATTCATGTTTTCAGATTCCGCAGTGTATAAATTGCTACAAATTTCAATTTGGTTATTAGTTTTCAAAATGTGTTATGTACTGTAATATGTTTTTGTATAATCATGGAGTGTAATTGTTATTCTACCAATATACTACCATCTTATAATATATACATGCAATTGTTATAAATGATAAATGTTTTTTTGATGTTCAATTTTTGGTCATAATTTCACAACATTAGTTGGGATGCTTTTCAATTATATATTTGTTTTAATTATTTTTACTTTTCGTAGTTTTCACTGATATGGTTTGTTAGTGAACATATCAAGTTATGGCTATTGAAAAGGATTGGATGAGAATTGATAATAGAAGAGATCCAATTGTTTCTCCATTCTGATGGCATCTTATTGTTTCTCCAAATTATGTTGAAGAACGTCGTCAACCATTCGATTCCTCTTTCTCCCAAACATCTCCAAATCTCAATAGGGATGCCATCAGGTCCTACTGCTTTCTTCAACTTCATCTTACTTAATGTCATTTTGACTTCACCCTTTTGAAATCTCCGCAGGCATTCATGATTTATCATATCGTGATGGATACTTATATCTCCAACATCTTGTTGGCGATCTCCATTAAATAAGTCATCAAAATAGGACCTCCATCGTTCCTTGATATCCTTATCTCCAACTAGGACTTTCTGGTCCACATCCTTCACACATTTAACTTTTCCGAGATCTCGCGTCTTCCTATCTCTCATCCGAGCAATTCTATATATGTCTCTTTCCCCTTCTTTCGTATCCAATCTTGTATACAGATCCCGATTCACCTTTGCTCTAGCATCTCGTATGACCTTCTTTACTTCCCTTTTAGCCTCTTTGTATTTTTCGTAGTTCTCGTCACTCCTACATTTCCCCAATAGTTTATAGGATTCTCTCTTACTCTTTACTGCTTGTCGTACTTCTTCTGTCCACCAAGATGTGTCCTTACCCGGTGGCATGCTACCTTTAGATTCCCCTAGAACTTCCTTCGCTACTTCCCTTATACTATGCTCCATCTTATTCCATATCGAATCTATATCTGAATCCATATTGCAAGTCCAAATATCTTTTTTGGTCATCTCATCCACAAATTTTTGTTGATTCTCCCCTTGCAATTTCCACCACTTAATCTTAGTCTCTACTTGAGGTGTTTGTTTTCTTATACATTTCCTACTTCGAAAATCTAGCACCACTACTCTATGTTGGGTTGTCGTACTCTCACCAGGGATCACCTTACAATCAATATAACTCTTTCTCCAAGCACTCCTTACTAAGAAGAAGTCAATTTGGCTCGCATTACCGCCACTCCGATAAGTCACTAAGTGGGATGTTCTCTTCATAAACCATGTGTTCATGATACTCAAGTCATAGGCTGATGCGAATTCCAAAATATCATTTCCTGCTTCATTCTTATCTCCAAAGCCATACCCTCCATGAACACTCTCAAACCCATCTCGCCTAGAACCCACGTGTCCATTGAGATCACCCCCTAGTACCATTTTTTCATCCCTAGGAACCTGTTACACCACTTCCTCTAAGTCATCCCAAAAAGCTTGTCTTATAGACACATCTAATCCTATTTGTGGCGCATATGCACTAATGACATTCACAACCTCATCCCCTATCACTAGCTTAACACTCATAATTCTATCGCTCTTCCTAGACACCGCTACTACCTCATCAATATACTCCCTATCAATAAGAATACCTACTCCATTTCTACCCTTATCCTTTCCTGAGTACCAAAGCTTATAACCCCAAGGAGCTATCTCTCTAGCCTTGGCTCCAACCCACTTGGTTTCTTGTAGGCATAATATATTTATTCTCCTCCTCTTCATAACATCTACAATTTCAGCTAATCTTCCTGTCAAAGAACCTATGTTCCATATCCCAAAGCGTAACCTACTACCCTTACCCCTACCCCTACCATTACCGTGGACTAGCTTATTTACCCGCAACCCTTGCATATTTGACACCACCCCCGGGTCTTGGGGTGGCGCGCCGCTTCGGGGCGACGACCTAGCAACCCTTGCACATTTATCACTACACCCGGGTCTAGGAAGTGCAGCGCGTCGCTGAGTAGGGAACGCCCCAACGGTATTTATATTATGGTTCATGTCATAAGATGTGGCTAAGTTTTACGCTGGCCGCCACAAACCTACCGCAACCCTCCTCCTTTGTCCGGGCTTGGGACCGGCTGTAAAGGCCACCAAGTGACCCTCACAGGCAGAGTTATTATGTATTATATAAATGCAACGAAAATAATAATAGTGTCATGTCAATTGGGTTGTCTCTATAAATCATGTTATCCTATCAGAAATTAAAGTAATATTTCTAATTTGTGCTTGATATTTGCTCAGGTTTCCATGCCAATACACATATTCTAGTTATGATGGGGTCACGGATGCTATATGAAATCACTGGTGATTCACTTTATAAGGTATATAGTTTATGTCAATTATGGATCATCTAGCAGGAACTGTGTAATTTCTTGTATTTTTATGATAATTAATGTGTTTTTTTTTTCAATCGAAATATCATATGCCAAGAAATAGGGACATTTTTTTTAACATTGTTAACAGTTCTCACAGCTATGATACTGGAGGGATGTCAGCGCACAAGTTCTGGTATTTTTCAATAATCTCATTAGAACATTTATATGGTTTTAATTATTATTTTACAAAATTCTGTTTGTGCCTTTTCTATGTTGTTTTGACTTATTTGCTTTGACGTGTGAATAGGTCAGACACGAAACATTGAGCTGACACATTATCAACAGAGAATGAAGAATCATGCATAACTTATAATATGCTCAAGGTATGATCCCTCTACTTTCTGTTCATGAATGGTGCCAAATAAATTAAGGTTACTTAGATTGTGTTTTGTTCGGATTTTCAGAAAGACTTAACCTAGACAGTGGTTTATCATTGAATACTGATATGAATATTGATCTCTCTGTATTCACATTACAATTTTGATAGCATAAAGCTTGAAACAATTTTGAATATGCAGGTCTCTCATCACCTATTTCCATGGACTAAATAAACGACATGTGTATACTATTACGAGCGAGCCCTCACAAATGGTGTATTAGGCATTCAAAGAGGAAGTGAATCTGGAAATATGATTTACATGCTTCCACTAAACCCCGAAAGTTCCAAGGCTACAAGTTACTATAGATGGGGAACACCATTTGACTCTTTCTGATGTTGCTAAGGAACAGGTAATTTAATACTTGTGCTGTTATTTATTTCTGCAAGATGTTGAATCATACTGAACTATTTCTCACGAGAAGTGTACATGCACATTGCGTTCATTTCCAAGCATGCATTGTTTGTTCTACTTAATTGTCATCTTGTTAATTGAAAATTGGTTGTTTCCTTTCAAGATATGTTTGGAACCATGAAGGCACAGAATGGGTACCAACACTTGTTATCCTCAGGCTAAACCGTACTGCACTTTGTGTGCAATGGAGTCCAAAAAGGTACTGTTATGTAATTAAGATTTTTCTTTTGCCTTCTCAAACTGCACAACATTATATTATGACTAATATTTCCATCTGTAACTAGTCAACAATGTCTCTTAAATCATAGTGATCTAATCACATCAATATTTGATGTCGCTCAGTTGTGCACAAAGCTCTTTTTTTTTTGTTTTTAAGATCTAGTTGTGTAATTGCGTATTTATTAGGAGATAATATTGATATGTCATCTATATTTTCGTTGAGTATGTTCAATTAATTAAGTGACTGATATTGTTGATTCTCTTTTTAATTGTTTTCTTTAAGAACGCCATGGTGATATTTTGTGTTCATTATAAATGTTAATACTAGCTTATGCATTATTGCTTAAAGTATAATTTTATTGGAATTTATGGATTTCTTCTTGACATCTTAACAAAGTAATCTACTTACAAGCATAATACTTATTTATTTTTTCAAAATATTCCCAGAGAATAAATTTGCTGTTGGAAGTGGGGCTAAAACTCCTTGTATATGCTACTATGAACAAGACAACAACTGGTAAGTACAATATAGCTTGCTACTTCCTTAGCTTATGGGTTTTATGTTTTGACCATTTGATCATATTTTGCTTCAATTCTTCTGGGAAAGAGATTCTGTGCAATAGCCTGTATTTCTCTGTCTAATTTCAAGGTTGAATTATTAACTTAATCTAGTTTGTCTAGATTGGAAAGCGAATTGGCTATTATGATTTGAATATGAGTTGTAGGTTAAACAATTCTTTTGTGGTTTTATCTATAAGCATTATTTCTAAACATACTCTAGTTTTCTTTATGAACACACAGTTTCAGTGCTTCTTCTGGTCTCCTCGGTATTTCTTTATGAACATACTCTAGTATTTCTTTTATGTTTTGACCATTTGATCGTATTTTGCTTCAATTCTTATGGGAAAGAGATTCTGTGCAATAGCCTGTATTTCTATCATGTCTAATTTCAAGGCTGAGTTATTAACTTAATCTAGTTTGTCTAGATTGGCATGCGAACCGGCTATTATGATTCGGATAGGAGTTGTAGGTTAAACAATTCTTTTGCGGTTTTATCTATAAGCATTATGAATTGTTCTTAGTTACAAAATCTTAGAGTCCGTGTCTGTTTTATGATCAATTTTATGTGAACTTATAGAAAGAAATTTTATGTCCAGGAAGAAATTTTTTTTATTAATTATATACAGTTTAGGCCATACGAATAGGGACAAATGTCATCTCCTATTCATGGGGATGACAATTGTCCTTTTAATTGGAGACTAAAAAATGTCCCTTAAGAATAAGGACATAAGTCGTCTCCTATTCATGGGGACGACAATCGTCCCTTTAATTCGAGACAGAATAACGTCCTTTAAGAATAGGGACAAAAGTCGTCTCATTTGTATAGGGACGACAACTGTCCCTTTGTTAGGAGACAAAAAATGTCCCTTAAGAATAGGGACAGAAGTCATCTCTTTTGCATAGGGACGACAAATGTCCTTCTTTTTGGAGACAAAAAATGGTCTCTTAAGAATAGAGACAAAAGTTGTCTCTTATGCATAAGGACGACAGATGTCCCTTTTTTGGAGACAAAAAAATCGTCTTTTAAGAATAAGGACAAAAATAATCTCCTTTACATAGGGACGACAATCGTCCTTCAAAACAGGGACGACAATCGTCATTCAAAACAGGGACGACAATCGTCCTTCGAAATAGGGACGATATTTTCCTCCCTTGTTTGGGACGACAATCGTCTCACAAAATAGGGACGACATCATCCTTTTCGTCCCCTATAGAATCGGGTACGCTCGCATAGGGGACAGAACATAAGGACAAAAAAAATTGTCCCCAAAAGTATAAGGGACAATTTTTCTTATTTTTGGGGACAAATTTAACCGTCCTCAAAAGTCATTTTTTTGTAGTGTAATGGCATATTACAATTGTCATGCATAAAAATATGAGGGCATAGTAAGCATGCAAGATTTAATGCAAGATTTGTGTCTATGATTTTATCTTTCACAATTTATTAGATTTATTTTAATAACATATATGATATTCATAGCACTTTATAAGGGTGGAGAATCTCAAATTTCTTTAATTAAAAATGGAAGAAGAAAGGAGAAGAAACTTATCTTGTTTATCATAAAATTCCAGATTTAATGTAGAAAACTCTTTCCCACCAATCTATAGAGAAGCCTATCTTTGGATAGATTTGTTTGTACTAATTGAGCCAAGGTTTGAGATTGAGATTTTTGTTCCGTTGACTCCGTTGTTTTGTTCTTTGTGAAACTCTATACAATCAAGATTTTGTGATCTTCTGTTTGCTAGAGATCCACGTTCACCGCACCAATTGATAACTTGGGAAAGAATCCTTGATCGGAGCACTTCCCTGTGAGGCGCCGTTCGGATCGGCCGGGGACACTCCGATGCCAAAGTCAGTAATATTTCTGAGAATAAACTGTAAGCACAAAAGTAGAGGATCAGTAAGTGTACCTCAATAGCTTGGGATGCAAGCTATTTATACTCATGTAGATGTAACTCTTGGTAACTAGAAAGTCTTCATTAATGCCTCATTAATGGCGGTTACTGATCTTATTCAAGTATGACCGTTAGCTCATTAATGGGTTATTAGCTGCTTTTATTGGGAATCGGCTTTGCCGTTCCTTAGGCGTATCGAGGTTTGACGGGGGATCTTCCAAGGCGTTTGACCCTTTGAGGCGTGTTGAGGAATCCATAGATCCGTCGGTGGATCCTTATCCATAAGAGTATTGATGGCGGATTCTTCATTCTTTGTCTAATTATCCTTTTTTCCCATGTATGATATTTGGATGTTATGGAGACATAGATGAACAGTCATGTCATTACTAATCTTTAATTGCTATCAATTCTCCATTAATCCCAGCATTTATCCTTGAAACCCTCAAAGTTGGAGTATTCGAACAATCAAGTCTTTATTCCCCTTTAATGGCTATTAATTGTCATTTAATTGTATTTATTCCCATTCATGGATGGTAATAAAGGCGCCTTTTGGTATTCTTAGATCCGTCAAGGCGTATATACGCTCTCTTTGAGAATAATGGCGGGCCTCCACTACTCGCTCTCATCGGGCGTATCTTGTTATGGCGTGACTTGTCATGGTCCACGTGGCGTGGTATAATGCTAGAGACTCCTTCATTTTCCTCATTATTTGCATATTCACCCCTGCATTAATCCTACATTAATCATCATTAATTCCACATTAATCATGCATAAATATCTCTTTTAGAAGGAATAATGGTTTGCCATTATTTCTATTAATTTTTCCTTATTCCTTATTCAAGAATAATTTGGGTTGTTATCATTAATTAATTACTAATTTTACAGGTATAAATAGTAGTGATATTCTTTGCACAATTCCTTTGATTAATTTTCTTCTTCTACATATACTAGTAAATCAGTAGTGCTATTTTGGGTTGCAAAACACCATGGAAAACAACTCCAATCTCTTTGATCGCTCTATATCATTTAATTGCTTGGTTCAAGAGAGTAATAACCCTAAATATCATATTCAACATTCTCCCTATAAAGATGATATTGAAGAAGTGAAATTCAGCTTCTCTTCAAATTCAAGCTCAGTCTAATTTTATGATATAGAGAAGAGAAGCTGAATTTCACTTCTTCAATATCATCTTCATAGGGAGAATGTTGAATATGATATTTACAGTTATTACTCTCTTGAACCCAATACTTAAGAAGAGGAAGCAAGGGAATTATGCAAACAATTAGAGAAATAACACTACTATTTATACTTGTAAAATTAGCAATTAATTAACAACAGAATATTGGTGAACCTTGATTACTATTTCTTCCAGTGTGAATAGATTTTAAAAATCAATAGTAATAATCAAGTCACGGTCAATAGTCAATAGTAAATTTATTAGATTTCCTTATTTAGCTTTTTACATCTTATATTATATAAATACATATAGTTAATCAGTAATAAAAAATAATAAATTAAATAAGTTTACTATTTAAATATGAAACAAATAAGTAAAACATAATTTAAAATAGAAAAAAGTTAAAAGACTTGTAGGTTAAGATTTGGTACAATATGTTCTGTTCTAAGCAAAAAGTCAATGGTTCAATTCTAAAATCGTTTTCCTTCTAGACTAATGACAATTAATACAGGATTAATAATAATTAATGACAATTAATGGAGGATTGATGTCAATTAAGCTCAGTTAATGCAATGAAGCTATAAAAGAGAGTATATATACACCAACTAGGTCTACTACATGTAAAGTAACAACATTCTCATCTTTTCACGTGTCATTGTGTGATGATGTTGCTTAGAGACAAAGTTTTACATATAGGAAAATCCATTAATGTGTCATTCAATGAGAGATTTAAGTCATCCTTACTTTCATTTTATTTCCTCTTTTTTGTTTATTTCAAATAAATGTCAGTCAATATTAAGAAAAAAGAAATTCATGATGAAAAGAATAAGAGTATACGAAACCAAACATAGTTCACTAAACAGTGACTTCGAATGGTTACCTGTACCAAGGCCCCTCAGTGATCTGGTTCACCACTCCATTTTCAAACACTTCATAAAACTAAATAAGTTGTCATAAGATCTGCATATAATCTCTTTTAATGTAAGAAAATGGATAAAATTATGTCTTTAATTCAATAAATTTGAAATAGTTTTGGATCATATAATAATAATAATAATAATAGATGAAACAATTTTGGCCTATATAAAAAATGATAAACCAAAACTCTTACCAAAACACATTCGGCCATCAAAAACCATGCAGGTGATATTGGCTTAACCATGTTTTTTATAGGCTCAACCATATAAGTTGCGAAGGCAGCTGACGGAAAAGAAAGCATATCAGGACAGGAGTCCTAAATGTGTTTATATAGCCACACAAACAAGATGGCTTCACTATTTTGAAAAAAAAAAAAAAGTTAATTTTAATTTCTTCAAAAAAAATAAGTTAATTTTAATTCAATTACATAGAATTGAAGGCTCAATATTTCTATTAAATGAAAGAATTTCAAAATAAGTATCAAATTTATTAATTAGGAAATAATTAATTTAATTTCAGATAGAGAACATTAGAAAGGAAATAGGAATTTTTTTAAAGTAATTAATTTAATTAAAGAGAGAGGAGAGAATATTTCAAAGGAAATAGAATTTTTCTAAATAATGTTTTAATTCGGAAATAATTAATTTCATTCAAGAGATTGGATAGAAAATTAGAAAGAAAATAAGTTATTACTAATGTATATAAAATTAGAAAGAAAATAAGTTATTACTAATCTTATTTTTTATGTTTTTGTTGTAATAAGTTATTACTTACTAAATTAGTTTCTTTTAAATATCTAATTCCATTAAAAATATGTTACTCATTTTTTTTTTGGAATTATACTTTTATATTTTTGGAAAAAGGACTTTACAATTTTCATACAACCACTGATCTGCGAAAAGCGTATAATAACACAAAGTAACTCAACTCTACTGCATCAAGTATATAGTTTTTATGAACGAGATCGATCCCACATGGACTAGTATTTGATAAGTTATTCTTACTTAAATTCTATATTATCTAACGAATTAATTAAATGAAATTGGTTTTTAAACTAATTAAAATAAATAACTTTAATAATAAAAATGCAAAAATCTTTAAACAATTGATTTATCTAGGAATGAGAGGAGAGCTAGGATTTTGGATCCCTTAACTATCTCATATAAACCATTGAGCAAACATGAATTTCAGATTATGCATGATTTTTTAAAATTTTATATCTTTCAGTTTTTTTTACATGGCTGTAAATCAAATGTACCTTTTACATAATATCCATATATATATAACTTAGTTTTTAATTTATTTATTGGTTTGAAAATATGTGATATGGTTTAGCAATAAGGTAAAAAATTTCCATTGATAAAATCTCTTAATTAAATATAAACAAAGCCTCAATTGAAAGAAATTAATTGAAATTGAAAACTTAATTTTTTTTTAATTGATTGTAATTTAAAACGTAAATTTTTTGTAATTGAAATTACGCTAATTAAAGTTGGAATCGCATACACTTAACGTGTTAAAAGATAAATGATCAATGGCTTAAATGTCTCCATTTAATTGTCTCGTCGAACCTTCTAAACATCAAGTAAGTCTAAGATATTTAATGTGTTACTAATTCAGTTACAAAAAAATATGTTAAAATGCAAAAATACACCTGACGTTTTGGGTAAAAAGCAATTTTACCCATAATCCGTTTAAAATTGTGCAGTTTTATCCTAATGTTGGAAGCCAAGAGCAATTCTACCCGTGACATTGATAAATTGGTCAATTTGACAAATAGTTCTTCAAACTATCTTCTCAGTCATTAATCTTGTCATCTACACTTCAGACGTGCGTCATTTTATCAGTAACAAATCAGAAACATATGATTGGATGTGAAAAACAATAAAAATATATAAAAAAATACATTGTCTTTTGTACGAATTGGATAAAAAAATTCAAAAAATTCACCGAATTTATAAATATTAATCTCTAATTCTATTATTAAATTATAAAAAACATGAAATCTTTTAGAATGAATTGATATGCAATTGGCGCAAAATAAGGAACAAAAATATATATGTTTTATAATAGTGTCTGAAATTTATCCAAATTATCAACGTTGGGGTAAATTTGCTATTGGCTACCAAAGGTTAGGGGTAAAATTGCATCATTTTAGACGTTAAGGGTAAAATTCACTATGTCATTTTCCCTTTCACATGACACACATTACATACATTTGTTTTCGTATTGTCTGAATATGTTTTGTGACAGTATTTTAAATTTCCGTCATCTGAAAAGCGTAATTAAAAACGCGCTCATTCACATGTGGCATTCCGATGACAGAATCCTATCATCCAAAGAAAATGCCCGTTTTTGTTAAATTTTACTTGCTCATCAGATGACACCTGCAATAAATGACTGTCATTATATGAGGAAAACAAAAAAAATGGCAAATGAAATTTCACTTACGCGGCCATATACCAAATTTAGGCGCTCGATGGTTTGACTGAAATTTCAGCTCATATATAAACTCTTTCTCTCATCCAAAATCCCATTTTAGGTTACGCAATCTTCATCCCTCTCATCTCTCTCTATCTCCATGGTTGATTCCTACATGCAATCAGTGAGTTCGAAACACCGTACGAGATCTATTGATTTTCATTGTTCCTTACTCTATCTTTTCCTCATGTGATGCTGAAGGTGTTTTGATTCCTTTTTATTTGAACATAATATTTGCAGGGATAGTAAGAATGCTACATGGGGAAGGCTGACTGACGAAGAGATTGTCAATCAGCTCTTGCGTTTAGCATATGGGAAGATTTTGGCTTGTTATCTGAATGAGTATGTGTATGTGTATGAAGCATGTTCGCTTGTTTATGCTTGATGTTCCATTTAGGAAACTAGAACTGATTGAGTATGTGTATGAAGCATGTTTATGTTTAATGTTCTGCTTAGGAAACTAGAACTCATTGAGTATATGTATGATGTTGTGGGTGATGCTGTTGAGATAGGTTTACAATGAACTCATTGAGTTAGATAGAACTGTTTAGGAAGCAAGAACTGATTATGTGTATCAATATTCATTGGGCACGTAGCTCATTAGGCATAGTCTAACAATATGAATGTTTATTGTGATATGGGAATACTCCTATAGTTATACTGCTAAAACTGATTGTGTATGTGTATGAAACATGTTGCACTATGCCAAAAACCCCTTCAGATGATGGTTAAAAACCGTCATCCCGCAAGATATAAAACTGTCATGGGGCTCGCTGCAGTCTGTTGATGCTTCAGATGACGGTCACGTTCTGTCATCCGTAATAGCCTCACATGACAGCGATCAAATAGTGAGCTGTCATCTGACCACTACCTAATAACAACTGTCATGGAATATATGTTCTCATGATACCATTTTTAAATAATCTGTCAAAATATTAAGTTAAAATGGAGGTGTTATGTTAATGTTATGACAGTTTTTGTGTTTCTCGACTGTTATGATAACGTAGTTCACATGATATAATTTGTATTAAATTTTATTGTTGGAACATAATAAGTATGACGGTTTGTTTTCAGTTCTCTATCGTTAGATAGAAAGTAAGATGGCATTTTCTTATAAGAATTTTGTCATTCTTTGTTGGTTTTCTTCCATCCCTTTGCTCCCTGCAACATAAAATACACAAGTTAATTGAGTGCTGATCTTCAAAGTAATAAAGATAGATGCTTAAAATATGGCCAGCAAAATAGTTTTATTAAGAGGTTCTTGTAATGGTATAGAATGTGAATTTACTCAAAGTAAAAGCTGAAACTGATATGTAATTTGAGAAGCAAGCATCATCCAAAATTAGGAAAAAAACTGACAGCAATTTCATAATGTGAAGAAGGAATAGATTTCATAAATAAAATGAACTATTACCAAGAAAAAAATGGAATCAAAATGATAAATAGGAGAAGGATGGGATGCAAAGAAGGTTGAAGGTCTAAAATAGAATTATTAAGAGGTTCAAGGGAGACATAGGGAAAAGAGGAAGTGGGAGGCGGATGGTGGAATATAAAATGAAGGTAAGTAGAAAGATAAGGTTTAGGTTTTTGAGGAAAAAGATATATAGAAAGAAGTTTGGAAGTTTCCTGAGAAGGGAGTTGGGTAAGGACCATTTAATTGGATGGGCTTTGAATGGAATTTAATCTTATTAATGATCTATGGTAAATAAATTTTTGACATTTTTTTTAGATTAATGGAAGGAACCATAGAAATATTTAGTGGAAATTATCCCATCTTATATTTCAAAAAAAAAAACCACCAAGAAATACAATGGTATTTACGCCATTTCTATTTGAAAAAATTATGGAAAAAAAATGAAAGATTCTTTTTTTTCAAACTTATGCGTATCTGACGTGTTGGAACGGTTCAATTTATACGTTTAGATTAAGGGGTTAAAAACCACTAATAAAACTTTAAAACGGACTAATTTATGTGACTACGTCATAGAAACATAAATTAGACGTTACAAATAAAATAATAAAATTTTGAAACGGGACTAATTTATGTGCCTATATCATAGAAACATAAATTAGACGTTACAAAGATAAAATAATAAAATTTTGAAACGGGACTAATTTATGTGCCTATGTCATAGAAACATAAATTAGACGTTACAAAGATAAAATAATAAAATTTTTAGACGGGACTAATTTATGTGCATATGCCATAGAAACATAAATTAGACATTACAAAGAAAAATAATAAAATTTTAAAACGGGACTAATTTATGTGCCTATGTCATAGAAACATAAATTAGATGTTACAAAAATATTGCAAATAAAAAAGGA
This sequence comes from Euphorbia lathyris, assembly GCF_963576675.1. NCBI lineage: Eukaryota > Viridiplantae > Streptophyta > Magnoliopsida > Malpighiales > Euphorbiaceae > Euphorbia > Euphorbia lathyris. Next base: position 1,263,187 of record NC_088915.1, on the reverse strand, counting down.
ATTAATTTACGTGCCTATGTTATAGAAAATCTAAGTTAGACGTTACCGAAATTAATAAAGTTATACTCTTACATTATAAGAATAGATACATAGAAAAGCGTCGATGAGAATCGAGATGAATCAAATAAACTTCACACAAAAAACACATCTTTTAGTACCAACATTTGCGCGGGGTAGGGTGATTAATCAAGTTTTTTGCGCGGGGTAGGGTGATTAATCAAGTTTTTCTTCCCTACACGTAGCCGACAAACGAACCTAAAATCTCTATTCCGCAGACCCCCTTATCCATTAAAAATTCAACCATTTCCGGTGTCCGATCACGCCTTAATTCTGATTGGTGGCGACTCTAAAAAATAGTTTTAATTAGACACAGTTTGTCGACCGTGGCCAAAGGGGGGCGTGGCAAATGCTTCTCGTCTTTAGCCACGGTTTATCGATCGTGGCCAAAGGGACATTAGAGTTGGTTTTTACGTATAACTGACTCTAATACCTTATGTTTTGGCCACGGTTGTTAAGAAAAACCGTGGCTAAAAGGGGTCTTTAGCCACGGTATTTCGTAACAATCGACTTTAATTCTCTGATCATTACACTACAAAAAAAGAGGCTTTTAATGAGAAGAAAAATTATCATAAAAAGACCAGATATTCTCATGAAAGAGTTTTTAATGAGAATTATTACTCTTATGGCTCCCTTCATTATAGGGGTCCGTTACTAAAAGTAATTATGAGAATAAAATACCATCTCATTATGAGCATGTATAATGAGATTAGTTATCCTTATTAGTATTTTTAAAATGATAAAAAATCTTCTCATTAAATTATTTATAATAATTAGAAATATTCTCACTAAATTGTTTATAATAATTAAAAATATTCTCATTAAATTATTTATAATAATTAAAAATCTTCTCATTAAATTATTTATAATGATTAAAGAACCCCTCATTAAAGATTTCATCATGATAAAAAAAAAACATATTTACATTATATAATACCTGGAAAGCCATTTGGGCCCTTAAGATCCCTTACCGTATTAGGAGCTTCCTGTGACCGGGAGTTAAGGACAGGTTGCTTACTAACTCGGATAGGTACAGACGACATTTGGTGGACTCTAAAGCCTGCAATAGATGCATAGGTCATGACGAAACTTTGTGCCATGCTCTTAGAGACTGCTCTAAGAGTATAGAGGTGTGGAAAAAAATTCTCCCTTACCATGTCCTCTCTTCTTTTCTTGCCCACTCTGAGTATGACTGGTTCTGTGATGGTGTGAGTGGGAAATTACTGGCTTACATGGAGTATGGTGATATTTTCTTTGCTATCATCTGTCACCAAATTTGGAAGTGGAGGAAGGAGGAGATTTTTGGGGATAAAACTGTTTTTATTCCTAACCTTGTTGAGTTCTTCTCCAAAAAACTCTCTATTATTATTGAGAGTTTCAAAGGGGATTCCCTTTCCAGTTCTACCCATAAGAGAGATGTCCACCTCGTTGGATGGAGTAGGCCAAGAGATGGGTGGTGAAGCTGAATACGGATGGCTCCTGCCTTAAAAATGGGAAGATTGCCGCTGGAGGTGTTATTAGAGATGCGGGGGGCGCATGGCTGTCTGGGTTCACCTAGAACCTGGGGGTGGGCTCTTCCTTTTCTGCGGGACTTTGGGGTATTCTTTCTGGTATCAAGCTTGCCAAGAGTTTGGGCATTAAGAGATTATTTGTGGAGTCTGATAACATGGAGGCCATCAAGATGATTTATGAGGATCATGCTATTTGTCTTAATAGTCGCAACCTTATCAAAGCTATTAAAAGGCTTTGCTCTTCCTTTGAGTTCCTAAAGTTCAGCCACATTTTCATAGAGCAAAACCGGATTGCGGATCGATTGGCGGCGGCTGGTCATGAGGGGATGTTAGGCGTTTCTACCTTTTTGACCCTCCTATCTTTCTTTCTTCTTTTCTTTTAGAGGATAGAATTGGGATTAGCTTTCCTAGGCTGATCCCATGTTAGGTGTTTGTTGTTTTGTTTTTCTTTTCCTGTTTCTACCAAAAAAAAAAAAATTCTGCATATTAATTATAAGAATACAATTCAACAATAGATTACGCCACCGAATTACTTATGATGATTATGATGATTTCAACATTCAAAACTAATAACTGCTGGTATTATAATGGGAGAAGGATATGGAAATATTATCTTATGGGAATATGGAAAGCAATCAATAACTCATGTATAAATGTCTTGTAACTGTCAAGTATCAAATTGTTTAATAGTAAGAACAAGTATAAAAGGCAACTGGAAATGTAATTCAATAGTATTTAGTGCTCCAACTCAAGCTAGAAAATCTATCCTTCTTACTTGACATAAAAATAAAAGCGATGTTCAATAAAACCAAATTGTAGTCATTAACGCTTAATATTGCCTGAGGACTTCTTGAGAGTTGGTCAATCAAGAAGTGCAAAACAAATAATGCATTATGTGCAGTCAACAGCCTACCAAGTATAAGCTTCACGTGTTTACTGCAAAACAGAACAGAAGAATATGCATGGTTAATACTACTACTACTATATGTCTCACCTAACTAATTCTACTACAGCATGGTCCCCTCTTGTATTAGTTAGAAACCTAGACTTAACTATTTGCCTTTTGTGTAAACCTCAAAATTCAACCAAATCAGTTATGTTGCACAAAAAAATTGAATCCGAAATGGAAAAAGAAACCAACACCATGAAATGTTATTTAAAATAACCTTTGAAACATAACCTCCAAAAGGAAACTGAAATAGAAACAAGTAAAATGCAGAAACTCTACTAAAAAAGAGTTTTCGAGTAACCTAGTTGTGCATCATTTATCTCATAACGAATGCAACACTTTGCACACATGCTGCTGCCCTTTTTTGAAATGAACATTGATAGAACTATATCAACAAAATATTTGCATGATGAAAAACTCCTAAACATATAGAATTACGTACTTCCTAAGAGCTTTATGGTGGAACGCAAGTCCCAAGTCAGCATCAAGCCCTGCATATCAATCCCAAAAGAAAATTTTCAGACTTCCAAAATCTCAAAACATGCAAAGCTAAAAGTTGAAATGTAGGAAGACAAATCCCAATAGAGAAATTTCCCTTTGGTCCTCCTTTCTGGAACTTAATATAGACTGGATCACAACTAGTAATCACTGACAATTCTTACCATGTAATAGCAGAACCATCAGAGATTTTTATGAAGTTTTCCTGCCAACAATTAGACAATGCTTACCATGAAAAAGCAGAACCACCAGAGAGTTTTATGAAGTTTTCCTGCACTCAACAGGGCAAAACCACTTAGGCGGATCGCCATCAGGTTTAATCATCTCCCTAGTTCCTGCAAGATAATTCTTCACTTTGTTGGTACTATAACCATCATCCCATCACTCTCAAATCTCAGAAAACGAGTACATCCAAAGCTCACACATGCACATCCTAAAATACCCATGAAAGTCAACAATAATTTACCCATGAATATGTATATTTTCTTTGATATCAATAAGACCAAACTTATATAATTGCATAATAAAATACAAATTTGATTTAGCTCCAAGTGCAATGGCTTGTCCAAAAGTAAAAATATCTCTACCAATTCAAAGAAAAATACTTGAACTTCCTATAGGAAAACTGGTATTCACTATTCATTATTCCAATCCCAATAGAAGGAAGAAGAAGCTGATCGACAGGAGTGAGGAGCTAGCCGCCTGACTCCTTCCACAGGCTTGCACTGGAATATGGCAGTGAAGCCTATGAGAATATGGTACTAGGAACATTCTCTTTCTTAACTGCTAGGCTTACACAAACTCCTGAACTTAAGGACTCTGGCATTTCAAAAAGAAGAAAGCTAACTCTAGGCTGGAGCCTTACAAAGACCTTTCCAATGGCGTTAAAAGGAAGCAGGAACTCAGGGGGAATGTAACTGATGTTTGACTTACTAATACAAGAACAATACAATCACAATAACTGAGAGAAATATATTATATTATGGATTTACTTACCCCAAGAGAGGAGTACCTGATTGCCCCATCTCTTATTACTCTGTGATATTTCCACTTTACCATTAGTTTTGGTTTTACAGGTAACTACGCTAGACCTTAGTGTAAGCCTGGCTAGGGTATAGTGATGGTTACAGAGCTAGACGTTAGGGTCTAAGCCCTATAGTCACCCTCTGGTTCTTCTTCTGGTGTAAGAGGTTACATTAGTGATGGTTTTGGTCTAAGCCAAATAGTCTAGTTCTAGTGTAAGACGTTAGTTCTGGTTACGGAGCATTACATTAGTGTAAGGCCTATAAGTACAGGTCTGGGCTAGGGTATAGTTCTTCTCATAAAATCAATCCTTAGTGTAAGATGATTTTTAAGGGCACTCTTACACTTATTCTTTCTTGAAACAAATGAGAGCGAATCATAAATCTTTTAAACATGTTTAGTACTTAAAGCGCGTAATAAATTAGTGTACCCAGTAGAGAACAAGTAATCGTACCTCCTTCTTAACAAGTTTCAGGGGCTCTTCAAGCTATCTACGGATAGACTGAAATAAGTAGCATAAAAGCAAATACTTGTAATAAATACATTCCACGACAGTAATAGATACATATATAAAACAAAGTCATGTATCTGGTACTTACAAAAGCTGAGGCTAAAACCGCTATTGCACGACTGAGCTTACAAAGTCGCTCGTGCTTCTCCAATGTTTTTGTTCTACCCTGCTCGTTGGCTTCTATTGCTCTCGGGATATTCATCTCTTCCAAAGCCACATCCTTTTGGCTACCAATAGATTCCTTCATCTATTGCTTAATGCTTCATGTTAGAGTTATAATTAGGTTAGATTAGATTACCTGAAAAAAGGAGAGGAAACTTCAGAGCAGCAGAGATGGAATATCTGTTTATATATATATAGGAATTAAAAGTGATGAAATTATAATAAGGAACAAAAACAGGACCAATCAATCCTAATTCAACCTAAAATCTATTTAGTAAAACACTAACCCATTTGTCTCGTGTTGAGTTTGTTTCGTGTTCGTGCATTAACACCCTTAATTCCCTAATGTAAAGTTAGTTAGGCAAGAGAGTGATCAATCCAATCCTAAGGTGAAAAACACGGTAAGCAAACAAGATGGAAACATCCAAGAAACCGTTACTGCTTTCTTCTATCAGGCTAAGAATATTTGTTGCCTTTGGATGCAAATAGGTCCCAAAACTCCATGCCTATTCTTCTAAGTCTTACACAGAACAGAATATGTCAACTAGGGATAAAAAAATAACGGCATCAAGTAGTAGTAAACCTGCTAAAAGCGACTAAATCTCTTAGCTATTTACAGGTGAAGTAGCTAAGAACTTCCATTCACACACCTCATGTTCCTACCAGACACTATTGCAGAAAAAGAAATTCAAAATGCACATCCAGTTAGATTTTGTGGGTGAAAACATTCTACAATAAAAAAGGAATTGAATTTGTTACAGATCATCATCAACTCATCAAGTTTGTCAAATATGTACATAGGCTCTGAAACATTAGTTAGAATTTCATACCAGAATGCATTATTGCATTGACAGCATCTGGCTCACCTGCAAAATCAAGTTTGAATTTCCCCGGCTTCAACAGATAACCATACATGGCAGCCTGGAGAAAACAAATGTAACTTTTCTATTGTAACACATCCAAAAGATTGATAAGAGAAACTTCATATTCTCTCATGCCCCCAATGAGTAAGATTCTGTTTACAGCCCGAAAATCTCCACTGGATGATCAAAAAGGGAATATGATCTTCAGAGGAACCATTGGGATTCAACTAGAACATGTAATTCCAAACACTTTTGAATTACTTAGTTATACGAGCATCCTCTGCATCAACAATGTCAACATCATCATCATCCTCGTCAATAAAATCAGAACCCATATCGCTACCTGATTCCGAGTTCAAATCATACTCCGCCTCCCCTTCTTGTTCATCTTTGTCATCATCAAAACCATTTTCCATATGCCCACTTCCAAATGGATCCATCTCATCATCTCTACTATCTCTCCTATAGGTTGCCAATTTTTTCAATGTGAACTTGAGACCACACACACCATCAGAAACAAAACAAGATTCAGAAAACTAAGACTTGAAAAAGCAATATTGTCAGGGGTAATTACCTCAAATCATAAGTCAACCTATGATTTTTTTACTGTAACAATCTCTAAAGATACTGAGTCCCCTGCTAAATGCTTCATTGAACTGATATGAAATAGGAAAAAGAGAAAACAGAACTTATTCAATTTGAGTAAATATCTAAAATTTCTGGGAGGCAACAATTTTACTAACTAATTGAACTGAAATGAAATAGTAAAAAGAGAAAACAGAAAAACCTCAGGGGAGTGATTGGGTGGAACCAATGAGTGAATAGCAGCTGAAAACCCCATTTGAGTCCTGCAACAGAAAACAGCATGCTCATACAAGTAAATACTAAGAAAATAAACACATGGAGTTTAATTTCCTTGCACTTCATTCCTGAATAGCTCGAATTCAAGGCTTAATGAAATTAAGCTGGGCTAGAGGGGGAGGAGAGGAAGAGGGAATCCCCAAATAACTGACCTTGCATTAGGAGAGAGTCCTACCATCACGAGGGCGAAGAGAGAGTCCTACCATCACGAGGGGTCCGAAATACAAGAGATAGCAAGTCGGGAGGACGACCGGAGTTGACGGTTCCACAGGAGATGCGAACAAGTTTGAGTCTAGGGTTTAACATATCGTAGAGAGAGAGAAAGAAAGTCAGAGCATGACTTTAGAGTTTGGAAGAGAGAAAAATTACTAAAGTATCCTTTTTCTTTTATTTATTTATTTATTTATTTATTTAGTATTAACTAAATTTTGGGGGAATTTTTGGAGCCAAAACATTTGGCACCAATTAATGAGAATAATTTTATAAAATTAAATAGTTGAATATTTATAATAATATTTTCAACGAGAATATTTTAATATTCTCATTGTAGTATGTTTGTAATGAGAATTTTTTATTATTCTCACTAAATTTTTCTCATAAATAGTTGTTTTTCTTGTAGTGTTAGAGTCGGTTGTAGAAGAACCGTGGCTAATGATAACATCATTGGAGTCCGTTCACTACAAGAAAATAGCTAGTTAGCTACCGCAGTTTTGGTAGCTAATTCAGTAGCTAGAGTGATTTACCGACCGAATTTGGTGGTTTACCGACCAAAAGCGTTCAGTTGTAAATGACTAGTCGCTGGACAAACGGCGACTATTTGTAACGATAGTCGCAAACTATAGCTACTGATTGATTTAGTCGTTGAGTGGTCGCAAATTTACCGACCATATTTTGCGACTATAAATAGTCGGTAATGGCTAGAATGGAGACACAAGTTGGTCGGTTTATAAACAATTTCCGACGGCATTTCTGTCGGTAAATTGTTGGAAATTCTGTGCAATTTCCTGGGAACTTTTGCCGACTGATTTGAATGGAATTATGACAAATCTCATGGGTAATATACTATAAAATTTATATATAATGATAATTGTAATTACAATTAGGATTATTAAATACAATTATAAACCTATTTTAACACACTCAATAAATTAACCACAAATTAGAAATATATATACATTGAAGCCATCAAGGCGCTCCTATACAGTCACACATGTGTTTCTTATCCCTTGAATTTCAATAGTAGCACCTAAATTAGATGGACCATCAGAACTTGAAGAATGGTCTTGAATTTCTAAGATACCGGTGCAGCTGAAACCTAATTCAAAAATTCCCCCTTCCCTATTAAACACCTCCAGCAGCCTCATAGAATGCTTCAAGTTCTTCAATGGCATTTTTTGGCCTGAATTACCAATCAAAATAAGTACAAGCAAAACAGAACATACAAAAGTGGCTGGAAAAACAAATAAAAACTAAGGAGTTCATGTGTAGCCTGAATTAGCAATCAATATTGACTTTGTACTAAGCAATTCCAAATTGCACTTCCTAAGCAGAAATTCATGTACTAAGCAATTAAGAAATTTATGTACACAGCAGAAATTCATGTATTAACAGCAGAAAGCAATTAAGAATATCCAGTTGCACTTCCAAATTGCAATTCCTAAGCAGAAACTAAAATCGGATTGAAATTACGCATAACAGATCACATGAAACAAAAGAGACATAGGAAGTGTATCAAAAGCAATTGATCACGATTAGAAAAATAATGCAACATGAAAAAGAAACCTAGATCAAACCAATAATTAAAAATGTATAGATGATTGCTAACCGAGTTTCCTCTAAATGATCGCCAACTTCAGACAACAATGAAGCTAAACAAAAATCCAACTTAAAAAAATCCAACTAACTGAAGCAGGGCATGAAAGTAGCATACACAAACAACTAAACCCCAAATTTCTATTTGAAAACAAGACTCAGATCAATCAAAATCGGATCAAATTCATAGCAACAGAGCTGCGTTGAAAGTGTATAACAGTCAAAACTAGGACTTTACCAGTGCATATGCATTTTATCTGAAGACAAACTAGCACATAGGCATTTCATACCGGCGACCATGAGAAGCACCAGAATAAGCGCTTGGATCCAGCGGTCCAACTCACCATCTTCAGAGTTAGAACGTTTTCTGCTTCTTCCCAAAGGAGGTTTCAAATTCGACCTACAAATTCAGAACAAACATTAAGAAATCAGCTTATACTCTACTCTTCTATAGTGATGAAGAAAAAAAAAGGAACTACAAAAATGATAACCAAACGGGCATAAATTACACCTATGGCGACTAAGCTTTTCGCTAACTAACATTATGACCACTATACTTCAAAACATTTCAAAACATAAAATCCAGACCAACTAAATAGAAGATTGATGAAGTCTTAAACATTAAAAAGAAAAATGAAATCAGCTAAAGATCCATGCTTGAAAAAATCTGCTTACAACAGAAACATGCAGTCAACGGTAAGAAATATAGCATCCATTTTACCATAACCAATTAATAAAGGTATACTGAAGAATTACGGTCTTCAAAATGAAGAAATGGATCCTATGAACATGCTCGTACAACCATTCACCTTTACTTGAAAGAAAAAGATTGGATTTCTGAAATTGAGTTGAACAACTTAAAGCAAACAGTGTAAAAGTGTTCGTGAGAAGCAAATTGAAACACCTACTTCAGACACACAAAAACAGAAAGTTTGAAACAACTTGACATGTTTAAAAGAAAAAAAGTCAGATTAAGAAATTCACTGGAAGATTGACATCCAAGGAAGTCGGTAAACAAATCCTTTGATATCACAGATTGTATTAGTTAAAAAAACTAGAAAGCTTCTGCAGACTTTTATATGAGTTTTTCCTTTTCTTTACCTATATTTGCAGCATACTCATTAGGATCAGTAAAAAAAAGCACTCTATAATACAAATGCAGAACGTACAAGCTGATTATATATCGATGTTTACATTTGGGAGCTCATACTATCTCTATCGTGTTTGATTACATTTGCAAAAGAATTAACATTGTAGAAACAAGTGTAAGCTATTAATTGGTATAAAATGTAATATATCAATCCATTACCCATAAAATCAATCTGAGTTAGATAGTAAAATGTAAAACTCGAAATGGAGTGTTACCAGTACCAGTGATCCTGTAGTAAAATTCATCCCAGTGATCAAAGCGCTGGCGAGGCAGAGGCAGAGGCAGAGGCTGGAGAGAAGACAAATCTGCAGACAGCACACTATGGTCAAGCTTTTTATCTGGTTTTTACTTCTCTTGAAACCTCTAATGTGTCTCATTGAAAGCAAGTATAAGAAATCAAATAAGGATGATTATGGTTTTTGCAAGCAAATGCAATGAGAAAGAGTTTAAGGACAGAAACCAGACAAGTAGAAAGAAATTGAATTCGGAGTAACACACACAAAAAGTTACACTTTAGAGGCAGCGATTATCGAGTTCATGTGTCTATTAGTGAGTTTGTGTCAAACGAGTCAACATTAACTCAATTTAAAAAAATTACTGTCATAATGATGTCAATCTAATTGGATTAGTGACTACTTTGTGTCGTATTTTCGGGGTAACTCCAATTTCACTATACACCTATACTAATAGTTACATTTATATAAGAATATTTAATAATATTGCTATATTTTTCTATAAACCTATACTAATAGTTACATTCATACTTTTCTCTTCTCTGCTTCTATCCATTGGATAGTTGAATTCCATGTTCACCAACCATGGTATCTAGTCCCCGCATACAATTTTTTTAATTCAAAATGAACAAAATAATATCCCTTATGCCTTATGTTACAACATATTGGCAACAATAACCTTAGGAATTTAGAAATGGCTAATTAGAACCTGAAGCAGTTTATCAATAAAATTAGCTGCATTAGTGAATATAATTAATTACCTATTTCATGGGTACAGGAAAGGATTAACATAACAACAATTTCAAGTTCAAAAGTTCAACATTCCCAAGATAAAATCACAATTGCATTGAAACTAGGAAACCATTTCAGAGACAAAACGCACACACAAATACAATTAATTAGAAAATCATTAAAATCCACAGTGATTAACATCCTAATAAGTATCTACAATCATCTACAATCATACAAAATGAAGACTGAAATTTCTAGGGCACTAGTGCCTAAAGGATTGCTACCTTAATAAAAAGAAGGCTAGAGCTAACAGCCTTCTGCTTCTCGTTCTTCCTTCCTCTATTATCTTTTCAAACTCCTCCAATTTTAGCTCTTCAATTTCAGGTACAAACTCCAGCATACATAAAAAAGTGTCGCCTGCTCCACGATGCTCAGTTAGAGTTAATCGAAGAAGGAAGCCGTAAAGAGTGGAGAGGGATCAGGTCAGATGTCTGAAAGGAGAAAGATTAGATCGGAAAAAAAGAGAGGAGAGTGGCTTAAGTCGGAGAGCAGAGCAGAGAGAAGAGGGGGAAGAGGGGGCTTCGGTCGAGTTTCAGAGCGTAGAGAAGAGAGGAGAGCGGCTAGGTCGAGAATAGAAAGAATTTTAGGGTTTTTCTTTTTTAATGTCATATTTATATTTATTTTTTCTTTTTTAGTTTTTTTTCCAATTAATTTCTATTTTGCATTGCTAAATAAAAATACACGTGGGTAACATAGGCATCAAAGTGTTCTGCTACTTTCTGCGACTATACAAAACCATTAGCGACTATAGCGGTCGCAATTTAGCGACTGAATTATATGTAGTCGCTAATTTCGGTCGCAAAGTAGCATTTTTCTTGTAGTGACTATTTAATCTGAAATAAATATTTTAACATGTCATTATTTAACATTTGACTCAAACAACTATTAAGAATCAGCTAACTTTTACTAAACAAGTTCATACAATCCTCTAATCAAATAAGCTATTCAAATCAGTTATTCAAATCAGCTGATAAAAAAAGTAATCAACTAACTGTTAATATAATCAACTAACATCTAATTGACAAACATGATCTATATAATTATTTTTAAAAATAAAAAAACTAAATAATATATTACTTTAAAACACAAACAACTTATAATTATTTACATGTAAGAAACGCGATAATAAATTTATTCCATCATTCAATTCGAAAGACGATGACTCTTTCTTTTCTTTTTTGACCGTGGCATAAAGCATATTAAAATTACATCTCAACGGTTCACCTTTTGTCCTCGTCTCAAACTACATGTGTACAGTCAGGATTTACTGGACGCTGGATTCACTCACACCAAACTCTCCTATATATACCCCTCTCTTGCCTTCTCTCTTCTCCATTACTCTCAATTTCTATCTCTCTGATCTGATTAATTTGAGAATCAACAAACAAGTAATTAAAAAATGGCGAGCTCATGCTTTTCTCTTTGTTTGATAATGGTGTTGATGGCCGGATCTTCCATCGCACAGTCGCCGTCTTCATCACCTACTAGATCGGGGCTTGCTACACCACCACCAGTATCTGCTCCTACTCCAACTCCAACTCCAGTTGTGAAACCACCGGTTTCTTCTCCTTCTCCATCGAGTACCGCTACTCCTCCGGTGAATGCTCAATATCCGGCTATACTGTTAACTCTCCTCCATCTCCTTCGGCTTCACCTACTAGATCGCCGTTTGCTACACCACCACCACCCCTATCTGCTCCTACTCCAACTCCAGTTGTGAAACCACCGGTTTCTTCTCCTTCTCCTTCTCCATGGAGTACAGTTACTCCTCCTCCGGTGAATGCTCAATCTCCGGCTACTGTTAACTCTCCTCCTCCTGCAACAGGTTCTCCTTTTCCTTCTGTACTCCCGCCGTCTACAATCTTTGGTTCTCCATCTAATGCTCCTGCTCCAGCTGAAAACGCTGCCGTATTCAATAGATTTACTATTTCTGTATCTTTAGCTATCTGTCTGCTCACCACCGTTTTGGTTTTATAGAGTCTATATTATCCGATATTGTTTCTGTTTTTATTTATTTAACAATTCTTTTGTATTATTCACCACAGGTGGTGGCTAATATGAGTAATTTTTTATATATGACATTTAAAATAGTTAATAATACATGAGTATTTTATTTCTAATTAGGGGTGTGCATAGGTTTGGTTTATTGAACTGAAGTGATTGAATTTGGGTTTTTGATATTTGGCTTCTGTATCGTTTTTATTTTTAAGTGTATTTCAGTACTTAATACTGAACCACACTGAATTACATATATTCAACATTATTTTATAAATATACATATATTTGATTTTATAAGTTTATTTTTTTTATAATTATCATGATAATCAGTTAATATAAATTTATTTTAGAAGTATTTTAATTTTTTTATTTTTGAAGTAAATTTAATGATAAAATATAGTGATTTATATTTGTTATTTTCAAAAAAAATTTGACTAAAATCGTACGGTTTAAAACCGAACCGAATTAAATATTTGGTTCGATAGTATTTTGGTTTCACATATTATTTGATTTGGTATTGGTGTGAATTATTTTAGTAATTTTTGTTCGGTTTGGTTCGGTTTTGAACCGATACACACCCCTACTTCTAATAATGGTAGCAAAATAGCAAATTTATTTGTCTCTAACATTTGACCTCTAACTTTAACATTTAGGCTTTATGTTGTATCTTAATTATAATTCGTTTAATCATCCTATTATACTTTAGTTCAATGCGACATAAATTATGTTTATAATATCCCAAAAGAAAAAAAAAGTGGTTATGCATGGGTACATTTAGGGATGACGGGACGGAGAATCCGATAAGGATCCCCATGGGACGGGGATGAGGATCATTTTATTCTCTATGAAGGAGATGGAACGGGGATGTAGATAGGTATCCCCGTCCCATGTGGATCCTTGTCTCCGCCCCTTAATCTTCGATAAGGATCCTCGATTATTCCCATGATAATTGATTTTTTAATTAGGTGATTGATTGTTTTCAATTATTTGTTAGTTTTTTGTGATTTGAAATTTTTGAGGATGATTGTTAATACTTGGTATTATTAGCCACTATTTTTTAAATGTTTTTGTCTTTATTTAAATGGTGATTTCCCGCGAAAAATGAGGAATGTTGATAACGTTTTTGGAACATCTGTAAAACGAGGAATGAAGATCTCCATGGGGACATGAATTGGGGGATAAGTTTGTTTCCGGTTAGCTCGTGGTGACCGAGATGGGGAATCCCGGACTAGTCGGGAACGGGGATGAGAATGCATTCTCCACCCTGCCCCGTTTACATCTCTCGTAACATTGAAAATAACACTTTAAACAAGTTTAATATTAGATACAGTTCAAGCAAGTTTAAGGGACTATTCAGAACACCAAAAAAGTTTGTGGAACTAATTAAGGTTTTTGAATATATTTAGGAGGAATTGATATATCAAGCTTTAAAAATATATTTTCATTAAGCCCTTGTTTGGGAGGAGGATAATGGGAGTAAATGGGAGTAATGGAAGGTTAATTATTAAGTTAACCTTGTTTGGGAGTTATTTTTTGGGAGTAAATGGAGGTTAATGGGGTTAAATCTTTACTTGCTCTAACCTCCAAACTCTAACCTCCAAAATTGGGGTTAATGGGAGTAACGTAAACTATTTAAAAATTTATTGTCTCTGGAGAGTAAATTTAACCTTCATTCCCCTCCAAATTTAAACTCCCAAACAAGGTTAAACATTTAACCTCATTTACATCCTATAAACTCCCAAACAAGGTTAATTTTTAACATTCCATTCCATCACTTCCCTTCCCTTTCCATTACCTCATTTAACTCTCACATTCGTTAACCTCCAAACTCCCAAACAAAGGCTAAGTCATTAAAAAGGAAGAGATAGTAAAATTATTTCCTATTTTAATTTAGCAACTTTTTATTTTATAATCTTAATATAATACACAACTCTGGTAAAGATTAAAATAATTTACTTGAAGATTTATAATTAGAGGTGGTGATTAATGCTAAGAAAAAGTTAGTTTAATCAATTTTATTTTTCTTCTAAGTAATATCAGTAAAAATGATGGAATGGTTAAAAAAGTTAGTTTCTTGTCCTTCTCCTTCTCCATCGAGTACTGCTACTCCTCCTCCGGTGAATGCTCAATCTCCGGCTATTGTTAACTCTCCTCCATCTCCTCCTCCACCTACAGCAGGTTCTCCTTTTCCTTCTGTAATCCCGCTGTCTACAATCTTTGGTTCTCCATCTTATTCTCCTGCTCCAGCTGAAAACGCTGCCGTATTTAATATATTTACTATTTCTGGATCTCTAGCTATCGGTGTGCTCACCACCGTTTTTGTTTTATAGAGTCTTTATTATCTGATATTGTTTCTGTTTTTATTTATTTAACAATTCTTTTGTATTATTCACCACAGGTGTTGGCTAATATGAGCAATTTTTTATCTATGACATTTAAAATAGTTAATAATACATGAGTAATTTTATTTCTAATTAGGGGTGTTTATCGGTTTGGTTTATTGAATTTGGGTTTTTATGATTTCGGTTTGGTATCGGTTTTATTTTTAAGTGTATTTCAGTACTTGATACTGAACCATACTGAATTACATAGATTCAACATTATTTTATAAATATATATTTATTTGATTTTATAAGTTTATTTTTTTTTAAAATTATTATGATAATAAGCTAATATAAATATATTTTAGAAGTATTTTAATTTTTTTATTTTTGAAAGTAAATTTAATGTTGTATTTGTTTTTTTCATTTTTTTTTGACTAAAATCGTTCGGTTTAAAACCGAACCGAATTAAATATTTGGTTCGGTTGTATTTTGGTTTCACATACTATTTGATTTGGTGTTGGTGTGAATTATTTTAGTAATCTTTGTTTGGTTTGGTTCGGTTTTGAACCGATACACACCCCTACTTCTAATAATGGTACCAAAATAACAAATTTATTTATCTCTAACTTTAACATTTAGGCTGTATGTTGTATCTTAATTATAATTCGTTGAATCATTCTATTATACTTTAATTCAATGAGACTAATATCCCAAAAGAAAAAAAAGAGTGGTTATGCATGGGTACATTTAGGGATGACGGGACAGAGAATCCGATAAGGATCCCCATGGGACGGGGATGAGGATCATTTTATTCTCCATGAAGGAGATGGGACGGGGATGGAGATAGGTATCTCCGTCCCGTGTGGATCCTTGTCTCCATCCCCTTAATCTCCGATAAGGATTCTCGATTATTCCCCATGATAATTGATTTTTGGACGATTTAAGTATATTTTAATTAGGTGATTGGTTGTTTTCAATTGTTTGTTAGTTTTTTGTGATTTGAAAATTTTGAGGATGATTGTTAATACTTGGTATTATTAGCCACTGTTTTTTAAATGCTTTTGTGTTTATTAATTCTTTTTAAATATAAACGTTGATTCCCCGCTGAAAATGATGAATGTTGATAACGTTTTTGGAACATTCTCCATGGGGACAGGGATAAGGGATAAGTTTGTTCCCGGTTAGCTCGTGGTGACGGGGATGGGTGTTGAGGGATTTCCGCAAGTGCACGGTATACGCTTGTAGTAATAAAAGATATCGATCCCACAGGGAACGTTATTTAACAAAACTTATTTATAATCGGTTAAATTTACTTTTAAGGTTTATAATATGGAAAATCGTTTAATCGGTTTTGGTTTTGAAATTGCTAGAATAAAAATTAGATTAGAATATGAAGATGTTAGAAAATATCTGATTTAAGAATGAATTTGCAAAACAGGAACGTTTTAGTACTTTTAGAAAAGTAAACAAGTATATTTGTTTGCATTAAGCAAAAAAAACAACTTTAAACTTTGTACGAATTATAAAGATGAAATAAATGACGGAACATCTAATTAATTGGCTTTGAACGCGATAAAACCCTTTCGGGATAGTTGCCCTTAATCAAATTAAAACTCTTTCGAGATAATAATTTGCCTAAGTGTTCAACAAAGTTTCCTTGTAAAGATTTTGGATTAAATACGTTTTAATGAAAACACCAGCAGTCACTTTAGTGGATTGGTTACCATAAGTGCTACATAAAGATCTATCGAATAGAACGAGCTTTATTAGATGAAATATAAATTGATACAAGTTTACAGAGAACATGGAGCATTGAATTCTTCGACGACGTGCAAGTGAACGGGTTGTCAATCCTTTCCTTGGGTTTCGTTAGAGTTTGTCAGGCTCAGGGGCGAATCCTCTACTCAATCTTCTCGTTGAATCTTCGTAATAGAGACTGGGTCGGTCTACTACCAAAATGTAAACTAAACTGGAACAATGTCTAAACGTTACTGAATTTGTTATTATTTAGTAAACAATGTGTGTACATCATATTGCTTTTGAACAGAATCGAAATCTAACTTCTGAATCACTTGATTCGAAATTTCTGCATAAATTCTACACTAATCTCTTTCTTCTACACATATATCATTATATCTCAACTCTCCATCAACTCTTTATTTATAGATGTTGAAGAGTCTTGATTGAAGTGTCGTGTCCGTTGTGAAGGATCGTGTCTGCTATGAAAGGACGTCTTTATCCACCCGAACGATCGTGTTTCGTCAAAAACGAAAGTGTGTAACTAGGCTTCTAAAATCTCCTGCTCGTACCGAGAATATTAAATTCTCTACCGAGAATGGGGGAGCAATAATTTGTACTTCGGACGAAGGGAAGGAGAGGCTGAGGGACGCGTGTCGCGACCGTGAATATTGGGGGGCGCGGTCGCGGCATGAAGCATTTTTCACTTCTTTGGCTCTCGTTCGTGTCCTCGACTTGGCGTTATTAATTTTCGTTGTCTTCGACTCCTTTTGTAGGGCTTTTCTTCTATTTTTGAGCTCTTTTTACTCCTTTTTGGATTTTACCAAATATTTATGTACCTTGCATGAAAGAAACATATTCGGGAGTAAAAGTATTCTAAATAAGTATAAATAGCATAAATTCGTAACAATATTGATGTAATTATTGATGATATTTTAGGTATATTTTGGGCTTAACAAATCTACACACTTAATCTTTTGCTAGTCCCGAGTAAAATTTCACTGAATTCATTCTCTAACTAATCTCTTTATGAAAATAAAACATATATCTCTGTATTACCTTTTAAATTAGTTAAGCCGAAAAGACTAACTTCTCATGGCAAATTTATACGCAAAATATCAAACTAACTCAGTATAAATACGATATATCATTCATCTTGTATTTCAAATTTTTGTATTGAAGCATTCGGGACGAAATAAGCACGCAAGTTATTGAATCTTTCATCTCAAAGCATTTCAAAGAACTAAAATTTTCTTTCCCAAACCTAGACTAATATATGAGATATATGAAAATGAATAAGTACTTGATTTTAATTTTTATTATTTTTTTTTGTCTTGGTTACGCCCGAAATAAGGGTGGTTTTAACCGTAACCTTATACGTATTTTTACTTTGCTTAGTGTTTGCTTAAGAGGTACCGACCATGCCATGGGTGGACGCAATCGCTACTTTAAACTTAAACACATTTATTATTTTTTTCTTTAAACGTTCATTCCATACCTCGATTGTCATAAGGGTGGTCACAACCGTGGCCAAAAGTAAACGGTACTTAATTATTCTTCCCTTTCATACCTCGATTGTGATAAGGTTGGTCTCAATCGTGGCCAAAAGTTAAGAATTCAACTAATTGATTAATTAATATGAATTATAAAATTGTAATTTGGGAAAAAAAATAGCACATTCATCCTATATTGACTTAAAATTCAACATGTATTATGGCTAAAGTTTCCTTAAAAAACTTCAATTGGTGTTAATGTAAGACGAAATCAAACTGAGATAAAATTTGTTAGTTCAATTTAATGCCTATAAACCTAATTGAAAATTTAAAATAAGATTTATTGTATCATGATTTCATGATATAAAACAGAGATTGAAAATAAAGAATTTATTTAATTAAAATATATTCACTCGAGACAATTTTTACTTAAAATCGTATCGGAGATTTGTGAAAAATTTGAAAAATATTACCCGTATAGAAATATCATTTCTAACGATAATGATAACCTAAAAATAATCATATTAACTTATGATTAATTTTAAAAAATATATGAAAATGTAAAGTTAATAAAAATAGCATTTTAAACAAGTTTATGTTGCAAAATACGTTGCATTTGTTATAAATCATTCGTTGCGTTTGTTATTTGTGCTAGAAAAACGAAAATGATGTACATCTCCTCCCACACTTAAATTGGACCATGTCCTCATTGGTGAAAAAGCGAGATATCAAGAATAATAAGCACAAAAATTAAGCATACGAAATAAAGATAGGAATGGTGCAAATGAAACATTCAACATAAATTTAAAAATTGAAAATTGTACCAAACACATGAAACTGAAAATTGTTCCAAATTATAACAAGATAATAAAATTAAAGAAACAACCTAAGCTTGAGGTGGGGAATCGGGAGGTGTAGGTGACGTCTCCACATTGCGGCGTCGGAAAAAGGAAAGCATCCGATGCCGAGTCGATCGATGTTCACGTCTCAAAAGGTTGAGGTTGTCATTCATCACCATATTGTTTTCAACCAAATCATCAATTCTTAATTCATTTGACGATTGTTGGAATTGATTTGGTTCAAAATCCTCCATAAATCTACCGGATCATCCTCCGCTTGAGGTGCTTGGGGTTGTGCTTGAGCCGGTGGTTCATCCTCCTCGCCTTCCGCCTCTCCGCCGCCTTCGGTACCTACAAATTGAGAACTTGAAGTGCCACCACCCATAGTGCCACGAAGATGGGCAATTCGGGTAGCATAGGAAATAAAGACGGGAGGTCCTTGTGGAAGCAATAAATGAGCTCGCTCAAGGGCCGAGATGTCCAAAAGCGGAACATACCCATGGTAGGTGGACATGTCATAATCGGCCAACTCACCCCGTGCTCCCAACACAATTGCGGTGATAAAATTACAGAGAGGGATCTGAATGGTACTAGCCCTCGAAGCACGGAACAAATTATCAAACAAAATACCAATGCTATCAATCCGCAAGCCTTTAAGAAAACTATCCAAATCATACAAATCCCGAACCTGAATCTTGGAACTCTCAACACGACCAAACAAGGAAAAACTCAAATACTTATGAAAGAAGAACACACAATTGTCCTTAATCAACTTGCTTGAAGTGTTTTTCGAATTAAAATAATCTTGGTCCGAAAGAGTTTGCCAAACCGCATCATTATCAAAATCTTTAGGCTTATCATAAAAATTAGAAGTAGGGAAACCAAACATATTTCCCATTGCATCATAATCAATGGTGTATGTGATACCATTATTCCTAAAAGAGATTGAGGTTTTCTTCTTGTTCATGGTCAAAGTGACCAAAAATTCCACTACATATTCATTAATACGTGGGAAACGCATATTAACGAATTCTTGCCAACCCAATGCTTCAATAAAGGCATCAATTCGAGTAGAGAAATTTAATGCTCTTACCGAATGGAAGTCTAAGAAGTGTATATCGACAAATTGGCGGTCGGCTTGAGAAAAATGTTTGAAACGAGCGGCTTCCTCCTCTGAATAGATATCGAAATAAGCTCCGCATTGAACCCGAATGCGATTAGCTTCCGTAACAGCGGGCTTGTTACCAACACGCTTAGTCCTAACCATGGTGATGGTGTTTAGTGTTTTTAGGGTTTGAGAAGAAAAAGAAAAAGAAAAAGGAATTGTGAGAAAAAGTAAAGCTTGAAGATGAGTTTGGGGGTGTTGAATTGGAAGTGATTGAAAATAGAAAAGAGGATAGAAATTGGAGTGAATAGATTGGGAAGAGTAAAAGTAGATTTTTCCGGGAAGAGTTTGGAGTAAGGGATTGGGTAAAAATAGAGGTGATGTGAGGTTTGTGTAAGAGGTAGGTTTATATAGGGTTGTATAGGTATGTGAATAGGTAGAATAGGAATAGGAATAGGCAAAATTTAGTGTCAAAATCGGAATAAAATGGGCAAATTATACGCGTGTCGCGACCGCGAATGGCAAAGCCGCGGCCGCGGCACGCGATGTTCAGGGAATTTTCGCCCTGAAATCGGTCCAAACTTGCTGCTCATACCGAGAATTATTAATTCTCGGTAGAGAATTGGTAAAAATGGCCTATTTGGGTGCCTATTGACTTGGTTTGTGCAGTTTTGTTGAAGGAATGGTTCCTGAACTTAATATTAAGTGTTCCTGCACTTAAAAACTAAAATAAATGACATTAATTGCAAGGAAAACCAAAGGTTTAAACTTAATAAATTGAATTAAAGTGTAATAAATTGGTTTATGAATAATTAATGAAACTTAAATGTTCATTTATGCATATAAGTTAAGAGAACCATATTAAATACATAATAAGTGCATGTTATTACATTTTTAATACATGAATTGAATTGATTAAATGAAAACTTAATGCATTGAAAATAAATTGAGTTACAAATAGAATTAAATATGGATATATGTGTGGAAAAATAGAAAACCATATTAGTTCATGTGAATCCTTTTTATCTTAATTTTGAGTAAGAATAATTAGAATCGTCCCATATGAAATATGCTAAGTATAGATAATGGATCAAATGGATAAGTCTAATAAAATTAAGAATTGAACTAAATAAGATCTTTATTATATAAACATATGTACAAATAATGAAAAAAAACCAATAATTAATAAAAAACAAAATATATACAAAAATAAAATGAAAAACATAAACTATTCTACATATTCATCCCTATCTAACGGGATATTTCTAGCCTTAATACGATCAATTTGAAACTGCACGAAAGTTTCACGTTCCGGTGCAGACAAAAATTGAGGCCCTGCTCGAAAGACACGTTTCACAAGTCCTTCGTGCTCGAGAAATTCATAGTCAATTGTCGGGAAGAATTCATCATCACTCCAGGGAACATCAATGGTACCCTTTGAACCGAGAATTATTCCACAGATTATATTGCCGAACCCAATCTTCTTATCTTTGGATGGAGAAGCGGCGACAAGACCCTCCATCAGAATCTTTGAAGAATCCACTGCATTTCCCCGGAATATATCTCCAAGGACATAAAGATATGTGTCACGGACTACACTACTGAATGTGCGCCCGAATAAACTGTGACACAGGAATTTGTGCAGATACAGCATGGAGTTGGAGCGAAAAGAGTGATTATAGGCGAGTTTTGAATTGAATCGCCAGAATCCAGTGAGCATTCTCCAAACATCCGTGGATGTCATGTCTCTTCCAGGATGACGTTTGATTGTATCCCTTGGGGGAAAACCAAACCAAGCATGCAACTCGGGATAGCCGAAAGTGAAGATTTCGCCTTCTCGACGAAAACTGAGACGTACCCTTCGTTTGTTAGTGAAACGAACGGTACAGAAGAATTCGAGTATCCAGTCGCCTATTATTGGAAATCGCATTTTGGCGAATTTTGTCCACCCTAAGCGCTCCATATAGCGGCTCATGTCATCACTAATTCCAAGTTGGTTGTTAAGGAATTCATCCATATACAACATTCCGGTGAAGAATTTGTAACGGAGATTCCAATAACGCCTACCTTCATCGTGGTTGAAGATAGGAAAAGGCGCCCCATATCGTTTGGATAAGTCTGGGCATTTGTTGATTGAGGCAGCATTGTGCCTAGATGGTTTGTATTTGGTAGGCATGGTGTAAAGTTTGTGTTACTTTAGCAAAGAACGGTGTTTGCGAAGAAAATCAGAGTTCTGACAAAGATGAAAAGAATTGTAACAGAACTCGAATCCTCTAGGATTAATTTATAAGAGTTGAAGATGAAAAGAGGTGTTGTTTTAAGTATGAAAAGGTATAAAATTACACCTTTCGGGAATGAAGAAACTTAATGTTTCGTTTGGCAAGAGGTTCGTTGAAAGGGTTAGGATGTTTCAGACCTGATAGCGCAGAAATTACGCGTGTCGCGACCGAGAATGGCTAAGCCGCGGTCGCGACACGCGATTTCCTTGCGGAAATCAAGCATCGAAGCTACCTCCCTATTCACGGTAGAGAATTTAAAATTCTCGGTATGAACAGAGAAATCCGAACCTGTTTGGACTATTCTTTAAAAGGGGATTCTCGGCAGGGAATTCTAAATTCTCGGCAGAGAATTGCCTAAAACTTCAAATTCATCTTAATTTCCTAAAAATTAAATCTAAAATCATAAAATAGAAATATTTTATGCATTTAAATCATAACATAAAGTCATCTAATCATAAAAATGGCATTTTGGAAAAATAAAATAAAATTAAACTAAAATAAAATAAATGAACAAAATTATAAAAACAATAAAACAAAAGAAACTGTGTAAGATAAACTGAGTAATTTATTGGTCAGATAATCTTGTTACGAACGGAATTTCAATTTGTGAAATATTTTCGTAATAGATTTTACATCGATTACCATTAACTTTGAATCGAACTCCAGTAGGACCTTCCAGTTCTAAAGAACCATAATCGAATGTTTTGACGACTAAATATGGTCCTAACCATCTGGACTTAAGTTTTCCTGGAAATAAACGAAGTCGTGAATTAAATAACAGCACTTTATCCCCAACATTAAAGTGTTTGACTTTAATTTTGGTATCGTGCCATTTTTTCACTTTTTCTTTATAAATCTTTGCATTTTCGTAAGATAGATGACGTAACTCATCTAACTCATTCAAATTGAGCAAACGTTTCTTACCTGCTTGTTGTAAATCAAAGTTTAGTTCTTTAATAGCCCAATAGGCTTTATGTTCTAATTCGACTGGCAAATGACATGCCTTCCCATACACTAAGCGGTACGGAGTCATTCCTATTGGTGTTTTAAATGCAGTACGGTATGCCCATAGCGCATTATTGAGTTTAGAAGACCAATCTTTTCTAGAAGATGAAACTGTTTTCTCGAGAATCCATTTGAGTTCTCTATTTGATATCTCCGCCTGACCATTTGACTTAGGATGGTACGACGTTGATACGCGGTGGCGTACTCCATACTTTTTCATAAGCGTTTCAAAACTCTTGTTTATAAAATGAGTACCGCCATCACTAACGATAACTCTTGGACAACCAAATCTACAAAATATATCGTCAAGAAAATTAACGACAACTTTAGAATCGTTCGTCGGGGTTGCAATTGATTCAACCCACTTTGAAACATAATCAACGGTAACTAATACGTAAGTTTTACCATTGGAAGGGGGAAAAGGTCCCATGAAATATATTCCCCACATATCGAAGACTTCAACTTCTAATATGGTTGTGAGGGGCATCTCATCTTGCCTTCCTAGATTTCCTGTTCTTTGGCACTTATCACAACGAGTAATAAATGAACGGACGTCCTTAAACATCGTAGGCCAAAAGAAACCGCTTTCAAATATTCTAGCGGCTGTCTTGTTAACTTCATTATGTCCTCCATAAGAGCTAGAATGGCATTCCGATATTATGGATTCGTATTCATTTTCACCAACGCATCTCCTAATTATCCCGTCACCACAAGTTTTGAACAAAAAAGGATCTTCCCAAAAATATTGTTTAATATCGAAGAAAAATTTCTTCTTTTGTTGGAAATCTAATCCTTCCGGAACAATATTGGCTGCAAGATAATTAGCAATATCTGCATACCAAGGTGACATGGCACTTTTTATTTGATAGAGATGTTCATCAGGGAAATCATCTCGTATACCGATAGTTTCACCTATAGGACCGTTTTCATCTTCAAGTCTCGATAGATGATCGGCGACAAGGTTTTCTACTCCCTTTTTGTCTTTTATTTCTATATCAAATTCTTGTAACAATAAAACCCATCTAATTAGACGCGGTTTTGCATCCTTCTTAGCAAATAAATATCTTAATGCTGCATGATCAGTATAAATAATAACTTTTGAACCTAATAAATATGACCTAAACTTGTCACATGCAAAAACTACAGCTAACATTTCTTTTTCTGTTGTGGTGTAGTTTAACTGTGCACCAGACAGTGTATGACTTGCATAATAAATGACATGAAGTTTCTTATCCTTCCTTTGACCTAAAACACATCTGACAGCTAAATCACTTGCATCACACATAATTTCAAATGGTAAATCCCAATCGGGTTTAGCAATAATAGGTGCACTGACTAAAGCAGTTTTCAATGTTTCGAAAGCTTTAACGCATTCTTCATTAAAATCAAAGGTAGAATCTTTCATGAGTAAATTAGTAAGTGGTTTGGAAATTACAGAAAAATTCTTAATAAATCTTCTGTAAAAACCAGCATGTCCTAAGAATGATCTTACTCCCTTAACAGTAGTTGGAGGGGGTAATTTCTCTATTACTGAGGTTTTTGCTCTATCTACTTCTAATCCTTTTTCAGATATTTTGTGACCTAAAACAATTCCTTCGTCAACCATGAAATGACATTTTTCCCAGTTTAATACCAAATTTGTTTCTTCACACCTAGACAAAACTTTATCCAAGTTTTCTAGGCACGAATCAAAAGAATCTCCATAAACTGAAAAATCGTCCATAAAAACTTCCATGATATCTTCAATGAAATCATTAAAAATCGCAGTCATACAACGTTGAAATGTTGCAGGTGCGTTACATAGACCAAAGGACATTCTTCTATATGCAAATGTTCCGTAAGGACATGTGAAGGTTGTTTTATCTTGGTCATCCGGGTAAATGCATATTTGAAAGAATCCGGAGTAACCATCAAGAAAACAACAGAAAGCATGACCAACTATCCTTTCGATCATTTGATCAATGAAAGGAAGTGGAAAATGATCTTTCCTAGTTGCTTTATTTAGATTTCTATAATCTATACAAACCCTCCAAACAGTGGTGGTTCGTGTAGGTATTAATTCACCTTCTTCATTCCTTACAACTGTTATGCCTCCCTTTTTAGGTACACAATGGATTGGACTAACCCATTCACTATCCGAAATAGGGTAGATAATTCCATTGTCCAGAAGTTTAGTAATCTCATTTTTTACTACTTCTTTCATGTTCGTATTTAGGCGTCTTTGCCTATCCGCTTTAGGTGGCTTATCTTCTTCTAAGTGAATTCTATGCATTACAATACTTGGATTAATACCTTTTAAGTCTAAAATTTGCCAACCCATACTTCCTATCATATTTCTAACAACTTCTTTCAATTTCTCTTCTTGGACTTGTGTTAATTTGTTAGAGATAATAATAGGTAGAGAATCACCTTCGCCTAAGAAAGCGTACCTCAAATGACTTGGTAATTCTTTAAGTTCTAATTTAGGTGGAATTATAATTGAAGGCGGAACTGGTCCATCTTCTCGAATCAAAGGTTCTGGGTCCTTATCTTCTAGTTCTTCACTCATTATAGGTTCTATTATTTCTTCTTTTTGAACAATGTCATTTACACATTCTTCAATTAAATCAAGTTTTATACAAGCGAAATCTTCCATAGGATATTTCATCGCTTGATTCATATCAAACTCAATCTTATCATCGCCTATTCTTAAAACTACTTTCCCTTCCGACACATCAACTAGAGCACGTCCCGTGTTCATGAACGGTCTACCAAAGATTAGCGGACAATTTACGTCATAAGCAAAATCTAAAATAACGAAATCGGTAGGAAAAATAAATTTGTCAACTTTAACTAAACCATCCTCAATTATACCATATGGTCTTTTAGTGGTTTGATCCGCTAATTGTAAAACCATATTGGTACGTTTGATGTCTTCTTCTAAGCCTAACTTATTAAAAATAGATAATGGCATCAAGTTAATACTTGCTCCTAAATCACAAAGACAACTTGGGAATTCTATATCGCCCAATTTACATGGAATGGTAAAACATCTGGGATCTTTGAGTTTCGTGGGCAAATTGCTTGACACAATCGAACTACAATCTTCAGTTAGTGAAATGGATGAAATTCCTTCCCAACTGATTTTCTTTGAAATTAAATCTTTGATGAATTTTCCATAATTGGGAATTTGCGTAATTGCATCCATAAACGTTAAATTAATATGCAAATTCTTAAGTTTGTCTAAAAATGTTAAAAGTTGTTTGTCATAGTCCTTATTGCGGACTTTGTGTGGAAAAGGTGGTTTGGGTACAAAAGTTTTTGTACTAGAGTCAATCGGTGCATCTTTTTGTTTTAATGTATCTTCTTTGGGCTTCGGTAAATCAGTTCCAGGTAAAGTCGAATTTCCGGGCATTTCCGGGCCTAAGTAGTTTTTCCCTGAACGAAGAGTGATAGCCTTAACATGCTCTTTCGGATTTTCATCCGTATGGCTTGGAAGACTTCCCTCTTTGCGGGATGGAATTGATTTAGCGAGTTGTCCAATTTGAATCTCCAGATTATGAATGCTAGATGATTGGTTTTTAATAAGCTGATCGAATTTATTCTCGATCCGTTTAAAACCATCGTCGTGATTACTTATTTTTCCGCTCATCGCATCAATGAATTTGTCGATTTTAGAAGATAAAGTGCTAATCGAATCTCTTGATTGATTTTGATAATTAGTAGTACGATTTTGATTAGCATTAACATTATTATTGTCTCTCCAGTTAAAGTTAGGATGATTTCTCCATCCAGGATTATATGTGTTGGAATAAGGGTTATTATTTTGGTTTTGCCCTTGGACAAAATTTACCTGTTCAATTTCACTCATACCTTCGTAATCCACTTCCGTTTGGATTGGTTGACCATTAGGATCACACGGTGCCATAAACCTATCAATTTTGTGCGACAAGGCAGAAAATTGGGCTTGCAACATCGCTACTGGATCAAGATTCACTATACCTTTTACTGATGAAGTAGTTGAGGATGATGGTTTCACTATTGGTATGTGTCCACGTTCCGCGGGCCACATACTGCTGTTGATTGCCATTTCCTCTAAAAGTTCTCTTGCTTGGGCAGATGTTTTCTTCATGAATAACCCTCCAGACATAGTGTCCAATGAACCTCTAGTTGTAGGATTTAGTCCATTATAAAATGTTTGCATTAAAAGTTCAGCGGGCAATTGGTGGTGTGGGCATAAATGTTGAAGTTCTTTAAAATGTTCCCAAGCCTCATAAAGAGTTTCACTATCATTTTGAGAAAAAGATGTTAACTCTTTAATGACTCTTGCGGTTTTTGCTAAAGGGAAAAATTTTGATAAAAATGCTTGGGCTAATTGCTCCCAAGTCTCAATTGATGTGGCTGGCATAGAAGTTAACCATTCTTTGGCTCGATCCTTCAAAGTAAAAGGAAAAAGGCGAAGTTTGATTGCTTCTGCAGTTACATCAGTAATTTTTAAAGTGTCACAAATTTCTAAGAAATTTGTCAAATGGGTATTAGGATTTTCATTAGGTAACCCGTAAAACGTTACATTATTTTGCAACATATTAAGCAACGCAGGCTTAATTTCAAAATGATGTGCATTAATTTGGGGTCTAACTAAACTGTTTGTTACACCGGCCACTCCTGGCCTAGCGTAATCCATAAGTGTGGCCATAACTTCTGGCTCGGTAATTTTAGTTTTTTTATTGGGGTTTGGTTTTTCTTTTTCTTTTCTTTCTTGTTCTTTTTAAGAGTTCTTTCAATTTTTGGGTCAATAGGATCTGGTGACGTGCCCGAACTTCGAGAACTGCGCATGAACTTGAAATTTCGCACGAACAGAAACTACCTACAAAACAGAATTTGAAAAATAAATAAATAAATATGTTAGTAATTGAAAATAATTAAAAATATAAAAGTTTGAATAAGTATGAATGAACCTAGATTCGTAATAAAACACGAAAAATTTAAAATTTTGTCAAAAATTTTGGCGTTCCCCGGCAACGGCGCCAAAAACTTGTTGAGCGATTTCCGCAAGTGCACGGTATACGCTTGTAGTAATAAAAGATATCGATCCCACAGGGAACGTTTTTTAACAAAACTTATTTATAATCGGTTAAATTTACTTTTAAGGTTTATAATATGGAAAATCGTTTAATCGGTTTTGGTTTTGAAATTGCTAGAGTAAGAATTAGATTAGAATATGAAGATGTTAGAAAATATCTGATTTAAGAATGAATTTGCAAAACAGGAACGTTTTAGTACTTTTAGAAAAGTAAACAAGTATATTTGTTTGCATTAAGCAAAGAAAACAACTTTAAACTTTGTACGAATTATAAAGATGAAATAAATGACGGAACCTCTAATTAATTGGCTTTGAACGCGACAAAACCCTTTCGGGATAGTTTCCCTTAATCAAATTAAAACTCTTTCGAGATAATAATTTACCTAAGTGTTCAATAAAGTTTCCTTGTAAAGATTTTGGATTAAATACGTTTTAATGAAAACACCAGCAGTCACTTTAGTGGATTGGTTACCATAAGTACTGCATAAAGATCTATCGAATAGAACGGACTTTATTAGATGAAATATAAATTGATACAAGTTTACAGAGAACATGGAGCATTGAATTCTTCAACGACGTACAAGTGAACGGGTTGTCAATCCTTTCCTTGGGTTTCGTTAGAGTTTGTCAGGCTCAGGGGCGAATCCTCTACTCAATCTTCTCGTTGAATCTTCGTAATAGAGACTGAGTCGGTCTACAACCAAAATGTAAACTAAACTGGAACAATGTCTAAACGTTACTGAATTTGTTATTATTTAGTAAACAATGTGTGTACATCATATTGCTTTTGAACAGAATCGAAATCTAACTTCTGAATCACTTGATTCGGAATTTCTGCATAAATTCTACACTAATCTCTTTCTTCTACACATATATCATTATATCTCAACTCTCCATCAACTCTTTATTTATAGATATTGAAGAGTCTTGATTGAAGTGTCGTGTCCGTTGTGAAGGATCGTGTCTGCTGCGAAAGGACGTCTTTATCCACCCGAACGATCGCGTTTCGTCAAAAACGAAAGTGTGTAACTAGGCTTCTAAAATCTCCTGCTCGTACCGAGAATATTAAATTCTCTACCGAGAATGGGGGAGCAACAATTTGTACTTCGGACGAAAGGAAGGAGAGGCTGAGGGACGCGTGTCGCGACCGTGAATATTGGGGGCCGCGGTCGCGGCACGGAGCATTTTTCACTTCTTTGGCTCTCGTTCGTGTCCTCGACTTGGCGTTATTAATTTTCGTCGTCTTCGACTCCTTTTGTAGGGCTTTTCTTCTATTTTTGAGCTCTTTTTACTCCTTTTTGGATTTTACCAAATATTTATGTACCTTGCATGAAAGAAACATATTCGGGAGTAAAAGTATTCTAAATAGGTATAAATAGCATAAATTCGTAACAATATTGATGTAATTATTGATGATATTTTAGGTATATTTTGGGCTTAACAATGGGGAATTCCGGACTATTGAGGAACGGGGATGGAGAATGCATTCTTCACCGTGCCCCGTTTACATCTCTAGTAACAATGAAAATAACATTTTAAACAAGTTTAAAAGACTATTAGATACAATTTAAGCAAGTTTAAGGGACTATTTAGAACATTAAAAAAGTTTGTGGAACTAATTATGCTTTTTGAATAAATTTAGAAGCAATTGATATACATATCAAGCTTTAAAAATATATTTTCATTAAGACATTAAAAAGGAAGAGATAATAAAATTATTTCCTATTTTAATTTAGCAACTTTTTATTTTATAGTCTTAATATAATACAGAACTCTAGTAAAGATTAAAATAATTTACTTGAAGATTTATAATTAGAGGTGGTGATTAATGCTAAAAAAAGTTATTTAATCAGTTTTATTTTTCTTCTAAGTAATATCAATAAAAATGATGGAATGGTTTTAAAAAAATAAATAAATAAAATTGAGCTAAATTTCTACCATAGGAAATTTAAGTCTTTTTTTACCGTTATAGTGTGGACATAAAACTAATTTTGTGTAGTGATTAAAAAGATTATGTTAATATTTTTTAGTTTAAGAAAATAAAATATTTGTTTCAGTTCATAGTTTAACTGTTTATTGTTTACGAATACAAACTAGTTAATTTTCTTTCTAGCCGATTTTTTACAGAAGTTTTTGGATCAAGTATTTTTTTTTTGAAATGTTAGGATTAAATTTGGACTATTATATACGTTACGGTTAAATCTGCTATTCACCAAAAACGTTAGAACTAAATTTGGTATTTATCCCATTTTTTATTCTCTTGTATATTCATGTGGAGTATGAGTGAATTGGAGGAAGTGACACTTATTGGATTAACAGCCAATCCATGCCCCCACTTGACTTTTCCAATGCTCCGCGTGACTTAAGTCATGTTCCGCTTGGCTTTTCCCGCGCTCTGCTTGGGATCACTTAAAAACCATTTTGGACCAGTCTTGCTCCTTACTCCAGCTTCCTTCTATTTACAACTCTGTCACTCCCTAATTACAACCATACCACCCATTTACCCTTATCCCAATTTACCCCTATCTTTACCTTTTCTTTTAGTTATATAATTTATCCTTTCATGTAATTTGTTTTTAGGGTTTTGAGATGATATAAATACATCTCTTTTTTTTTTTGTAAACAATTTAATTTTTATCAAATACATAATTATCTTCTTCTTGAAGTTTTCTTAAGATTTGAAACTTTCAATAATGGGGATCTTTGATTTCCTTTATCTAATTATCATAATTAAAACACAAAATAAAAAATAAAAATCAAATACACTCTTTTTTCCGTCTCTTTTTAATTTCTTATTTTTCATCTTCTTTGTCTCTCTTATCTCTCTCCTCTTTATTAATTTCTCTATTTAAAATCAATTGAATTTTATCCAGGCGAATACTAAAACTTACTGCTCTGGGAGAAAAAAACACCTGAAAAATTAAATAAATAAAGAAATTTTCTCACCAACCAAACAAAAGTAAAAGGGCTGCAGCTAAATATACATGACAAGCAATTAAATAGAGCAAAAAATCAGTTCAACAAACACATAAATAGACATTAAAAAATCAACAACTGTTCTGTTAATGGAAAATTTGGAAAAGACAAAAGTAATAGCTTTCTTCAGAAAACGAGATAATTGTTTCCGAATATAAAAACTCAAACGATCATCAAAGAAAGAGAGTGGGCAGAGAGAGATAGCATTTAGAATCAGAAATCAAAAGGATGAAAAAGGAAGAATTGAAATTGATTACCTGAGGGAGGAAAATGGTTTGGAAGGAGAGAATGAACAAGAGAAGAAAAAGAAAAATAGGAAAGTGATGAGAATAAAGGGAGATACTTACATGAGCTTTGTGGCGGTGACTATTTGCCACTAATGCTGTTTACTTGGCATTTCCTTATTGTTGTTTTGGCGTTTATTGGTGTTTTGACGTTGTTGTAAAGGAGCAGAAACTAGAAGAAGAAAAAGATGGCTTAAAAATCAAAATACATAACAAGAAATAGAAAATGAAAATGGAAGAGAGATATAGATATTGGGGGGTTAGAGTAACAGTAAGTAGGAGAGGAGCTCCAAAGCAAAAGAAAAAACAGTGATCTTATTCCATGCGCAGCCGAGAGAGTATGAAGAGAGAAACAAGTTTGATTTTGTTGGAGGTATTGCGACTAATTTAGCGGAAGCAATTAATTTAATCTTAAAATATAAATAAATATTAGTATAGAAATTGAAAGAAAGGAAAGAGAATTGAAGCAACAATTTTATTGATTGAATTTGCTTCGCTCAACATCCTATATGTTGGGCTTATGGAGACTAATATATATAGGCCCAACTGAAGCGATGAGCCCAACTGCAGCGATCCAACTATAGTGAAATATCCTGGCTTGGTAGTGCCCCCAAACGGTTAGGGTTTCAGGAGTATATATGTAACCTCTTTCTCTGTAATCCGCATCTCATTCATTATAGTGAAATATCCGGGCTTGGTAGTGCCCCAGACGTAGTCATTCTAATCGAGTGGCGAACTGGGTTAACAATTCTTGTGTGTTTGCTTATTTTTCGTTTATTGTAATTTCAATTATTCCTAACAACTGGTATCAGAGCGAGGGTAATTACGATGGGAGATGGAAAAACCCCTGTGGAGAAATTCGATGGTTCGGATTTCGGTTTCTGGAAGATGCAGATTGAGGATTACCTGTACGGTAAAGATCTGTACCAGCCCCTAGGTGAGCAGCCGGAGGATATGTATGATGAAGAGTGGAAGCTATTGGAGAGAAAAGCGATGAGCGTGATTCGCCTGTCGCTGTCCAGAAACGTGGCGCATCACACGGTGAAGGCAAAGACCACGAATGAGATGTTGGAGATCTTGAGTTCGTTGTACGAGAAGCCTTCCGCGGTAAACAAAGTTCATCTGATGCGGCGACTGTTTAATCTACAGATGACGGAGAATATAGCAGTGGCGACGCACCTGAATGATTTTAATATGACAATCACTCAATTAAGTTCTGTAAATATTGATTTTGACGAAGAGGTATTAGCCCTAATTCTGTTATCTTCTTTACCAGAGAGTTGGAGCGGCACGGTTACTGCCCTAAGTGCTTCAGTAGGGAAAGAAAAACTTAGGTTTGATGATGTCAGAGACTTGATTATAAGCGAGGAGATTCGCAGGAAAGAGTCAGGTTCCACATCTGGATCAGCCTTGAATGCAGAGAATCGGGGCAGGTCAGATCGTAGGTCAAAGCAAAATCGTGGAAGGTCTAAGTCCAAAGGGAGAGGGAAACCTGTGAAGGACAAGAGCCACATCAAGTGCTGGAATTGTAATGAGAATGGTCATTACAAGAGTGAATGTAAGGCACAGTAGAAGGAGAAGTCAGTGAATTCAGCCAGTGAGGATTTTGGTGATGCGTTGATTCTGAGTAATTCAACTGCAGAAACAGCAGTAGAAGCCCTGGTATTGAGTGTAAGAAGTCCTCTGGAGTCTTGGGTATTAGACTCAGGAGCTTCATTTCATTCGTGTAGTAGTGCAGATTTGATGGAAAACTATACCCCTGGGAAATTCGGAAAGGTTTATCTTGCTGATGATGAGCCTTTGGAGATTGTAGGGAAGTGAGATGTTTCGATCAAATCTCCGAACGGATCTGTGATAAAGCTGTCTGGAGTAAAGCATGTTCCTGGCCTAAAGAGAAATCTGTTGTCAATTGGGCAAATGGATGATGAAGGTTATTGTGTAATCTTTGCAGGTGGTGCTTGGAAAATGATCAAAGGAGCCATGGTGGTTGCCCGTGGTGAAAAGGTTGGATTGTTGTACTTAACAGACAATGTTTTCAATAGCATTGATGTCGTGAGGGAGAATGTCATTGCAGATTTGTGGCACTGTCGTCTTGGTCACATGAGTGAAAAGAGGATGAAAGTGCTGTGTTCAAAGGGTCTGTTGCCGGGTCTGAAATCTGCTGATCTTGGGCTGTGTGAGGATTGCATCTTTGGGAAGCAGAAAAGAGTCAGTTTCTCTAAGGGTGGCAGAGCTTTGAAGAAAGAGAAGTTGGAGTTAGTTCACAGCGATCTATGGGGTCCTACACCTGTGAAATCTCTTGGTGGAGCTTTGTATTACATGACCCTCATTGACGACTCCACTAGGAAAGTGTGGATCTATTTTCTGAGAAAGAAATCTGATGCTTTTGATTCCTTTCGAAAATGGAAGGCCCTGGTTGAGAATGAGACAGGTTTGAAGGTAAAGTGCTTGAGGTCTGACAATGGTGGAGAGTATGAGCTTAGGGAATTCAAGGAATTCTGTGCTAAGAATGGAATTCGCATGGAGAAGACTCTGAAAGGAACTCCTCAGGAGAACGG
This sequence comes from Euphorbia lathyris, assembly GCF_963576675.1. Classification (NCBI taxonomy): domain Eukaryota; kingdom Viridiplantae; phylum Streptophyta; class Magnoliopsida; order Malpighiales; family Euphorbiaceae; genus Euphorbia; species Euphorbia lathyris. The sequence continues at coordinate 1,229,105 of NC_088915.1, read as the reverse complement.
AGTTGCAGAACGAATGAACAGAACTCTGTGTGAGCGTGCTAGAAGCATGAGGCTGAAGTGCAGACTTCCGAAGACGTTCTGGGCAGAAGCAGTTAACACTGCAGCATTCTTGATCAACAGAGGGCCATCGAGTCCCTTGGAGAGTGGCATTCCTGAAGAGGCTTGGAGTGGCAAACAGGTAAATCTATCCTTTCTACGAGTATTTGGATGTGATTCATATGTTCACATTGCTCCCATTGAAAGAAGTAAGTTAGATGCGAAGTCTATTAAGTGCACGTTTATTGTATACGATGGTGATGATTTCGGATATCGGTTCTAGGACAGTCAGAACAGGAAGATTATTTGCAGTCGGGATGTTGTTTTCAACGAGCAGATAATGTACAAGGATAGTCTGGGCGCATCTGATACTGGTGATGCAGGACCAGAGGTCGTGGACCTAGACATCACGAATTCTGGTGGGAGCAAGGAGGTAGTTGTGGAGGAGACAGTTGTGGAGGAGGCAGTGGTGGAGGAGGCAGAAGAACCCCAAACTCCACCGGTTACACTGCGCAGATCCACTAGAGAGCGTAGAGCACCTGACAGGTACACGCCTACAAGCAACTACATGCTGTTGACAGATAGTGGTGAACTAGAAAGCTACTTGGAAGCATCCCGTGGAGAGGATGCGAGCAAGTGGAGGCTTGGAATAGATGATGAGATGGATTCCTTGATAACCAATGGCACCTGGGAACTTGTTGAGCTTCCAAAGGGTAAGAAAGCTCTACAAAACAGGTGGATTTTCAGGATCAAAGAAGAGGCTGATGGTAGCAAACACTACAAGGCAAGGCTGGTCGTGAAAGGCTTTCAGCAGAGGTACGACATAGATTATACTGACGTTTTTACTCCAGTGGTGAAGCTGACTACTATTCGTTTAGTGTTGAGTATGGTAGCTGCAGAAGATTTGGAGCTGCAGCAAATGGATGTAAAAACGGCATTTCTTCATGGGGACTTAGATGAAGACATCTATATGAAGCAACCTCAGGGCTATGAGTCTGATAACACTGAGCTTGTGTGCAAGTTGAACAAGAGCTTGTATGGTCTGAAACAAGCTCCAAGACAGTGGTACAAGAAATTTGACGGTTTCATGCACGAAATTGAGTTCGTGAGGAGTGAAGCTGATCATTGTTGTTACTTCAGGAAATTGAATGAAGGCTACATAATTTTACTGTTATATGTTGATGATATGCTGATTGCAGGGTCGAGTGCTCGAGAAGTGAGAAAACTGAAGAAGCAGTTATCTGAGCGGTTTGCTATGAAAGATCTCGGAGAAGCTAAGCAGATTCTGGGCATGAGGATTGAAAGAGATAGGAAGGCTGGAAAGTTGTATCTCTCACAAGCTGAGTATATCAAGAAGGTCTTGATTAGATTCGGCATGCAAGATGCCAAGCCAGCTACGGTTCCTTTGGGTAGCCATTTCAAGCTATCTAAACATGACTCACCCAAGAGTAGAGAAGAGCGAGTCCAGATGGAGAGAACTCCATATGCCTCAGCAATTGGCAGCTTGATGTATGCAATGGTGTGCACAAGGCCGGATATTGCACATGTTGTGGGAGTTGTTAGTCGTTTCATGGGAGACCCTGGTAAGAAGCATTGGGAAGCAGTAAAGTGGATTTTGAGATACCTGAAGGGAACCACTGAACAGGCCCTATGTTTTGAGGGCAAGAAAGTTATGTTGACAGGATATGTGGATGCAGATTTGGCATCTAGTGACCTTGACAAGAGAAGAAGTACAACCGGATATGTCTTCACATTGGGTGGTACTACTGTCTCTTGGGCTTCAAAGCTGCAGAAGGTGGTGGCTTTGTCTATTGCAGAAGCTGAGTACGTTGCAGTGACTGAGGCTAGTAAGGAGATGGTATGGTTGCAGAATTTCTTGCGTGAGTTGGGAAAGGAGCAGAAGGATCCTATTCTGTACAGCGACAGTCAGAGTGCCATTCATTTGGCAAAGAATCTCGCCTTTCACTCAAGAACAAAGCACATAGAGTTGAAGTATCACTACATACGGCATCTATTGGACAGGAAGATATTGCAGTTGATGAAGATTCCAGGCACAGAGAATCCTGCAGACATGTTGACTAAGGTTGTAACCTTAGAGAAGCTGAAGCTATGTATGGCTTCAGCTGGCCTTGGTAATTAAGTTAAAGGCATGGCACTACCATCAGATGAAGGATTTAGTCTCCAGGTGGCAGATTGTTGGGCTTATGGAGACTAATATATATAGTCCCAACTGAAGCGATGGGCCCAACTGCAGCGATCCAACTATAGTGAAATATCCTGGCTTGGTAGTGCCCCAAGACGGTTAGGGTTTCAGGAGTATATATGTAATCTCTTTCTCTGTAATCCGCATCTCATTCATTATAGTGAAATATCCTGGCTTGGTAGTGCCCCCAGACGTAGTCATTCTAATCGAGTGGCGAACTGGGTTAACAATTCTTGTGTGTTTGCTTATTTTTCGTTTATCGTAATTTCAATTATTCCTAACACTCTAACCATAAATCTAAAGCCAATTTATAGGCTTTACACAGAGAAGATTTAATTTGAAAATAAGTGTGAAAATACAATGTAAAAATACAGTGCGAAAAATAGTGTGAAAACCAAAAATTTCAAATTAATTGCTCTGCCATGTATGGACCAACAATTTATTATGTTCTCTCTTTTTTTATTGTATTTTTATGACTCAAATCATGGGTTCACATGATTTGTTTTATTTTATTAAAATTGTTCCTGGATTTCTATGTTTCATACGATGCAATTTTTTTTTAATAATAAATGATATTATTTGTTATAGAAAACCATCATTTTGAACATCCCTCCTTGATGTTTTGTCTATAAATACCAAGTTTGGTTCGTAGGAACTCAAACTTATTTTTCGATAATGCCTTCCTAAAAATATCTGCAATCTAGCTTTCACTACTGCAGTGAATTAAATTAACTTCGCCTTCATTTTCAGTTTCACGAACAAAATGAAACTTGATCTTGATGTGTTTCGTTTTTCGGTGCTGAATCGGATTTTTACCAATGGCAATTGCAGACTTGCTATCACAAAAAATCTTAGTCGGTTGGTGCTATATTTCGCCCATATCCGCTAAAATTCTTTTATCCATATCGCTTGATTGACGGCTGAACATGCTGCAATATATTCAGCTTCTGCAGTTGATTGCGCGACTGTTTCTTGCTTTTGTGAGATCCATGAAAATACTCCGCTACCGAGACTGAAATTGTAACTGGATGTACTTTTCATGTCATCTTTTGAACCTGCCCAATCACTGTCTGAAAAACCAATTAATTGATAAAATTTCATTGGTTTGTACCAGATTCCAAAATCCACAGTGCCTTTGATGTATCTCAGCACTCGTTTTGCTGATGTCAAATGAATTTGAGTTGGACTCTGCATAAAACGTGATAATAGGCTTGTAGCGAACATGATATCTGGTCTAGTAGATGTAAGATACAACAAGTTACCGATCAGACTTCTGTATTGCCTTTGATCTGCTGGAGGTGAACCATCTTCCTTAGTCAATTTTTCATTACTGACTAGAGGTGTAGTTACTGCCTTGGAATTCTCCATCTTGATTTTTTTGAGAAGATTGCTTGCATACTTATTTTGACAGAGAAAAATTCCTTCAACACTTTGAATAATTTCCATGCCAAGGAAATAATTCATTAAGCCCAAATCCGTCATCTCGAAATTTTTCTTCATCTCATTTTTGAATTCGGAGATTAAAGATGGATTGTTACCCGTCACAATTAAATTATCGACGTAAAATGAAACAATGATGATATTTGAATTTTTATCAGCCTTTATGTAAAGAGTATACTCACTTGGACTTTTCTTGAAGCCTTGTTCACTGAAGTAGGCGTCGATTCTACTGTACCATGCTCTTGGTGCTTGTTTGAGACCGTACGAAGCCTTTTTTAGCCTTAGTACCTTGTTTTCTTCTTTCTCAACAAGAAAACCCGGTGGTTGCTCGACATATATTTCTTCTTTGAGAAAGCCATTCAGAAAGGCTGACTTCACATCTAGCTGATAAACTTTCCACGTCTTTTGTGCTCCCAGTGCAAGAATTGTACGAACTATATCTTGCCTTGAGACAGGAGCAAATGTTTTATTGTAGTCAACTCCAAATTGTTGTGAGTATCCTTTTGCAACCAAGCTCGCCTCGTGCTTTTGGATTGAGCCATCGAGGTTGAATTTGGTTTTGAAAACCCACTTAAGGCCAATAACATCTTTGTGCGGTGGGTTTTCAACTAGCTCCCATCCTTGATTTTTCTCGATCATCCGGATCTCCTCCTTCATTGCAAGCCTCCATTCATCATATTGAGCTGCTTCTTCAAAACATTTTGGTTCAAGTGAAACATAATTGTAAGATTCTACAACCTCGGTGTTGTCGTAGAGATCAGTTAAGAGTCTTGTCCTTCTTGGTGGAGATTCTGAATCGTTTGAATAACCATCATCATCACTTGAGTCTGAACTTGAGTCCTTCTGGTGCTCCTCCTGCGATTGACCTTGTTCTGGCTGAGTATTTTGCTGAAATGATGGAGTGTCCACTAGTCTCCTTTCTTCTTTGTTTTGCTCCCAATTCCAAAAAGCTTCTTCATCAAAATTGACGTCTCCGCTAATGACAATTTTTGATGTCTCCAAGTTATATATTCTGTAGCCTTTGGATTGAGAACTGTAACCAACAAAGATTCCTTTTTCAGCTTTTGCTTCTAGATTGTGTCTTTTCTCAATTGGAACATCCATGTAGCAGATACAACCAAACACCTTCAAATGTGCGACAGAAGGTTTGTGACCGGTCCATGCTTCAAGTGGAGTCATGTTTTGAACCGCTTTTGTGGTGTTGCGATTCTGAATATAAACTGCTGTATAGACTCCTTCTGCCCAAAACTTGTTATTGATCTGGCCATCTCCATCACTGTTCTATTCTTCCGTTCTGAAACGCCATTTTGTTGAGGAGTATATCGAGTGGTGAGTTGATGATGAACACCTTCTTCGTCACAAAACTTGTTGAACTGTGTTGATGTGTACTCTGTTCCACGATCAATTCTGATTGTCTTCAGTTTGCAGCCACTTTGATTTTCTGCTAGATTTTTTAATTTCTGGAAGATATTCAGAACCTCAGATCTGTCTTTCATGAAATAGACCCAAGTCATTCTTGAATAATCATCTATGAATAAAATGAAATATCTACTATTGTCAAGTGAGAGAGTACTCATTGGCCCGCAGATGTCTGTGTGTACCAATTGAAGCTTCTCCTTTGCTCTCCAAGCCTCGCCTGTAGGAAATGAATGACGACTCATTTTTCTTAATTGACAGACGTGACAAACTCCAGTGCAGTCAGAGATTGTGGGTAGATCTTTCACCATGTCCTGTTGAGATAGTAACTTCAAACTTTGAAAATTGTTGTGTCTGAACCTCTTATGCCAAAGCCAACTGTCAGCTTCAGTTTGAGCTTTCATTGCTGCCATAGCAATACTTTCCCATTTAATAGGAAATGCTTTGTTCTCCATCTTCACACATACAACCTCCCTTTGTTGAGAATCATAAATTGCACAAGTGTTACCTTCAAAGTGCAAAGAATAACAATTAAGCATCATTTGTGGCACACTCATCAAATTTTGGCTTAACCTAGGAACATACAAGACATCATTTATTTGTCTTGTTCCTTTCTTCGTGTTGATGGTGATCGTTCCTTTGCCTTCCGATTTTACGACAGCTCCATTTCCCATCGTAATTGGAACTTGAACAGATTCATCCAGTTTGGTGAAGATGTGAGGGTCTTTAGACATATGGTTAGCGCATCCACTGTCTATTAACCACATATCTTTATTTTCTGTAGCAGCTTGACAAGCAACAAACAAGTGATCTTCTTCATCTTGAGTCTCCTGACTGGCTGCAGCTTGCTGTTGTGGCTTGTTTCTGCAATCATTTTCGGTGTGACCGAATTTGTGACAATAATTACATTTGGGTTTTCCTTTCTTCCAGTAATTTTTCTCCAAGTGGTTTGTAAGTTGACATATATGTCACAAGGAGGAAATTTCCCTTTCTTGTCTCCATCTTTGGATCTCGAATTGTTTCTCGAATTTTGGCCTTCTTTTCCTTTAGATTTATTTTTTGATCTGAAAGAAGAGGATTTATTTTTATGTCTGGACTGCAAAGCTCCATCGGAATGAGTTTCTACTCGTCTTGAAATTCTTTCTTCATGAGCTTGTAGAGTGCCTAGTACTTCGGTGACCGATGTCTGGGAAAGATCATTGGATTCGATAACGCTGACGACTGAATCAAAATTTTCAGTCAGTGTAATCAAGAGTTTTTGGATAACTCTTTGATCACTAATATCTTCTCCATAAGCTCGTAGCTGGTTCACAACTTCATTAACTCTTGACGAGTAGATTTTGATACCTTCGCCATCTTTCATTTTAAGGTTTTCGAAATCTCTCCGAAGAGTTTGGAGCTTGATGTTGCGAACTTTCGCAGTCCCTTGAAATTCATCTCTCAATATTTTCCAAGCTTGTTTCGCCGTGGTGGCATTCATGATTCTTGGAAAAATTGAGTCTGCAGTAGCATTGTGAATTTTTGCTAGTGCATCTGCATCCTTCCAGTCAATTCCTTTTGCTGATCTGGAACGGGCTTGGCGGTGCTGGCTGATTTTGGAGTTGGTTTTGCTTCTGCTGATGGAGAATTTTGTGGAATTCCTTGTTCTACAACATGCCACAAATTTGAAGCACGCCATATCATTCTGAATTCGATGCTCCAAAAATCATAATTTTCATCGTTGAAAATTGGAACAACGAGTGTTGAGTTGGTGGCTGCCATGGAGAGAAATAATAGTTTTGCTGGATTTGGTTATTTGGAGAAAAGGGAAATTTTTTAATTTAGCCGCTTGACCGACTAAGCTCTGATACCACTTGTTAGAGGTATTGCGACTAATTTAGCGGAAGCAATTAATTTAATCGTAAAACATAAATAAAAATTAGTATAGAAATTGAAAGAAAGGAAAGAGAATTGAAGCTACAATTTTATTGATTGAATTTGCTTCACTCAACATCCTATAACCAGAAATCTAAAGCCAATTTATAAGCTTTACAAAGAGAAGATTTAATTGGAAAATAAGTGTAAAAATACAATATGAAAATACAATGTGAAAAATAGTGTGAAAACCAAAAATTTCAAATTAATTGCTCTGCCATGTATGGACCAACAATTTATTATGTTATCTCTTTCTTTATTGTATTTTTATGACTCAAATCATGGGTTCACATGATTTGTTTTATTTTATTAAAATTGTTCCTGGATTTCTATGTTTCATACGATGCAAATTTTTTTATTTTTTTTAAATAATAAATGATATTATTTGTTATAGACAACCATCATTTTGAACAGATTTTAATGGATTTAATTGACTTTAGAGAGAGAAATTAACAAAGAGGAGAGAGAAGATAGAGAAACCAGAAGAAAAATAAGAAATTAACTAAGATGGAGAAGATGGTGTATTTGATTTTTATTTTTTATTTTGGAGTTTGTTTGTGATAATTAGATAATAAGGGGGTTAACTTATAAAATAAATAAATATAAGAATAAAATTAACTTTTTTACTTTTACTTTTAACATCGTTAGTCAATTTGATATATGTTTGCTAACGGAATGAAACTCAAGGTACAATTTTGTAAATTTTTAAACCACAAGGATACCGATCAAAAACCGGTGTAACCATAAGATTTATTTTATAGTTTTTCCATTTACTTATGCAAACTTTTTAATATATCTTGTTGCTGTTAATAAATAAATAAAACCTTTTATATATATATATATATATATATATATATAAAGAAAATAAAAAATAACTAGACAAAATAATGTCATTATTTTTTTTAAGAGAAACCATGCCACGTTGTAGTGGCATTTGAGTCATTTTCACCTCTACTTTAGGGTTTCATCTTACATTACCACTTCTTTCTACTCTCTCTTCTCATGTAATCTCTCTCAGCCTCCTCTTCGTTCTTTCTCTCATATGCTCTTTCTCCAATCCATAATATAATTTTCAGCTTGTTTTGGGATTATTCACAAATCTACTGCAGTTTTACCACTTCGTTGTCATTGAAGTTTTCGTTCCCTATTTAATTCACTTATAATGGTCTGAAGATTGTTGTGAAGGTGAGTCCCATGTGTATGCTTTTTCATATTCCCCTTTTTTGTTTCTTTTTATTCCAATTTGAGTTCATTGATCTGAAAAATATAAAATGATCAATTCTCCCTACTAATTACATTTTGCAAATATTTTCTCTTTGGACGGTTTTGAGATGCAACACAATTTCCAAAACCCTTTTGTTTTAATGACTACATTCAAATAGTTTCTGATTTGCCAAACTTCACTATGTTTAATTAAATCGAACACTGAGTTGTTATATCCACATAAATAGAGAGACTTCATATTTGATGTCATTTAGAACCATGAAAGAACATAAGTTGTGCTCCAATCATCCTTACTAAAATACAAACAAGCTATTATCCATAAAATAGTAGCAAGCAAAAATAAAGATTTTAACTTTATTAATTTTTTGCAGGTAAAACAATTGTGAAGAAAGAGGAGGAAAATTTATTTCAAGATGTTACTGCATCAGCAAATATTCTCGGCACTCACGATAAAAAAAGATATATTCTAGTCTCGATTGCACAATGTCACCGGCGAAAACCATCCCTGGTGATGGGGATGATAAGAGACATTAAGTAAGTTGAGTCTAAACTTTCACATGATAAATACTGTTAAAAATGAAAATTTGAGCTACTTTTCTTATTCCAACTAATTTTGTATGCCTATGTTGAGGTTGTTGTTTGCTAGTGCTATGACAAATTGCACATATCACTTCCAATTATGAGGAAATGAATTTTTCATGGAATAAGGAACCAAAATGAATTTAAGATTTATTGAAGAGTATGAATTTAGGCTTCTTGTAAAATAGCACCAATGTATGCTTATGCTACAAAAGAATACCAATTTATTTCTCGATAACAGAATGTGACACGTCATTAATATTACTTCATTAAGCTATGCTAACTATATGTGGATAGAGAAATCCCAACTTAATGGAGTAATATGAATCATGTATCATGTTTTGTTATCGAGGAACTGCTTTGTAAACGTTAACTACATTGGTACTATTTTATAAACCTTAAACATATTTTTGTACCTTATCTTATCTCTTAATTTTATGCACAATCAGTTGATCATGTTATCTGATTCCATTAAGATATATATTTTTTAAATATGTTCTCAATATACATTGGTCTAATATCTTTAATTCTGCTTGTTCTGAATTTCGGCAGAGAGGATCAGTATGGGCATGCCTGAATAGTTGCTTGCCATACGACTCTATGTTCTGTTTTTTTTTTTTTTGTTGAACTAAAGATGCAGTATTTGAATAAACACATGGCCTATAAAGATATTAGCATGTTTAATGCGTTAAAAAAAATACTGTTCTCTTCATTTATATTTGTGAACTATGCATATACATATATACAAGTGAGAATTCATTATTGGTCATTGATGCTTGCTGAGTTCAGTTGGTGCTAATTTTACTCCTCATATCATCAATGTTAATGTTGGTGTACTTAACTTATTTTGTTCCTCATATTAAATCCGCAATATATTATACACACACACAACTACGATATAATATGATTCAAATGAGCTGTGACTTGGCCAGTTATCTTTATGTTCTCAATCAGGGACATATTGAGGATACCTTCACAAGACAACGTGATTGATAAGCTGAACATAAGATGGGGTAAAAATAAACCTAGTATGCAGCAACACAAAAAATCAAAGAGTAAAGGACGTGTTTCATGGACTTTTAATTCCAATGCAAGAGAGGGCAACTCATCTAATTTGCCTAGTCGAACAATAGGAGAAGTTGAGGTAAGATTTCTCTTGTTTTATTTAATGTCTCAACTCCGCATCAACATCAGATGACTTTGTTTCTACTGACCTGAGGTTAAACTCTATGCTTTCTTCTCAGGAACAGCAACCAGCAACCCATCAGCTTCTTCTTGGGGGGCTGATTGAGGTTCGCGATATGCTTTCTTCTCAGGAACAGCGAAAGAGATGTAGGCTACTGCAATGAGTGCTCCACAGGTAGAACAGAAAGATATTATGAATAAGTAGAGAAGAGATCAACCACAGATTTCAGCAAGACAGTAGATACATGTTATGCTGAAGGAAACAGAAGCTCATTTAATGAGACAGTTTCTATCTCAAAATTCTGTTCAAACTGATGATATACAAGAATTATGGTCAAACAAGCAAGAAAAAGTTTGGACTGATGGAGAAAAAGATAGTTGTTCTTCCGGGCACTAATACCAAATCAGAAGAGGAAACAATATGCAGCACTAATTGCAGTCTGGCCCTAAGGTGGTAAGAGTTATTAATTTATTGTTTATGTTAATTTATCCCTCATACTTTCTAAATTTGCATTATTTAAATAAACAAAGTTCAATTTTTTGTTTCGGAACAATTGTTATTATGATCAAATGCCATTATCAGATCCTATTTGTTTTCTAATCAGTTTACAACCTTAATTTAAAAAAAAACATTTTAGGGATTCTTTTATTGCTCAGAATTAGATGAATTTTATTAGGAATTCTATTGAAATTGATAAGGCTTGTGTGGTTTCTTTTTCTGTTTTTGTCAAGTGACATTGATGTGATTCTAATTGCAGAAAATGCTATCTCTTTATCTTTACAATTGCATAAAATGTTAAGTTCTTTTGTTGTTTTAGTTTGCAAATGCTTGATTGATTATTTTGTTAATGGTTGCTGCAGCAGTTTTTGTTTCTTGCAATCTATTTTGAGCCACTAAAGAGTTATCCAATTTGTTTATAAATCAAATATCTTTCTTATGCACATTTTAGATCCTTGAATTTGAGCTCTATTCATAAGGATTATTTTTAGCACTAATTATGAGTTTCATGTATCTTAATTTATTTTGCTTTTGCAGTCTGATGGGAAAGAAATTGACATGGATAACAAGTATCTCACCTCTAATAATCAGTAGAATGGAGGAAACAATTAAAAAGAGGATAGATATAAAAGCAAGAACCCTGAAGCAGAGTATTTTTTTTAATGAAAGTAGAGTAGCTACATCCCAACGAGGTTGGCACCCCTTCATCGCATAAGGCAACTACCCGAATATATTAAAGCATAAAAAATAGAATTACAAGCTAGAGGGAGAGTTATCTAAGATGTAAATGTGCAAGATTACATAAGTCATCAAAATTGTATGAGTCACAAAACGCAGGAGCTGAACTCCACCAACGGATCCCGGCACAGGTTGTTCCAACGTTAGCTAAAGCGTCTGCTGCGCGGTTGCCTTCCGGTCTTGTCTAACAGTCCATGGAACTGCCCGTGATTTGCGGCGAATTAAGTCAACAACGTAGGCCGAGTCTGATTCAATCCAAAGAGTAGACCACTCTCGTTCCCAGGCGGTATCAACAGAAACATCACCGCTTTTAATTCTGCTAAGTAAGCGTAGGTGTCCCTGAAGCAGAGTATGCTAACCTTAATACTGCAAAATTGTTTAGTAGTATTTTAACTAATGGCGATCCTAACTTTGAACCTACTCCCCCAAAAGATATAGGGAAACAACATGATCCTTCAACCAGATAAACAAAGATGTCAATTACTATGCAAATTCGACAATACAGACTTCAACAGTGGAATAAATTATTACCCAACCCCTGCTATCTATTTTTTTCCACTAAAGAGCCATACAATTCATTTACAAATCAAACATCTTTGTTCACATTTTATATCCTTGAATCCTATATTCATAAATACTAAACACATTGTACATAATGTGTATCTATATTTTAGAAGTAAATTTGTATTTGATAATCATTTTTTCCCATTTATTTGAATTAATTTGTTGTTGTAATTGGGAGTTGATTGCAGCATGGATTGGAGCTCAAGTTAAATTTGTAGTTGGCATTCTAGAGCGTTACCTACAACATTCCTCGTATGGGGAGATGTTCCCCTTTTGGACAAAGTGGTTATAATGAAACATGAAAAAGCTGATGTAATTTCTAATCACATTTAAGAGTTCATTAAGAAATTCGGATTACTAGTATCCATCATATTATATTAATAAATTCTCCATATGCAATTAATTAGGAGAAATGCAACAAAAATTGCAAGAATAAATTTCTCTCTCACCATGTTGAAATGAATATTAAAACCTAAACAGAAGAGTTTGTGTAAACAAATTAAATGAGATAACACTAGAAATTCCTAAGAGGGTGAGTCTTGGCGTAAGTTGTCGTGTGACTGAGAGGTCACACGACTGAGAGGTTACTGGTTCGAGTCATAGGAGCGGCTTCTTGCCAAAAAACTGGTAAGACCCTCGCTTAACGGGGACGCTTAGTGTACTAGAAATTCCTAGCATCACGTATAACTAGGTTCGGAAGGAAGATAACTGATTGGCAAAAATTGGTTCGACATCGATAATATGTGAATTAGTAGGTGTTTCTAGATCTCCTCATGAAGTTAATCATACATTTTTTTTTTTAATTTCTAGGCAGCTAGGAGCCTTTGGATGGCTGAAAGACAGCCAGATTCGACTAAATATATATACAACTTTTTCACAGATAGGTGGACGATTAGAAGTTCTTCTCACTAGATTCCGATAAATTCACCAAAATTACATCCAATTGTCTTCCTATGATTCTAATGACAATAATTCACTATAAATACGTTGAGAAATCACAAAATTATAAGAAAAATATGCATGAACCAAAAAAATTGTATCATACATAAAATTGAATAAGTTGCATTTTGAACCAAAATTTATTTTAATGATCACACTTTAAATCCTTATTTATTTTGATACAATGATGTGTATTTTTATTTAAGGGTAAATAGTTTCTCACTTTTATTTTACATATTACATTAATTGTTCTTTGTGTACTTTAAAATAATGATATAGTCTTAAAGTTTTGTTTTCATCGACTCTTTTTTTCTTTCTTTGGAGTCATTGTCTAAAAACTAAATGACAAACATGGGCGGCTCAAGTATTTCAGTCGCCAGGGGAAATTTTCATATTTCTTTCTAAAAATTTATAAAACTGTAATTAATTTTTGAGTGAACCAAAAGAACAAAATAGAGATCAAACTTTTGGACAACTCATAGAACACACCTATTAACAACTATACTATTGTGAGATAAGGTACAAATTTAGCTTTACGGTTATTAGGAAAGAACATTTTTGTCCCCCACATACAAAACAACGTAGTTTCAAAGCTGACCATACAATTTTAAACCTAGTTAAAAATTGTTAGAAAATGTGGATTAGATCCGTATTGAAATCTAATTACTCAATCTTTGATTTAACTAAACATGGTAAAATACATATACTAATTTAATTTAGTCATTATAACAAAAAGGTTTTGAAAATTGTGTTGCATCTCAAAATCTAATGGAACAAAACCTTAAGAAAAAGAAACCTCAAAGGAGACAATATTTGCAAGATGCAATTAGAATAAAAGAAAAAAGGAAATATGAAAAAAAGACATAGGTGGCCTTCCAACAATAACAAGCTGCTTGTTGACAAATTAATCAAATTTACACGATTTTCCCATTAGAATTTCGTCAATCGAACATGGACTCAACTTGTGTGCTTTTTGCAAGTGAATCAATTAAGGAACCAAAACTTCAAGAATAACCAAGTCAACATATATTGAAGTGATAAACTGTAGTATATCAGGGAAGAATCAATTTCTCCCAAAACGAAGATGAAAGTGAAAATTAGATTGAGGAGGCTGAGAATTGTAAGATGACAAGAGACGAGTAGAAAAAAAAGTGTAAGGAAACCCTAGAGCAGAGATGAAAATGACATAGATGCCATTATAAAGTAGAATGGTTTTGTTTTTTATGGAGGCATCTTTATAATGGCATCTTGTGAGGATTGTAATACGTGTATAAAAGGGACAGGCTTCTCTCTCAAAAATACAAATTGCTATGTAAAGAAATAAAATTAGAATTTGCTGTGAAGTAAACAAGAAAGAAGAGAAGCCTAACTATGCCATCGCGGACAGAGGAACTTCCGCTGCTGCGACGCCTGTTGAGGAAGAGAGGGAGAAGGAGAGAGATATAGAGTTAAGTCTTCAATGTAAGGTTTTAAATTATTTAGGGTTTTTTTTTTGTTTTAGGGATACCTATTAAATTTAATTGATACTATGATAGTTAGGGTCTCCAATGGAATTGATAGGGTTTTTGATTTTAGGGTCCAATTGAATTGATTGAATTGAATTGATAATGTGATATTTTTAGGGTTCAATTGAACTTATAATATCTAGTTTAGGGGTTTTAATGAAATTGATAATATGTTAAATTTTAGAGGTTATGATGAAATTGAATTGATAATGTGATATTTAACTATTTTGTTAAGAGGTTTTAATTTGAAATATGATATTTACGTGTTTTGATTAAATTGAATTGATAATATGTTAAATTTTTGGGGTTTTTATCGAATTGAATTTTGTAATGTTTTTTAGAATATGGCATCAAGAAGGGGTAAATTGCCACATGTTAGGTATTCATTTTGTAATGTTTTTTTATTTTTATAAATATGCTAAATAGCTTTTAATTTTTTTTCTTACATGGTGAAGCCCCTCCGAGGTTTAGGTCCTGGCTCCGGCACGGTTCAATTGTAATGGCAAATCTGGATTTACAGAAGAAAGAAAACATTGATAATGTTCAAATGGTCTTCATCTTCTTCTTCCCGGTGGGAGGATCTAAATACGGAAATACTAGCACTCATACTCGCTCGAATCTCGATAGAAGAAAGGATAGGACTGGTTTCGTTGGTCTGTAAAAATTGGTTAGCATGCATTTTGGGACCTTATTGCGGGTCAGAAATCAACATCGAGAACTGGTACCGGAAACAGGAACGTTCCATCGAGGATGTTGACTCGGTGGCACATAAGCTTATGAACCGCAATAGAGGTTCATTTCGGTTGCTCTCTGCCTTCAAGCTTGGAAATCGAGGCTTCATTTCCGCTGCTAACTGGTAATCGATTATAAATGTTTTCCTATTTTTTTGTGCTATTTCAATGTAGGCTTCACTAGGGCTTGCTCTCTTGGGGATTTCGAAAATAACTAGGGGAGGGGTATTTATAATCTCTTGTATCTAATCCCTAGTTAGATAGAATTAGGTTACCGAATAGGAATTCAATTCAGAATAGAATTCCTAATTATTATCTCATTATATATCTAATATATATTAAGGATAATAAAATTAGAATTGAATTTTCAGATAAACATGGTTTCTTGAATAACGTTGTAATTTCTTGGAGCAATGGCTGTGACCTAGCCCTCCGCCGATCTGCTCTTTCTCACCGCCGTTTGCACTGAATATGGTTGTGAAGTCGCTGGCAACTGCTAATTACCTAGATAACTTTTTCAGTATTGGAGTTCTCTTCAATCCAAAGGCGAGATTCGCCACAAATCCTCCTGTCAATGCACCGAATTCTGGCGGAAGCGATGGAGGGCGTTCTTATGCGCGGGTGGTCTCCAGCTCGGTGACTGCAATTCTGCAATCCTCCGCTATCGTCTTTGAAGTTGGAGGACTGAGGTCGGTTCGAATCTCTCAGGAAGCTTATGATCGAAGGGCATTGCTCTGCTCTTTCTCGCTTATTGGAAGACTGATTCTGAGTAAAGGGGACACCCCATGGAAGGTTAGGAAGCTCAAAGAATCCTTGCAGGCCATTTGGGGATTGAAGGAGGATTGGAGATTGATCTCCATTGGAAGGGGCTTTTTTAATGTCATGCTTAAGTCTCAGGAGGCCAAGAATCAAGTTCTTGGGAAGGGAACTATCAATGTCAAACCAGGTACTTTTCGATTACAACCATAGGTTCCGGACTTCGATCCGTTTGTTGAAAAATCAACTAATGCACAGGTTTGGGTGCACTTGTACTCGTTTCCATGGGAATATTGGGACCCCCAAATCTTGGATGATATTGCTACTGGTATTGGAGGGCTGATAAGATTGGATAAGGCTACTACGGATGTTGATCTCAGCTCTGATCTTCCGGTAAAGCTCGGTATTGAACGAGCAGGAAAACAATTATGGATTGATGTTGCTTACGAAAGGCTACCGAGCTTCTGCAAGGTATGCTCGAATATTGGGCACTCTTCATATGAGTGTCGTAAAAACGTCAAGCCCACGGATAGTAAGAAAGCTGATAAATCCCGGAAGGACCCTACGCAGGATAAAACATCTAAAAAGAGCATAACGCAAAGAGCAGGAGATGTGGTTCCAGTTCAGTAGGTTCATAACAGAATTTTGGGGGTCTTGGAGAATAGCTCGGAGAAAGCAGCGGATGATCTGCGGGAGTTGGCCTTGATGCAGGGGAGCCCGCAAATTCAAGAGAGATGCTTAGAGGAATATGAGCGTCTGCCTTCCCCAGGCATCACCGATATCGCTCAGATATCTCTAGATTCAGAACCTCTTTCGTAGGGATCTGCTAAATTGGGTCCTAAGCCTCAGCTACAGGGTGATGAGGGAAAAGTACAGGGATCCGATGCCATTGAGGGCTCTGTATCCTCTAACACCAAGTCTTGGGCTGACCTGGATGATGATGAGGAGAGTAGCTGGAGCACTGTTAGCAAGAGGAAACCCAGGGAACGGATTATGCTTAATACAGAGAACTTACCAGCTCAGTCTAAACGAGCCAGCAAACCTCCGGTAAGATTTAAATGATTGTGCTCTACTGGAACTGCAGGGGGATTCTGAACAGGGATACCCAAAACTTCCTTTTTAATTTATGAACTTTGAATAAGCCTGACATTCTCTGCCTGACGGAACCTATGGTTAGCTTTGATGCAGTTCCACGGAACTTCTGGTCTCAGCTTGGTTTTTCGTTAATATCTGTCAATAATAGGGGTTTGCCCTCTCTCTGGGTCATGGCTACCTCCCGTTTCTTGTCTGCTTCTATTGTAACTCTTCATGAGCAATACATTTTACTCTATCTTCAGAATCTGGATCTGCATATCTGTTCTGTGTATGGTAGTGTCTGGGCTAACCGCAGGGTTATGGTGTTTGATAGCATTGTTGAGGAAATGAATACCAGGGCCGGTCAATTGGTTGTTATTGGTGATTTTAACTCTGTGCTGGGGGCTCATGAGAAAACTGGTAGGGCTCCGGGAGCTAGGCCTTGCAGGGAATTTGCGAATTTTATTGATGAAGGATCTTTGATGGATTGTCAGGCCAGCGGCGCATTCTTTATATGGTCTAATGGCCGATCTGGCCAGGCTAGAGTCGAAAGCCGTATTGATCGAGTTCTGCTCTCTTCGGACTTTGGAGATTTGTGGGGTTGTTACAGCTGTGTTGCCTTTTCAAGGCACCATTCGGATCATAGCCCTTTGCTTTTCAAATGCTCTAATGAGCCTCGGCGCCCCACGCGCTTCAGATTCCAGGCGATGTGGACTCATCATGCTGGGCTTAGGGAGCTGATCAGGAATTTCTGGACGGTAGATCATTCGGCTCTTCCTCCGATGCAGTTCCTTGGCTTCAAACTTAAGAGGCTTCGCCCCATTCTTCGTCAATGGAACAGGGAGGTGTTTGGGGATTTTAATAAGGATATTAGCTTGATTGAGGGCAAGCTCGGGCAAGTGCAGCGGGATATCACTGAACATGGTCATTCGCAGAATCTTCAGCAAAGGGAATTACAGTTTCATGGCGAACTGGATGATCTTTTACGAAGGAAGGAGACTTGTCTCAAAGAAAAGTGCCGTATAAGCTGGCTAAAAGGTGGGGATCGCAACAGTACTTTCTTTCACAGAATGGCTACAATTCGCTTGGCTTCTGCAGGGATCTGCGCCTTGCGAATTGATAATAATGTGGTTACGGACTCTCATATCATTGGTGCACATATTGCATCCTTCTATGAATCTCTTTTTAAGAATGACTCCACATTGAATGTTTGAGTATTGTTCATGAGATGATTCCTACAATGGTCAGTGACGTTGAAAATGCAGAATTGACCCGCTGTCCGGATCATTTAGAGGTGAAAAAGGTTGTGTTTGCTATGGATGGTAATAGCTCTCCGGGTCCTGATGGTTTCACTGGGGTCTTCTTTCAGACTTTTTGGGAGATTGTGGGTTTGGATGTGGTCGGTATGGTCAGAAGCTTCTTCCTCTCTGGTAGCATTATCCCTGGCATCTGCTCCAGTATCATGACTCTCATTCCAAAGGTGGAGGGAGCCATTTCCCTTGAACAATACAGACCGATTTCCATAATTTTAGCTATAAAATTATTGCTAAAATTCTGGCTGACAAGCTGGCTATGGTTGCGGCTCGGATAGTTTCCACTAACCAATTTGGGTTCATTCCTGGCAGGAGCATCCATCACTGTATCGCTTTAGCTTCGGAAGGTACAAATTCCCTTCGCAAGCGCTGCTTTGGTGGGAATATGGCTATCAAAGTAGACATCAGAAAGGCATTTGACACCTTGGATTGGAACTTCCTACTTACGGTTTTGGAAGCCTTTGGCTTTTCTCTTCAGTTTAGAGATTGGATCTTAAATATTCTTTCAGCAGCTAGAATTTCCATCATTAATAATGGCTCTGTCAGTGGATATTTTAGTTGTTCTAGGGGCGTCAGACAGGGGGACCCGCTGGCTCCGATCCTTTTTGGGCTAGCAGAGGATTTTTTGAGTCGGTGGATCACCTCTCGAAGGGAGAATGTCCATTTGGATCCGATGATTTATTCGAACTCCATGATCTTTCCTACTCATCTCCTATATGCAGATGACATTCTTATGTTCTGCAGGGCATCCAGTAAAAATCTCCATAGGCTCCGCAGTACCTTTGAAACTTATGGCGCTTTATCTGGTCAGAAAGTGAACTGGCAGAAATCGAATATCTTCCTAAGCCCTTCCATTTCTCCAAGACGCGGAGGCCGCTTAGCTGATATCATGCGAATTACTAGAGGTGATTTCCCCTTCTCCTATCTAGGGGTCCCTCTCTTCTTTGGTGCCCCAAAGAGCAGACTTCTCTCAGGCATGGCGGACAAGGTCATTGCAAAATTCAGTAGATGGAAAGGTAGCTGTCTTTCTATGGGTGGGAGGGTTGCCCTAGTGAATTCGGTAATCACCGGTAGCTTCATGCATTCATTCATTGTGTATAAATGGCCTATTTCTTTACTCTCTCGCTTAAGGCGCGCTATGCAAAATTTTGTGTGGACTGGCTCTATTGGTAATAGGAAGTTGGTTTCTGTTCCCTGGAAGCTCTGCTGCCAAAAACCTACAGAAGGAGGTCTTGGTGTGAAAGAGTTAGTTTCCCTTAACTAGGCTCCCATGGGCAAGCTCGCTTGGGGATTGCTTCAAGATGATTCTCTGTGCTTCTGTGTCCTTAGACCGAGATTCATCAACAGAATGGGGAACCCTAAGAACTGGATTTTCAACTCTACTGTCTGGTCCTCTATCAGGTCAGTTTATTCAATAATCCGTGAGAATAGCTTCTGGTGGATTGGCTTAACCTCAAAGCTGAGCTTTTGGTTTGATCATTGGATTGAACCACCTATGGCTACCCAAATGGGTCTTTCTGCTATCTAGTGTAGGGAGCGGACGGAGTTAGTTGATGATTTCCTTCAGGGGAACTGCTGGTCTCTTCCGGACTTAGATGAGGAGGTTCGGCTTAGAATTTATGCGATCAAGAGAGGTGCAGATTCTACGGACTTATTGTTGGTCCCTTATTTAGTTGCAAGTATAGTTCCAAAGGGGGGGTTAGGAACTATTTAAACTTTTTCCAAACTTAGGAAGACTTCTTTTACTAAAGAAAAGGTTTGAACAGCGGCGCTGAGTAAACAACAAGATACTGGCTTAGTCAACAGGTGACTAGGTCAGTTTCTTAGCTTGAGTCAGGAGATAGCACTTAGAGTCTATTCCTGAGCTCTTACGTTTTAATGCACACAACTCAACTTGACCTCTTGACTTGGTCAGTTTTAATTGTTTCAGCAAGCAATATAAACAAGGAGTCAAAGGTTTAGAAATACTTCACTCAGCAGATTTATCCAGGTTCGGCTTCTTCTAAGCCTACGTCCTGTCCCCGGAACACGTCCGAGATTTCAAATCCTCTACTGAGCTCTTTAAAAGTAGAGCCTCAAACCTTTTACAATATCAGCAATTGAGTATGACAAGAGTACCTTCCTCTATACTTCTACTCAATCCTAATCTCTCCGCTGAGTACTTAAAACCGAGTACTCAGCCTCTCCTTTCTATCTCTAGAAATGATAAGTGTTTTTGTCCTAATACAAAGATGTGCTAAGACACTTTAGACGATTTACAATCACTCTAGACTTTTACATAGATATGAAAATGTAGTGTAAGAATTTTGCTTTGCTTCTTGCTTGCAGAACTTGTAGAGATTTGGTCAACGTAATGGCTTGATCAAGTTCTGTATCTTGTGAAGCTTGTGATGGCACTATTTATAGAGACATCTAGTCATTCGGTCATTTCGAATTTCGAAATAACCGTTGGAGGGAAACGGCTATTTGTCGTTGTCATCCTGACTTGCACAGAGCTCTCGGCCAATCATAATTGTGTATCTTCTGTCCTCGGTCAGCACAGCAGATGGTCTCTCCTTTTATGGTAAAGTCAACTGGACAGCATACTGTGTCGTCTGAACTTTGCCAAAAGAGGAAACACTTTGTCTGGAAGTTTTCCTTTTCCAGCTGCTGTCTTGTACGCTTTGTCGAGACTACTCAGCAGCTTCATCTTGAAGTTGTTCCCGAAGGTCTTCTAGATCCTTCCGATTGCTGAGTTGCGTTTTGAACAAAACGGCAACGTCTTGATATACGCGGGCCGAGTGTACTGAGTTGTTTGACTTGGGCCTTGGCTTCCGTATTGGGCTTGGGCCTTCCAATCCTTATGACTTATAACATTTATACTCAACATTGAACAAACACATTAGTAGAATAAATCAAAGCATTTAAACTTAGTGTGTTTAGAATATGTATTTTAACAATTTTGTCAAATCAAAATTATGTAGAAAGGTGTTTCAACAAACTCCCCAATTTTGATGTTGGCAAAACTGTTCAGCAAGGAACTCAGTATGAGCTCCCCCATGATAGTTGACCTAGTATAATTAAGCAAACTCCCCCGTAAGGGTTGAGCTACTGACTTAGTTTTTCTTAAGACATTTAAGGATTTAAATGAGTAAGTCTAAGGTCAGTTTTCAGATATAGGTCAGCTATATCACATATTCTATTTACTCATTGTTAGGCGGAAGTTTTTAGACATATAGAGCGCGCTGAGTAATTTGTTGTTCAATGAGTTCTTATCAGAATATTTCATAAGTGTATAGGTTCATGTCAAACATGTTATCAGCATATCTTTTAGTCAAATATTGTAAGTGTTAAACAAAGCTGATATAAATGAAAATACATAATAACTCAGTACTTATTAGCATATATCATAACTCAGTATTTGAATAAGAAAAGTAAGTATGATATATAAGTTGAAAGAAGTCAGCAGTTACACGTCAAAAGAAATAAACAACATAGATTACAAATGTTAAGACCTAGCCTATCTATTTCTTTTTCTTGCCCTGTGACTGACGTCGCTCGTACTGACGTCGCTCATGCTGAGCTCTGGCAGCTTGTGCTTTCTCCCCCGTTTTGTCAACTTCAGGGAGCTTGAACGCATCGGTTAAGACAGCACGAGAAAGTTCTTGGGAAAGCTCTTTTAGTTTGTCAGCACTTTCGTTTACGGCATAAAAAATGGCAACTCCATCAGCTGATACTTCTACTGGTATATGAAGATCAGCAGCACTGAGCATATTTACACTGAAAGCTTGAGCTTTGGCTTGCCAGATGAGAGCTTCAGAGAGGCCAGCAAAGACTTGGTGGAAAGTTTTTAAGAGAGCTGAGTCATAATGATGACGCTGGATATTATTATGACGGATGTGATTGAAGGATTACTGTGCGAGAGATAGCAACTCATTCTGTTTCAACGCGTCAGTATCCATCTCTTGTTTGTTGAGACTAAGTAGCCTGATGTCCTCACCGATTTGCTCGACTGAGCACTGACTATAGGACACCATTTGCTCATTTGTCTTAAGTTGCTCAGTATGAAGCTGAGCAAAAAGCATCTTGAGTTCTGAGGAAGTGGCGTAGTCAGTGTTCACAGCAGATAACTTCTGAACTTGCTGATGGAGAGAGTTTAGATGTTGAATTGTTGACAGTTGTATCTCTGCCAACTTGGTAAGTGAATCCTGCTTAGCTTGCTGGGCTTGGAATGACAAGACTACATTCAGCAGATCCTTGAGTCCCTTGACTTTGTTGAGAAGTAGAGTGACCTGGGAGAGCTGAGTTGTCTCAGGAATCGAAGATCCAGCAGCAGGCGAAGCGGAATGTTGAAGATCGTGGATGAGTGCTTGCACTGAGTCAATGAGCTTTTTCCCGGACTCAGTGGCATCCCGATGTACATCAGTATGACCAGAAGAAAGTGGAGTGAAAGGAGTACCCTGGTCAGTGACTGGATGACTTGGCTCAATCTGCACTTGAGTTGGAGGTAAGGTTGATTGATCAGCAGAGAGGTTGGTGATGGAAGTCATAACCCGAACACTATCTGTGCTGACGGCAGAAGGATGAGGAGTCAGCACCATGCTTGAGGAAACAGCATGGACAGTGCTTGGTTCAACCTGACTTGTTGAAGTGGTGGAAGTGGTATGCTCGGCATGTTCCTATTGAGAAGAAACAGAGGCTTGTTTTTCCAACGGCGTTGTAGTAGAGGAAGTTAAGGGCCGTTTGAAAAATTTTAATTGGACGGTAGAAGGATCCTTTGTTGTCTTGGAGAGGACAAGTTCAGGAATAGATGGTGATTGCACAGGGGGTTCACTGACCATTTTCTCACTGGCCTTAACCAGCTTTCGCCTTCTACGTGGTGGAGTGGTATGATGAGCAGGTTCTTCGGAGTGAGTAGGAGTAGGTTCCTTTTCCTCAGTATGGGTCTGGTCAGCTTGATCAACTTGCTCAACTCCAGCAGCTAACTCAGTGTCAGTCTGCACAGCTCCACCAGCTAACCCAGTGTTAGCGTCCTCAGCTTCAATTTCGCTGTCATACTCTTCAGACTCCTCAGCGTCATCCTGACCGCTGGTTTCATCGTCTTCTTCTTCCTCCTCAGTATTATCTCCATCAAGTTCTTCCTCAACTTGGGAGATGAAGTGGTCATCTAACTGGACCTCAGGCTCCTCAGCATCAGCACCTTGGCATTGAGTGAAATGAGAATCACCCGGTACAATAAAATCTATCGGCATGACATCGAGAGGTGCCAGTGTTGAAGACTTCTGCTTCTTCTGAGGTAGCTCAGTAGCTTCCTCAGTGTCAGGCTCATCTTGCCTGCTTCTCTTCTCAGCTGACTTTCCAGCTGACCTCTGCCTCTTTGCTGGAGACACAACATTAGGTGCCTCAGCAGATTTTCTCTTGCGAGAAAGTGGGGCCTTAGTTCTTCACCCTTTCTTAGGCTCAGCAATAGTTTCCTCAGTCTGATCAGCTTGGCCAGCAGCAGCAGCAGCTTTTCCTTTCTTCAAGGGCTGTCCAAATTTAAGTGCCCTCAGCGAGGCAGCTGTGATTTCGGTTCCTCTGAAAGATTCCTCACCTTCGAGGTCAATCTTGTGGTCGATGAGGATCCTGGTGATGATTGATCCCAACCTCATTGTACCCGTGCTGCGTAGGAACCCAGCAACTAAGAAAACCGGCATGTTGATGGGGGTGTACGTCAGCATGTGCCATATGAAGCACTGTTCAAAGTTGGTTGCTGATGTAGTGCAGTTGATCTTTGGGTAAATGAAGTAGCTCAGCAGGTAGTGAGCCATCTTCTGATGCTGTCCCATCGAAGATGCTGAGATCTCTCCTGAGTGACCCTCAGGTTTGCAGAAGGTATGGACGTAGTCAGTTTTGTCCTGATCTCTTGACTTCCTCAGCCTTACTCCCTCAGTTTTGAGCTGGAGGAGATTTCCTATGTACAGAGGGTTGATGAAGATGGTTTTCCCTTTTACTTCAGTGCTCAGGTAGTCGGCGGAGTCACTGGCAACCTTGAGGTTGTGGTAAAATTCCCTCACTAGGTCAGGATATGTCTCATCCCTGACCGAGAACAGCCCAGGCCAT
This sequence comes from Euphorbia lathyris, assembly GCF_963576675.1. NCBI lineage: Eukaryota > Viridiplantae > Streptophyta > Magnoliopsida > Malpighiales > Euphorbiaceae > Euphorbia > Euphorbia lathyris. The sequence goes on along the minus strand of NC_088915.1, from coordinate 1,204,908 downwards.
TCGTTCTTGGAAATCCACTCAGCAAATGGCTGTTCGTTCTGTACAAAGTGCTCCGAAACCCATCTGGAGGGTTCTACCTTCCATTCTCGTACATTGTCGAAGACCTTGGAGTAGGTCCTGATCTTAACAGCTTTCCCTTGGCCAGAAGTTTGGCCAGTTTTACCCTTGCTTGGTGTAGAAGGGTTTCGTGAAGGTTCATCGAAGCTGGACTTTTGGTGGCCGGCACCGGAGACGTTGAAAGACAACTTAGTCATTCTTCGAATATGGAGGAATTAGAGGAATTTGAGAGAAATGAAGTTCTAAGTGATTTCTTTGCCTTAAGAATTGATTAAGCGTAAAGAGTAAAAAAATGGGGAAATACCCATAATTTATAGACGAAATGAACGGTGTGGATCTTAATCGAATCCATGTGTCAGTTTTGCCTTGGGATCATGTACCGACAATGATCCTGTCATTTATGACACATTACGGCGAATACGTCATCCTAGGCTATACGCGTGCTTTGCATTTATGCTAACGGATTAATCACTCAGTATTTAGAATGTCAAGCGTTTGATATTCTGAGTGGTCAGTGCAGTATTTAAGGATGATTTTAAGTTCAAGTTCTAAACTAATTTACTCAGTATGCAAGTTTTACTCAGTTATTGTATATTCAGACAGTTCCGATGAATAACTCAGCAAACAATAAATCATTCAGTATGTAATTCACTCAGCATTCATATTCATTTAGCACAGGAATTCACTGAAGAGGATTAAACATACCAATTGCTTCTCTTAGTATGCTGAACTGCTCACGAGCCAGTGGCTTCGTGAAGATATCCGCAAGCTGTTCGTTCGTTGGGACAAAGGTCAGCTTGATCTCACCTTTGAGTACATGGTCTCTAATGAAGTGATGTCTGATGCTGACATGTTTCATTCTGCTGTGTTGAATTGGGTTCTTGGACAGATCAATTGCACTTTTGTTGTCACATTTGACCTCAATTGTCTTCGTTTGAACACCATAATCTTCAAGTTGTTGCTTGATCCACAGGACTTGAGCAACACAATGACCAGCAGCAATGTACTCAGCTTCAGTGGTGGACAAGGCTACTGACGTCTGCTTTTTGCTGAACCAGGATACAAGACAGCTTCCTAAGAAGTGGCATCCTCCAGAGGTGCTTTTACGTTCCAGCTTATCTCGTCCATAGTCAGCGTCAGTGTATCCGATAAGTGTAAAATCATGAGTATTTGGATACCACAAACCTTCGTTCACTGAGCTTTGCAAATATCTAAGGATTCTTTTTACAGCAATGTAATGAGATTCCTTAGGGTTAGATTGATATCTAGCACAGTAGCATACTGAAAACTGAATGTCCGGTCTACTGGCTATTAAGTAAAGTAGAGAGCCTATCATACCTCGATATAACTTGCTGTCTACTGACTTACCATTCTCATCAGCGCAGAGGACAGTGTCAGTGCCCATAGGAGTGGATATTGGCTTGCAATTTTCCAAGTCATATTTCTTTAAGATCTCCTTGGCATATTTGGCTTGACTGATGAAGATGCCATTGTTTCCTTGTTTAATTTGAAGACCGAGGAAGAAGTTGAGTTCTCCCATCATAGACATTTCAAACTCAGTCTGCATTTGTTTGCTAAACTCTTTGCACATTGATTCGTTAGTTGCACCAAATATTCTATCATCAACATAAATTTGGGCCAGCAGGGTATCTTTACCCTTTTTCTTAATGAATAAGGTTGTATCAGCTTTGCCCCTGACATAATTTCTAGTCAGCAGGAAACTGGTCAGCCTCTCATACCAAGCACGTGGTGCTTGTTTGAGGCCGTACAGAGCCTTTTTGAGTTTGTAAACATGGTTTGGGAACTTAGGGTCCTCAAAACCTGGAGGTTGATTTACATAAACCTCCTCGTTTATAACTCCATTAAGAAATGCACTTTTGACATCCATTTGGAATAATTTAAAATTCATGTAGGATGCATATGCACATAATATTCTAATTGCCTCTAGCCTCGCCACTGGGGCAAAGGTCTCACCATAGTCTATACCTTCTTGCTGACTGTAGCCCTGAGCTACAAGCCTTGCTTTGTTCCTGACTACGTTTCCTTGTTCGTCCATCTTGTTCCTGAAAACCCATCTTGTTCCGATGGTCTTTTGACTCTTTGGATGAGGCACTAACTCCCATACATCATTTCTTCAAAATTGATCGAGCTCCTCTTGCATTGCGTTCATCCAGAATTCATCATACTCAGCTTCAGCGAAATTCTTCGGTTCTTATACTGAGACGAAGGAAACATTGCTGAGGTACTTCCTGAGTTGATTCCTCGTCATCAGGGTATTCCCAGCAGAATCAAGGATTGCACTTTCGGAGTGCCCTCTTGGAATCCTTATTTCTTTGGGTAGATTCATGTCTTGTGCTATTCCTGTTTCAACAATCTCCACAGAAGTAGATGGGTCAGTAAAAGTAATCTTAGGTTCACTCTTACTCTTGGTCAGCCTTTTCGTGAATGACTCAGTAGCTGGTTATGAGTCAGCGATGGTTACTGAGTTTGGATCATCTTCGGTCAGCAGCTGGTATCTACCTGCAGGGTCAGTTTCATCGAACTCTACATGTATTGACTCTTCTAAAACTTGAGTTCGCTTATTAAAAACTTTGTATGCTTTGTTGTTTGTTGAGTAGCCCAGAAAGATAGCTTCATCAGCTTTTGAATCAAACTTTGCTAAGCTATCTTTGGTATTTAAAATAAAACATCTACAGCCAAAGGCACAAAAGTATCCAATGTTGGGCTTCCGTCCTTTCCAAAGTTCATAGGGGGTTTTCTTGAGTATAGGTCTAACTAGAGCCCTATTAAGAATGTAGCATGCTGTGTTAACAGCCTCTCCCCAAAAATACTTTGGAAGCCTATGCTCATCCAGCATTGTCCTGGCTATTTCAACCAGAGTTCTGTTCTTCCTTTCTACAACCCCATTTTGCTGAGGTGTTCTAGGAGTAGAAAAATTGTGGTCAATGCCGCTGGCTTCACAGAATTCAACAAACTTTTGGTTTTTGAATTCTCCACCGTTATCACTACGGATATGAGCTAATTTTAGGTCTTTTTCATTTTCAATTTTCCTAACCAAATTTGAAAATGTCTCAAAGGTCTCATCCTTGCTGGTCAGCAAGATAACCCACGTATACCGAGAGAAATCATCTACAATGACCAAGGAAAATCTTCTTCCACCCAGACTCAGCGGCTGGACTGGACCAAAGAGATCCAAGTGTAGTAATTCTAACGGACGTTTAGTTGAGACAATGTTTTTACTGTGAAAAGATTGTTTGGTTTGTTTTCCAGCTTGGCAGGCGTGGCATAATTGATCTTTTTGAAATTTAAGTTCAGGCAGTCCCTCAACCAATTGCTTTCTTGCTAGTTTGGCCAGGAGGTCCATGCTTACATGACCAAGTCTCCTGTGCCATAGCCAGGAATTTTCTTCCTCTGTTACTAAGCACACAATTTTTGAAAACTTTTTCTCTAAGTCTAGCATAAAGACATTATCTATCCGAGGGGCAGTTAAAATTAACTCATTAGTTTTACCCTCGTATATTTTACATCCAGTAGCATCAAATATAACTTTTCTCCCATTGTCACATAGCTGAGCTACGCTGAGTAAGTTGTATTTGAGTCCGCTGACTAGGGAGACAGATTCAATAGTAGGATTACCTCCGATGGTTCTTGAGCCTACTATCTTACCCTTCTTGTTGTCTCCAAAACTTACACTCCCTCCTCGTTTACGTTCAAACGTGATGAACTGAGTTTCATCACCCGTCATATGCCTTGAGCATGCGCTGTCAATATACCACATCTTTGACTTCTCGACACATCTCAGGCTTACCTGCATTGTAGCTAGTTACTTTTAGGTACCCAATTCTTTTTGGGTCCTGACTTGTTAGGTGCGACAGGTATAGCATCATATTTTATTTTATGGCGACATACATGGACAGTATGGCCATTCTTTCCACAGAAGTCACAACTGACCTTCTGTTTAGGATTTTTTACTGACTTGTCAGCACCCCAGTGCTGAGCGTGCCAGCACACTTTAGTAGTGTGTCCTAACTTCCCACAAAAGTCACACTGGACTTTTCGCTGGGGATTCCATCTCTGCTGAGTACCTTGGTACTGAGTTCTCAGAGCAATGTTATTTTTCTTAGGAACCTTTAGTTGGTTCTGGATGGTTGTGACGTCCTTCCTCAGTTTCTTTGAAACTGACTGGACTTCAGACACATACTCATGCATGATCTTCATGTTATCATGCAGAGTCGAATTGTCCTAAAGAAGGTATCTGAGGTCACTTAGTTTGACCTCTTCCACTTCGTCACAACGCCTGCTGAGTGCTCTAACCTTTTTATTACACTTCTTAACAAGTGTATAGAGATCACTCAGGGCATTAACCATATCGTTTCTGAGCTGGGGAAGAGAAATTACCTCATTTGATTGCTCTTCATCGTCTGATGCGATGGATGGGTCAGCATGCTCAGAGACGCATGGCTCAGCAAGTTCATCAGCCATAAAGCATATCTTTGCTGACTCGGTGGCCTCAGTTTTTGTTGATGAAGATTCATCACTGTCACTTCAAGTAGCCACCATTGCCTTCTTCCCACTCTTCTTGTCTTTCCTCAGTATGGGGCAGTTCGACTTAATATGGCCAGCTTGATGGAACTCAAAGCATGTAATGGGCTTTGAGCTGTCCTTTCTATATTTGCTGTCGCTTGAGTCAGCCTTATACTTATCAAACTTTTTGTAAGGCTTTTTAGAATATTTGCCGTTCTTCCTGAACAGCCTCTTCATCTTTCTTGTGAACATGGCCATCTCCTCATCATCAGTTGAACTCCCGTCAGTGGAGTCAGCCTTCATGACAAGTGACTTCTGCTTCTTGTCATCAGATTTTTCCTTCACCTCAAAGTTTTTCATGGATATCTCATGGGTCAGCAATGAACCGATGAGTTCGTCATATTTGTAGGTGGTTAAATCCTGAGCTTCCTCAACTGCTGTCTTCTTTGCTTGCCAGTCTTTTGGAAGACTCCTGAGTATCTTTTTGACTTGTTCTTCCTCAGTGAAGATTTTCCCAAGTCTCTTGAGCTCATTAATGATGTTGGTGAACCTTGCGTTCATGTCTGAAATGCCCTCATCATTGTTCATCTCGAACAGCTCGTACAGTCTCATCTGCTGATTCACCTTGGATTCTTTTACTTTGTTTGTTCCCTCGTAGGTGACTTCCAGCTTCTTCCAGATCTCTTGTGCCGACTCACAACCTGAGATTTTGTTATATTCTGCAGCATCGAGCGCACAGTGAAGCATATTGATAGCCGAAGCATGGTTTTGAAGCTTCTTGAGATCATTCTCTGTCCATTTGGCCTCAGCTTTTATAACTGTTTGGCCATCCACAACCTCAACAGGTACAAACGGCCCTTGGACTATAGATTGCCAGGCACTCATGTTTGTAGCCTGAATGAAGTTTTTCATCCTATTCTTCTAGAAGGTATAGTTTGACCCGAAGAATAGGGGAGGCCTAGTAATGGACAGCCCCTCAGGCAGTATTTGAGTTGTTTGGTTTCCAGGGAGAAACCGAGTGCTGTTTTCGCCCATGGTAGGGATCAGCTCGAGGTTGTTAGACCTTTTACAGTGAGCTTTTAGGCTCTGATACCACTTGTTGGTCCCTTATTTAGTTGCAAGTATAGTTCCAAAGGGGGGGTTAGGAACTATTTAAACTTTTTCCAAACTTAGGCAGACTTCTTTTACTAAAGAAAAGGTTTGAACAGCGGCGCTGAGTAAACAGCAAGATACTGGCTTAGTCAACAGGTGACTAGGTCAGTTTCTTAGCTTGAGTCAAGAGATAGCACTTAGAGTCTATTCCTGAGCTCTTACGTTTTAATGCGCACAACTCAACTTGACCTCTTGACTTGGTCAGTTTTGATTGTTTCAGCAAGCAATATAAATAAGGAGTCAAAGGTTTAGAAATACTTCACTCAGCAGATTTATCCAGGTTCGGCTTCTTCTAAGCTTACGTCCTGTCCCCGGAACACGTTCGAGATTTCAAATCCTCTACTGAGCTCTTTAAAGGTAGAGCCTCAAACCTTTTACAATATCGGCAATTGAGTATGACAAGAGTACCTTCCTCTATACTTCTACTCAATCCTAATCTCTCCGCTGAGTACTTAAAACCGAGTACTCAGCCTCTCCTTTCTATCTCTAGAAATGATAAGTGTTTTTGTCCTAATACAAAGATGTGCTAAGACACTTTAGACGATTTACAATCACTCTAGACTTTTACACAGATATGAAAATGTAGTGTAAGAATTTTTCTTTGCTTCTTGCTTGCAGAACTTGTAGAGATTTGGTCAGCGTAATGGCTTGATCAAGTTCTGTATCTTGTGAAGCTTGTGATGGCACTATTTATAGACACATCTGGTCATTCGGTCATTTCGAATTTCAAAATAACCGTTGGAGGGAAACAGCTATGTGTCGTTGTCATCCTGACTTGCACAGAGCTCTCGGCCAATCACAATTGTGTATCTTCTGTCCTCGGTCAGCACAGCAGATGGTCTCTCCTTTTATGGTAAAGTCAACTGGACAGCATACTGTGTCGTCTGAACTTTGCCCAAAGAGGAAACACTTTGTCTGGAAGTTTTCCTTTGCCAGCTGCTGTCTTGTACACTTTTTCGAGACTACTCAGCAGCTTCATCTTGAAGTTGTTCCCGAAGGTCTTCTAGATCCTTCCGATTGCTGAGTTGCGTTTTGAACAAAACGGCAACGTCTTGATATACGCGGGCCGAGTGTACTGAGTTGTTTGACTTGGGCCTTGGCTTCCGTATTGGGCTTGGGCCTTCCAATCCTTATGACTTATAACATTTATACTCAACATTGAACAAACACATTAGTAGAATAAATCAAAGCATTTAAACTTAGTGTGTTTAGAATATGTATTTTAACAATTTTGTCAAATCAAAATTATGTAGAAAGGTGTTTCAACACTTATGCATTTGGAAACATGCTGTATGCGGCGTTCTTATGGTTAAGCTATTCTATGCCTGGTTGCATCCGCGCATTGAGGTAAAGGCTTGGTGTCGGTTTATCTGGCGTGAATTTATTCCGCCGGCTCATTCTCTCATCTGCTGGCGTGCGATTCTGGGCTATCTAACTACCGCTGATCAGCTTCAGAAACGTGGCTGCATTATTGTTTCCCGGTGTCCCATGTGTCAACTGGACAGTGAGTCCATAAGCCATTTATTTCTAAGTTGTAGTTTTGTGCAGCTTATCTGGACTAGGGTCGCGTCTCTGTTTGGGCGTAGGTTGCAGTTGGGATCTTCTCTGCAGGAGATGATGGAGGGCGCGACTAAATTCCGCTTCAGCCCACAGGTTTACGAGCTTTGGGCTTCCGCTTTGGTCAGCACCGTTTAGGTGATTTGGTACTCTCGGAACCGTATTATTTTTGAAGATGAATCCCTGAATGTCTCTCTGATTCTGCACTGGATTTGGACCTGTATAAAGGAGTCGTCTTTCCTGGGAAAGGGCCACATTTGGAACTCATCAGTTGAGACTCATGTTCTTAATGAACTGGGAATTGCTAAAAGGCTTCCGCGGGCTCTAAGGATAGTTTCGGTTTGCTGGCAAAGGCCACCGCCGCCTTGGATCAAACTAAATACGGATGCTTCAGTGGTGAGGGGACGGGCTGGCTGCGGAGGTGTTCTGAGGTCGAAAAATGGTTCCTGGCTTGGGGGGTTCGCTTATCCACTAGACTGTCAATCAGTGCCTATGTCTGAGATTTCTGCTGCTATTCAGGCCGTTTCCTTAGCCTCTAATCTTGGCTGGTCAAATATCTGGCTCGAGAGCGACTCAACATATGTGGTTTATATGTTCAATAGCAAATGCAGGGATGTCCCTTGGCAGACCCGACAAGAGTGGCTCAACTGCATCCACCTTATGGGCTCCTTTAGTCTGGTTATCTCTCATGTATTTAGGGAAGGCAATGCGGTTGCTGATGTCCTTGCTAACTTTGGCAGAACGGCGTCCAGTTACTATTGGTGGGAGTCAGTTCCAGACTTCTGTTGTCCTATTTTTCTAAGGGATATTAGGGGAGGATCAATTTTTCACTTCTATTAGTCCTTGTAATCTTAAACTCTTTATTCTTTCATTTTTTGCTTTCCTTGAGCTTTCATAAAGGGTTCGGGGGTTCATCTTGGGGGTGCCAGCCTGGCTGGGATGTCTATTGCGACCCTCGGTAACCAACCTTCAAATAAAAAAAAATTAAGGATAATAATAATAACCTTATTGGATAATAATAGGAGTATTATAATCTAATTAAAACTCCTAACTTATTTATCTCTTAATTAATTTAATTCATAATCTTAATCTAATTAGGATTAACAAAATCAAATTAATTATTCATGTATTTAACTACATGAATTTCGACCCCCCCCCCCTTGGTCCATGGGCCTTATTGGGCTCAATTGGGCTTCCATCAATTAATTAACATTTATCTCTCTTTTAGGTTCCAAGTCTTATGTGTGACCCATTAGGTTCTTATTGCTTCTAGCCATATGCAACGTTATTAAATTAATTTTCAAAGAATTATATTTAATCTTTGCATAACGGAATGATGTACAGAGTATGTGATTGGCAAGTCCGTAATCATTCCCCCAGAGCCATAAGAAGACAGGTTGATTCTGTCGTTAACCTTTCCGTATTAGTTACAGTATAATTCGATCCTTTATCAACTACATCCTTGAACTGAATCTTATGACTATGGATGATGTCAAGTCACATATAGCGAGACGTTCGTTTTACTTGTACAGGCCGAGTCAACTCAAATAGATAGGTTAAGTGAAATCTGTATTTCAAGTCTTAAGCTATCACCTTGCAAGGATTTAGAGTCGAGTCTTCCACAAGCGATCCTTGGATGTATCTCCCATTTATCGGGAGTGATAAATGCTCAATCCAATATATAACGATCCCGCAATCACTTCCTGTGATACCCAACGTCTACTGTTCACACCCCAGAGTCATCTCTGTTAAGGATCGTGTTACACCAGAGTCAAAGCGTCACATTCCGTAATCCAGAATACCAATTAATATTCCTTTGAGTCTGAGGATTAGTTATACCTATTAATACCAATGACATGAACAGGTGACAAGGATGAATCTACCCATCCTGTTATCTCAAATCGGATCCCCAATCCTAATGAACAACTTTTCATCGGATCTATGTAACTGTCCAGATATCTGTATATATGAAGCTTGTGAGGTCAGCTTTCTGTCGGACAGAAGACATTGTTACATACAAGTCTCAACAGTGATATATCAATCCCAAACATATCACTTGACTTGGGGTGATTTTAAGTTTATCAGTTTATTATAAAGTTTTGTCTCACTTCATGCTTGTATGAACACTTTATAATCACTTTAAATAAACTTACGGATTTCCTTTTATTAAACTTTATTTAGTGCTTAAAAGGGATTGCCTTTATATAGTTATAAAACATATATCTCATTAAAACAAATGATATAAAGAACAATTCATTTACATTAAGTTTGTATCCTAGAACAATTGTCTATAGGACACTAAACCCCAACATACTCCCACTTGGACTAAAGCCAATTGTTTCTAAAACTTATCCCAATAGAAGTTAAATGACGATCATGTACTCTCTGGGTTAAAGGCTTTGTCAACGGATCTGCAATGTTGTCCTCTGTAGGTACTCTTTCTATTCTCACATCTCCTCTAGCCACAATCTCTCTTATGATGTGGTATCGCTTAAGGTAATGCTTGGACGCATTATGAGACCGTGGTTCCTTTGCTTGCGCAATGGCTCCATTGTTATCACAATACAGTGTAATGGGAATTACAATGTCAGGCACCACACCAAGTTCTGTAATGAACTTTCTTATACAAACCGCTTCCTTTGCTACTTCCGCAACTGCGATATACTCTGACTCGGTCGTAGAGAAAGCTACGCTTCCCTGCTTGGAACTCTTCCAACTGAGCGCGCCCCCATTCAAAATAAATAGGTATCCTGATTGGGATTTAAAATCATTCTCATCTGTGAGATGACTTGCATCTGAAAATCCTTCTATTTTCAGATCACCTTCTCCTGACACTAGGAACATATCTTTAGTTCTTCTCAAGTACTTAAGAATGTTCTTGACGGCAATCCAATGCTCGTCTCCCAGATTTCCTTGGTAACGACTCGTTACAAATAGAGCGAACACTACATCAGGTCTAGTGCATAGCATAGCATACATAATCGAAGCGATTGCGCTGGCGTACGGGACTACAGCCATGCGTCTTTTGTCATCATCGGTTTTAGGACATTGATGATTGTTTAACTTTACTCTATGTAGCATGGGTAAGTTGCCTCGTTTCGATTCAAGCATGCTAAACCGATTTAGCACCTTTTCAATGTATGTAGCCTGTGAAAGACCAAGCAGTCTTCTCGATCTATCCCTATAGATCTTTATACCAAGTATATAAGCTGCTTCACCAAGGTCTTTCATTGAGAAGTTACCAGTTAACCATACTTTTACCGACTGTAGTAGAGCAATGTCATTTCCCATTAATAATATATCATCCACATATAGTATGAGAAATGCTATAGAGCTCCCACTTGCTTTCTTGTAAATGCAAGCTTCTTCGCAATTTTGTTCGAAACCAAATTGTTTTATGGTTTCGTCAAAACGCTTATTCCAGCTTCTTGATGCTTGCTTGAGTCCATAAATGGAACTCTGAAGTTTGCAAACTTTATTTGCATCCTTCGATATGAAACCTTCATGCTGCATCATATATACATCCTCAAGCAGGTTTCCGTTTAGGAAAGCTGTTTTCACATCCATTTGCCAAATCTCATAATCGAAGTGAGCGGCAATTGCAAGCATAATTCTGATTGATTTGGACATAGCCACAGGAGAGAAAGTTTCTTCATAATCAATTCCTTGCTTCTGACGATATCCTTTCGCTACTAACCTAGCTTTGTAGGTGCTAACCTTTCCATCCATGTCTGTCTTCTTTTTGAAGATCCATCTGCACCCAATGGGTTTTATCCCTTCGGGTGGATCAACCAAAGTCCACACTTGGTTAGTATACATGGAATCCATTTCAGAATCCATGGCCTCAAGCCATGCTTTGGAATCTGGACTAGTAAGAGCCTCTTCGTAGTTTTCGGGTTCGTCGTCTAACACGGGAACCTCATTATCATCTCCCACTAGAAAACCATATCTAACTGGGAGTTCACGAACTCTTTGTGATATATGAATAGGTGGCACTGGAGTCTCATCTAATGGGACTCCTCCGGGTACCTCAACCGCCTCTGTTGTTTCAGTCGGTGTTTCTTCTTCTTGAACTTCGCCAAGTTCAATCATGCTTCCCTTTTGTGTTTCTTCGAGAAACTCTTTCTCTAAGAAGGTTGCGTGTTTGGATACTATCACTTTCTGATCATCTGGATGATAGAAGTAATATCCCACAGTTTCCTTAGGGTATCCAATGAAGAAACATTTATCAGATTTAGAATCTAGTTTGTCGGACGCAATGCGTTTGACAAATGCTGAACAACCCCATACTCTCATGAATGAGAACACGTGTTTCCTACCAACGAACAATTCATATGGTGTGGAACTAGCGGATTTAGTTGGTACTCGATTTAGGGTGAAGAGGGAAGTTTCTAAGGCATAGCCCCAGAACGTCTTTGGAAGTAAGGCCATGCTCATCATGGATCGTACCATATCTAGTAGGGTACGATTTCTCCTCTCGGATACACCATTGTGTTGTGGTGTATAGGGAGGTGTCCATTGTGAGCATATCCCATATTCAGTTAGATAATTCAGAAAATCATCTGAAAGATATTCGCCACCTCGATCAGATCGAAGCGTCTTTATTTTCTTTCCTAATTGATTTTCTACTTCATTCTTGAAGCATTTGAATTTCTCAAAAGCTTCTAATTTGTGCTTCATCAAGTAGATGTAACCATCGCATCTCCAATACTAGAAAACTTGGTGATAAGGCTGATCATCTTGGCACAATGCGCCATTACAGATGTGCCCACCTGCATCTTTCTTTTATATAACTCCTTTGTTATTTCGAAGCGCTCGCACCGAGTTTCATTCACAAATAACTCTTTTAGGTGCTTGACCATGGAATAGGCATCCATATCTGAATGTAGTTGCCTTTTGACTTCCGGTGTCAAAGATGCAAGTATGATGTCTCCCGTTTGATCGTCATCAGATTTATGCTTCAAGTAAGCATAAAATTCTTGGTAGGGAGCATCATCCGTTGGGTAGGAGGTATCGGTGTATCAAGTACATACCCTTTCCTCTCGAACTTCAAAACAATTTTGAGGTTGCGATACTAGTCGGTGAAGTTTGAACCATTCAATTTGTTATCGGTAAGAATGTTTTGCAGATTGGTGTTAGTCATGATTTTAAGAGTGCGTTTAATTAAACCTGAGAGTGAGAAAGAGTAAACGTATGTCATTCATTTGCTTAAAATGTATCAATCTAAAATTATAGGCCTTTTAGTTTATTTTAGATTGCTCCCACTATTTTACCAAATTAATAGCCCTCCATATTAATTCGAAGAATTTCACAAATCCTTTAGTGAGCTAGGATCGTAACTCCTGAGATTTCGCCTTGAGTTTTCTCAACAAGCTAGTCTCATTCGCTAGGTAGATTCATGTAATCAATCACATCTTTAATGTGATTCCTAGGTTATTGGGTTACTAACCACATTAGTAACTAATATGCTATTCACATTAATCCCAACCATCTTGCCCATTAGTTTATGACAACATGAGTTTGCTCATCCAATTATCATAATCTAATTTAAGTATTACCCATATTCATGAAAAGTAATTTTCGATAATTCAGGTGTTACCGAAAGGACCCCGATCTTGAGTTTGCTCAACAACCCAAAGGCCCCCAGCACTGCCGACTGAATTATAATATTAGGGAGGGGCAACCGATTTTAATAACTTGTTTATTTACTTAACTTTTTAATGAGGGATTTTATTTTAGGTCTCATAATCTAACTTAGTCTTGATTTTCTTTAGCATACATCAGACACATACATTCACATACATTGGTGTTATGGACATATCATCTAAATTATTCTGTCGAGCCAGAGACGGAATAAAAGGGCAAACCTAAGGAAATACTAACTATTACATATTTCTCTTTAGGTCCTCCGTCTTCTCCATGGTGCCTTGAAATTACATATTAATTTCTATACTACTAAAGAAAACTTCAATTGAATTGAAGGGAATCAGATGAGAGGAGAAATTACAATAGATAGTAGAAAGGCAGGACTCGCAGGCCCTATTTCAAAAATACCAAAAGACTAAAAGAGGGTCCAAATGTGTCCATAACTCCAAACATGCACAAACTCAATTAAATAAATTTAATTGGTTGATTACATAACTATCTTATGTAATATTTATGTTAATCACATTAACTTATCAAATTAACTTTCATCCAATTTTACTTATAATAGTTTCGTATCTTTTATATTAATTTTTAGATTAATATAACTATACAAAACTTTAATTATGCACGTTCCAATTATTTTGATTTTAATTGGATAATAATAGGAGTATTATAATCTAATTAAAACTCCTAACTTATATATCTCTTAATTAATTTAATTCATAATCCTAATCTAATTAGGATTAACAAAATCAAATTAATTATTCATGTATTTAACTACATGAATTTCGACCCCCCCCCTTGGTCCATGGGCCTTATTGGGCTCAATTGGGCTTCCATCAATTAATTAACATTTATCTCTCTTTTAGGTTCCAAGTCTTATATGTGACCCATTAGGTTCTTATTGCTTCTAGCCGTATGCAACGTTATTAAATTAATTTTCTAAGAATTATATTTAATCTTTGCATAATGGAATGATGTATAGAGTATGTGATTGGCAAGTCCGTAATCATTCCCCCAGAGCCATAAGAAGACAGGTTGATTCTGTCGTTAACCTTTCCGTATTAGTTACAGTATAATTCGATCCTTTATCAACTACATCCTTGAACTGAATCTTATGACTACGGATGATGTCAAGTCACATATAGTGAGACGTTCGTTTTACTTGTACAGGCCGAGTCAACTCAAATAGATAGGTTAATTGAAATCTGTATTTCAAGTCTTAAGCTATCACCTTGCAAGGATTTAGAGTCGAGTCTTCCACAAGCGATCCTTGGATGTATCTCCCATTTATCGGGAGTGATAAATGCTTAATCCAATATATAACGATCCCGCAATCACTTCCTGTGATACCCAACGTCTACTGTTCACACCCCAGAGTCATCCCTGTTAAGGATCGTGTTACACCAGAGTCAAAGCGTCACATTCCGTAATCCAGAATACCAATTAATATTCCTTTGAGTCTGAGGATTAGTTATACCTATTAATACCAATGACATGAACATGTGACAAGGATGAATCTACCCATCCTGTTATCTCAAATCGGATCCCCATTCCTAATGAACAACTTTTCATCGGATCTATGTAACTGTCCAGATATCTGTATATATGAAGCTTGTGAGATCAGCTTTCTGTCGGACAGAAGACATTGTTACATACAAGTCTCAATAATGATATATCAATCCCAAACATATCACTTGACTTGGGGTGGTTTTAAGTTTATCAATTTATTATAAAGTTTTGTCTCACTTCATGCTTGTATGAACACTTTATAATCACTTTAAATAAACTTACGGATTTACTTTTATTAGACTTTATTTAGTGCTTAAAAAGGATTGCCTTTATATAGTTATAAAACATATATCTCATTAAAACAAATGATATAAAGAACAATTCATTTACATTAAGTTTGTATCCTAGAACAATTGTCTATAGGACACTAAACCCCAACACTTCGGTGGCGATTCCGGCAAACATCACACCGATGAAAGTCCCAAATCTCCACCTCAGCCAAGCCAGCACGACCTCAGTCCAAAACAAAACCCTCAAACCGACCTAGCGAGCTCTTCAACGAAAAAGAAAAAGGCTGTAAAGACAAGTGAAAGATTCTTTCTCAAAGTGTACCCAAATATGAAGAATCATGAAGTCCTTCGATGTAGATGGTTCTCTCCCAGCTTCATAACACATGAGCAACCATTTTGCGAATGGATTACGAAAAATGGATGGAGTGGACTCTTTTCACTTCCGGGAAAAGCCTACCCCAGATTGGTATGTGAGTTCTACTCCAACCTATGTGTTGATGGTAGTGATGCTGACCACCTTGTTAGTCACGTTGAGGGTAATAAAATTACCATTACCCCATCCTATCTAGCTAAATTGCTAAATCTTCCAAACACCGGAAAGGAATTTCGAACCACAAAGGAAAAGCTGGATCATGTAGTTGAATTCTGTAAACCAGAGGGACACAAAGGGGAGATACCCAGCACGTGCATGGGGCAAAACCAGAAGATGGCACACTACATACTGACCAACTTCATTTTTCCGAAGTTCAACTCAGCATCATCTGCCTCAAACTTCGAGCAGTTCTTCATCTGGATGACTCGTCTCCAATGGATGAAATCACAGACCTTACTGCCACTCATTTTACCCTTTTCTCATCCTATGCTGAGCCTTTCATATAGGAAAATCAAGCCTCTGTTACTCATACCGAGCAACACGCCAAGACTCTAGAAAATCCAAACCAAACCGAGCAAACACTCGAAGTCCTAACTGCTCCAAACGAAGAGCAAACTAAGGAAAATCCCACTCAGCCCAAGGTTCCTTCTCCTACTTCAACTCAAGACAATGATGAGCAGGTAATTCTTTTTGCCGATCCACCTCCTTCCCATCTGATTCAACAGAACATTGAGCAGTCAGCTCCTGCTAATCATTCCTACCAAAAACCAGTTGCTGACCAAGCTGGCACCTCATCTAAAGGAGTGCATCAAACACCTCCTAAATCAAATGAAACTCGAACTCCGGCCACTGAGGTTCATCCTGAGGCACAATTTGCCTATCTTAATGCCACTGAGTCCGGGCGTCGCATCATCGACTCGGCTCAACATCTCCTTCAGGATATAAATTCATCTCATGCCGATGCTGCTGGGACTGCACATGCTGAGTCACAAGAGTTGTCATCTGTCACCCAGCTTCTGAATGAGCTCAAGCATCTCAAAGATTTGGTTAGTATCTGTTAGATTTATTTTGCGAATATGCTAATTTCAACCTTGTCACGTGTGGTTAGGGTGCGGGCGTGCCAGAGAAATTATTTCTCAATTATTAAAGTGGGTTAAGTTTATGGATTTGCGCGCCAAAACTTAAATTCTAAACGAAAAACATTGACGAGGGACGCAAGGATTGAAAAAGTCCCTCTTGGGTCTCTAGCGCCGTTATAGAAACTTTGCTAGATAAATTGTTTTATTTAAGCTAATGCGGGTAAATTGAGGACGAGAAAAGAAAGGAATTTAAAGTGCGAAATTGACACAAGATTTAGTGAAAAATCGATATTTTATTGATTGAATAATTGTTTGAAACATGAAATTGGAAATGAATTACAATTGAAAAACTTCTATACTAAACATATAGCTGATTCAATTGAAAAGGAATAGCAAATCAAATACAAGGAATTGAAATGCAATAAGAATAAATTGGAATTCAACAACAAACTCGGAGCCACAATAGCTATCTCGGATTGATGTTGAATCTTGGCGTCGGTGTGAGGTCTTTGGAGAGCTGCAATCGGTCGGGCCCGTACGATATGTGCTTGGTGCAATGGCAAAACGTTGGTAGGCAAATGGGGCAGATTTAAACATTAATTTCGGGAGCTTGGTTTGAGTGCTTAAGAATGCGGAATTGGACGAGTAAATAGTGTAAATTGAACTTCAGAATGTCAAGAACAACTTTGTATAAGGGATCGAAAGCTAAAACGAATTGGAAATGGACGAAATTGAGAATTGAAAATGACTGGACGAATCTGGAAAAATCTGGGCAGAGTAACTAAAAGAATTTGGGCTGGAAAGGTCAGCATGTAACTATAGTTTCTGGGTACGGAATCGGGAAATTAAAAACACTAGATTGAAATTCAAGACGTCAGGAACAACTTTGTCGAAGGGATTGAAAGCAAATAATGATTTAAAATGGACGGAATCGGGCTTCGAAAACAATTGGATGAATCTGGAAAATTAATTCAGAAATGAAATTCTAATTGAAAATTGAGCAGAGTAACAGCTTAGGAATGCTAAATTGAATTGAGAAACTTAAAAGAAAGACTATTGGAACTTGAATTGGAGCGAAAGAGAGCTTAAAAAAGGGATCAAAGCTAAGAAAAAGCGAAGAACGAAAAGGAAAAACTTGAAGAACTTGAAGAACTTGAAGAAATTAAAGAACTTAGGAGCTAAGAACTTGAAAACTAAGAACTAGAAACTAGAGAGAATTGAAAGGGACCTTAGGAAGGGGATTGTGTTTATGTTGAGTGTGAAAAATAAGGAAGGGGAGGGGGTCTATTTATAGTTTTTTAGAGTGGCATTTTGGTAAATAATCAGTGGTATTTTGGTAAATAATCACCAACTATCTTAACCAAACCCAACTAACTCTAATTAACTAACTTAACCTCCTCAAACTGCCGTTAACTGCTTCTGGACGAGACGACACGCCCCGTGTATGCTCTGCTACGCCCTGCGTGTTGGCGGACATTAGGCCTAGTGCGTTTCATTGATGGTTTTCACGCGTGGCGTCTCTGGTGTCGCGTCCTGCGTGAAGGATTACGCCCCGCGTCTTGTAGATACGCCCCGCGTCTTCAAGCCTCTGATCTTGGCATGCTCCGCGAATGCATCTTACGCACGGTGTATTGCCAAATACGTCCCGCGTGAGAGAGTACGCCCCGCGTAAGGTGAAGGGCGCGCTGCGTGTTTGCGTTTTGACGTTGATTTCTCCGGACGCCTTGTTTACGCGCTGCGTATTGAGGACACGCCCCGTGTGGTGCCGGATTTTCCCACGGGTTGAAGATTAGCTTATAGGTGTATTATTTCTAGAAAATATAAACTATATCCTAAAAACATAATCTAAGCATTTATATACATAAAAATAATTATTTTATTTTTCTGGGCTAACAATTGCCCCTCTTTTGTGCATAAATGAATTAGTAAAATTTTATGTACAAAAGAAGTTTTTATTAACTACTTTTTTTCTTTTTAAAGATAATGGATAAAAGAATCCTGCAGGATTTTTTTTAAAAAAATTTGAATTGGAACTCTCTATCTTAAACCATTTACAACTCTTTTCTTTTTTTTTTTTTGCTATCTTTTTTTTTTGCCATTTTCTTTTCCCCAAGCTCAAGGACACTCAGAATCAAGCCATCAGTCTGTCAAGCATGGGTATGCAATCTATTTTTCTTCTTTATTTCTTTCTTTTTGATATTTTTTTTTTTGCTTTTATGAGAAAATAGATTGAATTGGAATAAAAACATAAGAATTTTAGAATTATTACATGGAGATGGAATTGTATTGCTGAAATTTGCATCTGTCTGTCACAGCTGCGAACTCGTATTCTGACACCATTCGCGCTGATTCTCGCCTAGGCATAACCCTTGGCTTGCAGGAGGTAATTTTCATAATTTCATGATCATGTATTTGAAGGTAGTATCCCTAGGTTTTGATTGATTGTGTCTGCACTTCGTTTTCAGGATAGTGTCCTTACCATCAGCCCTGTTGCTATGAATAGCTCACCTTTGCCCCCTTATCCCATGAGTAGCGCTACCGAATTGGCCCTCCATAGGGAAACTTATCAATTTCCTGCGAATAGGAAAGGTCTGGTATTCCCTCGTTGCTACACTGGGTGGAATGATCTTGTGGATCGCTTAGAACTGAGGTATGCAAGTGTTTGGGATCAGGTTGGCATCAGGAATTTCGTTCGTTTAACTCGTCATGAAATTACTCCTTGTGTGAACGTGCTTGAAGGAGTTTTGAATTTTTGGTCACTGTTATGCAATTCATTGATTCTCCCGCTGGGTCCGATGTCTATCACTTTACGTGATGTGGTTGCTTTGACGGGGTTGCCTATCATTGGAGAGGAAGTCCCAAGTTGTATAGATACCCATGCATTCCCTGGAGTGCAAGCCATCTTATCTAAAGAGGCTGGGACGTATGCCAAAATAATTAAGAAGAAATTGGATAAGGTGGAGTTGGATGATGAGGATCACGTGCATTTCCTATGGATGATGCTTAGTAATTACATTTTTGAGCCGTTGGATCTTAGGCCTACCGCTGAAATATTGATTATTGCTAAGGCTTTGGCTTCAGGCCGTCGTTTAGCTCTTGGTACTATGTTGTTAGCCTCGACCTTCCACCGTCTAGCTCTTACAGTTGAGGGCAGACCATTTGTAAAACCTCGGGGTGGCTTGTGGTTATTACAACTGTGGGTCTTCGTCTACTTCCCTTATTTGGCTACTGTTTCATCAGTGGGGGTTTCAGATCATCTTGGTGTAGAACTTTGCTACAGCTCTTCGAGTTTGGCTATTGGTGTGGTCGTGAGATTTCTTCGTACTTTAGTGCCATCTCCTCACAATGAGCTGTTTCTCTTTTGGAATAAGAGTAATTCATGTCTACCATCCTGGGCGCTTTCTTACTTGTCTGCTGCCCCCCATGAAGGTACTGAGTGGTGGATGACGGTGTGTGCAACACGTCGGTTACACCATGGGGTGAACCGAACTAGAACCTCAAGGTCATCGAATCCTGGTCTGACTTTGTATGCACCTTGCCTTTGGGCACGTCAATTAGGATTTTTCCAAGCTATTCCAGGGCCACTCCCATTTCCTACCTCTTCTCAGCGGCACAGAGCTAGTGACGAAGATATAGCCGCTGCGGTTCTAGACGCGGGATATGATCAGGGACCACTTTTGCTTGGGTCGGATCGACCTTCATTTGATGCTTGGTGGGATACCGTTTTTCAGCAGTGCGTTCCACCCGTTGGCAAGCTTTTTTTTTTTTTTTTTTTAGATTCGAGCGGTAGCTCGGGGAAGGATAACAATTTGACTCTTCTGGTTCCGAATGCTCTTGAGACAAACGAAAAAGGCAAAGGCAAAGCAATCATGTTGGATGGGGAAGGGCAGGTACCTACCACGGCAGGCCCTTCGGTGAGACCGGGTGAGAGAATTGATTCTGACGAAGCCCTGTACTTTGGTTTTGAGGATGGAGCGTTGGGTCAACTAGGGGCACGTTGGAACGTGACTTCTTCGATTAGAACCCTATCTCTTGATGATAGCTCAGCTGAGGTGGACATGACTCCATTGCAACTTCCAGCACGAACACATCTTCCTTCTGCCTCTTCTTTAAATCGATTGATTGCTGCACCATTGTCTCAGGTTTGTAAGATTTGTGACTCCATGATTTTATGAACTATGTGTGGGATGCTTGAGTCATATTGATTGCTTGAAATGTCCTTTGTGAAAATGACAGGAATCAGCTCTAGTGCGTCCTCCATTGGTTCCTGTTGGCCTTAAGGCTGATAATCCTTTTGCTGGTTTGGATTTTTCATTTCTGAAAGGACCGCCTAACACCGTAGCTGACTCATCCCTGCCTATCGACGATTCTTTAATGATGCTCGTGCCAATCTCAGTAAGCTTGTCGCCTCTCTTCTTGACTCTTGGACTCCGACTCGTGTTGAAAGAGCTATGATTGATTTTGACCTCATGATGGGTGTGTGTGTTCATCCCTTCAAGACTGAGCCGTTAAAATCCACCAAGAACCACGTATTATTTTGCTACCAGTCCTATGTTACCGAGAAAAATGTGGCAGCAGGTCTCGCAGCTCGAGTTAGATCGAATATGGCAGAGTTAGAGTCCTACAGCAAGAAGTTTAATGCTTTGGTTGATGCTGAAGAAGCGGATCGGCAACGGTTAGTCAAAATTACAGCTGTAGAGGAGCGGCTTGCGGCATTGGAGAAGGAGGTGGCTGAGGCTCGAGCGTTTAAGGAGGATATGGTTAGAGCTAGCTCCGAGTTTAGGGCTTGTTTCCCACGGATGGAGGAAGAGCTGGGATGTGAGAAAGATCGATTGGCCAATCATTACGATGAAATGTTGGCATGGCACCGGCAGAGTGAGCAACACAAAGAGGCTGCCTCTAAACTTTGCGAATCTTGGGCAAAATACCCGAAGCCTGACTTTTGTTTGTTTCCGTGAGGCATGTTCATGGGTTGCCCGTACTTTCCATCTTTGTTTTGATTCTTTCATTCATTTGTGTAGAACGAATGGGCATTGTTTTGTGAGTTGATTGCCATTTGAACATTTGCTAAGTCCTCCATATATTCTTTTTTGGTTATGGCATATTTATTCGTTTATTGACGACCCTTTATAGTACTTGAAAAGACAATGTACGAATGACCAGTAAAATTGTAAATGCCCAGAAAAAGAGTGCTTACGCCCTGCGTGTACCTGGTCACGCCCCGCGTAGTCATGTTCCTGGCTCTGGTGTGTATCATCGTTGATGACTACGCATGGTGTCTTTGGTGTTGCGCCCCGCGTAGTCGAGCCCCTGGAGTGTATCTTCTATGTATGTCTTCGTACACGTCCTGCGTGTTTGGCATACGCCCCGCGTATAGGAGTACACGCCCCGCGTATGCATGCTCCTGGATCTGTTTTTTATACATGATTGGTTTACGCCGCGCGTGAAGTAAGTACGCCCCGTGTATTTGTGTTCCTGACCCTGAAGCGTCTTATTGATGCGTTTCACGCGTGGCGTCTTTGGTGTCATGCCTTGCGTAGGGAGGTACGCCCCGCGTAGTTTCGAATACGCCCCGCGTATTAGTGCTTCTGAACTTGAAATGTTTTATCGGTGTATTTCACGCATGGCGTCTTTGGTGTCACGCCCCGCATAGTCGAGCCTCTTCTATGTCTTGCGGGCTGGTTGCTACATCAATTACGTCCCACATACTTTGGAAATATTTCTTCAAGTATTTGTCGTTGATGTATCTCCTGTGTGGTTCTCCGCCCAAGCTCTTTAACCAATACACGTTCCCGGGAAGCACTTTGTGGATTTGGAATGGTCTTTCCCAGTTGGGCGACCACTTTCCAAGCTCACGGTCTTTCGTCCCAATTGGTAGGATTAACTTCCACACTAGTTCGCCTTCTCTGAAGCTTTTCTTTTTGACTTTCCTGTTGTACACATCTTCCACTTTCTTCTTTTGGATTATCATACAATCGAGCGCTTTCTGCCTTTCGTAGTCCAAATCTTCTAGTTCCATGGTCATGGCTTGTACGTAATTGTCTGGCTCCAAGTCATTCTGACGCATTACTCGTAATGAAGGCACGATGACTTCTAATGGTATTACTGCATCATGACCAAATGTTAGAAAAAATGGACTAACTCCGGTCGCTCGTGTCTTAGACGTTCGCATGGCCCACAGTGTTTCTGAGAGAACTTTGTGCCATTCTCTAGGATTGTCTTCTAGCATCTTTTCCAAGATTTGGATCAGGATCTTGTTGGACGCCTCAGCTTGACCATTCGCTTGTGCATAAAATGGGGTAGAGTGAATCAACTTAATCCCGTACTCTTCTACGAACTCGTTCATATCTTCGCCTGTGAACATGGTCCCCTGATCCGTGGTGATGGATTCTGGGATTCCGAATCTATGAATCAAGTTCTCTTTGATGAACTGTATCACTTGTGTTTGGCCGACTTGTTTCATTGGTGCTGCTTCCACCCATTTGGAAAAGTAATCTGTGGCAACTATGATGAAACAATGACCTTTTGATGAAGCTGGGAATATTTTCCCTATTAGATCAATAGCCCACCCTCTAAATGGCCACGGCTTCACTACTGAGTGTAATTCTTCTGACGGGACTCGTTGGATTTGGCCATACATTTGACACTTTTTGCAACCCTTCGCATATGTGATGCAATCGCACAGGATCGTTGGCCAGAAGTATCCGTGGCGATTGATAAGCCATCGCATTCTCCTTCCGGATTGGTGCGCTCCGCATATGCCTTCATGGACTTGCTTCATGACTTCCATTGCTTTTGGGAAGTCGAGACATTTGAGTAGCATTCCGTCGTAGCTCTTGCGGTATAAATCACCTGCCATCAACATGTAATTTCGAGATTGAATGCTCAATGAATATTTTACTTTTTTGGATGGGTCGTTGAGGTAGTCGGTAAAGGGTTTCCTCCAATCCTGAGCTAAGTTGATGTCGATGTCGAACGATTCAAACTGGACACCTCTGTCTGCCACGGATGGATGACCTTGTCTTCTAATGATGACGACCTTGTACGCTGTTTCTTTGGAGATCTTCATTCCAGAAGCGATTTGGGCTAACTCGTCGGCTTCCCAATTGTCATTTCTTGGAATATGCTCCAAACTGACCTCATCAAACATTTCCAGAAGTTGAATTGCAAACGCGAAATAAGGTAGCAAGGATAAACTTGAGCATTTATATTCTCCTGTTAGGTGCCGTATGACCAACTGTGAATCGCCGAAAATTTTGACCTCTTTCGCTCCTATGTCTCTCAAGATTTCTAAGCCGATGATTAGAGCTTCATACGCAGCCTGGTTGTTCGTGCACTCAAAATCCAAGTTTACCGCTAATATTGTCTTAGTTCCGGATGGGGCTGTGATGATTACTCCTGCTCCGTTGGAACTGTCTGTGCTTGAACCATCGAACTTCAACTACCACGGTTCTTTGTGCGTGAGATAAATTGGCAGTTCTGCTTCTTCGGGATATTAAAAGTTGGTTGGGTGGTCGGCCACAAAATCTGCAATTGCCTTCCCTTTTATCGAGGATTGCGGGAGGTACACCAAAGTGAACTCGGCCAATGCTAGTGACCATTTTCCTATTCTTCCTAAGAGGATCGGCTGGTTTAGCATGTATTTGACCAAGTCGGTGCTAGCAATCACGTAAACCCTCGCTTTGAGCAAGTAATGCCTCAACTTTGTGCAAGCGAAGTAAAGGGCCAAACATGTCTTCTCGACTGGGCTGTATCTCGTCTCCGCCGATAGCAAGGTTCGACTTAGATAGTAGATGGCTTGTTCATGACGGTTTGCATTGTCTTGGGCAAGCAAGCATCCAATTGACTCGTCGGTCGCTGATATATAGAGCTTGAGTGGAGTATCCTCCCT
The DNA here is from genome assembly GCF_963576675.1 of Euphorbia lathyris. NCBI lineage: Eukaryota > Viridiplantae > Streptophyta > Magnoliopsida > Malpighiales > Euphorbiaceae > Euphorbia > Euphorbia lathyris. The sequence continues at coordinate 1,180,827 of NC_088915.1, read as the reverse complement.
TGGTGGCATCAACACAGGTGGGTTACTCAAGTAAGTTTTGATCTCTTCGAACGCCGCTTGATGCTTGTCGTCCCACTTGAAGCTTTCCTCGTCTTTGAGTCTTACCAGATCTGAGAATGCCCTAGACTTTCCAGCCAAGTTTGATATGAATCGTCTCAAGTAATTTACTTGGCCCAAGAACCGTTGCAACTCCTTCTTGTTCTTCGGAGGTTGAGCTTCTTTGATTGCTTTCGCCTTATTGTCGTCAATCTCGATCCCTCTTTGATGGACCAAAAATCCAAGGAAGTTTCCTGCTTTGACCCCGAAGGCGCACTTTAGAGGATTGAGTTTCAAATTGTATTTACGCATCCGCTCGAAACTCTTCCTCAAATGGCCGACGTGTTCTGCCTCTCGCTTGGATTTGATCACGATGTCGTCCACGTACACCTCCATAGAGGTGCCGAGTAAATCGTGAAAGATGGCATTCATTGCTCTTTGGTATGTGGCGCCGGCATTCTTTAAACCGAATGGCATGACGACCCATTCAAACGTGCCGATTGACCCTGGGCATCAAAACGTCGTTTTTGCAATGTCTTCTTCGGCAATGGGGATTTGGTTATACCCCGCATAGCAATCGCAAAGAGATATTAATTCATTTTTAGACACAGCGTCTACTAGCATATCGGTGATAGGCATCACATAGATGTCTTTTGGCGTAGCTAGATTTAGATCGCGGAAATCTACGCATACGCGTAATTTACCGTTGTTTTTTACTACGGGCACGGCGTTCGATAGCCACACCGCGTATATTGCCGGTCTAATGAACTTGGCTTTGAACAGCTTTTCTATTTCTTCCTTAACTTTGCCTTCAACCTCTCTGCTCATCCTTCTTGTTGGTTGCTTGAAGGGTTTGAACTCCGGTTTGATTGGCAATCTATGTTCCACCACGTCTTTGCTTAATCCGGGCATTTCGTCGTAATTCCAAGCGAAACAGTCTTTGAACTCTCATAGCAAAACGATGATAGCTTCTTTTAACGTTGGGCGTAGCAGGCTGCTGACAAATGTAACCCGAGGTTCCTCTTCTGTCCCTAGGTTCACTTCGTCCAGAGGATCGACTGCCATGGAACCTTCATCTTCTAACTTCGGGTTCGCTCTTTTCAAATCTTGTAACTGGATTTCTTCTCCTTGAGGATCTAGTTCTACTACTCCTTCGGGTGCTTCGATTTCTGAGACCCTCATGTCGTTCTCCTGGTATAGTTTCTCCGTTAGTTGTTGTGCTTTCAGTTTTGATATAGCGGCTGAAGCCACCGCTTCTTTTCCGGATGTTGTCTTGATCATGGAATCTCTTCAATTATGGGTTCATCACGGAATGGCCTTCGGCGGGGCACGATTGCCGTTGGCCTTAGGATGTTCTCAATTTCTTCGCCACATGATTGCTCTTCGTACTTGGATCTCACTCGGATTGGGCCTACAGATTCCTCGTATAGTCTCACCTCGACCACATCTGAGTAGGTTTCGAATGGCTTCTCGTTTGCCCGGATGACTTCCACCTCGTCTCCCTTCCAAAGCAGAAGAAATTGGTGCAAAGATGATGGGATACATGAGTTGGAGTGGATCTAATCCCTCCCTAACAGTGCTTGATAACTCGCAGTTGAATTTACCACGAAGAAAGCGGCCATGGCGGTATGAGAGCCAACGCTAAGTTCCAATGGTAGGACGCCGTATGTCTTTGCAATTTCTCCCGTGAAGGCCGAAACTGACACCTCTGATGAGATTATGTCTTCCTCTGATTTCCCTAAGGCTAGGACCATCTTCATTGGTATGATGTTAACGGATGATCCATTGTCGATGAGCACCCTGGAAATTGGTTTGCCATCCACATGAGCCTTGACGTATAGAGGTTTGATATGGTGAGTCATCCTCGGAGTGGGTTTGTCAAAGTAAACCCTCTTCATGCCCACTTCACCTGATTCTTTTGGTGTACTGTCTTCTTGTTCCTTGTGCTTAGGCTTGGGGATTTCCTTCTTAATGTCGTCGCTTCTAAAGTCTGAAGGTAAGATTAAAGAGGTAGCTGCACAATCTACCCGTATGATAAAATCTCCAACCCGGATCTGGAGGTTCTTCTCTTGTTTTTTTCCTCCTCTTTTTGCATCATTGGAGTTGACGCTGGATGACTCCTTTTGACTATTTCTCTTTTCTGCCTCTCTCTTCCTTAATCTTCTCTTTGCATTCATGGAGAGAGGCCTTGGGAATTTCTTGTGGCAATTTAATTGCCATTGATTGAGGGGTGACGTGCTCGCGGGTGTCACAAAACGTGGCTGTTGTTGTTGCACGTCTTTTTTCTTCGCGTTTTGTGACTGCTTTGAGCTGTTCTCCGACTTAGATGGCGTCGCTTTTGGTACCCATACTTGTCGAGTTTTCACGTCGCCCTGTTGCTTTCCTTTGCCCCCCCACACTAGTGAAGTGGCATTGACCATGTTGGCTACTGGGAATGGGTCCTCGTCGATCGGCATGCTTTCTTTCTTTTCCGGGAATTGGAGTATCCCGCGGTTAATCCTATCCTGCACGGCATTTCTAAAACCAAAACATGCTTGAGTGTTGTGGCTCCAGTTGTCATGATACTTACAGTAGTCTCATCTACGTATTTCCTCTTTGGATGGGATCACATGTCTAGGAGGCAGCGTGATGAATTGTTCCTTTAGCAGGTAGTCGAAGATCTCTTCTGTCTTCGAGACGTCAAACGTATATTGGGTGGTTGGGATCCTCTTGACCACCTCCGGTGCTTTGGGATTCTTTAACAACACAGGACACGTTCGAGACCCGGTGTTTGTTAAGTCGGCAATGGCTACCTCATGCGTTTGTACCTCCCCTTGGTAGCTTCCCACAGAGTTCTTCTTGCGTCGATGATCTTCCCTCATCAACTCCTCGTACTCGGAAACCTTGGCCACCAACTCGTAGTAATCGCGGAAATCTATCCCCTGAAACTTCTTCCGGTTTTCGAATTCCAACCCACGTTGGGCAATCTTCATGAACTCAACCTCGGGGATGTTGATTCGACAACGATGTCGCATCTTTTTGAATCGGTTGATAAAATTTTCAACCGATTCTCCATGCCGCTGTGTCATTCGGGACAGCTCCGCAACACAGACCTCGGGCTCTGTCCGATAAAACTGGTTGTGGAACAGTCTTTCCATTTGCTCCCACCCAAGAATGGATCCGGATGGTAAGGTGGTGTACCAAGAGAAAGCTGGTCCCGTTAGTGAACCTGGGAATAACCGCAAGCGTAACATGTCGAAGTTCGTGTCCATGCTTAAACCACTGCACTGAAAGGTGAAGCGTGCCACATGCTCCATGGTGGATTGCCCTTCTTCCCCTGAAAATAAAGTGAAATCAGGCACTCTAAAATTGTGGGGAAACGGGTATAACTGATCATAGTGTCGTGGATAGGGTTTCTGGAATTCGGGTCGGTGTACTTCCCTCACGGCTGGCCCATAGATCTCTTGGACGATGTTTCTTATGCGTTGGGCCTCTCCCAAGTTGTTGGCGGTGGTGGGCTCCATGCGTGTATTCGTCGTCCGTTGTGGGTGAAAGTTGGCTTGTCTCACATTGCCCCCCACATTACGAGCATAGCTTTCCTCATAATGTTCAGCATGGTTGCTAGGTCTTGTATGAGACCTAAATTGTTGTTGAGGTGGCGGGACTTGAGTAGGTTCTGGGCTGATCCTGTCACCGCGCTCATTGAACATGAGATTCTCTTCTCAAGCTGGTGGCGGGGTATACCTTTCCCCAGCTCCTAATGTCAGTGTTTTCTTCCCGCAATCTCCCGGTCCTTGAGATGTCGACCTTTGTGTGAACAACTCAGCGCACTTCTCTGGGATTTTACTGATCTCTCCGGTTAATCAACGATCCTTTCCTCGAGAGCCGATCCCTTATTGGAATTGTTTGCCACCTCGTTGTTGGCTTGCATTGCCTTGCATATGTCCTCATGACTTTCCTTCATGGATTGTGAAAATCCGCGTAGGAATTGGTCGATTTGGTTTTCTAGTTTCGTAAAAAAGGGTGTTAGGTCGAATGAGGGTGAGCCTTGAGGTGGTTGTTGGTTTGCACCTCCGCTATTGTTCGCGGTTTCCACCGCACAACCTTCAGGCATGGCGGGTTCGTTGCTCTGGTCCCGGTTCTGATTTTGACTCTCTTCGGAGTCCGATGGGATGGGATCTTTCCCCGTGTTCTTCCTAGGAGGCATTCTTCGTGAATACTTATAGGAAAAAATGATGAAATCAAATTAGTAATCTAATATTGAACAAAGAAAGAACAAGAAAATAATTAAATAGTTATTAATGGGATAAAAGCGAAGCATGAAAAATAAGCGATAAAAAAAAATGAGCGTGAAGAATATATACGTGGTATGAAAAACAAGTCTTAAAATTTTTTTTGGCAAAACCTAAAAACATGTCCCACTGGGCGTGCCAAAAATTGTTAGCTTTAGCTAATAAATTTTGGTAAAGTGGAAGTGGGATAATGAAAAATAAATGTGATATAGAAAAAAATTATGGAAGAAAATAGGCACAAAAACGGGTTCTAAATTTTTGCCAAAACTTAAGAAAAAAGGTCCCACTGGGCGTGCCAAAAATTGTTAGCTTTATTTTGCGAATATGCTAATTTCAACCTTGTCACGTGTGGTTAGGGTGCGGGCGTGCCAGAGAAATTATTTCTCAATTATTAAAGTGGGTTAAGTTTATGGATTTGCGCGCCAAAACTTAAATTCTAAACGAAAACGATTGGCGAGGGACGCAAGGATTGAAAAAGTCCCTCTTGGGTCTCTAGCGCCGTTATAGAAACTTTGCTAGATAAATTGTTTTATTTAAGCTAATGCGGGTAAATTGAGGACGAGAAAATAAAGGAATTTAAAGTGCGAAATTGACACAAGATTTGGTGAAAAATCAATATTTTATTGATTGAATAATTGTTTGAAACATGAAATTGGAAATGAATTACAATTGAAAAACTTCTATACTAAACATATAGCTGATTCAATTGAAAAGGAATAGCAAATCAAATACAAGGAATTGAAATGCAATAAGAATAAATTGGAATTCAACAACAAACTCGGAGCCACAATAGCTATCTCGGATTGATGTTGAATCTTGGCGTCGGCGTGAGGTCTTTGGAGAGCTGCAATCGGTCGGGCCCGTACGATATGTGCTTGGTGCAATGGCAAAACGTTGGTAGGCAAATGGGGCAGATTTAGACCTTAATTTCGGGAGCTTGGTTTGAGTGCTTAAGAATACGAAATTGGACGAGTAAATAGTGTAAATTGAACTTCAGAATGTCAGGAACAACTTTGTATAAGGGATCGAAAGCTAAAACGAATTGGAAATGGATGAAATTGAGAATTGAAAATGACTGGACGAATCTGGAAAAATCTGGGCAGAGTAACTAAAAGAATTTGGGCTGGAAAGGTCAGCATGTAACTATAGTATTTTGGTAAATAATCAGTGGTATTTTGGTAAATAATCACCAACTATCTTAACCAAACCCAACTAACTCTAATTAACTAACTTAACCTCCTCAAACTGCCGTTAACTGCTTTTGGACGAGACGACATGCCCCGTGTATGCTCTGCTACGCCCTGCGTGTTGGCGGACATTAGGCCTAGTGCGTTTCATTGATGGTTTTCACGCGTGGCGTCTCTGGTATCACGTCCTGCGTGAAGGATTACGCCCCGCGTCTTGTAGATACGCCCCGCGTCTTCAAGCCTCTGATCTTGGCATGCTCCGCGAATGTGTCTTACGCACGGTGTATTGGAAAATACGTCCCGCGTGAGAGAGTACGCCCCGCGTAAGGTGAAGAGCGCGCTGCGTGTTTGCGTTTTGACGTTGATTTCTCCGGACGCCTTGTTTACGCGCTGCGTATTGAGGACACGCCCCGCGTGGTGCCGGATTTTCTCACGGGTTGAAGCTTAGCTTATAGGTGTATTATTTCTAGAAAATATAAACTATATCCTAAAAATATAACCTAAGCATTTATATACATAAAAATAATTATTTTATTTTTTTGGGCTAACAGTATCATGACTTCTGTCCAACTCCAGCAACCCAAGCAAGAATCCTTTGTCAAGCTAACTGAGCTAGTACTGATGATGGTGAACCATATGAATCACCTCCAAGGACAGATAAATGCTTTACCTACCATTACAACAAGCTATGCCACTTCTGTTGAGTTACACCACTGCTTTAGCAAACTGTCTTCTGAGCTCACTGGTGCTCGTGATCTCCTCTCCTCATCTAACCAATGTACCATGGACGAAATCTATGAAGCTGTCCGCCTTCTCAATCTGAGCACAACAGAGATGGAAACTGATATGGTCAAAACCAACACTATCCTTCAGACCACTCAAAGTATACTTCGGCATGTCCAATACATGACTGACCAGCGTGAGATCTACGACAAGGCTGTGCTTAAGATGTACCATCAATCATATGCTCAGTTCACCGAAGCAATATCCTGGCTCACTAAGGCACATGAATACATGCTCAGCATGGTCAGTGCAACTCTTCATGCTCCTCGAGAAGTTCTTGATGATGGAGTTCCTGTCCTTGATGGTCTGTTTGAAAGCACCAAGCGCCTCAAGGCCTATTCTGTAAAGCTGACTCGTGCTACTCTCAGTGAAACCTTCATCGCCCCTCAGCCTGATGATGGCAAAACGGGGGAGAAAAAAAGCCACATAGATGAAACTCAGCTAGACACAAGGGACGCTTTAGGCAGTAAGCAGCGGAAACACAAAGGGAAAGGAAAATTGTATCAAGCTGCCCATAGACAGTGATAGATTAGTTAGTCTAGACACAAGCTTGTTTTTTGTTCTGTACGTGTCATTGAATACTTATATTAAGTATCCTTTCCTTCAAATTGACTCAACTATATATGATACTTATGTGCTAAAAGCTAATCTATCAAAATTGGACAAACAAGTAAAAGTAAACATACTTAGTATACATTAAACACTAAACCAATCCATGTATCAAACTGAGTATTCAACCGTTTCTGAAAACTGACCTAGACTTATCTAAATTAAAGATCTTAAATTGAACTAAGTCAGTATAAGCAATGTCTTAAGTTTATTCAATTAAATCTTGGAAGGTTTAAAATTAAGTTAAGACAATGGATGCAACCCTTACGAGGGAGCAATTTCAGAAATATGAAAAATAATTCAATCATGGGGAATTTCAAAACTGTGTTCCATAATTATGTATTTTGCCAACATCAAAATGGGGAAGTTTGTTGAAACACCTTTCCACAAGATTTTGATTTGACAAAATCATCAATGATTAAGGGATAATTAAATTTAAGTGCTTTGATTTGATTATACTAATCCATTTGTTCAATGTTGAGTATCAAAATAAATACAAAAAGATATAAAAAGCAAGACAGGACAAAGTCCGCATGATATCAAAGAACAAGCTGAGCAGAATCAAACTCAGCATCAAGAAGTAGAAGTCTGAAGTTCAAGACGTTCTACAAAGCTGAGTAGAATGGAACTCAGCATAGAATAAAAGAAGCTTGAAGAATTAACAAAACTGAGTGGAATGAACTCAGCATCAAAAGTCTTCTTCAGAATTGACGTGCAGAACTAAGCTGACTAAAAGAGAACTCAGCATAGAAAATGATAACAAACGAAGACAACAAATAACAAGACAGAAGCTGAGTAATCCTCAGGACAGCATGAAAGATTCGTTAGCTAGAAGACAAATCCAACAACTGTCTGCACCAATAATAGAAATCTCGGAATTACAAAAGCCAAATTCCAAGATGAATGGGTAAAGAGACAATGTCTACAGGAAGAAGACAAGCGTGACTTTTAGAGAAGTCAGAGAACAGGATTGGCCTGCAAAACTTGAAGCTGGCCAGAAGATGTCTCCTAAAAGAGCCGTTTTGGACTTAACGGCTAAAACATTTCAAATGATCCAATCTTCAGAACTTCATCTATAAAAGGACAATGATAGTTCTTGGATCATTTGTCGAAGTACATAAAGAAAAATACAAGTTAAAAGCACTTCAAAACAAGAAAAAGATCTTACACCCATTTTCTATTCCTCTGTAAATGCTAGATTGATTTTCTGTAATCATCTAAGGTGTTCTTCATTTGAAAGAGAACAAATATTATCAATTGTGATATTGAGAGTATTGTGCTGAGTGTTTAGGTGTAAGCATTCAGTGGTAGAAAAATCTAAGTACCGGGTTGTGGTGCTTAGTAGGAGTTGAGTAGAACAATAGAGGACGGTACTCTTGCATATTCAACTGCCTGTAATCGGTTTGTGCTCTACCCTTAAAGAGCTCAGTATTGGATTCTAAAAGCCCGGAGGATTCTGGGGACTGGACGTAGGCAGAGAGGCCGAACCAGGATAAGTGATACTGAGTAATCTCTAACTCTCTCTCTCTATATATATATATATATATATATCTGTATGTGTTGTATGGTAAATTTACTCAGCATTTAAATTGATTAAGCTGACTCTGAGTAAATTAGAGTGCTAAGTTGAAAGCTGACCTCAGGAAGTGTCAATTCTCAACTCACAAATTGAACAGTTTTAGTCAATATCTGATTAAAACTGTCTTACGCTAAATTCGGCCAAGCTGACCAAAAGTTGAGTTGACAAACTCACCAAAAAGTTAAGTCAGCATAAAATACTAACGAAAAAGTTATATTAGTTCCTAACCCCCCCTTGGAACTAATCACACGGGACCAACAGTGCCTAGACGAATCTGTAGTAGGGAAAATACGATGTAAGACAATGTCATTAGTCATAGTTGCTTCCATTATTCGTCAAAACATTTTGACGTGGGTATCAGGGTTGCTCGTTCCTCCATAGTTGACAAAGGTTGCGACCCAGAATCATCGAGGCATGGGTTGCCTTTGAATCTCCTTCGATAGAGGGGTGTTGGTCTTTGCTAAGTTCGAGTATCCATCTTGAAAAATGGATTTTTGTGAAGAGTTTTCTCTAGGAGGTCCAATATATGTTCTTTGCTTAGGGGTGCGCCCTCTTTAGCCATTGTCTACTTGGATTCAGACCTTTGGTGGTGATTGCTTTGGGTTTTGTTGGAGAACGGTGTTTGCTTCGCCCATGGAGTTTTTTTTCGTCCTTCGGCTCCCTTCGCTTTGTATGGAGCATGTGAGGACTCCTCAATTTGGAATATCTTCACCTAGGTGATTGTCTTCAGGAAAAGACCTTAGGGGTAGTAGAGGATTCCCTACCTGATTCTACGTCCTGATGGGGTTTTTCTTGCTCACCTTCTTTCGCTTTCCGCAATTATCACCACACATCGGCCATCTCTAACTCATACGTAGATTTTAGGTCGTCCATCTCTTTTTGCATGGCTGTTAAATTCTATTCGAACCTACTTCCTCTGCCAGGAGCTGGTATTGAGGGTCTAACGGGGCTAGGGCCCTGCATGCTTATCAACTTCTTGATCGTTGTTCCGGTGGATCTCCAAGTGAACTCGACTAGATTGAGCCATTGCTGAATATTCTGATAGATGGTGGATAATCGAAATTTATATTCACCACACTAATGATAACTTGTTACCTGAACTCTGTCACGTGCCAAGACGATGTTGATGATCCAACATCGTGTTGGTTCCTACAAGATAATAAGCAGGTTAGATGGGGCAAATTTGAGGCTAACTATTTAGGATAAAAGCCAAATTTGAGCCTAACTATTGGGTGAACTGCAAATTTAATTCTAACATACGAAATGATCTAAATTTAAGCCTAATGTTTATAGGCAAGATAAATATTAGCTTTATGTTACCGAGAAAATTTGAAAATAATAGTTTGAGTGTTTTTTAATTATCTCGTCGGACCTTCCAAACATCAATTAAGTCTAAGATATTTAATGTGTTACTAAAAATATGTTAAAATACTAACAACTAAATCTTCCACACACATGTTAACACAATTTTTTTATTAGGTGTCTAAATTTTTTATTGTGTTATTAAAATAATTACAAACAATAAAAAAAAAAAATATGAAACTGCTTCAATTTATCATAAAACTTGTTTGGAATGTCTAATATGACAATTAAATATTAGTCAACTAGCCTTTCAAATTTTTAATATAATAATGCTAAAATTGATCTTGTTTGGAAACGTTAAGATTAAAGTTGAACTATTTCATGCGTTAAGGCTAAATTTACACTTTTAAAACAAATGTTAGAGTCAAACTTCATCATTATCTATTTTTTTTAATTAAACCTAAGTGTTGATGAAGGGAACATATAAAAATCTATTAAATAAAATAAAAATACAATATTTGTTTTTTAAAATATATAAACAAAATGATTCCTCCACATAAACCCTAGCAGATAAAAGTTAATTACAATTATACCCCCAGATCTCATATATAAACAAAATGATTGATGAACAAAAACCCTAGCCTCCCAAATCTCATATATCTGGAGCAACTCACCACCAACATTACATCAAAATTTTATTTTATTCTCTATCTCAGTGAATCACACTAATCTTCGGTTGTATTTAGTTAGAAAAAATGAAAGAGTTCTCTATCTCACCCATCAAATAAACAATAGCTTTTACTTATAGAAGAGATCGTTGCTCTGCCTGTGCTTTTCGAGGATTGTATGTATTACTCTCTCTCATTAGTTGTATATATGTTAATTTGATGTGATTCAAAACTTTGCCTACAAATGTCTTTCACTGATTTTTAGTTTTTTTTCTAATCTATTGAAAGCTCCTAATTTTAATATATGTGTATGGCTTTCCAATTTGAACTTTGAGCAGCACCATATATTATTTTTAGAAGGATATAGCTATTGAGTTATTTTTTAAATCAAAACCAAAGGAGAAATCCGAATAGATCTACCTTGCAATGTTTAAGAAATAAAAAAAATTCAAAAAAATCTAGAATGATAGTGAAAAATCCGAATCCATCTAGAAAACACATGATTTTAACTGAGTTTATATTGTGTAGGAAATATGACATTGAAGAAACATGAAGAAAATTCATGTCAAGATACGAGTGATTAAACAGATCTTCAGAAACAGGAAGAAAGAAAAAAAATGTATTCTACCACTGATTGCAGAATGTGGCCGGCGAAGACAAAAATGATTATTTCTTACAACAAAGATGATAAGAGGCTGCAAGTAAGTTGAGGTTTTGAATTAATAATTTAATTTTATATTAATATGTCCCTCTTACAATTAAATTTGCATTATTTAAAAAGTTTATGTTTAGGAACAGTTAGTTTGGTTCATTGGTTCATTGTGTTATTAAGTTGTATGATAAAATGCCTTTGTGAAATCTTACTTATTTTCAGAAGTTCATCTATGGTCTTTGTTTCATATTGAGATTTTGGTTTTGCTGATTATTTTTTTGTGTTGCTTAAACTGTTTAAACTTGATAAACCCATATTGCAAGAACATGCTTCAGTTTATTATGATTAGTTCAATTAGATTTGGCCTTATGCTCTTGACTAGATTATGGTTGTTTATCTTGTCATCAGTTTATGGTCATCTGTAATTCATACTACTCATTCATGCTATCTCAACTTGAAATTTATTGTATTTGAGTCAATTTATCAAAATTTGTCAACTTGAGGGCTTAGCTATACAATTAAGTAATAGTGATATTTCGCTTATTTGATAAGATGTTAGACTATTTGTTTAACCACGTTTTGATTTCGATTTCCTTTATTTTTTGCTTATGGAATATATTTTAATTTTTTTCTGAATCTGGAATTGGAGGTTTGATTTGTATTTGCACCATTATTTCGTGAAAAAGAAGATGCATCCTACTGCTGCAGCTTTTAAGAAAGAAGCCAATGTTTCTACAAAACCTTGGTAACAGTTCTTTCTCTTCAAATCTAAGGAATTTGAATTTGTTTTATTTTTCTATTTCATTAAGAAATCGTATTCAATTGGATTTTTTCCTTTCTTCCTTTTCGTATGAGTGTACAAAGAATTAATGGTTTGATTAGTGCCTCATATCGATTGGTTCTAGTTGAAGTTGCTCTTTTTTTTTTGGTTTAATAAGTCTGATACCTCATACTAGGTCTAAAACTTAAATTGATTACTGAACTTTTAATCTGGTTCTTGTTCAATTGAATTCAATATACTCCTATGTTTTTAATATACTCTTGAAGATAAAGAAATTGTTTCAATATAATCTTGTTTTTCAATAAAATTTGTTGAAGATAAAAAATGGAAGACACTTATCCAAGTGGTCAATCTTCTTTAAAAAAACCAACTAGTTAAATCTTTGCTTGTTTAAGAACTAAATTTCCAAATTTTAATAATAGTCTATTAGTTTAATTGGTTAAAGATCTAAGGTTATTTGATTAAATTGTTAATAACTATTTATCTGGTTGTGGTAGAATTAAATTAATTTAAGTTTTGGCTTCCGAGGTCAAACTTGATGAAATAAAGTAAATACTTGCAAACCAATTACAGACTATGGGAATTTCTACACTTTCTTCTCCTCTAGTAATATGATCATCGAGATAAATGAGATATTTCTATGGCTTCAACAAAAAGTGCATCATCATCATCTGTGTCCTCGTCATCATGGTCATCATCATAATCATTGGAACAAAAGCTAGAATCATCAGCAAACAATTTTACAGCAGAGCAGCTAGTATTATATATTATCTGTTGACTGCCGTAGGATTTGATTTCTCTAGATGGTTTCAGTTAGCAGTTTCTCAAAAGCATGTTGTATGTTGTATGCTAGAAGACATTTTCTGGTGGTTAGGTTGAGATTGGAAATGAATAAACTCTGTTTCAACTGTCCTTGGTGTTGTTACATTCGATTGATCTACAACATCTAAAGCATGTTTGCCTTTTGAGACCGCTACTTGCAGCCATATGGTTGTGTTAGAGGATGTTTCACCAACAGCTCCATTTGATAAATTAATGGGTTGGAGTACAACAGGCATCAAATTTCCTCTCCAGATCCCAATAGAACTTTCAGTTACCATGTATTTGCATGAACAGTTCCATTTCTTTTTCCAGGATTTCATAGCATGGGAGATCCGACCACCAAGTTCAACCTCGTCTACGCAGGTGGTGAAGCTTTCGAGAATCTGGAAAACTTGCCCGGATCCTTCCTCTTATCTTTTATGGTTTGTTAATCTGTTCTCTTACCGACTTCACAATCTCTTCGACTATACCACAGGAGGATTCAATTGAATCTGGAATTGTACCAGATAGTAGAGATGTAGAATGATCTGCCCGCGTACCTTTCTTCTTCTTCTTCTTTCCTGATGGGAGTGATGACCGGATACAAGATTGGAGTACAACGCCATGCCAAGCCAATGGCTCTGTAACCATTTGCACTACAATTGGGAAATCACGACTTGGTGAGCAGAAAAGAGATGCCATGGATCTAGCCTTCTCTGTAATGCATTTCTGTAACAACGTATCGACCATGTGCCAAATGCCTTGCCCGCACTGCTCCCTGCCTGATTGTGAAAGCTCACAAGTATTCAAGTTCCAGGTGTTCAGAAATACCGAAAAGTTGTCGATCATGTCCGAACCAAATGCGTGTGTCAAGTGCAAGCATTAACTCAGAGAAAGATGATTCAATTGTCTTAGTGTTAAAGATGAACCAAATGCCTCTGTCAAGTGCAAGTATTAAAGAGATTTGAAAATTAATTGATTTTAAAGAGAGAAATTAACAAAGAGAGGAGAGAGAAAAGAAGAAGAAAAATAAAAAATTTAATAGAGATAGAGAAGATGGTATATTTGATTTTTATTTTTTATTTTGTGGTTCGTTTGTGATAATTAGCTAATAAGGGGGTAAATAGAACATTCAATGAGTTGATGGGGTAAAATGACCAATTTGGACAAGTTAAGCGGGCTAGGGAAGGATATAAAATAAATAAATATAAAAACTAAATTAACTCTTTTACTTTTGACTTTTAACACAATTAGTCAATTTGGTATGTGTTTGCTAATGAAATTAATCTGAAGGTACCATTATATATATCGAAACTATTCCATTATGTATATCGAAACTATTCCATTATGTATAACTCAAAAAATAATTTGTTCTCCCGCCGCACCCTATCGGCCATGGAGTCCGCAACGTCGGAAGCCTTCGTCGCCCCCTTTTCAATTGTCCACCTTTCCGACCATGCCACTTTCAGCCGATACAGTAAACAAAAGTCTGCTACCCCAAAGCCGCCGCCCACGGCTCCCTCCTCCTTTTTGTCGATTTTGAAAAAATCAATCGCGCCAGCCACCATTCCATCCCCATCGTAGCTGGTGGTCTCGGAGGAAGGCGGATTCAAATCCATCAAAATACAACAATCAATCTCTGAGGAAAAGGTGAAATTCTTTCAACATTCTGTCATCGGCCGTATTTCACTCAGCAAAGGAGACAAACCATGGAAGCATTCCAAACTCAAACAGCGTCTAAATCAGGTATGGAAAAGATCCATAGACTGGAATTTAATCTCATTGGGGAGAGGCTTTTATCAAATCATTATGCCCGACGCTGATGCACTGCAAACAATATGGGGACTGGGCGCTCTACAGCTCAAACCTGGTATCATGAGGTTTATCCCCTGGACTTCGGGCTTCAATCCAGATGCGCACAAATCCACATCAGCTCAAGTATGGGTTCGCTTCTATAATTTACCTTGGGAATTTTGGGATTCCCGGATTATTGCTAGTATTGCCCGTGTGGTTGGGGTACCAATCCGTTTTGACAATAACACAGGAAATGGGGAATTTGGGCATTATGCAAGGGTTCTAATCGATGTAGATCTCTCCCGTGATATGCAAACACAATTGATAGTGGATACGGATAATCACAAACAATGGGTTTACTTAGAATACGAACACCTACCGCCCCTTTGTGCAACTTGTTGTTCTATTGGTCACACCTCTTCACTGTGCAGACGGAATAAAAACAGAGAAGTAAAGCAATCCGCACAGAAAGAGAAAATGAATAAAGGGAGTGTCACAGATGAGATTGGGAAAGAACAGTCGGTCAATATAGAAACAACCAATTGTGATGACTCTACTGATACGGAAGCATCGAGCAGCAGGACATCAGCAAAGGAGAACTCTTTGCAAATAATACTGCATCATTCTGAAAATCATCCCATTAATGTGGAACCTAGGGAGGCAGCTCGACACTAGGGGATTACAGTGAAGACGGGAGTCGATCAGCTTCAGATACTGAGGGTTTCGGAAAGATTAAGGTTCCTTTTGTGATCCCACGCCCATTAACCATGTCTACTGAACCTACTAACTGGGAGCTACAACTTGGGCATCCAAGCCAAGAGCAAGAAACGATGGAAGCAACAAACACGAATCCCGAATGGACAACTGTCAAGAAAAAACTTAAGGGCAAAGTCATCAGCATGTCTACTCCAACCCGCCCTAAAAGGCGGAGCAGACCTCCCACCCGCTACTCATGTTAGTTATGTACTGGAATTGCAGGGGCATTAATAAGCCTGGCACTCAAAGAGCTTTAAAGCTTCTCTATAATGTTAATCGACCTGATCTGGTATGTATCCCTGAACCTATGGTTCCTCTCAATCGAATTGCTGTTGTTTTTTGGAGCTCCTTAGGCCTGCAACTTGTAGCTGGAAATGCTTCGGATTCGATTTGGCTGTTTTTTAGAGTCGGTTGTATTAACTTATGCAATATTAGCTTGATTCATTAGCAGTATATCTCCATTCAATTTGGCCTGAATGGAGACGTCTCTCTGCTGTCCTTTGTATATGCTAGCACCTCTGCAAGGTCCCGTCATTTGCTTTGGGATTCTCTGCTTTCGCTTTCCAGCCCCAAGAGGCTGGTGATTGGGGACTTCAATGCAATCACCGGCGCTAATGAGAAGACGTGTCAGTGTCCTTCTGTTGGATCATGTTCAGACTTTCGCGGTTTCATTAGTGCTAATGGTTTGATTGATGTTGAAACCACGGGTCTGTTCTACACCTAGACAAATGGGAGACTTGGTTTGGAGCATGTTGAAAGCAAACTTGACAGGGTGTTAGTGAATGTAGCTTTTGTGGACTCCTGGGACAAGCTTAGTTGCTCGGATCTTCCTCGACATCATTTTGATCACAACCCTTTATTGTTCTCATGCACCTTGGGTTTAATCAGAAAATGCCGCTTCTGCTATCTTACTATGTGGAATACGCATGAGTCCCTTAAGAAGGTGGTGTCGGATCACTGGAACAACATGCAAATCTCCCTCCCCCGTGCGCAGTTATTCTGCTTCATGCTAAAATCTCTGTGCCAAAAGTTGCGGATTTGGAATAGAGAGGTTTTCGACCTGGTAGAAGTTAATATTAGCAACGGTAAGGTAAAACTTGAAAGGATTCAAAAAGACATCGCAGAGCAAGGGCTGAATGAGAATAATCAAGCTTCTAAGGAAGAGGCTCAACGGCATTTGGACCTGCAATTATACAGATAAGAGCTGTTACTTCGGGATAAAAGCCGGGTTAAATGGTTGGCTGGCGGGGACCATAATTCCACGTTCTTCCACCGTTGTGCTAAAGTTAAAAAAATTCAAGCTCGCCTCCAATCTCTCTCTATTGACGAAATTCTTACCAGGGACGAGGACGCTATCTCCTTACATGTAATTGATTACTTCTCGGATTTATTTACTGGTAGCAACAACCCTGTTAACCTCGACGTGGTCACTGAGGTGATCCCTCATACGGTCTCTAATACGAACAATGATGCTATTATCACGATTCCCTCGAGAGAATAAGTAAAAGCCGCGGTTTTCAATCTGAATTGTGACAGTTCTCCGGGCCCAAACGGTTTTGGAGGTTCTTTCTACCGGGATTTCTGGGGTATCATTGGATTGGACGTTTGTAAAATGGTCCAAAGTTTTTTTTCCTCAGGTTACATGCTCCCTAGGCTAAATTCCAGTATCATGTCTTTATTGCCTAAAACCACGGGAGCTAATGAAGTTAGCCAATTTTGTCGTATTGTAATGGGCAAGTTCAGTTACAAGATTATCTCTAAGATCCTGTCTGACAGATTGTCGCCTGTTGCGGTGAAAATTGTTTGAGACAACCAGTTCGGGTTTATTCAGGGTAGAAGCATTCACCACTACATGTATAGCTACGGCTTCGGAAGGGGTGAACATGTTGAGAAAAAACTGCTTTGGAGGTAATATGCCTTTAAAAATTGACATCACAAAAGCCTTTGACACTCTTAACTGTAATTTCCTCTTGGCTGTACTTGAAGCTTTTGGTTTCTCTCTTCATTTTAGAAATTGGATTCTGGAGATCCTCAGATCCTCATGGATTTAAATTATGCTTGGCGGCAATCCTAAGGGATATTTTGGTTGCTCGTGTGGAGTACGTCAGGGTGATCTGCTTTCTTCAATACTCTTTGGCATTGCGGAAGACTTCTTTAGCAAATGGATTTCTAAATTGGAAAGGGAGGGAAGCTTCAAACCTATGATTTACACCAGTCAAGCCAATTTCCATTCTCACCTGCTTTACGCAGATGATATGTTGGTCTTTGGACAGGCTACATTGCGCAACATGAGATGTGTTAAAGAATTGTTCAATTTCTATGCTTCAATTTCAGGTCAGGAGGTCAATTGGGATAAATCGGAAGCCTTCTTTGGCAATAGACGGATGAGACTGGCTGGGGTTCTGGGTATCCATATTGCTTGCCTTCCTTTCAACTATCTGGGAGTGCCTCTCTTTCAAGGAGCCTTTCGCGCTCGGTTTCTGCAGCCACTGGCAGATCGGTTTCTTGAGAAATTCAGCCTTTGGAAAGGCCAATCGCTGTCTATGGCAGGCCGCCTTACACTGATTAAATCCACATTGATTGTGGCATTAGTGCACTCTTTTTTGATTTACAGATGGCCTTCAACACTACTTGCTAAGATTAATAAAGCGATCTGCAACTTCCTCTGGACCGGCGACAGAGATAATCGCAAAATCGTTACGGTGTCTAGGTCTACCTACTACATGTCTATTGGTAGCGGCGGCTTGAGAATAAAAGATGTTGGTCTGTTTAATTACACTTTAATTGGTAAGTTCAGATAGGAATTTAATCCTGGAAAACTCTTTATCCCTAAGTTGCTTCGTTTGCGATTTTTAACATCTTCTGGTCTCTCTAAGAGATACGTTACCAACTCCTCCATTTGCGTCTCCACAAGGGAAATTTTTTAGAGCATTAAAAAGGATGTTTTATGGTGGTTTGGTGAATGCTCTATCTTAAATTTTTGGACGGATGGATGGATAGTCCCCTCCGTCGCAAACCAGCTGGATATTCCGCTTTGTAATCAGAAGCATCTTTATGAGGCGGTCCAGAACTTCAGAAACGGTAATGAATGGATCAACATTGACCATCTCCCGGAAATGGTTCAACAGAACATTCAGCGGGTTTATCAGGGTAATGATGTAGATGACATTTGCATCTAGACCAAAACAGATTATGGCATCCTCACTGCATGCAAATTTTATGAGTCGCTCTGTCCATCGAAAACGGTCTCTTTGCACCATTTTATTTGGAATTCTACTACCCCGCTCCGTCGCTCTATGGCTTGCTAGTTGTTAATAAAGCAGAAGCTGGCATCCCAAGTAAATATCCAGCGCCGAGGCTTTAGCATCTCGTTGTGAACTTTGCATATTCCAAATTGAGAGCTTGGATCACTTGTTCGTTACCTGCTGATTCGCAAGGAATTTATGGTTATTTGTTTTAGACCCGTTCTCAGTAATGGTGGGTACTGCAGTTACTTTCCCTGAGCATTTCAATCAATTATGCGAGTTGAGGATCTGTAAACAGGTAAGAAGGATGTGTCAAGGGGCAGTGGTCACTTGTGTTTAGTATATTTGGTACATAAAAAACAGAGCCATCTTTGAGGAAGAGCTACCTTCAATCCAAATGTTAAGGCTTACACTACACCGCTTTATCCGTGAGCTGGAACCGGGTGCCGGTTTTCGTATCAGACCTCCACCGGAGCCAAATTTCACTGTGGTCAAATGACTACCTCCTCCCGCTGGCTGGACCAAAGTTAACACTGATGGGGCTGCATCAGATTCCCCTAGAACGGCAGGTGCTGGGGGGGGGGGGGGGTTTCGGAACTCTAGAGGATTCGTAATGGGCTGCTTTGCATTCAATATCCCCGACACCTATCCTCACATCGCAGAATTAAAGGCCATTATATTTGCTATTGAGTCAGCTTGGGAGCGGGAATGGACTAATCTTTGGATTGAGTCTGATTCGTCTTATGCAGCTACAATGCTCACAAGTAAGTCTAAAAACGTTCCGTGGATAATCCGACAGGACTGGCTTCGTTGTCTTGCAAACTTCGAAAAATCTTCTGTAGATATCACTTGGTGGAGCGCATCCCCTCCATTTTGCAATTCTTTTATTTTTGATGATCTCTGTAACATAGCTCATATTCGTTTTCTTTAACTCTTGCTTTGTAATTCTATCTATTTTTTAATAATATTCGGGTTGGCTGAGGTTACCGGAGGTGCCAACCTAGTCGGGATGCCTGGTTCCTCAGCCGCGTCCCAACATTTCATTCAAAAAAAAAACTCCTAAATTAAATATTATTGCTTTTTGTTGGTATATGTAACTGCTCTAAAGAGATTCTACAAATAATACATTTTTTCTAAAAATTGAATTATTGTAATCTTATTTATTCTTTTTCCTAAAATATAATGAAACTGAGTATAATATGGTAAATTAAAGTGGAGAGTAAACAGAGACTGTAATGAGAATCAGAAAGCAAAGAGATTGATCAAATAGTTGGCGTCAAACATCAATCTTAACCTTAAATCGAATTAATTCCCCAAAAACAAGTTATTTAGCACCGAATTCATGTTTACTACCAAATACGAAACAAATTCTTGTTCAAAATCAAAACTCAAATTTGAAGAAACTACAAATTACCTTTAATCAGCAACTAGCAAAATCAAAGTAGAATGGCAGCCCGGACAAGAAAGATAAAGGCAGACTGAAATCACAACGACAATCGGAAACTAGCAACGACAATCGACAGATGAGAGCATGAAATAGAAGGGCAGACTGCACACCGAATAGGGTTCAAAGAGAAGACGCTGGGAAAGAAGGAAAAGGAATCGTAGAAAAGAAAGACGACCGAAAGCCAAGATGGATTGGGATGTAAAATATCTTTTTAGATTCAATAATATTTTGGAATTTTTAGTAATACCACAATAGATTTTTTATGTGGTAACAGAATTAACATCAGTTAACTTTCCATCCATTTTGGGTGTGATTTTACTAATTCGGATAGATGAGGGGCCAAATATGACCAAATAATAGGTCAAAGGCTAAATAGACCGATTTTGGATAGGTCAAGGGCCGAATGGTGTGTTTTGCCTAATATTTATGAGGTTCAATGTTTGTTTGATTGTAAATGGATAAAAGATAAGTTACCATATATTTATGATGCCTATCCATTCCAAGTTTATTTTTTTATTCAAAATATATATTATTTAAGAAAAATATTACATAGTTTTGTTTAATTTTGAAAAATTGTACATTAATACTTAAAAATTTGTTCTTGATCATTCAAATTATAACATACATATATACAAAAAAAAATTGAGTAAGTTCGATTTAGTAATTTTTTTTTGCGAGGGCACATGTAAAATCGGCCCCCCAACCGAGTGATCCTGTATTCACCACTGGTTATGGCATATTAGAAAAAACTTGCTTGACCGGTATTTAACTATCAACGACCTTACAAATATCAATTATGTTTAAGATATTTAGTTTCTTACTAACAAAATTACAAAATTTTTTGTTAAAATCCTAAAAAGTAAACCTTCCACATATAAGTTAATCATGATATTTTTGTCAAACTGTCTAAAATATTTACTGTGTTATTAGTATAATTACAAAAAATGTATGAAACTGTTTCAATTTATGGATACACTTGTTTGGAAACACCTATATGTCACTTAAACAACCCGCAATAAATAAATAAGTATGTAAATATTTCGATTCTAATTTGACCACAGTCCAATTTCGATTCATGACGTCAAACTTATCTACATGAAATCTAATCCAGCTTCATGCTCAACATGATAATTTATTTTCTTTTTCGGGACACGCAATAGAAGAAAGTTTGAAGGCTATGGAGCTGACCTTGTCCGTGCTCAAGGTAAATCACTTGATTGGTCCCATCATGTGTTTCTTGACCCACAAGATACTTAGAAGACGAAATTTTGGCCATAAAATCCATTGTCTTTCATTAAACTGATCCAGAAAACAGTTATCCTCTAAATTCAATGACTATGTGACTTTTTTGACATTCTTAGTCAAAAATTTGTTCTTTACTGTGTGGTCTTCTAAGACTTGGCTGCATAATTTATTAAAGATTTTATTAACCTAACTGAAATTGAAAAGAGATGAAGAGAAAGATATTTTTGTATATCTGAATCAGAGAGGATTACAGTATTTATATACAAACTTTATACGGAATACGAAAGTTCACTTTCAATGTCCAAAGACTCTAATACCCTTGTCTATATAACACCAATATAGACAACCTCTGTCTATATAACACCAATATAGACAACCTCTGTCTATATAACACCAATATAGACAATGATGTATTCTAACAGCCTCCCCTCAAGTTGAGATACTCTGAATTTCAACTTGCACAACCATGATCTGCATAAGTGTACAACTGCATCTTATGCAAAGCTGTGGCCATCTGAGGTCCCGTCAAAGGCTTTGTCAGTAAATCAGCAACTTGTTGAGAAGAACTCACATAAGGAGTACTAATAAACCCTGATTCCATATGTTGTCTGACTATATGACAGTCAATTTCAACATGTTTCATTTGTTCATGAAAAACTAGATTAGCAGCTATGTGAATGGCCGCTTGGTTATCACAATATAAGTGAATAGGCAATTGTGGTTGATACCTGAATTCTGATAATAAGTATGACAACCATTTAAGCTCGCAAGATGTCGTGGACATGGCCCTGTACTCTGCTTTAGCAGAGCTTTTTCTGACTGTTCCTTGCTTTTTGGACTTCCAAGACACCAAATTTTTCCCTATAAAAACACAGTATCCTGCTACTGACTTACGAGTGATTTCACACCTGCCCCAATCCGAGTCACAATATGCCTCCATGTTTCGTAAATCCGCTGCCACACTATAGAACAAACCAACATTAATTGAATTCTTCAAGTATTTAACCACATGTATTGATTGTGAATGAAGGTTGTGTAATGAGTGTGTGTGAATCATGTAGGGAGAGAAAATATTATATTATTCTCTTGTAACAATGAGATTATAATAAAAGTTATACAGTAAAACCTCTATATAGGAATACACTTGGGACCGGACTATTTGTATAACAATTGGGAGGTTATTCCTATATAGAGGTTGGTATAACAAAGACTCTCAGCACTTGGGACCAAACTTTTGTATAACAATTGGGAGGTTATTCTAATATAGAGTATTTCTATATAGAGGTTCTACTGTATTTTGGTTTAAATTTCCTTAAGATGGTATCAGAACTTAATCTTCTGATTCAAACAGTTTGTTGACAGTGTAGTAAAAAATATCAGCAGTTTCATGATTCCTAGAGAGCAAATAACGTGTAAAAGGCCGTTAATAATTTGTGCATGATCCACAACATAACTTCTCATCCGTGTGAGTGTCAATATACCAATTACACGATCCAGGAGGTGTTAGCTTGCTGCGGTTTCAGCTTCGCCTCCCATTGCCCTATTTGCCGGAGCTCCACGGAATTAACGAATCATCTATTCATTTCATGCACATTTGCTTCGGAGCTTTGGCGGTTCCTCGGTCATATGTTTGACATCATAATCAACCTGTCATGTACCTTCCCCGACTTCTTTAATCAGTTAATGAGCTTCCGTTTTGGCAAACAGGTACACTCGCTTTGGCAAGTCACCACGATCACCTGCATCTGGCTAATTTGGCATCAGAGAAACAAATGCATGTTCGAAGACGAGCTCCCCTTAATCCAAAATTCTAAGCATCGGCTTCAGTCTTTCATCCTGAAATCTAGCGGCTCTTCCAAGGGATATTGTTGCAGTCTTTACGAAAGACGAATTCTACAACAGTTTCACATTGATCTGAAGCCACCACCGGCGCCGAACATTATCGGAATCAGATGGACAGCTCCTCCTCGGGGCTGGCTTAAACTGAACACCGATGGATCAGCCTACGGCTCTCTAGGCCCGGCCGACGCTGGGGGCATTTTTAGAATGGTTCGTGGTTTCGCAAGAGGCTGCTTCTCGTTCCCTATTACCTCCAGATTTTCTTACACAGCAGAACTTATGGCTGTTTGCTTTGCGGTCGATATCGCTTGGGAGAAAGGATGGACCAAGCTGTGGATCGAGTTAGATTCCACCTTCGTGCTGAACTTAATAAAGTCCAAATCGAACGCAGTCCCTTGGAAGGTTCGACAACTCTGGCTCAAATGCTTATACCAATGTACTTTTATGGATATCATTGCCACCCATATATCGGGAGGGTAACAAGGCTGCGGACCTGCTAGCCAGACACGGGGTTACGGCTTAGAATATCATATGGTGGAATTGTGCCCCGCTTTTCTGTCAGGGATTCATTTTACAAGACATATGTAATGATGTCAATTTTCGGTTCTGTTAGATCATTTCTTTCATTCGTTATTCGTTATTCTTTTCTCCTTCTTATAAACGATTTTTTATTTATTTATTTTGGTTCGGGTTCGCGGGGTTCTCTTCGGGGGTGCCAGCCTAGCTGGGATGTCGGTCGTCATCTTCGCTCTTCCCCAACTTTTACTAAAAATAAAAAAAATTACATGCTTCTTTGAAGTTAACTTGACAATTTAATAGATCAAGTTAAAACACAACAATACCAAATCCATTCATTGATAAAGGATAGTCCGTCATTATCACAATAATAATGAAGTTGGTTGAAAAATAATTTATACCCAGAAAGAAGCCCAATTAAAATTACACTCTAATAAGATTAAAGCATAACAAAGTCCAATTAAAATTACAGTCTATTATTATTTAGTGTTTTAACGTTAAAACACTAAATAATAATAGAGTGTAACAATTCAAATGCAGCCACCAAAAATCATTATCAAAATGGATATGAAAAAAACCATACTTTTAAGTCCATGCTTGTGCATACTTCAACTCTCAAAAGCATTCACATGTAAGGAGACATTACAGATATAAAAACTACTCTTGAAAACTTAAGCTTCATAAAATACAAAACATAAACAGCTTGCTTTCTTGCAAGATTTAAAAGTTTTTTTTTAATTTAATACTTTTCGGTATCCAAACTGCTCCTCCTCTTCAGACTCGGATAGTTCATCATCAAAATTCAATCACCCTCGCCCTCCTTTCTTTTGGCTTGATTTCTTTTGGTTTGAAACCAAATCAGCCACAATAGCCCCTAACCTCTTCATCTCACCTACAATAGCTTGTTGCCATTCTTTACAATCAACGTCGTTAACGTTGTCCTCTTTAGGTCCGTTAGACATGACAAAATATGTAAAGAATGAAAGAAAAGTGAAATCTAGTCTAAAGCAAGAAAAGAAGAAAAAGAAAGTAAAATAAGTACCTCACAATCGGTTCAATCACTCTTTTATATTATCTTGATAGATCACAAGGATTATCTCGGGTAGTATAAATGCCCATGAAGCAAAAGAATGACAAAATAAAGTAGGGCAGAAACTAGAAGCCAAGAAGAGACAAAGGTTTGGAAGAAATTTTAAGAATGTGTGTTTAGCATGCAAATTCTAGAAAACTTGTAACTTCAGTACAAACAATGAGATGATTCTTTTTTTTTTCTAACTTGAATGAGTTGTAATAATGATATCAACACAAACAAAAAAATTCCAATTTTTTTTTTTAAACTAGACTGAAATTAATTAACAAATTAAACTTTCACTAATGATTTAGCATGCAAAAACTTGAAGAAATTCACACACATATAAATAGGTTTGGGTAGTAAGAATAGAATCCAAAAATCAATTCGCTACAACTAAGAACCTAAATAACTAGATGCAAATGTATGAGGAACTCCATCAAGAATTAAAGACACTAGATTGGGGTAATTTTTTTTTTTTAATTTGACAAACAAAACAAAAACAACAAATTCCTTAAGACCCAAAGCTCTGATACCAATTGATGTGATATTGGTTATGAAAGAGAGATAATAACCAAATCAACAAGTTTTCCCGATCTATCTTAAGGAATTAATAGAATCAAATAACAAACATAAATTGGTGATAACAAACCAATCCCAAAGAATTAAAGACAATGAAAGGAGATCTAACCTTACACATTCGAATAATTAAATTGGAACCTGAGTGTTTGGCGATTCACAAGTACCTTACCAAAATACTTGTTCACGAAAGATAATATTGCAAGAATGATGACCCGGTCTCTCAAGCTCACAATAAAGAATTCAATCCCGGATTGAAAATAATTCCCAAAGGAAAAGAAAGAACTTTTGTTCATAAAAATATTGATATTCGATTTTTGAAAATAATGAAGAATACAAGCCTTTGTATAGGCTAAAAGAAACCTAAACCTAAATTAAAAAGGAAGTTGAATCCTAGTGCGCCAAAGCTAAAAAAAATCCTAATTAGACAAGGAAAAGCATTAAATTCGTTTTTGTCCGTTAGAGCCCAATTTCAGCCCACTAATTAACATTATTTGGGCATTTTAATTAGCTAGAAATAATCTCAATCAACCCTATAAGGTTATAGCATTAATTTTAATGAGTCCCAATGGGTTTTGCACATGCCAAACACATGCAAGTCCAAAGCTTCTCTTAAAACATGATCAACCTTTTTACATATCACTATTATGGGCTTGGGTTTGAATACAACACAAAATAAACCATCTCTAATAACTTTGCTAAAATCCATTCCTTGCTTAAAGAAGCTCAAGACGAGTCCATTAAGCATTTGTTGGTCTTTCTTTGCACGATTCTTCGTCATAGGTCCAATTGAAAGCTCCAATAGATCCTTCATGCTTCTACTGGGCTCCTTAACTCCAAGCTCCTTTGTTCAATGCTCTTGTGATTTTGATATCACATCAACTCAAGTGCCTGAAAACAGTTACATAAGCACGAAATTGATGGAGAAGATTCATCAAGTTGTTGGGGCTTATGAAGGAGAACCTCGTTTGAGTGTTAATAAGTTTGTTCTTGATCAGTGCAGAAAATACAATTTGGTATATGTTGGTAGGAACAAAGTTGCACTACTTGAGCGAGATGAGATACAAATGCTTATTAGTTTTCCAAGGAACCACACAATGGGAGGTTGGATTAGTCGAATGGATAGATATAAATCCTTAGTAACTTATTCCCGATAAGATCTACGCATTTGCAAAGACGTTTTTATAGTTTAAAAGTTTACAAATACAGTCTATATGTTTCATTTACCCCTAATATCCCTTTTGTTCTCCAATTTAACATATGCTTTTAAAATTGAAAACTTATTTCACATTGATACAATTGCGTACCATTTATCCGTACTGAAAGACTTATTCCCAAGAGTGATAAATATGGTGTCTCTATTCTCAGTAATAAATATGATGATAAATATGGTGTCTCTTATTGCAGTTCATTTGTTTTCATTTCTAAAGGTCTAAATTGAAAAGAGAAAGGAAATGCGATAAATCTGGTAAGATCCAAATGCAATTCATGTCCTAATTAGGTTATGCAATTCGTATCCTAAATATTGGGATTTTTTGGAGGAAGTTTTACTTGGACTTCAGTTTCTTAGTAAATTCATTGGGTGGGTGATGCAATGTGTTAGGAATGCAACCTATTATGTGGTGCTTAATGGGCAATCTTTTGATTATTTTAAAGGAACAAATGGTTTAAGACAAGGTGACCCACTCCGTTACTCTTTGTCTTAGTTATGGATTACTAATCTCCATTATGGTCCGCTAAGATTTCCTCTAATTTTCAATATCATTGGGGTGTAAGCAATTGAAGTTATCACATTTAATGTTTGAAGATGATTTGTTTTTATTCTGTAAGGCTCATATTGGTTCAGTGGGGGAGTTGATTTTGCGTTTGTTTAGTGATATGTCTGGTTTTCAGATTAATAACAGTAAAGATGTTTGTTAGTGGGTTGAATACTGCTCAAAAGGAAAGTTTGGTGTAGAGGGCTAAGTTTAAGTTTGGGACTCTTCCAGTGCGATATTTGGGGTTACCCTTAGTGTCTTCGAGATTGTCCAAAACTGATTGCCAAGTGATTGTTGATAGGATTACGGCTCGTATGAATTCTTGGAGGGCGAAATATTTGTCATATGCTGGGAGGATACAATTAATTACATCAGTGCTTAGGAGCATTCAGAATTTCTGGATGCTTGCTTTTATTCTTCCAAAATCATTTATTAAAGATAGATGCTAAATGTCGTAATTTTCTTTGGAAAAGGAAATGATAGATTAGTTCGGGAGCTTTAATGGCTTTGGTATTGTTCTAAAAAATGGAAGGAGGTTTAGGTATTAAAAATCTTGCTATTTGGAATAAAGTTGCGATTCCTAAGCATATTTGGGATATTCTTGTGAATAAAGAGTCTTTGTGGGCGATTTAGGTTGGCGAATTAAACTCAAGCTGCTTAGTTTTTGGGGTATTTTGTGTCCATTTCATTCTAGTTGGATTTGGAGATGGATTAATATGATAAAAAATGAGATTAAGCCTTTATTGTGTTATAAGTTAGGGAATGGCAAATTGTTTTCATTCTGGTTTGATCCTTGGTTCAAAGGTAGATGTATTTCTGATTGCTATCCTTAATTAATAACTGAAGATAGTGACATTTCTCGGTAGGCCACTGTGATGGATGTGTAGAAACTATAATTGGCGGTTTCCTGATCCTTGTTGTAAGTTAATGGATAGAGTTTGTCAAGAGATTCAATTGATATAGGTACATGATGATTGTGAGGATGCAATTTTTTGGCTTGCTAACATATCTCACATATTTTCTATTAATAGTGCTTATAATGCTTTGACTGAGAAAAAGCCTCGTGTGACTCGGTGGAAAATGATTTGGGGTCCTCACTTAAATAAGTGGCAAACTACTGTTAGTATTACTTGTGGTCTCTATAACAAAGAACCAGAAACAATTGAACATTTATTTATTAGGTGTGATCACATAAAAGGGATTTCGACTGTTTTGCAAAGTCGTTGTTGTATTCCCAAAAGAATTGATAGGTGGCGTCGTATTGTCAAAATGCACTTGCAGAAATGCTATTGGAAAAATGATTACAGCTCAGGTTACAAGAATTACTATTATTATTGTTGTCAATTGGGTGTGGTTAGGGAGAAATAAATTTTATTTTGCCCATGAACATTTTAGTATTGTAAAAGTTTTGGAACATATTTTTTCGTAATGCCTTGAATCAGTATATTCCTAGTTGGATTCGGAATAATGGGGACGCTGTGGGATCATGGGTTCCTAGTTGGATTAGGATCATGGGTTCCTATTCATAGTTGGATTAGGATCATGGGTTCCAAGTAGGATTAGGTTAGATTGGGTATTATAAATACCCCATAATGTAACCTAATCGTTAAAATCTGTTCTTCTCTCCCTCCTAATAAATACTATTCTCCTTCTGCCCGTGGACTAGCCAACACAATGTTGGTGAACCACGTAAATCTGTATTTTCAATTGTTTATTATTTATCTTTCGTTAATTCCGCACAACAAACTGGTATCAGAGCTTTTGGTTTCCGATCGGTGTTTTGTTTTTCTGGAGAGAAAGATGTCTGCTATGAACGTGAAAATTGAAAAGTTTACTGGGAGAAATAGTTTCAGTCTATGGCAGATTAAAATGCGGGCTTTGTTAAAACAACAAGGTCTGTGGACGCTGTTGAAGAAGACAACGGGAGAGGTCACCGCTGAGATGGCGATTCTAGAGGAAAAGGCACATTCGACAATTATGTTGTGCCTCGCAGATGATGTCATCACTGAGGTCTCAGACGAAGAGACTGCTGCTGGTCCGTTGATGAAGTTAGAGAGCTTATACATGATGAAATCTCTAACAAACAAACTTCTTCTAAAACAACGTCTGTTTGGCGTGCGAATGCAGGAAGGTACGCAACTCAGGGATCATTTAGATCAATTGAACACATTATTACTAGAATTATGTAATATTGATGTGAAAATTGAAGATGAAGATGCTGCTTTGATTCTATTGGTGTCTTTACCGCTTTCATATGAGAATTTTGTTCAATCATTTATTGTTGGTAAAGATTCTGGGACTCTGGAAGAAGTTAGGTCATCTCTTCATAGCAGGGAGTTGCACCATAAGGCGAACAATACAGGTGCAGATAATCAGGCCTCTAGACTGTTTGCCAGCGGCAGTAAGGGAAAGGGTAACGGTGGAAAGAAGAAGTCAAATAAGCCGTTCTCAAAGGGTCCCAAGCCAAACTACACCTGTAACTACTGTAAGGAGGAAGGACATTGGAAAACTGATTGTCCAAAGAAGAAGAAGAAATCAGATAATCAACTAGGTTTTGCTGTTGTAGCAGATGGAAAACATTACGATACTGTATATTACTATATGTTATGTTACGTTACGTGACATTACATTACGTCACGTCACGTTACATTACGTTACATTACGTCACGTCACGTCATGTTACGTTACATTACGTTATGTCACGACACGTCACATTATGTTACGTTACGTTACATTATTTTATGTTACGTTACGTTACATTATGTTATGTTACGTTACGTTAGGGTAACTTATGTTACGTTACGTTACGTTAGGGTAACTTATGTTACGTTACGTTACGTTACGTTACGTTACGTTACGTTACGTTACGTTACGTTACGTTACGTTACGTTACTGTATGTTATGTTATGTTACTCTATGTGACGTTTCGTTAAGTTATGTTACGTTACGTTACATTACTGTATGTTATGTTACGTTATGTTAGTTTACTGTATGTTACGTTACTCTACGTCACGTTATGTTACGTTATGGTAAGTTATGTTACGTTACGTTACAATCCTAAGAATTTATAGATTTAACTTAAGGATTTATAATTTGAGCTTATAATTATTACGTTACGTTATATTACATCACATTATATTACGTCACGTCAAGTTACATTAGATTACGTTACATTACGTCACGTTACGTTGCGTTGCGTTAAGTTACGTTACGTTACGTTGAGTTACGTTACGTTACGTTACGTTGAGTTACGTTACGTTACGTTACGTTACGTTACGTTACGTTACGTTACGTTACGTTACGTTACGTTACGTTACGTTACGTCACGTTATGTAAAGCCACATGACGTTACATCTCATCATGTGACGTTACGTTACGTTACATGACATTACGTTACTATATGTTATGTTATGTTATGTTATGTTACTCTATGTGACGTTTCGTTAAGTTATGTTACGTTACATTGCTGTATGTTATGTTACGTTACGTTAGGTTACTATATGTTACGTTACTCTACGTCACGTTATGTTACGTTATGGTAAGTTATGTTACGTTACCTTACGTTACAATCCTAGGAATTTATAGATTTAACTTAAGGATTTATAAATTGAGCTTATAATTATTACGTTACATTATATTACATCACATTATATTACGTCACGTCAAGTTACATTGGATTACGTTACGTTACGTCACGTTACGTTACGTTGCGTTACATTGCGTTAAGTTACGTTACGTTACGTTGCGTTGCCTTACGTTACGTTACGTTACGTTACGTTACATTACATTACGTTACGTTATGTTACGTTACATTACTGTATGTTATGTTACGTTTCGTTAGGTTACTATATGTTACGTTACTGTACGTCACGTTATGTTACGTTATGGTAAGTTATGTTACGTTACGTTACAATCCTAAGAATTTATAGATTTAACTTAAGGATTTATAATTTGAGCTTATAATTATTACGTTACGTTATATTACATCACATTATATTACGTCACGTCAAGTTACATTAGATTACGTTACATTACGTCACGTTACGTTGCGTTGCGTTAAGTTACGTTACGTTACGTTGAGTTACGTTACGTTACGTTACGTTGAGTTACGTTACGTTACGTTACGTTACGTTACGTTACGTTACGTTACGTTACGTCACGTTATGTAAAGCCACATGACGTTACATCTCATCACGTGACGTTACGTTACGTTACATGACATTACGTTACTATATGTTATGTTATGTTATGTTATGTTACTCTATGTGACGTTTCGTTAAGTTATGTTACGTTACATTGCTGTATGTTATGTTACGTTACGTTAGGTTACTATATGTTACGTTACTCTACGTCACGTTATGTTACGTTATGGTAAGTTATGTTACGTTACCTTACGTTACAATCCTAAGAATTTATAGATTTAACTTAAGGATTTATAAATTGAGCTTATAATTATTACGTTACATTATATTACATCACATTATATTACGTCACGTCAAGTTACATTGGATTACGTTACGTTACGTCACGTTACGTTACGTTGCGTTACATTGCGTTAAGTTACGTTACGTTACGTTGCGTTGCCTTACGTTACGTTACCTTATGCTACGCTACGTTACGTTAAGTTACGTTACATTACATTACGTTACGTTATGTTACGTTACATTACTGTATGTTATGTTACGTTACGT
Organism: Euphorbia lathyris; assembly: GCF_963576675.1. Taxonomy (NCBI): domain Eukaryota; kingdom Viridiplantae; phylum Streptophyta; class Magnoliopsida; order Malpighiales; family Euphorbiaceae; genus Euphorbia; species Euphorbia lathyris. The sequence goes on along the minus strand of NC_088915.1, from coordinate 1,149,220 downwards.
TAGGTTACTATATGTTACGTTACTGTACGTCACGTTATGTTACGTTATGGTAAGTTATGTTATGTTACGTTACTTTACGTTACAATGCTAAGAATTTATAGATTGAACTTAAGGATTTATAAATTGAGTTTATAATTATTACGTTACGTTATATTACATCACATTATATTACGTCACGTCAAGTTACATTAGATTACGTTACGTTACGTCACATTATATTGCGTCACGTTAAATTACGTTACGTCACGTTACGTTATGGTAAGTTATGCTATGTTACGTTAGGTTACTGTATGTTACGTTACTGTACGTCACGTTATGGTAAGTTATGTTATGTTACGTTACGTTACGTTACGTTACAATGCTAAGAATTTATAGATTGAACTTAAGTATTTATAAATTGAGCTTATAATTATTACGTTACGTTATATTACATCACATTAGATTACGTTACGTTAGATTACGTTACGTTACGTCACATTATATTGCGTCATGTTACGTTACGGTACGTTACATCACGTTACGTTACGTTATATTATTTTACGTTACATTATTTTACGTTACGTTACGTTATGTTACATTACGTTACGTTACGTTACGTTTCGTTACGTTATGTTACGTTACTGTATGTTATGTTATGTTATGTTATGTTATGTTACTCTATGTGACGTTTCGTTAAGTTATGTTACGTTACATTACTGTATGTTATGTTACGTTAGGTTACTGTATGTTACGTTTTTCTACGTCACGTTATGTTACGTTATGGTAAGTTATGTTACGTTACATTATGTTACAATCCTAAGAATTTATAGATTTAACTTAAGGATTTATAAATTGAGCTTATAATTATTACGTTACGTTATATTACATCACATTATATTACGTCACCTCAAGTTACATTAGATTACGTTACGTTGCATTAAGTTACGTTACGTTGCGTTGTGTTGCGTTGCGTTGCGTTACGTTACGCTACGCTACGCTACGCTATGTTACGTTACGTTACGTTACGTTACGTTGAATTGGTTACGGTTCGTTTTATGTTAGAATTTTGAATTGGTTTCTTTTGTAAAAATGATTTGTTTCGAAAAAATAGTCTTGTTAGACGTTTGAATTAGTTCCGTTTGAATTTGTTTAGTCTTGATAAAAAAATAATATGTTGTCATGTGTAGCATTTGAATTGGTTTCATTTCCTAAAGATTGGTAAAAAATGATTCGTTTAGTAAAAATAGTCGTCTTAGACGTTTCAATTTCTTTTCGTTGGTAAAAATTGGTAAAATTGATTTTTTATCATATTATTAGATGTTTGAATTGGTTTCGTATGGTAAAAGTTGTTAAAAATGATTCGTTTAAAAAAAGTAACTTTTTTATATATAATATAAGTTATTTTCTCATAAGTGATTTTAGTTTTTAAATTTTGAATTTTTTTCTTATTTCGTTATATAAGTAGTGGGCGTGGGAATAAAATGATTTAATTTTATTATTCAGTAGTGAGTAGTGGGTGTGGGAGTAAAATGATTTAATTTTAATAAGGTTAATTTTACTTTTTTTTTTTTTTTGGCTTGGCTTTTCTTAAAAATTGCATAAAAATAATATGGCAATCAATGTTTGTTTTTGTTCGGCTACTCTCAAATCAAACCAACCCAAAATTCAAACCGAATCGAATTACATATTTATTCAATTTTTTGAGTTCGGGTTTGCTTACCCCTAATGCAATAATATAAATAATAAATAATTAATTTAAGGGTGAACACATAATTAAGCTCCTCAATTTTTAGGATTTTGAAGATTAATTTTACAATTATTAGTTTTTTCCAAACTGGATCCTTAAACTATAATTTCATACACATTGAACCCCTCTATGTGTATGAAAATTAAAAATTAGTTGAAAATCTTAAAAGTTTAAGAGGTTAATCATATGTTTTGATATATTTTTTTATAATGATGTATTTTGAATTTTTTTACTTCACATTTTTTTTTACTTTTAAGAAAATCATTCATTACTTTCTTCGGTTTTTATTTATTTATAATACTGCAATAAATAAGTAGATTTTGTAGCTAAATAATTCAATTTGTTACAATATTTTTATCATAGTAAAGCGGTTATAGCTAATACATTACATACGGCTACAAAATATACTTATTGAAGCAAAGACTAGTAAACAGCTATGAAAGTGTTATAACTCTAGCTATTTGTATATATTAGCTACAAAGATTAATTCATAACTAACTTTCGTAGCTGCTAATTATTAATATTGCTATAGTTGGGCAAAATTTGTAGCTAAATATTAATTAGCTAGAACATTTTTATCATAGTTGAATGTTTGTAGCTAATACATTACGTACTGTTACAAAAATATATTTAACAAAGCAAAAATTAGTTAACAGCTACAAAAGTGATATATCTGTAGCTATTAATATACATTAGCTACTAAATTATTTTTCATAGCTAACTTTTGTAGCTATAGCTAACATTTGTTGTAGTGAATGCTGAAGTCTAGAGATAAATTGCTAGAGTTTTTTATTGGGTTTGTTGAGTTGTTGAGTTGGCTTGAGTTCATCGTAATTTCTGCCTTTTATGGATGTTGGGAGTAAGGCCCTGTTCTTTATCACTTAATTTCAGTAACAATCAGTTCAATTCAGTTCAGTTCAGTTCAATTCAGTTTAGTTCAGTTCAGTTCAGTTCAGTTCAGTTCAATTCAATTCAGTTCAATTCAATTCAGTTCAGTTCAGTTCAATTCAATTCAGTTCAGTTCAATTCAGTTCAGTTCAATTCAGTTTAGTTTAGTTCAGTTCAATTCAGTTTAGTTCAGTTCAATTCAGTTTAGTTCAGTTCAATTCAATTCAGTTCAATTCAGTTCAATTCAGTTCAGTTCAATTCAGTTCAGTTCAGTTCAATTCAGTTCAGTTCAATTCAATTCAGTTCAATTCAGTTCAATTCAGTTCAGTTCAATTCAGTTTAGTTCAATTCAGTTTAGTTCAGTTCAGTTTTTTTCAGCGATAAAGAACAGAGCCTAACTTCTGCTTCATTCCATAAGTTATGTTCTACACATTCAACCCACGTCTTGAATAACTGCTCTACTTTGACTTTCACGATGGATTGCTTACGACGCCTTTAACTTTCCTGCATTTTAATCGACTCACCAAGCACAGGTTTAAAAATCTTAAATGGTCTTCTAATGTCCCCTTGATTTACCTTAGGTTTCCTCTGAGGTCATCCCTAGAAAAATCTACTTAGACGTAATTTAGACCACTTAATACATTTAAAATTTATATAAAGCCAAAACATTATTTATGGTGCAAACAATTGCCCCCCCACAAGCATGAATTTGAGAGACGAAAATGTATGCTTGTTACGAAAATCTTTTAGACTCCAAAAAAAAAATCAAAATGCATAAAGGAATAAAATAAAACAAATTTAACTAGAAAATTCAAGAAGCTTAATTAAAATAAAAGACCAGGTATTAATCTTCCAAATAAATTAAGACTCTTAAAAAAACATTAATCCAAATCTAAAATCAAAACTTAAAAAATAAGTATAAATAAATAAAAAATATAAGTATAAACCGAAAAGAAAAAAAAAATGAGATAAAAACAAATACCAACAAGATCAATTAAAATAGAAGTACAGATTTTGAGACTTTCAGATGGACTTAAAAACTATTTGCAGTAGAATAAAATATGTTCAAAAAATAAAATAATAATAAAAAGCTAATCAATTTGATTAGAATTAGAAAACTGAACCGTAGTGAAAGAGAAGCCTAAAACTCACCAGTATATATGTTCGACTTTTTTTTTCTTTCTTTCTTTTTGTTTACCTGCTAATCCAAACACGCATCGGTAACGTCTGCGGTAAGTCTGCATATATCCAGCACAACCTCAGTTTCAGATTGTCCTCACCAGCCACCACGCTTCAGCTGTTGAGGAGGCCGACATCTTTAAGCAATAGTGCTAACATCAGCGCCGATATGTTTTCCGATATGCTACACCATCTCGTCCGATTCACTGGTTCCGTTCAATCTTTCTATGACCGCCCAGTTCGAAGAATCATTGCTGCGATTTATAAGAATCTTGACCCTGCCCTAACTCTGGTCTGCAAGTGTAAGCGATAGGGTGTGTTTTGCCAGGTTGTGACGATCATCAGTGCTGCCGATTTTGGGAAACTGCAGAATCTTTGGCTCGGTTGCTGATATTAAATGGCTGGAGAGTATATTGAAGCAGCTTCGATTGCCGATTGCCGATTACCAGCTTCGATTTTCTCCATCGACGGTGGCAAATAAAGTGAAGCAATTGAAGACCAAACCCAAAGAAGAACAGCAGTTACTCGCCATTGGAGGAAGAATGAGAACAAAACCAACATCATCACCTGCAATGTGTTAATATATATATGTAAGCACATAATAGAGTTCTATTGTAATTAATATACTTCACTCTTATCATCATCTTTAGGGTTTTGTAATTAGAGTAAGACTAGGTCTCTTTCTGTATAAATTGATAACTCTCTGTAACCCTAATCACTGAGAAATACAATACTCAATTACAACCAGTATTTCATTATAACATGGTATCAGAGCTTTAACACAAACATGATAGCCGACCTAATTTTATTTCTCTTTTACTCACCTCTTCACCGTATCCCTGCTTCCCAATTATTCTTTTTCTTTTCCTCAAACCTTCCTTTGTTTGCCTAGCTCCTGCTTCCTAATTCATTTATTTATTCACTCCTTTTTTTTTTCTTCTTTTGCCGCCCAGCTCCTACTTAAATTTTATTTTCTTCCTACAACCTTCCATTCCTCCCTTCCCTCAAAATCCAACATCATGGTTAATCCAATCCTAGACCTCAACAATCCGGCATCTTCCCAACCCTCCACCACGGCACCGGCCGATTTCACCTTTCCTGCTTCATCGAATCCTACAACCATGAACCCTCCTGTCTCAGTCGAAAATTCCGGTTCTAACTTTCATGATTCGGAATTTACCATGGTCACTGACTCTACAAACTCTCAGTCACCGATTCACAGTGCCATGCCGACGCTGGTCCGAACTCAGGCACCTATTCAATCCGCCCCGGTGTCCCAGACAGTACTCACAATGCCAATCACGGCTGCCTCTTATCCCGTGACTGATTCATCTTATTTTAACCCCTGGAATTCAAACTCTCCTCATCACCCTGTCTGTCCTGGTTCGCCTGTCTCTCATAGCATGCCTCCCTTCAACTCCAATTTTCGTGCTCCTGGTGCAAATTTATTTGTATCCCCAACTGCCCAGTTCACTGATCCTCTACCAACCACTTACCCTATTCCATCTGCTTCTACTCATATTCCCCAATTTTCTGAGAAACTCAATTCAACAAACTACCGAGTCTGGAGAGAATATATTGTGGCTGCTCTCCAAGCTATGGGGGTCTTTGATGCTCATTGTGTGGGAAACTCACCGCCTCCTGCAAAATTTATTCCACGGGCTGCTGGAATTGATTACACCAATCCTGACAACTTCATCTTCAATCCTTCTTACTATCAGTGGGCACAACGTGATCATCTCACTCGCGCCACAATCCTTATGTCGTTGTCTGCAGAAGTTGTTCCTACTGTCACCAATCTGACAACTGCAAGGTCTGTTTGGTTTGCACTTGAGCGCACCTATGGTTCTATTTCAGAAAATAGACGAGTTCAGCTGACCATTGAACTCAATGACTTGAAGAGGAATGATTTACCTATGGCCACATACCTTCAGAAAGTCAAAATTCTAGCTGATGAATTAACTGCAGCAGGTACCCCTGCCAGTATGACTCAGGTTATTGCCTCATTGTTCAAACACCTTGGGTCTGAATATCATGGTGTTCTTACTGCTCTTAATATCCGTCGTGGTGCTCCTGTTGAATGGTTTGAGATCTATGATGAACTAATGCGTCATGAAATCTTACTTCGAAGTGCGGATCCTGTACCCATGGCAAACATGTCCACCAAAACAAATGATGATCACTCCTATCAGTACAAAGGAAAGAAGAAACGCAGCAGCTGGTATCTGTGTGGAGACACACGTCATTGGGCGGATCGTTGCACGCTCAAACGACAGAACAAAGGCCCTGGTTCTACATCTCAAGGCTCCTCTCGCCCGAACTCAGGGTGGAGACGCCCCCTTAGGCCCATACGCCCACAAGCAAACATGACTTGGACTCAGGTTCTGTTGATAATGCTTCGTTCGACACATTTGATGGCACAGATCAACCCTGGTATCCGGATACTGGTGCTACACACCACATGACAAACAATGCACACCATTTGAATCAATATGCACCTTATGAAGGTTTTGACACCATTCAGTTTGGTAATGGTCAAGGTTTGCCAGTTTCTCACTCAGGCACCTCCACAGTTTATAAATTTAAGCTTAAAGATGTTTTGCTTGTCCCTAAACTCACCAAATCTTTGCTTTCTGTTCAAAAATTTACTCGTGATAACTCATGTTACTTTGAATTTTGGCCCTCTCATTTTTTGATAAAGGATCAGGTCAGCAAGGAAATCCTCTTGCGAGGCCCGAGTAGAGATGGACTGTACATGCTACCCAGTACATTGAAGCAAGCATTGGTGGGTGAGAAGATCCCATATTCCCAATGGCATGCTCGTCTTGGTCACTGTCATTCTCGCAATGTTCAACAAATCATCACACAAAACAATCTTCCGGCCTCCAAGTCTACTTCTGTGTGCTGCTCATGTCCTCAGGGCAAGCTTTCTAAGTTTCATTTACCTTCTGTTTTTCGCAAAAGTACCTCTATGTTTGAGTCTATACATTCTGATGTTTGGGGACCTGCTCCAGTTCAGTCTGTCTTAGGACATCGTTATTTTGTTATTTTTATTGATGAATTCACTAGACTTAGCTGGATATTCTTTATCAAAAATAAAAGTGATGTTGCATCTATTTTTTCTCAATTCTATGCCATGATTGTGTGTCATTATTCTGCAAAAGTTAAGAATTTTTATTTTGATTTTGGTGGTGAATTCCAGAAATTACGTTCATTTTTTGCTCAAAATGGGATTGTTCATAAAATTGCTTGTCCACACACACATGAACAAAATGGTATATCTGAACGTAAAATCCGTCATGTGGTAGACACTAGCTTGACACTCCTTGCTCATGCGTCTATTCCGTTGCAATATTGGAATTATGCTATGAGTCACAGTGTACGTCTAATTAATCTGCTTCCAACCCATGTACTTCAAAATGTCTCGCCTTATTTTAAAGCATTCAATAAAAATCTGGACTTCAAAAAATTACGTGTCTTTGGGTGTGGTGTGTTCCCTCTCCTCCGTGCTTATAATCGACATAAATTTGATTTCCGATCCCGTCTTTGTGTCTATTTGGGAGACTCACCAAATCACAACGGTTATATCTGTCTCGAGATCTCCTCTGCACGCATTTACTTCTGCAAGCATGTCACGTTTAGAGAAGAAATTTTTCCGTTCTCCACTGCCTCGATGAGCATGTCATCAACAAGCACTTCACCCGTCAATGCGTCGCTCCCATCCCTGCTCGGCCCTCCACCAGGTACTAATATTCTTGCTCATCCCTCAATCACTAATATACACACTTCTCCACACATTATAAATAATAATACCTCAACAAGCCGCTTGCATAGTGTCCCTCCTAATATTCAGCCTGTCAAAAATTCAAAAAATCTTATCCATAATGCTACGCCTCCCATCTCTTCAAAAAATAATGTTTACAGTCCCTGTGCAAATTCCAACATCACTCCCATACCTTTGGGTCAAAGACCTAATAGATGTCAACCTCTCTCATCATCATCACCACATGCAATTACTACCCCATCCTCCTTAAACATTAACCAATCTCCACCCATTCCTTTTTCCTTGGTGTCAGCCCCTACCACAAATAACTACCCCACTACCACTCATCATGGTATCAGAGCCTCTAGGACCAAACGGTCGAGGGTTCGAGTCCCGACAACCTCATTAATTTGTAGAATTAAAACACATGGCGGGATGGACCTGTGTTGTGCACGCTGCAAGCCCAAGGGGCATTTGCGTGTGGGGGTGTGTCGGAGATAAATATAAGATATATGATTGGGCCTTAACTACAAGCTCGATCTTTTAGTTCAATGATGCTTCCAAAGCCTAATATACTTGCCATGGAGAAACTCATCCTCAAACTTCAGTCCATAGCACTCAATTGCGAGCCTTTCACGGCTTCCATCATACTTTGAATTTGAGATCACCGACTTTATTTTGAAATCTATCAAGATTCTTATTCTGCTTGATTTAGAATTTTTTTATTTTTTATTTTTTTTTGCAGACGGAAGGATCTTACTCACCATTGCATCTTCTTGAATCCGTGTTCGTGACAAATTCGTCCCTGGGGCAGCTGTGTATATTATTACATGTACAGTCCCTATCGTGATGGGAAAGCTTGCTAGTATCCAAGATTAGAGGACGGATCAATCATTGATCAGGTTCCTTTAATCACGGTGCTACCAAGTTGTACATGCATCACCAACTCTTGTTGACCAAGTTTCCATCATTGGGCTTGCTTGTATGTTGGATTAGAGCTCTTGAACAGAAGTCCATAACTAGTCCTTGTTCTCACGAAGGGTTTGTCGGTGTCAAGAAGTAAAGGCCTCTGAACATAAGTGCACAACCAGTACCTATTCTGATAAAAGTTTCTCGGTGAGAAGGATTAGAGGCCGGATCAATCATTGATCGGTTTCCTTTAATCAAGGTGCTACCAACGAGTTGCTTGTGATTGCATCACCAATTCAAGTTATCAATGAAGCTGTTGTGGACATCAGTGCACTACCAATCCTCATTCTAACGATGGGTTTGCCGGTGCCAAGAAGCAGAAGCCTAATCAATCAATTCAATGCAGAAAATCAACATGATTCCATCAATGGAAAGGTACATTCTCCTCAGAGAGATTTCTTTGTTAGATAGATGTTGAGCGATTTCCGCAAGTGCACGGTATACGCTTGTAGTAATAAAAGATATCGAACCCATATGGAACGCTTTTTAACTAAAACTTTATTTAATTCGGTTTTAATCATGTGTTTAGGTTTAATAAAAGAAATACGTTTAATTGATGGAATTGGTTTTGCTAAATTAGGATTAGATAGAAGGATTATATTGAGTTTAGAGAACAGTTCCGTCTTTGTGGTTTTGATTACAAGACAAATATTTCCGCAATTGGAATAAAATAGAACTTATTTTCATAAAGCAAAGAAAACAACTTTAACTTTGTAAGATTATGGACATGTAACAATATAGCGATTTATTCAATTAAATGGCTTCGAACCATAGAAATCCCCCTGATGTTGAGGTGATTCCTACCTTAATCAAACTAGTGTTTTATGTCTGATAAGCCGTGATCAGCGATCATGTCATCCATAAAAACTAAATCTGTCAAGTATTCAACAAAGTTCTTATATGAATAAGATGGAATAGAACGTTTTAATAAAAACACCAATTTATCATTTTGAAAATCATTTTGTCAGAACAATATCAAAATAACAACAGTAAGAATGTATTGAATAAATAAGTATATCATTAATGAAATGTGAATTTTCACAAGTTAACAGAGAAGTAGAAACTTGGATAGCATTGTAACGAAAACTTTGAGATCCGGATCGTCAATCTTTCTCTCAAACTCCGTAGGTTCGTCAAACCTCATGCGCTTCAGCCGTCAATTCTTCTCGCTGGATCTTCGGAATAGAGACTGATCTCGTCTACTACCAGAATGAAAACTAAACTAATACTATTTTTATAACTAATCTAATAACAATTCGTGTACAGCACGATTGTTTACACAGAAATGAAATCTAACTTTCTGATTCTTTTCTGAATCAGAAACTCAACATAATAACTTTCTTCTCTAATTTCTCTAACTTTTCCAACATACCCAACATTGATTTCTTGAAATGGATCACTTATTTATAGTTGTTGAAGGGTTGTAAATGATGGGTCGTGTCCGCTGGTGAGGGGTTGCTTTTATCCGAACGAACAGACGCGTTTTTCCGATTTAAAACATGTGTTTTATGTGCAGAATGGTTCGCTGTCGCGACTGAGATTCTGAAAATCTCAGTCGCGACAGGGGGTATAGGGATGAGTGAAAACTTCGTTTTTCTCCCGAGCTGGCTTCTGTAGGTCGCGACTGAGATTCTCAAAATCTCAGTCGCGACAGAGAGAATTTTCCCTGTCTCTCGACTGCTTTTCGTCCTTCTTGAGCGTTCTTCTGACTGATATGCATTCTCGATACGTTTTTTAGGTTTTTCCTCCATTTTAGCTCCGTTTTCTCTCCGTTTTCGCTCCTATTTGGATTTTACCAAATATTTAGGTACCTTGCATCAAAGAAGTGAATAAAGACGTAAAAGTATTCCAAATGAATATAATTAGCACGATTTCAATGTAAATTTAACGTATTTATATATGATATTTTAGGTATATTTTGGGCTTAACAAACTCCCACACTTAAGCTTTTGCTAGTCCCGAGCAAAATTTCACTGAATTTATTCTTTAATCAATCTCTTTATAAATAGAACATATATCCATATATTCATCTTTAAATTAGTTAAACCGAAAGATAAACTTTTCATGGTAAATTTATACGCAAAGTATCAAACTAGCTAGTATAAAAGAGATATATCATTCGTCTTGTATTTCAATTTTTATATTGAAGTATTTGGGACGGTGTAAGCACGCATGTTTTTCGAATCTTTCGTCTCAAGGAAATTAAAAGCATAAAATTTCCTTTCCCAAATCTAAACTATTACAAATATGGATTTATTAAGGACTTAGGTTTAATATATTTGCTTAGTTACGCCCAAGATAAGGGTGGTCTCGATCGTAACTTTATACGCATTTTATTTGCTTTCGTGTTCGTTTAAGAGGTACCGACCATGCCATGGGTGGACGCAATCGTTACTTAAAACTTTAAACACGTTTAATTTTGCTTTAATTTCTAACGTTCCTTTCATACCTCGACCGTGATAAGGATGGTCGCAATCGTGGCCAAAAGTAAACGGTACTTAATGTTCTTCCCTTTCATACCTCGATTGTGATAAGGTTGGTCTCAATCGTGGCCAAAAGTTAAGAATACGACTAATTATAAATTGGGAAAAGAAAAATAGCACATTCATCCTATATTGACTTGAAATTCAACATGTATTATGGCTAAAGTTTCCTTAAAAACTTCAATTGGTTTTTAATGTAAGACGAAAAAAATAATATCGAGCTAAAAAGCTAAAGTTGTTAGTTCGATTTATGCCTATAAACCTAATTGAAATTTGAAAATAAGATTTATATTTATCATGAATTCATGATATAAAATAGAGATTTGAAACTAAAGAAATTTTACTTACATACATTTACTCGAGACGTTTTTTATAAAATCGTATCGGAGATTTGTAAAAATATTTGTAAAATATGGCCCGTATAGAAATATTATTTCTATCAATAATGATAACCTTAAAATATGCTTAACATTATTTTGAAAGTAGAATTTATTTGAAACATATGAAATATATACTTAACAAAAAGTTACGTTTATGAAAAATTGCTATTATTTTTAAAAGTGTTGCACTTTATAAGCAAAAATGTTGCATTTGGTTTTGAAAAATGTTGCATATTATACTTGACTTAAAATTGAATAACAATATGCAAAATAAATAGCATTCATTCTCATTCGTTGCATTCATTCGTACTTAAAATTAAAAATGAATATGAAATATCTCCTCCCACACTTAATTTGGACCATGTCCTCATTGGTGCAAAAAGCGATAAAACACGAAAAAATAGTACGAAGTAAACCATACGAATTAGAATTGAAAAATAGAGTACCATAACATTCAAACATAATAAGAAAGAAAATTGTACCAAACATAATTTTAAATAGTGTACCAAATCGAACAAGACATAATAATAATAACGAAAATGAGTTAAAGATAGAAAGGATAAAACCTATCAAGGTGAAGGTGGTGGAGAAGGCGTAGTCTCAACTCCTTGGCGTCGGAAGAAAGAGAGCAACCGGCGACGAGTAGATTTGTGCTCACGTCTCAATGTAGTGATATTGGCATCCACCGTGTTTATCCTCGAACTCATTTCGGTATTATTGGCAACGACTACATCCAACCGCAAATTCATGTGACGGTTAATGCTCGTTCATTTGTGTCAAGACACGTTGCCATCCAACTTGTTCTTCAACATTCGGTGCCACATTTGCTTGCTCGGTGGCATTAACATCAACATGCTCCTCATCCTCCTCATCTGCATCAAATTCCGCCTCATCTTCCTCATCATCATCTTGGGCACCTAAACCTTGAGAACCCGAGGCTTCACTACTAATGGTAGCAAAAACACGTCTTGTGCGATCCGTATAAGATATAAAGCGGGCGGTCCCATTTTCTTCAATAAATTGGCCCTTTGAAGTACCGTGAGATCCAAGAAAGGTAAACCAACATGAGGCATATTTTGATAATCCGCTAATTCACCTCGAGCGCCCAAAACAATACCGGTAATTAAATTACCCATAGGCACTTGCTTATTGCGGGACTTGGAAGCTCGAACTAAATTAGTAAATATCATCTCAATACTATCAATTGTCAAACCCTTAAAAATAGCATCTAACACAACCAAATCACGAACTTGCACTTTTGAACTTTCAACCCGACCAAATAAAAAACTTGTGAAAGAAGAATATACAATCATCCTTAAGTAGCTTACTAGATGTATTCTTTGGACTAAAAACATCTAAACCGGTGAAAGTATTCCAAACCGTGTGTGAATCAAAAGGTTTTGGTTTGGAATAAAAAATTCCGAGTAGGAAAACCAAACCAACGGTTCATGGCCGCATACCCAACCTCAAAACGAACTCCATTATTCCGAAAAGAGATAACTCCTTTCTTTTTGTCATAGGTTAAAGTAACCAAAAACTCAATAATATGCGATTTAATACTAGGAAAACGCATACTAGAAAATCTTTTCCAACCCAGAACGGATAGATATTCATCAATACGCTCGGTAAAAGAAAATATGTTTACCGTATCGGTGTCAAGAAAAAGCATGTCGACGAACTCTATTTGGCTATTAGAAAATCGGCGATATTTGCGTCCTTCGGCCTCCGTCGCAATGTCGAACGGTTCTCCATATTGAACCCGTAATCGATTGACTTTGGTGGCTTTAGTTTTGTTAGCAACGGTCTTTTGTCTAGGCATTTTTAGTGAAATTTGGTGAAAGAGATGAAGAAAATACGAAAGAGATGAAAGGGAGAGTAAAAGATAATGGTGGTGAATTAGGGAAGAAGAAGATGAATAGGGTAAAGATTTATGAGGAAGATGAGTGAATCTTGGTATTGGGAAGAGAAAAGATGATTGATTGGTGTAAAAAGAGGTGATTTAAATAGGTGTATGTAATAGGTAGTGATTAGGATAGTTGAATAGGTAGTAAATAGAGTAGGAATAGGAAAAGAGAGTGAAATTTCGCCAAATCCCGTCCCTGCAGGTCGCAAGTCGCGACTGAGATTTTCAAAATCTCAGTCGCGACAGCAAGTAGGGAGAGGGGCGAAATTTTGCGGAAAATTTTTTCCACTGCTGTCTCAACTGAGAATCCGAAATCTCAACTGAGATTTTGAAAAATCTGGGTAAAATTGGGACTGTTTTTGATGATTTTAACACTTCAAAACCAATTCCTCCGTGAAATAAGTGACATTAATGTGAATATTAATCCCTGAAACTGAGATAAACAAAACTGAAATATTAAATAGAAGGAAAACAAAAGGTTGTTCCTTAAATGAAAGAAATAAACTAAGGAATTAATGCACTTTTATTCACTATTATAAACAATACCATAATATATATTTACATAGAAACATTATAAAAACATAAATTACAATCAAACACTCATATATATTAAAAACAACAGACAGAAACGCATAAAATATATCCCTAAGTAGAGGACAGACGACGTGCATTGGCTCTGTTAATCTTCATTTGAACGAAGACTTGCCTCTCTGGTGCAGAAAGGAATGTTGGACCAGAACGGAAAACTCGTTTGACAAGTCCCTCGTTCTCCAAGAACTCGTAGTCTAAAATAGGGAATGGTTCTGTATCAGTTCAAGGAACAGAAATGGTTCCCTTGGTTCCCAATATGATTCCACAAATGATGTTCACTACAAGAAATTGGATTATTAAGGACAAAATATGAGGGACAATTTAAACATATTGTCCTCAAATATTATTTGCAATTAATATTGGAGACTAATATATTAATTGTCTTCTTTTCCTTTTTTATGTTACAATAGGGGACAAAATTATATAAAATAATTATATAATATTAATTTAAACATTACTAATTTTTAGGAACAGAATCCCTACTCTGTAACGTGTCTTCTTCTTCCTTTCGTTTCTCTCTCTTCACGCCTCCCTCTTTTACTTTCTTCACTTAGTCCATCTTCGGTATCGTCACGCCTCCCTCTTTTGGGAACAGAATCTCCGGCTATCACCTCCCTCTTCATTCAAACCTCTCCTTATGTCCTATTCCTTTCTCAGGCCACCCTTATCTAACATTCCCTTTCGAAAGGTCGTACTTTTTTCTTGTGTAAATTGACGGTATAACTGTTGGCAGGAGTTGTGGTCATGACGGAAACCTCATGCCAGCAACGAGAAAGGAGGAAAATCTAACATTGAAGAACTGGGTTTGTCCGATTATAGAGGTATTTGTTTCGATTTTTTTTTTCAATTGTTAGATCAAATTGTATGCTTTGTCATGATTATCATGGTTTGAAATCTTTAATTTAATTATTGTATTACTAATATTTATGATTTTGAGTTGAATTTGATTAAGATTTAAGCCTATATAATTTGGGGATTTTGACCCATTTTTTTTCAAATTCTTTATCTGCTGATAAGTTAGGGCTCTTATAATAACTGTTTGAAGTTCAAAGTTAGGATTTGTATATTTAGTTTTAGGGCAAGCTTTTAAAAATTTTGATTGTAATCCCAAACAAGAAATTAAAAAGTGACACGCTTCTGGTTATAGGCAAAGGAAACGTATTGCCCAACCCAAACCAAATAATAATAGCTATATACACATTCTAGACTTTTCGCGAACATATCACAACTGGAAACGAAATGGGGTGGGTGTGGAAAGACGATTTCAATTCTTCATTGCCTTCCGGTGATTTGTCCTCCTCCTCTGGTGGGAAGGCATGCTCCACCAGAACGGTAGTCAAATCTCAGTGCAGGACGGAAGAGGTGGAGCCCGGGAAGTTCATCCGAAAGTGTGAGAAAACCGAGGATGTTACAGACTTGGTGGGTAAAGGGTTTTCCAGATCAAGCGAGTTGCACGAGTCACCATTTAACTTCCCAGGGCTTAGAAATGATGTTGAAGGGATTGAACGCCACTTTCTCGGTAGAATCAATCGATTCTTCGAAGCAGCTGAACATATGCAAAATAGCCTTTTTGATAGTTTGGACGAGTTATACAAGGACAGCCCTTCATCCTCACCATCTATGAAGCGAGGAATACCTAAAAAAGAATCCTTCCAAGAACCAAGCAAGCCAGACTCTGGTAATATCGATCTTTATGGGTTGGCTAAAGACATCTAGAAGGTAAAAGCAGTTTGCTAAGTAAATTTTGAGCTGACATACGCACTTTCTGATTCTCTTACAGCTAGAGGTTATATGGTAGCTGAAATACAATAAATTTTTACATATTTGGTTTTTATGTCTTTACATGATTTTGGGCTACAAGATGTGGATTTGTGATTTTGTTATATGTTGCACTTGAATAGTAATGCATGTTTTGCTGAGTTGGTTGCATTTTCCTTTGGTCGAGTGAGTGTCTGCAGACAGGGATGAATTTGAAGAAGTTAATAGGAAGTTTCATATCCGTTGTCGTTTGAAGGTTAAATTATGATTATTAGTGTTATTTTGATTGTGAGGAGTCAAATTGTGATAGCCCAAAAATCTTCTCTTTTCCTGAACTTAGCTATCATATATTACATTCCTTTAATAATCATATGAATTTTCAAATTATTTTATTTTGGTTATGTGAATTTCTGTATTGCTTATGTTAATCACAGTACAAGGTCTTTTTGTTGAATCACAAGAAATTGAGAGTGAAGGAGATATATTAGATGAATGTGATATAAAGTGGATGAAAATCATGGCCATGAACAAGATGTTCCAAATGTAATGTGAACTAGTGGTGAAAAAAGCTCATGAGGTTTTTGTGGTGCATAAGGAGGTAGAAAGAAAACTTTCATAGAAGGAAAGAAAGAAGAAGGAATTGTAGAAATAGAGGCGATTCTTGTTTATTTTGGTGTTTCACAGAGAGATAGCGATGCCCAAGAAGAGTCAAGTGGTAATTTTGCTTATCTATCTCTATATATATCCTCTGTATTTTTCTTGCATTACACAATTGTTTATTAGTGTAAGTTATGTTGTGTATAATAAAGTTATTCTATTTTAGACAAGACACATGTAGCAGGTATTGGAGGATGTTGCATTGTTGCTCTTATGCTCAAGCTCATTATTAGCTTTGGTGCCAAATAATCAATTTCCATATCCAAATGTAAGAACCATTGTGTTATTTTTAGTTAATTAGCACAATTATAATGTTTTAAGTATGATTGTTATTAGGCATGCTAACAGGTTCAGAAGCTGCAACAGTATACCACAACTTGAACTAGAGACATCTCACGCTTGATTTGCCTCTAAATGACTAGGGGCTTACTCTTCTCTTCCAGTTAAGGAGTTAAAGATATGTTTAGTTTACCCGTCTTTTAATATGTATTTTGTTTACTTCTTACTGTCTTTTTTCCTTATCTCAGAATGTGTTAGACACCTAGAATACAAATTTGAACCTGCAGTTTCAAAATCTCCCCCAGAAATCCTAAGCATAAGGCAAAGGTAAGGCATAAGAACATAATATTTAAGTGTTAAGTTGGAATTGATTGAATTTCTCGTATCTGGATATCTCTTTTGCTTGTGTATATTGTGCAACATAAATTCAATGTCCTTTTGACAACTTATGAATATCTAATGAACAGACATGAAAGACTAAAACTAAGTAAAATACATTGACATTTTATTATAATTGATGAAAGTCACCAAATAAAGAATGCTACTCTTAAGTTGAATGTTGGATTGAAACTCTATCAGAGTGAGAAAATTGCTATTAGCTTGAACACTATTCCAGGTAACAGAACTAATCCCCCAGACTTTCTGATTTGTGTGTCCTTTTTGTTTTTATTTTGCAGAATGAGGAATGTGGGCACTGCTCAACTTTTTATGGATTTCAGGCAATGGTTTAACAAATCATTCTAGAGTAATGGTGAAAATTCAACTGTTGAAGTAAACCTTTTTATCAATCATCTTATACCTAATATTGTTGCCCTTTCACCTCAACTGAAATGATCTAGTTCACTCAAGAATTTTAGTTGCTTGAGTTATTTGCTATTAATTAACTTCATGTTCTAGAACTGTGTTGTAATTTTTATAAATTTAACATGTTAGGGTATTTGAAAATATTAAGTTGTTTTCATGTGGATATATTTATTGAAATCTTAATTTCATTTGCTTTGGGAACAAGATTTGTTGTTAATTCATTTCTTGGGATTTTGGTTGTTCACGTATGTGCATATTTGGTCATACATGTTGAGTAGATAGCTTGTGGCATGTAACATTGCTTGCTTAATCTGGATTGATACATTCTGTAGTGCTCCCTTCAATCCAAACGTTAATATATATATTTTCAGGTTTGTTAAAATTTCTGCTAGGATTTTTTAAGGACAAATATAGTCTCCTTTGCATAGGGATGATAATTGCCCCTTAATTTGAGGACAAACAAATTGCTCCCTAGTGAATGGAAAGAACTCGTCTCCTCTGCTTAGGGGCGACATTTGTCCTTTCATTTAAGGACAAAAATTTGTCTCCTAATTCAGAGACAAAAATTGTCTCCTTTATTTGGGGACGACAATCGTCCCTAAGAACGGGGACGATAATCGTCCCTCAGAATGGAGACGATATTTATCCCTAGTCTTAGGGACGACAATCGTCCTACAAAATGGAGACGACATCATCCTTTTCGTCCCCTATAGAATTGGGTACGATCGCATAGGGGACAGAACAAAGGGACGAAAAAAATTGTCCCCAAAAGTATAGGGGACAATTTTTCTTATTTTTGGGGACAATTTTAACCGTCCTCAAAAGTCATTTTTTTGTAGTGGTTGGCGAACCCAATCTTCCGTTTCTTCGAACGGGAAGCAGCAACTAACCCCTCCATTAGAATCTTTGAGGAGTTCACTGAGTTGCCTTGGAAAATGTCGCCCAACACATAGAGATCAATATCTTTCACAACATTGCTACTGACTCGACCAAAAAGTCTATGACAGAGGAATTTATGCAGATACAGCATGGAGTTTAGAATATATTGATTTGTTGTAGGCAAGACTTGGATTAAGTCTCCAAAATCCTGTCAACATTCTCCAGATATCAGTATAAGTCATATCTCTGCCAGGATGATGTGGAGTGGTGTCCCGTGGTGGAAAACCAAACCAAGTATGAAGTTCAGGATATCCAAAAGTGAATATCTTCCCTTCACAACGAAAACTGAGACGAACACGCCTCTTATTGACGAACCGAACGGTAGACAGAAACTCTAATACCCAGTTCCCAATTACAGGAAATTTCATAGAAACAAATTTGGTCCAACCCAAATTAGTCAGATAGCGATCAATGTCTTCGCTTATCCCGAGTTCTTCGTTCAGAAACTCGTCCAGATACATCATGCCAAAGAATTGAGCATATCTGAATTGCAGGAAGCGTTTCCCCTCGTCATGGTTATAAATGGGAAACCATGCACCATATCGATCGTAGATATCAACTTTCCCGTTTTGAGAAGAAGTGTGATTTTGAACACTTTTCAAAGACTTAGTCATGTCTGTGAGAGAAAAGAAAATGAAGTCTGTAGGATTTGAGAATTTGAAAAAGAAATTCAGAAAGATAAAATGAAATGATTGAAGTCTGATCCTACAGGAATATATAAGTCCTATAAGTGAAAGGTTGTGTCGGTTAGAAAGAGAAAGGTGCCAAAGTGATACCTCTTTGAATCAACTGACAGAAATTTTAAAAATCAGATGGCTGTAATCCCTTACAGTTATTTCAAATTGGAAAAAACAGAAAATCTCAACCGAGATTTTCGGAATCTCAACTGAGATTTCCAAATCCTGAAGCATGGAAAATCTCAACTGAGATTTTTGCATTTTGTA
This sequence comes from Euphorbia lathyris, assembly GCF_963576675.1. NCBI lineage: Eukaryota > Viridiplantae > Streptophyta > Magnoliopsida > Malpighiales > Euphorbiaceae > Euphorbia > Euphorbia lathyris. The sequence continues at coordinate 1,129,957 of NC_088915.1, read as the reverse complement.
ATTCCTCAAGATCACTTAACACTTAATGAAATCATTTTCAAAACATGACTAGATTAAAATTTTAATGTTGACAAACTTATTTGTACACAAAATAAAAATGAAAATAAAAACAAAAATAAAAATATATAAATTAAAAAGAAAAATAAAAATTATGAACATAAGATAAGAAAAACTAAAAATTAAAAATATGAAAACTAAATAAATTAATTTTCATAGAACAAAAGACATCTTATTGAAAATTATGCGTGTCATGGTCGAGAAATTGGAATATCGATCGCGACACGTCTTGCCAATTGGCAAGGAATGCTTTGCATTGGTCCTCCCTAGTTTTATAGAGAATTTTAAAATCTTAATTGAGTAAGTTCAAAAACGTCAAAAAAAATAAAAAAATCACTGTAGATATTTGTTTAAAAATCTCTATACAAACAGAAACGTAAATTATGTGTGATTTTAATTCAATTGAGATTTCTTGAAATCTAAAAACACTTTCCTCATAAATTACAAAAATTGAAGATACAAAGCATATTTTCAATATCTTTCAATGAATTTTTTTTTATATTTCTAATCTAATCATTATTGCTAAAATAAAGATGAATATAAAAATTAAACTAAAATAAAATGTAAAAATTAGAATATGAAATATTAAAAACTAAAAAGGTGATAATCCTTAAGAATTCTCAAGGAGAATCAAAATTATGGACAAAATTAATTATCTGGACCGATTTAAAATAATGGTCCTGTCCATTCTAACTTACCTGGAATCAGATGTTTATTTTTTTTTTTTACGTTTTCTCAATTTAAGGATCTACTGATTCTGGTTGAATGCCCGAACTTCTAGTTTTTTGCACGAACTGGAACTACGCACATGAACCGAAACTTTCAAAACTATATCAAATGTATACAATTCATTCCTGACGGATAAGATAATTTCATTGACTGTATTCCCCATTCCTACTTTCTGATATATCTGTCTGAGAAGAGTTGATCGGCTGTTTCTTAGAGAGATAAATGTAGGTGTTTAAGGAAATGATATGATAAAAGAAAAAAATTATTTGGATGTAATGTAGGATTTGAATAATTTGTTTACAAAGAGAAATGATGTTTTGGTGAAGGTTTAGTGTATAGAAAAGAGGTAAATGTGTTTGGGAAGAGGTAAATTTTCTGGAAAAATCATCTGTCACATCTGACATCCTATTTCATAAAATTTTCTTTTCCTTCTGATGTATCTGCATGCTTAATTTTCTTTTCTGTAGACTCCTTCTGTGAATTTTATTGATAATCAAATCTCCAGGTTATCTTTTGAGAAACTTGGATTTTTTTTTTCTGCAAACATCTAATTGCAAACGTTAAATAACAACGAGGATTTAGTCCTAGTGACCATCCTCAATAAATAAAAAAAACTATAAAGATAAATAAATATATTGTTAACCAAGGTTCAGAATAAAACACGAAAAATATAAATTTTTGTTAAAAATTTGACGTTCCCCGGCAACGGCGCCAAAAACTTGTTGAGCGATTTTCGCAAGTGCACGGTATACGCTTGTAGTAATAAAAGATATCGAACCCACAGGGAACGCTTTTTAACTAAAACTTTATTTAATTCGGTTTTAATCACGTGTTTAGTTTTAATAAAAGAAATACGTTTAATTGATGGAATTGGTTTTGGTAAATTAGGATTAGATAGAAGGATTATATTGAGTTTAGAGAACAGTTCCGTCTTTGTGGTTTTGATTACAAGACAGATATTTCCGCAATTGGAATAAAATAGAACTTATTTTCATAAAGCAAAGAAAACAACTTTAACTTTGTAAGATTATGGACATGTAACAATATAGCGATTTATTCAATTAAATGGCTTCGAACCATAGAAATCCCCCTGATGTTGAGGTGATTCCTACCTTAATCAAACTAGTGTTTTATGTCTGATAAGCCGCGATCAGCGATCATGTCATCCATAAAAACTAAATCTGTCAAGTATTCAACAAAGTTCTTATATGAATAAGATGGAATAGAACGTTTTAATAAAAACACCAATTTATCATTTTGAAAATCATTTTGTCAGAACAATATCAAAATAACAACAGTAAGAATGTATTGAATAAATAAGTATATCATTAATGAAATGTGAATTTTCACAAGTTAACAGAGAAGTAGAAACTTGGATAGCATTGTAACGAAAACTTTGAGATCCGGGTCGTCAATCTTTCTCTCAAACTCCGTAGGTTCGTCAAACCTCATGCGCTTCAGCCGTCAATTCTTCTCGCTGGATCTTCGGAATAGAGACTGATCTCGTCTACTACCAGAATGAAAACTAAACTAATACTGTTTTTATAACTAATCTAATAACAATTCGTGTACAGCACGATTGTTTACACAGAAATGAAATCTAACTTTCTGATTCTTTTCTGAATCAGAAACTCAACATAATAACTTTCTTCTCTAATTTCTCTAACTTTTCCAACATACCCAACATTGATTTCTTGAAATGGATCACTTATTTATAGTTGTTGAAGGGTTGTAAATGATGGGTCGTGTCCGCTGGTGAGGGGTTGCTTTTATCCGAACGAACAGACGCGTTTTTCCGATTTAAAACATGTGTTTTGTGTGCAGAATGGTTCGCTGTCGCGACTGAGATTCTGAGGGACGAGTGAAAACTTCGTTTTTCTCCCGAGCTGGCTTCCGTAGGTCGCGATTGAGATTCTCAAAATCTCAGTCGCGACAGAGAGAATTTTCCCTATCTCTCGACTGCTTTTCGTCCTTCTTGAGCGTTCTTCTGACTGATATGCATTCTCGGTACGTTTTTTAGGTTTTTCCTCCATTTTAGCTCCGTTTTCGCTCCATTTTCGCTCCTATTTGGATTTTACCAAATATTTAGGTACCTTGCATCAAAGAAGTAAATAAAGACATAAAAGTAAATGAATATAATTAGCACGATTTCAATGTAAATTTAACGTATTTATATAGGATATTTTAGGTATATTTTGGGCTTAACAATAGACTTGATAAACATTGCTTGATGAATAAATTGCGGCCTTGAGGCCTGCTATTATTTTATTGCAACAAAATAGCGGCTATAAGCGAGCTTTACAATTTTCAAAGTGAAATTGCTTTTCGTTACATCAAATACATATTGCCTATATCATATGGCTGATGCTCCCTCAGTTCCCAAAGGGTGGGATAGAATTTCTTGAGGTACTTTCCATTGATGAACCTCTTATGTGGCTCCCCTTGCAAGCTGGCTAACCAATAAGAATTTCCTTTGAGAACTTGGAAGACTTTGAATGGTCCTTCCCAATTTGGAGACCATTTTCCATATGCTCTATCTTTAGTCCCAACTGGTAAGATGAGTTTCCAAACCATGTCTCCTTCTTCAAAGGTCTTTTTCTTCACTCTCTTATTGTATGCTTTGGTTACTTTCTTTTTTTGGGCGATCATTCGATCAAGTGCTTGCATTCTAGCTTCATCAGATTCTTCAAGTTCCATCATCATAGCTTCTGTGTATTCTGCTGGAGTGAGTTCATTTTTTCTGGCTACTCTGAGGGACGACACTAATACCTCCATAGGAAGCACGCCATCATGTCCATATGTTAATGAGAAAGGACTGACGCCTGTGGCACTCCTTTTTGATGTTCTGTATGCCCAATAAAGTTTCTGAAAGTAAGATGTGCCATTCCCTAGGGTTATCTTCCATCATCTTTTCAAGGATGTTGATGAGAACTTTATTGGAGGCCTCAACTTGACCATTAGCTTGTGAATAATGAGGAGTAGAGTGCAACAACTTGATTCCATAATCTTCATGAAGTCCTTCATGTCATCTCCGGTGAACATGGTTCCTTGGTCTGTGGTAATTGACTGAGGGATCCTGTACCTGTGAATGATGTTCTCCTTGATGAACTTCACAACATCTCTCTAGTGAACTTTCTTTATTGGTAAGGCCTCTACCCATTTTGTGAAGTAGTCTGTTGCCATGATCATAAAGTTGTGCCCTTTTGATGATGCAAGATAAATTTTCCCTATCAAATCAATTGCCCATCCTCTAAAGGGACACGGCTTGATGACTGCGTGCATCTCATCTGCAGGAACTCTTTGAATCTGCCCATATCTTTGGCATTGGCGGCATCCTTTTGCATAAGACATACAATCCTTCAGCATAGATGGCCAGAAGTACCCATGTCTCCTGATGAGCCACTTCATCTTGATGTCTGCCTGATGAGCTCCACATACTCCTTCGTGGACTTGTTTTATAACTTCCATGCTGTCTGGAAATCCTAAGCATTTCAGCAAAAGTCCATCTACATTTTTGCGGTACAAGTCACCTTCCATCAATAAGAAGTTTAATGCTCTAATCTTGAGGGAATAAGGTACTCGTCTTCCTGGGTTCGACAAATACTCCTTGATGGGACTCCTCTAGTCACTAGCTAGATTGACATCTGTATTGAATGTCTCCACTTGAATTCCCCTCTCCATGATGGAAGGATGTCTGAGCTTCTTGATCATTATCAACTTATGGGTGAGTTCTTCTGACATTTTCAAACCAGAGGCTATTTGAGCTAGCTCATTAGCCTCCCAGTTCATCTCTATGGGAACATAAAGAAAAGAGAAGTCATTGAATTCCTGCAGTAGTTGAACAGCGGCTGTATAATATGGAGCCAAGCTGAGACTGGTGCATTTGTATTCTCCTGATAGTTGCCTCAGCACGAGCTGGGAATCCCTTGGATCAAGACTTCATCTGCTCCTAACTCCCTCAAGATCTCTAGGCCAATGACCGCACCTTCATATTAAGCCTGATTGTTCGTACATTTAAAATCCAGGTTGAAAGACATTGTTGTTTTGGTTCCCACGGGGGATATAATGACTACTCCTGCTCCTGCAGATGTCTCAGTGCTAGATCCATCAAATTTCAAAATCCAACCGGATTTTTCAACACTGAAGATTGGTAGATCTTGATCTTTTTCATCCTTCACATCAAGACAAGGGTGATCTGCAAGGAAATCTGCAAGTGCTTGCCTCTTCACTGACTTTTGAGGATAGTACACCAGAGTAAACTCTGCCAAAGCCAGCGACCACTTTCCAATCCTCCCAGTTATGAGCGGCTTATTCAACATGTACTTGATCAAGTCAGTCTGAGATACCACCAACACCCTTGCACCAATCATATAATGTCGCAGTTTGGTACAAGCAAAATACAATGTAAGGCAGAGTTTCTCAATTGGTGAATATTTTACCTCAGTTGCATTCAAGAATCTACTCAAATAATATATTGCCTGCTCATATCCTTTGGAATTGTTTTGTGCTAACAAGCATCCAATGGAACATGAGCGTCAGATAGATAAAATTTCAGAGGTACATCTGGCCTTTGAGGCATAAGTACAGGAGGTTTGCATAAATACTCTTTGATACTCTGGAAGGTTTGCTGATGGTGTTTCTCCCATTTAAATTCATCTTCCTTCTTTAACCGCAGCAAATCAGAAAATGTCTTAAACTTTCCAGCCAAGTTGGAGATGAACCTCCTGAGATAATTCACTTGCCCCAAGAACCACTGAAGCTCCATTTTTGTTTGAGGGGATTTGGACTTCATGATCGCCTTGGCTTTATTCTGATCTATCTCCACGCCTCTTTGGTGCACCAGGAACCCGAGGAAGTTTCCAGCTTTCACCCCAAAAGCACACTTGAGGGGATTAAGTTTCAGTTGATGCTCCTTCATCCTTTGAAAACCACATCTCAAGTGATCTATGTGTTCCATTTCTTTTTTGGATTTTATGACGATGTCATCAATGTAAACCTCTAGATTTTTTCCAATCATATCATGGAAAATGGCATTCATGGCTCTTTGGTAGGTGGCACTTGCATTCTTCAAGCCAAAAGGCATGACCAGCCACTCAAATGTCCCAATAGCACCTGGACATCGAAAGGCGGTCTTTGAAGTATCTTCTTCAGCAATGGCGATTTGATTATATCCTGCCACACAATCTAAAAAAGATAAAAGCTCATTGTTAGCTACCGCATCCACCAAGATGTCTGCCATGGGCATCACATACACATCCTTCGGAGTTGCTGTATTAAGGTCTCTGAAGTCCACACAAACTCGTAGCTTGCCATTCTTCTTTACCACCGGTACAACATTAGATAACCATTGAGCATACCTGATGGGTCTTATGAATCTAGTTTTCAGCAACTTTTCAATTTCTTCCTTCACCCTCAATTCTACCTCTTTAGACATTCTTCTGGGAGGTTGTTTATAAGGTTTGAATTCTGGCTTCATTGGCAGACGATGTTCCACCAACTTTCTACTGAGTCTATGCATCTCATGATACTCCCATGCAAAGCAATCCTTGTACTCTTGCAACAATGCAATGAGTCTCTCTTTGATGTGTGGATCCAAAAGACTAATGATGTATGTACATCTTGGGTTGTCAGAAGTTCCCAAGTTCACTTCTTCCTATGGATCTTTGGCCAATGATCTATCATCCTCTAGTGGTGAAGGAGCTAGTTTCAATTCATCTATCTGGATGACGTTTTCACTTTCTTCTTCCAGAGGCTCTTCTTCATAGATTACTTCAGCACCTAGAGCCTCCAGACCTTCTTCCTTCTGCAATTCCTCCAACACCTGCTGCACTTGGGCTTTTTGTATGGCAGCGGTAGCTACTGCCATTTCTTTCTCATTATGCTTACTAATCATCGATTTCTTCGATGATCGGTTCTCCCAACGCTCCCCAAGCTTTGGATGGAACGATGGCTGATGGTTGGAGGATAGCTTTCCCTTTGTTCTGACATTGCTTCTTCCAGGTGATACTTTTGGGTCCTCCTCTCTTGCTTTCACCTCTGAACTCTATTGGACCCACAGCTCCATCATAGTACCTTACCTCCACGGAATCAGCTTGAGTTGTAAATGGTTTCCCATCTGCCCAGGCAACTTCTACTTCATTTCCTTTCCAAAAAAGCAAGAATTGATGGAGTCAGGACGGTACACACCAATTGGCATGAATCCAGTCTCTCCCTAGCAAGATTTGATAGCTTGCTGTTGAATCAACAATGAAGAATGCTTCCATAGATGTGTTGCTTCCCACAGTAATATCTACTGGCAGAACTCCTAAGGTTTTGGTGGTTTCCCCTGTGAAAGCTGACACCATAACCTCTGTGGCAATTAGATCTTCTATTGACTTTCCTAAGGTCTTCATCATCCTAAATGGCATGATATTCACTGCAGAGCCATTATCGATCAGCACTTTTGATACTGGCTTGCCATTTAGATGTGCCTTGATGTAAAGAGGTCTGATGTGTTTGGTCATGCTATCAGCAGGTTTCTCAAAAACCACTCTTTTTGGTTCTCCTGGGCCACTCGATTGAATTGTGACCCCACTAGTGAATGAATCTCTCTTCTCAGGAATAGGTGAACTATTCTCCTCTTCAGCATGATGATCCCTTGAATTTCCTAAGAAATCTGCTGGCAATGTCACTGAAGCTGTTGCACACCTGATAGGTATCACCATGTCACCTATTCGCACATTTTGAATGATTTCCTCTGGCTCACCCTCTGAAACTATTGGCTCTGGCTCACCAGCTTTCACTTCTTCTTTTTCTGCCGGTTCCCCTACTTCCTCTTTCTCCTCATGGTGTCTTTCAACAGCTGCCCTCTTACGTTGCATCCTTCTCTTCTGTGTTCTTGTAAGAGGTTGGGGGAACTTTTTATGGCGCACCACACGCCACTTACCAAAAGTTTCTGCTTGAGGCACCACAAAACAAGGTCTCCTCTGATTGGTAGTTGGGGAATACTTCTCTCGATGAAATTCACTTTTTAGAGGTTTTTTATTCCTCTCAGTCTGAACCCTTCTTTCATAGTGATTCCCTCCGATGCTCTTCACTTCTACTCGAATTTTTGACTTCTGCCCCCCTTGCTCCTTGATGTTAGCTTGAATTTCATCAGGACCTCTGAGATACTCCTTAGGGATCCAAGTATGGTAACTTCTGCCTTTCTCCTTCTTGGACTCTGTAAGTTTCAAACGAAGGTCTCCCTTCTTCCTATTGAGGACATCTCGCATATCTACTGCCACCATGTTCATAGTCACCACCAGTGGAAAAGGATCTTCATCAACCAACATTGCTTCTTTCTTCTCTGGGAACTTAAGAATTCCCTTGTTGATTCTTTCCTGAACTGCATTCTTGAAGCCCCAACAATTGTTGGTTGTATGATTCCAGGAATCATGATACTTGCAATATGTCTTCCTTTTGGTTTCTTCTTTTGTTGCCAATTTATGACCTGCAGACAAAGTAATAAACTTCTCCTTTAAGAGAAAGTCAAAGAGAGCATCACTATTGGACACATCAAAGCTGAATTGCGGAGGTTTATCATTGAAAGATTTTTTTACTGCATCATGTCCTCCGCTGGACTAGAGTAAGGGGCAAACATGAGCCCATGTACTTTTAAGATTTTCCACTGCAACCTCGTGGTATATTTCTTGGCAATAAGTTCCCATGACACTCTTCTTTCTATGACTCTCTTCCCTCAACAGATCTTCGTACTCTGTCACCTTGGCAGCGAACTCATAAAAGTCTCTGAACTCCATTCCTTGGAACTTCTTCCTCAGCTCGATGTCAAGTCCCCTCTGGGCCATCTTCACGTACTCCACCTCTGGGAGATAAATATTGCATCGGTTCCTCATCTTTTTAAAACGACCAATGAACTGGTCTGCTCTTTCACCTCCCTTTTGAGTAAGCCTAGAAAGTTCTGCAACACACACTTCTGGCTCTGCTCGGAAGAATTGAGTGTGAAATTACCTTTCCATATCTTGCCAACCATGGATGGAGTCCCTAGGGAGAGTAGCATACCAAGTGAAGGCTGGCCCCGTCAGAGAATTTGGGAAGAGCCTCAACTTGAGATGGTTGAAGTTGGGATAGTTGGCAAGTTCTCCACACTGGATGGTGAACCTTGCTACGTGCTCCAAAGTTGACAAACCATCTTTCCCAGAGAATAAGGAGAAGTCAGGTACTCTGTATCCCCTTGGGTAAGGATTCTCCATGCCAATCGCATGAGGGTAAGGCTTGTGGAACTCAGGGCGGCCAACTTGACGGAGGCCAGGCTCGTACAGCTCTTGGACAACTTCTCTCACTGCCTCCATATTGAATGCTGGAACATATTAAGGTATGCCATTCTGATGGTGACCATAAGGCATATGAGTAAATCCAGTATTCCTTCCATTACCTCTATAGTTGCCCTCCATGTCCCTAGTGATATGGTGGCCTCCTGCCTCATCATGATATGAAGCTGTGTGGGAGGTAGGATTAGTGTTTCCAAAATATTGAGCTAGCGACCTGTTGAACTAGCGTCCTTCTGCAAGACAACTTTATCCCTCAAATGTGGAATTTGATACTTCTCAGCGTCGGACACCCCATGTCCCTCGTTGGACTCTAGGGAGCCTTGAGGAACATGGTTTTCTCCATTCTTGATTACCCCTGGTTCTGACAGCTTCTGGAGTATTTTATCCATCTTCGAATCCATGTCACTCCGCAGAGCTTCCATATTCTTCTCGATGGAACTGAAACGCTTCTCCAAGAATGGTGAATTTTGGATCTCTGTAGAGATCCATGATTCTCCTCTAGGGCTAGTAACCTTTTCAGCTTCAATTCGTTCCACCATCTGTGGAACGTTGCCTATTGCCATGACCTCCTCTTCTTCAGAACTTGCAACTACAAGATCTTTGTTGCTTTTATCACTTTTCTTCGGCGGCATTGTGATTGTGTCCCACCGAGCGTGCCAATTTTTGTTTGGCTCTTTTGTGGAAAATTGCGGGGGTGCCAGATAATTATAGTGTTATCAAACTATGGAATGAAATTGAGTGCGCTTTCTAACTTCTAAATATCAAACGACTGTAAGAATTAAAGAGACCGAAAATTTCTAAAGATTCGATTATCAAAACGATACCGACCTTACAGAAAATGATTGAACAATAAATAAAAATAAAATTGTACTGGAAAAGATGAATGAACTTGAACTTGAATGAAAATCTACTAATGTCCCCTTGATTTACCTTAGGTTTCCTCTGAGGTCATCCCTAGAAAAATCTACTTAGACGTAATTTAGACCACTTAATACATTTATGGTGCAAACAGTTGTACAAATAGACTTTTGTTTTTCCTGTAAACTGGGTTCATGGGTTGCCAAATGGATAGACTTTCAACTGTCCATGGTAATATTAGACCATAATGGTCCACTTTTCGTTTTGGTTCCAAATTTTCAACTTGAGAAGCTTTCTTCTATTTTCTGCTTTTAACAGTTTGTGCCCTTATTCTGGTAAGGAAATGACGATATAAGGTTGTATGCTGATGCTTGATGTTACAGGTGCAACTATCTAGTACACAAATAGTCTTATGCAGGTTGTCAAGGATTTAGGACCCACAACTCAAATGGTTGCCAACCAGAAACTAGAGAAGTATCCAACTGAAGCTCCAAAAATTCTTTCCTCGAGTCCAGAATCCTAAACTATCCGCCTTGCAGAACGTTTGAAATGAGAGTCCTAATTCAAATAGGAAGGCATATGCCTTTGGTTCATATAAGGAGAAAACAAATAACAATGACTACTTGAATAAGATGGTCCATATTGTCAATGCTGCTATTTGTTTTCTCATTTGATGATAATGCACTTCATACTAAAAATTGAAAAGCTTAGAGCTTAGATTTGCTTTTTGCCTAAAATTAGGAAGTATGATCATGCATTGAAAAGACTCAATCTATTATAGGAAAGCTAACCATATAGCTAACAAGCCGTCACTAACCGGATCAATATGTGTCAAAGCTAAAAACCAATAGCTTAATACTTGAAATTATAATATGGAAGGCCTTAATTTGGAAAGATAAACCATTAAATCATTAAATCCTTAAAATTTTGTAACTTGAAGAGTTTAATCATGCATTTCGTTTATAAAAACCAGCTTCATTTATATATGAATAATTGTTTATATTAACTTGTGAATGTCATATATGTAGGACTTTAAAGCTTTATCCAAAATGAGAATTTAAAAAAGAAAAGCAACAACTTGTCCTTGTATTTATAAACCGAGGATTTGGGAGCCCTTAAAATTGAACCTATTTGTCTATTTCAGAACTATCAACTTAAATTTCATCGGAATTTTTTCAGCTAGTCACCACTTTTTTTGCATCTGCCAATCATTGGGTCTTCATATGATGCACTAAAAATGACGTGGAACAATATCTCATATGTTCAAATTTCGTTTTTTTTTTCGATTTTCCTGAAATTCCATGTATCCAAAATATGCATTAAAACCTATGAAACACGGAGACGGGTGCGGACACCGCAAACGGTATTTTTAGAAAATATGAAACACGGTGCAGCTGGGACACGACAAATTTTATATAATTAATTATATATATTAGATATAAAAATATATAAAAAACTTGATAAATCACAAATAAATCATTATCTAATCCATAAAAAGAACATCCATAATAAGATAAGTCATTAATTCATCACAAAAACAATATCCCTGGAGAACGAATGGTTTCTGTTTATCCCAAAAGAAAAAAGGAAATCAAAATCCCACGAGAAGAACTCAGGAGAAGAATGGCAGCGCATGAGAAGGAATCACCTAGGAGAGAAGAAATAGCTTCTGATTATTCCCCAAATAAAAACGAAATCGTGATGTTGATTTGTGCAGGAAAGAGATGGAATCGGGATTTGCAGGAGATGGAATCGCGATTTGTGCAGGAAAGAGATGGAATCGGGATTTGCAGGTGACATTATAATAAAAAAACCCTAATCTTTAACTTTTTTTACCCCAGCCGACTCTCGAGTCCCCCGTGACCCGCCATGTCCAACTTTCCGGCCGTGTCCCTGAGTCCGGCGAGTCCGACTCGGCCACGGCGACTCCGGAAAAAAGTCCATGCTTCATAGATTAAAACATGTTGAATTATGATTTGATATTTTCTAAATGTTAATATATATAATTCAACAACACTAAAATATGATTTCACATCTAATTCATATATGGCATGCCTAAACATGAACATGATTTATGCATCTGTAGTTACAAAAAGTTCAGCAACTGTAAAATAAAACCAGATTATTTTACATGATTCAAAAATGCCAAAATTAGTTCATATATTCTTTTGTTCTTAGGTAATAGAGAATTTAGCAAAGATTATTTGGCACCTTATAATGTCCATCTCATTTTCCTCATAAGTAACAACCAGAACCGTGAATAGGATCAGAACTGGAATCACAATTTGGACGAAACTATTCTTCAACTATTGTCCTCTTTGGGCAATTTCAACTTGGCGCCCCTAGTCAACAGAATAATAAAATGATTAGAAAGAGATAAAAATAGGTAATATTCAAATTCATTTCACACCTAATTTCTCAAAAACTTTTTTATCATAATCAAAATTACCTTGACCTCATGTTAAGCACCTTCACATCATGTCCTGATAAAGCATGTTTGAGTGAAACAAAGGTTGGAATATAAGCAATTGCTTCGACTTTAAATGGGCAGAACCTCAAAGATCTCAATCGATTTTGTTTTGGTTCAATGTAAACTAAAGTATCTTCACAAGAGTTAAACATTAGCAATGCCCCATCATTCAAGTACTTGATGGGTTGTAATGAGCCATAATGTTGTATTGGATCATAATATATGTGATTAAGGGAAAAAACTTTCGACCATGCTTTTTTGGTACCATTATCTTTCATTGTCCAAACATGAATAGCACCAGAATCAAGAACTTCACATATACAGAGTTCTCCCCCTAATACTCCCACATTGTCATATTGATATGGTTGATTCAGTGTGGGTAATGAAACTGACTCAAAATGTTCCTTCTCAACGTCAAAAGTAAGTAAAGATAATGACCCCAAATAAGAACGCCAATAAAGAAAACCATTCAAATAAATAGGAGATGACATTGGCAATGACAGGGTGAAAAAACCAATGTTTTTCCATGTATTTGTGCCCAAAATATTTACTTCAGCCATATTGCCACCAGGAGTGCCTCGCTCGGACATTCTTATAATCTTATATTGGTTAGTCGTAGGACTAAAACCAAAACCATAACATAAAACATCCGAGCTAGAGTTAATCTTCTTATCGTCTGGTAGGTTAATAAACTCACCCGTAATAGGATTGCAAACAATAGGAAGCTCTTTATCAGATACACCAGACAAGCAAAGCAAGCCGTTGCATGTAACTATATCAAATAAGTTTGGGACTTCAAATCTGGCTTCAATTTCAACCTCACCATTATTTGGCTGCATAAGATGAACCATTTTCTACCCGTATATTCGAATCAGAGGATAAATCTCAGCTTGATTAAAATGGAGCTTTGCAAATTCAGGATGGGAAACTATATCATTCCAAGTTTTGCAAACAGATTTTGATACAAAAATTCTCATAATAGACAGCCGAAGTAGTATATTTACCAGAATATCCCTTGGGAGATCACAAAATGAAGAACCTGAATATGGAGTCACTTCCTCCCTTATTTTTCTACCTCTCTTTGCATTAGAGTCAATACCCAAAGAAATTGTTCCTCTTTTCATGACTATTTGTGAAGCTATGATACTAAGACAAAGAAAATGTCATAAGCACTAATCAGCACACTGAATTTGAAATGCTAAACAAAACCCTAATTCTGCGGCATATTTTGGAAATGAAACCTAAAACCTCATAAAGCAAAGACTTAATCATATCAAGTAGTAAATCAATGTAAGGATAAATGAATATATAGCTATATCAAAATTGTGAGAAAAAACAGTACAAAGAGAAGAAATTTTACTGGAAAATGGATTGACGGGAAGCTGCGAGTATCTCTCAACTCTGCACTCAATGGTAGAGTGATGTTTGTTTAAGTAAGGAAGGAGATTGGGTATTCATTTGCATTTAAGTCCTCTATATTTTTAAAATTACATTTTTTCCTCCTAAGTTTTTAATATTTTATTCATCCATTTTAACTAAACATACCTATGATATTTTTTTAAATTAAGTAAATATTGTGAATCTTATATGGGTTTCAGATAATCTTAATTATTATATGATTGGGTTTAGGATAGAATCCTAATGGCATACGTGTTTCTTTAAGAATTATAGACAAATTTTATTTTTAATTAAATATAAGATAATGGAAAAATTTTATCTAAGCTTGATATGTTGAAATTAATGTCATGTTAGTGATATTTGTTTTCTTTATAAGGATTGGATATCTTTACACTGACATATTAACAATCTAAGTGAAATAAAATCAAGAGACAATAGACATGTCACATCTTTCACATGCTTAAGATAGTTTCAACATTATCAATTCACTCTTCTACCCTTTTATGTTTAGTATTACTTCTACAATTTGACATATGTAACAAAGTACTTATACATACGTTTCAAATAATAAAGTAATACAATATTCTAAATTCATCATCACGTATCCGAAAATTCAAGCTTTCCGCACAAGAAAACTTAGATATGATTTTCTTCTCATATGCTGATTTCACTCTACTATAACAAAAAAATGGCACAACTAGTACCCACTAACAATTCCAACCCTGATTTTATGCCTAGTCATAAAATTATTAACAATACGAATTATCATCAATGGTCCAGGTCGATACATATACTAATTTTTTTAACATTTCCAATTTAATTTATTAATATCACCATCAATAGTCATTGATGGTCTCAGTAAAACTATAATATATTCTAAATGGATGAATGAAAATTAAGGAAATGTACAAAAATAAACATTGTTGTTTGGCCGATTTTCCATGTGGTTTAAAAATTTGCAAACAAGTACCTTGTGTTACCATCCGTTAGCAAACGAGTACCTTGTTTTTTAAATTTATTTGTGCCGTGTATATGAAATAATAAACACACAAAATTATTGAAGAGTCAACAAATAATAAAAAGTGAGTTTGTAACGTGTATGTGAAATAATATTATATCAAAGAATGATTATATCATATATTAATAGTAATAATAATAATAATAAATTGTGTTTTATTTAAATTAGTCTTCTATATTCAACATTTTCTAAACTTATGTTTCTTCAAGATTTTAAGTTAATTTTACACGTTTTTAACTTATTGCTAAACCATTTTTTTAATTGAAATACGGACCTAGCCTAACGGAAATCCCAACCAGGTTGGCACCCCCGAAAAGGCAAAGACCCAAGATATATAAAAGAAGAGATGAAAAAATATGAATCCAGTACAAAGAATGTTTTTTAAGAAAATCTAAACATATCCCTACCAAGGGCATTATCTCTAGCTAAAAGGGAGCAGAAGTCCGGAAGGGTATTCCACATTTGTAAAACCGAGGTCAAACGACCGTAATTAGCAAGAGCGTCCGCCACTTGATTACTTTCACGGAACACATGGGAGACAACCACCTGCATATGCATCATTGAATTTAAACAATTTAACCAATCCACTCGCATTGTCCAGGGAATGATCTGCGCACGGGAACAGAAAATTCGAATAACGTAAGTCGAGTCACTTTCAATCCAGAGACGAGTCCATCTAGGTGACCTCGCAATTGAAACTTATTGCGAAACCATATCACATATTTTCATACCAATAAATAAATTAAAAACTAAGTGATATATATTCAACTAAGTTATATATATGGATGATACGTAAAAGGTACATTTGATTTGCAACCATATAAAAAAACCGAAATTCATTTATTGTTTGAAATTCATTTGATTTACAACAATATCAAATTTAAGAAAATCATTTATAGTCTGAAATTCATTTAATAAATTTGGAATATGAATGAAATTCATTTACATAAACACTTTGAATATTCTATTAATGGAATAAAATATATACATGCATCATATATTATATACACCATAAATGAGAATATTTTGTTTCCAGTTTTAGAGAGAATTATGGAAATGATAAGGATTAGCAAAAATGGATCAGTAATGGTTTTATTGATGCTTGCATCTATTTGGCAGAAGAATTTGTTATTGAGAAAAGATTTCAATTGGATCTATATCCCGTGTTCCTCCATCAAGCATAAAACCACTTCCTCCATCAGGTCAATATAAGCGACCTCCTCCCATTCATCGGGTAAATTGAGTTTAACAACACATCCAAAAGAACTGCTTTCTCTTACTCCATCATAAGTGACCTCCTGGGATTCATAAATTGGGTAAATTGAGTTTCACAATACTAAGAAAAAAGGATTGCTTTCTCTTACTCCATCAAATCCTACTCCCCCACTTCTCCTTCACCATTACGATGCCATTATATTTCATCCCTGCCAACCTTGTATCTGGGCGTTCCTACTTCCATTTTATTCCAAAACATTAGATCCGAACTTTTTTTTTATTTTAGACAATGAATCTTAATGAAACGTTTTTTTTTATAGATATGGTTTTCCTAATTTGAGGAATACATTTTGTTAAAGTTTATTAACCCTAATATATTTAATTCAGTTGTACTAGCATATATATTCAATTCCCGTTAAGATCAAGTAAAGATACAACCATACAACCATTTTTGTATTAATATTCATCATCGTAATACAGCATTTTTTGTTGGACCAATATCAAAGATACGCAGCCCATAATGAGCTTTTAATTCTACAAGCCAAGAAACTCCCTCCATCTCTATATTGCAGCTGCTGATAAAATAAATTCTAAGACTATTAAGAATATGTAAATTCTTCATCATCCTCCTGGTCATCGTCATTGTCACTGTAAACATCAATCCAAGTGTCACTGAAAAACTCAAGCCATCGTTCCCAGAGAATAAGGAGAAGTCAGGTACTCTGTATCCCCTTGGGTAAGGATTCTCCATGCCAATCGCATGAGGGTAAGGCTTGTGGAACTCAGGGCGGCCAACTTGACGGAGGCCAGGCCCGTACAGCTCTTGGACAACTTCTCTCACTGCCTCCATATTGAATGCTGGAACATGTTGAGGTATGCCATTCTAATGGTGACCATAAGGCATATAAGTAAATCCATTATTCCTTCCATTGCCTCTATAGTTGCCCCCCATGTCCCTAGTGATATGGTGGCCTCCTGCCTCATCATGATATGAAGCTGTGTGGGAGGTAGGATTAGTGTTTCCAAAATATTGAGAAACGGGTGACTTACCAGCATTTTCTCGGCCTGTGTAGCCTCATCTTAATTGGAACTCAATATGGAATCTGGCAATCCATCCAAAGGTGAAGAATCTCTTGTGGCGAGCACTTAGTGGTTGTCTCCCAACCCTCAACAGACTACAGTCGCATTGTGTTGAAGTGGTGGATGTATGTCCTCGGTGTAATGGGAACATGGAAGATGAGTTTCATGTTCTTGTGGGGTGCAATAAGGCGAAGCACCTTTGGAATTTCACGTCCTTGGGCGATATGAGTGCTTTATTCAACAACTTTACTGATTTCTGGAGGCATTTGATGGCTTCCTCACAACGAGAGCTGGTTGAGATGGCCGCTATGATTTGTTGGTGCCTATGGTCCGACCGTAACAACTTGGTGTGGAATAAGGTGTCGGATCCACCATCCTTCCTCTTATAAAGCTTGCTCCTACTTATCCAAGTGGAAACATGCCCAGATTATTTACAGCACCAGTCCTCCCCTGCTACGGTTTCTACACAATGGAAGGCCCCTCCTGTTGGCCACTTAAAAATTAATTTTGATGCGGGGGTGGACAGATCAAATGACTTAATCTGTTAGGGTTGTATTGCAAGAGACTCTAGCGGCATGTTCATAGCAGTGATGAATGGTGTTAGCCCGGGGTATAATGATGCTTTTGTTGAGAAAATTAACTATTAATTTAAAACAATTAAGGAATTGTTGTGAAGTTCCAATTAATGAGGGACTAGTTTTATAATTTGTATTAAGGATGGATTGTTTATGTAATTTATATTATTAAAATAAAAAAAAAAAGTTTGAACATTGACCACCGAATTTGGTGTTCAATGTATCAATTAATTGTGCCAGCAACAAGTTGCTGGCACAATTAATTGAGGAGGTGATCCTTGGCTTATAAAAGCCAAGGATGGATGCATTGTGGCAAAATAGAGAAAAATAAGAAGAGAGTGGGAAATTGAGCAAGAATAAGAAAAAAAGAGTGGGAGAAAGATGTAGTTGAGAGGAGGTATAATGGTGCCTTGTGAATTTTGAGTGTTTATTGGAGGGTAGTTTAATTATTTTGGGGAGAGACAAAATAGTAAAGATAATTATTTCGGGTCTTTTCGGGAAACACCTGAGTGTACTATTTTGGTTTTATCTCATTGTAACTCTAGAAAGTTTCTAGAGAGTACCCTCTTGTAAACCTCATAAATTCAATAAAATTGTTTTATCGCTTCCGCTAAATTGTCGTAATCCTGAAAAATTCCCAACAGAGGTATAATGGTGCCTTGTGAATTTTGAGTGTTTATTGGAGGGTAGTTTAATTATTTTAGGGAGAGACAAAATAGTAAAGATAATTATTTCGGGTCTTGATGGGAAACACCTGAGTGTACTATTTTGGTATTATCTCATTGTAACTCTAGAAAGTTTCTAGAGAGTACCCTCTTGTAAACCTCATAAATTCAATAAAATTGTTTTATCGCTTCCGCTAAATTGTCACAATCTAGAAAAATTCCCAACAGCTTTCTGGGCTGAAGCTTTAGCATGCAGAGCGACCCTGTGTTGGGTAAAGCAGCAAGGCTGGAGTGAAGTTCTTGTCGAATCGGATTCTCAACTCTTAGTTCAAGCGTTGTCCCGCGATTCTAGTAGTTCCTCTCCTCTCGGGCTTATTATTAATGATCGTAAGTCTCTTATTGTAGACTTAGGCATATGTAGTGTGAGTTTTGTGAAGCGTTCTGCGAATGTCGCTGCCCACTTGTTAGCTAGATCGGCAGTGTCTTCGTCGGACCGTGGAGAGTGGTTATTTAATCCACATTCCTTTTTGTGTAATGTTCTTCCTGTTGAATAATATATCCTCTTTATTTAAAAAAAAGACATTAAGGGTAAGTATTGCTGGTCATTGTTGTTAAACTAGACCAATCCGACCGAGTCAACCTAGTTTAACCGGATCGGGCTGGCATACTGGTCTTGAAAGCCTTAAATGAATAAGGAGAAGTCAGGTACTCTGTATCCCCTTGGGTAAGGATTCTCCATGCCAATCGCATGAGGGTAAGGCTTGTGGAACTCAGGGCGGCCAACTTGACGGAGGCCAGGCCCGTACAGCTCTTGGACAACTTCACTCACTGCCTCCATATTGAATGCTGGAACATGTTGAGGTATGCCATTCTGATGGTGACCATAAGGCATATAAGTAAATCCAGTATTCCTTCCATTACCTCTATAGTTGCCCTCCATGTCCCTAGTGATATGGTGGCCTCCTGCCTCATCATGATATGAAGCTGTGTGGGAGCTAGGATTAGTGTTTCCAAAATATTAAGAAACGGGTGACTTACCAGCATTTTCTCGGCCTGTTGAACTAGCGGCCTTCTGCAAGACAACTTCATCCCTCAAATGTGGAATTTGATACTTCTCAGCGTCGGACACCCCACGTCCCTCGTTGGACTCCGGGGAGACTTGAGGAACATGGTTTTCTCCATTCTTGATTACCCCTGGTTCTGACAGCTTCTGGAGTATTTTATCCATCTTCGAATCCATGTCACTCCACAGAGCTTTCATATTCTTCTCGATGGAACTGAAACGCTTCTCCAAGAATGGTGAATTTTGGATCTCTGTAGAGATCCATGATTCTCCTACAGGGCTAGTAACCTTTTCAGCTTCAATTCGTTCCACATCTGTGGAACGTTGCCTATTGCCATGACCTCCTCTTCTTCAGAACTTGCAACTACAAGATCTTTGTTGCTTTTATCACTTTTCTTCGGCGGCATTGTGATTGTTTTCCACCGAGCGTGCCAATTTTTGTTTGGCTCTTTTTATGGGAAATTGCGGGCGTGCCAGATAATTATAGTATTATCAAACTATGGAATGAAATTGAGTGCGCTTTCTAACTTCTAAATATCAAACGACTGTAAGAATTAAACAGACCAAAAATTCCTAAAGATTCGATTATCAAAACGATACCGACCTTACAAAAAATGCTTGAACAACAAATAAAAATAAAATTGTACTGGAAAAGATGAATGAACTTGAACTTGAATGAAAATTGAATCTAAGGGAATAACTAAGAATTGTAAGAATGCTGAAGTCTAGAGATAAATTGCTAGAGTTTTTGCTTGGGTTTGTTGAGTTGTTGAGTTGGCTTGAGTTCATCGTAATTTCTGCCTTTTATGGATGTTGGGAGTAACTTCCTGCTTCATTCCATAAGTCACGTTCTCCACATTCAACCCACGTCTTGAATAACTGCTCCACTTTGACTTTCACGATGGATTGCTTATGACGCCTTTAACTTTCCTGCATTTTAATCGACTCACCAAGCACACGTTTAAAAATCTTAAATGGTCTTCTAATGTCCCCTTGATTTACCTTAGGTTTCCTCTGAGGTCATCCCTAGAAAAATCTACTTAGACGTAATTTAGACCACTTAATACATTTAAAATTTATATAAAGCCAAAACATTATTTATGGTGCAAACAGTTGTACAAATAGACTTTTGTTTTTCCTGTAAAATGGGTTCATGGGTTGCCAAATGGATAGACTTTCAACTGTCCATGGTAATATTAGACCATAACGGTCCACTTTTCGTTTTGGTTCCAAATTTTCAACTTGAGAAGCTTTCTTCTATTTTCTGCTTTTAACAGTTTGTGCCCTTATTCTGGTAAGGAAATGACGATATAAGGTTGTATGCTGAATTGATGTTACAGGTGCAACTATCTAGTACACAAATAGTCTTATGCAGGTTGTCAAGGATTTAGGACCCACAACTCAAATGGTTGCCAACCAGAAACTAGAGAAGTATCCAACTGAAGCTCCAAAAATTCTTTCCTCGACTCCAGAATCCTAAACTATCCGCCTTGCAGAACGTCTGAAATGAGAGTCCTAATTCAAATAGGAAGGCATATGCCTTTGGTTCATATAAGGAGAAAACAAATAACAATGACTACTTGAATAAGATGGTCCATATTGTCAATGCTGCTATTTGTTTTCTCATTTGATGATAATGCACTTCATACTAAAAATTGAAAAGCTTAGAGCTTAGATTTGCTTTTTGCCTAAAATTAGGAAGTATGATCATGCATTGAAAAGACTCAATCTATTATAGGAAAGCTAACCATATAGCTAACAAGCCGTCACTAACCGGATCAATATGTGTGAAAGCTAAAAACCAATAGCTTAATACTTGAAATTATAATATGGAAGGCCTTAATTTGGAAAGATAAACCATTAAATCATTAAATCCTTAAAATTTTGTAACTTGAAGAGTTTAATCATGCATTTCGTTTATAAAAACCAGCTTCATTTATATATGAATAATTGTTTATATTAACTTGTGAATGTCATATATGTAGGACTTTAAAGCTTTATCCAAAATGAGAATTTAAAAAAGAAAAGCAACAACTTGTCCTTGTATTTATAAACTGAGGATTTGGGAGCCCTTAAAATTGAACCTATTTGTCTATTTCAGAACTATCAACTTAAATTTCATCGGAATTTTTTCAGCTAGTCACCACTTTTTTTTGCATCTGCCAATCATTGGGTCTTCATATGATGCACTAAAAATGACGTGGAACAATATCTCATATGTTCAAATTTAGTTTTTTTTTTTCGATTTTCCTGAAATTCCATGTATCCAAAATATGCATTAAAACCTATGAAACACGGAGACGGGTGCGGACACCGCAAACGGTATTTTTAGAAAATATGAAACACGGTGCAACGGGGACACGACAAATTTTATATAATTAATTATATATATTATATTTCATCCCTGCCAACCTTGTATCTGGGCGTTCCTACTTCCATTTTATTCCAAAATATTAGATCCGAACTTTTTTTTTTATTATTTTAGACAATGAATCTTAATGAAACATTTTTTTTTGATAGATCTGGTTTTCCTAATTTGAGGAATACATTTTGTTAAAGTTTATTAACCCTAATATATTTAATTCAGTTGTACTAGCATATATATTCAATTCCCGTTAAGATCAAGTAAAGATACAACCATACAACCATTTTTGTATTAATATTCATCATCAGAATACAGCATTTTTTGTTGCACCAATATCAAAGATACGCAGCCCATAATGAGCTTTTAATTCTACAAGCCAAGAAACTCCCTCCATCTCTATATTGCAGCTGCTGATAAAATAAATTCTAAGACTATTAAGAATCTGTAAATTCTTCATCATCCTCCTGGTCATCATCATTGTCACTGTAAACATCAATCCAAGTGTCACTGAAAAACTCAAGCTTCAAACACTTATCCAAAACATCACCTTCCATTTTCACATTCCAACACCCTTTAATACTGAGATGTGAAAGAGCAGCAGTACAGTTAGTAAGTATAGCTTCCAGACCCAATTCTCCAAATGGCCAAAACACATCTCAACTTTCTTTAAACCCAACATTGTATTTGCTATCATCATAGCCTCACTATCATCAACTTTCTTAAACATGGCATATCTCCAGTTTGTTGGCAGATCAATTAGAGCTTTACAGTTGTTCCCAAATTCTCCAATCCCTTTGCTAGTGATATTCGAACAATAACTAATGTCTAACACACTTAAATTCGTAGTGAAGAAGCATATCTTTCCACCATTTTGTCTGTCACTTCACTCATTGGAATTTTCAGCACCTTCAAGTTTGTCCCTCTACTCATACAGAAAACATATAGATTCATGTAAGTAAATCAAATGTTTATGTTCAAGAGAAACAAAAGAATCCACAAAATCAAAATCTAATTTTTCCTTATTAGACAAAAATGTTAATTCAAAAATAAAAGAACTTAAGGAAAGTCAGAAATTTCCCAAAATTAGTCTAAGTCTATTTTTTTTTTTTCAACATTCAACCAAATGAACAATCCATTGGCTATCTCTGCAATTCAAATGGATTGTTCTTGACAGTCATAATCTCTATAAAGATATCTCAGATCAGAGGAACCATTTTTAAACATTCTAACAGCATAAAAAATAGGAAAACATTTTTAATCAATTACCAGTTAGCAGCATAAAAGAATCCAGGATTTCCAAGCTTGTAAGTAGAGAGCAACTGAAATGAACCTCTATTGCACATCATAAGCTTATGCGCCACCCTGTCAACATCGTCAATAGAACGGTCTCCTTTCTGGCACCAGTCCTGTTGATTTCAGACCAGCAATAAGGTCCTGAAACACATGCTAACCAATTTTTGCAGACCAAGGAAACCAGTCCTACCCTTTCTTCTATTGAGATTCGGACTAGTATGAGAGCTAGTATTTCTGGATTCAGATCCTCCCACCCGAAAGACCTTTTGGACATTTCAACCTTATTTTCTTTCTTCTGAGCACCCAAATTTTTCATTATAACTGAGTTTCATAAACAACTTTTGTCTTGAGGAGCCTCTTCCTATTCCTATGCTATCTTTTATAGACCTACTATAATCCTCATAAGGTATTTTGGACATTTTTGTAATTATTAAGCGGTAAATTTGAAGTTTAACTTGAGAGTTTCTCTGAAATAAAATTTCAGTGTTACCAAATAGCAAAAGACATTTCTTAGTTGTTACTTTTTCTTGGTATTCTATTTAGTCACTCTACTTTTGCTTTTTAAAATTAAGTCCTTTGGGAGGAGCAGCGCTACACCCATACGGAAATGTGGAGCCGAATAAGGAAAAGCATGATGGACACTATGGTAAAGGCAGAGGATGAAACAGAAAGATGACTAACTTAAATTAGTGGAAAAGCTTAATACATCCCTCTCCACAAAAAGTCCAACTACGAAAAATTATTAAGACCTTCTATACATATGGTAAAATATGTAAGGAGGACTCACATATATCATAAGAGCCTACACTATTTTACTTATTAAACGTAGACACAATACACCTGTTCAAATGAGTCCTACAAGTGATGTGAAAGACCAAGTACTTAATATAAGAACTCCTCAATGGACTTAATTTAAAAAAGCAAAAATGGAGTGGCTAAATAGGATACCTAGCAAAAATTTAACTAAGAAATGTCTTTTGCTATTTTATAATACTCACGTTAAAATTCAAATTTATCCCTTAATAATTACAAAAATATCCAAAATACTCTTATCGCGGTTGTAGTAAGTGTATAAAAGAGAGGGGAGTAATAGAAGCACCTACTTATCCATGTCAAATGGATGACCTCCAATATATATTTTTCCATGTATAAGGAGGATCCACATATATTATAAGAGGCCACGCTATTTTACTTATTAAGCGGGGGGCACAATACAAATGACCAAATGTGAATTGGGGTCTTCCAAGTAACCAGGAGTACCGGGTAATTAATATAAGAACTCATAGTAATAGATAGATTTGATGGCTTAGTGGTAAACCGGTCTACGTTAACCTGATATTTAAACATGAGTTTGAGATATAATTAGAGAAATTGAGGAACCAATATTGATCGTCCTTTTGAGATGAAATGACCAATTGATTTATTAATTTTTATATCATTATAGAACTTGCTTAAAGTGATTTAGGTACTATTTAATAAGACCGAAAATTAATTACTAAAAAATAAGTCATTCAATTTTAGGTATTTAATATTATTAGACATAAAAAAAATTACAATCTTTAAATTGTCCAATCCCAACATCACTTTTTTCTTCAATATAATATATGAAGTATTTAATTATTTATTTTTTCAAGAAATACATTAAACAAACTACAACTAAAACATATTGAAAGGAAGGGAATTAATATATAAAATCTATCCAATATTTCAACAAATATCAACAAAGATAAATATGTAAGGAGAATTAAGGGTCAATTGATCCATATACTCTTCAGTCAAGATCGATTTAACACAAATTAAATTTTAGGTATCAACTCACCCATTAACTTGGTAAAATTTGATAAAGTAATCCGAATTTTGTAAACTTTTTGCTATTAAAATTATTGAATCCGGGTCAATTTATCAAAATTTTCCAACTTTAGGGCCGAGTTGGTACTTAAACTTCGATTTTGAGCTAAATTGTTTGGATTGTAGATGTCCCTGAGTGAGAAATTGGCAAACCTTGACCATTACCAAACTGAATATTATCAAAGCCCATACACGTTGGCATGTGAACAGTCTTTCTTGTAATTTTTTAATATTTAGAATTCTTTAGAACTTATTGTTTTTAACACATTTTAATACATACTTCATGTATATTATTTAATTATAATATTAATAATTATAATTCAAATTATAATGTTAATAATTATAATATTTAGAATTTTTTAGAATAATTATAATGTTTATAATTGCTTAGAATAATAATAATTAAAATGTAAAATTGGAAGAAAAAGATTCACACATGGGCATGTGAACATCACGCCTCACCACGTGGTGAGGCATGATAGCCACACGCCCGCGTTCGGTAGAGAGAGAAAAAAAACGTTTTGCAAAGACTAAAATAATAAGGGCAGTTTCATCATTTCCCTGGACTAAGGGTGTGAAAATGAGACTGGAAATAACAACACCATATAGAAAATGAGTAATAGATGATAAGAACATTTTCCAATCCCTATCATTCATTACACCCCTATTATCAACATGGATTTCAATAAACCATGTATTTCGACTGGTACAGTTTACAATTGAATCATGTGTAAACGGAAAACACTAACAAAAACAGATCATGAAATAGATGCATTTTAAAATACTTTCTAGCAATATAAATTTGCTAATTCAACTAAGTCATATGATTTGATACTTTTTTTTTTTTTGTTGATATTTGTCTCAAAAACATTTCCAATTGATGAAACAATAAATAGTACAGTAAAACTTCTATATAGTAATATACTTGGAACCATGGTATTTGTATAACAATTGGGAGGTTATTACTAAATAGAGTTTGGTCATATAGGTTATTACCAAGTTGGGACCAAAATTTTTTTATAACAAAATAGATGTTATTCCTATATAGAGTATTCCTATACAGAGGTTTTACTATAATTCATGACTAATGGTTTCAATAATTAACATTAACTGACACCCTTAATACAAAAATAATGTATAAGACTATTTACCTTCCTAAGTAGCAAAGTTGATACCTAAACTTTAATTTTTGCTAGATTTATCCTAAATGCTAAGTTTGAGGACCAATTTGACCGTTAGTTCTCTTAAATTTCTCTATATACAATGACACCCTTTCAGTATTTGATTGACATTTAGTTAATTGTGATTTGTCTCTCCTTCTTCTCATTTAATTCTCTTATGATTTTTTTCCTGTAAAAATGCATTTCCTTTACATAATAATTCTCTCCAAATAAAAATAAGAAAGGTTAAAAGAATATATTTTAAGAAATTTATTATAAAAATAATACGAAAATAAAGTATTATCCATCCATCCTAATAAGGTAGGATATATTTTAGTGTTTCTTTGACTGATGTGTCAAAATAGGTTCACAATAATAATAAGGCCTAATACACAAATAACACCTGAACTTGTTCAAATGTTGCAACTGTCTCCTCCAACTTTCAATTCTAACAAATCATCCCTTAAACTTGTCCAATTGTTAAACATAACCCCAAATTAAAATTTTTTGGCCTAATAATGTATATCACCATAAATTGTGTCTTTAATTTTTGGTCTAGAATTAAAACATTAAATTGAAATTAGAAATCAGTCACTAATCTCCTTAGTTAACTTTGACCAAGGCTCATTTCCTTATAATAGTTTGGTTAATTTCCTTAATTAACTTTGATGAAGGCTCATTTCCTTCCTTATGCCCAATAATAAGGTCAAATCAGTAATTACATAACAATTTTTTAATTTATCAAATTGAAAGTGCCTTATAAATTAACCTTACATATTCTGCTTTGCTTCACATGGTTGAGTTGAGCCACAGATGAAAAACTCACTTTCTCCTTTGCTCTTTCTTTCTTAAAAAAATGTTTGAAATTCTAGCTACAATTGTGGTGGGATTCATTGTGAATCACTTCCTTAATCAGACAAAGAAATTTTGTAAAGCAGTTCTAAAATTTGAGAAACTTGAAGAAAAACTCACATCGACAGGATTCATAAATGATATCAAGGTAATAAAATCCAAGTCTAATATTGACCTTATCTTTGTAGCATATATAAATTTTGGGAGAAAATCTGTTGTCTCCATTTCGGTGTCCTCTTTCATGTTCCTCTTACAAAAAGTGGTTCCTTTCAATTAAAATAACATATTTTATGAGCCAAGGGGTCCCACATGATTAAGTAGGACCACTTTTTGTGAGATGGACATAGAAGAGGACACCCACATAGGGACATAAGATTTTCTCCCATAAAGTTTTAATTACAAGTATTCTTTACTTGCAAATCTAACAACATGGTGTATATATGTGGTTTATTTGGAAATGTGGTGACATAATTAGTACTCAATCGGTTACGTGTTATATAAGTCATTCTAACAAATAAGTTTTTTTCCAAAATATAAGTGATTCTAGTTTTCCAAGAGTTTTCAGTTTAGGTCTTTCAGTCTAAGCATTATTTTTTTTTTGTCTTAGATCCATGTGTTTTTAATATTCCAAGGCTTATCCCAAACATGACATTAGAGAGAAACTGTTTTTAGTTAACCAATATAAATTCATTAATTTGACTTTATATTAATTGGTTTCCTTAATTTGTATGAAATACCGTACATTACAAGAAAACAGCTAGTTTAAGACTGAAATTAACGACCAGATGAAATTCGGTCGCTAAAGCTGCGACTGCTCTGGTCGCTAATTTTTTTTCCAGTCGCAGAAAGTAGCATTGTAACTGGGGGCCGTGTTACCACCAGTATCTTCGTTTAACCACCGTCATTTCAGTTGACTAATAATAATAAAAATTGAAAAAAAAAACTAAAAAAGAAAAAAGAAATATAAAATGACTTTAGAGTTAAGAGGCCTCTCATCTCTTCTCTGCTCTCCGACCTAAGCCCACTCTGCCCTTCTTCTCCGACCTAATTCCTCTCCTTTCAGACCTCCGACCAGATCCTTCTCTGATTAACTCTAACAGAGAATCTTGAAGCATGCGAAACGTTTTTTTTTTGTTTGCTGGAGTTTGTACCTGAAACTAAAGGGTTGAAATTCGATGAGGTTGAATAGTTACTAGAGGAAAGAAGAAGGAGAAGCATAAGGTTGTTAGCTCTAACCTTCTTTTATAAAGGTAGGAATCCTTTAGGCATTAGTTCCCTAGAAATTTCAGACTTGATTTTGTATGACTGGTTTATTATGATGTTAATCATTGTTGATTTTAATGATTTGGTAATTAGTTATATTTGTGTGTGTGTTTTGTCTCTGAATTTTTTTCCCATTTTAGCTTGGGAATATTGAAATTTGAACTTGTATTTGTCGTAGCACTTCTTTACATGTAGCACTTCTTTACATGTTCAAAGAATTAGAGATTTCATTAAGTAAGAATCATGTAAGGTACTTTTTCATGATGTTAATTTTACATTATGCATCCTTCAAAGAAGTCTTGCAGCTTTTATGTTTTAAGTGTCTGGTTTGTTTTGTTATACTTGATTGGATTAGAGTAGCTATTTAGTGATAGTTAGTTCTCCCTTAAGAATCTTGCTTATTTCAAAATCAATATTTCGGTACCTATATGTGCTGATTCTTTTGTTAGTGTCTGTTGTCTCTCTGCATTGGATACTGGTTTTCCTTTGACAGAAAGAGGTCTACTTTACTGGTGGAGAGTCTACTTTCAGACCTCCTTCTGCACAAGTTGTGCCAAGAGTAACAGAGTTAATGTGAATCACTTCATCAGTAAGAAATAAACATGTATAAAGGGCTTTTTTTTTCTGAAAAAATGGAAAAGGCATTATTTGTATCTAAGATAGCAATTTGATTTGAATGAAGGCAAGCTCATCTGCAAGTGGTTCTGGATCCAAGGTGATTGATTATTTTATTTGAATGGGATTTCCAGAAAAAAAGGGTTGTTGAAGCAATTCGGGCCAATGGTATTAAATCTTTCTTTCTATGATCTGAACTCCAACTTTCATGTTTAATTTCTCATCTTTAACCATGGTGTGTTAAATGTTTAGGGGAGGAGAATACAGATTCAATTTTAGGTCAAAAAAGTGAAAAATATTTCTTAGAAAAAAACAAAAAACAGAGCGAAAATCATTAATTCGTATTTTTGAGGTCTTAAAAGAGGGTGGGACCCACAGTCTTCTATCATTTCTCTTTATGCTTTTCTTTTGGATGATTGTAAATATCATCTTATCTCTTTTGATGAAGTTGTTGTTTCTTATGTTAGTCTTTCTATGAATAGGATGCTCACTAGCTAGTCGTTGTAGCCTATTATAGGCCAGATAATGAATTTGGTGGCTGCATTTGAATTTTTGAATTGTCAAAACACTAGATAATGATAGCTGTTTAGTAAATTTTGATTGGACTTTGTTATGCAGTAATCTTATTATATTATAGTGACTATTTTGACAAAGCTTTGGCTTATTTTTGTTTACATCATTTTTCACTCTACTTCATTATTATTATGATAATGACTGAATCCACGGTTTGGTATTTATGTGTGTTTGAACTTGATCTATTCAATTGCCAGTTTAGAAGTAATATAACATTGCACTCTTCCACTCAAACTGAGTATAAGTCCATTGTTAGTTTTACTGTTGTTCTTTATCACACTGTTAATTATATTTGTATATTTGAAAGAAGCCTATAATTGGTATATATTGACACTCGCACGGATGAGAAGTTATGCCGTGGATCGTGCACAAATTAATAAGGGCCTTTTACAGGTTATTTGATCCCTAGGAATCATGAAATTGCAGATATTTTTTACTACACTGTTTCCTATTGTATTGACTGCTTTGTTTCCTACTGTCAATAAACTATTTGAATAAGAAGATTAAGTTCTTAGTTAAGTTACAATAATAGGTTTTATTAAAAAAATTTTGACATAGACTCATACACTAATGCTTTGATGCTCTGATACCATGTCAATTATAGGTTATTAAATTTTCACTACGTCTAAGTACTTATAGGTTATGAGATGGTTTTGTTGCTTAATTATAAGCTAGATTTTGTTTGGTGATTGATTTGGAATTTGATTTGCTAAAGTTATCTAGTAAAAAGGTATATATATATATATAACTATTAACTCTATATGTCTGCCTGGTATTGAAGTCTTTATAATTTTTGTTACGAAGAATGATGAACTAAACTTGATGTACTTAATGAAATCTTTAATAAATTATGCAGCCAAGTCTTAGAAGACTACACAGTAAAGAACAAATTTTTGACTGAGAATGTCAAAAAAGCCACAAAGTCATTGAATTTAGAGGATAACTGCTTCCTGGATCAGTTTGGTGAAAGACAATGGGACCAAACTCTCTTCTATTGCGTGTTCCTGAAAAAAGCAAATAAATTATCATGTTAAGCATGAAGCTGGATTAGATTTCATGTAGATAAGTTTGAGGCCATGAATCGAAATTGGACTGTGGTCAAATTAGAAACGAAATATTTGCGTACTTATTTATTGAGGTTTGTTTAACGGTCACATAGGTGCTTCCAAACAAGTATATCGATAAATTGAAACAGTTTTATACACTTTTTGTAATTATATTAAGAAGACAGTAAATATTTTAGACAGTTTAACAAAAATATCATGATTAACTTATATGTGGAAGATTTAGTTTTAGGATTTTAACAAAAATTTTGTAATTTTTTTAGTAATAAACTAAATATCTTAAACATAATTGATATTTATAAGGTCATTGTTAGTTAAATACCGGTCAAGCAAGTTTTTTCTAATATGCGATAACCAGTGGCCAATACATAGGGTGCCGATTTTACCCCTGCGCTTGCAAAAAAAAATTTGCTAAATCAACTTGCTCAATTTTTTTTGTATATATGTGTGATAATTTGAATGATCAAGAATCAATTTTTAAGTATTAATGTACAATTTGTCAAAATTAAGCGAGATTTCATTTAATAGTCCTAACATGTAAAAAGTAAATTGGATTTAGAGAAGCTTGAACATATAAAAAACTTAAAAATATTGATTTCAGATGGCCTACCAGACCAAAAAAATTTAATAATTTGGATTTAAGGAAACCTAGCAAGCCAAAAAAATTTGAAATTTGGATTTAGGGAGGCCTAACAGGTCAAAAATAATTAGAATTTTGGATTTTGAGAGGGCTAACATGCCAAAAAAAAATTAGAAATTTGGATTTATAGATGTCTAATAGGACATAAAAAATAGAAATTTGGATTTAGAGAGGCCTAACAGACCCAAAAAAAATTAGAATGTAGATGTAGGGAGTACCTAATAGACCCAAAATATTGAAATTTTGAATTTTGGACAAGCCTAACACGTAATGGACCATTTTGGGGAGCTAATTCATCACCCGGCTAATATTTTTTTTTACACAGTGGGATCGAAACTACTGGGAGTCAAGGTGGTTCCGGCGGTTGGAGGGGGCCGGGTCAGGCTCCCTGTCTATGCTCCTGGCGTTAACGTTTGGCTAAAATTGATATTGCTTGGAAACTTTATATTAAATTTACATATTTTCATACGTTAAGACTAAATTTACACTTCTCTTAAAACATTAGGGTTAAATTTTTTAAAAAAATTATAGCAATAAAATGATCCATAAAATCAAAGTACATTATTTAAAAATTATCTAGATACAATATATTTTTATGTTTAAAAATGAATTCTTCATTTGTAGTAGATGCCTCAAAATATGTATAGGTTTTCTGCTTATTTGGTTTGAAAAATAATATTTGAATTTACAGTTATTAAAAAACAATGTAATTTTCTTAAATAACATATATTTTGGATAAAAAATAAACATGGAATGGATAGGCATCATAAATATATGGTAACTTATCTTTTATTTATTTACAATCAAACAAACATTGAACCTCATAAATATTATTATAGTATATTGTTAGAACTAAAAGGTAGTTACATATATGAACAAAAATGAGTAATATTTATTTTAGAAAAAATAATAAATAAGATTATAATAATTCAATTTTTAGAAAAAATGGTATTATTTTCAGAATCTCTTTAGAGCAGTTACATATGACAACAAAAAGCAATAATATTTAATTTATGAGTTTTTTTTATACCATTTATTTTTTGAGTTGTACATAATGGAATAATTTCAATATATATAATGGGAGTAGCGGAATGTATCTGAATATATATATATATATATATAACTGATTTCTATGCCCACTACTTCATACTTATTACAGATCTTGGTGAAAGAGAAGAAAAAATGATCTCCATGGCTACTCTGGTTAGTATTGCACATGTGGCCAAAGAGTGTTGGAAAACACCATTTTCAACATGATGTACTCAAATATGGAGCTAATATCAACACTTTATTTTCAATTAATTTGTAAGTTGTGGTTTTTTTTAGTGCAGTCTAATATGCATAAATAAGTTTGATTTAGAGAAAGCTTTTGGTAAGAAATCAAGTATTTGTGAAAAAAATATGCTTTAAAATTAATGCAAATAAATCAACCATTATTAACGTTTTTTTCTTCTTAGCAGATTCAGAGAAAAACTTTTGTGAAGGAAAAAGCTACTGAATGAAGGATTTGACTTCTTTTTTTCGTTTCTGATTCACAGATGATGTCCCAATTTGAATACTTTT
Organism: Euphorbia lathyris; assembly: GCF_963576675.1. Lineage (NCBI taxonomy): Eukaryota > Viridiplantae > Streptophyta > Magnoliopsida > Malpighiales > Euphorbiaceae > Euphorbia > Euphorbia lathyris. The sequence continues at coordinate 1,097,284 of NC_088915.1, read as the reverse complement.
TTTGTGTGTGTTTCTTTGTGCAAACAAACAATCAGTTTGTTTGAATGCTTTAAATTCATAGATCTGCTTTTAATTTGCAGATTCAGAGAAAGATTTTGGGAAGGAAAAAGTAGTGAATACATTAGGATTGGAATTCTTCCGTTTTGTGTTTCTGATTTGCATTTTACCACCTGATGATCCGTGAAACCAAACCGGGCCGAATCATAAACACGGGCCCAACCTATACTTAGGCTCATGGTTCAAGATCAAACGGGCTCCGAATAAAGGAAGCGGGTAAAACGAGTAACCGTCCCGAAATCCTAAACGGAGCATTAAACCTCCCACTCAAAACAAACGAGACCACGTTTGTAGCCACGTAAGGGACGTGGCCTGGAAAGAGTAACCGCCCCCAGCGGTTACCTAGGAACACTTATAAAAAGGATATAGAAGCAAATGGGGAGGTACGTTCATATTTTTTCCCCACAATAGCAGTATCAATTTACCAACCTTCCCATAAAACTGACTTGATCGTCGGAGAGTTTTCCCGGAGATCCTGTCTCCGGTTCTGTTTTGCAGGTAACCGCGGCGAAGATCATCAAATCGAATCTAGCAAGTTATCAGTGGTGTAGTGAACGTGGACCTTTTTTACCAACATTTGGTTAAAGGTACCCTAAGAACATGTCAGAACCATCACGAACGGCCGGAGTTACAACCAGATCAGCTAGTACGAACTCAAGAGGTCCACGGCAGCCTGCGAGTACACAGCCTGTGGTACCCCGCTCGTCGAATCCTTCGGGGCAGTTGAGTCCCTTATTGGAGGTCCAAGTGCAAACTGAGATGGAGATGTCTAATAGCAGGACAGGTCTTGGCTTCGAATATGAGCCAAGCGGCTGGGGATCGAATGATTAGTTTGTTAACTGCAATCGCTGAGCACAATACCGCCGTAACAGCTTCCCCTCAAGAACCTGTTGTCATCTCCACACAACAACCAACTATTCCTGCCATATCTACGCGGGATATTCAGGGTTGACGACGTCTGGAGGGAATATGTCTAGGCGGGAGCATACTTGGAACTTTGATCCTATAACTGGACAGCGGTTAGCCCCACGGCGAGAACAAGTGACGACACAATATGGCGGGTGGACGTCACCCAGAATTTATCAGCAACGGATGGAAGAAGTTCGGCGGGAACCCAATACTGAATTGGAAGATCAACTGCGAAGCATGATGGAGCGGATGGGATACACACCTAGGGCAAGAGCAGCGGTGCAGAGTGATTCGCCTTTTGCCCCATCATTGCGAGAATTTATTCCAGATCACAGAATAAAAGCACCGGCGATACCTAAATATTATGGGGATCCAAATTCTGACCCTGAGGCGCATGTCTGAAACTATAGAGAGTTGATGGATGTTGCAGGAGCAAGCAAAAGCATAATTTGTCGATTGTTCTCGACCACTTTGGGAGGAGCAGCATCTGATTGGTTTCGGTCCCTACCAACTGAATCTATTCACAACTGGAATCAATACAGTCGTGATTTCTGTGCAAAGTTCGTGGGCTGTAAAGCAGCGGATGTGACGGATAGGCAGCTGAAGGAGAACAAACAGAGAAACTATAATTCCCTAAGGGAATTTGTAGTCGCATTCAATGATATTCTGGTGCGGTTACAGAACCCAGATATCGTGAGCATTCGCAACATCATGGCGGATGGAACCACAGATTGGAGCATGCGAGAGGAAATCATCCGCAATAAACCACGCACAGTGGCTGAACTCATGAAGATAGCAAAAGAATTTATGGAAGTGGACGATGTTAACAGGGAGCATAGAGCTCAAACCCGGCGAGAAAGAGATGCGGCTAGATCCACCTCGGACAATCGCCGCCATCAAGGCCAAGCATATTCTAAGGGTAATCTGGTTCGAAAAAGCGATCGTTCCTTTCAAGGGGGGGATATCAAACACCATTGAACACGACTCGTCATGAGGTGTAACTTTGGATTGAGAAAAACCCTCTGAAAAAGGATGTGCAGTTTCCAGAGGCGAAAGGTCGAACCAATTTGGGGCGATATCCTAACAAATATTGCAAGTTCCACAGATTGAACGGCCATGACATGAACGATTGCTATGAATTGAAGAGGGAGATTGAAAAGCTGATTGAGAGGGGCAAACTGAGTCAATTCATTAGAAAAGAAACGATTGATGAGAAAGCAACGCTCCCGCATGAGGTAGAAGCAAGGCCAGAAAAAAAGCAGAAAAAAGGGGTGATTAACGTGATAGCAGGCGGGATCTATGAGCCTCCGACAAAAAGGGCTCGCCGTGAACAGTGAAAAAGCAACACGCGTAGGGGGGATGCCCTCAATTACTCATTTGCGCGAATCACGGAGCCGCATGCGGATGCTTTGGTGATTACGATGGCCATTGAAGGATGGGACGTTAAGCGGGTCCTTATTGATACAGGCAGTTCTTGGAATGTCATTACTCGAACTGCATTCAACAAGTTGGGAATTAACGACGAGCGAGTGGAACATACGTTCATGGATGTAACTGGTTTTGGAGGTCAATCATCTCAAACAAGTGGACAGGTGGTGTTGGAGACAGAAATGGGCGACAAGAATCTAAAATGGCGAGGTGATCTAGAATTCGCAATTGTTGATCTCCCATTGGCCTACAACATAATTCTGGGGCGTCCGTTCCTGTCGGAAACGGAGTCGCTCATCTCAATGAAGCATTTGACATTGCATTTGCCAACACACCAAGGGCGAGTCATTATTGAAGGGGATCAACTTATATCTCAACAAGCTTATACATTGTCACTTGGACCGAAGCCAGATGGAGAGGATAAAGTTGATGAGAAGTTGCCGGCTGAAGCGTTAGGAGAAACAGAATTATTCGCCATCTCAAATGATAAGAACGTACGGATAGCGACAGGACTTCCAAAGGAAACGAAGAAAGCCATTACCGAGGTGTTGATCCAATGCGAGTCGACATTCGCCGCTCCGAATGAAGTGCTGAAGGGGATAAGTCCAGATATAGCAACCCATCGTTTGAATGTGGACAAAGGTGCAACCCCAGTGCGACAGAAAAAGAGAGGACATGCTCCAGAACGGCAGAAGGCGATTGAAAAAGCAGTGGCGGATTTGCTAGAATCAGATGCAATTCGAGAAGTCACCTATCCGGAGTGGCTAGCCAATATGGTGCTAGTCAAAAAGCCAAATGGAACGTACAGAATGTGCGTCGACTTCAAAGATCTGAATAAAGCTTGTCCGAAGGATATGTATCTGCTACCTAACATTGATATATTGGTAGATGGGACTGCGGGATTTGAAGCTTTATCGTTCACCGACGTGAAATCCAGTTACCACCAGATACCAATGGAGAAGGCGGATGAGATCAAGACGTCGTTCATAACTCATCAGGCGACTTATTGCTTCAAGGTGATGCCCTTTCGACTGAAAAATACGGGAGCAACATATCAACGGATGATGAACAAGATATTTTCAGACAAATCAGGCGAGAACTTCTCGATTTATGTAGATGACATGATCATTAAAAGTAAGAAGATGCAAGACCACCCGCAGGATATTAAAGAAATCCTGGAAGTACTGATCAAATATGGCCTCAAATTGAACCCAGAGAAATGCACGTTTGGAGCAAGAGCAGGAAAGTTCCTGGGTTTCATTGTTAGCGGCAAAGGAGTTGAGGCGAATCCTGAGAAGGTTAAAGCAGTGATGGAGATAAAGACACCGAGGAACATAAGAGAAGTACAGAGACTGAACGGACGGTTGGTGGCATTAGGGCGATTCATATCATGCTCAGCTAGGAGATGTCTACCTTTCTACAATGCCATCAAAAAATCTAAGTCCTTTGAATGGACGCCGGATTGTCAAGAAGCATTTGAGGGGATAAAGCGATTACTATGCTATCCGCCCTTAATGAGCAGGCCAGAGGATGGAGAAGATTTATTTCTTTACGTATCTGTCACTAGTATGGCGATATGCACGGTGATGGTGCGGGAAGAAGAGGGGCAACAATATCCAGTGTACTATATGAGCAAAGTCTTGAAAGACGCAGAACTTCGATATTCAAGGTTAGACAAAATGGCCCTCGCGGTGATAACCACGGCGGCTAGGTTAAAGCCATACTTTCAGGCGCATAGTATCATTGTGAGAACTGGAATTCCAATGCGAAAGGTACTACAGAAACCTGACGCATCCGGCCGATTAATGGAGTGGTCAATTCGGTTGGGAGAGTTCGATATTCGCTACGAAGGAAGACCAGCTCTAAAAAGTCAAGTACTTGCCGATTTCGTGAATGAGTTCACGTGGGATGAAGACGAATGTCCAAAAGCACAAAAAGAAGAATGGAGTATGTTCACAGATGGGGCATTGTCCACAGATGGAGCTGGACTGGGAGTCGTCATTAAGGGACCGGATGTTATTCGCCTGTACTATGCGGCAAAGTTAACATTCGAAACTACCAATAATGCCGCGGAGTATGAAGCAATGATATGCGGATTGAAGTTGCTTAATGAACTTACGCCAGAAAGAGTGGTCATCTACAGCGATTCTAAACTCATGATAAATCAGATCACAAAAAATTATCTGGTGAAACAGGAGGATCTGGTCAAGTACCATCAGGTGGTCGGCAGACTGACGCAGGAGTTAACAAACAAGGGAGTCGTCTGGGAAATGGTGCATGTTCCGAGAGGCCAGAACACAAAGGCTGACGAGTTGGCAAAAGCAGCGGCGAGTAGAGAACCATGGACTCAAAAAGCATGCAATTTGGAAATAAGGTCAGCACCAGCATTCAAAGTCGATCAGATTATGGTTATCGAAGAGCTGGAAGATGATGAAGATTGGCGGATGCCCATTCGCCAATATCTGGAACATGGAGATTTGCCGGTTGATAAAAGCTTAGCTAGAAAACTAATTGGGCAGTCAGCGAGATACTCAATTCGAGATGGAACTTTATACCGGAAATCATATACATGTCCATGGTTGAAATGTATTAGCCGCAATGAAGGAGACTATGTACTGCGAGAACTCCATGAAGGAATTTGTGGCGCACATGAAGCATCCGCGGCGTTGGCAAGAAAAGTCAAGTTGATGGGATATTATTGGCCAAAGGTGGTGGAGGATTCCCAGAAGATGGTAGCGGAATGTCACAGCTGTCAAATCCATGCGAATGAAAAGCATGTTCCCGGAGCCGAACAAGTCACTATAATGACGGCGTGGCCATTCGCAACATGGGGGATCGATATAGTGGGCCCGTTCCTAGAAACGACAAAGAAAATGAAGTACTTGATAGTCGCAGTCGACCACTTCAGCAAATGGGTAGAAGCGGAGGCAGTAACCGCTCAAACACCTGAGCGAATGATCGAGTTCTTACGAGAGAACATTATCATGCGGTTTGGAATCCCACAAACGCTTATAACTGATAATGGCACCCAGTTCAACTGTGTAAAATTCAAAGCATATTGCGAAAGCATGGGGATCAAAAATCATTTTTCTTCTGTAAATCATCCCCAATCGAATGGTATGACAGAGGTTACCAACAGGGCCATGATTCAGGGAATCAAGAAGCGGCTAGGCGATAAAAAAACATGTTGGGCGGATGAGATACCTCATATGCTATGGGCATACAGAACTTCTGTAAAGGCAGCAACAGGCGAAACACCTTTCTCGCTGGTTTATGGAGCCAAAGCAGTCCTGCCTGTTGAAATCAAGTCGCCTACAGATCGGATAATTTATTATTGTGACACCCAAAATCCTATCAACATTAGAGATGCATTGGATTCTGTAGAAGAACGAAGAGAAAAAGCTTACATGCAAATGGCAGTGTACCGCAATAGAATCAAGAAGTATCATGACAGAAGGGTGCGAAAGGTGATAATCAATGAGAGCGACTTGGTCTTGAAAAAAGCGGATAAAATACAATCCAGAGAAGGCAAAGGCAAATTAGGCGTCAACTGGCTCGGGCCTTACAGGGTATCCAAGAAGCTGGGACCATCGACTTTTGAAATAGAAGAAATGAGCGGAAAAAAGCTCCCGCGCACCTGGAATCTAGAGAATCTACGCCTATATAAACAGGCCGAGTAGTTCAGGGAAATGACGAGTACTCTTTTTCCTTTTATGAGTTTTTCCCACTGGGTTTTCTGATAAAAGGTTTTAATGAGGCTTTGATCCCGCACAGTTTGTATACCCATGTAACAAGAAGTCTTTTTTCTTTATCAATAAAGATATTCAATTATTGCATCATTCGCAAAACCTTATGTTTAATCTTAAACACACATAAATGTGTTGCCTATTAAAGAAAGGCGGATGCATGATTACGCATCATTCGCAAAACCTTATGATTATTTTTGAAAGAAAAATTATAAGGCATAAAATTAAGCGAATAAACGAGTACTCAAAAAATTGCGAAAAGGGTCTGGCCACCCTAATGAAAACAAAACTAACTACGAAACATTACAAGTATGAAGTCGGCAAGAGGCAAGGGTCACATACGAAAATAACCGGCATTAAAGCGACGAAGGATAAAACAACAATTGCACATATATGAAAAGCGGCGGCAAGGTCGCTCGGTTGATATATATACTGGCAGTTTGTTACATACAACAGTTCGGATATAAATAAAATTATACTACAGTTTCTTCTCCTTCGCCTCTATTGCCCCCTTCGCCTTCAGCGGCTCCTTCATCTTCTCCTGTGGGATGATCTGCTTCAAGCGAATCCCCAACAATCAAATCAGTAACCGCATCAGAGCGAGAAACATCTTGTTCAACGTGAGAAACATCTTGTGGTGCCCCTCCTTCTACGTTCTGATTTGGGATCTCACAGCTAATTGGAGAATCATGAAAACTCTGCCAATCCAGGAGAAGTACCTCATCCATATCAGCATCCTCGGCCTCCAACTTGTCCCATTTCTCAGATAAATCCTTTTCAGGAATTTGAACCTTGGGGCGATTAAGTACATGATCTGGATGTCCATGCTCATAAGCCGCATGAATCCGCTCTCCATACCAATAGATGCGAGCACCATCTTCAGCTGTGATCTCCTCGGCCCTCCTCTTTTTCATCTCCAAGGCTTCCTTGGACGAATTCAGATCATCAATGACTTTCTGAAGCTCATCGGACTTAGCTTGGAGGGATTTGAGAGCTTCCTCCTTCTCGCTCATAGCCTTCTGACAAGCACCTTCAAGGACCTTTACTTTGCCTTGGACATCATCAAAAAGCGACTTCTGAGTCGCCAATTCAGTACCAAGGCTTTCCAACTCTCTAGCTCGTTCAGCATCCCTGCAGAGAGCACCCTCTGCGAAATTGATAATCTGCATATAAGACGATACGCGAATAAAAAGAGCGAATAAAGACATGCGTTTGAAGGATAGAACATAAGTGGAAAGCAATATACCTCTATAGCTCGCTTCTCAATCCCCTCCATGGCAGTCGGAAGCGGCACCTGTTCGCGCACACGAGAAGCGGAGGGAAGTCGCCCAAGGACATTGCATATGGAAGAAACAATGTCCCTACAGGAAAAGCTCACGGCTTTACTAAAGGTTCTGGTCCACCATCCGCTGATATCAGGAATCGGCTATGGATACACAAGGAAAAGGGTCAGGAGAACAGCGAAAACTGACAAGAGAAAATAAATAACGCAAAAAGAGCGAATAAATTATGATACGTCATGAAATGGGGGACCGCCCTTGGCTTTGGATGGAGTGGACGTAGATGTACCACCGACAGTCAAGGATACGGAGGTATTCTTCTTCCTAGGGCGAGAAGACTCCACATCCACATTACTCTTCCGCTTCCTATTTAAGGGAAGCTCCTCAGAAACAGAAGCGGGGCCCTGTGAAATGGAAGCAATTGGGGGGGAAGCCGCCTCAACAGAAGGAGTCGCCCCCACAGGAGAATTCGCCCCTGCAACAGAAGTTGTTCCCGCCATCCGCTTCTTCCTTCTCGCTAGGGCTTTCGCTTCCCGATCTGCAGCGAGTTGAGATAAAGGATCACCCCTGCAAAGGGTTAAAAGAAATCATCAACTTGGAAATAAGTTAATAGTACCTTGTACAAAAACGCGATAAGGGATATAGACAACACGATCTCCCTCGCGGTAGGCAATCGCTACTCGGCTTCTTAGCATATGGAATGCCTGATCATATGTCCATACAAAAGGAGGAGTGCTCTTCAAGAACTTTATAATATCGGATTCGTCCTTGCTGGGGTAACCAAAGTTCAAACTCTTTACATTGGGTCGGCCCCAGTAGCGAAGAAAGTTTGGATTCCCTTTATGGAACTTAATGAAGAAATAGGACTTATCCCACTCGCGGATTTTGTTCGACTTCTCATCAAACCCGTAGTAACCGCTCTGTCGGATGAAAGTAAAGTACTCCCCCGAGCTCTTGAAATGATGAAGCTTAGAGAAAATCTTGAGCGAGAGGGGAACCTCCAGACAATCCGCCAAAAATTTATCCAAGGTTAAGTCGGCCCATCCGTTGGGATGCAGTTGTCCGGGTGCGATTCCATAACCACCAAGGATGGAAGCAATCTCATCCGCCAGCGGATACGTGAAACCGCAGATAATCTGGGCGACAAAAATGGTGAAATACCCCTTTGGGTAGTCGCCCGGCCCTCTATTCTCCCCGAGAATGATGGTTTCCAGACCTTGGAGCCAAGGATACTGCTCCCGTAAGTCATCAATCGTCTCGCGGCAAACTAGGCTTCCCAACCTGTCCTTTTTTGGTAATAAACGGGGAGTTGGGACAGGTGGTGGAATCAACTTCTTAGGGTCAAAACCTAGACCCTCATCAGTTGTATTCGCCAGATGGAGAAAATCGGCGGGATGGGAATCAGACCAAGGAGAGCTGGTTGAAACTTCATCAACCATCTCATCAACCTCATGAGACACCTCGCGAACGTAATTTTCGTCCAACGGTGCGAAATCGAGGTCAGGGTTCGACATATTAACGAAGAAAGACGAGCAGAAATAAGAAAAGGGTCGAACGAGTTACAAGTTGCGGAAAGGAACACTTACATGTGAAAGAGAATACAGAGAAGAACGAACGCTAAAGGGTTGACGCCGGAGAAGAAATGACGGAGAATGAAAAAACCACTTTCGAATTTTGAATATCCAGACGAAGACGAAGAGTCCCCTATAACATATGAAAAGACCCTAAAGGACTCTTGCCAAACTAAGGGGGAGGCATGTGATGATCCGTGAAACCAAACCGGGCCGAATCATAAACACGGGCCCAACCTATACTTAGGCCCATGGTTCAAGATCAAACGGGCTCCGAATAAAGGAAGCGGGTAAAACGAGTAACCGCCCCGAAATCCTAAACGGAGCATTAAACCTCCCACTCAAAACAAACGAGACCACGTTTGTAGCCACGTAAGGGACGTGGCCTGGAAAGAGTAACCGCCCCCGGCGGTTACCTAGGAACACTTATAAAAAGGATATAGAAGCAAATGGGGAGGTACGTTCATATTTTTTCCCCACAATACTAGTATCAATTTACCAACCTTCCCATAAAACTGACTTGATCGTCGGAGAGTTTTCCCGGAGATCCTGTCTCCGGTTCTGTTTTGCAGGTAACCGCGGCGAAGATCATCAAATCGAATCTAGCAAGTTATCACCACCCGATTCAATCTTGTACGATTATGTTTGTTATTCAATACAATGGATTTTGAATTTTGGATGATTATGGTGGATTCCATAGAGTTAACTGGTGCAATTTGAGATTTTTTTATCTTATTCATAAATTGATGAGTGGATGATCAAACGTGTAATGATTTTCAATCCAATTAGGTCTTTCCCTTTTTTTTTCTTTCAAATTTCTGGTTTGTTTTTAGGGTATCCAACCTCTTAATTCAAACTGTTATTCTTGACGATTAAGCCATGCTAGTCTTGATTTATTTTTTTTAAATAACGAGTTAAATAAGAAATGTAAATCCTAAGGTATTATTAAAATGTAATTTAAAAATATATAATTTTTCTTTGGACCATAATTCCACCGATTTTTTATAAAACCGTTAAGAAAAATTGAATAAGATATCTAATCAAATGGAAGATTTTACAATGTAAGGCAAACATTTACTTTGTGTTTTAGAAGTTGGAACTCGAATTCGATAACTCTGGTTTAAGGGATTTGCGACCTTTAACACTAAAATATGAAATTTACTTTATAATAGTATAATTTATTATCATTATATGGTTTAAATATACAAATTTATATTTTAGTCTAAAAATTAAGACAACAATAGTAAAGTAAATAAATAAAAGAATAACATGATAATTGTGACACAAAAATCAATAAGAAACGAACAAAATCCAAAGGCTTTTTTTTGTTGAGTAGTTTTGTCCCATCGTCTCTCATCTCATTTAAATTTAATTATATAAAAAGTGAAATTTGTGTATAATCTTCACAATTTTGTATATAAAACGAATTAAAAAATAGTATAACAATCAGTAAAACAAATATAATACTTTGCATGCAATGAATTCAATCATTTTGGTTCATGCATATTTTCACAAATTGAGTGGTTTAAATTCAAAGAATTCAATTTTATGTTTGCAATAAATATGATAAATGCATATTTCCTTAATAAAACACATATTATGTACTTTAATTTGATAATAATTGGCATAAATTATTATTTAGTATATGATTTATTTAAAATTTTATCATTTGGTACTCGATTTATTAGTTTGTCATATTTGACTCCTGGTCTATTTGAATTGGTGAAACTTCACACAGTTTGAAGACTTGATATAATTGTTATCCTCTTAACACATGACGATATCTTCACATGTAATATGTTTTAAATCTTGAAAATATGGTATAAGGTGTAATTGTTAGGCAAATGATATTCGATTTAAAACTTAATATAAATTAAAAGAAAATCAATAATAGAATAATTTATGTTAGAATAATTTTTTTATAAATGGTATGGTTTATGAATATTTTGCATAGGTGAAATGTATATTTGAGACTCTCATGAATTTATTTTTTATTGATTCAATTATTAATCTGTCAAATGGATATATAGAGCCTTTGATCAGTTATTTTGAAACTTGACATAATTCAAATAAATGGGTGATAAAACTGTAGTTTTTTTTTAAATCTGAATTTCCTTGTAAATTTCCCATTAATCAATCCGTTAACAGCAACAACAGTAAACAACACCACGACCAAACAATAGATATAAACAGCTGAATCAAACTGACATTAAACCTTTGATCGATTATTTTTTTAACATATAACTTACTGGCAGTAGATGTCTATTAAAAGCTAGAGGTTTCTGGTTTGAATCCTTTAATATACAAATTTCAATTTTTTTTTTTAGTAAAGTAAATGTGGCTGGAAATATAACTGGAGCAACCATCTCGGACCTGGAAACGTGACCGGTATTGAATCTGGTTGACCTGGTCGTGGTAGTCTGGGTATGGCAATTATTCTTAAATCACGTTTGAAGAGGCTGATTTATGCCTTTAAGCAAGTTTGTTGGTTCAATATATTAATGCTCCCCTAAACTTAATCCCCTAGTATATTAATGCTTCAATTTCATGAGTGACCATTGTGATATTCTCTTCTTCACATAACAATTAAAATTGCAAAACTGCAATAAGAATGATACAAAATTAACATAGACAACCAAAGAAAAAAATACATTCACCACTAAAAACGAAATTACACTGATAAAAATAAAAAATTTAATAGAACTTGTGGGCAGTAATAGTAAATCGTTGAGAAACCATGATAAAAAAAAACATTGAATAAGCCAGATAGATGTAAACTCTTGAATCCAAATAGATGATAAATTTTGAATATAGAATATAGGCAGAAGTTGAAAGTAAAAAAGTACAACCTTTAAAAAGCAAACTATAAACGTAGGAGAGGGATAAAAGAGTATATATGGTTTGTTAGTAAGTAGTGGAAAGCTAGATTCAATTTAAGATCAAGTTTTTCAAAGTAAACCTAAATTTAAACCAAAAAATTTGAAATAAATCAATTAGAATTTAGAAAGAACACTACTAAAACAAACATTAAATTTAGTAAAATTTTTGGTAAGCAAGTTCTGTCATTTCTACTAAAAATATGAGAAAATGATTCCAAGCTATTAGGGAGTTTTAATCAACGTTGAGGCTGATGAAATAATCCCTTGGTTTAACTTGAAGGACCAACAACAATATATTTATTATAACTTGATTGTAATATTTGAGGTGTATATACAAAAGGTGCATTGTATTTCCTGTATTCTTCCATCTGCACAAACATAAAGAAAATAGCATGATGCAGCAATCATCCATTTGTAAATGTCCAATCAAACCAAAAAGTAAACTGCCTTAAGCAAATGTCACAAGTTCATTTCAACCCCCTTCAAAAGCAAATATAGCACATAACCTTGCAATTTGATCTTGCTAATATACAACAACATGGGCCTATTATCTTTTGCCCAACACGTTTTTCCCTTGTTGTATAATTTGACAGTTAATATTAAAAGAAGGTCCAAAATACTAGCATGTTCCTAATAATGTAAAGCAAACCTATTTAATAACTAGAATCTCTTCACTACAAGAAAAATAAACAATAATGAGCAAAAAATAATGAGTGGTGAAAAAACCTATCATTAAAAGTATATTTTCTATAATTTTAATGAGTGGAAATAAAAACCTGTCATTATTAATTATAAAAAACTTAACTTTACTAAAAATTTTAACATTACGCTCATTATAAGTGCTAAATATTTTGGGCGGGATAAATTCCCACCAAAACAAAACCCACTTGACCCTAATAAAGAAATAAAAAAATACTTTGTAATGTTAAAAGAAAAGAGAAAATAAAATATTGCAGTCCATCTCTCTCCTGTACGAAACTCTCTCTCTCGCCTCTCTCGCCTCTCTCTTTGATTAGCTCCGGAAGGAAATCATTCCCTTACTCGAATTAGCTCTAGAAACCATCTTCGTCCACCTCTATTGTCACACTCTGGTCAATTGGACGATCCCCATGATCGACTGGAACAAGAATTGGTAAGCTCCCTTGTGCATGAGATTGTTGCCGTTTGTACTCTCCTCCTCAAAATCGGAGTTTCTCTGGTTCTCAAATTAAACAAAAGTTGAGCTATTTTATTGTTTATTTGTATAAATGCCATTATTAGATATATACTTATGCCTTTATTTGCAGGTCTACTGGAAAACCTAATTTGTGCAATTGTGTTTTTCTTATGCTTTATTTCTTTTTTTCGTTGGACTTGGTTAGGTTTGTGTTAACAATATGTTTTTTTTAATAATTTTGCAGATATGATCTTTCAATTGCGACTTAGAATTAATTACTTGAACCATGTTATGGAGTCAAAGAGAAACATCTTTATATGGGTGGGTTTCTCTGAAATCTATTTTACATTGTAAAACTTTCAGGAATTTCAATTGTACAGATAGCCATTAGGACTCTATTTCAATCCTCTATGTGTATTGGAATGAGTCTAATGATGAACTGAACTTTTGGAATGATGAGTATTGAGAAGAATTAAGAATTTTCCCTGGAATGAATATCAATTCCCTTGGCCTGATTGGATATACTTCAATTGATGTAGCGAAATGTATTTTAATTTGGTTCTGAGTTGGAAGATAATAATTTTAAGCACTTTTGACTCTTGTAACTTGAATTTTATTTCACTCGTTATGATAATTTCTTAATATTTTTCTAGTCATTGTTGATATTGGATGTATGGGGAAAGTATATTTTTGATGGCTTGTTGATGTTTTGCTTACTTATGCTCTTTCTTTCTCTTTTGTCGAAGTGTAATTGCAAAAAGACCATCAATCTTTGACGATTGACTGTTGAAACATAGGTGTTAAGGAAAAACTTATGGAAGCTACAAAAGAGCTTCAAGATGTTTTAACTACTAGAACAGAGGTTAGTCTTACAAATAGTTGTCATAACTGTACTTGCTTAGCATATTATAACTATTTACTGTGTGTCAAAGGAGCTCCAATTGCTGCTTCTATTTCATTCTGGTTATCATTCTTTATGTTGATTGCTTATGTGATGTTTGGTAAGAAGTTTGAGCATACTTGGGATGGATTTTCCTTTGATTCTTTCCAGTACGGTCTTACTCGATTGAAACTTTCCCTTCCTTCTGCTGCAATGGTGTGGTAAGTATTCATGCTATACTTACCGATAATCTACTACACAAATTAAGACTTAATACATCACAAACCCCTGAACTTGTACAATTTATGTTGTTTTGGCAGTTTGGAATATTGGGCATTTGAAATTTTGGTGTTGTTAGCAGGAGTAAAGACTCAACCATAACTACCTCACTCGTTGCTATATGGTTCATTTCTTTCACTTCCTTTTCTTCCATAAAAAAGCTGAAATACTTGGTACAATTCATCATTTTCACTCAATTTTTTGCAACTGACAGAAAGTTCCATTCTTTTGTTTTTAATGTAAGGTATTAAAATGACATGATTGTATCAAGTATAGAAGTCAAATTTCAGCTTTTTTTCTTTGTTTTGTGTTGATTTTCAGCTATTAGACATACTGCCTTGTTCATTTGGATATGCAGTGTGAATACAGAAGCTATAGCCTTCAATTTAACTTATGGCCTAAGTGCTGCTGCAAGGTTTAATTCTACCTAATTCATACTTTCTTGAATTCATAATAATTTAAGCTAATTTATGAGTGACATTACAGCACAAGGGTGTCAAATGAGTTAGGAGCAGGCAATCCAGAGAAAGCTAAGGGAGCCATGGCAGTGAGTCTTAAGCTTTCACTGATTCTTGCTCTGTTGATGGCGTTGGGTCTAGCACTTGGTCACACCTTCTGGGTTGGTCTTTTCAGTGATAGCAATACAATAATAAAGGAATTTGCCTATTTCACACCATTTCTTGCAATTTCAATTACACTATTATCAATACTGGTCTGTTAAGTGAACTTATTCTCAATTGGCATTCTGATTGTTGCCATTCTTTTATTTCATTACATATTATTCTTATGGCTATCCACAAATATTACTATATGTTTGTAGGATGCAATCAATATCAAAGAAACTTTACTGTATTCTCCCTTGATTCCGTGTTGTTTGGACAAGTTAGAACACTAGTATTGATGTTATATATAAATGGGGTAATTAGGAGTTACAATGAGTGCAGTGAGAGTGCTAATGAGGATATCTTGATTTTCTTTTTTCAGGTGGAGTTAGCAACTCGAGGTCAGGTTTGATAACCTGCTTTCAAATTTTGGTTTTCATGTGGTAGCATGAAACAGTCACCTTAAAGCACATAGCTTCTAATACTCTATCGTTTCTCTAATTTCAGAGGACCTGGTGGCCACTGCTGGCAAGCTAATGCAGGCAGCTCAATACCATTCGGTGGAACAGGTTTAAATGTCAGGTCTCTGTTGTTTTAAATTTCCCATTTAGTTATTTGCTGATTCATTATGTAGACTTAGGCATATGTAGTGTGAGTTTTGTGAAGCGTTCTGCGAATGTCGCTGCCCACTTGTTAGCTAGATCGGCAGTGTCTTCGTCGGACCGTGGAGAGTGGTTATTTAATCCACCTTCCTTTTTGTGTAATGTTCTTCGTGTTGAATAATATATCCTCTTTATTTTAAAAAAAAAGACATTAAGGGTAAGTATTGCTGGTCATTGTTGTTAAACTAGACCGATCCGACCGAGTCAACCTAGTTTAACCGGATCGGGCTGGCATACTGGTCTTGAAAGCCTTAAATGAAGAATCGATATAACTGGTATTTGACTGGTTGGAGCCGATCTAAAAACCAGTAAAAGTTAGCACCACAAATAGAAATCCAATGATAAGATCCAGACGTACATAATAAGTTATGTTGCAGTAGTATTTTAAAGATGAATTGAATGAGTTAGAATTGAATGAGTTAAAAGAAATCAAACTATAAAGAATATTTAGTTTACTTGGGTTTTGAATTGTGAGTGAGTGATTGAGTTTTGTAATACTTGTACTCCATTTTGTAATTAAGATAAAGATAAGTAGGAACTTTTATAATTAAACTCTAGACAATGTTTTTTTTTTGTCCATTTTCATCTATAATTAGTATCATTAATTTTGTACCCTTGAATGTACTGGTTTTTTTTTTTTTTTAATTCGAAGTGAGGAGGGAGCAAAGCTCCTGCCTGATTTATTAAGGGGAACGAAAAAATAAATACATAGTCAACAAATCAATGAATCAAAGAATGTAGCAACACATTTAAATGAAACGAAATGATGCCCTGCCCGAGACGTTGTCTTGAATGAGGAACTTACAGAAATCAGGCGCGGTGTCCCACCAGCGCTCCTCCGTACATATTCGACCGTAATTAGCGAGACGATCAACAACTTGGTTGCCTTCACGGTATGCGTGAGAAATGGAGACTTGCATTCTCTGTAGCTTATTCTTGCAATCTGACCAGGCAGCAACGTATTGCCACGGGACTCGACTCGTGCGGGATCGCATAACAGTGATGACATAGGATGAGTCACTCTCGATCCAATGTCGAAACCAACCTCGTGCTGCGACATACGAAACCGCTGCGATTGCTGCTTGCAATTTCGCAATATGGGCGAATAGGGCGGACGTTGGGAAGGCGAACGCTCCAAGCGCCTTGCCTGAGCTGTCACGAAAGATTCCTCCGCAACCAGCCATTGCATTCATAACCGATGCGTCCGTGTTAGCCTTTATCCAACCATTTGGTGGGGGCTGCCACCTCACTGGGACGATTCTCGGGGCTTTCTGGAGCATGGGACTAAGCGCCAGCGATTCAAGAACTTTCCTTTCTGTTAAAGGGTTCCAAACAGTGCCTTTTCCCAAGAGACCAGTTTGTCTGATTTGGCTCCAAAGTAACCTAAGTGATACATGAATATTAGGCATAATGTTGTCAAAGAAGCAAGCATTCCTTGCTTTCCAGATTACCCATACCACGTGAACAATCGCGCTTAGCCAAAGCGTCTTTATTTGCGGGTTGAACCTCATTCTAATGCCATGGTCTATGATCTCACAAATGCCAGCATCACAGCTTAGTATTCTTCCGAACAGTGCCTCGATATCGTGCCATAACTGGTGAGAAAATTCGCATGTCACTATTAAGTGTTCAATTGTTTCCTCCTGCGACTGACAAAAGCAGCAGCAAGAGACAATCATCATCCCCTTGGATTTCAGAAGGTCATGCGTAGGAATCCGACGCATATAGGTCCGCCAAAGTATCAGCGAATGTGACGGTGGTATGCCTAGTTGCCATATCAAATTAACCGCCCGAGGCTGAGGAGGGTGCCCCAACCATTTGTAAAACATCCGAACCGTAAAGACACCGTCCGATGCCGGCCTCCAACAACAAATGTCCCTCTCTTCCCCACTGTTTTGGACCTGATTTATCGCATCAGCTACCGTCGTGTTCAGTTCTAGTCGGTTCCGCCAACCCTCATGGAAACGGAAGTCCCTTGTGCTGTCATGGAATTTTGCTCTTTCAGACCTGCTGATTCCCATTCTTTCTATAATGTTTGGTATAATCCATTCTATATTCCAAAAGGAGAGGTTCGTATTTGCACCTAGAAGCCACTGACAGTTTCCTCTAAGGGTATCATACACTGTTTTTATCGAACACCAGATTGAGGGTAGGGCGGGTATCCTCCTTGGGAGGCTAGCCGGGCCTATGAAGCGAGAACGTAACGTGTTAAAACAGAGGGAATCCTCAGTTATATATCCCCACACGAGCTTTCCTGTAAGCACAGTGTTCCATACGTCTAGGCGCTTGATGCCGAGTCCGCCATCCTGCAGTGATTCCGTTCAAGATGCCCAGGGAGGAATAATTAGTTTCCTACTAGTGATTGATCCCGACCATAGGAAATTCTTCATGTATTTGTTTAATCGTTTTATCAGACTAGACGACCATTTATAAAGCATGAAGGTGTGTGTCAGGGAGCCCGTAATGACAGCCTTTATCAGGGTTAGACGTCTTGCCATAGAAAAAGCGCTTCCCTTCCATCTTGCGAACTTTCCCGCTATTCTGTCAGCATTAGAGGAGAGAAACCTCGGTGCCCCTAAATATAGAAAAGGGAGCTTACCAATCCTGATGCCCATGAGTTCTGCTAGCCTTCCCCGTCTACGCGGGGTTATATTATCACCAAAGAACACCTCCAATTTGGCCCAATTCACTCTCTGTCCCGAGATACTGCCATATAGCTCAAAGATTGATACCAATGCCTGCACATTAGAGGTCAAGGCTTTGCAGAAGAGAAGAATATCATCTGCATACATGAGGTGGGTCGACATGTTGCAGGAGCTAGAGTAGCTCGAAGGGATCAGCGCCCCGGTGTCAACGTAACTGATCAGAAGCCTACTCAAGAAGTCTTCAGCCAAGCTGAAGAGGATTGGGGATAGGGGTCTCCCTACCTAACTCCTCTAGAACAGGCAAAGTACCCCTTGGTACCAGTTGCAGTGATAACTGAGATCCGTGCGGAAGAGAGAATGTTCAATATCCAGTCCCGGAACTGCAAAGAAAACCCGAAAGCTTCAAGTACTGCTAAGATAAAATTCCAATCGAGCGTGTCAAACGCCTTAGAAATGTCAATTTTGAGGCTCATATTTCCCCCAAAGCACTTTTTCTGCAAACTGTTTACTCCTTCTGAGGCCAGTGCAATGCATTGGTGAATATTCCTTCCTTTGATGAACCCGAACTGATTTTGGAAGGTTATCGAGCTTGCAACCATGGCTAATCTGTCAGCCAGTATTTTTGAAATAATTTTGAATATGAAATTGCTCATCACGATAGGCCTATACTGATCAATGTGCAATGCGTTCTCTGTTTTGGGAATGAGGACCATAATGTTCGAATTTATTCCCGTGCTAATGATGCCCGTGCGGAAGAACCAATTTACCATTTGACAGACGTCCTTCCCGACAATGTCCCAGTAGCTATGGAAGAATTTCCCAGTGAACCCATCCGGCCCAGGCACGCTTCCCGCGCTCATACTGTTAACTGAAGCCTTAATTTCATCATCAGATGGGCAATGCAGCAGCTCAGCGTTCATCTCCGGCGTGACCAGGTTCGGGACGATCTCATGAACAACTGAAAGATCCGCAGGCTCAGTCATCGGATTTTTGAAAAGATTATCAAAATTGTCTGTTATGTGTGTCGCTATCTGACCTTCATCAGTGCTAATTTCTCCATCAATTGCCATAGAAGCGATACCCATCGTCGCTCGTCTCTGGCTGGCCATTCTGTGGAAGAAAGAACTGTTTCTGTCACCACCCTCCATCCAATTAATACGGCTTCTCTTATTTAAATAAATCTCTTTTTATAGAAGGTGGTGGTCAAGTGAGTCATGCGCCAGCAGTTCCTGTTAGTGGAGATCTTCAGTGAAACCCGAAGTAGCCATCTGAACCTGAATGGAATTTAAAGTCGCTTGGCTGGCAACGATGTTCCTGTCGAGGTTCCCACAAACCTCTTTATTCCACTTTCGAAGAACTGATCGTAACCCCCAGAGCTTGTGACAGATCTGCTGCATTGGCCCGAGTGGAAGGTGAGCACTGTCCCAGTGATTCTTTATAACCTCCCTGATTCCGGGATGCGTTACCCACATTGCCTGAAACCGAAAACGGGATATGCTACTAGAGTTCTATGCAAACTGAAAGAACAGCGGGTGATGATCAGAGTGATGCCTGGTTAGCACGGTGCAATTGTAATTCCAGAGATTTGCGAATTCTCTTGAAACTATTACCCTGTCGATTTTGCTTTCCACTCGCGCTCGGCCATGTCTGTTATTTGACCAAGTGTAAAAGGGGCCCGATGCCTGAACATCACGCCACTCTCCTACGTCGAGAAAATCGCGGAATTCTCTATAAGGTCGCATGGCCGGCGGTCTACATGTTTTCTCGTGAGCACTAAGCATCGCGTTAAAGTCCCCGATCACAAACCAGTTTCCCTGAGATCCTGTACGGAGAGCTGCGATTTCCTCATACATATCCTTCCATCTATTGGCCCATATGTTGGTCCCTTATAACGTAACAAGTTAGTTCCAAGGGGGGATAGGAACTATTTAAAATTTTGTACGTTGAGGCTGACTTCTTTTTCTTTGAAAAAGGTTTAAACAGCGCGATGAGTGAATTGGAGACACTAGCTTAGTCAACTGGTGACTAAGTCAGCTTCTTTCCTTGAGTCAGGAGATAGCATTTGAGTGTATTTCTGAACTCAGATACTCAATGCACACAACTCAACGAGACCTCTTTACTTAGTCAGTTTTCAAGCAAGCAATATATATATCAAATGAGTTTAAGGTTAGAAAGATGTTACTCAGCAGATTTATCCAGGTTCGGCCTCTAAGCCTACGTCCTGTCCCCGGAACATGTTCCGAGCTTTCGAATTCTCTATTGAGCTCTTTAAAGGTAGAGCATCAAACCTTTTACAACTTGAAGCTGAGTATAACAAGAGTACATTCCTCTATACCTCTACTCACTCCTATTCTACCGCTGAGTACTATAACCGAGTACTCAGCCTCTCCTTTCTATTTCTAGAATTGATAATAAGATTGTCCTAAACAACAATTGCTAAGACACTTTAGATGATTGAATAATCACTCTAGACTTTTACACAGTAATATGGAAATTGGTGTAAGTATTTTCTTTGCTTTTTCTCACAGAACTTCAAGTGTGAATTTGGTCAGCGTAATGGCTTGTTGAAGATCTGCATCGAATGAAGCAACTGAAAGGCCTATTTATAGTGACACTAGAGGCATCGGTTATTTCGAATTTCGAAATAACCATTGGAGGGAAACGGCTTGATGTCGTTGTCACTCAGTACACGCTCAGTGCCGTTGGCCAATCAGATTCTTGCATCTTCTGTCTTCGGTCAGTGCTGAGCAGCTTTTAGTCAAAAGAACAGAATGTTTCGCCGTTTATGGCAGAGTCTTCTAGACAGCTTTCTGTGTCTTCTGAACTTTACCCAAAGTAGAAATACTTTATCTTGAAGTCGTTTCTGCACAGCTGCTGTCTTGTACTCTTTGTTGTCCAACTCAGCAGCTTCGTTCCGAAGTAGATGAAAAAAGTCTTCCAGATCCTTCTTCATGCTGAGCTGCGTTTTATCCTTAACGACAGCGTTTTGTTCACACGGGCCGAGTGGTCTTGATCTGTTTGACTTGGGCCTTTGACTTTCTTTTGGGCCTTTAGCCTTTTAATATTTGTGTCTTATAAACAAGTAACTTAACATTGAACAAACACATTAGTGTAATAAATCAAAGCATTTAAACTTAGTGTGTTTAGAATATTTTTAATCATATACTTAAATAATTTTGTCAAATCAAAATCATGTGAAAAGGTGTTTCAACAAACTCCCCCATTTTGATGTTGGCAAAACTATTCAGTGAAGAACTCAGTGTTGAGCTCCCCAATGATAGTTGACCTTTTATTACTTAATAAACTCCCCCGTAAGGGTTGAGCTACTAACTCAGTTTTACTCTAAACATTTTAAGGTTTAATCAAGTAAGTCCTAGGTCAGTTTTCAGATAAAGGTCAGCTTATGGAACATATTCTATTAACTCAGTTTTAAGTGGAAGATTTAACTATCAGAGAGCGCTGAGTATATTGTTGTTCAATGAGTCTTATAAGACAATGTTTTATAGCATACAAGACAGTGTCAACATTTGATCCACACAGCATACAATCAACAAACATTATAAATGATAAACATAGTTGATATATTAGAAGATGCAAAACATAATAACTCAGCATCACAGAAGATTTAAGCATAGTATTATTTTAACGTCAGCAGCATACAAAAGTAAAGGTACTTAAGAATTAGAAACTATCTATCCTAAAGCTATTTCTTCTTATAGGTTAATTTGCCCTTTCCCTTTTGTTGACTACTTCCAGTAGCCTCATGCTGAGTTCTTCCAGCTTCTCCCCCATTTTGTCAGCATCTGGAGGAGGAGGAGGCTTGAAGGTGCTGTTTTGAGCAGCTTCAGATAAGCGAGCTGAGAAGTCCTTCAGCTTGCCGGTGCTTTCATTTGTGCCATCAAAGACAGCAACACCATCATCTAAGACTTCTTAAGGTACACCAATTTCAGCTGCGCTGAGTATGCTCAGTGCGTATGCTTGTGATTTACCCATCCAAGTGATTGTATCAGTCAGCGCAGCATAAGCTTGATGAAACATCTTTAACAAAGATGAGTCATAGAACTGACGCTGAATGTTGGAGTGACGTACATGGGTGAAGGTTTTATGTGTGTACTGGAGAATCTTATTCTGCTTCATCTGGTCAGTGTCCATTTCTGCCTTGTTTAGATTTAGAAGTCGAACAGCTTCGCCAATCTGCTCTACTGAGCATTGAGAATAAGAAGAAAGCTGATGATTTGTCTTCTCTTGCTCAGTTTTAAGCTGGGTGAATAAATGATGAACTTCGGCAGAAGTTGCATACCATGAATTCGCAGCTGACAAGGTTTGAAATTGTCCCTGAAGGGAGTTGATATGTTGAACCATGGTCAGCTGGAGTTTAACCAGCTTTGTTATGGACTCCTGCTTTGGTTGTTGAGCTTGGATATTGGTCATTACACTCAGCAGGTCTTTTAGACCTCGAACCTCGTTGAGAAGTTGAGTGACTTGGGAGAGCTGAGTGGACTCGTTATCAGCAGACCCATCAACAGTTTCTGAAGTCTGATGAAGGTCTTGGATCAAGGCCTGAGCCGAATTAATGATCCTTCTACCTGACTCAGTGGCAGTGAGATAGTTGTAAGATCTTTCATCAGATTGACCAGTTGGTGGAGGCGTTAGGTTCAGTTCAGCATTTGAAGTGCCAGCGGGGTCAGTGACTGGTCTTGGTGTTTCAATTTGCACTTGTACTTGGGGAAGTGTTTGAACAGCAGCATTTGTTATAGGTTCAGAGTCAGGCTGAAGCTGACTTGTTGTTGAAGGTGTGATAGGTTCAGTGCTGACTGGAGCAGGAATTTTCGTAGCCGGCAGAGGGCTAGGTTCAGCAGCTGTATCGAGAACTTGCTCGGTGTTGGTTGGGTTTTTAGAAGCATTTAAGTCGGCTCGTTCCTGTGGAAGAGAAACAGCGGCTTGCTTTTCAGTTTGCTCTGGTAGAGAAGTAGAAGGTTTTCTGAAGAACTTTAGCTTGATGGTAGATGGATCGTTGGTCGGTCTTTGCTGAGTTAAATCAGCCATGAAATGAAGCATTGTGGTTGGATGTGCCTTGATAAGTCTTCTTCTTGTTCCCTGGGTTCTTGGAGGAGTGGGATCAGCGTGAATTGACTGAATTGAATGAGATGGAGAAGGTTCTCCCTGATCAGCATCATGTTATTCTGTTTGCTCAGCTTCTTCTTCTTCTGCTGTCAACTCAGTGTTAGTTGGCTCAACATCTTCTTCACTTTCTGTTTCCTCAGTGTCATCCTGACCACTCCCTTCTTCTTCTTGTTCTTGCTCATCATCATGCTCTTCATCATTTAACTCTTCTTCTAGTTGTTCAATGAACTGATCGTCCAGTTCCACTTCATCGTTTTGTTGCTCAGTGGCAATGCCTTGACTCTGAGCATAGTGAGAGTTGGCGGGAAAAAAGAAGCCAGTAGGTACAACATCAATTGGACTTAACTCCGAAGAGTGCTTCTTTTTCTTTCGCTGTGATTCCTCATCAGCGTCCACTCTTTCTTCTGCCTCAGGCTCATCTTGCCTAGGTCTTTTTTTAGCTTACTTGGGCTCAGCTTGACCTTGCTGAGGCTGAGCAGTTGTTCCTCTGGATACAACCTTTAGTTTCTTTGGAGGAGGAACAGCTTCCTTAGAGGTGCTTTGCACAGCTTTCCTCTTCCTATCAGCGGGGGCCTTAGTTCTTCTTTTCTTGACCACTGTTTCCTCAGTGTTCTGATCAGCAGCACCTTTTGCTTTCTTGGGAACAATTGGCTGATCAAAATTTAAGGCGAACAGAGCAGCATCAGTTATCTCTGATCCTTTGGCCTTGGTTTCCTGCGATAGGTCCACTTGGTGGTCCAGGAGGATTTTAGTGATGAGCGAGCCCAACCTTAGAGTTCCAGTGCTCCTTTGAAAGCCAGCGATTAAGAATACTGGCATGTTGATGGGCTTGTAGGTCAGCATATGCCATATGAAGCATTGCTCAAAATTTGTCGCTGAGCTGGTGCAATTTATCTTCGGGAAGATATAATTGGTCAACAGATAGTGTGCCATCTTTTAGCGTTGGCCCATTGAAGTGCTGGAGATTTCACCAGCATGGCCAGTAGGTTTACAGAACGTAGTGGAGTACCCAGTGTCGTCCTGATCTCCAGACTTCCTAAGTATGGCTCCTTCATTTTTAAGTTTCAGAAGGCAGGCTAAGTAGGTGGGATTGATAAAGATGGTTTTGTCCTTCACCTTGGTGACCAAGTAGTCCTGGTTGTCATTAGCCACACTCAGGTTATGGTAGAATTCCCTTACCAAGTCAGGGTAGGTAGGGTAATTGATTGAGAACAGCTCGGTCCAGCCATTCTTTGAGATCCATTCACAGAATGGTTGCTCTGTTTCCACAAATCCTTTCGAGAACCACATTGAGTGGTTGATCTTGTATTCCCTGACGTTCTCATAGACCTTGGTGTATGTTCGTTCTTTAGGTTTCTTTCCCTTGGAGGAGGTGCCTTAGTCAGTTTGGGTTTTCTTGCTCGGCGTGGTGGCTTTAGTCTGGTGACACTGAGTAGAAGGCTTGGGGTTTGTGCCGGAGATGTTTAGTGAAACCTTAGTCATATTTGCAGAGAAGTTTGGGAGGATTTGGAGTTTTTGAGAGAGAGAGTATTAATGCCAGAAAAATTCGTAAGGGTAAAGAAATAAAATTGGGGATTTGCCCACTATTTATAGAGGTGAGAGGTGGATCTTATCGAATCCATGTGTCAGTTTGTCCTTGGGATATTCAACCGACAAGGATCCTGGCATTTATGACACATTCGGCGCATACGTCATCCTAGGCGGCTATTCGCGTGCTTTAGCATTAAGTGCAACGGATCTTTTACTCAGTGTTAGAATTCTAATCGTTCTATATTCTGAGTAGTCAGTTTTACGCAAATGGATGGTTTAAGTGATTGGTTGCTCAGTTTGAGATAACCACTCAGTGTGCATATTTGTTCAGTATGTGTGATTCATTCATTTAACATTAAATACTCAGCATACATCTATCTACTCAGCAAGTAATAGCATAAATCATTTAGCATGGTAATTCACTCAGCATGAATATATATTTAGAACTGGAATTTACTGAAGTGGATTAAACATACTGATGGCTTCTCTCAGTATGCTGAACTGCTCACGAGCCAGTGGCTTCGTGAAGATATCCACAAGCTGCTCATCTGTTGGGACATAGGTCAGCTTG
Source organism: Euphorbia lathyris (assembly GCF_963576675.1). Classification (NCBI taxonomy): domain Eukaryota; kingdom Viridiplantae; phylum Streptophyta; class Magnoliopsida; order Malpighiales; family Euphorbiaceae; genus Euphorbia; species Euphorbia lathyris. The sequence continues at coordinate 1,071,965 of NC_088915.1, read as the reverse complement.
ATCTCACCCTTGAGTACATGGTCTATAATGAAGTGATGTCTGATGCTGACATGCTTCATCCTGCTGTGCTGGATTGGGTTCTTTGATAGATCAATTGCACTTTTGTTGTCACATTTGACCTCAATTGTCTTTATTTGAACACCATAGTCTTCAAGCTGTTGCTTAATCCATAGAACTTGAGCAACACAGCTTCCAGCGGCAATGTACTCAGCTTCAGTGGTTGACAAGGCTACTGACGCCTGCTTCTTGCTGAACCAGGATACAAGACAGCTCCCTAGGAAGTGGCATCCTCCAGAGGTGCTTTTTCGTTCAAGCTTGTCTCGTCCATAGTCAGCGTCAGTGTATCCAACGAGTGTGAAATCATGCGTGTTGGGATACCATAAACCTGCGTTCACTGAGCTTTGCAAATATCTAAGGATTCTTTTTACAGCTATGTAATGAGATTCCTTAGGGTTAGATTGATATCTAGCACAGTAGCATACTGAGAACTGAATGTCCGGTCTACTCGCTGTTAAGTAAAGTAGAGAACCAATCATACCTCAGTACAATTTGCTATCTACTGACTTACCATTCTCGTCAGCGCATAGGACAGTGTCAGTGCCCATAGGAGTAGATATTGGCTTACAATTTTCAAGGTCATATTTCTTCAATATCTCCTTGGAATATTTAGCTTGACTGACGAAGATGCCATTTTTTCCTTGTTTAATTTGAAGTCCAAGGAAGAAGTTGAGTTCTCCCATCATCGACATTTCAAACTCAGTCTGCATTTGCTTGCTAAATTCCTTGCACATTGACTCGTTAGTGGCACCAAAAATAATATCATCTACATAAATTTGAGCCAGCAGGGTATGTTTACCCTTTCTCTTCATGAATAAGGTTGTATCAGCTTTTCCTCTGACATAATTTCTAGTCAGCAGGAAACTGGTCAGCCTCTCATACCAAGCACGCGGTGCTTGCTTGAGACCATACAAAGCCTTTTTGAGTTTACAAACGTGGATTGGGAATTTAGGATCCTCAAACCCTGGAGGTTGGTTAACATAAACTTCCTCGTTTATAACTCCATTAAGAAATGCACTCTTAACATCCATTTGGAATAATTTAAAGTTCATATACGATGCATATGCACATAAGATTCTAATAGCCTCTAGTCAATACCTTCTTGCTGACTGTAGCCCTGAGCTACAAGTCTTGCTTTGTTCCTGACTACGTTTCCTTGTTCATCCAGCTTGTTGCGGAAGACCCATCTTGTTCCAATGGTCTTCTGACTCCTTGGATGTGGCACTAACTCCCATACATCATTTCTTCTGAATTGATCAAGTTCTTCTTGCATTACATTCATCCAGAATTCATCGTGCTCAGCTTCAGCAAAATTCTTTGGTCCTGAACTGAGACGAATGTTACGTTGCTGAGGTATCTCCTGAGTTGATTTCTTGTCACCAGGGTGTTCTCAGCAGCATCAAGAATGGCACTTTCTGAGTGTCCTCTTGGTATTCTAATCTCCTTTGGTAGATTGATGTCTTGTGCTGTTTGTGTTTCAACAATCTCTGCAGGTGTAGACTGGTCAGTGAAAACAATTTGAGGTTCACTTTTACCTTTGGTCAGCCCTTGAGGGAATGACTTAGCGGTTGTATCTTGATCAGCGGATGCTGAGTGTGGATCATCCTCGGTCAGCGGCTGATATCTTCATGCAGGGTTAGTTTCGTCAAACTCAACATGTACTGACTCTTCTAAAACTTGAGTTCGTTTATTGAAAACTCGATATGCTTTGTTGTTTGTTGAGTAGCCTAAAAAGACAGCTTCATCAGCTTTTGAGTCAAACTTAGCTAAGCTATCTTTGGTATTCAAAATAAAACATTTACAGCCAAAAGCACGAAAGTATCCAATGTTGGGCTTTCGTCATTTCCAAAGTTCGTAGGGGGTTTTCTTTAGTATAGGTCTGACAAGAGCCCTATTAAGAATATAGCACGCTGTGTTGATAGCTTCTCCCCAAAAGTACTTTGGAAGCCTATGCTCACTCAGCATTGTCCTGGCTATTTCAACCAAGGTTCTGTTCTTCCTTTCAACAACCCCATTTTGTTGAGGCGTTCTAGGAGCAGAAAAATTATGGTCAATGCCGTTGGTTTCACAGAATTCAACAAACTATTGGTTCTTGAATTCTCCACCATTATCACTTCAGACGTGAGACAATTTTAGGTCTTTATCATTTTCAAGTTTTCTTACAAAATTTGAAAATGTCTCAAAGGTTTCATCCTTGCAACTCAGCAAGATGATCCAAGAATACTGAGAAAAGTCATCTACAATGACCAAGGAAAATCTTCTTCCACCCAGACTCAGCGGATGGATTGGACCGAAGAGATCTAAGTGTAGTAACTCTAATGGACGCTTAGTTGAGACAATGTTTTTACTATGAAAAGATTGTTTGGTTTGTTTTCCAGCTTGGCAAGCGTGGCATAGTTGATCTTTTTCAAATTTAAGTTCTGGCAGTCCCTCAACCAATTGCTTTCTTGCTAATTTGGCCAGGAGGTCCATGCTTACATGACCAAGTCTCCTGTGCTATAGCCAGGAATTTTCTTCCTTTGATACTAAGCATACAGTTTTTGAAAACTTTTTCTCTAAGTCTAGCATAAAGACATTATCAATCCGAGGGGCAGTTAAAATTAACTCATTTGTTTTTCCCTCGTATATTTTACATCTAGTAGCATCAAATATAACTTTTCTCCCATTGTCACATAGCTGAGCTACGCTGAGTAAGTTATATTTGAGTCCGCTGACTAGGGAGACAGACTCAATAGTAGGATTACCTCCAACGGTTCTTGACCCTACTATCTTACCCTTTTTGTTGTCTCCAAAACTTACGCTTCCTCCTCGTTTACGCTCAAATGTGATGAACTGAGTTTCATCACCAGTCATATGCCTCGAGCATGCGCTGTCAATATACCACATCTTTGACTTCTCATCACACCTCAGGCTTACCTGCAATGTAACTAGTTACTTTTAGGTACCCAATTCTTTTTAGGTCCTGGCTTGTTAGGTTCAGCAGGTAAAGCATCATATTTCATTTTATGACGACATACTTAGACAGTATGTCCATTCTTTCCACAGAAGTCACAGCTGACCTTCCGTTTAGGATGTCTCACTGACTGGTCAGCACCCCAGTGCTGAGCGTGCCAGCACACCTTTTTGGTGTGTCCTTTCTTCCCACAGAAGTCACATTGGACATTCCGCTGAGGATTCCATCTCTGCTGACCAGTACCTCGGTACTGAGTATTCAGAGGAATATTTATTTTGTTTGGAACCTTTAGTTGGTTCTGGATAGTTGTGACGTCCTTTCTCAGTTTCTTAGAATCTGATTGGACCTTAGAGACAAACTTATGCATGATCTCCATGTTATCATGCAAAGTTGAGTTGTCCTGAAGAAGGAATCTGAGGTCACTCAGCTTGACCTCTTCAACCTCGTCACATCGCCTGCTGAGTGCTCTAACTTTCTTATTACACTTTTTGACAAGTGTGTAGAGGTCACTCAGGGCATTAACCATTTCATTTCTGAGCAGGGGTAGTGATATTACCTCATTTGATTGCCCCTCATCGTCAGATGCAATGGAGGGGTCATCATGCTCAGAGACACACGGCTCAGCAAGTTCGTCAGCCATGAATCAAATCTTCTCTGACTCAGTGGTTAAGTCTTGAGCTTCCTCAACAGCAGTCTTCTTTGCTTGCCAGTTTTTAGGAAGACTCCTAAGAATCTTCTTGACTTGTTCTTCCTCAGTGAAGATCTTCCCAAATCTCTTGAGCTCGTTGATGATGTTTGTAAACCTTGCATTCATGTCAGAGATTCCTTCATCATCGTTCATTTCGAACAGCTCGTACAGTCTCATCTGCTGGTTCACCTTGGACTCCTTCACTTTGTTGGTTCCTTCGTAGGTGACCTCCAGCTTCTTCCAGATCTCCTGCGCTGACTCACAACCTGAAATTTTGTTGTATTCTGCAGCATCTAGCGCACAGTGAAGCATGTTTATAGCCGAAGCGTGATTTTGTAGCTTCTTGATTCTGTCAGATAGTGACCGACACAGGATAATTGATTCTGTCAGATTTAAACAGCCATAGAGTTGAAGTGCTACGTTGATTCTCAACGAAGAGGCTCATTCCAAGCCTTCTCCAGAAATGGCCATCAATAGAATCAAAGCTTCCCATTGGTTCCGCGATGCAGAGCCAATCAGGTTTATGGGTATCACATAAATTGTAAACGTACCTTTGGGTATCCGAGTTTAGGATACCTCTGTAATTCCAGAAAATGACTGTCATTTAAAACGCGTTGGCGGTTTAATCGCCCTCCTAGAGCGAGCTTTTATTGGTATTCCTGGCTTTTGAGACCCTTTTTTAAGTTTGGAGTTTACCGTTTCCCACTCCTGCTCTTCTTCCTCTAAATGATCAGCCCAGCGGATAGAGGAGGGTGTTTTTTCTGTGCTTTTACCACTCATTGAGTTCAAACTGCCGGGGTGTACCGGTGATAGATTATCTGTTGCGTTCCCAACTATATTTGAATTCCCTGGCGAGTCCGGCCTGTCACACCTCTCTTCCCAGCATTCCACTTCCTCCTCGGACTCCACCAGTTTAGGATGTGTTACCTTTGCGCTAGCTTCAGCGGCTTGCGGTCGGTGTTCCGGTGCCTCGATTGTTTTGAAAAGGTTATTAGTGACAGCAGCGACCGAGATTAGAGTGTGTTCAACAACTCCGTCTCCCTTTTTCTTCACTTCCCATCCCATTCTCTGTTTCTATGTTCCTCTTTTAGACTCATGTTCTGCCCGTTTAGAGGGTTCAGTTGGTTTTAGATTCTTCATGCATTCATAGGGCATGTGTCCAATATTCGAACAAACTTTGCAGAAGGAGGGCAAATTCTCATAAGAAACGTCAATCCAGAACTGCTTACCATCTCGCTCAATGCCCAACTTTGTGGGGATGTCTTCCGCCAGATCTATATCGATAAGGAGTCTGGCAAAATGTCCAAAATCTCCATCAAGAGTCGCTCTGTCAAGCCTGATGAGGCCTCCCAGGCCTTTAGCAATATCTGCTAGAATCTGAGTGTCCTAGTATTCCCATGGTAGTGCATAGAGTCGGACCCAAACCTGTGCGTGAGTGGATTTCTCTACGAAGGGGTTGAAATCAGGCTTCCATGGTTGCAGCCTAAAGGTCCCGGGCATAAAATTCAGAACCCCTTTGCTGAGGGCTAATTCCTTCGATTCCCTAGTGCTGAGGAAAACCTGGAAGTATCCTCTCCCCACTGAAATTAGCCGCCAAGATTCTTTGATTCCCCATTCAGTTGTTAGTCTCGCCTTTAGCTCAGCTATCTTCCAGGGGCTATCGCCCTTAACAAGGATAATCCTTCCAATTAGTGAATTGGCGCACATCACGATTCTGTTTTCATAAGCGGATTGTGAGATTTTAACTGTTCGAAAACCTCCAACTTCCAAGACCAACGCCATTGATGTAGGTGGAACCGGGATATTCCGTTTGAGAATCGAGGAGAACGAAACTCGATGGTCGGTCGCAGGTTAGGTTGCAGGCGGTGCGTTAAAACGGAGATTTGGATTGAAGAGAACTCGTATGCTAACATGGTCATCTGGAGGAAGATCGGTAATAGGAGCCATTAAACGGAGGAGAGAACCGACGATAATAGGTTGGAGAGTGTGGCGGCGCCGGCTAGGTCATTTTTTATTATGTTAAATGTTACATCATCGTTGACGAAAATAGTTTTAATTATAATCAATTGTATATTAAATAGATCAGTTAATCAAGAACTCAAATGGTATATCTATATCTTCAACTTCAAACATTACTCATTTTAATTAACTAGTTTTTCTTTTAAGATAAAAAAATGTTAATTCAATTTGTGGGTTGAATTGAAATTGCAGAAACAGTTTAAATGGGCAAAGCTTAATGTATGTAGGACCAGCGACCTTAATTTGGGGAAGGGTTGTGGTCAACCTTAATTTGAATTGCCATGTCTGAAATCTGTTCTTCTTTCCGTGTATGTATATCTCTTCTTTCCATCTCTCATCTCATTTCAAGTTAATTGCGAAATCACTAAAAAAAAAAAAAAATAAACTCTAGTTAAAGGAAGTTTTCCTATTGTAGGAAGTTTTTCTATAATATCCCATATTGCCTAAAAACAGATATACATGCTATGTTTTATAAGCTGGGTTAAAACAATATTAAGTTTGGCCGAGCTTGGTAACGAGAGCTTGTGACTCAAGTGAATGCATTAGAGTGATGGAACATGGCTATGACTTAGTAGGTTGGGTTTGATGAAGCTAAACTTCGGCTCGGCCATTCCAAGCTAAAAGATAATCAATCAATGGTTCATAAAATAAAATGAAATGAAATGAATCTCCAAATCAAGCACATTCATAAAAAAAAACACCTTCTATTGTTACTATCTCATTCTATCTGACCATTCTATTGATTTCACATTTTACTCTTTCATTTTTCCTGATTTCTCCTTGGTTATCGGCCATGAAACTACTGTTTTCTCTTCTATTTCGGTTCATCTTGATGATGTGCTGCATAGGTAAAATGTGAAACCAATAGAATGATCAGATAAGAATGGATAGTAGCAACAGAAGATGTTTTTTGATGAATGTGCTGGTTTTCAAGATTCATTTCATTTCATTTCATGTAAAACTAGTCTTGCATAATCTATTTATAATTCTTGCATATTCTAATTTTGGAATGGAACGTGAGTTTGATTCAAAACTTAATAATTACTTATTTTGATTTAGTAGTTAAGAAAAAAATATTTAATACATTTTAATTAGCAGAGTTACTAAAATTAATATATAATAAATAAATTAAGAGTTAAATAGGTTAGTGGTTACTAAATATTATGTTTTATTGGCCTAGCTTGTTGTTTAGGGTTTAAATGACAACCAGTAACTAAAATAAATAATAATTATATAAATCAAGTGGAGAGATCATCTAATTCATTTAAGGCCTGGCATAATAATGCAATCTTTAGAAACATCCGTGTACTTCACCTTTAAGAATGATATCATAGTTTGTAACTCATGTCATCCTATATTTGTGATTTAACACTTTAATCTGCTATTGAGACATGAGGTTGATAATATTAAACCATCTCAAACATGCAGTTCAAACACGGCGGTGATAAAAATATATCCCCATTTTTACTAATATACACTAAGGTGTGGCACAGCGAGTAATTTTACTAGTAAAGTCTAAAGTGGTGCAATTTACATTTACAGCCAAGAGTAATTTTTTTCTTAACATTGACAAGTTGGATCAATTTGTAAAATAAATTATCAAACTGTGTTATCGGCCATGAATTTTGTCATTCGTTAGTAACATATCACAAACATATAATTAATGGTGAAAAAATAAAATAAAAAATATATTTAGGGTTAATAAACTTCAGGGGGCAATTAGATTATTAGCCAAGTACAAAGTGACCTCATGTATTAAAAAAACTCATTAACAACAAAAGAACAAGCTACAAAAAGAGATTTGAAAACTTCACTTTAAGTATACTATCTATCAATTGCTTCTTATCTTATCTTGAGTTCCAAACTCCGGACCTTAAATTTCTGACTCCTGACCTGTTGGATACATAATTTTATGTAAGTTTTGATAAATTGTTAATTTTTATTTTTTTTTATAATCAAAAATTAAAATGTTAATATTAAAATGTAAAGAAAAATGTATTTTACCTAAATTGTATTGAACAAGCACTTGTTCTTGTTTAATTGCATTCATTAGCCTATATTTTTTTGTGATTGCATTCAAAAGTTAACAATAATTGGAGTTGTAGAGCCATGAATTTATATATGGGGGGCTAAATTTAGTCGTGTGATGGTATAGGAGTTAAATTTATGGAATTGGGACAACAAGATATTTAAAGTACTTAATCAATTATTTTTTCATATATAATATTCGAAATATTTAATTGATTATTTTTTGGACAAATATTTTTTCAAGTATATCTTTATAGAGGTATTAAATATTTTTTTAAGAAATATATGTTACCAAACTCAAAACATTTTTTAAGAGTTAACATTTGCATAATTTTTAAAATATATTTCCTAAAAAAAAGTTAAAACTAGGTAACCACTAAAATGTCTCCTAGAATTCATAATGCATATTATTCCATTTAAAGGAATTAATCTTGACAAACTAGTTCATTTTAATGACAATTAAAAACCAGTATAGCCACTAAAACATCTTACACAATTAACAATGAACATTAATTTTTTTTACTTTTGTTAATGTGATTTTACCATTCGGCTTTTATTAGGGGGAGAAATAATACGGAAAAATCTTGGATTGACATGTCATCGATTAGTGATGTAGTAATATGTTAGGTTTAGAGAGTTTGTTTTTTATATACAGTAAAACCTCTATCAATTAATAATGTTGGGACTACTAAATTTTATTAATTTATATAGATATTAATTAATTTTTTTTTGAAATACGGATCTAGCCCAACGGGAATCCCAACCAGGTTGGCACCTCCGAAAAGGCAAAGAACCAAATATATAAATGAAGAGATGAAAAAAGTATGAAACCAGTACAAAGAAATAAAATTTATAGAGTGATATAGAGTGATTATTAATAAATTATTAATTATTAATTTATAGAGTGATTTTAAAATGTTTTAAAAATAAATTTTAAATTAATAATTTAAATAAAGTTTTTATCTTCCCATGTTTTCGGTGAAGGAAATTAGGTAGCTGATTCTTCAGCTAATTATGGGCGGATATCATCCTCTACTACTTAGTGAGACTCTCCCACCTTTTTGTTCTTTTTGGTTCTACTGTAACTCAAGATGCCATTCTGGGCGCCAACTCATTTCACGATCCAAATAGTTTATTTTTGCTATTCCTAACTCTTCCCTCCAAACGGAGATCCCCGGAATAACCACCTCATATGTCCTCCACATTTCGTTCACCAAATACCGGGTAACTCGAGTCTCGAGAACAGCCACCAATACACACCCGTCTTTGCCTTTTCCACTCCGGTGATCATAAATATACAGGAACCCAAGATGGTAATCTTCAAGATAAGATCATCAAAATACGAAAAGAGGAGTCCTTACCGAGAAGCCATCATCGAGGGACCACCATCACATTAGTTCGATTGTCTTCATTATTGTCGCCAGAGTCGTCAACAGAGAAAGTCATATTTGTTAAATAAAGCATAGTACAAGACGACTCACCCTCAGATTCGAGGGGATTCCATCGTTTAGCCACAACTAGAGGCATTTTTAACCTTGATTTATTCCCGGATTTCAGATGAATAAGAAAGGAAGGAGGAGGCTAGAGAGTTAGAGAGATAAGATGCATAAAATGGATCAAAAAACCTAATTTGGAAAGTGTTTTTTTTTTACTCTTTTTAATTACTAAGTTAAATTCTAACATTTGATAAAATATTAATCAGTGACAACGAAGGATTCTGATTGACCCATTTAGAGGCACATGTGCAGCGCACATGTGGCAAACACTAGGCATACGACCCGAACTCTTTTCCTCCTCTAGATTGGCCAACTAGGCTTTGTTATATTTATTTAATCAATTATGTTAATTAAGGTATTTTAGCTTATGTTAATTTATTTATTTGGTATAATTTTTGTAGTCAATTTGTTTTATACCAATTTAATTCCTAATAGAGTAAATCAACTGTTTAAATTTGACATTAATCACTCAAATTATAATGTGATTAAATTTTCTTTCCATATAATTTACGTTTTATTCTTAAAGGAATGTTTATTGATTTCTTAGTTAATAGACCAAAATTCCATATTTCATTAAAGATAAGCGTGATTAATTCTTATTTCCATTACTCAAGTTTGACTTTTTTGAGTTGTAGTGTACAGAAAAAACTTTAATTGGAAGATAATCCACTTAAAGGGTGTCTGACGAGTCTCGAACCGAAAAATTGGATAAATTATAAAAAATTTATTATATTAATTAACTTTTATTTTACATATATGAATTAGTAAAATTGATTTTATTATTCGATAATATACTCAAAATATTTTTAAAAATTCATATTTTTATTTAGCGTAGATTTGATATATCACTATAAGAAAAAACGGTAATTAGCAACCAATATTTGAAACCAAATTAAAATTGGTTGCAATATTGCAACCATTATGGTTGCAAAACATTGTCATTGGTTGCAAAGGCGAGAAGTAGATTTCTAAATACATTTGCGACGAAAAATATGCTTTCAAAGTTCTGTTGGTTGTAAACATTGCAACCAGACCCGTCTCAACATATATTTTCTGGTTGCAATTATATATGCCCAAAATTTCAATTTTATTAAACCAAATTTAGAGAACAAAACACTTATTCATAAACCTAAATCCCATTTATCCAAGCCAACGGTTAGGGCTATAAATGAATCGAGTCGCTATTATGCATTGTTCAGTGTTCGGCTCGATACAAGTTCGATCAAGTTTGGTTCAATTTCTAAAGGAGCTGCTTGCAAATATGATTCTGAGACTTGATTTTTTTTTTGGTAGAAAAAAGTTTAGGTAAGAGTAGGTCTACCCACTCTCAAGGTCAGGGCAAACCATAGACCTCGATGAGGGTTTACAGTGGAATTTACAGATCACCTACCAATGAGACTTGATTTGAGTATGACAAAACTCGATTTCAAAACTCGAAATCATATTTGGTTATGAACTAGTAAATAAATTCATTAACAACTTTATAACCAAGTAAAAAAAACTCATAAAAAAACTTTAATTTTTATAGGTTTCTAAATCAAAACTATATTATTTTAAGTTAATAATATTGTTTATATTTAATACTCTAATTATAATTTGATATTTCTTTTTAAAAAAAAAAAAGAATTTGATATATTTGAGTTAAATAATATTATACTAACACTTAATAATACTTATAAATTACTTAGTATGTATTCCGTGTACCCAGCACTACCTATTTTTTTTTTAAAAAAGTAATATTATTTTATAATTTAATATATAAAAGAGTAAATTAATATTATAGGCACTACAAAAAAAACACCTTTAACGACGGTTTTCTTATACAGTACCGACGGTTTAAACTGTCGCTATATATATTAGCGGCGGTTTTAAAAACCGTCGGAAAAGTGTTGTCATTGCGGCTGTTGCTACATTTAGCGATGGTTTTACAACAGCGTCGGGGTAAGGTTTTTTATTAGCGACGCCTCCTAATGGCGGTTTAAATCGCCCCTAGAATCGATTTTCAGGAAAAAAAAATTACCGACAGAAAATCGGTCGGTAATAAAATTTTGGTGCCCAAAATTGAATTACACAGTCAAAATGATTTATGATCAGTAATACCATAGATCTGATACAAATTTAAATTTAGTGCCCAAATATAAATTGTGCTTCCCATTTATCTGATTCAAAAAAATATTGATTCACTAGTGTTGCGGAGTCTTGAATATGCCTTTAGATCTACAAAACAAAAATCAAGTCAAGAAATGCAACGAAATAAGAAGAAGAAGTAAGGCTATGGAAGAGCACCATGCAAATTTGAAATGTAAGGCTATTAAAGTACTTGGCCTAATAAAAAAACATATAGAATAAATTGAGATTGGCTAAATCAATCACATAAATGCACAAAAAGAAGCAAATTTAGGCATACAAGCAAACCTTGAGGAAAAACAAGGGCCCACAGTCATATATATCTCCAAGCACTTCTCAATCTATAAACCACAAGGAGAAAAATGCATTAAGAGGCCTTAGAAATTTGAAAGAATCCACAACAAACTAACATAAAATCACATGAAAATGGTCAAATCATTGAATAGAGACCAAAACCTATGAAGCAAGCAAGAAAACTAGATCTTATGTGTTTTCTACCACTCATCATTGAATATGCAACTTTCATCTTTCTCAATTTTATTTATGTGTTTTCTACCACTCATCATTCATATTATGTTCAAATGGAGTGTACAAATTTATATTCCGTCAAGGTTTATTTCAATTAGATAACATTTCATAAAATACTAAGTAATTCAATTAGATAACATTTCATAAAAGGGAGTAATGAAGAACGAAGACACGTTTACAATTCCCACTCCCTAAAAGTATGTAAACAGAACTGGCAGAACGAGATAGAGAGAGAAAGCTTACTAATTGCCGATACGCTCTTCAGGCAGCCATGACAGAGATTTAAGTTTCTCCTCCACCTTTGAAAAGTTCTCCAGCAAGCTGCAGGATGGCAAACACGAAGAAGCAGAATGAGAATCAATTCAAATCACATATTATAAAAATTGAATTGCATAGAAGAGAAGAGCACTCCACTTATCAATGTTAAACTTTAGATAGACCAATATACCATGTAAGAGAATTTCATATTCATGACATGATAAATGATATGTTATATTTGCATATGTTTCTCCACAACCCTGTTTTGTAGTGACTATACTTTGGATATAATCCACCTTATAATGTGAAATAAGGGAAACTAAAAAAAGAGATGTTAAGCTAAATTGCAATAGAAATAAGTGCATGCAAATCACAAGTACGGGTTAAATCTCACCGACTGTCACTTAAGTTCGAACAATGTCCCAATAAGATTATAAAAGTTTATCTTGTATCAATAAAATAACTCATCTTTACATTTCATACCAAAAACGTCACTTTTGAACATTTTCAGGCCAAATTCTCGCCGGACTAGAACCTTAGTCCATTTAACCAAACCACATAAGCACCAAATGTATTAATTTACTGCCACACAGCACCCATTTGTTCACCTAACTAACCTAGCAAATGGGTATCACGTGGCACAGCGCTTGCATCGCCTGGTTGAATTGACTAAACATCCTAGTCATAATTGCCAACGAGAATTTGGTATGAAATGTCCAAAGCGACTCTATTGGTACAAAATGCAAAGATGAGCTATTTTATTGATACAAAATAAGCTTTGTGAACTTACTGCGAGATTGTCCAAACTTAAAGTGATCGTCAGTGCAATTTACCTGTTATCTTTAGGCTAATCCAAGATGAAGAGAACATAAACTCAAAGACTACAATTGATTGTAAAGTGACATGCTGCAGATGGAGATATGTATAAAGTTCAAAAAATTTCAGCCAAGAAACGAAGAGTGTTTACAGGTTCAAATATTATGACTAAACAACATCTAAGAAACTAATCAGAATTATACGGATGGATAGGCTTACCCTGATATTAAATTTCTTTCTGATCTGCTTGCGGAAGAAACCCAAATACATTCCTGTTGAAATGGTGAAACCAATAGCTATATAGAGAAAGCAAGGCGGTCTAGTGACCACGAAAGCAATGTAGTTAAGAAGGGCTGTAAGAGCAATAATGAAATATACGGTTCCCTGCAAAATCAACACTTGCAACTTTCACGTTTCTCTTAAAACAACCTATATAAAAAAAGGTTCTGACTTCACCCTACTCAGCTCTTGAAACATCAAAGCCTAACTAACTGAATTACAGAATTTACCTGAAGAAAACAAGCCCCAAAACCAGCATGTCTCATGTTCTTCCCGAATCTGTAGCATGGACAACTGCAATCAACACCAAATTAATGTTACTCCCCCAAAAGTTCAAATTGTTACTCAAAACACAAAACCATAATTGAAATATGAAACTGAAGCAGACTGAAGTATCAATCATCCATATAACAAAACAGGAGATGTTGGAGATGTTTTGCTGACATTTCTCTTACAAGATCATCAACTACGTAGAAGATTGTCCTACTATGCCCACTCAACCCTTTACCCTTCCATCTGCCAAATCAAACACTAATAATTAACAACTCAATTACATAATTTGTTTTTAAGCAATAAAAGATTGTACCTTTGAATTGCAGAAGTGAGGTGATTCAAATAATGTAGAGAAGCTTCCTTTGAATTACATACCAACATAAGAAAAACTTTTAGTTAAAATTATAGGTCATATATAAAATACACTTCCCTACCTGAATAAGTTTTTGAATCATATCTCTTGCACTTGCAACTTCTATCTCCTTGAGATTCTCTACATAGATACCTTTCTTTGCATCTTCCCTTATCTGTACATTTTACCACACATTAAGTTGATAATAGTGAGTAAACTAATGAAAATTAATATATGCAACATAAATAGATAGATGGATATGTACCTATTGAGAGCAAAACACCACCTTAAGTTGTCTTCAATTTCTTTTTCATACCAGCAAAAGTTGTATCCCTTATGAATGGGCTTTTCTATTGATAATCCCATTAGAACAAGCAATGTCACTCATTTTTACTAGATAGAAATAGTAGAGCTAGGATGCAGCAAATGGAGAAGATGTGTAGGGAATATAATGGAAGAAGTGGCAAAGTAATCGATAACAAATTATATAATTTTTGAATTGCTAATGCTATGAAATGAAGAGTATTTCTTCTATGAGATTGGGGACTCATATGCTTTTTACCTATGTAATTATATTAGCATGAAACATGTAACCAACTATATATGTAGATAGATAAACAATAAAGTAATAACCTGAGATGGGAGGAGATTAGGTTGTGTATGAGCCTTGATGAAGTAATCGGAACCCCATCTAATAGCTCACAAAGTATGACCCATTTGATCTAATTGAGTGATCTCCTTCCTGAAATCAACAGCTCCCCAAGCTAACATTAAGCCCAAACTTCACATGATCTCCTGCATCATAATATCCTTCTACCAAGTTCACTTGTTCCACCCTCCACAAAACTTACTTAATCTTATACTATAACAAAATTTAATATATTAGGCAATTAATTAATTAATTACCACTACACTTTCACTAATATTTAAAATCACAACCATGTAATTTAGTAGCTTACCTTTTTCTTTGGAATGGATAGGACATAACAGAATCAGGGTTGAACAAAAACGACAGAGACAGAGATCTATCAGAGAACTCACGAACGGAGAAAGGTGGATGGAGAAGGGCGAACGAAGAAGGGCGAACCACGAACGACGAATGGTGAACGGAAAATGGAAGTTTAAGGAACGACAGAAGGAAGTCTAACAATCGGCGAACGAAAAATGGAAGTTTAACGAACGGCAGAAGGAAGTCTAACAATCGGCGAACGGAAAATGGAAGTTTAACGAACGGAAGAAGGAAGTCTAACAATCGGCGAACGGACAATTTTGGAGACCGCACGATAGGAGATACCAAGAATGAGATTAGGGATTAGGGATTTCAAAGATCGCGTAACCTCTGGAATTATATTAGTATGGGCCAATTAATATTTTGGGCTTTTTTTAACTGAGCCCATGAGACAGTTTATAAAACTGTTGTTATAAAAGTGTTGCTAAAGGTTCTTTCAAAAAAAAAAAAGTGTTACTAAAGGTCTGTTTTTTTTGTAGTGAGGGTTTTGTCATTCTTATCTCATTTCCGCCTCCATCCTGTGTATCTTCTTTCTTCCTCAGTTTTCCATTTTCGCGTCTACTAACTTCTTCAATCCTCCATCTCTGGTCGACCGCCAAACCCGCTTTGTCTCAGCTCTCCATCTCTTGCCGACCGCCATAAAACTCTTCGCCTCAGTTTTCCATCTATGGCCGAACGCCATAACCCTCTTCCCAGTTCTCCATCTCTCACCAATCGTGAATCGCCTCAATTCTCCACTGGTCACCTCATCAGAACTCGTCATCTTCATCTTTTTATTTATAGATCTGTCTTAAATTACCGTTCAAAAATCCAGTAGAAAAATTAAAGTTCTAAATTCGAACTTTTAACTCTGCTTGAACTTGTTTATCTTCCTCTCTTTAGCTCAAAAATCTTTATTCAACTTTCATCTTAATTTTATAGAAAAATTATGCATTATGGTTACGAGTTAGAGTCTATTTCCATTCTGGTTTGTCTTATAAAGCTAGATTATTGTGTTTAGGTTGCAGAAAATTGGGGGATTTTCACCAAGGGTGGCGATTTCTAAATTGCAATTGGTCAATGGTGGGTTTGTTTTTTGTTGGCGAATATCTGGAGTCTTTTGGTTAATGGTGGAATTTTTTCAAAATGGTATGTCATGCAGCAACATCCTAATGTGAATTTTTTTCTGGAGTTCCTTCATTTCCTTGTTTGGTCTCTCTACAACTGAAAATGAACAATTTACCCCATGAGGTATTTCAGTTAAAAGATTTTAGATTCATTTAGGCCAATTGTCCATAAAGTTATCTTTTGAATTTCTTCGATTGCTTTGTCAACATGAGAAATTTCTAATTGTATGATAATGTCATATGGTAATTCAATCCTTGATAAGGAAAAACATTTTGCTACATGCTCTCTGAACTCATAACTATTTGGTCAATGTATGATAATAAGGTATGTTGCTACATGACTTAAGTTAAAAATATTGGTTGCTACATGACATTATGGAGAAAAAATTTCAACTGAATAATTGTAAAAATCTTCATGCAAGTTCATGTATCAACTTTTGTTCTTTACATATATATCCATTAGCATTCTGATCTTTTGCTCAATGTATTTTTAGCTCAACTGGTACTTAATGATTGTAATTTATCATATTAAGAATCCCTTTCTATAAGTTTTTTTCATGGTCTTCAACTTATTCTTTAGCATATAAGTTGCTTTTGCAAATGCTCTGGAGCATACCATTGAAGAGGAAAAAATTACTTTGACTTGCATGTGAAACTTGAAGTATCTATGCCTTTTGAAATAGTGCTGCATACTTTTTATTCTTGTGTATTGTTTTTTTTTTTTAAATTTCAAGCTTAATAAAGTAATGAGCTGCTCTGCCATCTAGATTTTTTTTGAGACTTTTCTTTTTCCCCATTTATTTATACCAGTTATACTGCCAAGTTTTCACTTTGTGGTATACTAAGATGCTAGATGAGCTGGGCGACTAGCAATGGCTCTTCACGACTCCTCGTATCCCATGAGAAGTTGAAATTGGCATTCCCTTGCTACTTGTGTTTTCCTTGTGCATGACAGTTATGACATTTAGCTTGAATGCCCTCCATGAGATACATCAGATAAGGAAGGGTTCTTGGGCAGGAGCATCGGATTCTAGTAATGTACATGCTTTTATGAACTACACGAGCAAAAATGGACACAAGATAGATTCCTAGGAATTTGGTATAAGCCTTGTACAAAGTCTTTTTTTTTTTTGCTTTTAAGGCATCACTTACACACCTTATGTTATGTATTCCCTTTGTTATGGAAGGTAATGAGTTAAGTGGAAGTGGAGTTGGTGCAAGCGTCAGTGGTGACTCTACGGGAGAGATGTAATCAATCCTAAAAAGATCATCAATGATTCATCACATATACAACTGAAGCCCAGGTAGGCTGTTGTTGTGCCAAAATCATTTCATTGTGAATAAAATGAAGAATATGCTTATGATGACTGGTATATGTTGAAATATTACATATGTTTCATATAAGTTTAAAACACAGTTGATGTTATATGCACTGGTGTATAAGTCTTCTAAATCACGGTCTTATTGGTCACTGCTACACAGTTGATTTTATTTGTTTGTTAATGTTATACGCTCTGCTTGACAGTATCTTTGTGAAACTAAATTGCCACTTCAAACTTAGTAGACTATGGTAGACTGTATGTCAGGATTGTATGTCGCTTCAGCTGCATCTCATTATTATCGGGACTGTATGTTTCTTCCTAGAAATACAAGAGCAACTCTTCATCTTCAAGTCCCAACATTAATGATGCATCTACATCTTATGCTAATACACAAACTCATCTTCATTCTATACAGGATAGTCTTAATGATTTCAAGAGTGAACTCATTTTTATAGAGCATCCAAAGCGCATAGATGAACGCCAACAACGAATGGATCAATCGCTTCAAGGTTTGCATTTGCATGCTAATGCTGATGAGGTTAACGAGTTTCGAGGATGATCGATAGATATAGAGACACAAACTGGTCTATCTTTAAGGCAAATCCAAATCACTCTCGATCAACTTTACGACTTGGTGAGGATAGATTGTTTTTCTGAAAGAGGTGGATATTGAACCCTTAGTCCCCACCCTAATTTGATTTTAGAGTTGTACAGAGTTATATATGCACATTTTTGTGATTATAGTATATATGTCATGAATGTATGACTTGACTAGTTTATTATTAGGAGACTCTAAGAGTATGTGTATAACTTTAATTGTTGCTTCGAAATGTATTTCTTTTATTTATTAATTATATTGTCTGTTTTAGTAATTATATTGTTTGTTTTATCATGGAAATATATACATATGTATATATTAAAAAAGCTGTGCAGAAATTCACAACAATGTTGTCACTAATCTGAAGGTATACTGTTAGTTGACGAAGTGAGCTTTCAACTTTCTGTCCAAAATTTGATTGGAAAAGTCACCGGTGAGATTTGCGACTAGATTCTTTGCAACCAAAAGATAGTCTCTAACAACATTGACACACAAATTTGAAGTTGGATTTGAAACCAAATAATGGTTGTAAAAAAACGGTTTGTAACTTTGCCACCGACCTAACAACCAATAAATTGGTTGCAAACTTTGCTAACCTTAAAGCTAGATTTGGTTTCAAAGATTTAGCAACCTATCAATTACCAACCTATTCATTTTGGTTGCTAAAGATGCAAATCTGGTTGCAAAAACGTATTAGAGACCAATTTAGCAACCAGATTTTTGGTTGGTAATTACTGTTTTTCTTGTAGTGTATGTAAAATTAATTTTACTTTAATAAATATAATTACGTGTATGTTATACTCATAATTTCAATTCCAAAATAAATGAATTTGAGATGTTATTTTGAATGAATAAAAATTAACTAAATTAATTAGAATTAATTAGAATAATAATTACGTTCTAGCCTCTGCTAGAAACTTCTTCGTGGGAATTGGCGACACAAGACATTCTTCAATCTAGAGGCTTTGCTTTAGTTTCAAGATGTGAATTATGCAGAAAATATTCTGAAACTATCTTTTACCTGTTTGTTGATTGTGTATATAGTTCAGCGCTATGGAACTCGGTAGCAGATGAATTTAATGTCACGATCCACCTTGCAAGCTCTGTTAACGAGTTCTTCAGCAGTCTCCAAAGCCTTGTGGTAAGACGCACCTTTGGTAGAATATGGAACATTGCCATCGTCACTTGCCCGTGGTTCATCTGGCACACCAGAAATGGTGCCGTCTTCAAGGGCGAACTCCCTTCAATCCAAAATTCCAAAACTCGTTTGCGGGGTCTAATCAAGGAGAGCAGAATGCCTGGCCTGTTCTCGTTGATAGGATGAGGCCCCCACCTGAGCCAATCTACATTGACGTTCGATGGATACCACCACCAGCGGGCTGGATTAAGGTAAACACTGATGGCTCGGCCTTGGGCTCACCAGGACCGGCGGGTGCATGGGGAATTTTCAGAACGCCAAGAGGATTTCCAACGGTTTGCTTTGCACTCCCAATCCCGAATTCTTATGCGCTTTTTGCAGAATTAAAGGCTATTACATTCGCGATTAAACTCGCCTGGAAAAGAATTGGCACCGGCTATGGATCGAATGTGATTCTACGACCTCCATACATCTGCTACGTACCAAATCGGTCAACATCCCTTGGGAACTTCGACATGAATGGCTGTTATGTCTCAACTGCTGCTCGACAATGGAAATCATTATTACACACATCTACAGAGAAGGAAACCAATCCACGGACTGTCTGGCTCGTTATGGGGTCTCGGCCTCTGAAATCATCGGGTGGCCATCTGCACCGGACTTCTGCAAACAAATTTACTTTTGAGGACCTTTGTAATGTTTCCCATTTACGTTCCGTTTAGACTCTCTCTCTCTCTCTCTTTGCATTATGTTATTATTTTTTAATAATATTGGGTTAGTCGAGTCCTAAGGGTGCCAACCTAGTTGGGATGTCTGCACTCTCGTCTCCGTCCCAACCTTCATTCAAAATACAAAAATTTCATTGGAATTCCTAATATATTGAAAATACTCCTTTTATTTGCATATTTAATTATTTTGTTATTATTATTTTATATTAGTTTTTTATATTTATTTTTTTTTTTGGTAGAAAAGGAAAAGAAAAATGAATAACAACAAACTACCCAGGAATTAGCCTAGGGAAGCTAACCCCAATCCTATCTTCTAAGAGAAGATGAGAGATGAAACTAGGGGAAACAGGAAGGGTAGTAACGCCTAACGTCCCTTCATGGCCCGCCGCCGCCAAGCGATCAGCAACACGATTCTGCTCTCTAAAAATGTGTCTGAACTCTATGAACTCAAAGGAGGAGCAAAGCCTTATAATAGCTTTGATGAGGTTGCGACTGTTAAGACCCATAGAATGATTCTCAGAAATCATTTTGATTGCTTCCAAATTATCAGACTCCACAGAGAGCCTCTTAACACCCAGCCTTTTAGCAAGATTGATTCCAGTAAGAATAGCCCAGAGCTCCGCAGAAAAGGAAGAACCCAACCCTAAATTCTGGGAGAACCCAGAAAGCCAGACGCCCCCTACATCTCTAAGCACACCTCCAGCCGCAATCTTACCGTTACTGAGGCAGGAACCATCAGTATTCAGCTTCACAACCCCCTCTCTTGGCCTGCTCCATCCCACGAGATGGACATCACAACACTGAGAGGCTCTGGCAAGGGACTCTCCTTTGAAACTATCGATAATAGAGAAAAGTTTTTTCGAGAAGAAATCAACTAAGTTTGTCATAAAAACAGTTTTATCTCCAAAAATCTCCTCGTTTCTCCATTTCCAAACTTGGTGACAGATAATAGCAAAGAAAATGTCACCATGCTCCATGTATGGAAGCAACTTTCCTCTAACACCATCAGAGAACCAGTCGACCTCAGAATGTGCCATGAAGGAAGAGAAAATATGGTGTGGGAGAATTTTCCTCCAAACCTCTTTACTATTAGAGCAATCTCTAAGAGCATGGCACAAAGTCTCAACATGGCCTCTGCATCTACTGCAAGCTCCAGAATCAGCCAAGTGCCTTCTGTGCCTATCCGAATTAGTAAGAAGCCTGTCCTTAACGCCCAGCCACAGGAAACTCCTAATACGGAAAGGAACTTTAAGGGTCCAAATCGACTTCCACACATCCGAGGGAGGATCAGATCTAAAGAGAGAGAAAGCTTCAAAGGCCGATTTGCAAGAATAAACTCCATTGTTAGTCAGCGCCCAACAGTGCCTATCCAAGTCTTCCTCTTGATTACTCACCTTCACTCCCCGCATTCTAAGGAGAGTCTCAAGGCTAAAGAAAGTATCAAACTTTGACCAGATCCAGTCCCCTTCCGAGTCAACCACATCGGCAATCCTCCAGTTGCGTATATCACTAGGCGGGGGGGAAGAACACACCTCAATTAACGGTTTATCCCCAATCCAGTTATCAAACCAGAAACTAATGGACTTACCATTCCCCACCTCCAGGCCAACTCCCGAGCAGAACTCATCAAACACAGCACTAAGTCCTTTCCAGAGGAAGGAACAATTAGCAACTCTCTCTTTCGGGCCCCCAAAGATTTTGTCTTTCCGATACTTACCACAAAGGAGGCGAACCCAAAGAGAGGAGGGGTTTTTCCACATACGCCAAAGGAGTTTCATTAATAAAACTTTATTATTGTCCTTTGCTTTCCTAATACCCAGACCCCCAGAATCTTTAGGCTGGCAAACCTCACTCCAAGGCACAAGATGGATCTTCCTGCCCTCCGCAGCTTCCCCCCACAGGAACCTACGGTTAATCTTGTCAAGATCATTAAGCACAGGATCCGGAAGCTTACAAGCCTGCATGATGTGATTGGGAGCAGCACAATTAACAGATTGAATTAACGTGAGGCGGCCAGCGAGAGACAGAGTCTTGGCTTTCCAAGTGGCACACTTCGAATTAGCTTTATCCAAAGTCTCTTTGAAGGAGCCTTTAGACACACGCTCACTATGGAGGGGAACGCCCAGATACTTCCCAAGAGAATCAGTAAGAGGAATACCTGAGAGATCACTTAATCTCTTACAGACTCTCTGATTCATATTCTTAGAGCACATCATCCTAGATTTCTGGATATTAAGCTTCTGCCCAGAGGCCGAACAAAAACAATCCAGAATATCCATAATGACTCTCAACTGCTCCTCATTACCCTCAAGAAAGATAAGGACATCATCTGCAAAGAATAAGTGAGTCACCTGGGGACAGAAGCTGTTGATCGCCACAGGGTGGAAACTCCCATTATCAATCGCATCCTGAATCAGGTGAGAGAGCCTCTCCATAGCAATAACAAAAAGGAAAGGGCTCATAGGATCCCCCTGACGGATTCCTCTGCCCGGGGAAAATTCCTCCGACATATCCCCATTGACCATAACTTGAAACACAGGAGAAGAAATACATACCTTAATTAAACTTCTCCAGCTGTCCGGGATTCTAGCTCTCTCAAGGCTCTCCATCAAGAAATCCCAATTAATTCGATCATAGGCCTTCTCTAAATCCAGCTTCAGAGCCACAATGCCTTTCCTCCCCTTCCTAATCTTCATCGTGTGGACCATCTCTTGGGCGATCACCACATTATCCATCATTTGTCTACCAGGCACAAAGCTACCCTGATTCTGACAAATGATCGCAGGAAGAATGCCACGGATTCTATTAGCCACAATCTTTGTAACAGTTTTGTAAAGAACATTACAAAGACTGATAGGTCTCATATGCAAAAAGGAAGAAGGCTTATCAATCTTAGGAATCAGAACCAGGAGGGTTCTATTAACCAGCTCAATATCCTTCGAACCACTGAACACCCCCAAGACAAAATTATAGATGCCTTCCTTCACTACATCCCAATGCTTATGGTAAAAGCCCGCCGGAAGACCATCAATCCCAGGAGCTTTAGAAGCCCCAATGCTGAAGATAGCTTGGTCAATCTCTTTTCGGGAAATAGGTTGAAAGGCCTCCTGACTACAATCCTCACTGATTAAAGGAAATGTAGCAATAGAGTGAGCCATCTCCAAAAGAACAGGTTCCTCTTTGAACAGCTCTCTGTAGAAATCCAGGGCTAAGTTTCGAATAACCTCATCTTCATAAACCCAATCACCATTAGAATCCTTAATGGCCTCAATTCTATTTCTCTGCCTTCTAATCAGGGTAGAGAGATAGAAGTATTTGGTATTACGATCGCCATCTCTAATCCAGGACTTCCGAGACTTCTGGAACCAAAGGAACTCCTCCTGCCTAAGCACAGCCTCCAGCTCCTTCTGAAGGGTTCTGAGGAGGCCCTCAAGGCTATGATCAAACCTCCCCTCCAACCTGCGTTGAATGCCCTCCATCCTCTTTAATAACTTGTTCTTCCTTCTGATAATATGCCCAAACACATTCCTATTCCACCCCTGCACCTTATTCCTGAACCCTTCAGCAGCTTGCAGTACATACGAATGAGGTCTCCAACTCTCATGAACGAACTCTTTAAACTTAGGATGGGACTCCCAAGCCAACTGATACCGGAACGGTCTCTTACCCCTAGGATGCTTACCTCTCAAAAGTCTAAACAAAATAGGACAATGATCCGAATGACGGAATGGGAGGTTCAACACAGAGCACTCAGGGAAGGAAGTTAGAGCTAAAACATTAGCGTAGACTTTGTCCAATCGAACAAAAGTATTATTACGCTTCCAAGTGAATTTATGACCAGAAGCCCCCAGATCGGAAAGCCCACATAAATCCATACTATTCTTGTGATGCAGACAGCGATTAACATAATGATTGGATCCCCCTCTCTGATCACTCATAAAGGCGATATCATTGAAGTCACCCGCCACAAACCAGGGCTCCGAAATGCTGACACTCATAGAATAGAGAACCTCCCAGAGCCGTTTTCGATTAGACAAGATAGGGTCAGCATACACAAGGGTAATAAAAAAGGGAGTATTGCCGGAAATACTCACTTTACAATGAATGAACTGCTTATCCATGCTAAGAATATCAAAATGAATCCGATCTGGCCTCCAAAAAAGCCAAATCCCCCCAGCCCGGCTAGTTGCCTCCGATCTAACACAGTGCCAGTTCTTAAACTTCTTAACCACCTCATCTGCTTTCTCACCACTAATCTTAGTTTCCAAAAGAGCAAAACAAGATGGATTAAACTGCTTAATAAGATCATTAATATGGATACGGGTAGCCTTGCTAGCCGCACCCCTAACATTCCAAAATAACAAATCCATAGAAAGGAGGACAACTGACCACACCCCTACCCTAAGCTAGGTATTTACTAGGGGCTCCTGAGAGCCTTACCGAGGTACCCCCGGGCCCCCTCTTATCTGGAAACGCCAAAGTGTTAAGGCCACTTTTTTGTTTTCCTTTAAGCTTTTTCATATTAGTTTTGTTAACTCCCATAGATTTCCCAATCCCAGGATCAATACCAGGAACAGGAAT
Organism: Euphorbia lathyris; assembly: GCF_963576675.1. NCBI lineage: Eukaryota > Viridiplantae > Streptophyta > Magnoliopsida > Malpighiales > Euphorbiaceae > Euphorbia > Euphorbia lathyris. The sequence continues at coordinate 1,047,609 of NC_088915.1, read as the reverse complement.
ACTAACCTCATTTGAATTCTTCATCCTTCTAGCTGCAAGGGTCAGGGTCCCCCCCTGGGCTTCATCCTTAGAGACAAAAAGCGGGTTCACAGATTCAACCACCTTCTCGACTGGATCTACAGACTCTAATCCTGGAATACTCTCATCCATATGATTCTCATCTTGGTCTGACTCTTGAACTTCCTCAATCATCAGGGCCCCAAATCTGGACCCAGGCAAGGCTACTGAAGAAACCCCAGCCTCCTTTCTAGCTTTGAGGACAGGCTTCTCCTTGACATTTGGAATAACAGTAGCTTTAGGAGAAAGGGACTTAGAATTTGTGTTGATATCAGGAGGACGATTGTAAACCACTGCAGGTTGATTCCTACGTCTAGCGGGCCTCTTTGCCACCATCCAGGGACCAAAGTTCCCTTCATACCCCTGGTTCCCTCCAGTAATCCGCACACTACTCTCAACCCTCTCTATAACAACCCTCTCCCTTTTAGGGCAACCCTCCTGAGAATGACCATACATGCCACAATCATAACAAATGTTATGTAAACCTTCATACTCAATAAAGAACACTTTATCCTGAACACAGAACTTAGAAAGTAAAGGTTTAGCCAGATCAACATCTATACATACCCTAGCAAACTTACCCCTAATGGACCCAATTGTAGTCTTGTCCACATGGTGGACCTTACCAACCAAACCTCCTATTTTACTCAGAAAGTTTTCACTGTAGTACTCAATGGGAAGGCCCGGGAATCTTACCCAAGTCAAGATCCTGTTAACCGAACAGTCGTGAGGATTAAAATTAGGAACCCAAGGCCTTAAGGCCAAAACATGATTGGAAATGATATATGGGCCTCCCTTGATAACCGAATTATAATCCTCAACCCTAGTAAATTTAATGACATAGTAGTCATTTTCCAGGTCAGTAATACTGACTTTACCTTTCCTTGCCCACTGCGCTTGTATTCTTTGGGCAAAATAGTTAAAACTAATTCGCTTACCCAGGACAGTAACAATCAAAGACACCTTCCACTTCTCTCTAAGCTCACGCTTCTCTGCAGCGGAAAGTCTAATGACCGGACAGAGAGGATCCTCCTGGCCATTATCTTCCTCATCAGAATCCGAGAACATATCATCAGAATCTCCCACCATTAAAACTTCCTCTAAAACCGGCTCTTCCTCAGCCACCCCCATGACCGTGTCCTTCCAAGAGTTTTTACCAATCTCGCTCATCTGAACCCTAGGTCTGGGGGAGACCGTCTTCCCATGAGCTACTCCTACAACACCCACCCTTCCCGAATTATTAGAAACATCCAGACCCGAGGCAGCCTGCCTCCCCGTCGTAGCCCCTGCCTGCCCCTCACAGCCCGGAGGAGAGGATCCCGCGCAAGGCACTGCGCCGACAGCCCCAGCCCACTGCCCGACCGAGGAGCCGGTAGCGCCTGGGCAGTGCCCGGCACTATCGGCGCATAGCCCTGCGCCAGGCACCCCCGGCCCCACTTCTCCCCTCGAGATTAGGGAAGCCTTACCCCCGACATCAGAAAACCCAGCCGCCCGTATCTCCCATTGATTCGCACCCAGCCGCGACAACCTTGTCGAATCTGCCGCCTGTGGATCGCAAAGATCCGTCCCCAGCCGCACGGGCGGCGCCCGCGAGAACCCTGCCGATGCACCATCCATGCCCACGAGATCCCTACCGACGCCCCTGGATTCTCCTGCCTCCACCCCGCCAAGCGCCCCGCCCCGATCTACAGTAGGTGCACGCTCGCCGCCAACAAAACTTGCCTCACCCTTCTCGCCCCAAACCACCAGGCCACCGCCCCCTTCCTTGCCGCAAATCCCCTCCAGATCCGACCCCCCCTCGCCGGCCACAGCCCCCCTCTCCCTAGATCTATCCCTAACACGCTTTACCATGAACCCTAGCCGAGAGAGAGAGGAGATAGATCTAAAAGAGAGAAAAAGATCTAAAAGAGAGAAAAAGATCTAAAAGAGAGAAAAAGATCTAAAAGAGAGAAAAAGATATAAAAGAGAGAAATAGATCTGAGAGAGAGAGGATAGATCTAAAAGAGAGAAAAAAGATCTAAAAAAGAGAAATAGATCTGAGAGAGAGAAGATAGATCTCAAAATTCTCCATCTTCATAAAAATTCTTCACCATGACAACAGATCTGAGAGAGAGAAGCCAGATAGTTTTTTATATTTATATATTAATATATTAATAATAATTATTATTTTATTATTAACTTTATTCTAGTTACTAGGTTTTAAAAACAAAACCATTTATGGTGGAAGGAAAAAGATTCTTTTACAAAAAGAAACTTGCACTTCAGCTTGTTTTTCTTTTCTTATTTCCATTGATTCTATTTTTCTTTATAACTTTTTATTCCGGTTACTCCTTAAAACAAATATTACACCGTTAAATTTTTTGTTTCCAGAGGAACGTTTTGAGACCACTATATTCATACTAAACAATCACATATAGTTTGTTCTATAAAGAGTCAGTTAAAATAAACCAGAAATATGTAGGCACTAGATAACTAATTTGTCACAGAATTAATTGCATAAGGTGTGAAAATCAATCATGCTTATGCTGTTAAAAAGGAAATTAGATAGTCATGAAACAAGCAAATCAAAATGCGTTGAACTTCACAATGAAAATGTTGAACACAGGAATACCAAGAAAATATCTGCAGAAAGGGAGATACACTATCTTTATATTAATCAGAAAGGGTAGAGAAAGTTATTGAAAACGAGATTGTTTTACTCCCATGTAGAGATAGAAAGCCACCTATTTTCAAAAGCAAAGTGCATAGGATTTTTAGAACCCCAAATTTTCATCAAACTTCATTTTAAGATTTTATTGATTAAACTTCAATAAGGAGGTGCTCGCGAGAATTATCTTCATATGAATGTTAAAAACCAAGCCACATTTGGCATCTTAGAGGTACATTCTCTGTTTTTGGTTTTCGCTTCAGGTTACCAAGAAACCTAATAACCATGCTTAAATTATTCTAGACAGGCAAAGAATTGAACTTCTGAGTCAGATGTCTAGTTTTGAATTTTGGGGTGGAATGGTTCGTGTGCATCTTTTCTATCCATAAGAACTCTTTGATGATTGTTTATCTGAAGTGACTTGTAGGAATCTGCTAAAATTATAGGTCTTAAATATCTTCAAAAGGTTAAATTAAATAGATCATGGTGATTGACTAGCTCTTGGAATTAAATACATTGTAAAATATTCAAGTAGAGCAACTGAACTAAAAGAGTAAAGAAGAATGTAACTAATCTAACATTTAGTTCCTAAGTTTTCCACAGTCATTCCACAGTTAGACCTACTGAAGGGGGCCTAGACTCGTAATGAAAAAAATATGCAAGTTCTATCTAGGCATTACATCCATTTGGGTTCCCAAACTAAAGCTTTAAAATCAATTTGAATCTTAAACTATCAAAATCATCAATCAGATTCCTGAACCAAGCAAAAATCATCAATTGAGTCTCTATCTTTTCCTAACATCAGAAGCTGTGACTATTTGATATAGACTGTAATGGTTCAAAATGATTTTAAGGAAAAAGGTCTGAAACTGTTCAAGAAAATGATTTTCCATGAGATCTCAATTGATGATTTTTGTTTACAATGGAAACTCAATTTATGATTTTTACTTAGTTGAGAGATCTGATTGATGATTTGGATAATTTAGGGTACTAATTGACTTTAAATCTTTAGTTTAGGAAGGAAAATATGTATTATGCCTTCTATCTATCATATTATATTACCAACAACATCAATTCACATAAACGAACTCTCTACCCACACTTTGCAAAGTCACAAACTTAGAAGTCAGAAAAATTGAACATTACAGAAGAAGCACCAAACAAGTCCTAATCTCGCAGAACAAGCAAATTGATGATCTGTTTTCATAAATAATGGCTTCCAAACACCCCATCTTACTTCAGCTAAAGAAGGTCCTGGATACTATCAATGTAATCAATTTAAAAATAACTACAGAATAAATATCCCAAATCTTAAAAATCTTAATTGAAATCAAGCATAATAAAGACAAATCCAAAATCAAATAATCAAACTTAAGAGGGCGATAGAGAATGAATCAAATAGGAAAACCGCCAGACAAGTATAAATTAAAGAAGAGGTATCTTACAATAGAAATAGAAGCTATTGTAAAATTGTAGAAACTAATATGGAATTGAGATAAGGAGTCACAGACTTAAACTGATTGTGTTGCCCGGAAGGAATAGATGATTGAAAATTTTCGGCAACGACAAGGATAGAGAGACGGGAACTCGACTAGATAGCGCTTTAATGGTGGACGATGGCTTGGACTAGAGGCGGTGACTGGTGAGTCTAAGGGTGAAGGAATCAATTAATGGGATGTGATGAGATGAGATGAGATGAGACCACATGAGAGGAGAAAGGGAATTTGTGTAATAGATGGTGACTTGATTTGGATCGTGGCTATGCATTTCCATATTAAATAATAAATTTTGATGATTTTATAGAACTGTCCCTAATACTAAAATTATAACAATTTGGGACAATAAATAATCTAGTCCTTTATAATAATCTTAAAATAAAAATTGAAGACAATATCTAAACTGTCTCCAAACCTTGTATACAATGCTCCGTTTTATTGTAGTGCATGATGATTGATGCTTGAAAAATATATCAAGTTGTATAACTAATTCCAAACTGTAATATGAAATGCCTTCAATCTAATGCAATTTTAATCAGAGAAATACTTTGCTTGGAAATTACCAATCAAATCGGTCATATCTTGTGGAGAATATGCCAGCAGCTCAACTGCCTCTGCTTGCTTGAGCTCTTGGGGTACAGGGACCGAGAAGCCAAAATGATGACCAATTTATATAATAAATCTGTGATATTTATCCGTCAACATAACTATAATGTTCTAATGAAACAACAAAAAAGATGTAAACATCGCAAATTTAGACCACAACTACATGTTCTATGCTTGCAAGACATAGGAAGCAGCTAAATCTAGTGTCGGGTTGCATTTCAGCATATAAACCTATGTATATTCATTTGTTTATAAATATTGAATAGCTAAATGTAAACCTTTTCTTTGAAAAGCCTAATAAAAGTCTTTTGAACAAATTCTTAACGTTTTTAGCACACATAACAATATAGTGATCATTTAACAAAATACAGGAACCTTGAAACAAGTGTTAACATAATACTCACCTTATGAAGGCTTGGCAGATTCAAAATTTACTCAATATAAATACAAAGATAACCAAAAGGGACCACAAATAACAAAGTGAACCAAAACAACTATTTTGTAAGAAGCAAAAAATAGAATAAGTCAAGAACAACTAATACAAAACAAAGATTCTTCAAGCAAAGGGCAAGCCTATCACAAATGGCTTTATAATCAGCATCTTCAAACTCCAGCAAGTACACTACACACTCTTTACAGTCTTAGTTTCGAACGAAATTAGTTTGTTGGAATTATGTTTGACAATGTAGAGGAAGAGAGGCAAAATAGAATAGAGGGGCTATCAAGACTAGGTCATAGCTCGAAGAAGGGATCTTTTATGAAGCTAACACTGGCCAGTGGTTTTAGCATCTTGCTTCTCTTGAAATTACAACTTTAAATGTGGTTCCATTGTGATTAATCAATTCGAAGACGCAAACATCACCAACTTTCAAATGATTATCATCTACAAATTTCTTCCAACCACGACATAGTCTAGCTAACTTAATTCCACTTGTTTTTATCTCCACATATTCAACTAACCAAGTTTTTTCCTCGGCCGAAATCAGAGTTATATTTGCGCTGTCTTTGTTGATATATTTATTGGCAAACCTAGCTGGTACAGCCTGGACAAAACAGAAAGGAAGACAATGATAAATTTTTCATTTTTGTTTGTTGACTAAAAGTCCAATATGTTTTTCTTTTTGTATTTTATTTTAAAATAATTTTGGAATTAGGATAATGTTAGATTAAGTTGTTGAAGTGGACCAATTTATACATAAATATCAAAGAAATAAAATGATGAGATTAATGTTTACCAAGATATTATTCACATAGGATGGTTGTATTATAATCATGAATGAAGGATTTTCGGATTGGAAATTGGACATTGCTCTTTCAAAAGCCTTCCTTTTGTCTTCCTTTGTCAGTTTTTTGTTTCTTCTAAAAAGTCTTATTTTCCCTTTGTATCTCCGGGTACAAACATGGAAAATCACTAATCGAATAAGTTGCTAGAAACATGATGTACTTTTCTTATTATAAGAATGAAAATAGCATACCTTCAACTTCATCATTCAGCAAGCTTTGGAATTGCTCATCAAGATTCGCTTTTGAAGGCAAGGTTTCAGTAGAATCAACACTTTTTGATTCAACAACTACCATATTTGGCTTTTGAAATTGTTCATCAACATTAGCTCCAGAACTAAAAGGATATTTTATCTCTATGGCATTGTTGTCGAATATGGTGACATTGAATTCAGAAGCAACCTTATCATATTCAAATACTATAAGATAAGTGAGTAAAATTCAGCAAAATCTCGCCATCCATTATGGAGCCAAATCTCACCGTCATTTTTCACAATATCAACTTTCCATTTCTGACCCCAAGGTGCCTTTAAGATTACAGGACTTGAAAGATCGCCTCCATAATTGTTCACAAACTTTTTTGGAATTTCCTATTTATTTTTTTATACGATTAATGTACAATGAGTAAAGTGAGAAGAAGAAGATAATTAAATGCTAACCAGCTTGTGTCGAGGTAGAGAATCAACAACAATGAACTTGAAAAAATGAGGTCTCTGATCTTCTTTAAACAGTAACCTTCTATTATTGTTCTTAGAGCAAGAACCCATTGTTGAACGGCCTTCAGTACTTCACCTCTAGAGTATATTGGAACTAAGTTCCAAACAATAAACCTTATTTTACTACAAAATGTTATATCATATCAGAATTTGGGGAAATAGTGAATAAATTATATAGGAAGCCAAATATACCGTATGAAAAATATGTGGATTGAAATGTAACCAATTGGAGCAATTGAGATATCTATTAAAAATCTTTAAACAGTCATAATTCTTTTTAAATTTTGAACCATGATTGTAGAGAATGAAATCTCATTAATAGAATAAAGTGAATTTAATTTATTTTTTTGAACCAAAATTTCTTTAAGTGAATTTAATATTAATTGTTAATTCTTTAAAACGTTTTAAGAGGTTATACTAATTTTTAATTGTTATTAATATGAATTGACTAATTCATGCACGGTTTCTAAATATTCCACCTATATCACAATACTAATTAAGGCTTTTTGAAGAAACAATTTCTTTTTATTTCTTTAACTAAAATTACATGAACTAGGTGGTCAAAATCAGTGAGATAACTCTTGTTAATTAATTCTTAAATATATGTAGAATGTTATTAGACTATTTAAAAATAACCACACATCATTTTTTAGTAAAGTACAAACTAAGAATGCAGTAGTCAATACTTGTTCACACAAAAATGTGTAAATAATAAGTTTGTTTAGTTTCTAATACATTAGTTTAGACCTGACTGACCAGATGAAAATTGCTCTAGATGATTTTAATCTCCATTATAGATTTTAATTAGCCTAGATTGACCAAATTCATTTGGTCAATAACTGACGAGGTGAAAATCACTATAGACCAGTGATTTTTTTATATATATACACATATGCGAATAACTCACACAAAAACCATTAAAACCATTACTGGCTAAAAAGAAAAACAAACATACAAAATTCATTAATGAAAAACAAAGATTTTTAGATATAGAGGCAAGTAATATCTGATCTTTTGACCGTTAACCATCCATAATTAATACATGATTATTGCAATGGTGAATATGCAATAATAAAGAAAAAGGAATGAGTTTCTAACATTATATAGCACGCCATATGGACCATGACGAGACACACCATAACAAGATACACCCTATTAGAGCGTAAGAGAGACATGTCATTATTCTTAAAGAGAGCGTACATATACCTCGACAGTTCTAAGAATAATAAAAGACGCATTTATAACCATCTATAAATGAGAATAAATACAATAAAATGGTAATTAATAGCCATTAAGAGAAATAAAGACTTAGACTATTCGAAAACAGCTATTTGTATGTTATCAAATGGAGAATTGATGACAATTAATAGCAATGAATGAAGAGTAATGACATGAATACATCTCCATTTGATAACATCCAAATATTATACAGGATGAGGGAGCCACCATGAGCAAAGATAGGCACCAAGATGGATTAGACATCAAAGGATCCTTCATCCATACTCTTATGGTTAAGGATCCATGGACGAATCTCCAGGACTGGAAGGACAAAACCGCACTAACATCCGTAATTATGAGAACCGTCATACAACAATTAATAACCATCAAGAAGTTATTCATTAAACATGAGCTTTCACCTACTCCCCATTGATGTAGAAGGTTATAGAAACCTATATAAATACTTCAGCTAACTAGGATCAAAGGTACCCTTACTGTTTCTCTACTTTTGTGCATTTAATTTAATCTCAGAATCATTACTAACTTAGCCATCAGAGCGTATCTGGTAAAACCCAATTATAAATTTTGACAAAACCCAACTATTTATTTTGATATGAAATAATAAATTTTGGAGAGAACCCAAATAAATCTTATTCTATTAATTGAAATTGATTATTTTATCAGTTGGTACACTTAATACATATATTCAGAGATGGGAGTTTATGGGTTCGTATCCATCCTCTCGCAAAAAACATAAACAATAGATAAAAAAGTGATTATTTTATACATATATTGAGAACAAAGAATTAACTCACTCCTAAAATGCTTATGAGTCATTCAACAATTATGTCCGAATTGGTTGTCTTAACAAAATGGGTCCAACAACAAAGGATGGACTTTTTAGAACTTTACTAGCATAATTCAAGTTTCTTTTCACTTTCAATAGACTTAACTATTGTCCTTACCCATTTGTTAGAGTATAGAATACAACTCACCCCATAAAATGCAATAACAACTTTTAAATATGGATTCCATAATTATTAAATGGACATGGAGCATGATGATGGCGCATGCCATAGCGAAACATGGAGCATGATGACCGCGCATGATGATTGCTGACATTTAGTACCAAGTGATTAGTCCCATTTATATTTGTCAAAGTCCCAGAATGATTAGATGTTCTCTAATATTTTATGTAGAAATGAAGTGGAGAGGTGCGGAAAGAAGAAAAAGATTCTGGAAATGTGCAAGGTTGACATTTGAGTCAGAATTGAAAGACAAACTTCAGTACTTGAGTTTATTGGAAAAAAACATAGTAGAGGATCTTCTATACTATAACAAAGAAACATGGTGCAGGACATATTTTAGGGACAAATCAAAGTGTGCTGTTGGGGACAACAACATGTCAGAAACATTCAACTCATTGATTCTTGCAGCAAGATACAAATCGGTTATATCATTGATGGAAGATATTAGAATCCAAGTGATTAATAGAATGATTGAGATGAGGGCTTTTGCAACAACATGGATTTCAGAATGGTCCCCAATGGCAATGAAAAATTGGAGGAAAATCAACAACTTTCAATAGAGTGCAGGATTACCTGGAAAGGGGATGCATGATTCGAGGTTCAAGAGAAGGAATATAGGCTGTGGTATGTTTTATTTACAAAATAAAGTATTACAGCTACATAGTTAAGTTCTGATTAGAACCAAATGCATTTTTATCTTAAAAAAATTATTCTTACATATCAAAAAAACAACTTCCTAAATAGAAACAATAAATATGGTGGAATTTTACGTTTTTTACAAACTTGAGAGTTTATAAACTAAATTGATATTTAAATTCATTTTACACAATTGCAATTTAAATTTGGGATCTGTGTTTTGTTAATATATAGATATAATTAAAAAATACTCTTGATTTTCATCAATTACTTAAAAGCTTAATTTTAAATACTTTATTTTACAAAAAAAACATACCACATACCTCTATTTACAAACTTTTAAACTACGGACCTTCATTTATAAATAAGACATACCACATACCTCTAATAACATCAACATGCACCCATGGAAGATTATTCAACAAGAAGAAAGAAAGCCTTAGGCTTTGGAAATACAGAAATATTCGAGGAAGGAGAAAGGCGGTGAAGATGAAGAGTTCAGAGTTCACAAAGTACAATTAATAAGTCTGAAAGACTTATAAATTATCTGTCGGCAACCTTTGAGTTGCCAAGGGTAATAAAGTCCTTTCACCAAGATCAGGGGCTTTTATGTCCAAATACCTTTAGGTAGATTCTTGAAGAGTAACACATGCCCAATGATGCACCATCACACACCCAGTCACAGCCACTCTTAATCCTAACCATCCAATGTTTGCCCTAGCATCAATGGTCCGAATTCACCCAAGTGTCATCCTCTTTATGGTGTTAATTCATTAGCTTAGTCATTTTTCTTGGAGAGCAAACCTAACAAGAATATAAATATGTAAATCTTAGACTTTTAATATTAATGAGAATTAAGGGTATTTGCCCTAAAATAGTTCATTACCTCATTCACTTTATTAAAGTGTGCTTCAAGTCGACTAAACCAAGCTCGTGGAGCTCGTTTCAATCCGTACAGAGCTTTCTGCAATTTATACACTTTCTGTTCACTCCCTTTCTGCATATATCCCATTGGCTGCTCTACGTAGATATCTTCACTTTGTTTGCCATGAAGGAAAGCCGACTTCATGTCAAGTTGGAAAATCTTCCAATTTCTTTGAGCTGCTAAGGCAATAATCATGCGAACCGTATCCATCCTTGCTACTGGTGCATAAACTTCGGTGTAATCCACTCCTTCTTTTTGTGAATAACCTTTCACCACCAACCTCGCTTTGTATTTGTCCACCTCTCTAAGTTCATTGAATTTTGTCTTATAAATCCACTTTACTCCAATTTTCTTGGCACCTGCAGGTAACTCAGTTAGTTTCCATGTTTTATTTCGCACAATTGCTTCCATTTTCGCATCCATTGCCTACCTCCATTTAGGATTTTTTTTCTGCCTCTTCAAAACTAATTGGATCTGCAGTCACAATTTGAGTTATGTTAACCTCAATGTCTTCATCTAAAAACCCCTCACCAATCACATAATCTTGCAAGTAAGCTGGGGCTTGTCGATTTCTTCATCCTCTTCCATTTAAATCTTCTGATGATGCATTAGAAGATGATGCTGAGTTTGGCTCATCATTCATTATTTCTGAGTTTCCATCGCTGCCTCCTTCATGACTGATAACATCATCTTCGATCAAAACATCGCAATTATCATCATCTGCCCATTCCAAGTCCACCAAGATCTGTGCATCAAAACTTTTGTCCCAATCCCACTGTTTATCTTCTTCGAAAATGACATCTCAACTTACTATAATCCGTTTTGAGATTGGATCATATAAGCGATATGCCTTTGATTCATCACTGACACCTAAGAGAATGCAAGGAAAACTCTTGTTGGCCAACTTTGTCATTCTTTCATCAGGGATATGCACATGTGAAATGCAACCAAAAACTCTGAAATGCGCTACTGCTGGTTTGGTTCCGCTCCATGCCTCTTCTGGTGTGATATCTGTCACTACTAATGTAGGGCTCCTGTTCAATACATGATTTACCCAATTAATAGCTTCGGGAAAAATTCTTTGGTGTTTTCTTTTCTGATAGCATGCTTCTAACCAAATTCATCACGGTTCGGTTTTTTCGTTCTGCCACACCGTTCTGTTGGGGAGTGTACGCTGCTGTTAATTGCCTTTTAATGCCATGCTGCTTGCAAAACTCATTAAATTCTTCAGAATTAAACTCCCCACTCAAGCATTTAAAAGATAAACTAGTTTCATTTTCAACAAGTTTCTTAAAGCATTTGAACATGTTGAAAGCTTCTGACTTCGCATTTAAAAAATATATCCATGTCTTCCTACTAAAATCATTTATGAAGCACAACAAGTACCTTTTCTTACTGTTGGACTCTGGAGAGATCGGACCGCAAATGTCTGCATGCACCAACTGCAACTTCTATGTGGCTCTCCATGTGCTCTTCTTTGATATGGGATCTCTCTGTTGTTGCCCCACCATGCAATCAGTACAAGTCACACTTGAGGCAGATAGTTGTGGAAGACCATGGACCATGTTTTTTGTTTGTAAGGTTCTTAAACCTTTATGGCTTAAATTCCCATACCTGCAATGCCAAAGATGAGCTAGATCTGAAGTTGTTTTGTAGAAACATGTATCTTTCTCTTTTTCAATTTAAGATTTGGCCAATAATATGAAAATTCTATTGGCTGTCATCTCAGATTGAATAATAAGCCCTCTCTTCGGATGGTATATGTTGCACTTTCCTCATTGAATTAGGATTGCAAGACCATGCTCTTGAAGTTGTCCAATGCTCAACAAATTATTCTTCAGTTCTGGGACATAAAAAACATCAGTGATCAAGTAATTACCACCATTCATATGGAGTCTCACCCTTCCTTTTCCGAGAACATCCATTTTGGAATTGTTTCCCAATTTCACCGACTCCCGAAATGTCTCATCCAATTCACAGAACGACAGCCTTTGTCCCACTCATATGATTTGAGCAGCCTGAATCAAGGAACCAAATGTTCTCCTGCACTGCTGGATTCATCCCGACATACGACATTAAAAGCATATCTTCATGCTCATTTGATTCTACATAGTTGGCCTCCTCCCCCCACATGGGACACTCATACTGAAAATGCCCAAGATTGTGGCACTTGTAGCACTGAATGGTCGCCTTGTTGAAACTTTGTCTTTGTTGAAAAACTCTGCCTCTGCCCCGACCTTTGTAGCTACCTCGACCTCCATTTTTGTCATCAAAAGTCACTTTCAAGGCCTGTTCCTCGTCGTTGCTTCTATGGATCTTTTGTTCATGCACAACTAGTGAACTTTGGAGTTCATCAATTGTGAGGGCATCAATATCCTTAGATTCTTCAATTGAGACAACAACATGGTTAAATTTCTCAATTAAACTTCTAAGGATTTTTTCTACAATAGTAACTTCCTTCATCTCCTCCCCATTGCTCCTCATCTTATTCGCTATACTCATGACACGAGCAAAATAATCAGTAATATTTTCACTTGATTTCATCTCCAAAATCTCGAAATCCCTCCTTAATGCTTGAAGAGTTGAACGCTCGACTCTCGCATTTCCTTCGAATTTCTGTTTCATCGAACTCCATATCTGTTTTGCAGTACGCTTCTCTAGAATTTGAGCAATAATTGTTCTGTCAAGGCTCTAAAACAGATAATTCTTAGCTTTGAGATCCTTCAATTTCAAATCATCAAACTCCTTCTGCTGCGCTTCAGGCAAAACTACTCCAAGTTCTGGTTCTTTATAACCAGTTTCAATCAAATCCCAATACCCTTTAGATCTCAAGAGATTTTCCATGAGCATGCTCCAATGATCGTAGTGACCATCAAAACGTGGAATGGCAGGCTGCATGAAATTTTTATCTTCACTCATCCTCTCTTTGTGTTTTGAAATCACTCAAAAGCTGCTGCTTTTATAATCTTAGACCCCAGTGGCGGGCTCTATACCAATTGTAGAGAAATATTGATAATACAATAGAAACAATTGGGAGAATAACTTGATTTGTTCCATATGAGAAGGTGGCTTAAATAGCCTACAAGTAACAGAACAAATAAGAAACAACCCACTAAAAACGTGGGATACAGAAAAACAAATTTAACAATCTTATCCCAACTAGCTCCTAACAAATAGGGATATTATTCTAGCTAACAACTCTAAAACAACCAAATAACTTATCAGAGAATACCAAAAATTATATCCTATCATTGGTAACTAGAGAATCAAAAGTTGACTTCTTCTCATAACAATTTTTCCATGAGGGCCATCACTGTTTCTTTCTATAATACCTTATTATAAAACTATGATAACTTAACACTACTTCAACAATGCAATTTCATAATCGTTTCCAAACCCATCACATTTTCCGCACAATAATGGATGAAATCCTTCCCCCAAATGAAAACCAAAACATGAAATTGCAGATTGTTGGTCCTATCAGCTCCACTAAATAAATTTAAAAAATAAAGGAACATCACAACACAACCAACAATCAACTCAATTACTCAAGCTAAAAATTTAATCTAGCGAGGCTGTGAGGGATGAGTAAAGTTAACCTAGACAATCAAATTATAATATTTTGTTTCAATATGAGTGCAGATGAGAAAGGAGGCAAACCTAATCTTCTTCCAACCACATCGATCCCAACAGCTATATCAATAGAACACGAAGACGGACAAATCAATTGAACTAGAACCGATGTGATTTGTTGGCTGATTTGATAAAAGAAACCACTCTGTTGAGCGTGGGAGTTAACAACAACGAATTTGGTAGAGAGTGGGGAAAGGGTTTGTTGAGAGCCCGAGTGAACAATGGGGATTTGTTGGAGGCAAATCGATTTTTCTTTCTTTCATATGGAGGCAAATCAAAAAATTTGGCTGCCCGCCAAATACATGAAAAAAAAAAAAATAAATTAATATGTTATAAATTAATTTTAGAATAAATAAATTTTTGCCCCAAAATGAATTACTTATAGTAAAACTAATTTTATGTCACGATTCGTGGCATAAGTGTATCTTTGTCATGAAAAAAATTACATGTGGCATAAATATATCAAGTGATCTTAAATATGTAGTAGAATCTATTTTTCCCGTGGCTAAATAAAAATATGCCATGAATTTTGAATTCACGTGGCATGATTCGTGGCGCAAGTAATGATTTGTTGTAGTGCTTCCTGTCTGATCATTATATTGATTTCACATTTTACTCTTTCATTTTTCCTGATTTCTCCTTGGTTATCAGCCATGAAACTATTGTTTTCTCTTCTATTTTAGTTCATTTCTGATACGAGCATATTGGACAAGATTTATTGGCTAAAACATTCATGGAGAAGAGCATAAAAGACCAATTTTGTAGCCAAATCCAAGCTACAAACGGTTATTCTGACAAAACATCTAAAGTCAAGCAAATAGTTGAGCATAAAGATCGAATATCCTGTTTCCATCCAAATTCAAGTTAGAAAGTGGGTAAATGGACTTATGCGCAGATCCAGCGTCTCCAAGTATCTATTCTGATAGAACAGCTGTGCGAAAGGATCGAACAGTTGAAGGATCAAACAGTTGTGGAAAAGTATCGAACAGTTGTTCGCGGTTCCGATTCTGGTAAAAAAGTGGGTAAACGGGTTGACACGCGGATCTACAAAGGATAAGAGAGAAAGGAAGTGTTATACAGCTGTAATCCACTGTCACCATCCTAACACATGTATGCAATCTAATGGCTAGGAATAATTGTTTTTTCTGATTTAAACAGTCGGTTGACAGTTTTACCCTTTTAACCTAGATGAACTTTATTTAGTATAAATAGATGCATTTTTCTTCTTTGTAAAGAGCCACCATACCATCTTATCAATATATTTCTAGCCTCCATTTTGGGAGCATCTTTTATGGTGTCGAGGTTGTTTCCTCATGAAAATGAGGGAACAGCCATCTTAGCAAGCTTGGCCAACCTCTAATGGTGATTGTGAGTATGTTGTTTTTATTAATGAAGCATGTTTATCTCTGAATGGTTGTTATTAGTATGCTTAAAGCATAGATTAGGATCCAATCTATATTATAGTTACCGAAGATGACACGATGGTGCTCCGACGTAACGGAAATAACTAATCGGCATATGTCGTATGGATGGATACGAAAACTACCACATATTGGGGTTTCATTATGAATGCTTCCTGTTACTTAATGCTTGTTTGTGAGATTAACGCAAGGACACTTGGTTAGTCTTACTTACTTAGAATCTTTGAAAATGGGACACCGGACCTTAGTGATAAATGAGGGAGAGACCCAAACCAGGAACTTTATGTATGCTTCCATTAATGAAACAGTTGTTCGAGCATTTAACTGTTCTGAGTTTGTGCTAATCTTGTTATTTTTATCTTATGCATTTACTTACTGTTTTATTAACACAAAACCAACCTCAAATATATTTCGCATATTCGAACAACTGTTTAAGGTAATATTTCACATAACTTTCATCTCAATCCATGTGGAATACGACACTTGGTCTTACCGAATACTACAGACGACCTAGTCTACTTGCTAGCGTCCGTATTTTACACATCAATTTCTCTTCTATTTCAGTTCATAGTAACAACATCGTTGTTGCAAAAAACAAATTTTATTCTCCCTATATGGTTAAAATTTGTTTTTTGCAACAACTAACTATTTGCAACAAGAGTGTTGTTGTCAAACTTGAATTTTTTGCAATGACAGAAAAGTCGTTGCGGAAACCTTTAGCAACAGAATGTATCGTAACAAGCAAATGTTGTTGCAAAAAATGTAATTTCGTTGCTAAAAATATTTTTCGCAACAACCCGCTTCGTTGTTAAAAAGTTTTAAGTTATTTTCTTTGCTTAATGCAAACGAATACAATTAATCTCTTATTTTAAACACTAAACGTTTCTGTTTTGTAATTCATATTCAAAACATAATTGATTTCTAACATTCTTCATATGTTCTAATCTAATTCTTATTAAATGAATCTCAAAACCAATTTCAAATAACGATTTTCTATTTTATAAACCTTAGTCGTATTTAAACAACATTTAAATAAGTTTTCGTTAAAAAGCGTTTCATGTGGGATCGATATCTTTTTATTACTACAAGCGAAACCGTGCAGTTGCGGAAAACGCTCAACAAGTACTATATGCTAAAATAATAAATCAATTTATGTACTAATTTTGTGATTAGAATTTGCAGCATTTTATACATCCGAAAACTAAAATACCATTGAATTCATCAAGATCAGATTTATGGTCTAAAAATATTAAATTGCATACTTTTCTTTGTATATATACCAAGCAAATCAGAATAAATCAATTTTATATAATTTGATATCCATGTTACATGTATTAATGAAACGGTCAATTTCATATGTTTATATTATAGGGGTATGAAATCAGTCTAAAATAAAGTTACTTTAAATGAAACGACCAAACCCATATCGGAGATGAACATAAGATATATGATTAGACCTTAATTATCCGCTCAACCTTTTAGTTCAATTGGTTCCATGACATGGTATCAGAGCCTTCAGGACGAAACGGTCGAGGGTTCGAGTCCTGACAACTGAGGGTGTGTCAAAGATTAATATAAGATATATGATTGTGCATTCTCTTCAAATTTATTTCTCTCTCTCTAAATTTATTTTTCTCTCTAAGTCACCCCTCTATCTCTCTAATATGATCTATAAGTGAAATTGATTCTCAATAGAGCAAAAGATTGGACTTTAATTAAGCTTTGGTGTTACGATTAATTTGAATACATACAAAACAATTGGTAACGGTTTTTTTAAAACCGACTTTAGTGACTTATGGGTCACTAGAGTCGGTTTTAAAAAAAAACCGTTGCTAATATATTGTCATTAGGGTCGGTTTTGTTAAAGAACCCCACCCTAATGATTTTCCATTAGCATCGGTTTATTAAAACTGACCCTAGTACTTTAAACTTAAAACTTCTCTTCAACCCTAAACCTCCCTTTTGAGAAATAGAGTGAGAAGTCGCCCAAAAATGGTGCTCTCCCTAAAGACCTCCTCACTTCTCCTAACACCTCTCCTCTTCATCTCCCTCGTGGACTCCATTTCTCAGCCGGAATAGTTCATCGTCGATCTCATGTTCATCAGTTTCATTTAACCCAACTATTTATTTTGATATTAAATAATAAATTTTCGAGAGAATCCAAATAAATCTTATTCTATCAATTGAAATTGATTATTTTATCAGTTGGTACACTTCTAAATTTAGAGATGGGAGTTTATGGGTTTGTATCCATCCTCTCACAAAAAACATAAACAATAGATAAAAAAAGTGATTATTTATACATATATTGAGAACAAAGAGTTAAGTCACTCCTCAAATGCTTCTGAGTCATTCAACAATTGTGTTCGAATTGGTTGTCTTAACAAAATGGGTCTAATAACAAAGGATGAACTTACCTCTTTGTTATAATTCAACTTTCTTAACACTTTCAATCGACATAACTATTGTCCTTACCTCTTTGTTAGAGTATAGAATACGACTCACCCTATAAAATTGTCGGAGATTAATATAAGATATATGATTTGGCCTTAACTATAAGCTCGAGCTTTTAGTTCAATCGGTTTCTTGACATGGTATCAGAGCCTCTAGGACCAAACGGTCGAGGGTTCGAGTCCCGACAACCTCATTAATTTGTGGAATTAAACCACATGGTGGGATGGGCCTGTGTTGTGCACCCTGCAAGCCTAAAGGGCATGATGATCCTAACATGTAAAATGGTGCAATTTTTACTCTTAATGTTGGGAACTAAGAAAAAAATTATCCCTAAGTTTAGCAAGTTTGATCAAATTTAATAAATCATTATATAAATATTTTGTTCCTTATTTTGCAACAGTTGTCTAAGTTACGGATGAGATTAATATATTAAATTTGACCAAACATTTGTATTTTAAATTGAATGAAAAGATAAATATTCATAATTATTCCTAAAGATTTCTTCACAAAAAAAAATCCCTAAAGAATATGAGATTAATATTCTTAAATTCGACGAAATATTTGTATTTTAATTAATTATTTTTCAAATTGATCTAACTTGCTAATGTTGGGCATAAATTTGCTCCTTGTTGCAAATGTTGGGCATAAAATTATACCATGTTAGACATTAAAATTAAAATTACTGCTGATTGTCAAGGTTATGAGTATTTTTACACTTCTCCCTTATTCCTAATATAAAAATATAATTTGTTTAACTTTCATTAAATTTGTTGAAAGTTGTTACTAGTTATAAATGCACTTGTTAAATGGCTTGGTGGATGTGCAGGTTTCCATGAAGTATCCATAGGGAACACAAATTTGCTACAGCACTGCAGAATTCATTTAGGAGTAGTATTTTCTCATTAAAAGTAAATTAGATATAAAAAAGCAGGAAAAAAAACCACATAACACCAGCAAGCTCAATTGTTTGGCACTACAAGAAAAATAGGAGATAACTACCGATTTTAGGGACTAAATGTATTTGAGTCATTAAAATATTGACTAACTTAGTCATTATCTTGGTTTTATAGTCGTTAACGTGGATGTTAGATCTGGAACCACGTTAGTGACTAATGGGTGGGATTTAATGACTTATTTGTTGGTAGTTAAAATAGTAATAATATAATAATAATAATAATTTATTCATAACCTAAATCTAAAGAGGGTAGAACTTGTGTAGCCCTTTTGTCTTCTTCCCTCTTTCTTCAAACCCTTGCCCCTCTCTCTCTCTCTCACCTTCGCTGACATCTCCTCCTCCCCTCCCCAAATACACAACAACCTCAGACAATCCCTAAATAGCTGCCTCCTGTCCCCCTATTTTGTTCCGACGAACTGAAGAAATTGAATAGGGAGAAGAAATAGTTAGCGGACTTCCCTCCATCCCGCTTTCTCTCTCTCTCTCGACCCACTTTCACCAGGTTAGGGTTTTTTTTTATTTTATTTGCAAATTTGGGATGCGCAATTTCTTTCTCTAATCAGTTTTCTCCCTCATCATCGTTCATCAAGGCTGTTGACGCTGGATTGCTTACTCGAACGGCTGAAGCCAACTTTGGTGGAGAATGTGAAACTTGTGTGATTCCTAAGGTGATTATTTGTGATTAATTTCGGTGAAGCTAGTAGAAAATAAACTATGAGAGGTGCCCCAGATGTAGGATCTCTGTTTAGAAAACTCAAGCTTGCATATTTATGAAATGCATGTATTTTCTGTTTAACTTGTGATTCTAAGTTCTTGTGCTCTTGTGGATTTATTTACTTTAACTAATAATTTTCTTTTACTTGTAATTTGTTGTTATCATTTCAACAAATAACAACCTATTCCATTGTTGATAAATTACTCATTTGTAGCTTATAAGTTAGAACCCTGTTTCCACCATTAGCTTAGTGGGATTTAATTTAGGCTGTTGGTTTGAATTACAACTTGAAACTTTATGTTAAATAAGTTGTAAATTCTTGATATGTGTGTTTTTAGCCTCTCTTAATTTGAAGGGTACGATGTATGTATGTTTTTGGTCGTAGCTGCAACAAGGACTACCACAACTAACCAATCTAGATGAATTGAATCTATTTCTATATAAGTACTATGTTGTCTTCTTGGAAATTAGTTGTGTTTTACATTTATTATATTCACCATTTTATACTTCCAACAACGTAAATGCTCCATTCTTGATGCAACTGTTTCAGTTTGGTTCTTTTTGATGAATTTTATATGAAAGGAATTTATGTTGCTCTTGGTGGTCACTTTCATAAGGCAATCTAATTCATTGAAATGCTTAACATAGAGTTGTTTTTCATAACTTTAAATTCTACCATTAACATTATTCCTTATTTGTTCAGCTATGACGAGTGATGAAGTTACATGAGAAGACATGAGGGAAATGAGTTCTTCAAGTTTTAGGACCCTGTTGAGCTCCAAAGTCATGATTTTGCGGATGTTGTGAAGCAAGCTAAGGTATATATAGATTATTTAAAATCTTTCCCCACACGAGCTTTACTCGTTTGTGAAGCATACACCTTGAATTAACATATTAACAAAATTCATATATATTCCATATAGTGAGTGAGATCCCATTAATCATTAACGAGTTTAATAATTATGTAAATCAGCATAAAAATGGGTTATCTTTCATACAACGATGATGAATGAAAACGTGTACAATATGAGTATGGATTTTAACTTGATTTACAAAATCATAATAATAATAATTAAATAAGAGAAATGTTGTCTTAAAAAGCCAGGTGCAATACTAATGAAACACTAATGTTTTGACTTGCTAAACCTGGAGAAGCCTTTCTTCTTCCCACTCCATATTACCTTGGGTAAGTCAAGTTTTATTTAAATAATTTTATCTTGGTATTTACTTTTACTTTTCCTGTTTCTAAATTTGTAAGTTACGTTTCTGACCTTTACTTTTCTACTTAATTCATGCAGATTTAATAGAGATCTTAAATGGAGAACTAGAGTTGAAATTGTACCAATTCAATGCACAAGTTCAAATGGCTTCCAAATCACTGCACCAGCTCTTGAACAAGCTTATCTTGAAGCTGGAATAAAGTGTGCTCGTCACTAACCCTTCAAACCCTCTAGGAACATCCATGACTCGGACCAAGTTAAATCTTCTACGCAACTTCATTACTACAAAAGGAATGCATCTCATTAGCGACAAAATCTACTCCGCCACCGTGTTTTCCTCCCCAGAGTTTGTAAGTATAATGGAGATGTTGTTATTGGTATTTACTTTCATAACGCAATCTAATTCATTGAAATGCTTAACATAGTGTCGTTTTTCATAACTTTAAATTCTACCATTAACATTATCCCGTATTTGTAGCTGTTAACCAATTTTTGCTTAGGTAAATATATTTTTGTAGCAGCACGTAATGTATTAGCTACAACTATTCAACTATGATAAAAATATTGTAGCTAATTAATATTTAGCTACAAAGTTTACCCATCTATAGCAATATTAATAATTAGCAGCTACAAAAGTTAGCTATGAATTAATTTTTGTAGCTAATATATACAAATAGCTACAATTATAACACTTTCATAGCTATTTACTAGTTTTTGCTTCAACAAGTGTACTTTATAGCCATATGCAATGTATCAGCTACAACCGCTTTACTATGATAAAAAATACTGTAACAAATTAAATTATTTAGCAACGAAATCTACTTATTTATTGCAGTTTTATAAATAAATAAAAACTATAGAAAGTAATGAATGATTTTCTTAGAAGTAATAAAATGTTAAGTACAAAAAAAAGTCAAAATACATCATTATAAAAAATACGTATCAAAACGTACATGATTAACTTCTTGAACTTTTAAGATTTCAAGAATTAAACTCCTAATTTTTTTTTTCACACACATTGAGGGGTCAATGTGTGTGAAAATTATATTTAAAGACTCAATTATAAAAAAAATAAATAATTAGAGAACCAAATTTTATTTCAATCATTGCGTATCACATTTGTTTTTTACAAGTTTATTTTCTTTTCTATAAAACAAAAAGAAATTGATAAAAAAAAATATATCTATATAGATTAAAAGTATAATAAATTACAGATAATGAAAAAAATCATCTACTAAAAATATTCTTTATAAATTAATAAAAAAAAGATCAGAGTTCCTTCAAATGTATTAAAGATATCAATAGTAAAGATAAATTATAGATTTTATTTAATTTTAATACCTGGAATAAGCTGCAAAACACACTTAACATTTACAGTCAGGAGTAATAATTTTACACTTAATATCTAAAATTGTGCGATTTTATCTCTAATATTTAGTAGACAGAAGCAATTTTACCCCTAATATTGGCAAGTTGAGTTAATTTCAGATATTATTATAAGACATTGATATTTTATTTTTTATTCTGTACCAATTGTGTATCAGTTGGTTCTAAAAAAAGTATCATATGTTTTGTGATTTAATAATAGAATTAGAAATTAATATTTATGAATTCGGAAAAAAATTTAAATTTTTTTCCCAGCTCATACAAAATATGGTATATTTTTTTTAATTTTTTTCACATTTAATCATATGTTTATAACCTATTACTAATGAGTGAGAAAATGACGATACATGTGAAATTTAGATGCCAAGATTCATGACCGAGAAAATAATTTATGAATTACTTTTAAATTTTTTTCAATTTATCTACTTTAGGGGTAAAATTTCTCTTGGCTATCAAAGTTAGGGATAAAATTACACTATTTTAGATGATAAGAGTAAAATTACTTCTAGTTGTAAACATGAGGGGTATTTTTACACTTTATCCCTTAATACTTAAAAAATAATTAATCAAATAAATTAAATATTAAATATTATAATATTGTCAATTGTTTTTTCATGACTATGTTTTTATTATCTATTTGAGAATAAATATATCCTACTCTATCACGATCCGTTAGGTAATGTTCAAATTGATTTATTCAAATTTATAAAATAACTATAACATAAAAGTCACTAAATATAGTAAAATTAAATAATTAAAAAAACAAATGTTGGAGATTCATTCTAACATACAAGATTCAGTCCAAATTCTAAGGAATAGCTTTTTCACTATAAAAAAATGTAATATCAAGGTTATCAAACCCGGAACGGTCCGGCCGGTCCAACCCCGTTCGACCAGAACCGGTCACAATTTCGGGTCAGAGGTGGTCCGGTTATTAAATCCTTGAAAACCGTTCAGATCCGCTCAAACCTGCCGGTTCAACCATGAATCGGTTGACCCAATGCCGGTTAAACGGTTTGATCCGGTTTGCTTTTAGACAAGTTTACTTAAAAAAATATATAAATTTTGACAAAGATAGGATTCAAACTTTGACCTTTAGTCTATAAATTCTAATACTTACCACTACACTACTATTTCACTTATGTCTTTTATTAACTATTTAAGAATAAATAATAATGTTATAACTTAAATAATTAAAATATGATTTAGTATTATTTTTTTTTTATTTAGATAAATATCATTAAACAATTATTATATTTTCTCAATATTAATACAGTTTAATTAGCATTTAGATTTTAAATATATACAAATAAATTTTAAAAATCTAATAAATTTAAATTTAAGTTGAATTATAAAATACATATCCTATTAACATATTTACATGCTAGTTATTAATAAAAAATAATCACTATTAATTTTAAAAGTATATATTTTCTTTAATTTTTATATTTATTTGTCATGTTAAATTTATTAATTTGATATCATGTTTTGATAGTAAATAAATGTTATTATATTAGTATAATTTTTATGAATATAGTTGATACTATACTATGTTATAAAATTACATATGAATAAAAATATAATTTGCATATGATTTTTTATTACCGGTTGAACCCCGGTTGGATCTCGATTAAACCTCAAACCCTTGATCCTTTATCTTTTCCAGTTGTTTGACCGGTCCGGTTTTGACAACCATGTGTAATATCATGCTCTAAATATAACAACAATTCTGAAATTCAAGGTTTAGTTTTGTACTTTCACATCTAATTAATCCATATTTAGATATTTATGTTCTTTTAATTTATCAATGCTATGATAAAAAATGAATATTTTTAAATAGGATTTAAAAGAATGAAGGGATGGAACGTGGATATTATTGCACATAGATCTCATTTTAAATCAATAACCTAACAACTTCAATCCTTCAAAGATTTCATATCATCCTTTCAAACTTTCGATTTATATTTAATATTGAATCAACTTCTTCTTCAAAAAAAATTGTTTTGTTGTTATACATAATAAAAACTCATATAATATTAAATAACGTAACGTGACTCAGAGTAAAGTAACGTAAATCAGAGTAACGTAATGCAACGTAACGTATCGTAGTGTAGCGTGACGTAACGTAACGTAACCTAAAGTAACATAACGTAACGTAACGTAACATAACTCAGAGTAATGTATCGTAACTCAGAGTAACGTAACGTAACTCATAGTAACATAACATAACCTAACTCATAGTCACGTAACATAAAGTAAGGTAACTTAGAGTAATGTAACTCAGAGTAATGTAGCGTAACTCAGAGTAACATAACGTAACTCATAGTAACATAACATAACGGAACTCATAGTAACGTAACATAATATAACTTAGAGTAATGTAACTTAGAGTAACGTAACTCAGAATAACGTAACGTAACTCATAGTAA
Source organism: Euphorbia lathyris (assembly GCF_963576675.1). Taxonomy (NCBI): domain Eukaryota; kingdom Viridiplantae; phylum Streptophyta; class Magnoliopsida; order Malpighiales; family Euphorbiaceae; genus Euphorbia; species Euphorbia lathyris. Next base: position 1,022,786 of record NC_088915.1, on the reverse strand, counting down.
CATAACGTAACTCATGGTAACGAAACGTAACTTATAGTCACGTAATGTAACTCAGAGTAACGTATAGTAACTCAGAGTAACGTAGAGTAACTTAGAGTAACTTAGAGTAATTCAGAGTAACATAATATAACATAACATAACATAACGTAACTCATAGTAACGTAACATAATTGAGAGTAATGTAACGTAACTCGAAATAACGTAACATAACTCATAAGAACATAACGTAACTCATAGTAACAGAATGTAACGTAACTCATAGTAACCTAACGTAAAGGAAGGTAACTTAGAGTAATGTAACTCATAGTAACGTAGCGTAACTCAGAGTAACATAACATAACTCATAGTAACGTAACATAAAGTAACCTCACGTGACGTAACGTAACATAACGTGATGTAATGCAACATAACATAGAGCAACACAACGTAACATAACGTAACGTAACATAACATAACATAAGGTAAAGTAAGGTAAGGTAACGTAACGTAACATAACGTAATGTAAAGTAAGGTAAATTAGAGTAACGTATCGTAACTCAACGTAGTGTAACTCAACATAACGTAATTTAACTCAACGTAACGTAACGTAACGTATCATAACTCAGAGTAACATAACATAACACAGAGTAACGTAACTTAGACTAACATAACATACTCATGGTAACGTAACGTAACTCAATGTAACATAACGTAACTTAGAGTAACGAAACTTAGAGTAAGGTAACGAAACTTAGAGTAACGGAACGAAACTTAGAGTGACGTAATGAAACTTAGAGTAATGTAACGTAACGTAACGTAACGTAACGTAACGTCACGTAACGTCACGTAACGTAACGTAACGTAACATAAGGTAACGTAACGTAACGTAACGTAGCGTAACGTAACGTAACGTAACGTAACGTAACGTAACGTAACGTAACGTAACGTAACGTAACGTAACGTAACCTAATGTAACGTAGCGTAACGTAACGTAACGTAGCGTAACATAACGTAGCGTAACGTAACGTAACGTAACGTAACGTAATATAACGTAACTTAACGTAACGTAACTCAGAGTAACGTAACTTATAGTAACATAACGTAACGTAACTTATAGTAGTAACGTAAAGTAAGGTAACTTAGAGTAATGTAACTCAGAGTAACATAGCGTAACTCAACGTAACGTAACGTAACGTAACGTAACATAACGTAACATAACGTATCATAACGTAACGTAACATAACATAACGTAACGTAACTCAGAATAATGTAACGTAACGCAACGTAACATAACGTAATGTAACGTAACTCAGACTAACGTAACATAACTCATAAAAACCTCACGTAACTCATAGTAACGTAATGTAAAGTAAGGTAACTCATAGTAACATAACATAAAGTAAGGTAACTTAGAGTAATGTAAGTCAGAGTAACATAGAGTAACTCAGAGTAACGTAAAGTAACTGTGAGTAACGTAATGTAACTCAACCTGACGTAACATAACTTCGAGTAACATAAGTTAGAGTAATGTAATTTAGCGTAACGTAACTTAGAGTAACGTGACGTAACTCGGAGTAATGTAACGTAACTCAGAATAACGTAACATAACTCATAAGAAGGTAACCTAACTCATAGTAACATAACGTAATGTAGCTCATAGTAACATACCGTAAAGTAAGGTAACTTAGAGTAATATAGCGTAACTCAGAGTAACATAATATAATGTATCATAACGTAACTCATAGTAACGTAATGTAACTTAGAGTAACGTAACTTAGAGCAACATAACGTAACGTAACTTAGAGTAACGTAACATAGCATAATATAACGTAACGTAACATAACTTATAGTAACATAATGTAACTTAGAGTAACATAACGTAACTTAGAGTAACGTAACGTAACTCAGAATAACGTAACGTAACTCATAGTAACATAACCGAACGCAACTCATAGTAACGTAACACAAACTAAGGTAACTTAGAGTACTGTAACTCAGAGCAACGTAGCATAACGTAACGTAACGTAACGTAACGTAACATAACATAACTCAGAGTAACGTAACATAAAACATAGGAACATCACGTAAGTCATAGTAACATAATGTAACATAACTCATAGTAACGTAATGTAACTTAGAGTAGCGTAACTCAGAGTAATGTAGCGTAACTCAGAGTAACGTAGCGTAACTTAGAGTAACGTAGTGTAACTCCAAGTAACGTAAAGTAACGTAATGTAACGTAACGTAACTTAGAGTAACGTAACATAATGTAATGTAACGTAACTCAGAGTAACGTAGAATAACTTAGAGTAACATAACGTAATGATGTAATGTAACTTAGAGTACTGTAACTAAGAGCAACGTAGCATAACTCAGAGTAACGTAGCATAACTCAGAGTAACGTAACGTAACGTAACGTATCGTAATGCAACGAAACGTAACGAAACGTAACGAAACGTAACGTAATGTAACGTAACGTAACGTAACGTAACGTAACGTAACGTAACGTAGCGTAACGTAGCGTAGCGTAACGTAATGTAACGTAATGTAACGTAACGTAACGTAACGTAACCTAATGTAACGTAGCGTAACGTAACGTAACGTAGCGTAACATAACGTAGCGTAACGTAACGTAACGCAACGTAGCGTAACGTAACGTAATATAACGTAACTTAACGTAACGTAACTCAGAGTAACGTAACTTAGAGTAACGTAACTTAGAGTAATGTAACGTAATGCAAACTAAGGTAACTTAGAGTACTGTAACTCAGAGCAACGTAGCATAACTCAGAGTAACGTAGCGTAACTCAGAGTAACGTAGCGTAACTCAGAGTAATATAATGTAACGTAACGTAACGTAATGTAACTCAGAGTAACGTAACTTAGAGTACTGTAACTCAGATTAATGTAGCATAACTCAGAGTAAACGTAACGTAACGTAATGTAACGTAACGTAACGTAACGTAACGTAACGTAACGTAACGTAACGTAACGTAACGTAACGTAACATAACGTAACTCAAAGTAACGTAACATAACATAACTTAGTGTATCGTAATGTAACTCAGAATAACGTAACGTAACACATAGGAACGTCACATAAGTCATAGTAACATAATGTGACATAACTCAAAGTAACGTAACGTAACGTAACGTAACGTAACGTAACGTAACGTAACGTAACGTAACGTAACGTAACGTAACGTAACGTAACGTAACGTAACGTAACGTAACGTAACGTAACGTAACGTAACGTAACGTAACGTAACGTAACGTAACGTAACGTAACGTAACGTAACGTAACGTAACGTAACGTAACTTAGAGTAATATAACGTAACATAACGTAACTCAAAGTAACGTAACTTAGAGTGACATAACGTAACATAACTTAGTGTACCGTAATGTAACTTAGAATAACGTAACGTAACACATATGAACGTTACGTAAGTCATAGTAACATAACATAACAGAACTCATAGTAACGTAACGTAGTGTAACGTAACTTAGAGTAATGTAACTCAGAGTAACGTAGCGTAACTCAGAGTAACGTAACATAACTTAACATAACTTAATATAACACAACGTAACGTAACGTAACGTAACGTAACGTAACGTAACGTAACGTAACTCGGAGTAACGTAACTTAGAGTAATGTAACGTAACATAACGTAACTCAGAGTAACGTAATATAACGTAACATAACGTAACTCGGAGTAACGTAACTTAGAGTAATGTAACGTAACATAACGTAACTCAGAGTAACGTAACTTAGAGTAATGTAACGTAACATAACGTAACTCAGAGCAACGTAACTTAGTGTACCGTAATGTAACTCAAAATAACGCAAAATAACACATAGGAACGTCATGTCAGTCATAGTAACATAACATAACATAACTCATAGTAACGTAACGTAACTTAGAGTAATGTAACTCAGTGTAACATAGCGTAAGTAATGTAACTCAGAGTAACGTAACGTAACGTAACGTAACGTAACGTAACGTAACGTAACGTAACGTAACGTAACGTAACGTAACGTAACGTAACATAACGTAACGACGTAATGTAACGTAACGCAATTCATTAAATAAAGGATTAAGGTGCAAAATACCCCTAACATTTTGTGTCAGGAGCAATTTTACCCCTAACGTCTAAAATGTTGGAATTTTATCCATAATGTTGGAAGCGAGGAGCAATTTTACCTTTAACGTTGATAAATTGAGTCAATTTAAAAAATAATTCATCAAACTGTCTTTTCGATCATGAATCTTGTCATTTACACTTCACAGATGCGTTATTTTATCCGTAACAAATCACAAACATATGTTGGGATGTGAAAATAATAAGAAAAAATATTAAAAATATACTGTCTTTTGTACGAATTAGACAAAAAAAAATTCAAAAATTTCACCGAATTTATAAATATTAATCTCTAATTTTATTATTAAATTACAAAAAACATTATATCCATTTTTTTTAGAACAAATTGATATGCAATTGATGCAAAATAAAGAAAAAAAGGTGTGTATTTTATAATAGTGTCTGAAATTGATCCAGTTTATCAACGTTAGAGGTCAAATTGCTCTTGGCTACAAACATTAGAGGTAAAATTGCACAATTTTAAACGTTAGGGGTAAAATTACTTATGACCCAAAACGTTAGGAGTATTTTTTGCCCCTTAACCCTTAAATAAATATACACTTTCCAATTCTATATATTATATTACATCAATATGATTCTGAAATAAGAAAACTATGAATTCCGCCAAAAAAGAAAGTGTGAATTTTTTTTTCTCTAAAGAAAAAATAAAACAATATGAAAATGTATGGACGTGTTAATTGGGGGTGCCTTTTGAATTTCTATAACAGTGAAGTAAAATCAACAATTCAAAAATACATTAATTTTTCAATTACTTAGTAAACAAATAACGCAACCTCACGTGGATAGAATTCTAGCTTTGTTCCACCTTCGCCACTATCTATAATCCTGCTAGATTTTCACGGGAAATTTTCATTCACACCAAAATATCCCGCTCTAAATTTTCGACTAACTATGATAGTTCCTCTTTATCCTTTTCTTCTCCAAAATACGATTTTCTTCTCATTTTTTCTCTCCCATTTATACGTTTCGTTTTCTTCTCCAGGTCCAACGACGACGACCACCAGGACTCAACCAGCCTCCACATCGGCTTCTCCCGCAACCTATATTCTTCGTCGGAATTGATCTCCAACCAGGTTAGTTTAGTTTTCAATTTTTATATTAAATCCCTAACCCTACCTTAGTTAGTCTATTGTATATACATGAGTTATCTTTCAATTAGTCTTTCAGTAGATTTTTTCTTTCAATTTGACTTTCAAATTTTCCTTCTTTACTTATTACTTTGATTACTATTCTGAATTGAGGGTTTTTCAATTTATCTTTCAATTTACTATACTGCTTTGCTCCCAATTGAGACTAGATACTGTAAAGTTTTGCTTTTGGTTACTTATTACCATTCGGAATTGAGGGCTTTTGATGATTACTGTTCTGTTTTGCTTTATTTTAATTCATTAGCTTCAGTTGTGATGTATTCATCTCAATCTAACTAGTTTCAGTTGTGATGTATTCATTACTGCACTTTTTAGCTGCAGGTACTACAATTTATTGATCTAAGTGCTAAGTTGATGTACGAAAGGAATTTCCTTTTTTATTTAGTTTTGTTCTAAAGTGGTTTGATCTTGTGAATTTCGTTAGAATAGAATAAAAATATGTAATGTTTAAAACAGAATTCGATTGAGTTCAAATTGGTGTAAGTGACTGCAAATTACGAATCTGAATTCCAGTGGGATATGCCTATATATGAATTTAACTTTGTTAATTTGACTTCAGTTCTTTATATTCTCACTACATTTTGTTACATCTCCAGGAATATCTATCTTGTTAAAGTTATAAAAAAACTCGGGTTCCACCACTGTATATCATTATTAATATTGGTTTATTTCATTCCTTTAGGCTTTTCTTGAAGATTGCAGATATTGGGAAGGTTATACCAAAGGTACAACAATCCCCTCCATATCCTCTAGAAAGTTAATTTGTTAATTGTTTCTCATTCTGAAACTTTTGTTTATCTCTGTATTATATATAAACTGATTTTTTATTTTGATTTGACAATTTCCAAAAAAATTTCAAAAGAAATCGAGAGAGGTTAAGATGTCTAGGCCTAGAGGGTTGAGAAAAATAAAAGTTAGTGACATTATCTATGGAAGACTCAATTGAACAAATACAGCTATGATTGTTTTTACCCATATTGTTGCTTACATTTTTTAGGTTTACAAGTTCACTCTGTTTTTGAAATTCATTCTTTATAGTTTTAATAGTTTACCGAGATTCAACTTGGCTTGTTTCAACTCCATAAAGATCATGTCAGGAAAGGACTTCAGGACAGGAAATAAGCTACAGTTTTCTTTGTTCATTTCCTTGATAGAAGCAGGACTCGCAACATGATCATCTGGGATTGACATACATCTTAGAGCTTCTTTTTGTAGCTGAAGCTTCAATTCCATGACGATCCCTTTCGTTGTCCCAAGTTCTTCAAGAACATTAAGGGTTTCAAGTTCTTTTACTATCAGATCTTTCTCTAACTCTGTTGATTGTTCCTCTACTTTCTTTATATCTATCTCCTCAAATCCCTGCTGTCCATCGGAATGTTGATCAGCAATATTAAAACAATATTTGATAATCCATTGAACCTTCAAAAAATCTTTCATGTTCATTAAATGTTTAATCTGGTGACTAACCAGATGCTGAAATTATCTAATACTAATTTGAAATTATCATATATTAAAAAAAACATAACCATGTTCCATTGTGAAAAATAGATTCAGTTGCTGAAATTATCTTATACCAATTTGAATTATCTAGTTTAGCTCTATGACTAGATTTAGAGTTTGGGCACATATAAGTTCAGAACATTCTTGATCATTTGGCCTTTGTAGTTCTTTTTTTAAATTAAAATTTGTTTTGTTCTGTCATTTATCCTTAAACTTCTACATCTTTGGGCTTCTGAATTTCTATTTTCATTATGAGACCACAGTGTTTGTTTTTTTGGTCTAGGTATGAATCCCTTTTATTACCATATCTTGAGTTGACTTGTGATTGACGTATCTTAAATTTGTTAGCAATAAAGATGGTGAGAGTTAGTGTTTTGAATGATTCTCCGAAGTGTAGATACAATGCTGAAAAGCCAGGGAAACGCTAGGCCATGATTTGGCCTTCCTCAAAAGTCATCATCAGATTTCTACTTGTGATGCAAAAACATGGTATCAGTTTTGTTTTGTTTTTTACTCTTCCTTGAAAAGATTAATGAACTGTTTCTGTTTTTTGCTTCAGCCTTTGTTCTTGCTGTGTAAGATACATTGCTGAGTTTGAGTATGCTGACTATCACAGATGCGGTAAAATTATTGTAGAAATGATGGGTAGGTTGACAAATGTGGTGTTACCAGCCCTCATTTTGACAGTGGTGTCAAGGAGATTGAAGGATGGACTGCAAGGGTGCTTCCCTCAAGACAGGTTAGCAAATGAATTTAGATACCCTTTTTGAAACATATTTTTTTTATGTGTCACGGAATATTTTAGTGCTCGAACAAGAAAACTGAAACTTTTAAAACAAGCTGAAACTTTTTATGTGTCACGGAATATTTTAGTGCTCGAACATCATGTGTTTTTTTTTGCAGTGGGTAACTTTTTGGTAATATATGTATGTCCTTGTTTAGTGATATAATTCCATTAGATCATAGGGACGTTTAATTCATGTTGATATATTTAGTTATGTCCCTGTTCAACATTCTTATGTGATTGAATAACTAAATTATAACGATTAATTGTATAATTTATGTAAGCTCAGTTATTTTTATATATTGTCTTGAAGGAGTTGTGTAATTTTTGCAGTCTATGGACGATCTCTAAGGTGATGTAGAAGACTTTATGGAATGTCAAGCTTCACTTCAGAGAAACATGTATTTGAATATATTGATTAATATAATTTTTATTTTAAGCATTGTATGTTTTAAATATTACTTCTTTCGTATTTGGTGTTTAGAACAATTGAAAATTGTAAAACTATTCTATTTAGATAATTGTTCATATTATTTATGGATATGAATTTATCTTTCCTTTTCATAATTTATCTATAATTGACATGGTTTCCCAGTTTAAATTATATATTCATGTACTTAATATTATTATTTTTCTGGTTCAAAAAAAATATTAATATTTTTCAACTACAAATTTAAAATTTATAGCTAATACTGAATTGATTTTGTTATATTACTTTTCATTTAAAGCAATAAATTTTAATTTTGCTACAAAATTAATTTCAAATCTATAAATTTAAGTTTTAGCCATGGTTTTTGTAATTTTATGGCTGTTTATATTATTATTTTGCTACAAGTTAAATACTTATGGTAAAAGTCAATTTTTTAGCTACAAACATTGTTATAAGTAGCTAAACTAAAATTTATCCGAAACATAACTTTCGTAGCTAATTACATCAATATTTAGTTACAAATTAAATATTTTCATTGCAATAAATAATATTATTATAGTTATAGTTTTTTATTTTTGTAGCTATATGTATCTATTATTAGTTACGGGTAACCTAAGTTACGTAGCTAAACCTTTAGTTACGCCACTTCTAGCTACGACAAGCTACGAAATATTTTATCATCGCTAAATCATTTTGTCACGGAACTTTTTAACTTTAGTCACAAATTTACCCGTGGCTATAAATGATATTTGTTGTAGTGGGAGTTACTTTTGATTTACACCCACATCACAACAAAATGTAAATATGCTATGGAAATTAAAAACCTTAGAATTGTATATGATGGATTGGGCTTGCATAGAACCACCATAGTGCATTTCATTACTTGCGATAATACTAGCTTCTTCTTTCATCTGAGCTGACAAATCCTGCGGAAACACTCTATGTAAGAATTACAGCCGAAACAAAAGGATCGACTTAGCATTTGCAACTATGAACATATCATCTCAAAGAGCAACTAGACACTATGTTCCTTACACAAATAGGTAAAGCAAGGCACATTCATATGCATCACAGTGCACCTCAAGAAACGATAACATGCCGACAAACAAAAACCATATTTACTAATAATGGAAATAGTCATAGTAATCTTCTAAAATCTAAAGATGATAAAAGTCTAAAACATATGAAGCCTCAGACATAATTTCTTCATGTCTTCATTGCATATAGTGAACAAATTAAAAGCCTTCAAAGCTTATGCTCTCAAATAATGTCCTAATTATTGGAAGATGAAGTCATCAAAATTAGCTCCAAAGTTTAAAAGTTTTTTGCCATTCAGAAACAAGGGCTCACAATATAATTTCTTTGATAACAACCATGCAAGCATATACATGGCTTCTACCCTTCTAGATATCAACCCATATTTGAAGTTTTTACATTTAAAACTGTAAATTCCATCTTTTGATGCCTTCAACACTGTGAATGATTTAAAACCTGGATTCATGTTAGGGCTATGAAATTTTTTTCAAAATACAGTTCACTGAGTGAAGCAAAATGAAGTAGGAAAAAACAAATAGTGAAAAAGGGAAACACACACTAATCACCAGCCTTCTTAGGGTCTCCAAATTTATCATTCTCATTTAAGCAATAATTCAAAGAAACTTCCCTGATTTTCAAATAGCCATCACAATGAAAAATCATTTTCCAAGCCAAGAGCATACAAATTTCACCACCATTACGTCTCTAAGACCATCTCCAACCCAGGAGCAAACCGTATGCATCAAAATACGGTCATTTATCATCAAATTTGATGCTCCATGAATTTTTTTTGATGGAGCATCATTTAATAAAAAATAATATTATTTATTTTCTTTTTCATTTATTTTATATACATAAAAAAACAAAAATAAAAAATCATTTAACACTAATAATCAATCCATACAAAATCATTTAACTCTAATAATGATGAAATGTTTTATAAAAAGTATAAAATAATAATGAAATGGGTTAGAGTAAAAACATTATAGCAACATCAAAACAGAGAGACAAAATGATGAAAACATGGTTTGATGCAGTAAAGTTAATGAAATGTGTTGGAGTTGGTCTAAGCCCATGTTAGTTGCAAACGGAAAAGAACTGTTCATTAAAGCCAAAACGCAATATTACCATCCATACGTGGTTCAGATCAACGTGGTTAGGTTTTGACAACAACAAATTTATCTTGTCAAACTCATTTTTATGACTCACTTATATACCAAGTAAAACAAAATTCACTTGAAATTATCTGATTATCTATTTATAAACATCCATGGAAAACAATTTTTCTTATAAAGAGGAATTGAGTCCAATTTACATTAGAAAATTGGAATTATCCCAATGATCAAAGAAAATTAAGCAATTAAAAAGGACGGACGAATTCCATCTTAAATTACAAAATGCACAACTGGAAAATTATAGACCCTAATTTGGTAGCTCTAACTATGAGCTTACCCAGAAATATAAGTATAGAATTCCTGAGCTTTAAAGACCTAGGATGGCCAAAGAAGAAGACTGTGCAAGGCAATGAACTGTGAAGAGCATGAAATCAGGGTTTGGAGTGGATCTAGGGGGGTTTAAGCCAACTTCCTCTCAAATACAAAGCTAAATAAATTAATTAAATAGTTATTTTTTTTGAACCAAACAAAATGTTATTAAGAAATTAAAGAAGATTCAGTACAAACTATAAAAACCAAGAAATTAGGGATAGAAAAATCACTAATGAAACTAGCATTGTACTGAGAACACGTAGCCATAACATGAGCCGCTCCGTTTGCTAATCTCGAGATGAAGGTCACCAAATAATTTAAATAGTTATTGAGTTTTGTCATAGTATTATACTATTAGGTACCACTATGTTTAACAGAGGCGATATGAGGTGAGATAGTATAAAAAGTGGCTTTTTATATAGGTTGTTTGTTAGAGGGGATGTACAAGGAAGGATAGATGGGTCGAACTCCAATTGATTTTATTTTTTAAAAATTTATGATCATAATCAATGTATCTCGCACATGATTTTTTTTCATGTGTGACTAATACGTGACATTGAGTTCCCTTGCAAATTGTTCATGCCATCTTTTGGGCACCATGAATGATTTTATTATGGTCAAAAGCAAAACTTTAATAATTTTATGGCATACTATATCGCCAGCTCTCTGAAATTGTCCATAATAGTAGATTGGTTCCCTGAACTTTGCTAGTGTCTCATCAGCTCCATAAACTTCCTTATTTCGTATCACAAACTCCCTAAACTTGCCCATGAATTTTTTTTAGCTCCCTGAACTTTGCAAATGTCTTACCAGCTCTCTAAACCTGCTTATTCCGTAACAACTAAATACAAAAACCATAATAAGAACTTGTGTTAAAGTGCAAAAATACCCATAACGTTTTGGGACAGGAGTAATTTTACCCCTAACGTCTAAAATGGTGTAATTCTACCCATAACTTTGGAAGCCAAGAGCAATCTTACCACTAACATTGATAAATTGGGTTAATTTGAGAAATAATTCATCAAATTGTCTTATGTGTCATGAATTTTGTCATCTACATTTTACACGTGCATCATTTTATCGGTAACAAATCACAAACATATGTTGGGATGTGGAAAAGAAAACATACTATCTTTTGTACGAATTGGACAAAACAATTCAAAAAATTCACCAATTTATAAATTTTCTCTTGGTTACTAATTTAGGGGTAAAATTGCACTATTTTAGACGTTATGGGTAAAATTACTCCTGACACATTAGGGGTATTTTTGCACCTTAACCCTACTAACTCTGGATCCTCATTATTTCGATCTCTCAATCCTGCAACACTAACTCTTATAATAGGTTCAAAGGTAGGGGAAGAAAAAAACTACCTCATAGATGAAGATGTATTTTTAGACTTTACAGTTAATATAAGATCTATGATTGGGCCTTAACTATCAGTTAGAGCTTTTAGTTCAATCGGTTCCATGACATGGTACCAGAGCCTCTAAGACCAAATGGTCGAGCGTTCCAGTCCAGACAACCTCATTAATTTGTGGAATTAAAAGCACATGGCGGGATGGGCAATATGAGACTTTTAACAATAGCCTTTGATTCTACTTACGCTCAGTGTTGAATCTGTTTTGGTTAAGTCTGATCTAATGCTCGTTTCTAGTGAATCTAAACTGTATATCTCAAAAAATAAAGTTTAGTATAATTTTCATTTATAAAGTTTAGCATAAAGTTTAGTTGAAACAAAGTGAGATGTTAGTCTATTTGTTTAACCACGTTTTGATTTCGATTTCCTTTATTTTTTTGTTTATAGAATTTTTTTTTTTCTGAATGTGGAATTGCAGGTTTGATTTGTATTTGCACGATTCGTGAAAAAGAAGATGCATCTTACTGAGAAAGCCAATGTTTGTATGTTGGTAACAGTTCTTTCTCTTCATATCCAAGGAATTTGAATTTGTTTTATTTTTCTATTTCATTCAGAAATCATATTCAATTGGATTTGTTCCTTTCTTCCTTTTCATACAAAGAATTAATGGTTTGATTAGTGCCTGGCTTCTGGTTGAAGTTACTCTTATTTTTTTTTTTTTGGTTTAATAAGTCTGTTACCTCATGCTAGATCTAAAACTTAAATTGATTACTGAAATTTTAATGTTGTTCTTGTTTAATTGCATTCAATATACTCTTGTTTTTTAATAGAAATTGTTTCAATATACTATTGTTTTTCAATAGAATTTGTTGAAGGTAAAAAATGGAAGACACTTGTCAAAGTAGTAACTGCCAACTGAAATCATCAAGAGAAATCAAGTCCTGCCGCAGTCACCAGATAATATATAATACCAGTTGCTCTGCTGCAACATTGTCTGCAGATGATTATGATAATGACCAGGATGATGAGGACACATATGATTATGATGCACTTTCTATTGAATCCATAGAAATATTTCATTTATCTCGATCATATTACTCGAGGAGAAGAAAGTGTAGAAATTCTCATAGGCTGCAATTGGTTTGAAAGTATTTACTTTATTTCATCAAGTTTGACCTGGGAAGCCAAAGCTTAAATTAATTTAATTCTACCACAACCACATATATAGTTATTAACAATTTATTCAAATAGTCTTAGATCTTTCACTACAAGAAAATTGAGTTTTGGGTACAAATAGTTAAAGACAATTAAATTATATTGTCCTCAAATTATATTGTTAAATTTGTAAGGAAGACAAAGAATGATACAGTGCCCAATTCTTTTTAACGTGAGAATAGGGGACAAATTTAAATTGACAACTGTTTATATAAAAATATCTCTCCATTAAGTGTCCCAAAATAATCAGCGGGAACAACTCCCCCCAAAAGCAAAATCAAAGAAATTCAGTAAAATAAAAATTCTGAAATTGAAAATCTCTTTCTTGTAGACACAAGTTCTCCACCGCCTCTCTCTCTCTCTCTCTGCGATCAAACTCGTCTCGCTCCCTCAATCCAAGCTCGCTCTCTCCCTGTTTCCCTTTCCCTGAACCTTCTGTCTTCTTCCCGTCTCTAGTCTACCGCTAGGCACACCTCTACTGGTATCTCTGGTGACTCTAACGACAGAAGCTGTTTGTGGCACAACAGGTTTTTGTTTTTTAATTTTATGAATTGATTTTTTTAGGGTTTTGAACAATTTTGGGTCAATGGCATGTTAGGGTTTTTGTTTTAATTTGAAGAATTGATTTCGTGATGTTATTAGCAAAGATTTAACAGAATCACAAAACGAGCCTTATAGAAACGTTAATTTTTTTTCCAATAAGCAGAATAGTGAAGTTGCCATTACAGAACATTTGGAGGTTGGAAAAGGGGATGACAACTAAGGCCTTGTTTGAGTGTGCAAACTTCTTGAATTTTCAGAATTCTAGATGGTATGGTTAATTTCTTAATTTCTTCTTTTTTACACAGTGGTATGCTAAACTATACATTCCTATATATATAGAGGTTCTTTCTTTGTACTACCTACCTCTTCATAAGATGTAGAGGATCTAGATTAGACTTTTTGAAGGAGCTCATAAGATCCTCCTATAAATGTAAAATAAACTTTATATTTGGCAGATTCATTAGCGACATTCTAATATTTTCTTACATTCATTATTTCCTCCTTATTAAGCATATATGAATTTGATATTTGCCAATTATGAACCTATAATCCTACTGAAGCCGGCCAAATTATGGTTATTCCTTTGCACAAAATTTAATTCAGTATAGTTTAAATAGTTTTGCTAATAGCTGTTTCCCCTGTTCCAGTTCAAATTCTGGCATGGCTCTAATAAAAAAACTGTAGTGCTATTCGTCCTCGCGTCTTGACTTCGACCTGCTAGTATGTGTAGCCCTTCGACAGTTCGAGCTATTCCTCTCAACTGCTCCTTCTTCACTCGACCTGCTCCTCTTTGACTAGCACGTCGAGATAGTAGCTTGATGCGGTCAAGGAGAAATTGTACCATGGTAGATTGAACACATTGTTTTTTGCTACTATGAAGGATCCATGTAACCTTGAGATTACATCTATTCAGGTGCTTGAACAAACTTTCTATTTTTGGTTGTTGAAAAAGAGATAGAGGTATTTAATTTGAGGGCAGTCTTTTTACCCCAATCTTAGTTTGCTAGCGTGTGGATATTTTGTTGTGTTCATGTGATGGTATGCAATAATAGCAACTATATCCTTCAATTTATATTTGGATGCTACTAAATTTTTTTGGAACATAATTCTTTCTTTAGTTAATTTCATCATTCCTAATATCAGAAGCTCCGTATCTCATCTTTTATTGTTGTATTAGTGAGGTAACATATTTGTTTCACTATTTTTGTATTTGTCTCCCTCTAATGGATCTATTTTAGTGCCCTTTTAGCAAATTGATTGCTAAAAGTATTTGTAATATATTATTATTTGTTAAAGATTAACTATAAGAACACGTTAAATCTGAAATGGAAGATGTCCTCGAGATGGAATATTTTTAACCTAGATGATTCTTTCTGCTTCCCGCCTCCTTATTCTTTGGTCCATTTACGACCATCACCTCCCTCTTCATTCATCCATGTATACTTCACGGTTCCTTCTCCAATCACCTCTCTCTAATCTTTCCTTTATTTATTTGTTCCTTTTTCTTTGTATAAACTGATGGCAGACCTGTTAGCAGGGGTTGTGGTTACGACGGCTACATCATGTCAACAACGAGGAATGGATGTGATCTAACTCCTGCATATTGAGGTAATTTTTCAAATTTTTTTCAACTATTACATGAAATCGAAGGCTTGATTTCGTTGATTGTATTACTAACGTCTATGATTTTAAGTTAAATTTGTTTTAGTATATATAATTTGGGGTTTTGGATAAATTTTAGGCTTTTGATAATTTTAATTTTAATTTTTCTTAGAGTGTATGCATCCAGATGATTAAGTATATATAATTTGGGGGTTTGAAATCGAAGCTTTATGTCCAGGAGGGATAAAACATCAACTTTAGTCCATAACCATTAAATGTTAGTAGAGGCATCGATAGGGGAAATTTTATCGAGTAAGTGACAAGATCGGCTAGAACGTTTTATTGGCATTCTCTCTGCTGGCAACCATTTTGCAGAGCGGATGGTTGTGGGTATAAACTGGATGCATCATAAGTTGATAAGATCTGTGGAAATAGTGGCTCGGTCTTTCATAGCTTTTGTGAGGATGGAAAAGGAATTCATGCTTGGTTTTATAAACTAGTAAATCTAATAAAATTATTATCAATTGAAAATGTTAACCGATCACTAGAAAACCATGTTTTATTCAACTAAATGGAAATAAAATAAACATATAAAGCTAAAGAAAGAAGAAAAATATTTCGGTGATATTGATATAGTTCCATACATAGATAATTATGCCCTCATTGTGTTGAAGATAGTTGCTATTTGTGAATATAGGGTGAGTGGTTGGGCAAGATGGGTCATTGTTGGTTCATCTTGTTTCTTGTTTATTAAATATTCAGACTTGTTCTTTCCACAATTTTATTTCTAGCATCTGGCTAACTAGAGTTGTATATATTGCCCTTCTTTTGTTTTACTAGGTTCATAATGTTGCTTCGAAGTATTTTATGAAGTGCAACTGTAACACTTTCAGGAATCCTGCGGAGATAGGAACCTCGATTTGGGTATTTTTCTTTCTTCTAAAATTTCATTTAATTTATTCCTTTTGTTGTATGTTGAGTTACTCAGGACTATTTGTTAACCTTCTTTCATGGCCAGCATTTGATTAATATCCTAATTGGTGTCTGATTTTATACTGAATTAGAGGTCTCTATCCAAATTATTTATGCATTATCTATGATTGACAATAAAACAGATAAGGATGAATATGAGTATAGAGATTGGAAATTTCACATGCTATTTGAGTGTTTATTTCTGATACTATGGCTATTGTGTTAAGGTTAACTAGTTATAAGAGTTCCAATAGCAAAAATTGAACCAAAAGGTGTACAATTTTATTGTTATTGTATGGCCATTGGATGATTCTCTTTCTAGCATGCTTGAATCCGAGCTACCCCTATTGGCAGTTTTCCTTTTCTTGTTTGGATTCCTATCTATATATATGCTAATTAATGCTTTCGTGTTTGCTGCTTTTCATAGGTTACTTGCTTCAGTTTCCTTCTTTTCATTTATAGACTAGTATGTGATGCATTTTATGGTCTTAAAATGTCATTGAATTCGTTGTGAGGATGTCTGGTTTTAATTGATGCATTTTGATGTTGATACGTGCTAGTTTTATTAACTAATTTGAAGTCGTGGACTAATTTCATGAGTAATCATGGTTGTGATGGTTGTTATAGAACTTCCATAGTCTACTGGATTTGATGATTTTGGATAAACACCTGATACTAGAAAAATGCATCAATCAGTATCAAATGGATCTCCTACATTGCTAGGGAAGCCTATTTGAAAGCAGCTAATATGCTATTGTTGACAGGAAAACATTATCCATCAGATTGATATATTGAGTCCACAATTATGCTGATACATTATCCATCAGATTGATATATTGAGGCCAATTTGTGTATTGCACTCCACTTAAAATGTTGATACATGTCGCTTTAATATACTAATTTGAAAGTGTTTTGTGATTATTTTTTATAGAGCTCCGGAGTCTATTGGATTTGATGAACATTTTGTGATTTGTAGTCAGAATGGGAAAATTTGATGTCAATTTAGAATACTAATAATAACTAGTGAAATTGAAATGTGGAATTACAAAGATAATATAAATGGATCTAATTTTGTTGAAAACTGCTTGCAGGCCATTTCAAGGATTGAAGTAATTGTAAAATCAATGAAAATTGGCGGCATTCGTAGATTTATCATCCCAGCATCACAATGTGCTTTTGCTCGGCTCTACGACATCGTTGAGGCTAACCTTGATGCTACTATTGAAGTAATTATCCCCTCTTCCTCTTCCTCTTCCTCTTCTTTTTTTTCTTTGTTGCTGATAGATTTCAGAGGACTACAAAAGTACTTGTTCTCAATTCTGAAATTGGAAATTATTGTAGAAGTCGGAGTTGGCAGCAGCGGAGAAAAATAGGGCTACCGTTATTGCTATAAAGGCTGAGATACGAACAATAAAGGGTCGATTGCTGGAGGAAATTCCCAAATTACAGAGACTTGCCTTCAAAAAGGTCTGCCATATAGGTTGCTTTCCCCCCCCCCCCCCTAGTTTTCTGGCATTTTCTGTTTGGATGTGGTCCTAAATTTGATTGATCCAGGCAAATTTTTAAATCCCCGGAGAAGAAGAAAACGGAGCAGCTAATTAGTTTAAATTTCTCTATTCTAGGTCAAAAGGCTTTCAAGAGAATAACAAAGCTCGTAGCGATTTAGTTTCTGCATTAAAAGACAGGATTGAAGCAACACCGGATGAAAGTACGGGGCCAGTTAAACAAACTAGTGATTGGGCACCTTCCACTTCTCATGCTGGAATCAAATTTGACTCCACTTATGGTAATTTATCAATCTGTCTTGAAGTTGACTGTTGAAGTATACCCTGATGAATATGATACTCACGATGATTTTCCAATTATTTTATTAAAGAATATTTCCAGCAATCTGAAGAGTCGGACTGATTTAGGCAGGAGTGCGAGACACGTAGAGTGAAACAGGCAAGCTTGTGCATTTATTTATCTTCGAACTACGCTTTAGACTATGTTTTGCTGTCATATGTTAAAATGCAATAATCTGCCATAGTTTTAGTTGGAGCATATCAGTGAAATTAGTGTGAACTTCTTTTTTTGGTGGTGATG
This sequence comes from Euphorbia lathyris, assembly GCF_963576675.1. NCBI lineage: Eukaryota > Viridiplantae > Streptophyta > Magnoliopsida > Malpighiales > Euphorbiaceae > Euphorbia > Euphorbia lathyris. The sequence continues at coordinate 1,004,485 of NC_088915.1, read as the reverse complement.
TGGCGTTAGTTGTTCATCAATATAATATATATCTGACTTCGTGCGGGATCAAGGCTTAGATGTCATAGCAGAAGGGTTAGGCACTCTGAAAAACATGGCTTGTGACATGAATGAGGTTTGACAGTGTATCTTGATGTTTGGAGTTCTAACAATTATTAAATGTTCTAGTTCTTGTTTGTTAGCTGGTTGTTAATTTGTCTTCAGGAAATGGACAGACAGCCATTGCTGGATGAAATGCATGACAAGGTAATTCACTGTTTCTTCCTTGTTTTGCTTAATGATTACACTACTAGTATAGTAGTATCCATTGTGAATCTTTCGTAACCTGTAATTAACATTGATTATTCAAGAATGCATCTTGTTAAATATTGTAAATCTATTAATGAATGAGTAGAATTCTATATAGCAAGATGTAAGATTATTATATTTCAATACCAAAATTTCATCTATTAGGATCAATTGAGTTTTGATTTTAGATGTTAAGCATAGACACTTATATTGTCAACTTTATGCAGTTGTATAATATTTTGACATCAAGCTCTCATGTCACTTATCTAATGAAAATGTTCTTACCAGTTGTGAGATTTTGAAGTAGCTCTCTTCAATCCAAATATTCATATATCTTTTAGCTTCTTCTTTTATTTTGTCAAAACGCCTAATGATAATTTTTAGGATAAATGTTGTCCCTTTTCCATAGGGATGGCATTTGTCCCGTAATGAAGAGACAAAATTTGTCTCCTTTACATGGGGACGACAGTCGCCCCATCTTTTGGGGATAAAAAATTGTCCTCTAAGAGTAGGGACAAAAATCGTCTCCTATACACGGGACGGAAATCGTCCCTAAAAACGAGGACGATAATCGTCTCTTAGAATGGGGACAATAATTGTCCCAAAAAATGGAGACGACAATTGTCTCAAAAAAATGGGGACGAGTCATCATTTTTGTCCCCTATAGAATAGGGTACGCTCGCATAGGGGATGGAACAAGGGGACGAAAAAAATTGTCTCCAAAAGAATAGGGAACAATTTTTCTGATTTTTGGGGACAATTTTAACGGTCCACAATAGTCAATTTTTTTGTAGTGATTTAATCAATTAAACTAATAGATTACTATTAAAGTTCGGAATTTTAGTTCTTAAACAAGCAAGGATTTATCTAGTTGGTTTTTTAAAGAAGAGTGACCACTTTGACAAGTATTTTCCATTTTTTACTTTCAACAAATTCTAATGAAAAACACGAGTATATTGAAACAATTTCTATTAAAAAACAAGAGTATATTGAGTGCAATTGAACAAGAACAACTAATCAATTTAGGTTTTAGACCTAGTATGAGGTAACAGACTTATTAAACCAAAAAAAAATTACGACTAACTTCACCAAGAAGCCATCGAGGCACTAATCAAACCATTAATTCTTTGTACACTCGTACGAAAAAGGAAGAAAGGAAAAAATCCAATTGAATATGATTTCTCACTGCAATAGAAAAATAAAAAAAAAAGTTCAAATTCCTTGGATTTGAAGAGAAAGAATTGTTACCAACAGGTTTGGTACAAACATTGGCTTCTTTCTTAAAAGCTGCACCAGTAAGATGCATCTTCTTTTTCACGAAATAATCATGCAAATACAAATCAAACTTGAAATTCCAGATTCAAAAAATAAAAAAATAAAAAATATTCCATAAGCAAAAATAAAGGAAATCAAAATCAAAATGTGGTTAAACAAATAGACTAAACACTTATCTAATAATTAAAATATCACTATTACTTAATTGTATAGCTAAGTCCTCAAGTTGACAAATTTTGATAAATTTGCACAAATACAATAAATTTCAAGTTGAGATAGCATGAATAAGTAGTATGAATTATAGACAACCATAAATTGATGACAAGTTAAACTACCATAATCTAGTCAAGAGAATAAGCGCAAAACTAATTGAACTAATCATAATAAACTGAAGCATGTTCTTGCTATATGGGTTTCATCAAGTTTGAACAGTTTAAGCAATACAAAAAAAAATCAGCAAAACCAAAATATCAATATGAAACAAGGACCACAAATGAACTTCTGAAAATAAATAACATTTGACAAAGGCATTTGATGATACAACGTAATAACACAACAAACCAATCAATCAAACTAACTCTTCCTAAACATGAACTTTTTAAATAAGGCTTAATAGACATCCAGCCCCTTAAACTTGTAACTTTTTTCACCTGACCCCCTCAACTTAGGGGACAACCTCTCAACCCCCTTAACTCTCTAAAAACATCACATACAACCCCTTAAACTTGTAACTTTTTTTCACCTGGCCCCCTAAACTTAGGGGACAACCTCTCAACCCCCTTAACTCTCTAAAAATATCACATACAGCCTCTTACACCCCTATATCCGGTCAAAATATTGACCCGTGTAGAAAACGCGATTGACTGTTGACCACACCAATGCCACATGTCATTTTTTTCTTAAATTTTTCCATGTAAATCCAGTAAATTACCCCATAATTTGGACATCCGTAGAGTCTTCTTTCTTGATTTGCAGGTTTCCACGAAACCTTAAGTACAACATATTCACCACAAAAACATGATTCATGAGTACCCACCATGAAATCGGTTTCAAGAACAAAACAAGCCCTAACCTAATTGACAAAAAATAGGAATTATCTCAAAAGAAGAAAGAGGCAAACCACAAGAAGAAGAAGAAGGAGAAGAATAAAAAGAAGAAGGTAGAGGAGGAATAAAGGAGATGATACTTACTATTGAACTTGAATCGGAGACCGATCGAAGACAGAAAAGAGGTGAATCGAAGGAATCGGAAAAGAGGAAGGAAGGATTTCTGAGGAGAAGAACGTTAGGGATTTAACAAGAAAAAGGATTTTTTTACCGTTTAAGTTTCTAAAGCCAACCGTCACGCGCTTTCTAATGAGTGCAATCCCAACTTATTCCATTAAGAGGCTATATGTGATGTTTTTAGAGAGTTGAAGGGGTTGAGAGGTTGTCCCCTAAGTTGAGGGGGTCAGGTGAAAAAAGTTTGCAAGTTTAATGGGTTGTATGTGATGTTTTTGGAGAGTTAAAGGGGTTGAGAGGTTGTCCCCTAAGTTGAGGGGCCAGGTGAAAAAAAGTAACAAGTTTAGGGGGCTGGATACCTATTAAGCCTTTAAATAATGCAAATTTATTTGTAAGAGGGACGTGTTAATATAAAAGTAAATTATTAATTCAAAACCTCAAGTTACTTGCAGCCTCTTATCATCTTTCTTGTAAGAAATGATCGTTTTCATTTTCGCCGGCCACATTCTGCAATCAGTGCTAGAATATATTTTTTTCTTTCTTCCTGTTTCTGAAGATCTGTTGAATCACTCATATTTTGACATGAATTTTCTTCATGTTTCTTCAATGTCATATTTCCTACACAATATAAACTAAGTTAAAATCATGTCTTTTCTAGATGGATTCGGATTTTTCACTATCATTCTAGATATTTTTTATTTTTTTATTACTTAAACATTGCAAGGTATATCTATTTGGATTTCTCCTTTGGTTTTGATTTAAAAAAATAATTCAATAGCCATATCCTTCTAAAAATAATATATGTAGGTTTGGAAACTTCATAAGGCAAAAGAACAAATGCGCCTCACGACGTTCGTACCGCGAGACTCACTAAGGGATAAGTGTACCCCGTCGTTATCAAGTAATAAATTTCTGGTTAAGTCCAGGTTATCGTCCACAGGATTTATTTCTGCAAGTATCGAGTTACTTGGTGTCAGGTGTTACCTAGGCTTAGGGGGTTTTGAGTTGGGTTTTCTAAGTTAATCTACTCCTAGGTTGAATTATACTATTCCTAGCTAAGTTATCTGATTCTAACTAAGTTATTCTACGCCTAATTAAGTTACTCTACCCCTAATTAAGTTAAACTACTCCTAAGTGATCTTTTACCAGTGCAATTATCCGAAGGAACATGAAGGGATATGATGATAATGAAAATAGATTGTTTAAGCAATTGAATTAAAACCTAAGTCACTTGTGTCCGAGGCGATTAACCCGACCTATCCTCCTAAAGTCCCTAGTTCGTGATTCCCTTGTAAGGCCGAAACTAGCTCTAAGGCTCAGCAATTTGGGCTTAATCTTCTATAGGGTCGTCAATCCTATAGGCACTGACTAGGTCAGATTCAGCTCGCAATATGTGCCAACTTGATTTTGGGATTATCGAATGAGTTAAACCAATCAGACAAAGCGTAAGACAAAGATTAAAGCATTAAAACAATTGAATGAACAAGAACTATAATATATATCAAAGATGAAAGTATTGTCACGAAGTTACAATGAGCCTAGGATTCATAACATGTATTAGAGGCTAGACAGAATATAAAAGAAGAAAAATCCCTTTCAGGAACCTGTCTACCAATGCAGGCGTCTTCCTAGGACTTAAGGATGGAGCTTGAGCAATCCTCGGTGAACGGAGCTTCGGAGGTGTCTTCAATGGAGGTTTGAAGGATATGGAGGAGGTGGAGAGGATTTCTCAAGATGAAAAGCTAAGAAAATTACAAAGATAAAAGATGCCTAATTACATTGGAAAAATCCTATTTATAGGCGTGGCTCGGGCCTTTTTCTTGACCTATTTCGTGTCCTTATGCAGGTAGGAAGTCGTGGGGTCCATCGTGGCATCGTGGGGGTGGAATTGGTCTTTTTGACCAATTCCCGCAGGTCTACTCGCCGAGCAGGGCGAGCTGCTCGGCGAGCAGGCACTGCTCGTCGCCAGCAGGCACAGCCTGCTCGTCGAGCAGTCTTACCCGATACGCCCCCACGCGGATGCCGAATGCAAACAACGTGTTTTTCGCCCGAACTTATCCCTGTGCATGCACAAAAACTCCACATAACATTAGTCCAAGGCTAAATTGACCCGCCAATCGCTTATTTAAGCAAACGCTTCGTTTGGTGCGAGTTTTGACGGATCAATTAGCTTCAAAAGATAACGGAATTATAATATGCATGCCATTTTGGCCGTATTTGCCTAAATTGATCATAAAACGATCCTAAACAATGAAAAGTAAATAAAACATTTCCAATTTCTAACTAACTCACACAAAAGTATTTAAATGCGAGAATTGCTCGCTTATTAACTAAATAACGCTAAAACCCGTCCTAAAACCATACCCAAAGATAGGGGTTTTTGACCCCTATCAAACCTCCTCGCACTTAAAACTTTACTTATCCCCAAGTAAACTAAAAACTAAACCCGCAATCACAAGCAAGCTAGAAAACCTCCCGGTTTGACTAGGTGCTTGACACAATTTCGAGCATCTGTAATTACATGCATTCGGAAATACAAAGTAGAGACACGATATCCAAAAGCCGGATTTCAATTATCATAGGTCATATGTTTTAAGAAAAAGGACACATGTTCAATTAAACAAGCTTGAGGGGATCGCTAAGTAAAACACCTCATCATAGGTAGTTTACTCATTTTACACAATTTTGGTGGCTAAGGTGTTTACTCTCGGCTTATGTTCTTGCTTAGGATTACGTTGATTTTGCACGTTCATCCGAGTTCCTCTACTATGCTATATGACTCCGATGATATCAAAAACAGCCTCGAATTGGGGTTGTAATGTGTTTAGAGGGTTAAAGGTACAACAAGGGTTAATAGTTCTAGCGCTAGAAAAACAAAGTTCAAATGGCTTTAGCAAATATAAAGTGACTGAGCTTTTTATTCATTCATTATCTCTTTTTTTGGACGTTTTTCTTGAGACGTTTTGATTTTAAGAACTGGGGAATGAAGTTCTCCCCTTTTTGTTCGTCTCTTTTCTTTTCTCTTTTTTTTTGTTTTTTTTTTCTCTTTTTCTTTTTTTTTCTTTTTCCCCTTTTTTTTTCTTTTTGGGATAGTGCTCATTCACTTTTTACCCTTTTGGCTTGCTACTATGATGCCATAAACAAAGATAAAGCGCTAGAACGACAAAGGCTCGATGTGAGCTTTGCAAAAACTTTAGGATTAAGTAGCAAACCAAATGATGGTTTGCAAAAATTGGGTTAGAACGAAAGAAAAATCTATCAACTACAAAAATATAGGCTCAAAGGGGCTTCCTAGAGTGGATGAAAAAGAGAAAATAAGGTAAAGAAAATGGTTAATTCTAATGAGGCTGATTCATCGTTTATCATCTCAAATCATTGCATGTAGGTTCAACACAGTATTAGGTGCAAAATCTGTAATCTTTCCACAAGTCAAAGCATTCACACAAAAATGTCAAGAAAAAAAGCTTTTTGATGTTCGCTCTTAGGCTCAAATTCAACTCACAATTCTTTGGGTTTCAATTTTGTGTTTACTAGTTTTCCCCAAACTCAAGTTTAACATCACATGCCTTCAATTCTTAAGTTATCTACCTAAGTAATGATTTTAGCATTTCTTCAAAAGTAGGGCCTAAATGCAAACTTTAGCTCATGCTTTTACAGATACCAGGATTGTGTCCTACACCTAAACTAGTTGTCATGCAATCTTAGATTCGGTTCTCAGTCCTCAAGGACAAATAACGAAGTTTAGATTCGAAGGAGGTTCACTGGAACACATGAGAGGAGATGCATTTCTCAATCAGATTCCTCCAGTTTTCTGGGATACCAGCTTTGGCTACACTATCCAGAAGAAAGCTCCAGTTAAGTCTATCATAGGCTTTCTCCAGATCCAGTTTAAGAGCCACAATCCCTTTCTTTCCTTTTTTAATTTTCATGGAATGGACAACCTCCTGGGCAATAACAACGTTATCCATCATTTGTCTACCAGGAACAAAGCTCCCTTGATTCTGGCTAATAATATCCGGCAGGATCTTTCGGATTCTATTAGCCACAATCTTGGTGATAGCTTTGTACAAAACATTACAGAGGCTGATAGGTCTCATCTGAAGAAAGGAAGAAGGTTTATCAACCTTAGGAATCAGAACAAGGAGGGTCTTATTAACCAACTTGATATCGTTAGAACCACCAAAAACACCTAACACAAAGCTGTAAATGCCCTCTTTCACAGTATCCTAGTGTTTATGATAGAAGCTAGCGGGGATACCATCAATCCCAGGAGCCTTAGTGGAACCGATGCTGGAGAAGGCCAGATCAATTTCTTTGAGGTCAACTGGATGGAAAGCATCCTTAATAGCATCCTCCCCTAACCGAGGAAAGGAAGTATCAGAGTAGGCACTCTCCAAGTACACCGCTTCTTCTCTGAACAGGTCCTTGTAGAAGTCAAGGGCAAGACGCCGAATGTCCTCCTCCTCAAAAATCCAAACACCATTGGCGTCTTTGATAATGTCGATTCTATTCCTCTGTCTTCTAATAATCGTGGAGAGGTGGAAAAACCTGGTGTTTCGGTCCCCGTCTTGAATCCAAGTCTTCCTAGACTTCTGGAACCAAAGGAGCTCTTCCTGTCTAAGCACTGCTTCCAACTCGTTCTGGAGAGATCTAAGCTGGCCATTCAGGCTGTGGTCGAAGCGGACCTCTAAGCAACGTTGGATGCCTTCCATCCTTCTCAAAAGCTTGTTTTTCCTTCTGATAATGTGGCCAAAGATGTTTTTATTCCATCCAGCCACATTTCTCCTGAACTCCTCAGCAGCAAGAAGGACATTAGAGTGAGGTTGGCAATTGTTTTTAACAAAATTCTTAAACTCGGGATGAGAATCCCAAGCCACAAGATACCTAAAAGGTCTGTTACCTTTCAGCCGGTTTCCTTTGACCATCTTAATAAGGATAGGGCAATGGTCAGAGTGACGGAAAGGTAGATTAAGCACATTGACCTCAGGAAACCTACAGATAGCAGTAACATTTGCATACACCTTATCCAACCGAACAAACACACTATTAAATTTCATTGCTCATATAATATATGCAAACTAAAAGTAATTGATTATCCATAATATTTCGAAATATTGTGGATATTCAATTTAGTAGTCATGGAATCATTGATGAAAAACAAATATTTAAGCTTTTGCTTGTCCTCAAGCAAATTAAATCCGAAAACAAAGAAAAAGAACAAGCACTCAAATAAATAAACAATGAGACATGATTCATTTCAAGTAACAATGTAGAAGATCATAATTTTGAGCCGTCCGAAACATGATAAACACCTTGAGTAACTAAACGATTTTTGAATTTATACTTTTGGCCATTAGTGAGACATTTTTCAAATTGTTGATACTTAATGAACTCGTTAAACACCTCACATAGGATTCACTCTTTATGCTCAAGTGTTCGGAGTAAGGTGTTTTCTCTCAATTTTCCAACACAAGTGATAACTATCGTGGGCTTGCACGGTCATCCAACCTCTACCACTATGCCTCCTTACTATGATTTGATCAAAAGGACTTAATTGGGTTGTAATGAAGGGTTGAGGTTTGGTGTGATTATGATGGAAATGAGGCTTAAGAATCTTATTGAGTTTCTAAAATGTTAACTCACTATTTGGTAGTTGAGACCATTTATTTCTTTCTTTCTTTTCTTTTCTTCCCCTTTTTTCTCAAAAATTTTGAATAAGCTTTTTTTTTGGAATGTGAGAATTGTATTAGTAGGGGGGTAATGTGTGTGAGCCAAAGAATGTATATGTTTTTGCTTTGATGCTCTCTTTTTTAGACTCATATTTATCTATTAGAAACTCATAGATTCCGGGATTTTTGGATACAAAGTGATGGAATAGGGTTATATTGTGGTGGCAAAAGAAGGGCAAGGCTCAAAATGGGGAACAAGGGAAAATGATTTCGGGTAGGCTATTGGTTTATATGGTGGCGAAATGAAAGAAGGCCTTAATCATATCAAATTCCTAGTTCCATATGTGTGGTTTCGGTTAGTATTTGATGCAAGCCCTATAGTTAAAAACAAGCGTGGATCCCACATCAAAGAAAAATAATCGAGTTATTTAATATGTTCGTGGCTCAAAGTATCTCTCCATGGGTGCGTTTGTGTGCTATAAGTTCAAGTATTTCAACTATGGGTAAATGTCTAAAAATGAGTATTTATTCAAGTAGAGTTATTCAAGTTTTTATTCATGACCCGACGATGCAATTTTAGAATTTTAGAATTGTCAAATGAAGGTTTATCCTATCACAAATTAATGCTATTCAAGACTTGGTTTAAAGTTTGTTTCGGGAGCTAATTGATACTTTAGGACATTAATACTTGGGTTGGGGTTGTGTTTCCAAAACAATTACACGCCTCCATTCCCTATCTTTTACCCCCTCCAAGTAATACAGTATATTTACGTATAAAGATCGATCCCACAGAGATTCTAGACAAGCATTAGCTATCTACGGGTTCTTGAAGTCTAAATGATTAATTTGAAAAGGTTGGTTTTGAATAGCGATAAAAACTTTTGTTGTTAAAAACTATGTTGTAAAACAATAAGGAGTCGGGTTCACTTTCTAAGTTTGAGTCAAATCAAAGCTATTGAAATAAAACACCAAAGAGAAATTCGTGATTTTAAGATGGTGATTTCTAAAAGAAACTTGGTGCTAAGACCTTAGATCACCTCGTTCTATTCCTTCACTCCTATTTACCTAACCTGGCTAATGGTTACTTAAATACGACAAGAAAGCCTTAAGTAAATGAGAAATTCTAACATTAAAGTGTTGGAAACCACATCGACTTGCTATGGAGTCTAAAAATGTAGTTTTCCACCAATCTCTTGATACTATGGTGAGTAAAAAGCGATTGACCAAAATATGAGTTAAGTTTACCTTCCTAGTTCTTAAACACAACTTCTTTTCGGGTATTTTAACTAAATAGACTTCTAAATTTGCTCAAAACATTAGCAAGATTCCCCTCATCCCTAGTTGGGAAGAATTAGTGCTTGGTCATTGGGGAAGCAATACTTGAACTGAAACAAAGTGAAACAAAGTGAAACTTAGTGAAAGTAAGAGATGGAACACAAAAGATGGAAATAACTTAAAAACATGAATTTGAACTTAGAAACTACTTAAAACAAACTAAAACAAAGGAAAGACAATTTCCCAAAGCTTGGCTACAATGAATATTACAAGTGTGTCAGATTTCCTCATACATCTTATGTCTATTTATAGGCTAATCTTTGCTCAATTCAAGATGATAATCTGAATTTGATGATTGGTAGCCTCCAAAGTACTGAATTGGTGCATTAAATGTCTTTGAGAAGTCAAATTGGGGAAGAGTATGGGCTTGCATAGAAAGGAGGAGCCGCCAATTGCAACTTGCTGAAATTATCAGGTCTCATCGAGACCTGTACCTGATGGCTGCGAATTATGTGAATTTTGCTAGGTCTCGCCGAGCCCTAGGGAGGTCTCGCCGAGACCTCTCTTTGATCTAATTAGGTCTCACCGAGACCTATATAGGTCTCGCCGAGACCTATGTAAAAATACCTAAAAACTGTTTTGCTCGTCATTTCTTCTTCCCTTCTCAGAATGCGTCCCTGTTTTGTCCTATAGCTTACTAGAATAATTGTCAATCTTGTGGGGTGTGTGAGAGTGTGGAAAAAATGCTAGAAAAACTCGTGAATTAAATTAAAACACGTGATAGTGTGTGAAAATGTGAAATGAAGTGAAATTTTACAAAATTAACACTAAAGCATTAAAAATGCATTAAAAAGGAACGAAAATATGACTCAAAATCATAGTGAAAATAGATAGCAACAACATCACCAAACTTTAAGCTTTTGCTTGTTCAAGCACTCAAATAAATCAACAATGAGACATGATTCATTTCAAGTAACAATGTAGAAGATCATAATTTTGAGCCGTCCGAAACATGATAAACACCTTGAGTAACTAAACGATTTTTTAATTTATACTTTTGGCCATTAGTGAGACATTTTTCAAATTGTTGATACTTAATGAACTCGTTAAACACCTCACATAGGATTCACTCTTTACGCTCAAGTGTTCGGAGTAAGGTGTTTTCTCTCAATTTTCCAACACAAGTGATAACTATCGTGGGCTTGCACGGTCATCCAACCTCTACCACTATGCCTCCTTACTATGATTTCATCAAAAGGACTTAATTGGGTTGTAATGAAGGGTTGAGGTTTGGTGTGATTATGATGGAAATGAGGCTTAAGAATCTTATTGAGTTTCTAAAATGTTAAGTCACTATTGGGTAGTTGAGACCATTTATTTCTTTCTTTCTTTTCTTTTCTTCCCCTTTTTTCTCACAAATTTTGAATAAGCTTTTTTTTGGAATGTGAGAATTGTATTAGTAGGGGGGTAATGTGTGTGAGCCAAAGAATGTATATGTTTTTGCTTTGATGCTCTCTTTTTTAGACTCATATTTATCTATTTGAAACTCATAGATTCCGGGATTTTTGGATACAAAGTGATGGAATAGGGTTATATTGTGGTGGCAAAAGAAGGGCAACACTCAAAATGGTGAACAAGGGAAAATGATTTCGGGTAGGCTATTGGTTTATGTGGTGGCGAAATGAAAAAAGGCCTTAATCATATCAAATTCCTAGTTCGATGTGTGTGGTTTCGGTTAGTATTTGAGGCAAGCCCTATAGTTAAAAACAAGTGTGGATCCCACATCAAAGAAAAATAATCGAGCTATTTAATGTGCTCGTGCACTACACCAAAACCCTCTTCAGACGACGGTTAAAAATCGTCGTCCCGCGAGATATAAATCTGTCACGGGGTCGATGCCTTCTATTGCACCTTTAGATGACGGACATGTTCTGTCATGTTTCGTCATCACAAATGACATTAGCCTATTTTCTTACTGTCATCTTACCCTTGTTACGATGTAGCTTATTTATTACTACCGTCACCTTTAATGTCATCACATGACATTCTAACAATTAAAACCGTCAGGTTAGCATGTGGGAAATTGGCTTATTTAATTTGAGATGACAGTTCGTATAATAATTTCTGCCGTTATAGCCTGTTTAGATAGCACAGGTCTTAATCAATCATGTCAAATGATTTTTTTTCATATGACATTGTCGCTCCCTGGCTTCCGGTTTTTACGCAGGTCGGGGTGCGTGGCCGGCTCGATCCGTCTTTCTTGTGTTTTAAGGTTTCGAGTCGCCACCAATCATCACTTGAAAATACGTGTACGGGCGTGATTGGTCGCCCTATATGTTTGGATTGACTCTGTATGGTTTAGGTTTGGTAAGGATGGTCTTTGGAGAGATCTAGGTTCGTTTTTCCGGTTAGGGAAGAGATGTGATCTCACCCTACCCCGCCCGACGTATCGGTACTATTGTGATATTATGTGTTTGCTATTTGTTTTGCTTTGAATTGTTGATATAAACCAGATACTCGTGGGTGTTTTGGGGTTATTGGGTTTAGGTTTGAATTCTAACGACGTTTGCACATCAATTAGAATTAATTTGATTATGGATTCGAACGACGTTTTCACATCGATCCGAACTAGTTTAGTTATGAATTCAGATGACGTCTTCACATCAATCCAAATTAATTTAATTGTGAATTCAGATGACGTTTTTACATCAATCCGAGCGAATTTAATTATGAATTCGGATGACGTTTTCACATCGATCCGAACTAATTTGGTTATTGATTCAGATGACGTTTTCACATCGATCCGAATTAATTTAGTTATGAATTCGAATGATGTTTTCACATCAATCCGAAATAATTTGGTTATGAATTCGAACGATGTTTTCACATCGATCCGAATTAATCTGGTTTACGAATTCGAATGGCGTTTTCACATGGATTCGAACTAATTTGGTTTACGGATTCGAACAACGTTTTCACATCGATTCGAATTAATTTGGTTTATGGATTCGAAGGACGTTTTCACATCAATTCGAACGACGTTATCTCAAAATTCATAATTATATGTGTGAACCCATACGATAGAAATAATTAACTTTATTCACGTAATTGTACGAAATTGAAATGAATGGATTCAGTTAGCAGGATAATTAATAACGGGTAAAATAAAAAGGGAAGAAGACCTTTTTGAAACATCTTAACAAAGGTTTTGGATTTAAATTATCGCTTAAACAGACTAGTGGGGGGTGATTGCAATTCGTAAGGGGTTAACCGAACTCAAATTTAAGCAATTGGGGTTTAATCGAAGTATGGAGGAATTTAATTGAAAGATATGTGACAAACAAGGTTAAAATAGTGAATTCGGTAAGGCCTAATTGAAATGACTTTGGATTAGCAGGGATTTAAATCAAATTGGTTAGTATTAATGGATTAAATGGGTAATTAGCCCATTATACGTTCATCCTTTTGGGTAGAAAACCCATTTCATCCGCCCACATCATTTCTTCTCCTTCCTTTCTCTCACTGAAATCAGCCCCCTCATCTCCCATGGCCAATCCTCTCTCCTTGACTCCGTCAACTCCGACCGCCTCACTCGCCGTTCTCACCCTCCTTCATTCTCTCTCTAGTTCTACTAACTATCCTTCATGGTTTTCGTCTAATTACGGTCCTTTTGGGCTATATCAGACGAAGTCCGGGATTGGCGCGGTTTCTCACCTCAGATGCTGAAATTTGAGTGTTTGAGGAGGTTTATAGGCCTGAAACCTACATGCAAGGTTAAGTCTTGAGGTTGTGTAATTCTCCCTTGCTCTCTCTTCTCTCCCGACTCCGATCTCTTTTCGGGTTTTTGGTGAGTTCTACGAACTCGTTGAGGTATGCGGATTATCTCGTATTTTTTGGGTTTGGTGGATGTTTGCTGTGTTGGTTTGGGCTTCGGCTGAAATTATTTGATTTTTAGGTGGTGTATTGGATGGCTTCGCTGTGTTTTTGGTTTTACTGTTTGTCAATCCGGTTCTAGTCTCTGTTTTCTATTGATCTGAAGTCGGGTTTTGTGTAGGAGCTAGTCTTCCACGCCCTTCAAACGGATGCTGAAAGCGCAACCAGAGCCATTATTGGCTCTGGAGGGTGTTTCGGTCCTTCCTTTGGTGTGCTCGGGAGTGAATGTGGGTTTTGGTTATCCTTTAGTTAATTTATATGATGAAATGAGAAAGAAAAAAGCAGTGATACAATAATGATATGGATATATTTATATATGTAGGAATGGATTAGAAATATATTACCCTTGCTTTTGATTGATCGAATGTTTATTACAATGTTGTTCTTGCTCCTTCACTCATGTTCCAGTGAAGCTTTTCCTATTAGTTTTTTACAAAATTACTATCCCCTTACATTGTGTTTTGTCCTCCTTACAGTGTTTTTTTTCCTTCCCCTTCTTACAGTGATGAACCTCTCCTATTTATAGTGAAAATTTGCTGTGAATTATTGAGTTTCATCATTTTTTCCCATTTCCTACTGTAATCCTATGTCTATTTTCCTATGCAGCTGTTCACTGTCGAGAAGCCTCTCGCAAATCGGCTGAATTATTGAGCTTTTTGCCAAAAATGCCATTTGGTCCCCGTAATTGTGATTTTTTTGCGGACTCACGCTGCTGGACTGAATTCTGACCCGAATTTGACGTGGACCTGGATTGAATTATTTATGACCCGAACTTTGATGTGTACTCAGACTGAATTTGAATTATTTATGACCCGAGCTTGATGTGGATCTGGCTTGAATTTGAATTATTTCTGACCCGAGCATACGCCGTTGGACTTGCACGGACAAAATCCCGAGCTTTGGAATTTATTGGACTTGAACTAACAATTACCTGTGCTTTGGAATCGGGCTTGAACTGATAATTTCCCGTGTTTTGAATAATTCTCCGAACTTCCGATTTGTTGGACTTGTACTACAATGAGATAACTCAGTCACTTGAATATGGTTTGATCACTTTTTAGAATATTCTTGAATCGAGTGTGCGTTCTGATCTTGCTTTTCGGGATATAAAAATTGTCTTCAATTTTAAAGTGAGCATTTTCGGGTAAGTTTGACATTGACGAGCGGACCTCCGGATCTGTCAAAATTATTGGAAAATAGATATAATTAGAAAGATAATTATAATAATACTGTAACATTTATTTATTAACAAAAATTCATTTTTATGCGTTCATTTGTCGTTAATTTATTGACTTTTCAATTTTCGTATCCATTTGTCATAATTCGTTATTTAGAAATCAATTATATTCTAAACGTTTAATTATAATATAAATCGTAACCAAAGTCAATATTAACTTTAACTTTAATATACGATGTTACATCATAATTCGCAATTTAGACTATAGGTATTTCTAAATATAGTTTACGACAAATAAATACGGTGCCATCCTCTTTGCTATTACTTGTCACCAAATCTGGAAGTGGAGGAATGAAGAATTATTTGCGGGTAAGGCTGTCCTTATTCCTGATTTACTGTTTTTCTTCTCGAAGAAGCTCTTTGTTATTACTAAAAGCTTTGAAAGAGATTCCCTTGTTCGCCCCTCCCCGGATAAAGAGATCCTGCTAGTTGGCTGGAGTAAGCCTAGAGAGGGTTTGCTAAGTTGAATACTGATGGCTCCTGCCTTAGCAATGGCAGAATTGCTGCTGTAGGAGTTCTTCGGGATGCTGGTGGCAATTGGATGGCGGGGTTTACCCATAACTTGGGGACGGGCTCCTCCTTTTCTGCGGAGCTCTGGGGTATCTTGTCAGGTATTAAACTCGCCATTCGCATGGGTGTTAAAAAGCTCTCGGTGGAATCTGATAATCTGGAGGCTATTAACAGGATTTCAGATAGCCAGGCTGTTTGTCTGAAGTGCCAGAATCTCATCAAAGCTATTTTGAGGCTTCGTCCTGCCTTTGAGTATCTTAATTTCTCCCATATTTTTAGGGAGCAAAACCGCGTGGCGGATCGCTTAGCAGCTGCTGGGCATGGGAGAATGTTAGGTGTTTCTATCCTATCTGTTCCTCCTTCTTTTCTTTTGCCTTCTCTCCTAGAGGATAGGATTGGAGTCAGCCTTCCTAGACTCATCCCAGTGTAGGTTTTTTGTTGGTTTTGTTTTTTTCCTTTCCTTTCTTACCAAAAAAAAAAAAAAAAAAGCATTGAAATGTTAATTCGATTGATTGACATCTGAACCTTAATTAATAAATTATAACTCGAATTCAAGCAAATTCAATTTTATTCAAAATACAAGGAACATATCTCGAATAAAATTCATAATAGGTTAAAATTATACATTAATTCTATTAAGTCGTATTTTGAATATAACTCGATATTTTTACCGATTTATACCAAAATATGACAAATTAGCCTTAATAGCACAATTTTTTCCCAATAAATTATTTTCGAGATAATACCATATATTCTGGATAATTCATGAATTGTTCAAATTTTGAGTGAAATTTATTAAAAACTTAAAAATTGATCCAGACAAAAATGGGTATCTACAGACAGAAACATTTATTTTAGATGACATTTTTAAAAATTAAAATGTCACTTTATGCCTTCTTCTTCGTTTGAATTTCTGGTTTTTATACCTGAATATAGAAACATTCTAAAATATGAAGATGAAATTCTGTATATCAATGGTTTTAATTTTATTGGAGACCAATACTCATAATATGTTTACATTTGTGCCTATAACATCAATCCATATCTTGAATAACCAATAAATTTCTGAATTAAAATACAAAAAATAACCAATCTTCCATAAGTCAATACATATCTTGGAGTAATAATTAGGCCTATAATTCCAAAGGTCTTGGTATTTACAAAAACCAAGCAAGTCATTAATATTACACACATCCCTAAACTCAGTAGTAATTACGTGACCCTTCCCCTTTCACGGCCTTTCACTTACCACAATCATATCACTATAAATATATGCATCATAATTCAGAATCATACCTTCAACAACCAGAAAACTTACCAACAATGGATCCCGTTGTTGAAACTCCAGGAGACATAATTGCTGACTTGGATAAGTTGTACATGGAGAACCCAGAGTGTCTTCTGGCCATCAATGGTACGTATGTCAATCCATAGTTGTTCTGTAACCCTTCCTGGTTTCTTCTGTGTATTCCTAATGATTCTTCTTGGATGATAATGTACATGTCATCTCAATGGTAACTTCTTCACATGGTCAATCACGATGAAAGGCCCCCAATACACCCCATATGAAAGGGGTGTATTTGAAATCAGAATTAGCTACCCTCCGGATTTCCCAAACAGAGATCAGTAAGATATAATCACCTACATGAAACATACACTAATAAATTTCTCCTCTTATTCTCAGTTTTGCTTCTAGAATGGGATATATCATCCTAACGTGGCTCCTCAAGGGTTGAATGCATCATAAACCTATCACCGTGTTTAATGTTGTTGTTATGATATCAAACCGAGTGGAAAAAAACATAGTAAGAGTATGGCCAATGCACATACATAACCCTTTATGTAGAGCTTGTTATTCAGTTTGTATGTATATGTATATTCTATCTAATCAAAATATATCTTATCATTTGCAAGCCATATAAGTACATGCAATTAGCTTAAATTTACCCTTCAATCCATGCTTCATAAATGAATTGCATTCAGAATCCTTACTTATCATCATAGGTCATGTTCAAATAAAAATCAGTCAGTTGAGTTCATAACATTTTCAGCTTTAAGAGTTTTTCTAACATGCTATAACAAGTAGACAACTTATTCAAGTAGACATGTATATTCAAGTGAACATGCTATAACAAGTAGACAACTTATTCGTGCATGTCTATTCCTTACTTATTCAAGACAACTTATTCCTTACTTATCATCATTGGTCATGTCCAAATAAAGAATAGTATGGTGATATCTTATCATTTGCAAGCCATATCAGTACATGCAATTAGCCTAAATTTACCCTTTAATACATGCTTCATACATGCTCACTAGCCCTTTTATAATGTTCATCTAATACTTGATGCATGATTAATAAGCTACATGCCCAAATGAACAATCATACACATACTCATACAGAACCTCAAACATAAACATCAACAGAACATCAAACATAAACATGTTTCATACACATACACATACACATACACATACTCAATCACTTCTAGCAGTATAACTCATATGTGTAAGAGTAGTGCCAATCACAATGAACATTCAAAGCTTTAGAGTATGGCTAATCAGCCACATGCTCCATGACCCTTTTACAATGTTCCTCTAATACTTGATGCATGATTAATAAGCTATATGCCCAAATGAACAATCATACACATACTCATATAGAACCTCAAACATAAACATCAATAGAACATCAAACATAAACATGTTTTATACACATACACATACTCAATCACTTCTAGTAGTATAACTTATAGGTGTAAGAGTAGTGCCAATCACAATGAACATTCAAAGCTTTAGAGTATGCTTAATCAGCCACATGCTTAATGATCATTCATACATAAACTCTATGAGTCCTAGCTTCCTAAACAGTTATATCTAACAAATCAGTTCATACCAATCATTTCATCATCACCCACAACATCATACATATATGTAATCATTCACTTCAAACCCACATAAAAGAATTAGATGAGTTCATACCATCTACTGTATCAGGCAGTGTCTTGCCCTAGATTAAAAAAGATAAAGACCCAAGCTTTACAACAGTGAATCTAAATACAATAAAATCAGTGTAGCTAAGCGAGAGATCTAAACCTTTCAACGATAGGTCTGAAAATCACAAGATCCTTATACCAACTGCTGAAATCGACATACACAAAAGTAAATCGGATGAGGAAAAGACAGAGTAAGGAACAATGATACTCTAATACATCTAGGAACGAAGAAAATATGGCTTACCAGTATCGTGTTTCGAGCTCACCCAGTGATTGCATGTTCAAATCAACCATGAAGATAAAGAGGGATGAGAGGGATGAAGCTCTTGCATAACCTAAACTGGGTTTGGGATTGAGAGAAGGTTTATATATCAGTTGAAATTTCAGTCAAATGATATAGAGCGCCTAAAATTTGGTATGGCCGCGTAAGTGAAATTTCATTTGCCGCTTTTTTGTTTTCGGCATACAATGACATTCATTTCTAGAAGTGTCATCTGTTGAGCGCATCAAATTTAACGAAAACGCACGTTTTCTTTGGATGACAGGATTCTGTAATCGTAATGTCATCTAACAATCGAGCGCATTTTTTATTTCGCCTTCAGATGACATACAGTTAAAATATTGTCACGAAAAATATTCAGATGACACAAAAACAAATGTCTGTCATGTATCTTGTGTCATGTGAAAGGGAAAATGACATAGTGGTGGCTCAAAGTATCTCTCCATGGGTGCGTTTGTGTGCTACAAGTTGAAATGTTTCAACCTATGTTACCCGGACACGGATACGGATACCGTATCTGACACGGACACGGGAAACGTCTTTTCTATAAAACATAGGACACGGAACCGTGGGGGAAACGTGTAAATATTAAAAATATTGGGGCACATTTATAAATATTAAAAATATATTTTTATATTTGAATATTTGTAATATAACTAAATAAAGACATAAAAGAAATTATAAAACTCTTATCTAACCATAATTATTAGATACATGAAATATAAATGATGTCAAAAAAACGTTCAGAGAAAAAAAGATAAAACAATGAAAGCTTTCCCCCTGAATACTAAAAATCTATTTCTTAAATGTTTATTTATATCTTCACCAAAAAATAGGGATTCTAGCTCCGGTTCATCTAAAGTTTTCCTCACTGTCTTTTGGTTTACCTAAGATTTATTGTTGCACATAAAGATCCACGTACTCCTTTGGATATTCCTGCTCGTTTTCCCTTCAAATAAGGATCGACCATAATTGCTCTGTTTACCTCTATTTTTTCTGAAATGAAATATAATCGTTTTTTGTCTGGAAAACGGGTGTCCCAGACAGATACGAGTATCCAACTTTTGAATATTATGGATACGGCCCCGAAACGTATCCTAGAAGTTTCTGGGAGTTTTCGTATCCAAAACGTATCGGATACGTGACACGCAGGCATGTTGAAGTATCCGTGCTTCATAGGTTTCAACTATGGGTAAATGTCTAAAAATGAGTATTTATTCAAAGAGAGTTATTCAAGTTTTTATTCATGACCCGACGATTCAATTTTAGAATTTTAGAATTGTCAAATGAATGTTTATCCTATCACAAGTTAATGATATTCAAGACTTGGTTTTAAAGTTTGTTTCAGGAGCTAATTGATACTTTAGGACATTAATACTTGGTTGGGGTTGTGTTCCCAAAACATTGAAAAAAAACTAGAAGCAATTACACCCCTCCATTTTCTATATTTAACCCCTCCAAGTAATACAGTATACTTACGTATAAAGATCGATCCCACAGAGATTCCGGACAAGCATTAGCTATCTACGGGTTGTTGAAGTCTAAACGATTAATTTGAAAAGGTTGGTTTTGAATAGCGATAAAAACTTTTGTTGTTAAAAACTATGTTGTAAAGAGTCTAGTTCACTTTCTAAGTTTGAGTCAAATCAAAGCTATTGAAATAAAACACCGAAGAGAAATTCGTGATTTTAAGATGGTTTTCTAAAAGAAACTTGGTGCTAAGACCACTACTAGAAAATACCTGTTTACTGACGAAAATTTCCATCTGTCAACACCTAAATTCCGTCAGTAAATAGGTTTACGACGGAACTTTGACGGACTGAAAAAACGTGGAATTTATTGACGAATGCTGACGGAATTTCTATCAAACACTCTGACGTTTTTCTTGACCAACCATTTCCGTCAAAGCTTTTTGACGTTTTTCTTGACGTTAAAACCGTCAAAGTTGCTGACGAAATGTTTGACGGTATTTTATTCCGTCAGTATGATTAAAATTAATTTTTTTAATAATTAATAATTGATTTATAATTGAAATTCATGAAAAGTAAATATTATTTGTTACATTAATATTTTATTTGGATTGAAGAGAGCTAATAAATGAATACTAAAAAAAAGTTGCATAAGCTTTGCATTAAATTAACAATCAACTAAACTGCACTGTTTGCTCAAATATAAATATATTATATGAAAGTTAACTTTCTATGAAGGCTATCTTCTAGTAAGTAGTAACAATATTTGAATCATTAATACAAAAAGGAAAATTACAATATCATTATAGGGATGATACATATTATTTAGATTGGTTGAGCAACTAGCATGAGCAAAAATCATACTACTCCTGCAACTAGGGAGGAAGAAAGACACTTCACAAAGATTTGGAGTAAGGTGACAAGTCTCACTTTCCTAAGAAGCAAAAACAGAACAAGAGACCACAAAAATTGACAAAAAAATAAATAAATATAGGTACTGATTATACAATGCAGAGCTTCTCAAGGCAATCAACTTGAAATTATCAACTCCATTCATTTAAATATAATAACCATTCCCATCAATTACATAAAGGAAAAGCAATATACCATGTATTCAAAGTGGAATGGTTCCGCACTCACTCCACAAAATGTGTCAAAGAGAAGGTGGACAAGGTATCGGCAAGTGAACCCATACTGAATTCTAATCAATGAGACTTTGAAGCCATTTTGAATTAGAGTAGTCTCTCCTGCACAAAAAGAGCAATAGAGAAAAAGAAAATAATTAACTCTGTCCATAAATTTCATTACACATAGGGTTACTACTATTGATTAGTTAGTGATAAACTCTAGTACCTAGAGATCCACCATATTATCATGAAGCTTCTCTACATTTTTTTATTTCTCTATTCTGCTTTCTCTATAATAACAAATCTAGCTGCTACAATACCACTGATAGAAGTCCTAAGAGATGCTAGTAGCATCAACTTTTTCTTTTGTTTATGTTCTAATTTTTTACATGAAAGTATTATTTACGCTCTAATACAAGTATGCACATCAATTATTGTTATTGCAATCACTTTAAGTGTTATTTTCATCAATTAAATATTTAATGTGTTCTTAGTTAGACAATCATTTATGATTTCCAAAAATAATATAGAGCATTTCTCATATATCAATATGAATCAAGAACCTTTTCATTACAGACTAATTAGGAAGTTGGCATATATCATTTCCATATTTATTATTAAAAGTATGCACATCAATTATTGTTATTGCAATCACTTTAAGTGTTATTTTCATCAATTAAATATTTAATGTGTTCTTAGTTAGACAATCATTTATGATTTCCAAAAATAATATAGAGCATTTCTCATATATCAATATGAATCAAGAACCTTTTCATTACAGACTAATTAGGAAGTTGGCATATATCATTTCCATATTTATTATTAAAAGGACCACTAGAAAAAATAGAACACACAAGACTTCCCTGACATATTACTCTAACATAATTAGAGAGTAAGAATATGATTAATTATTGCGTATAATGCCATAAGAAATACTTCATTAACCTTTATATAAAGAAAATCATATAATTCATGTTACTTCAAGTAGTAAAAATGGGAGAGAAATTTAGAAATCCTATTAAACCCCGACGAATCCATGTTAGGGGCCTGTCCGTCCGACTAGGGTCTAGCGTTTTTTACAACCTTGCTTATATCAAAGCATAATTTAGAAGGACATCTTTTAAAGTTTTAAAATATCTGACGTGGTTCTAAATATTAGAGCAAAGACGTTCAGGATCTCTCACCGACTAGAAACAGACACCGGAAACACTATTTTTAAAACATAACCTTGATAAAATATCTTTCAAATGAAAATGGACAGGGAAACGAAACTGACACGGACACCTAGTGATGCAAAGGAAAACCGAACTCCGGCGAAAACTGATGCTTTCTACTTACAAGAGTTCCATCCTCATTCAAGTTGCCCTCTAAATTATGTTAATATTTCCCAATTATAAAATATAAAACAAAGCAGAAAACAAAGGATTCCACTGCTTGTTCACTTAGATTGTTAGAATAAAATATGTGACAGGTCAATTTTAAGCATCTTATTCAACATAAAATCAGAGAGAAAAAGTGCTTTTTTTATTAGAAAAGAATTCAACCAAGTGTATGTAAGTAGATATATAATAAGCAAAGACAAAATAGTAGATGAAGTATGTGAGCAATCAACATAGATAACCTTACTCGGCCCAATCAAAAAAATTTAAACTGTTAATATCTAGTATACTGATACAAGAGTGTAAATTTGAAATCAATCAATTAAAATTCACAATAAAAGCTTCATTTCTTTATCATAATACAAACTCTATAGCTTTCAAGCTCAACCACGTATCAAGATAGTTATAATCACATACATATAAAAGAAACAAATATTAATCCTTAAAAACAAGGGAGGAACACAAGCAAACCATTGAAGAAGAAAAATGGAAAATTTAACAAAAGAAAAGAGTATGAGTCTCAAATTGAAGTCACCTGGAAATGAGAAATAGAGATGATCTCCAGAAATAGAAAAAGCCTGAAGAAGAAGAGCCATCCATAGAAGCAACCCAAATAGTCCCATAAGCAACTTGATCCAGAGTTATTGGAAAAATCGGGAAAAATCAACGCCAAAATTAGAAAAACGGAAGATGGGAAAAAGAAGAAACATGAAAAAAAGTGAGTTTTCCTTACTAGAGGGAGTCTCAAAAGGAGGCGAAGACCCAAAACAGGAAACCGTCACCATATAGAAACAGAATACCGATCATCGGTCAAACGAAGAGAAAAATTGGGTTTTCACTAGAGAGAGGCAGAGGAAGCACAGATAGCGGCAAGCCAAACGAGAGGATGAAGAGAGAGAGTGAAAAAAAGAATTTATAAGGGATAAGGTTAGGGTTTGATCTGAACCGTTCGATAAAATCAGATCAAACCCTAATTTACCTAAGCTACAAAAATTACCACTTTAATCCCTATTTGATTTAAAAGTCCAAACACGTCCTCTCTTTTTTCAAAACTAACAGGGGCTCAATCCTTTTTGTCTCAAATATTTTTTCATTTAATTTTCTTTTAATTAACTCTTTTAAATTGTGTTTTGTTTTTTAAGGCAAATTAATTAGTGTTTAGATTAATTAGGTCAATTTTGCATTACTTTATTTATTTTTTGATTTTAATTTAATTAATAGATAAATTAGTTTTCATAAATTAATTCATTCTTATATGTAGATTAACTAAAAAGGATTTCTATATTTTCTTTATGTGTAAGGTAATTTCGATAAATAAAAGTTAGGGATAAGGTGCAAAAATATCCTTAAAGTTTACATCTAAGAGCAATTTTACCCCTAACGTCTACAATTGTATAATTTTATCTTTAATGTTAGAAGCCAAAATCAATTTTAGCCGTAACATTGATAAGTTGGGTCAATCTGTGAATTATTCATCAAATTATCTTCTTGGTCATGAATTTTGTCATCTACACTCACATGTGGGTCAATCGGAGAAATTATTCATCAAATTATTTTAGTGACAATTACAAAACTAGCACTTTTTAAGGGGTTAGTTTTTATTTCTAACACACTTTCAAAATCACACCAAAACTAACACATTTCACTAACTAAATTCCAACCTTGCCCTTATCTCTAACACTCCGCTCCCGCTCTTCAACATTCGAACTTCCATCACTCTAACCTAACACCCTTTTATTCCTCTCTCTAACTTTCCGGCGATTCATTGGCCGATTCTGTACATTTCATCCGGCGAATCTCTGTTACTTGGAGTTGACATGGCGAGAACACAAAGCTCAGACAACGAATCGAACTCAGAAGGAAGAACGAAAAAGAGGGTAAATAACTTGACTTTACATTTGCGTTTCTATCTTCTATTGGATGTACATTTGTTGTGTTTGAGAAGGAACATTTCATCTCGTTTCATTTCGTTTACTGCTTCTGGTGTTAGGGTTTTTTCTAGGTTCGTCTGGTGTTAGGAAGTCATTCGTCGATGTGTATGTTCATCGGCAACCTAATTGTAGATAGTACATAGTCATAGACAGCCTAATGGCCGATAGAACATCCATATCGTCGATCATTTTACCGATAGAACAGTCATGTCGACGTTATATTGCCGATAGAAACATTCATATCGACGTTATATTGCCGATAGAACATTCATATCGACGTTATATTGCCGATAGAACATTCATATCGACGAACTATTACTGATAACTCTCTTATTCTAGTATACGCTAGCTCATTCTAGCTCAACGTTATAATTAGGTTGATTGTATGTTCCCTGATGATATATCTACAACATTTTTCAGCATGATCGTGTAGACAAGAGAAAGAGAGATGAGCATGGCTCTCCTTCGAAGAAGAAAGCCAAGAAGAAATCTGCATATAAATACAAAAAAGCATTTGGAACGGAAAGCGTCATCACGGTTAGGTGTAACCTAGAAGCAGCAAACCAGATAAAGGGGTTGTTAACATCAGACCAACTAAATCTATTTAGGAAGAGTTGCTTCGGCCAGTACTTGGAAATGACCAATACAATATTTGCAGGAGTCCTCTGCCATACCGTTTTAACAAGGGAGATCATACGTGAAGACCTCAAACCTATGGAGCTTTGCTTCAAAGTTAGAGGTGTTGAGTTAAGATTTGGGGATTGGGAGTTTGGACTCCTAAGTGGGTTACGGTTTGGAGACATGGAAGCATTTCTGGAAAGGTTCAGCGGGATAAATAAGCCATATAGATTTAGGAATAAGTTTTTTCCAGGCATCCCTACACCATCCTATAAAGACATGGAAACAATTATGCTGGAAACTGTTTGGAAGGATCAGTCTGATCAGGATGTAGTTTCATTTGCCATGTTGTATTTTGCCATTGGCTGTGTGTTGGATAACAGGCGAGAAAAAAAAGTTCTTCATTGGGTGTTGGAACTTTCTGAATTTCCAAGATTGTTTAACGAGTTTCCGTGGGGTGTTTGTGGCTGGGATGTGACCTACAGATCTCTTGTCAATGGGATAGATGGTGGAAAAGACTGAATTGATCAATTGATCGCTTATAGGGAGAAGTTAAGGATTAACCGTGTCTCATACAACCTATATGGTTTTGCATACGTATTTCAGGTATGATGTGTGTATATTCTGTATACTAGAAATGTTGGTAATAGGCATAAATAATGAATTGGAACTTTGTTGCAGGCTTGGTTGTTCGAAGTATGGTTAAACGTGAATTTTTCTAAAAATATACTGTATTTTGTACGAGTTAAAAAAATTCAAATATTTCACCGAATTTAAAAATATTAATCTCCAATTCTTTTTTTGAAGCAATAATTCTATTATTAAATCATAAAAAAAATATGATTTTTTTATTTAGAATCAACTTAAATGCAATTGGTGCAGAATAATGAATAAAATATATGTGTTTTATAATAATATTTGAAATTGACTCAACTTGATAACCTTAGGGGTAAAATTGTACCATTTTAGACGTTAAGGGTAAAATTGCCCCTGTCTGTAAATGTTGGAGGGTATTATTGCACCTTATCCCTAAAAGTTATTAAACACCTTAAGAATAAAAAGGCATAAGATACTAAAATGACATTAAGGTTATTAGGGAAACATAATTGGACCACCACGTACAAAATAGCACAAATTTAACTACAATATTTATGCAAATAGTGTAAATATAGCCTCGTCTAAATACCACAGAGACGAAAGTGATGGGATGTTAGGGTTTAATTCACGCAATTTCATAAACGTTAGAGTTAAATTGATGTTATTTTTGTATATCATTTTGGTACCTTACCCTAATAAAAAATAAATTCAAATAGAAATATTAATTTCATAAATTTATCTATAACCAAAATAAAATTAAGCATTCAAGTTAGAATAGTATGATTATTGGTTTAAAAATGTGAGAATATATTAATTTTTCGAAAATTAATTGTTTTGACGGAACTCCGTCAGTAGATACGTCAAAATTTTTTGACGGAATGTATTCCATCAAATATTTCCGTCAGTACGTTTGACGGAATATACCGTCAATATAAAATGTCAAAAGAATGGCGGGAATGTTCCCGCCATAATATTTTGACGTAATGACTATTCCGTCAATAGAATCCGTCAGAACTATTTGACGGATTACTTTTGACGGAATTCCGTCAAACATTACTGACGGTTTTCATTCCGTCAGAAAATTTCGTCAGTAATCAGGATTTTTCTTATAGTGCGTAGTCTAAGTACTTCACGGGTCGGTCCAACTAAACGTAGTCATCATTGCGAGAGTAAATCATTAGCCGTATACAATTACAGTCGTTGTTTATCATAATTATAACTTATCGCCATTCATATCACTTCGTGGAGTTTTCGCTACATAAATCTGTTTCGTCACTAGTTAGGAGTAGTTTGTAGTCGGTTCTTACATCAACCCCTAAAGTATTCACCGCTTAAATAACATACGAAACCGAGTCGTCTAATATTTGTACTTATAAATCCCGTGGATTCGATACCCGGTCTTAACCGGATTATTACTTGATACGACGGGGTACACTTGCCCCTAAATAGTCGTAGCGTCTAGTAGAGTTAAAGTAATTTATAAAGATCACATCCGTAGACATAACGCACTTATCGTAATATACATATTTCATCATAGAAACTCTACATCCATAGGCGTCGTGCCACATCAAGTTTTTGTGCTGTCCGCGGACAGCAGCCTCGTCGTTGTCCCGGGTCCGTCAAAAATTCAGAATTAGTGTAATTTTGAATTTAACGGGACTGGTTTTAATCTTTAAAATTTTTCACTAGTATTTTTAATAAAATCAGGGCCCTAATACCGTTTAATTTATTAAACGTGTCTTGAATGATATTAATTGGTATTAAAACGTTTTTTATTGGCATGCATATTTAATTTTAATCGAATTGATAATTTGTGTAAAATTGAATATGGTTAATTTGTGAACTGGCCCAATAGACCGTGACACCGGTTTAAATTGGGAGTGCTAAATTTTAGATATGTGACGACCCTAAAATTCAGTGAGAGCGAAATTATAATTTTGCATACAAATGGATGTTAACCGTTTGGGCCTTTATGGGCCTTAGTCACATATGGTAAAATTGGCGATTTCACCCTAAGTAACTCGGCTTAACTTTATTAGATGATTTTGGAATGCCATGATCATGCATTATATTTATATGTCTTACCGTACAACAATGTCATATAGAGTTCTATGGGTCCTAAATTAAAGTCAGCTTGTAATTTAATTTATTTTGGAAAATAAGGTCTGCGTACCATTCTTTCATTAATGTAATTTTAGAATAGGTTCTATTCATAAAAAAATTGTAATTGGATGTGAAGCAGCACAGATGGCCCAAGCCCATGGTGGGAGCCCAAGAAGACTTGAAGCAAGCCCGTGAAGATTAGATAGTATATCTAGTTTCACTAGGATGTATTATAAGGCCCATAGAGTCTCTATGTTTATTTTGATTATACAATTTCTTAGTATAACATGAAACATAAGTAGCAACAATCACCAGATCATCACCCGCGATAATTATATGTTAAAGCCGTATCACTTAATTATTCCGAATAATGAAATATTGAGTCGTTTAAAAGTGATTTCCAGATTCACACCTCTTCCTCCCAAGTAGTGCTACATTGTATGACGTGCCTTAGCAGGTATGCTGTAGTAATTAGTGGGCCGTCGAGGGTTAGGATACTTCGGTATGGCTAACACGTGTATGGTGTTGGACTCAACGTGGGTAGCATTAGCTCAAAGCGGGCCCTAAGCATAGATAGGCTAAGTGTCACAAAGCCCATCAAACCAAGAGTCCTTGCGGAGGATTGGATAGTTTATCCTACCAAATCGTCAATGGTCGACGCGGAGCCCTAGCTCGGTCGATTGTTGATGGATTGTCGATCTTGGTCAAGACAGCCAAATAAATATCACCAATAACAAATTAAAATGGATTATTAATTTGATCTCTGGCTTAAGCGCTTTATTCTAACTCTAATGTAATTTTTCCACGTAGATTAAACTCCACATCAAAATTACACGAAAAAGAAAATTAAATGGCTGCAACAAGCAACAACTCACTCAGACCACTCTTGGAAAAGGAAAAGCTCTCAGGGACTAATTTCCTTGACTGGTCCAGGAACTTGCAAATAGTTCTTAGACACGAGTCGAAGGAATATGTGCTGACCGATGCCTTATAAGCAGCTCGTCCTGCAGGTCGGGGCGTAACCACTGATCAAATGGCAGGGTACGACCGACATGTTAAGGATGACAGAGATGTGTCATGCATTATGCTGGGTACCATGGTTCCTGATCTTCAAAAATAGTTCATGGAGCAGCACGCCTTTGAGATCATGGATCAACTCAAAACGATGTTCCAAGATCAAGATCGTCAGGAAATATAATTGACAACAAAGGCGCTATGCAGCACTATGATGCAATCCGGGACTTCTGTTAGCACACATGTGCTAAAGTTGAAGGGTTTTATTGACACATTGTCAAGGCTTGGCTCACCAGTGCATGCACAACTAGCAGTCGACATTATTCTTGGATCACTTCTGGCATCCTACAATCAGTTTATCATGCACTACCACATGCAGGGCGTTGATAAGTCTGTAGTAGAATTGCATGGCATGTTGAAACTTGCTGAGCAATCCTACAAGAGGACTCCAGAAGTGTTGCTGGTTAACAAAGGGAACGTACCTAAGGGAAAGGCCAAGTCCAAGTCCAAAGCAAAGGCCCAAAAGGTCAAGCCCAAGGCTAGGAAGGCGGCAGCTTCTAAAGGTAGGTTGGCCTCAGCAGATGATATCTGTCATGAGTGTAATGAGAAGGGACACTGGAAAAATGCGTGTCCAGAGCTAAGGGAGAAACAGAAGGATGAAGCTTCTGGTTCAGGTATTTATGTTGTTGAATTTAATCTGGCTATTTCTACATCTTGGGTTTTAAACATTAGATGTGGTACTCACATTTGTTCAAATGTGCAGGGACAAAGAAATAGGAGATTGCTGGGATTTGGTGAAGTGGATCTTCGAGTCGACAATGGTGCTCATGTAGAGGCCCTAAAGATCGAAGATTATTCTTAGAGATACTTAGTGGATTAGTTTTAGAAATTAGAAATTGCTATCTTATACCTGCAATGCGCAGGAATATTATTTCAGTTTCTATGTTGGATATTTATGGTTTTAATTTTAATGTTGGACGTGGTATGATTTCTATACATCGTGGCAATATTGTTTATAGAACCGCATTTCTAGAAAATGGTTTGTATAACCTTGATCTAAAACATAGTGAATCAATCTATAACATAAACGCTAAAAGGATTAAGACTAATGAACTAAATCCTACATATATCTGGCACTGTCGTCTGGGCCATATAAATGAGAAACACATAACTAGGCTTTACTCGATTGGAGCGCTAGGGTCATTCGACATGCAGTCTTATGACACGTGTGAATCTTGTTTAAGGGGGAAGATGATAAAGGCGCCTTTCACCAAACTGGTGTAAGGACCACGTAGCTGTTGGAGCTAATACACTCAAATGTATGCGGTCCAAGCACCAGTGCTAGATCTGATTTTCTGTACTTTGTTACCTTCACAGATGACTATAGCCAGCATGGGTATGTGTATCTGATGAAACATAAATCTGAAACTCTTATGAGATTCAAAGATTTCAAAAATTAAGTAGAAAATCAACTTGGTAAGAAAGTAAAAGCTCTCCGGTCGGATAGAGGGGGCGAATACTTGAGCCAAGAGTTTGTCTCATTCTTGAGAGAGTGTGGGATCGTTTCCCAACTCACTCCTCCTGGTACACCCCAATGGAATGGAGTGTCAAAAGGAGGAACAGGACCCTGCTCGACATGGTCCGCTCAATGATGAGTCAAGCTTCCCTCCCTATCTCCTTTTGGGGATTTGCTTTGGAAACTGCTACTCATATAATTAACAATACACCGAGCAAGGCAGTTGAAGGAACACCATATGAATTATGGACAGGCCGAAAGCCCAACGTTTCCTTCATGAAGATTTGGGGCTTTGATGCACATGTGAAGAAATTGATAAGTGGCAAACTAGAGTCCAGATCTCTTAAATGCCAGTTCGTGGGTTACCCTAAGGAAACTAAGGGTTATTACTTCTACAACCTAGCTGAGAATAAAACATTCGTGGCTAGGTTTGCAATCTTTTTGGAAAAGGAATTCTTTTCCAAAGTAAACAGTGGGAGTGATATTGATCTTGTTGAGATTCAAGACTCACAAACTCCTGCAGCTTATGCTGAGGATGCTTTAGGAACCAATATAGATCCTCAAAACATTGAGGAGGCTAAACTGGTTATACAGGTGGTGTTTCAAGTAGATTCGTATAAAATTCTGATGAACCCTGTGTGTATATGAAATTCAGTGGGAGCATATCCACTTTCCTCATTGGAGGCAATATATTAACACTACAAGATCAAGCAATGGTTGAGTAAATGCTTCATAATGAAAGACTTAGGAGAAGCCGATCAAGATCTACAAGTTTGATCCAACTGACTTCTAGGCTTGAGTCATGCATCGTACATAGACAAGAATCCATCATGTACTCTATGTTATGTACAAGGCCAGATGTTGCGTGTTGCACCAAACATGACTAGTCGGTGCCAGTCAGATCCCGATAAGGAACACTAGAAGATAGTCAAGGCAATCCTGAAGTACCTCAACCATACCAATGATATTTTTATTAGTATTTGATGAGTAGGAGGAATGGCAATATCAGGTTACACTGACCAAGGTTTTAAGGATGATAACCAGTCACATACTGGGTATGGTTTTCTCCTGAATGGCGATGCCATTAGTTGGAGATCCTTGAAGTAGCCAACCATTGTCGATTCTATAATGGAAGCTAAGTACATCATTGCATGCGATGATGCAGAGGAAGAAGTTTGGATTAAGAAGTTCATAATCGATTTAGGAGTAGGTCAAAACTCTCTTAAGATCAGTTGATGTTTTCTGTGATAATAATGCGGCCATAGCACAAGCATGGATCCATGTCACACAAGAGATCCAAATGCGTACTTAGATAGTAACACCTTACCCGGTGACATTACATTGTAGAGGGTTGATACTGAGAACAATGTCGTTGGTCAGTGTACCAAGGCAATTGGTAGTACTGGATCTATAGTGTTTAGGGTAATACCCGCTTGGAACTAGTTCAAGTGGGAGATATGTGCCCTAGTTCATAGGCATTGGTTCTTATAAAATGTATTTGTGTCACATTAATAAAGGCATTAATCTAGTTCATTTATATCTTGTGCTATAATATGAATAGAGAATCCATTGATTGATAATCGTAAAACCATATCCCAAGTCTATTCTATCATGGGAATGATTAGGACCACAGACTTGTATATTCGATGACTGTATGGTAGTAATTGATACTAGCCATAGCACTTGATAAGTCAGTTGTGAATATGGGTACATGTTGGATACATGTGACTGGATCGATCCGCTCGAGAAAACTACATGGTGGTTGTGTCATTAGTTTTCTTAAGTAGGTCTCTAACTGTCTTCGGATCAGATTTCATTATAATATCAATGTTGGATCCGGTTCACTTTGACATACGCCTAACAGGTCTGTAACAGGATGCCAAATACGAGTATGATTGGGTGAACATATGAACACATTAGTATTGATAGTGAAGTGATGGAATTACCACTCACATAACAGTGAGATGATATCACAGGCCACACCCTGATAAGTAGTTTACTTATCTAATTCATTAATCTACTTAAGATCAAGAAATATCATAAACATCAGAGAGGATGACAGCCGCCATGTCTCTAGTTTATAATATCGATATCAAATGGTAAAAGAAGTTAAAGAGATAACTACAGGGTCTCTGCATCTTTAGACTGCTGAAATAGTTGTATTGGTTAGGGGCAGTAATAGTTTGCTAGAATCCACTTACTGTTTGTGGCCGTGAGCCCACTGCTAACTAAGAACAGTCCCATAGGATGATGCACATTGAACATCTGAGTTAGAACTTATAGAACGGTACACTGGAGGGATGAGATTAATTGATTGGTTGACAGTAAAATGTCAAGGTAATTAATTGGTGGTTAATTAATTGATTAATTGATACTTTGTATCAATGTAATTGATTAATGGATTTAGGCGTTGAGTATTTAATTGGTTAATTAGTTTACGGGATGCAATTAATTAATTTTTAAATTAATGAAATTACATTCGTGAATGATTAGTCAAACTAATACGTCATTTTATTAATTGGTGCTATTTATTTAATTGGAGTGATTCAATTTAATCTAATTGTAACTGATTGCATAGAATAAATACTATTGGTATTTATTCGAGTGATTATGTTAGGATTAGATTAGTTTTGTAATTAACCAATTAACCCTAAACCAATTAGGTTTAGAAATAACTACACTATATATAATAAAAGCCTAAAACATAAACCTATCCAATTCATATATGTATTCGGCGGCCACAGGAAGGAAAATCAAAAATTGATTTTCGCAGCCACCACATAGTTTGAGAAAGTGTGTTTTTTTGGTTAATATCACAATCTTTCCAGTTCATCCTTCGTTCTTCGACTAGCATCGGTTCTGGCTCAATAGCTGTTCGTGCACCTAACTACGGAGATCTTGCTATCTTGTGGATTCTTCAGCCGTCTCTAAAAGAGACAGTCCGGGTATGTCTATATCCCTAAACGGATCAAAAGGTTTTGTTCAATCAATGGTTAACGGACAAAGATCATATTAAAGGGATTAGAAATAAATTTTAAACCGCAATTCCGCTACGCATTAACCGGCAATAATCCCTAACAGTTGTATTAGAGCCGTGGTTTAGTCCGTTTTGATTGATTGAAAATTAATAAGATTTGGTTTTTATTATTTTTCCAAATCAGTTTTGAAATTTCCTATTTAATTGCTCGTGTAGAAATTGTTCTAGGAAGTTTTCTATTTTATTTATGTCTGTATTTTGTTGTGTTTGGTTCTGAAATTATTTCTAGAATAATAAATTTAAAAAAAAAATACAGCAATTTTATTTACACAGTAAATAAAAAAAAATAGTTTCGGAAACCGAATAGCAGTCGCGGACTGCTATCCGCGAACAGCAGGCTGTTGTTGGACGGACAGCAGCACTATTGCTGTCCGCTAGACAGTAGCCATGGGGTTGCTGTCCGCGGACAGCAGTCTCGTCGCTGTCCCTGGTCCGTCAAAAATTCAGAATTAGTGTAATTTTGGATTTAACTGGACCGGTTTTAATCTTTATAATTTTTCACGGGTATTTTTAATATCCTAAAAATTTGTAATTTACCCTAAAAATATCCAAAATACCATTGTCAGGGTTGTAGTACATGTATAAAAAGGAGGGGAGGAATAGAAAGAGGCTCTTGAAGACAAAAGTTGTTTCTGAATTTCAGTTGTAATGGCAATTTTGGGTGTGCAGAAGAAAGAGAATAATGTTGAAATGTCCAAAAGATCTTCATCTTCGTCACCCTTGTGGGAGGATCTGAATCTAGATATACTAGCTTTCATTCTTGTCCGAATCTCCATAGAAGAAAGGGTAGGACTGGTTTCATTAGTCTGCAAAAATTGGTTAGCATGTGTTTCAGGACCTTATTGTTGGTCTGAAATCAACATTCAGGACTGGTGCCAAAAACGGGACCGTTCTATAGAAGATGTTGATATGGTGGCCATTAAGCTTATGAAGCACAATAGAGGTTCATTTCGGTTGCTCTCTGCTACCAAGCTTGGAATTACTGGCTTCATTTACGCTGCTAACTGGTAATTGATTAAAAATGTTTTCCTATTTTCTGTACTGTTTGAATGTTTAAAAATGGTTGCTTTGATTTGAGATATCTTTATTGATATTATGACGGTCAAGGAAATTCCATTTTAATTTCAGAGATAGGCAATGGATTGTTCATTTGGTTTAACGTTGAAAAAGAATATATTTAAACTAATTTTGGGATATTTTAGACTTTCCTTATGTTTCATCTTTAAATTAAAGTTATTCCCTAATAAGAAAAAAATAGATTTGACTTTGTAGATTCTTTTCTTTCTTCTAAATATAAACATTTTGATTTACATACATGAATCTATCTATATATTATATGTTTTATGTTTTCTGTATATGTAGGGGGGAAAACCTAAAGGTGCTAAAAATTAACATTTGCCTAAAAAAAAAAAAAAAAAAGGCGGCCCGGTGGCATTACGCGTCCCCGCTGAGCGAGGGTCCGGGGAGGGGTCCCACCACAAGGGTGTATTGGGAGCAAGCCTTCCCTTGCCAATTTAATTAGCAAGAGGCCGCTCCTAAGACTCGAACCCGTGACCTCAGGTCACACGGCAACAACGTTTTAACTAATAAGCAAAAATTAGATTTTGACTTTGTGGATTCATTTATTTCTCTTGAACATAAACATTTCTTTTATTTCATGAATGTATCTATTTTTTTGTATTTGTAGGGGGACAAACTTGAAGGTGCTAAAAATTCCAATGAGTGAAGTGACGGACAAAATGGTGGAAAGACATGCTAATTCACTAGTGAATTTAAGTGTGTTAGACATTAGTTTTTGTTTTAATATCACTAGCAAAGGGATTGGAGAATTTGGTAACAATTGTAAAGCCCTAATTGATCTGAGAAGAAACTCGAGATATGCCATGGCTAAGAAAGTTGATGAAAGTGAGGCTATGGTGATAGCAAATACCATATCGGGTCTAAAGAAACTTGAGATGTGTTGTGGGTCTTTTACAAAATTCGGTCTTGAAGCCATACTTACTAACTGCACAACCCTTTCTCATCTCAACATTACAGGGTGTTGGAATGTGACACTTGAAGGTGATGTTTTGGATAAGTGTTTGAATCTTCAGTTTTTCAATGATCCTTGAATTGATGTTTACAGTGACGAGGACCATGATGAAAAATTTACAAGCGACGCCGAGGACGATGATGAAGAATTTACAGATTATGAATAGTGTGAGAATTTATTTTATTATAGAGATGGAGTTTGTTGGGCTGTAGAATTGAAAATGCAGTTGTCACACAGTTTTTAGAATATAACTCAGAAACCATGAATTGAGTGCTTCAAATGTTGGTGATGAATATAATACAAAAAATGCTTGAATCTTTGCTTAATCTTATTATGTTTATAATATATATATATATATATATATATATATATATATATATATATATATAGGTGAATTAGATGAAAAAATATATATGTACATGTAAATAGATAAAAAAAAAATACATATATACAGGTAAATTAGATAAAAATAACAGCTGAATTAAAGTTATTAGGCTTAATAAACTTTTAACAAAATGTGTTGCCCAACTTACCAAAATGGAATCTAACAACAAAAAAAAACTTTTCATTATCTAAAACAAAAAGAAGTTTCTGTAAAAACTGTTCATTTATAATAATAATAATAATAATAATAAACTGTGAAATTTAAGATTTTTTTCTAAAATTTTACGCACAATGGGCTTACAATATAAATAAGAAAGAAACATTTTTATCCTATCCAGATGTGATTCGAACTCATGACCTTCCTAGTCATAGGGAAGCTCTCAACCACAAATTTAAGATTTTATTCTCGAGAAAAGATGATCAGAAGTTTCACTTGTTTTTGTTAAAAGTTGGATCTAAAATTGTAATGTTTTATAAGTTTGAAACTATATTAGGTTTTTCCCAAAAACATTGAGGTTTGAAAAAAATTGTCTTTTCCTGTAGGTGTGGTTTTTTAGAAGGCAACAAGTTTCCGTAATAGTTGGCAGAAGGCTCTGAAATGTGCTGATACCTACGACCGTGACTTCTCTACAGTTTCTGAATTCATTTGCTTTGGTGCTATAGTGCGAGATTCTGCTGACTTTTTATGAGAAAAAATGGGTTTTTTTCTCAGCCCGAGAGACTCATTACTAGCTGAGTGCCTTAGATATGGTAAAGCCCTTAGTTGGCTAAAAGGCAAGGGGTTTACACTCTTCATAGTCCAAATGATTCAGACTCGTCCTTTGGTTTCCTTATCGGTGATTGTAAAGCCCTGCTAAAAGGACTTAGCTGATTGTAATATCTGTTTTATTAATAGGTATGTGAATCGTGTTACTCATACTCTAGCGACACGTTCTTTATGTGATCCCAGGGCTTGGGATAATTTCCCTCCTTTTATTTGTAATGATCTTTTTGATGATGAATAAATTTTACCTTCTTTTTGTCAACAAAAAAGTTGAACCTTAGAACTATGGCAAACAAATGCATTTTTATTAGCCCACATGTTTTGATGCCACGAAGAGAGGGTACGTCAAGTTATACATATGGGCAGATGACGAGTCGATTGGATGCTTACTTTGTCCAAGACAACGCAACCCGGTACGAACCAGCCATCTACTGCCTAAGCCGAACGATTGCTACGAACAGAGCCATCTTCCAAATCTGTAACTATCGGCCCCTAACTCGAATCCATTAACTGAAAATCCTCATCAACGACATCTACCCCTCATCTCATGTTTGAGACGCATGGCCTGAAACAAAGCCATCACTGCAAAGAAATCTGCATCGGTGAAGGAAATAGGAGTGTCGACTCCATTCACTACGGAGAAGATCTGTCCTCGTTGCAATGGTGATTCAGATGCATCCTAATCTCAATCGACCGTGTTTTCTATCTTGCCAGAGCTTGCTTGAAAGTGAGTAGGACTAATTATTTCTAATTTGACTAGTTAAATCATGTTTCAGATTCAATTATTTTCTGAATTTGTTGATTTTATGCGATATTGGATGGATGGATCTGATTTTGACCCATTTCTAGGCATGCCTTGCATTATCATTATGTTTCAATGAGCTTTCTCCAACTGTAGTTCCATATCCAAGTGGAGTCTCTATCTGGAGTGTTCATAGTTGTATTTATCAAATTGGTATAACATAGTGAAAAACAAGTACTGTTTTTAATTGTCAACACCTTATTTGTAAAGAAGTGATTATCTCTTAGATTTTTTCTTTGAGCTTACTTTTCAATAGAAGTGCTTGTAGGTGCTACTTCAGTTGGGTGCCTTTGATTGATCTTGTGGTCTGCCTTATGTTGCAGAGCATTAACGTGGTTTGGAGGATTTTTTGGGCTAACTTAGTGGTGGAAGATGGAAAAGATGTATTCATTATTAATTTATCATGCATTTGGAGTTGTATTATGTGCAGGTTTAACAATTGTCACTTGTCCCAAGTTTTAGCAGGACAAGTGGTTTTATGGGAGCTGATTTAATTTGCATTTTTTTTTTGTTTTACCCATTAACACTCACTAGTTATAGTAGTTCATCTATCTACTATAGACTTGATATTATAAACACAAACATATTGTTGGATGCCCTGTTTGTGAGCTTGAGAAATGTGATGGTAAGCAATGTATTGCTTTAATAGCTTATAGTCTTGCTAAATTGTGTCTTCTAGTCTAGCTAAATTGATTGTATAAGATTGGTTTTTCATTTTTAAGATGTTGCATATTGTGTTCTGATATGTTTCATCATGAAATGAAATGAACTG
This sequence comes from Euphorbia lathyris, assembly GCF_963576675.1. Classification (NCBI taxonomy): domain Eukaryota; kingdom Viridiplantae; phylum Streptophyta; class Magnoliopsida; order Malpighiales; family Euphorbiaceae; genus Euphorbia; species Euphorbia lathyris. The sequence continues at coordinate 966,258 of NC_088915.1, read as the reverse complement.
CAAAAGTAGATTTATATCCACCCAGATACGACAGCTCATTTTTGAGATTCATTCTTCTCGCATAAGGGCTTGGATCGAATTCCTTCCTACCTTTGGAAGCACCCTACATCTTGAGATAGGAGAGCTTAAGAGCGGTGGTTCTGTTCCAAACCATCAAATCAGAGGAAACCCCCCTTTTCCCTCACTCTGTTATTTCATTTCCTGGAAAGTATGGAATCCTAAGTATGAGGGATGAGTATGACTTTATTGGCCTATTACTTGAAATTTTGTGTATTTTGGGTCGATAGGGTTTTGATTTTGTGATTTATTCCATTATTTTCTATTTAACACTTTCTTTGGATGTGATCTAACACGAAACCCAATGTCTTCTTAGTGAACCATGTAAGTTGTTGACTCTTTCCTGTTTTGTGCATTGTTTGATACTTTGTTTGTTAATTTTTAGTTAATGAACTACCAATTGAATAAAACTCCTAGAATATCAAATGTAATATTATTTTTGTTGCTTTTCGTGTTGATTTGCCAAAATGACATTTGCTTCACATGGATGTAGTTTAATTTCTCGATGTAATTTCCACTGCTTTTTTTTCAGATGATGCCATGTTTTTATATAGGATGTGCTTTCTAGGTACAACACGACTGATGATCGGGAGGCTGAAAATATAGTGGAATGAGTTACTCCACGACTATAACATGTGAAATCTGCAGTTGTTGATACAGATTGAAAGCGATAAATGAAGGTTTTAATCGTAAACCAACAAAGAGTTTCTTCTCTAGCTAAACTAGAAGGAGTGAATCCCAATAACAAGGTATAAACCTCGGTTCTCAAAGAGAATAATGTTTGATTGATAAAAGTTGCCGTCATTCTTACAAAATGAGGGTTTAAATACTCCCCTCTAATAATGACAAAAGACAAAGATTACCCCTACTAGGGTTACATTCAGGTTATCGACTGAAGGGTAAAATGGGTGATACGTCCCGACAATCGGTACAATGGTACAAGTACGGATTGTCAGGGTTGTTGGTGAATTACTTCGGGAGCAAGTAGTCCGAGAGATCCGTCCAAGGTAGATGTTGATACGCCTCCTTGCGCACTCCTAGATTCGCCCCGTTGGCTTGTCCTGGGGATCCGCCCTCCTAGGTACAACCTTCGTGAGCCTGATGTCTTGGGGATCCGCCAGAGCGCCTGTGATCAGTGATCTTAGTTAGGATGCCCGCATCATTCTCTCCTTTTTTAAAAGAAATCGGCACTGATTCGCCCTGTTTGAACTCCAAAGGACCATCCGACTTCCATGGGCTAAGGTCACGGATGTTGAATGCTGGTGAGATTTTACCAAGCCAGTTCGGCAATGCTATATGATAGGCATTGGCATTGACCTTCTTGGTGATCTTATATGGCCCGTATTTCCTAGGCCGAAGCTTGCTACTGGCGGCGTTGGCGAGTCTCTCTTTGCCCAAGTATACCATAACCTCATCCCCGACTTCAAACTGTAGGTCCCTGCGGTGTTCATCCGCCTTGGTCTTTAACTTCTTATTTCTCTCCTCAAGAGTCTCTTTCACCTCTTGGTGCATCTGTATATAATCCTTGGCCAGCTGGTTGGAGGTCACATTTCCTTTGGGAAGATGGGCTATATCAAGGACGTGATTCGGGGTCTTTGTGTATACCACTTCAAATGGAGATCTCCCGGTTCCCGAATGAACAGAGTCGTTGTAGGCGAACTCAGCTTGGGCTAAAACCACATCCCACATCCTGGGCTTATCCTTACATTTGCTGCGCAGTAAGTTTCCCAAAGTTCTATTGACCACTTCTGTCTGTCCGTCTATTTGAGGGTGGGCGGTGGTGCTAAATTTCAGAGACGTATCAAACAGAGCCCACAACGTCCGCCAGAAATGACTGAGGAACTTCGTATCACGATCCGAGACAATGCTCTTAGGTACGCCATGTAGCCTTACAATCTTTTTGAAGAATAGCTTCGCTATTGCCGAAGCATCATTAGTCTTGCGACATGGTATGAAGTGAGCCATCTTTGAAAACCGATCAACCACGACAAAGATGGAATCCATGCCCCTCTGAGTTTTGGGTAACCCTAGGACAAAGTCCATGGACAGATCCTCCCAGATGGTTTCTGGCACAGGCAAAGGTAGCAGCAAGCCAGTATTTGTAGTGCATCCCTTGGCGGACTGGCAGATATAGCATCGTTCTACTAAGTAGGTAACATCTCTCCTCATCTTAGGCCAGAAATAACGGGAACTCACTGCTTCATAAGTCTTGTCTCGCCCAAAATGCCCTCCAAGGGATCCGCCATGTAGATCCCGAACAACCTTCTCGCGAATGGAGGTGCAAGGTAAGCAAAGCTGGTTGCCCCTCCTGAGATACTCATCCATCAGGTGATACGCTCCATCTCCATGCTGGTTCTTACATTTTTCCCAAATACTCCCAAAATCAGGATCCGCCAAGTATTCTCCTCGGATGTGTTCAAAACAATCGGTCTCCAGGTTTACTGTCTTGATTAGTGACACCCTTCGACTCAAGGCGTCCGCCACCTTGTTCTGTTTTCCAGCCTTATGGATAAGCTTATAGGGGAACTTATCTATGAAGGCGGACCACCGGGCATGCATGGAGCTTCGAAGTTGCTTCTGACTTCCCAGGTACTTGAGAGCTTGATGGTCAGTGTAGAGGATGAATTCTTTTCCCACCAAGTAATGCTCCCATACTTTCAACGCCCTCACTCCAGCATAAAACTCTTGATCATAAGTTGCCCATTTTTGCCGTGCCTCACAGAGCTTCTCACTGAAGTATGCAATGGGCCTCTTTTCTTGCATCAAGACACCACCAATCCCAACTCCACTGGCATCACACTCAACTTCGAACAGCTTATCAAAATTGGGATACGCCAGAACGGGCGCTGTACTCAGGTTTTCCTTGATCAAGGCGAAGCTCTCTTCTTGGGTGTCGGCCCACTCGAACCCATTTCCCTTCTTCAAACATTCCGTCAATGGGGCGACTATAGAACTGAAGTTTTTAATGAATCGCCGATAAAAGGTTGCTAGCCCATGAAAACTCCTGATATCCCCCACATTCCTCGGAGTAGGCCATTCTCGGATGGCTCTTACCTTCTCTCCATCAACTTGGACCCCCTCGCCACTAACCACGAACCCAAGGAAAACCAGGCTCTCCATGACAAAATCACATTTCTTAGTGTTGGCGTATAGCTGGTGTTTCCTTAATAGGTCAAATACTGTCCGCAAGTGCTCCACATGTTCCACCAAAGTCTCGCTATGAATCAGGATGTCATCAAAATACACAACTACAAATTTTCCAATCACGGGGCGAAGCACCTGATTCATCAACCTCATAAAAGTACTGGGGGCGTTGGTCATTCCAAATGGCATAACTAACCATTCATACAATCCATCTCTCGTCTTGAAGGCGGTCTTCCACTCATCCCCAGATCGGATTCGTATCTGATGATAACCACTCCTGAGATCAATCTTGGAGAAGACTCGAGATCCGCCAAGTTGGTCCAGCATGTCATCCAACCTTGGAATCAGGAACTTGTACTTGATGGTGATCTTGTTAATAGCCCTACTGTCAACACACATCCGCCAAGACCCATCCTTCTTCGGTGTAAGTAAAGCTAGAACGGCGCAAGGACTCATACTCTCCCTAACGTATCCCATCTCGATGAGTTCCTCCACCTTCTGTCTCATGATGTCATTCTCCTTTGGGCTCATTCGATAATGTGGGAGGCTTGGTAAACTAGCCCCAGGCACAAGATCGATGTGATGTTGGATGTCCCTCAAAGGTGGTAACCCACTTGGCAGTTCGTTAGGGAACAGATCCTGATATTCGCCAAGTAGGCGGGTCACTTCATTCGGTGTCTCCCTTTCGTCCCTTTGGGCGGATTCGTGATTCGCCTTAACCATTACCACATACACCATTTGGCTCTCTTCACATTCGCTGACAAACGATTTGTGTGTAGGACAAACTACCAAAGTAGACTTCTTGTCGGCCTTTGGCTCTCTCATCATTAGCGTAAGGACGAACTTCACCCCATTCTTCACAAATCTGTAAGTGTTCTCTCTTCCTGCATGGGTGGCATCATTATCAAACTGCCAGGGTCGACCCAACAATAGGTGGAAGGCATCTATATCGACCACATCACAACAGACTTCATCACTGTAATTACCAATCACAATAGGTACCCTGCATCTCTGGGTCACCCTAAGCTCACCCACGTTTTTGATCCATCCAACTCTATAAGGGTCGGGATGCGCCTCCGCCAACAACCCGAACTTCTGAACGGCGCTGCTGCTCACAATGTTCTCTTGGCTCCCACTATCTATTATCACATTGCATCGCCCACCTTTCACAAGACAGTGGGTCCTGAATAGGCGGTGCCTCTGATCTCCCTCTACCTGGCTGGAGACTAGCAAATGCCGTACCACATGAATGGCGTATCTCTCTTCATCCGCCTCATCATCATCTTCTCCTAAGGGTTCGCAAAATACTTCATCCCCTTCGTCATAGTCATCCTCATATCTCTCCACCATGTTGGCGCTCTTCCTCCTAGGACATTCGTTGGATCTATGGCCTGGCTCATTGCACCCAAAACATTTGAAAGGTGCTGGCCTCGCATACGGATTGTTGCTCTTAGGTGGTATAGGTGCTTCCTTGTATGGCCTAGTATCTCCAACAGATCCCCTTCCCACACTGTTAACCTTGGCCCCACTGGCACTCGCCACCTGCTTGCCTTTGTCATAAGACCTCACGTTATCTCTTCCTCCAGGCATATACTCAGGAGTGGCGGATCTCCTGGATCTCCCGGTCAGTTGGGATTCAGCCTTGAGGGCTAAATTCCTAGCATCTTGTACTCGAACCACCATCTGTGTGCCAATACGATCCTGGATGTTGTATCTCAACCCTTCTAGATACCTAGAGGTCTTTTGGCTTTCAGTTTTAGACAAGTTGGCCCTTGTTGATAGCCTCAAGAACTCCGAGGTATACTCATGGACACTTCGGGTCCCTTGAGAGCATCCCTTGTAGGAGCTGTAAATATACTGCTCATAATTCGGCGGTAAGAACCGCTCCCTCAACATCGCCTTCATCCGTAGCCAAGATCGAATCGGATCTCTGCCCCCTCTTCTTCTTTCTTCCCTCATCTGATCCCACCAAACTGATACGCCACCCTTCAGGCGATACGCCACCAGCCTTACTTTCCTCTCATCAGGAATCCCAGCATACTCAAAGAAACGTTCAACTTCCGATAACCAGTCTAAGAACCCCTCTATATCCAGTTCGCCTCCAAAAGATGGTAAGTCTATTTTTAGCTTAAAGGCATCATCTCTATCAAAGTTCCCTAGACCTGGATATCCCCTAGCAACCTCCACACGTCGGTTGTCAACAGGCCCAACATCCCTCATAGTTCTAACGGTATCATCATTTCCGATACCCTCAAAGTCATCACTATCACTATCAGCGTTATACACAATGACAAAGTTGGGTCTTCTTACCTCAGGATCCCTAGGATCCATTTGTGGAAGCGGTTGTTCACGGACTCCTTCATTTCTATGGGTCAGTCCTCCCGCAGTGGGTCGGATTATCGCCAGAACCTCCAGCTTGAAGTTTTCGAAGGAGGTGGTTAGCTCTAGGAATCGTTGGTCAGTTTGCCTCTGCCGCTCATGGCTGGCTTGGATCTGCTCCGCGAGGTGCTCCCTCAGCTCCTCATACCTCCAGTCACTGGTTTCCATGGAATCTTGCGGTTGTCGGGGTTGAACCATTGCCAAAAGAAGTTTCGGGTCAGGAAACGATTGGCTCTGATACAAACTGATACAGATTGAAAGCGATAAATGAAGGTTTTAATCGTAAACGAACAAAGAGTTTCTTCTCTAGCTAAACTAGAAGGAGTGAATCCCAATAACAAGGTATAAACCTCGGTTCTCAAAGAGAATAATGTTTGATTGATAAAAGTTGTCGTCATTCTTACAAAATGAGGGTTTAAATACTCCCCTCTAATAATGACAAAAGACAAAGATTACCCCTACTAGGGTTACATTCAGGTTATTGACTGAAGGGTAAAATGGGTGATACGCCCCGACAATCGGTACAATGGTACATGTACGGATTATCAGGGTTGTTGGTGAATTACTTCGGGAGCAAGTAGTCCGAGAGATCCGCCCAAGGTAGATGTTGATACGCCTCCTTGTGCACTCCTAGATTCGCCCCGCTGGCTTGTCCTGGGGATCCGCCCTCCTAGGTACAACCTTCGTGAGCCTGATGTCTTGGGGATCCGCCAGAGCACCTATGATCAGTGATCTTAGTTAGGATGTCCACATCAGTTGTACTTTTAGATGTTAAGGTAGCATGCTATCATTGTCTTGTTGATGCTTTTCTTCATCATTTTAAATGTAATTTCTTTTCCAGTTATCACGTTATTATGCTTAATCATTTATTACCATTTAGGTATTTAAATATTTTAGCACTATGTAAGATGATATTTGCCTCTCCTTCACTTCAAGCTCAAATCCTCAATACTATTTTGTTTGTGGGGGTGTGATAGATAAAGATAGAAAAGTGTTTTTTGGGTTAACATATACAAAGTCGAGCTTTCATGTTGCACTTTATTACCATAACCACTTGACTGGAATGAAGGAATTATCTATATGTATTTTGTTGGCTCCTCTTATTTGATAGTGGATAGTAGGTACCACCTTTCATTTGCTTTTAGAAGGCTTTTCTGTCATATCTTGGTGACAATATGATATTAGTATTTTATTGATTCTTAGAGATGAATTTTTATGCTTTGTATCTCTCTAAAAATGATATTAGTCTTAATGTGACTCTTATATGTTGTTCATGTATCTAGGTATGAAGTTTATAACTTGTGTTTTTAAAACTTATAAACAACGTTTCCAGTGTCAAATGAGTTAATCAGGTTTTTTTCGACTCGATAATGCAGTGCTAAATAGTTTTTTAGATCTAATAAGGTGTTTGATATTAGTCTTATTCAGCTGCTTGTTTAGCATTTTCTACAGGTAATATACTTCTTAGTTGTTGCATATGGTTTGCAACTTTGCCAACATGGGATATCTACATAATTGTTATTTATTTTATCCTCCCTCTAACCGAAGACCATACCAAATTAAGAGGGAAATTTTTTCTTTCTCTGTTAGATTCTATCTCCTTTCCTTCGAGATCATATGATGTTAATTTTAATATTTAGTTATTATTGTGTATGTTATATTTATTTTGTTTAGTGAAAAGGCTCTCTCCAATCCAAATTTAATTTATTGTTTTTGTGTAAATTATTTACAAAATAAGAAGAGATATTGAGTTTCGACGGAATAGATAACAAGTCAAATCTGTCGTAATGCAATAGGATCATAGATATCCCAAAACAACAGTTAGTGACTGCAATTATGGGTTAACCACTGAAAATATTCAATCCCTACCATTACGACTGAATTTGCCACCAAAAAGGAAGTAGTTAAGTTTGCGACTGTCTAAGAATAATGGTCGGTAAAATGTTACCGACCATGGAGTTACCGACTGAATAAATTCCGTCGGTAAACATTAAAATTCAGTCGTAACACGAGTTAGGGACTGAATTGCGATTGAAAGTTCAGTCCCTAACTTGTGTTTTTCTTGTAGTAATAGTTATTAACAATTTAATCAAATAACCTTAGATCTTTAACCAATTAAACTAATATACTACTGTTAAAATTCAGAATTTTAGTTCTTAAACAAGCAAGGATTTATCTAGTTTGCTTCTTTTAAAAAGAGTGACCACTTTGACAAGTGTCTTCCATTTTTTACCTGCAACAAATTCTATTGAAAAACAAGAGTATATTGAAACAATTTCTACAAAAAAAAAAAACAATAGTATATTGAATGCAATTGAACAAGAACAATATTAAAAGTTCATTAAGTTTTAGACCTAGCACTAGCTAACAGACTTATTAAACCAAAAAAAATTAAGAGTAACTTCAACTAGAAGCCATGGATAAGAGGCACTAATCAAACCGTTAATTCTTTGTACGAAAAGGGAGAAAGGAAAAAATCCAATTGAATATTTTTTTTTATTAAAGGTTGGGACAATTCAGCCACTTGAAATTGACATCCCAGCTATGCTGGCACCCCAACACAAGGACTGAAAAACCCGAATATATTAAAAAAAGGAAAAAATAGTGTAAGAGAGAAACAAAAGAGGGGGGAAGGAGAATAAAAACAAAGCATCAAACAAAACGAGCATGGCTAATGTTACACAAATCATCAGAGATCAACGAGTGCCAGAATGTGGGAGTAGAAGGCCACCAAGTGATATCCGCAGAAGAGACACCATGACGAGCTAGGGCATCAGCAACTCTGTTTCCCTCTCTATAAATATGAGTAACGCATATTTGCATCCTATAGCATTGATCCAGACAACGGAGCCAAGATTGCCGAACCGACCAAGGCACCAAAGTTGACTTTGATTTGAGCATGTTTACCGTGTATAAGGAGTCCGATTCAATCCATAAGAGATGCCAGTTTTTTCCCAATCCATATCAACCGCAAAAATAACCACCTTCAGCTCCGTGAGATAAGCAAAAGTAGGAGGAATCGAGAAAGCAAAACAACCTCTAGGGAACCCCCAGTGAGTTCTAAAAATTCCACCAGCACCTGCCAAACCCGGAGCTCCCAACACCGAGCCGTCGACATTGGCTTTAATCCAACCCGTAGCAGGCTGAACCCAGCGGATTAATTTCATATTCGGTGTAGGAGGAGGTCGGGCAGCAACCCTGATACGAGATAAAATCCTCTGATCACGACGGGAGGAGCAATAGCCATGCCTTGAAAAGCTGCTTTCCTGAATAAGCGACCGAAGGGAAGATAAAGAATTTTGGATTGAAGGCCGATCTGAACCAAAAACAGCAGCATTCCTAGCTTTCCAAATGAGCCAAATACAGTTCGTAATGGCGGAGCTCCAGAGATTGGAAAGCTGTCCGCCCAAGGAACGGGAGATAAGCCTGTCAAAAAAGAGGTCAAAATTGGAAAGAGGGAGCATTTCCTCTTCAAAGATATAGCCGATCTCTCGCCAAAGAGACGTAGCAAACAAGCACTCGAAAGACATGAGCAGCAGATTCACCAGCAGCCAAACACATTTCACAACGCGAAGATAGCGCCATCCCTCTATGCTGAATAACATCTTAAGTTGGGATGTGATTAAGGATATGTCGCTAAAAAATTGTCTAGCGAGGGGGCAGAATGTGGCTTCCCCAAATAAAACGGTGCTAGATAACAGGAGCAGTGGAAGACACAAGTTCATAGCAGGAAAAACCATTGCGGTCGCCGCCATCGAGAGAATAGGTAGGCGATGGCGATGGAAGAGTCCATAGCAGGAAAAACCATTGCGGTCGCCGCCATCGGAAAGGAGCGGCCAATTTACCAAATCAGAGAGAGTATATATCTCTGATATTTTAATTATTGTTATAGATATTTCAATCTACTTGATCTAAGTTTCCACCTTTTCTTATAATATTTATGAAAATAATTGTTACAACACTCAAGCCAAAATTTTAGAACCAAATAATCACAGATCCAAAAACACAGGCGGCAGGAAGAAGGCCAGCGGCAGTCAGAGGCGAGCGGTCCGATGACGGCAGCCATGCGCACGAATCGAACAGATCCACGATGGACGAAAGACGCCAGGCAGAGGCGCGGACGGCGGCAGACACAGATCCGCTACGGAACGAACAGATTCGCACGAATGGAGATCCGCAGCGAATGAAGGAAAAACAACAGAAAACCGTGACGAAGAGAAGGAATAGCGGAGGCTTGGAGCGACAGTGAGAAAGAAAGAAAGAAAGAGCGGCGGTGCGGCAAAGAGTGAAGATCGGTGGAGCGGCAAAAGGTGAAAAGCGGGGGAAGCCAACCCTAGATGAACAAGAGCAGACCAATTTAGTAACAGGAGCGTGTGTTCATTATCAATATTCAAAACTCCGTTTTTTTTTGTTTAATTTAGTGAGTGAAATGTCATCCCATTTGATATTTTCCTTGAGAATATGATTTCTGAATGAAATCGAAAAATAAAACAAATTCAAATTTCTTGGATTTGAAGAGAAAGAACGGGTACCAATAGGTTTTGTACAAATGGCTTCTTTCTTAAAAGAAGCAGCAGTACATGCATCTTCTTTTTCACGAAATAATCGTGTAAATACAAATCAAACCCGCAATTCCATATTCAGAAAAAAAATTAAAAAAATATTCCATAAGCAAAAAATAAAAGAAATCAAAATCAAAACCGGGTTAAACAAATAGACTAACATTTTATCAAATAATTAAAATATCACTATTACTTAATTGTATAACTAGGCCATCAAGTTGAATTTTTTTGATAAATTGGTCCAAATACAATAAATCTCAAGTATGAATTACAAATCTATTAAAGAGGATAAGACCAAAACTAATTGCACTAATATAATAAACTTAAGCATGTTCTTGCAATATGGGTTTTATCAAGTTTGAACAGCTTAAGCAATACAGAAAAATTCAGCAAAACCAAAATATCAATATGAAACAAGGGCTACAGAAGAACTTTTGAAAATAAATAACATTTGACAATAAACAAAGGGTAATTAATTTATTAGTCCCTATATTTTGGAAAAACACACTGTTTAGTCCCTGTATTTTCAAAAACACATGGTAAGGTCCCTAACCTTTTTCTTAGTGAACTGTTTAGTCCTTCCCTCTGTTTGTTAGATTTTTTACTATTTATGAGTTCGAAAATAACTAAATTACCCTTTACTATTTACCTTTAAACTCTAGAAGAGGAAATCCAATTTAGAAGAAGAAGCTATTTGTATAGAGAACAAGAAAAAGAAAAGACCCAATGCTTACAAATTTGAACGATTAAAAAGAAAATCAAGAAGAAGAACACTCAAAGTTGATTTCTGATGCATTAGAGTTTAAAGAAAAAGAAAATAAAGGAAAACAAGAACACAAATCCAAATTGACTAACAAAATCTTCATGAGAGTCCAATGGCAGTGACTAAGCAGTTCTCCGAGAAAAACGTTAGGGACTAAACAGTGTGTTTTATCAAAATATAGGGACTAATAAATTAATTACCTTAAAACTAATTGAAAGAGGGACATGTTAATATAACAATAAATTATTAATTCAAAAGCTCAACTTACTTACAGCCTGTTATCATATTTTGAAAAAGGGACTAAAAAATAATGGTTTTCGCCGGTCACATTCTGCAATCAGTGCTACAATATATTTTTTCTTTCCCCCGTTTCTGAAGATCTGTTGAATTGCTCATATCTTGACATGGATTTTCTTCAATATCATACTTCCTGCATAATATAAACTAAGTTAAAATCATGTGTTTTGTAGATGGATTCAGATTTTTCACTATCATTCTAGATATTTTAGAATTCTTTTTTAATTTCTTAAACATTCCTAAGTAGATCGATTCAGCTTTCTCCATTGATTTTGATTAAAAAAAAACTCAATAGCCATATCCTTCATAAGCAAGGATACAAATAATATTTGTAGGCTCCTAAACTTCATAATACAAAAGAACAAATTCCACAAAGTATTATATGTATAAATTTAATGGTACTACTCAAAGTTCAAATTGGAAAGTCATACATATATATTAAAATTCGAATTAGGAGCTTTCAATAAAATAGAAAAACATACAAAAAATCAGTGCAAGGCATTTGTATGCAAAGTTTTGAATCGCATAAAATTAACATATATACAACTAATGAAAGAAAGTGTACATACATTTCTTTAAAAGCGCAGATAGAGCAACGACTTCTTTAAGTGAAAGCTACTGTTCATTTGATGATTGGGATAGAGAATTCGTTCATTTTTTTAAGTAAATACAACTGAAGGTTAGTGTGATTGACAATGTTAGTGGAGAGCTGCTCCAGATATATGAGATTTGTGAGTTTATGGTTTCTGTTCATCAATCATTTTGTTTATATATGAGATATAAGAGGGTATATTTGTAATTAACTTTTATCTACTAGGGTTTCTGTGGAGGAATGTTTTGTTTATATATTTTAAAATTTTAAGAATTGCTTTCTACAAAAAAAAAAAAAAACTAAGAATTGCATTTTTATTTAATTTAATAGATTTTTATATGTTCCCTTCATCAACACTTATGTTTAATTTAAAAAAAATAGATAATGATGAAATTTGATCCTAACTTTTTTTAAAAGTACAGATTTAGCCTTAACGCATGAAATAGTTCAACTTTAATCCTAACGTTTCCAAGCACGGTCAGTTTTAGCATCATTATATTGAAAATTTGAAAAAGCTAGTTTAGCTATTATTTAATTGTCATATTAGACCTTCCAACAAGTTTTATGATAAATTGAAATAGTTTCTTAATTTTTTTATTGTTTCTAATTATATTAATAACACAATAAAAAAATTAAACATGTAAAAAAATTGTTATTAACATGTTTGTGGTGACTTAGTTGTTAGCATTTCAACATATTTTTTGTAACGGTATTAGTAACACATTAAATATCTTAGACTTAATTGACATTTGGAAGGTCCGACCACACAATTAAAAAACACTCAAACCATTATTTCCAAATTTTCTAGGTAACATAAAGCTAATATTTATCTTGTCTAGAAACATGGAACTAAAAAAACCATAACGGAAGAACTATATGATGATATGATGGCAGCGGCGAAACCCTAGCGGCTCTCCTCTCTCCCCCTGGACGGCGCGAGAACCATGTCTCCTCCACTGAATCATCCCCCAAACAACTCTTTCGCCATAGCTCACCTCTTCTCTCTAGATTCTTACCTTCAAAATCACAGGCCGACCCATCCCCTATTCTGGACAGCTCATACCTCGCATCGGAACCCTGTATCTCTAGACGTTTCAGCTGAGATGCTTATTCCAGATCGCTAAAGTCGGTGAAAGATGCGATTCTAGAACCCGCCACCAAAGAGGCTGCTCATTTAGGAGATCGCACCTTCGCTTCTGCCCTGAAAGTGGGAATAGGCTCTGAAATTGTCCAGGAATCTGACAGACCCATCATCACTGAAGAAGGGGGTCTTCAAGCAGTTAAAATCTAGTACTCAGTCTACAAAGAACGTATTCAGGCATGTCAAAACTCAATCATCGGCAGAATCACTCTTCTGAAAGGGGAAACCCCATGGAAGCACGACGATTTAAAACTGAAGCTCAACACAATCTGGAAGAGAAACATGGATTGGATGCTTATCTCGCTGGGAAGAGGCTTCTACCATATCATTATGCCTTCCGCAAACACTCTGAGGGCCGTGTGGAGTCAAGGGGAAATTCCGCTAAAACCAGGCATTATTCGCTTTACTCCTTGGACTCCTGAATTTAATCCTATTTTTACAATTTACCATGGGAATACTGGGATAAAAGAATCATTGTTAACATTTCACGTGCTGTTGGCATTCCCTTAAGATTTGACAGAAACATAATTGAAGGGGAACTGCGTCACTTTATCTGAGTTCTAATTGACCTGATTTAACACAACACTTACAGTATAAACTAAGGGTGGATACTGATAATAGGATGCAGTGGGTTAATCTGGAATATGAAAAGCTCCCAAACTTTTGTTCAATCTGTAAAACCGTGTGACACTCGACAATTAGCTGTTGCAGGAATCCAGGTCGTGATGAAACACATAACACAGTGAAGCCGCAGAGGGATGACAAACAACATCAATCTGACTCGCAATGGGGGAGGTCTTCTACTCGGCAAATGAATCCCTCCATTGCCTGGCCGCACAAAACCAATGCCGCTAGCACCTCAAAAATAAACTTTGTTCAGACTCAACAAGATACTCAGAGTACAGATCCCCCACATAATAACTGGGCTGACTATAGCGCATCAGAAATAGAGAGTGAATAGATAAATATAGAGAAACCTATTCAGATTTACTCAGGGCCGACTACCACGGTCCACCAGATCCTCGATTTCCCTGGTTTTAACAGGGAGGACTCAGTAACTGATAGATTACAGGATTGAAACTGAGAAACACCGATTAATATTGTACAAGAAGACTTCATTGAAGGAACTCCATCCCAGAATTCGTTGGAATTAGTTATGATCAATGAACGACCTGAAGAGACGGAACCATGTACGAACAATACAAACAATGAGGAAGGCTAGGAATCGCTAAAGAAGAAGAAAACCAGGAAACAGGTGAAGGCTCATCCAGGAGAGGCTCGAGCCAAAAGGCTCAACAAACCAACTAACGCTATTTATGAATTTCCTTTCCTGGAATTGCAGGGGGATCCGTCACCCTAAGACTCAATGGGCGTTGAGATTACTTTATCAAACGTATAGACCGGCTGTTTTATGCCTAGATGAACCGATGGTTGCTTTCGATAGTATACATTATAAATTCTCGGAATCGCTGGGGCTATCACTTGTGGCTTGCAACGACAGACCTTGTCCTTCAATATGGGTCCTTGATGTTCCCTCCGTACAGATTTCTAATTTCGTATCCCATAATCAGCATATTACTATGGAGATTAGTGAAGCCGGTTCCAAACAGAGGATTTCTTTCGTTTATGGTTTTATTAGATGCGTGGCTCTATGGGATCATTTACTGGGATTTGCTTCTGATCCTTTTAAGCCCTAGATAATGATGGGGGACTTCAATGCGATCACTAGAGCACATGAAAACACAGGCACATCATCTGCAATAAACTCATACCCTGATTTTAGAAGATTTATTAGTCTATGCAAACTCTTAGAAATGGATACTGCATGGGTCCACTTTACTTGCTCAAACGGCAGAAGAGGGAATGAACAGGTGGAATGTAGGCTTTATAGAGCCTTGTGATAGGGACATTTTGTCCCTATCTTTTAGCGTGATTTACGGTATAATTTCGAACTTAATAAATAAATCTAATTACAAAAATAGTACATTTTCAAATAAATTACAAAATAAAAATAAATTTTATGTTTTCACTTAATCTCCTATATTTTTTATTAAATTTAGAAAAATAAACGTCAAGATAATCCCGTTTTCAAGGATCGTATTTTGCAGGCACAAGTGTTAAGCCCAAAATATACCTAAAATATCATACATAAATACGTTAAAATTACATTAAAATCGTGTTAATTATATTCATTTGGAATACTTTTACGTCTTTATTTACTTCTTTGATGCAAGGTACTTAATTATTTGGTTAAATCCAAATAGGAGCGAAAACGGAGCTAAAATGGAGGAAAAACCAAAAAAACGTACCGAGAACGCATAACGGCCAGAAGAACGCTCAAGAAGGACGAAAAGCAGTCGAGAGACAGGGAAAATTCTCTTTGTCGCGACTGAGATTTTGAGAATCTCAATCGCGACCTACGGAAGCCAGCTCGGGAGAAAAACGAAGTTTTCACTCGTCCCTATACCCCCTGTCGCGACTGAGATTTTCAGAATCTCAGTCGCGACAGCGAACCATTCTGCACACAAAACACATGTTTTAAATCGGAAAAACGCGTCTGTTCGTTCGGATAAAAGCAACCCTTCACCAGCGGACACGACCCATCATTTACAACCCTTCAACAACTATAAATAAGTGATCCATTTCAGAATTGAGAAGGTTGGAAAAAGTTAGAGAAATTAGAGAAGAAAGTTGTTATGTCGAGTTTCTAATTCAGAAAAGAATCAGAAAGTTAGATTTCATTTCTGTGTAAACAATCGTGCTGTACACGAATTGTTATTAGATTAGTTATAAAAACAGTATTAGTTTAGTTTTCATTCTGGTAGTAGACGAGATCAGTCTCTATTCCGAAGATCCAGCGAGAAGAATTGACGGCTGAAGCGCATGAGGTTTGACGCACCTACGGAGTTTGAGAGAAAGATTGACAACCCGGATCTCAAAGTTTTCGTTGCAATGCTATCCAAGTTTCTACTTCTCTGTTAACTTGTGAAAATTCACATTTCATTAATGATATACTTATTTATTCAATACATTCTTACTGTTGTTATTTTGATATTGTTCTGACAAAATGATTTTCAAAATGATAAATTGGTGTTTTTATTAAAACGTTCTATTCCATCTTATTCATATAAGAACTTTGTTGAACACTTGACAGATTTAGTTTTTATGGATGACATGATCGCTGATCGCGGCTTAACAGACATAAAATACTAGTTTGATTAAGGTAGAAATCACCTCAACATCAGGGGGATTTCTACGGTTCAAAGCCATTTAATTGAGCAAAAACGGAGCGAAAACGGAGTTAAAATGGAGGAAAAACCTAAAAAACGTACCGAGAACGCATAACGGCCAGAAGAACGCTCAAGAAGGACGAAAAGCAGTCGAGAGACAGGGAAAATTCTCTCTGTCGCGACTGAGATTTTGATAATCTCAGTCGCGACCTACGGAAGCCAGCTTGGGAGAAAAACGAAGTTTTCACTCGTCCCTATACCCCTGTCGCGACTGAGATTTTCAGAATCTCAGTCGCGACAGCGAACCATTCTGCACACAAAACACATGTTTTAAATCGGAAAAACACGTCTGTTCGTTCGGATAAAAGCAACCCTTCACCAGCGGACACAACCCATCATTTACAACCCTTCAACAACTATAAATAAGTGATCCATTTCAGAATTGAGAAGGTTGGAAAAGTTAGAGAAATTAGAAAAGAAAGTTGTTATATCGAGTTTCTGATTCAGAAAAGAATCAGAAAGTTAGATTTCATTTCTGTGTAAACAATCGTGCCGTACACGAATTGTTATTAGATTAGTTATAAAAACAGTATTAGTTTAGTTTTCATTCTGGTAGTAGACGAGATCAGTCTCTATTCCGAAGATCCAGCGAGAAGAATTGACGGCTGAAGCGCATGAGGTTTGACGCACCTACGGAGTTTGAGAGAAAGATTGACAACCCGGATCTCAAAGTTTTCGTTGCAATGCTATCCAAGTTTCTACTTCTCTGTTAACTTGTGAAAATTCACATTTCATTAATAATATACTTATTTATTCAATACATTCTTACTGTTGTTATTTTGATATTGTTCTGACAAAATGATTTTCAAAAAGATAAATTGGTGTTTTTATTAAAACGTTCTATTCCATCTTATTCATATAAGAACTTTGTTGAACACTTGACAGATTTAGTTTTTATGGATGACATGATCGCTGATCGTGGCTTATCAGACATAAAATACTAGTTTGATTAAGGTAGAAATCACCTCAACATCAGGGGGATTTCTACGGTTCAAAGCCATTTAATTGAATAAATCGCTATATTGTTACATGTCCATAATCTTTACAAAGTTAAAGTTGTTTTCTTTGCTTTATGAAAATAAGTTTTATACCTTCTATTTATTCCAATTACGGTAGTATCTGTCTTGTAATCAAAATCCCAAGACAGAACTGTTCTCTAAACTCGATATAATACTTCTATCTAATCCTAATTTACCAAAACCAATTCCATCAATTAAACGTATTTCTTTTATTAAACCTAAACACGTGATTAAACCGAATTAAATAAAGTTTTAGTTAAAAAGCGTTCCCTGTGGGTTCGATATCTTTTATTACTACAAGCGTATACCGTGCACTTGCGGAAATCGCTCAACAAGTTTTTGGCGCCGTTGCCGGGGAACGCCAAATTTTTAACAAAAATTTATGTTTTTCGTGTTTTATTCCGAACCTTGGTTTATAGTATATGTATTTATTTAATTTATAGTTTTTATTTATTTATTTGAGGATGGTCACTAGGACTAAATCCTTGTTATTATTTAACGTTTGCAGATTAACAGGAAAAAAAATCCAAGTTTCTCAAAAGATAACCTGGAGATTTGATTATCAATAAAATTCACAGAAGGAGTCTACAGAAAAGAAAATTAAGCATGCAGATACATCAGAAGGAAATGAAAATTTTATAAAATAGGATGTCAGACGTGACAGATGATTTTTCCAGAAAATTTACCTCTTCCCAAACACATTTACCTCTTTTCTATACACTAACCCTTCACCAAAACATCATTTCTCTTTGTAAACAAATTATTCAAATCCTACATTACATCCAAATAATTTCTTCTTTTATCATATCATTTCCTTAAACACCTACATTTATCTCTCTAAGAAACAGCCGATCAACTCTTCTCAGACAGATATATCAGAAAGTAGAAATGGGGAATACAGTCAATGAAATTACCTTATCCGCCAGGAAGGAATTGTATACTTTTAATACAGTTTTGAAAGTCTCGGTTCATGTGCGTAGTTCCAGTTCGTGCACAAAACTAGAAGTTCGGGCATTCAACCGCAAATCAGTAGATCCTTAAATTGAGAAAAAGTAAAAAAAAAAACTCCTTGAGAATTCTTAAGGTTTATCACATTTTTAGTTTTTACTATTTCATATTCTAATTTTTTACATTTTATTTTAGTTTAATTTTTATATTCATCTTTAGTTAGCAATAATGATTAGATTAGGAAAAAAAATTTCATTGAAAGATATTGAAAATATGCTATGTATCTTAAATATTCGTACTTAATGAGGAAAGTGTCTTTTGATTTAAAGAAATCTCAATTGAATTAAAATCACACATAATTTAAGTTTCTGATTGTATAGAGATTTTTAAACAAATCTCTACAGTGATTTTTATTTGAAGTTTCATAAATTTCTGAACTTACTGAGCATTTTTAATTCCCAATTAAGATTTTAAAATTCTCTATAAAACTAGGGAGGACCAATGCAAAGCATTCCTTGCCAATTGGCAAGACGTGTCGCGATCGATATTCCAATTTCTCGACCATGACACGCATAATTTTCAATAAGATGTCTTTTGTTCTATGAAAATTAATTTATTTAGTTTTCATATTTTTAATTTTTAGTTTTTCTTATCTTTTGTTCATAATTTTTATCTTTATTTATTTTTAGTTTATTTTTATTTTTCATTTTTATATAATTAATTTTTATTTTTAGTTTTGTGTACAAATAAGTTTTGTCAACATTAAAATTTTAATCTAGTCATGTTTTGAAAATGATTTCATTTAAGTGTTTGAATTATTGAGGAATTACAAAATGAAAAAATCTCAGTCGAGATTTTCCATGTTTCAGGATTTGGAAATCTCAGTTGAGATTCCGGAAAATTCAATTGAGATTTTCTGTATTTGAAACATTTTGAAATAACTGTAAGAGATTACAGCCATCTGATTTTCAAAAATTCTGTTAGTTAAATCCAAGAGGTATCACTTAGATATCTTTAATTCTTAAACAGACATAACCTTTCACTTATGAAACCGTTATATTCCTGTAGGTTCAAAATTCTTTCATTTCATTTCATTTCATCTCTTTCAGAATTCTGAATTTCTTCCTTCAATTCTAAATCCTACAGACACAATCTTATTTCACAAACATGAACAAATCTCTAAAAAAAATGCTAGGAAGAACACTTTTGCTCATAGCAAGAGAGTTGACATTTCTTCACGCTATGGAGCATGGTTTCCAATCTACAATCATGATGAGGGGAAACGTTATTTATAGTTTAGATATGCACAGTTTTGTGGAATGCTGTATATGAGTTCCTGAACGAAGAACTCGGGATAAGCGATGACATGAATCGGTATTTGACAAATTTGGGATGGACCAAGTTTGCATCAGTAAAGTTTCCTATTATTGGAAATTGGGTATTCGAGTTTCTATCTACCGTTCGGTTCGTTAATAAGAGGCGTGTTCGTCTCAGTTTTCGATATGAAGGGAAGATATTCACTTTTGGATATCCTGAACTTCATAATTGGTTTGGTTTTTCACCATGGGACACCACTCAACATCATCCTAGGAAGAAATATGAATTTTACAGATATATGGAAAATGTTGACAGGATTTTGGAGATTCAATCCAAGTCTTGCCTACAACAAATCAATAAATTCTAACTCCATTTTGTATCTTCACAAATTTCTCTATCATAGTCTATTTGGTCGAGTCCGAAGCAGAGTTGTCCAGGATACTGATTTATATGTGCTAGGTGATATTTTCCAAGGTACCACAGTTAATTCCTCAAAAATTTTGATGGAGGGGTTAGTTGCTGCTTCCCGTTCGAAGAACCGGAAGATTGGGTTCGCCAACATCATTTGTGGAATAATTTTAGGCGCCAAGGGAACCATTTCTGTCCCTTGGACTGATACAGAACCATTCCCTATTCTAGACTACGAGTTCTTGGAGAACGAGGGGCTTGTCAAACGAGTTTTTCGTTCTGGTCCAACATTCCTTTCTGCACCAGAAAGGCAAGTCTTCATTCAAACGAAGATTAATAGGGCCAATGCACGTCGTTTTTCCAATTTTTAGGGATATAATTTGAGTTTCTGTTTTGGTTTTATTATATATGAGTGTTTCTATTTTGTATTTTTAGGAGTAAGATGTTTTTATGTACTATATATTAAGGTATTGTTTCTATTTTTTATAATAATAAATAAAAGTGCATTAATTCCTTAGTTTATTTCTTTTATTTAAGGAACAACCCTTGGTTTTCCTTTAATTTAATATTTCAGTTTTGTTTATCTCAGTTTCAGGGATTAATATTCACATTAATGTCACTTACTTCTAAAAGGAATTGGTTTAGAAGTGTTAAAATCACCAAAAACAGTCCCAATTTTACCCAGATTTTCCAAAATCTCAGTTGAGATTACGAATTCTCAGTTGAGACAGCAGAGGACAAAATTTCAGCAAAAATTGGTCCCCCTACCTACTTGCTGTCGCGACTGAGATTTTGAAAATCTCAGTCGCGACTTGCGGCTGCTATGACGGGATTAGGGGCGAATTTTACCTCTTTTCCTATTCCTACTCTATATACTTACCTTTTCATCTATCCTAATCAATACCTATTACTTATACCTATTTAAATCACCTCTATTTACACCAATCACTCATCTTTTACTCTTCCCAACACAAAGATTCACTCACATTTCCCATAAATCTTTACCCTATTCATCTTCTTCTTCCCTAAATCACCACCATTATCTTTACTCTACATTCATTTCTTTCAAATTTCTCCATATATTTCACCAAATTTCACAAACAAAAAATGCCTAGACGAAAGACCATTGCAAACAAAGCTAAGGCCATCGAAGTCAATCGATTACGGGTTCAATATGGAGCACCGTTCGATATTACGACGGAAGCCGAAGGACGCAAATATCACCGATTTTCTAATAGCCAAATAGAGTTCGTCGACATGCTTTTTCTTGACACCGACACGGTAAACACACTTTCTTTTACCGAGCGTATTGATGAATTTCTTTCCGTTCTTGGTTGGAAACGATTTTCTAGTATGCGTTTTCCTAGTCTTAAATCGCATATTATTGAGTTTTTGGTTACTCTAACCTATGCCAAGAAGAAAGGGGTTATCTCTTTTCGGAATGATGGAGTTCGTTATGACGTTGGGTACGCGGCCATGAACCGTTGGTTTGGCTTTCCTACTCGGAATTTTTATTCCAAACCAAAGCCTTTTAATTCACACATGGTTTGGCAATCTTTAACCGGTTTAGATGTTTTTAATCCTAAGAATACATCTAGTAAGCTACTTAAGGATGATTGTATCTTCTTCTTTCACAAGTTTTTATCATTTTCCTTATTTGGTCGGGTTGAAAGTTCAAAGGTGCAAGTTCGTGATTTGTTTGTGTTGGATAGTATTTTTAAGGGTTTGACCATTGATAGTATTGAGATGATATTTACTAATTTAGTTCGAGCTTCCAAGTCCCGCAATAAGCAAGTGCCTATGGGTAATTTAATTACCGGCATTGTTTTGGGTGCTCGGGATGAATTAGCGGATTATCAAAATATGCCTCATGTTGGTTTACCTTTCTTGGATCTCACGGCACTTCAAAAGGCCAATTTATTGAAGAAAATAGGACCCCCCGCCTTTATATCTTATGCGGATCGCACAAGACATGTTTTTGCTACCATGAGTAGTGAAGCCTCGGGTTCTTAAGGTTTAGGTGCCCAAGATGATGATGAGGATGATGAAGAGGAATTTGATGAAGAAGAGGAGGGAGAGGAGCATGTTGATGTTAATGCCAACGAGCAAGCAAATGTGGAACCGAATGAAGAAGAACAAGTTGGATGGCAACGTGTTTTGCAACAAATGAACGAGCATAACCGTCACATGAATTTGCGGTTAGATGAAGTCGTTGCCAATAATACCGAAATGAGTTCGAGGATAAACACGGTGGATGCCAATATCACTACATTGAGACGTGAGCACACATCTACTCATCGCCGGTTGCTATCTTTCTTCCGACGCCAAGGAGTTGAGACCACGCCTTCACCACCGAGTTCACCTTGATAGGTTTTATCCTTTCTATCTTTAACTCATTTTCGTTATTTTTATTATGTCTTGTTCACTTTGGTACAATCTTTTTAATTATGTTTGGTACACTTCTCTTTATTATTTTTTTTGAATGTTTTCGTACTATATTTTTCATTTCTAATTCGTATGGTTTATTTCGTACTATTTTTCGTGTTTTATCGCTTTTTGCACCAATGAGGACATGATCCAAATTAAGTGTGGGCGGAGATATTTCATATTCATTTTTAATTTTAAGTACGAATGAATGCAACGAATGAGAATGAATATAAATGCATGTTGTTATTCAATTTTAAGTACCGTATAATATGCAACATTTTTCAAAAACAAATGCAACATTTTTTTCATAAAGTGCAACACTTTTCAAAAATAATAGCTATTTTTCATAAACGTAAATTTTTTTTTTGTTAAGTATATATTTCATATGTTTTCAAACACTTTAACTTTCAAAATAATGTTAAGCATATTTTAAGGTTATCTTTATTGATAGAAATAATATTTCTATACGGGCAATATTTTTACAAATATTTTTACAAATCTCCGATACGATTTTATAAAAAACGTCTCGAGTAAATGTATATAAGTAAATTTCTTTAGTTTCAAATCTCTACTTTATATCATGAATTCATGATAAATATAAATCTTATTTTTAATTTTTAATTAGGTTTATAGGCATAAATCAAACTAACAACTTTAGCTTTTTAGCTCGATATGATTTTCCGTCTTACATTAAAAACCAATTGAAGTTTTTAAGGAAACTTTAGCCATAATACATGTTGAATTTCAAGTCAATATAAGATGAATGTGCTATTTTTCTTTCCCAATTTTATTTTCGTGTTAATTTAATCAAGTAGTCGTATTCTTAACTTTTGGCCACGATTGAGACCAACCTTATCACAATCGAGGTATGAAAGGGAAGAACATTAAGTACCGTTTACTTTTGGCCACGATTGCGACCACCCTTATCACGGTCGAGGTATGAAAGGAACGTTAAAAAAATTAAAGCAAAATTAAACGTGTTTAAAGTTTTAAGTAACGATTGCGTCCACCCATGGCATGGTCGGTACCTCTTAAACGAACACAAAAGCAAATTAATTCGTATAAAGTTACGATCGAGACCACCCTTATTTTGGGCGTAACTAAGCAATTATATCAAACCTAAGTCCTTAATAAATCTATATTTGTAATAGTTTAGGTTTGGGAAAGGAAATTTTGTGCTTAGAAATGCCTTGAGACGAAAGATTCGGAAACATGCGTGCTTACACCGTCCCGAATACTTCAATATAAAAATTGAAATACAAGACGAGTAATATATCTCTTTTACACTAGCTAGTTTGATACTTTGCGTATAAATTTACCATAAAAGTTTATCTTTCGGTTTAACTAATTCAAAGAGGAATATATGGATATATGTTCTATTTTATAAAAAGATTGATTAAAGGATAAATTCAGTGAAATTTTGCTCGGGACTAGCAAAAGCTTAAGTGTGGGAGTTTGTTAAGCCCAAAATATACCTAAAATATCATACATAAATACGTTAAAATTACATTAAAATCGTGTTAATTATATTCATTTGGAATACTTTTACGTCTTTATTTACTTCTTTGATGCAAGGTACTTAATTATTTGGTTAAATCCAAAACGGAGCGAAAACGGAGCGAAAACGGAGCTAAAATGGAGGAAAAACGTAAAAAACGTACCGAGAACGCATAACGGCCAAAAGAACGCTCAAGAAGGACGAAAAGCAGTCGAGAGACAGGGAAAATTCTCTCTGTCGCGACTGAGATTTTGAGAATCTCAATCACGACCTACGGAAGCCAGCTCGGGAGAAAAATGAAGTTTTCACTCGTCCCTATACCACCTATCGCGACTAAGATTTTCAGAATCTCAGTCGCGACAGCGAACCATTATGCACACAAAACACATGTTTTAAATCGGAAAAACGCGTCTGTTCGTTCGGATAAAAGCAACCCTTCACTAGCGGACACGACCCATCATTTACAACCCTTCAACAACTATAAATAAGTGATCCATTTAAGAATTGAGGAGGTTGGAAAAAGTTAGAGAAATTAGAGAAGAAAGTTGTTATGTCGAGTTTTTGATTCAGAAAAGAATCAGAAAGTTAGATTTCATTTCTGTATAAACAATCGTGCTGTACACGAATTGTTATTAGATTAGTTATAAAAACAGTATTAGTTTAGTTTTCATTCTGGTAGTAGACGAGATCAGTCTCTATTCCGAAGATCCAGCGAGAAGAATTGACGGCTGAAGCGCATGAGGTTTGACGCACCTACGGAGTTTGAGAGAAAGATTGACAACCCGGATCTCAAAGTTTTCGTTGCAATGCTCTCCAAGTTTCTACTTCTCTGTTAACTTGTGAAAATTCACATTTCATTAATGATATACTTATTTATTCAATACATTCTTACTGTTGTTATTTTGATATTGTTCTGACAAAATGATTTTCAAAATGATAAATTGGTGTTTTTATTAAAACGTTCTATTCCATCTTATTCATATAAGAACTTTGTTGAACACTTGACAGATTTAGTTTTTATGGATGACATGATCGCTGATCGCGGCTTATCAGACATAAAATACTAGTTTGATTAAGGTAGAAATCACCTCAACATCAGGGGGATTTCTACGGTTCAAAGCCATTTAATTGAATAAATCGCTATATTGTTACATGTCCATAATCTTTACAAAGTTAAAGTTGTTTTCTTTGCTTTATGAAAATAAGTTTTATACCTTCTATTTATTCCAATTACGGTAGTATCTGTCTTGTAATCAAAATCCCAAGACAGAACTGTTCTCTAAACTCGATATAATACTTCTATCTAATCCTAATTTACCAAAACCAATTCCATCAATTAAACGTATTTCTTTTATTAAACCTAAACACGTGATTAAACCGAATTAAATAAAGTTTTAGTTAAAAAGCGTTCCCTGTGGGTTCGATATCTTTTATTACTACAAGCGTATACCGTGCACTTGCGGAAATCGCTCAACAACAAGCTAAGAATAAACAGGTAGTAATTCATAGACACGTGGGGCGCAGAACATGGCACGCGGGGCGTAGAATGATGTCTCTCAACACACGGAAGTCAATTGAGCATTCCCACATGGTTAACACCAACCACGCGGGGCGTATATCATAGTACGCGGGACGCCTAAGGTGTGAATTGAAGACAAAAGTTCCAGGAACTCAACTACGCGAGGCTTAACCTAGACCACGAGGGCGTCCAAGGCATATTTTAAGCAAATAAGTTCCAGGACCTGATAAGTCTCCAAGGCGTATTTGATAAGTCTCCAATTTAATGTTCAAATGTCCACTTTAGTGCTAAGTTATTTAATTAATTTGGTGTTATTTTGGGTATTATTGCTTGTTTTGGTTTGATTTGCCTCCACAGGACCTAAATGATTAAAAGGAGCAGAATTGGGCTTAATTGAAGAAACTTTGGACCATAAAGGAATTTAGTGCTGAATTAAAGGAGCTGAAACGAGAATGGAGTTAGTCTTGTCCAAGACTAAGGACCTCCGAATGTGCTGACGTTCAAATTGACCAGGACCTTTTCCTACTCGAAAAAGAAGGCATAAAATCAGGGATTTGAAATTTGTAAAAGAGGTTGCTGATTTGGATAGATATTATTTGGTTACCTAACTTTTAGGAGGGGGTTTTCTCTATAAATAGAAGATGAACAAAAACTTTTCTCTTAGGTTTTTTTTTCTCTTTTTTGGTTCTTAGTTAGCTTTATTTATTTTTATTGTCTTTAATGGTTATCATAGTCGAATGCATGACTATGTGTAGCTAAACACTTTATTCGGTTAAGGGATTAATCAAAGGCGAGCATTATTTTCTATCATGAGATTGTTACTCTTTAATTTAGAAATCTGAATTTATATGAGCTGTTTGCATGTTTGTTAATCTATAAAATCAGACCATCATTGGAGGTTCAGGTGACGGTTCGGCCGGACTTTTGCTTTTTCATTCATTGAACAACATTAGGAAATAGGATTTGTAATCATCTGAATATCTTAACAACGATTAAGCGCATGAACATGTGATTTGGTTTAAATCGGAATCGCTAAGAATTCAGTTAACTTAGATTAGGTCCTTCTAATTCCTAATGCTTTCGACAGATTAAATTCTAAGCGCTAAGCTAGAACTGTCTGATTGAATAGAAGCTTATCTTTAGGTGCTCTAGGATTTGCTTTACAATAAAGGAAGGATTAGGTCGGGAATGAATTAAGATAATGTCTCACCGTCAATGATCGATGAAAAATAATTGTTTGGCCTGTGGAATCTCCCTTAATCGAAATTCCAACATATAATTTTACATTCAATTTCAATTCTATTCTGCAATTTTTGTTTATTGATTAATCAACTATTTCAATCCCTCCTATTTACTTTATGTTAATTGCTTGGTTATATTTGTGATTAGATCAGTATTAATCCTTTAGGTACGACCTTTACTTGCTCTTTTACAATCTGTTTTCGGCTAAGTGAAGTTATAATTATCTTTGGTGGATTCGACACCCATCAAATTTTGGCGTCGTTGCCGGGGATTAATTTAACTTGATTTAATTTCATATATGACCAGGTCTGAAACTTGAGAGCAACTTCTTTTTAATTCAGAAATAGAAAAAACAGCAAGAAGACTTCGTAAAGAAGTGAGGTTGCAGAAATTACAAGGTGCTGAAACTTCCAGTTCTAGTGAAGAAGAGGAAATTTCCAGCGAGGAAAGTGAGTCATCTGAAGGAGAAACGATGGCAGTCAGAACCTTAAGACAACTTCATGCGCCTCAGGCTGATCATCAGCCCTTATGCGTCACTTACCCAATCTTGGATGCAACTTTTGAACTTAAATCATGGTTGATTCATTATTTGCATAAGTTTCATGGAATGAAAAGTGAAAATCCACATAATCATCTCAAAGAATTTAATGCAGTCTGCTCAGGTATGAGTCCCCAAGGGATAACTGAGGAACAAGTTAAATTAAGAGCCTTTCCATTTTCTTTGCAGGATGCAGCTAAAGACTAGTTTCTCAACCTGCCCTCTGGATCCATCACAACATGGATGGGTATGGCACAAGCATTCCTGGAAAAGTATATTCCAGCTTCTCGAGCAGATATAATTCGAAGGGAGATTAGTGGAATAAGACAAAAAGATATTGAGACACTCCATGACTATTGGGAGAGGTTCAAAAGGCTATGTACAAGCTGTCCCCAACATGGGATAACTGAACATTCTCTCATTCAATATTTTTATGAGGGAATGTTAGGCATGGAAAGAAGGATGATAGATGCAGCCAGTGGGGGAAGCCTCATTAATAAAACTCCATCTGCTCCTAAAGAATTGATCCAAAGTATGGCAGCAACTTCCCAACAATTTGGGAAACAACAAGATGCTCCACGAAAAGCGTATAAGGTAGGTACTTCTTCCATTGAAGAAAAGTTAAATACTTTGACATCTCTTGTACAGAATTTGGCTGTAGGGAAGGTAGCTCAAGTGAAAACTGTTGGTCCCTTATAACGTAACAAGTTAGTTCCAAGGGGGGGGGGATAGGAACTATTTAAAATTTTAGTACGTTAAGGCTGACTTCTTTTTCTTTGAAAAGGATTACACATCGCGCTGAGTGAATTAAGACACTAGCTTAGTCAACTGGTGACTAAGTCAGCTTCTTTCTTTGAGTCAGGAGATAGCACTTGAGTTTATTCCTGAACTCACATACTCAATGCACACAACTCAGCGTGACCTCTTTACTTGGTCAGTTTTGTTTAAGCAAGCAATATATATATCAAGGAGTTTGAGGTTAGAAAGGTGTTACTCAGCAGATTTATCCAGGTTCGGCCTCTAAGCCTACGTCCTGTCCTCGGAACACATTCTGAGCTTTCGAATTCTCTACTGAGCTCTTTAATGGTAGAGCATCAAACCTTTTACAACGGTAGAGCAAATACTCAGCAATAGAACAAGAGTACCTTCCTCTATACCTCTACTCACTCCTATTCTATTGATGAGTACTATAACCGAGTACTCAGCCTCTCCTTTCTAATTCTAGAAATGATAATAAGATTGTCCTAAACAACAATTGCTAAGACACTTTAGATGATTGAATAATCACTCTAGACTTTTACACAGTAATATGGAAATTGGTGTGAGTATTTGCTATGCTTTTTCACACAGATTCTTCGAGTAGAAATTTGGTCAGCGTAATGGCTTGTTGAAGATCTGCATCGAATGAAGCAACTGAAAGGCCTATTTATAGTGACACTTGAGGTATCGGTTATTTCAAATTTCGAAATAACCGTTGGAGGGAAATGGCTTGATGTCGTTGTCACTCAGTACACGCTCAGTGTTGTTGGCCAATCAGATTCTTGCATCTTCTGTCTTCGATCAGTGCTGAGCAGGTTTTAGTCAGACAGGCAGAATGTTTCGCCGTTTATGGCAAAGTTTTCTAGACAGCTTTCTGTATCTTCTGAACTTTACCCAAAGTGGAAATACTTTGTCTGGAAGTTTCTCTTACTCAGCTGCTGTCTTGTACTCTTTGTCGTTCAACTTAGCAGCTTTGTTCCGAAGTAGTCAAGGAAGGTCTTCTCGATCCTTCTTATGCTGAGCTGCGTTTTATCCACAACGACAGTGTTTTGCTTACACGGGCCGAGTGGTCTTGATTTGTTTGACTTAGGCTTTGACTTTCGTTTTGAGCTTTTGGCCTTCTAATCTTTATGTCTTATAAACAATTTAACTCAACATTGAACAAACACATTAGTGTAATAAATCAAAGCAAACTTAGTGTGTTTAGAATATTTTTAATTATACACTTAAATAATTTTGTCAAATCAAAATCATGTGGAAAGGTGTTTCAACAAACTCCCCCATTTTGATGTTGGCAAAACTACTCAATGAAGAACTCAGTTTTGAGCTCCCTATGATAGTTGACCTTTTATAACTTAATAAACTCCCCCGTAAGGGTTGAGCTACTGACTCAGTTTTACTCTAAACATTTTAAGGTTTAATCGAGTAAGTCCTAGGTCAGTTTTCAAATAAAGGTCAACTCATGGAACATATTCTGTTAACTCAGTTTTAAGCGGAAGATTTAACATATCAGAGAGCACTGAGTATATTGTTGTTCAATGAGTTTTATAAGACAACGTTTTATATCATACAAGTCAGTGTCAACATTTGATCCACACAGCATACATTCAACACATATTTTAAATGACAAGCATAGTTGATGTATTTGAAGATGCACTATATAAAACATAATAACTCAGCATCACCTAAGTATTTAATCAAGTTGAATAATTGATGCAAGCATAGTATTAATAAATAGTCAGCATTATACAAAAGTAGGGATATTTAAGACTTAGAAACTAGCTATCCTAACGAAGCTATTTCTTCTTATGTGTCAGTTTTCCCTTTCCCTTAAGCTGACTACTTCCAGCAGCCTCTTGCTGAGTTCTTCCTGTTTGTTCTTTCTCCCCCGTTTTGGCAGCATCGGGAGGAGGAGGATGCCTGAAGGTGCTGTTTTGAGCAGCTTCAGATATGCGAGCTGAGAAGTCCTTCAGCTTGCCGGTGCTTTCATTTATGCCATCAAAGACAGCAACACCATCGTCTAATCCTCTTGAGGCACACCAATTTCAGCAGCGCTGAGGATGCTCAGTGCGTAGGCTTGAGATTTACCCATCCAAGTAAGTGTATCAGTCAGCGCAGCATAAGCTTGATGAAACATCTTGAGCAAAGATGAGTCATAGAACTGACACTGAATGTTGGAATGACGGACATGGGTGAAGATTTGATGTGTATACTGGAGAATCTCATTCTACTTCATCTGGTCAGTGTCCATCTCTGCCTTGTTGAGATTCAAAAGACGAACAGCTTCGCTGATCTGTTCTACTGAGCATTGAGAGTAGGAGGAAAGCTGATGGTTTGTCTTCTCTTGCTCAGTTTGAAGCTGGGTGAATAACTGATGAACTTCGGCAGAAGTTGCATACCCTGAGTTTGCAGCTGACAAGGCTTAAAATTGTCCCTAAAGGGAGTTGATGTGTTGAACCATGGTCAGCTGGAGTTCAGCCAGCTTTGTTATAGACTCCTGCTTTGGTTGTTGGGCTTGGATATTGATCATTACACTCAGCAAGTCTTTTAGACCTCGAACCTCGTTGAGAAGTTGAGTGACTTGTGGAAGCTGAGTGGACTCATTTTCGGCAGACCCAGCAGCAGTGCCTGAAGTTTGATGAAGGTCTTTGATCAACGCCTGAGCCGAGTTAATTATCCTTCTACCAGACTCAGTGGCAGTGAGATAGTTGAATGACCTTGCATCAGGTTGACCAGTTTGAGGAGGTGTTAGGTTCAATTCAGCATTTAATGTGCCAGCAGGGTCAGTGACTGGTATTGGTGTTTCAAGTTGTACTTGTTCTGTAGAATGGAGAGGTGATTGAACAGCAGCATTGGATACAGGGTCAGAGTCAGGCTGAAGCTGACTTTCTGTTGAAGGCGAGATAGGTTCAGTGCTGACTGGAGTAGGAATTTCCTTAGCCGGCAGAGGGCTAGGTTCAGTTGCTACATCGAGAACTTGCTCGATGTTGGTCGGGTTTGCAGAAGCATTTAAGTCGGCTTGTTCTTGTGGAAGAGAAACAGAGGCTTGCTTTTCAGTTTGCTCTGGTAGAGTCGTAGACGATTTTCTGAAGAATTTAAGCTTGATATTTGATGGATCGGTGGTTGGTCTTTTCTATGTTAGATCATCCATGAAGTCAAGCACTGTTGTGGTATGTGCCTTGACAAGTCTTCATCTTTTTCCCTGGGTCGTTGGAGGAGTGGGATCAGCGTGAATTGATTGAATTGAATGAGATGGGGAATTTACTCCTTGATCAGCATCATGCTGTTCAGTTTCCTCAGCTCCTTCTTCTGCAGTCAACTCAGTGTGAGTTGGCTCAGCATCTTCTTCACTCGCTGTTTCCTCGGTGTCATCCTGACCACTCTCTTCTCCTTCTTCTTCTTGCTCATCATCCTGATCTTCCTCATCTAATTCTTCTTCCAACTGTTCAATGAACTGATCATCTAGTTCAGCTTCATCTGTCTGTTGCTCAGCGGCAATGCCTTGACTCTGAGCATAGTGAGAGTCGTCGGGAACAAAGAAGCCAACAGGAATGACATCAATTGGACTTAACTCTGAAGAGTTCTTCTGCTTCTTGCTCAAGGGTTCTTCATCAACGTTTTCCCTTTCATCTGCCTCAGGCTTATCTTGCCTAGGTCTTTTCTCATCTGCCTCAGGCTCAGCTTGTGCAGTCGTTCCTTTGGACACAATCTTTAACTTCTTAGGAGCTGGAATAGCTTCCTTAGTGGTGCTTTGCACAGCTTTCCTCTTCCTGTCAGCAGGGGCCTTAGTTTTTTTGCCCTTTTTGATTATCGTCCCCTCAGCGTTTGGGTCAGTAGCACCTTTTGCTTTCTTAATTGGCTGATTAAACTTTAAAGCAAATAGGGCAGCTACAGTAATCTCTGATCCTTGGCCCTTAGTTCCCCCCGATAGGTCTACTCGGTGATCCAGGAGGATTTTGGTAATGAGTGAGCCCAACCTTAAAGTGCCAGTGCTCCTTTAAAAACCGGCTATCAAGAATACTGGCATGTTGATAGGCGTGTAAGTTAGCATATGCCATATGAAGCATTGCTCGAAGTTTGTCGCTGAGCTGGTGCAATTTATCTTTGGGAAGATATAATTGGTCAGCAAGTAGTGCGCCATCTTTTGGTGTTGCCCCATTGAAGTGCTGGAGATTTCACCAGCCTGGCCAGTAGGTTTACAGAATGTAGTGGAGTACCCAGTGTCGTCCTGATCTCCAGACTTTCTAAGAATGGCTCCTTCATTCTTAAGCTTTAGAAGGTCGGCTAAGTAGGTGGGATTTATGAAGATGGTTTTGTCCTTCACCTTGGTGACTAAATAGTCCTGGTTATCATCAGCAACACGAAGGTTGTGGTAGAATTCCCTTACCAAGTTAGGGTAGGTATTGTAGCTTATTGAAAACAGCTCGGTCCACCCATTCTTTGAGATCCACTCACAGAATGGTTGTTCGGTTTCGACAAATTCTTTCGAGAACCACCTTGAGTAGCCCATTTTATACTCCCTGACGTTCTTATAGACCTTGGTGTAGGTTTGTTGCTTAGGTTTCTTCGACTTAGAGGAATTACCTTGGTCAGTCTGGGTTTTCTTGCTCGGTGTGGTAGCTTTGGTTTGATCATGCTGGGTAGGAGGCTTAGGGTTTCTAGCGGATGGGTGACCGGCATCGGAGATGTTTACAGAATCATTCATCATTTTCGCAGAGAAGATATGAATGATTTGAAGTTTTTGAGAGAGAAAGTATTTATGCCAGAGAATTCTGTAGGCGTAAAGAGATAAAAATGGGGATTTGCCCATTATTTATAGAGGTGAGAGGTGGATCTTATCCAATCCATGTGTCAGTTTGTCCTTGGGATTGTCAACCGACAAGGATCCTGGCATTTATGACACATTCGGCGCATACGTCATCCTAGGTGGCTATTCGCGTGCTTTAGCATTAAGTGCAACGGTTCTTTTACTCAGTGTTAGAATTCTAATCGTTCTATATTCTGAGTAGTCACTTTTGCACAGACGGATGGTTTAAATAATTGGTTGCTCAGTTTGAGATAACTACTCAGTGTGCATATTTGCTCAGTATGTGATATTCATTTATTTAGCATTAAACACTCAGCATACATCTATTCACTCAGCAAGTAATAGCAGAAATCATTCAGCATGGTAATTCACTCAGCATGAATATATATTTAGAACTGGAATTTACTGAAGAGGATTAAACATACCAATGGCTTCTCTCAGTATGCTGAACTGCTCACGAGCCAGTGGCTTCGTGAAGATATCCGCAAGCTGCTCATCCATTGGGACATAGGTCAGCTTGATCTCAC
The DNA here is from genome assembly GCF_963576675.1 of Euphorbia lathyris. Classification (NCBI taxonomy): domain Eukaryota; kingdom Viridiplantae; phylum Streptophyta; class Magnoliopsida; order Malpighiales; family Euphorbiaceae; genus Euphorbia; species Euphorbia lathyris. The sequence continues at coordinate 933,024 of NC_088915.1, read as the reverse complement.
CCTTGAGTACATGGTCTCTAATGAAGTGATGTCTGATGCTGACATGCTTCATCCTGCTGTGCTGGATTGGGTTCTTTGATAGATCAATTGCACTTTTGTTGTCACATTTGACTTCAATTGTCTTTGTTAGAATGCCATAGTCTTCAAGCTGTTGCTTAATCCATAGGACTTGAGCAACACAGCTTCCAGCAGCAATGTACTCAGCTTCAGTGGTAGACAAGGCTACTGACGCCTGCTTCTTGTTGAACCAGGATACGAGGCAGCTTCCCAAGAAGTGGCATCCTCCAGAGGTGCTTTTTCGTTCAAGCTTGTCTCGTCCATAGTCAACATCAGTGTATCCAACGAGTGTAAAATCATGAGTGTTGGGATACCATAACCCTGCATTCACCGAGCTTTGCAAATATCTAAGGATTCTTTTTACAGCTATGTAATGAGATTCCTTAGGGTTAGATTGATATCTAGCATAGTAACATACTGAGAACTGAATGTCCGGTCTACTTGGTGTTAAGTAAAGTAGAGAGCCTATCATACCTCGATACAATTTGCTGTCTACCGACTTACCATTCTCGTCATCACAAAGGACAGTGTCAGTGCCCATAGGAGTAGATATTGGCTTGCAATTTTCAAGATCATATTTCTTCAATATCTCCTTGGCATATTTTGCTTGACTGATGAAGATGCCATTTTTTCCTTGTTTAATTTGAAGTCCAAGAAAAAATTTGAGTTCTCCCATCATTGACATTTCAAACTCAGTCTGCATTTGCTTGCTAAATTCCTTGCACATTGACTCGTTAGTTGCACCAAAAATAAGATCTTCAACAAGCCATTACGCCGACCAAATTTCTACTCGAAGAATCTGTATGAAAAAGCAAAGAAAATACTTACACCAATTTCCATATTACTGTGTAAAAGTCTAGAGTGATTATTCAATCATCTAAAGTGTCTTAGCAATTGTTGTTTAGGACAATCTTATTATCATTTCTAGAATTAGAAAGGAGAGGCTGAGTACTCGGTTATAGTACTCAGCAATATAATAGGAGTGAGTAGAGGTATAGAGGAAGGTACTCTTGTTATACTCAGCTTCTTGTTGTAAAAGGTTTGATGCTCTACCGTTAAAGAGCTCAGTAGAGAATTCGAAAGCTCGAAACGTGTTCCGGGGATAGGACGTAGGCTTAGAGTCCGAACCTGGATAAATCTGCTGAGTAACATCTTTCTAACCTTAAACTCCTTGATATATATATTGCTTGCTTAAACAAAACTGACCAAGTAAAGACGTCACGCTGAGTTGTGTGCATTGAGTATCTGAGTTCAGGAATAGACTCAAGTGCTATCTCCTAACTCATAGAAAGAAGCTGACTTAGTCACCAGTTGACTAAGCTAGTGTCTTAATTCACTCAGCGCGCTGTGTAATCCTTTTCAAAGAAAAAGAAGTCAGCCTTAACGTACTAAAATTTTAAATAGTTCCTATCCCCCTTTGGAACTAACTTGTTACGTTATAAGGTACCAACAAGTGGTATCAGAGCTTAAAAGCTCACTGTGAAAGGTTTAACTACCTTGAGCTGATCCCCACTATGGCTGAAAACATCACTCGGTTTCTCCCAGGAAACCAGACAACTCAGATCTTACCTGAGGGGCTGTCCATTACTCGGCCTCCCCTATTCTTCGGGTCTAACTACACCTTCTAGAAGAATAGGATGAAAAACTTTATTCAGGCAACAAATATGAGTGCATGGCTTTCAATAGTCCAAGGCCTATTTGTTCCTATTGAAGTTGTGGCTGGCCAAACAGTTGTCAAAGCTGAGGCCAAATGGACAGAAGATGATCTCAAGAAGCTACAAAATCACGCTTCGGCTATAAACATGCTTCACTGTGCGCTTGATTTTGCAGAATATAACAAGATTTCAGGTTGTGAGTCAACACAAGAGATCTGGAAGAAGCTGGAGGTCACCTACGAAGGAACCAACAAAGTGAAGGAGTCCAAGGTGAACCAGCAGATGAGACTGTACGAGCTGTTGGAAATGAACGATGATGAAGGAATCTCTGACATGAATGCAAGGTTTACAAACATCATCAACGAGCTCAAGAGACTTGGGAAGATCTTCACTGAGGAAGAACAAGTCAAGAAGATTCTTAGGAGTCTTCCTAAAAACTGGCAAGCAAAGAAGACTGCTGTTGAGGAAGCTCAAGACTTAACCACCTACAAATATGATGAACTCATCGGCTCACTGCTGACCCATGAGATCTCAATGAAGAATTTCGAGGTGAAGGAAAAGTCTGAAGACAAGAAGCAAAAGTCTCTTATCATGAAAGCTGACTCCACTAATGGGAGCTCAACAGACGATGAGGAGATGGCTATGTTCACCAGGAAGATGAAAAGGCTGTTCAGAAAGAATGACAAATATTCTAAGAAGCCTTACAAGAAGTTTGATAAGTATAAAGTTGAGTCCAGCGACAGCAAATACAAGAAGGACAGCTCAAAGCCCATTACATGCTTTGAATGTCATCAAACTGACCATATCAAGTCAAGTTGTCCCACGCTGAGGAAAGAAAGGAAGAACGGCAAAAAGGCAATGGTGGCAACATGGAGCGACAGTGATGAGTCTTCATCATCAGAAGCCGATGCCACTGAGTCAGCGAAGATTTGCTTCATGACTGACGAACTTGCTGAGCCGTGTGTCTCTGAGCATGCTGACCCCTCCATTGCATCTGACGATGAGGAGCAATCAAATGAGGTAATATCACTACCCCTGCTCAGAAATGAAATGGTTAATGCCCTGAGTGACCTCTACACACTTGTCAAAAAGTGTAATAAGAAAGTTAGAGCACTCAGCAGGCGATGTGACGAGGTTGAAGAGGTCAAGCTGAGTGACCTCAGATTCCTTCTTTAGGACAACTCAACTTTGCATGATAACATGGAGATCATGCATAAGTTTGTCTCTGAGGTCCAATCAGATTCTAAGAAACTGAGAAAGGACGTCACAACTATCCAGAACCAACTAAAGGTTCCAAACAAAAGAAATATTCCTCTGAATACTCAGTACCGAGGTACTAGTCAGCAGAGATGGAATCCTCAGCGGAATGTCCAGTGTGACTTCTGTGGGAAGAAAGGACACACCACAAAGGTGTGCTGGCACGCTCAGCACTGGGGTGCTGACCAGTCAGTGAGACATCCTAAATGGAAGGTCAGCTGTGACTTCTGTGGAAAGAATGGACATACTGTCCATGTATGCCGCCATAAAATAAAATATGATGCTTTACCTGTTGAACCTAACAAGCAAGGACCCAAAAAGAATTGGGTACCTAACAGTAACTAGTTACATTGCAGGTAAGCCTGAGGTGTGCTGAGAAGTCAAAGATGTGGTATATTGACAGTGCATGCTCGAGGCATATGACTGGTGATGAAACTCAGTTCATCATATTTGAGCGTAAACGAGGAGGAAGCGTAAGTTTTGGAGACAACAAAAAGGGTAAGATAGTAGGGTCAGGAACCATTGGAGGTAATCCTACTATTGAGTCTGTCTCCCTAGTCAGCGGACTCAAATATAACTTACTCGGCGTAGCTCAGCTATGTGACAATGGGAGAAAAGTTATATTTGATGACACTGGATGTAAAATATTAATTCGAGGGTAAAACTAATGAGTTAATTTTGACTGCCCCTCGCATTGATAATGTCTTCATGCTGAACTTAAAGAAAAAGTTTTCAAAAACTGTATGCTTAGTATCAAAGGAAGAAAATTCCTGGCTATGGCACAAGAGACTTGGTCATGTAAGCATGGACCTCCTGGCCAAATTAGCAAGAAAGCAATTGGTTGAGGGACTGCCAGAACTTAAATTTGAAAAAGATCAACTATGCCACGCTTGCCAAGCTGGAAAACAAACCAAACAATCTTTTCATAGCAAAAACATTGTCTCGACTAAGCGTCCATTAGATTTACTACACTTGGATCTCTTCGGTCCAGTCCAGCCACTGAGTCTGGGTGGAAGAAGATTTTCCTTGGTCATTGTAGATGACTTTTCTCGGTACACTTGGATCATCTTGCTGAGTAGCAAGGATGAGACCTTTGAGACATTTTCAAATTTGGTTAGAAAACTTGAAAATGATAAAGACCTAAAATTGGCTCACATCCGAAGTGATAATGGTGGAGAATTCAAAAACCAGCAGTTTGTTGAATTCTGTGAAGCCAGCGACATTGACCATAATTTTTCTTCTCCTAGAACGCCTCAACAAAATGGGGTTGTTGAAAGGAAGAACAAAACCTTGGTTGAAATAGCCAGGACAATGCTGAGTGAGCATAGGCTTCCAAAGTACTTTTGGGGAGAAGCTGTCAACACAACGTGCTATATTCTTAATAGGGCTCTTATTAGACCTATACTATTGGATACTTTTGAGCCTTTGGCTGTGAATGTTTTATTTTAAACACCAAAGATAGTTTAGCTAAGTTTGACTCAAAAGCTTATGAGGCTATCTTTTTAGGCTACTCAACAAACAGCAAAGCATACAGAGTTTTCAATAAACGAACTCAAGTTTTAGAAGAGTCAGTACATGTTGAGTTCGACGAAACTAGCCCTGCAGGAAGATATCAGCCGCTGACCGAGGATGATCCACACTCAGTACCCGCTGAGCAAGATACAGCCGCTGAGTCATTCCCTCAAGGGCTGACCAAAGGTAAAAGTGAACCTCAAATTGTTTTCACTCACCAGTCTACACCTGCAGAGATTGTTGAAACACAGACAGCACAAGACATCAATTTACCAAAGGAGATAAGGATACCAAGAGGACACTCAGAGAGTGCTATTCTTGATGCCGCTGAGAATACCCTGATGACAAGAAATCAACTCAGGAGATACCTCAGCAACGTAGCCTTCGTCTCAGTTCAGGAACCAAAGAACTTCGCTGAAGCTGAGCACGATGAATTCTGGATGAGCGCAATGCAAGAGGAGCTTGATCAATTCAGAAGAAATGATGTATGGGAGTTAGTGCCACATCCAATGAGTCAGAAGACCATTGGAACAAGATGGGTCTTCCACAACAAGCTGGATGAACAAGGAAACGTAGTCAGGAACAAAGCGAGGCTTGTAGCTCAGGGCTACAGTTAGCAAGAAGGTATTGACTATGGTGAGACCTTTGCCCCAATGGGAAGGCTAGAGGCTATTAGAATTTATGTGCTTATGCAAGTTATATGAACTTTAAACTATTTCAAATGGATGTTAAGAATGCATTCCTTAATGGAGTTATAAACGAGGAAGTTTATGTTAATCAGCCTCCAGGGTTTGAGGATCCTAAATTCCCAAACCACGTTTATAAACTCAAAAAGGCTATGTACGACCTCAAGCAAGCACCACGTGCTTGGTATGAGAGGCTGACCAGTTTCCTGCTGACTAGAAATTATGTCAGAGGCAAAGCTGATACAACCTTATTCATTAAGAGAAAGGGTAAAGATACCCTGCTGGCTCAAATTTATGTTGATGATATTATTTTTGGTGCAACTAACGAGTCAATGTGCAAGGAATTTAGCAAGCAAATGCAGACTGAGTTTGAAATGTCAATGATGAGAGAACTCAACTTCTTTCTTGGACTTCAAATTAAACAAGAAAAAAATGGCATCTTCATCAGTCAAGCTAAATATGCCAAGGAGATATTGAAGAAATATGATCTTGAAAATTGCAAGCCAATATCTACTCCTATGGGCACTGACATTGTCCTTTGTGCTGACGAGAATGGTAAGTCGGTAGACAGCAAATTGTATCGAGGTATGATAGGCTCTCTACTTTACTTAACAGCAAGTAGACCAGAAATTCAGTTCTTAGTATGTTACTGTGATAGATATCAATCTAACCCTAAGGAATCTCATTACATAGCTGTAAAAAGAATCCTTAGATATTTGCAAAGCTCAGTGAATGCAGGGTTATGGTATCCCAACACTCATGATTTTACACTCGTTGGATACACTGACGCTGACTATGGACGAGACAAGCTTGAACGAAAAAGCACCTCTAGAGGATGCCACTTCCTAGGAAGCTACCTCGTATCCTGGTTCAGCAAGAAGCAGGCGTCAGTTGCCTTGTCTACCACTGAAGCTGAGTACATTGCTGCTGGAAGCTGTATTGCTCAAGTCCTATGGATTAAACAACAGCTTGAAGACTATGGCGTTCTAACAGAGACAATTGAAGTTAAATGTGACAACAAAAACATGCGGGATATGCTCGGTTATTGGACATGCTATAGATGAATGTCCCACATTGCATGAAGGAACACCGTAACAGATTAATGTTGTCCTCGGATATCAGGGGAAACCTCTACATAAGTATGACCCATACTCAAATTCATATAATCCCGGATTACGTGATCATCTGAACCTCAGCTACAAGCAGAAAAATAATGTGCTTCAACCAAGCATTCCCCAACAGTATCAACAAAGACCTCAACAATATAGACATGTTCAAACAGATCCAAATTCAGGTATGATGTCAAATTCCAATGATCAGTTTGTAATGTCTAACCTGCTGAAGTTTCAGGAAGAACAAGGCAAGGTCAATGCGAATTTTCAAGCCAACTTCCAAAATTTAGAGAAGCAAATGAGTCAGATAGCGACCACTCTGAGTGCAATACAGTCCCAGAGGAAGTTACCTTCACAAACTAAGGCGAATTAGAGACATAATGTGAGTGAAATCTCGCTTCGCAGTGGAAAAGAATTAGTCTTGCCCAAGACTAAATGTACTTCTAAATCAGAATAGACTGTGTCAGAGAAATCTGCAAGCAAAAAGGAGGTATTCAAAAAAGAAACGGAAGGTTTAGCTATAGAAGGTTCAGCTGGTAAGTCATCCGAAGAGCAAGGCATGCCTTTTGTAATTAAGGTCCCTTTCCCTAGTCGTTTAGCCAAATCAATGAAAGAAAAAGAGGAGAAAGACATCTTTGAGGTATTTCGTAAGGTTGAGGTGAATATTCCATTGCTTAATGTTATTAGAAAAATCCCTCGATATGCTAAATTCCTTATAGAATTATGTGCTAACAAGATTAAAAAAATTGGGTATGAAAAGATTACCATGGGTGAGAATGTGTCTGGTGTACTCTAAAAGAAAATGCCCCAAAAATGTAAGGATAGAGGTATGTTTGCTATTTTTTCTCAAATTGGGACTTCTAGTATTAAGAGAGCAATGTGTGATCTAGGAGCGTCAATTAATGTCATGCCTAAATCAATTTATTCATCTTTAAATGCTGGTCCTTTAGAGGAAACAGGAGTACTAATCCAACTCGCTAACCGATCTATAGTTTATCCTGAAGGTTTGTTGGAAGATGTTCTTGTGCAGGTTAATGGTTTACTTTTCCCAGCTGATTTCTATGTCGTAGACATGGAAGATGAAGACCACTCTTCATATTCATCGGAAATCCTGTTAGGTAGACCATTCCTAACAACTGCTCGGAAAAAAATCGATGTTCACAAAGGAATAATGACTATGGAGTTTGATGGTAAAATTGTTCAATTTGATGTTTATAAGGCCATGAAAATTCCTAATGAAGTGTCTTCTGTTTGTGGCATAGTTATTGAACCAATAACTCATCAAGTTTTTGAAGCATGTAGGGAAGACAAGATGCAAGTAGTTATAGAAGAAAGCTTAAATGTGAGCAGAAAAATAGAGGAGAAAGAAGTGGAGATTAGAGAAGATGTGCAGGAAGTAATGCAACAGTTGGCAGCTCTGAAATCAGAAACTGAGCGTTCTAATGCTAAAACAATTTCACACACCACTCAACATCTTTTAGCTTCCCTTTTGCAGGAACCAAAATCAGAACACAGAGCCTTATGGGCAATTGAGCAGTGTAACATGAATATTGATGAAGCAGGAAAACTCAGGAAGCTGAAAGTACAAGAGCTTGAGGAACTAAGGAATGAGGCTGTGGAAATTCTGCGTTTGGAGAACGGGAAAGTGCAAAAAGTAAATGGCCATACGCCATTTTATGAGAATATCCCGATTGAAAGTGGTGAAGTTATGAAGATACAAGTTCATGGAGACTAGCCTTAAAGCTCGATTCCGTCTATCCAATGACGTTAACTAGAGGCGCTAATGAGAGGCAACCCAGTGTTGGTCCTGCCCAGGACCAGCATCTGTCATTTATATTCAGTCTTTGTTTATTTATTTATTGATTTATTCAATTCATATGGAATAACCAATTTTACCATCATCTTCTCCAAATGACTTAAATTTCTGGGTTTTGATTTTTCAGGTGTGAAGGAAAGAAAAGAATGGAGGAATAAAGACCCAAGAGAAAGAGTTATGGAGTTAATAAAATCCCATGAGTGTTTAGCAGGCAAATTGGAAATAAGAGTGGTGAAAAAGAAAAAAAATAAGGCAATTTTAAACTAATTAATCCCTACCCTAATTGCCGAACTCCATCGTTCCACAAATTCAGAACCCTTCACCCTCACCTCGCCATCTCCACATTCTTTCTTTCATCTTCACCTTCACCTTCACCAACTCCCTCACTTGCAATTTCGACCAACTAGCCATCACTCCCTCATTCCCACTTTCCAATTTCAATTTATTTTCTACCATCACCACCTTCCACTTTCACTTCCTTCAATTTTTTATTTTTGATTTTATTAATTCTTTTCCATTCCACAAATCCCTCTCCTCTCTCAAATTCGACCAGCATCATTCCCTTTCCTTCAATTTCTCACTTCAATTTTTCCCCTTCCATTCGCACATCATCGCCGTCTTTTTCATATCGCAACCAGTGATGGTTGTGACTTCAACAGACACGACAAACCCAGCACGTGAACCACCAAACAAAGGACAGTAAGCATAATCTTTTCTTCTCCGTTTATTCATTTTTCTCATGTTTACTGCCCTTTGCCCCTAATTTTTGTGAATTCCGCACTGAGACAGTGCGAGGAGAACGTGGGGGAGGGGTTTTTACTATAGCAGTGCTTGACTTGTGATTCTGATTGTGATGATTAATGGGTTTGCTGTGCATATTGTTGAAAAGATTCTGACTGAAGAAAAAAAAAAATCTAAACATAACATGAATATGTGATTAATGATTCTATAATTGTAAATAAGTCTGCAATAGTGTGGGTGTCCACCCTTTGTTTTGTCCCTAGAAATAACAATGGTAGCTCTCAGTTTGCACTTGGTTGAAAATAGGTTGCCAATTCAGTATTGAAACCCCTAAGTTTTGTTTTGAATAAAGCTGTCGATTTGAAAAGGTCAGGATTGCACAATTGTCTCAAGCATGCATATGAACCACTTGACTAATCTCACATTACATGACATACATTTTGAATGAAACAACACAATTTGACCCTAATTTTTGGAAAGTTTTTGAGCCTAAATGCGAGAACAAAAATATTACACTTTGTTCTATTCTTTCTCTTTCTGAGTGTTATCCAATTCTAGTTTGGAACTCTAGAACTTGTCATGTTATGCATTTCGAGACCACACTGATGTATTCAAACATTAAAAATGATAAGGGCAGTAGGTTTCTTTTCTTAGCCATTTCAAATAAAATCTCAACCCTTAGTCTTGCTCAAGACTAACAAAAATAACAGTACCAGCCCTTAGTTAGCCACATTTGAGCCTTTTCCCATTCTTGACACACCGTTGTTTTGAGTCCCTTGGCCAGGGACGTTCTAGCCATCAGAGTCTGTATATTCTTTCATTTATTTCTATGTTTAGTTGTTGGTTTGAGCAATTTCCATATTCAAATTAACCACAAGTTCATCAAAGTACGAGGATTCAACTGAATGATCCTTTATATATATGTGGTTGTGCTTCAAAGGTGTTTAAATGGACATTAGCTCGCAAACAAAAAAGCGTAGCTTCCTTGTTCTAGTATTATCTTCTTCAAGTATAAAAAAAAGGGAGCCTCAGAAAAGAAAAAAATATATATACCAGAGGCAAAGAAAAAAAAACAAAAAAATTCTTGTTAGTTTGTTCAATTCAATTTGTTTATAATTAATTAAGTTCATCTCATTCAATCATTCTGAAATTTGAGAACTGTAAGTAGTTTGTACATAATTGTGTTTTGGTTTTCATTTTGGCCATTTCCACTTTCATCGGTTTCCCTTTCTCCTCATTTCCTTTCCAAACATTTACCCTAGCCTACGTTACACCCCGTTTTAAGTCCCTTTGATTTAGTGTCTTGAATTCGTACTAAGTGATGGAGATTTGATATATTAGCAAGCTTATGGTAATTTCATTCTAGGTTGCAACTTGAGTGATTTCTTGACGTTAATTATAGCCCAAACACTTGAGTGTAATGAGTGGCTTCTATGAGGGTGTTGTTGATTTTAATTCATACCTTATGTATATGGTCAAAACTCAATTGTTGAGATTCTTCAAGTAGTTACATTGTGTGTTTAAACATGAATAATATCTTGGCTTTGAGAATTGATGGCTGATAATCTTTACATTATGAGGGGGATTGGGAAAGGTTGGTTAACACGAAATCATAAGAGTAAAGAGCTGTTGACATGATCTGATATGCTTGGGGACAAGCATTGAGTAAGTGTGGGGTATTTGATAAGTCTCCAATTCAACGTTCAAATGTCCACTTTAGTGCTAGATTATTTAATTAATTTGGTGTTATTTTGGGTATTATTGCTTGTTTTGTTTTGATTTGCCTCCACAGGACCCAAATGATTAAAAGGAGCAGAATTGGACTTAATTGAAGAAACTTTGGACCAGAAAGGAATTTGAAGCTGAATTAAAGGAGCTGAAACGAGAATGGAGTTAGTCTTGCCCAAGACTAAGGACCTCCGAATGTGCTGACGTTCAAATTGATCAGGACCTTTTCCTACTGGAAAAAGAAGGCATAAAATCAGGGATTTGAAATTTGTAAAAGAGGTTGCTGATTTAAATAAATATTATTTGGTTACCTGACTTTTAGGAGGGGGTTTTCTCTATAAATAGAAGATGAACAAAACTTCTTTTCTTAGGTTTTTTTTCTCTTTTTGGGTTCTTAGTTAGCTTTATTTATTTTTATCGTCTTTAATGGTTATCATAGTCTAATTCATGACTATGTGTAGATAAACACTTTATTCGGCTAACGGATTAATCAAAGGCGAGCATTATTTTCTATCGTGAGATTGTTACTCTTTAATTTAGAAATCTGAATTTTTATAAGCTGTTTGCATGTTTGTTAATCTTTAAAATCAGACTATCATTGGAGGTTCAGGTGATGGTTTGGCCGGACTTTTGCTTTTTCATAACGTTAGGAAATAGAATTTGTAATCATCTGAATATATTAACAACGATTAAGCGCATGAACATGCGATTTGGTTTAAATCGGAATCGCTAAGAATTCGGTTAACTTAGATTGGGTCCTTCTAATTCCTAATGCTTTTGACGGATTAAATTCTATGCGCTAAGCTAGAACTGTCTGATTGAATAGAAGCTTATCTCTAGGTGCTCTAGGATTTGCGTTACAATTAAGGAAGGATTAGGTCGGGAATGAATAAGAAACGGCTATAACCAATCCAGATCATGTTAATTAAGATAATGTCTCACTGTCATGATCGATGGAAAATAATTGTTTGGCCTGCGGAATCTCCCTCAATCGAAATTCCAACATATAATTTTACATTCAATTTCAATTCGATTCTACAATTTTTGTTTATTCATTAATCAACAATTTCAATCCCCCTATTTACTTTTTGTTAATTGCTTGGTTATATTTGTGATTAGATCAGTATTAATCCTTTGGGTACGACCTTTACTTGCTCTTTTACAATCTGTTTTCGGCTAAATGAAGTTATAATTATCTTTATTGGATTCGACACCCATCAGTATCCCAGTCTACACGGGGCGTGGTTGAGTCAATAAGTCTAAATCTGGTCCATGCTGAAGAAATTATCAACGGAATGGGTTAATTTTGCAGATACGCGAGGAGTACTACCTTCCACGTGGGGCGTACCTTGTGAAAACTGCAAAAATAGTGTGAATTCTTACTTGTGACTTGTGTATTTATGATTTTACCCCGAGCTTGATGTATATAAATAAGAGTCATTAGCACTCATTTCCTCATTGAGATTGTGTAAGCTAAACACTACCACCTTGAGAGCTTATACATTCATTCCGTCACTCCGTCAAAGTTACGTTCGATCCGTATCCACCAAGCTCGAGAGTTCCACCTCCAAGTCCTACGAGACGGCCTTGAGTCCGGTTAGCTAGTCCTAAGGGTCGATTCTTCACTAGTACATAAACGGCCTATGGTCACGGTCGTTTACCGTCATTAGCCACGGTTGTACGACCGTGACCAAAAGAGGTGTGACAAATGCTTGGCATCTTTAGCCATGGTTGTTCGACCGTAGCCAAAGAGGCATTAGAGTCGGCTTTTACGAATAACCGACTCTAGTATCCTATGTTTTGGTCACGGTTGTTATGAAAAATCGTGGCTAAATAGGTCTTTAGCCACGGTTGATTGTAGCAACTGATTCTAATGCTCTGATCATTAGAGTCGGTTGTTGTAACAACCAACTCCAATAATCATTAGAGTCAATTGTTCTAACAACCATGGCTGATGTCAATTATATTAGAGTCAGTTATTTCGAACAACCGACCCTAATGTTATTGTTTTTAGCAATTTTATATCAGCAGGTTCAAATTGAACCTACTCTATTTTTTTCCTACTATATTACTATAATTAACGGTAAATGAGATTTGTTACCCTCAATCGTTTACTGTAATAAAAATTGATCCTGTTCAAATTGAACCTGCTCTATTTTTTTCTACTGTATTACTGTAATTAACGGTAACGAGATTTGTTACCCTCAATCGTTTACGATAATAAAAAATTGATCATGTTGTATTACTAAAATTAAATGCAAAACAATAAAAATGTACACAAATATAGCTATGATCCAAGTGCTAATGATTCGAGAAAATAATTAAATTGCAAATCCAATATACTCGAAAGTAAAACAAACCTATTGTAATCAAATTCAAATTAAGCTAAAAACAAAGGACATCAAAATTTGAAATGGATATTACAAACTCCTATGAATACACTAGCCAAGGGTGCTGGAGTGCCTCCTTTGCAGTCGGATGTGCCTCGAAGGATTAACCTCGGGCAAACTCGTCACGAAGTCCATAAATTCGACATCAGAAGTTCCCAAATGATGCTCTGATGAAGACTCCTCTGGGATTAATCATTCTAGTTGGTTCATTTCCTGGTAGAAGAATTAGTCAGGTTCGGATTCTATTATCAGCGGTAGGGAAAAAACGATGCATGTTTCAGAGTTCCGTGTTTCTTAGAGTGGAGGAAAATATGGGGAACTGACCTCATTTACATGATAGAGATCATATTCTTTTGTGAAGTACTTATGAGTTTCCTGACCTCACAACATCTCATGATCGAGAGGACCGAACATCCTGAACATCCTGACCACACGTGCAAGCATCATTACAACTGTATCATTTCAAAATAGCACCTGATAAAGACATGGATACTCAAAGTTAGAACTTTAGTGATGCTGAAGCAACCCATAAGATCATAGATGCATACAACTTTTGACTTACTTCGCTAGAGATTAGCTCGGGCCAAGATGCAGCCGAGAGACCACAAGTCAATCTTTTGATCATAAGGAAGACCAAGAATGACTTCCGAGGCTCTATAGCAACGAGATTGTACATATAGGCACAAGTTGTCCGATAGAAAGCAATTTCTTCTGAGATCAATTACTTTTATTTCACATCTTCCGTAACTCTTCATCAGAAAATTTTCAGGCTTCAGATCAAAATGAATAATTCCCAAGTGAAGCAAGTAATCTAGAGCTTCCAAACACTGGCGTGCTATGACCTGCAAGAACAGTAATCATTGACAGTTACACGTGTGTGCTGTTAGTTTTACAATAGAAGTACTTACATGTTTCCTGAATGGTTTTCTTAATAAGAAAATGCAACTACAATAGTTAAATGATTTGTTTTACTAGAAAAAATTCATATACATCGAAGGCGACAATAGCAATTCTTAGAACATAAAAGGCTATACGTTCAAAGTCACCTCAAGATGAGCCACCTCGAGTAAAAGAAGATGTGTAATTAGTTGAGTCATACTAACTTGTAGCCTAATGAGTGTGAAATATGGTTCACCACCGGATTTCTTAATTAAATTTCTGAAAGTCGTATAAGTTTGCCCAAAGGAGTTCACAAACACTGAAGACATGCTCCTGCAAATTCCAAAAGGCGGCAACTAGTATACAATTCTTTGTGCATACACAATAATAGAGTATAAAGGAAGAAAAAAAGAGAAAAATGTTGTCATATTTATCATATTTGTCAGTTCATCACAGACACCGTACTTCTATTTTGTCATATTTGGAATTGGCCTTCAGGAGCATTTTCAGGTAGATCCTTATTTTCCTCGGTCCTGCAGATAAATCAGCATAAGATCAGTAAAATGGTTTTACATCAATTCACATGTATCAATTGTCCAACGAATCAGTGAAAATGTACCTGTTTTTCTTATGAATGATTCACAGATTGAAGACTTCGTATTCATCCTCCTGATTATCAAACATTAGAAGCTCATCAGAGTTTTCATTTGGAGCAGCCAGAAGCTCACCGATTTAAACATAATTTATTCCACTACATTTCCAAAGTCAGACCTCCTAATTAATTACCTAATTGACTATTTTCCCAATCCCACCCAATATCAGAGGTTTAGTGATCCCTGCACTGTTTTAGCTGTGGAGAACATTGAAGATCATTTGTGTCCATCAACAGCTCATTCACCCTCTCTCCACCATCTCTCAATTATGACAAAGTAATGTGCACATTACCAAACAATATTGTTATAAACCCAAAATACCACCATGATGTTAGGTTCACTCAAAGGTATTCCTGTGCAACTTTCTAGAACCCAAAAATCCATCAATTCCTATAAATAAAATGTAATCGACAATCAAATATGCAATGGCAAAGTAAATAAAATCAAATGATTTTCATAGATCAAAATTGTACCATAAGAACACTAGAATAGTAGTAAAGGTGAAGGATGAAAAACATATCCAGGAGGAAATTTGCTATTACTTCGGGCTTCAACACGGAGCCACCAAAGCATAACTTGCCGCTCACAGCTTGCTAAAGGCTCCACCATTGAAGGATCCTTCAAAAGAGACAGAGGAATTTCTATATTCTCATCTGCAAACAACACTACCCCATCCAGCTTCTTCTCTCTCACAACTCTGCTCCACCACAGAAACAAATCTAACCGCATCAGTTCACACTCTAATAACAAGTAAAACAGTCTAATTCCCTACTTCTCCGTAATTCAATTTAAAATTGGCCGACTTAAAATTTACTTCACTTTAACATTCAAAATACTAGACGGAGAAGCAAAAGGCCACATCTAAGCATCGAACTAATCAAGCAAAAAAGAAAAAAAGTGGTACCTCAAAGCAGCAAGCCGCATTTTGGCCTCCAATTTATGGCCTCCCTCCCAGGAATTCGACATTCTCTCTTTAAATCCAATATGGATAGTCTTGAGTGCCGATTTCGTGATGATGGACATAGTTTCGTTAGTGATGCCACCGGCTTCCACCACAATCCAAATAAGGTCGTAAAGGACAAGCAAGAGTGAGTGCATAACACCGGTCAAATGCAGCATTTGGAAAGTTCGCACATAAGTCGGTGTGATTGCGATAATAGTCTTAGGAGTCTTCACTCCAAACTGAATCCTTTGTTCTCTCTGCACCCTCCCGATTATCTGATGCGCTCTCATAACCTCGTTGGTGTTAGGATGAGGCCACGGCCGGATCCGGATTCTATGACGGTCGACAACAACTCTAGAGCTAACTCTTCTCTCAATTACAAAGAGTGGACTGTTATCAACAAGATTTGAAGGAACACTTCGAAATTAAGAACTAATTGCATAATTAGATTATGTATCTTACTTTCAACAAGAAACCAGAAAAAATTATGTTTTGAACCTGTGAAAATTTAGTATCGTCTTCTTGAATCCCGGGATTATGCTTTCTTCTAAAATAACCAGTTGGACTATTGACACAATTTTGTGACCCTCGCTGAGTTTTTAGAAGAGTAAAAGTCTTGGAATGGTGAGACCTTGGTAGGAAGATTTTGAGATGAAGATCTTCTTAGGTCTAGGAATTAGGAAAAGAATTCAAAACACGCGAATGAGTTTTCTTAGATCTGCGAATTTGGTAAAAAGGAAAAAGGATATTAGGATCCGCTATGTAAACGGTCGAACCTAATAATGACTCATTGGAGTCGGTTGTTTGAAACAACCGACTCCAATTATGCTTTATTAGCCACGGTCAATTACAAAACCGACGCTAATAACTCTTAATTAAACACAGAAATAAAAATGAAGGTTATTAAGGTCGGTTTTGTATATTGACCGTGGCCAATAAGACATCATTAGTGTCGGTAACAACCGATTCCAATAACCTTTAACTACGGTTAATAATAAAACCGTGCTAATAAGACGTAATTAAAAGCCATTTCTGTACTAGTGCTTCTTCCTTTCTGCTTGTTAACTAGCTTGTACTCTTCCTATGTACTATGCTTGGTTGTATTCCACTTTTATACATTCCACATTTATAATATATGATTTACGATTTCATTTCCTCTATATGTGTTGGTATTTATTGCTTACTTTGATACTTATAATTGATTATTGTGTAGGTCGCTTACGAGCTCTGAAATCTATTAGGATTCACATAGGTGTTGCCTTACCGGAGTTGACAAGCCGGAAACTGTAGGAATTGAGAAGCCACGGAACTTACGGGCCCTAGTTTCTGATCCTAAGAATTAGAGTCGCCTTAAGAGGAAATCACGACCCTAGAACCTCACAGAGTTGTTCGGTCTATAAATAATCGTCTTTGCAAGAGTAAAATATTAATCGTAATACATTTTGAGTTATTTATCATATGTTATAACTTATCATCTCCCGTAGCACTTCATTAAGAGTTTGAATTACATGAGTCTGTTTCACCGTAGTTTAGGAGTAGTTTGTAGTTGTCACCCAACCCAAGCTAAAGTATTCACCGCTTAGATAACGTGTAGAACCGAGTAGTTTAATACTTGTAGATATAAATCCTGTGGATTCGATATCCGGTCTTAACCGGATTATTACTTGATACGACGAGGTACACTTGCCCCTATGTAGTAGCGTCTAGTAGAGTTTGAAAGCACATAGAAAGATCATATCTATAACCATAACACTTATCATAATATTTTACCGCACTACTAGATTCTAACTATCAAGTTTTTGGCGCCGTTGCCGGGGATTTATATTTTCTTGCAATATTAGACCAAAACGTTTTATTGTTAGTCTAAGCATTCTTTTTGTATAAATTGTTTATATACAATTTTACTAACAATATTCTTTCTTGTTCATATTTTCTTTATTTACTTCTTTAGTTTATGCACACCCAATCTCGAAGTGGTACTCTCGTTCCTATTGATCTTGAAATTGAACGTACTCTTTGTAGGATCCGAAGAGAAAAGATGGCCAATTTCAACAACAAAGCCAACCAACCCGAGGCAAACCAAAGACCACCCATCCAACCCGTGAACAACGTCCGAACTGGAGGAGGTAATGACACAAGAACAATAATGGAGATCCTTGCTCCGCATAGGCCCCAAAATCGCAATGGAATCGTTGCTCCCACCATTCCGGCCAACACCTATGAGATTAAGATGAGCATAATCTAATTGATCTAACAACTCGGTCAATTTGGAGGAGAACTTCATGAGAACCCCAATGAACATCTCGATAAATTTCTAATGTGTGTCGATACTTCTCGGCAAAATGGTGTTCCGGTTGAAGCCGTATGTCTAAAGCTTTTTCCTTTCTCTTTGACAGGTCAAGCGCTGGAATGGTTGCACTCGTTGGAGGCGGGATCAATTACATCATGGGAGAAGCTTGAGAAGGAGTTCCTTTCCTACTACTTCCCGCCATCCAAGACGGTTAAGTTGAGAAATGATATCACTTCCTTTAGGCAAATTGAATACGAGGCCCTTCACTCAGCTTGGGCTAGGTTTCGAAAGTTGCTCCGAAATTTCCCACATCATGACATCCCCAAGCACGATCTTGTAAGTACATTCTATCATGGTTTAACTCCTATAATCATGCAATCGTGGATTCCGCCGCAGGTGGGGATTTGTTTAGGAAATCGGCAAGCAAGGCTTGTGAACTTATCAACGAGTTAGCTAGAAAAAGCGTCCAATGGCAAGAAGATCGGCTTGTCGGACCCTCGCGACATCAAACATTTTCCGTGGAAGACAAGGCTCCTAAGATTTCCATGGTCGAAATGAATAAGAAGCTAGACTGAGCCTCAAAAATACAACACAAATCCTAATGTGCTCGCATTGCGGTGGGGATCATCATGGGCAAGATTGCCAAGCTGGAAGTCCTTTTGCCGGTGATGCCGAAAGTGTAAGGTATATAGGGGGACATCCAAGGTACAATTCTAACTACAACTCCTATCATAATTCATATGCTTATCACCACCATAATAATAATAACAACGGATGGAGGCCTCAACACCAACATGCAAATTTATCGTATGGCAACAATCAAAAGGTGTTGAAGCTCCCATCCGGATTTCATAATGAATACAAGGAGCACTACAAGAAATCTATTCTATAACGACCAAATTTAACGAAGGTACTTGTGATACCCTCGTTAAAAAAGCTTTTCTATGTGGGTAAAAAAGTACTCTCGCTAACAACTACATTTGTAACGACTATAAATTAAACTTGTAGTTAATAACATATATTACTCTAGTTATTAATATATCATTTATTAACCACAAAAGGAATACAGTTGTTATTCTAAAACTACCTTCATAAAAACTTTTCGAAATTTTGGCGCTTAAAATTTTAAAAAATTTGTAACTTTTTTCTTCTTTGGTGCGTTTATCCATAAGGACACCGACAGATGAGTGGATAGAAGCGTATAGCAAATGAAATCATTGCTAAACGTAGCATATACCAACCAATCTACTTTGGCGGCATAGAAGCGGCAATAAGGCGAATTTCTTGGAATGGTGGTGGTTGCACTCAAGCACATTGGTTGACAGTTTGGGAGGACTTGTATCCCATTGCCTCATTATATACTGCGGCTGTTTTTTTTTCGGCTACGCTGAAGGTGATAGCTTATTTTCATGTGGTACGGTGCTACCGTTATATGCACCCTCGACTGCTACACGACCACAACGTGAGATTATTATAGCTCATTTAGGTGCGTACGAACATTTTATTCGGCTAGATTTGTCTAGTAATTTTCCAGTACCTCCTATACTGGTTAATTGGAGTGAATGTTGGCAGAGTTCTGTTGAAGGATGGGATCTCTTATATGCGGATCGGCGAGCACAGTGGGATAGACTTGCTATTGTTGCGGGATATAGATAGTAATATTATGTTTGATGACCTTAATGTTTATTGATATTTAATGAACTTAATGTTTATTGATATTTAATGAACTTAATGTTTAGTAATCTTTAGTGAACTTAATGTTTAGTAATATTATGTTTGATGACCTTAATATTATTGCAGGTTATAAATGTTCACTAATATTAATATTCAGTCATAGCATGTTCAGTGATATCACTGTTCACTGAAATTACTGTTTAGAAAATAAAACGACTTAAACAATTGACGAGTAGCAAAATATTGATAATAAAACGACTTAAAAAACAGTCCCTAATCATTTGGCCAGATCTCAATCACTCATAGCATGCTCCAGGATATCCATCCACTCAGCTGACTTATCCGGATCGATCTGTTGTAAATCTGCTATCACGCCACAAGAGATGCTAGAAAAGTGCGTAACCCACTGGAAAAACAATAATTAATTGAGAATTTTAATTAACATTTAGTTTAAAATTAACAACCACAATCCAAATGCCTTACAAGCTCACTGTTCGAACGACTGAGAACATCATCTTGCTGTGCCTGCGTATCGGGCAAGACCTGCGGATGTGAATATCGAACATACCACGACATGTACTCCTCATCACATGCTGACTAAGTATCAGCGATAGTGTATATCAACATCATAAGTGTAGACGACGCTGGAAAAAATTCCAAACTATCATGGGCAACCACAGTTGCATGCTCTAACTTATACCGAGAGCTAGGCCAATCACGTACAACCTTCGTGGCAGTGAAAATCCGCATGGGCACGATCTGGACATACCCCAACTTACGGAGGCATCGATCGGGCATATACGGCTCCATTATATCCCGGTATTGTATCCATCCCCTATAAATAGTCCTAGGAGTGCGGACTACTATATCACGACCGTACGGGAGCCACATCACCTGCATACGTATACAAGTAAATTAATAAATTATAAATACAGTACTAATATAATTAAGTGATGAATGTACCTCGGACGGTGTCAATCTGTCAATACGAAGACGTAACTCTCTCAACCGCTGATCAGTCCTGGGCTGCTTTGTCGACGACCAGATCCGAGCTCGTGGATCATCTGGTCGGGGGATGTATCCCTCTCGCTGAGGTTTGAAACACGAGAAATACTCGTATATCCACGCCTAAAGAAGAGTCAGGCATCCCGTGATTTGTGAACAATCTCCTCTACTAGCAATACCTAGCTGTCGGTATAGGTAAGCTAGTGTAGCTGAGCCCCATGAGTATCCACCCACGCCCTCTACCCCATCCTGCACCTCCATCAAGCATACGGGTCGGATACGGTCGCCACTCTTGTCTATAAACAAAGTAGAACCTAATAACAAAAACATCCACCCGATCGCCTCAGAATCTGACATCCGACCTACGGAACACATAGAGACGATGGAATTGCAAACTACACCACCGCCCTTCCAATGCTTACTCTCCAGCTCCTCTTTAGTCACCCCAAACAGCTCCATCACTGCGGACTTAGACTGCTCTGTTCCACTTTCAGTAGACACAAGTTGGCCATCCACTGGTATACGTAAAATCTCCCACACATCATGTAGCAGAATAGTCATCTCACCGAAGGGCATGTGAAATGATGACGTATCCGGCTGCCAACGCTCGATAAAAGCACATATCAGGGGCATATCAATGTGTGGGTACATGATACTCGGTAGGTGTGACAGTCTCGAATCTCGTATAAGCTTCTTAACCTATGGACTAGCTGTCAAGTACCATTTCATCAGTTGCTTGCAATAATGCCCCCTAGTATGGCCCCTGAGCTGGGTCCTCATGTGCCCGCTCCACATCATATAAGCAAAATGTCCCAAAAAACTAGGAATCACAGAACCATCTACTGGTCAACCTGGGACAGGATCCGTCACTATCCAATCCTGTTCAGCATCCCTGGATCTTTTGCTGCTGCTCCCTGCAATTATATCACACACATAACATTTAATCAATGACAGTCAAGTAATAATAACATAAAAATAATGTAAATTATTTACCAGATGACTCATAATGAGCAATACGACTGCCTCTCGCCTTCGACGATCGAAGAATTGGGACAATATCGTCATCGGAAGAATCGGCTTCGGAAGACTCATTATCAGCCTCTACGGCAACGTAATCCTCGTCCATGGGCTGATGAACTGTCTCGTGCGCCCTTTGTGCATCTGCCATCAATTTATCTATTTTTTTGGTCCTCTGAGCAGAAGCTGTGACACCACGCTTATTTGGTTCACGATCAACCGCTGAAACAAAGGTCTGCTACAATGTATAACAAAATTAAAAAACAAAATAAATATTAAAAATAAAAAAACAGAATATTGTCCGGACGGGCGAAACATCCCGCCTATACGTAATTTCGGGGCAAAATCCCTGCCGGATTTTGCCTGAGCGGACCAAACGGCCGGCTGGAGCAAAATCCAGGGATTTTGCCCAAGGGTTAGGCAAAATCCCAAGATTTTGCCTGGGCGGGATGTCGGCCCGCCCTGGCCAAAATCCCCAGGATTTTGGCCGGGGATTTTGGCTTTAGTGGGCCAAAAGGCCCGCCCCTACAGTTCAAAGGGCGGGCATTTCTGCCAGCCCAGACAAAATTTAAAAAAAAAACATTTTTAACAGTTTAAACACGTACCGGTGGACTGAACAACCCTTTTCCTCGACCTCCACGACCCGCCATGATGTTTTCGAATTGAAATGTTCAAATGAGGTTAAGATTTTGAAAAGTGGGGGGAGGAGTTTGAAAAGTGGGGGAAGGGGTTGAAAATCTTTATTTTGAAAAAAAAGAGTAAAAGGGTAAAAATGTAAAAACAAGGTGGTAAGTGGGAAAATAGTGGCGGTAAATAGCAACCCACATTTATTATATATGTTTCAACTATTGAAATTTTTTTATTGGATTAGATATTTAAATAATTTTTAAAGTCGGCACATTCGTTATTTAACGATCGAATTATAGTTGTAAATATCATTTCTAATGATGGTACCATATGGAAATAACCATTGTCTATTCACTCAATAAAATGTAATCACAATCACGGTGATTTATGAAAATGATGACCATTTATTCACTCATTAAAATTTAATAATAACCACGATGAGGACCGGAAAAAATGATCGTTATTCACTCGTTAAATTGTCATAATAACGACGGTGAATTATGTAAATAATGACCATTTGTTCACTCATTAAAATGTCTTAATAACGATAGTGAAATAGTTAATAACGACAGTCATTATTGTGAGTAGCAACGATGAGCTACATACGGTCATTGTTTAATTTTAACGACGGGACATGGTATACCGTCGTTAATACCTTTAACCTCAAAGGTTTTAACGAGGGTGGACGACGGTATATACGGTCGTTATAAGTTAATAACGACGGTATTTATACAATTCACGACGAGATTGACTCTCGTTATAGACCAAATTTCTTGTAGTGGAGCAAGGTTTGGGTCAATCCCCCAATCCCAAGGAGGAAAAACTTCTCAACCTCCTAGCAACATGCAAGACTCCATGGTAATTAATCTCCTTAAAGAAATATGTTTCCGTCTTGCTGATAATGAGGCTTTTGTATGGATTTGAGGCATCAAGTGGCCCAATTAAATCGCAATCAACAAGAGAGATAACAAGGTTCTCTCCCAACCAATACCGAACAAAACATAAGGCCTAAGAATCGGGAGACCGAACAAGCGATTACACTCCATAGTGGTAAGGGTTTGGAACCATCAGTTCCAAAGGCGATTCCGACCGCTCCAAAGGTAAGTAACAAACCGGAAGTGGTAAGTAAGCCCGGTTTAGACCCAAAAACTGTGACTTCCTTAGATAATAATAAAAGATGTTAGTGATCCAATTAGGACTTATGTACCAAAGCTCCCATTTCCACAAAGGTTAAAAAAGGAAAAATTAAATCACTAATATGGCAAGTTTTTGGAAATTTTTAAGAAGCTTCATATCAACATCCCATTTGCGGAGGCATTGGAACAAATGCCCACCTATGCAAAGTCTCTTAGAGAAATCCTTGCCAAAAAGAGGATTTAGAACAAAATGAAACGGTAGCGCTAACGAAGGAATGCTCCGCAATTATAATGAATAAACTCCCACCTAAACTCAAAGATTTAGGAAGTTTTTCCATTCCATGCACAATTGGTAATGTTGAGTTTAGTAGAGCTTTATGTGATTTAGGTGCTAGTATCAATCTAATGCCTTTGTCCATTTTTAGGAAGCTCGGATTGGGGGAGCCAAAGCCAACCAACATGACGCTTCAATTGGCCGATAGATCAATTGCCCGGCCAAAAGGAGTTGTGGAGGATGTCTTGGTGAAAGTGGACAAGTTAATTTCCCCTGTCGATTTTATGGTGCTTGACATGGCGGAAGACGATTCGGTACCCATCCTCCTAGGTAGACCATTTCTTGCAACAGGTAGAACTCTCATAGATGTTCACGAAGGTAAGCTCATACTACGGTTGTAAGATGAAGAGGTAGTGTTCAACGTATATAATTCCATGATATTTCCTTCTAATACCATGGAAGATTGCAATTTTTTACTCTATGGATACTATTGATATGTTTGTTGAGAATTTGTGTGATAGGACCTCCACGGAAACCTCTTTCCGATTCAAATGGTGATGAGCACGTGGATAAGGAGCCATTAAATAAGCCCTTTGAATACTCCTCCGAGATAAAACAATGTTTGTGGGCAAAGAACCGGTTCGAGAGTTTGGACCGGGATAGTAAAGCTAAACCAAAGTCGTCTCTCAAAGAGCCCCACTTTGGAATTTAAACCCTTGCCTCCTAATTTGAAATGTGTGTTTTTACAACCTCCTAATTTCTTACACGTTGTTATATCTTCTCTTTTGACAGAGGAAATGGAGGAAGCATTGATTGCGGTGTTACAAAGATACAAAGGAGCATTTGGGTGGACCATTCACGATATCAAGGGAATTAGCCCCACCATTTGCACACACCGCATTTTTATGGAGGACGAAATTAAACCTTCCGTGCAACCACAACGACGACTCAATCCAAACATGAAAGAGGTGGTAAAAGCCGAGGTAATCAAACTCCTTGACGCAGGTATAATCTTTCCTATCTCCGATAGTCAATGGGTGAGTTTGTTTCAATGTGTTCCTAAAAAGGGGGCACAATAGTAATGGAAATGATCAACGAGAACTAATTCCTACAAGAAAGGTAACCGGATGGCGGGTATGCATAGATTATAGGAAATTTAACGAAGCCACCCGCAAAGATCATTTTCCCTTGCCGTTCATTGACCAAATGTTGGAAAGAATGGCGGGACACCAATTCTTTTGTACCCTAGATGGTTTATCCGGTTATATGCAAATCATGTTGATCCTTCGGATCAAGAAAAACAGCATTCACTTGTCCTTATGGGACATTTGCATATAGGGGGATGCCATTTGGGCTTTGTAATGCCCCCGCCACCTTTGAACGTTGCTGATAGCTATATTCTCCGAAATGATTATGGACTTCATGGAAGTCTTCATGGATGATTTTTCGGTTTTTGGACCGTCCTTTGAAATTTTCCTAAACAATCTTGATAAGGTCCTTCAACGATGTGAGGATACTAATCTCGCTCTTAGTTGGAAAAAGTGTCAATTTATGGTACGAGATTGTAAAGTGTTTGGACACAAAGTATCCGGGGAGGGAATCGCGGTTGATCCGGCCAAGATTGAGGTAATTGAAAAATTACCTCCACCAATTAATGTAAAAGGAATTCAGAGTTTCTTGGGTCATGCGGGTTTTATAGGAGATTCATTAAGGATTTTTCCAAAAATAGCAACCCCATTGACTCAACTACTGCTCAAGGATGCAGAATTTAATTTTTCTTCCAAGTGTTTAATTGCATTTAATATGCTTAAAGAAAAACTAATTAACGCACCCATTATGGTGAAACCAAATTAGGACCTCCCATTTGAACTCATGTGCGATGCCAGTGATTTGACGGTAGGTGCTTGTTTGGGCCAACGGGTGGATAAAATTTTTCGTCCAATTTTCTATGCTAGTAAGACCCTCAACGAGGTCCAACAAAATTATTCAATCACGGAAAAAGAGATGATCGCGGTAGTTTTTGCTTTTGATAAATTTAGATCATATCTTGTGCTTGTTAGGGATTATAGCCAGTTAATCAACTGTAGTGCAGTGGAATTGCGGTTTAAAATTTATTTCTAATCCCTTTTAGTTTGATATTTGTCCGTTAACCATTGATTGAATAAAACATTTTGATCTGTTTAAGGATATAAATATACCCGGACTGTCATTTCTAGAGACGGCTGAAGAATTCACAAGGTAGTAAGATCTCCGTAGTCAGGTGCACGAACAGCTATTGAGCCAGAATCAGTGCTAGCCGAAGAACGAAGAAGAACTGGAGAGATTTCGTAATTAGCCAGGAAAACCTTCACAATTTTGAAGTTGGTGGCCGCCAATTTCAGTATTGCTTTTGCAAAGCAAATAGGTTGGCCAAATATGCTTATGTGTTAATTAGGTTTTGGAGTGTTTTTAATTTATATATAGTGTATTCCAAAACCTAATTAGTTTAGAGTTAATTGGTTAATTACAAAACTAAGCTAATTCTAATCTAATTACTTAATAATAAATACCAATAGTATTTATTTTATGCAATTAGTTGTAATTAGATTAAATTTAATTACCCAAATTAAACAAACAACACTAATTAATAAATTAACGTATTAGTTTAATTAATTATTCACCGAATGCAATATTATTAATTTACAAAAAAATAATTAATTGCATCGTGCAAACTAATTAATCAATTAAATACTCAACACTTAAGACTATCAATCAATTACCTTAATACAAAGTATCAATTAATCAATTAATTAACCACCAATTAATTACATTGACATTTTGCTGTCAATCAATCAATTAATTATATCTCTCAAAGGTACCGTTCTATAAGTTCTAACTCAGATGTTCGATGTGCACGATCCTATGAGACTGTACTTAGGTAGCAGTGGGCTTATGGCTCACAGACAGTAAGTGGGTTCTAGCAAACCATTATTGCCCTTAACTAAGACAGAGTTTCAGCAGTCTAAAGATGCAGAGACCCTGTAGTTATCTCTTAACGTCTTTTACCATTTGATATCGATATCATAAACTAGAGGCATAACTGCTGTCATCTTCTCTGATGTTTATGATATTTCTTGATCTTAAGTAGATTAATGAATCACATAAGTAAACTACTTATCAGGGTGTGGCAACACACTTATCAATCTCACTTATCAAGTGGCCTTTGATATTATCTCATTGTTATGTGAGTGGTAATTCCATCACTTCACTATCAATACTAATGTGTTCACATGTTCAACCAATCATACTCGTATTTGGCATCCTGTTACAGACTTGTTAGGTGTATGTCAAAGTGAACTGGATCCCACATTGATATTATAATGAAATCTGGTCTGAAGACAGTTAGAGACCTACTTAAGAAAACTAATGACACAACCACCATGTAGTTTTCTCGGGTGGATCGATCCAGTCACATGTATACAACATGTACCCATATGGCTAGTATCAATTACTACGATACAGTCCTCGAATATACAAGTATGTGATCCTAATTCTAATATACGAGTTATATGTTCTCAATAATTAGTGATCATTCAATTCAATACATGAGTTATTTGTTTCTTTAACCATTCATTTGAATATAACAAATGCTATAGTTCTACTATCAGTCTTGATCACATGCACCTTAATGAGCATGTAGAATTTGCTCATTCACCGCTAGATCTAGGCTTATTAGAATCCTAAGGTGGAGATTCAAAACATCCTGAGGCCTAGATTTAATAAGCCTATATTTAACGGTGAATGAGCAAATTCGGATAAATTACACCAATGGTACCTGAGTTTTACCCTATTCACAGTTTGGTACCTAGATTATATTTTGTCTCAAAAATATACCTTAAGTAACGATGACCGGATAGGTTAGTGTACCGGTCAATGTGAGTTTTATATGTTAATTACATCAATGGTCCCTGAACTTTATCTTAATTCATATTTTGGTACCTAAATTTTATTTTATCCTAAAAACATAACTCAAGTAAAGGTGATTGAAAAATTTAGTTCAATGTGAGTTTGACCATTTTAAACTAAATATTGAGACTCATCATGCACTCAATGAACATAAAATTATAATATTGCCATTTAATATATATATATATATATATATATATATATATATATATATATATATATATATAGAAAGAGAGAGAGATAGAGAGAGCTAAATAGTAGTATTGTAATTTTATGTTAATTGAGTATGTGATGAGTCTTAATTTTTAATTTAAAATGGTCAAACTCGCATTGACCGATCACTAATCGGTCAAATGTACTAAATTATTGGGTCATCTTTATTTTATGTGTATTTTTGGAGAAAATGAAATATAGGTACCGAAGTGTGAATTAGGGTAAAGTTCAGGTATCATTAGTGTAATTTACTCATCAAACTCATATTGACTGGCCACTGACTGGTAAAATATACTAAATTGTTTGGTCATCGTTACTTCAGGTATATTTTTTAGACAAAATGTAATTTAGGTATCAAAGTGTGAACTATGATAAAGTTCAGGTATCATTGGTGTAATTTACTCAAGCAAATTCACTTGCTCATTAAGGTACATGTGAAAATTCCAGAGTTGTACTATATTTAGTTAACAGAATGATGTAATTGTAAATAAATAAGTAAATAAAGATGAATAAATAAATATTAGTTGGGGGAGCCGGGTAGGATATGAAAAGTTTGTTAATACTTATTCTAACTTCATCTAAAAAGTTTGTCAATAGTTTTGATATGTGATTTGAAAAAGATGTTTATAGGAAGAACATTGCTTATATTTATACTTATTAATATTCTGATATATTTTTAGACTATTAGAGTTGAGGAATCCTTTATCTCCACTATATTAATAACATAGTAAATATTAGACCGTCTCAAAAAAATTGTAATAAACTTATACGTAACGGATTTAGTTTTTAGCATTTTAACTTAATTTTTGTAATTTCGTTAATAATATAGTAAATATATATCTTAGAAATGATTGATATTTTTTTAAAACTAATAATAAGTGATATTTGAAAGGTCTAAAGTGAAAATTAAATACCAAGCAAACAATTTTTTTCTAAATTTTTATTACGTAGAACCAATATTGTTTTTGTTTGAAATGTTAGAGTTAAATTTGTACTACTATATAAATGAAAACTAAATCCGTAATTTTCTTAAAACGTTATAGTTAAATTTGATATTTATCACCATTTTTAATATTTCGGATGACAACTGATTTTTTCGCAGCCAAATTCGAAAGACATACTCTAGATACAACTTTAATGGCTTATAATTTTATTTTTCAAAAAACAAAGGCTAAAAAGTCTGTGTGTATAGTTAGATAATTGGTTGTCATCGGGATTTGTCATAAAAGCCTGAATTGACCGCAATTCGGCCTTATATTATACATAAATAATTAGTGTTTTTTATATACTAGTAGAAACGACATCACATTTAATTAAAAAGAAAAGGGATAAGGTACCAAAATAAGTCTAAGGTTATTGTAGAAGTACCAATTTAGGCTCAACGTTCAAAATAGCATCAATATAGGCTTAACGTTTACAACATAATATCAATTTAGGCTTAACGTTACAATATCGCATAAATTTAGGCATCACATACAAAATAGCACCACTATAGGCTTAAAGTTTATAAATTAATACGAATTTTTTTTTTTGAAATACGGATCTAGTCCAATGGGAATTCCAACCAGGTTGGCATCCCCGAAAAAGCAAAGAACCAAATATATAAATGAAGAGATGAAAAAAGTATGAAACCAGTACAAAGAAAGTTTTTAAGAAAATCTAAACATATCCCTACCAATGGCATTATCTCTAGCAAGAAGGGAGCAGAAGTTTGGAAGGGTATTCCATATTTGTAAATCTGAGGCCAGACGTCCGTAATTAGCAATAGCGTCCGCCACTTGATTTCCCTCACGGAACACATGGGAGACAACCACCTGAATATGCGTCATTGAATCTAAACAATTTAACCAATCCACACGCATTGTCCTGGGAATGATCTGCGCACGGGTACGGAAAATTCGAATAGTATAAGTCTAGTCACTTTCAATCCAGAGACGAGTCCATCCACGTGACCTCGCAATTGAAACTGCATAAATAGCAGCTTGCAATTCCGCCATGTGTACCAAAGCACAATCACGGGGGAAGGAAAATGACCCAAGGGGATGCCCCTGACTATTTCGAAAAACCACCCCGCAACCAGCTCTACCCGAGATCACGGAGGCATCAATGTTAGCTTTAATCCAATCAGACGGAGGGAGCTGCCATTTAACTTCAATGATATAAAATAATTCGAATTTAATTATGAGGTTTAGTTTAAATTGTATATATTTTATAAAACTTTAAGCTTAAATTCGTATTATTTTATAAATGTTAAGCCTATATTGGTGTTATTTTGAACGTTGAGCCTAGGGGTGCAAACGAGCCTGCCTAGTTCGCAAGCTGTTCGAGTTCGGCTTGGTCAAAGCTCGGTAAAAGTTCGGATCGATAGGACTCGGCTCTAGTTCGAGATCGGCTCGAGTATTAATGGGCCGAGTCTGAGCTTCCTCAGGTTCGGCTCGAAAGCTCGTGAGCAGGTTAAGAAGTTTTTATTATTATATTATATTTATTTATTACATTCTATATTTGTTGTTTGAATAAAATAATAGATAATAAATGTAATCAAAGTATATTAAATTGTTTGAATAAAATAATCATAGGATATTATTGTTCTTAAAAGACTAAATAAACTTCTAATATAAGTATAGCAAAAATCGTTTAAAAAAGAAGATGCCAAATTAGAATAAAATGTGGCCCAAGCCCAAAGATAATTTGTGTACAGATTATTTAATACATTTCAATTCATAGTTTAAGTTTCTATGGAAACAGCGTGGATAGGATGAAGAATAGCAATCCCACATCGGAAAGCTGAAGAATGACAAAAGCAAAAGACTCTAATAAATAGGCGCACTTAATCCCTAAGTTATACGGTAGCCAGAGTCATTCCAGTAGTTTACTGTTATGCTCTCTTTTTAGTGGGTTGATGTTATTGACTCAAAAAATATGTAATTGGATTGGATGTCTGGTTTGGTCTTAAAAAATTGTTTCAACAAAAAAAATTCAAATTGAGTTGTTTGACAAGCTTCGAGCTCGAGCCGAATTTGTATCGAGCTCGAGCCGAGCTTCTAAATTCCAGGCTCGACGAGCTTCGAGCCGAGCTGGATGTGTTCACTTTTCGAGCCGAGCCGAGCTTGACCATGTTCGGTTGGTACCTTATCCCAAAAGAAAAAGAGATCAGAAAAAGATAGATTACCCGAACAACCCTTTGAATGCTTAGGTATTCTGTTTATATGCTTTTACCATATTAGCCCTGCTAACAGAGATGGACTATAAACAATTCGGTTAGAATCGGCAGCCCTTAACTCAAGCTTTATGAACTTTTAAGTTCCAGTTGAGTCTCCCGGTCGTCAAGTTCAGGCAAAACTTCATCTCTTTATTCCGATTTTCAATTAGCTATTCATTTACTGGTAGATAAGATGAATCTTGGTTTATGAGATTTTAGGTTTCAAGTAATTTGTTGAACTTGAATCATTTATTTCCGAAACATGTATACCAAACATGTATAACAATTAGGGCTTTAAATTCATTACGCTGATAATTGTACTTACTTTGTCTCAGTATCATATCTTCACAAACAATCATGAAAAGTGGAAGAATTTCTCTGACCACAAACTCGAATGCAAAGAGAGATAGAACAACAACAGGGGGAAGTTAGCCACAAGCGAGTCACTCAACCTTCATTTTGTGATCTTCCCAAGGATATTCTGGTAACTATCCTACTTAGATTGTCCATTAAGACGATTTTTGTATTCAAATCTGTGTGCAAAACATGGTATGATATATTTTCAGACCCTGAATTTGCAAAGGTCCTTTTGATCAAAGTGAGGTGTATCCTCTGATTCGAACCTCATTGTATAGACAAGGGTCGAAAATGGTTTATCTTGTGCAGCCACATAAGGATTATTTTGAGCTCAAGCTTGGGATGTGTGATCATTACTTTTTTAAGCATGGATGTGTTTGTAATGTTGAGATTAAAATTGACACCAAATTTGAAATCCCAGCAAAATATGACAAATATAGTCAATATGGAGCCACTAATTCATGTAGTGGTTTACTTTGCTTGTCGAATCAATGTGATAAATGGCTCAGACCAATTGTTTGCAATCCAATTACTGGTTAGTTTATTAACCTTCCAAAGGCTAAGAAGATTGAATTGAGGTCTATTAGTATATGTTATGGTTTCGGTTTTAGTCCCACCACTAACCAATATAAGGTGATTAGAATATTTCATCAAGACACCCACATTTCAAATAAGACTGAAGTCCATATTCTTGGTACAAAAACATGGAAAGAGATTGACTTTTTCAACCAGTCAATTCCCAAGTCATCCACTACTTACTTAGAACGGGTTTCTTTATTGGTCTTCTAATTTACAACCATTATCTATATTTAGTTTTGATGTTGGGGAGGAATGTTTTGGGTTGGTGCCATCACCAGCAGTTAATGATCATTATGCATACGAGAGTGTTGGGGTATTTGGAGGAGAACTTTGCATAACTGCAGTTCTTGAATATGTTGCATGCAGTTTTGATTACATATATTGTTATCTAGCACGACATTACAGCTGTTTTCAACCAATTAAGTACTTGGATGATGGGGCACTGTTGATGTTTTTCTCTTGTACAGAAGCTTTCGTATACATGGATCCAATAAAACATGGATTTAGATATATGAAGGTTCGTAGCATGTCCAAAGTCGAAGCAATTACTTATATCCCAAACTTGGTTTCACTCAAACATATTCTATCAGGACAGAATGTGAAGGTGCATGATTTCAAGTCAAGGTAATTTTCACTTTGCTGATTATGACAAGAAAGTTTTTTTTTTTTTGTGAAAATAAATAATTAGATGCGATATGAATTTGGATGTTGCTTATTTTTATCCGTTTCTAACTATTTAATTACTTTGTCAATAGGTGTACGAAGTTGAAGGTGCATAACGAGACCGATGTTGATATTGTTGAATAACAATTTCATCCTGACTTTTATTATTGATATAACTGAGCAAATGTTTCATCCTGATCATGATTTTATTTCTTCTGAATATTATGGTACCAGTGTCACTAGCAGTTGTTCATTAGCTGAGAGGCCAACGATGTTGATATGGTTGAAGAAAGGTTTAATCGTGATTATGATTTTGGTTCTTATGATTTTGATTCTAGATTTGATTTTGATTCCAATCGATTATTACATATGAGGTAAATGAGATAAACATTTTTATTCTGGATTGGAGCATGACTTCATTCTGATTTTCAATTAGATATATACTTCACTCAATTAAAGCTTATCAGACAATGTTAGATACTTAATGATACAGAATGTTCTTATGATTTAATTTAGTTTGATCTACATTTTAGTTTGACTTAATTTAATCTTTTTGTATAATGGAATTGAATTTGATAATGTCATTATTTTTTTGTATGCTTTGGTGGAAACTAAATATTTATGGGAGGATTTTGGCACTATTCGTGAATCTTGAGCTAGCCTTAATCATAAAGTATTTTGCAATATAAAATTTCTTTTCATAAATTTATATGAAATAAATTTGCTGATCAAGTTGTTCATTTTATGATATGCAAGTATCATGCTCAAATTAAAGTAGAACGCTCCTTTTTGTTGATTTTCTACAACTTTGAGTAAAAATTTACGTTGTGTAATGGCAGAAATATTCGCATAGATCTTAATAACAAAATAAATTTAAGACGATTAAATCTAAGTCTTAGAATGTTTTGAATCTTTACTCTCGAATTTTAATCAGCATAAATAACCAAATGATTAATTGCCAAATTCAATTAATGATCAGGGTCTATGTGAACATTAATATGTGCAAAGGTCTAGTTAGTGTTAACATTATTGGTGATTTATTCATATATCAATGAAATCTTGTTTGAAGTTCATTGGTTTTATTGCTATTTTTTTTATCTTAATATATAGGGGACGAAACCCCGGAGTACAACAAAAAAAAAACAAGCCAAGTGATACTTAGGAAGACAAGTACCACAAATATGAGAAAATAAGATATCCAGGATCCCTGCAGGGGCACCTCACACTCGTGAAGACCCAGAGGTAAACTTCCTGCATAATTCGACATCCATTCCGCGGCAGGTTTTGTTGCTATTTATTGTTCTATATTGAGTATAATAGTTCTAATCCAAACATTATTGGACATCTCTCATTCTACTACTGGTTCATTGATCCTTATCTGAAATAGTGAATACATATGTAACTGCTAAGAGCTCACTGTTAAAGGTTTAACTACCTTGAGCTGATCCCCACCATGGCTAAAAACAGCATTCGGTTTCTCCCAGGAAACCAGACAACTCAGATCTTACCTGAGGGGTTGTCCATTACTCGGCCTCCCCTATTCTTCGGGTCTAACTACACCTTCTGGAAGAATAGGATGAAAAACTTTATTCAGGCAACAAACATGAGTGCATGGCTTTCAATAGTCCAAGGACCGTTTGTTCCTGTTGAAGTTGTGGCTGGCCAAACCGTTCTCAAAGCTAAGGCCAAATGGACAGAGGATGATCTCAAGAAGCTACAAAATCACGCTTCGGCTATAAATATGCTTCACTGTGCGCTTGATGCTGCAGAATATAATAAGATAATGGTAGGAAAAATATTTAATTTGCCACCTTAGGAAAAAAGAAATATGCATGAATCAAAATTGAATTCATTGTACACTATTAAATTTGTTTTCAGTGATTGTTCCACTATTTTGAATTCTTTTGTGTGTCTAACATACAAAATTGTGGAGATTATATACTTCAAAGTTAGAGGTTTATTCAAAAAAAAATTCTATACAAATTTCACAATTTATATAATTAAATATGGGTGAGAGCTCGCACTATTTTACAGAATTATTAAGCTATATTTTTTTTATTAAATTTAAATTTATAAAAGAAATTAGTATCTATGAGTTGCTTAAAATCTACTGTTTAAAATTAATATTATTTATTTTTTCTAAAAACTATTATTTATTTTTCTTAATAAAAATGTTAATTTACTTTTTATTCAGAATATATGTTATTTAGGAAAAGTTTATAATTTTTTTTTGTTAAACCATCCGGTACTCCGAATCACATTGGCCGACTAATCCGAATTCGGGACGGGTCCAAGGATTACGGTATTTGAACCCCTCAAATATTATTTCTGAAAACAAATAAAAATAAAATCATATTTGGAGACATTTAATGAAAATGAAGATTCCATTTTTAAAGATAAAATGTACATTGTATATGAATAAAATATTGTGAACCTGGACAACTTACAACATTGTACCTTGAATTTTGTATTTAGAAAATGGAAACTAGTTCCTTATTCAACACTCATCAAATTATTTATATACATAAAATTAACCTTCACCTACCACTACTGTATATATGGAAAGTAGCTCATTACTTAAAACTCATAAAATTAATATTATTTATTTTTGTTTATAGATGTAACTGGTAAAAAATAATATTCTGAAAATAATATCATTTTCATAAAAGTATAATTATAATTTTATTTAATCAGGTTTCCAAGTGTAGTATTATGATGCCTTTTCTCATTTTGTTTTATCCTTGGGTTTCCTCCATTATGAAGAACATGATAAAGAGGGAAAGAGACAAAATAAAAGAAGAATAATGAGAAATTCAAACCTAAAAACCCGCATATATGTTTTGGTTTCAATCGGAAGAATGTGAAACTGAGCAGTCAAAAAAGACAAGAGAAAGACATTAGGATAGATATATAGATGTTATGAATTTACACTCTTTTAAGATTATTATCCTCGCAATTTGTTGCTTGAAACTGTTGATAAATATATATTCTTAAAAAGTATGTGGTTCAACCCATTGTGTGATTTTAAATAATTATTAGACTTTTCATTTTGAAATCTTCGTTCTCCATTTTGATATCTTGTTACTTTTATAGGAAATTTCTATATAAATAAAAGACAAAGTTAAATCACCTTTTTTTTTTATGGGTTTTAAAATTAAATAAGCATTAGATAAAGTTACTGGCCCTAGATATAATTCATTTTACACAATTAATATCTTGGTTGCATTTATATTATATATAGTATAAGATCTAAATATCATCTTTGGAGAAGTACAAATTTTATCAATTACCCTAGAAATTTATATGCTGGTCTAATTAAAATATCGAACTTTACAAACATCAATTACATTTAAAATATTCACGATCTTACTAACACAATTCAGGTCAAAATTTATAATACGACTCCAAATAAATTTTATTTGAAGGGTATTAATTTTGGTTAAAACATTAGAAATATTATTATTTCATATGTTGGGAATAAACATTACATAAAAATTGGACCTTATTTTCTATTATAGGCGTCGAAAAATTGTCAAACAAATAAATATTTATGAACTTGAAAGTTAGAGAACAATTGAGAAAATTGAGTTATGGAATGCAACTGGACAAAAATATTAAATTATTAAATATAATTAAATAAGAATAAAGAGTTATTGAATGTAATTAATAAAAATAAAGGTTTTTTTAGAATTTTTATAAGTTCAGAGGTAGGTGAAAATTTGAAAGTAAGGGCAAAAATGTATGAAGTTTCTTATTTGAGACTAATTCAATATCTCCTCAACTGTATAAATGCACTTACATCTTTCACAACTTTAGTCTTCTTCACCTCATCCTCTGTGTGACGTTAGGGTTTACCTTGTCCAAAAAGTGGGTCAACAGATCTTCCAATTAAATCAACATTCCACCTCTCTCTCTCTCTCTTTTCTCTCAAATGGTAGATCTAATTATCCCTCTCTCTCAAACCTTTTTTTTTTTTGTCTTCCTTTTTGTGGGATTGGTGGCGCCCCTTGCTTCTTAACTCCGATGATGACTCTTCATCTCGGCTTCGACGGCTAGACATTGCAGTCAACTATATTTCCATTGTTGGCTGATTGTGCTATGGTTGGTGTTACAGTACAACATAGGTAATTCCTTCTAATCTTTCACTGGCATCTTGAGATTCTAAACTTATATCATGTTACGTTAATAATGTATTCGTGTCTCCTTGTCTCTTCTTGCTATTTATGATTGTATGTAGGTTGGTATGGAGAAAGGGGGATTTCACTGCCTAATAATGAGACTGCACAGGTTAAGGCATGTGGTGGGATAAATCTTGAAAATGAAAATGGAAATGAAATGGCTACATGGGTTGTGGAAAACTTGAAATTCTCAGTCAAGAAACCTATAACTGAGTTTGACACTTTCCAACATTTTGTAGATTGAGGCTGTTGTAACTAACTATGAACTCCAACATCTTGCTTTATTGTGCAAGTCTGAAGTTGATGCAATGGGTCGAATAGCTGCTAGGTCCTCAAGCTGCTGAAGTTGGAGCATTCCATTGGCCAGGAAACCCTAGACCAACTCAGCAACCTTGGTATGATTCATTGTTTATAAGTGATTCATCTTGGTTTCCGTTTGGAGTCATTGTGTTCTATTATGCATTCTTCATTAAATTCAATAAGACGTAATATATCTCGGTTTAAAAGCTTGTGAATTGTAAAAATCATTTGGATTGGACATTATTGTTGGGAATCTGGGGTATTGGGTGAGGTTTAAAATACATTGGTTGTCCTTAAACGTTTTGAGTAAGTTTTAAAAATACCAAAACAGTTTCATTCTCTAGTGTGGAACCCCCTAAGCTTCAATTTTATGTTCATGCGTTGTTTGTTAAATATTTCTTGTGTTGTTTTCATTTTCAGAACTTGGTAAAATGTTTTACATGTAGGAGTGGTAGACACGATTTCAGATTCTAGAGTGTAGAACAAAAGATCTAGGTAGCTGGACATGCTTACTTCATATTTTAGTTTCCTATAGAGAACTCATGCTTAATGCATTTTTCTTCAGCTTTTCACAATTGAGTTTTAGTTTAAAAGGTATCTTTCTAAGAACATATCTCATGATATTGAGCATTGTTCCAGGTAAATGGAAATTTAAATTCAAACTATGAGTTGACTTTCACTTTTCTTTTATTTATTCATTTATTTAACATTATGGCCATTAGTCTTGGCCTATATAGGGAAATACTCTAAAAATGGTGAAACAATGAGTTGGCAAAATCTTGGAGATTGTTGTGAGAAGAACCACCTTCCTTAAAAGCATTTGTTGCTGAAACCTTCCATTTGATGGCATTCTCTCTCATCTCTCCATCTCCCATCACCATATTGAGACTCCTCTTTATCTCTTCATCCGCAACTATCCCATCTTAATTAGGAGTAACTGTAACACTAGTTTTCCAACAATTTGCAAGCAGCTTAGCATTTGTTAACTGATCAGTCCATTGCGGAAATGCCACCACAGGGACTCCACAAGCCAAGCTCTTGGTTGTGGAATTCCAACCACAATGAGTAAAAAAACAACTTATTCCTGGATTCGATAGCACCTCTAATTGATTGCACCATGGCATTATCACTCCATTTTCTTCTACTTTTTCCATGGATTTCTCTCTTATAATCCACAAGAATGGACGCCCACTCTATATTACTGCTCTCCTCATGTCTTCCATTAGCCTCTCTGATACTTGTGTGATGCTTCCAAAGGACATGTAAATAACTGAAGCTTCATCCTTTGAGTTAAGCCAATCAATGTAAAAATGGGAAGTTGGGCATTTGAAAAGATCACCTCTCACTGAAGAATCAGAACCACAAGGAACCAAAGGCCCAATTCCCACCAATTTGTACTTGCTGATGGAGTTCAAGGCCTCCAATTCTAATGCGTCCAAGGTGTTGACAAGAATTGTTGGATTAGTTTGTCCATCAAGCATCTGGAGATGTTCTTCCAGGACTGAAAAAGCATATTTGTTGGTATCAGAAGGACTGAAAAAGGAAGGAAGATCAAGGCTAGATAAAGGCGGCAATCCGGGGAAACGAAACATGAAAGAAGAATCACGGATATTCTTCTCTAGTTCGTCGCTAAAACCATTGAAGCAATGGTAATAGATGTTGAAAATAGTAGCAGCTTGAGACCAGAAAAGCAGGGATGGTAGGTTGAATTCCGGAGCCAGCATAGCAACCCAAGGAAGAAGAAGAGGGTAAGCAACACAAGTGAATGAAGAATTGTTTATGATTTCACTGAGACTTTCAGAGCCGTGAATCCTCAGACCTGATATGTAATCTTCAAAATTTTGGATCGGTTTGAAAGCATCATCATTGCCATCAGTAACAAATCATAAACATATGTTGGGATGTGAAAAAAAATTAAAAAATATACTGTCTTTTGTACGAATTAGACAAAAAAAAAATCAAAAAATTCACAGAATTTATAAATATTAATCTTCAATTCTATTATTAAATTATAAAAAACATGAAATCCTTTTTTTAGAATGAATTGATATGCAATTGGCGCAAAATAATGAATAAAAATATCTATGTTTATAAAGCCCTAGCAGCAGACAGCCGCTCTAGGGTTTTATAACACCTTAAGTTGGAGTTCAGAGCATGATTTTCTAGAAAGAAGCTTTGTTTGTCTCCTTCATCTTTGTCTTCATGTTTGTCTTCATCTATTGTGGTTGCTTAATGTTGCCGGCGAAACTCCAATGTAAGTTTTTTTTTCTTGGATGAAAGTTTCATTAAAGGGAGGGGAGGGGAAGGGAAGGGAAGGGAGGGGAGGGACTGAAATTACTTAGCTCAATTTTGCTTTGGTTTACAAAAAAAACTTGACAAAGAAACGGACAGGAGAGGCAGAGCTCTCACTGTCTTCACACGACCAACTGAATAGAAGGAGATGTAATGATGGCTGTTCATGCTAGCAAGGAAGGTAAGCTATTGTGAACTTGGTCTTTTTTTTTTTATGAAAACAAATTGGCTAATATGAATGGATCTGGCTTCCAATGTTTAAGGTAAAATCAATCTGTACAAATCTAGAATATATTTTTACCAGATCTTTATATATATCAAGAAAATCAATCTGAATACACCAAGCGTGCAATGTTTAAGAAATTAAAAGAAATCTTAACAAGTTTAGTCAATGATAATTTAGAAACTAATTTGGTGCAGGAAAACTAATGATTCAGAAATCTGAATAGATCTTGCCATCCCTAAAAACTCTAGATGTGCTAATTATGATTGATGCAATGATTTTAATGGAAAAGAGGGTTAATTTTAACTTAGTTAATTCTTATGATAATTTTAATTTTGTACAGGAAGAACAATGGTAAAACAATTTGAACAAAATCCATGTTTAGAGGATGTTCGTACAAGTCAAAAGAATATACTAACAATGATTGAAAAATGTGGTCGGCGAATTAACTCCCTTATTGTTAAGTTTGCTTATTTAAAGGGAAAAATATGAAGTTTTCCAATCGTTTCATTGTGTTCTTAATTGCATAATTAAATGATATTTGTTTTCTTAACAGTTTACAATCTAGATGGCTCTTGCATGACCATAATATTTTCAAAAATTGGTATGGTTGTAAATAAAGCCACCACTTAAACAAGTACATAAGAAGCCAATCAAAATAACATCTCCAATAACAGAGTTGGATCCTTCCATCAATTCGGTGCTCAGTATCCAGGTGTACGTTTTTGAATGTCCATCTACATATTGATTAATTATCTTCATCAACTTCATCAATAAACAATTTCAGTATCAAAATACTTAATTTTTTTAATATTAAAGTATACAATGTACTTAGGTTTCCAAAAGAAACAAGAGGTTCATTTCAATTTTTTTTTATAGAGGTTCTCAATTCACAAGCAAAAAGCGCCTAGTTATGATTGTTTACCTGCTACAATCTTCACTTCCTAATTCATATATATTTTTAATTGTACTCTATAGAAATTTGTAATTTTGTTTTTGTTTTTTTAGCAGATGAACTTTGAAAATTTTGTCATATTGAGTTATTATTATTATTATTATTGTGATATTTACGAATATTATACACAAACAATGAGAGGAAAAAGAAAAATGCAAGGAAAGGGAAAAATAACTTGTGGTAAAAAAAGCAGCACGTCAAGGACTCCCTTGATCCAACTGTTGGCCTGCTGGCCTATGATTCTTTATCTAATATATATAGCTTGCACAACACAAGCAATAATAAGTTTCAAAGGTTGGTATGCTTGTAAATAAAGCCACTAATTAAGCAAATGCATAATGTCAGAGCGGCTTGAGCTTTTGGGAAATTAAAAAACTAATGGTGTGTTGGATCTGTATGGTACACGTTGGAAGCCCAGTGGGTATTTGCATACACTTTTAGTTCAATCGGTTCCATGACACATAAAAAGCCAACCAAAATGACATTAGGATTGACATGGTTTGATTCTTCCATCAATTAGTGCTCAATATCTAGTTATACATTTTTAAATGTCCATTTACATATTAATTAATGATCTCATGAGTATACAATTTGGCATTTCAAATTATGGTGAATCCATAATTTTCTATTTGGCGTTACAATTATTGCATCATTTTAAAAACATGATATATAGTATACATCGTGTGGATATAAGTCCACATACTACTTTATTTGGCATCATGTTTTGAATATCTTAAAAATGAGGATACATAGTAATAGTATACATCAAAATTAGGTTAAACGACTATTACAAATAAATCTTATGTTATTTTCTGAAACAAAAAAAATTAAGCATACCATATATAGTTTGGTTTGTATATATTAGATATAAGTTATCATTTAAATCTCTATATGTCATATTTAACACTTTTAGCCTGATGTAATTTAATTTAATTTGTCAAATTTTCTACTAAATCAAATCTCACTTTGTTGGATTAGAACAACCTTAAATAGCTTATTAGTTTTAAGAATAACAACTTACATCGCCGAGCTTGGTAGCATAAGCTTGTGACCCAAATGGGGGGCAACAAAGTGATGGAACATTACTATGGCTCAAAATTCCAGGCTCATGCAGCTAACATCTGGCTGGTCCATTCCAAGCTGAGAGTTTAACCATGACCAAGGTTGAGATGACTTGGTTCCTAGAGTGGAGGGCACCGCGCTAGGCTGGCTTCACAGAGCAGCGACAACCTCCTACTCCTAGAAGTGGAAGGAATACAAGGTGGTGCTACCCGAGCCCACATGGTCTAATGAGCCAAGCTACTGCACCATCACTTTTTTGTTGATCAGTTTAACGAATATTCATCAGGTACAAATCAGTTAACAGTTAAGTTACACAAAATCCTATGTAATCCAATAGGATCAACAAGCTGATGTATATTAGTCTTTAATATTAGTGTTGTGAGAATTCCACATGGAAAGAATAAGAATGAAATTTGTATTTTATATTGTCTGGAGACATCTGTATTGAATAAAGACATCTGTATAGCCTGGAGACATCTGTATTTTGGAAAAAGGTAAAATAGTTTTATAATTGTTTGGCAACCAATACTTACACAATATGGTTTCCCCTAAGGTACACTATGGTTTCCCGTGAGGTACACTACATGGTTTCCCCTAAGGTATAATATGTTTTCCATGAGGTACACCATGGTTTCCTCTAAGGTACACTATTGGTTTCCCATGAGGTATTGTTGTCCTAAAATGAGACTCTAGCAAGTGCATTAGATACAAGTAATAAAATGATAAGTCCAGTATCGTATCCACAGGGATTGAGAATCAAAGTTTACAAGAAATACTTTGTAGAACATGGTGTGTGTCTGTGTCAATTCTTTAATTTGAGAGGTGTTGTACAAACATAAACAAGATCAGATCTTTAGTTGATTTCAAAGAGTACTTAATGATAGAAAAGGGAAGAACAGGTCAAGCACACCAGAACAGGTCACTTTCAGTCTCTAAACATCCTATTTATTCATGAATGAAGTAAAGTGATGCCAAGGTCTCTGTTTTGATGCTCACTTAAGTCAACTCTCGTGTGTTCTTAAGATTCTAAGACATACTGCAACCTTAAGCGTCCCCAAAGTTGGTTCTTTCTTGCATTACGATCTAAATAGCATTTCTCTAAAGAAAACCCTTGATGCAACCTCCTGACATCTTTGTTTCGGGGTTGAATGCTTGACTAATGGTTCCGTGAAGATGAAAGCAGTGTCCTATCATGCATCTAACACTAACATACATGCATTTAGCAATGGAGTTAAGGATTTGTCAAGATTAATAGAAGACTTACATAACCGGCCCTAACTGGCCAAACCCATTCAAAACGACTACTCACTCATAGTGAAGAGTGAATAGCCACCATTTTCCACAGACCTCCATTGGAGGCGTCATTGTCCTAAGACAGCTTCGCCTCTCTTCAAAAGTTCTAACTAAAACTGATTGTCTCCAAAAGTAAAAAGGTGTCCTTTTTCCTTTCCTCGACTACGTCTATATATAGGAAGAAAAACGAACCATGCCACAAAATATTACAAAATAAGATTGTTTTTCCTACTGTTACCTAACACTAGGGAATGATTAAAATTAAGTTAACCCTTGAACACTCAAGGGGTGATCCGTCTTATCATCATGTTGCTTTCCTGCCTTTCCTGCAACTGCTGCCACGCCGCACCCATCACTTGTCTAGTCGCTATCCTTCATCGGGTACACAGTGAAAATCCGCTGGATCAAAGGGCGCTCAACTCCTTACGGTTTGTTGCAAAACAGGCTGTGTTATCGCCCATTTTGACTTGATCAATACAATTTGCATAAAACACTTATAAGTCCATGTATTTCGGAATATTTTGCGTGAAACACACATAAAATGTTATTAGAATGCTGTTTAATTATAGTCATATTCATGCCCAACAAATACCCCCAAATAAAATCTTACTTGTCCTAAAGTAAGCAAAAAGATAATAATAACACAAGAAAATAGTTTTAGGCATGAATAATCAAAGGAGTATTTACAGAAAGAATTTATGCAGAAATAAGGGAAACAGAATTATAGGAAAGTGATTTAAACAGAAAGAATTTAAGAAGAATAACTTTTTGAACAATTTGTGACTGCTAATGAGGCTTTTGCTAGAATCAAAATTTTAAAACCCTTTCTTATGAAATTCCTCAAAGCTTCAAATTGAACCTCAATCCTCATTTAAACCACCTGTTAAGCTCCAAGTGCCTCACTAAGCTTAGGAAGATTCACACACTCTCAAATGGCCTTTGTTGCCATAGGGGAAAGTATCATCACTTCTCTGCTTAGTACTATGATCGCTAGGTTATGACATTAATCATTGGCCCTATCTCGATGGATCAAAAATTTTACGATCATAGTCAAAAGGTCTTGACATGGGTCGTACCGTTAGGCTAAGGCTAAGGTATGGACGTGAATTGGTAATTTAAGTGTATAAATTTTCTACATGCAATGCAATTTTACCATACTCGGCACTTAGCATAGATCATTACGCACAGCCCGTTTCACAATATAAGCCAAACTATCCCATGAATACACAAACATAATTATCCAAACATTTGACTTTAGTCTCAAGATGTTAGCATTTGTCCAAAAATTTAAGAGACTAATTCAAACACTTTTCTGTTATCTTTTTAAAATTCCTATTCTTTCCTCAAATGTCATCATTTCACCGTTTGATCATTATGAACACAGATTTTCTCAAAAAAATTTCATTTTTCTTTCTCTCGAGCAGCTTTTCCTGAGCATGAGACAAATTCAAGGTGTTTTTGGGATTACAGTGAAGGGCATTGGTTCCTTAAATCTGTGTTTGCGAAAGAATAGGTTAAGGCTCAAGTTGGATATCCTAACAATGTGAGTGCGAAGCACATGTAGGCTTTTTGTGGAGTGAATTTGGGATCTAACTGCCTTTTTCCTCTTATGATCATCCAAAATTTTACCATTTTGATAGGGCAGCCAAAGCAATACCTACCTAAAGACAATATGCACTAGCCCTCTCATGAAGAATCATCGCATTTTCATGCTAATGTAGGCTCAAGTTCTCACATTTCAGGGCTTTTA
Source organism: Euphorbia lathyris (assembly GCF_963576675.1). Taxonomy (NCBI): domain Eukaryota; kingdom Viridiplantae; phylum Streptophyta; class Magnoliopsida; order Malpighiales; family Euphorbiaceae; genus Euphorbia; species Euphorbia lathyris. Next base: position 888,563 of record NC_088915.1, on the reverse strand, counting down.
CGTTGGAGCAGGAGATTCTTTAAGTGAAGATTGAGTTAAAACTTGAAAATTTTCAGAAATTCACGATTTTAAAAAGGAGCTCAAATAATAAAACAAAGCTATCACCTCAAATTTGCAATCACAAAAGCACAATCAGTTGCGAAATGGATCAGAAAGTGAAATGATTACATAAACATTTGCTTAACAAGGACGTCAAGATTTTATTAGAGGGAAATTTGCTTAAACTTATCATACTACAACAACAGCACGCTTCATCTTTTTATCATGTTATGCTCAAGTAGATTTGCAATAGTTTAAACACATGCAATCCACCCCCCAAATAAAATTAACATTGTCCTCAATGTTACTCTAACAACAGGATAAAAGAATCATAACATGATAACATGAGAGTGTAACAATAAAAACAAAGAAGGGTTATAAGTGTTACCGGATGCTTGGATAACGACAAGTTTGAGGTTTTAGACAAGTGGGGAACGAGAGGAATCAACCTCTCGATCCTTAACAAGAGCGGCACCATCCCCTTTCGAGGAGGTAGCGGCATTTGTTTTAGGGACATCAGATTTTTCTCTTACCGGACTTTTAACCGAGGTACCCGAAGGACTTTCCCGCCCATGCTCCTCTATACAGACATGCTTCAGCATATCCACTTCTTGTTGCAAAACAACAGTTTTATGCTCAAGAGCATGGATCTGGTCTCGGTTAGCCACATTTTGTGTAAACAAAGCATCGAACTTGCAAACAATATCATCATTGGTGAGCTTTGTACATTTCTTGTAAAAAGCGAGGTCTTTTTCGGGCGCAATCTGCTCGGACTCAGAGGAAACAGACACAGTAGGTTCACACTTTCTCTTGTGGCTTTCAACTCTCCTTGATTCAACGAAGTCGGCCATCCATACCCATTTCCCATTCACCAGCTTCCCAAACAACATGCTTTGCAGGCTCCTTAAATCAATCTGGTCAGGGTGGTTCACCACAGTGAGCTGGCTGCGGTCCTCTAGTTTAAAAACCCCAAGTTCTTCTGCAATCCGAGTTACAATGCTTCCACAGCAAATGACCGAGGAATTCTTCTTTCCGAAGTTGCTGATGTACTCCCCAAACCAATAGCCTAAGTTCATTCTGGGCCCGATCGACATACTCCACAAGGCCGTCAAGTCGGCATGGGGAATAGTAGCCTGGTTTTCTCGGGCAAAGATGGTTCCCGAAACCAGTTTATGCAGGTAGCGGATGGCATAGTCATCAATATTCGACGCTTTGGAAACACTACCGTCATAGCTTTGCTAGCCCGAAATAGAATGCCAGAATGCTGTTGGGTCAAACACCTCAGGAGTCTGAGTAAATGCCTCCTTGTAGCCTTCAGATTCCAAATCATCATCGTCCGTAGCACCCAGTAAACTGTTCAACGTATTCAACGAAGGCCGCTACGTGTGAGTCATTAGCCTGAAGCTAAACTTGCATTCTTCGTCGGGATCTGTGATATCTGGATTGTGCTTAAACGTGGCCAAGAATTCTAATGTGAGTTCTCTGTAGGCTGGCTCAGTCATTTCAAAGAAGCAGTCGAAATGGCCGGCCTCCATGAGCCTCCACACACGCTGATCAAGTTTGAGCCTTTTTCCATTAAACTGTCCTCACAGGCCCGAATTCGAATTGCGCAAGTTCCTCATAATATTTCTGCATGGCCGCATCCTTGAACTGAGCAAGCTTTTTCACCAATTTTTCGTCCGGAACGAAAGCAACTGAGCCTGTCCCCGCCATTTTTCCCTTAGTTTTTTCTTTCTTCGATGAGCCCTCGATTTTTACCTGCTTACCAGAGCCACGAGTTCTCATGCTGTGCTCAAGTTTAAATAGGGTTTCCCAATGGTAAAGAGCACAGAGCATGCGGTGACTAGTGAAAAGGAATGTATGAAAAAGAATTCAAATCGAGCAAGGGACCGTAATGAGGTAGGTCTCCTTAAGTAGGGAGAGGAGATGGAACGGTCTGTTGCCAACCCATCTTTTTGAGGGCGGCCCAAAGGACGCCACCTGGACAAATTGGCAAAAGGCGCGTACCTTCGAATAGACCCTTGGGTGACAAACGGTCACGCTTCAAATTTTGAATTTAGTGCTTTATTTTTATTTCTATTTTTGTTGTTGCATTTTTTGAATTTTTCGAAGTCTAAAAGATCTTTGTCGAGGGATCCAAACATAAATTTTCGTCTCTCAAATCCATGCTTGTGGGGGGCAATTGTTTGCACCATAATTTAATCTTTTGGCTTTTAATTATTTTTAATATATTAATTGGCTACGTCTAAGTATATTTTTCCAAAGTGGACATCAGGGGAAACTTGAAGTGAACTTAGGGGAAACTAAGAGCCAATTAATATTTTAACGTGTTTTTGTGAGCCAATTAAAAAGCAGGAAAGTTAGAAGGTGTCAAAAGTAATCCATCGTGAAAGTCAAAATGGAGCAGTTACTCAAGACGTGGGCTGAATGTGGAGAATGTGACTTAGTGGAAAGAGGCAGGAAGTTACCTCCAATGTTTATAAAAGGAAGAAATCACGATGAAGCAAGCCCAATCAACCAACTCAACAACTCAACAAACCCAAGCAAAAACTCTAGCAAATTACCTCTAGACTTCAGCATTTTTACAATTCTCGATTGTTTCCTTAGATAATTTTCAAGTTCAAGTTCATTCAAGCTTCCAGTACATTTTTATTTTTATTTGTTGTTCAATCATTTTCTGTAAGGTCGGTATCGTTTTGATAATCGAATCTTTAGGAATTTTCGGTCTCTTTAATTCTTACAGTCGTTTGATATTTAGAAGTTAGAAAGCGCACTCAATTTCATTCCATAGTTTGATAATACTATAATTATCTGGCACGCCCGCAATTTTCCACGAAAGAGCCAAACAATACTAAATAATAATATTAAGGGATAAACATCAAAATTGATCCAAACATTTTATGACTATTATTAAACCTTGTTAGGATTGTAACGTGTTAAATCAACAAGTAAACAATAATGTTCAAATTTTTGACCCTAATATTTTACAAATATTATGAAATCTTGTTGGGATTGTAACGTGTTAAATCAACAAATAAAGAGTAATAGTCAAATAGATCATGTAAGGAATTTGGTCAGTCACCATTAAATCCAATTTTATTAAATTTAAATATTAGAATAATTTTAATTTCCACCGTATGATTTTAATATGCCTAAATTTTTTTTTTTTGGTAGAAAAGGAAAAGAAAAACGAACAACAACAAACTACCCAAGAATTAGCCTAGGGAAGCTAACCCCAATTCTATCTTCTAAGAGAAGAGGAGAGATGAAACTAGGGGAAACCGGAAGGGTAGTAACGCCTAACGTCCCTTCATGGCCCGCCGCCGCCAAGCGATCAGCAACACGATTCTGCTCTCTAAAAATGTGTCTGAACTCTACGAACTCAAAGGAGGAGCAAAGCCTTTTAATAGCTTTGATGAGGTTGCGACTGTGAAGACCCATAGAATGATTCTCAGAAATCATTTTGATTGCTTCCAAATTATCAGACTCCACAGAGAGCCTCTTAACACCCAGCCTTTTAGCAAGATTGATTCCAGTAAGAATAGCCCAGAGCTCCACAGAAAAGGAAGAACCCAACCCTAAATTCTGGGAGAACCCAGAAAGCCAGGCGCCCCCTACATCTCTAAGCACACCTCCAGCCGTAATCTTACCGTTACTGAGGCAGGAACCATCAGTATTCAGCTTTACAACCCCCTCTCTTGGCCTGCTCCATCCCACGAGATGGACATCACAACACTGAGAGGCTCTGGCAAGGGACTCTCCTTTGAAACTATCGATAATAGAGAAAAGTTTTTTCGAGAAGAAATCAGCTAAGTTTGTCATAAAACAGTTTTATCTCCAAAAATCTCCTCGTTTCTCCATTTCCAAACTTGGTGACAGATAATAGCAAAGAAAATGTCACCATGCTCCATGTATGGAAGCAACTTTCCTCTAACACCATCAGAGAACCAGTCGACCTCAGAATGTGCCATGAAGGAAGAGAAAATATGGTGTGGGAGAATTTTCCTCCAAACCTCTTTACTATTAGAGCAATCTCTAAGAGCATGGCACAAAGTCTCAACATGGCCTCTGCATCTACTGCAAGCTCCAGAATCAGCCAAGTGCCTTCTGTGCCTATCCGAATTAGTAAGAAGCCTGTCCTTAACGCCCAGCCACAGGAAACTCCTAATACGGAAAGGAACTTTAAGGGTCCAAATCGACTTCCACACATCCGAGGGAGGATCAGATCTAAAGAGAGAGAAAGCTTCAAAGGCCGATTTGCAAGAATAAACTCCATTGTTAGTCAGCGCTCAGCAGTGCCTATCCAAGTCTTCCTCTTGATTACTCACCTTCACTCCCCGCATTCTAAGGAGAGTCTCAAGGCTAAAGAAAGTATCAAACTTTGACCAGATCCAGTCCCCTTCCGACTCAACCACATTGGCAATCCTCCAGTTGCGTATATCACTAGGCGGGGGGGAAGAACACACCTCAATTAACGGTTTATCCCCAATCTAGTTATCAAACAAGAAACTAATGGACTTACCATTCCCCACCTCCAGGCCAACTCCTGAGCAGAACTCATCAAACACAACACTAAGTCCTTTTCAGAGGAAGGAACAATTAGCAACTCTCTCTTTCGGACCCCCGAAGATTTTGTCTTTCCGATACTTACCACAAAGGAGGCGAACCCAAAGAGAGGAGGGGTTTTGCCACATACGCCAAAGGAGTTTCATTAATAAAACTTTATTATTGTCCTTTGCTTTCCTAATACCCAGACCTCCAGAATCTTTAGGCTGGCAAACCTCACTCCAAGGCATAAGATGGATCTTCCTGCCCTCCGCAGCTTCCCCCCACAGGAACCTACGGTTAATCTTGTCAAGATCATTAAGCACAGGATCCGGAAGCTTACAAGCCTGCATGATGTGATTGGGAGCAGCACAATTAACAGATTGAATTAACGTGAGGCGGCCAGCGAGAGACAGAGTCTTGGCTTTCCAAGTGGCACACGTCGAATTAGCTTTATCCAAAGTCTCTTTGAAGGAGCCTTTAGACACACGCTCACTGTGGAGGGGAACGCCCAGATACTTCCCAAGAGAATCAGTAAGAGGAATACCTGAGAGATCACTTAATCTAATCGTATGATTAAAGTCTAAATAAATAAATTAATATGCCTAAATCTAATCATATGATTAAAGTCTAAATAAATAAATTAATGAATAAATAAATAGGTGAATAAATAAAAATTTCAAAATACCTTTGAAAAAAGAATTCACAATGAATTTTTTTGTAATGAATATTTTTCATTACTAAAATGATATTTAATTAAAATAGATAAAGGAAATAAATATTGTTTCCATATTCTTAAAAATATTCCATATCCATAACATCAACATATTCCTTAATAAAAATAATGATTGCAAATATATAACACTAATTTATAGGCTAAAAAATTTGAAAAAAATAATAAAAAATTATTACAGTGTATTGTATTTGCAAAGATGTCCAAAATACCCTAATCACAATTGTAATATGTGTATAAAAAGGAGGGGAGAATAGCTTAATCAAACTTTATACCGGTCTCCACCAGAAGAAAAAATAGTTCTTTCTTTCCCCTATTTCTTCTCACTTTTCTATTCATGGCTTCTTTCAATGGTGGAGATTGTATCAAAGGCCCATGGAGTCCTCAAGAAGATGATACTTTAATCAAGCTAGTTAAACAACACGGCCCCAGAAATTGGACTTTCATAAGCACCGGAATTCATGGCCGCTCAGGAAAATCATGCCCGTTACGGTGGCTTAATCAACTCTCGCCAGAGGTTCAGCACAGACCTTTTACTACAAAGGAGGATGATACCATTGTTCAAGCTCACGCTATTCACGGTAATAAATGGGCCACAATTGCTGGACTCTTGCCTGGCCGGACTGATAATGCCATTAAAAATCGTTGGAAATCTACTTTGCAGAGAAAACGCCAGGCCGAGTTCTTGTCTGCATCATCCAAGTCTAACTTGACTGTCAAGAAGATGAGTCTTGACATTTCATCTGAGTCTAGGTCTGATTCGGGAGCGAAGAGGCTGTGTTTGGGTGTAGGAACGGATTATAGTTGTTTCAGTAGGGTGCCTGAGACAGTGTGGACTTTGTGTCCACCGGGGGATGGGTTGGTTCTGGGAACTGCTGTGGCGGAGAAGGGAGGAGAAGAAGGCGGAGACGTTGAGAAAGAGGAACAGGAGGAGAAATGTTTGCTCAATTTAATGCAAAAGATGATAGCTGTTGAAGTGAAGAGTTATATTGATAAATTAAGGTTAAAATGAGACAAGACTAGATTTATAAACTCTTCTTTTACGAGTAATAATGTTTTTAAGATAATTAGGATTAATATTTAACTGCATTTGATCTAATTCATTTTTCTATACATTTTTCGGATAAGTTTTTTTTACTACAAGATTATCATTATCTCGTACACATGATTTAGAAAATATTACAAGGAAATTCAATTTGGGGTTTTTATATTTTTTTGTCACAACACGATTTCAAAAATAACTTGTTTGATGTAATTACTAGTTTTTTTAATCACAAATACACGATTTTAAAAATAACTTCTTTGACATTATTATCTTTATTTTAGATAAATAATCAGTTTTGATAAACTTTAAACATCTGCTATCAAATGCTATCACTTAGTCACGATTTTATACCTAACTTTTGACATCTTCTATCAATATTTTTATTTTGTTTTTCCCAATTGTTTTTTTTTATCTATTCAATTTAATTGTAACACCAAAACTTAATTAAAGTCCAATCGTTGCACTATTGAGAATCAATTTCAGTTTCAGAAACTAGTAAATTATTTATCCAAATTAATCAAAAAGTATGCAAAAAGAAAAACCCATAATAATTTCACATAATGCAAAAACTTCAGGGTTTATGAAAGAACTTAAGGAAAAAAAATGGCAGATTTGCTACTCCTAATACGAACCGGTCCTTACTGCACACCACAGATCGAAAAGGATTGTTTCAAACCATTGACTTCACAAAACCAATTGCTCTTGGTAACTAAATAAGCTGCCCTTTTCACGAAAAGAAATTCGTAGCCCATTCAAAAACGATAACGGAATAGAAGACTTTTCCGAGTTGCTATCCTGATAAGGATTTGATTCCCCCTTCTAATATCATCTAAGGTTGAACCTATCCTGTCCTCCCTGCATCTGAAGCGAGAGCAAATGCTGTTGAAATCTGCAAAATACAACTCCAATCCAACTCAATTAAGATGTGTTCAGTGCAATACCTGAGGTGTGTTTGCAGAGGTTTGTGAGAGAAACTTAACAAACTCTTCCTTCTTTCTCTCCAAATTGAATCTTGCAGAATTCAATAGCATTTGCTATCGCTTTAAATCCTCTGTCAACTTCTCCTTTTCCCATGTCTTCTGTTTGAGTTGATTCTCAGTTTCCATGTTGCTATCAGGTGGATTTGCTGACATGGAAGGTTTTGGAAATCTTACATCAACATCAGTCCTGGGGAACAAAAAAAAAATCCAGAAAGAAGAGATACCAAATGAGAAATACACACATAACACGCGCTCACACACACACATGTAACTCTAAACATAGGGTATGCCAAAATATGTTATTTACTAGCCAGATGCATCGCATGAAGCGTCCCTGCTAAGCGAGGGTCCGGAGAGGGATCCCATCACAAGGGTCTACTGGGGGCAAGCATTCCCCTGCCAATTTTTTTGGCAAGAGGTCGCTCCTAAGACTTGAACCCGTGATCTCTCGGTCACACAACAACAACAATGTTTACCGTTGCGCCAAGGCTCACCCTTTGAATCGACCATTCTAGACAAAATAGGTATTTCTTTTCTTTTGTATGATAGTTGTACAAAAATTGGGGGAAGAAAAATCCATGCACCAAATATCATGAGTTGAATTTGGAAGGTCATAGGCTAACGCTATGAACCGTATAGGTGGCCTATTATAATCGAATTATAGCACATACATAATTCTACAATGTATCATGATTCAGAAAGACATCTCTTTCTTAGTGCATTTAAACTACCTACATGCAGAAAGAAAATTCCCAAATACCACAAAAGGAGATGTTGTAAACAAATGAAATTCACCAATAGATCCAATTGGAAGACAATTTCATGTCAATAATGAAAGCAAAATACTTACCTATTCCCTAAGGAAAAGAAACCATTAATCTTAATAATCCCTCCATCCAGTGAAATTGCTCCATCACTTATAAGTGGAAGAGTTAGTAGCATCTCCTCCCTACTTTTATAAACTTGCAGGTGAGAAAAGAGGCTGTAAAATAGAGTCTCTCTGAGGCCATAGACATCAGATACATACAACAAATTCATGTAATCCACATGGATCATGTTAACAGCGAAACCAATACATCCAGGTGGGCACTCGCCATTAGGCAATTTTGGCTGTAGAAGATCAAGCCTTCTTTGAGGGTCATCATCCACAAATTCACCACAGTAAGGTCTACAAGGGAAAAAAAGTTTGTAATTCAAGAGCTGAATTCCAAACAACAATAAAGAAAAGAAAGAGATACATGCCTTAAATTTTCGAGACAAATGACAAGAAATCGACCATCCAGAGTCCGTCCCATAGTAGTACCAAAGCCTCGAATTCCAGAATCACTATTTATATGGCCTTCCTTGTCATAAGTTTCAAGAGCTTTAACACCTTCATAAGTCTTGCAAACAATTCTTAGCATTGTCTCTACTCCTAAGTACTCTGAAAGAAGTCTGCAATTAAGAAAGAATAAGTAAAAGTAGATTGAAAATAGTGCAGATAACTAACAACAACTGCATTATCATGCAGCTCTTTAAAGAAAAGATCAGTGTGGCAGTAAGTACAGAGGCATTTCACTGATTGAAAATAATAAGAGCTCTTGGAATTGTGGAGTACATAAATTAACTGACTACATTAGAACTAGGAATAGTATGCTATATTAGCAAGGAAACTAATCATAAGACTTATTTCATAGAAGAGGAAGAATCTACATGTTAGATAGATAGTAAATATCAATAGCACATAACATGCAACTTCAAACTAACCTGCTAAGATTATCATCATCCACCTTGCCTAGAGTAGCAACAATACCAAGCACATCCTTAGTGAATCCGAGTTGAGGTGCATGAGTACCATGGCGCGTTGTCAGCTGACACAGAATGCCTGCAGCAGAAGTTTCATTCTGCAGAATCTGATTTACTGTTTCTTCCTCACTCTGATTGGAGGAATGGCTTTCACTTTCACCACTAGGAGGTCTTGCGGAGTGATAATTACCAAGAATAACTGAAAGGAAACTTGTCAGAAGAAAAAAATGAAAATGGAAAAAGAGATATTATGCATCACAAATGATTATACAGATAAAATCTCCAAACAATTCTAGCATCTAAAAGTAAATCCTTCCATTCGGAAACACAGACTGGAAGTTGAGATAAAAAAACTGCTCACACTATAAGTTCTGAGCTTTGGATTGAGTTATTGGTCCTTGACTATGAAATCAAGAAGTAAATCTGCTTTTCTTTTTCGACCTAGCTTACCTAATGAGAATTAATTTCGTGATCTCTGAACTTTTTTTTTCAAATGATGCTTACTTTATTAATGATAAACACTTCCCTGTTATAACTTATAAGAGTACAAAAGGCAGACTTGAACTAGAACTCCTGCTCATATTATAATTCAAACTTCCTAAATAAAAATTCTGAAAATAAAACCATGACCCTATTAGAATTAAAACTTCCTAAATAACAATTCTGATAATAAATTCCTACTCCTCAAGGACTAAGACTTCCTAAATAAATAACAATTATGAAACTAGTAAGTCCTAAACCTAATCAAAATAACGATTTATTATGATATAGACTAGCTACAACAGTTTTAACATTGTCTTCCAATACAAAAATGAGTGTGATCTCATGCACAAAGATGATAACTGGAGCTACTTCACCAAAGCATCAGTTGGTGATAGGATCTTCATCATCTGGTTCTAGTAAAGGTTCCTCCAGTCCTTCCAGCCAGTGATATCTTTTATACTGATGTCCTCATGTATACGATTAGTCATAATTGTAACAAATCCCCTTAGTCTTTCGTTTCTCTAAACGGTCCTTCCACTGCTGGCCAGCAGTACCATCTTGATAATTTCTCTTTTTTCATATAGCCTTGGTAATTCAGCAGATTTATGCAACTCTACTTCGACCACGATTGTGCCTTTCAACAGTGTGTTGATGCTTACAAAAATTCTCACACATATGCAACCAACCAGCTCAAGGGATCATACGACCCATCAAACTTAGGAAATCTAGTTTCGATAATTTTGGAAGCAGACCTCCTCCTGCCGTCGTATTCTACTGTCCACCCCCTATCTCCTTCCTTGTTGTGCTAGATTGCCACTCTCCTCAATGGTTTCTAGTTGGAGTACCATGGCCTCCACCTTTGGCCTGTCTTTGCAGTATGAAGCTCAAAAAGGCTTCAAACTGTTTTTCCAGATTACTTGATTCACCCATAACTTGCTCTAATACCACTTTGTTAAGCTCCTGAGTTTTGGATCAAATTACGGGTCCTTGAACCTTGAAATCATGAAGTGAATCTTACTTCTTTTTCTTTCGAGATAGTATGATGAGAATTAATTAATGCAGCTCGTTAGAGAGAAACCTGGATCTCTATGATGAGAACTCCTGACCTCTGAATTTGTTTTTCAAATAGTACTTTACGAATGATAAAATGGTTCCTTTCTATAATAGTACAAAAGGCAAACTTAAACTAGTATTCCTATTCTATTAGATTTAACACTTCCTAAATAAAAATTCTAAAAATAAACTACTATCCTATTAGAATTAGAACTTCCTAAATAATAGTTCTGAAAATAAACTCTTATTTCTACTAATACTAAGACTTCCTAAATAAATGATAATTCCGAAAATAACAATTTCTAAATAAATTTACTCTGATTTGGACTAGCCACAACAGTTTCCTAACAACATCATTTTCTGTTTATATCAGCAAAAACTTTACTGAAATATCTTGTCTAATTAAATTGACTAAAACATTGAAGGAAACAGTGTATATGAATGACAGATCTAAACATTGCTACCACAGTACTTAAAGCACTTGGAGAACCAAGAATTAATGGCCAACAATTAAAAACAGGTGACTCAGTTGAATTTGTTAGGTAGCTACCATGCTTAAATTAAAAACAATTACACTACACAACATAAATTTGTTCATAGATGTGCTTGTATCCAAGTGAACATCACATGCTAATACTTCTTAGCTGAGTAATCTTCAAGAAGAACTAATCCTCTAGAAGAGGCACAAAAAATAAAATTTAGCATACCTTGCAGATCAAGTATTGAGTCTTCTAATTTGTTTCGTTGACTTTTCAAAATTTTCAAGTTATCCTCATGCTGCTTGATTTGGATTCCTGTTGTGTGTAGATCATCTTGAAATTTCTGCAAAGGTTACAATTTAACAATTAGTTCTTTGACCTACTTTACATTGTAAATAAGCTATAGTAACTTAAAGGATGTCTAAAAAAATACAAATTGCAATGTGAAATTTCGGTTTTTTTTTTACAAATGTCAACTCCATAAAAATAAAATATAAATAACAGAAGAATTGCTTTTGATTTACACCCACATCACAACAAAATGTAAAGATCCTATGCAAACTGAAAACCTTAGAATTGTATATGACGGATTGGGCTTGCATAGAACAACCATTTTGCATTTCATTACTTGGGATAATAGTAGCTTCTTCTTCCATCACAGCTGACAAATCCTGCGGAAACACTCTATGTAAGAATTACAACTAAAACAAAAGGATCGACTTAACATTTGCAACTATGAACATATCATCTCAAAGAGCAACATGACACTATGTTCCTTATACAAATAGGTAAAGCAAGGCACATTTGTATGCATCACAGTGCATCTCAAGAAACGATAAAAAGCCGACAAACAAAAACCATATTTACTAATAATGGAAATAGTCATAGTAATCTTCTGAAATCTAAAGATGATAAAAGTCTAAAACATATGAAGCCTCAGATATAATTTCTTTATGGTCTCACTGCATATAATGAACAAATTAAAAGCCTTCAAAGCTTATGCTCCCAAATAATATCCTAATTATTGGAAGATGAAGTCATCAAAATTAGTTGCAAAGTTTAAAAGTTCTCTGCCATTCAGAAACAAGGGCTGGCAATATAATTTCTTTGATAACAACCATGCGAGCATATACATGGCGTCTACTCTTCTACATGTCAAAATTTTCAAAATATAGTTCACTGAGTGAAGCAAAATGAATCCAGCCACACTAATCACCATCCTTCTTAGGGTCTCGAAATTTATCATATGCGAGTATTCCAGTGATTAATATGAGATACGGTACGGCGGGGATACAGCAAATTTTATATATAATTAATAATATATATATCATTTATAATGAAAATTCAAAAGATACATAAATATATAAATCACAAATCATATTCATAAAGTGATTATAAAAACACAAATAATACTCTCAAGTCATTATAAAACCACAAATAACATCTATAATATTAACTAATAAGTAATTAATTCATAGCAGATCGACCAGATGAGAGGAAAAACTCGATCAAAGTAGATTGACCAGATGAGAGTGATCGACTTCAGCAAAGCAATGAGGAAGACAACTGATTGCACAGAACCAACGAACAGATTTAGGAATTTCAATTTTGTTAGGGTTCAATGCATCGCACAGGAGAGATTTTCAATTTTAGTTTAGGGTTCAATCGATTTCATGTCGGTATATACTAGTAATCCTGGGATTATTTCATTTTAATCCTTATATTTTCTGAGTTTTAAAAAAAACCCTTATACTTTCATAGTTTTTTTTTAAAAACCCCTAAAGTATCCCCGAAGTGTCCCCGAAGTGTCCTCCGCGTATCCCATCATTTAAAAAAAATCATTGTAGCATCATTTTTTGATGGGGAATCATTTAATAAAATAATATTATTTATTTTCTTTTTCATTTATTTTATATACATAAAAACCAGAAATCAAGAATCATTTAACACTAATAATCAATCCATACAAAATCATTTAACTCTAATAATGATGAAATGGGTTGGAGTAAAAACATTGTAGCAACATCAAAACAGATAGAGAATATGATGAAAACATGGTTTGATGCAGTAAATTTGATGAAATGTGTTGGAGATGGTCTAAGCCCCGGTTAGTTGCAAACTGAAAAGAACTGTTCATTAAACCCAAAACGCAATATTACCATCCATAAGTGGTTCAGATCAAGGCGGTTAGGTTTTGACAACAACTAATTTAACTTGTCAAAACTAATTTGTGTGACTCACTTATATACCAAGTAAAACAAAATTCTCTTGAAATTATCTGATTATGGATTTATAAACATCCATGCAAAACAATTTTTCTTAGAAAGAGAGGAATTAAGTCCAATTTACATTAGAAAATTTGAATTATCCCAATGATCAAAGAAAATTAAGCAATTAAAAAGAACCAGACGAATTCCATCTTAAATTACAAAATGCACAACTGGAAAATTATGGACCCTAATTTGGTCGATCCAACAATGAGCTTACCCGGAAATATAACTATAGAATTCCTGAGCATTAAAGACCTAGGATGGGCAAAGAATAAGATAATAATTTAAATAGTTATCGAGTTTTGTCATTGTATTATACTATTAGGTAATTGTGGTTTCCTAAATAACTACCACTATGTTTAACAGAGGCGATATACGAGGTGATATAGGGATAAAAAGTGGCTCTTTATATACGTTGTTTGTTAGAGGGGGTGTACAAGGAAGGATAGATGGGTCGAACTCCAATTAATTTTATTTTTTTTAATTTATAATCATAATCAATGTATCTTCCACATGATTTTTTTTAATGTGAGACTAATAATAGTAGACTGGCTCTCTGAACTCGTCCATAATTGTTTTTTAGCTCCCTGAACTTTGCAAATGTCTTACCAGCTCTCTAAACTTGCTTATTCCGTAACAACTGAATACAAAAACCATAATACTAATTCATCAAATTGTCTTCTCCGTCATGAATCTTGTCATCTACACTTCATACGTGCATCATTTTATCGGTAACAAATCACAAACATATGTTGGGATGTGAAAAAAAATATACTATCTTTTGTACAAATTGGACAAAACAATTCAAAAATTTCACCAATTTATAAATTTGCTCTTGGCTACTAACGTTAGGGGTAAAATTGCACCATTTTACACGTTGTGGGTAAAGTTACTCCTGACCCAAAATATTAATGGTATTTTTGCTCCTTAACCCTACTAACTCTGGTTCCTCAATATTTTGAAAGGTAGGGGAAGAAAAAAATTACCTCACAACTAGATGAAGATGTATTTTTAGAATTTAGGTTTAATAAGTTTTGGTATTTATTTGGTACAGAATAAGCAAGTTTAGGGAGCTGGTGAGACATTTGCAAAGTTCATGGAGCTAATAAATTTTTATGGACAAGTTTAAGGAGCTGGTGATACGAAATAAGCAAGTCTAGGGAACTGGTGAGACACTTACAAGTTCAGAGAGTCAATCTACTATTATGGATAAGTTCATGGAGCTGGTGATGTATTAGGCCTAATTTTATTGACCTATTTCAAAGCTTAGTAACCAATTCACAATATAAGCTCAAAAAAGTGAAAAGACTAGTCAGACTTGCCACATATCATTTGCTTAAATATAACAGGAATCTATACTATATACTAAATTTGTAGTTAATAGTACTGATGTATCATCTCTTGAAGATATCTATGGCCCGATGTGCCATTTTCTTCACAACTTTTCTCCTTAGCTTTGCATGACCATGGTGATAAACCGTTCCCAAATAATTACCCACCTTCTCAATCTACCCATTCTTTATCTATTCAGAATACACGTTTTATTGGTAACTGCTTTTCTTCTTCTTCATTTGCACTTTGTTTTCTTCATTTTATGTCATACTTCTTCTCAAATTTTGATTTCATTTGTTGTCGATCTGTGTTTTCTAACCGTTCAAATTTGTCATCTTCGAGCGGGGAGTAATTCCAAGAGACGCTTGTTCAAAGAAGCTCGGATCTAGTAATCTTCACCTACCCCCAATGTATATATGGAATCTACACCATTATTTAAAATACATAAAATTAATATGATTATTTTTGTTTGTATATGTAACTTCTTAAATAAATTCAGTAAGTAACACCATTTTTCCTAAAAAATGAAATATTATAGATTTGTTTATTTACAATTTTTTTTAGTAAAAATGGGGTGATGGTTTAGGGAAAGGCCGGACATCCCGCAAAGGAATAGTATACAAAGGAATAAAGAAACAAAAAGAGGAGAACAGAGCAAAACTAAATTCTAAATTGTTCAATCAAACTATAATCACCATAAATGAAAGAATTCCAAAATGAAAGAAAGGTATCTCTGTTCGCGTCCCGTTAATCCCCAATGGGGATCCCCATTATTCCACGTGATAATTGATTTTTTGGATGATTTTAAGTACATTTTAATTAGGTAATTGATTGTTTTCAATTTTTAGTTTTATTTTTATTTGAAAATTTTGAGAATGCTTGTTAATATTTGGTATTATTAGCTACTGTTTCTTAAACGTTTTGCTTTTACTGATTTTTTAAAACGGTGATTCCCCACGGTGAATAGGGAATGAGAAATGTGAATAACTTTTTTAAAACATCTCTAAACTGGATATGGGGTCCCTGTGGGGACGGTGATGGAGATCAGGGGATGGGAAATGCATTCCCCGACCCATCTGGTTTACATCCGTAGAGAATTCTTGCAGCAGCAGATGAAATCTCTGCTTCCACTTGCTCTACTATTATTTTGTATAAACTCAGAAACAATCCCGTGTAGGCTAGCATCATCACCTATGGAATGTTCAATTTATACAAACGAAAAGTAAAGTTTAAGTTCCATATAAGAAGGTGTTTCATCTTAGCAAATTACTAATTAGCATAGATTGTCTCACCACATCTTGTGAATTGCCATTCTTAAGCCAAACCTATTGTAAACAAAAAACTGAAATGAAAGGTTTTGGACAATTTTGACTTCATTTTTATTTTCACTATAAATCCATTTCAATATAAGAAAAAGTTGTAAAAAAAAAAACATTTATGAAACCTGTTCTAGAGCTAGTACATATTCTTCATTAGACAATTAAATAATAGTAACTTTGTAAGGATTTTATAAAAGGACAGGTTCACACTGAGCTCATGGAATTTTTCATTATGGCATATATATTCATCTGAATTAACACACTTTCTTCTTTGTCTATGTCATAGGGATGAAGGCTTAAACATTGTACTAACGGTGACACATAATATTAATCATAATAAAGCAAATGGATCATAACATGAAGAGACATATATATTTTACTAAAACTATTATTGGATCTATATTGATAATTTTCATGATAGAACTTCCCATAATTAAACAAGATAACATCTTATTAATATTGATGTTCAGTCGAGATATGTTCAGGTGGTGATCCAGGTCCAGGGTTATGAATTGGGTTTTGTGCCCCAGGAGTTTCTCTCAAAGAATGACTGTTTGTCGGGAGCTGGGGTGGTTCTCCAGGTCCGGGGTTATGAATTGGGTTTGGTCTGCCAGGGGTTCTTCTGATTGGGTCAGGTCCACTAGGAGATAGTCTAAAAGAATGACCATAAACTCGGCTTGACTGTTCATGATCAGCAGTAATGAGTTGGGATGGGTGATGAATTGGGTCTGGTCCACCAGGAGATAGTCTAAAAGAATGACCATAAACTCGGGATGACTGTTGATGATCATCGGTAATGAGTTGGGTTGGGTGATGAATTGGGTCTGGTCCGCCAGGAACTTCTCTAAAAGAATGACCATAAACTTGGGTTGACTGTTGATGATCAGCTGTAATGAGTTGGGGTCGGTGATGAATTGGGTCTGGTCCGCCAGGAACTTGTCTAAAAGAATGACCATAAACTCGGGTTGACGGTTGATGTTGAGCTGTAATGAGTTTGGGTGGGTTATGAATTGGATCTGGTCCGCCAGGAACTTGATTGAAAGAGTGACGGTAAACTTGAGGCAATTGAAGAGAAGGATTTGCATTAGAAACTTGCACAGTTAGAGCATGAAGAAGAATGAGCATCATAGCTCCTATTGTTGATAAAATCATACTGGATAAGTGTATTGCATTAAGATATCCAATTAGAGGGATATATATACAAACACTGAAAATCTTAGAGGATCTGATATAAAACCATGAATTGCAAGTATACAGAATTTGAGTTTTATATTTAGCAACTTGGGTCAGAGGAGATTTGATCCCTTGAACCCAAACGAATATTTTCACTTGGACTGGATTTGGCTTCCATGTTTTCTAACAATCAAACCCATAGATAACCAATATTTTCACTTGGACTGGATTTGGCTTCCATGTTTTCTAACAATCATACCCATAGATAAGCTTGAGTGGGTAGCTTCATTTTGGTTGCAAAAAAATTAAATTCAGTTAACCCAATTCAAAATCTTTTAGTGATAGATATTATATTTAGCATCTTGTTTTCTTTCATGTATAAACTCTTTTAGTGATAGAAATTTAAAAATATATAAGGACAATTTTAAAATTTCAATGTTATTTTTGTATTAGGAAGTAAATTAACACCATCTTCCAAAAATTTGATTCTAAATCTATTTAACAAATTTTAACCCATTAATAATATTATATTGGATTTTTGTAATGTTTTCGTAAATCACGTGTAATTTTACTATCTCTATAAAAATGACATGTCAAAATATGAGATGTTCAATTTGTGTTTGCGAGTGAATCCTATTAATAGTTAATCATATTTTATTTTTCTGATTAATATTATTAGCTTTTATTGCATTATATTGTGTAAGGGTTGATTTAAAAAATTTATTAACAACCTCAAAATGAATTTTTTCAAGAATTAAAATTTTTTAGTATCACATTTACTATGAAATAATATTTTTTATTTTTTTAGCTTTCTCTCTCAAGTGTAAACATTAACTTTCTTTTAATCTCCAGACAATGCATAAATTACATCAAAACTAAACAGTTGAAGAATTAAAATTCTTTAAAATATGCTCTTTAAAACATCCTCTTCAAGAAGTCCATCATTTCACAAGCATGCATATCTATGAACTGTTTTTTTACATCTATATAATGTGTAAAAGTTAATCAATGAAGTCATGTTATAGTTATCCGCGAAGTTCTGTGGTTAAATTGCATGTTTGAGTCGTGATCAATTTATTTTTTATTCATTAAGTCATTATAAATTAAACGGTTGATTAATTATTTTTAAATACATTAAGTCTCTATTTTTTAAATGGATATACTAAGTCTTTGATTAATGATTTTTTTTTCAATATATTAAGCCCTCCCGTAACAATTCATTTATGCCAAAATTCAAACTCGGTTTAGCATGCATAAACTGTCAGCATATCAATATTTTTCTAAAATAAAATGTATATGCCACAAGCTTTGATTGGTTTGCTAGCATGTGAGACAGAAATGTACAAGTTATGGATACAAATATGCTTTGAAAGATGCCGCAAAATACTACTGTGATATGAGCAAATGTTCCAAAAGGCTTTGGAATTTGGATATGCGTAATAAAACCAAGATATTATTTTTAATTGAAGTTATTATTATTATTTGATAAATTATTTTTAACAAATATTGTATTAATTCTCTTCCAATCATAAAAGAACTAAACCACTTCAAAGGGAATAACATTCTGATTTTATATTGAACCACACAAAATTAAGAAATAGTCATTTATTTGGATTCTCATTCTCTAGAAATTTAAACCAAACATTCTTTAAAAGAAGTCTGTGTTATTACGTGTAAACTTACTTGGTTTTTTGTAGTCGTACTTGAGGATTTTTTTGGTGATAAGGGGAACATCCTTAGTAGTCACAAATAGAGATTTTTTTACTGATAAGGGGCTCTTTGTATTTGTTTCGATTATCCGATTAGCCTCCTGAATTTCGGAGTTGTCTCAATATGTTTGAAATGCTCATTTGCTTCTTAAGTTCGGGTGGCAGAAGCATGAGGTTTGGATAAGTTAAAATGTATATCATTTTAAGCAAGTTTATAAAGCTAATTGATAATTATAACCACTCCAGGTGGACAATAGTCACTTTAAGCTAATTTATGGGTTAAATAAGTCATTGTAAAAAACTTCAGAAGGCTAATAAGAAATCTACAAAGTTTAGGGACCTATCGGATAGCCTGGGAAAGTACAGAGGGATGTAGTTTAACATGTAGAATTCAAAATACATAATCATGTTTCGCTTTTTTTCAACCATGAGTCTCCCTATACTAAATTTTGCAACCTTTTGATCTCTTACAAAGCCTTATAAATTGGAACCATAAACCATATGGACATTTCAATTTTGTTTAATAATTTAACAGTTATGAACTAAATTGAACTTAAGCCTATTTTACACTCTTACAATTCAATTTGAGAGCTGTGTTTTATAGATTTGTAAATATAAATTTTTTAAAGACCAAAAGACTCTTTAATAGCATTAACTTGTGATAGGATAAACCTTCATTTGACAATTCTAAAATTCTAAAATTGAATCGTTGGGTCATGAATAAAAATTTGAATAACTATTTTTGAATAAATACTCATTTTTAGACATTTACCCATAGTTGAAACACTTGAACTTGTACCACACAAACGCACCGATGGAGAGATACTTTGAGCCACGAGCACATTAAATAGCTCGATTATTTTTCTTTGATGTGGGATCCACGCTTGTTTTTAACTATAGGGCTTGCATTAAATACTAACCGAAACCACGCACCGAACTAGGAATTTGATATGATTAAGGCATTCTTTCATTTCGCCACCATATAAACCAATAGCCTACCCGAAATCATTTTCCCTTGTTCCCCATTTTGAACCTTTCCCTTCTTTTGCCACCACAATATAACCCTATTCCATCACTTTCTATCAAAAAATCCCAGAATCTATGAGTTTCTAATAGATAAATATGAGTCTAAAGAGAGAGAATTAAAGCAAAAACATATATACATTCTTTGGCTCACACACATTACCCCCCTAGGAATACAATTCTCCCATTCCAAAAAAAAAGCTTATTCAAAATTTTTAAGAAAAAAGGGGAAGAAAAGAAAAGAAATAACATTTTAGAAACTCAATAAGATTCTTAAACCTCATTTCCATCATAATCACACCAAACCTTAACCCTTCATTACAATCCAATTAAGTCCTTTTGATCAAATCCTAGTAAGGAGGCATAGTGGTAGAGGTTGGATGACCGTGCAAGCCCACGATAGTTATCACTTGTGTTGGAAAATTGAGAGTTACCTGGAACACTTGAGCGTAAAGAGTGAATCCTATGTGAGGTGTTTAACGAGTTCATTAAGTATCAACTATTTGAAAAATGTCTCACTAATGGCCAAAAGTATAAATTCAAAAATCGTTTAGTTACTCAAGGTGTTTATCATGTTTCAAACGGCTCAAAATTATGATCTTCTACATTGTTACTTGAAATGAATCATGTCTCATTGTTGATTTATTTGAGTGCTTGGTCTTCTAGCTTTGTTTTCGGATTTAATTTGCTTGAGGACAAGCAAAAGCTTAAATATTTGTTTTTCATCAATGATTCCATGACTACTAAATTGAATATCCACAATATTTCGAAATATTGTGGATATTCAATTAATTTTAGTTTGCATATATTACACGGGCAATGAAATTTAATAGTCATGGAATCATTGATGAAAAATAAATATAAGATCTTAATGGGCAAAAATACTAATTAATTGTATTATAATAAATAAAAATATAGAACTAAAAAAAATGATAACATATAAAGTTAATAGGGAAAGAATATAATATGATTAATTTAATTATTTTGTAAACGTTAAGTCTATATTGGTGCTATTTTGTATTAACAAATTTTATATTTATTGTTACATTCATCAAGAAAAAATGCATCTAATTATGAACAGTAAAAGAATCATGTTGGAGGTATTGCGACAATTTAACAGATATAATTAATTAATCGCATAAATAATATTGTGCAAAGATTAATAATGACTTTTGAAAGATAATATTGCACAATCTGATTTTTTTTATTAAGCTTTTTTTATGATGTGCAAAATAAATCTAAACCATATTTATAGGTTACAATACTTGCTACAAATATGAAAATAGTGTTTGCACCATTATATGCTTATATATTGATGACTTGCTTATTTTTGGATCTAATGTTCATGTTGGAAATTATGTGAAGTCTATGCTTTGTGAAAACTTTAAGGTTTAGGAGAAACAAATTTCATTCTTGACACCAAGATAACTAGGTCTTAAAATGATATTTGGTTAGATCAATCTCAC
This sequence comes from Euphorbia lathyris, assembly GCF_963576675.1. Classification (NCBI taxonomy): domain Eukaryota; kingdom Viridiplantae; phylum Streptophyta; class Magnoliopsida; order Malpighiales; family Euphorbiaceae; genus Euphorbia; species Euphorbia lathyris. The sequence continues at coordinate 867,129 of NC_088915.1, read as the reverse complement.
TACATTGAGAAGATTCTAAAGGAATATAATTACTTTGAACGTAATCCTGCATGCACACCTTATGGTCTTTGTATAAAAAAATTTAAGTACATTGGAGACAGCGTAAGACAATCAGAGTATGGTATTTTAATTGGCAGTCTCCACTATACCACTGATTGTACTAGACCCGACATTACTTATGTTGGATTATTATGAAGATTTACTAGTAGACCTAGCGTTGAGCGTTGGAATGTTATAGAAAGGGTCATGGGATACCTGAAAAGAACCATGAAACTTGGATTACATTATCAAATACACATCTTCTCCATATCTCTTCAATCTCTTCTTTTTCTTCTTCTTTCTCTATCTTCTCTCTGCTCTTTATTAATTTCTCTCTAAAATCAAATAATTGCAATCATACTATAGTTAAATAAAGATTATTATGAGAAGAATGATAAAGTAATTTACAAGGTTACAAAAAGAAAAACCGTGATTTAGATATCACTTTCTTTCGAATGGATTATTGTGAGACCTCATTCTGCAACAGGTGAACCATTTATCGGAAGATGAGATTGTAGGAATTTTCCTTCAGAAAGTCTTATTCTTTCTAAATCATAAAAGTCAAAATAAATATTTTCTCTAATTTTGGTGCATGTATAGTTGTACTCTCTCTATCTCTCCCTCTCATGCTTTTTTTTCTTCACTCTTTGTTTGCTTTAATTCTTTTAATCAATAGTGTGAGCCCGAGGTACTACATTTGGAGAATAGAAGTTTTCACTAATCTTAGCTATATTTTTCTTTTGCACATCTATCAACTTTCTAAATTACTCTATCATTCTTCTCTAAATAATCTTTACTTGATTATAGTATGATTGCAATTACTTGATTTTAGAGAGAAATTAACAGAGAGAAGAGAGAGAAAAGAGAAAAAAAAAGAGATTAGAGAGTTACAGAGAAGATGCGTATTTGATTTTTTTATTTTTTATTTTGGGGTTTGTTTGTGATAATTAGATAATAAAGGGCTAATTTATAAAATATATAAATATAGAGACTAAATTAACTATTTTCCCTTTAACTTTTGACTTTTTTAACATCATTAATCAATTTGGACTGTGTTTGCCAACTTTTAAACCATATAGTATATGTCAGAAAATGACCTAAACCATAATGTTTATTTTTATACTACTCATGGAAGTCCAAAACAGACTATTCTAGCTCAATCAAGTATGAAATGCGAACTTATTGCACTAGCCACAACTAGTGAAGAAGCAAGTTGGTTGAGAAGTCTGTTAGCAAGATTCCGACAGTATCTATATATAATATAAAACAGTAACGATGGAACTGACTTCCTCCTTTTTTAGTGATAAAAAATTTAATATATTAATTTTAATTTTATTATATATATTTATCTATAAAAAGATTATTTTATCCGTACTATATCTAAGAGTTCTACATAATTTAAATTAATCCCTAAAATCTCTCTAATTCTCTACACATCTATATATAATATAAAACAGTAACGATGGAACTGAGGTGTCACTTCCTCCTTTTTTAGTGATAAAAAATTTAATATATTAATTTTAATTTTATTATATATTTATCTATAAAAAGATTATTTTATCTGTATTATATCTAAGAGTTCTACAGAATTTAAATTAATCCCTAAAATCTCTCTAATTCTCTACACATCTATATATAATATAAAACAGTAACGATGGAACTGAGGTGTCACTTCCTCCTTTTTTAGTGATAAAAAATTTAATATATTAATTTTAATTTTATTATATATATTTATCTATAAAACGATTATTTTATCCGTACTATATCTAAGAGTTCTATAGAATTTAAACTAATCCCTAAAATCTCTCTAATTCTCTACACATCTATATATAATATAAAACAGTAACGATGGAACTGAGGTGTCACTTCCTCCTTTTTTAGTGATAAAAAATTTAATATATTAATTTTAATTTTATTATATATATTTATCTATAAAAAGATTATTTTATCCGTACTATATCTAAGAGTTATACAGAATTTAAATTAATCCCTAAAAATCTCTCTAATTCTCTACACATCTATATATAATATAAAACAGTAACGATGGAACTGAGGTGTCACTTCCTCCTTTTTTAGTGATAAAAAATTTAATATATTAATTTTAATTTTATTATATATATTTATCTATAAAAATATTATTTTATCTGTATTATATCTAAGAGTTCTACAGAATTTAAATTAATCCCTAAAATCTCTCTAATTCTCTACACATCTATATATAATATAAAACAGTAACGATGGAACTGAGGTGTCACTTCCTCCTTTTTTAGTGATAAAAAATTTAATATATTAATTTTAATTTTATTATATATATTTATCTATAAAAAGATTATTTTATCTGTATTATATCTAAGAGTTCTACAGAATTTAAATTAATCCCTAAAATCTCTCTAATTCTCTACACATCTATAAATAATATAAAACAGTAACGATGGAACTGAGGTGTCACTTCCTCCTTTTTTAGTGATAAAAAATTTAATATATTAATTTTAATTTTATTATATATATTTATCTATAAAAAGATTATTTTATCTGTATTATATCTAAGAGTTCTACATAATTTTTAGATCTATCTTCTCTTTTTCAGATCTGGCTTCTCTCTCTCAGATCTGTTGTCATGGTGAAGAATTTTTATGAAGATGGAGAATTTTGAGATCTATCTTCTCTCTCTCAGATCTATTTCTCTCTTTTAGATCTTTTTTCTCTCTTTTAGATCTATCCTCTCTCTCTCAGATCTATTTCTCTCTTTTATATCTTTTTCTCTCTTTTAGATCTTTTTCTCTCTTTTAGATCTATCTCCTCTCTCTCTCTCTCGGCTAGGGTTCATGGTAAAGCGTGTTAGGGATAGATCTAGGGAGAGGGGGGCTGTGGCCGGCGAGGGGGGGTCGGATCTGGAGGGGATTTGCGGCAAGGAAGGGGGCGGTGGCCTGGTGGTTTGGGGCGAGAAGGGTGACGCAAGTTTTGTTGGCGGCGAGCGTGCACCTAGTGTAGATCGGGGCGGGGCGCTTAGCGGGGTGGAGGCAGGGGAATCCAGGGGCGTCGGTAGGGATCTCGTGGGCATGGATGGTGCATCGGCAGGGTTCTCGCGGGCGCCGCCCGTGCGGCTGGGGATGGATCTTTGCGATCCACAGGCGGCAGATTCGACAAGGTTGTCGCGGCTGGGTGCGGATCAATGGGAGATACGGGCGGCTGGGTTTTCTGATGCCGGGGGTAAGGCTTCCCCAATCTCGAGGGGAGAAGTGGGGCCGGGGGTGCCTGGCGCAGGGCTATGCGCCGATAGTGCCGGGCACTGCCCAGGCGCTGCCGGCTCCTCGGTCGGGCAGTGGGCTGGGGCTGTCGGCGCAGTGCCTTGCGCGGGATCCTCTCCTCCGGGCTGTGAGGGGCAGGCAGGGGCTACGACGGGGAGGCAGGCTGCCTCGGGTCTGGATGTTTCTAATAATTCGGGAAGGGTGGGTGTTGTAGGAGTAGCTCATGGGAAGACGGTCTCCCCCAGACCTAGGGTTCAGATGAGCGAGATTGGTAAAAACTCTTGGAAGGACACGGTCATGGGGGTGGCTGAGGAAGAGCCGGTTTTAGAGGAAGTTTTAATGGTGGGAGATTCTGATGATATGTTCTCGGATTCTGATGAGGAAGATAATGGCCAGGAGGATCCTCTCTGTCCGGTCATTAGACTTTCCGCTGCAGAGAAGTGTGAGCTTAGAGAGAAGTGGAAGGTGTCTTTGATTGTTACTGTCCTGGGTAAGCGAATTAGTTTTAACTATTTTGCCCAAAGAATACAAGCGCAGTGGGCAAGGAAAGGTAAAGTCAGTATTACTGACCTGGAAAATGACTACTATGTCATTAAATTTACTAGGGTTGAGGATTATAATTCGGTTATCAAGGGAGGCCCATATATCATTTCCAATCATGTTTTGGCCTTAAGGCCTTGGGTTCCTAATTTTAATCCTCACGACTGTTCGGTTAACAGGATCTTGACTTGGGTAAGATTCCCGGGCCTTCCCATTGAGTACTACAGTGAAAACTTTCTAAGTAAAATAGGAGGTTTGGTTGGTAAGGTCCACCATGTGGACAAGACTACAATTGGGGCCATTAGGGGTAAGTTTGCTAGGGTATGTATAGATGTTGATCTGGCTAAACCTTTACTTTCTAAGTTCTGTGTTCAGGATAAAGTGTTCTTTATTGAGTATGAAGGTTTACATAACATCTGTTATGATTGTGGCATGTATGGTCATTCTCAGGAGGGTTGCCCTAAAAGGGAGAGGGTTGTTATAGAGAGGGTTGAGAGTAGTGTGCGGATTACTGGAGGGAACCAGGGGTATGAAGGGAACTTTGGTCCCTGGATGGTGGCAAAGAGGCCCGCTAGACGTAGGAATCAACCTGCAGTGGTTTACAATCGTCCTCCTGATATCAACACAAATTCTAAGTCCCTTTCTCCTAAAGCTACTGTTATTCCAAATGTCAAGGAGAAGCCTGTCCTCAAAGCTAGAAAGGAGGCTGGGGTTTCTTCAGTAGCCTTGCCTGGGTCCAGATTTGGGGCCCTGATGATTGAGGAAGTTCAAGAGTCAGACCAAGATGAGAATCATATGGATGAGAGTATTCCAGGATTAGAGTCTGTAGATCCAGTCGAGAAGGTGGTTGAATCTGTGAACCCGCTTTTTGTCTCTAAGGATGAAGCCCAGGGGGGGACCCTGACCCTTGCAGCTAGAAGGATGAAGAATTCAAATGAGGTTAGTATTCCTGTTCCTGGTATTGATCCTGGGATTGGGAAATCTATGGGAGTTAACAAAACTAATATGAAAAAGCTTAAAGGAAAACAAAAAAGTGGCCTTAACACTTTGGCGTTTCCAGATAAGAGGGGGCCCGGGGGTACCTCGGTAAGGCTCTCAGGAGCCCCTAGTAAATACCTAGCTTAGGGTAGGGGTGTGGTCAGTTGTCCTCCTTTCTATGGATTTGTTATTTTGGAATGTTAGGGGTGCGGCTAGCAAGGCTACCCGTATCCATATTAATGATCTTATTAAGCAGTTTAATCCATCTTGTTTTGCTCTTTTGGAAACTAAGATTAGTGGTGAGAAAGCAGATGAGGTGGTTAAGAAGTTTAAGAACTGGCACTGTGTTAGATCGGAGGCAACTGGCCGGGCTGGGGGGATTTGGCTTTTTTGGAGGCCAGATCGGATTCATTTTGATATTCTTAGCATGGATAAGCAGTTCATTCATTGTAAAGTGAGTATTTCCGGCAATACTCCCTTTTTTATTACCCTTGTGTATGCTGACCCTATCTTGTCTAATCGAAAACGGCTCTGGGAGGTTCTTTATTCTATGAGTGTCAGCATTTCGGAGCCCTGGTTTGTGGCGGGTGACTTCAATGATATCGCCTTTATGAGTGATCAGAGAGGGGGATCCAATCATTATGTTAATCGCTGTCTGCATCACAAGAATAGTATGGATTTATGTGGGCTTTCCGATCTGGGGGCTTCTGGTCATAAATTCACTTGGAAGCGTAATAATACTTTTGTTCGATTGGACAAAGTCTACGCTAATGTTTTAGCTCTAACTTCCTTCCCCGAGTGCTCTGTGTTGAACCTCCCATTCCGTCATTCGGATCATTGTCCTATTTTGTTTAGACTTTTGAGAGGTAAGCATCCTAGGGGTAAGAGACCGTTCCGGTATCAGTTGGCTTGGGAGTCCCATCCTAAGTTTAAAGAGTTCGTTCATGAGAGTTGGAGACCTCATTCGTATGTACTGCAAACTGCTGAAGGGTTCAGGAATAAGGTGCAGGGGTGGAATAGGAATGTGTTTGGGCATATTATCAGAAGGAAGAACAAGTTATTAAAGAGGATGGAGGGCATTCAACGCAGGTTGGAGGGGAGGTTTGATCATAGCCTTGAGGGCCTCCTCAGAACCCTTCAGAAGGAGCTGGAGGCTGTGCTTAGGCAGGAGGAGTTCCTTTGGTTCCAGAAGTCTCGGAAGTCCTGGATTAGAGATGGCGATCGTAATACCAAATACTTCCATCTCTCTACCCTGATTAGAAGGCAGAGAAATAGAATTGAGGCCATTAAGGATTCTAATGGTGATTGGGTTTATGAAGATGAGGTTATTCGAAACTTAGCCCTGGATTTCTATAGAGAGCTGTTCAAAGAGGAACCTGTTCTTTTGGAGATGGCTCACTCTATTGCTACATTTCCTTTAATCAGTGAGGATTGTAGTCAGGAGGCCTTTCAACCTATTTCCCGAAAAGAGATTGACCAAGCTATCTTCAGCATTGGGGCTTCTAAAGCTCCTGGGATTGATGGTCTTCCGGCGGGCTTTTACCATAAGCATTGGGATGTAGTGAAGGAAGGCATCTATAATTTTGTCTTGGGGGTGTTCAGTGGTTCGAAGGATATTGAGCTGGTTAATAGAACCCTCCTGGTTCTGATTCCTAAGATTGATAAGCCTTCTTCCTTTTTGCATATGAGACCTATCAGTCTTTGTAATGTTCTTTACAAAACTGTTACAAAGATTGTGGCTAATAGAATCCGTGGCATTCTTCCTGCGATCATTTGCCAGAATCAGGGTAGCTTTGTGCCTGGTAGACAAATGATGGATAATGTGGTGATCGCCCAAGAGATGGTCCACACGATGAAGATTAGGAAGGGGAGGAAAGGCATTGTGGCTCTGAAGCTGGATTTAGAGAAGGCCTATGATCGAATTAATTGGGATTTCTTGATGGAGAGCCTTGAGAGAGCTAGAATCCCGGACAGCTGGAGAAGTTTAATTAAGGTATGTATTTCTTCTCCTGTGTTTCAAGTTATGGTCAATGGGGATATGTCGGAGGAATTTTCCCCGGGCAGAGGAATCCGTCAGGGGGATCCTATGAGCCCTTTCCTTTTTGTTATTGCTATGGAGAGGCTCTCTCACCTGATTCAGGATGCGATTGATAATGGGAGTTTCCACCCTGTGGCGATCAACAGCTTCTGTCCCCAGGTGACTCACTTATTCTTTGCAGATGATGTCCTTATCTTTCTTGAGGGTAATGAGGAGCAGTTGAGAGTCATTATGGATATTCTGGATTGTTTTTGTTCGGCCTCTGGGCAGAAGCTTAATATCCAGAAATCTAGGATGATGTGCTCTAAGAATATGAATCAGAGATTCTGTAAGAGATTAAGTGATCTCTCAGGTATTCCTCTTACTGATTCTCTTGGGAAGTATTTGGGCGTTCCCCTCCATAGTGAGCGTGTGTCTAAAGGCTCCTTCAAAGAGACTTTGGATAAAGCTAATTCGAAGTGTGCCACTTGGAAAGCCAAGACTCTGTCTCTCGCTGGCCGCCTCACGTTAATTCAATCTGTTAATTGTGCTGCTCCCAATCACATCATGCAGGCTTGTAAGCTTCCGGATCCTGTGCTTAATGATCTTGACAAGATTAACCGTAGGTTCCTGTGGGGGGAAGCTGCGGAGGGCAGGAAGATCCATCTTGTGCCTTGGAGTGAGGTTTGCCAGCCTAAAGATTCTGGGGGTCTGGGTATTAGGAAAGCAAAGGACAATAATAAAGTTTTATTAATGAAACTCCTTTGGCGTATGTGGCAAAACCCCTCCTCTCTTTGGGTTCGCCTCCTTTGTGGTAAGTATCGGAAAGACAAAATCTTCGGGGGCCCGAAAGAGAGAGTTGCTAATTGTTCCTTCCTCTGGAAAGGACTTAGTGCTGTGTTTGATGAGTTCTGCTCGGGAGTTGGCCTGGAGGTGGGGAATGGTAAGTCCATTAGTTTCTGGTTTGATAACTGGATTGGGGATAAACCGTTAATTGAGGTGTGTTCTTCCCCCCCGCCTAGTGATATACGCAACTGGAGGATTGCCGATGTGGTTGACTCGGAAGGGGACTGGATCTGGTCAAAGTTTGATACTTTCTTTAGCCTTGAGACTCTCCTTAGAATGCGGGGAGTGAAGGTGAGTAATCAAGAGGAAGACTTGGATAGGCACTGTTGGGCGCTGACTAACAATGGAGTTTATTCTTGCAAATCGGCCTTTGAAGCTTTCTCTCTCTTTAGATCTGATCCTCCCTCGGATGTGTGGAAGTCGATTTGGACCCTTAAAGTTCCTTTCCGTATTAGGAGTTTCCTGTGGCTGGGCGTTAAGGACAGGCTTCTTACTAATTCGGATAGGCACAGAAGGCACTTGGCTGATTCTGGAGCTTGCAGTAGATGCAGAGGCCATGTTGAGACTTTGTGCCATGCTCTTAGAGATTGCTCTAATAGTAAAGAGGTTTGGAGGAAAATTCTCCCACACCATATTTTCTCTTCCTTCATGGCACATTCTCAGGTCGACTGGTTCTCTGATGGTGTTAGAGGAAAGTTGCTTCCATACATGGAGCATGGTGACATTTTCTTTGCTATTATCTGTCACCAAGTTTGGAAATGGAGAAACGAGGAGATTTTTGGAGATAAAACTGTTTTTATGACAAACTTAGCTGATTTCTTCTCGAAAAAACTTTTCTCTATTATCGATAGTTTCAAAGGAGAGTCCCTTGCCAGAGCCTCTCAGTGTTGTGATGTCCATCTCGTGGGATGGAGCAGGCCAAGAGAGGGGGTTGTGAAGCTGAATACTGATGGTTCCTGCCTCAGTAACGGTAAGATTGCGGCTGGAGGTGTGCTTAGAGATGTAGGGGGCGTCTGGCTTTCTGGGTTCTCCCAGAATTTAGGGTTGGGTTCTTCCTTTTCTGCGGAGCTCTGGGCTATTCTTACTGGAATCAATCTTGCTAAAAGGCTGGGTGTTAAGAGGCTCTCTGTGGAGTCTGATAATTTGGAAGCAATCAAAATGATTTCTGAGAATCATTCTATGGGTCTTAACAGTCGCAACCTCATCAAAGCTATTATAAGGCTTTGCTCCTCCTTTGAGTTCGTAGAGTTCAGACACATTTTTAGAGAGCAGAATCGTGTTGCTGATCGCTTGGCGGCGGCGGGCCATGAAGGGACGTTAGGCGTTACTACCCTTCCTGTTTCCCCTAGTTTCATCTCTCATCTTCTCTTAGAAGATAGGATTGGAGTTAGCTTCCCTAGGCTAATTCCTGGGTAGTTTGTTGTTATTCATTTTTCTTTTCCTTTTCTACCAAAAAAAAAGAGTTCTACATAATTTAAATTAATCCCTAAAATCTCTCTAATTCTCTACACATCTATGTATAATATAAAACAGTAACGATGGAACTGAGGTGTCACTTCCTCCTTTTTTAGTAATAAAAAATTTAATATATTAATTTTAATTTTATTATATATATTTATCTATAAAAAGATTATTTTATCCGTACTATATCTAAGAGTTCTGCAGAATTTAAATTAATCCCTAAAATCTCTCTAATTCTCTACACAACTATATATAATATAAAACAGTAACGATGGAACTGAGGTGTCACTTCCTCCTTTTTTTAGTGATAAAAAATTTAATATATTAATTTTAATTTTATTATATATATTTATCTATAAAAAGATTATTTTATCCGTACTATATCTAAGAGTTCTACAGAATTTAAATTAATCCCTAAAATCTCTCTAATTCTCTACACATCTATATATAATATAAAACAGTAACGATGGAACTGAGGTGTCACTTCCTCCTTTTTTAGTGATAAAAAATTTAATATATTAATTTTAATTTTATTATATATATTTATCTATAAAAAGATTATTGTATCCGTACTATATCTAAGAGTTCTACAGAATTTAAATTAATCCCTAAAATCTCTCTAATTCTCTACACATCTATATATAATATAAAACAGTAACGATGGAACTGAGGTGTCACTTCCTCCTTTTTTAGTGATAAAAAATTTAATATATTAATTTTAATTTTATTATATATATTTATCTATAAAAAGATTATTGTATCCGTACTATATCTAAGAGTTCTACAGAATTTAAATTAATCCCTAAAATCTCTCTAATTCTCTACACATCTATATATAATATAAAACAGTAACGATGGAACTGGGGTGTCACTTCCTCCTTTTTTAGTGATAAAAAATTTAATATATTAATTTTAATTTTATTATATATATTTATCTATAAAAAGATTATTGTATCCGTACTATATCTAAGAGTTCTACAGAATTTAAATTAATCCCTAAAATCTCTCTAATTCTCTACACATCTATATATAATATAAAACAGTAACGATGGAACTGATGTGTCACTTCCTCCTTTTTTAGTGATAAAAAATTTAATATATTAATTTTAATTTTATTATATATATTTATCTATAAAAAGATTATTGTATCCGTACTATATCTAAGAGTTCTACAGAATTTAAATTAATCCCTAAAATCTCTCTAATTCTCTACACATCTATATATAATATAAAACAGTAACGATGGAACTGAGGTGTCACTTCCTCCTTTTTTAGTGATAAAAAATTTAATATATTAATTTTAATTTTATTATATATATTTATCTATAAAAAGATTATTTTATCCGTACTATATCTAAGAGTTCTACAGAATTTAAATTAATCCCTAAAATCTCTCTAATTCTCTACACATCTATATATAATATAAAACAGTAACGATGGAACTGAGGTGTAACTTTCTCCTTTTTTAGTGATAAACAATTTAATATATTAATTTTAATTTTATTATATATATTTATCTATAAAAAGATTATTTTATCCGTACTATATCTAAGAGTTCTACAGAATTTAAATTAATCCCTAAAATCTCTCTAATTCTCTACACATCTATATATAATATAAAACAGTAACGATGGAACTGAGGTGTCACTTCCTCCTTTTTTAGTGATAAAAAATTTAATATATTAATTTTAATTTTATTATATATATTTATCTATAAAAAGATTATTGTATCCGTACTATATCTAAGAGTTCTACAGAATTTAAATTAATCCCTAAAATCTCTCTAATTCTCTACACATCTATATATAATATAAAACAGTAACGATGGAACTGAGGTGTCACTTCCTCCTTTTTTAGTGATAAAAAATTTAATATATTAATTTTAATTTTATTATATATATTTATCTATAAAAAGATTATTTTATCCGTACTATATCTAAGAGTTCTACAGAATTTAAATTAATCCCTAAAATCTCTCTAATTCTCTACACATCTATATATAATATAAAACAGTAACGATGGAACTGAGGTGTAACTTTCTCCTTTTTTAGTGATAAAAAATTTAATATATTAATTTTAATTTTATTATATATATTTATCTATAAAAAGATTATTTTATCCGTACTATATCTAAGAGTTCTACAGAATTTAAATTAATCCCTAAAATCTCTCTAATTCTCTACACATCTATATATAATATAAAACAGTAACGATGGAACTGAGGTGTCACTTCCTCCTTTTTTAGTGATAAAAAATTTAATATATTAATTTTAATTTTATTATATATATTTATCTATAAAAAGATTATTTTATCCGTACTATATCTAAGAGTTCTACAGAATTTAAATTAATCCCTAAAATCTCTCTAATTCTCTACACATCTATATATAATATAAAACAGTAACGATGGAACTGAGGTGTAACTTTCTCCTTTTTTAGTGATAAACAATTTAATATATTAATTTTAATTTTATTATATATATTTATCTATAAAAAGATTATTTTATCCGTACTATATCTAAGAGTTCTACAGAATTTAAATTAATCCCTAAAATCTCTCTAATTCTCTACACATCTATATATAATATAAAACAGTAACGATGGAACTGAGGTGTCACTTCCTCCTTTTTTAGTGATAAAAAATTTAATATATTAATTTTAATTTTATTATATATATTTATCTATAAAAAGATTATTGTATCCGTACTATATCTAAGAGTTCTACAGAATTTAAATTAATCCCTAAAATCTCTCTAATTCTCTACACATCTATATATAATATAAAACAGTAACGATGGAACTGAGGTGTCACTTCCTCCTTTTTTATTGATAAAAAATTTAATATATTAATTTTAATTTTATTATATATATTTATCTATAAAAAGATTATTGTATCCGTACTATATCTAAGAGTTCTACAGAATTTAAATTAATCCCTAAAATCTCTCTAATTCTCTACACATCTATATATAATATAAAACAGTAACGATGGAACTGAGGTGTAACTTTCTCCTTTTTTAGTGATAAACAATTTAATATATTAATTTTAATTTTATTATATATATTTATCTATAAAAAGATTATTTTATCCGTACTATATCTAAGAGTTCTACAGAATTTAAATTAATCCCTAAAATCTCTCTAATTCTCTACACATCTATATATAATATAAAACAGTAACGATGGAACTGAGGTGTCACTTCCTCCTTTTTTAGTGATAAAAAATTTAATATATTAATTTTAATTTTATTATATATATTTATCTATAAAAAGATTATTGTATCCGTACTATATCTAAGAGTTCTACAGAATTTAAATTAATCCCTAAAATCTCTCTAATTCTCTACACATCTATATATAATATAAAACAGTAACGATGGAACTGAGGTGTCACTTCCTCCTTTTTTAGTGATAAAAAATTTAATATATTAATTTTAATTTTATTATATATATTTATCTATAAAAAGATTATTGTATCCGTACTATATCTAAGAGTTCTACAGAATTTAAATTAATCCCTAAAATCTCTCTAATTCTCTACACATCTATATATAATATAAAACAGTAACGATGGAACTGAGGTGTCACTTCCTCCTTTTTTAGTGATAAAAAATTTAATATATTAATTTTAATTTTATTATATATATTTATCTATAAAAAGATTATTGTATCCGTACTATATCTAAGAGTTCTACAGAATTTAAATTAATCCCTAAAATCTCTCTAATTCTCTACACATCTATATATAATATAAAACAGTAACGATGGAACTGGGGTGTCACTTCCTCCTTTTTTAGTGATAAAAAATTTAATATATTAATTTTAATTTTATTATATATATTTATCTATAAAAAGATTATTGTATCCGTACTATATCTAAGAGTTCTACAGAATTTAAATTAATCCCTAAAATCTCTCTAATTCTCTACACATCTATATATAATATAAAACAGTAACGATGGAACTGATGTGTCACTTCCTCCTTTTTTAGTGATAAAAAATTTAATATATTAATTTTAATTTTATTATATATATTTATCTATAAAAAGATTATTGTATCCGTACTATATCTAAGAGTTCTACAGAATTTAAATTAATCCCTAAAATCTCTCTAATTCTCTACATATCTATATATAATATAAAACAGTAACGATGGAACTGAGGTGTCACTTCCTCCTTTTTTAGTGATAAAAAATTTAATATATTAATTTTAATTTTATTATATATATTTATCTATAAAAAGATTATTTTATCCGTACTATATCTAAGAGTTCTACAGAATTTAAATTAATCCCTAAAATCTCTCTAATTCTCTACACATCTATATATAATATAAAACAGTAACGATGGAACTGAGGTGTAACTTTCTCCTTTTTTAGTGATAAACAATTTAATATATTAATTTTAATTTTATTATATATATTTATCTATAAAAAGATTATTTTATCCGTACTATATCTAAGAGTTCTACAGAATTTAAATTAATCCCTAAAATCTCTCTAATTCTCTACACATCTATATATAATATAAAACAGTAACGATGGAACTGAGGTGTCACTTCCTCCTTTTTTAGTGATAAAAAATTTAATATATTAATTTTAATTTTATTATATATATTTATCTATAAAAAGATTATTGTATCCGTACTATATCTAAGAGTTCTACAGAATTTAAATTAATCCCTAAAATCTCTCTAATTCTCTACACATCTATATATAATATAAAACAGTAACGATGGAACTGAGGTGTCACTTCCTCCTTTTTTAGTTATAAAAAATTTAATATATTAATTTTAATTTTATTATATATATTTATCTATAAAAAGATTATTGTATCCGTACTATATCTAAGAGTTCTACAGAATTTAAATTAATCCCTAAAATCTCTCTAATTCTCTACACATCTATATATAATATAAAACAGTAACGATGGAACTGATGTGTCACTTCCTCATTTTTTAGTGATAAAAAATTTAATATATTAATTTTAATTTTATTATATATATTTATCTATAAAACGATTATTTTATCCGTACTATATCTAAGAGTTCTATAGAATTTAAACTAATCCCTAAAATCTCTCTAATTCTCTACACATCTATATATAATATAAAACAGTAACGATGGAACTGAGGTGTCACTTCCTCCTTTTTTAGTGATAAAAAATTTAATATATTAATTTTAATTTTATTATATATATTTATCTATAAAAAGATTATTTTATCCGTACTATATCTAAGAGTTCTACAGAATTTAAATTAATCCCTAAAATCTCTCTAATTCTCTACACATCTATATATAATATAAAACAGTAACGATGGAACTGAGGTGTTACTTCCTCCTTTTTTAGTGATAAAAAATTTAATATATTAATTTTAATTTTATTATATATATTTATCTATAAAACGATTATTTTATCCGTACTATATCTAAGAGTTCTATAGAATTTAAACTAATCCTTAAAATCTCTCTAATTCTCTACACATCTATATATAATATAAAACAGTAACGATGGAACTGAGGTGTCACTTCCTCCTTTTTTAGTGATAAAAAATTTAATATATTAATTTTAATTTTATTATATATATTTATCTATAAAAAGATTATTTTATCCGTACTATATCTAAGAGTTCTACAGAATTTAAATTAATCCCTAAAATCTCTCTAATTCTCTACACATCTATATATAATATAAAACAGTAACGATGGAACTGAGGTGTAACTTCCTCCTTTTTTAGTGATAAACAATTTAATATATTAATTTTAATTTTATTATATATATTTATCTATAAAAAGATTATTTTATCCGTACTATATCTAAGAGTTCTACAGAATTTAAATTAATCCCTAAAATCTCTCTAATTCTCTACACATCTATATATAATATAAAACAGTAACGATGGAACTGAGGTGTCACTTCCTCCTTTTTTAGTGATAAAAAATTTAATATATTAATTTTAATTTTATTATATATATTTATCTATAAAAAGATTATTGTATCCGTACTATATCTAAGAGTTCTACAGAATTTAAATTAATCCCTAAAATCTCTCTAATTCTCTACACATCTATATATAATATAAAACAGTAACGATGGAACTGGGGTGTCACTTCCTCCTTTTTTAGTGATAAAAAATTTAATATATTAATTTTAATTTTATTATATATATTTATCTATAAAAAGATTATTGTATCCGTACTATATCTAAGAGTTCTACAGAATTTAAATTAATCCCTAAAATCTCTCTAATTCTCTACACATCTATATATAATATAAAACAGTAACGATGGAACTGATGTGTCACTTCCTCCTTTTTTAGTGATAAAAAATTTAATATATTAATTTTAATTTTATTATATATATTTATCTATAAAAAGATTATTGTATCCGTACTATATCTAAGAGTTCTACAGAATTTAAATTAATCCCTAAAATCTCTCTAATTCTCTACATATCTATATATAATATAAAACAGTAACGATGGAACTGAGGTGTCACTTCCTCCTTTTTTAGTGATAAAAAATTTAATATATTAATTTTAATTTTATTATATATATTTATCTATAAAAAGATTATTTTATCCGTACTATATCTAAGAGTTCTACAGAATTTAAATTAATCCCTAAAATCTCTCTAATTCTCTACACATCTATATATAATATAAAACAGTAACGATGGAACTGAGGTGTAACTTTCTCCTTTTTTAGTGATAAACAATTTAATATATTAATTTTAATTTTATTATATATATTTATCTATAAAAAGATTATTTTATCCGTACTATATCTAAGAGTTCTACAGAATTTAAATTAATCCCTAAAATCTCTCTAATTCTCTACACATCTATATATAATATAAAACAGTAACGATGGAACTGAGGTGTCACTTCCTCCTTTTTTAGTGATAAAAAATTTAATATATTAATTTTAATTTTATTATATATATTTATCTATAAAAAGATTATTGTATCCGTACTATATCTAAGAGTTCTACAGAATTTAAATTAATCCCTAAAATCTCTCTAATTCTCTACACATCTATATATAATATAAAACAGTAACGATGGAACTGAGGTGTCACTTCCTCCTTTTTTAGTTATAAAAAATTTAATATATTAATTTTAATTTTATTATATATATTTATCTATAAAAAGATTATTGTATCCGTACTATATCTAAGAGTTCTACAGAATTTAAATTAATCCCTAAAATCTCTCTAATTCTCTACACATCTATATATAATATAAAACAGTAACGATGGAACTGATGTGTCACTTCCTCATTTTTTAGTGATAAAAAATTTAATATATTAATTTTAATTTTATTATATATATTTATCTATAAAACGATTATTTTATCCGTACTATATCTAAGAGTTCTATAGAATTTAAACTAATCCCTAAAATCTCTCTAATTCTCTACACATCTATATATAATATAAAACAGTAACGATGGAACTGAGGTGTCACTTCCTCCTTTTTTAGTGATAAAAAATTTAATATATTAATTTTAATTTTATTATATATATTTATCTATAAAAAGATTATTTTATCCGTACTATATCTAAGAGTTCTACAGAATTTAAATTAATCCCTAAAATCTCTCTAATTCTCTACACATCTATATATAATATAAAACAGTAACGATGGAACTGAGGTGTTACTTCCTCCTTTTTTAGTGATAAAAAATTTAATATATTAATTTTAATTTTATTATATATATTTATCTATAAAACGATTATTTTATCCGTACTATATCTAAGAGTTCTATAGAATTTAAACTAATCCTTAAAATCTCTCTAATTCTCTACACATCTATATATAATATAAAACAGTAACGATGGAACTGAGGTGTCACTTCCTCCTTTTTTAGTGATAAAAAATTTAATATATTAATTTTAATTTTATTATATATATTTATCTATAAAAAGATTATTTTATCCGTACTATATCTAAGAGTTCTACAGAATTTAAATTAATCCCTAAAATCTCTCTAATTCTCTACACATCTATATATAATATAAAACAGTAACGATGGAACTGAGGTGTAACTTCCTCCTTTTTTAGTGATAAACAATTTAATATATTAATTTTAATTTTATTATATATATTTATCTATAAAAAGATTATTTTATCCGTACTATATCTAAGAGTTCTACAGAATTTAAATTAATCCCTAAAATCTCTCTAATTCTCTACACATCTATATATAATATAAAACAGTAACGATGGAACTGAGGTGTCACTTCCTCCTTTTTTAGTGATAAAAAATTTAATATATTAATTTTAATTTTATTATATATATTTATCTATAAAAAGATTATTGTATCCGTACTATATCTAAGAGTTCTACAGAATTTAAATTAATCCCTAAAATCTCTCTAATTCTCTACACATCTATATATAATATAAAACAGTAACGATAGAACTGAGGTGTTACTTCCTCCTTTTTTAGTGATAAAAAATTTAATATATTAATTTTAATTTTATTATATATATTTATCTATAAAACGATTATTTTATCCGTACTATATCTAAGAGTTCTATAGAATTTAAACTAATCCTTAAAATCTCTCTAATTCTCTACACATCTATATATAATATAAAACAGTAACGATGGAACTGAGGTGTCACTTCCTCCTTTTTTAGTGATAAAAAATTTAATATATTAATTTTAATTTTATTATATATATTTATCTATAAAAAGATTATTTTATCCGTACTATATCTAAGAGTTCTACAGAATTTAAATTAATCCCTAAAATCTCTCTAATTCTCTACACATCTATATATAATATAAAACAGTAACGATGGAACTGAGGTGTAACTTCCTCCTTTTTTAGTGATAAACAATTTAATATATTAATTTTAATTTTATTATATATATTTATCTATAAAAAGATTATTTTATCCGTACTATATCTAAGAGTTCTACAGAATTTAAATTAATCCCTAAAATCTCTCTAATTCTCTACACATCTATATATAATATAAAACAGTAACGATGGAACTGAGGTGTCACTTCCTCCTTTTTTAGTGATAAAAAATTTAATATATTAATTTTAATTTTATTATATATATTTATCTATAAAAAGATTATTGTATCCGTACTATATCTAAGAGTTCTACAGAATTTAAATTAATCCCTAAAATCTCTCTAATTCTCTACACATCTATATATAATATAAAACAGTAACGATGGAACTGAGGTGTCACTTCCTCCTTTTTTAGTGATAAAAAATTTAATATATTAATTTTAATTTTATTATATATATTTATCTATAAAAAGATTATTGTATCCGTACTATATCTAAGAGTTCTACAGAATTTAAATTAATCCCTAAAATCTCTCTAATTCTCTACACATCTATATATAATATAAAACAGTAACGATGGAACTGATGTGTCACTTCCTCCTTTTTTAGTGATAAAAAATTTAATATATTAATTTTAATTTTATTATATATATTTATCTATAAAACGATTATTTTATCCGTACTATATCTAAGAGTTCTATAGAATTTAAACTAATCCCTAAAATCTCTCTAATTCTCTACACATCTATATATAATATAAAACAGTAACGATGGAACTGAGGTGTCACTTCCTCCTTTTTTAGTGATAAAAAATTTAATATATTAATTTTAATTTTATTATATATATTTATCTATAAAAAGATTATTTTATCCGTACTATATCTAAGAGTTCTACAGAATTTAAATTAATCCCTAAAATCTCTCTAATTCTCTACACATCTATATATAATATAAAACAGTAACGATGGAACTGAGGTGTTACTTCCTCCTTTTTTAGTGATAAAAAATTTAATATATTAATTTTAATTTTATTATATATATTTATCTATAAAACGATTATTTTATCCGTACTATATCTAAGAGTTCTATAGAATTTCAACTAATCCTTAAAATCTCTCTAATTCTCTACACATCTATATATAATATAAAACAGTAACGATGGAACTGAGGTGTCACTTCCTCCTTTTTTAGTGATAAAAAATTTAATATATTAATTTTAATTTTATTATATATATTTATCTATAAAAAGATTATTTTATCCGTACTATATCTAAGAGTTCTACAGAATTTAAATTAATCCCTAAAATCTCTCTAATTCTCTACACATCTATATATAATATAAAACAGTAACGATGGAACTGAGGTGTAACTTCCTCCTTTTTTAGTGATAAACAATTTAATATATTAATTTTAATTTTATTATATATATTTATCTATAAAAAGATTATTTTATCCGTACTATATCTAAGAGTTCTACAGAATTTAAATTAATCCCTAAAATCTCTCTAATTCTCTACACATCTATATATAATATAAAACAGTAACGATGGAACTGAGGTGTCACTTCCTCCTTTTTTAGTGATAAAAAATTTAATATATTAATTTTAATTTTATTATATATATTTATCTATAAAAAGATTATTGTATCCGTACTATATCTAAGAGTTCTACAGAATTTAAATTAATCCCTAAAATCTCTCTAATTCTCTACACATCTATATATAATATAAAACAGTAACGATGGAACTGGGGTGTCACTTCCTCCTTTTTTAGTGATAAAAAATTTAATATATTAATTTTAATTTTATTATATATATTTATCTATAAAAAGATTATTATATCCGTACTATATCTAAGAGTTCTACAGAATTTAAATTAATCCCTAAAATCTCTCTAATTTTCTACACATCTATATATAATATAAAACAGTAACGATGGAACTGAGGTGTCACTTCCTCCTTTTTTAGTGATAAAAAATTTAATATATTAATTTTAATTTTATTATATATATTTATCTATAAAAAGATTATTGTATCCGTACTATATCTAAGAGTTCTACAGAATTTAAATTAATCCCTAAAATCTCTCTAATTCTCTACACATCTATATATAATATAAAACAGTAACGATGGAACTGATGTGTCACTTCCTCCTTTTTTAGTGATAAAAAATTTAATATATTAATTTTAATTTTATTATATATATTTATCTATAAAACGATTATTTTATCCGTACTATATCTAAGAGTTCTATAGAATTTAAACTAATCCCTAAAATCTCTCTAATTCTCTACACATCTATATATAATATAAAACAGTAACGATGGAACTGAGGTGTCACTTTCTCCTTTTTTAGTGATAAAAAATTTAATATATTAATTTTAATTTTATTATATATATTTATCTATAAAAAGATTATTTTATCCGTACTATATCTAAGAGTTCTACAGAATTTAAATTAATCCCTAAAATCTCTCTAATTCTCTACACATCTATATATAATATAAAACAGTAACGATGGAACTGAGGTGTCACTTCCTCCTTTTTTAGTGATAAAAAATTTAATATATTAATTTTAATTTTATTATATATATTTATCTATAAAACGATTATTTTATCCGTACTATATCTAAGAGTTCTATAGAATTTAAACTAATCCCTAAAATCTCTCTAATTCTCTACACATCTATATATAATATAAAACAGTAACGATGGAACTGAGGTGTCACTTCCTCCTTTTTTAAGGATAAAAAATTTAATATATTAATTTTAATTTTATTATATATATTTATCTATAAAAAGATTATTTTATCCGTACTATATCTAAGAGTCTACAGAATTTAAATTAATCCCTAAAATCTCTCTAATTCTCTACACATCTATATATAATATAAAACAGTAACGATGGAACTGAGGTGTAACTTCCTCCTTTTTTAGTGATAAACAATTTAATATATTAATTTTAATTTTATTATATATATTTATCTATAAAAAGATTATTTTATCCGTACTATATCTAAGAGTTCTACAGAATTTAAATTAATCCCTAAAATCTCTCTAATTCTCTACACATCTATATATAATATAAAACAGTAACGATGGAACTGATGTGTCACTTCCTCCTTTTTTAGTGATAAAAAATTTAATATATTAATTTTAATTTTATTATATATATTTATCTATAAAAAGATTATTGTATCCGTACTATATCTAAGAGTTCTACAGAATTTAAATTAATCCCTAAAATCTCTCTAATTCTCTACACATCTATATATAATATAAAACAGTAACGATGGAACTGAGGTGTCACTTCCTCCTTTTTTAGTGATAAAAAATTTAATATATTAATTTTAATTTTATTATATATATTTATCTATAAAAAGATTATTTTATCCGTACTATATCTAAGAGTTCTACAGAATTTAAATTAATCCCTAAAATCTCTCTAATTCTCTACACATCTATATATAATATAAAACAGTAACGATGGAACTGAGGTGTAACTTTCTCCTTTTTTAGTGATAAACAATTTAATATATTAATTTTAATTTTATTATATATATTTATCTATAAAAAGATTATTTTATCCGTACTATATCTAAGAGTTCTACAGAATTTAAATTAATACCTAAAATCTCTCTAATTCTCTACACATCTATATATAATATAAAACAGTAACGATGGAACTGAGGTGTCACTTCCTCCTTTTTTAGTGATAAAAAATTTAATATACTAATTTTAATTTTATTATATATATTTATCTATAAAAAGATTATTGTATCCGTACTATATCTAAGAGTTCTACAGAATTTAAATTAATCCCTAAAATCTCTCTAATTCTCTACACATCTATATATAATATAAAACAGTAACGATGGAACTGAGGTGTCACTTCCTCCTTTTTTAGTGATAAAAAATTTAATATATTAATTTTAATTTTATTATATATATTTATCTGTAAAAATATTATTGTATCCGTACTATATCTAAGAGTTCTACAGAATTTAAATTAATCCCTAAAATCTCTCTAATTCTCTACACATCTATATATAATATAAAACAGTAACGATGGAACTGAGGTGTCACTTCCTCCTTTTTTAGTGATAAAAAATTTAATATATTAATTTTAATTTTATTATATATATTTATCTATAAAAAGATTATTATATCCGTACTATATCTAAGAGTTCTACAGAATTTAAATTAATCCCTAAAATCTCTCAAATTCTCTACACATCTATATATAATATAAAACAGTAACGATGGAACTGATGTGTCACTTCCTCCTTTTTTAGTGATAAAAAATTTAATATATTAATTTTAATTTTATTATATATATTTATCTATAAAACGATTATTTTATCTGTACTATATCTAAGAGTTCTATAGAATTTAAACTAATCCCTAAAATCTCTCTAATTCTCTACACATCTATATATAATATAAAACAGTAACGATGGAACTGAGGTGTCACTTTCTCCTTTTTTAGTGATAAAAAATTTAATATATTAATTTTAATTTTATTATATATATTTATCTATAAAAAGATTATTTTATCCGTACTATATCTAAGAGTTCTACAGAATTTAAATTAATCCCTAAAATCTCTCTAATTCTCTACACATCTATATATAATATAAAACAGTAACGATGGAACTGAGGTGTCACTTCCTCCTTTTTTAGTGATAAAAAATTTAATATATTAATTTTAATTTTATTATATATATTTATAAAAAGATTATTTTATCCCTACTATATCTAAGAGTTCTACAGTATTTAAATTAATCCCTAAAATCTCGCTAATTCTTTACACATCTATATCTATATATAATATAAAACAGTAACGATGGAACTAAGGTGTCACTTCCTCCTTTTTTAGTGATAAAAAATTTAATATATTAATTTTAATTTTATTATATATATTTATCTATAAAAAGATTATTTTATCCGTACTATATCTAAGAGTTCTACAGAATTTAAATTAATCCCTAAAATCTCTGTAATTCTCTACACATCTATATATAATATAAAACAGTAACGATGGAACTGAGGTGTCACTTCCTCCTTTTTTAGTGATAAAAAATTTAATATATTAATTTTAATTTTATTATGTATATTTATCTATAAAAAGATTATTTTATCCCATATATCTAAGAGTACTACTGAATTTAAATTAATCCCTAAAATCTCTCTAATTCTCTACATATCTATATATAATATAAAACAGTAACGATGGAACTGAGGTGTCACTTCCTCCTTTTTTACTGATAAAAAATATAATATAATATATAATATATTAGTTTTTATTTTATTATTATATTTATCTATAAAAATATTATTTAAAGTAAATGTGAAAATGAAATAATAATATTTAATTTATATAACACATTTATGTCATTAATTGTAATTATTAGATTGTATTTTTTATTAATATTTATATATTAAGATGAATCCGTGCATCGCACGGGCCAACAACTAGTTGATACATTGCGATAGTACCGCGACTATTGCTAAGATTCAGAATTGTTATTATAACGATAAAAAACGATAGACACATTGTAAGCACAACACTGTTAGAAAGTTACTCTCTAAAGGAGCTGCTAGAGTGGATCACATATGATTAGAAAAAAATTTGGTCGATCCTTTGACAAAAGGATTAGCTATAGATAAAGTCCAAAATACTGCAAAGAGTATGAGACTTATGCCAATATAGGGATGAGTTACACAAAATGGTTGTCATTTTTAGGAATCCTCGAAATTCAATCCAATCCCGGAGATTCTTGAATCCCCGAACTAGACTGAACTATGCACAGTGGTAACTGAAGGTGTAGGACAATTTATCTGTAGGAAAATCTCCTACAAATTACGTCCGTCTCGTACATAATTATTTTGTACAAATCCAAAATATTAATTAAGTAAAAGTATATTAATTGAAAAAAGTATTAAAAATTTAATCATTTGTAATATCTTTAATATATAAACCATGACAACATTAAAAATTAGAGGTGATAAAATTACACACGACCCGACAACGTGACCTAATATCGCCACAGAATAAAAAAAATCATGTAAATGGATTTAAATTTTATTAAATATATCTTTTACTTAATTTTATTTATCTATTTTAAATTAAGAATGTAATTATATTTTTCTATAATAAAATCTATGTTAAAAAATATTAGTTATGAATATTTACTTAAAAATTTTGTTTTGTTTTTTTAATTATTTTATTAAATAACTTATTTTGTAATTAGAATTAATTTAAAAGTTTTGTGTAGTTTCATTTAGCTACTAACTTATAATTTTTTTTTTGGTCAAATACATTAATATCATAATTAAGTACAAAATTATAACTAAGTCATATCATCAAACTTAATTCTTAATATGTCATTAGTATCTATATATTATGATTTTACATCATAATTTAAGAAATATAGACTCCAATTCATAATAATAAACCCTAGAAAATATATTTTAGACTTCTAATTTATAAATTCCAATCCTTAAAATATATTCAAAGTACTGATTTTACTAGTTTAATATAATCCAAAATTATGACTTGACATAGTTGTAAATAATTTGTAAAAGATGAATTTCTGTGTAATTTTCCCATTTTTGTTATCCAAATTACTTATCCAATGTTTGTCCAAAAAGTTGTCCAAAAAGTTGTCCAAATTACTTATACAATTTTTTTAAGAAATCTTTGGTTTAGTTTATAATTAAACAAAAGTTTTAAAAATAAAAAACTAAACAAAACCTCCATAAAAAAAACAAGGGTTAAGGTGTAAAAAATACCCCTAACGTTTTGGGCCAGAAGCAATTTTACCTCTAACGTCTAAAATGGTGCAATTTACCCCTAACGTTTGTAGCCAGGAGCAATTTTATCCCTAACGTTGGTAATTTGGGTCAATTTCAGACACTATTATAAAACACAGATATTTTTGTTTATTATTTTGCACCAATTGCGTATCAATTCATTCTAAAAAAATTATTTCATGTCTTTTGTAATTTAATAATAGAATTGGAGATTAATATTTATAAATTCAGTGAATTTTTTAAATTTTTTTGTCCAATTCGTTCAAAAGACAGTATGTTTTTTTATTATTTTTTTTACATCCCAACATATGTTTATAATTTGTTACTGATAAAATGACGCACATGTGAAGTGTAGATGATAAGCTTCATGACCGAGAAGACAGTTTGATGAATTATTTCTGAAATTTACCCAATTTATCAACGTTAGGGGTAAAATTGCTCTTGGCTACAAACGTTAGGGGTAAAATTGCACCATTTTAAACGTTAGGGGTAAAATTGCTCCTGAGGGGTATTTTTGCACCTTAACCCAAAAAACAAAATAAAAAAGAAAACTAGACAAAACCATGTGACTTCATAGTGGCATTTGTGTCATTTTCATCTCTAGGGTTTCGGCTTATAATCTCACTTCTTCCCATCTCATCTTTCTCAGCCTCTTAGCATTCTTTCTCTTATGCTCTTTCTCCGATTGACAGTTTAATTTTCACTTTCATCTTCGTTTGGGTGGATCTCTCATGGAAGAAATCAATTATTCCCAGTTTTAGTGTAGTTTCCCTCTTCCATCCGTGTTCGTGCTTATACTCTATGAGAGATCTACTGCAGTTTCATTGTTTTTGAAGTTTTCATTGCTTATTTAATTCAATTATAATAGTTTGAATATTGCTCTGAAGCATTCAATAAGCTTAGAAGGTGAGCCCATGTAAATTGAATTTGGCAAAATTGATATTCCTTTTTTTTTTCTCTTTTCTTTTTATGCCAAGTTGAGTTCATTGATTAGAAAAAATTAAAAATAAATACATTTCCATGCTAAGTACATCTTGCAAATATTTTTTCTTTTGAGGTTTTGTTCCTGAGGATTTTGAGATACAAACCAATTTCCAAAACCCTTCTGTTATATGACTAAATTCAAATGGTTTCCCTATATATATCAGCTCCATTATTTGCTGTATTTGAACTTTAGGAAGTTTAGTTAAATCAACGAGGGAGTAGTTATATCCATCTAAATAGATAGACTTCATCTTTCATGTCATTTAGAACGATTGAATGACCATAAGTTGTGCTCCAATAGCTCTCAATAGAATACAAAGAAGCTTTCAGATTCCTATTGCTAAATTCATCATTGTACATAAAATAGTAGCAAATTTTGATTGAGAACGGAAAGAAAGAGGAAAACCCAATGATTCTAATTTTGGTAATTTTGTGCAGGAGAAACAATGGCGAAGAAACAACAAGAAAATTTCTTTCAACATGTGAGTGCATCAGCAGATTTTTTAAGCACTAGGAATAACAAAATGGATATTCTAGCACCGATTGCAGAACGTTGCCGGCGAAAAGCATCCCTCACGATGAGGATAATAAGAGATTGTAAGTACATTGATTCTAAATTTTATACTAATCTAATGGTCGTTTGACAGAGTCCTTTATATCAAAAAAAGATTTATTTTAGTTGGTATACAATTTCATTTTTATTATGGCTCGTTCATTTTATGATACATTGCTAATAATGGAAATTATGCCTGATTACAATTAGATCAAGCAGTAGAGTTTAAAATAAATTAAAAAGGAAAATAAAAAACCGAACTTAGGACCAAATAAACACAAGAACAATAGTCTGATAGGATAGAAAAAGAATAGACAAATCACACGTTAACTTTTTTTTTTCTTTTTTTCTTCCTTCCTTAAGGATGAGAACTTAGAGCATCAAAAGGTGATTAGGACACCAATATCAGCATTATTAAGAGACTAATGAACCTATAAGTAAAAAAGAAACCATAAATAACAAGATTGAGATATAGTTAGTTAAATTTTGTTAAATAATCATGGTGGGGACACATATATATATATACAATAATAAAAAAAATGTATACAATACTAAAAAAAAAAGTTGAAAAGATTGAATTGAATTTAACCAAATAAAGTTATTGCAATGGGTGAATGAATTAGAAAGGATAGAGATGGAGCATATGCTATATATTGGATTATTGGAGTTAATAAATTTTGACCTTTATATATACAATAATAAAAAAAAATGTATACAATACAACTCCTGTTTCATCTCTGGACCAAGGACCAACTCAGGATTTACAATGATGCTTTGCTCAACAAAACATGGAAGTGTGATGACTGCCCCTATGTTAAGTAAGCTAAGCAATCTCCTATCTGAATATCCAATTTTTACTTGAATTTCCAGCAGCAAAACATGAAGCCACAAAAAGATACTCCTCTTCTTATTGATCAGCAACTTGAACAACATTTTTTGTTGGGTATTAACATGAGTTTCTGACTTTTGTTCATTTGTGCGGACATAGAAAGAATTGTAATGACTTATCTTTAGATATGACATTTTGTAAAGGTGTATTCAATTTTTGTAACTAGTACATTTTTCACTTGGTTGACATTATTTTTTGGTCCATTTTGTACGCATGAATTCAATTTTTATAACTAATGTAATTTTAAATTTTTATTGTTAATTATATATAATTATTAGTTTTATTCTTCTATGTTATTTTTATTTTGACAATTTATTTAAATTTATTCATATTCTTAATATATATATTTAGTAATAAATATTTAAATAAAGCAAATAATCAAAAGAAATATATAATAGTGGGGATATTTAATTTTTGAAGGGATTTTATTTTTTCTCAAAAGTTACTACATATTATTTATTGGGATATAAATATTTTCTCACAAAAAAATGAGAATTTGTGAGAAAATTTTCCTAAAAAAAAATGTTCTTATTTGTGGTGAAAACTCTATCCCTCACAAAAAGTATAAAGACTAGTGGGGAAATTTTCCCCACAAAATATGTCTAGTCTATTGTGGCGAATTATCATTTCTCCACAAATGTGTATCTATTGTGATGAATTAATTTTTCGCCAGACTTATCTTTTATGTCGCTCTAACAGTGGCGACCATGTGACGAATTTTTTCGCCACAAAAAGGTTTTAGTGGCGAATTTTTGATATTCTGTGGGGAAGTATTTCACCACAAAAAAACACGTTTTCTTGTAGTGATGTATCTCTTTCTTTTCTTTATTGCTGTTTGGAATTCAGCTCTTGAATTATAAACTTTTTTTCCCTTGTAGACCTTACTGTGGTGAATTTGTGGATGATGACCCTCAAAGGAGGCTTTCTTCTACAGCCAAAACTGCCTAATGGCGAGTGCCCACCTGGATTTATTGGTTTCGCTGTTAACATGATTTATATGGATTACATGAATTTGTTGTATGTATCCGATGTCTATGGCCTCAGAGAGACTTATATTTACAGCCTCTTTTCTCGCCTGCAAGTTTACAAAAGTAGGGAGGAGATGCTACTTGCTCTTCCACTTATAAGTGATGGAGTAATTTCACTGGATGGAGGGATGATTACGCCTAATGGTTTCGTTTCCTTGAGGAACCGGTAAGTGTTTTGCTTTCATTAATGATATGAAATTGTCTTCCAATCGGATCTAATAGTGAATTTCATTGTTTTACAATATCTCCTTTTGTGGTATTTCGGAATTTGCTTTCTGCATGTAGGTAGTTTAAATGCACTAAGAAAGAAATGTCTTTCTGAATCCTCATAGATTGTAGAATTATGTTTGTGCTACAATTCGATTATAATAGGCCACATATAGGGTTCATAGCATTAGCCTCTGACCTTCCAAATTCAGCTCATGATATTTGGTGCATGGATTTTTCTTCCCCCAATTTTTGTACAACTATCATACAAAAGAAAAGAAATATGTATTTTTTCTAGAATGGTCGATTCAAAGGATGAGCCTTAGTGCAACAGTAAATGTTGTTGTTGTTGTGTGACCGAGAGGTCACGGGTTCAAGTCTTAGGAGCGCCTCTTACCAAAAAAATTGGCAGGGGAAGGCTTGCCCCCAGTAGACCCTTGTGATGGGATCCCTCTCTGTGTAACCTTCCAATCTTTCTTAATAAAGTATCATCTTTGCATTAAAAAAAAATGAGTTGAGGAACATTTTATTTCCACTATATATTAATAACATAGAAAATATTAGACCGTTTGAAAAAAGTTTGTAATAAACTTATATTTAGCGGATTTAATTTTTAGCATTTTACTTAATTTTTGTAATTTCGTTAATAATATAGTAAATATATATCTTAGAAATAATTAATATTTTAAAAAATAAATAATAATAATTGATATTAGCAAGGTCTGAAGCTAAAATTAAATACTAGACAAACTTGTTCTTTCTAAATTGTTATTACGTAGAGCCAATATTGTTCTTGTTTGAAAACGTTAAAGTTAAATTTGTACCACTTCATAAGTGAAGGCTAAATCCATAATTTTTATCCCAGTTTTTAATATTCCAAACGGCAAATGATTTTTTCAAGCCAAATTCAAAGGACAGGCTCTATATGCAATCTTAATAGCTTATAATTTTATTTAAAAAAAGAAAGCTAAAAGTCTAAGCATTGCTAGAAAATTCCTTGGGATTCAAATTTTTCATAAAACATGATCAGAGTGTGATCCGGCCTTATATTATATGTAAATAATTAGGACTTTCTATAAAACTAAAATTAAAAAAGGGCAAGAGATTTATTAAAGACAAAAAGTATGATTAGGTCTCTGATCTTTCATTTTTTAGTTTATTAAGCTCTTGATCTTTTATTTAGATACATTATGTCACTGATCTTTTATTTTTGGTCTCATTAAGCCCTTGATGATCAAATTAGTAAGCTGTGAATATATAATTCTGCTAAGAAACATTATTAACTTCATATGTATTTAAAATTAGTTAAAAAATTATTTTTTACAGTTTGAATTATAGCCACATTGCACATCCAAAACTGTTTTCAAACAGTAAAAACATACAAATTCTGAATGTAGCTGCAATGAATAATAGTCTGTTAACTGAATTTTATATTAAAAATTACGCTTTTTAGTTATGAAGGGCTTAATGAGACCCAAAATAAAAAATCGGGAGCTTAATGTATCTAAATAAAAATTTAATAGCTTAATAAACCAAAAAATGAAAGATGTGGAACCTAATCATGTTTTTTTGCCTTTATTGAACCAAAAATATACTAGTAGAAACCATATCACATTTGATTAAAAAGAAAAAGGAAAAAAAAGAAGACATCACAAAAAAGACAAATTACCCAAACAACCCCTTCGTTGCTTAGCTATTCTGTTTATATGCTTTTACCATATCCGCCCTACGAACGGAGATGGAATATAAACAATTCGATTAGAATCAGCAGCGCTGAACTCAAGCTTTATGAATTTTTAGGTTCCAATTGAGTCTCTCGGCCATCAATTTCAGGTAAAACTTCTTGTCTCTTTGCGCTGTTTTTTCTTCAAATTTTCAATTAGCTATTCATTTACTGCTGGATACGATGAATCTCGGTTTATACTAAGATTTAATTTGTTGAACTTGAATCATTTATTTCCGAAACATGTATAACAATTAAGGTTTTAAATTCATTATGCTGATAGTTGTATTTAATTTGTCTGAGCATATCTTCACAAACAATCATGAAAAGTGGAAGGATTTCTCTGACCACAAACTCTAATGCAAAGAGAGATAGAACAATGATAGGGGAAGTTAGCCTTAACCGAGTCACTCAACCTTCATTTTCTTATCTTCCCAAGGATATTGTGGTAACTATCATACTTAGATTGTCCATTAAGACGATTTTTATATTCAAATCTGTGTGCAAAACATGGTATGATATAGTTTCAGACCCCGAATTTGCAAAGGTCCATTTTGATCAAAGTGAGGTGTATCCTCTGATTCGAACCTCATTGTGTAGACAAGGGTCGAAAATGGTTTATCTTGTGCAGCCAGATAAGGATGATTTTGAGCTCAAGCTTGGGATGTGTGATCATTACTTTTTTAAGCGTGGATGTGTTTGTAATGTTGAGGTTAAAATTGGCACCAAATTTGAAATCCCAGACAAATATAGTCGATATGGAGCCACTAATTCATGCAATGGGTTACTTTGCTTGTTGAATAAATGTGATAAATGGCTATGCCCAATTGTTTGCAATCCAATTATGGGTGAGTTTATTAACCTTCCAACAGCTAAGATTGAATTGAGCTCGTCTAGTATATGTTATGGGTTCGGTTTTAGTCCCACCACTAACCAATATACGGTGATTAGAATGTTTCATCATGACACCCATGTTTCCAATAAGGCTGAAGTCCATATTCTTGGTACAAAAACATGGAAAGAGATAGACATTTTCAACCAGTCAATTCCCAAGTCATTCACAACTTATTTGAACGGGTTTATTTATTGGTCTTCTAATTTACAATCATTATCTATATTTAGTTTTGATGTTGGGGAGGAACGTTTTGGGTCGGTGCCATCACCAGCAATTAACGATCCTTATGCACACGACAGTGTTGGGGTATTAGGAGAAGAACTCTGCATAACTACAGTTCTTGAGTATGGTGCTGTTCATGTTGGACAATGAAAGATAACAGTACCGATAAGGGGTGGTCTAAAGTTTACTCCTTTGATTACATATATTGTAATCTAGTACCACATTACGGTTGTTTTCAACCAATTAAGTACTTGGATGATGGGGCACTGCTGATGTTTTTCTCTTCTACAGAAGCTTTAGTATACATGGATCCAATAAAACATCGATTTAAATATTTGAATGTCCATAGCATGTCCAAAGTTGAAGCAATTGCTTATATTCCAAGCTTTGTTTCACTCAAACATATTCTATCAGGACAGAATGCGAAGGTGCATAAAGTCAAGTCGAGGTAATTTTGACTTTGCTGATTATGACAAGAACATTTTTTTTTGTGAAAAATAAAGAATTATATGCTATATGAATTTGGATGTTGCATATTTTTATCTTTTTTTGACCATTCAATTACTTTCTTGACTAGGTGTGCGAAGTTGAAGCTGCATTGCGAGACCGATGTTGATATTATTGAACAACGGTTTTATCGTGACTTTTATTATTGATATAGCTGAACAAATGTTAGCCGACCCCGAATCATTTCGGGACTAAGGCTTTGTTGTTGTTGTTGTTGATAGCTGAACAAATGTTTCATCCTCATCATGATTTTAGTTCTTCTGAATGTTATCTTTGTAGTGTCACTCGCAACTGTTCATTAGTTGAGCCGCGAATGAAAATGATATTGTTGAAGAAAGGTTTAATCGTGATTATGCTTTTGGTTCTTATGATTTCAGTTCTAGTTTTGATTTTGATTCGATTCTTATATATGAGGGAAATGAGGAGCATGACTTCATTATGATTTTCAATTATATATATACTTTATTTAATTAAGGCTTATTGGACAATATTAGATACTTAATCATGAAACATATTTTTATGATTAATTTAGTTTGATTTAATTTTCATCCTTTTGTATTTCGAAAAGTTTCAAGTTGTTTGGAATTTCGATATAGAATTGTTATTTGATAAAGAACAGTTAATGGAACAGGCTCAGGTCCCAACTGACTTGGATAGATTTTCTGCATTTCCTCTCCTACGAGAACTCCGGTAGATTTGTACACCAAGAAGGGACTCCGGTAGAAACTTTGGATTTGCACAATTAGGATTGGCTTGTGTAGTTAGACGGACACCATCCTAGAATTCTCAATTTACTAGAGTTGTTGCATAAACAACTTGTAATGATTTTTCTAGTAATGGAGTATGAAAACATAAGAATTCAAATAAGGGGTTTATATTCAACTACAATAACTCACAAACAACTGATCATATCTAACGCTTCACTGCAAACGTTTTGAAAGAACCAAGATAGTAAAGAATTCAAATAAATCTACATCAGTACTTAAAACTACAGAAATTTCAAATTGCAATCTCATATAAATTTCTTCCTTAAGCTTCTAACTTCAATGTTTTAAGTCTCTGTCTCATTCTATCCTGGTAGAAATTCTGTTTTAGCTCGGCCCCTATATTGATCCAATTGGCCTGAAGTATTGGATATAAATTATCATTTAAATCTCTATATGTCATATTTGACACATCATGTTGTAACGTAATTTATATGTAAGAGTTTCATAATTAATTATGGTTTGTATTTTGTGTTGAAGGTGATAAGCTCAAATTTTCAACAAAATCAAATCCCACATTGTCAAACAACAACAACTTTATATAGCTTATTAATTTCAAGCATGACAACTTACATCGTCGAGTTTGTTAGGTCAAGCTTGTGACCCAAGTGGGGGCAACAATGTGATGGAACATTGCTTTGCTCAGAAGTCCGGGCTTGTTTCAACTATGTTTTTTCGACGAAGGTTGAGATAGCTTGGTTCCAGGACGGTCTTAAAGCCTTAATTTTCTGGATAAGTTAACATCCACTTAATTTTTTACATAATAATTAATAACAATAATATATTTAGATTTCTATAATAAAAAAATTCGTGCCCTCTTAAATTTGGGGCCTGTGCGGGAGAGCTCCTTGTATACCCTTCTGCTACTCCCCTTCTGGCTTCACAGAGCAGCGATAACCTCCCTCTCCCAACAGTGGAAGGAATACCGGTTGGTGGTGCTCGAGCTCACATGCTGTTAATGAGCCAAGCTAACTGAACCATCACTTTTTTGTTGATAATTTTGTTATCAACACTTAGATAATTTTATTTTCGGTTATAGTATATTTAATTAAAAATAAAATTTGTCTATAATTCTTAAAAAAATATCGCATACCATTAGGAATCTATCCTAAACCCAACCATATTGTAACCAAAATTGTCTCAAACCCATATGAGATTCACAATATTTACTTAATTTTAGAAAATATTATATGTATATTTAGTTAAAATGGATAAAATAAAATAATAAAAAATTAGGAGTAGAAAAATGTAATTTTAACAATAGAAAAGACTTAAATGCAAATGAATACCCAATCTCCTTCCTTATTTAAAAAAAAAATCATTCACTATACCATTGAGTGCAGAGTTGGGAGATACTGGCAACTTCCGATCCATCCATTTTCTGGTAAAATTTCTTCTTTTTGTACTGTTGTTTCCCACAATTTTGATTTACTGCTTGATATAATTAAGTCTTTGCTTTGTGAGGGTTCATTTCCGAAATGGGCCAAAGAGTTAGGGTTTTCTTTAGCATTTCAAATTCAGTGTACTGATTAGCTTCACAATAGTTATGAAAAGAGGAACGATTTCTTTGGCTACTAACTCTAATGTAAAGAGAGATAGAAAAATAAGGGAGGAAGAGACTCATATTCCAGTTCTTCATTTTGTGATCTCCCAAGGGATATCCTGGTAAATATCCTACTTCGGCTGTCTATTGTGAGAATTTTTTTATTAAAATCTGTTTGCAAAACTTGGAATGATATAGTTTCTGACCCTGAATTTGCAAAGCTCCATTTTAATCAAGGTGAGATTTATCCTCTAATTCTAATATACGGGTCGAAAACGGTTCATCTTATGCGGCCAAATAATGTCGAGGTTAGAATTGAAGCCAGATTTGAAGTCCCAGACTTATTTGATATAGTTACATGCAACGGCTTGCTTTGCTTGTCTAGTGTATCTTATAAAGAACTTCCTTTTGTTTGCAATCCTGTTACAGGTGAGTTTATATTAACCTTCAAGATGATAAGAAGATTGACTTTAGCTCGGTTGTTTCATGTTATGGTTTTGGTTTTAGTCCTAGCACTAACCAATATAAGATTATAAGAATGTCCAAGAGAGGCACTCCTCGTGGCAATATGGCTGAAGTACATATTCTGGGCACAAATACATGGAAAACATTGGCTTTTTCACCAGTCAATGCCAATGTCATCTCCTGTTTATTTGAATGGTTTTCCTTATTGGCGTTCTTATTTGGGGCCATTATCTTTATTTACTTTTAACGTTGAGAAGGAACATTTTGGGTCAGTTTCATTACCCACATTGAATCAACGATATCAATATGACAATTAATGTCGGAGTATTAGGGGGAGAACTCTGTGTATGTGAAGTTCTTGACTCTGGTGCTATTCATGTTTCGACAATGAAAGATAATGGTACCAAAATGGCGTGGTCTAAAGTTTTTTCCCTTAATCGCATATATTCTGACCCAATTCAACATTATGGCTCATTACAATCTATTAAGTACTTGAATGATGGGGAATTGCTAATATTTAACTCTCGTGAAGATACTTTAGTTCACATTGAACCAAAACAAAATCAATTGAGATTTTTGAAGTTCTACCAATTTAAAGTTGAGGCAATTGCTTATATTCCAAGCTTTGTTCCACTCAAACATGCTTTATGAGGACATAATGTGAAGATGCTTAACATGAGGTCAAGGTAATTTTGATTATGATAAAAAAAATTATGAGAAAATGAAGAATTAGGTGTGAAATGAATTTGAATATTGCCTATTTTTATCTCTTTCTAACAATCTTATTGCTTTATTGACCAGAGGCGTGAAGTTGAAGTTGCACAAAGAGCACAATAGTTGCAGAAGAGTTTTGTCCAAATTTTGATTCCAGTTCTGATTCTAATCATGGTTCTAATAAGTTTCATTGTGAAGGGGCATGTCACAATTTTTATCTCTTTCTAACAATTTTATTGCCTATTTTTATCTCTTTCCAACAATTTTATTACTCTATTGACTTGAGTTTCGCACCTAATAAGTTTTTATTCAGGGTCACAATTTTGCAAAGGGGCATGTAGACACAAAATTTGTAAATAGAAATAGAGGAGACATGTAACTCCAATTCCCTTAAAAATGGTAAAATCTTTGGCTCCGGTATAACCAATTTGTTCATATATGAGAGTTAGGGAGGTGATTGATAAAAGATATTATTTAGATTATAAAACAAAAAATATTAAGATATCAATCCATCATCTTTATTTAATATTGCATTATTCCATTATTTGTTGATTGAGCTCCATTATGCGAAAGCATAACCATTTGGTGGAAAAGAAAAAAATTTCAATGCAAAAAAATACCCTTAAAACATTCCAATTAATATTTTTGTTCTTAATTATATCGGTAATAGCTTCATAACACTTGTAAGGATAAATAAATAGAGTAGGAAAACCTCGTCTCCTCATGAATAGCATTATTACAGATTAAAAAAATGAAGAGAAAAAGCTAATTAAGAAGAAGATGAAAATTGAGAAATCAAATAATAGTCTCTTGATCTGCTCCCTGGCACTCATCAATCCATTCGCTATAAATGTCGATAGGTTCAGTTAAATTGGTGCATCGAGTAGTGTAGCTTTCTTTGCAGACACAACAAAAAGCTTCTGATGACACACTGAACTGAGTTAGGATGACCGCAAACAGGACAATCGAAACTTGTTTCCAACTTTTTCATCTTCCCAACAACACGCTTTTTTCTTGTTTTTGCCATTTACTTTACTCAGTTATCTTAGTGTTTATGTATACACTCAAATTGATATCAATCAAGTTATAGAAGAATTTCTATAGAATGTTGGTCTCCTTAGATAGAAAATTAGAATACACACAATATATATACACACAAAAAGTAGGATTAATATGGAACACTAGTCTACCTTCTCAATAAATAAAACTTCTAATATTAAATACAATTTACTATATTAAATATAGTTGACGATAATAAATACAGTTGTCGTTTAATACAATTGTAGTTTATCTCCCTTCCTCAAGTTGAGCCGGTTTGGCATAAATGATCACTCGTTTCGCAGCAAGTGAAAACGATCCTTAGCTATTGTTTGGGAAGGACTTAATGGAGGTAAATGAGGGTAATGGAAGGTTAAATATCACATTAATCTTGTTTTGTAGTTTTTTTTAGAGTAAAGGAAGGTTAGTGGAAGTTAAATGTTTTGATGGAGTAAACTTTTAACTTCCATTAAACTTCATTTACTCTAAAAAAATAACTTTCAAACAAGGTTAACTTGATATTTAAACGTCTGTTACTCTCATTTACTTCCATTAACCCTCTCCCAAACAAGGGCTTCCAAATTAAGGGTTAATGGAAGTAACCTAAAGATCATTAAAATTTTGTATCTCTATAGAGTAAAATAAACTTTCTTCCTCTATATATTTAAACTCTCAAATAAAGTTAAACTTTAACCAAATTTACATTCTATAAACTCTCAAACCAGGTTAATTTTTAACTTTCAAATAAAATATACATTTTATGACCAAAATAACCCTACAAATAAAACGCATAGTTGTGTGGAAATGATATATATATATTGACATACCAATAATTCGTTTTTAATTAATTTAATTAAACATGGCAAGCATTGGTTCTGGGATAAGCGGATCATGGCAAGCATTGCAAGAGCGATTGGGGTGCCCATTGGTTTTGATAAGAATACTGTGGATGGTGAAATGGGTCACTATGCTCGTATCTTGATTGATGTTGAGCTTTCTAAGGAAATTCAATACAAGCTTAGGGTGAATACTGACACCTCAATGCATTGGATTTCTCTTGAATATGAAAGACTCCCGGATTTATGCTCTATTTTCTATTCCATTGGTCATTCTGCTGGAGCTTGTAGGAGGAACATTCGGCGTGAAGAGTATGTTGAGATAAAGCAAAGAAATGGAAAGCAGAAGATGGGATCTCCTGAGCCCCGAGGTAGGCCTGTTACTAGGATTTGGAAACAGAAGCCAGGAGTTCACATGGATACTGGTGAATCCTCTAAAGGGGCTCCTACCAATGGGGAATCTGACAAGCTTAATAACTGTGACTTGCAGATGGTACTTCACAGTTCAGTCAGGATTAATGAGTCGGTTCTTGACTCTGATTCTGGCACGGCCCCCGTCTCTCCTACTCTTGAATTTCCATCTTATCAACCTGATAATGAGCTGGGAGTCTTGGGTTGACAATCCTCTCACCCCAATATTCAGGTTTCTGATATTCCTAATTTGCAAATCATTGAGCATTCAGGAAACGGGGATTGTTTGCAGGTGGTTAATGTTACAGAGGAAAAGACTTGGACTAAAGTCCAGAAAAGGAAGAAGCAAAAAGACAACAACATCCCCCTTGAGGTCAGTGGTAAACGGCATAGCAAGCCGCCTGTGCGATTTCAATGATTGTGTTATATTGGAATCGTAGGGGCATCGGTAATGATCGCACTCAACGAGCCCTGAAGCTTTTGTGCCTACAACATCGCCCTGATTTTTTGTGTCTTGCAGAACCTCTTGTTTGTTTTAATGACACTGCTGATAGATTTTGGAGATCTTTGGGTCTTTCTCTTTTTGCCTGGAATGATAAGGATTCAGCGACTCTTTGGCTTCTTACTAAGGATGCTTCTTCTCTTTCTCTTCATTCTTCGCATGCTCAACATGTTAGTGTTCAACACCAGCTGGGTGATAAATCTTTTCTTCTCTCTTTTGTCTACGGTAGTAACCTCGCTTCAGAAAGAAGGGAGTTGTGGTCATCTCTTTATAGTTGTGCGTTTCCAAATAATAATTGGTTGGTGCTTGGGGACTTCAATGCTGTTACGGGCTCTCATGAGAAGCTTGGTCCCCCTCCTGTTGTTGGATCCTGTAGGGAATTCAGGAATTTTATTGCTGATTGTGATCTTATTAATATTGATACTTTAGGTCAGAAGTTTACTTGGTCCAATGGTCGAGATGGGGCGGCTCATGTTGAATGTCGCCTAGATAGAGCTTTAGTGTCAGAGGGCTTTTTAGATTCTTGGGACTCTATCTACTGCACGGCTTTAGCAAGGTATAGTTCTGATCATTGCCCGATGCTTCTTCAATGCAGAACTGGGGAACCAAGGATTGCTAGGTTCAGATTCCATGCCATGTGATCCACTAATGATTCCTTAAAGGGGGTAATTGCTACTCACTGGTCCGCATCCCACATCTCTCTCCCTCCTGCACAACTATTATGTCATAAACTTCGCACTCTTAGGCCTATTCTCAGGGATTGGAATAAAAACGTGTTTGGCAGAATTGAATCTAATATCCACCTGGCAGAAGTTCATCTTGCCGATATTCAAAAGCAAATTTCTAAACAAGGTGATTCTCCGGAGTTGAGTAGTGCTGCTTCTGCAGCCTGCTCCAATCTTGATTTACAACTTCTTCGGCAGGAGATGATGTACAGAGAGCAAAGTCGTGTTAAGTGGCTTAAAGCAGGGGATAGGAACACTAGTTTTTTCCAAAGGTCTGCTAAAGTTAGAAAGATTTGGGCCGGCATTCATCATTTAAGGATCGACGATGGGGGTCTCACTTCCGACACGGCTAGATTATCTGATCATGTAATTGATTATTTCTCTAATCTCTTCCGTGGTTCTAGGGACCATATCGATCTTTCTCCAATTAATGAGGTAATTCCCAACTTAGTAACTTCTTTAGAAAATGAGGAATTAATTTCTAAACCTTCTATTGAAGTCATTAAAGACACGGTCTTTTCCATGGATCCTGACAGTGCCCCTAGCCCTGATGGTTTTGGAGGAACCTTTTATCGCTTCTTTTGGGATATTGTTGGGAAGGACGTTTGCAATATGGTTCAGGCTTTCTTTGATCATGGTTGCATCCTGCCTGGTTTAAACTCTAATATTATGGCCCTTATTCCTAAAGTGGCTGAAGCTGACAGAATTGAGAATTTTCGTCCAATTATGATGAGTAACTTTGGTTTCAAAATCATCTCAAAAATTCTTGCAGATCGCCTTGCAGTTATTGCTGCGAGGATTGTCTCTCCCAACCAATATGGGTTCTTTAAAGGTAGAAGCATTCATCAATGCATTGCCCTGGCTTCTGGGGGGGTTAACATGCTTGACAGGAAATGTTTTGGTGGTCACATGGCCTTGAAAATTGATATTCGTAAGGCTTTTGATACATTAGATTGGAACTTCCTCTTGGCTGTGTTGGATCCCTTTGGTTTTTCTCTTACTTTCGGAGATTGGATCCTAAACATTCTTGCATCTGCTCGTATTTCTGTGATGATTAATGGTTCTCCAAATGGTTACTTTTCTTGTTCTAGAGGGGTTAGACAAGGGGACCCCCTTTCTCCTCTTCTGTTTGACATTGCTGAGGATTTTTTCTCTCGTTGGCTTACTAAAATGCTTAGGGAGGGTACTTATTCTCCTATGTATTATTCTGGTGGAAATTCCTTTCCCTCTCATCTTCTTTTTGCTGATGATATGCTCATTTTTGGAGTGGCATCTTTAAGCAATGTGCATGCTCTTAAGGATTTTTTTCCTGCTCTATGAACAGATATCCGTTCAGCAAGTTAGTTGGGATAAATCTGCTATCTTTTTTGGTTCTCAGGTGAGTCCTCCGAGGAGGGTTCGGCTTGCTAACTGTCTTGGTATCCGTTTGGAGTCTCTCCCCTTCAGTTACTTAGGAGTCTCTCTATTTAAAGGTGCTCCTAGGGCCCGTCACCTCAGCTGTCTTGCAGACAAATTTCTATCTCAATTTAGCAAATGGAAAGGTAGCTCTCTCTCTTTTGCAAGACGTTTAACTCTAATTAAGTCTGCTATTACTGGCTCTCTGGTTCATTCATTCTTGATCTATAAGTGGCCAGTGGGTTTGTTGAAAAAGCTCAATAGAAGTGTTAGGAATTTCCTTTGGACGGGTTGTATTGATCAGAGGAAGTTAATCACGGTTCCCTGGGAAACTTGTTGCAGAAGTTTGGAGGGTGGTGATTGGGCATTAAGGATTTTAGGATCTTTAATCAGGCTCTCTTGGGGAAAATGTGTTGGGATTTAATTCAAGGCAACAGTCTTGCTATTTCTCTGATGAAGTCTAGATTTATGGCTGTCTCTGGTTTGCCTAAAGCTACGATTGCTCCTTCCTCGATTTGGTCTTCCTGTAAGTGTGTTTACTCTTCCATTTGGGACCAGATCTTTTGGTGGATTGGCCAGTCTTCAACGCTCAATTTCTGGACTGATCGGTGGATCATTCCATCGGTGGCGGACAAATTGGGTCTTGATCATCAGGATAAGCGTTCCGGCTTTAATTCTGTTGATGATTTTTTGGTCAATTCGGAATGGCTGGGCTTAGGCACTCTGCCTTTGGTTGTTCAAAATAGTATTAGATCTATTAACAAGGGTAGAGACGATTTTGATTTATGTGCTTGGCAGCCCTCTACGAAGGGTATTTTTTCTGTCAAAGAGTACTATTCAATTATCAGTCCTCGTTCATACTCGGTGGACTGGTATAAATTTGTTTGGAATGTTCACACTCCCCCTTCTCATTCCTTCACATCCTGGAGAGTTTTGCATGGAAGGGTTCCGACTCACGACCTCCTGCAACGTTTAGGCTTCTCTTTTGCCTCTCGTTGCATTCTTTGTGGTAGGGATGCTGAGTCCATTAACCACTTATTCATTAGCTGTTCTTTTGCAGATTCTCTATGGAGGGCCCTTGAGATTCATTTTGACTGCGCTTTACCTCGTCATTCCTGATTCATCCACTTCTTCAGCTCTCTTCGTAGCATTCATTTTGGCTCTCAGGTGTCGATGATCTGGCGTGTTGCCGTTATCTCTTGCATTTGGTTAATCTGGCATTGTCGGAATGAAGCGACCTTTAATGAGGTTTCTCCTTCTATTCAACATTCGAAGATCATCCTATTTCGAATGATTCGAGAGTCATTTGCTTCTTCTAAAGGTTTTTGCTCGTCGAGGAGAGATGCTGATATCTTATCCCATCTTCTGACTTCTCCAAGGCCGCCTCCGGCTCCCAACATTATTCCGGTCCATTGGCTTAAACCTCCTCCGGGTTGGGTTAAAGTCAATGTGAACGGCTCTGCTTTTGGTACTCCTGGCGAGGCGGGAGCGGGCGGTATCTTTCGTAACTATCGCGGCTTCCCCAAAGGTTGTTTTTCTTTTTCTACCCCTCCTTCTTTTGCTTATATGGCTGAATTGAGAGCCGCTATTTTCGCAATTGAACTTGCTTGGGAGAAAAATTGGCATCATCTTTGGGTTGAGTCAGACTCCATGTATGTAGATAATTTGCTTCGATTTCGTTCCATGGATGTTCCTTAGAGTATTCGTCAAGAGTGGTTGCATTGTCTTAGCATTTGCTCTAGGATGACCATTATTTTTACTCACATCTTTAGGGAAGGGAATCGTGTTGCTGATTCTTTGGCAAAGTTTGGAGTCTCTTCCTCTGCCATCAATTGGTGGCCTTCTGCTCCTGCCTTTTGTCAGAGGTTTATCAATGATGACATCTGTAATATTTTTCATTTGCGTTTTTCTTGATCTTTCCTTAACTTTTCTTCTTCCCCATTCTTCTTGTTTGTTCTCCTTCCTCTTCTCTTGTTCAAACACTCACATTTTCTTTTATTTATATATGGCGGGTTTGACAGTTCTTGGGCCATGGGTGCTCTCCCTGCTCAAGGTCTGTCTCGTCCCAATTTCTATCAAAAAAAAACCTAATAAAATATATCTTGACAAAAGTAACAATAATAAAATAAAATAAATCATTAAATTGTATTAATAATGACAAAATTGATTTCACAACTTTATAAAATGCACTGGATAGATATAGCTACATATATATATATATATATATATATATATATATATATATATATATAAACAAGTTTCTACCCAAAATATTCTCTACTTTGGCAAAGTTGTATAAATAAGTATACATAATAACAGTAGGTTTTGCAACTCCTAATATTTAGAAACAAAGACACCGATAAATTACCTATGCTCAAGGTTCCATCTGCATAATTCAAATAAAATTCGTTAAGAAAGAAAATTTGCACATGTAAGAAAAAAATAATGAATTTCATAATTATACATTCATGATCCGTGAAATATAAGGCTATAACATTAGACATATCTTTTAAGAGCTATACTGTCAATAGCAATATAATTCAGAGATGAAGTTAACAAATTAAGCCAATTTAAATACTAGACTTAAATTATAATTATAATACAGTGCTAATTAATTTAACATTCAAACAAATGAAGTATAAGAGACTATAACAAATATTAATAAAAAGAAAATGAAAACAAGGCTAAATCCATTGTTTAGAGGTACAGTAAAACCTCTCTAAATTAATACTCGATAAATTAATAAACTCTTTAAAATAATAATTTCTTCTGGTCCCGACTTCGGCCAGTTCAAAAAATGATCAATTTTAATAAATTAATAAGATAATAATTTTCTAGAACAACTCTTTATAAATACCTTATATTATTACCTCTATAAATTAATAATTTCTCAAATACATATGCGAAATATATATAGATATACATACTTAGGATAATTTAGCAAAATAAAAATATATAGTATTTTGTTTTTTTCTTGAAATTTAAATGTAGTTAAATCTATTGGAGAAACCACTCATAAACAACCTTCTCCATGTCTTGATACTTGGCTGATTTGTGTCGTTTGATATCTGTTCCCTTTCCAAAATCAGCAGAAAGATATTCAGATGATCTCTTAAGGGTGTTAGATATTGTATCTTGACTAACTTTCAAATGATATGTTTCATTTACTCAATCTTGTAAACCCTTTTGAGTGCTTGCAAGGTGATCTCTCTTGTATTCACACAATGCTTTTCTGATTTAATCGGTCATGGTTGCTTTATTGATACCTTTTAGACGAGAAGCCATTTTTGGTTGATGATTTGAAACAACACTCCATGTGAATTTATATAGTAATTCTTTAACTATGATACATTGAACATTTTTAACATAAATACAATGAACTTCCAAGTTCTATTAACTTATATAATGTACATTTAATTTTATTTGTTCATTGATTTTAGATAAAACTTTATTTAAATTAGTAATTTAAAATTTATTTTAAAAAAAATTTAAAGTCACTCTATAAATTAATAATTATTAATTTATCGATTAATTAATAACTCTCTAAATTAATAAAATTCTATGGTCCCAACATTATTAATTTATAGAGGTTTTACTCTATATGAATGCATTAGACTTGTAAAATCAGTTAGATATGATAAACATCATAGTTATTCGCTTTAACACATGATCTGCCAAATGGTGACATTCAAACTTTACATTTTCTTTTTCTACATGAATTATATGACTAAAATTTTCTTTTCATTATATTGTAATTCTTAGGCAAGCAAATAGCACCAAAAACAACTAGATCCTAAAAATGAACTATAAGAAAACAAAACTAGTACCAAGCAAATATTGCTAAGATTGTTCATCATTGTTATAAATTACATACCTATAATAGAGAGAGGGCAAAACTTCAGCGCCTAGTTATCAGATTGAACCACTCCCAACTCTTTGTCCTTGTCTATACTAAAAAAATCACTTAAAAGATCATCAAAAACAGAACGAATCTCAACTTAAAATCATTGGCAATATACCTGAAAGCTCATCCTGGTCCAAACTGCCTGCTGCTCCTTTCTTACTCAATCCAAATCAGAACCCATAAGCTACAATAATATAATTAAATTAGCAAGTTATCAAGCAATTTTGAGTATAACATAAATTAATCACAAGAACTAATCTAGAAAAGCTAGAAAAGTTGCAAAATTTTAGCACAAGAAAGCCAAAATTTCAGATATTTTACTTTGACCTGGTCTTGTATAGCTTTTTTCTGGCTCATTGATTCTTGAATTAGCACCCCCAAAATTGGCTCTAAATCCACAATTAAAAAAAAAATTGGCCTGTTAGGCCTCTCTAAATCCAAAATTTTAATTTTTTTTGCTCTGTTAGGCCATCTCTAAATCCAAAATTCTAATTAGCTCTAGAAAAAGAACAGACCAATCATATCAAATTCCATGCTTAGTGACATTTCACCAATCATATCCCGTCACTAGGTTTTCTAAATCAATAATCTTGATGTAAATATTCCATATGCAAATCTAAGGATTATGATATAACGTCTCCACACAGATAAAAACTGACCTGCTAGAAGTACGAAATATAGCCCTTAAAGGCTCTGAACTGTTAATTTCTGAAATAACACAAGAGATAGCTGAAAGGATTGATTTATTCAATGAGTAAAAGGGCTATATATAGCTTTACAGAGCTAAACAGAAAAACCACACTTCA
Source organism: Euphorbia lathyris (assembly GCF_963576675.1). Classification (NCBI taxonomy): domain Eukaryota; kingdom Viridiplantae; phylum Streptophyta; class Magnoliopsida; order Malpighiales; family Euphorbiaceae; genus Euphorbia; species Euphorbia lathyris. The sequence goes on along the minus strand of NC_088915.1, from coordinate 822,260 downwards.
TAAGCTAAAGACGTGGGATTTACAAAACAGAAAATAAACAGATATCTTATTCCTAAAGAATAGGACTTCCTAAAGAGGTGGCACTCTCTTAACAACTAAAAGACTAGTTCAAACAGATAAAATATCTAACAATCCCTCCTTTAAACTAATTCATCTGAACTTAGCTTATCTTTGTAATCTCCATTAATCCCAGCATGGTACGAAGTTTCTCAAACTGCTCCAACTTCAAAGGCTTTGTCATGATATCTGCAAGTTGATTCTCAGATGCGCAATAACTCAAATTAACAAGTCCATCATTCACCAACTCTGAGAGAAAATGAAATTTCACATCAATATGTTTACTTCTCCCATGGAACACTGGATTTTTGGACAGTTGTATGGTAGAACTATTATCACACATGATCACAGTCCCTGCTTTCTCTTCAATTCCAATCTTTTCCAATACTCTTCTGATCCAAATACATTGACACGCACATAGGGCTGCTGCTATGTATTCTGCTTCCGTTGTTGAGAGAGCAACTACGGGTTGTTTCTTTGAGGCCCAAGAAATTGCCCCAGACCCCAACATAAAAGCAAAACCAGAGGTGCTTCTTCGATCATCTAAATCGCCATCATAATCACTATCAGTGAAAGCCATAAGCTTCAAATGCTTCAAGCTACTTTCTCCCCTCCTATAGAAAATTCCCAGATTAATGGTTCCTTTCACATATCTTAGAATCCTCTTTGCTGCAAGCCAATGTGACATGGTAGGACTATCCATGAACCTGCTTATTAAACTAACACCATACATCAGGTCAGGCCTAGTAACAGTTAAATATATGAGACTTCCAACCACCTGCTTGAATTTAGTTTCATCAACTCTAACACCACCTTCATCTTTGCATAGCTTCATTCCCGGCACCATCGGATTTCTAACAGCATTACTGTCCCCCATACCAAACCTTGTTAAAATTTCTCTTGCATATTTCCTCTGACAAATGAATATCCCACCTGCACTTTGTTTCACTTCTACTCCAAGAAAATACTTCATTCTTCCCAAATCAGACATATCAAACTCCAACATCATTGAATTTTTAAATTCATCACACATGTTCTTATCATTCCCAGTAAATATTAAGTCATCAACATAAAGACCCACTATTAAGATTTTACCTCCTTTTGATTTAGTGAACAAAGTATGTTCGCTGGGACATCTTTCAAATTTTTCGCGTACGAAATAGGCTTCAATTCTGCTGTACTAGGCTCGGGGTGCCTGTTTAAGGCCGTATAAAGCCTTTTTCAGCCTATAGACTTTCTCCTCTTCTCCTTTCTTTATGAATCCCTCGGGCTGCTGGACTAACACTTCCTCTTTAAGCTCTCCGTGAAGAAATGCGCTCTTTACGTCAAGTTGAAAGATTTGCCAACTGAATTGAGCAGCTACTGGAAGAATCATGCGAATAGTGTCAAGTCTTGCCACCGGAGCAAATACCTCGGTGTAATCTATTCCATGGCGTTGCGCATACCCTTTTGCTACGAGCCTCGCTTTGAATTTGTCCACATCGCCATCTTCGTTAAGCTTTGTTTTGAAAACCCACTTGACTCCTATAGGTTTGATTCCTTTAGGAGCCACAGTAAGCTCCCATGTTTGGTTCTTCTCAATAGCTTCAATTTCAGACGACATTGCTTCCCTCCATTTTTTATTTTTTACTGCTTCTTCAAACGAAGTCGGATCATTCTCCGTCACCATCATCAAAGCATTTAAGTTTTCTTCATTTGAAAAACCTTCCCCAGTCTCATAATCTGCCATCCAACCTGGTATCCTTCTTTCTCGCACACCCCTCCCTTCATCCATATCACTATCATCAAAGTTGTATTCATTTGGAGGTGAGGTTGTCAGACTACTTGATTTGCTACTTCTACAGGAATTGTTGCTGCTACTTGAATTATTGGGACTGCTGGAGCTGTTGCTCAAACTGTTGTTTTGAAATTGTGCCATCAGTTTCATCATTTTGATCAGCTACATTATTGCCTTCATCTTCATCTCCCCATTCAAGTACATCCTTTCTCGATTCTTCATCAGATCTGCCCCAATCCCAATCTTTTTCTTCTTCAAAGACAACATCTTTACTGACAATGATCTTTTGTAAGTTTGGATCATATAATCTCCATGCTTTTGATTCATCGCTTACTCCGAGGAAGACACATTTTTTGCTCTTGTCATCTAACTTGCTCCTTATTTGATCTGGAATGTGGACATGTGCTACACATCCAAAAATTCGAAAATATTCCACCATTGGTTTCTCACCGCTCCATGCCTCTTCTGGGGTCTTGTTTTCAACAGTTGCTGTTGGGCATCTATTTTGAATATGTACACACCATTTTGCAGCTTCTGACCAGAACAATTTTGGGACTCTTCTTTAATTTAACATGGATCGGACATCGTTCATAATTGTTCTGTTTCTCCTCTCTGCAACTCCATTTTGCTGGGGTGTGTAAGTTGCTGTCAATTGTCTGCTGATGCCCTGTGATTTGCAAAATTCTCCAAATTCATTGGAGGTGAATTCACCACCTATATCTGTCCTTAAGCAAGTTATGAAAGCACCTGTTTGCTTCTCAACACTAGCTTTAAACATTTTAAATGTAACAAAAGCTTCTGATTTTTCATGTAAGAAGTAGATCCAAGTTTTACGGGTAAAATCATCGATAAAACTTAGGATATACCTCTTGTCACTATGCGAGGCTGGTTTGATGGGGCCACATATGTCTGAGTGTACAAGTTGAAGTTGTTTTGATGCCCTCCATAGACTTCTCCTTGGAATGGATTCTCTGTGTTGCTTTCTAGTTAAGCATGTAGTACATATCTCCTTAGGAGATTTCAAGCATGGGAGGCCAACCACCATCTTCTTGAATGCCAACGTTCTCAATCCTTTGTGGTTCAGATGTCCGAATCGACAATGCCACAAATGAGTTTCTTTCTCCGACGTATCTTCAACTTGTAAACACATTGAGTTTCTTTGTGGCATAGATGCAAGCAGAAAAAACATTCTATTTCCACTCATGTTGGTTTGCATAATTAATCCTCTTCTAGGATGATACACTTTACAAGCTCCATCATGAATTATAATGGCTAATCCCTTTTCTTGGAGTTGTCCTATGCTTAATAAGTTGTTTTTAAGCTCAGGAATGTAATAGACATCAGATATTACCTGAGTTATACCATTCACTTGCACCTTTATACTCCCCTTTGCTACCACTGCCATTCTCATATCATTGCCAAGCTTCACAGTTCGATTGAAGTTTTCCTGCAAATCTGAGAACCACTCTTTATTGCCTGTCATATGGTTGCTGCAGCCTGAATCGAGGAACCAAATCTCCTCTTTTTTTGCTTGATGAGACTCTTCATAAGACATCAGCAATAACTCTTCTCCTTCCTCTAATTCGGCATAATTAGCTTTTTTGTCCCAATCTGTACACTCATATTGAAACATTCAATTGTAGCTTTATTTAGGGGCTGCCTTCCTCTACTTCTGCCACGTCCCCCTCTAAACATGCCTCGACCTCTTCCTCTGCCAAATCGATCATCTTGGGCCACTTTCGACACTTGTTCTTCCTCTTGGTGACCTTGCATTCTTTGTTCATGAACAAGTAGGCTTCCATGTAATTCATCAATACTCAAGGTACTGAGATCATTTGATTCCTCTATCGAGCAAACAACATAGTTAAATTTAGTAGTCAATGATCTCAATATCTTACTGACTACCGTGCTCTGCTCCATAGTTTCTCCATTCGACTTCATCTTGTTCACTATGGTCAAAGTTCGCCCCAAGAAGCTGTCGACCTTTTCTCCTTCTTTCATAGCCAGCAGCTCAAACTCTCTTCTCAACGCCTGAAGTTGTGCCCGTTTCACCTTCGTGGACCCTTGATATTTCTGCCTCATTGAGTCCCAGATGGCTTTTGATATTCTTTTGTCAAGAATTGTTTCCAGAACTTCTCTATCAATTGCCTGAAACAGAAAATTCTTGACCTTTAGATCCTTGAGCTTGGTTTCTTCCACTAACTTCTTTTGCGCCTCACTTGCCGGTGTCGTCCCGATTGCTGCTGCTGGAATTCCTTCCTCCACCAGGTTCCACATCTCTTTGCTCCTCAGAAAGTTTTCCATTGTCATCGACCAAAAATCGTAATGACCATCAAACTTCGGAATAGATTCTTGCACAAACTTGTCAGAGTTTGTCATTTTCACACACCCAATTTGACCCCGGTGTTTAGCTCACACTCTCTCAATTCACACACCCAACTTTGGCCCTTTATACAGCTCTGATACCAAATGTTAATTTCTGAAATAACACAAGAGATAGCTGAAAGGATTGATTTATTCAATGAGTAAAAGGGCTATATATAGCCTTACAAAGCTAAACAGAAAAACCACACTTCATAAGCTAAAGACGTGGGATTTACAAAACAGAAAATAAACAGATATCTTATTCCTAAAGAATAGGACTTCCTAAAGAGGTGGAACTCTCTTAACAACTAAAAGACTAGTTCAAACAGATAAAATATCTAACATGAACAAATTGGCTCAAATGAATCTTTTTTCTTTTTCTTTTTTTTTTCAAATTAGCCATTCTGTGGTGTTGTAAAAGTATCAAGTTGCATGAGTCAACTCAAGGGTTAAATTTTTGGCCAATAAAGTTAACTTGGGAAATTTTTTCATGAACTACAAGTTCAGTGGTCGATTTGTACTTAGCAGCAATTTTTTTCCTACTCTATTAACTCAACTGGCAAGTAAAAGAATACCAGAAGTCTGGACTTAAACTTTCAAGACAAATTTTGTCCAACATCTTGTCAAGGGATTCTCAATTGTAAAATGCAAATCAAATGAAAATAGGTCCATCAAAAAGTTGAGTTTTTTCAAAAAAAAAGTAAGACGTATAAATTGATCCAATTGTATTATTGACCAATTAGCTCTATTCAAACACGAAGAGGAAAGATGAAGGTGATCATTAAATCTTGTCAACCAATTCATAAAATATACTATGAGAACAAAAAACTGTACCATCATTCACGCTGACAGTAACTAGGAATCGTTGGGCAACCAAGTCCATTACATGGCCGTATCCAGGTCCAGGCCCCTGTCCATGTACAACCACTCTGAATTTACATCAAGATGAGTAGTAATCAGTTCACCATCCAAAGGATGCTAGTAGAAACGGAGTGCTAGCAGAAACATTAACGATGAGGCAAGTCAAACTCACCGGTGCCACTTGATTTTGTCATTTGTCAAGTGAAGTACATAGAGATCATCAGTAGAATGCCCAGCAGGGCCTATCCCACCCTAACCAATTCAACACCAATCTGTCAAATGTAAGAAGAACAAATACAGTAACATAATGGAACTTAAAATGACCCTTCCATCATAAATATTTCTTAATCACCTGAAAGACGACAATAGTGCCAACTGCAGCTGCCGCGTGTGCTGCTCTAGGAAACGGAGGATCCCCCCCGCAGGCCGCATTCTGATCAAAGAACAAATAAAGAGGCAGTGTTCAAAATCAAATTCATCTAGTGAAGAAAAAGAAATGCATATTTAAAGCACCTAGTCCATTTTCTAGCGAGGACATCATAAGAATGAACAGAATTGGTAACTCCAGCAAGTCCTGCAAGAAATCAAGAAAGCAATTGATTAAGCAAGAAGCTTTAAAGAGAGCTAGGAAAGAGAGATAGGAAAGAGAAAAAGAACCCAAGAAAAAAGATCTCAACTAGTCCCGGGGGCGGAGGAAGAGCCACCGCCTTCAATAGCAGTAGCGCCGCCAAAGAGAATGAAGCGAGGGCCATGAGTGTTAGTAGCAGCAACAGCTGTTAAGGTATGACCACATCGAGGACCAGGAGCATTAAGCTGCTGAACAGGAGTAGCAGTCTCAGCAACACCATTAACCTCAACGCCAATGTAGATCCGGAAACCTCCGCCATATCTGTTCTAATAACCTCCCCTCTCACCGTTGTTGTCATCATCAGGGAGTAACTTAAGGTAAAATAAGTCGAAAGGATCCAGATTTAAGAAGAGGGGGACGAGAAAGGATCCGGATTTGAGAAGAGGGGAACGAGGCGGTAGTTTCGGACTAAGGAAAGAAGGAAGAAATGAAATGTAGCGAGTGGACCCAATAGGCATTTTATGTTTATTATGTTTTCTCAAAAAAAAAAAAAATTATTTATAAAAAAGATATATATACATATTAGAAAATTATATATTAATATGATTTTTATTTTAAAATTAAAAAAAATTAACATTTATTTTAACTACCTTTTTAATTTTATGTTTATAATTTTTAAATTATTTGAAGTTTATTATTTTAAACTCTAGACGTATAACATGGTATAAATAAAGCTTTTTTATTATACCATGTTATACGTCTAGAGTTTAAAATAATAAACTTCAAATAATTTAAAAATTATAAACATAAAATTAAAAAGGTAGTTAAAATAAATGTTAATTTTTTTTAATTTTAAAATAAAAACCATATTAATATATAATTTTCTAATATGTATATATATCTTTTTTATAAATAATTTTAAAATAACATGGTACAAATAAAGCTTTTTTATTCTTACCAAAAAAAAAAAAAATAAAGCTTTTTTATTAATTAAGATATGTGTTTTAGTGGGAATTGTAAATTCGCCATTAATATTAAACTTTAGTGGTGAATTACAAATAATCCCCACTAAAGTGTTTTAAAGTATTTTTTAATAAAACTCCAATAAAATGCATATGTATGGTGTTTTGTGACGAAACTTTAACTCTCCACAGTATATTTTATGAATTGTGGAAAAATTACAAATTCACCATAAATGATTACAAAATTTAGTAGCTAGCCTATTATTTTAGAGGTTTTTGTGGAGAAATTTAATATTTCCCTACTATTAATCATAGATTTTAGTGACAGACGGACTCCCCACAATATATTTATGATATTTTTAAGGAAAAGATGAAAAGAATGCGAATTTTTTTTATTACCATTAAAATTGGGGCTCTTATTTAGCTTTATTGTGAGAAATTAAATTATATCGCCACTACAGTGCATATGCATTAGTGAGGAGATTCGGAATCCTCACAATATATATATTTTTCTGTGGTGAATATACAACTTTCCACAATATATGATGTTAACTATAACAAATTTTTTAGTTTCAAAAAAAAAAAAAAAACTATGACAAATTTTTTGAATCCCCATTAATATATAATGTTATATAAAAGACAAATAATAAAGCAATGGCACATACATAATTTTTTTTATAGTGGGAAAAATCATCTAAAACGCCATAAAAATATATACAATTTTATGGGAATTTATAATCCGTCACTATAAGGAGTTTATGTGTGGAATTAATTTGTTCGCCACTAATACATGCATTATTTTATGGGGAATACCTTAATTCCACACAAAAATATATCCAATTTTATGGCGAATTAAAATTTCATCACTATATATTATGTTTTTGTTTCAAATATATTATTTCGTCACCGATATATCATCTTATGTGGGGAACAAATAAATTCCTCATTGAAATCTTATGACCAGTGGCGAAATATGTATTCCCCACAAATCTATTAATTTTAGTGGCGAATAATATCTCTCCACTAGATATTCCCCACAAAAAGAGCGATTTCTTGTAGTGATAAAAAATGAAAGAAGCACAAAAGATGGGGGCCGGGCTCCACCATATGATCCCAGTACAGGTAGTTCCAAAATTAGCTAGAGCGTCTGCAGCGCAATTCCTCTTTCAGTATGTGTGAACCAACAACCTCCATCGAAGAATATCGCAATAGGCATTTTAACCAATCTTGCCTAACGGTCCGTGGTACCTCATGTGATCTAAAATATTATTGAAAATTTGAAGATTAAATAATGGGTTGGGTGGCAATTGTAGGGACTAATAAATTACTTACCCAATTATTTTAGACAAATTATACGTAAAAGTAATAAGAACACTGATTGGATATTGCAGACTACAATTAAAAACTAAGTAGAAAAAATCAAGATTCTAAAGTTGGAGTTAGATATAATATTATAGTGTGTGTATTATATTTTAATTGAGAGATCACTCATCAAATTAGACTCAAATCAATTCATCCTAGTCAATTACGAAAAAAAGCAAAACATAGAACTACATATTAAGTTGAATAGACTCAAATCAATTCATCATATTCAATTTTTCATCGTTTTCATAGTTTTACCTTTTTCACATTTTTTATTTTTTCCGTTTTTTACGTTCTCGTTTTTCACATTTTCATATTTTTCTCTCGTTTTCCTATTTTTCATGATTTTTCTATTTCTCTCATTTCTCCATTTTTTTCAGTTTTTTTTTTTTTATGATTTTATCATTTTTATGCAAATTATTAAATGAGTTAAGGGATCAACTCAACTGGTCGTGATCCAACCCATTTAGTATATCGGTTAAGTGGGTCGACCGATTTATGATCCAACTCATAAATAGGTCAATCATAATTCGTTTACTTGCGAGTTGAATATGTAGTTAAATGAGTCATGTTCCATTTTGACACCTTTACTTAAAATGCAAAATATAGAGAAACATAGAATGCAAAGTCATTGGGTTGAGGAGAGTGTGTCTCGCATTTTAATAATATATTGTTCACTTCATTTGGTTATACGTGTCTCGTGTTAAGGTAAAAATGTAGACAATAATAAATTAGTTATCCTAAATACATAAATAGGTGAATGGATAAACATATCAAAATACTTTTGGAAAAAATGAATTCATAATGAAAATATTTAAAATGAATATTTATAATGACTAAAATAATATTTAAAATAGATAAAAAAAATAAATATTATTTTTATATTTTAAAAAATATTTAATCGAAGTACAAAACTGAGATAATCACTTCGAAAATATATAAATAACACCATATATCATGAACAAAAAAACATTCCTTAAAAAATAATGATTACAATTAATGAATAAATAAATAAGGGTAAATTTCACCAATAGTGTACAACCTTTGCTCCGTTTCATACTTTGGTGTACAACCTTAATTTTGTTGACCTTATAGATGACCTCTCACTTTGGTGTACAGCAGGTAAAAATGACTGGTCAACGCATGGTCAACACGCCAACTCATCATTTTCATCCAAATCATTGGTAAAAGTAGGCCCCACAAATTATTAAAAAAAACTAATTTTTATTTTTCTCTCTTTTACCCTTATCCCTCCATCTCTTCATATTATTTCCTTTATTTCTTTCTCTCTCTAACCTCTCTTTCTTCAAATTTCTTTCTCTCTCTAATCTCTCTCTTCAAAATTCCTTCTCTTTCTAACTCATATCTCAAAAAAAATGTGTGACTTGCAAATGGGCCACAAATGAGCAAAATTTTGTCTTATATACGTCATTGCTGCTCTATGAAAAATGAGGTTTTTCATCTGCTAGTTAGCTCCGGGTTTGTCCTTACTCTATCCCTAGCCATGTATGCGTGTATATATTAATCCATCAAATAAAAGATTCTAATTATATAAAACCAGTGATTCACATCAAGCAAGAGAAAAGTCAAACGCACAAGAGCTAGTTTTTTCTCAATTAAATTGATATTAATGGTGATGGGGTTCATGACTTTAACTTTCTTCTTCTCCTCTCCTCATGTCTCCCCTCTCTGCTCTCTTCCAAATTTTCTTTCAATTAAATTATCAATAAACCATTAAAAACAACCAAAAATCGATTGGGAGACGAATTTGGTTAAGCATTTGTTTGAGAGTTTGGAGGTTAACAGAGGTTAGAGTTAAATGAGGTAATGGAAAGGGAATGGAAGTGATGGAAATGAAAGTTAAAAATTAACCTTGTTTGGGAGTTTATAGGATGTAAATGAGGTTAAATGTTTAAGTTCGTTTGGGAGAAATTTACTCTGCACAGACAAGAAATTTTAAAAAACTTTACGTTACTCCCATTAACCTCCAATTTGGAGGTTAGAGTTTGAAGGTTAGAGGAAGTAAATATTTAACCCCATTAACCTACATTTACTCTCAAAAAATAACTCCCAAACAAGATTAACTTAATATACTTCAATTTACTCCCATTAACCTCCTCCCAAACAAGGGCTAAGAGTTATCATTTAACTCTGGTCATTATCATTTTCATAATATCTAAACATATCATCACCACCACCAAACCTTGCTAGCTTCAATTTGAACATATCATCATCATTAACTGATTTTTTGCTTTACTAAAATTAAATCCACCTATGAGAGATGATCTTTGTCTTTCAAATTAATTTAAAAAGAGAATCCATTTTTATTTATTATTCTAATTCAATAAATTAAAAGATCCAGTGAAGATATCAACAGGTGTTGGTGCTGGCATTAGGAGTGGATAGATGCTACATCGCCAATTAGAAAAAATAAATGTCAGAAAACAAATTGTGATGAAATTAAAAAGAAAAAGGTAGAACACTAATTGAATCAACGGAAGTCTGAGGCTCAACGGTTGGTAATTAGGTAAGCAACAGATAATCTTGAAGAGAGAGATTATAGAGAGAAAGACATTTGAAGAGAGTGAAAGAAATAGAGGGAAGAAGATAAACAAATAGAGGGAAGAAGATGAAAAGATGGAAAGATAAGGATAAAAGAAAGAAATGTAAAATTTAATTTTTTTGATTATTATTTGTGGATCCCACTTTTACTAATGATTTAAATGAAAATGATGAGGTGGCGCGTTGACCATGCGTTGACCGGTTATTTTTACCTGTTGTACATGACAGGTCACCTATAAAGTCGTACATATTAGTGAGACAAAATTAAGATTGTACACCAAAGTGTGAAACGGGGCAAACGTTATACACCATTGATGAAATTTACCCAAATAAATAATGAAATATTTTAAAATGAATATTTATGATAACTAAAATGATATTTAAAATATATAAAGAAAATTAATAATATTTCCATATTCTTAAAAATATTATATTTCTGAAAACATTCCTTATTAAAAATAACGCCTAAACTATACTGAGTCTCTTAAAATTATCAGTTTTAATCATTTTGCCTCTTAAACTTAAGGGACAATCCATTAAATAAATTTAATTTTGGACTCAATTGATCATATTAGCCAACTTCAAATTAAAGTGATCCTTAATTCCCAAGAGAAGTCTCAATTCTAACTTGTATCTCATTTCTCTCACTTAGTTATCTTTTGATTTTTTCATTAAAAAAAGCATTTTCTTTTCATAATAATTCTTCCCGAATAAAAATAAAAATGCTTAAGATAATAATTTTTAAGAAATTCATTATAAAAATAACAGGGAAAAGATATTATCCATAAGCTAGCACTACTATAAAATTGCTGAATTCTGACGGAAACAATTCCGTCACAAATGCCAGACGAAATGCCGTCACAAATACCATTCGTCAAAAGCTTTGACGGAACTGTCTGACGGAATAAACTTTTCGTCAGAAACTTATGGCGGGAATGTTCCCGCCAAAACTTTTCATGAAATTTTAGAATGGAATTTTCATTTCGGATTATATACTGACGGAATATAACGAAATTTTATTCCGTCATATATTACTGACGGAAATTCTTACGTTAATTCGTTAGAAAATATTTTTTTTTATATTTTCACATTTTACCCCAAAGACATGCTCTATGTTAACTATTTTTGTTACACATAAATCTATGAAAATACATATCTTATGCATTAGATATTTAATTATTTATTATTTTCCAAATTTACATCGAATATAAATAAAATTGAAAAAGAAACATATTAATTTAGACAATTGCAATTCGATTTGGAGGACTGTATTTTCGATATGTAAATATGAGGCTTAGCAACCAAACATTTCAGGTACAAATTTATTGTAGTTGCAGTTATTGTAATGTCTATATGATTTATTGTATGCATCTGAGAGTTTCTCATCCTGGCTGCATTAGAAAATTATGGGGATAAATCATTGGGCGAGAAAATTATGGGAGTTTCTCATCCCGGGATTATTTATTGAAGGTGCGTCTTAACCACTTGAACTTATGACGGAGGCGACCGAACTTTTCCTTCAAATGTGCCTGCAATTTAGCTGCTGTTTATCTGTTAAGAGCGGTTCTTGCTTAAATTCACATAGGAAGACCTTTGTTGATGGAAGTTGTTTATCTGTTAAGACAATTGATGTTTGGGTAATCACGATCTAGGTGCTTTTGTAGTTGAATAAAAAATTGAACTTGTTCTGCAGATGTCTGAAACCTTCTCCGAATAGATGAAAGTAGAATTTTTTTTATCAGTATTAGATTTTATCATAGCCTTAATAGAAAAAATGAGGACCTCTTAAGTTTTTTTTTTGTGCTCTTTTGTCCCGTTCCTTTTGTGTGTAAGTATCTTCATTATCTTGAAATATGGACTTGAAATTTCATTTATTTTATAGTGCTGCACAGAACTATCAAGAGAAGATGAATTATGGGATTTGAATTTTGAAATTTGATGTTTTAGTGTTGGGTTTTGAATGTCTGTTGCTGTTTCTTCAACTTCCCATCTATCTTTACAGCACAATTTTTTTTCTTCTTCTTTCCATTAATCTCCTGTGGTTGCTGCAGTGGATATCCGCGGTAGTGCGGAGGTAATTTTTTTTATCTTTACTCTTAATCTCTTCTTTCAGGATGAACAGTGCTAGATTTTTTTTAATGGATCATGACTCAATAGCTAACCTCAATGTTTCTTTTTTCTTCCATGGTGATCCCGAGTCATCTCATCTTTAACATCTTTTGTTGGGTCGGATCCAGAGTTGCATGTTCCTTGTGGTTTAGTTGGAGATGGGGCCTATTTATTATCGTCTCTATTTGGGTCCCTGAACTTGCTTTGCCGGACGATCTTACTTTCACGGCTCTGAAATCACCTAGCTACCATATGATTCTTAGGTTTAGTCAATGTTCACCTGCTTTTTCTTTCTTGATACCTGTGATTTCATGTCACTTTGTACAATTTCTCTTGTAATCTGTACATTTACTTGTCGTTCTACCCAATATCATCCAAAAGATTTCACACTTCTTTTTTTCTTCTTTCACTCCATCAGATTTTTCAATCTAGTTTTCGTAGGCGTTTCTTGGCTGTTTATGTACTGTTCTTTTTGTCCTCTTGGACTTAACCGTATCTTCCTTTTTCTCTGGTTTACATGCGATATAAGGATCTCATGGTTGCCATGGATTTTTCAGCTCACTATTGATGCTGCTTTTTAGCTGATGTCTGGTTGTGAATGGATAAAGTAAAATAACTACTATTTATATCGTGGTGCAGAGATTATGTATTCACAGCTCGGAGTAAAGATATCAAGAAGAATTGGCCTTTTTCTTTTAAAAACTTGCAGCTTTGTTTGAAACATGGCGTGAAGGAATTGTTACCACCGCTTTGACCGCTTGATACAGTTAGCCAACAGTCGCTTAAGAGATTTATGGTTGAAACTAGCTCGACTGAAGATATTGCTTCTAATTCTACTACTGTTGATGGAAATTCACACGGAGGAAGAACGCGGGCATGGCTCTCCAATGTCAAACATGAATCAACGCTTTGGCCTCAATTGGGCAAGCTTTGTGGGAGATATGCAATCAGAATTCTTTTTTGATCTCTGTATTTGTTGGAGATGTGACAAATGCTATGTTACAGGTAACCTTTTCTAATAAATATCCATCTCTCACGGAAGCAAAAGTTGTCCCTGCCATTGTGGAGTTAGCTTGCATAGTCGAAAAGTCTTATAGGAGTTAGAAAATGATTTTGAATTTTCATTTGTTAATTAAATTTAAAAGTGAAAAAGCACACCAGCTTTTATGGAGGCATCAGCTTGAGCAACGTTTCGATACATGACAACAAGCAAAGCAATCCGTCAGCCTTCCGTCAGGAAACTCCGTCACCGAAAACGTGAGCAAAATTAGCGTCGACTGTTTCACTGACGTTTTTGGTTCCGTCAGAATTTCCGTCAGTAAATCATTTTAGACGAAAATAGACTGATTTCTGACGAAAATTTCCGTCAGAGATCAGTGATTTTCTAGTAGTGTAGGCTATAATTTAGTATTTCAATATCTAATCTGTCAAATTACTCTTGAGTTAAAACATTGAATTGGAATTAGAAATCAGTCCTTAATTTCCTTATAATTAACTCTTATTTTCCATATAGTGGTTTGGGTATGTTTTGATGAAGGCTCATTTCCTTCCTTATTCAAAATAGTAAGATTAAATAAATAAGTAAATAATAATTTTCTAATATAAAAAAATCAAAGAGCCTCTATAAATTAACCTTACCTATTCTATTTTGCTTCACATTCTTGCGACTTAAGCTTGAGGTTAAAAAACTCTTTTCCTCTTTGGCTTTTTCTCTCCTTCAAAAAAAATAAAAGATGTGCCAAATTCTTGCTGCAATTGTGGTGGGATTCGTTGTGAATCACTTACAAACAAAGGTCCGACAAAAAAGTTTAGTAAAACAATTAAAAAATCTGATAGTGTGCACGTCTATCAAAAATAAGTTTCCCCAAACAGAGACATGAGAGCCAAAGCAAAGCTTGCACTATGACATTTAGAGACAAAATTGTACTGTTAGCATCCTTTTTTTAGTTAGTTTGCTCATGCTATTTTATCTCCCTTTTTTATCATGCTAGTACAACTGGTGCTTGAGTACTTGATTACTCATTATGAAGTTTGTGCATTTTATGTTTTAGGGAGCAAAGGGATGGAGGAACATGGAAAGATTGGGCATGCCAAGTCATGGTATCGAAGGTGCTTAGAAGTCCAGGGTATGATAAGAGTTAAAAATCCGATAAAGGAAGGATATTCATGGAGTCTAATCCGAAAAATGGAGGCTGTTGAGAATGACGATGATCATATAAGAATGGAAATCAACATCAAAGTTGCATTAGCATATGAGGTGTTAGATGAAAGTTTTATGACCAACATTGATAAGCATATCTGAATCAATCAGTTGCGTTCACATGGACCTTGATGACCACGTAAATTTAGTCATTCACCGTTAGATCTAGGCGGATTAAAATCTTAAGGTGGAGATTCAAAATATCCCAAGGCTTATATTTATTCTGTCTAGATCTAACGGTAAATGATCAAATTTACGTGGTTATCAGGGTCCATGTGAATGCAACTGCTGAATCAATATCTTAGAAAATATATGGTCACTAGTCAAAGGTAAAGTAGAATTTTGATCAATTTTAGGAGAAAGATCAATAAATAATTGTTCGATTTTTAAATCATTTCATTATGTACGGATCAACTTTAGCAAGGACGAACTTTAACAACTTCTATACTTTGATACTCGAAAAAAATCGATTCAATAATGTTATACAACTCTAAGGTATTTGGTTTGTTATATGTATATGAAACCAATGATACATGATGCATGAGAGACCTTTGTATCTTAATTTATGTAAAATTCTGAAAAAAAAACAAATGACATAAATTAAGATACAAAGGCCTCTCATGCATTATGTATTATTGGTTGCATATACGTATAACAAACCAAATACTTTAGAGTTATATAAAATAGTTGAATCATTCTTTTCGAGTATCAAAGTATAAAAGTTGTTAAAGTTCCTCCTTGCTAAATTTGATATGTACAGAATTAAATGATTTAAAAATAGAAAAATTGTTTATTGATCTTTTCTTTCTCCTAAAACTGATCAAAATTCTACTTTACCCTTGACTATTGACCACACTTTCTAAGATATTGATTCTGATATGCTTATCAATGTTGGTCATAAAACTTTCATCTAACACCTCATATACTAATGCAACTTATGTTATTTCCATTCTTCTATGATCATCGTCAATCTCAACAGCCTCCATTTTTCAGATTAGACTCCATGAATATGGTTTCTTTATCGACTTTTTAACTCTGATCATACCCTGGACTTCTAAGCGCCTTTGATACCATGACTTGGTATTCCCAACCTTTGCATGTTCCTCCACCCCTTTGCTCCCTAAAACATAAAATGCACAAGCTTCATAATGAGTAATCAAACGAAATCATTTCTGAAAACCAATCCTGCCAGTATATCATGCATCGACCCTGCAGCTTCAACTTTAAGAGCTGGATCACGATCAAAACTTGAAATATGTAGAAGGAAAGAAAACATTAAAATAATAATCAACTCAGCCTATTAAAAAAATTTGGTAAATAGAAGATAAAATTGCTTATGTTTAAAAATCTTGAAAAAATAAGGGCAAAGTACGAAAAAAATGCTAGTGGTTTGCTTTATTTACAAATGAATGTCTGTAGTTTAAAAGTTTGTAAATAGAGGTATGTGGTATGTTTTTTTATAAAATAAAGTATTTAAAATTAAGCTTTTAAGTAATTGATGAAAATCAAGAGTATTTTTTAATATTTTTTAATTATATCTATATATTAACAAAACACAGATCCCAAATTTAAATTGCAATTGTGTAAAATAAATTTAAATATCAATTTAGTTCATAAACTGTCAGGTTTGTAAAAAACGTAAAATTTCACCATATTATTTATTGTTTCTATTTAGGAAGTTGTTTTTTTATATGTAAGAATAATTTTTTTAAGATAAAAATGCATTTGGTTCTAATCAGAACTTAACTATGTAACTGTAATACTTTGTTTTGTAAATAAAACATACCACAGACTTTTAAACCACATGCCTCTGTTTGTAAAATGGACAAACCACATGCATTTTTTTCGTACTTTTTCCAAAAAATAATAATCTTGAAAGAGTGTAATTTGAAAAGAAGTACAGTATGTCAATTAACATTTACAAGAAAATTGATTTTTGGCAACGAAGCATATTGTTACGAAACATATTTTCAGCAACGAATTTGCATTTTTTGCAACAACAATTGCTTGTTATGATACATTGGAAACTAAATGAAATTTTTTTTGTCACAATTTTTTACAACAAAACTTTTATTGCACAAAACTTTTATTCCGTTACTAATGCAGAAAGGTTAACGTCAGTTATTGCTCTGGGGAATATCATAGGTTCTGCTAGTAACAGCTCGCGACGGTATTCCGTTATATATATGTTGGCATTAATCGTGATGAATAATTTCAAAGGATATATACGGCTAGTGGCAATAAAGAACCTAATGGGTCGCATATGGGACTTGGAATCGGAGGACGAAAATGTAATTAGTGAGACACAATATAGGGGGCCGAAATTTCTGTTAGAGGCAATCATTGCGATTGCTATACTTTAAAGGTTGATTACTGATTAGTTTTGTTTTTCTGTGTTGAACAAAAACGTTCGTTGCTCACGGATTGATAATAAGAAGTTGTGGGCACTTGGTTTGCAACCGTAGATAGTTCTTCACCGAATGTATTATTTTCTATCCCTCTTTATATGAAATAACAATTAACAGATCTTGGAAAAAGGGAAATAGATAAAATAGATAAAATTTTATTATTCCGCTACTCTTAAGCTTGTCTATTTTCCTACACACAGTCCCTTGGAAGGTTAGACAACTCTGGCTCAAATGCTTATACCAATGTACTTCTATGGATATCATTGCCACCTGTTGGTCCCGTGTAATGTAATAGGATTAGTTCCAAAGGGGGGTTAGGAACTAATCTAACTTTTTCACTTAATAATGCTGACTTAATTGAATGTTTGATAGTTTAACTCAGTTTTGGGTCAGCAAGGCTGAGTGTGATGTGAGACAGCTTTAATCCGATGCTGACTAGAGCTGTTTCAGTTGTGAGTTGGGAAGTAACACTCAAGTCAGTTTCCAACTCAGCACTCAGATTACTCAGCTTCAGTTTGTACAGATAATTTACTAAGTTATTTTAAGCAAGCAAGCAACATATATATATATATTTATATATATATATATATATATATATCAAGAGAAAGGGTTAGAGTTTACTCAGCAGCCTTATCCTGGTTCGGCCTCTCCGCCTACGTCCAGTCCCCGGAATCCTTCTGAGCTTTTTCAATCCTCTACTGAGCTCTTTAAAGGTAGAGCACAAACCGTTTACAATAGCAACTGATTATGCAACTGTACCATCCTCTATTCGTCTACTTAATCCTATCTACCACTGAATACTATAACCGAGTACTCAGCTTCTCTCTACCACTGAGTACTATAACCGAGTACTCAGCTTCACTCTTCTAACCTTTTACAAATGATATAAAAATTGTTCTCACTAAATAAAGAACACTTTAGACGAATAAAATCACTCTAGACTTTTACACAATGATTGGAGTTTGGTGTAAGAGCTTGCTTTTTCTTTTCAGACAGCTTCTATTTTGGATTATCACTTAGTGAAATTTTGCTTGTTTGTATGTGTGTCTTGTATTTGATCCAAGTGGTGATTTGGCCTATTTATAGCAATTTTTGGGGTGCCAATGATTTGAATTCCGACATAGTCGTTGTGGGAAGAACGGTCTTCTTCGTCATCACGTGGTCAGCTTCCAAAGCTGCAGGCCAATCCTGTCTTCTGTTTTTAGCAGGAGCCAGATTTGCCAGGTTTGTCTTCTTGCGCCAGGTTTGTCTTCTTGCCAAAAGTCAGATGGTCCATGCATCTCGAAAAGGTCCTTAAAACGGATTTTCAAGACTTCTGGTTTGTGTCAGACCTTGTCTGCTAAGTTGACGGATCATTGACGCTGACTTGATTATTACTCAGCTTGACTCAGCGGCTTCGCCTTCAAGCTTTTCTGAAGAAGACATTTCTTTCCTAAAGCTGAGTTGGATTCCACTCAGTTTCTGCTGTGTGTCTTGCTTATGCTGACTTTGTTCTGTCTTCCTTTTATAGACTTTCAGTTCCTGTTCTTGTTAGTTAACTTACTCAACCTTAAACAAACACATTAGTACAATTAAATCAAAGCACTTAAATTTAATTGTTTTAATTATGGGAATAATTTTGTAAAATCAAAATCATGTGGAAAGGTGTTTCAACACCACCCACATATATCGGGAGGGTAACAAGGCTGCGGACCTGCTAGCCAGACATGGGGTTACGGCTCAGAACATCATATGGTGGAATTGTGCCCCGCCTTTCTGTCAGGAATTCATTTTACAAGACATTTGTAATGCTGTATTTTCGGTTCTGTTAGATCATTTCTTTCATTCGTTATTCATTAATGATTTTTTATTTATTTAATTTGGTTCGGGTTCCCGGGGTTCTCTTCGGGGGTGCCAGCCTAGATCAAGTTACACGCTTCTTTGAAGTTTACTTGACAATTTAATAGATCAAGTTAAAACACAACAATACCAAATCCATTCATTGATAAAGGATAGTCCGTCATTATCACAATAATAATGAAGTTGGTTGAAAAATAATTTATACACAGAAAGAAGCCCAATTAAAATTACACTCTAATAAAATTAAAGCATAACAAAGTCCAATTAAAATTACACTCTATTATTATTTAGTGTTTTAACGTTAAAACACTAAATAATAATAGAGTGTAACGATTCAAATGCAGCCACCAAAAATCATTATCTAGTGTTTTGACAATTCAAATGCAGCCACCAAAAATCATTATCAAAATGGATATAAAAAAAAGGCAAATGATATATACAACCCTTAGGGTTGTATATTTTTTTTGGTAAGAAAGGAAAGGAAAAAAACAAAACCAACAAAAAACCTACACCGGGATCAGTCTAGGAAGGCTGACTCCAATCCTATCCTCTAGGAGAGAAGGCAAAAGAAAAGAAGGAGGAACAGATAGGGTAGAAACACCTAACATTCTCCCATGCCCAGCAGCTGCTAAGCGATCCGCCACGCGGTTTTGCTCCCTAAAAATATGGGAGAAATTAAGATACTCAAAGGAAGGACGAAGCCTCAAAATAGCTTTGATGAGATTCTGGCTCTTCAGACAAACAGCCTGGCTATCTGAAATCCTGTTAATAGCCTCCAGATTATCAGATTCCACCGAGAGCTTTTTAACACCCATGCGAATGGCGAGTTTAATACCTGACAAGATACCCCAGAGCTCCGCAGAAAAGGAGGAGCCCGTCCCCAAGTTATGGGTAAACCCCGCCATCCAATTGCCACCAGCATCCCGAAGAACTCCTCCAGTAGCAATTCTGCCATTGCTAAGGCAGGAGCCATCAGTATTCAACTTAGCAAACCCTTCTCTAGGCTTACTCCAGCCAACTAGCAGGATCTCTTTATCTGGGGAGGGGCGAACAAGGGAATCTCTTTCAAAGCCTTTAGTAATAACAAAGAGCTTCTTCGAGAAGAAAAACAGTAAATCAGGAATAAGGACAGCCTTACCCGCAAATAATTCTTCATTCCTCCACTTCCAGATTTGGTGACAAGTAATAGCAAAGAGGATGGCACCGTGCTCCATGTTGGCCAGCAAGTTCCCCTTGGCTCCTTGAGAGAACCAGTCCCCTTCAGAAAAGGCCATGAAGGAAGGGAGGATGTGATGAGGGAGGATCCCTTCCCAGATCTTCTTACTATTTGGGCAATCCCTCAAGGCATGGCACAAGGTTTCCACATTGCCTCTGCATCTACTACAGGCACTAGACTCAGTCAAGTGCCTTATGTGCCTATCTGCATTCGTAAGGAGCCTGTCTTTGATACCCAGCCAAAGGAAGCTCCTGATACGGTAAGGGATCTTGAGGGACCATATGGACTTCCAAATCTCCAAGGGAGGATCAGCCCTATTAGGGGTAAAAGCTTCATAGGCCGATTTACAAGAATAAGTACCATTATTCGTCAAGGCCCAACAATGTCTATCCTTATCCTCCTCTTGATTGCTAATCTTCACTCCTCTAATGTTAAGAAGGGTCTCCAGACTAAAGAAAGAGTCGAACTTTGACCAGATCCAGTCTCCCTCTGAGTCCACCACATCAGCAATTTTCCAGGAAAGGAGATCAGCCGACGGAGGGGCATTACACACATCAATCAGCGGTTTATCACCAATCCAGGTGTCATACCAGAAGCTAATAGATCTACCATTACCCACCTCCAGGCCAATCCCCGTACAGAATTCAGCAAACACGGCACTGAGCCCTTAGGGTTGTATATAAGCATTAATTATTCTTATATTTTCAATAAAAAAAATCTTAATTCTAAAATAACCATTTATTTGTATTGAAAATATAACAATATATAATGACTCTATACATTTAAGTATTTAAATATGCAAGCATCGACAAGTTTTATGTATTGGAAAACTAAATTAACCCTAAAAATAGGAATTTGTGGGTTTTTATTTACAAGGCTGTAAATATGGGAACCCAAAAAATTAAAGTTTTTTCAGATTTTTGTGTTTCTTTTGAGTTCTGAACTGTCCTAACTATTTATAAAATTCTGATTCCATTACCTCCTAAATGCGGATTGCCTCCTCGATTTTGATATTGATTTCATTATTGATTAAGATTGTTATCCTTATTGTCGCAATTTTCTCTAGCTACTACGGCAATGTAAGACATTTTTGAAAGAAAGATGGTAGACAAAAAACATGAATCAAGTTTGAAGAATGCAAAACCGATGAGAAATAAGATTTGTATGGGGAATATATTTGCTCAGATACTATAACAAAATCTCAAACAAAAACAGAAAAAAGAAGAAGAAAGAGAATTAGATTCAGAGTTGGTTTACAAGATACAGAGTAAGGCTTTATATATAGCCTTACTCTTAGTTTCTCAACTTATTTAGAGCACTCCACATCTTCCATGCATGTGTCTTCTCATCACATATACGTGTCCTCCTTCAAGAATTGCTAAATATCCAGAGCACTCCACATCTTCCATGTACGTGTTTTTCATCACAAAACTTCTTCACCACATGTCTACTTACCATACCCAAACCACACCACATCTCTTTCTAATTTGCCTAATAATAATGGATTCAGATAAAAAAAACATTAAACCACATTTAACATTTAGTTAAACAATAACAATGATATCATTAGTTAGGTTTTTCTTTCATTAATTATACAACTCAAGATATCCACTTGAATTTGATAGAAGTATGGAGACAGGCTGCAATTGGTTCCTATGTGTCAAGTTTACCTCTTCCATTCTAGTCCTCTACAGATCCAATCTATAAGAATGAGATTCCTCATACGTCCATTAGTAATAACATACCAACTTTCCTCATAATAATTTTTTTTGATGAAAAGCTTTGGATAATGGAAGATTGATAAACTAATCCCTTTACGGCATCCCAATTCCATGATTAAAATTGATGTATATACGTAAATAAATTTTGAATGTTGATTGGAAAAAGAATCCCTAATTCAACAGAAACGATGAGAAAAAAGAGAGGAGAACAAGAGGGATGAGAGAGAGGAAAGAAACAAGAAAGATAAGATAGAATTGTGAAAGATATTCATTAAAATAAAAGAGTTAATAATTAGGGATTTCGAAAGTTGCTCACAATTGAACATTATATAAGGGAATGTAATTAATAATTAAAGCTTAAGATACCTAACCTCTTATACTTATCTAAAAAAAATTCAATTGCTTTTTTATAGTTTTAGAATATTTTTACCAATTTAACTTGTTTAAAATCTATTAACCCTTTTAACAATGTAAATAATTTTTCTGAAAAAGTTGAAATGTTTACACTTTAATCTAGGTTAGATAGCTAATATGTACCTTTCAAAAAGTCAATTGGTCAATTTAAGCAAATTCATGGGTTACTAAATTTTTTTCCAAATATAAAGGACTAATTGATTTTTTGAAACAAGTATAAGGACAAAAAATGTATTAATCTATTAATTAATTAACTTTTTAACAATGTCTATTCGCAATGTCACCAAAACATATGTCGCCATAATGAGAATTGACTCGTGGCATAACATATGTCGAGAATGGAGCAAAAATAATGTTTTTTCATAATAGTGAATAAGATTATATGTATATATATAAAGTGCAAAAAATACTTTTAATATTATCCAGCAAAAGTAATTTTACCTCTAACGTCATTACTAACATAATAATACCATTAATGTTTACAAGTTGAGCCAATTTACACTGGTGTTTGAAATTGTGTCAATTTCAATTGTTATTAATAGAGCACTCTGTGCATTCACAAATTTCGTTACCAATCAATTTGTATGTAGGGATGGTAATCAGACATTATAAAAAAAACTACATGTTTCCAACCCGATGGGGATTAGTAATAAGTGAAAAATTAGGGATGAATTAGGGATAGGGACGGGCACGGAAGACAATTTCTCGCCAAAGCCAAAATGGTGATAGGGATAAGGATTATTATATCCGCTCCGTGAAAATTCTTCCTCGTCGTGTATAAATTCCCGTGAATATCTATAGTTATGTTTTGTTAAAATAATTTTTTATACAAAATGATGCCATTTTTGTGATTTTTGGTTTTTCATGGATTGATTTTATTAAATTTTTTGGGCGAGAGAATCAAATTTAACGGTCAAAGTTGGTCACATACTTTTAAGTTATTACTTTTCCAAAAATTCCCTGCCACAATGTGAGGATCCTTACACCAAGGGAGGAGAGAAGAAAATAGTGTTGCCGAACACTAGAAAATGAAAATATAAAATATGGTATTAAATAGAAAATATAAGCTCTGACATATAATAGGCTACAACAACTTACTAGTGAGCAACCCTATTCGTAGAGAGACAAACATAAAAAACAACAACGTCATTAAAAGAGATAAGATGATATTTCCAATCATCCAAAAGAAAAGCATAAAGAGACATGATAGAAGACGGTTGGTCTCACCCTCTTTTAAGACCTCAAAAATACGATTTAGTGATTTTCGCTTTGTTTTTTGTTTTTTTCTAAGAAATATTTTTCATTTTTTTGACCTAATTAATAAATTTCAACCATTAATCTTAGTTTTTCATCTAATTCATTAATTAATGGTTGACTTTAATCTAACAAGCTGACCACTTTTAATTTTAGAGCACTTAATATACCAAAAAAATCCTAAAATGTGTATTTATATATTTGGCCCGAATGAATTTATTCTTTATTGATTAAGCCCATAGATACATAGTAGGATCAATTCAATCCAAAATCAAATTTGGTTGGGCACTTTAATCAGGGTTAATTCGTGATCAAAATAATTAGGTCAAAAAAAGTGTCAAGTGTCAAAATCAGGGTTTAGGGTTTCGTACCCCTAATCCGTTAGGAAATGGGTCAACGGTCAAAACCCACAGCAAAACTATGGGCCCCACCATCTTTTAGACAAAATCGGATGTTTAGGACCTCAAAATACGATTTAATGATTTTCATGGGCTTTTATTGTTTTTTTCTACGAAATATTTTTCACTTTTTTTGACCTAATTAATGAATTTCAACCATTAATCTTATTTTTGACCTAATTAATTACTTAATGGTTGACTTTAAGGCAATAAGCTTGTCTCTTTTAATTTTAGAGCACTTAATATACAGAAAAAAATGAAAGCACCTGAAAAACCTTAAAACGTGTATTTACATATTCGGGTTCCGATCAATTTATTCTTTATTGATTAATCCCATAGATATATGGTAGCATCAATTCAATCTAAAATCAAATTTGGTTTGGCACTTTAATAAGGGTTAATTCGAGATCAAAATAATTAGATCGAAAAAAGTGTCAAGTTTCAAAATTAGGATTTCTTTTAAAGTTTCGTTCACCTAATCCCATCGGAAACGGACCAACGGTCAAAACACATAGCAAGGTTGTGGCCCCCACCCTCTTTTGGCCAAATTTGGCCATTTAGGACCTCAAAAATCTGATTTAGTTATTTTCACGGGCTTTTTATTGTTTTTTTCTACGAATTATTTTTCAATTTTTTGACCTAATTGATGAATTTTAGTGCACTTAATATACCGTAAAAATTAAAACGAAACACCCAAAAAAACTTAAAACATGCATTTGTCGTCACTACAATAGATAAACTTCAATGGTCGGATATTTTTTTAGTCAATTAAACCTTTCAATTTTTAAATTCAACCCCTAAACTATAGCGTAAAAGTCATATTAGATTTTGCCTTTTAAAACCATCAATTAGGTCATCAATCTATATATTAAAACTCAATGAGGTTTCTAATTATTTAAAATCATCGATTAGGTTCCTAACATATGTTAAAACTGTTATTTAAATCTCTCTTATAATTGAAATAAATTTTAGCTGAGCTATTTTATATTTTTAGTTCAAGTATAATATTTTAGATTTGGATTACCAGTTAAGTTTTAATAAAAACATATTCCGTTAAATCGAACCAAAATCAGTGTTATACCTAGTAATTTTAAAAAAAATGTCTATATATCATCAACTAGGTTTATTTTATTACTAGAGATGATGACTGAAAATATCATAAAATAATGATAAAAATCGTATCGAAAATATAAAATAATTGAACTGACAACTAAAATATAAAATACAAGGTTAGAGATCTATTTGACTTTTTAAAGAATAGGTTGAGTATCTAATTGATTTTAAACTTATAATATGGATCGAAGCAAAAAAAAAAAGGTTTTAAGGACTTAATTCATAGAAGTAAAGTGACTAAATATAATACCTACAAAAAGTTTAAGAACTGAGAAATGTATTTTGCTATTTGATAACACTCAAATTTTATTTCAGAAGAACTCTCAAGTTAAAGTTAAAATTTACCCCTTAATAATCATAAAAATATCCAAAATACCCTGACATGTGAGGGTTGTAGTACATGTATAAAAAGGAGGGGAGGAATAGAAAAAGGCTCCTCAAGACAAAAGTTGTTTATGAATTTTAGTTGTAATGGCAAATTTGGGTGTGAAGAAGAAAGAAAATAATGTTGAAATATCCAAAAGGTCTTCATCTTCCTCACCCCTGTGGGAGGATCTGAATCCAGATATACTAGCTTTCATACTCATCCGAATCTCGATAGAAGAAAGAGTAGGACTGGTTTCATTAATCTGCAAAAATTGGTTAACATGTGTTTCAGGACCTTATTGTTGGTCTGAAATCAACATCGAGGGCTGGTGCCAGAAACGGAACCGTTCTATAGAAGATGTTGATAGGGCGGCCATTAAGCTTATGAAGCGCAATAGAGGTTCATTTCGGTTGGTCTCTGCTACCAAGCTTGGAAATCCTGGCTTCGCTAACTGGTAATCGAATAAAAATGTTTTCCTATTTTTTTGTGCTGTTTGAATGTTTAAAAATGGTTCCTTTGATTTGAGATATCTTTATTGATATTATGACAGTCAAGAAAAATCCATTTTAATTTCAGAGATAGGCAATCGATTGTTCATTTGGTTTAATGTTGAAAAAGAATATATTTAAACTAATTTTGGCATATTTTAGACTTTCCTTATATTTTATCTTTGAATTAAAGTTATTCCCTAATAAGGAAAAATTAGATTTTGACTTTATAGATTCTTTTCTTTCTCCTAGACATAAACATTTGATTTACATACATGAATCTATCTATATGTTTTATGTTTTCTGTATCTGTAGGGGGAAACCTAAAGGTGCTAAAAATTTCAATGAGTGAAGTGCTGAAAATTAACATTTGTCTAATAAGGAAAAATTAGATTTTAACTTTGTGGATTCATTTCTTTCTCTTGAACATAAACATTTACTTACATGAATCTATCTGTTTTCTGTATTTGTAGGGGGACAAACTTGAAGGTGCTAAAAATTCCAATGAGTGAAGTGACGGACAAAATGGTGGAAAGACATGGTAATTCACTAGTGAATTTAAGTGTGTTAGACATTAGTTTTTGTTTTAATATCACTAGCAAAGGGATTGGAGAATTTGGGAACAATTGTAAAGCCCTAATTGACCTGAGAAGAAACTTGAGCTATGCGATGTTTAAGAAAGTTGATGATAGTGAGGCTATGGTGATAGCAAATACAATGCCTGGTCTAAAGAAACTTGAGATGTGTTGTGGTTCTTTTGCAAAATTGGGTCTTGAAGCCATACTTACTAACTGCACATCCCTTTCTCATCTCAACATTGCAGGATGTTGGAATGTGATACTCAAAGGTGATATTTTGGATAAGTGTTTGAATATTGAGTTTTTCTATGACCCTTTAGTTGATGCTTACACTGACGAGGACGATGATGAAGAATTTAAAACCGACGATGAGGACGATGATCAAGAATTTACAGATTCTGAATAGTCGGAGAATTAATTTTATCAGCTATAGAGATGGAGTTTATTGGGTTGTAGAATTGAAAATGCATTTGGGAGACAGGTTTTAGAATATAGCTCAGAAACCATGAATTGAGTGCTTCAAATGTTGTATTTGGATGATGAATATAATACAAAAACTGGTTGAATCTTTGCTTAATCTTACTATGTTTATAATAAAAAATATATATACATGTGAATTAGATAAAAATAACAACTGAATTAAAGATATTAGGGTTAATATACTTTAAAAAAAATGTGTTGCTCAACTTACCAAGATCGGATCTAACAAAAAAAAAAGAAGTTTTTGTAAAAACTGTTCATTTATAACAAGCAATTATGCATTTTCATGTGGTTTTTAGTATATTTTTTGTGTTAATCATGCATTTTATGATAATGTTTTAGCATTTTCAAGTTGGTTTGTGTTTATTTTTCGTGTTTTGAGAGCTCATGCATGTTTCTCCTTGTTTTGTGTATTATTTGGGACAAAAATGACGATTTTTGGATTATTAATTACTTAAGGAAATAAAGTTTCCCAGACAGAACTCTCTCTAGCCGGCGAACTCACAGCAGTTCTGAAATTAAGAATTTATGACTCTTTGATCCGTTTCCAAACTGTGTTTATTGGCATAAAATCCTTAGTAACCACCCAAAGAACGTTATGACTATTTAACAAGATATTTAAGGATGACGCTTAGCGTGTCCATTCAAGTGTATGCACTAACTTTTTATTATGTTTTTATAATTCACTAACTTTTTTTTCTTTTTATTTATATAATAAAAAGGTTGATTTTGAAAACTAATGGTTTGATGCAAAAATTGCTATAAATAGATTTCAATACGGTGATGAATCCATATGTTTTGTTACAATTAAAAAAATTATAATGTTAAATTAAATATATTTATATATATTATTTAATTATTTATTTATTATGTGATTCGGTCCGATCAACTCGAGTTATTTGGTGGAATCAAATGACATATGACCCAACTATAAATCCAGTTTGATGTACTGTCTGATTTTGATATATTTAATCCAACATAAATTGAGGACCTCTCTATAAGCAGTAGTATCCATTAGGGATGTGTTATTAGTTCAATGTCGAATCGATAAAACTGAATATTTAACACTGGACCAAATAGCATGAAAATACTAAAATGTAACCAAACCGCAATATTTGGTTCGACCTTCAATAAAAAAAAATGGACAAAAACAAAAACATCAAATAAAAAATGACTATATTTCTCAATTAATTTGCCTAAAAATCTAAAGTTTCTTTAAAATAATCTATGTTTAGTATTATCACCTAAAAAAAACTTCTAAAATTACACATAAATCAAAATATGAAAATACCTCTATAAGTTTAACTGATTTCATAACAAAAAGCTAAAAAAAAACCTAAATTGAATTCGATATAACCCGTATACACATACTTAACCCTCAATTTCACCCTTAGAAGTTAAAAAAACTCTTTAGCTATAACCACGTTTAAAAACGTGATAAACCGCTCTCAAGATAACCTCTACCATTCATAGTATAAATTCTAGTATCAAGGCAATTGTATTTATAAGGCTATATAAGAGTTGATTATAAAAGTTCTAAATGGCATCGTATTCTTGTCCAATTGCATCTGAGAACACTTTATTATTGTCAAATTGCATTCAATAATCCCATTTTTATCTAATAACATTCAACAACCCTAAAATTTCAACTGTCCCTGAACTTTCAAAATTCATAACTATTGTCTATTTGACGTTTTCTTTGTCATACTTAGCGAGCATTTTGACACATGACGGAGTATGTTTCCTATTTTTCACATCCACCAAATTCTATAGAAACATAAAGGTTATTCATGCAATGGGACTTTTGAAAATTTGGGGCAAGTTAAAATTTTAGAACATCATTATAGTGTTTCGCTATTTATCTAGAAGTATTTTTTTAAAGTTGATATGTCATCATTATAGTGCCAATTATACTTCCAATTGATGAAAAAGTTAGAAATTGCCTTTTTAGCTAATCACCTCATCTATGCTGATTGTTATTATGAACCAAAAAAGGCACTGATAATTTGGGGTACTTCTAAGTGATTAATAAGGGATTAATTTGTTATTATTATAATTAATTAGTATTTAGTTTTTTTCTACTACAATTTAAGGGGTTTTAGTTTAGCCGAGGATAATTTTTTTTATCAAACCTAATAGGCATAATACATCTCGAGCACCATAAGTTGTCCAAAAAATGCAACTTATTTCTGAACTTTAAAATATTACAACTAACCCGTTCAACTTGCTTATTTGAACAAAACAACCACTCACATATACGGCATGGCAGTGTTGGATTGGAACTTGAAGGGATATTTGTTTCAAATAAAGTAAGTTGAGGGGTTAGTTGCAGTTTTTGGATAACTTCGGGGAGCTGAGGATATATAATGTGAAGTTAATAAAGAAAAGTGTTTTGTTTATTAATTAAATAGTAATAGAATTGTCTATTATATTAAAAGTTTTTACAACTTAATTTAATAATTGTATTTAATATCCTTGCTAATACCCCTTTTTCTTATAACCTTTTCCACAACATGCGCATCACGCATTCTCCAACTCCCCTGTGCAATCATTGTCTTGGCGGCCACATTCTCTTACTCACTTGAATTCGCGAGAAGACTTTTCGAAAGGCGCCATCACATTCTCGAGCTGGGATGGGCAATCATTCCCGTGGAAGTCACATTCTCTAACTCCCCGATTCACAATCAAGATTCATAGATGTATTGTTCAGTTATCCAATTCAACAGGTTCAGAACACCCAAAATTGCTAAAGCTACTGTGCAATCATAGGTATGTAAATAGGCTAAGTTATTTGAGTGATGTGGTGATATGACAAGTTTCATGTTTAGTTCCTAAACTAATATGTTCAGTCCAAAATGTTTCATAAATCAGCTAATGCAAATGTAAATGAAAATGAAAATGCTCATACTTTAATCCCTCTTGAATGCAACCTCGCTCTGAACTTCAAAATATTACAACTAACTCACTCAACTTGTTTATTTGAAAAAAATAGTCCCTCATATACAACATGACAGCACCGGATTAGAACTTGAAAACGTTGCAACATGTGGCATTTGAGGGGGATATTTGTTTCAAATAAACAAGTTGATGAGGTTAGTTGTAAGCATTTTGAAGTCTAGGGATCAGTTGCATTTTTTGGATAACTTTACAACAAGGCCAAGTTAATAAAAAAGTGTTTTGTTTATTAATTAAATAGTAATAGAATTTACTATTATTAAAAGTATTTACAATTTAATTTTAGTAAGTGTATTTTATATCCTTGCTAATACCCCTTTTTCTTGTAACCCTTTCCACAACAGACACATCACATTCTCCAACTCCGACAATCATTGTCTTGTCCACCACATTCTCTAACTCACTTGAATTCACGAGAAGACTTTTCGAAAGGTACCATCACATTCTCGAGCTACGTTACGCAATCTTTCTCTTGGAAGTGAGATTCTCTAACTCCCCGATTCACAACCAAGATTTATAGATGTATTGTCCAGTTTCCAAGTATACAGGTTCAAAACACCCAAATTTTGCTAAAGCTACTGCGCAATCATAAGTATGTAAATATGCTAAGTTATTTGAGTGATGTGGTGATATGACAAGTTTCATGTTTAGTTCCTAAACTAATATATCAGTCCAAAATGTTCCATAAATCAGCTAATGCAAATGCAAATGAAAATGCCATGCTTTAATACCTTTCTAACTTTTAATGTATTTGAAAATTGATATATATGTTTTTGTACATATTGCTTTTGCACGATTGTTGGTTCTATTTGTCTATGTTTGTAAACAAAGCCGTAATTGCACACATTCCCTATTTTCACTTGTTGTCAAGTTGATTCTATTATGACAACTTGAAAACACAATACTAGCATAATGAGACCACAAAAGCAATACAATACACAAGAAAATTTAAGAGCTAATATATGTCTTTTTTGTGGCTTGAAAGTTTGTTATATTGAACATATGTTTTAAGATTCCACCTATAAAACAGTCTTTTATGTATAAGCTAGCTTAAGTGAATTTATAATACTATAAGCTAGAACTAGTTATGCATATGCATAGGTGAATAAGATTTGAGTAAGTAGATGTAAAGTCATACCTTACTAAGAAAAACAACAATATGACCGGTCAAGCTTCAAAGACTCTTTAAATATACTCTTTTGTTCCTATTTGTAAAAGATATTGTCATGTATCTAGTCCCACAAAGTAAAATAATATTATGCATTCAGAGAAGCTATATTTATATAGAGTTTGTAATCCTAAAAAGGAAAAAGAGTTAAAAGGCAAAAACTCTATGATAAGGAAATAAAGTTAAGGCTAATCTGTGTGAATTCTTCATTTACAGTTCGAGTTGATAGATAAATTTATACGAAAAAATGGTTATTACATATATATTGTTTTTCTTTTTTTTTGTAATGTTTATTATTTATTTAATGATATACAATTGTATATCGATAATTCTCTACTTAGGAAAATCGTTTATTAGATTTTCCTACCAACCACTTTCTCTTTGTATATATTTGTAGTTTACCTATTCAATATAATCAAGATTGCACACTGTCTATCGTATAAGCTCCTTGCTAAAAAGCTGAGAATGTCGATTATCTATGGTGCAATTAGGTCATCGGTCGCTGCCTCCTCCATGGTAAGAAATTCCTTTCACAACGAGGAGATTGTAGGAAATTAGGCTAAGGTATAACAGAGGAAATATAAAAAATTTAACCTATTTCCATTAACCCTAGTATCCGTTAATCGTTATTTCATATAAAGAGGGATAAGAAGAATTATCTTTTGATGATCAATCTACCGTTGTTAATGAAGTACCCACAACTCTTCTCCGAGTTCCCAAGCACGAAATAAAACACGGGAAGATTAATTTAGAATCAACCGTTGAATAGCAACCAAAGTAGATTGCCTCTAATTAATCAACACAAGATCAAGGATAAAAGAAATAGATGAAATCAATTGATCGGTAGGAAGCCGTAGAGAAATCTCGTCCTCGAACTAGGGGTCGAATTTTCTCTCCCTTGCACTAGGGTGGATTTCGAAAATCTCTCTAGGATTTGCACACTTGGATTTCGAAAATCCTGAGGGAGGGGGTATTTATAATCTCTTGTATCTAATCCCTAGTTAGATAGAATTAGGTTACTGAATAGGAATTCAATTCGGAATAAAATTCCTAATTATTATCTCATTATATGTCTAACATATTAAGGATAATAATAATAACCTTATTGGATAATAATAGGAGTATTATAATCTAATTAAAACTCCTAACTTATTTATCTCTTAATTAATTTAATTCATAATCCTATCTAATTAGAATTAATAAAATCAAATTAATTATTCATGTATTTTGACTATATGAATTTCGACCCCCTATGTTCCATGGGCCTTATTGGGCTCAATTGGGCTTCCATCAATTAATTAACATCTATCTCTCTTTTAGGTTCCAAGCCTTATGTGTGACCCATTAGGTTCTTATTGCTTCTAGCCGTATGCAACGTTATTAAATAATTTTCAAAGAATTATATTTAATCTTTGCATAACGGAATGATGTACAGAGTATGTGATTAGCAAGTCCGTAATCATTCCCCAGAGCCATAAGAAGACAAGTTGATTATGTCGTTAACCTTTCCGTATTAGTTACAGTATAATTCGATCCTTTATCAAGTACATCCTTGAACTGAATCTTATGACTATGGATGATGTCAAGTCACATATAGCGAGACGTTCGTTTTACTTGTACAGGCCGAGTCAACTCAAATAGATAGGTTAAGTGAAATCTTTATTTCATGTCTTAAGCTATCACCTTGCAAGGATTTAGAGTTGAGTCTTCCACAAGCGATCCTTGGATGTATCTCCCATTTATCGGGAGTGATAAATGCTCAATCCAATATATAACGATCTCGTAATCACTTCCTGTGATAGCCAACGTCTACTGTTCACACCCTAGAGTCATCTCTGTTAAGGATCGTGTTACACCAGAGTCAAAGCGTCACATTCCGTAATCCAGAATACCAATTAATATTCCTTTGAGTCTGAGGATTAGTTATACCTATTAATACCAATGAGATGAACAAGTGACAAGGATGAATCTACCCATCCTGTTATCTCAAATCGGATCCCCAATCCTAATAAACTACTTTTCATCGGATCCATGTAACTGTCCAAATATCTGTATATATGAAGCTTGTGAGATCAGCTTTCTGTCGGACAGAAGACATTGTTACATACAAGTCTCAACAGTGATATATCAATCCTAAACATATCACTTGACTTGGGGTGGTTTTAAGTTCATCAGTTTATTATAAGGTTTTGTCTCACTTCATGCTTGTATGAACACTTTATAATCACTTTAAACAAACTTACGGATTTCCTTTTATTAGACTTTATTTAGTGCTTAAAAGGGATTGCCTTTATATAGTTATAAAACATATATCTCATTAAAACAAATGATATAAAGAACAATTCATTTATATTAAGTTTGTATCCTAAAACAATTGTCTATAGGACACTAAACCCCAACATACTCCCACTTGGACTAAAGCCAATTGTTTCTAAAACTTATCCCAGTAGAAGTTAGATGACGATCATGTACTCTCTGGGTTAAGGGCTTTGTCAACGGATCTGCAACGTTGTCCTCTATAGGTACTCTTTCTATTCTCACATCTCCTCTAGGCACAATCTCTCTTATGATGTGGTATCGCTTAAGGTAATGCTTGGATGCATTATGAGACCGTGGTTCCTTTGCTTGCGCAATGGCTCCATTGTTATCACAATACAGTGTAATGGGATTTACAATGTCAGGCACCACACCAAGTTCTGTAATGAGCTTTCTAATCCAAACCGCTTCCTTTGCTGCTTCCGCAGCTGCGATATACTCTGACTCGGTCGTAGAGAAAGCTACGCTTCCCTGCTTGGAACTCTTCCAACTGACCGCGCCCCCATTCAAGATAAACAGGTATCTTGATTGGGATTTAAAATCATTATCATCTGTGAGATGAGTTGCGTCTGAAAATCCTTCTATTTTCAGATCACCTTCTCCGTACACTAGGAACATATCTTTAGTTCTTCTCAAGTACTTAAGAATGTTCTTGACGGCAATCCAATGCTCGTCTCCCGTATTTCCTTGGTAATGACTCGTTACAAATAACGCGAACGCTACGTCAGGTCTAGTGCATAGCATAGCATACATAATCGAACCGATTGCGCTGGCGTACGGGACTACAGTCATGCGTCTTTTGTCATCATCGGTTTTAGGACATTGATGATTGTTTAACTTTACTCCATGTAGCATGGGTAAGTTACCTCGTTTCGATTCAAGCATGCTAAACCGATTTAGCACCTTTTCAATGTATGTAGCCTGTGAAAGACCAAGCAGTCTTCTCGATCTATCTCTGTAGATCTTTATACCAAGTATATAAGCTGCTTCACCAAGGTCTTTCATTGAGAAGTTACCAGATAACCATACTTTTACCGACTGTAGTAGAGCAATGTCATTTCCCATTAATAATATATCGTCCATATATAGTATGAGAAATGCAATAGAGCTCCCACTTGCTTTCTTGTAAATGCAAGCTTCTTCGCAATTTTGTTCGAAACCAAATTGTTTTATGGTTTCGTCAAAACGCTTATTCCAGCTTCTTGATGCTTGCTTGAGTCCATAAATGGATCTCTGAAGTTTGCAAACTTTATTTGCATCCTTCGATATGAAACCTTCAGGCTGCATCATATATACATCCTCAAGCAGGTTTCCGTTTAGGAAAGCTGTTTTCACATCCATTTGCCAAATCTCATAATCGTAGTGAGCGGCAATTGCAAGCATGATTCTGATCGATTTGGACATAGCCACAGGAGAGAAAGTTTCGTCATAATCAATTCCTTGCTTCTGACGATATCCTTTCGCTACTAACCTAGCTTTGTAGGTGTTAACCTTTCCATCCATGTCTGTCTTCTTTTTGAAGATCCATCTGCACCCAATGGGTTTTATCCCTTCGGGTGGATCAACCAAAGTCCACACTTGGTTAGTATACATGGAATCCATTTCAGAATTCATGGCCTCAAGCCATGCTTTAGAATCTGGACTAGTAAGAGCCTCTTCGTAGTTTTTGGGTTCGTCGTCTAACACGGGAACCTCATTATCATCTCCCACTAGAAAACCATATCTAACTAGGAGTTCACGAACTCTTTGTGATCTACGAATAGGTGGCACAATAGTCTAATCTAATGGGACTCCTTCGGGTACCTCAACCGCCTCTGTTGTTTCAGTCGGTGTTTCTTCTTCTTGAACTTCGTCAAGTTCAATCATGCTTCCCTTTTGTGTTTCTTCGAGAAACTCTTTCTCCAAGAAGGTTGCGTGTTTGGATACTATCACTTTCTGATCATCTGGATGATAGAAGTAATATCCCACAGTTTCCTTAGGGTATCCAATGAAGAAACATTTATCAGATTTAGAATCTAGTTTGTCGGACGCAATGCGTTTGACAAATGCTGAACAACCCCATACTCTCATGAATGAGAACACGGGTTTCCTACCAACGAACAATTCATATGGTGTGGAACTAACGGATTTAGTTGGTACTCGATTTAGGGTGAAGAGGGCAGTTTCTAAGGCATAGCCCTAGAACGTATTTGGAAGTAAGGCCATGCTCATCATGGATCGTACCATATCTAGTAGGGTACGGTTTCTCCTCTCGGATACACCATTGTGTTGTGGTGTATAGGGAGGTGTCCATTGTGAGCATATCCCACATTCAGTTAGATAATTCAGAAAATCATCTGAAAGATATTCGCCACCTCGATCAGATCGAAGCGTCTTTATTTTCTTTCCTAATTGATTTTCTACTTCATTCTTGAAGAATTTGAATTTCTCAAAAGCTTCTGATTTGTGCTTCATCAAGTAGATGTAACCATATCGGGTATGGTCATCTATAAAGCTTATGAAGAATCTGAATCCTCCTCTTGCTTGGACTGACATAGGACCGCATACATCTGAATGAATGAGTCCTAGAGTGTCTGATACACGCTCACCTTTATTGCTAAAGTGTGTCTTTGTCATTTTGCCTTTTAAACATGATTCGCATGTTTCCAATGATTCGGGATCGATTGGATCTATAAGCCCATCTGAATGTAGCTTTAGCATGCGTCTCTTGTTTATATGGCCTAAACGACAATGCCACAAGTAAGTTGAATTATCTAGCTTATGTCTTTTGGTATCAATTGCAAAAACAGGAATTTTGTCATCTAACACATAAATCCCATTTTGTGATATTCCTGAAAAATAAAAGATCGAATCTTTATAAAAATTGCAACTCTTGTCTTTTATTGAAATATGAAAACCGTCGTCAACAAGACGGCTAATAGAAATAATGTTACGAGACATTTGCGGAACGTACAAACAGTTCCTTAATTCTATTACAAGCCCAGAGGGCAAATTTAAAACATAATCTCCAATTGCGAGGGCGGCAACTCTTGCTCCATTTCCTACTCGCAAGTTTATGCTTTCTTTCTTTAGTTCCTTAGTCTGTTTTAGCTCCTGCATATTTGTACAAATATGAGATCCACATCCGGTATCAAGTACCCAAGATTCAGACTGTGAAACTGTATTTATTTCAATATAAAACATACCAGATGCAGAAGCACCGTCATTTTCCTTATTGAGGAAGGTTAGGTACTCCATGCAGTTTCTCTTCCAATGCCCCAAGTCACCACAATAGTAGCACTTTCCTTTGGGCTTCTTTAATTCCTTTCCCTTCGTTTCGGTGAGCATAGCCTCCTTGCCTTTATCAAGATGGTTTGGATTGGGAGAGATCCCTTTCCTTTTCCTTGATCCTTCAATAGCAAGGGCCAATATCTCATCGTTTTCTTTTATAATGGGCTCGACTGACTCGAGCATATGTGCAAGCTCTACAAGAGAGGTTTGCAAGCCACTCATTTGGTAGTTCATGATGAACTGTGAGTAACTCTCGGGGAGGGACTGAAGAAGTAAGTTTTCACTTAGTTCATGGTCCATCGCATCTCCAATACTAGAAAACTTGGTGATAAGGCTGATCATCTTGGCACAATGTGCCATTACAGATGTGCCCACCTGCATCTTGCTTTTATATAACTCCTTTGTTATTTCGAAGCGCTCGCACCGAGTTTCATTCACAAATAACTCTTTTAGGTGCTTGACCATGGAATAGGCATCCATATCTGAATGTAGTTGCCTTTTTACTTCCGGTGTCAAGGATGCAAGTATGATGTCTCCCGTTTGATCGTCATCAGATTTATGCTTCAAGTAAGCATAAAATTCTTAGTAGGGAGCATCATCTATTGGGTAAGGGGTATCGGTGTATCAAGTACATACCCTTTCCTCTCGAACTTCAAAACAATTTTGAGGTTGCGATACCAGTCGGTGAAGTTTGAACCATTCAATTTGTTATCGGTAAGAATGTTTTTCAGATTGGTGTTAGTCATGATTTTAAGAGTGCGTTTAATTAAACCTGAGAGTGAGAAAGAGTAAACGTATGTCATTCATTTGCTTAAAGTATAAAAAAAAAGGGCGGCCCGGTCGCATTACGCGTCCCCGCTGAGCGAGGGTCCGGGGAGGGGTCGCACCACAAGGGTGTATTGGGGGCAAGCCTTCCCTTGCCAATTTAATTGGCAAGAGGCCGCTCCTAAGACTCGAACCCGTGACCTCAGGTCACACGGCAACAACGTTTTACCGTTGCGCCAAGGATTTGCTTAAAGTATATCAATCTAAAATTATAGGCCTTGTAGTTTATTTTAGATTGCTCCCACTATTTTGCCAAATTAATAGCCCTCCATATTAATTCGAAGAATTTCACAAATCCTTTAGTGAGCTAGGATCCTAACTCCTGAGATTTCGCCTTGAGTTTGCTCAACAAGCTAGTCTCATTCGTTAGGTAGATTCATGTAATCAATCACATCTTTAATGTGATTCCTAGGTTATTGGGTTACTAACCACATTAGTAACTAATATGTTATTCACATTAATCCCAACCATCTTGCCCATTAGTTTATGACAACATGAGTTTGCTCATCCAATTATCATAATCTAATTTAAGTATTACCCCATATTCATGAAAAGTAATTTTCGATAATTCAGGTGTTACCGTAAGACCCCGAGCTTGAGTTTGCTCAACAACCCAAAGGCCCCCAGTACTGCCGGCTGAATTATAATATTAGGGAGGGACAACCGATTTTAATAACTTGTTTATTTACTTAACTTTTTAATGAGAGATTTTATTTTAGGTCTCATAATCTAACTTAGTCTTGATTTGCTTTAGCATACATCAGACACATTCATTCACATACATTGGCGTTATGGACATATCATCTAAATTATTCCGTCGAGCCAGAGACGGAATAAAAGGGCAAGCCTAAGGAAATACTAACTATTACATATTTCTCTTTAGGTCCTCCGTCTTCTCCATGGCGCCTTGAAGTTACATATTAATTTCTATACTACTAAAGAAAACTTCAATTGAATTGAAGGGAATTAGATGAGAGGAGAAATTACAATAGATAGTAGAAAGGCAGGACTCGCAGGCCCTATTTCAAAAATACCAAAAGACTAAAAGAGGGTCCAAATATGTCCATAACTCCAAACATGCATAGACTCAATTAAATAAATTTAATTGGTTGATTACATAACTATTTTATGTAATATTTATGTTAATCACATTAACTTATCAAATTAACTTTCATCCAATTTTACTTCTAATAGTTTCGTATCTTTTATATTAATTTTTAGATTAATATAACTATACAAAACTTTAATTATGCACGTCCCAATTATTTTGATTTTAATTCATTTAACATTTTGATTTACAAATTGGTAAAACAAACTTTTAAACAAATTTTCATTCGATAATCAAAACAGAAAACTATCAATTTCTGAAACATATATATTTAAATATATATAAAAACCGATTTAAAACAATTTAAAATTCAAGTGGGTCTCGGGCCGGGCCCGAGAATGGGCTGCTGCCGATTGGCTGCAGCCCTAGGGCCGCTGATCCGCCGCTGCCTTATGGCAGCGGCGGCCAGGCGCCGCACGCGGCTGCTGCCGCGAGGCAGCAGCCGCGTGACAGCGGCTAGTCGCGCCGCGAGGCGCAACTCGAGCTGCTGTCGTATTTATTTATTTTTTTTATAATAACAATTTTAAATATATATATATATATATCAGTTCTAAAACGGTTTTAAAACGATTTTCAGAAAATAGGAAAACCTACTATAGATTTCCGTTTTATCTTTAGAATTAATAAAACTGATTTTATCAATCTAACTATAAAACTAATAGATTTTGTTATAATGATTATCAACCAAAATAACTAGGAACATACGCATAATCTATTTTAATTAACAATTAATTAAAACTTATTTATCTTTAGAATTAATTAATCAAAACAATTTGTTAATTAATCCTAACTATAAATATTTATTCAATCCTATTGAAAAACTTCTAAATTTTCATATATGAAATAACGGATTTAACGATGGCTCTGATACAACTGTAGGAAATTAGGCTAAGGTATAGCAGCGGAAATATAAATTTTTTAACCTATTTCCATTAACCTTATGATCTGTTAATTGTTATTTCATATAAAGAGAGATAAGAAGAATTACCTTTTGATGATCAATCTACCGTTGTTAATGAAGTGCCCACAACTCTTCTTCGAGTTCCCAAGCACGAAATAAAACACGGGAAGATTAATTTAGAATGAACCGTTGAATAGCAACCAAAGTAGATTGCCTCTAATTAATCAACACAAGATCAAGGATAAAAGAAACAGATGAAATCAATTGATCGATAGGAAGCCGTAGAGAAATCTCGTCCTCGAACTAGGGGTCGAATTTTCTCTCTCTTGCACTAGGGTGGATTTTGAAAATCTCTCTAGGGTTTGCACACTTGGATTTCGAAAATCCTGAAGGAGGGGGTATTTATAATCTCTTGTATCTAATCCCTAGTTAGATAGAATTAGGTTACTGAATAGGAATTCAATTCGGAATAGAATTCCTAATTATTATCTTATTATATGTCTAACATATTAAGGATAATAATAATAACCTTATTGGATAATAATAGGAGTATTATAATATAATTAAAACTCCTAACTTATTTATCTCTTAAGTAATTTAATTCATAATCATAATCTAATTAGAATTAATAAAATCAAATTAATTATTCATGTATTTTGACTACATGAATTTTGACCCCCTATGATCCATGGGCCTGATTGGACTCAATTGGGCTTCCATCAATTAATTAACATCTATCTCTCTTTTAGGTTCCAAGTCTTATGTGTGACCCATTAGGTTCTTATTGCTTCTAGCCGTATGCAACATTATTAAATAATTTTCAAAGAATTATATTTAATCTTTGCATAACGGAATGATGTACAGAGTATGTGATTAGCAAGTCCGTAATCATTCCCCCAGAGCCATAAGAAGACAGGTTGATTCTGTCGTTAACCTTTCCGTATTAGTTACAGTATAATTCGATCCTTTATCAACTACATCCTTGAACTGAATCTTATGACTATGGATGATGTCAAGTCACATATAGCGAGACGTTCGTTTTACTTGTACAGGCCGAGTCAACTCAAATAGATAGGTTAAGTGAAATCTGTATTTCAAGTCTTAAGCTATCACCTTGTAAGGATTTAGAGTCGAGTCTTCCACAAGCGATCCTTGGATGTATCTCCCATTTATCGGGAGTGATAAATGCTCAATCTAATATATAACGATCCCGCAATCACTTCCTGTTATAGCCAACGTCTACTGTTCACACCCCAGAGTCATCTCTGTTAAGGATCGTGTTACACCAGAGTCAAAGTGTCACATTCCGTAATCCAGAATACCAATTAATATTCATTTGAGTCTGAGGATTAGTTATACCTATTAATACCAATGAGATGAACAGGTGACAAGGATGAATCTACCCATCCTGTTATCTCAAATCGGATCCCCAATCCTAATGAACTACTTTTCATCGGATCCATGTAACTGTCCAGATATCTGTATATATGAAGCTTGTGAGATCAGCTTTCTGTCGGACAGAAGACATTTTTACATGCAAGTCTCAACAGTGATATATCAATCCTAACAGAGATTCTCCATCATATGATCAATCATATGATGTCCATCCAAAATTCAATTTCCCAAATGGGTTGGATAAATTGTTGGTTCAAAACGACCACAATCAACATAAGGTTGAGGTATGTATTGGTCAATTTGTGTGTTATCTTCTAAGGTGCTAGATCTTTATTGTGTTTTGTTTGTTTTTTTAGATATCATTGCATGATAAGGTTGGAAGAACCTTGTACAATGGAGCTGAGATGTTTGGAAGTGATGACTCATTGTATAAAGTGGGACTATTTCAACGGCCGTCGACTAGGTCGTGGAAAATAAATATGGATAGTTCATAAAAAGATGGTATGTCAGGTTCTACATCCATTATCTAGCACGAATATTGCAGCTCGGTTTGTGGGGTTTGCGAATCTCTAGGGGGACCAAGAAGTTGTCTATGTAGAAGCAAATGGGGTCTTGAATGCCTTAAATATGGCACTCAGCCATCAAATAGTGGTTATGAGGCAACCATCCACTCTTATTTTGTTGGACACAGATTATAAAAATATGGTGGAATAGATTAAGGGTAAAGAGAGACAGTGTGAAAGTTGCAATAATATTATAGGAAGAATAATAAAGAAAGCAACATTTGCTACAGTCTGCCTTTACTCTTAATCCATTCCATGATATTTTTACAATCTGTGTCCAACAACATAGGTGTTGATAGTTGCCTCATAACCATTAGTTGATGGCTGAGTGTCATGTTTAAGGCATTCAAGACCCCATTTGCTTCCACATATTAAATTTCTTGGTCCCCCTAGAGATTCGCAAACACCACAAAACGAGCTGCAATATTCGTGCTAGATAATGAACGTAGAACGTGACATACCATCTTTTTATGAACAGTCCATATTTATTTTCCACGACCTAGTCGAGGGCCGTTATAGTCTCGCTTCATACATTGAGTCGTCATAGTAGTTATAATGTTTTTGAATTGACTTTATCTTGCCAACTGATACTCCAAGTGCCCTTTGGACATGGCTCCCATCTTTACCAGGTATCAATTCAGTTATAAGGTTTTTGAATTGGTGGAGTTCATTTTCATACTTATACAGAATTAGTTTATTATTGCTTCAGTTGATGGCAGTAAGTAAGCCTCAAACATCCAAATAAAGATGTTTGACAAACTAAGTTAGGTTTATTTAATATCTCTAAATATGGGAGGCAGTTGGTCAACAACCATTTTCCCACTAGTCGGATTAGAAAAAGAGCTTCAAGTAAGAATCTAAGTCTCTTTATTAGGTTTGACATGACTAAAGGAATTTTATTGAACCCCATGATGAAGAAGCCCTCGGTCTAGGAATTAGTCTAGTAATGGCCTCGGAGATAGAAGTGATTGTAGTTATTAAATAGATTTGCTTTATATTATTTGGAACATGCTAGTATTTTGGACTTTCTTTTAATATCAACTGTCAAACTATACAACATCGTAAAAGCGTGTTGGCCAAAAGATACTAGGCCTATGTTGTTGTATATTAGCAAGATCAAATTGTAAGGTTATGTGCTATATTTGCTTGGAAGTGGTTGAAATGAACTTGTGAAATTTGCTTAAGGAAGTTTACTTTTTGGTTTGATTGGACATTTACAAATGGATGATTGCTATGCTACATCATGCTATTTTCTTTATGTTTCTGCAGATGGAAGAATCCAGGAAATACAATGCAACATCTGTATATATACCTCAAATATCACAATCAAGTTATGATAAATAGATATATTGTTGGTCATTGAAGTTAAAGCAGCAGAGTTAGCTTGGGATCATTTTTTCAGTTGCAATGCCAGAACTTGCTTACCAATATTTTTACTGAATTTAATTCTTATTTTAGTAGTGTTCTTTGTAAATTCTAATTGATTTATTTCAAATTTTTTGGTTTACATTTGGGTTTACCTTGAAAAACTTGATCTTAAATCGAATCTAGCTTCCATTACTTAGTCATCTCATTTGTTCCTTTGATATACTTTGCTTTACAAAGGTAAATTCTAAAACCTATCATGTACTCTTTTATCCCTCTCCTACTTTTATAATTTCCTTTTTAAAGTTTGTACTTGCTTACTTTCAGCTTCTGTCTATATTCTATGCATCTTGATGAGCTCACCGTATTATTTTTATGTGGTTATACCTTAGATTTACCAATGGTTTGATTTATGTATGTTGTCATTTTCAATTACATCATCTATTTGGATTCGGGGGTTACATCTATATGGCTTATTCAATGTATTTTTTAATAATGGCTTCTCAACAATTTGCTGTTACTGCCCACATGTTCTATTAGGTTTTTTATTTTTACCAGTGTAATTTCTTTTTTAGCCGTGAATGTATATTTTCTATTAAGTTTTCGATTTTCTTGGTTGTCTTTGTTAATTTTGTATCATTTTTATTTGAGTTTTGCAATTTTAATTGTTATGTGAAGAAGAGAATATCACAATGATCATGAAATTGAAGCATTAATATACCCAGACTTGCTTAAAGGGATAAATCAGCCTCTTGAACGTTATTTAAGCATAATTGTCATAACCACACTACCATGACCAGGTCAGCCCCATTCAATCAAACCGATCACGTTTCCAGGTAGGAGATGGTTGCTTCAGTTATATTTCTAGCCACCTTTACTTTACTAAAAAAAATTGAAATTTGTATATTAAAGGACTCAAACCATGAATCTCTAGCTTTTAATAGACATCTACTACCAGTAAGTTATATGTTAAAAAATAATTGATCAAAGGTATAGTGTTCGTTTTGTTCAGCTGTTTATATCTACTATTTTGTGTTGTTAT
This sequence comes from Euphorbia lathyris, assembly GCF_963576675.1. Classification (NCBI taxonomy): domain Eukaryota; kingdom Viridiplantae; phylum Streptophyta; class Magnoliopsida; order Malpighiales; family Euphorbiaceae; genus Euphorbia; species Euphorbia lathyris. Next base: position 778,254 of record NC_088915.1, on the reverse strand, counting down.
TTACTGTTGTTGCTGTTAGCGGATTGATTAGTAATATTTGGTAAAATTATGATTAGCCATCTTTCTCACTTGAAACACCCCTTGATGCTTTTGCACTTGCTACATCCAGTTATTAAGGGCAACAAAGAGTCGATATAAATTTACAAACAACAACTCGTAATGATATTTTCAATATACAGATGTGTAGACCTCATTGGTGTTATATTCATTAAGTTACTTCAAACCAACTTTATATTTTCTGGAAATACTAGCCCCATATATGAAGATACAAGTTGATTGAAGTTTGAGATGCCCAAAATTCAGTACCCACCTTGATTCATTATTACCCCCGAGCAAATTTCAATAAAGAATTACCTTATCCCAGATATTTCTTTCCTTTTCTGCGTAAAGGGCAATTGTGGCCTTCTAAAATAAATACAATTACCTTTCAAAAAAGCTCCAATATACTGCTGATAGCAATCAGCTGCAGTTTTTTTATTTTTAAGGAAACACTACAATATCTCATTTTAAGTCTGAAATAGCAAACAACGGTTTTAAAACCAGGAGACAAACTCCCTCTTAGTCTATGATCTATCAAATTATTATTTTTTATGAAAATGTCTACATCTTCATTAAACACGAAAATAACAAGTATAACAACAAACAGAAAAGGTAAAAAACCTTACAAAATCCATAATGGAACAAAAACGACTACAAAAAGCAATAAAATCCATAAAAGGTATAAAATATACAAAAAAACAATAACGTACATATATTTCATTTAAACCCTAATCCGCAGAAAGACAACTGCAATCGAATCTTTATCATTTAGGCTCTTCCGAACATTCGACTCTGAGTCCTTTCTTCTGTTGCAATCAGGCATATATATTGATCCAAGTATAAAATAAATGGTTTCCGCTCTTGCTAAATCCAAAAAAGTATAAATAGCAGAATAATAGAGATTAGATACAATTCAAACGGATAAAGAGATCTAACGAAAATATAATAATAAACAATACAATAAACCTAACCCGACGAGAGGCCCAAAGTAGATCCACAAAAAAGAGCAAGACTTGAAGACTTTGACACAAAATAGTAAGTAAAAAAAGAGAAGAAAGGAAAGAGGTAGTTTTTGTTTGAGAAAACAGTTCTCAACAAAATATTAAAAACTTGATATGTTTAAAAATAACTGATCAAAGGCTCAATGTATCCATTTGACAGATAAATAATTTAATCAATAAAAAATAAATTCATGAGAGTTTCAAATATACATTTCACCTATGGAAAATATGCATCAAAGGTACAACCATCTTTTGTATTGCATTCATCATCAGAATACATGATTTGAAGAGCTCAATCTAGAAGATGTCTCTCAAATGCATTTCCAATTCAATATTGCTACTGCTTAAAAAATATTTTCTCACTGAAAAACTCAAGCTTCAAACACTTATCCAAAACGTCACCTTCCAGATTCACATTCCAAGACCCTTGAATGTTGAGATGTGAAAGAGCCTTGCAATTAGTAAGTATGGCTTGAAGACCAACTTCTTCAAAAGTCCCAAAACACATATCAAGTTTCTTTAGACCCGACATTGTACTTGCTATCACCATAGCCTCACTATTATCAATTTCATTAAGCATGACAAATCTGAAGTTTCTTCTTAGCTCAGTTAGGCCTTTGCAGTTTTTCCCAAATACTCCAATCCCTTTGCTTGTGATATTCAAACAATAACTAATGTCTAAAACACTTAAATTCACCAGTGAATCAACATGTCTTTCCACCATTTTATCTGTCACTTCACTCATTGGAATTTCCAGCACTTTTAGGTTTTTCCCCCTACGGATACAGAAAACATATAGATAGATTCATGTATGTAAATCAAATGTCTATGTTCAAATATGAAACTTAAGGAAAGTTAAATTCAAATGGATTTTCAGACATCTCAATACCGATAACTATACTCTCTACAGTGATATGTATCAAAGAAACCATTATTAAACATTGAAATAGCACAAAAAATAGGAAAACATTTATAATCAATTACCAGTTAGCAGCGGAAATGAAGCCTCGATTTCCAAGCTTGAAGGCAGAGAGCAACCGAAATGAACCTCTATTGCGGTTCATAAGCTTATGTGCCACCAAGTCAACATCCTCGACAGAACGTTCCCGTTTCCGGCACCAGTTCTGGATGTTGATTTTTGACCAGCAATAAGGTCCCCAAATGCATGCTAACCAATTTTTGCAGACCAACGAAACGAGTCCTACCCTTTCTTCTATAGGGATTCGAGCGAGTATGAGTGCTAGTATTTCCGGATTTAGATTCTCCCACCGGGAAGAAGAAGAAGATGAAGACCATTTGAACATTTGAACATTATCAATGTTTTCTTTCCTCTGTAAATCCAGATTTTTCATTACAATTGAACAGTGCCCGAGCTAGGACCTAAACCTCAGAGGGGCTTGACCATGTAAGAAAAAAAAGTTAAAAGTTATTTAGCATGTTTATAAAAATAAAAAAACCATTACAAAACGAATACATAACATGTGGCAATTTACCCCTTTTTGATGTCATATTCTAAAAAACATTACAAAATTCAATTCGATCAAAACCCCTAAAAATTGAACATATTATCAATTCAATTTAATCAAAACACGTAAATATCATATTTCAAATTAAAACCTCTTAACAAAATCGTTAAATATCACATTATCAATTCAATTTGATCATAACCTCTAAAATTTAACATATTATCAATTTCATTAAAACCCCTAAACTAGATATCATAAATTCAATTGAACCCTAAAAATATCACATTATCAATTCAATTCAATCAATTCAATTGAACCCTAAAATCAAAACCCCTATCAATTCCATTGGAGACCCTAACTATCATACTATCAATTAAATTTAATAAAAATCCCTAAAATAAAAAAACCCTAAATAATTTAAAACCCTACATTGAAGACTTAGCTCTATATCTCTCTCCTTCTCATTCTCTTCCTCAACAGGAGTCGCAGCAGCAGAAGTTCCTCTCTTCAAGGACGGCATAGTTAGGCTTCTCTTCTTTCTCGCAGAGCTGTTTACTTCACAGCAAATTTTAATTTTCTTTCTTTACACATCAATTTGTATTTTTGAGGGAGAAACCTGTCCCTTTTATACACGTATTACAATCCTCACAAGATGCCATCATAAAGATGCCTCCATAAAAAAACAAAACCATTTTACTTTATAATGGCATCTTTGTCATTTTCATCTCTACTCTAGGGTTTCGTTACACTCTTTTTTTACTACTCGTCTCTTGGCATCTTACCATTCTCAGCCTCCTCAATCTAATTTTCACTTTCATCTTCGTTTTGGGAGAAATTGATTCTTCCCTGAGGTACTGCAGTTTACCACTTCAATATATGTCGACTTGGTTGTTCTTGATGTTTTGGTTCCTTAATTGATTCACTTGCAATGGTCTGAAGATTACTGTCGAAGCATTCAAAAAGCACAGAAGGTGAGTATGGCTTTTGTAAGTTCTTGCATATCTTTGTTTTCTCTACGACTACGTTTTTTTTCTCATCTCCCATGGCCGAAGAAAGGTATGGCTCATCATACACATGTAAGTATAGAAATTCTATTTTTGTTTTATAGTTTCTGTTTTTTATTATTATTTGAAATAATAAAGACGTATTATTTTATTTTAGTTTTGATGAAAAATAGATTAGTTTTTAATATGACTAACAAATAATAATTTATTTGAATGTATAGTATTAGTCACATACAAAGTAATTATATGAGTCTAATTCAAAGTGTTTTTTTCTCCATGTTTTTAATATGGAACAAAAGAGGCAGCTAATTCCTAATCATATCAACTGGCGAGAATATGGAGCTGTCACACCCGTGAGAAACCAAGGCAATTCTGGGTGTTGATGGACAATTACTGCTATCTGCACAACAGTTGGTGGACGCTAGCATCAATGATCATGGTTGTTGTGGAGGTTGGTTGAAAATTGCATTCGAGTATATAATGGATTGCGAAAGAAGCGGATTATGAGTTCACATGGTTAGATGGACGTTGTAGGTGGCCCAGAATGAAACTGCTCTGATGCACACAATAGGGAGGCAACCAGTTGGAGTATGTGTCTATGCATCCACTACAAGAACGACACAGTTTGAAATACTTACGCTATGAGGGAAAGGTTAATTTGGAATCAAAATAGGGGCATCACAACAACGTATTTATGAAAAACAAGTACATTACATGCCACCTGACTGTCAGAAATTAATATAAGATATATGATTGGGCCTTAACTATCAGTTCGAGTTTTTAGTTCAATCTGTTCCATGACATGGTATCAGAGCCTCTGGGACCAAACGGTCGAGGGTTCGAGTCCTGGCAACCTCAGATTTGTGGAATAAAAAACACATGGCGGGATGAGCCTGTGTTGTGCACGCTGTAAGCCCAATGAGCATCAGACGTCGACCAAACATTTGAGGGTTCGAGTCCTGGCAAACCGGATAGAAATTAGCATGCTGGCCTGTTTTGATCAAACCAGATAGGAATTCCCACCGCTCTGGCAATACTGGCAAGAATACGTTTGTCCCAAATTCAATGAAGGGGGTATTAGAGTATAATAGATTTACTTTATATCTAAAGGCACTCTTGTAATTAACTAAGTGAAAAATGATGAACACAAAAATAAGCCCAAGCTCATGTTATCATATACCAATTACACGCTTCTTTCAAGTATACAAAAATATAATTAACAATATGATAAAGAACACCAAATTGAGAATACAACAATAAAACTAACAATGGATTTATACTCAGTTTGAGTGCAAGAGTGCAATGTTATATTACTTCTTCACTGGCAATTGAATAGATCAAGTTAAAATACACATAAATACCAAATCCGTTCATTGGTAAAGGATTTGGTCATTATCATCATAATAATGAAGTAGAGTGAAAAATGATGTAAACAAAAATAAGCCCAAGCTTTGTCAAAATAGTCACTATAATAAGATAACTGCATAACAAAGTCCAATCAAAATTTAATAAACAACTATCATTATCTAGTGTATTGACAATTCAAAAATTCAAATGCAACCACCAAATTCATTATCTAGTGTTTTGACAATTCAAAGGATGTGTCTTGTTATCTGTTTTCTTGTTATCCAAATGGATATAAAAAAATTCATAATTTTAAGTCCATGCTTGTATAGACTTCAACTTTAAAAGGCATACACATGTAAGGAGACATTAGAGATATCTACTCTTGAAAACTTAAGCTTCACAAAACACAAAATTTAAAAAGCTTGCTTTGCTTCAAGATCTTAAGGTTTTTTTTTTTTTAATTTAAATTTGCTATCAATATCCCTATTCATAAACTTCCTATTTCACAAAAAAAAAAAAAAAAAAAAAATCAACCCCTAATATTCAAGACTAAACTTTCTGCATGAAAGTTTAGCTGCTATAATAACACAATGTTTCTGTAGGAATTGGCTTCAATGTGAATTCCATGAACAATTCCATAGATGATTCTTATTACGCTTCATCCACCAAAAAAGCATCTTAACAACGTAAAGGAAAGGAGAATTTTCTCCTTAATTGGACGAAGTGCTGCAATTTTCTCCGTAATGGAAATATTAGAATGCAAAACTGAGATTCTTAAACTATAATAATCAGTTAACTCATTATGATGCACAACAAGAAAGTAATTTATTTGTTTAGTCAATAAAATTTACGCTATTAGATTAAACTAGTATTGTACGCGCGGGTGGATATTTTAATATTTTTATAGTGATATTAATATTTTGTTTTAAATAAATTTAAATTTACAAATCGTAAATAAAATAACAAATATATTTTTATAATTGTTTGATGATAATTTTGGGAAGTTGTTGAAATCATAATCTATTGTTCCTATTGATATATTTGCAAAGGTTGATGCGCCTCTAGTAGAGCGGTAAGTATTGTGAGTAGGAAAGAGAGACAGACGTCGTTAGTTGAATTTAGATTAAACAAAACAAAATTAATTTAGATTAAACTTGGATATGTTCCTTTAAGATGGATGGTAGTTTTAACTAAATTTAGGTTTGAAGAAGAAATGTTTTAGTTAATGAGGAACAAATTATAATCTCATTTCCTACCAATCACACTTCTAGGAGCTTAAACTAAACAAGTAATGGTATATTATCTCGAATGTCAAATCTCTTTAAACTAAACTTGGATCTTGTTTTTTGAACATTATTATTTGTGCTAATAGTGACCATGGGAGGATTTGAGATTGTGCAGAATTGATGAATTGGTGTGTTGGTTACAAATGACATTCATTTCAAGTAATTATATATATATATATATATATATATATATATATATATATATTTATTTATTAAATTTTAATAATCTTAGTATTCATTGATTTTTAGTATTTTTAGAAATTAGGACTAGAAGAGGCAGTTTTGATAGAATAGGAAGAGGTTGGTGGTTTAAGTCAAGATTTCTAGTTTTCACAATTCAGTCTGTTTTGACATTTGGATAAAAGTGACAAAAGCAAAAAGCAAGAAGTTTATTGCATTATTTGGAGATACTCAATTCACCAACAATTTCCACTTCTTGTCCTCACTTTTACTTTTGATTTCATATTCCATGTGATGAAATTTGGTTACATCTCAAATTCTACAAACTTCGGGTTAAACTTTGTACTTTCAAAATCAAGGAACATGAACAGAATACTCACTGCGTGCTAAATAATGTTTTTGGAGTGGAATAAACTAGCTAGCTTTGGAGATTCAATACTTTTGGTGATCCGTGAAACACCATTTGATTAGATGTAAATACTTTCTGAACAATACATCCGAAGTTGTTTGCAAACGTTTATTTCCTAACTTCAATATTTCAGGAAGTGTTATGTATCTCTACTAGACATGTTTATTTACTTACTTAAAATAGATCATATTTATTTATTTATCTAAAGATTTGCACATCAGATACCAACATGCTTATTATCTCATATTTCCTTTCTCTTTTCTTGAGTTATTTATAAGAAAAAGGATAAATAAATAACAAATTCGTACGACATACGCTTTCTTAACCTGTTTTACTAATGATGCAAATTGTTGATGCCATGAAATGCAATGCCAACAAGGATTTATAATCATACATAATTTCCATTATTGGCAATGAATCATAAAATGAATGACCAACATATAAATGAAATTGTATACCAGCTAAATTACATTTTTTGAGATATACAATTTAGATTCTCCGGAAACAACCATTAGACCAGACTTAACGAAAACAGATTCAACACTAAGCATAAGTAGAATCAAAGACTATTGTTAAACTTCTCATATGGATTCTCCTAGACAGTGCCCACACTAATTGCTTGTTTCTCTTCCAACTTTAATTGCTTTTGCTACATGCATGAATGTATCCAAATTAATAGACGACCAAAGCCAAATTTTTTGCATTAAAATGGCGTGCAAATTACTGTCCCATACAGAAACTCTCACATATTATTGTTCTTCTAATATGAATTATGATTTTTGAAACTCTAACGTGTGTCATCCAACAACTACATAGGAGGTTGTTGATACGTGGATATCTTAATGATTAGCTCTTAATTAGTGTTGTAAACTGATCAAAAAACAAATAGCATTTGAGAAAGACATTTGACCATGATATTTTAACACCATTATAAGCTCAATCAATAAGAACAAACTTTCCAAAACAAAACTTTTCATTTTCCTTTAAACAATGCAAATTTAACAAGTAGGAGGGAGAAATTAACACAAACAACAAATTAGTAATTATAAACCTCAATATACTTGTAGCCTTCTAAGATATCAGTGCTAGAATTTGGCCGGCCTAGTTCTGCAACCAGGGATAGCATTTTTTTCTCTTCTGATTTGGTATGAGTGCCCAGAAGAGTACAAGTTAACCTTGGCACATACCCCGTATGTCGCCATTGCGTCTTATTTTATGCCTCAAGTATGCCGTCACATGGCATGTAATGCACTTGTTTTTCATACAACCGTATTTGGTTTCCAAATTAACCTTTTGACGCATACCCATTTTGTTGTCTTTTAGTGTTTTAATTTTTGGGATTTTTATTAAATTGAATTGATAGTCTCATAGGTAGTGTCTCTAATTGAATTGATAGGATTTTGATTTTATGGTTCAATTGAATTGAATTGATAATGTTATATTTTCACTTGCACATTGAATTGATAAGGTCTCTAATTGAATTGATAGGATTTTGATTTTAATGATCTTTACATTACTTCTATTAAGCTCCCAATTTGGAGGTTAGAGTTCGTACCTTAAAGGTTGGAGGTTAGAGTTTGGACGTTAAAGGAAGTAAACATTTAACTTCCATTAACTTTCATTTACTCTAAAAAAACAACTCCAAAACAAAATTAATGTGATATTTAACCTTCCATTACTCTCATTTACCTCCATTAAATTCTTCCTAAACAAGGGCTAAGGATAGTTTTCACTTGCTGCGAAACCGACTCAAATCGAGGAAGGGAGATAAACAACAATTGTATTAAACGACAACTGTATTTATTATGGTCAAATATATTTAATATAGGAAATTTTATTTATTGAGAAGGTAGACTAGTGTTCCATATTAGTCCTGCTTTTTGTTTATATATATTGTGTATATTCTAATTTCCTATCTAAGGAGACCAACATTTTATACAAATTCTTCTATAACTCGATTGGTATCAATTTGAGTGTATACATAAACACTCAAATAAGTGAGTAATCGTAAATGGCAAAAACAAAAAGAAAATCAACTAAGAAGTTGGAAACGAGTTTGGCTTGTCCTGTTTGTCGTCATCCTAACTCAGTTCAGTGTGCCATCAATAAGATAATGAGAATGGGAGAAACTTTTTCTTGTGTATGCAAAGAAAGCTACACCACTCGATGCATCAATTCAACTGAACATATCGACATTTATAGCGAATGGATTGATGAGTGCGAAGGAGCAGATCAATAGACTATTATTTGATTTCTCCATTTTCATCTTCTTCTTAATTACGTTTTTATGTTCATTTTTTATTTGTAATGATGTTATTTATCCTTACAAGTGTTATGAAGCTATTACCGATATAATTAAGAACTAAAATATTAATTTGATGTCTTAAGTTTTTTTTTTTTTTTTTTTGCATTGAAAACTTTTTCTTTTCCACTCAATAGTTATGCTTTCGCATAATGGAGCTCAATCAACAAATAATGGAATAAGGCAATGTTAAATAAATATGATGGATTGATATCTTAATATTTTAGTTTTATAATCGAAATAACACCTTTAATCAATCACCTCCCTAACTCCCATATATGAACAAATTGTGACCCTGAATAAAAAAATTCAATAGGTTTGTTTTTCTTGGGAAAACATCACACACAACTTATTAGGAGAGAAATGGGTTCAATCCAATCTATGCAAGAATTGTATATAATCAAAGTGGATGGTACAATTCAGGTCAATCAAAGAAAAATTTAATGGTCTAACAAAATTTCAAACATATTTGTTGTATAATGGAAAATGAAAATCTCAAAAGTTGTACTAAATATAAGTCAATGGTATAATTCTGTTCGATCTTAAAGAAAAAAAAAACCGTTCAATCAAATTATATATCTTTTTATCCTTTTAATCCGTCCAGTTCAAAATCTCCAGTATCCATCCTCCCCTACAAGTTATGAGGTAGGTTTGCTAAATCTCCAATTCTTGATTTAACACTCAAATGATTTTTAAGAGCAAGCCAAAGAATGAATCCAATTTAAACATAATCTAGAGTTAAACATAATCTTTAACACTCAACACCTAAAATCCATATTCAGTTATTTTATCAAATCTTATTTAGATATATAACTTCCCATATGTGCTTAAGAATACCAACTTTTCATTTTCTCATCCCAAAAACTAATCTAGATAAATACTTCCAACTGTGTAATAAATGTAAAATCTTGCATAAAATAAGAACAATAAATATGTCATGACACCTCTAAATTTAGTCTAAAAGATTGATTGGTTTCCTGAATTTTGGAAATATCTTATTGAGGTTTTAAACTTACTTATAATGACCTACTAACCTTTTAATATTTCTTCAATGGTAAATACTATCTAGTTCTTCAATTGTACATTACACTATCTAGTAAAAAAATGTATTGCATTTAACCATTAATGACATACTATGCTGACAATAGCCGCAGTGATCTTTAGATCAACTACTGGCCTTAAAGATCAGTTTAGCAATATTGTAAATCGATCTTACATGTAGCAAATTTTGATCATTAAATATTTAGCAGATGTATCTCTTATGTGATACATATGACATTCCAAGTATATAAGGGTCGCAATTTATATAAATCACAAAAAAAATGTACTAAAGATAACCAATCTTCAAACTATCACATATTAATATAAAAGATGTTGATTGGCGGTAATTAGCTATCAGCTTAATGTTTTTGTTCAATTAGTCCCATAACATGGTATCACAGCCTCTTAGACTAAGTGGTTATAGGGTTCGAATACTAACAAGCTCAATTGTTGATTAAATTTAACGCATGGTTAGATGAGCATGTGCTATTAAGCCTTCAAGCCCAAGGGACATTCATGTGAGAGGCAATTTGTTTAACCTATTATAAATTTAGGCAACAACGGATTTTGTCTCTACTTATAAAAACTATGCAATTTTAAGCTTACTGTTGATCAAAAGAGTACAATTTCAAGCCTTCCTTTAAATGGGCTTTAAATTATTTTTTTTCAAACACCTAATAATTGAGCACTTCTAAAGCATGAATAAGACAACGTCCTAAGCATATATCAATGAATGTTGATTTCGACCCTGCCTTATCCTTTTTACAAAATAGAATTAGCTTGGAATTATCCGGTTTTGAAGCTTAATCCAAAAAAAATGTGTAATTTTTAACAAATTTTCTTTTAGTGATCTGAGTATTTGGTTCTAGTTGTGTCGGTGATTAAATGATCAGTATTTGGTTATATTTATTGTTGATTAATATAAAAGATGTTGTTAGGCTTCAACTATCGGTTTAATCTTTTAGATCAATTGGTTCCATGATACAAAGTGAAGATTTCATTACAAATAAGTTCATAAAACAAGTAGAGCTTTAAATCCAAACCAGAAACACTTATATTACAAATACGCATTAAACCATATTCATCATTACCATTTTTTACTAATACTTTCCACAAATGAATAAAATGCATGTATCAACTTTGTTGGAGTTTATCCATATGTGCACTTTTTAAATGAAAGACTTAGACTTAGAATATATAGAGATATAAGAGACTGAAATTTATCATTGATTTATATTGAATGTCCTCACACCTTTAGTGTACTCCAAAGGGTACCCAGTTTTGCACATAAGTGAGGATTTACATGGAGCTTGGTTTACCTTAACTATAATGCACGTTGTCGTCCAGCTGCAGTGGCGGAGCCAGGATTCAAATCTCAGAGGGGCTCCATTCTATATAGAATTTTTTTTGGTAGTGGGACCCCTTCCCGGACCCTCGTTTAACGGGGACGCGTAGTGCAAATTTGATTCCTACTAAAAATGTATTTATTATATAAAAGCTATTCTTGAATTTTGTTTTTTTGGTATGTTCAATGTTCACTAACGATCAAAATTGAGCTAAAATCTAAAAATGCTTAAACTAATAAAATTCTATTTAAATTTTATCACATTTAGTTGTAATGAGATTCTTAGTTTAGTTTATAGTTTAATTTTAGGGATAGATGCAAAAATACCCCTAACATTTACATCCATGAGCAATTTTACCCCTAATGTCTAAAATGGTGCAATTTTATCCTAATCGTTGGCAGCCAAGAACAATTTTACCCTAACGGTATATTTTTTAATTTTTATTTTATTTACGTTTAATAATATGTTTGTGATTTGTTACTAACTAGTGACAAAATGACACACATATGAAGTGTAAATGAAGAGATTTCTTTGATGTCATCTATGCATAATCGCATAGCTTTCCAAATCTGGGACTTGGTCTCCCACGAATTAATGGCGATTTCTCTTTTCACCATTATTCTCAATTTTCTGGAGAATTTTTGTCTGGCTCTGATACCACTTTGTTGGATAGAAAAGAAGAATATAAGAAGTGAAAGAAATATAGGAGGAAGTTTTTCTTAAATTTATTTCTTTTTAACTTGTACTTCTTCACTTTTAGCCTATACAAGATAACTATTTATACTACATGAAAATGTAACTATTACAAACCTAATAAATAACATTTAATAACTCTTCATAACTAATTAAGATTCTAACTTAACATCACATAACTTCTTATAAGTTATTCTAAAGTAACTTAATAACAATGAACTTAAAGACTATTAATTATAAATTTATTATTTCTAACACACCCTCTTAAATTTATAATTTTTTTTATCTTTTACCAATCTGCTGAAATCTTCAAACTTCAACATCGTTGACCTCTTCACTCTAGCCGCCATCATCCTCATTACTATCTCCATCTTTTTCTTCGCACTTCATTGTAATTGAGGTCTTCACTCTGGCTTCTATCATTTCCATTATTATTTCCATTGTTTTCTTCTTCCTTGTCATCATCGTCATTTTCCTCATCATCATCGTCGTCTTCCTCATTATCATCATTGTCATATTCCTCAGCATCTTGGTTAGTACCATCAGCATCACTATTATCAATGTCAACTTGTATTTTAGGTTTTGGATGAGGCACATAACTCGTAATGCACCTTCTATGTGAACTTGACACAATATTACTCATGTTAATTCCCTCTGCTTCTTTCACTCTTTCCTTTCTCTCTTTAGCTTCCATAGTCATCCCACGTGATTTGATTACCGTTTTTAGATGCTCAACGTATTTACTATATGCTGGTGTTGAAATTTCCTTTTCCTTGTTATTCTGGGTGCCTTCTGCAATGTTGTTCTCCTTCGCTGCTTCTTCCATAAGCTTGCTTTGCTTCTTGCCTGATGCTTTGATTTCTTTTTCAAGCCTCTCCCTCTTTTTAGATTCTTCATAATTTTGCACCTTTTGATTTGCACTAACTTTATTCTCTGGTTTTACTTCATCTTCATCATCCTCATCATAGTCTCTATCTGAAGACTCTGAATTCTCATTAATCCATAGAGATACCTCATATAACAGATTGCCTATATATTTCTTATATGGATCAAGTGCAAATTTATCAAGTCCAAAATCTTCCTCTAAAATTCGACAAAGACTATTTGTCGTAACTTCCTCATAATTGGCTTTAATATAAGAATCTCTCTTTAATATGGCTGTGGTAATGCTGCTCTTACTTGGTAGTTCTTTCTTCTCACTGACTAGATCAGTTTTAGGCAAAATGCCCATCACAGGAGAATCTTCAATTTTCTCCTCATCATCAGATACATGTTCTTGTACCTTAATTTCTCCTAAATCCTCAGAATTCTCATCATCATCATTTTCTAAGGATTCCACCAGACATTGCATGACAAATTGCTTTTGTCCATCCATAGCATATTTCTCCAATCCTAAATCATTTTCCAGCAACCTCCTGATCTCCTCGAAGGTCAAAGAATCAACTTGTTCTTTGATGTCATCTATGCATAATCGCATAGCTTTCCAAATCTGGGACTTGGTCTCCCACGAATCAATGGCGATTTCTCTTTTCACCATTATTCTCAATTTTCTGGAGAATTTTTGTATGGCTCTGATACCACTTTGTTGGATAGAAAAGAAGAATATAAGAAGTGAAAGAAATATAGGAGGAAGCTTTTCTTAAATTTATTTCTTTTTAACTTGTGCTTCTTCACTTTTAGCCTATACAAGATAACTATTTATACTACATGAAAATGTAACTATTACAAACCTAATAAATAACATTTAATAACTCTTCATGACTAATTAAGATTCTAACTTAACATCACATAACTTATTATAAGTTATTCTAAAGTAACTTAATAACAATCAACTTAAAGACTATTAATTATAAATTTATTATTTCTAACAGAAGCATCTAACAACCTGCACCCATTCCATCATTGAATGATCACATGGTTGAAATCATCTTTGCAAATGATGCAATAAAAGAACGGCGGATCTGCCAAGTTCGTGTCCTTACGAGTGTTAGAACTACCCCTACTATTGATGTTTTCAGCACCATGTTTTTGACAAATTGAGTTTTTATTTAATTATAAAATCCAACTTGATTAATATATGATGTGTGATAAATTTCTCTAAGTTTGTTCAAAACGACTCAATCTTATTTTTATAGTCCAAATCTAGCTTAATCTTGAAAAGTTTTACACTGCTACGTAAAAATTGGATCTGGATAACTCAGTGATAATGTTTATAATTTCAAACCTCTGTAAACACCCTTGGATCCGTCCGTTCTTGGCTCTAACATCAAATGTTGAAAAATGAAAGGCCGAGAACTCAACCCATGGATTGGGCCAAAAATGTTAATTTTTGGACATTGAAGTCAATGGAAAGAGAGAAACCAAAACATTCCAAAAGAGAAGACCCTTTCCTAGATGGAATTATTTTCCATCTAGGCTTGTAAATGGCTTTACTTATAAGTCATAGGAAAATCTCTCAAACTAGATGGGAGTTATAATCTCAACAAATTTTCTCAACTTGATGTTTAAACATTTAATGGATAGATGAAGTTCTAAATAACTAGTATATATGTCAATGTATTGTACTCTCTATGAGATCTTTCCAATGATGTATTAAATGGATAAACAATGAATGAGAAATTAATGCTGAAATTGAACATTTTGGAATGTTTTGTTGACATTATAACTCACATCTTGTTTGAGAGATTTTCGTATGACTTATAAGTAAAGCCAATTACAAGCGTTTAACTAAGAACTAGAAGAAATGCTCTCTAACATGCAGGGAATACGAATCATGCTCGGATATAGCTACTTTTGCTTCTGCCCGTATCATTTTACATCTCAACTTCTTTTAAGTTAAATAAATTATGAAATGTTTGAAACTTGCAAAGAAAATTAATTCATAAAGGTTAGAACAGCTTAATGTCTCATTAACTAACTGAGTAAATTGCATAATTTAATTTTCCCAGCTTCGTATCTGAATATTCATCAACATAATTCGGAAGACTAGCATGTGAAAATTGGAAAATGCATATATATTTGATTAATGAAGAATTGTGGTTACAACAAACAATCTGAGAAACATAATAATAAGAAAGAAAGAAAGAAAGAAGTATTATTTGGAGTTACTGAGTAATTTAAAACAAAAGCCAAAAGAAGTAGGCCTCATATCCCAAACAAGGCAACCTCATCACCAGGTTTAACAGACGTAGTAAGAAAAACATCCATCAAACCAACATGATAGGCATTCCCTGAAACCTTAACATAACAATTCTGAAAACTTTTAGGAGTTCTATCTTCCGTGTAATCAACCAAAACCACAAGGCACTTATTACCTCTAATAACATGCTTTGCAGAGTCGAGTTTCCATGACTTAAGTACATATTGAAGCATTTCTTCCTCAGATAGAGTTATCTCACCACTAACCACTTCGTTTTTGGTTATAACCCTCCTTATTTGCCATTGGTTTGGATTTGTCATGTCGAACCCATTTTGGTTCCAGTCTCTTATTTCTATCAGGCTCCTCCCGACCTCATACCCTGCTTCCTCTTCTGCCTTTGTCGGAACAAAGCTGTAAAAGAAGGTTTTCCTCATCATTATTATGGCTGTTGTTTGTCTGTTTTTCTTCTCACATATTAAAGGTTTGCTTTTCTTTTCTTCTCTTTTCTTTTATAATGTCATCTAAAGATTCTTATTTATATTCTCCTTATTTCATTTAGCAGCTGTACTTGTTTCTATCTTTCCTTTTTTGTTCACTATTTCTCTATATTGATCACACCATCTGTATATTCATTTTTTTATGTGTACAAAATAAAAATAAGAGGAGGATATATAAGAACTTAACAAAATTGGATGCAATGTTTTTCTTTTCAATAAAATGGAACTGGCAGGTATGGAATTTAATGAGAGCAGTCCTTTTAAGCAATTCATGAATCGGAGGAGGTCGCTTATAGTGACCTGATCCATTTTTTGCTAATCCTTATCTTTTCTATAATTCTCTCTAAAACTGGAAAGAAAATATTATCATTTATATTGTATATAATATATGGTGCATGTACATATTTTACTCCATTAATAGAATATTCAAAATCATGTATAAATGAATTTCATTCATATTCCACAGTTGTTAAATGAATTTCAGATTATGAATGATTTCTTAACAGTTTTTTTACATGGTTGTAAATCAAATGTACCTTTTACATAGCATCCATGTATATATAACTTAGTTTTTAATTTATTTATTGGTTTGAAAATATGTGATATGGTTTAGCAACAAGTTAAAAAATTTCCATTAATAAAATCTCTTAATTAAATGTAAGCAAAGCCTTAATTGAAACAAATTAATTGAAATTGAAAACTTAATTTTTTTTAATTGATTGTAATTTAAAACTTAAAATTTTTGCAATTGAAATTACGCTAATTAAAGTTGGAATCGCACACACTTAATGTGTTAAAAGATAAATGATCATTGTCTCGTCGACCCTTCCAAACATCAATTAAGTCTAAGATATTTAATGTGCTAATAATTCAGTTACAAAAAATATGTTAAAATGCTAAGGATTAAGGTGCAAAAATAAACCTAAAGTTTTGGGTGAAGAGCAATTTTACCCATAATTCATCTAAAATTGTACAATTTTACCCCTAATATTGGAAACCAAGAGCAATTTTACCCCTAATATTGATAAATTTGTCAATTTGAGAAATAGTTCATCAAACTATCTTCTGGGTCAGTGGCAGAACCAGGACCCCGGATAATCTGGGGCTCAAACATATCTGTAAAAAAAAATTCAAAACGCAAAAAAAAAAAATCGAATTTAATTGTGCGATTGACGGTAAATTTTCAAAGTCCGATCTGTCAGAGCTGGCCAAATTTTTTTAGCCTCCAACGCATTAAAACTGTAAAAATATTATCATTTTTTTTAGAAACTATAGAATTGAACTAATAGAAAATTAAACATGTTTGTTTTTTTTTATGGTAAAGACATAACAAAAATGAATATTAAATATGTGTACTTTTTTTAATGGTAAAGACATATTAAAAATGAATTCAAAAGTGTTATCAAAATAAAAATAAAGTTGGAGAGCAATTTTGAACAAGCTCCCAACTCATGATTTAATCAGTGCAAGAGGGTTGATCTTAATTTCACGGTGCGAACTTTGCCGTCTTAATTTAGAAAGTCATCACCATCTTTTTGTGAGCTGTATCTTCTCAACCCAGATCTGGAACGCTATTTTTTCTTTGTTTGGACAGCGACTTGGAGTTTTTGACAGTCTCAACTCTCTTTTGGAGTGTTTTCAATCACAAAATTTCAGTCCTCAACTCTTTGACATCTGGGCATCTGCATTTGTAAACACAATTTGGTTAATCTGGAAGGCCAGAAATCGGGCCATCTTTGATTCAATTGTTCCAAATGTTTCTGTCATTTTGCAGGACCTTTGGAGTGCTCTTCGTGAGGTGCAATTTGGAAGCAAGGGAGTTATGTTTCATTCAACTAAGGATTACCATGTTTTGTCGCAACTCTCTTTACTTGGTCGCCCTCCTCCCGCACCCTCCTGCGTGGAAGTTATTTGGCGTCCGCCTCTGCCGGGTTGGATCAAAGTAAATTCAGATGGATCTGTGGCTGATAATTTAGCAGGGGCAGGTGGAATTTTCAGAAACTGCAGAGGCTTTCCGCATGGTGCTTTTGCGATGCCGTTTAGCATTTGTCTTCCTTTTGAGGCGGAATTACAGGGTGTTATGCACTCCATTCGCATGGCTTGGGATAAAGGCTGGAAGAAGCTTTGGATTGAATCAGATTCAAGCTATGTAGTTAATTTGTTAACATCAAGATCCAAGACTGTTCCTTGGCGTTTCCGACAAGAGTGGATGCTTTGCCTTTCTCTTGTGTCCCAAATGACCATTTTTGTTTCGCATATTTTTAGAGAAGGAAACAGGCTGGCAGATTCCTTAGCTAACCATGGTCGAACTGCTTCTTCGTTGATTTCATGGAATTCCTCACCTTCCTTCTGCGTTGAACATAAGACCTCTCAAATAGAAGTAAGCATCCTTAACCATCTAATCTACCTTCAAACATTAAAATAAAACTTCATAGAGTCAATATAATTCCCTCCAAAATATTATAAGACAACATTACTAAAAAAAGATTCTCAATTCTCCGGCCGCCTGGCGGGGCTCGAGCCCCCCCAACCCGCCCTTGGTTCTGCCTCTGTTCTCGGTCATTAATTTTGTCATCTACACTTCAGACGTTCGTCATCTTATCAGTAACAAATCACAAACATATGTTGGGATGTGAAAAAAATAAAAATATATAAAAAAATATACTGTCTTTTGTACGAATTGGATAAAAAAATTCAAAAAATTCACCGAATTTATAAATATTAATCTCCAATTCTATTATTAAATTATAAAAAACATGAAATCCTTTTTTTTTTCGGGATGTCCGGCCTTTCCCTAAACCATCACCCTATCTTTACTTAAAAATGAAATCCTTTTTTTAGAACGAATTGATATGCAAGTGGTGCAAAATAAGGAACAAAAATATATGCGTTTTATAATAGTGTCTGAAATTTATCCAAATTATCAACGTTGGGGTAAATTTGCTCTTGGCTACCAAGGTTATGGGTAAAATTGCACCATTTTAGACGTTAGGAGTAAAATTGCTCATGACCCAAAACGTTAGGGGCATTTTTGCACTTAAGTCTCCCAAATGATAACAACTAAGTCTCCCCCAAACATGTTAATCACAATTTTTTTTACTAGCTCTCTAATTTTTCTTTTAATGTGTTACTAATATAATTACAAATAAACAACAAAAAATGTATGAAACAGCTTCAATTTATCATTAAAATTGTTTGGAATGTTATATATGACAATTAAATAATAGCCAAACTAGAATTTTCAAATTTTTAGTATAATAATTCTAAAATTGATGTTGTTTGGAAACGTTATGATTAAAGTTGAATTATTTCATGGGTTAAGGTTAAATTTGCACTTTTAAAACAAATGTTAGGATCAAATTTCATTTTATCTAATTTTTTTCTAATTAAACCTAAGTGTTGATGAAGGGAATATATAAAAATCTCTTAAATTAAATAAAAATGCAATTCTTTAATTTTAAAATAGGGAAAATTACAGAATTGGGTAAAATGGGAGACCCATTTATATATTTAACCCATTTACTCAACCTACTACATATCTAGACTATTTTTTGTCTGACTTTCCCATAATACCCTCAATATTTACGGCGTGGCTATCTCCCTCCCGTCTGACTTCGCATATTCCAGAATATGCGAAGCCTGCGAAGCTAATGTTTGCTTTACTTGATGATTTTAATTAGCATATGCGAAGTTTGAATGTGTTTTGAACAAAATTCGCTAGGTGGTATATAAAAAAAAATACCAAACAACAACGGATTCTAACATTAAAACCATAACATTATCAAAATTTACAACAAGATTGCCACAATAAACTCCTAGCAAATCACTTCATAATACATAGGCTCCTATTCACCACCAATGGATGGATGTGTCTCATGGTACAGAACAAGATGCCACAATAAACTCTTAACAAATCACTTCATAATACATAGGCTCTTATTCACTACCGATGGATGGATGTGTCTCACGGTAAGGACTCTTATTCACCATTAAGGATGGACTTGTCCCATGGTGTAAGCTCCTATTCACCACCGATGGTTGGAAGTCCAAGCCTTTTGGGATGGATGTCTCATGGCACCCCAGCACGCCAACTTCCAGGAATGAATATTATGTATTCAACCACCTTCAGAAAAAATTAATCGTGTTAGGCAGAAAAAAAGGAAGATTGGGCTTTGTGAAATGAGGATTCGCTAAGTATGCGAAAATAAATGTGCAAGGCACATGGTGATTTTACTTAGCAAAATGATGATTTCACGACGTCTGCGAGGAGAAATGTGACGCTCTGACTTTGCAAAACGATGATTACGCGACGTCTGCGGGAGAAATTTATCGAATTACCTCGCAAACTTCGCATAATCATCGTTTTGCGGAGTTAAGTAGATAGATTTCTCCTCGCTGACTTCACGAAAACGACATATGCTAAGTGAATATACTTACATTTTTCGACGAAAACAATATGATAAATTGGAAAAATGATCAAAATAACGTACAATCACCATTTCTTCGATGATCACAAGAAGAAAGAAACCAGAAAACGAGCAGGAAATTAATGGAAGATGAAGATCCAAGACTTTGTTTTCTAGGATTGTGAAGATGAAGAATCAAGAGATGAAGAGAAGAAGAAGAGAAATACATGGTGATTTGTAGAAATGGTGTAGATTTCGTGCCATTTAAAGGAATATAGGAAGATCAAAAGTCTTGGAATTATTAATGGAGGAGCTGTCAACCGTTTCGCGTAACTAAGGATAGGGGGAAGATGAAAGGTTAGGGGTATTATGGGAAAGTCACATAAAAATAGTCTAAATATGTAGTAGGTTGAGTAAATGGATTAAATATGTAAACGAGTCTCCCATTTTACCCAATTTTGTAATTTTCCCTTTTAAAATATATAAACAACATGATTCCTCCTCAGAGAAATACATTTTAACAAATGTTCTTTTTGTAATAGGAAAAAAAAGAACATTTGTTAAAATGTCACTTATGGAATACCTTAGAAGTCAAATGTTAGTGAATAGTACCATAGCAGGTAAATCACAAAATTATGGGTACAACATGAGGCCAAATAGAACTTTAGTCTTGAAAAAAAGGAAACTGAACTTGATCCACAAAATTAGATTTATAAAAGCACAAAATATGACACCAAACAATTTAAAGTGCCATTTGAATTCAAGTCAATTCCGTTTGTAAGTAAAGGCACAAATTCTCATAAGATATTTTACCATATAGGAGAAGAGTTCTAATAGGACTGGATGCAAACATAATGTCATAATGTTTTTTGCATCTAGTGGTGGAAAAAACCGTCAATTTTCTGGCACCACAACACAATTTAAAAGACCCTTTTTGGCATGATAATATTATCATTTTACATTATTTATATCACATACAGTAAAACTTCTATAAATTAATACTCGATAAATTAATAAATTCTTTAAAATAATAATTTCTTCTGGTCCCGACTTGGGCCAGTTCAAAAAATGATCAATTTTAATAAATTAATAAGATAATAATTTTCTGGAACGACCCTTGATAAATACATTGTATTATTACCTCTATAAATTAATAATTTCTCAAATACATATGAGAAATATATATAGATATATATACTTATGATAATTTAGCAAAATATGAATCTATAGTATTTTGTTTTTTCTTGAAATTTAAATCTAGTTGAATTTCATCTTTAACCATTCTTAGTGCATTCAAAAGTTCCGGGGTATCATTGTCAAATTGTAATAAAAAATTATAAAGAGTGGATGATGTTATAATTGCTTCCTTTCTTGTGACTGGTTTCAAAGGTACCGAATCATCATCACCTTCATCCTTAATTGAATTTTGCATAATGCTCGACACAATTTCTTCTAAACTTTGGACTTGTGAGCATTCATTAATTTCACTTGGATAATCCAATATTTGATTGACATCCATTGGATGGCGGTAACCAAGCTGAAAAATCATTCCCTCAAGTTCATAAATCTCTTCTGTAGTTGCTTCCTCTAAATTCGTTGTGACAAATTCATGAGAAGCCTATTTTTGGTATGGTTTGAAACAACACTCCTATAAATTTATATAGTAATTCATTAACTATGATACATTGAATATTTTTAACATAAATACAATGAACTTCAAAGTTCAATTAACTTATATGATGCACATTTAATTTTATTTGTTCATTGATTTTAGACAAAAACTTTATTTAAATTAGTAATTTAAAATTTATTTTTAAAAAAATTTAAAATCACTCTATAAATTAATAAAATTCTATGGTCCCAACATTATTAATTTATAGAGGTTTTACTGTATAATGATATAAAACATATAGATCACTTATAGTTAAGGCCCGCACAACACAAGCCCATCCCGCCATGTGTTTTTAATTCCACAAATTAATGAGGCTGTCGGGACTCGAACCCTCGACCGTTTGGTCCTAGAGGCTCTGATACCATGTCATGGAACCGATTGAACTAAAAGCTCGAACTTATAGTTAAGGTCCAATCATATATCTTATATTAATCTCCGACAGTTGTAATTGTTCTGTAATTGTATTGATGTGTAAAGTAGTATATATATCAAGTACAATTCACGTTTGAGTGAATGACTAAAGCTAACTAACTATTTTGAATAAACATTAAGTGAGTAAATAATCTATTTCTCTAATATATCTCTAATAATGATATGATTATAACAAGACAATCCGTTTTCATACCCTCTGTTATAAGCATTGCATTAGCAAACATGGAAATAGCAAACTAATTACCAAATGCACAAGACCATTAAGAACTCCATTTTGACATTACTGCATTAATTAACTTCATTGTACTACCATGTAGCAACATATGATCAACTATTTCCAACTATATGTCCCAAATGTCAAAGTCACAAAGCACATAAAAACTACCTCATTTTTTTAAAACATTTCCTTTATATTTGGACATCTCTAGCTATTCAGCACATACCAACTCAACAATAGCATGTTGAGAACATCTTGAAAAGCTTAGTAGTTTTTCAGAAACATTAAATGCAAACTCTGTTCTACGCTTTTCTAATATCTCCACAACCATCTTTTCCAACAATCTAGCATTCTTGAGTAGAAACTCAACAAAGTTCACCACAAGCCTCCATTTCTGATCTTCCTTCCCCAATCCACAAATCTTGACAATCTTTAGATGCGACCCGAAACAATCGAAAAAAGTTTCACTAGATTTCCAGTAGTTCTCTGAAAAATCATTCATGTCTGGAACATCTGCAGTATAAATAGACTGGAGACAAAGTTGTTAGACTAAGCAACTTAAGAGGACATGGAAACTAAATATAAATGGTCACAAAGACACACTTTTAATGGAAAAAGTTAAAATTATTTATTTATTGCGCTCCACAAAGTTATAAGAATGCATATTCAATATATAATTCCGCTTCCTTCATAGAATGATATGTAAGAAAATTTAGGAAAGGTTAAAATTTTGTAAAGCATAAAGTAGACTTCTAATGGATGAGAAGTTCCATATACTAAAGTTAAATTTGATAAGAGGTTCCAAGAAACTTTACCTCACAGATTGATGACATATTTATAACTAATTTCTGAAGCACAATAGAATTGCGAAGTGCATATGCAACAGCAGCATGGTGCTTATCAAAATCAACATAACCCAAAGTCAAGCATTTATTGTTGAAAAATGGACAAGATACACCTCCCTCCTCCAAACTTGATAGAATCTTCAAATATAACATGGAATTGGAAATTCAGATATCACATTGTACTAATTCAATTTTAGATTTGAATAAATAGCTGACAAGTTTATTTATATCTTCCATTTATGGGTTGAATGGAAACAAATCTACTTAAACCACTTCCCATGAAGCACTGATACTTCTAAGATGCTGATGTAAGCTTATCGGATACGTCAGATACGGGGGAATAAGGCGGGGAAACGGCAAAACAAGTACCTCATTTTAAATAAGTTTCAGAGTTAATTAGGTAAAATTTAAGGCGATACTCGGGATATCCGGGTGATATGCGGCGATACTTCGAAAATACGTTTCAGAGTTAATTAGGTAAAATTTAAGGCTTTTTTTAAATAAGTTCACAAAAATAGGGGTTAGTATAAAAAAAAATTAAATATATAAATCTGTCATATAAATAATTAATCAAATCAGCCTCCACCCACGCTTTCATTTGTAAATGAAAATCACTAAAATGTCTTACTAGTTTAAATAGTTTGAAATATTAAAGATTCTCTTTTATAGGAATCAATGTTTTATTAGTTATTATGTATATATATATATAACTCCTTACCCGTGTCTTATATTTTTGAAATATGATGTTTGTCGTACCGTACTCCGTACCAGTGTTTCATAGAACACTTCTAATGATATTAAATTCTACTATCCAGCAATCAAATGTTTGCTCTACTCTCCATAGCACAAGAAAAAAGAAACTCCAACAAAAAATGGGAAGGATTATATAATTCTTTTTTGCTGAAAAGTTACCTTAGTAAACAGACTTCCAATCTTTAGCTCTTTCACATGCTCAACCTGCGGTAGGATTTGCTTACCCAAACTTTCATCAATCCCATCCCCACTAGCCTCACAATCAAGAGCAGCAAAAATTAAAGAAGGCAAATTTATTAACTTAGAAGTCATGAAATTTATTATCCCCAAAAGTTCCAATTCCTTAAGTTTAGGACAGCAGGTTTCAATGACAGAAATCTAAAAAGTACACTTAAAACCAATCTTTTCAGAGATGTGGAAGCAATAACAAGCTCATAAAGATGACAACTACTTATTTCCAAATATTCAAGTACCGAACAGCCACATAGAATATTTCCAACTTCGTCAAATAGAGGACAGTAATCATCCTTCAATTGCACCAGAGTTAATTCCTTAAGGCTTGGACATGAAATTTCAATATGAGAAAATTCAAGTTCCGACAAAACCAATTTTTTCAAGGATTTGGAAGCAATTACAAGATGATCAAACCCAACACAGCTATTCAATTGTAACTATTCAAGTAACAGACTGTCAGAAAGCACATTTTTTATAGTTTGATCAGTCAACCTAGTACTTTCTATATTCAATGTCTTGAGACATCTCCAATTTACCCTCACATTAGGCATATATTTACAATTCATAGTCTTCAATTTAACCAGTGAAGCATTGTTGAAAAGAAATCTGGGCAACTTGTTGGCTTCTGAAAAGTTGAAATCCAAAATTAGCTCTTCCACATCTTTTTTAGTTGCAAAACGGATTCTCCCACTAAATTGAGGATCCTCCTTTAAGCAATGATGATTTTGGATGTGGAATTTTTTGATCTTTGAACAGTCATATAGGATTAATGTAGTGTCAATCAATTTAGAAAAGTTTTCTTCAGACCTACCTGAGCCATAGAAAATGAGAATGGGGACACACGTCCATTGATTCTGCCATGGTTTTGACAATACACCGGTCCGAATAGCTTCTCTGGTTGATGGCAAGAAGGAGAGAATATGTTTAATTAGTGAATCCGGCAAAGCACTGATTCTATCTTCATTCGCCTGCAATTTCAGCCTTTTGTTCCTAATTTCCTTGGTGTCAACTGATGAAATTCCACAGTTTTCCACCTCCATTCTTCAGTGACTATGGATTCTGTCAAAAACCAAAATGTAATTCAAGAACCAAGAAGACGAACCCTCAAACAAGATATAACAATACATAGTATTAAGTATGGGTGAGCAAAACCGGACAAGTAATATAAAATTGAATAAAAAAATGCAATTTATTTTTATCTCAATCTATGTTCAGTCTAGTTTTAAGAAAATAAAAAAGTTTCAGTGTGTAGTTCCTAAAATGAGTCTTTAATTATCCATATACTTCTATGTTTCTTGATTCAGATCCTATACTTTTTATTCTAATTAAAAGGATAAAATATTTTGAATAAAAAAATGTTGAAAGAGGATCAGATACAATTAAAGTTTAAAGATGAAGTTCACACATCAATTCATATAGAGAGCAACACCATAAATATTTACGATTCTAGAGGAAACAAATATTAACCTAATCTATCTCAAACGTAATCCTAACAATCTCAAAAAACACATTTAGATTCTGAAAAAGCAGAGCCGAAGAGAGCAGTAAGTTACCTGAAAGAGACTGTGGCGGTGGATTTTGAAATTGGAATGAAATTGGGAAAATAGGGCAAAGTCCAATCCAGATCAGTAGTTTTATTATATGCGTTTTTTTTTTTTTTTTTTTTTGTTCTTTTACACTTTATTGTTGGCTTATAGCATTACTTAAATTTCATCTATACAACATTTTATCATTTGGCCCATAATCTATTATTTGTTTACATTTAGTCCATGATTATCCCAGTTGGTAAAATTTCACCCAATTTATATAAATAGTTAGCGGAATCATTATCTCATTCACAAGTAACGATATTTTGACACTTGAACTTGACACGTCATATTTTTTAAAGTTTTTTAATACATTCTGTGCAAATAATTAATTAGATTTAAAAAAAAGAAAAAACAAACAAATCATAAACTAAAATTTATCAAGTTCAAGTGTCAAAATATCGTTACTTATCAATGAGATAATAATTCGATTAAGTTTTAATATAAATTGGGTGAAATTTCACCAATTGGAAAAGAACATAGGCTAAATATTACCAAATAATAAGTCAGTGGTCAAATGGTAAAATTTTGAATAGATCAAAGGTCAAACAGTACTTTAAGCTTTTTATTTTTTGCTTAGTTTTGAATGTCTATAAATAACCATACAAAGTTCTAAAAATGTTAAAGAAATTCAGCATGGTAGATTGCAAACCAATATCAACCCCCATGGGCATTGATACTGTCCTATGCAAGGATGAGAAGAGTAAGTCAGTTGATAGTAAACTCTATCGAGGTATGATAGGTTCCTTACTCTATCTCACAGCTAGTAGACCTGATATTCAGTACTCAATATGCTATTGTGCTAGATATCAAGCTGACCCCAGGGAAACTCATCTAACTGCTGTAAAAAGAATTTTTAGATATTTGCAAAGCTCAGTTGATGCAGGTCTATGGTATCCAACTTCAAATGACTTCACACTCATTGGATATACTGATGCTGACTATGGACGAGATAAGCTAGAACGAAAAAGTACTTCGGAAGGATGTCATTTCCTCGGAAGCTGTCTAGTATCTTGGTTCAGCAAGAAGCAATCATCTGTAGCCCTGTCTACAACCGAAGCTGAGTACGTGGCTGCTGGAAGCTGTGTTGCACAAGTCCTATGGATAAAGCAACATCTTGAGGATTATGGAGTTAAAACAAACACGATAGAGATCAAATGTGACAACAAGAGTGCCATTGATTTATCTAAGAATCCAGTCCAACACAGCAGGATGAAGCATGTTAGCATAAGACATCACTTCATCAGAGATCACGTACTAAAAGATGAGATCAAGCTGACCTATGTGCCAACAAATGAACAGCTTGCAGATATCTTCACTAAGCCCTTGGCACGAGAACAATTCAATACACTAAGGGAAGCCATTGGTTTGTCAAATCCACTCTAAATAAATCTATATGAAAAATTGAATGTTGAGTGATTGCCATGTTGGGTGGAAAGTTGAATGCTTGTGCAAATGCCATGCTGAGTAAATTAACAATAAGAAACTTCTACTCACCAAGTTTGAAATGATCACCCTATGCTGAGTTGACATATACATTGTGTGATTATACTGAGTAGATACAAATATTGAGTAATCACATTATGCTGAGTAGATGTACATGCTGAGTGATCAACGTATGTTGAGTTATTTAGAGGTAGAAAAATTATGTTAACAAAAAAACTAGGCACTCAACATCGTGAATGCTTCGAATTCTAGCAAAACCAAAAAGAAACCCACTCGCTTAAAATAAATACCTACATGTGTAACTTCTGGCACCTTGGAAAGACGCACATTAATGGCAAATCCCATGCGCCGAAGATGTCATAAATGACAGAATCTTTGTCGGTTGAACGTCCCTAGGTAAAACGGCTAGTTAATAAATAGGAGCCGCCGTAAATCTATATAAAAAGTGGAAGGATCCCCACTCTTCACTCTTTACGCTTGCGATCTCCTGTAATCGAACCTTTCTCTCTCCCTAAACCTCAAAAACCTTCATCTGTAACAATGGCTTCCAACAAAAACGAAATCCCTAAATCTGGCCAAACCTCTGGTAAACCCACTCAAGCTGACCCCGCCGGTTCATCAAAACCAATAGAAAGAAACATGATCAAGGTCCACAAAAAGGTCAACAATTTGGAGGTTCTGAAATGCAGATGGTTCTCTCCAGGATTCGTCACCTCTGAGAAACCGTTCTGTGAATGGATCGAGAAGAATAAGTGGACAGGTCTCTTCTCTCTCTCAGGAACAACCTACCCTAGGTTAGTACGGTAATTCTATTCGAATCTGTATGTTGATGAAGATGATTCAGATTATTTGGAGACCACGGTCAAAGGTAAGAAAATCACCATCACTCCTGCCTATCTAGCCACTTTACTAGATTTACCAGACAAAGGAATAGAATTTAGGACAACAAAGGAGAAGGTGCCAAAAGAAAAGCTTGAGAAGATCAAGGGGTTCTGTAAACCCAAGGATCATAAAGGTGAGATACCCAGCACCTGTATGGGGAAAGAACAGAAAATGGCTCACTACATGCTGACCAACTTTATCTTCCCCAAACTCAACTCAGCTTCATCCGCCTCTAACTTTGAGCAGTGCTTCATATGGCACATGCTGACAAAGCAACTCATGTTGAGGAAGACATCCATACTGAGCAGGAAGAACCTGCTGATGTTGAGCAACCTCAGGGTGATGATGGGCAAAGAGTTGAGGAAGAAAACACTACTGTTGAGGAGCATGCTAAGCCACTTGAGAATCTATATGTAGAAGAGGAGATAGCTGCTACTGAGTCCAGTGAAGGTATTCCAGCTGACCCTTCATCCCCAAAAGCTCCGACACGACGGAGACTCAAAAAGAAGGCACAAAACAAATTGATCTTATGGACGACTTCCCTCTTGAAGATATTGAGACTGACCTCTCCACAATCCAGTTCAAATACTTCTCGAATGATGCTGAGACTGAGTCACCTCCAGCAAATCCTGTAGAAAACCAAGCATCTGTTACTCAGAATGAGGAACAAGCCAAAACCCCTGAAGATCCAATCCAAGCTGCTCAAGATGGATCAAATCCTGCCTCAACTTCACCCATTCAAGTTGAGCAGGTCAACATGACTAACCAAACTCCACCTCCAACTCAGCATGTTGACAACTCAGCTCCTGAAAGTAATCTGCACCAAAGTCCAGTCATCAATCAAGGTGATCAATCTGGCAAAGAGCAAAATCCTCCACCATCAAGCTCAATTCCAGCCTCTGAGACAAATGCTGGCCAATTCCAATACTTGAATGCTACTGAGTCAGGAAGACGCATCATTGCCTCTGCTCAGTCCTTGCTTCAAGATTTGAACACCTCTCAAGCTGATGCTACTAGATCGTCTCATACTGAGTCCTCCCACCTATCTGGCATCACTCAGCTTCTCAATGAACTGAGAGGACTCAAGGATCTGGTAAGTATTATAACAACTATTCAAACTCAGCAACCAAACCAAGATCAAATAGCAAAGCTGACTGAACTAGTTCTCTCCATGGTAAACCATATGAACTCGATTGAAGGCAAAATCCAACAACCCTCAGAAGTCAATCCAGGGTACGCCACTTCTGCTGAACTTCAAGGATATTTTGCCAAGTTAACTGCAGAATTGACCAAATCGAGCGCACCTGGCAATGCTGAGTTTGCCACTTCTGCTGACCTTCAAGAATGCTTTACCAAGCTTACTGCTGAGCTGACCAGTACGCGTGACTTAGTATCTTCCTCTTCTCAGTGTACAATTGACCAACTGAGTGAAGCAGTCAGCCTACTCAACATCAACAAAGCACAGATGGATGTTGATCCAGTCTCCAACAGTGAACTCTTGAGCTTTTCACAAGCAATAATGAAGGTACCACCAATCTTTTGGTCAGCTCACCAGCTCGCATCAACAATGCCCAGCGCATATTTTATGACTCTGCCTTGCTCACGATGTACCACCAATCTTTTGGTCAGCTCACCAGCTCGCTCACCTAGCTTAGCAAATCTCATGAATGCCTGCTAAGCATGATTAGCAGTTCTCTTCGGGTTCCTCGCCATGTCCAAGATGATAGTGTTCCTATCATTGATGGCTTGCGAGAAAGTACTAAGCGGCTCCAGCGTTACTCCACTCACCTCTCCGCTCATGCTCGCACTGACACATTCATTTATAAACCCGATGATGGCAAAACGGGGGAGAACAGCCAAAAGGGAACTCAGAGATAAGGAGGAACTCAGCTTACAGGTAATGCCTTAGGAAGTAAAGACAAAGGCAAAGGAATAGCTCAAGCTGACCACCAAGCTCAGAAGAAGAAAAACTAGAAATAGTCTAGTAAATGCTTAGAACTTAGCATAGAAACTTTCATATATGTGTTTGCTTTATTTAATCTATGCCAAGTACTATTTTCTCAATATAGTCGATAAAATTGAACAAACAAATTAAGAAGTAAAACATACTCAGTATACATTAACACTAAAATACTTAGGTAATAAACTGAGTAACAACATACTTCTAATATTTTTGAAAGCTGACTTAAATTCAAAAAGTTCAGATCTTAAAAAACCCAACATTAAACTAAGTCAGTACACACAAATGTCTTAAAGATAATTCAATTAAATCTTGGAAGGTTTAGAATTAAGTTAAGACAATATGTGCAACCCTTACGGGGGAGTCATTTCAAAAATATATCAATCATGGGGCAACTTATAACTGAGTTCCATAATTATGTATTTTGCCAACATCAAAATGGGGGAGTTTGTTGAAACACCTTTCCACAAGATCTTGATTTGACAAAATCATCCATGATTAAGAGGCAATTAAATTTAAATGCTTTGATTTAATTGTACTAATGTGTTTGTTCAATATTGAGTGCAAAAATATATATATAAAGTAAGACAGGTCAGGAGTCAGCATAAGCCAAAAGCTGAGTAGAACCGAACTCAACATGAAAGGATAGAAGCTGAGTAAAGTAGAACTCAGCATCAGAAGCTTCTTTCAAAGTTGCCAGAACGAAGCTGACTAAATTAGAAGACTCCTTTAGAATTAACAAGAACGGAGCTGGCTAAGAAGGAACTCAGCATAGAAGTTGAACATTCGAAGATAACGAATGAAGCTGAGTAACAGTCAGGACAGCACGAAAGATCCGTTTACTAAAGGACAAAGTCTGCCAATCTTCTGCACCAATAATTGAAGTCTCGAAAATACAAAGAAGACTAATTCCAAGAAACATCGGTCAAATGGATTATTGGTAAAAGACAACTGGCACAAAAAGACAAGTCTGATGCAAGAAGACAAAACCTGACGCCTGAAGAAAACAGAGAAAGGGAATGGCGGAACAGACTGAAGCTGACCAGAAGCTGTCTGCTAAAAGAGCCGTTTTGGACTTAACGGCTAAACCAATTCAAAATGATCCAGAATCAGAAATTCATCTATAAAAGGACAATGATAGCTCTTGGATCTTTTGCTCAAGCATCAAAAGAAAAATACAAGAGAGAAAATTCTGAAAGCACTCAAATACAAAAAGATCTTACACCAACTTCTTTATTCTTTGTGTAAATGCTAGATTGATTATTTTGTAATCATCTAAGGTGTTCTTTAGTTGAAAAAGAACAAGTGTGTGATCAATAGGAATATTGAGAGTGTTGAGCTGAGTACTTGGTTGTAAGTATTCAGTGGTAGAAAAATCTAAGTGTTGGGTTGTAGTACTTAGTAGGAGCTGAGTAGACGAATAGAGGACGTACTCTTGCATACTCACTGCCTTGTAAAGGGTTTGTGCTATACCTTGAAAGAGCTTAGTATTGGATTGAAAATCCCAGGAGGAACTGGGGACTGGACGTAGACAGAGAGGCCGAACCAGGATAAGTCGTGCTGAGTAACTTCTAAACTCTCTCTCTCAATATATATATATGTGCATGTGTTGCTTGTTGTATTTACTCAGCTTATAAATTGTTAAAACTGAAACTGAGTAAATCTGAGTGCCAAGTTGGAAGCTGACCTTTCAAGTGTCAATTCCCAACTCTCAAGTCAAGCAGTCTTAGTCAGCATAGAACTAAAACTGTCTGACTAATCAAACGGAAAGGAATAGTCATAGAGCTCAAATGCGCCGAATCGATATTGTTTTGCGCAAGGAGCGGAGCTATTTTTGAGGAGGCACCTCAGAGTGCTTTCAGAAATCAAGAAAGAAGGGGAAGAAAGTGCTTTTTTTGCAGTACTACTCACCTAAAGGAATGGATTCCCCCAGTCATTACACCGCGGTGTCGATAACTCTTTGACCGCCCGTGCTGACCAACACGCTGAGTTATCAAACTCTTAAAATAACATTAAGTCAGCCTAATTAAAAGCGAAAAAGTTACATTAGTTCCTAACCCCCCCTTGGAACTAATTACTAGGGACCAACAAGTTGTTGTGGGCGTGTATGTCTTTGTCTTTTGATGCTAAGTTTGATTCCACTCAGCTTGATACTTTAGGCTTCTATGCTGACCTCTTCCTGTCTTACTTCTTATATTTATCTTTTATTTATATTTATACTCAACATTGAACAAACGGATTAGTATAATTAAAATAAAGCACATAAATTTAATTGTCTCTTAATCATGGATGATTTTGTCAAATCAAAATCTTGTGGAAAGGTGTTTCAACACTTTTTGCCACATGTTTATCAATGATGACATTTGTAGTATTTCACAATTGCGTTTTTCTTAACTTTTCCTATCTTTTCTCCTCCCTCTTTCTTTTGTTTGTTCTTCTTCCTCTTCTCTTATTCAAACACTCAATTTTTTCTTTTATTTATATATTGAGGGTTTGTCAGTTCTTGGATCATGGGTGTCATCCCGCCCAAGTTCTGTCTCGTCCCAATTTCTATCAAAAAAAAAATTTGAGAAAGAGTAGTTAAAAAGAATTAGTTTATTAAAAAAGAATAAAGTTAGCTAGCTGTCCTAGAAATAGTCCTACCCACTGTTTCATCTACTTCATCTCTAAACCCATTTCTTTCTCTCTCCTTTAACTTCATCTCTAAACCCCTTTTCTTTTTTCTCTCTCCTTTAACTTCCATTTTTTCGTTTTCCTTTTGCCCATAATTGACAACAAAAAGAAGAACAGATCTCCATTTCTTTGTTTTCTTTGCACATCTCTTTTGGCGATTCCGTGCATCATTTACTTTCTCTGAAATTCCATCCCAGAATTTCGGTGTGTCTTTCTATTTTTCTCCATGGATCTCGGCCTTTTTTTTAATTTTTTTAATAGATCTTTAAAAAACCAGAGTTGCACCGGTTTCCGGTCTGACCTTCGGTTTCCGATTCAACTCCGGGCCAGTCCGGTTTGTTGAAGATCCAACAAACCGGACTAACTCGGACCGGACTCCTGGCCGGTTTTCGGTTAGACCAGTCCGACTGGCCGGTCCGGTCCGGTTTTTATAACAGTGGGTATTATTTAGATATTTCAAAGGTGTTTAGGTTAGTTTATTACCATTTTAAATAAAATTTTAGTAATTAAATATAATCATTTTAAACAATTTTAATTTTTCAAATTTATATTTGGGATATAATTTATTTTCTAAAGCAAATGTGGAATACTTAGTTATTAGTATACTATTTGATACATTAATGTATTTGTGTAAAAAATTCAACTACCCATGTATTTTGAAAAAGTTTTATTAATCCCCAAATTTGTTTAAAGTGGTTAATTAAATATTTGAAAGACACAAATAAGCCCCTTGAATATTCTAATATCAAATGACTCTTACTCAGTCAAATGGATACGGCGGCAAGCGAATGAGATGACAAATGTGTTAGCACAGTCTTCTCGTTTATCTACTTGCCCTTTTTTTTTTAATTTATTACCGAGCTCTGTTTCTGATTCATTGTTACAATTTTTCCATGACCTGGCTCATTAATGCATTAATTTTTTATGGACATTTCAAAAGATTTAATATGTATTTAGTCTTTTTTGTTTTATAAATTAAAGAAAAAAATGCATAAAAAATAATAAAACAAAATGTAGGCAAGATTCATTTATAAAGAAAAGTATTTTAAATAATGGTGTAGATTCCATATATACATATTGGGGTAGGTGAAGGTTACTAGATTTGTATATATACAGTGGGGGTTGATGAGTTGTTGTGCTGAATGTATATTATACACCTCACTGAAAAGAGAAGAAAAAATTATTTCCATGGCTATTCCCGCTAAGATTTCACATGTAGCCCACGATGGGCTGAAGATAAATTTCACTGAAAGACCAGAAATAAGGATAACAGAGGTACTTGTTGACATAATGTTGAATTAGATGAACAAATAAAGATAATTGCATATTCATATAAACAGAGACAAAAAGGAAAAAAAAAAACCCAAATTACTCATAAGGAGCCAATCCAAAAAATAGCCCCTTAAATTTGGTAGGCAGAGACACTTTAGCCAAAATCATAGTTTAGGTATCAACACAAGTTGGTAAAATGGCCTTTGGGCTGAACTTAGTGTTTGCTAACTTCACAGGCCGTTTTGACTCTCAATTCCCATACACTCGTAATCAAAAAAAATTCAAATAATGTATACATTTATATATAAAAGATCAGAAGCACAAGTTATAAAGGGCGGCCCGATCGCATTACGCGTCCCCACTGAAAGCACAAATTATAATAACTAAAATTAAATTCTAAGTGTCCACTGCCAAGCTCCTAAGAATCACAAACACACAGAATCACAAAATTCAAATAATATTATTCCTCCTACCTAAGAGCTTCCCTAGACCAGAGAGAGCTAAAAAAGGCTAAGGGAGGCAACCTAGTACCGACTCCATAACTTTGCTCACTTGTGAATTCTTCCACAAAGCAGCTTGACCTTGAAATCCCTTCCTAATGATTCTACCTTTTCAAAAGGATCTCATCAAGCTATTTAACAAATTTTATCTGATTACATGTATGCAAACTGAGGTATGGTCAATTTCGAGCAAATGGCCAAACCATCGGAAATTCACAATTTAAACTTAATGATGTGAAATTTAAGAGCTTTACATTCATCAATCTGATTAACTAATCATTCAGAAACTTGCAGATTTATAAGGCAGATGTTATCTTCTTTTTTTAGCAGAAGATAGCCAACAACCCAAATTAACTGCTGATTATTACTGGCAAGGAGCCAATCCAAAACACACAAAATCCCATAACTAAGTTGAACTTGCAATAGCTAGAAGGTAATAATAGCCAGACTATATGAATATAAGATCAAATGCATAATAAAATAATACCTTAGATTAAATTCTTCATTTTGATTAATGTTCTACTCCAAAAGAACACCATGTCTATCAACTTCAATTTAGGCCCAAAATATAAGTTTAGAAGCATACACAACAACATACTAGTAAAAACTTTTGAAAATTTCAACATATTTGACATCCCCGGATAGCTACTCATAACATAACTCAACAATTGCATGTTCAGAACATCTTGGAAAGTTTGATACCTTTTGAGAAACTTCAAAAGCAAAACCTATTCGTCCATCTTTAGCTATCACCAAAACCAACTTTTTTAATACTCTTGCATTCTTAAGCACAAACTTAATGAAGTTGAGTACTAACTCACATTTAGTATTTCTTTGCGAGAGGCCAATAATCTCAATTGTTTTCAAATGCCACAACAAAGAATTGATAATACTCCAATTTGAATTCCAGTAATTCTCTCCGGAAGCATTCAAATCTGAACGATCTACAATCACTCCAATCTAGAGATATAGAACTTAATCAATAATTCTATTGCAACGAACACCATAATAATTTGATTAAATTTGAAGTGAAGATTGGTTCCAACAAATTTTACCTCATAAACGTCAAACTTTATGACTAATCTCTCAAGAACAGGTGAGCTACGAAGTGCACACATAATTCCAGGAAGGTGCTCAAAATTAGGAGAATCCAGAGTCAATATATTGTTGTTAGACCATGCATAAGATAGACCTTTCATATCTAAATCTGATAGAATCTTCAAGCATAATTGAAATGAAAATTTTCAGAAATAATATTCAATTGCAAATTTAAACTTGTTGAGATATAAAACTAAAAAACACAATTCCAGTGATATTGAAATCTAACAATTAGCTCTTAAATATTTGTCTATTTTCCTATATATATGGAAAAACGATTTTTTTTATAGATTTACCTTGATAAAGTAACCCCCCATTGATAGTTCCTTAACATTTTGAAGCTGCTCAAGAATCTGCTTGGCCACATGTTCACTACACTGCTGCATGTATGCAGAACTCTCAAGAGTAGCATAAATTAAGGATGGAAAATTCATCACTTTAAATGTGTCAATATCCAAAGAACGCAAGTTTAATTCCTCAAGGTTTGGACATGAAATTTCAATACAACAACTTAGAATAACGTTTCTTAACACTAGCTTTTTCAAAGA
Organism: Euphorbia lathyris; assembly: GCF_963576675.1. Classification (NCBI taxonomy): domain Eukaryota; kingdom Viridiplantae; phylum Streptophyta; class Magnoliopsida; order Malpighiales; family Euphorbiaceae; genus Euphorbia; species Euphorbia lathyris. The sequence continues at coordinate 741,980 of NC_088915.1, read as the reverse complement.
CTTTGAAACAATAACAAGGCGATTAAAATTACAATTCCTTAATTGCAAAGAACACAGCAACAGACAACCATATACAACATTTGCAATTGTTTCTTCAGCCAAACAATTATTATAAGCCGCATTGACAGATAATTCCTTAAGATTTGGACATAAAATTTCAATATAACCATTCCGTACTCCAATAATCAATATTTTCAATGATTTGGAAGCAATTAAATAGTCACCACCTCTCCCACTGGCGTTTATTTCCAACAATTCAAGTGAAGGAGTGCCCAATAAAGCATTTGCAACAAACTTCCTACAAGTATAACCTTCAATCTTTAAAGACTTGAGAGATCCCCAATTTATGGGGCAATCATCCACAAAACCACAATCAATCATCTCCAATTTAACCAAACAATCGTTGTCCAAAAGGAATTTCGGCAGCAGGTAAGTAAAATCCTCATCAGACCAACCAGTCAAAATTAGCTCCTCTACATGTTTTCTTGTTGCAAATCGAATCTTGGAAGAAAAATTAGTATCCCTTTCAAAGTGATAAGCAAGATGTAATTTCTTGATTTTCGAACAGTCATGCTGAAGTAAGCAACTATAAATTAATTTGGCAAATTCTTCAACGGAGTAATCAGAGTACATACCAGAATCGAAACTAAGAACAGGAACACAAGTCCATTGATTCTGCCACCTTTTCGATAAAATGCCGGTTTGAATAGCTTGTGTGGTTGAAGCCAAAAACGAGAGGATATGTTGAAGGATTGAATCTGGCAACTCATTGATTCGGTCTTCTTTCTCCTCCAATTTAATCATTTTTTTTCTTCTTCCCTCAGTTTCAATACTCTCTGTTCATTATTAGTCGGGGAATTGTTAAGCTTCCCCATGTAAGCCTCTGCTACAGTTCCTTCGATTTCTTCTAAGGAATGCAAGAGTTTTGGAAAAGATGAAGGTCCTATTGAAAAATTGTGGAACCGCTTTTGTGTTGAAAGTTTCTCGAGAATTGTTAAGCTTCCAAAGATGTTCTCAACATGCCATTATTGAGTTTCTAACCTATAACTAAAATAGGAAATTTCCTGAAATTTTTGGACAGTTTGATTATGATTGTGTTTTAATGCATTTTCTTAATTTGTAAGATTTCATAATTGATATCAGCTCATGTAATGATGAATTTGTGAATGGTTCATTAAGCTTAGTTAGTGCTTAAACTAAATGGAAATTGGAAAGTTTATTGTCTTAGACATTTTAGGCTCTCTTCTCTTAATTGTTTAAATGCCATTTTGGCATTTACTTCCTACTCTATCCTTTACCTCTCTTTGTTAATTATAATCCTAGTTAAAATTTTAAGTCTTCAATGTTTACTCCAACTAGACAAAAGTTGGACCTTTTTACATCCTACGTCGAAGTTGAGCTAGTGATCTCAATAATCTTGAGGATCTAAGCCTCTTGAATTTCATATGGAATGTGAATTATGATGCTAAAGTTGTAGGATCCTCCATAACTTTTGCTGAGTTTATTAGTGCTTTGCCTTTTATAGTGGCTCCAAAGGCTAGTGTGCTCAACATTGTTGTGAAATCACACCAAATCTGACAAAAACAATATACATTCTCTTATCATCCTCAGTTTAAAAAATGATTTAGGGTTTTCATATCAACAAACACCTGAGGGTATTTGGAATATAAAAACTTGAGATGGAAATTAGTAAACAAAAAGAAAAAAATATATGTTTTTTGCCTTGTTGCTCATTGTAGAATACCCAAAACCAAAATCAAACAGATAAATGAAAAAAGTCTTTTGGGTTAGGCTTTGGGCTAATGATTTCGTATAGAAGAAAGTCTTTTGGGTTAGGCTTTGGGCTTATGATTTCGTATGACACGAAATCATGATTAACTATAAAAATTACAATTAAATTACATCATTAAAATAAAAACTTTAATATTTTATTATTTTCTATATATACACAAATAAAATATATGTATATACCTTAATTTTAGGATTCTAAACATAATTTGTAAACACTCAAAAATAAATCCTAAACGCTAATTTATATACTCTAGTACTTAAAATATATTCAAAATAGGGATTTACTATGCATGACTGTAGATAATTTTTTAAAATTAAATTCGTCTCACATTAATTATTTAAGGAAAATTTACAAGGAAGTATACACTACGCCAAAACCCTCTTCAGACGATGGTTAAAAACCGTCGTCCCGCGAGATATAAATCTTTCACAGGGCTCGCTGCCGTCTATTGCACCTTCAGACGACGGTTAGGTTCTGTCATTTGAAGATACTATACATGACATCAGCCTAGTTTCGTACTGTCATATAAACATTGTTACGATGCATCTTTTTATTTATTAAGGTCACTTTTAATGTCATCACATGACATACTAATAATTAAAAATGTCAAGTCGCTATATGGAAAATTGGTACATTGGTATTCGCGGTGACAGTTTTTATAATAATTTCTGTCGTAGTAACTTGTATCAGCTGGCATAGGTATTAATCAATCATGTCAAGAGATTTATTTTAGATGGCAGATTCTTTTAATTTAATGTCTTTTTATTGTTGTTTAGATGATATATTTTTAAACGTAAATGTCACTCCTTCCCTTCTTCTTCGAATGATTCTGGAAATGAACAATAATTATCAAATGAACAAGAATTTCTGTATATCAATGATTTTAATTTTACTGGAGACTAATGCTCATAATCTGTTTACATTTGAACTACACAAATAACTGAATGAATGTAGGGTAAAAAAAAATAGGGTAATTAATTTATTAGTCCCTATATTTTGACAAAACAAACTGTTTAGTCCCTATATTTTTAAAAACACACGGTAAGGTCCCTAACGTTTTTCTCGATGAACTGTTTAGTCCCTAACATATTTCTCGGTGAACTGTTTAGTCCCTGCCGTTAGACTCTCATGAAGATTATGTTAATCAATTTTGATTTGCGTTATTCTTTTCCTTTATTTTCATTTCCTTTAAACTCTAATGCATCTGAAATTGACTTTGAATGTTCTTATTCTTGATTTTCTTCTTAATCGTTCAAATTCGTAAGAATTGGATCTGTTCTTTTTCTTGTTCTCCATACAAATAGCTTCTTCTTCTAAATTGGATTTCCTCTTCTAAAGTTTGAAGGTAAATAGTAAAGGGTAATTTAGTTATTTTTGAAGTCATAAACGGTAAAAAATCTAACAAACAGACCGAAGGACTAAACAGTTCACTGAGAAAAATGTTAGGGACCTTACCATGTGTTTTTGAAAATACAGGGACTAAACAGTGTGTTTTGTCAAAATATAGGGACTAATAAATTAATTACCCAAAAAAATAAGCAATTAATGTACATCTCCAAATCTGTATATATATAGTCAGAGGCGTGGTGGTGTTGATTGGAAAGCCAAATCCAACTTGAACTGAAGCATATCTAAGTTATCATCTCCTAGAATCCCCAAAGTCTTGATATCTGCAAAACCAATTGATGATGCTCATTAATTACATACCGTATAAAGATATATAGACCTAATTAATCTCCTTTTACCCTTTCTCCATTTTGAGACCCTTCACTTACCCACCCACATTATAAATAGGAAGCGTTTACCAATTCTCAATAGTCACCCAGGGCAACCTAACACTATACTTACAGTTTGTTATTTCGAGCATGGATAGACTTGTAAGGAACCCCTATCGTAATGTTGAGTTTCAGATTGACCAACTCCGATATGAGGCACCTAGGTGGCTTGTCAATATATATGGTCCTGACCGGCGGTAATGGACTGCCGTGATGAATGGCCCTCCAAACACCCCTTATGAAGGAGGTGTATTCATAGTCCAAATGGACTTTCGTGCCGATTTCCCCTCCACACCTCCAGTTGTAAGAACATGCATAAACTTGTTAACACATATAAATCAGTTCATATCTTTGTAAATACACTAATGATATTACTATTGTTCGCAGGTCATATTCAGGACCAAAATTTACCATCCTAATATTGGTCCTTGAGGCATGTTTTTATGCCCCAGCTACTTGATTGCCTTGCCCATATTATTGCCACGGTAAGATGTAAATCTGTGTATTTTTTACCCGTAAATCTATCTATTCATGTTTGGGGTCTAGTTTATCTACTCATGTTTGGGGTCTAATTTAATTTATCTATGCATTTTATAGCTGCTGTGGAATATTTATGGACTACTGGTAGAACCCTTCATTGAGAGGCCATTTCCTGGCCGAGAGCGAATTGCTGAACGATACATCAGCAACAGGGCAGGTTACGTAGCAACTGCCAAGAGATGGACTGAAGAGCATACAGTGGATATATGATGTGCAAATAGCAAGCAAGGGGGGCATTATGATGTGACGTGTGAATAGGGGGGCGTGATATGCGAATAGCAATGAAATTTGGATGCTAGGCAACCATTAAGTTAGATGGTGTGGACTACTGGATGGGCATAGAGCCAATCTTGAAGAACAAAATCATTACTAATTACAAATGTACTTGGTAATCAATCTAATCTTCGATGTTGGCTCCATGCCCCTCCAGTATTCGATGCCATTTAACTCTAATGGTTCCCCATCATCCCGATATCCTTGTTTACCATCAGCACATTCTTGCAGAAAGGAGATTTGGATGCCAAAGAAACACTGAGCTGGATGGTGTGGACTACTGGATGGGCATAGAGCCATTCTTGAAGAACAGAATGATTACTGATTACAAATGCACTTGGTAATCAATCTGATCTTCAATGTTGGCTCAATGTCCCTCCAGTACTCCACTCCATCCATCCAGCTCCAGTGTTTCTTTAGCATCAAAATCTCCTTTCTAATCGCGCATCACGCCCCTCTTTGTACGCTCTTCGCACGTCACATCATAATGCCCCCCTTGCACGCTATCCTTTTTTGATAGGCAATACAAAGTAGACATATATATGTATATTCAAGTGGATCATAACATGCTATAACAAAGTAGTCAACTTATTCGTTTATGTCTATTAAATTGAATCAGTTCTACTTCCTAACACATAACATGCTAAATTGATATGAAACATATGTCTATTCCTGAATCAGTTACTTCATAAACAGAACATAAAACAAGCCAACATGCTTCATACATAAACACATAACAAATAACATGCTAAATTGACATGAAACATATGTCTCATCAGCATAACTCATGTTAAAATAGAAAAGAATCAGACAAGTTCATCATTTTCAGCTTTAAGAGTATGCATGATCAGCTACCTTCCTAAACATAATATCAAGTTCATATTCGGCCTCAGTCGAGGACTGTGAAACTCTATGTTGTTTGCGGGAACGCCAAGAGACCAAGTTCAGTACAACGAAAACAATAAACCCTGATGTTGATTTATGATCATCAAGGTCTCCACCCTAATCGCCATCAGTAAAACCAACAAGATCAAGTGTTTTTCTTTAATGAAGCAGAATACCATGCGATGGTGTCGAATTAAGATGACAAATGATGCATTTTGTTGGAAGTGGGCCCTGCGTCGCTCCGAATGAGATCAATGGTTGAAACCAAAAGTAATTTCTCTATGTTATAGTTTAAAATCAACTATATTTCATTTTGAGCCTAACACAATTTTCTGGGCTCTATTCGGAGGTCAAACGAAGAAGTTATGACCATTCGAAGTTTTAATCAAATTATTTTTATCCTTGGACTTTAAAATATGAAATATACATATCGTCAAGATGAATCCAATAGTATAAGAACCATCAAAATCAGAGGTTAAGAAGATCATTTTCGAAAACCAGAATGATCTTGGATGGTTTAGGGGCAAATCTTCCCCTAACTAGGTGGTAGCCAACCGGCTACCCCCATAGCTGATCGTAGTCGAAAGCATTGATATGATACTCAAAACTATGCTTTGAACCTGCATAGTAAAATGTATGCATCAGTAAACAATGGCTACAGCCAAACCAATCGATAGTAGTTTCTTATGGTCAACAACTAGGATCCGAATGGATAGATCGTTTCACTGCCCATAAGGAAAATCTGCAATCTTCTTCGGAACACTAATGACATACTTGAAGACATAAAAGGATGAAAACTATCGCTATCTATATTATGAGCAATCTCAATCACCACAAACCTAAATATGATAACAACTCATAATCTACAACACCCTATTATGTAGGAATCAAAGATTCATTAATCCAGAGACATTTTAAAGAAACTGAATACATGAAGAAGGTAAATCTGCCTAAAAGTCTATAGTGTTCAAAGTTAGACGACAGGAGGCTGTGAAGCCAAAGAAATATCCAATTTATCTTGATGATATTACTAGAGGAGAATGCAACAACAACAATAAAGTCTTAGTTCCGAAATGATTCGGGGTCGACTAACATGAACAATCATATAAAATCGTGAAATCAATCTAACGTGACATAAATTCTCTTCTTCCACTACCATATTTTCCTCAATCCCCAATAAACTCATATCACTCTCTATCACCCTCTAAGTTTGCTTAGGTCTTCCCCTACCCCTCACCATTATATCCTTTTGGCACTCTTTAGTCCTCCTAATAGGCGCATCAAGCGCTCTTCGTCTTACACGGTCAAACCACCTTAGTCAGTTTTCCCTCATTTTATTCTCAAACTGAATAAATGAAGAAGGTAACTCCACCTGTGAGGGTCACTTGGTGGCATTTACAACTGGTCTCAAGCCGGGATAAATGAGGAGGGTTACGGTAGGTTTGTGGCGGCCAACGTAAAACTTAGCCATATCTTATGACATGAATCAAAATATTACAGTAGGAGAATAAGGTGTAAAAAGTCCTATAGTGAATGAATACGGTGAAGAGTTGAAAAAAAAAATTGTACATAAAAATGCTCATGTGGATTTTTCACTTGCTCAAATATTCGAATCAAATTACACCTATATAAATAACTTAGTTGCCCCACTTTTATATTAACAAATTTTATATTTATTGTTACATTCATCAAGAAAAAATGCATCTAATTATGAACAATAAAAGAATCATGTTGGAGGTATTGCGACAATTTAACAGAAGTAATTAATTAATTTCATAAATAATATTGTGCAAAGATTAATAATGACTTTTGAAAGATAATATTGCACAATCTGAGTTTTTTTATTAAGCTTTTTTGATGATGTGCAAAATAAATCTAAACCATATTTATAGGTTACAATACATGCTACAACTATGAAAATAGTGTTTGCACCATTATATGCTTATATATTGATGACTTGCTTATTTTTGGATGTAATGTTCATGTTTGAAATTCTGTGAAGTCTATGCTTTGTGAAAACTTTAACGTTTAGGAGAAACAAATGTCATTCTTGACATCATGATAACTAGGTCTTAAAATGAAATTTCGGTAGATCAATCTCACTACATTGAGAAGATTCTAAAGGAATATAATTACTTTGAACGTAATCCTACATGCACACCTTATGGTCCTTGTATAAAAAATTTTAAGTACATTGGAGACAATGTAAGACAATCAGAGTATGTTATTTTAATTGGCAGTCTCCACTATACCACTGATTGTACTAGACCCGACATTACTTATGTGGGATTATTATGCAGATTTACTAGTAGACATAGCGTTGAGCGTTGGAATGTTATAGAAAGGGTCATGGGATACCTGAAAAGAACTATGAAACTTGGATTACATTATCAAATACACATCTTCTCCATATCTCTTTAATCTTTTCTTTTTCTTCTTCTTCTCTCTGCTCTTTATTAATTTCTCTCTAAAATCAAATAATTGCAATCATACTATAATTAAATAAAGATTATTATGAGAGCTTACCTATGCCTAGTGGTGAAGCTCCTAGCCTAGTGGTTGAGAGCTTACCTATGCCTTGGGAGGTCATGGGTTCGAATCACATCCGGGTCTGGTGGGGATTTTTCTTTCTTCTTTAATGTAAGCGCATTGTGCGCAAATTTTTAAAGAAAAATAAAGATTATTATGAGAAGAATGATAAAGTAATTTACAAGGTTACAAAAAGAAAAAACGTGATTTAGATATCACTTTCTTTCGAATGGATTGTTGTGAGACCTCATTCTGCAACAGGTGAACCATTTATTGGAAGATGAGATTGTAGGAATTTTCCTGCAAAAAGTCTTATTCTTTCTAAATCATAAAAGTCAAAATAAATATTTTCTCTAATTTTGGTTCATGTATAGTTGTACTCTCTCTATCTCTCCCTCTCATGCTATTTTTTCTTCACTCTTTATTTGCTTTAATTCTTTTAAGGGAAAATTACAAAACTAGGTCAAATGGAAGACCCATTTACATATTAAACCCATTTACTCAACCTACTACATATCTAGACTGATTTTGTGTGACTTTCCCATAATACCCCTAACCTTCCCACTTCCTCCCTTACGCGAACGTTCTCTCCCCTCTTCTCCTTGGTTGCGCGAAACGGCGGCAGCTCCTCCATTAATGATTCCAAGACTTTTGATCTTCCTATCTTCCTTTAAATTCCACGAAATCTGGTTCATTTCTCCAAATCACAATGAATTTCTCTTCTTCCTCTCTTCATCTCTTGATTCTGCAACTTCCTAATCCTAGAAAACGAAGTCATGGTTCTTCATCTTCCATTTCCTGCTCGTTCGAAAAAATGGTGAATCTACGTTATTTTCATCGTTTTTCCCAGTTTATCATATTGGGTTCATAAAAAAATGTAAGTATATGCTGTTTTTTCTGCGTTTTCCAACATAAATCCACTTAGCATATGCGGTTATTGCGAGGTCTTCGGGGAGAAATTTATCGATTTCACTTTGCGAAATGCTGATTACGCGAAGTTTGCGAGGTAATTCGATAAATTTCTCTCGCAGACTCCGCGAATTCAGCGTTTTGCGAAGCCAGAGCGTCACATTTCTCCTCGCAGATTCCGCGAAATCATTGTTTCACGAAGTCAGAGCGTCACATTCCTTGCACATTTATGTTCGCATACTTAGCGAATCGTCGTTTCGCGAAGCCAAATCTTCCTTTTTTCTGACTAACACGATTAAATTTTTTTGAAGGTGGTTGAATACGTAATATTCATTCCTGGAAGCCGGTGTGTTAGGGTGCCATGAGAGACATCCATTCGAAAACGCCTGGACTTCCAACCGTCAGTTGTGAATAAGAGTCTACACCGTGGGACACGTCCATCCCTCTGTGGTTAATAATAACCTATGTATAATGAAGTGATTTGTTAGGAGTTTATTGTGGCAATCTTAGTGAATAGTAGCCTATGTATTATGAGATGATTTGTTAAGAGTTTATTGTGGCAATCTTATTGTAAATTTTGATAATATTATGATTTTAATGTTAGAATCCTTTGTTGTTTGCAATTTTTTGTTATATACCACTTCGCGAATTAGCTACAAAACATATACAGGCTTCGCATATGCGAATTAAATTCATCAAATAAATCAAACTCTAGCTTCGCAGGCTTTGCATATGCGAACTAAATTCATCAATTATTATGAACATTAGCTTCGCAGGCTTCGCATAATATGGAATTTGCGAAGTCAGACGGGAGGGGACGAGACGCGCGTAAATATTGAGGGTATTATGAGAAAGTCATACAAAATCAGTCTAGATATGTAGTAGGTTGAGTAAATGGGTCTAATATGTAAATGGGTCTTCCATTTGACCTAGTTTTATAATTTTCCCTTCTTTTAATCAATAGTGTGAGCCTGAGACAGGGGCGGATCCAGCCCAGAGCCCGTGGGGGCCGAAGCCCCCACGGCCATTGGCTCCGCCCTTGAGTTTCGTTATTTTTGTCCCATGTAGCCACCACAAATATTAGTATATATTTAACCTATGTAGTATTATCTCAAAAGTTTAAATTAGATGAGTTGGTTAAAAGCTTTGTTTTAAGGTGAGAGGTCATGGGTTCAAATCACACCCAACTCATTTTTTGTTTTTATACGAAGTTATTTTTATTATATCTCTTTTTTTAAGAATTTATTATCTCTTTTCTATAAAATAAATCAATTTCTTATTTTCAGATTCAATTTAACTTAATTTCTAAATTAAATTTTATGAAAATTATAAAAAAAAAATTATAGCTAAAAATAAGAATTTTTTTGAAAATGTTACAATTTTTAGCTAACATACCAAAACCATAAAGTTTAAGTGTGCTAAAAGCTTAAGCCCTTGTTTGGGAGGAGGTTAATGGAAGTAAATGGGAGTAATGAAAGGTTAAGTATTGAGTTAACCTTGTTTGGGAGTTATGTTTTGAGAGTAAATGGAGGTTAATGGGGTTAAATGTTTACTTCCTCTAACCTCCAAACTCTAACCTCCAAATTGGGGGTTAATGGGAGTAACGTAAACTTTTTTTTAAAATTTCTTGTCTCTGCAGAGTAAATTTAACTTTTCTTCCCCTCCATATTTAAACTCCCAAACAAGGTTAAACATTTAACCTCATTTACATCCTATAAACTCCCAAACAAGGTTAATTGTTAACTTTCCATTCCATCACTTCCCTTCCCTTTCCATTACCTCCTTTAACTCTCCCTCCATTAACCTCCAAACTTCCAAACAAATGCTAAACAAAAAATTCCACCCCCAACAGACTGGACTTCGAAAAATTACTCCCAATAATCGGACTAAAATCAGCCCCCTCGGACGTCGATTCCTGGATCCGCCACTGGCCTGAGGTACTACATTTGGAGAATAGAAGTTTTCACTAATCTTAGCTATATTTTTCTTTTGCACATCTATCAACTTTCTAAATTACTCTATCATTCATCTCAAAATAATCTTTACTTGATTATAGTATGATTGCAATTACTTGATTTTAGAGAGAAATTAACAGAGAGAAGAGAGAAGAGAGAGAGAAAAAAAAAGAAGAGATTAGAGAGTTATGGAGAAGATGCGTATTTGATTTTTTTATTTTTTATTTTGGGGTTTGTTTGTGATAATTAGATAATAAATGGTTAATTTATAAAATATATAAATATAGAGACTAAATTAACTACTTTCCTTTTAACTTTTGACTTTTTTAACATCATTAATCAATTTGAACTGTGTTTGCCAACTTTTAAACCATATAGTATATGTCAGAAAATGACCTAAACCATAATGTTTATTTTTATACTACTCATGGAAGTCCAAAATAGACTATTCTAGCTCAATCAACTATGAAATGCCAACTTATTGCACTAGCCACAACTAGTGAAGAAGCAAGTTGGTTGAGAAGTCTGTTAGCAAGATTCCGACAGTATTGATCCATTGCGATAGTACTGCGACTATTGCTAAGTTTCAGAATTGTTATTATAACGATAAAAAACGACAGACACAATGTAAGCACAACACTGTTAGAGAGTGGATCATATATGATTAGAAAAAAATTTGGTCGATCCTTTGACAAAAGGATTAGCTATAGAGAAAGTCCAAAATGTGTCAGGCCACCAATTGATTTTACTAGTTTAATATAATCCAAAATTATGACTCGTCATAGTTGTAAATAATTTGTAAAAGATCAATTTCTGTGTAATTTTCCCTTTTTTGTTATCCAAATTACTTATCCAATGTTTGTCCAAAAAGTTGTCCAAATTACTTATACAATTTTTTTTAAGAAATCTTTGGTTTAGTTTATAATTAAACAAAAGTTTTAAAAATAAAAAACTAAACAAAACTTCCATAAAAAACAAGGGTTAAGGTGCAAAAATACCCCTAACATTTTGGGTCAGGAGTAATTTTAACTCTAACGTCTAAAATAGTGCAATTTTACCCCTAACGTTTGTAGTCAGGAGCAATTTTATCCCTAACGTTGGTAATTTGGGTCAATTTCAGACACTATTACAAAACACATATTTTTTTGTTTATTATTTTGCACCAATTGCGTATCAATTCATTCTAAAAAAATGATTTCATGTGTTTTATAATTTAATAATAGAATTGGAGATTAATATTTATAAATTCGGTGAATTATTTTATTTTCTTTGTCCAATTCGTTCAAAAGAGAGTATGTTTTTTTATTATTTTTTTCACATCCCAACATATGGTTATGATTTGTTACTGATAAAATGACGCACATGTGAAGTGTAGATGATAAGATTGATGGCCGAAAAGACAGTTTGATGAATTATTTCTGAAATTGACCCAATTTATCAACATTAGAGGCAAAATTGCTCTTGGCTACAAACGTTATGGGTAAAATTGCACCATTTTAAACGTTAGAGGTAAAATTGTTCCTGACCCAAAATGTTAGGGGTATTTTTGCACCTTAACCCAAAAAACAAAATAAAAAAGAAAACTAGACAAAACCATGTGACTTCATAGTGGCATTTGTGTCATTTTCACTTCTTCCCATCTCATCTTTCTCAGCCTCCTAGCATTCTTTCTCTTATTGCTCTTTCTCCGATTGACAATTTAATTTTCACTTTCATCTTCGTTTGGGTGGATCTCTCAGGGAAGAAATCAATTATTCCCCGTTTTAGTGTAGTTTCCCTCTTCCATCCGTGTTCGTGCTTATACTCTGTGAGAGATCTACTGCAGTTTCATTGTTTTTGAAGTTTTCATTGCTTATTTAATTCAATTATAATAGTCTGAATATTGCTATGAAGCATTCAATAAGCTTAGAAGGTGAGCCCATGTAAATTGAATTTGGCAAAATTCATATTCCTTTTTTTTTAATCTTTTCTTTTTATGCCAAGTTGAGTTCATTGATTAGAAAAAATTAAAAATAAATACATTTCCATGCTAAGTACATCTTGCAAATATTTTCTCTTTTGAGGTTTTGTTCCTGAGGATTTTGAGATACAAACCAATTTCCAAAACCCTTCTGTTATATGACTAAATTCAAATGGTTTCCCTGTATATATCAGCTCCATTATTTGCTCCTTGCAGATGCCTGTATTTGAACTTTAGGAAGTTTAGTTAAATCAAAGAGGGAGTAGTTATATCCATCTAAATAGAGAGATTTCATTTTTCATGTCATTTAGAACGAACAGTGAATGAGCATAAGTTGTGCTCCAATAGCCCTCAATAGAATACAAAGAAGATTTCAGATTTCTGTTACTAAATTCATCATTGTAAATAAAATAGTAGCAAATTTTGATTGATAACGGAAAGAAAGAGGAAAACCCAATGATTCTAATTTTGGTAATTTTGTGCAGGAGAAACAATGACGAAGAAATAACAAGAAAATTTCTTTCAACATGTGAGTGCATCAGCAGATTTTTTAAGCACTCCGAATAACAAAAAGGATATTCTAGCACCGATTGCAGAATGTTGCCGGCAAATAACATCCCTCAGGATGAGGATAATAAGAGATTGTAAGTAAATTGATTCTAAACTTTATACTAATCTAATGGTTGTTTGACAGAGTCCTTTATATCTAAAAAAGATTTATTTTAGTTGGTATACAATTTCATTTTTATTATGGCTCGTTCATTTTATGATACATTGCTAATAATGGAAATTAAACCTGATTACAATTAGATCAAGCAATAGAGTTTAAAATAGATTAAAAAGGAAAATAAAAAACTGAAGTTAGGACCAAATAAACACAAAAACAATAATCTGATAGGATAGAAAAAGAATAGACAACTCACACTTTAACTTTTTTTTCCTTTTTTCTTCCTTCCTTATGGATGAGAACTTAGAGCATCAAAAGGTGATTAGGACACCAATATTAGCATTATTAAGAGACTAATGAACCTATAAGTAAAAAATAAACCATAACAAGATTGAGATCTAGTTAGTTAAATTTTGTTAAATAATCATGGTAGGGACACACACATATATATATATATATATAATAATAATAATAAAAAAATGTATACAATACTAAAAAAAAGGTTGAAAAGATTGAATTGAATTGAACCAAATAAAGTTATTGTAATTGGTGAATGAATTAGAAAGGATAGGGATGGAGCATATGCTATATATTGGATTATTGGAGTTAAGAAATTTCGACCTTGGCCAGTTCATAATCATGTTATGGTTTTTGAAAAAATGGAAAAAAGCATAATCATGTCAACCCAATCCGGTAAGTGTCAAATTTGTGTGTTCGTGGGTCACATTTAGTAGGTTTTTGAAAGAAAACATAAACTAAGAAATTGAGATAAGAAAACTGGAAATGCAATCTTGAGGACACATGAAGGATTAATGCCTACTTATAGGCTTAAAGATAACTAATCACACAAAATCAATAACTAAAATATAGCAATTCAAATTTAAATAACTCAAAATTTAATCTCTTATCTTCTTAACAAACACAAAGATTTTACAAATTTTGTAATCAAATCTTCAACAAGTGACATTTAAAAATATTGAGGATATAGTAATACTTTTAAATAATTATATAAATTTTAGATTAACATGTTAGCTCTGACCATCAAAAGTTTGACCCATAATCATATTAGCAAACCCCTAATTCCCTTATATATTGTTGGGTTCGTGTGATGTAAGCATTAGAAATGTGTAATTTTACTATATCCACTAACAATGACATGTAAATATATGAAAGGTTCCAGTCGTATTCACGTGTGGAAATTGTAATTGTACTACTATTAAGATGGCATGTAAGCATATCAAAGGATATAATGATAATTCTAAATATTCGTGTCATTTTCGAGTTAACATGTTAACTCTAACCCAATACAAAATTTTGGATGTCAATTTCGTGTCAATCCAAAACTGACCCATTATCTATTTAATAAAACACTAACCTAATAAATTCGTGTTGAGCTAGTGTTGTGTACACAATTGTCATCTCTAGTTATGAGACCCAACCCAGCTACGAGACATTGCACATCTAAGACTGTCACACTTAAACTCTTACTAAAGTCTAACTTAAATTATGATATACAATTCTCCAAGACCCAGTTTTGTTTATTCATCTTGCAAGATATAACCAGACACCAGTTTCCAGTCTCAGACTACCAAGATCCTCGCAATGAAAACATGTTCATTCTATTGCCATTAAATGAAAATATATCAAAGGCTTTTTTCAGCATACATAATAAACATTTGTGGAAAGTGAGAGAAAGGATGCATTGTGAAATACCTGAAACGAACACGATTAAGATCTTTGGCACCTCCTGGCAAGGAAAAAAGGGTAATGTACACACCCGGTTCATCTTGCTCTACCCATTCATCCCTATTGGTAGGTTCAACTTTAGCTGTTATGTTCTTATTCCTAGCTGTTGTTTCCAAATGTACTAATTCAGGGTGATATGCTGAAAAGTCGAGATTTAAATTAAGACATGGTATTTATAAAGAAAGAGAATTTCATAAAAAGTAGAGATTTAGGAGAGAAATATTGAGGGTAAATAAATTCTTTTATTAATTTAATTAATATTTTATTAGTTTTGATGAAAAACCTTAAACAATGTATTTTTAAAATAGGAGGGAAGCTTTCTAAGCATTGTTGGGTTTGTTATTTTTGTGTTTTCAGATGAAATCATTGATCACATTCCAATACGATTCCACTTGTATGACTCTTTTAATGGATGGAAGTGCTGCATTAGGTCTTGACTTGAGCTTTGTAACACATGTGTTCTTAATGGAACCTATCTGGGACAGAAGGTAACACATTATTTCTGTCATTCAAAATAAAAGTCTCTTTCTTTCGTTTCTCTTGACCCCTCGTTGTGTTGAATTTATTAACATGGAGGAACAAGTCATAAGTCGTGCTCATCGGATGGGTGCTACACATCCCATTCAAGTGGAGACGTTAGCCATGTGTGGTACAATTGAAGAGAGAATGCTGGAGTTCCTAGAGGTATATATATATATATGGGGTTGTTCTTGATGGTATCAGTAACCATCCAGACCCCTAAATGGATGCAAAATTCAGCCATTGATTTTGATCCAATGGTGTGATCATTTAATGTATTAATATCATAATAAATGACTTACCTTGTAAATTGCATTTTTCTCTCTCTTTGTAATTACTCCTTCTTCTTCATTAGCTTTCTTCTTCATTAGCATTCATCTTCAATACGAACAGTAAGAGAACACATTGGATTATTCATCGAAAAAATCATCACGGCCGCCGGAAAAAGCATCGCTATGGCCGGAAAAAAATCAGGGTGACCGGAAAATTCATCATCGTTAATGGACTTTTCTTGCTGACTTTGACCAACAGATTGGTTTCAATTTCATTAATATTACAGGTTAAATTCTGAATTGATGTTTGTGTTCCTCTTTACTTCATAATGGATCTATTTGTTAAGTTTTAATTAACTGTGGTTCTGTTGGAGTTTCAACATCCATTATCAGCAAGTGTTAAAGCTTTCATTGAATTAGTTGTGATTTGTATATATTGATAGATCCTAAAGTGTTATTGATTTTTAATAAGAAATTTAAGAGGATTGAAATCAACCTTCATTTAACATGTTGGAATGTTGTTCTGAAATCGAAGAAAAAAGATTGTTTCACATTTGATCAAAAATGATATTTGTCCATACATTAATTAAAAAAAAAAAAATTAAAATAATGATAAAAAATAAGCCAACAACATCACATGGCATTAGATATGGTATTAAATGCAAAATGGTCAGACAAATAATTCTCATTTAGAAGTTTGTGTAGAATTCCATGTTTCATACGTATTGGATTTCAAAATGTATTCAAATTTAGTCATTGTGTTTACATGTGTGTTTACATGCTTCCAAAACTCTATAAATAGAGTTTAGTCTCATTTTGTAAAAAATTAAAGTTAATGAAATATAACTAGCCTCAATTCTCTTGCCTTTCATCCAAATTTCTATACTAATTTTTATTTATGTTTTACGATTAAATAAATTGCTTCCGCTAAATTAGTCGCAATACCTCCAACAAGTGGTATCAGAGCTAAGTCGGTCAAGCGGCTAAATCAAAAAATTTCCCTTTTTTCCCAATAACCAAATCCAGCAAAAATATTATTTCTCTCCATGGCAGTCACCAACTCAACACTCGTTCCAATTTTCAAC
Source organism: Euphorbia lathyris (assembly GCF_963576675.1). Taxonomy (NCBI): domain Eukaryota; kingdom Viridiplantae; phylum Streptophyta; class Magnoliopsida; order Malpighiales; family Euphorbiaceae; genus Euphorbia; species Euphorbia lathyris. The sequence goes on along the minus strand of NC_088915.1, from coordinate 725,073 downwards.
AATGAAAATTATGATTTTTGGAACATCAAATTCAGAACGATACTGCGTGCTTCGAATTTGTGGGATATTGTAGAACAAGGAATTCCACAAAATTCTCCATCAGCAGAAGCTGAACCAACTCCAAAATCAGCCAGCACCGCCAAGCCGGTTCCAGATCAGCAAAAGGAATTGACTCGAAAGGATGCAAATGCACTAGCAAAAATTCACAATGCTGTTGCAGACTCAATTTTTCCAAGAATCATGAATGCCACCACGGCTAAACAAGCTTGGGAAATATTGAGAGATGAATTTCAAAGGACTGTCAAAGTTCGCAACATCAAGCTCCAAACTCTTCGAAGAGATTTCGAGAACCTTAAAATGAAAGATGGCGAAGGTATCAAAATCTACTCGTCAAGAGTTAATGAAGTTGTGAACCAGCTACGAGCTTATGGAGAAGATATTAGTGATCAGAGAGTTATTCAAAAACTCTTGATTACACTGACTGAAAAATTTGATTCAGTCGTTAGCGTTATCGAATCCAATGATCTTTCCCAGACATCAGTCACCGAAGTACTAGGCTCATGAAGAAAGAATTTCCAGACGAGCAGAAATTCATTCCAAGGGAGCTTTGCAGTCGAGACACAAAAATAAATCCTCTTCTTTCAGATCAAAAAATAAATCTGAAGGAAAAGGAGGCCAAAATTCGGGAAACAATTCGAGATCCAAAGATGGAGACAAGAAAGGGAAATTTCCTCCTTGTGGCATATGTCAACTTACAAACCAGTTGGATAAAATATTTTGGAAGAAAGGAAAACCCAAATGCAATTATTGTCACAAATTCGGTCACAGTGAAAATGATTGCAGAAACAAGCCACAACAGCAAGTTGCAGCTAGTTAGGAGACTCAAGATGAAGAAGATCACTTGTTCGTTGCTTGTCAAGCTGCTGTAGAAAATAAAGATATGTGGTTAATAGACAGTGGATGCACTAACCATATGTCTAAATACTCTCACATCTTCACCAAACTGGATGAATCTGTTCAAGTTCCAATTACGATGGGAAATGGAGCTGTCATAAAATCGGAAGGCAAAGGAACGATCGCCATCAACACGAAGAAAGGAACAAGACTAATAAATGATGTCTTGTATGTTCCTAGGTTGAGCCAAAATTTGCTTAGTGTGCCACAGATGATGCTTAATGGTTATTCCTTGCACTTTAAAGGAACACTTGTGCAATTTATGATTCTCAACGAAGGGAGGTTGTATGTGTCAAGATGGAGAACAAAGCATTTCCTATTAAATTGGAAAGTATAGCTATGGCAGTAATGAAAGCTCAAACTGAAGCTGGCAGTTGTCTTTGGCACAAGAGGTTCGGACACAGTAATTTTCAAAGTTTGAAGTTACTCTCTCAACAGAACATAGTGAAAGATTTACCCACAATCTCTAACTGCACTGGAGTTTGTCACAGCTCTCAATTAGGAAAAATGAATCCTCATTCATATCCTACAGGCGAGGCTTGGAGAGCAAAAGAGAAGCTTCAATTGGTACACATAGACATTTGCGGGCCAATGAGGACTCTCTCACTTGACAACAGTAAATATTTCATCTTATTCATAGATGATTATTCAAGAATGACTTGGGTTTATTTCATGAAAGACAGATCTGAGGTTCTGAAGATCTTCCACAAATTCAAAAATCTTGTAGAAAATCAAAGTGGCTGCAAACTGAAGACAATTAGAAGTGATCGTGGCACGGAGTACACATCCACACAGTTCAACAAGTTTTGTGACGAAGAAGGTGTTCATCATCAACTCACCACTCGATATACTCCTCAATAAAATGGTGTTTCAGAACGGAAGAATAGAACATTGATGGAGTTGGCCAGATCAATGTTGAAAGATAAAAATATGCTTAACAAGTTTTGGGCAGAAGCAGTCTATACAACAGTTTATCTTCAGAATCGCAACACCACAAAAGCGGTTCAAAAGATTACTCCACTTGAAGCATGGACCGGTCACAAACCTTCTGTCGGACATTTAAAGGTGTTTGGTTGTATTTTCTACATGCACGTTCCAGTTGAGAAAAGACACAAGCTAGAAGCAAAAGCTGAAAAAGGAATCTTTGTTGGTTACAGTTCTCAATCCAAAGGCTATAGAATATACAACTTGGAGACATCAAAATTGTTATTAGTATAGACGTCAATTTTGATGAATAAGCTTTTTGGAATTGGGAGCAGAACAAGGAAGAAAAGAGACTGTTAGACATTCTATCATTTCAGCAAAATACTCAGCTAGAATAGGATCAACCGCAGTAGGAGCACCAGCAAGACTCAAGTTCACACTCAAGTGATGATGATGGTTATTCAAGCGATTCAGAATCTCCACCAAGAAGGACAAGACTCTTAACTGATCTCTACGACAACACCGGGGTTGTAGAATCTTGTAATTATGTTTCACTTGAACCAAAATGTTTTGAAGAAGCAGCTCAACATGATGAATGGAGGCTTGCAATGAAGGAGGAAATCCGGATGATTGAGAAGAATCAAACATGGGAGCTAGTTGAAAAACCACCGCACAAAGATGTTATTGGCGTTAAGTGGATTTTCAAAACCAAATTCAACCCTGATGGCTCAATCCAAAAGCACAAGGCGAGATTGGTTGCAAAAGGATACTCACAAAAATTTGGAGTCGACTATAACGAAACATTTTCTCCTGTCTCAAGGCAAGATACAGTTCGTACAATTCTTGAACTAGCAGCACAAAAGGCGTGGAAAGTTTATCAGCTAGATGTGAAGTCAGCTTTTCTGAATGGGTTTCTCAAAGAAGAAATATATGTCGAGCAACCACCGGGCCTTATTATTGAGAATAAAGAAAATAAGGTACTAAGGCTAAAAAAGGCCTTGTACGGTCTCAAACAAGCACCGAGAGCATGGTACAACAGAATCGATGCCTACTTCAGTGAACAAGACTTCAAGAAAAGTCTAAGTGAGTATACTCTTTACACAAAGGTTCATAAAAATTCAAATATCATCATTGTTTCACTTTACGTTGATGATTTGATTGTGACGGGAAACAATCCATCCTTAATCTCCGAATTCAAAAATGAGATGAAGAAAAATTTCGAGATGACGGATTTGGTCTTGATGAATTATTTTCTTGGCATGGAAATTATTCAAAGCGTTGAAGGAATTTTTCTCTGTCAAAAGAAGTATGCAAGCAATCTTCTCAAAAAATTCAAGATGGAGAATTCCAAGGCAATAACTATACCTCTAGTAAATAATGAAAAATTGACTAAGGAAGATGGTTCACCTCCAGCAGATCAAAAGCAATACAGAAGTCTGATCGGTAGCTTGTTGTATCTTACATCTACCAGACCAGATATTATGTTCGCTACAAGCCTATTATCACGTTTTATGTAGAATCCAAGTCAAATTCATTTCACTGCAGCAAAACGAGTGCTAAGATACATCAAAGGCACTGTTGATTTTGGAATCTGGTACAAACCAATGAAATCTTATCAATTAATTGGTTTTTCAGACAGTGATTGGGCAGGTTCAGAAGATGATATGAAAAGTACATCCGATTACAATTTCAGTCTCGGTAGCGGAGTATTTTCGTGGATCTCACAAAAGCAAGAAACTGCCGCGCAGTCCAGCTGCAGAAGCTGAATATATTGTAGCATGTTCACCGATCAATCAAGCGATATGGCTAAGAATAATTTTAGCGGATATGGGCAAAATACAGCACCAGCCGACTAAGATTTTTTTGTGATAGCAAGTCTACAATTGCCATTGGTAAAAATTCAGTTCAGCACCGAAAAACGAAACATATCAAGATCAAGTTTCATTTTGTTCTATGGACAAAACATCAAGGAGGAGTGATAAAAAATGATATTTGTCCATATATTAATTAAAAAAATTAAAAATTAAAATAATGATAAAAAATAAGCCAACAACATCACATGGCATTAGATATGGTATTAAATGCAAAATAGTCAGACAAATAATTCTCATTTAGAAGTTTGTGTAGAATTCCATGTTTCATACGTATTGGATTTCAAAATGTATTCAAATTTAGTCACTGTGTTTACATGTGTGTTTACATGCTTCCAAAACTCTATAAATAGAGTTTAGTCTCATTTTGTAAAAAATTAAAGTTAATGAAATATAACTAGCCTCAATTCTCTTACCTTTCTTCCAAATTTCTATACTAATTTTTATTTATGTTTTACAATTAAATAAATTGCTTCCGCTAAATTAGTCGCAATACCTCCAACAACATTATTATTTTACATAAATCAAAAGACAACGTTTTCTTCTTTGTATTGTTTTACCGATCTATAATGTATAGAAAGTTTATTAGAAGTCTTTTTTATTTAAGTAGAAGTGCAAACTGGTGAGAAAAAACGCAGTGTTTTGGGATTGGTTTTGCAGTTTGGGATTTTAATATGCTTTTTCAGAATTTTTAATACACCGTTGAAATAATAAGAAACATCAGAAATAACAATAGTAGTTTAAGAAAAGTAACAATATCAAAACATTAAAACTTGATAAACCAATACTAATTGTTAATAGTCTACATTTTGTGCAACATTATTATTCTTTCGAGGACAATTCCTGGAAGCATGACTAGTCTGACCATAAATTCTACAGTGGTTCAGATTCGTCCTTATTTTTTTAGTTTCGCCGTAGGACTTTGTTTTTGGCATATACACATATGATTTGTTTTTTTCTTATTAGCCAGAATCGGCCGACCTTTTGTTATGCTATAATATTGGCATCCAAAATAGGAGTAGGACACGCTCCTTCATCACATTGTACATTTTCTGAATTTTCGCCTGGAATAATTATATCCAATTCGATATTCAGATCAGATATAACCTTCGAATAACAGTGAGGAAATAAACTATGAAGAGTTAGAAGAATGTTAAAAAAAATAACGAACTCACAATAACTGAATAAAACCCGCCTATGAATTAACATTTTACTGAAAGCATATAGGTTAGCAACATATTCCCATGGAAGCTCAACCTTTTCCAAAATAAAATGTAAATTAATAATGTAAAAACTTAATTACAAAAGAAAGGAAAGTTTTCCTCGTATAATAAAAATCCTAACAAAAATAAAGTGCATCTCCGCTAAATCCTATAAAGTTCGCCCTTGATCCATTTTCCGAGGAGTTGTTGATTACGAAAAGAAAATGGAGTGGAATAAGTCAAATGAGGCAGATGTGGGCATCTGAATTCATCATGTGTTCTGCGATCACTTAGGCTTTGGCAAGACCAACTTCCAGTTTGCTTCTCAGTCCTCCAAAACTCTCCCTTCTTCTGTTTTAGGTCCTCACAAAAGCTCTGTTCATATGCTACAAAGTCCTCTTATTTTCCATAAGTTCCTCAGCAGTTAGAATTCAACCTGTAGACAGCTGTTCACTAATCAGCAAATAATTCTACGATTACTTAGTCTTTGGCGAGACTAACTTTCATCGTTAATATGCTAGAAAGTCTTCGTATTTTCCATTTGTTCCTGAAAAGGTGGAATATACAAGAACAAGCATAACACAGCCATAGTGGTTGCTTTTAGCATGTTTTGTCGGCCTAAGAATGACTTTTAGGTATAGGAAAATAGGCACTTAGCAAATACACCACACTTAGCCCAATGCTTGTCCTCAAGCATGTCAGATCATGGCATAAATCCCAGCCTCTGTTGTTTTACTTCTCACGTTTCCTTTTCCTAAAACCCGCATGTATTATGTAAACCAAATTAACGATCATCAGTATCAGAATATTTCTATCCTCTAGTGTGCACTTCACTACTTGAATGATCTCAGCAAATGTGGTAAGTCATTTATGCAAGATAAGGCCAAAATGAAATCAACAGCACTCACTCGGTGGATCACACAATCTCACAAGTGTTTATGAGAATTATTTCTGCACGTTTTAAGATTCACACAAGTCTCAACATAGAAAGAAATTACCATAGGCTTGTCAATATATCAAATCGCCTCCACTTTGTATGAGTTCAAGTTTGGAAAATTAAAGGATCCTAGTACGAGGTCTGGTTGAGAAAAAGGAAGGTTTATACAAAAAGGTGAAAGCAATTTAGCAACAGCAAAGATCAAGGAGGAGAATGAACACTTTTCAGTTTGTACCTATTTGTGTTTTTCCTGGTATTTCTCTCTTTTTTTCCTCTTTTTTTTTAAATTTCTACTCTTTATGTTTTGAAATTGAATAAGAGGAAATTCTGAACTGATTTGGAAGTTTTTCACAAATGAGGAATGGATGACACAAAATAGAGCAAGTATACCCTTGGTCACAGAAAACAGACATGAACAAGGATGAAGATAAAGTGTGTTGACCCAGGTTTAATTATGAAAACCTTTTTTCACTCTATAGACGATGAGAGAATGTGATAGTGCAAAGTGCTTCCCATGAGAAAATCTATTTGAAATGACACGGAAAGTACACTTTTTAGGCATATGATATGTGCATAGCTCTTGTCAATAAATCACAAAAATTGATCAAGTGTAGATTGTGTCTATGCGCACAGAATCGGCTTATAAAAAAAAAGGGACGCTCAAGGATTCCGGTAATGAAGGAACACAAATTAGGTTAGCAAAGAAATATTTACAAGGCAAATACTAGGTTCCTCTAACCTTCAATTTATGAACTCATCGAGTGTGTTCTTGAAATGTATAACATGACAAGTTCTAGAATTTCAATCTATGTGGACATCACTAAAAAAAAAATTTATTCTGAGCAAAGTTCAGTGTTTTCAACCAACTTCACTATTATTGTGATAATGACGGACTATCCTTTATCAATGAATGGATTTGGTATTTTTGTGTTTTAACTTGATCTATTAAATTGTCAAGTAAACTTCAAAGAAGCGTGTAATTGGTATATTGACACTCACATGGATGAGAAGTTACTACACTGTCAACTGAATCAGAAGATTAAGTTCTTAGGTAAGCTACAAGAATAGCTTTTTGACATAGACTCATAAGCAAATGCTTTGATGCTCTAATACCATCTCAGGGAAATTTAAACCAAAATATACCTTTTATTATAATTTCTGACAGCTTTTGCCTATATGTGTCTGTGAATGCATATACGCTAGGATGTTGTAATCTCATTCTTCCAAGAGAATAATACAATATTTTCTCTCCCTACATGGTTCACACACACTCATTACACAACCTTCATTCACAATCATACTGATTAAAAATAATAGAAAAAGAAGAAAAACATCTCTCTGACTCAACCCATCTCAATAAAAGAAAGATTCTTTTATTTTAACTAAAAAACATAGTCATAAACCTTAAATGCATATTCTTTTTATTAATATGATGACTCTCGTTCTATTTGTATGATTAGCCAGATATTATAGATCATATATCCGTATGTACAACTTGAATTTCGAATTAATCAAGTTGGTGACTTTTCATGTGTCCACATTTTAAAATATTATATCATTTTTATCTCTATACTTTGGTCTATACCACTAAATATTTTCCATTAGGTAAATACATTGCAACATGATGATATTACTTGTATAATTGATGAATTTGTTATTAGGGATAAGTTCAAACAAATCCAATGTATTTTCAAGTTTTTATGACCTGGTACCTCTGGTATTTTTGGAACAAAAATAACCCCACAGTTGCCACGATTAGCAATTTTGGGTTGATTTTGTTAAATTTGGTTCGATAATGAAAATTTTCAACAATTATTTGAGCAATGACGCAACATAATGGTGGATTTGAATTTAAGTTTCATATCCCATATGTGCAGGTATTTCTGATAATTTGTCAAGTTGCTGCTGTTGCAAGTTTGGCTGTTGGGGCCTATGAGAGAACCTGCCATTAGTCTGGCTGGTACTCTTTACCATATGCTATTGAATAATGTTTGATTGAGGAAGTGAGGTGGGTGTAGTTTGAGGCGTCTCTGATAATGGATTTGGTTGCATAGACCTTGCACACCATTAGGTTACAACTCTTTTCCCTATGGATACATAGGAGGAAATCGGTTTTGAGAAAAGGGGAGAGGGGAGGCCGCAAACCACCACATTGATACTCTGGAAAATTTATTTTTATTGTTCTAGATAGGAAACGATGTATCAATTGAAGATAGATGATCATCATCACTTGCTAATTTAGCACTCTGTTTCGAAATAGAGGTAAGTGGTTAATTATATGCATAATAATGTTTATTTAGAGATTCAGTGTATCTGATTGCTAAGTTTATAATTATATTGGGTTGTTGATTGATGTGTTAAGTTTGTGAATATGAAACGGTTGATGACATCTATGATGATGGTTGAAACTACGTGACCATTGTGATTTGCTTACTTAATATGGATAGAGGCATATAATAATAGTGTGATATTAAATGTTATGAAATAATTATTATTGAGAAAAACGAATGTAAGAGGTGTTCGGTAAAGAAAGAAAAAGAGGATAATTATAGCTTGTCATGACGAAGATATATTCAATGGTTAATTGATGGTATATATGGTTGAGTGGATATATGATTTGCTAGGCACTTGTCCTCGAGGCTAGTGTCGGAGTATCTCGGGATGCAGGAGATATTCTGTGCTGTTTTTGCTACGCACCGGAGTGGTGCGGGGATACCTGGCGTGGAATGGTATCCTGTGCTGTTGATATATAATAATATGATGAGATTGTGATTGTTTGAATTGACCGATGAACCATTGGGTATATCTCCTCGTGACAAGTGGGCTCCTTAAAACAGATACTAATAAATAAATAATGAAGGTCGTGTTTTGATGCTTAGTCACCTATTAGTTATTAAATGTATGTAAACTGAATTTTATGCGCGTGTGGTTGAGTTATGTATATAATTAGCTATTTTACTGAGCCCACCAAGCTCAGCCCACTCTCCACCAGTTTTCTTTTCAGGTAAGTAATAATTGACTAGCGGCAAGGATGATCAGTATGTTAAACTATGTTCCAGTCTGTAGTTAAAAATATAGACTTATTGTAAGTTTTAAGGTGTAAAGTTTTGATCAATTAATAAATCGACGTGTTCAAAACAACTGTTTGTTTTAATGATGTTTTAACTGTTTATTATAGCTAAATGTTAATTAAATAAAACGGTTTTTGACACGGGTGTTACAATTCTGCTCCGTCCTGGATAAATTCCCATGCATATCTATAGTTATGTTTTGTAAATGTAAGCTAAACAAATCTAATTTGTGTGGTTTTTTAATGTAATTTTTTTTATAGAGAAGGTTGTTTTTTTTTTGTAATTTTGGGTTTTTCATTGATTGTTTTTTTTTTGGTCAAGGGAATCCAATTTATGGGCCCAAAGTTGGTCACATACTTTTAAGTTGTTACTTTTCCAAATAGTCCCGCGACAACCTAAGGATCCTTACCCGGAGGGAGGAGAGAAGCAAATAGTTTTGATGAACACTAGAAAATGAAGATACAAAGTATGGTACTAAATAGAAAATTAGGAGGTACATGGGACCAAACTGTATGCTCTGGCTAGAATATGCTATGACAACTAGCTAGTGAGCAATCGTATTCATAGCCGGACTAACATAAGAAACAACAACGTCATTGAATGAGATAAGACAATATTTACAATCGTCGAAAAGAAAACCATAAAAGGACGCCATAGAAGACTGTGGGCCCTACCGTCTTTTTGCCAAATTCGGCCGTTTATGACCTAAAAATGTGTTTTTTAGTGATTTTCACGCTACTTTTATCAATTTTTTTCTAAGATTTTTTATTTTTTATTTTTTGACCTAATTAATGAATTTCAACCATTAATCTTAGTTTTTAACCTAATTAATTAATTACTTAATGATTGACTTTAATGTAATAAGCTCGCCACTTTTAATTTTAAAGCACTTAATATACCGAAAAAATTAAAATGAAAGCACCCAAAAAACCCTAAAACGTATATTTACATATTTGGGCCAGAATCAATTTATCCTTTATTAATTAATCCCCTAGATATATAGTAGGATGAATTCAATCCCAAATCAATTTTGGTTAGGAACTTTAATTATGGTAAATTCGAGATCAAAGTAACTAGGTAAAAAAAGTAACAAGTCTCGAAATTAGGGCTTATGGTTAGTTTGAGGGTTTCGATCACCTAATCCCATCAGAAACGAACCAACGGTCAAAACCCACCACATAGCAATGGGCCCCACCATTTTTTGGCCAAATTCGACCGTTTATGACCTAAAAAATACGATTTATTGATTTTCGTGCGGTTTTTATTGTTTCTTTCTACGAATTATTTTTCACTTTTTTTACCTAATTCATGAATTTCAACCATTAATCTTTGTTTTTGACCTAAATAATTAATGGTTGACTTTAGTGCAATAAGCTCGCTACTTTTAATTTTAGAGCACTTAATATATATAAAAAAATAAAATAAAAACACCCAAAAACCCCTAAAACCCTAAAACGTGTATATAACATCACTATAACAGACAAATTTCATTGGTAAAGACACTTTGTTTTTGTAGTGCAACTTCAAGGGTCGGTTATTTTTTTAGTCAATCAAACCTTTCCATATTTAAATTCAACCTATAAAATATAGCTTAAAAGTCATATTAGATTTTACCTTTTATCTATATATTAAAACTCAATTAGGTGTCTAACTATTTTAAATCCCTCTTATAATTAAAATAAATTTTAGTTCAACTATTTTATATTTTCAATTCAAGTAGATTAATATTTTATAATATTTTAGATTTGGATTACCAGTTCAGTTTTAATAAAAACATATTTGGTTAAATCGAATCAAAATCAATGTTATAGCAAGTAATTTTTAAAAAATGTGTACATATAATCGGCTAGGTTTATTTGATTACTAAAATTGAACTGATAACTGAAAATCATAACATAATGATAAAAATCGAATAAAAAATACAAAATAACTGAACTGATAATTAAAATTAAAATTTAAAATACAGGGTTATGGAACTATTTGTCTTTTAAATAATAGGTTGATGATCTAATTTATTTTAAACTTATAATAGGGATCTAAGCCAAAAAAAAAAAGAAGTTTTGAAATAGAATACCTATAAATAGTTTAAGAACTGAGAAATGTCTTTTACTATTTGATAACACTCAAATTTTATTTAAGGAGGAACTCTCAAGTTAAAATTAAAATTTGACCCTTAATAATCACAAAAATATCCAAAATACCCTTGTCAGGGTTGTAGTACGTGTATAAAAAGGAGAGGGGGAATAGAAAGGGGCTCCTCAAGACAAAAGTTGTTTCTGAATTTCAGTTGTAATGGCAAATTTGGGTGTGCAGAAGAAAGAAAATAATGTTAAAATGTCCAAAACGTCTTCATCTTCGTCACCCCTGTGGGAGGATCTGAATCCAGATATACTAGCTTTCATACTCGTCCGAATCTCGATTGAAGAAAGGGTAGGACTGGTTTCATTAGCCTGCAAAAATTGGTTAGCATGTCTTTCAGGACCTTATTGTTGGTCTGAAATCAACATTCAAGGCTGGTGCCAGAAACAGGACCGTTCTATTGAAGATGTTGATAGGGTGGCCATTGAGCTTATGAAGCGCAATAGAGGTTCATTTCGGTTGCTCTCTGCTACCAAGCTTGGAAATCCTGGCTTCGTTTACGCTGCTAACTGGTAATTGATTAAAAATCTTTTCCTATTTTTTGTGCTGTTTGAATGTTTAAAAATGGTTCCTTTGATTTGAGATATTTTTATTGATATTATGACAGTCAAGAAAATCCATTTTTATTTCAGAGATACGCAATCATTGTTCATTTGGTTTAATGTTGAAAAAGAATATATTTAAACTAATTTTGGCATATTTTAGACTTTCCTTATATTTCATCTTTGAATTAAAGTTATTCCCTAATAAGGAAAAATTAGATTTTAACTTTATAGATTCTTTTGTTTCTCCTCCACATAAACATTTGATTTACATACATGAATCTATCTATATGTTTTATGTTTTCTGTATCTGTAGGGGGTAAACCTAAAGGTGCTGAAAATTCCAATGAGTGAAGTGCTTAAAATTAACATTTGTCTAATAAGGAAAAATTAGATTTTGACTTTGTGGATTCTTTTCTTTCTCTTGAACATAAACATTTGATTTACTTACATGAATCTATCTGTTTTTTTGTATTTGTAGGGGGGCAAACTTGAAGGTGCTAAAAATTCCAATGAGTGAAGTGACAGACAAAATGGTGGAAAGGCATGCTAATTCACTAGTGAATTTAAGCGTGTTAGACATTAGTTTTTGTTTTAGTATCACTAGCAAAGGGATTGGAGAATTTGGGAACAATTGCAAAGCCCTAATTGATCTGAGAAGAAACTTGAGCTATGCCATATTTAAGAAAGTTGATGATAGTGAGGCTATGGTGATAGCAAATACAATGTCTAGTCTAAAGAAACTTGAGATGTGTTGTGGGTCTTTTTCAAAATTGGGTCTTGAAGCCATACTTACTAACTGCACAGCCCTTTCTCATCTCAACATTGCAGGGTGTTGGAATGTGGTACTCAAAGGTGATATTTTGGATAAGTGTTTGAATATTGAGTTTTTCTATGACCCTTTAGTTGATGCTTACAGTGACGAGGACGATTATGAAGAATTTACAACTGAAGATGATGACGATGATCAAGAATTTACAGATTCTGAATAGTCGGAGAATTAATTTTATCAGCTATAGAGATGGAGTTTGTTGGTTTGTAGAATTGAAAATGCATTTGGGAGACAGGTTTTAGAAAATAACTCAGAAACCATGAATTGAGTGCTTCAAATGTTGTATTTGGATGATGAATATAATACAAAAAATGGTTGAATCTTTGCTTAATCTTACTATGTTTATAACAAAAAATATATATACACGTGAATTAGATAAAAATAACAACTGAATTAGAGATATTAGGGTTAATATACTTTTAAAAAAATGTGTTGCTCAACTTACCAAGATCGGATCTAACAAAAAAAAAACTTTTCCTTGTCTAAAACAAAAAGAAGTTTTTGTAAAAACTGTTCATTTATAACAAGCAATTATGCATTTTCATGTGGTTTTTAGTATATTTTTTGTGTTAATCACGCATTTTATGATAATGTTTTAGCATTTTCAAGTTGGTTTGTGTTTATTTTTTGTGTTTTGAGAGCACATGCATGTTTCTCCTCGTTTTATGTATTATTTGGGACAAAAATGACGATTTTTGGATTATTAATTACTTAAGGAAATAAAGTTGCCCGAACAGAACTGTCTCTAGCCGGTGAACTCACAGCAGTTCTGAAATTAAGAATTTATGACTCTTTATTCTGTTTCCAAACTGTGTTTATTGGCATAAAATCCTTAGTAACCACCCAAACAACGTTATGACTATTTAACAAGATATTTAAGGATGACGCTTAGCGTGTCCATTCAAGTGTACGCATTCTTTCTAACACATTTTATTATGTTTTTATAATTCACTAACTTTTTTTCTTTTTATTTATATAATAAAAAGGTTGATTTTGAAAACTAATGGTTTGATGCAAAAATTGCTATAATTAGACTTCAATACGGTGATGAATCCATATATTCTGTTACAGTTAAAAAAATTATAATTTTAAATTAAATATATTTATATATATTATTTAATTATTTATTTATTATGTGATTCGGTTCGATCAACTCGAGTTATTTGGTGGAATCAAGTAACATATGACCCAACTATATAAATCCAATTTGATGTACTGTCTAGTTTTGATATATTTAATCCAACATAAATTGAGGACCTGTCTATAAGCAGTAGTATCCTTTAGAGATGTGTTATTAGTTCAATATCGAATAGATAAAACTGAATATTTAACACTGGACCAAATAGCATGAAAATAGAGAAATGTGACCAAACCGCAATATTTGGTTCGACCTTTAATAAAAAAATGGACAAAAACAAAAACATCAAATAAAAAACTCACTATATTTCTCAACTAATTTGTCTAAAAATGTAAATTTTCTTTAAAATAATCTATGTTTAGGAACAAAGAATCTAAAATGTGAAAGGATATTAACAAAGTAATTAACAACTCAGTAATGGTAAGATTGCTGCCGGAGGTGTTCTTAGGGATGCGGGAGGCGCCTGGCTTTCTGGGTTTACCCAGAATTTGGGTTTGGGTTCTTCCTTCTCTGCGGAGCTCTGGGTCATTCTCTATGGGATCCAGCTGGCGATTAGGCTGGGTGTTAAGAGGCTTTCTGTGGAGTCAGATAACTTGGAGGCCATCAATATGATTTTGGGTAGTCATGCCATGGGTCTTCATAGCCGCAACCTTATTAAAGCTATTAAGAGGCTTAGCCCCTCATTTGATATCCTTGAGTTCAGCCACATTTTCCGGGAGCAGAACCGTGTTGCAGATCACTTGGCGGCGGCAGGCCATGAGGGGGTGTTAGGTGTTTCTACCCTTACCGTTCCCCCTATCGCTCTTTCTCCTCTTCTTTTAGAGGATAGGATTGGGGTTAGCTTTCCTAGGCTAATCCCGGTGTAGTTGCTTGTTTTGCTTTCATTTCCTTTCCTTTTCTACCAAAAAAAAAACAACTCAAAGGATAATTTAGAGATTTTTTCTTTTTTGAAGTAATAATTTAAAAGATAATAGGTATATTATCTCTAAAAAGTAACAATTGAAAAACAAAACCAAAAGTTTTTCAATACATAATCTGCCAAAGGGCAAAAATGTAATTTTCAATGGGGAGACTAGTTCTATACCATTGATTCATCTTTGATCAGATGGTCCAAATTAAAACCCTATCTTCTTGCATATAAAAGGTGATGCGGACATCTTTTCAACAAATTCCAAGTCCATGTTAGGGAAAGTAGCAAGGTAACAAATTTCGTCAGGTATGTGGGGAAAGTGATTCAGAAGAGGAGGAAGACACACTTAAAATTCTAGTATATCTTTTTCTTTTAAGTGTATCTACCTGGGGCGGATCTCTTAGACGGATCTCCTTTAACGGATCTCCTTTGATGGATCTCTTCGACGGATCTCCTTTGAAGGCTCTCTTCGATGGACCTCTCCGATGGATCTCCTTTGACGGATCTCTTCGATGGATCTCCTCGACGGATCTCATTTGATGGATCTCTCCGATGGATCTCCTGTGAAGGATCTCTTCGATGGATCTCTTTGACGGATCTCTTCGACGAATCTCCTTTGATGGATCTTCTTTGACGGATCTCCTTTGATGGATCTCCTTTGATGGATCCCCCTCGACGGATCTCATCAACGGATCTCTTCGACGGATCTACTCTACGGATCTCTTCGATGGATCTACTCAACGTATCTACTTCAGTGTATCTACTTCGACGTATCCTCCTCAAGTATCTTCTTAGGCAGATCTACTTCAACCTATCTCCTTCAGGTATCTACTTGGGTGGATCTACTTCGAAGTGTCTACGTTGATGTATCTCATTCAGGTGTCTACTTGGGCGGATCTACTTCGATGTGTCTACGTTGATGTATCTCCTTCAGGTATCTAGTTGAGCAGACCTACTTCGACATATCTACATTGGCGTATCTACTCATCGACGTGTCTACTTCCAGTCTCTACCTGATTGGATCTACCTTGGCATATCTATTCATTGTATTTCTGTCGATGTATATCTACTTCGACGGATCTACGTATTGTATCTACTTCGACCCAGATTGGCGGATCTCACTCTACATTGAATCCTGGCAGATCATATTCAGATGTGGGCAATACGAACAACATGTGCACCTAATGGCGTATACCGGATGAATAACTGAGGCGGGTCCTAGAGATTACTTCCTTTACAAGGAGTGAACTTTCCTTCCTTGTTTACAGAAGGATAGTTGCAAGCTTTCCTTCCTTAAACAAGGAAGGATATACATTCTGCCTATTTAAGTTTTCTTTCCTTCACAAGGAAGAATATACACTTACCTATCTTACCCTTTATTTTCTTTCTTTAGTTGTAACCCTAGTAGGGGTAATTACGTCTTTAGTTTTCTTTAAGGGAGGTATTTAAACCCCCATTTTGTAAGGATGAAACAACTTTTTATCAATCAAAATATATCTTCTCTTTGAGAGTGTTTTTAGGGTTCATCCCTCTTAACAAAGGGGATTTCTAATTCCTTCAAGTTTAGCTTGTAAATCTGGGGGTTTCACGGCTCCTTCAAGTTTATCTTGAGAATATCTTTGGTAGTTTACGATTGAAAACTATCGCCCGTTACCCGATCTGTATCAGTTAGTATCAGAGCCGATCGTTTCCTGATCCGAAACTTCTTTCGACGATGGTAGCCACTGACAAGAGTTTTGAAGAATGGCAAGCCGAGCTTGAAGAGATGGATTTCAAGCTTGCCGAAGTAAGGAGAAAGACAATAGAAAACATGGAGCAAGAAAGGATGGAGAATCTGCAAAGAGGACCCAGAAGCAGCCGAAATAGCCGGAGATGACAACGTCGAGCCCAACAAAAACAAGATGGAGAAACCACTATCTCACCCCCTAAAGATTCATACCAAATCTGTCCTCTATTCCCTAAGGAAAAGGTAAATCCAAAACCTTCAATTCTTGTGGAAGTTGTGGGTATGCCTGTTATTAGTGAGGATTTGGTTATTTGTGATGTTTTTGGTGATTTAAGTTCTCATTGTGGAGTTGTTGATAATGAATTTGTGGATGAGAATTTAAATGTATCTGTGAATGAGGAGGAAGGGGGATTAGCATGTAGGAACTTTGAAGAAGTTCAAGTAGAAAAGGGTGCGTACTATGTGTTTGATGAAATGCCCCTTAGAAAAAACTTCACGTGTATGCTTAATGGAGGCGGTAGCCGTATTATTAAAGTAGTGGAGGGTGACCTTGGGCTGGTGGATTCCTTTAAGGCGAATGGTAAATTCATTTTATGTATGGAGAATGATGGCTATGGTGATGGGAGAGATGTTGGCGGATCAACAACGCTCGGATGTAGAATGTCGTTTAAGTCGGACGACTCGGTAAACGGAGTGGTCGGCTTGAACTATAAGAAGGAGCGGATGGAAGCGAGAGGTCGTGGGAAAGATTGGGTGGAGGAAGAGGAGCTGTACAAATTTGAAAATAATCGTGAAGGAGATGAACTCGAGTGGAAGATTGATAAAGAGGAGGACCATTATGAAAGCGAGTTGGATAGCAACAAAGAGCTTGAATATGATGATAATGGGTCCCGGAATGGGAATGAAGCGGAAGAGAGTGATTTTGATGGTAAGTTATATGATGAAGGTAGATTTCGTCATCATGAGAATGAACTTGATTATGATGAGGATGATGAAACCTATTATGATGAAGATGAACATCAAATCACTGAGTGGAACCAAAGTGAGGCCACCTATGAAGATGAGGAGAACAAATTTCATTGTGATGATGAGTTGGAGGATGGTGAGTGGAACCAAAATGAAAATACTTATGAAGCTGATGAAGGTAGGTTTTATGAAGAGGAGTCAAGGAACATTGAGTGGAACCAAAGTGGAGCTCCTAATTATGAAGATAATGAAGATAGGTTCTATTGTGATGATGAGTTGGAGGACGTTGGATGGAGCCAAAATGAGTACACCTATGATGACGATGACCAAGAGCTTCATGGAACACTTGACGAATGGGAAGGGCAGTTCGAGTGATAAAGAGCACATGGTCTGCTGGTGTTCAAAGGCAAGTGTGATCCTATTTCTTTTTTTTAAGAAAGAGAGTATGATGCGGACATCTTTTCAACAAATTCCATGTCCAGGTTAGGGAAAGTAGCAAGGTAACAAATTTCGTCAGGTATGTGGGGAAAGTGATTCAGAAGAGGACGAAGACACACTTAAAGTTCTAGTATATCTTTTTCTTTTAAGTGTATCTACCTAGGGCGGATCTCTTAGACGGATCTCCTTTAACGGATCTCCTTTGATAGATCTCTTCGGCGGATCTCCTTTGAAGGATCTCTTCGATGGACCTCTCCGATGGATCTCCTTTGACGGATCTCTTCGATGGATCTCCTCCACGGATCTCTTCGACGGATCTCCTTTGATGGATCTCTCCGATGGATCTCCTGTGAAGGATCTCTTCGATGGATCTCTTCGACGGATCTCCTTTGATTGATCTTCTTTGACGGATCTCCTTTAATGGATCTCCTTTGATGGATCCCCCTCGACGGATCTCATCAACGGATCTCTTCGACGGATCTACTCTACGGATCTCTTCGATGGATCTACTCAACGTATCTACTTCAGTGTATCTACTTCGACGTATCCTCCTCAAGTATCTTCTTAGGCAGATCTACTTCAACCTAGCTCCTTCAGGTATCTACTTGGGCGGATCTACTTCGAAGTGTCTACGTTGATGTATCTTATTCAGGTGTCTACTTAGGTGGATCTACTTCGATGTGTCTACGTTGATGTATCTCCTTCAGGTATCTAGTTGAGCGGACCTACTTCGACATATCTACATTGGCGTATCTACTCATCGACGTGTCTACTTCCAGCATCTACCTGAGTGGATCTACCTTGGCATATCTATTCATTGTATTTCTGTCGATGTATATCTACTTCGACGGATCTACGTATTGTATCTACTTCGACCCAGATTGGCGGATCTCACTCTACATTGAATCCTGGCAGATCATATTCAGATGTGGGCAATACGAACAACATGTGCACCTAATGGCGTATACCGGATGAATAACTGAGGCGGGTCCTAGAGATTACTTCATTTAAAAGGAGTGAACTTTCCTTCCTTGTTTACGGAAGGATAGTTGCAAGCTTTCCTTCCTTAAACAAGGAAGGATATACATTCTGCCTATTTAAGTTTTCTTTCCTTCACAAGGAAGAATATACACTTACCTATCTTACCCTTTATTTTCTTTCTTTAGTTGTAACCCTAGTAGGGGTAATTACGTCTTTAGTTTTCTTGAGGGGAGGTATTTAAACCCCCATTTTGTAAGGATGAAACAACTTTTTATCAATCAAAATATATCTTCTCTTTGAGAGTGTTTTTAGGGTTCATCCCTCTTAACAATGGGGATTTCTAATTCCTTCAAGTTTAGCTTGTAAATCTGGGGGTTTCACGGCTCGTTCAAGTTTAGCTTGAGAATATCTTTGGTAGTTTACGATTGAAAACTATCGCCCGTTGATCTGTATCAAAATGAGTTTATTCTCTCTTCATGTTCCACCTCTCCCTCTCTTTTCTCTCAAACCGCAGATCTAACTATCCCTTTCTCTCAAACCTTGTTTCTTCGTGTCTTCCTTTCAGTTGTTGGTTGATTGCTAGGAATCTGGGGTGCTGGGTAAGGATTAAAATACATTGGTTTTCCTTAAACTTTTCATTAACTTTTAAAAGCACCACAAAAGTTTCAGTGCCCTTGAACTCCCTAAGCTTCAACAGTCTATGAAAATTATTTATTTGTTTTTTTATTTCACAAGGTAGGAAGTGTGTTATATTTGAAAATATGTAATAAGCTGACTTTACATAACTTGCAGACACTTGTATTAGGTCGCCTCTAAATCAAAAACTCCATCATATTGAACTTGCAAGCTAATTCATTTGGTGTTCACTTGACTATCATTTAATCATCTCAAGAAGAACCTGAAACGGTCATCTTTTCTATCTAGATTATATGGTCATCTTTTCCATCATTTGTGAGATTTGTGAGAAGTGGGAGGATGCTATTTATTTGTTACAGGTAGGTAGAGTTACGAACATAGAGAACACATCTATTTTTTTGTTAGGATGCAATTGAACTATGATGGGAATTTTTCTACAGATGTAGCAATTACAGACAGGCTAAATACCAACTACAAAATAATTACTACATACAGTGTAGCCCTTTAATTGATTTTTATTTTCAATCCTTGTAACGCTCGTCAATCGCTTTTCGTTTAGAATTCAAGTAATTTAGGCGTATTTTATTTACTTACTTTCTTCAATTATCATTTTACCCTTTGAGAACTAGCTTCTCTGGCACGCCCGCATTATTTTTACCATTTTTACTCCCCGTAAACGCGTATCAAGGTTGAAAATTGGGATATTTTGAAAATATCGTCAACAACATCTTATGCAATTAATTCTGTGACAAATTACGTACCCTATGCCTACATATTTCTGGTTTGTTTTAATTGACTCTTTATAAAACAAACTATATGTAATTGTTTAGTATGAATATAGAAAATTTTAGTATGAATATAGTGGTCTCAAAACGTTCCTCACTAAACAAGAAATTTAATGGTCTAGTATTTGTTTCAAGGAGTAACCGGAATAAGAAGTCATAATAAAGAAAAATAGAATCAAAGGAAATAAGAAAAAAAACAAGATGAAGTGGAGGTTTCTTTTTGTAAAAGAATCTTTTTTCCATCCACCGTAATTCATAATTATTAATAATATATTAATATATAAATATAAAAAATTAATATAAAATAATAATAACAAAATAACTAAATAGGTTCATTTAATAATAGTTTTAAATTTTTTATTTTATTATGCTATAATTATATCATATATTATAATTTTATTTTACAAAACATTATCTATAAAATTACTCATGTTACATCATTTCTCACATCTCTTAAAATTTTCTTTTCTTTTCTTTTACTAGTTTCTATGGAGCCAGACATATCTGCTGGTTCTGATGATATGAAGATGATCATGAGTGAAAAAAAAAACCCAAAATTAATATGAACCTCTCTAGCAGGGATTCCATTAAACTCAAGGTTTTTCAGCCCCGTTCATGGTTATCCATCGGGTAAATTACGCCCATGGCCACTGAACTATACCCATTTTCACATTGTGACCACTGAACATAAATTCTTCCCCGTATGGCCATTGAACTTTACACCTTGATACACCCTTAGCCACTGTGACCGTTGACCAACGTTTTTTAACTTTGACTCTCCGTTTTTACTTGTTCTCTCTCCCCTTCCCTACTTCTAAATCCTAAAATACCCATCTTACCCATCTCCATCTCCATCTCTGTAAAACCAGAACTCTCCTTTCTCTCTCTAACTCTTTGTTTCATACTCACTCTCGTCCCTTACTACTACGCCAGAAATACAATCCGGAAAAGGGAGATCGAATTCCAAGAAGATGAAGATGCAAGACACTCTCTCTCTAACTCTCTCTAAAACCATTAAATCAATTATAGATGTGAGTTAATTCATGTTCCAAAG
Source organism: Euphorbia lathyris (assembly GCF_963576675.1). Classification (NCBI taxonomy): domain Eukaryota; kingdom Viridiplantae; phylum Streptophyta; class Magnoliopsida; order Malpighiales; family Euphorbiaceae; genus Euphorbia; species Euphorbia lathyris. Next base: position 703,967 of record NC_088915.1, on the reverse strand, counting down.
ACCCATGCTAGGGAAGACGCGGATCATCACCAAAACGCAAAGGTAATGAAGAAACATTCTGCACAGCAAGGATCAAACACAACATCAATGACCCATCCATTAATTTCTTAATCTTAATTTCCTGATCATCATATTCATCCATTAATTTCTAATTTATAATTTCAAATTCACTTCAAAATGCTATAATGGCCACTAGAAATCCAAACAAATTTTTTCTCTCCAAAGAACAACTTAATCAGTATAAGTGATAGGGGTATTTTACCTTTATCTTTTCGCGTGATTTACGGGTTGATTTTGGATAAAATAAATAAGTTTAATTACAAAAATAAAGTGTTTTGATAAAATAAAGAAATAAAAATAAAACTCGTACTTTCAGTTGATTTTCCGTGCTTTTGATTAGTTTAGGAAATAAAAACGTCAAGCTAACTCGGCTCGCAAGATTTGTATTTCAGGTATGAGCTAGGAGCAAAAATCTACACAAATACGCGGGGCGTATCATCTTTTACGCGGGACGTGAAACATGTTGTCAGCAATAATTGCCTTATCCGCAGGCACCATGTGGAATTGACTCAGCATACGCGGGGCGTATGACACATGTCGGAAATAATTGGCCTAATCCTGAAAGTCAGACTGCACTGTCTCCCTGAGTCAACTCTTCATACGCGGGGCGTATAACCATACACGCGAGGCGTACCAGGAAATTCCTCAATGATAAAAACTCAGAGACTCTTTTACGCGGGGCGTACTTCAGCTACGCACGGCGTAAAAGTCCCAATTCAAGCAATAAAACTCCAGAGACTCAAACACGCGGGGCGTACCTTAGCTACGCAGGGCGTGCTTGAGACAACAAGACACGGAATTGGTCCACATGCAGGAGATTTCTGACGGAATGGGCATTTACGCGGGGCGTATCATAGGATTTCTGCACCAAATAATGTTGCTCCATACTTGTACTTTGTAAAACTACAACATTGCCCTTTCTTGATGTCTATAAATAGGAAGCTCTTGAACTTCATTAAAAAAAACCAAGAAATAATTACACACTAGAGAGCAAAGTATACTTGTTTTGATTATTGTTGTAGTGTAGATTCAGTTTTTGTAGCTAAACTCTCCACCTCGAGAGCTTGTTCGGTTGTTTCGGCATTCCATCGAAGTTCCGCTCCACCATTCGTCACCAAGCTCGAGAGTTCCACCTCCACGACCTAGGAGACGGCTTTGAGTCCGGTTAGCTAGTTTCAAGGGCGGATTCTCCCCTTTTACGTGCTAATTAGCTTGTACTCTTCCTATGTACTAGGCTTGGTTGTATTCCATTTATATACATTTCATATTTATAATTTCATGATTTATAATCTCTATTTCCCTTTACGTGTTAGTGTTTGCTGCTTGTTTTGATATTAATAATTGATTATTGTGTAGGAGAACGCGTTTTCCAACGCCATTCGGGCTATCTTTAGGGAGTTATATAGGTGTTGCCCAACCGGAAGTGACAAACCGGAAACAGTAGGAATTGACAAACCATGGAACTTACGGGCCCTAGTTTCTGATTCCCCCGCATTAGACACGCCTTGACTAGGAATCACGTAGTCTAAGTGCTTCACGGGTCGGTCCTACTACACTTAGTCATCTTTGCAAGAGTAAATTATTATCCGTATACATTTAGAGTCGTTATTTATCGTGGTTATAACTTATCACAATTCATCCCACTTCATAGGGTTTTAGCTACATAAATCTGTGTCGCCAATAGTTAGGAATAGTGTGTAGTTGTGTCTTACTTTACCGCAAAGTAATCGTCGCTTAAATAACATACGAAACCGAGTCGTCTAATACTTGTAATTATAAATCCCATGGATTCGATACCCGGTCTTAACCGGATTATTACTTGATACGACGGGATACACTTGTCCTTAAGTAGTCGTACCGTCTAGTAGAGTTAAGAGTAATTTATAAAGATCACATCCATAGATTTAGAATCCGCACTCACAATATATACATTTCGTCGTGAAAACCCTACCACTAGGCGCCACACGCATCAATAAGCTTTCATTTTTTCCTTTCTGAATTAACTTTGGAAATTTCTGAGAAAGATACTTATTGCTATTGTCTTGCCTTTATTAAATTTCTACATGCTTGAAAATTGAGAAAAATATAAATTAATTAGTAAAAGATCGGAAAAACCAAAGTCAATTTATTATTAAAGTTTACATTCTCAAAAGAGAGATGCACTTACACTTTGATCTTAAAAAAAACAAAAAGCATAGAGACAAATATTTGCATCCCCTATATTGTCTTGTTTCAATCTTTAACTCTTAGTCCACAAAAAATTAGAAAAACTCAACTTCCCAAAATAGAAAAAATAGAAAGAAAATTAATATTACAAATATAACTAACAAAGCTTTTTTTTAAAAAAATAAAATAATACATCAAGCCTCCCAATATTGTCTTCTTTCAATATTTATTAGTTTATTGATACACATTTTGCTTCAAGTGATCTACTGATTCTCTAAATTAGCTTAAAATAACTTATTGGTTCTCCAATTTACTTCAAGTGATACACATTTTGAGAGGGACAGATCTAGGGAAGCAACGGTAAAACGTTGTTGTCGTGTGACCAGAGGTCACGGGTTCGAGTCTTAGGGGCAGCCTCTTGTCAATTAAATTGGCAAGGGAAGGCTTGCCCCCAATACACCCTTGTGGTGGGACCCCTCCCCGGACCCTTGCTCAGCGGGGACGCGTAATGCGACCGGGCCGCCCTTTATATATGGTCCTTAAATTTTTATATGCTAAAAAAACGCCCATAAATCATAAGAGACCAGTACAAACGCCTCCTATCAGTGTCACTGGTTTCAACCTATGTTCCACGGAAACGGAAATAGAAACTCACACAAATGGAAATGGATAAGGGAAACGTTATTTCTATAACAATATAGCTAGGAAACCGAAAAGGGAAACATAAATAGGAACTGATATTGCAACCGAAACAAATATCCAAAAACATTATTTTTATTAAAATATATCTAGGAAATGGCAATTGAGACCCATAGGAAAAGCGGAAACACTAGTAAGGGAAAGTTTCATGCAACAACTTACTTACCCAAATAGGAGATTAATCATTTCACTTTACACATAGTTCAAAAAAACTAATGAAATATCTTTAAAGTTCATGAGCAATGTTTTTCTGACAAAATTCAGGATGCTATTCATCAGAGATAGTATCAGAAAAACTATCAGAAAGAGATGAAATCCTATTCATTTTCTGCCCAAATTGATTCCCTAAAAACTCAGTCTCATTCCAAAACCAATTATTATCGGAATAACAATTTGAAGTAGTGATATCAGGAGGCAAAGGAGGAAGCTCAACATCATCACAAGGCATCATCATCTGAACATTTTGATTCGATTCTTCTCCACCAAAATTAGAGAAATTAGATGAATCAAAATTAGAGTTCTGATAATTAGTGAAGATCAGATCAGAAGGAGGAGCTGATAAGAGATTATTGATTTGTTGAGTTTCATCATCATCAGGTGAAATAATGGAGGTAAGGAGGCATATGTGAGTAAATAAAATTAGTATCATCATGGCAGAGACCTGCTGCAGAGTTAGATTATTCCAGCCTGGAGAATCCACTGGGACCATATGCGAAAATCCCCAATGGGGGGTGGGGATGGAGTTGTGAAGATCATGCATATAAGCAGAAACGGGAGATTCCTCAGCCGCATGGACTGGTGGAAAGGGCGGTAAGGGTGATAGAGGAGGCGGTAGTGGGTGTAGGGAAGTGTTGGATGAAGGAAGGGGGATGTTGGTAATGTCCCCCAAAGGAGGAGGTCGGATATGTTCGAGGCCAGAGCGGGGAGGCTTAGGCGGGTGAATAAGTGGAGGAGTAGAGAAGCTTTGATGCGCAGGAGAGCTGGTGAGCTTCTGGATAACATCCCTAAAATCATTCTTGTTAATATGATAGACCAGTGGTTGTGATTGATGAAAATTATTATTCAAAATATAAGAATTGTTGGAGGTTGGGATGATTGGTTTTGAGATATTGTGGGATAATTTATTGAGGTTTTTAAGGTAATTTATTGAGGTTTTTAAGGTAATGGTTTTCCACCTCTCCCACTCTTTTCTCTCAAACCGCAGATCTAACTATCCCTTTCTCTCAAACCTTGTTTCTTGGTGTCTTCCTTTCAGTTGTTGGTTGATTGCTAGGAATCTGGGGTGCTGGGTAAGGATTAAAATACATTGGTTTTCCTTAAACTTTTCATTAACTTTTAAAGGCACCACAAAAGTTTCAGTGCCCTTGAACTCCCTAAGCTTCAACAGTCTATGAAAATTATATATTTGTTTTTTTATTTCACAAGGTAGGAAGTGTGTTATATTTGAAAATATGTAATAAGCTGACTTTACATAACTTGCAGACACTTGTATTAGGTCGCCTCTAAATCAGAAACTTCATCATATTGAACTTGCAAGCTAATTCATTTGGTGTTCACTTGACTATCATTTAATCATCTCAAGAAGAACCTGAAACGGTCATCTTTTCTATCTAGATTATATGGTCATCTTTTCCATCATTTGTGAGATTTGTGAGAAGTGGGAGGATGCTATTTATTTGTTACAGGTAGGTAGAGTTAGGAACATAGACAACACATCTATTTTTTTTGTTAGGATGCAATTGAACTATGATGGGAATTTTTCTGCAGATGTAGCAATTACAGACAGGCTAAATACCAACTACAAAATAATTACTAAATACAGTGTAGCCCTTTAATTGATTTTTATTTTCATTTTAATTTTTCCATTCCTGAAATGTGTATTGATTAGAATTGTTATGCCGCTTTTATTAGTTTACTTGTTCTACTTGATGTTTTCTAATTTTAATTAAAAATCAGATTTGGATGCAGTTGGAGGTTCAGATCATGTTCTGACAGACGGGTGCATAACAGAGATGGATGTAGAGGATAAGGAAGATACACTTGTAGCTGAAGATGTCTCTGGTGGAAAAATCAGGAAATCTGTAGCAGATGAGATAACTCTTATGGATCTTTTTCCATTTTCATTGGCTTCTGATGAATTGAAAATTATGGATGTATATAAATCAAGAGTCTCCAAAGGAGGCTGCAATGGAAAAGAAAGAACCTGGTTAATCAGTAATTTAACCAGCAGAGTAAAAGGTGGCTTGCATGTCACTGATGTCTCTAATGCATCTGGAACTATGCTAATGAATATAAAAACTCTTGAATGGAATTAAGGAACGTTGAATTGAGCAATATTGGTTTTGGTAATCTATACAAAGAATTCAACTTCTTGTTTCTCTTCTAAATCTAATTGCTATTGTCACTTTTATCGAAATCTGAATGAATATGTAAATTCAATCTATCATAGATAATGAGTTAGCGATATGCGTTGCAACCCATGTGGAGATACATGGCCTACAATGAGTTAGCTAATATCCTTATCAACGCCACCTGGAAAAAAATACATGCTCAATGGAATGGCAATATCTAAACGGCCTCATTGACAGGTGCAAAAACAAGAAAGATTCATATGACAGATGCATAGGTACAAATTTCATAAGTTTTTCCTTATCCTTTAACAACCATCACCTAAATGGAATTGTTCTCGCTGGCACGTTCTACAATCTGTGCAATAACTTCTGATTTGGTACAAATGATAGAAGATCTGCTGAAGAACTCAGATCGTGATCTTGACATGGATTTATTTTAGTCTCAGTACTATTAAAAAATCTAGTTGAAATGTACAACTTTTTTAGCAAAGCTACATGAATATTTATATTTTCCACACACCTTTTCACTCCACTAACCATGAACTCTTCGAGGACTGAGCAACTAGAGAAAAATGTTTATGTGGAAGCATCATCCACAAATACAGAAAATTCAATGTGAAAGACTTTAAGTGGTGGAAAATATACATACCTAGACAAGTCAATGACAAATGTTACATAAATTCTCAAAACCACTAAAGTTTTGATGTAATAAAGCATCCAAAGCAGTTGATAATATGTGGGCTCATCTAATATAGACAGTTAAAGGATAATTCATGGACTTTGCATGTTATCACATAAAAAATCCAGGAATACACAATGCTGGAAACGTATTTCTGTAACTTTCTTATGTTCAATATGCCATGGAAAAAAATAACACTATCTACATATTTTTTGAATGTTATATCATCTTAATCATGCGTTTACTTTCACCTTTAATAATCTCAACCCAATAGTCACAAAAATCGAGTTTGATGTTAGTGTCCAAAAATTTGTTCATTTTTTGGACAAAATTGATGTGGTGATCCTTGTTTGGTATAGTATCTTTCCAATAAAATAGTCTGGCAACATGCTTATCCTATCAACTTTGTTATCTTTATGATTCATGTTAATAATTTATTCAAAGTACAGAGCAAACACCAATGTTAGCACGAAGACTAAAAAAAGACTAAAACAGACTTCAATGCCATTAGTATTATGAGAACAAATGATAAGGATTCAATGTAGATGATTATTCCATTGAATTGAAGTTGAAGGCTAAAAGTCACACTAAAAAAGTAGGTTTGTTTCCTTATTTTCCTATTGCTCTTTCAATTTTAATAATCAGTTTTAATTTTTCTGTTTTAAATCTAAACATTGTTTTTTTTTAATTCATTAGACGTAGAGAGTTCATCTTTAGTGAACAAAAAAATATTTAAACATAATTGAAAAAATGGAACATTTAAAAAAAGAAATGGTCGGCTTAGATATGGACGATATCACGAAAGATGAACTCCATACGTCTACAGAATTAAAAAAAAAAATATTTAGATCTAAAACATAAAAAATTTAAAACTCATTACTAAAATAGAAAGAACAAGAAGGAAAATAAGATAACAAACATTTTATCTTTACTCCTACTTTTGGCCTTCACTTCAGCTTTAATTATATAGAATAATTTTCTACATTTATTGCTTACAATGTGTTTTCATAATACTAATGGCATTGAAGTCGGTTTTATCCTCAATTTTAGTTTTCATACTAACATTGCTGCTTGTTCTGTCCATTTGCAAAAATAATGGATATGATTTCTAAAGATGACCAAGTTGATTGGATGAGCATGTTGCCAGATGATGTTATTGGAAATATACAGTTATCTCCTGATATAACAAGTAGTTGCCATATCTATTTTGTCCAAAAGATGGACAAATCTTTGGCCATTAACATCAAAAATTGATTTTTGTGATTATTGGGTTGAGGATATTAAAGATGAAAGTGAACGTATGACTAAGATAGATGATAGCCTTGAAAAATATATAGATGGAGTTATTTTTTGTCATTTAAGATTCAACATAAGAAAGTGTCATATGTTATTTTTTACTAAATAAGTTTCATCTAATGTGTATTCGTGGATTTTTGATGTGATGACATGCAAACGCCATGAATTATCCCTTAATTGTCTAGAATTATATAGCCCCATATATTATCATATTTGTGGTGCTTTATTCCATTAAAACTTTAGTGATGTTGGGAATTTCAGAACCTTTGTCATTGACTTGCTTAAGTATATATATTTTCCACGGCTTAATAACCTTCAGATTGAATTTTTTGTATTTGTGCATGATCCTTTCACAAAAATAATCTTAACTAGTTGCACATATATCATGATCATAAAAAGAATCCACCAAATAGATATTCTCTCAAATCGAGAAATAAGTGATGCAAAGACATTCCTTTAAAACTTGCAATTCCACTGATTTCACTAAGGAAATAGATTGAGGCACTAACTAGAAACTCTCTCTTCTAGCATCAAATGCCAAAATCTCCAACTCCCATTTGTTGTTGCTGAAAAGTGTGAATAACCAATGCAGACTACCAGGTGTGCTAAAGTAACCAATTTTAGGAAAATTAAGATATTGGCTGGTTGATGGATTCAATAGAGCAATTCCAAATTTAGATCCATTCAAGAGAAGCAAACCCTTACCATTGAGCCAAAATTGTTTGTAATGAAAATTAACATAAGGTATGATTTTCCTCAACAAAGTAGTAACTTTGGCTGAAAAGCACTAAATCTACTTTAACTATTAGGTCTATGCTTGGTTTGAAAAAATCCTTAATTATAATTAAAGGCTTTAAGCATTATGAAAACAAAGGTCAAGCCCTAGCCTAAACCACAAAGCTACACTATCCGGTTAGGGAATATGATTAACTAAATTGCTTTGTTGAATTGTTTACTTGGTTATGTTTCACAATTCAACTTCTCTATGTGATTACTTGATTAGCTTTCTTAAATAGAGATAAAGCAATAGTTTTTAGTTAATTTTTTTCCTAACTTCTTACAACATAATATTAAAACTCATTAGTTTACCTCCATCCTATCCCATGTGGATTTAGTTCATGAATGACCTAAAACATATAAATATCATAGGAATGGAATTAGGGGAACTCATGCTCAAATATATTAAAATTGAAATCATAGAAATTTAAGAAGATGGAGATGAAAGAAAATAAGAAGGTTAATATAATAGTATTTCAGAATACAAGGTGAATACAAACTCAAGTCCAGTTTTGCAAGGTCTAAACTATGGATTAGTTTAACCTTTGCTACACTAAAAAAAGAACTAGAACTAAGATAAATAAAAGAATTTCTAAGCACCAATGAAACTGAAACGTATAATGGAAATGAGATGTAAACAATGTAAACACGGTGTTTGGAGCTACTAGCAAAGGTCCCTATTTATAGGAGTTTTGGGACTCATATTTCTATAAAAACCACCTACGATGTCTCCAGTCTTTAATACTGATGTCGTATCTTGCCATAATTGATTTGGAATTGAGTAAGGAAGGTTTTAGAGTATTTTTAGGCAGATTTGAATCTCTTTAACCTTCAAGGAGACTTCTTTTTCTTGCCATAATTAATTTAGAATTTGCTAAGGAAGGTTTTGGAGTTTTTAGGCAGGTTTTAGTTTTTCTTCTAATTTTGGAATCTCTTTGGATAGATTTCTCAGATTACTTTGTTTTAAGTCCCAAAACACCTAAAATTACTCAAAACTATAATCAATATAAGAATAAGGTAAAACACAATAAAAATAATGGACAAACCAGTCACAAAACACACAAAAAAAATTACATAAAAAACGAAGTAATTATATAAAATGGTGGTAACAACTTCCTCACACACCCTGTTTGTCCTCTAGCAAGGCTCAAAGTCGAAACAAAATCAAAAATCAAACAACACAAGTAGCTAAAATGGATTACATGACTTATTTGATTTGACATTCAACAATTCCAAGTTATGCAAATCAAACTAAAGATTAAAACATACGGCATAGATGAACTTGAACAAATTGCTAAGATTTTATCAAAAGTATTAGATTATTCAGTACATCCCATAGTAACTATAAAGATAAGTACGGTCACTACGCGGTGGAATGTTGGAGTCCGCCTTAGGAGGTAGAGGAGACTGCCAATAATATTCAAGATGAGGAAATAACTGGCAAGTAACCATATGTGTGGTGACCAGAAAATGTTCGTGGAGCTCTATGAATCCGTTCCCTGTAATGTTATATTTAGAGATTCCTCTGAGGTTCCTATTACAGGCAAAGGAACCATTCTTATTCAGCTCAAAAATGGCGCTCACGAGTTTATTGATAATTTTTATTATGTTCCCAACATGAAAAGCAATATTTTGAGTTTGGGACAATTACTGGAGAAAAATTATGAAGTTCACATGGTGGACCGGAAACTACTCCTATTGAATGAGAAAAAGGAGTTGATTGCACGAGTACCCATGGCGAGAAACAGAATGTTCACAATTAACATTCAGACGGACGTGGCCAAATGTTTGAAAGCTTGTGTGCAAAGTCCCCCCTGGCTTTGGCATCTACGGTACGGACATCTCAATTTTGGAGGACTGAAGTTGTTGGGATAGAAGCAGATGGTAAACGAATTGCCTCACATTGACCAGCCTCATCAACTATGTGAAGGATGTCTTGTTAGAAAACAATTCAGAACCAGTTTTCCAAAGGAGTCCATATCGATAGCAAAGGCGCCGCTTGAGCTAGTTCACACAGATGTGTGTGGACCGATCACTCCACAGTCCCTGGGTAAAAATAAATATTTTCTACTTTTTATTGATGATTATAGTAGAAAAACTTGGTTGTATTTTTTTAAGGAAAAAACAGAAGTTTTTGAGACATTTAAAAAGTTCAAAGTCCAAGTGGAGAAAGAAAGTAGCCATTTTATTAAGGCACTCAGATCAGATAGAGGCGGTGAATACATGTCCATCTCTTTCTAGCAATTTTGTGAATAGCATGGAATCCATCATTTCCTTTCAGTCCCCAGATCACCTCAGCAAAATGGCGTAGTCGAAAGAAAGAATAGAACGGTGCTCAACATGGTGAGGAGCATGTTAAAAAGCAAAAATTTGCGGAAGGAGTTATGGGTCAAAGCAGTAGATTGTGATGTCTACCTATTGAACAGATCGCCAACTGTCAGTGTTTGGGATCAAACTCCACAAGAAGCATGGAGCGGAATAAAGCCCAATATTTCTCATTTGCGTGTTTTTGGCAGTGTTGCTCATGTCCATGTACCAAATGAAGAACACAAGAAGCTAGATGACAAAAGCAATAAATACTTATTTGTGGGCTATTCAGAATATTCCAAAGGATACAAAATATTCGATCCTTAGATTCAGAAAATTGTCATTAGTAGAGATATCACCATTAATGAAGAAGCAGTTTGGGACTAGACCGGTGAAAAATAAAACAGCTATAGTTTTTATCCTCTCATGGATGAAGATAATGATCAGGAAGAACCAGCCACAGTCGCAACCACAACACCAGCAACCAGTTCAACATCAGCAAGCTCATCCAGTTCGAGTTCGTCCTCGAGTAATGAAGACAGTTCATATGAACATCCGCCCAGAAAGCCTTAAAAATTCATACCTATCAAAGATCTCTATGATGTAACAAGAAATCTCAATGATGAATTAACTCTTTATTGTCATTTTGTTAATGATGAACCAACAGATCCAGAAGAAGCTGTTGGGCTTTTAGAGACTAATATATATAGGCCCAACTAAAGCGATGGGCCCAACTGCAGCGATCCAACTGGGTAAACAATTCTTGTGTGATTGCTTTTTTTGGGCGATTAGGGTTTCTTGAGCAGTATAAATGTAACCTCTTTCTCTGTAATTCGAATCTCTTTCATTATAGTGAAATATCCTGGCTTGGTAGTGCCCCCAGACGTAGTCATTCATATTGAGTGGCGAACTGGGTAAACAATTCTTGTGTGATTGCTTTTGTTTTTCGTTTATCGTAATAGTATTTTATTCCTAACAGAAGCAATGAAAGATGAAAAATGGAGAAAAGCCATGGAAGAGGAGATTCATTCGATTGAGAAAAATAAAACATAGAAGCTGATAGGGACGTTTCGTTCCTATCTTTTAGCGTGATTTACGGTTTAATTTGGGACTAAATAAATAAGTTTAATTACAAAAATAAGTAGATTTTAATAAAATAATGAAATAAAAATAAATTCCGTACTTTTGGTAAATTTTCCTTATTTTTGATTAATTTAGAAAATAAAACGTCAAGCTAACTCGGCTCTCGAGAATTGTATTTCAGGTACGAGCAAGGAGCAAAAATCCACCGACATACGCGGGGCGTATCACCCTCTACGCGGGGCGTGGAACACATTGTCAGAAATAATTGCTCAATCTGCAGGCACCACGTGGAACTTACCCACTGCCACGCGGGGCGTCCTACCTTCCACGCGTGGCGTATGAGCAATGATAAGCAATAATGTCTCAATCATGAATGTCAGACTGCAAGATCTTCTAAGTCAACTGACAATACGCGGGGCGTACAACCATATACGCGGGGCGTGCATGGGAAGTTCTTCAGTCCCAAAAACCAGAGACTTACTTACGCGAGGCGTGCTTCAGCTACGCGTGGCGTAAAAGACCCAATTCAAGCAATAAAATCTCAGAAACTCAACCACGCGAGACGCACCCCAGTCTACGCGGGGCGTGGTTGAGACAACAAGATCTGGATTTGGTCCACATGCAGGAGGTTTTTGACAGAATGGGCAAATACGCGAGGCATACTCCACCATACGCGAGGCGTGTCATGGGAAATCTGCAGAAAATCATGTTCCTCCATGCTTGTATCTTGTGAAATTATAATTCTACCCCTAGCTTGATGTGTATAAATAGGAGTGACTAGCACTCATTTAGTAAGCTTTGGAGAGATAAAAACTCTTGATATAGATTAAGCTCTTGTTATATAGTTTTAGATTTTATTTTTATAGCAAATCTCTATCACCTTGAGAGCTTGTTCGTTGATTCCGGCATTCCGTCAAAGTTCCGTTCCATCTCCGTTCACCAAGCTCGAAAGCTCCACCTCCAAGTCCTAAAAGACGACCTTGAGTCCGGTTAGCTAGTTCCGAGGGTGGATTCTTCCCTTTTCACTTGCTAATTAGCTTGTACTCTTCCTATGTACTAGGCTTGGTTGTATTCCATATTTACATTCTCCATATTTATAATTTATGATTCATAATCTCTTTTTCTATATATGTGTTGATGTTTGTTACTTGTTTTGATACTCGTAATTGATTATTGTGTAGGAGAACGCGATTTCCGACGCCATTCGGGCTATCTTTAGGGATTCATATAGGTGTTGCCTTACCGGAAGTGACGCTCCGGAAACCGTAGGAATTGACAAACCACGGAATTTACGGGCCCTAATTTCTGATCCCGAGCATTAGACATGCCTTGACTAGGAACCACGTAGTCTAAGTACTTCACGGGTCGGTCACACTTCACGTAATCGTCATTGCAAGAGTAAATCATTAACCGTATATATATTGGGAGTCTTTGTTTGTCATATTTATAACTTATCGCCATCCGTATCATTTCGTAGAGTTTTTGTTATATAAATTCGTCTCACCCGTAGTTAGGAGTAGTTTGTTGTTGTTCCCCGAATCAACTCAAAGTATTCACCACTTAGATAACGTATAAAACCGAGTCGTTTAATACTTGTAGTTATAAATCCCGTGGATTCGATACCCGGTCTTAACCGGATTATTACTTGATACGACTGGGTACACTTGCCCCTAAGTAGTAGCGTCTAGTAGAGATAGAGCATTTAGGAAGATCACATCCATAGTCGTAACGCACTTATCATAATATATATTTCGTAAGCTCTACCTAGCCGTTTACGCATCAAGTTTTTGGCGCCGTTGCCGGGGATTTATAATTTCTTGCAATATTAGACAAAAACGTTTTATTGTTAGTCTAAGCATTATTTTTGTATAAATTGTTTATATATACTTTTTACTAACAACATTCTTTCTTGTTTATAATTTGTTTCATTTATTTATTTTATGCACACCCGATCTCGGAGTGATACTCTCGTTCCTATTGATCTTGAAATTAAATGTACTCTTTGTAGGATTCGGAGAGAGAAAATGGCAAACCTCAACAATGAAGCTAACCAGCCCGAGGTCAACCAAAGGCCGCCGGTGCAACCCGTGAATAACAACCGCAATGGTGGAGGCAATGACATGCGCTCGATGATGGAGATTCTTGCTCCGCATCGCCCTCAAAACCGCAACGGAATCTTTGCCCCCACCATCTCGGCCAACACATATGAAATCAAGACTAGCATGATCCAACTCATCCAACAACTTGGCCAGTTCGGAGGAGAACCCCATGAAAACCCTAACGAACATCTCGATAAATTTCTTATGTGTGTCGAAACTTCTCGGCAAAACGGTGATCCGGTTGAGACCGTCCGACTAAAGTTGTTTCCTTTCTCTTTGACAGGACAAGCGTTGGAGTGGTTGCACTCGTTGGAGGCGGGTTCGATTACATCATGGGTGGAACTTGAGAAGGAGTTCCTTTCTTACTACTTCCCGCCCTCCAAAACAGTTAAGTTGAGAAACGACATCACCACCTTTCGGCAGCTCCAACACGAAGCCCTTCATGCGGCTTGGGCAAGATTCCGAAAGTTTCTTCGAAGCTGCCCGCACCACGATATCCCCAAGCACGATTTGGTAAGCACTTTTTATCACAGATTAACACCTACTAATCGTGCCACCGTGGATTCCGCAGCAGGTGGGGACCTGTTTAGGAAGTCGGCCAGTGAAGCATATGAGCTCATTCACGAGCTCGCAAGAAAAAGCGTACAGTGGCAAGAAGATCGGCTTGCCGGACCTTCGCGACATCAAACATTCGCCATGGAGAAAGAGGCTCCGAAAAGTTCCATGGCGGAAATGAATAAAAAACTTGACGCTTTAATAGCCCAGTTGAGCCTTAACAAAGTTGCATAGGTCCTGATGTGCAATCTTTGTGGTGGAGATCATGACGGACTTAATTGGCAAGCCGGTAGCCCTTTCGCCGGCGACACCGAAAATGTAAGTTACATAGGAGGCAATCAAAGGTACAACCCTAACCCGAACTCCTACTCACACCACCACAATAATAATAACAGCGGATGGAGGCCTCGGTACCAACACCCTAACTTGTCGTATGGCAATAATAATAATGTATTGAGGCCCCCATCTGACTTTGATCAATAATATCGGGAAAATGGGTTAGGGCAATCGCAAACCATGCCCGGTAATCGGAACACTCCACCTCCCGATAATGTGCATGGCCAGTCAGTAACGTCCTTGTTAAAGGATATCTTAACCCATCTTGCCGATAGTGAGGTGTTTTGCAGGGACCTTAGCCGCCAGGTAGCCCACTTGAATCGTCAGCAACAGGAGAGGCCATTGGGAACCCTCCCGGCGAACACCGAGCAAAACCCGCGGGGCAAAAATAGAGAGTCCGGACAGGTGATAACTCTCCTAAATAGTAAAAGTTCGGACCCGTCGAGTTCCAACTCGGACAACCTGCAGTAAGTCGCCGCATGAGAAAGTCGAGCTACTTCGACTCTAAACGTAGCATCGGTTTGAATTTCTCAAACCCCTTGTTTATATGTATCATTTCCGTTTTTCACTTTATTTTATTTTTATTTTTAATTTTATCTCTTCATTCGTTTGCCTTCCCTTTCGTTTCGTTTCGTTTCGTTTTTTTTCAATAAAAATCAAAAGAAAAACAAATCCCATTTTTAATCCAAAAAAATAAGCCACGCGGAGCGTACACACCAGTTTCTGTCCCCATTTTCGTAATTAAAGACATGCTACGCAGGGCGTCCGTCCCACCACGTCCCGCGTACCTTCAACCGCTGGGACTTCCGCTAAATAAAAGCCATGTGTACGGATACGCGGGGCGCCCCCTAGGGCACGCCCCACGTATCTTCTGGGAGTTGTGAATTGCAACTCCCGATGATAGCCTTTTCTCCTTCCACCTTTCCCACCACTCTCTCCTCTTCCCCAAAAATCTTTCCCACTTCTCCACTCCACCTCCTCTTCCCTCCAATCACATCCCACCTTTTCAAATTCAAAATTTCTTCAACCTCCCTCTATCATAAATTTTGCCTTAACCACCCTCTTAATAAAAATTTAAAAACCATAAAAACATTAAAAAGTAATAAAAAACCATAAAAACATTGAATAATAATTAAAAACCACGAAAATTCAGTTTATCTTTTTTTCCACGCGGGGCGTACGCCCCGCGTCCTCGCCTTTCTCCCACCAATTTAGGGCCAGGAGGTGCGATACGCGAGGCGTGCTTCCCCTCACGCCCCGCGTGCCGTGTCGTTTTCGTGTCAAATAAAGGCTTGGAGGTGGGATACGCGTGGTGTGGCCCCTTCACGCCCCGCGTACTCCTCTTGGAATTCTGAGAATCCTTTGGAATTTTGAGAATCCTTTGGATTTCTGAGAATCCTTTGGAATTCCACTCCTCCCCTATATATACTCCCCCCTTTTTTTGCTTCTTCTTCCTCACAACTCACTCTAACTTCCCACACTCTTCCTAAACTCTTTCCCTTATATTTTGGACCATCTGATCAAAGATGAATCAACGGTGTATAACTAGTCTCTCCATTGAAAATTACATTTTTGCCCTTTGGCAGATTATGTATTGAAAATCTTTTGGTTTTGTTTTTCAATTGTTACTTTTTAGAGATAATATACCTATTATCTTTTAAATTATTACTTCAAAAAAGAAAAAATCTCTAAATTATCCTTCAAGTTGTTAATTACTTTGTTAATATCCTTTCACATTTTAGATTCCTCTTGTAATTTATGAGCGTTCAGTCCTTTAACTTGGAAAAGTTTATTTTTACATTACACCATCACTTAATGTTTTTAAGGACGACACTGGGCGTGTACCTTCTAGTATATGCATTACTTAGCCTTTTATCTAATCTCCCCTTAGGGTGCCATAACTTGCATTTGGTCACTTTGAGAGACGAGTTTATTTATTTCTAGTTGACAAATAAATAAAGCCAATGTCTAGGAAAGATGAATTGACCAATTCAATTTTGGAGGAATAAGGTCGGAAGGGAGCGTAAAATTATTTATATGTTACATGTAATTGATAACCGTTTGTTTAATTTTTTTTACCTTATGATTACACATTATTTGAGTCAAACATAAGTCAATGCAGTAAAATAAGTCATACAATTTAGAGTGTAGCATGCTAACCCGTTTTAGAAGCCATTCCAAAGTATTTATAAACATTAAGACATATTTTCAATTTCGTCCAAAAATGTGAGAAAGAATCGACCAAGTTGTCCTTATATACCATTCAGGAGGCATGCCATGTATGTCATGACATACCTCGAACGTGTTTTATGAAGTCTTACACTAAGAAGGAGGCATACAACCTATGGAGTGGTGTATCCCGTATGTCTTTATTGTGTCACACACTAGTGAGTTATACCACGTATGTCATTCACCTTTTAAAGCACGTGGTGAATGTCTTCAATATTGTCAAACTAAGTATGTCGTCTGTTTCTCGAGTATATGTTTACCATTGACACATACCCCATATGTCGTCTTTTTCTTCTTATCTATACCACGAACCAAGTCAACACATATCACGTATGTCGCTCCATGTCATAATGTCCGTGTTTCTAGAAAATGCATTGTTATGCTCCATGTATTCCAAGTCAAAATTAACCATTTGACACATACAATATATGTCATCTTTGTATCTCATTTCATGTGTCGAGTCGGTAAGACGTACAAAGTTTGTCAAATTTTCTCATAAGGTGTCAATATTTGAAAAAATATGTTGTGATGTCGTTCATGAGTCGAGTATAAGTTAACTATGGTACATACCACGTATGTCATCCATAGTGTCTTGCTTTTACCTCAGTAGACATACGACGTATGTCGTCACGTCTCATTGTTTTCTTGTCAATACATCGTTATGTCGTCAGTGTCTCTAGTATATGTCGGTCTTTGACACATACCTTCTATGTTGTTAACGCGTCTCCATTATATTTTGAGTCACGTCACAAAAGTGTCATGTCATCGGTATAGACTTAATTTATCCATAAAGTAATTAAGTGATATAATGATAACTAAGTGCGCCTGGAATGCTCAAGCATCGGTTTAAGCCCGAATTCAATATTTGGGCCTAAGCTCCTGAAGCCCATGAAAGTTTGCTTATTCGGATACTTAATTTTAAAGAAAGACATTTTAGGATCTTCCTAACTGGACACGTAGACCAATAGCCGTCCTAGATTCCAAAGGCTTGCTCTCCAACACTTATTTAGCATGAAACAAAAAAGATAGGGTCCGTTCAGTGACCAATTGTGTATTTAACCCAGTTTAGTGGCAATGGGTATAATTTACATGTTTAGCTTTTTAATCAAAATTTTAATTTTACAATTGTTATTGTAATATTTTAATTGGACAAATACACCTTTCTGGTGTTCGAGGTCTAACTTAGTTTTATCGAAACAATTACACTATTTAACTTAGTTTTATGTCTATAATTTTCAGAGATTTTATTTGAACTTTACCCTTAATTTAATTATAAAATTGAGGTCCCTAAACCTTACAAAAGTATTCTATTCAATCCTATCTTTAATTTTTGAATTCCCTTAACTTTATTATTTGGTTATTTTGTTTTGTATTCAATTAAATTTTTCGTTTTTTAAATTCAATATGTTTGGTTATTCTATTCGATCCCTGAACTAGAGCTTAAAAGTCAAATTAGATTTATCCATTTAAAATCATCAATTAGGTCCTTAATCTATAAAATGAATTAAATTAAGTTCCTAACTTTTTAGATCACCAATTAGGTTCCTAACGTATATTAAAATTGTTAATTAAAACCTGATCATAATTGAAATAAATTTTAGTTCAACATGTACAATTTCAGTTCAAGTAGAGCAATATTTTATAATCTTTTAGATTTCTGTTACCAGTTCAGTTTTAATAAAAGCATATTCGGTTAAATCGAAACCAAAATCAATGTTATACCAAAATATTTTTAAAAAATGTGTATATATAATGGGTTAGGTTTATTTGATTACTAGAACTGAACAAACACCTGAGAATATTACAAAATAATGACAAGAAACAAATCGAAAATATAAAATAACTCAACCCGTAACTAAAACTAAAATGCAAAATACATATGATAAACGAACAAAAATATAAAAAAATTAGGCCGATAGTCAAAACTAAATCATAAAATACAGATCATAACTGCACTGAAAAATAAGAAAAATCGAACCAAATTGTTTTTCTAGTTATAGAAGCGATCAAAATAAATAAAGGTGTCAGCATACGTTTGGATGTAATTTACGACTTTACATGGTAATGACTTTTAAAGAATAAGTTGAGGATGTAATTGATTTTAAACTTATAATAAAGACCTAATTAGTCTTTAAACCAAAAAAAAAAAATTTAAGGACATGATTTAAAAAAACGAAAGTAGAGTGACTAAATAGAATAACTAAAAAAAGTTTAACAACTAAGAAATGTCCTTTGCTATTTGATAACACTCAAACTTTATTTCATGGGAAACTGTCAAATTAAAATTCAAATTTACCCTTTAATAACTACAAAAATATCCAAAATATCCTTGTTAGGATTGTAGTACGTGTATAAAAAGGAGGAGAGAAATAGGATTGTAATACAAAAGTTGTTTCTGAATCTTCAGTTGTCATGGCAAATATGAGTGTGCAGAAGAAAGAAAATAACATTGAAATGTTCAAAAGGTCTTTGTATTCATCTTCCCCGTGGGAGGATCTGAATCCAGAAATACTAGCTCTTATACTCGTCCGAATCTCGATAGAAGAAAGGGTAGGTCTGGTTTCATTGGTCTGAAATCAACATCCAGGACTGGTGCCACAAAAGAGACCGTTCTATTGACGATGTTGATAGGGTGGCGCATAAGCTTATGATGTGCAATAGAGGTTCATTTCAGTTGCTCTCTACTTACAAGCTTGGAAATCCTGGGTTTTTTTACGCTGCCAACTGGTAATTGATTAAAAATGTTTTTCCTTTTTTTTGTGACCTTTGAATGTTTAAAAATGGTCAGAAAAATCCATTTGAGATTATAACTGTTCAGAAAAATCCATTTGAATTTCAGAGATAGCCAATGGATTGTTCATTTGGTTGAAACAAATATTTAGAGTACTTTTGGAAAATTTCACACTTTCCTTAAGTTTCATATTTGAATTAACATTTTTTCCTAACATGGAAAAATTACATTTTGACTTTATTAATTCCTTTTCTTTTGACTTTATTAATTCCTTTTCTTTCTCTTGAAAAATATGCATTTGATTTACTTACATGAATCTATGTGTTTTCTGTATCTGTATCTGTAGGGGGGAAAACTTGAAGGTGCTGAAAATTCCAATGAGTGAAGTGACAGATAAAATGGTGGAAAGACATGCTCGTTCACTAGTGAATTTGAGTGTTTTAGATATTAGTTATTGTTTGAATATCACAAGCAAAGGAATTGGAGAATTTGGGGAGAACTGCAAAAGCCTAATTGATCTTAAAAGAAACTTGAGATTTGCCATGTTTAAGGAAATTGATGATAGCGAGGCTATGGCGATAGCAAATACAATGTCGGGTCTAAAGAAACTTGAGATGTGTTTTGGGTATTTTGGAGAATTGGGTCTTGAAGCCATACTAAATGTATTACTCTTTCACATCTCAATATTGAAGGGGGTTGGAATGTGAAACTCAAAGGTGATGTTTTAGAAAAGTGTTTGAAGCTTGAATTTTTTAATGACCCTTCGTTTGATGTATACAGTGATAAAGATGAGGATGATGCAGAATTTACAGATTCTGAATAGTCTGAGAATTTATTTTATGAGCAGCAGCAATATAGAGATAGAGAGAGTTTGTTGGTATTTTGATTTTATCGGCAGCGCTATGAGAGTTTGTTGGTATCATGAAATGGTGTATTCAAATGATAAATATAATACAAAAATATTCCTTGCTTAATCTTATTATGGTGAATTAGATAAAAATACTGAATTGAGGACCATGACGAACATGTTGATGATGAATTTACAGATCTTGAATAAACTGAGAATTACAAATTTTGTTTAATTAGTTTGTTTTTATTTAAGAAAAATTACACAATTTCGTTTTATGTTTTTTTTCTTTTTGTTTTTGTTTATCCCGTGAATAAATCAATGTGTATATAATATTAATATAGACTAAAGGATTAATTATAATTTACTGATTAATACCAAATTATTGTTTTAGGAAATTACTTATATATATATATAAAATAATAATGAATCTTTTAGGATTTTTCTTTACATATAAAGAAAATTAAGAGATTGTGCATATAAGTTCATTATGAAGTAACAAAATAATTATAAGGAATGTGTGCATATATAGAAACCACTTGTATACCATATAGTAATTTAAATTTTATATATTCAGTAACACAAGATGTTAAATTAAGATATGTAATATCAAGTGAGATGCATTTCCTTTCAAAAAAAAAAAGTGAGATACATTTGTTTTGGACTCCTTAATATAAAAAAAATAGAGGAAAATTTACAATGTTTAAAAATTAAATGATTATTTAGATGATGTCTAACCAAGAAATCCATGGATTGTCTGCGAGTAATATGAATTTATTGTGTAGCATGTATTAATATATAACCAATCTTTATACATGTATAAAAGCTTAACTCTTAAAACCTCTCCTCAAATATTCATGTCATCAAAAGATAATATATTATGATAAAGATTCATGACATTAAAAGATAAATTGTTATGCTAAAAAATTCAGAGTTTTTTTTCCTTCTCAATTTAAACTTTTGTATAGCTCTTTCGTAGAAAATGCGAACGTGCTAGAGAATTATAGTATTATCAAACTATGGAATAAAAATGTGCTTACTAACTTCTAACAAACGATTGTAAGGAATAAAGCGACCGTAAGACTCCTAAGGATTCAATTATCAAAACGATATAGAATTTACAGAAATAATTGAAGAACCAATAAAATAAAATTGTATTAAAAACGTGAATTACTTTGAAATTGAAAATTGAAACTAAGAAAATAACTGAGAATTCCAAAAATACCGAAGTCTATAAAGAAATTACTAGAGTGTGTGTTGAGTTGTCATATTTCCATCGTGATTTCTGCATTTTATAGATGTTGGAGTAACTTCGTATTGTTTCCATCATCCAAGTTCTCCACCATATTGAGCAAATGCTCTATTTTGACTTCCACGATAGATTAATTCTGACACTTTCTAACTTTCCTTCTTTTTAATTGGCTCACAAAATATACTAGACTTTTTTTATTAAAAACGAGGAAGTCGTAATATAAGAAGCAAAATATCCCAACTATGTTGGCACCCCTTGCAACCTAAGAACCGCGATCTAGATATTATTAAAAGTGGCGAAGAAAAAATCATACAAACAAAGGAAATAGAACAAGTTTAAGCGAATCGATACAAGACTCGACCGCAAGCATTATCACAAATGAAACTAGCACAAAACGACGGATAAGATTCCGACCATTGCTCAATGGGACTGGTTCGACCAAAACAAGCGAGAGCATCCGCAACCTGATTTCCTTCACGAAAGATATGTGAAATCACAGTTTGCATCTCGGGAAGTAAAAGCGAACACTCTAACCAATCTATCTGAATCTGGCAAGGCACAAGTCGTGTCTTGGAGCGAAATACCGCAGCAACATAAGTTGAATCGAATTCAATCCAGAGGAATCTCCAATCATTCGAGTAAGCATGATGGACTGCCGCAACGACAACCATTAGTTTGACCATGTGAGCAAACGACAGGACGACAGGAAATGCAAAGCAACCCAATGAACGACTCGTATTGTCCCTGAAAAGACAACCATATCCTACCAACCCCGGGGAGGTGATGATGGAGGCGTCCATGTTAACCTTGACCTAGCCCATCGGTGGAGGCTACCATCGGAGCATCGTCATGTGAGAGGCCCTCGAAAGCCATGGTAGAAGAACCAGGTTCTTGATTACGATGAGCTCGGCAGTAGAATTCCAGATTGTGCCATAACCTGTAAGATCATAACTACAGATTTGATTCCAAGTAACCGAAGAGAGATATGAATATTTGGGACTACATCGACAAAACAAATTCCCATTCCGTGCCCGCTAGATGACCCAAACCCCATGAACAATGGAACTACCCTAAGAAGCTAGAATATGCAAGCTGAACCGGAAACCGATGGCCGAAAGCAGGAGCTCTCAAAGGCTATGCACCGGAGTCAGACGATGACCAAACAAAGCTGATATGCTCTTCCAGATTTGATAAGGAAAAGCACATTCTACCATAATATGATCAATAGACTTCACCTGACCTGGCAGAAACAACAATGGGAGACCATTGTCAATCCTCATCGTTGTAAAAGGTCTTGTGTCGGAATGAACCCCTAAAGGCTCGCCAATAAATGAAAAAATGCGATATGGGAATATACGACTGCCAGATTAAACTGATAGTATGAACAACCGGGGGTTGAAGTAACCAACGATAAAATAAGGCGACAGAGAAGCGACCATCAGTTGGCGAGCACAAAAAGCAAACATCAACTGAATCCCCACTACTTATAAACAACATTAAGGCCAGTCATGACAAACAGGTCAGATTATGATAATTCTTTCGAGGAGATTTGGTAATACGGTGTCGAGGCTTCCTAATTCTTAATAAATGTTTCTCTGTCAATCTTCCGGTCACTTGAAATCACAAAAGACGTCAGAAAGGGGGTCGGAGTTGTGGCGAACCTTCACCGATGTTTAAGTTAGGGATATTAGAGATAATATCATACTAATGTAAATCAGAGAATTAAAGTAATGAGTAATAGAAGTAAGATACCTGAGATTATGAGATGTCTCTGTTATTTATAGATAAAATAAAGTATACCTTGACACATGGCAACACCTAATAGGTTTTTGCATTCCAGTGTGCTCTCCATGTGTTTCCAAACACTCATCTGATGACAGCGTTCGGTGAATCAAGGTGTCCGAAACCCTAAAACTTTGGCCAAGCTTCGACCAAGACCAACCATCGTAGCAGACCTGAATTGACTTAGGTCCATCTAAGGTCTTCGGATCATAACAAGGGTTTTTGCAAAAGCCCAAATGATTTAATATCGTATCACTAAGCAACTCTAAAAGTTGCCACTGTGACCTCACAAATCATTATTTTATATATAATCTATTTTAATTATAAATACAGTAAACCTCTTTAAATTAATAACGTTAGGATCATGAAATTTCATTAATTTATACATCTATTAATTAATTAATAAATTATTAATTATTAATTTATAATGTTGGAACCAGTTACAAGAAAGGAATCAATTATAGCCTCAGCCACTCTTTACAATTTGACAATGGTAGGCAACTAAATTATTTTTCATATTAAAAAAGAAAAGAAAAAGTAAGGGTATCAAAGGAGTGGCATAAATTGGTAAAATTATCATAATCATTTAAGCAACTTTTATTGCTCTAATATAAGATACTCTTTTAACCACCCTCCACGGCATAGTGATACGTGGTAATGTGGAATGGTGCTAATATTGAGTAGTGGAGTCAACTGACAGATATGTGTGGAGATTGAGTGAGATCTAGTGGTTAAGTTCAAATAAGTTGTTTTGATTTTCTAGATAAGTTGTTCCTATTTTTGTGGTTAGATTTTTATTTCATAACCATTGTCATGGCTGCTATATAAAGCCTATTGTTTTCTTAGAAAAGCATGAATAATATAAAGCACAACTTTGCCTCTCCTTCTGCGTCTTTCCTTCCTCACTTACCCTATTTCTTTTGTTCTTTATTTTTGCTGCATAATTCAGCTTTATCAGTGGTATTAGAGCACGGTTCTGGTCATGGACACGCGTGGCAAAACCAATACAGAGTTTCGCAACGAAGTAAACGACATCCTAGCCAAACATGAATCCTCCTTTGATCAAGTTAATTCTACCTTACAAGTAGTGTTGACCGAACTGCAAGCGCAACAAACTACACGAACCAGACAACCTGAATTCAACCCATTCGGACGAGATGAGTCCTCTTCCAACAACCAACAAAACCATAGCACTCTCAAATTGTTCTTCCGCAAATTCGATGGCGCTGCCCCAACGGGATGGGTGTATAAAGATGAACAATATTTTGATTTCAAGAACATAGCTCCTGAACAACAAGTACAACTTGCTTCATTCCATTTGGAAGGCATAGCCCTATAATGGCACCGCTGGTTGGTCAAGTTTCGAAGACCACTGATGTGGGGGGAATTTACCAAGGCTCTCCTCCTCCGCTTTGGGCAAACAGACTATGAAGATCCATTTGAAGCATTGAGTCACCTCAAACAAACATCGACAAGAGCTGTTTATCAAGAGGCCTTTGAGAAGTTCTCGCACCGCATGGATGGCTTGCCATAAAACTTTCTCATTGGGTGCTTCGTTGCAGGACTTCGCGATGACATTCGCATTGAAGTCAAAGTTAAACAACATAAGACCCTGGCTGATGCCATAGGTGTGGCCGACTCATAGAGGAAAAAACTCAGCTGCAAAAGAAACAAAACCAGGCACTACGCTCCAATCTTGCTGCCTCACCTAGAGAAATCCATAACCCAGATGCTGGAATCCTAGGCCCTCCACCTAGAAATAACAATTCCAACCCTACCTTTTGACGAATTACCAATCAAAAAGCTAAGGAACGAAAGGATAAAGGACTCTGTTATTATTTTAATGAGAAGTTCACTCCGGGTCACCGTTGTCAAAGGCCCCAGTTGTTCATGATTGAAGATGCCTCGCCAGATGATAACATCCAAGAAACTGAAGAACCAGAGTCGGTGCCAGAAATTTCTTTCCACACAATTACAGGTACCAATCACCCTCAAACCTTGCGTGTAGAAGGGAAAATAAAAAACAAATTGATAACTGTTCTTATTGATGGAGGTAGTAGCCATAATTTCATTGATGAAGCTATAGTTTCTAAGTTTGGGTTACCAGTAGCTCGAGATAAAAAATTTCAGATCATGGTGGCCAATGGAGACAAAATAGTATGTTCAGGGCAATGTCAGGCGATCACCATTACCATTCAAGGACATGCCATAACAGCAGATTATTATGTCCTACCAGTTGCAGCGTGCCCATTAGTTTTGGGTGTTCAATGGCTAGAAACTCTGGGTCCAATTGAGACAGATTACAAAAAGCTGACTATGACCTGCAAACTTGGAGGAAATTCTCACACCTTTTATGGGCTGAAGCAATCATCTCTGGGTCCTTTGTGTGAGAAAGAGTGTTGCCATCTTTGTCATCTACAAGGTACGGGGTTCATCAATGACCACATACCACAAGAACACCACCTATAATTGCTCACATCCTTACCAAATTTTTCCATGTTTTTGACAGCCCCAAATCCTTGCCTCCAAAACGTTCCCATGACCACCACATCCCACTATTACCCAAAACAGAACCAGTAAATGTACGACCTTACCGCTACCCATATTATCAAAAAACTGAAATAGAAAAATTGGTTAAAGAGCTCCTCGATTCTGGGTTGATACGACCTAGCACAAGCCCTTTCTCTTCGCCAGTTCTTCTAGTGAAAAAGTCTGGTGGCAGTTGGAGGTTTTGTGTGGACTATCGGGCCTTAAACAACATCACTGTGAAGGACAAGTATCCAATTCCAGTTATTGACGAGCTCCTTGATGAGCTACATGGTGCCAAATATTTTTCCAAATTGGATTTAAGGGCGGGCTATCATCAAATCAGAGTATGCGAAGGACACATTCCAAAGACTGCTTTCAGAACATAGAAGGGCATTACGAGTTTATGGTGATGCCATTTGGTCTCACTAATGCACCATCAACATTCCAAAGTCTCATGAATGATCTTTTTTGACCTTATCTCCGGAAATTTATTCTGGTTTTCTTTGATGATATTTTAATATACTCAAAATCTTGGGATGAGCACTTGAAACATTTGCAGGTTGTTTTAAATATACTGTCAACAAACAGCTTATATGTCAAGGAGTCAAAATGCCAATTTGGGGTCTCAGAAGTTGACTATTTGGGGCATATAATTTTAGAGCAGGGAGTAGCAGTTGACCCAACTAAAATCAAGTCAGTTCTTGAATGGCCAACACCAACGACAGTAAAGGGAGTCCGTGGGTTCCTTGGCTTGGCCAGCTATTATCGAAAGTTCATACGCAACTTTGGAAGCATAGCTGTCCCTTTCAACCAGCTCCTATTTAAAGATGGATTCCAATGGAATGCAAAAGCTGAAACTGCCTTCAAACAACTCAAAAAAGCCCTCACTTCAGCTCCAATCCTTTTCCTCCCTGATTTTACACAACGGTTTGTGGTGGAATGTGATGCGTGCGAAATTGGAATTAGAGAAATTTTGATGCAAAATGGTAGGCCAATAGCATATTTCAGCGAAGCGTTAAAAGGGTCAGCTTTTAACTTGTCCACATATGAGAAAGAGATGATAGCAATGGTTTAAGCGATAAAAAAATGGCGCCCCTATCTACTGGGTAAGCCATTTACTGTTCGTACAGACCAAAAAAGCTTGAAGTTTTTATTGGAGCAACGCATCACTACTCCAGCTCAAACTAGGTGGCTTCCAAAAATTCTCGGATATGACTATGAGATTGAATACAAAAAAGGATCTGAAAATTAATGTGCAGACTCTCTATCCCGTGTTGTTGAATTCCAATTTCTGTCTATCTTGATGCCAAATGCAGATTGGTGGTCTGAATTACAAAAGGAAGTCAACAAAGATCCTTTCTATAGAAAATTGATGGGAGAGAGTACAACTCAATTGGGTTCCAAGCTGCGTCAAAGGGACCGGGTATGGTTCAAGGATGGCAAGGTTTACCTCAGCCCTTCATCAACTTTAATTCTAAAAATACTTGCTGATTGTCACTCATCACCGACAGGTGGCTGATAGGGGCGTTTCGTCCCTATCTTTTAGCGTGATTTACGGTTTAATTTTAGAAGAAATAAATAAGTTTAATTATAAAAATAAAGCGTTTTGATAAAATAAAGAAATAAGAATAAATTTCGTACTTTCAGTTAAATTTCCGTTTTTTTGATTAGTTTAGGAAATAAAAACGTCAAGCTAACTCGGCTCTTAAGATTTGTATTTCAGGTACGAGCAAGGAGCAAAAATCTACTCAAATACGCGGGGCGTATCATCCTTTACGCGGGACGTATCATCCCTTACGTGGGGCGTAAAACATGGTGTCAGCAATAATTGCCTTATCCGCAGACACCATGTGGAATTGACTCAGCATACGCGGGGCGTATGCCACCCTACGCGGGGCGTATGACACATGTCGAAAATAATTGGCCTAATCCTGAAAGTCAGACTGCATTGTCTCCCGGAGTCAACTCTCCATACGCGGGGCATATCATCTTTTACGCGGGGCGTACTTCAGCTACGCACGGCGTAAAAGCTCCAATTCAAGCTATAAAATCTCAGAAACTCATTTACGCATGACGTACTTCAGCTACGCAGGGCGTGTTTGAGACAACAAGACATAGAATTGGTCCACATGCAGGAGATTTCTGACGGAATGGGCACTTACGCGGGGCGTAGACCACCTTACGCGGGGCGTATCATGGGATTTCTGCACCAAATAATGTTGCTCCATACTTGTACTTTGTGAAGTTACAAACTTGCCCTTTACTTGATGTCTATAAATAGGAAGCTCTTGAACTTCATTTAAAACAAACC
Organism: Euphorbia lathyris; assembly: GCF_963576675.1. Taxonomy (NCBI): domain Eukaryota; kingdom Viridiplantae; phylum Streptophyta; class Magnoliopsida; order Malpighiales; family Euphorbiaceae; genus Euphorbia; species Euphorbia lathyris. The sequence continues at coordinate 675,878 of NC_088915.1, read as the reverse complement.
AAGAAATAATTACACACTAGAGAGCAAACTATACTTGTTTTGATTATTGTTGTAGTATAGATTCAGTTTTTATAGCTAAACTCTCCACCTCGAGAGCTTGTTCGGTTGTTTCGGCATTCCATCGAAGTTCCGCTCCACCATTCATCACCAAGCTCGAGAGCTCCACCTCCACGACCTAGGAGACGGCTTTGAGTCCGGTTAGCTAGTTTCAAGGGCGGATTCTCCCCTTTTACGTGCTAATTAGCTTGTACTCTTCCTATGTACTAGGCTTGGTTGTATTCCATTTATATACATTTCACATTTATAATTTCATGATTTATAATCTCTATTTCTCTTTACGTGTTAGTGTTTGCTACTTGTTTTGATATTGATAATTGATTATTGTGTAGGAGAACGCGATTTCCGACGCCATTCGGGCTATCCTTAGGGAGTTATATAGGTGTTGCCCTACCGGAAGTGACAAACCGGAAACCGTAGGAATTGACAAGCCATGGAACTTACGAGCCCTAGTTTCTAATTCCCCCGCATTAGACACGCCTTGACTAGGAATCACGTAGTCTAAGTGCTTCACAGGTCGGCTCTACTACACTTAGTCATCTTTGCAAGAGTAAATTATTATTCGTATACATTTAGAGTCGTTATTTATCGTGGTTATAACTTATCATAATTTATCCCACTTCATAGGGTTTTAGCTACATAAATCTGTGTCGCCAATAGTTAGGAATAGTGTGTAGTTGTGTCTTACTTTACCCCAAAGTAATCGTCGCTTAAATAACATACGAAACCGAGTCGTCTAATACTTATAATTATAAATCCCGTGGATTCGATACCCGGTCTTAACCGGATTATTACTTGATACGACGGGGTACACTTGCCCCTAAGTAGTCGTAGCGTCTAGTAGAGTTGAGAGTAATTTATAAAGATCACATCCATAGATTTAGAATCCGCACTCACAATATATACATTTCGTCGTAGAAACTCTACCACTAGGCGATACGCGCTATCAGTGGCCATTTTGGCTTCCATAAGACTCTTGCCCGTATCAAGCGAAGTTTCCTTTGGATAAATATGAGGGACACTGTGAAGGAATTTCTGAAACAATGCGACACATGCCAACGGTATAAGTCAGATTTTATGAAGCCAGCGTGATTACTTCAACCCTTGCCAATTCCTAAACAAGTTTGGACCGATGTTTTAATGGATTTATTAAGAAGGGAACATACCGGCCCAAAAGGGAAATCTTAGTGAAATGGAAACGAGCCCCAATAGAGGATGCAACTTGGGAAAATGAATAGCGATTCTCCAGGTCTTATCCCAATTTCATCCTTGAGGACAAGGATCAATAAAAAAGGGGAAGGTATGCTACGTGCTAATGTAGAATGGTGCTAATATTGAGTAGTGGAGTCAACTGACAGATATGTGTGGAGATTGAGTGGGATCTTTAGTGGTTAAGTTCAAATAAGTTGTTTTGATTTTCTAGATAAGCTGTTCCTATTTTTGTGGTTAGATTTTTATTTAATAACTGTTGTCATGGCTGCTATATAAAGCCTATTGTTTTCTTAGAAAAGCATGAATAATATAAAGCACAACTTTGCCTCTCCTTGTGCGTCTTTCCTTCCTCACTTACCCTATTTCTTTTGTTCTTTATTTCTGCTGCATAATTCAGCTTTATCGCATAGCCATTAAACTTTAACTAAGGCTTTAAAATAAGTGTTATGGATCTTAAAAAAAATATTAAGAATTAAAGTTGTTTAGAACAACGTTTTTCATGAAATCTTATTTTTTATTTTCCAAAATCAACATTTTTGGAACTTTCTCTCTAAAAATATCTATTGTCTCTCTTTAAAATTCACTTCCTCCCAATCAACATATAAATTACCACAAAACGAAAATTTTCAAAAATTAAAATTGTTTAGAATATTATCCATTTTTAGAATGTTTGATTTTGAGGACGTCAACGGTTATTTCAAGGGTTGATTAATGTTTAATCACCATAATATTAAAAAATGTATTATGGTCGGAAAGTGTAAAGAGTAACTTTTACATTTTGAAGTTCAATCTCGGTGCCATCGAAATAACTAAGAGTTTAGTGGTCATGAGTATAATTTGATGTAATAGTGTAAAACTTTAATGGACAACATGTTTTTTTTTTAAATTATGTTATTTTTTAATACAAGGATAAATTGTAGATATCACAACAACTAAATAGGCCTTCAATATTAAAAACTTCATATGTAACTTGATAAGGTACTCCAACATGGTTTTAATTCTAAAAACCTTAATGAATACCAAGGCGATTGGCAGACGTGCCCAATACCAAATCTCATTAATTCATTTAACAACTCTTTTTCCAAGCCCATTGGTATTTCTTAAAAAATTACATTTTTCGATAAAAGTCATTAATGATAATACTTTTTTCATTTTCTTATATAAGTCATTTTACGATATTTGGCACAAATTAAAAAATATTACAATTAATATATAATCAAATTAATAAATTTATATTGATTAACTGCAAAAAAAAAATTATCTCACTTATTGGTAACTAGTGACGAACTTTCGACCGGATTTCTTCCCTGTGGGGGGCGTCGTTGGGTTCGACGGGGCGAAGTTCCGATGCCAAAGGCAGTATTGGAATAGTGAATAAACTGTATTAACAAAAGAAGGGTTTAGAGCGAGAATGTGAGTGTGTACCTCGATAGCTTGTGATGCAAGCTATTTATAGTCATGTAGTTGTAACTCCCAGTAACCAGAAAATCTCCATTAATGCCTCATTAATGGCGGTTACAGATCTCCTTTAAGTGTGACTGTTAGCTCATTAACGGACCATTAATTGCCTTTATTGGGAATCAGCTCAACCATTCGACGGGCGGATCGAGGCATGATGGTGGGTCTCCCGTAGGTTTGACTACGGATGACGTATGGTGGAATCTAGGTGATTCACCATACGGATGGCTTGCTTGATATGCCATCGCTCTCCGGATCGCCTGAATACGCGGCCATTTGGTCAATTATCCTTTTAGTCCCGTAAGTTATATCTGGTTGTTATCAGAAGCCCTCCCTAAGTTCCATTAAAGTCCTTTAGGGCTTTTGCACTTCCTGGCACGCCGTCATGATGAGTCGCATTAATTGCTGCTCTGTCCCAGGCCATTCACTGCGTGACAGGTGTCCTGGACGCACTGCTCGAGGTGAGTAGCGATACGTTCTTCACCTTCTCCTTTTCTCTTTTCTGCCTTATTTGCTAATTTCCTTCCGATTTGGCTTGCGTTTTTCAGAGCTTTTCCGGCGTCACGAAGCTTCAAAAACTTCTGATTTTCCATGTAAGTGAACCTTCTCGTCCTATTTCTAGGTTTTATGAGTTCTTCTTCTGGGTCTACCATTGAACTCTTTAATTTGACCACTTCCTCCGAACCTTAATTTAGTTGGACCACCTCTTCTGAGAGTTCCAATTCTTCCGAAAGTACGCCTAGTTGCGATTTAACCGAGTTGTGTAACACGGTGAGGGAGAGTAGGAATCATCATACTCGTTTAGTTAGAACCCAGAATCTTTCCGCCGCTGTGACTCATATTGCTCCGGCGATAGATCCTAGGAGCCTTTCTGGAATGGAGGCTTCCCCTTCAACTCCAATTAGGAAAAATAAGCCGCGTGTAGAGACTACTCCATCTCGTATGAGCGTCGTGGATCTGGCTGACTTGGCGAATCGCTATCCGTGGATCAGAGATTATGAGACCGAGTTGGCGGTTGATCATCAGAGACCCGCCTGTCCCCCTGTAGGATATCTGTTCGTGTACAGTAGTCACGTGGAGAGAGGATTCTGTCTTCCGCCAGCTACATCCAAATGGCTGGTTGGACATGGATCTAGATTGTTACTTAGCTTCGAACCTGGGGGTAGTCTGTAATCCTCGTGTCTTCCGTTCTCTTCACAAACCCTCGAATCGTAAAACCGAATCCTTCTACACCTTTGCCAAATTCAAAATTTATTCGCCTTTTTGAGATAAGATGTCAAACATCCACCTCTGGGACGAGAAGTTTTTCTTTGTTAAGGTGAAAAAAGACGAGCCCCACGGATTCCCATTAAATTGGAATGCTAAGCCTTAACACATGGCTGGGGATTTGCGTATACTGACTGATAGTGATGAGAAGGTGGCGGATCTCATGAAGAGCATTAAGATGGATGCTTGGACGTACGCCAATGCTCTGGAATTCATGATGAATGACATTCCTCTGGTCCGCCGTGTGGGGGATGTGATTACTTACACAAAGTTTACTCAGCTTGATGAAGGTAACTTCATTTCTTCCTTGAACCTTGATTATTTCGTTGTTCCCTTATCAGGGGTTTGTTTGAGGCCAGTCGCGCCCTTGTAGAGAAGCGCAAGAAACAAAAGGAGTTGGAGGCCCAAAAAGATGTGTAGGTGGCGGATCCCGGTAAGAGCTCTGGAAAACGTCCTTTTGTAGGCGTCGCAGATCCCTCTCTTAAGAAGAAGAAATCGGGCGCTGCTAGTGGAGAAAAATTAATGGCGGATGCCATGAGAGTTGAGAAGCCTAGGGCGGAGCAAGAGCAGGTATGTTTACTTTGCCATTTTTCTCTCTTCTTCCATGGATCCTAATTTTAGCCTTCTAATTTCCGCATAGGTGGTTAAGCCTGACTTAGGAGGATATTGGCTCGCTAAGTACGGTGATAAAGGGTCCCTGAGGAATGAGTCGGTCATCAATGATCTTGATGAGGCCCTCGGTCAACATGGTGAAGTGCATGAGAGCCAAAACAAGTTCTCCGGATCAGCCCACGCCAAGATGGGGAAGATGGATCTCCTTCTGGTGAGCTTTATTTTCTTTATTTCATATTTTTGGATGAAAGAGTGATTTCCTTCGGGAAAATGTTGTTTTTACATTATCCTTTGCTTTGCTAGGCGTATACGCACATGCGTGCTATGGAGGCGGATCTACTCCAAGGGGTGGCGGACAAGGCCACCATAAAAAGGCTGGAGAAAGAGGTTGCCGTCGCTAATGCAAATGCTGCTTCCGCCATTTCCCTTAATGAAAGTAAGGACGCCGAGATCCGTAGCCTGAAGGAGAAATGGGGGAGATGGAAGAGGATGTTAAGAATCATAAAGATGCCTTGTCAAACATGGAGATCATGGCGGGCGAACGTGATTATTATTATGGTGAACGGATCATGGCATACGTTAAGGTTTCCTATCCAGAGATGGATTTTGTGGACCCGGAGTATGTGGTCCCTGAGGTTGAGGATTGCATTAAGTATGACAAGATACCGAACGTTAAGGATTTCATCTGTGATCAAGTTCGGAAGGAGCTGAGTGGGTCAGTCGAGGAGACCAAGCCTTTTGTTGATCTTGAATCAGATGATTTTGGTGAAGCATCTCAGGAGGCGGGTGACAAGGCCGATGATTCGGTGATTGATTGTACGACTCCCCAGGCGGGAACTGTTGTTCTAGAGAGCGGGGTTCCTCCAGAGGGCACATCTTTAGAGAAAGACGCTAAGGAGGATACTCCTATAAATGTTTAGTCTTTTCATGAATGTAACTAAGTACAATTTACAATTTGCTTTAATCCTTTTTTCAACCATTTATCTTTATTTCATGCTTTATATCTTTCAGCGAGTAAATTTCTAGGTTTTAGGACTTATCTTGTTGGTATTTTTGAAGGCTTTGAAGATTTTATTCCTTTTGAGGACGTTAAGCTGCCTTAGGCGATCGATTTGCTTCCTGTCTTTGAGGTGAATCGATCCACCACTAGGACTTGAAACTCTTTTTTGGCAAGAGTATTTGAGAGTGTAAAAATCTCACGCCTAAGAAATGTTTTAACTCTGTCTCTGATGAAGATCAATTATTTCCTATCTTTGAGGTGAATTGATCCGCCGCTGAGATTATTCTCCTATCTTTGAGGAGAAGGTAGTTATGCCATGATGGCATTGTTCTACCGTGGGAATGCGTTTGTTGCCTCCCCCTTTTTTGAATCTGAAATATTTATATTGCTGCAAGAAAGATACTTAAGATAGAATTTGCAAAATGAAAAAGTCTCTTTATTAAATGGCGATTCGCCTTATTACAGCAAATTGGTCTTATGTGTGAGCCTCGTTAAAACCTTTAATAAGAAAAACCACATGGGGTAAATCCTTACTAAAGAAAAAAGAGTACTCGAGACCTTGGTTACATTTTACTCTTTGGCGAAATACTTGCGGAGGTTCTGAATATTCCACGTCCGTGGCAGCGTGTTCCCTTACATATCTTGGATCTTGAAAGTGGCGGGTCCAATTTTGGTGATTATTTTGTATGGTCCCGTCCAGGTGATCCCCAACTTTCCTTTGGCCTTCGTGGATTGAATCTTGTCTACTTTCCGGAGCACTAGATCTCCTGGGTTCAGATCCACGAGTTTGGCGTGTCTGTCATGATAGGCTGCGATCCTCTGTTTGTAGGCGGCCATTCGTACATACGCTTTCTCCCTTTTTACTTCCAGTTGGTCAAGACTTTCCCTCAACCTTTGGTCTTTCTTATCTTCGCAATAAAATAAGACTCTGTCGCTAGGGACCTGAATCTCAATGGGGATCACAGCTTCTACGCCATAGGAAAGGGCGAATGGTGATTCGGCCGTTGTTGTCCGAGGAGTGGTTCTGTATGCCCATAGGACATTCATTAGCTGATCCGCCCACTTTTTGTTATGCTCCCCAAGTCTCTTTTTTATGCCTTTAACGATCGTTCAATTTGTGACTTCAGTCATCCTGTTGGATTGGGGGTAGTAAACAGAGGCGAACCTGTTCTGAATGCCTTGACTTTCGCAGAATGTTCTGAAGTCTCCACAATTGAACTGCGTCCCATTATCAGTGATAATCGTGTGGGGCACTCCGAATCTTCCAACGATATTGTCCCTGACAAACTCGACCATCTGTTCTGCATTTATAAAGGAGACAGCTTCGGCCTCTACCCACTTCGTAAAGTGGTGCACAACTACTACCACATATTTCCTTTGCCTCTTGGTAGGAGGAAAAGGACCGACAATGTCGATTCCCCAGATGGAAAAAGGTCATCCTTCGATAATGGGCCTTTGCATGTGCTTAGCCATGTGGGACTCGTTTGCATGGACTTGGCAATTATGACACGTCTCTACCAGCTTCTGTGCATCGAGTTCCACCGTAGGCTAATAAAATTCGGATAGCCTGGACTTTTTCAGGATGGAGGCGGATGCTTTATGAGCTGCGCAAGCACCTTCATGTAATTCTTTAAGGATCTGTTGTCCTTTTTCTGTCGTAACGCACTTCAACCAAGGCTGTCCAAAGGATTTTCTGTACAGGCAACCATTTATTATGGAGAAGTATGCCGCCTTTCTTCGCGTCCGCCGAGCTTCTTCTTTGTCTTGAGGCAAAGTCCCATTTGTGAGATACTGCTGGATCGGCGATCTCCAATCTCCCTCGGCGGGCGTAAGAAGAGCTATGGTCTCGGGGGCGAATGCCGGTCTGGCTTTTACCTCGAATGGGCACTGCAGGTCCGCCCACTGATCTTTGCTTGAAGCCAGCTTAGCCAGGTGATCCGCCTCTGTGTTTGATCCTCGTAAGACGTGAACTAGTTCCCATTTGGTTTCTTTGATCTCCAGATGGTTTAATAGCTTTTTGACCTCGTCTACATACTTGACCAAAGTTTCATCTTTTACATCAAAGTTTTTAATCACCTGATTGACCATTAGATTAGAGTCGCTGTAGATCACAACTCGCTCTGGCATGATCTCCTTCAGCAGGCGCAGCCCCAATATCAAGGCTTCATATTCTGCGGCATTATTCGTTGCAGGGAACTCTAACTTCGCAGCGTAATGCAACTTGATGTAGTGAGGTCCCTTGATTACTACGCCTATTCCTGCACCTTCTGCCGAAGAGGCACCATCTGTATACATTGTCCATTCCTCCACTTTTTTCTTGGGAAGGTTTATGCCCTCTTCGGTGAATTCATTCACAAAGTTTGCCAAGACTTGGCTTTTCAAGGGGGATCTGCCTTCATAACGAACATCAAACTCGCCCAGGAGGATCGCCCACTCCATCAACCTCCCTGAGGTTTCCGGCTTTTGTAATACCTTCCCCATAGGTATGTTGGTACGAACGATGACCGTGTGTGCCTGAAAATAAGGTCTCAGGCGAATTGAAGTGGTGACCACTGCCAAGGCCATCTTGTCCAATCTTGAATATCGGGTTTCAACATCTTTTAAGACTTTGCTTACGTAGTAGATCAGATATTGTTGGCCATCTTCTTCCCTTATCATGACTGTGCAAACCGCTTTATCAGTAATAGAAATATACATGTACAGAGTCTCACCTTCCAATAATAGGTGAAATTTCCACCCAATTAAGAAATCAGTATCAAGCAACGAGCCTTTTGAAACGGCAGTTAAAGCTTAGCTTTAATTGCGGTTTTAAAAGGCCTGTTGCTTGATGCTGATTTCTTAATTGGGTGGCAATTTCATCTATCAATCCAAATCGTCAGGATCCATTATATGGGCATTCAGTACCCGATTCCACAGATGGAATGAGAAGATGCACGACCGCCAGACCACACTCTAATCTTTAAACAGTCTGGGAAATAAATCATCACACAATTCATAAAGATCATGGTATGAAGAACAAATAATTGATTCATGTGGAAGACATTATATGAAAATGAAAGTGAAAAATAATAATAATAATAATAATAATAATAGGAAAGTGGTAGAGATGTTCTTACTTCTTCTAATTCTTCCATTAAAATTGTTGTCAAGCGATCCTTAGTAATTAAGCGGTGTGCATTTCGGCTTGTTAAGTATCAGTACATATAAAGAGAAATAAAGAAAGAAATAAAATGGTCAAATCACTTATAGTTAGAACGAAACTGCAGCAGGTGAGATTAGCTTTATCATCACTCAATGAAGCATGTAAGTGTGCATTGACAACTGCACCCCATGCATAATCCTTAATTCTATGGATATTCTCTACGAAGGAGCAGTAGATAGCCTTTACAGATGCTCGCCAAGTGTCCGGGAGTAGTAATATTCCCACTAGACATAACACAATTGCCTTGACTCTCCTTTCAAGGCTCTGATTTGACATTGCTATTGTTTTCAAAACTGATAGATGAAGCCCCTTATCAATTAACAAACCATCATGGTAACCAAAATGTTCTAAGCAACATTCTTTTGGTTTCACTTTCTTTCTAGTGACAAGTTTTCCAACAATTGGAAAACCTGTGATGTTTAAAAAATCAAGCAAACTAAGATATAATTTTAGTTTTTGAGCAAAAACAAAACAACCGGAAACTTTATCATATCTATTGTTTAAAACCTCAAGCAAAATTCAATTTTGACTAACTAAATTAGAAGTGTTAATAAGGTGCTCAAACCCGATATCCTTTAACACTTCTATCACTTCGTCTTCAGCGACTAAACCGTGGAGCCCGTGTAAATGTATGTGACCAGTAATCTAAAATAAAAACACATCGAATTACTGTTATTGTGTTTATCTATTAGCAAAACACTGTATCAATATTTTATAGAAGATGCTTATCAATTAAATTATGCTCAACTTCTTATTTAATCATAATAGATCAAAAATAGTAAAATATATAATTATTACCACATCAATCTACTAAAAAAACTCCAAATTTTATCCAAAAGAAAAAGACAGACCTCATACAAATCTATTAGATCAGCAAATCAGGAAAACATGAACCAGAAACTTGAAATTTAACATTTTCACAAAGTTGTAAGAATTTGCAGAATCCAGATCTGATACCATAAAACATGAAAACATGGAACTTCAAATATAGTTACCAAATCTGACTTCAAACATAAAAGAAATGTAAAACTAGCATAATCACTGATATTTGTTATTTATAATTATATATGAGAATCTCATATTTGGCAGGACTGATGTTGAAATAGGAACCCAAGGATATAATGTTAAAATACTGTCATGTACATTGAAAATGGAAAGCGTTTTTTATTATGCATTCAGATTGCATGTTAAAATACTGTCACGAAAAATATTCAGACGACACGAAAACAAAGTTCTGTCATGTACATTGTGTCATGTGAAAGGGAAAATGGCATAGTGATAGTTAATAGTACATCAGTTGGGCCAGCTAGCTACATTGGTTTGAAAATCTTTTCATTTTGTGAATTGATTTAATTAGCTGAAAATGGTAATCAAAGTTTTCATTAAATTCATATTCGATGTCTTCAAACTCCAACACAAGCTTGATATGCTGTTTCTAGAATACCTGAGATGATATAAGCAAACTCTCAAAAGAATAATGTGGCCATCATACTCTGATAAGTTACCTGTGAATTAAGTAATAGAACAATCAATGAACGAGCATGTAAAGAAATTATATGAACATTAGCTGCATTTATGCCAATTTTGTCTTCTTGAACATGAAATTATAAGTTGAGATAAGGTTTTTCTATTCTAATATTGTGTTGCTATATTCAGGATGAATGTCGAGTGCTGCAATTCTAGTATTGCTATGCTACACCAAAAATCAAATTTGTTTTATAAAAATTGCTGCAATTTGTAGTTTGTTTGTATCTTACAACTCTGTATAAGTTCTAATTTAATTCATTAGCAAATCAAACCGCTTTTCATGATGCTTTTTGTGGATATGAATTGTTGCTGCAAATGAACTTTTTCACATGTTAACTTAATGGATTGTTGCTCTAAACTGTATATGATATAAAATTTATAGATATGTATTTCCAGACCTCTGATTTTAACATGTTTTTGTTATTGAACCCTAAAAAATGCTTAAGTTTGATACAATTACAGAAGTAAGAAACCATAAGGCCATATTTAATTTATATGATGGTAAAATGGAAGTTAACCTTGAGAAGTGTCAGAAATTTGGATAGCTTCAACGATAAGAACATGTGCTTCATATAAGAGTAAAACATTGATGTTGCTGTAAAAAGTGTGTTGTGCGGAATTACTGAAAGATAAATAACCAAGCAATCGAAAAACACAGATTTACGTGGTTCACCAACGTTGTGTTGGCTAGTCCACGGGGAGAATAGTATTATTAGGAGGCGAAAATCAGATTACATAATGGGGTATTTATAATACCCAATCTAATCTAATCCCACTAGGAACACATGATCCTAATCCCACTAGGAACCCATGATCCCAATCCCAATCCAACTAGGAACCCATGATCCACATCCAACTAGGAACCCATGATCCTAATCCAACTAGGAATCCGAAACCCAATACTACTCCGAATAGGAAACACTGATTCAAGGCATTACGACAAATCTCCACCTTGACTTGAATCCTCCTGAAAACATAACAGATGCACCCATGACAGTGCCAGATGAACAGACTTCTCCCTCTGCCTCAGAGTCGCCCCCACAGGGTAACTAATAATCTCTGACGTTTAGCAAGTCCAAACAGTGTTGAAACTTGCTCTGTGGAACAGGCTTGGTAAACATGTCAATCGGATTGTCAGCAATGCCTACCTTCTTCACCTTGACCCTCTTCTCACTTCTCAAAAAATGATACCTCACATCTATATGCTTGGTCCTCTCATGATGAACCTAATCCTTGGCTAAACAGATTGCACTCAAGCTGTCACAATACACTGTAGCCTGATCATGATGTAGACCAAGATCACTAACTAGTCCTTTAAGCCAAATCCCCTACTTAGCAGCTTCAGTCAGTGCCATATACTCTGCTTCTGTAGTAGACAAAGTTACTGTAGGCTGCAAAGTAGCTTTCCAACTGATAACTGAACCGCCAAGAGTGTACACATAACCAGTCATAGATCTTCTACTGTCAACATCTCCAGCATAATTAGAGTCTGAAAAACCTGTCACCAAACACTCTGTATCACCTCCATAAATGAGACCAACGTCAGATGTACCTTTTAGGTACCGAAAGATCCTCTTCACAGCTTGCCAATGCTCCTTGCCAGGTTCACCCATAAACCTGCTAACAACACTAACAGACTGTGCAAGATCAGGTCTAGTGCAGACCATTGCATACATCAAGCTTCCTACTGCACTAGCACAGGGAACTCGAGACATGTACTCTTTCTCTTCAGCAGACTTAGGTGCAAAAGCAATAGACAGATGTGCACTTGCAGCACTAGGAGTATCTATGGGCTTTGCGGTAGACATGCCAAATCTTGACAAGATCTTCTGAATATAGCCCTTCTGTGATAGAAAAAGTTTCCTTTTGCTTCTGTCCCTGTAAATCTCTATTCCCAGAATTTTTCGAGCTGCACCCAAATCCTTCATCTCGAACTCTGCGTTGAGAAGACCCTTCAACTCCTGAATGTCGTGCTTCTTCCATGCAGCTATCAACATGTCATCTACATATAACACCAAATAGATAAATGACTCATCTTCTAGTTTATTGTAATAGACACAACAATCATATGGGCTCCTGGTGTAGCCCAGCTGCATCATGTAGCTGTCAAACCTCTTATACCACTGCCTGGGAGACTGCTTAAGTCCATACAAGGACTTCTTCAACTTGCAAACATAATTCTCCTTTCCAGGAATCTGGAAACCATCTGGTTGGGTCATGTAGATCTCTTCCTCCAAATCTCCATGCAGAAAGGCTGTCTTTACATCAAGTTGCTCAAGCTCCAAATCCTGATGTGTAACTATAGCTAGCAACACTCTAATAGAGGTGTGTCTGACTACTGGTGAGAATATCTCATTATAATCCACTCCCTCTCTTTGATTGAAACCTCTAGCAACAACTCTAGCCTTATACTTGACTCCCTCTGCAGGTGATATCCCTTCCTTTATCTTGAGAACCCACTTGCAAGTAATAATCTTTCTCCCTGGGGTGGTATGACTAAATCCCATGTTTGATTCTTATGAAGGGATTCCATCTAATCTCCCATAGCAGCAAGCCATTTATCAGAATCGGTGCCTGAAATAGCTTCTTGGTAAGTTGATGGTTCACGGGTGTCCACCTCTTCAGCAACCTGTAGTGCATAGCCCACCATGTCCTCATACCTCTTAGGTGGCCTAACTCCAACCCTCCTTGGTCGATTTTGAGCTAAGCTACGATGTGTAGCTTCAGATGGTTGAGAAACTGATGGTGTAGACTCTGGTAGCTCTATTTCTGCTTCTAACTCTTGTTCCTTCAAGTCACTCTCACTCTGTATGACCTGAAACTCCACCTGTTTATCAATGCTATCAGTTTCTGTTGCAGTTGTAGGCTTCATAATGGGTCTAAGCATAGATTTTTCGTCAAAGACTACATTTCTGCTCAAAATGACCCTTTTCTCTGATGGAGACCAGATCCTGAAGCCTCTAACTCCATCTCCATAGCCTACGAACACTCCCTTCTTAGCTCTTGGCTCTAGCTTACCCTCATTAACATGATAGTAACCTGTGTACCCAAAAGCTTTCAAATTTGAGTAATCAGCAACCTTTCCTGACCACATTTCTGTAGGCGTCTTGAGTTGTATGCCGGTGTGTGGTCCGCGGTTAATCAGATAACATGTTGTGTTCACCGCTTCAGCCCAGAATCTTCTTTCTAACCCAGCGTTAGAGAGCATGCACCTCACCCTCTCAAGTAATGTCTGGTTCATTCATTCAGCTACACCATTCTGTTGCGGCGTATTCCTGACCGTGTGATGCCGAGCAATCCCTTCATCCTTACAAAACTGATCAAACTCAGACGAACAGAATTCCAGACCATTATCAGTTCGCAACCTCTTTATTTTCTTTCCTGTTTAGTTTTCCACCAATGCTTTCCACTGCTTGAAATTCTTGAAAGCTTCACTTTTATGCTTCATCATGATGACCCAAGTCATCCTTGAATAATCATCAATCAGAGACATAAAATATCTATGACCTCCCAAAGACTCAACTCGAGATGGACCCCAACAATCAGAGTGGCTGTAATCAAGTGTGTCTTTTGTTATGTGAATAACTTTGGGAAAGTTGATGCGATGTAGTTTCCCAAAGACACAGTGTTCACAAAGCTCCAGACTTTTGACCTTATGACCATCAAGAAGATCATCCTTTGATAGAATCTGCATCCCTCTTTCGCCCATATGACCAAGTCTCATATGCCATATCTTTTTCATATCCTCCTGGTCAATCTCTGACGATGCAACATTAGCTGAACCTGTAACAGTGGAACCTTGCAGGAAATACAAAGTACCATGCTTCACACCTTTCAGAATCACATCAGAACCTTTATAGACATGTAGAACTCCATCTTTTCCTGACCAGTTGAGACCCCTGCTGTCTAACAGACTCAGAGATATCAGATTCTTCGTCATCAACGGAACATGCCTGACTTCATTCAACGTGCAGAACTTACCATCATGTGTCCTCAACTTGATCGAGCCTATTCCAACTGCTTTGCAGACATGACTATTAGCCATTGAAATGCTACCTCCATCTACCTGCTTATAATTTGAAAACCACTCTCTCCTTGGACAAATATGATAAGATGCTCCTGAATCAAGAACCCACACATCAGAGTGATGAGTGTGTCCATCAGCAACTAGAGCAATATCGTTTTCAGAGCTGCTGTCGCCATCTGCTACAGCAGCAGAACCTGGTTGATTTTCTGATTTCATCTTCTTCTTTGGACAATTAGTTTTCCAATGTCCTTTCTCCTTACAGTAATTACATGTGTTGTCTGGCTTGGGACCCTTCGAGAACGGCTTCTTAGACTTCTTTTTTCCACCGTTTCCCTTTCCCTTACTGCCGCTGGAAAATAGTCCAGAGGCCTGATTATCTACACCTGTATTGCTCGCCTTATAGTGCAACTCTCTGCTATGAAGAGATGACCTAACTTCTTCCAGAGTCACAGAATCTTTACCAACAATAAATGATTGAATAAAATTCTCATATGAAAGCGGTAAAGACACCAACAGAATCAAAGTAGCATCTTCATCTTCAATTTTCACATCAATATTACGTAATTCTAGTAATAATGTGTTCAATTGATCTAAATGATCCCTGAGTTGCGTACCTTCATGCATTCGCAGGCCAAACAGACGTTGTTTCAGAAGAAGTTTGTTCGTTAGAGATTTTGTCATGTATAAGCTCTCTAACTTCATCCACAGACCGGCAGCAGTCTCTTCGTCTGAGACCTTAGTGATGACGTCATCTGCGAGGGACAACATAAATTATTGAATGTGCCTTTTCTTCCAGAATCGTCATCTCAGCAGTGACTTCTCCCGTTGCCTTCTTCAACGGCGTCCACAGACCTTGTTGTTTTAACAAAGCCCGCATCTTGATCTTCCATAGACTGAAACTATTTCTCCCAGTAAACTTTTCGATTTTCACATTCATCGCAGACATCTTTCTCTCTAGAAAACAAAACCCCGATCGGAAACCGAAAGCTCTGATACCAGTTTTTTGTGCGGAATTACTGAAAGATAAATAACCAAGCAATCGAAAAACACAGATTTACGTGGTTCACCAACATTGTGTTGGCTAGTCCACGGGCAGAAGGAGAATAGTATTATTAGGAGGCGAAAATAAGATTACAATGATTAGGTTACATAATGGGGTATTTATAATACCCAATCTAACCTAATCCCACTAGGAACCCATGATCCTAATCCCACTAGGAACCCATGATCCCAATCCTAATCCAACTAGGAACCCATGATCCCAATCCAACTAGGAACCCATGATCCTAATCCAACTAGGAATCCGAAACCCAATACTACTCCGAATAGGAAACTCTGATTCAAGGCATTACGACAAAGTGTCTATCTAAATTCATCTAAAATCATCTTAATGCATCTGACCACCTAGTTTAGGAATATTAAGAATGCATAAAAACTGATTGTTATATGGAATATTAAGAATATTCTATTAGTCTCATAAACTTGCCACTACAAAAAAGATGGGCTTTAGCAGCCTTTTTATTGTGGCTCTAACTAAAACCGTTGGATGGGCTCAACCTAAAAAAGCCCATTTGTAAAATCTAACCTACCCTTCAAACAAAAATAGAGTCAGTAATTGGTCATCTCCTGCTTAACTATTCTCTAACAGCGATTGAATCCCCCTCTCCTCTCAGTCGCCTCAGTTCATCAAGCTGGCAGCCGCCAACACAACATCGCACCTCCACCTCTACCTCCCCCTTATCTATCCTTATCATCTCGAACCCTATTGAAATCTTCTCTCTACTCTTGATTGTCTCTTCTAAGGATTCACGCGCCGACAGCGACCAACACATGCGTTGCGCCTCCATCTTTGCCTTCCCCTCCCCCAAGACATTTTTCTGTCTCCTATTCTCTCCAACTCTCTAATATTGGGCGATTCAGAGGAATCCTAATTTTCGTACCGAATAGAGCTAGTTTCATTATGCATGAATACGACATCGTTGCCAAGTCCAAGCTACAAAAAACTTGCATTTCG
Organism: Euphorbia lathyris; assembly: GCF_963576675.1. Classification (NCBI taxonomy): domain Eukaryota; kingdom Viridiplantae; phylum Streptophyta; class Magnoliopsida; order Malpighiales; family Euphorbiaceae; genus Euphorbia; species Euphorbia lathyris. Next base: position 659,503 of record NC_088915.1, on the reverse strand, counting down.
TGAGCTTAATTTGAATATTGTGCTTGTTTTATGCTAATTTGATTATGGCGGATATGAAATTAGGGGAAGTCAAAGTTCTGTCTACATAAAACTGAGAGTGAAGTCGGAAGACAATATTGAATCATCTGCCGAATTGAAAGTGAAGTCGGAAGACAATATTGAGTCATCTGCCGAATTAGTTAGTATGGAAACTCATGATTTTGAGTATCACAATGAAATGTTACTCTTGAAAGGGAATCCAGCTGCAGCAACACCTTATTCCAGATTAGGAATTAACGAGTCTGAACCTACATTATTGGAGGTAATTAAGCAGCATTCTCACAGGAATTTTGTAATTTTGTCCTAATTTCATTCTTTGATCTGAAATTTGATGTTGGAGGAGCAGACAGCTTTAACACTGGAATTTTGTCTCCTGACCCTGCGAGCATTGAGGATTGCCTTGCTTATGACTATAACTGGTACCTCCATGAATTCTGTTTTCCTTAGCTGTACGTATTGTGTGTGTACTATACTCCATGAATTCTACTGGCTTGTCCTTATCAGTTTGTGTAATGATAATTCATGGAATGAAACCAAAAGGAATAACAGTTTCAGTTCCTATAGTCCTCAAACTAATTCCAGAAATTAAACAAAATATTTAGCTTCGAAGCTCAGAAATTGAAACATTATACAAAATTAGCTTGCTTTTGATAACTTTCCAACCTTCTTTTTCTTCAACCATGTTTTATAATACACACAACTTATATTCTTTTTTTCCTCCAAATTTCTTAGCTTATCTGATTTTGATCTTTTTGTATAATGGAATAGGCTTTATTTACTGTTTCAAGTGCATCAAGCATCATGATTTGATCCTTAGCATTGTTATATACTTCATTTAAGCCCCTTAATAATTGTATTTACTGATTATGTATGTATCTCATTCGCTGTTACTCATTGATTCTCCACAACCACTAACCAAATTTGGTTTAAGATCACCCAAATCTAAATACTCAAATTCCCCTAACCTACAGTAATCATTCCATATTGTTTGAGATCAAATCTGATATTTTAGAGGTAGAAAGTAATCATTCCATATTATTAGAGATAAAATTTCCAGTTTGATAAAATTTCCAGTTTGAATATGATTTTTTATGCTGTTGTTACTGTTAGTTTGAAGTCCCAATTAAATGAGGGATCATTTATGTAATTTGTATTAATTAGAGAGTCTTTTATGTAATTTGTAAAAAAAAAAAAAAAAAATGAAAAGTCAAAATTATTAATTAGGGTGGCACCGAATTCGGCGCCACCCTCATCATTGGCAGGATAAGATGCCAAGGGTCAGCATTATATATATTTGGATTGTGAGGGATGGCATTAAGTGAGTTTTCAGAAATTGAGGGAGAGTTGAGAGGTGAGCAAATTTTTGAGAGTTCTCAATTTAAGTAAGATACTAGTCTTTAATTTGAGTGTTTTAATTGTTGAGAGGGTAGTTTAATCATTTCGGGGGAGAGACAAAATAGTAAGATAATTATTTTGGGGTTTTTCGGGAAACACCTGAGTGCTACTATTTTGGTTTTATCTCATTGTAACTCTAGAAAGTTTCTAGAGAACACCCTCTTTGTACGCCTACTATTTTATAGTGGAAGAATTTACTCTCAAGCTTGTTCGTGGACGCAGTCTGTTAAATTATCGATGTCATTTTTATTGATTATTTTGCTCGTCAATATTTTTACGGAATAAATTTTCCGCGTTTATTCCCAACAACTGGTATCAGAGCCTAGTTAACATGGAGGCGAAATTGACAAGCAAAATGGTCAGTCTAAATGGTTCGAACTACCACATATGGAGAAGCAAAATGAAGGATCTCCTATATGTGACGAAGATGCATATTTCGGTGTTCGGGACAGACAAGCCCGACGGCAAGTCGGATGGAGACTGGGGTTTCGAGCATGAGCAAGTCTGCGGATTTATCCGACAGTTTGTTGACGATAATGTGTATAATCACATTGCTGGCGAAACTCACGCACGAACGTTGTGGAATAAGCTCGAAGATTTGTACGCCTCAAAGACCGGCAACAACAAATTATTTTATTTGACCAAGTTGATTCAACTGAAATATCGAGACGGTACTTCTCTCGCAGACCACTTGAACGAGTTCCAAGGGATCGTGGATCAACTTTCCAGTATGGGGCTTAAAATTGAAAATGAGCTCACTGCTTTACTTACGCTGGCTTCCTTACCGGAGTCATGGGAGACTCTAAGAATTTCACTTTCAAACTCAGCACCAGATGGCAAAATTTCCATGGAGTTTGTCAAAAGTGGAATTTTAAATGAAGAGATGCGGCGCAGGATGCAAGGAGCCTCTACACCACAATCAGATGTTCTGGTTGTAAATTCCAGAGGAAGGAGCGAAGCTAGAGGATCCAAAGACAGAGGCAAGAGCAGGGGAAAATCCAACAAGTATGCCAATGTTGAGTGCCATCACTGCAAGAAAAAAGGCCACATCAGAAGATTCTGCAGGAAGCTCAAGCAAGAGAAAAGCAAAGGCAAGGAAGAGAAGAGAGATGACAGTACCGACGACGAACGAGCAAACGTTGCTGCCGAGTTCAATATTGTCTACGATGCTGATATTATCAATCTTGTAACCCAGTAGACTAGTTGGGTGATTGATAGTGGTGCTACGATTCATGCCACGCCTCGAAGGGAATTTTTCTCATCTTACACACCAGGAGATTTTGGTGTTGTAAGGATGGGAAATGACAATTTCTCTAAAGTTGTGGGAAAAGGTGACGTTCACCTAGAAGTTGAGAATGACATGAAGTTAGTATTGAAAGATGTCAGGCATGTTCCAGATATGCGCCTGAATTTGATCTCCGTAGACAAGCTTGATGAAGAAGGCTTTTGTAATACCTTCCGCAATGGCCAATGGAAGCTCACCAAAGGTTCGATGGTGGTTGCAAGAGGCAGAAAATATTCAAGGCTGTATCTTATACAGACAAAGCTCTCCCAAGAAGCGATCAACGCCGTGGAGAATGAAAACGCAATTGAATTGTGGCATAGACGCCTCGCACACATGCCCGAGAAAGGCATGACAAAATTGGCCAAGAAAAATATTTTGACTGGATTGGATCATGTTAATTTAAATAAATGTGCTAACTGTCTAGCCGGAAAACAAAACAGAGTTGCTTTCAAGAGTTCCTCTCCTTCTAGAGTGGAAAATATATTAGATCTGGTACACTCAGATCTATACGGGCCATTTCCAAAGTCACTTGGCGGTGCTCATTATTTTGTGACTTTCATAGATGACCACTCTAGAAAAATATGGGTATACACTCTAAAATGAAAAGATCAAGTCTTACAGGTTTTCAAGCACTTTGTAGCCCAGGTTGAGAGACAAACTGGCAAGAAGTTGAAGCGCATTCGGACAGACAATGGTGGAGAGTACACTGGTCCATTTAATGTGTACTGCAAGGAGCATGGTATTCTACATCAACAAACTCCTCCAAAAACACCGCAGTTGAACGGGTTGGCTGAAAGAATGAACAGAACTTTAATGGAAAGAGTCAGATGCTTGCTTTCACATTCAAAGTTGCTAAATGAGTTCTGGGGTGAAGCTCTAGTCACAGCAGCTTATATTCTGAATCTTTCACCATGTGTCCCGCTGGATTACGATGTTCCAGAAAAGGTGTGGTCTGGAAAAGACTGTTCCTACAAACATCTGCGAGTGTTCGGTTGTAAAGCGTTTGTCCACATTCCTAGGGATGAAAGATCCAAGCTTGATGTCAAAACCAAAGAGTGCATATTTATTGGTTATGGCCAAGATGAATTTGTCTATAAGTTCTTTGATCCAGTCCACAAGAAGTTAATCAGAAGCCGTGATGCGGTCTTTATGGAAGACCAGACAATTGAAGACATTGAGAAGTCTGGAAAAGATGCTTCTGGACCTGAAACTAGCTCACCAAGCCTTCAGTTAGTGCCTCCAACAACGGTGCCAAGACAAGTTGGAGAAGAAATTCAAATTGATCAACCAGAGATAGTTGCTCAAGACGCTCCTATTCAGAATGAACCAGTTAATGCTGATGAAGAAGTTCACCATCAACCACCAGTTGCAGAACGTTCTCCAGTTCGAACAAGATCTGGTAGAGCTATTCAACGTTCTACCAGATATTCTCTGAATGACTATGTCCTAGTGACTGATGGGGGAGAACCAGAAAGCTTTGAAGAAGCCATGGATGATGAACACAAGCAAAAAGGGTTCGAGGCCATGCAAGATGAGATGAAATCCTTGCATGAGAATAAAACTTTTGAGCTGGTGAAGTTGCCTGAAGGCAAGAAGGCTTTGAGGAACAGATGGGTGTTCAGAATCAAGAATGAAGAAGCTAGCTCACAACCAAGATTCAAAGCCAGATTGGTTGTGAAGGGATACAGTCAAAGAAAAGGCATCGACTTTGACGAGATTTTCTCACCGGTGGTGAAGATGACATCCATTCGTACTGTGCTGGGTTAGCAGCAAGTCAGAACCTGGAGGTTGAGCAAATGGATGTGAAGACTGCCTTCCTACATGGCGATTTGGAAGAAGAAATATACATGGAGCAGCCAGAGGGTTTTAAGAAGAAAGGTAAAAAGGATTATGTTTGCAAGCTAAAGAAGAGTCTCTACATCTTAAAGCAGGCACCAAGGCAGTGGTACAAGAAGTTCGAGTCAGTTATGGGGGAGCAAGGCTACAAGAAGACTACTTCAGATCACTGCGTCTTCGTTCAAAAATTCTCTGATGATGATTTCATTATTTTATTGCTCTATGTGGATGATATGTTGATTGTTGGCAGGAACATCTCTAGAATTAACAATCTGAAGAAACAGTTGAGCAAGTCTTTTGCTATGAAAGACTTGGGGCCAGCAAAACAAATTCTTGGCATGAGAATTATTCGAGACAGAAGTGCCAAGAAGATATGGTTGTCGCAGGAGAAGTACATTGAGAAAGTACTTCAAAGGTTTAATATGGATAAATCTAAAATGGTTAGTTGTCCTCTTGCTAATCATTTTAAACTCAGTTCCAAACAGAGCCCTTCTACTGAGAAAGAGAAGGAAGAAATGAGCAGAGTTCCATATGCTTCAGCAGTCGGAAGTCTAATGTACGCCATGGTATGCACACGACCGGATATTGCACATGTAGTTGGTGTCGTGAGTAGATTCCTTTCAAATCCAGGAAAGGAACATTGGGAAGCTGTTAAATGGATATTCAGGTATCTTCGCGGTACTTCAAAAATGTGTTTATGTTTTGGAGATACTGAACCAGTGCTAGTTGGCTACACAGATGCAGATATGGCTGGTGATACTGACACAAGGAAGTCTACATCAGGGTACCCTGATTACATTTGCAGGGGGAGCTGTGTCATGGCAGTCAAGATTACAAAAGTGTGTCGCACTTTCAACGACTGAAGCAGAATTCATTGCAGCAACGGAAGCGTGTAAAGAGCTATTATGGATGAAGAAGTTCTTTAACGAACTTGGCTTCCGTCAAGAAAAATATCAGTTATTTTGTAACAGTCAGAGTGCTATTCACCTTGGAAAGAATTCCTCTTTCCATTCCAGATCAAAGCATATTGATGTGAGATATTATTGGATCAGGGATGTGCTAGAGATGAAATTATTACAGCTTGAGAAGATCCATACAGATGAAAATGGATCAGATATGTTAACGAAGATCTTACCAAGGGAGAAGTTCGAATATTGTCGAATGGCTGCAGGAATTACGATACCCTCATGTAATCGGGAGGGAGAGAATTGTTAGTTTGAAGTCCCAATTAAATGAGGGATCATTTATGTAATTTGTATTAATTAGAGAGTCTTTTATGTAATTTGTAAAAAAAAAAATGAAAAGTCAAAATTATTAATTAGGGTGGCACCGAATTCGGCGCCACCCTCATCATTCAAACAACAGCATTCAATAATTGAATGCTGATGCCAAGGGTCAGCATTATATATATTTGGATTGTGAGGGATGGCATTAAGTGAGTTTTCAGAAATTGAGGGAGAGTTGAGAGGTGAGCAAATTTTTGAGAGTTCTCAATTTAAGTAAGATACTAGTCTTTAATTTGAGTGTTTTAATTGTTGAGAGGGTAGTTTAATCATTTCGGGGGAGAGACAAAATAGTAAGATAATTATTTTGGGGTTTTTCGGGAAACACCTGAGTGCTACTATTTTGGTTTTATCTCATTGTAACTCTAGAAAGTTTCTAGAGAACACCCTCTTTGTACGCCTACTATTTTATAGTGGAAGAATTTACTCTCAAGCTTGTTCGTGGACGCAGTCTGTTAAATTATCGGTGTCATTTTTATTGATTATTTTGCTCGTCAATATTTTTACGGAATAAAATTTCCGCGTTTATTCCCAACACTTACTACTTGAACGTTTCTTTTATTATGTTGTTAGAGGTTTAAGCAATGGAGTGAGATCAAATGACACTTAAATTATTCATTTAAGTAGTGTTTCCCATGTACTTAGATGCTATCCCATTGCGAATTGTTTAATAGATAGATGCCTAGCTAGGACAATATATCCTTAAATTGTACCCGATATATTTAGCTTCATAATAGATAATAATTATTTTTCTAAGTAGGAATTCATTTCACTAACTATTTCCCCCTAGGGTATGTTTTAAAACATATGTTGTTTAAGTGGCTTTGCACAATTTAGTTAAGAAACTCCATGACAAGTTTAAGTGGAGTTTGAGTTGCTAAAAGGACCAATTGATGAACTTTTGAAGAATTTTTATGTTATGTTGTTATCATTTTGTATTGTTGTATTTCGGATAAAAATTCTGTTTGGACACCCTTTTGTATTTTGGAGTTCATCATCTAAATTATACATTGAACGCATCAATGCTCCCTGAATTTGATTAGTCATTCATGGTTTTGAGATCAACTATGTTGCATTTTTTTTTACTGCCTAACTATATGTTTCCCGACTCATTAGCTCACTAAATCTTTGTATTGCTTTTCAACTTTCTTTGTATTTTTTTTACTAATAATATTTGAACAGGGTTAGAGAGGTCATTTGTCAACTTAGCTAGGATGTCAAGATCCGTATCCACAATTTTGCCAATTCGAATAACTTGTCCATCTGATCAAGTAAAGCTCTTGGTTCTAAACTGTAATCAATTGTGGTATGTTGGGCTTAATTCTTGTGATAAAAATGGTGCAAAATTACCACTTGGACATATGGACTTTCCATATTAAGGAGAGTTGCTTTCCTTTCTTCTCTACTTTAATCTTGTTCGTCGTCCTGATGATTTCATCAACTAACGAATAAATTTTTCATAACTTATCAATGAATTGGTTACAGTTTAGAACCAAGAGCTTTACTTGATCAGATAGACAAGTTATTCGAATTGGCAAAATTGTGGATACTGATCTTGACATCATGTGCTCAGGGATCTTGATCAGTTTAGAACATGAAGCTTATTCTATTTCAGCTCACTTTGTCTTCAAATTCTTCTAAATTAGCAACATTCAAATTTGATATCATGGTTCCAAACATGCAAAAGAAAGAAAAAAAAGGAGGGTAAAAAATTTACAACCTAGATAAGTGATGCAAAGTTTAGATAAACTACTTGGTGCTGTAAATTTTGGATTTGGCATGGTTATGACATGTTTGATTTGTTAAATCAAAATTGAAAAGTGAAACTAATTATTAAGTTCATTATTACAGAATACGCGTTATATCTATTCAGAGGGTATTAAATGGAATTTTGTTTATATATTCTCAGGGAGCATGACAAGAAGGTTTGTTGCTTGGGGTTGACATCACCTTGGGCTTCCTGCAAATCAATTACCGGGAGAGGCTTTGGGTCGTGTTGAATTTAGGATAATGTGTTGAATTTGTAATACATTTGGAAGATGGTGTTAATTTACTTCCTAATACAAAAATAACATTGAAAGTTTAAAATTGTCGTTATATATTTTTAAATTTCTATCACTAAAAGAGTTTATACATGAAAGAAAACAAGATGCTAAATATAATTTCTATCACTAAAAGATTTTGAATTGGGTTAATTGAATTTAATTTTTTGCAACCAAAATGAAGCTACCCACTCAAGCTTATCTATGGGTATGATTGTTAGAAAACATGGAAGACAAATCCAGTCCAAGTGAAAATATTGGTTATCTATGGATCTGATTGTTAGAAAACATGGAAGCCAATTCTAGTCCAAGTGAAAATTTTGGTTTGGGTTCAAGGGACCAAATCTCCTCCGACCCAAGTTGCTAAATATAAAACTCAAATTCTGTATACCTGCAATTCATGGTTTTATATCAGATCCTCTGAGATTTTCAGTGTTTGTATATATATCCCTCTAATTGGATATCTTAATGCAATACACTTATCCATTATGATTTTATCAACAATAGGAGCTATGATGCTCATTCTCCTTCATGCTCTAACTGTGCAAGTTTCTAATGCAAATCCTTCTCTTCAATTGCCTCAAGTTTACCGTCATTCTTTCAATGAAGTTCCTGGCGGACCAGATCCAATTCATAACCCACCCAAACTCATTACAACTCAACATCAACCGTCAACCCGAGTTTATGGTCATTCTTTTAGACAAGTTCCTGGGGGACCAGACCCAATTCATCACCGACCCCAACTCATTACAGCTGATCATCAACAGTCAACCCGAGTTTATGGTCATTCTTTTAGAGAAGTTCCTGGCGGACCAGACCTAATTCATCACCCAACCCAACTCATTACCGCTGATCATCAACAGTCATCCCGAGTTTATGGTCATTCTTTTAGACTATCTCCTGGTGGACCAGACCCAATTCATCACCCATCCCAACTCATTACTGCTGATCATGAACAGTCAAGCCGAATTTATGGTCATTCTTTTAGACTATCTCCTGGTGGACCTGACCCAATTCATCACAGCCATCATTCTTTCAGAAGAACTCCTGGCGGACCAAACCCAATTCATAACCCCGGACCTGGAGAACCACCCCAGCTCCCGACATACAGTCATTCTTTGAGAGAAACTCCTGGGGGACCAAACCCAATTCATAACCCTGGACCTGGATCACTACCTGAACATATTGGGACTGAACATCAATATTAATAAGACGTTATCTTGTTTAATTATGGGAAGTTCTATCATGAAAATTATCAATATAGATCCAATAATAGTTTTAGTAAAATATATATGACTCTTCATGTTATGATCCATTTGCTTTATTATGATTAATATTATGTGTCACCGTTAGTACAATGTTTCAGCCTTCATCCCTATGACATAGACAAAGAAAAAAGTGTGTTAATTCAGATGAATATATATGCCATAATGAAAAATTCCATGAGCTTAGTGTGAACCTGTCCTTTTATAAACTCCTTACAAAGTTACAATTATTTAATTGTCTAATGAAGAATATGTACTAGCTCTAGAACAGGTTTCATAAATGTTTTTTTTTTACAACTTTTTCTTATATTAAAATGGATTTATAGTGAAAATAAAAATGAAGTCAAAATTGTCCAAAACCTTTCATTTCAGTTTTTTTGTTTACAATAGGTTTGGCTTAAGAATGGCAATTCACAAGATGTGGTGAGACAATCTATGCTAATTAGTAATTTGCTAAGATGAAACACCTTCTTATATGGAACTTAAACTTTACTTTTCGTTTGTATAAATTGAACATTCCATAGGTGATGATGCTACCCTACACGGGGTTGTTTCTGAGTTTATACAAAATAATAGTAGAGCAAGTGGAAGCAGAGATTTCATCTGCTGCTGCAAGAATTCTCTACCGAATGCATTTCCCATCCCCTGATCTCCATCCCCGTCCCCACAGGGACCCCATATCCCGTTTAGAGATGTTCCAAAAAAGTTATTCACATTTCCCATTCCCTATTCACCCTGGGGAATCACCGTTTTAAAAAAATCAGTAAAGGCAAAACTTTTAAGAAACAGTAGCTAATAATACCAAATATTAACAACTATTCTCAAAATTTTCAAATAAAAATAAAACTAAAAATTGAAAACAATCAATCACCTAATTAAAATGTACTTAAAATCATCCAAAAAAATCAATTATCACGTGGAATAATGGGGATCCCCATTGGGGATTAACCGGACGGGAACGGAGATACCTTTCTTTCATTTTGTAATTCTTTCATTTATGAAGATTATAGTTTGGTTGAGCAATTTAGAATTTAGTTTTGCTCTGTTCTCCTTTTTTTGTTTCTCTATTCCTTTGTATACTCTTTCATTGGGGTAGGTGAAGATTACTAGATCCGAGCTTCTTTGAACAAGCGTCTCTTGGAATTACTCCCCGCTGACAAAGACGAAGATGACAAATTTGAACGGTTAGAAAACACAGATGGACAACAAATGAAATCCAAATTCGAGAAGAAGTAAGACAGAAAATGAAGAAAACAAAGTGCAAATGAAGAGGAAGAAAAGTAGTTACCAATAAAACGTGTATTCTGAATAGATAAAGAATGGGTAGATTGAGAACATGGGTAATTATTTGGGAATGGTTTATCACCATGGTTATGCAAAGCTAAGGAGAAAAGTTGTGAAGAAGAAGAGTTACAATATTTTTAAGAAAATGGCACGTCCGGCCATAGATATCTTCAAGAGATGATACATCAGTACTATTAACTACAAATTTAGTATATAGTATAGATTCCTGTTATATTTAAGCAAATGATATGTGGTAAGTCTGACTAGTCTTTTTGCTTTTTTTTTTGAGCTTATATTGTGAATTGGTTACTAAGCTTTGAAATAGGTCAATAAAATTAGGCCTAATACATCACCAGCTCCCTGAACTTGTCCATAATAGTAGATTGGCTCTCTGAACTTATAAGTGTCTCACTAGTTCCCTAAACTTGCTTATTTCGTATCACCAGCTCCTTAAACTTGTCCATAAAAATTTATTAGCTCCCTGAACTTGATTTGTTACCGATAAAATGATGCACGGATGAAGTGTAGATGACAAGATTCATGACAAAGAAGACAATTTGATGAATTATTTCTCAAATTAACCCAATTTATCAATGTTAAAGGTAAAATTGCTCTTGGTTTCCAACGTTAGGGGTAAAATTGCACCATTTTAGACGTTAGGGGTAAAATTACTCATGTTCCAAAACATTACGGGTATTTTTGCACTTTAACACGAGTTAGTATTATGGTTTTTGATTCTAAATCTATTTAATAAATTTCAACCCATTAATAATATTATATTGGATTTTTAATGTTTTCGTAAATCACGTGTAATTTTACTATCTCTATAAAAATGACATGTCAAAATATGAGATTTTCAATTTGTGTTTGCGAGTGAATCCTATTAATAGTTAATCATATTTTATTTTTCTGGATCCATTTAGGATAATGTGTTGAATTTAACAATGTATGAAAATTCAAAATTTTTGATGTTACATGTTCTATTTGAAAGTTTTAATGGATATAAATTTGAATAATTGTTTCATAATTAGTATTAGGTACCCAATTGGAATATAAAAAATTAAAAAGCAAAAATCACTAATAGAGGCGGTTAAAACCGCCCCTTCAGCTGAGAAGGGAGTATTCCAGCACGAATAGGGGCGGTTTAAACCGCCCCTACCTATCCGTCGCTAAATTTTATCTACACCGTCGGTGATAATTTTCGTCGCTATTCTGTAGCTCCGGTCCCCTTTGGCGACAGATTTGAGGCGGTCGGTAAAACCGCCCCTAGACCTTGTAGGGCGGTTAAAACCGCCCCTACACGTAAAAAAACTGCCTCCGTAGGCAATTTTTGTTGTAGTGAGTGGCTATACAATTTTCAGAATCCTCCACTTATTTGATTAGTTGCTCTTGTCTCGTCAGTTTTCTGTATCCAATATGCTCAAAACAACCCAAATCGAATTTTTAGCTTTTAAGAAGCTCATGCCATGAATACAAAAAAGAGAGAAACCTGATAGAAGAAGTCACCAAAATGTCAGCACAAACATCCAAATATTCCAAATGTACCTACAAAATCAAAGTTCAGCCATTAATAGAAAATATTAAACCAAAGTGCAAGAAGAGAGAGATAGAGACCCTTTTGATAAGGTCAGGTTGTTTTATCAAACAAAGGGCAGTCCCGATAGTGTCATTAGTGGCTGCACCCTGTGTCTTTAGCTTGAAATTTGTTCCTACATCGAGTTGTGTGGAACTCTCCATTTTGTTCCTAGTTAGAAGACGTTTCTTAAAATAACCTATGTTTGCGTCCATATGCCTCTACTGAAATTAATAGAGTCAACCATCCTATAAAATCTTTGAATTTGACTCTTACTTATGTTACACTCTCATCATCTAGAACATCCTTTTATTCATATGTAATTTTACAGTGTGATGATGTAAGGTGCAATGGTGGGTTAATGACCTTTTGACTACATATTCAAGAGTGGTGGACTCAAACACCCGATTATCTTTAACGCCTCTGAAATGTTCATACTTATTCCCAAAATATACAAAATGGCTCTTAGAATAAGCTATGTCCAGGTCAACTCTACACAAATTCAAATGCAGAAACTTATGCATAAAGTTGCTCCCTTTAGTTGTGAGCCTCACTTTCAACTCTAGTTCTATACACAAAAACATAAGGTCTTCCTTCTTTCTATTCTTTTAATGTTACACTTCTCTTGGTTGCTCTATTTAGGATCAAGCCTCTCCTTTTTTTATTGTTTTCAAGTTTCACAATATTATACAACACTAAAGATTATGGATTCAATTTCCTTTGCAGGTTTCATGTCCCAATCTTTAGCTTGGGAGAAGAGGTCTACTTTCTCATGCAATCCATATTTGGAGGAAGTTGAGCAGCTCTTTACTCTTGGTATGATCACACTTGAATTGCCTCTTTCTTTGAAGCGCTCTACAAGGAGAGAGCTGGCAAGCAACCAAATGCTAGTATTCGTGAAGAAGGAATGACAGATAATAATGTTCCAGAAGATGAAACCACAGTTTATACCATTCCTCAAGAAGAAATGGGAATAGAAACTGAAATCACACTAAATAGCATTCCTGAAGAACAAGAAAAAAAGGAAGATGTGGCTCTACAAAAGAACACCATGTCCTTAAAAATTAATAAAAGGCGGATGAGTTCATCACAGAATACCCCTTTGAAATTTTACTCTTTGGCTTCAAATTTCATATTGGCAGTAGGCTTTTGGGATCTTAGAAACTCTACTTTAACTGGATGATTTCGATAATGAACTCATCGACCTTATTAATTGGCAATGACACGGTGTTCTTTTGTAGAGCCACCTCTTCCTTTTTTTCTTGTTCTTCAGGAATGCTATTAACTGTTGTTTCAGTTTCTACTTCCTTTTCTTTTTGAAGATTGATATAAACTATGGTTCAGCTTCTCCAACATTATTATACAGTCATTTCTTCAGGAATATTAGCATTTGGTTGCTTGGCATCTCTCTCTTTGTAGAGCGCTTCAAAGAAAGTCGTAGTTCAAGCCACAATACCAGGAGTAAAGAGTTGCTCAACTTCCTCCAAATAAGAATTGCATGAGAAAGTATACCTCCTCTCCCAAGCTAAAGATTGGGACATGAATCCTCCAACGAAAATTGAATCAATAATCTCCAGTGTTGTATAATGTTGTGAAACTTGAACACAATCCAAGAAAGGAGAGGCTTGTTCCTAAATAGAGTAACAAAGAGAAATGCAACCTTAAAAAAATAGAAAAAGGAAGAGCTCATGTTTTTGTCGAGTTGAAAGTGAGGCTCACAACTAAAGGTAGCAGCTTTATATATAGGTTTCTGCATTTGACTTAGTTGACGTGGACACAACTTATTCTAAGAGCCCTTTTCTATATTTTGGGAATAAGTCTGGACACTTCCAAGACATCAATGATATGAAGGCGTTAGGGTCCACCATTCTTGAATATGTAGTCAAAGGGTCATTAACCCACCATTACACCTGCATCATCACACTGTAAAATTACATATCAATAAAAGAATGTTCTACAAGTTAGGAGTGTAACATAATTAGTGTCGAATTTAAAGACCGATGTGTCATTTTGTTAATTTTTTAAAATTAATTTTTTGTTTCATTTCTTCATGGCATTTTTAATGTTGTTTATTTTTTTTGGCCTAGGAATTTTTGTTGTTGATAATAACGTTGAGGTGAGTTTATAATTACTATCAAATTCAAACCATAATACTTCATGTTTAATGTGTAACATTATGACTTCTTCATCTTAATTCGATCTTCTACAATACTAGCTAAGAGATGTATCATCGAAGAAAGGAGCAATCATTTTTTATGTCATGTTCCACCTGCATATAAATATTGCTCATGCACTAAAATAAACAAGATATATATATAACATGAAAGAACATTATGAGAGATTTTACTGTATGTGGGGTGTGGGGGCAATAATTTGTTGTAACCTAACATCTTGACCAATAATTTGGTATATGTTAATTACATATTTTTTACTCAATTATTTATGTAATATTCTTGGCCTAAAATATAAATCCTAGATCCTAGATTATAAACTCTAAACCTGGAAAATATGACATGATATGAGGTTATTGATTTATTGCATAGAGTAAATTTTCTCAAAGAGTAAGTACATGCTTTCAATTGCAAAGGAGAATAGAATTGACAAAATCTTCAAAGATAAAAGGTGGTCTAAAAATGCTATCAAATCCTTTGTCTTTTTCTTTTTTATGTTTACTCTGAAATTCTCTTACATCTTTCTCCTCTTTCTCGGACAACGTTAGCATTTGTCTAACTTGATGATACCATTGCCAACCGAAATATAATCCAACAATTTGGGAGGATCATAATCCAACTTTAAGATTTCTCTTATATCTTTCTTCGCCACGTACCTCTACATGGATGTATAAATAGTTTAAATATATGCAATGACCCATTATTTATGGTAATTTAGTATTGCCATATAAAAACATATACATATGGTAATAAAAATTAAGGCTATTTTATTTGATTTGATTTGAAAGCATATATGAAAAGATTGAGAAAAATTTCAACATTTCCTATTTTGTTCAACTCTATTATAATATCACTCTTCTCCAATTATATATATATATGTAATTACTTACCAATTATTTATGGTAATTTAGTATTTAAGACGATTAATTTGATTTGAGAGCATATATGGAAGGATTAAACTCTTATTTGACCTTTTTAGTATCAAGAAATTTGTCATGGTATTATTTAACAACATCCTACCTTAGAATATTTCTATAAGTGATATAGAATTACTACTTAGATAAAGAAAAAAAAATGTAATCCCTTGTTTATCTAAATATTAAATTTATGTGGTAAAAAATTGAAATCAATTGCCATGTGTATATATCATGTGTAAAAAATTATGTTATGTGGTAAAAAATTCAACAAAATCCGTTAATTTTTCATCTAAAATAAGTTAAATGTCATATATGGAAATACTGCTATAAACAAATATTATCAAATGATATCAGATGGATAAATGATAACATTTCGAATACCACGTGAGCAAATATGGGTTTAATCCTGTCGACTGATTCCATATTTTGTTCAGTTGTTCTTTTTCTGATATGCGTTTCTATTTTGTTTTTATAGAGTGATTTTTTGAAGCATAAAAATTGTAAACACAACTTCAACTGAAAAAAAATTGTCAACATTTAAGGTAAAAAATTGTCAGAATATGGGTTTCTATTTTGTTTGCACACATAATTCATATATTCCATGTTTAAGCATGAACATGGTTTCTGCATCTATAGTAACAAAAAGCATCTATAGTAACAAAAATTCAGCAACAGTAAAATAAAACCAAATTCTTTTACTTGTTTAAAAAATGCCAAACTTAGTTCATATATTCTTTTATTCTTAGGTAATAGAGAATTTAGCAAAGATTATTTGGCACCTTACAATATCCATCTCATTTTCCTCGTACATAACAATCAGAACGGTGACTAGAATCAGAACTGGAATCACAATTTGGACGAAACTCTTCTTCAACCATTTGTTGGAGAAAAAATGGACTAAAATTAAAATATTTTAGGCATCATATATGTAATATTCAAATGCTATAAAAAATAAAAATAGATTACTAGTTATGAACTCTTTTATTGTGACATTGCTTATAATTCATACACTAAAAGTAGCAGCTCTTTATAGTCTTACACTACGTATACACACAAATACATTATTATTAAATTCTACCCCACAATTCAACATTATCACCATATACCTCATATTTTCTAGATTTCTTAGTCATTATTAAAACTATGACTATGTGGCTCATTGTCTTCCACTCTTTATTATTATTATTATTATTATTATTATTATTATTATATAAAATTAAGTTTATTTTATTTCAACATCCTTCCTTAAACTTAATTTTTCGTGATTCCCAGTTGAGCTCTCAAATGAATGAACACATCGTACTTAAGCGGCTTCGTGAAAATATCTGCAATCTGATCTTACGTCTTCACGTACTTCAGTGTCACCTCCTTTTGCTCAATGCACTCCCGAATAAAATCATATCTCGTGTCAATGTGTTTGCTCCAATCATGAAATACTGGATTTTTTGCTAGTGCCAATGAGGATTTATTATCGATAAAAATTTCTGTAGGTTTACATTCTTCCATCTGAAATTCCTTTAACAATCTTCGGAGCCATATTGCATGACAGACACATGATGTTGCAACGACATATTCAGCTTTACAGGTAGTTAATGTCACAATCGCCTGCTTATTCGAACTCCACGTAAATGCAGTATCACCAAGAAAAAATACAAAACAGTTGTACTTTTTCGGTCATCCTTGTCACCAATCACTATCACAGAATCCAACTAATTTGAAATCATCAGTTTTTGAATAAAGTAATCCCAAATTAGTTGTACCTTTCACGTAACAGAAAATTCTTTTTGCTGCGTTCCAATGTGACATCGTTGGAGCTTCCATGTATCGACTTACTAAGCCGACTGCATAAAGAATATCCGGTCTCGTACATGTCAAATATCTGAGACTTCCGACCAAGCTTCGGAATAATGTCGGGTTGACTCTGTCTCCATCTTCATCTTTTGTCAACTTAATTCCAAATTCGACTGGCGTGCTGACAGAATTACAGTTTTCCATCTTGAACTTCTTTAAGATCTCCTTTGCAAAACCACTTTGAGAAATAAAAATTTCATCGTCATTCTGCTTCACTTCAATGCCAAGATAATATGACATTAGACCAATTCCAGTCATCTCGAACTCATGGGCCATTGTCCTCTTGAACTCCTCAAACATCTTAGGATTGTTCCTGTAAAAATGAGATCATCCACATACAAACAAACAAGTAACATATCTCCATTTTTCACTTTTGTATACAGGGCATATTCATGTGGGCATTTGACAAAACTATTTTCTTGAAAATATTTGTCAATGCGACTATTCCAGGCTCGTGGTGGTTGCTTGAGACCATAAAGTGCCTTTTTCAATTTTAGCACTTTATTTTCTTGACCTTTCACAACATACCCAGGTGGTTGCTGGATATAAATTTCCTCTTCCAGATATCCGTTGAGAAATGAGGATTTCACGTCCATTTGATGGATTCTCCACCCGTGTTGAGCAGCTACAGAAATTACTAGTCTGATACTCTCCATTCTGGCAATAGGAGCAAAAACTTCATTATAGTCAATTTCGGATCGTTGACTGAACCCTTTTGCCACCAATCTTGCTTTATGTCGGACAATTTCACCGTTTGCATCTTTCTTTGCTTTGAACACCCATTTAACTCCAATGGGCTTTTGACCAGCCGGAATTGATGTCAGCTCCCATGTTTTATTTTTTTTCAATCGAATGAATCTCCTCTTCCATAGCTTTTCTCCATTTTTCATCTTTCATTGCTTCTTCTGGATCTGTTGGTTCATCATTAACAAAATGACAGTAAAGAGTTAATTCATCATTGAGATTTCTTGTTACATCATAGAGATCTTTAATAGGTATGAATTTTTTAGGCTTTCCGGATGGATTTTCATCTGAACTGTCTTCATTACTCGAGGACGAACTCGAACTAGATGAGCTTGCTGATATCGAACTGGTTGCTGGTGTTGTGGCTGCGACCGTGACTACTTTTTCCTGACCATTGTCTTCATCCAAGAAAGGATAAAAACTGTAGTTGTTTTCTTTTTCACCGGTCCAGTCCCAAACTGCTTCTTCATCAATGGTGACATCTCTACTGATGATGAATTTCTGAGTCTGTGGATCGAACATTTTGTAGCCTTTGGAATGTTTTGAATATCCCACAAACAAATATTTCTTGCTTTTATCATCTAGCTTCTTGCGTTCTTCATCCGGTACATGGACATGAGCAACACTTCCAAAAACACGCAAATGAGAAATACTGGGTTTTATTCCGCTCCATGCTTCTTGTGGAGTTTGATCCCAAACACTAGCAGTTGGCAATCTATTCAACAGGTAGACAGAACAGTCTACTGCTTCGGCCCATAACTCCTTCGGCAAATTTTTGCTTTTTAACATGCTCCTCACCATGTTGAGCGTTGTTCTGTTCTTTCTTTCGACTATGCTATTTGTAAGAAAATAGACAAGCATAGGCGCAACAGAATAATAAAATTTTATCTATTTTATCTATTTCCCTTTTCCAATATCTGTTAATTGTTATTTCATATAAAGAGGGATAGAAAGTAATACCTTTGGTGAAGAACTATCTACGGTTGCAAACGAAGTGCCCACAACTCTTAATCTGTGTATCACGAACAACAAAATAAACAATACAGAAAAGACTAACTAATCAGTAATCAACCTTAATAATAGCAATCGCAATGATTTCCTCTAACAGAAATCGATGCGAGATCAAAGAGAGAGTAAGAAATAATGTAGATTAGCCGAGATGAAGACGGAATGGTTCCTCCTCCTTTCTTATTGTGTTAGGCGAAATATGGGATTAGGGAGTCTATTTATAGACTTCTCAGAACCCTAATCCCAGTTGTGTTAGGTAATTAATTAATTAGAATCTTATTCGGAATAAGATTACTAATTAGATAATTAAATAAACACTTTATTATTATCTAAATAATAACTAATTATATCTAGATAATATTATTAATCAAATTAATAATTTAATTATTGTTAGGGATAATTAATTAGAGTTTCAATCACATTAAAATCTCTTATTAATATTATCAGATAATCAACTAATTTAATTCACAATTATAATCTAATTTATAATTATTAATCAAATTAATTTATCCCTAATTTAACTACAAATTTCGGCCAATATATAGTGTCTCACTAATTACATTTTCGTCCTCTGTTTCCAAGTCCCATATGCGACCCATTAGGTCCTTTATTGCCACTAGCCGTATATATCCTTTGAAATTAATTCATCATGATTAATTCCAACATATATATAACGGAATACCGTCGCGAGCTGTTACTAGCAGAACCTATGATATTCTCCCAGGGCAATTAAGAAGTCAGGTTGATAACTGACGTTAACCTTTCTGCATTAGGTACAGGATAATACGATCCTTCATCAACTATATCTTGTTGGTCAATTCCTTATAACCATGGAACGTGTCAAGGTTACATATAATGAAGAGTCTGTTTTACTTGTACAGGTTTAATTCACTCTGAAAGATAAGTTAAGTGAAATATCTATTTCTACTCTTAACTCTATCACCTTGCAAGGATTTCAGTTAATTCACCCCAAGCGGCCATTTGGATTTATCTCCCACTTATCGGGAGTGACGAATGCTCAATCTGATATTGACTATTCTGCAATTACTTTGTGTGACACCCATCCCTGCTCTCACACACCCCAGGCTCTCACCTGTTGGATCGTGCTCGCACAGAATCAAAGTACCAGACTCCATAATCCAGAATCACTAATTAACGAATGTTTGAGTGTGAGGATTAGTTATACCTACTAATACCAATGAGATGAACAGTTGACACATTAGATAAATCAATCCATACTGTTATCTCAAGTCGGGTCCCAATCCTAATGAACTCCTTCACCGGATCCATGTAACTGTCTAGATATCTAAATATCTAAAGCTTGTGACATCAGCTTTCTGTCTCGATAGAAAACACTGTTACATGCAAGTCTCAAGAGTAATATGTCAACCCCTATAACATATTACTTGACTTGGGTTGATTTTAAGTCTATTGGTCTATTATAAAATATAGTCTCACTTCATGCTTGTATGAACACTTTATAACTACTTAAATAAACTTAGGATTACTTTCTTTATGAAAGATTTGTGCCTTTATATATAGTTACATTTTAATGCTATATATCTGATTAAAAAAATGACTAAATAAACAATTTATTCATTAATATTTATATCCTAAAACAATTGTCTTTAGGACACTAAACTCCAACATTCTCCCACTTAGACTAAAGCCAATTGTTTATGAAAACATTCCCATAAGCGTTTGCATGAAGATCATGAACCTTTTGGGGTAAGGCATTCTTTTAAATGGATCTATAAGATTGTGCCTTGGTGGGCACTCTTTTAATTCTCACATCTACTCTTGTTGTTATCTCTCGGAAGAGATGGTAAAGACTTAGGTAGTGTTTGGACGTATTATGTGACTGCGGGCCCTTAGCAAGAGCAACATCCCTATTGTTAATCTCATTAACAATGTTAGGTACCACGCCTAGTTCATTGATGAACTTCCATTCCAAACTTCCTTTTAGCTGCTTCTGAAGCTGCTACATATATATATACTCTGATTTAATTTATTGGCTCGGTCACGATTTCCTGCTCGGAACTATTCCAGCTAACCGTACCTCTTTTAGAATAAACTTGTATTCTGTAAGATCATCTTTATCTGTTTGATGACTTGTATCTGAAAGTCTCCAACTTTCAAATTTCATCTCCATATACCCGGAACATATCTTCAGTCATTTTAAGTACTTAAGAATGTTCTTGACAACAATCCAGTGATCATCACTTGGATTGACCTATAATCGACTTTGTCATGCTTAAAGCAAAAGTGATGGTAGGTCTAGTGCAAAAAACGCTTTGAGCACTTTGTCAACGTATTTAGACTGGGAACGGTCAAGTAGTCTTCTCAATCTATCTCCATAGATCTTAATCCTTAAGATGTAAGCTGCTTCTCCTAAGTCTATTATGGAGAATTTTATCCGATAACCAAAATTTTCACCGATTGCAGTATAGCTACGTCGTTCCCATTAGTAGAATATCGTCGATGTATAATACTAAGTAAACGACCAAGCTCCCACTAGTTTACATGTAAGGCTCATATGAGCTCCCACTAGCTTACATGTATAGGTTTACAAGAGCATTCTCATAAGTTGTAGGTTTATCGTCTAACACGTAAAACTCTTCGTCGTGTCCCACTAGAAATCCAAATCTCTTTGGGATTTCATCGGCTCCCACTAGAAATCCAAATCTCTTTGGGATTTGATGAACTCGACCAGACCTATGAGTTAGCAGTGTCACTAGTGTCTCATCCTGTGAGACATATTCGGGTTCCACCATCGCTTCCGCTATTTCAGCCAATCCTTCTTCTTGAACTTCTTCAAGTTCAATCACGCTTTCTACTTGTGTTTTTAGAAGAAACTCTTTCTCTAGAAATACAGCGTGTTTGGATACTATTACTTTCGATCATCCGAATGATAGAAGTAATATCCTACTGTTTCTTTCGGAATTCCAATGAAGAAATATTTATCAGATTTAGGGTCTAAGTTAATCTGATGCTATGCATGTAACATATGTTGATCACCCTTAAATTCTCATGAAAGAGAAACTAGGTTTCTTTTCAATGAACAATTCAAATGGAATAGAACTTGGCGGTTTTGTGGATACTCGGTTCAAGGTAAATAAGGCGGTTTCTAGGGCGTATCCTTAGAACATCTTTGGAAGAGAGGTTGTGCTCATCATGGATCGTACTATATCTAATAGAGTACAATTTCTCCTTTCAGATACATCGTGCTGTATACGGAGGAGTCCATTATGAGCGAATCCTATATTTCAATTTAGATAATTCAGAAAATCATTAGAAAGATATTCTCCACGATGATCTAATCGAAACACTATAATATTCTTTCTTGCTTGTTTTCTTACTTCATTCTTGAAGCATTTGAACTTTCTCAAAAGATTCTAACTTATGCTTCATCAAGCAGATGAATCAATATCTGGTATGATCATCTTATGAAGCTGATGAAGTGACTGAACCTTTCTCTTGCTTGTGTTGACGTATGACTAGATACATCTGAATGTACTAGTCCTAGAGTGTCTGATACACATTCTCCTTTATTGCTAAAGGGTGTCTTTGTCATCTTTCTTTAAATAAGACTTACATGTGCTCATTGATTCAAAATCAACCGAGTCTATAAGCCCATCTTAATATAGCTTAGACATGAGTCTCTTTCTTATATGCCCTAGGTGGCATTACCACAAGTAAGTTGAATTATCTATCTTTTAATTCCAAATGTAAAAGCACCATCCCGACTCTTCTTCTGGAGAGAGTCTAAGTACTTCTTAGAGTTCCTCTTTCAATTCCCTTCTTTACCATATTGGTGGCATTCCCATCTTGCTTTTATTGACTTGGGTTTAATGCATTTGTTCTTCTTGGAATCTTTAGAATTAGGAAACTTCATTTTCCTCTCGTGAGATCCCTCAATAACAAGTGCTGACATCACTTTCTTAAGATTTAGGCTCAACTGACTTGAGCATATTCAAGAGCTCTTCTAGAGAGGTCTCTGAGTTTATTCATCTGACAGTTCGGGATGAACTTATGAATAAATCTTTGGGAGGGATTGTAGAACTAAGTCGACACTTAATTCATTATCCATCACAAATTCAATACTAGAAAGCTTTGGTGATATAGTCAATCATTTTGACACAAAGTGCCACAACAGAAGAACCTTCTTATATCTTGGGGCGAAACAATCATCGCTATCTCATAGCTTTCGCATTTGAGTCTGTTTCTCAAAACACCTCCTCCAAGTGCATAACCATGGACTACGAATCCATATTCTCATGTTGTTTTTGTGGCTCTGGTGCCATAGCTGCAAGTATGATACATCCTGTACGTTCGTCATCTGATTGGTGCTTCCGGTAAACATCAATCTTCTTGACAGGAGCATCATCAACAAGGACATTGGGTATCGACGTATCTTAATACATACCCAATCATTTCGAATCTTCAAAACAATTTTGAGTTTGCCAAAATAGTCGGTGAATTTTGAACTATTCAATTTGTTATCGGTTAAAATATTATGTAGATCCATTTTAGATATGATGATTCAGAGTATTTATTTTAACTTGAGAATGAGATAGAGTGACGTATGTTATTCATTTGCTTAATTCATTTACAATTTAAATACGTTGGACTTTTATGTTTTTAAATTGCTCCCACTATTTTACCAAATTAATAACCCTCCATATTAATTCGAAGGATATTCAAAACCCTTTAGTGAGCTAGAATCCTAACTCCTAAAATTTCACCTTGAGTTTACTCAACAAGCTAAGTTTTATTCATTAGGTAGATTCATGCAATCAATCACATCAACAATGCGACTTCTAGGTTATTGGGTTACTAACCACACTAGTAACTGATATGTGTCATTTATCAATCCCAACCATATTGCCCATTAGGTTAGAACAACATGAGTTTACTCATCCAATTATTCTAACCTAATCCAAGTCGTTACCCTGTATTCGTGAAAACGATTTTCGATAATTCAGGTGTTACCATAAGACCCCGAGCTTGAGTTTACTCAACAACCCTAAGGCCCCAGTACTGCCGGCTGAATTATAATATTAGGGAGGGGCAACCGATTTTTACAATAACTCGTTTATTGACTTGACTTTTGATTAATGAGCGGTTTTATTTAAAGTCTCATAATCTAACCTAGTCTTAATTTGCTTTAGCATACATCAGACACATACAATTTACATTGGTAGTTATGGACATATTATCTAAATTATTCTGTTGAGCCAGAAACGGAATAAAAGGTCAAACTTAGGGTAAATACTAACTATTACATATTTATCCTTCAGGTCCTCCGTCTTTTTATTGGCGCCTTGATTTACAACAATATTTAATTTCTATACTACTTTAGAATATTTCAACTAATTTGAAGGGATTTAGGTGAGAAGATAAATACAATGGAGAGTAGATAAGGCAGGACACGTATGCCCTATTTTCCAAAATATCAAAAGACTAAATAACTATTATAGAGGGTCCAAATATGTCCATAACTCCAAACATGCAAAGACTCAATTAAATAAATTTAATTGGTTGATTACATAAACTGTTTATGTAATATTTTAGTTAATCAAATTAACCCTTAAATTAATTTTATATCATTTATATTTTATTCTAATTAAAATATATCAAATATAAAGTTAATTAGACACTCAAAATATAACTATACAAAGTATTAATTATTTGTGTTCAATTATTTTACCAAAATTATTCAACATGTTTAATTCAACCGTATCAAATACAAATAATTAAACATCAAATAACTTTGCAAAATCAATTCCAAAACACAAAACTTTTAAGACGAGAGATTATCGTGTTTAATTATTTTACCAAAACTATTTAACGTGTTTAACCAATACATCGAATGTAATTATTAAGCACAAAACGGTTTGTAAAATCGAATTAAAACACATACAATTACCATATCCTTTTATTAATTATAACGATTATATATTAATAAACTTATATGGGCTGATTCGTTGTTCCTAAACTTTAATTTTGTATCAATAAAATAGTTCGCCTAATTAACCGTATCAAATAACTTTAATTTTTTTTTTTTGGTAGATATCAAATAACTTTAATTAGACAACTCAATGGCTAGAAGAGACAAAAATAGGCAATATTCACACCTAATTCTTCATTATCATAATCAAAATTACCTTGACCTCATGTTAAGCACCTTCACATCATGTCATGATAAAGCATGTTTGAGTGATACAAAGCTTGGAATATAAACAATTGTTTCGACTTTAAATTGGCAGAACTTCAAAGATCTCAATGGATTTTTTTTGGTTCAATGTAAACTAAAGTATCTTCACGAGAGTTAAACATTAGCAATGCCCATCATTTAAATACTTAATGGGTTGTAATGAGCCATAATGTTGTATTTGGTCACAATATATGTGATTAAGGGAAAAAACTTTAGATCAGGCCTTTTTGTACCATTTTCTTTCATTGTCCAAACATGAATAGCACCAGAGTCAAGAATTTCACATATACATAGTTCTCCTCCTAATACTCCCACATTGTCATATTGATATGGTTGAATCAGTGTGGGTAATGAAACTGACCCAAAATGTTCCTTCTCAACATCAAAAGTAAATAAAGATAATGGCCCCAAATAAGAACGTCAATAAAAAAAACCATTCAAATAAACAGGAGATGACATTGGCATTGACTGGTGAAAAAGCTAATGTTTTTCCATGTATTTGTACCCAGATATGTACTTCAACCATGTTGCCACGAGGAGTGCCTCTCTTGGACATTCTTATAATCTTATATTGGGTAGTGCTAGGACTAAAACCAAAACCATAACATAAAACATCCGAGCTACAGTCAATCTTCTTATCGTCTCGAAGGTTAATAAACTCAACCCTAACAGGATTGCAAACAATAGGAAGTTCTTTATACGATACACCAGACAAGCAAAGCAAGCCGTTGCATGTAACTATATCAAATAAGTCCAGGACTTCAAATCTGGCTTCAATTCTAACCTCAACATTATTTGGCCCCATAACATGAACCATTTTCGACCCGTATATTCGAATCAGAGGATAAATCTCACCTTGATTAAAATGGAGCTTTGCAAATTCAGGGTCAGAAACTATACCATTCCAAGTTTTGCAAACAGATTTTAATACAAAAATTCTCATAATAGACAGCTGAAGTAGGATATTTACCAGAATATCCATTGGGAGATCACAAAATCAAGAACTTGAATATGGAGTCTCTTCCTTCCTTATTTTTCTATCTCTATTTACATTAGAGTCAGTAGCCAAAGAAATTGTTCCTCTTTTCATGACTATTTGTGAAGCTATGATACTGAGACAAAGCAAATCTCATGAGCACTAATCAGTACACTGAATTTGAAATGTTAATGAAAACCCCAACTCTTGTGCATATTTTGGAAATGAACCCTCACAAAGAAAAGACTTAATTATATCAAGCATTAAATCAAAATTGTGGGAAATAACAGTGCAAAAAGAAGAAATTTTACTAGAAAATGGATGGACCGGAAGATGCGAGTATCTCCCAACTTTGCACTCAATGGTAGAGTGAACGATTTTTTTTAAATAAGGAAGGAGATTGGATATTCATTTGCATTTAAGTCTTTTCTATTTTTAAAATTACATTTTTCTCCTCCTAATTTTTTATTATTTTATTTTATCCATTTTAACTAAATATACATATAATATTTTCTAAAATTAAGTAAATATTGTGAATCTCATATGGGTTTGAGATAATCTTGATTACAATATGGTTGGGTTTAGGATAGATTCTTAATGGTATGCGATATTTTTGTAAGAATTATAAACAAATTTTATTTTTAATTAAATATATGATAACCGAAAATAAAATTATCTAAGTGTTGATAACAAAATTATAAGCAAAAAAAGTGATGGTTCAGTTAGTTTGGCTCATTAGAGCATGTGAGCTCGAGCAGCACCAGTCGGTATTCCTTCCACTGTTGGGAGCGGGAGGTTATCGCTGCTCTGTGAAGCCAGCCTAACGCGGTGCCCTCCACTTTAGGAACCAAGCTATCTCAACCTTCGTCGAAACAACATAGTTGAACTCTCAGCTTGGAACGGGCCAGCCAGATGTTAGCTGCAACGAGCTCGGACTTCTGAGCCAAAGCAATGTTCCATCACATTGTTGCCCCCCACTTGGGTCACAAGCTTTGTTGGTCCCTTATAACGTAACAAGTTAGTTCCAAGGGGGGGGGATAGGAACTATTTAAAATTTTAATACGTTAAGGCTGACTTCTTTTTCTTTGAAAGAAGATTACACAGCGCTCAGTAAATTAAGGTGCAATGTGTGTCGACTATAGAGATCTCAACAAGGCTTGAAGATGAATTCGCATTGCCTCACATCGATGTATTGATCGACAGTGCAGCATCAAGCGTCTTGCACACGAATGTGGATGGCTTCATGGGCTACATGCAGGTTCAGATGGCCGAGAAGCACAAAGCAAAGACCTTGTTCACAACTGAGTGGGGAACGTACTGCTATAGGGTAATGCCGTTTGGTTTGAAAAATGCCGGGGCAACTTATCAAGGGATGGCTACGACACTGTTCCATGATATGATACACAAAGAGGTGGAAGTTTATGTGGACGACATGATGGTCAAGTCGGAGACAAGAGAGGGGCATTTCGCGGCACTTGAAAAGTTTTTGGCCCGAATTGCAGAGTTCAAGCTAAGGTTGAACCCGAAGAAGTGCTTCTTTGGCGTTTCATCGGGGAAGATCTTAGGCTATATGATCATTAACAAGGGGATTGAGGTGGATCCCGACAAGGTAAAGGCCATACAGGAAATGTCAGCACCCAAGAATGAAAAAGAAGTGAGAGGATTTCTGGGGCAGGTTCAGTATATCAGTCAGTTCATAGCACGACTCACTGCGATCTGCGAGCCGATCTTTAAGCTGCTACGGAAAGATCAACCCACGGTTTGGAACGATAAGTGCCAGCAAGCATTGGAAAGTGTCCGGACCTATTTGACTAATCCACCGGTTTTGAGGCTGCCTAAACTCAGAAAACCACTTCTCCTCTTCGTAGCGATCGAGGAGCGATCCATTGGAGCAATGTTGGCCCAGGAAGGGGACACCGGTGTGGAGCATGAGGTGTATTATCTGAGTAAGAAGTTCCTGGAATACGAGCTTAAGTATAATATGATCGAAAAGACATGCGTGGCAGTAGTATGCCTAACGAAGAAGTTGTGGCACTATTTTCAGTCTTACAAAGTGATCATTATTTCCCGGATGGATCTCGTGAAGTATTTGTACCGAACTTTGTCTCTAACAGGGAAGCTAGCCTGATGGTTGTTGCTCTTGTCCGAATTTGACATCGAATATGTAACGAAAAAGGTTATTAAGGGGAGAGCCGTAGCAGAATTTCTGGCCAATCAGCCTCTAAATGCGGAAGAGGAAGAGATAAACTATGATTTCCCCGATGAGCACTTGAACGCAATCGAAGTGATACCGTGGAAAATGTTCTTCGATGGAGCGGTTAACTCAAATGGAGCCGGGGTAGGAGTTCTACTTATCTCACCAGAAGGAGAAAGGGTCCCAATGGCAAAGAAGTTATCCTTCCCTCTCACCAATAATATGGCCGAGTATGAAGCGTGCATCTACGGGTTAGAGTCGTTAGCAGCACTGGGAGCATCATATGTTGAAATCTGGGGCGACTCAAAACTGATTATCGAACAAGCACAGGGAAATTGGGAAGTAAGGGAAGAAAGGTTGCGTCCATACCTAGACCAATTGGAGGGACTGGCGCAGAGATTCAGCGAGTGTCCTTTTTATCACATTCATCGAGCACAGAATCAGGCAGTGGATGCTTTGGTCACTTTGGTGTCGGTATGGGATAATCCCCGGAACCTTCCCTCAAAGCCTTTGGTATTGAGGAGGTCTCACAAACCATGCTACGAAGATGTAATGCTGTTAGGGGCAGATGAAAGGCCTTGGTATTTCGATATCGTAAACTTCATGAAAAGTGGAACATACCCGACAGAATCAGAACTTAGGGATCCGGCTGTGATCAGAAGGTTAGCTCAGCAATTTGTCATCCACAATGACTTGCTTTACAAAAGACACGCCGATGGTTTACAATTGAGGTGCTTGGACGAGGGAGAAGCCCGTGAAGCGATGGAGTCAGTGCACTCAAGAATTTATGGAGCCCACATGGGAGGAGCAGTGCTAGCAAAGAAAATCGTAAGGCAAGGTTTCTATTGGCTCACCATGGAAAGAGATTGCAATGAATGTGTGAAGAAATGCCACGATTGTCAAATCCACGGCGATTATAATCACCTGCCAGCTATGGAACTGCACGTGTTGGCACCCATTTGGCCATTTGCAGCTTGGGGCATTGATATCATCGGTGAGGTGAGGCCTAATGCATCAAATGGACACAAGTTCATCGCAGTTGCCATTGATTACTTCACCAAGTGGGTAGAGGCATAATTGTTTAGTAAGCTGGGATCGAAGCAGATGAGGAAGTTTATTGAAAAGCATCTAATCACCAGGTTTGGGGTGCCTCACCACATGATCACGGATAATGGGATCCAGTTTCAAGGGGAAGTGAAAAGTCTCTTCCAAGAGTACGGTATTGAGCATCATAGATCGTCTCCATATCGCCCACAAGCTAACGGGGCAGTAGAAGCGGCCAATAAGAACCTTAAAAGGATTCTCGTAAAGACAGTAGCATCGCATCGGAATTGGCACGAGCAGCTTCCGCTCGCTTTATGGGCTTATCGCACGATGGTTAGAATGTCAACTGGGGCAACGCCGTTCTCCTTAATGTATGGGGCATAAGCAGTTCTGCCCGTTGAGATTGAGAAGCGATCGCTGAGAATCGCGGTAGAAGCAGAGATTCCCGAGACAGAATGGGTGACGAACCGATATGAACAGTTGGCGTTGGTGGACGAGAAAAGGATGGAGGCTCTTTACCATGTGCAGTTATACCAAAGAAGGATGGCCCGGGCCTTTAACAAAAAGGTCAAGGCCAGCCCTATCAAAGAAGGGGATATGGTGCTGAAACAGATCCGAATGACGCACACTAACCCTAGGGGCAAGTTTAGGCCAAACTGGGAAGGATCGTTCTTCGTGAAGAAGATCCTGAGCAAGGGGGCGGTGAAGCTTGCTACTATGGACGGCATGGAGTTCTCCGAACCTACCAATCTGGATAGGCTTAAGAAATACTTTTCGTAAAAAAAAAAAAAAAAAAAAAAGAAATAAAAATTCCCGATAGGTTGAAAACCCGCAAAGGGCGACCTATGCAACAATAAGGGACATCCCAATGAGTGAAAACCCAAGAGGGCGCTCATTTGAAAATTCCGGGATAATAAAAGGAGAGTTGAAAAATCGTTGGGACCTGAAAATCAAAAAAAGGCGGGTCCTGGTAACAGTAGTTATATCTTGAGCAATTATGGAAATAATGTGTAAGTGGCTAAGTATTTCTGTTGCTTGTAAATAAATAAAGGTATGAATATATTCGAAGAGAATGTTTGAAATGATTATGATCGACTGAATGCATGGTATTACAAGTCATGAGTTATACATTTCTTTTCCCCACCACCAAATAAAAAGCCTACACAAACATCTTTTTCACATATACCCACTATACATCACGGTAGTACTAATAAAGTCGTAAACCAAAACAACGACGGGACTATCAAGGAGAAGGAACCCCAAAGTCCCAAAAGCCCTCAAGCGAATCAAAGCCTCTGAAGTAAGGTGCCCACTCCTCGGCTAAGGCCTCCTTGGCAACCCGATGACCCTTTACCGCAATCCGCAAACTCTCCTCAGTAGCTCGTTGGACCTCTATATCCACACGGCTCCTCTCCTCGGTTGCCCGGCCTCGCTCCTCCCAGCTGGAGCACTCATCCTCCATCTCTCGATAACGATGTATGATCTGAGCGTCATCATTCCGTAGTGACTCTCCTCGCCCGGCCGCCACGCCCTCCTTTACTCTTCGGCCCATAAAATGGAGGCCTCCCTGTAAAGAAAAATAGGAGGGAAGCAATGTAAAAAAGGAGAAAGAAAAAAAAAGAGAAAATATATATACATTCATTCATAATCATGTGCATACATATCACTACACTAGGTTATACAATACTCACCAGATGATGGGCGTGACTTAAGTCAAGCCGCACGCAGAAATACTTGGATAGCTCCACGAAATTTGTGCAAGTCTAGGCAGGCTTCGATAGGCAAATTAGGATTCGATCTATGGGCACAGGCCCCGCTACGGACTGCGGTCTACGACATTATCAATGGGCACAGGCCCCGCTACGGACTGCGGTCTATGGCATCATCAATGGGCACAGGCCCTGCTACGGACTGCGGTCTACGGCATTATCAATGGGCACAGGCCCCGCTACGGACTGCGGTCTATGGCATTATCAATGGGCACAGGCCCCGCTACGGACTGCAGTCTACGGCATTATCAATGGGCACAGGCACCGCTACGGACTCCAGTCTACGGCATGAAGCGACTGCAGTCACAAACTCTCGGACGAGTGATAAAGCCTAAATATCAAAGCGACTGCGGTCAAAACCTCTTGGACGAGGTCTTAATTCCAACTCTCGGACGAGTGATAAAGCCCAGCTATCATCAACGAAGAGCACCTGCGATCGATGTAGAGATTAAGGTCGAACGGTTAATTTGGAGATATGCAAAACAAGCAAACGCCTGCGATCGATGTATAGATTAGGGTCAGATGTTCGATTTGGAGATCTGCAATACAAGGAAACGCCTGCGATCGATGTAGAGATTAGGGTCGAACGATGGATTTGGAGATATGCAAACGAAAGGACGCCTGCGATCGATGTATAGATTAGGGTCGGATGTTTGATTTGGAGGTCTGCAATACATGAAAACGCCTGCGATCGATGTAGAGATTAGGGTCGAACGATGGATGTGGAGATACACAAATGAAAGGACGCCTGCGATCGATGTGGAGATTAGGGTTGAATGATTAATTTCAAAACGAAAGAGTAACTGCGGTCGAGATAAAGACTAGGGTCGATAGAAAAAGCAACTTTACCTGCGGTCGAGATAAAGACTAGGGTCGCTAGAAAAAGCAACTTTACCTGCGGTCGAGATAAAGACTAGGGTCGCTAGAAAAAGCAACTTTACTTGCGGTCGAGATAAAGACTAGGGTCGCTAGAAAAAGCAACTTTACCTGCGGTCGAGATAAAGACTAGGGTCGCTAGAAAAAGCAACTTTACCTGCGGTCGAGATAAAGACTAGGGTCGCTAGAAAAAAGCAACTTTACCTGCGGTCGATGTGAAGACTAGGGTCGCTAGAAAAAGCCATTTACCTGCGGTCGATTTAGACTAGGGTCGCTAGAAAAAGCTATTTACCTGCGGTCGATTTAGACTAAGGTCGCTAGAAAAAGCCATTTACCTGCGGTCGATTTAGACTAGGGTTGCTAGAAAGAGCCATTTTACCTGCGGTCGATTTAGAGACTAGGGGCCCCAGAAGGAGCGTTCGCCGGTAGCCGATTCAGAGGCAAGGACAGGACAGCCAAAGTGAAGATTGAAGACAAGATAGGAACTTGCGACATGGAGATCATGTATTTCTCCTCCCACTCTATAGGTGTCTTTTACTTTAATATATTTCGCATTGCATGTGTTGCATTCATGAAAAAGTTTTTTTCAAAAAGCACACACGTCACTGTCAAAAATAGAAAGTAGGGGCAACTGTAGACACCGGGGTCGGAGGACCAATGAAGAAAAATTATAAAAAGGGATCCAAATCAGTCGATTGAAATAAATGATGAGTCAATAAAAATAATAATAAAAAAAACGTTGTTCGAAGGAACCATGGAGACCAGTTTGATCGAATTCGGAAATCGAATCAAGATGACGGGCGAATCGGTTCCGCGAGTGAAATCTTAAATCATCTCACCGAGTTCGGGGTATTTCACACCCTTTTCTTACTAATTTTATTATTAATAAAATCTCGGGATGATAGAGGGTTTTATTTTGGTATTCGAGCAATCCAAAGAATATAAATATATATATATATATATATATATATATATATGGTTTTGTAAAAGGATCAATTTTATAAAAGCTAATAAAATCGGTTTTGACGAAAATCAATCGTTATTGATTTTGGTTGTTTTTAGATGTATTTTATTTAGTTAAACTTATTTATTTATTTTAGTATATATAAACGCGGCCCCGTCGGGGTCGGTATTTACGTCACGGGCCATTGGACGGCCCGTGACGAGGGCTGGGACGCCCAGGCCCAGCCCTCCCTGCACTTGGCATTCGGCCAAGTGCAGCAAATGCACTTGGCCGAATGCCAAGTGCATTTGTTAGCTTTTATTTAAAAATAAAAAATAAAAAAATACAAAAATACAAAAATGAAATAACAAATAATAATGATAATGATAATAATAATAATCATAACAATAAAGCCATCTAGCTTACCTTTGTCTCCAAGTTGGCTTGGAGCCAAAAATAAATTATGTTTGGGGCTCCATATGCCTATAAATAGGATGGAGTCCCAAGGCATTAGAGAGGAGGAAAAAAACCCGAACCCCTGGAGAAATTCGACGAGATCCGAATTCGCCCAAAAACCCAAAAAACCGACTCAAAACACTATCAATCGACTTGATTTGGTATCTCCATTACCGATTGAGAGGTAATAATCCGGGAAACTAGACCCGTTTACTCTTTCATTTCATTCTTTATTACGTTTTTATTGTTTAGATCTACTCATTTACTCTTTTATTTGCACTTTTATTGCTTAAACTTGTCAAATTAATTTTCTTCTTTTATTCTACAAACACTTGAGTTTGGATCTAAAATAAAAATCTCGTTTTATGTCCCAATACGAACCGTGACCCCATTTAGGGGTAGTTCGGGACTAAAACGTTGTAGATCTAGATTTAGAAAATGTTTTAATTAACGTTTTAAAATAAAACATCGTTTTGGGAGTTTCCGTTATAGACTATGACCCGATTCGGGTAGTTCGGAGGCCAAAAATGATAGAATAGATTAGATCTAAAGCTTTTGAATAAATCTGGAAACTGTTAAGAGTTGTTTCTGTAATTTCATTTTTTCTGTCGGTAAAGGCGGTTTACCGACGGATTTTCCGTCGGTAAAGCTGCTGGAATTCGGAAAAAATGTCTTTTTAACCCTTTTTTCTTAACTTTTTGATATTTGGTCCCTAATATATGTATATATAATTATATAATTATTTTATTAAAATCATTTTGGGGTATATAACTAATAATTATCTATTATATATTTACTCATTTTGTGTTTGGGTATTATTTATATTAATCTAACTTTGTAAAAATATATATATGTATATATAGGTTTTCTTTAAGTCCATTTAAGCTATATCTAATTATTATTTTTGTGGATCATTTGCTTGGCCCATTTGGGATGATTCATAAATGCTTTTGGGTTATTAGATATTATTTTGGGTATTGATATTGTGATGTACTTTTAGGTGGGTTAATTTCCATATAGCTATTGTGTAAAAACTAATTTGGGGTTAGATGTTATTTTCTCATTCATGAACTTTATTCATTATTTTTACATGTTTTGAATTAGGATAAAAAGTATACTATACTTAGTGTTATTTTCCTTTTTATTAGCATATATTAATAACTACAGTACATATTATGTTTTTACCTTATTTTTAATCTATAGGTGTAATCACCATCTTTTTACTAAAAATGTATATATATGTATATATTCCTTTTTTATTCTTTAGACATTTATATGTATATTTTAAATGGGTTTTGTTTGGTAATTGTGATTTAATTTGTTGTGATTATGATAAGTAAAGGTTCAATTGAGTGAAAAAAAAGGGAAATAAACCACAAAAAAGAGACTTCAATTTGATTATTTAAACTAAAGAGTTTTTTAGAGATTCTTAATGTAAATAAAAAGGTTTTTCGTCGTTTTAAATCGCTTTCTAAAAATATCACGTTTTAAAACCTTAATTCGTTCCAATGACGGATTAAGCGAACCTTGTAATTGAAATCGTTTTCGTTATAAATAATGAAGTTTTGAATCGTTTTCCTAACTAAACAGTTTTATACAAAATGAATGAACTTGTATGCTTAATCACGTTTTTGGTTAAAACTTCTCGTTCAAACGTTTTCAAACGCTCGAGTCATTCCAACGGCGATTCGAGTCGATGTCATGTAAATTAACGGGGTTTTGAAACGTACCTAAATCTTTCCAACGGCGATTAAGGTACGAACCATGTAAATAAACTCGTTTTTCGGGGAGTGAGATTAGCTTAGAGTTAGTGTATAGTCTAAAGCATAAAATCACACTGTGAATAAATCAATTCTCTCTTCTCCCCCTCTCTCCTGTATACTTTAAATTTATGCAAAATGGGTGATTCTTTACTAAAATGGCTTTCAATGACATGCTCAAAACGGTTTTCAAAGCGAGAAAGAAAAGGTTTCAAATGAATTTTAAACTTAAAGAAATATGCGATTAGTCCGTTATCGCCTAACACGCTGAGTAGGAGGCTGGTGGTTCATAACCGGGCGATGTCGGGGTGCCTAGTAGCCTTTTTCAGGAAAGGAGCTAGCCTTCTCGGCTTGTACCTAAGTTTCCCGAACCCTCACCGGTCTCCCGCAAGGGATCGGTGTTCATTTTCCCATTCGTGGGTGGCGACTCTTCCATACTCCGAGCTCCGGTCCTGCCGAGCAGCTTGATTCCACGATTGGTTGCTTTCGGCACCAATCACCGCTTACGTCGCCATGAGGTGTCCACCCCCCGGTCCGCCCGGGCGAGGCCGTTCGGCACCTTATCTAACAAGTGGCGACTCAGCTGGGGAAGCGAGAAATTTGATTCCGGAAGGCGTGTATTAAGCCCTTAACGGGGACGGATCGTATTATTTCTTTTCGTATGCATTCATAAGCTTTATTGCAAACCTTTTGGGTAATTTCAGCGAAACCTCTAGCGAGAGTCCATTCGTCGCTCGAAAGAGGCTAGTGTAAGTTCCCCCTTGCAGTAAGGCGCCAAAGGGTCCCCATCCATTCGTTAGGGGCGAATTTGTGCGGTCCTGTGAGGTCCCGCGATCAGCCGTGTCAGCATATATTAGCCTTAGAAGTTGCCATAAGATTACCCGTTACCATTTTTGATGTGATAAATGAATCAGTTCGTGTTTTCAAATTGCCATGATACGTGTCTAATCCTAAAATATGTAAAGAAAATGAAACGATACGTTAATATATACTCTTAAACCGATATACAAACTACCCCAAAACATCGAAACGATTCGAACTAAAGACGACTTAGTCATCTCGTATGAATGAACTTGTGCGACCCGCCTGGTCCCTTTCCATGTCCCGAAGAAGGCACATGTTCAGGAAATGCGTTATGACGTAAGCACGCATTAGTATGAATCGGTTTGGTATTGAGGATAGTTATATCTCGATTCAAAAGACTATATTAACGGTAGTCGTTATTCACATTCTTTAAATAGGTTGGGATAAAACGAGATTATGACAAAACGAAAACAAAGAACATTTCTGTTTCGAATAACCCCGTTGTAACGTAAAGAGTTTCGCAAACGTGGCCCGTCCCTTCCGAATAAAAGACAAGCTCTTACTTTATGCCTTGTGTTGTTCTTAAGAGAAATGGACGTGTCCGCAAAAGTGACTAAGAAAATAAAAGAAAAGCAAAAATAAACAAACGACCAAAGTAATTCTGTATCTACGATGTATATCCATCCCGATGGTAGTTAAAGAAAATGAACCAATGCCGTTAAATACGTGCCTCGAGGCGGTATGTACGCCGTTTAAAATCATAAAGCCGAATTAAGCTAAAACCGCATAATTGCGCCATATAGACGAGACTGTGGCTTTGATTAATGGCTCGATCATTTTGACCGTTACCAAAACTATAAGAAGTATGGCCCGATCTGCGTGTTTGCTTGACTCGTGCCTAACTGAAAAAGAACGGTAATATCCCTGCTTCGAATAAGCATGCGATTCAACGAAAAGTTGATTTTCTATAACCACGCTAGGGCGATATATCCCGTAGATTGGAAGGAATAAAAACTTGTTAATAGCTGAAGGATTACCGTGCGCTCAAATAAGACTCGCCGTCTTTTTACGTAGCCAAAATGAGCAAACGATTCTTAACGCTAAAAACAAACACGTTACGCGATGAGTCCGTTCTTTAAAATAAAAAGTGCTTTCATCACTAAATGAACACGTGGATACGTCTCTCGATAGATCCAAAAAGATCCCATTGTAATCCAAAAATCGAGACACGAACCCACGAGAATAAAATGGAACGAGTCATTGTCAATAACGAATGATTGAACCAGAAAAATAACTCGTACCACGTCTAAATCCGAGATACGCTCAAAAGGGAATCAAAACCCGAACTAATGCATCTCGCGAAATGACAAAAGACGAGTTATTCGGAAGAACAATCCATTTGGCCGATGTCTTAGTCACTAAACGTTGATATGTCAAAACGAACTATATTGTCTGATGGATGATTTACCTTTTTCGCAATAATCGACGGCATCACGCGTCCCCTGGACCGCAAGGTGAGCCCCAAACCAAAATCCTAGGAAAGAGACTTGGACCATCGAGTGTGTGGAGGAATAAGGGTGGAAGAGAGATGCCGTGATATGTGTAATTAGACTGACGTTTGTTCTTCTTATCTCATATATCCGTAAATAAATAAACGCACACACCACGAATCATGCATATAAAACCATGCATACATACTAATGGATGACCGTTCGCGCAGACTTCATCATTAAGCGGTTGTGGTTTCGCGAGAGTAGCCGGCTAGTCAGGCAGTTTGATCAGCTACGAATTGACAATTCTGAATCGGCAATTGTGGCTTCTGAATCATCTTCGTCCGAGTATACTCAGTCTTCTGTCAGTATGTCTACGACCGACGAAAAGGTGGCCGAATTGGAAAACTCTGTGAACAACATTAACGATCAGTTGGCCACAATTTTGGCCCAGCTAGCTGAGCTGGCATTGAAGGATAACAAGAGTGGTAGTAAGCGTGCTGAGAATGAGGTAAACACTGGTCCCCGCTTCGGGAACGAGGATGACTATCAGGATTATATCCAGAAACAGCTTGAGAAAGAGAAAGCTAAGGAAGAGGAGTGGAAGCAGCACATCACTCAGGAGGTGCAGGATCTGCGTGGGGTAAGCTTCGGAAGTCAGGACTTTTACAATTTGAAGAATTGTTTGTCGGCAACTGCTTTACCCTTGAAATTCTGGCTCCCGGACAGGAAGAAGTTCGATGGAATCGGGGATCCCACGGCTCACATGAATCAGTATGTCACAGTAATGAAGCACACGATCCTAACTGAGGATCAAGTCCTGGGACTATTCAATACCTATCTGGAGGGAGCGGCCCTCGTATGGTTTCATGCGTTGCCGCTGGTGACGAAGAGAGATTGGAAGGAGTTGGCAAAGTCATTCATCGCCCAATATAGTTTCAACACTATGCTTGAGGTTACTCTGAAGGAGCTGGAGAGTACTAAGCAACAAACTGGTGAGTCTTTTTCCGATTTTGTGAGGAGGTGGAGAGCCAAGGCGGCAATCATGAAGCAGAAGCTGCTTGAGCAGGATCAGATTCGAATGGTAGTTGGTAACACGTTGCCGTATATTAAGAATGAGCTGCGGTATATGCCTTTTACCGATTTCAATCAGATGTATAGTTGTGCCTTGACAGTTGAGGGGGATGGAGAGCCGAAGAAAGCTTACACTAAGTGGACGAAGTCTGGATATAGTGCCGGAGGGCCAAGTGCGAGTACAGAATCAGCCGCAGTAAAAGTGCTTGAACTTAACGCTATGAAAGTGCTTGAACTTAAGTGCGAATACAGAATCAGCCGCAGTTCGCCAAGTTTGATCAAAGCTACGCAAAAGTTTTCGAACGATTGCAGAAAAGGGGATTGTTGAAAGCCCTTACTCCTAATGGCAAAGCACCGTCTACTCCTCAGATGCAAGCTAGGGGGTACTGTGAGTTCCATAGCAACTACGGGCACACTATTGAGAACTGTGAGAGGTTGAAGCATGAGATTCAAAACTTGATTGAGGAGAAAAAGATAGCTGATCCATCATCAGCAAACCCTTCCACTAGGTGCAATCCATTTCCTAATCATAGGGTAAGTATGATCGAATCCGGGCTCGAGGAGAGTACGGTGGTAGAATCCTTTGAGGAGGATGAAGAGGAGCTGTTGGACTCCGATGAGAAAATGACGATAGGAAGCAGATTGTATGTGTCTTTTCTGGGAGAGGAAACAGCGAGCGAGATGATAGATGAGGAATTGGGCGATGGAGCGCCATATGACGAAGATGACACCGAAGAGACCGGGCAGGGGTCATCTCGGAGAATTATTCTTGAGTTAAAGATATTCAGTGGGGTGGAGGACCCTGAGGTCCACTTGTATGAGTATATGTGTGCTATGTTTGTTGAACCATTTGGGATTAATGAGATCGCTCAGTGGTTCCACCCTTCGTTGATAGGCGAGCCTTTGGAGTGGTTCCGATCCTTGCCTGATTCCATCAAGGGTGATTGGAAGTCAGTTGGCAAGTTTATTCTTGGAAAAGTATAAGAAGGCTAAAGAGAGAGCGGCAGAAAGTAGCGCAATGCAGGTTGGGCCCATCAAGCGCCCGTTGCCAGCAGTTAGTAAGTATAACGACAACAAAGATCCTATGGAGCATTTGCACTTCTACTTGTCAGTGATGGGGCCGTTGGGCTTCAAATGGGAGGAAATCATGAGTTTGTTTTACAACTCGTTGGCAGGAGAATCGCTGGTGTGGTATATGTCTCTTCCGATGAATGTTAAGGTGAACTGGGCTGAAATGACTAAGAGATTCATCAAGAAATGCACCGCATGGGGACATCCAGAGGAAATGCCTGAGTCACTCGATGAGGAGACACCTGGGGCAGTATTAACCATGGCTAAGTACAAGGGAGATGAGAACTCCATCGATCATGTAAACCGTTTCCGTGCCTACATGTTTGACGTGGGACTCTATCGAAGTGAGTTGGTTCAGCATTTTCCAAAGACACTCGTAGGAGAAGCTTTGATGTGGCACCGAATGCTCTCGGTAAAGGCAAAAGGGGACTGGGGGTCCCTCATGGAGGCTTTCGTGTAGAGATATGAGATGTACATCCTGTGGACTGGGTCGTTGGAAGATTTAGAAAGGATCAAGAAATTTCCCGAGGAAGCATTCGTGGATTATGCTAGGAGATGGAGGTTCAAGTATGCCTCATGTCGGGTCACCTTGAGCGATCAGGAGCAACTCATGTGTATCCGAAGGGGTGCTATTCCACTCGTCGCTAGAAGAATGAATGGAGTGTTCCTCAGGGACTATGAAGAACTGATAGGCTGGGCTCGATATGGATCGTCGGACCCTTCCTACGTAAATCCGAACGTCCCTCACGTAATGGATTTGATGGTCGTGGATATTTGGGGAAGTTCCTCCGACGAGGAGGGTATCAATCAGAGAGTTCCAATCAACATCTAGGATGAGTCTGATGATGAGCTGGAAATGGCTGCTAGCACCGAAGGAAAGATTCTGCCAGGTTTTGAGATCTTCAATGATGTTACCGACTGGGGCAAAGGAGAAGCAAGCTGTTTCATCGAGGAGATCATGATGTTAGATCTTAATACCGAGGAGTAGGTGATCACTATTGAGGCCACTGTGGGAGCGGTGGATGAGCCCAGTACCTCCAAGACTTATGAGAAACCCGAGAACCCTGTTGATGACAACTAGATTACCGCTTTGTTTGAATCTGATGATGTACTCACCAATACTATCAATGAAATGAATTCTGATTTTGCTTACTTGCTTAATGTTGATTCTGATCATTCCATGCATTCTCATTCATATAACATGCCTACATTTGAAATCAATGCAATAGAAATGTCAACTTTAAATCTTGGCACGGATGAAAATCCTAAACTTATACAAATTGCTCAAGAATTAACTATTGAAGGGAGAGAAGAATTTGAGAGAATAATAAGAAAAAATACGAAACAGTGTTTGCTTGGACGTACGAAGACATGCCAGGAATCGATCAATCAATCGTAACTTACCGTATTCCAACATACCCCGATGCTAAGCCCGTAAAACAGAAACTTCGACGCATGAGGCCGGAATGGGCGGATAAGATCAGAGAGGAAGTGAAGAAACAGTTAAAAGCAGGGTTCATCGAAGTAATCGACTATCCCCCTTGGGTGGCAAATGTAGTGCCAATCGCAAAGAAGGATGGTAAGGTGCGAATGTGCGTCGACTATAGAGATCTCAACAACGCTTGAAGATGAATTCGCATTGCCTCACATCGATGTATTGATCGACAGTGCAGCATCAAGCGTCTTGCACATGAATGTGGATGGCTTCATGGGCTACATGCAGGTTCAGATGGCCGAGAAGCACAAAGCAAAGACCTTGTTCACAACTGAGTGGGGAACGTACTGCTATAGGGTAATGCCGTTTGGTTTGAAAAATGCCGGGGCAACTTATCAACAGATGGCTACGACACTGTTCCATGATATGATACACAAAGAGGTGGAAGTTTATGTGGACGACATGATGGTCAAGTCGGAGACAAGAGAGGGGCATTTCGCGGCACTTGAAAAGTTTTTGCCCCGAATTGCAGAGTTCAAGCTAAGGTTGAACCCGAAGAAGTGCTTCTTTGGCGTTTCATCGGGGAAGTCTTAGGCTATGTGATCATTAACAAGGGGATTGAGGTGGATCCCGACAAGGTAAAGGCCATACAGGAAATGCCAGCACCCAAGAATGAGAAAGAAGTGAGAGGATTTCTGGGGCAGGTTCAGTATATCAGTCGGTTCATAGCACGACTCACTGCGATCTGCGAGCCGATCTTTAAGCTGCTACGGAAAGATCAACCCACGGTTTGGAACGATAAGTGCCAGCAAGCATTGGAAAGTGTCCGGACCTATTTGACTAATCCACCGGTTTTGAGGCTGCCTAAACTCAGAAAACCACTTCTCCTCTTCGTAGCGATCGAGGAGCGATCCATTGGAGCAATGTTGGCCCAGGAAGGGGACACCGGTGTGGAGCATGCGGTGTATTATCTGAGTAAGAAGTTCCTGGAATACGAGCTTAAGTATAATATAATCGAAAAGACATGCGTGGCAGTAGTATGCCTAACGAAGAAGCTGCGGCACTATTTTCAGTCTTACAAAGTGATCATTATTTCCCGGATGGATCTCGTGAAGTATCTGTACCGAACTTTGTCTCTAACAGGGAAGCTAGCCCGATGGTTGTTGCTCTTGTCCGAATTTGACATCGAATATGTAACAAAAAAGGTTATTAAGGGGAGAGCCGTAGCGGAATTTCTGGCCAATCAGCCTCTAAATGCGGAAGAGGAAGAGATAAACTATGATTTCCCCGATGAGCACTTGAACGCAATCGAAGTGATACCGTGGAAAATGTTCTTCGATGGAGCGGTTAACTCAAATGGAGCCGGGGTAGGAGTGCTACTTATCTCACCAGAAGGAGAAAGGGTCCCAATTGCAAAGAAGTTATCCTTCCCTCTCACCAATAATATGGCCGAGTATGAAGCGTGCATCTACGGGTTGAAATCTGGGGCGACTCAAAATTGATTATCGAACAAGCACAGGGAAAATGGGAAGTAAGGGAAGAAAGGTTGCGTCCATACCTAGACCAATTGGAGGGACTGGCGCAGAGATTCAGCGAGTGTCCTTTTTATCACATTCATCGAGCACAGAATCAGGCAGCGGATGCTTTGGCCACTTTGGTGTCGGTATGGGATAATCCCCGGAACCTTCCCTCAAAGCCTTTGGTATTGAGGAGGTCTCACAAACCATGCTACGAAGATGTAATGCTGTTAGGGGCAGATGAAAGGCCTTGGTATTTCGATATCGTAAACTTCATGAAAAGTGGAACATACCCGGCAGAATCAGAACTTAGGGATCCGGCTGTGATCAGAAGGTTAGCTCAGCAATTTTTCATCCACAATGACTTGCTTTACAAAAGACACGCCGATGGTTTACAATTGAGGTGCTTGGACGAGGGAGAAGCCCGTGAAGCGATGGAGTCAGTGCACTCAAGAATTTATGGAGCCCACATGGGAGGAGCAGTGCTAGCAAAGAAAATCGTAAGGCAAGGTTTCTATTGGCTCACCATGGAAAGAGATTGCAATGAATGTGTGAAGAAATGCCACGATTGTCAAATCCACGACGATTATAATCACCTGCCAGCTATGGAACTGCACGTGTTGGCACCCATTTGGCCATTTGCAGCTTGGGGCATTGATATCATCGGTGAGGTGAGGCCTAATGCATCAAATGGACACAAGTTCATCGCAGTTGCCATTGATTACTTCACCAAGTGGGTAGAGGCAGAATCGTTTAGTAAGCTGGGATCGAAGTAGATGAGGAAGTTTATTGAAAAGCATCTAATCACCAGGTTTGGGGTGCCTCACCACATGATCACGGATAATGGGATCCAGTTTCAAGGGGAAGTGAAAAGTCTCTTCCAAGAGTACGGTATTGAGCATCATAGATCGTCTCCATATCGCCCACAAGCTAACGGGGCAGTAGAAGCGGCCAATAAGAACCTTAAGAGGATTCTCGTAAAGACAGTAGCATCGCATCGGAATTGGCACGAGAAGCTTCCGCTCGCTTTATGGGCTTATCGCACGATGGTTAGAATGTCAACTGGGGCAACGCCGTTCTCCTTAGTGTATGGGGCAGAAGCAGTTCTGCCCGTTCAGATTGAGAAGCGATCGCTGAGAATCGCGGTAGAAGCAGAGATTCCCCAGACAGAATGGGTGAAGAACCGATATGAACAGTTGGCGTTGGTGGACGAGAAAAGGATGGAGGCTCTTTACCATGTGCAGTTATATCAAAGAAGGATAGCCCGGGCCTTCAACAAAAAGGTCAAGGCCAGCCCTATCAAAGAAGGGGATATGGTGCTGAAACAGATCCGAATGACGCACACTAACCCTAGGGGCAAGTTTAGGCCAAACTGGGAAGGATCGTTCTTCGTGAAGAAGATCCTAAGAAAGGGGGCGGTGAAGCTTGCTACTATGGACGGCATGGAGTTCTCCGAACCTACCAATCTGGATAGGCTTATGAAATACTTTTCATAAAAAACAAAAAAAAAAAAGAAATAAAAATTCCCGATAGGTTGAAAACCCGCAAAGGGCGACCTATGCAACAATAAGGGACATCCCAATGAGTGAAAACCCAAGAGGGCGCTCATTTGAAAATTCCGGGATAATAAAAGGAGAGTTGAAAAATCGCTGGGACCTGAAAATCAAAAAAAGGCGGGTCCTGGTAACAGTAGTTATATCTTGAGCAATTATGGAAATAATGTGTAAGTGGCTAAGTATTTCTGTTGCTTGTAAATCAATAAAGGTATGAATATATTCGAAGAGAATGTTTGAAATGATTATGATCGACTGAATGCATGGTATTACAAGTCGTGAGTTATACATTTCTTTTCCCCACCACCAAATAAAAAGCCTACACAAACATCTTTTTCACATATACCCACTATACATCACGGTAGTACTAATAAAGTCGTAAACCAAAACAACGACGGGACTATCAAGGAGGAGGAACCCCAAAGTCCCAAAAGCCCTCAAGCGAATCAAAGCCTCTGAAGTAAGGTGCCCACTCCTCGGCAACCCGATGACCCTTTACCGCAATCCGCAAACTCTCCTCAGTAGCTCGCTGTACCTCTATATCCACACGGCTCCTCTCCTCGGTTGCACGGCCTCGCTCCTCCCAGCTGGAGCACTCATCCTCCATCTCTCGATAACGATGTATGATCTGAGTGTCATCATTCCGTAGTGACTCTCCTCGCCCGGCCGCCACGCCCTCTTGTACTCTTCGGCCCATAGAATGGAGGCCTCCCTATAAAGAAAAATAGGAGGGAAGCAATGTAAAAAAGGAGAAAGAAAAAAAAAGAGAAAATATATATACATTCATTCATAATCATGTGCATACATATCACTACACTAGGTTATACAATACTCACCAGATGGTGGGCGTGACTTAAGTCAAGCCGCACGCAGAAATACTTGGATAGCTCCACGAAATTTGTGCAAGTCTAGGCAGGCTTCGATAGGCAAATTAGGATTCGATCTATGGGCACAGGCCCCGCTACGGACTGCGGTCTACGACATTATCAATGGGCATAGGCCCCGCTACGGAATGCGGTCTATGGCATTATCAATGGGCACAGGCCC
This sequence comes from Euphorbia lathyris, assembly GCF_963576675.1. Classification (NCBI taxonomy): domain Eukaryota; kingdom Viridiplantae; phylum Streptophyta; class Magnoliopsida; order Malpighiales; family Euphorbiaceae; genus Euphorbia; species Euphorbia lathyris. The sequence goes on along the minus strand of NC_088915.1, from coordinate 614,584 downwards.
CGCTACGGACTGCGGTCTATGGAATTATCAATGGGCACAGGCCCCGCTACGGACTGCAGTCTACGGCATTATCAATAGGCACAGGCACCGCTACGGACTCCAGTCTACGGCATGAAGCGACTGCAGTCACAAACTCTCGGACGAGTGATAAAGCCTAAATATCAAAGCGACTGCGGTCAAAACCTCTTGGACGAGGTCTTAATTCCAACTCTCGGACGAGTGATAAAGCCCAGCTATCATCAACGAAGAGCACCTGCGATCGATGTAGAGATTAAGGTCGAACGGTTAATTTGGAGATATGCGAAACAAGAAAACGCCTACGATCGATGTATAGATTAGGGTCAGATGTTCGATTTGGAGATCTGCAATACAAGGAAACGCCTGCGATCGATGTAGAGATTAGGGTCGAACGATGGATTTGGAGATATGCAAACGAAAGGACGCCTGCGATCGATGTATAGATTAGGGTCGGATGTTCGATTTGGAGGTCTACAATAGATGAAAACGCCTGCGATCGATGTAGACATTAGGGTCGAACGATGGATGTGGAGATACGCAAACGAAAGGACGCCTGCGATCGATGTGGAGATTAGGGTTGAATGATTAATTTCAAAACGAAAGAGTACCTGCGGTCGAGATAAAGACTAGGGTCGCTAGAAAAAGCAACTTTACATGCGGTCGAGATAAAGACTAGGGTCGCTAGAAAAAGCAACTTTACCTGCGGTCGAGATAAAGACTAGGGTCGCTAGAAAAAGCAACTTTACCTGCGGTCGAGATAAAGACTAGGATCGCTAGAAAAAGCAACTTTACCTGCGGTCGAGATAAAGACTAGGGTCGCTAGAAAAAACAACTTTACCTGCGGTCGATGTGAAGACTAGGGTCGCTAGAAAAAGCTATTTACCTGCGGTCGATTTAGACTAGGGTCGCTAGAAAAAGCTATTTACCTGCGGTCGATTTAGACTAGGGTCGCTAGAAAAAGCCATTTACCTGCGGTCGATTTAGACTAGGGTTGCTAGAAAGAGCCATTTTACCTGCGGTCGATTTAGAGACTAGGGGCCCTAGAAGGAGTGTTCACCGGCAGCCGATTCAGAGGCAAGGACAGGACAGCCAAAGTGAAGATTGAAGACAAGATAGGAACTTGCGACATGAAGATCAGGTATTTCTCCTCCCACTCTATAGGTGTCTTTTACTTTAATAGAAAGTAGGGGCAACTGTAGACACCGGGGTCGGAGGACCAATGAAGAAAAATTATAAAAAGGGATCCAAATCAGTCGATTGAAATAAATGATGAGTCAATAAAAATAATAATAAAAAAAACGTTGTTCGAAGGAACCGTGGAGACCAGTTTGATCGAATTCGGAAATCGAATCAAGATGACGGGCGAATCGGTTCCGCGAGTGAAATCTTAAATCATCTCGCCGAGTTCGGGATATTTCACACCCTTTTCTTACTAATTTTATTATTAATAAAATCTCGGGATGATAGAGGGTTTTATTTTGGTATTCGAGCAATCCAAAGAATATATATATATATATATATATATATATATGGTTTTGTAAAAGGATCAATTTTATAAAAGCTAATAAAATCGGTTTTGACGAAAATCAATCGTTATTGATTTTGGTTGTTTTTAGATGTATTTTATTTAGTTAAACTTATTTATTTATTTTAGTATATATAAACGCGGCCCCGTCGGTGCCGGTATTTACGTCACGGGCCATTGGACGGCCCGTGACGAGGGCTGGGCCGCCTAGGCCCAGCCCTCCCTGCACTTGGCATTCGGCCAAGTGCAGCAAATGCACTTGGCCGAATGCCAAGTGCATTTGTTAGCTTTTATTTAAAAATAAAAAATAAAAAAATAAAAAAATAAAAAAATGAAATAACAAATAATAATGATAATGATAATAATAATAATCATAACAATAAAGCCATCTAGCTTACCTTTGGCTCCAAGTTGGCTTGGAGCCAAAAATAAATTATGTTTGGGGCTCCATATGCCTATAAATAGGATGGAGTCCCAAGGCATTAGAGAGGAGGAAAAAAACCCGAACCCCTGGAGAAATTCAACGAGATCCGAATTCGCCCAAAAACCCAAAAAACCGACTCAAAATACTATCAATCGACTTGATTTGGCATCTCCATTACCGATTGAGAGGTAATAATCCGAGGAACTAGACCCGTTTACTCTTTCATTTCATTCTTTATTACGTTTTTATTGTTTAGATCTACTCCTTTACTCTTTTATTTGCACTTTTATTGCTTAAACTTGTCAAATTAATTTTCTTCTTTCATTCTACAAACACTTGAGTTTGGATCTAAAATAAAAACCTCGTTTTATGTCCCAATACGAACCGTGACCCCATTTAGGGGTAGTTCGGGACTAAAACGTTGTAGATCTAGATTTAGAAAATGTTTTAATTAACGTTTTAAAATAAAACATCGTTTTGGGAGTTTCCGTTATAGACTATGACCCGATTCGGGTAGTTCGGAGGCCAAAAATGATAGAATAGATTAGATCTAAAGCTTTTGAATAAATCTGGAAACTGTTAAGAGTTGTTTCTGTAATTTCATTTTTTCTGTCAGTAAAGGCGGTTTACCGACGGATTTTCCGTCGGTAAAGCTGCTGGAATTCGGAAAAAATGTCTTTTTAACCCTTTTTTCTTAACTTTTTGATATTTGGTCCCTAATATATGTATATATAATTATGTAATTATTTTATTAAAATCATTTTGGGGTATATAACTAATAATTATCTATTATATATTTACTCATTTTGTGTTTGGGTATTATTTATATTAATCTAACTTTGTAAAAATATATATATGTATATATAGGTTTCTTTAAGTCCATTTAAGCTATATCTAATTATTATTTTTGTGGATCATTTGCTTGACCCATTTGGGATGATTCATAAATGCTTTTGGGTTATTAGATATTATTTTGGGTATTGATATTGGGATGTACTTTTAGGTGGGTTAATTTCCATATAGCTATTGTGTAAAAACTAATTTGGGGTTAGATGTTATTTTCTCATTCATGAACTTTATTCATTATTTTTACATGTTTTGAATTAGGATAAAAAGTATACTATACTTAGTGTTATTTTCCTTTTTATTAGCATATATCAATAACTATAGTACATATTATGTTTTTACCTTATTTTTAATCTATAGGTGTAATCACCATCTTTTTACTAAAAAGGTATATATATGTATATATTCATTTTTTATTCTTTAGACATTTATATGTATATTTTAAATGGGTTTTGTTTGGTAATTGTGATTTAATTTGTTGTGATTATATTTTAAAGAGTTTTTTAGAGATTCTTAATGTAAATAAAAAGGTTTTTCGTCGTTTTAAATCGCTTTCTAAAAATATCACGTTTTAAAACCTTAATTCGTTCCAATGACGGATTAAGCGAACCTTGTAATTAAAATCGTTTTCCTTGTAAATAATGAAGTTTTGAATCGTTTTCCTAACTAAACAGTTTTATACAAAATGAATGAACTTGTATGCTTAATCACGTTTTTGGTTAAAACTTCTTGTTTAAACGTTTTCAAACGCTCGAGTCGTTCCAACGGCGATTCGAGTCGATGTCATGTAAATTAACGGGGTTTTGAAACGTACCTAAATCGTTCCAACGGCGATTAAGGTACGAACCATGTAAATAAACTCGTTTTTCGGGGAGTGAGATTAGCTTAGAGTTAGTGTATAGTCTTAAGCATAAAATCACACTATGAATAAATCAATTCTCTCTTCTCCCCCTCTCTCTCCTGTATACTTTAAATTTATGCAAAATGGGTGATTCTTTACTAAAATGGCTTTCAATAACATGCTCAAAACGGTTTTCAAAGCGAGAAAGAAAAGGTTTCAAATGAATTTTAAACTTAAAGAAATATGCGATTAGTCCGTTATCGCCTAACACGCTGAGTAGGAGGCCGGTGGTTCATAACCGGGCGATGTCGGGGTGCCTAGTAGCCTTTCTCCGGAAAGGAACTAGCCTTCTCGGCTTGTACCTAAGTTTTCCGAACCCTCACCGGTCTCCCGCAAGGGATCGGTGTTCATTTTCCCATTCGTGGGTGGCGACTCTTCCATACTCTGAACTCTGGTCCTGCCGAGCAGCTTGATTCCACGATTGGTTGCTTTCGGAGCCAATCACCGCTTACGTCGCCATGAGGTGTCCACCCCCCGGTCCGCCCGGGCAAGGCCGTTCGGCACCTTATCTAACACGTGTCTATACATTTTAATCCTGAGAGGCATTCATGTGATGGGTCTACTTACTTTGCTCTGTTTTTTTACAGGGTTTGTTCTCGCCATTCATTTCCAAAATATCTCAATGTTACTGGTGAGTAACTTCTATCTCATTTCAACATTTTCCTACTTGGGTTTATGGTCTTCTGCTTCCTTATTCCCTTTTTGTTTAATTCATTTCCAAAGGAAGATAGTAGACAGAGTTTCAGCACCTGGATATATATATATATATATATAATATGAATTATGTGGTTTCGGACTAAAGGTTGTGAAGATTGCAAAGCTGTGATTGGGGCACTTAAAAGAAAAAGCATCTCTGCAATAGGGGCTGCAGGTTTCATCAATGAAATTATAACAAAGGTTAGTTTCGTCAGCATTTTACAAATTCACGTATTAGCTTGTTGTTTGGATCATGTATTCTTATATAAGCAACTCAAGCAATGTGTCAATTTACTATGATCAGCAGAAAAGATCAAATTGAAGCCATATAGTGGAATGCTCAACATTAACTTTGGAAAGGGGATTGGAAAGCGAGATGTATGCGCTTTCTAATCTGAGACTCTGTTACATTAAACAACTTAATTTAAATGACTTATGCCATTCTAATGGACAGAAAACAGTTACCTTAGCTATGGATCAACGTTCAGCTTGAATTTTTGAAGAATCATGAGTTGTGCATTTGATTCTCTCTTGCATGAAGTTCTAAAGGATAGAAGCAAAGTTAATTAGTTGGTTGAATTTTTCAACCCTGTAGTCAGAGTACTTGATGGGATTGCAGGAGAGCGAGTATCAATGAGGGTTAGATGATATGAAGCTGGCATTATTGATGTTAATTAAACTATTCTACCTTATGTTCTAATTCATTATGAGCCTTTATGTTCAGGTCGATTTGGAGTCCTTGAGGGAAGCACACATCCTCGAGTCTGGTTTGCATAGTTGATCAAGTGCTATGAGTAAACATTTTAAGCTCTATCAGATCTTTATGGAAAATATTTTGCATAGTTGGTTGTGTACAATTTTATATGAATATAACTTGGAGATTTTGTGTTCTGTCAGGCCTCTCTATGCTATGAAAAATTCTCTAGATAATGCTCCTCCTGCCGGAGATTTTATTGGAGCTCTTAAGGAAAGTTTATATTCGAACTGGAGCTCCAGCTTTGATTGCAGAAGTGAAGAAGGCTTCTTCAAGTAGGGAATTCTTAGAGATTTTAATTTATAGCGTAGTAAAACGTTTTGTATTGACAGATTTATTTTCTAGTGAACTAGTTTTGATAATTGTTGTAGCAGTTATATCAATTTGACAATTTTGGATTATATTGTATGAGAAATGAATATTGACTCCATTACATAATATATGAAAGTATGTTCTTAATCTTTGGATAAAAAATTTAGTTGATTTGATTCATTAAAAATATTTTGTAATTATATATTTTATTATAAAAAGTATTGAAAAATTTATATAAAATAAAAATAATTAAAAAAAAAATGGTCCAAAGGAGGTTTAAATGTCTCTAGCTGCAAAACCGTCGGTAAAACGTTGCAAACCGTCGGTCAAAATATTCAGAACCGTCTGAAAACCGTCGGAAAACCATCGGAAAATCGTCGCAAAACCGCCAGAAAACCGCTTCAACCCATTTGTTCCTATAGAAACTTACCCCGACGCCTCATAAAAACCGTCGCTAGAGTAGCAACGCCTGTTGTAGCAACGATTCTGGACGGTTTTGAAAACCGTCGCTAAAGTCTATAGCGACAGTAAAACCGTCGCTACAGAAGCTAAAGTACGTCAAGGCTCTTTTTTTTGTAGTGTAAGGGATAAACATCAAAATTGATCCAAACATTTTACGAGTATTATTAAACTTTGTTAGGATTGTCACGTGTTAAGTCAACAAGTAAGAGTAATGTTCAAATTTTTGACCCTAACATTTTACAAATATTATGAAATCTTGTTGGGATTGTAACGTGTTAAGTCAACAAATAAACAGTAATAGTCAAATAGATCATGTAAAGAATTTGGTCAGTCACCATTAAATCCAACTTTATTAAATTTAAATATTAGAATAATTTTAATTTCCACCGTATGATTTTAATATCCCTATCGTATAATTAAAGTCTAAATAAATAAATTAATGAATAAATAAATAAATTGGTGAATGAATACAAATATCAAAATACCTTTGAAAAAGAAGAATTCATAATGAATTTTTTTGAAATGAATATTTCTCATTACTAAAAATATATTTAATTAAAATAGATAAAGGAAATAAATATTATTTCCATATTCTTAAAAATATTCCATGTCCATAACATCAAAACATTCCTTAGTAAAAACTTAATTAAAGTCCAATCTTTTGCACTATTGAGAATCAATTTCACTTTCATATCATGTTAGAGAGAGAGAGGGGTGACTTAGAGAGAGAAATAAATTTAGAGAGAGATGTTAAAGAGAGAAATAAATTTGAAGAGTGAGAAAGAAATAGAGAGAAGAAGATAAAGAGGTGGAGGGATAAGGGTAAAAGAGGGAAGTTTAGATATATATATCTTCTACGAGAGAAAGAAATAGAGTCAAGGTGCTTTGGCACCCCTTACCTTCTACAACTGTATTTAGACTCAAATTTTTATAGTTTTTTAATATATATATCTATAAATGAATTTCATGTACCAAATTGTAAACATGTTAAAGTTTAGATATAAAGAATACAAATTATTTTAATAAGCAAAGGTCAAATCAGTGTTAAAGTTTAGATATATAAAGAATACAAATTATTTTAATAAGCAAATGCCAGATCAGTTTTAGTGGATTGAGAAACAAAATTATTGAATATATTTTTTTTTGAATAAAAGTAGGGTTGGTGCTCTAACCGAGATCGTACATTCCAACTAGGTTGGCACCCGAGTTCAGACGAGACAAAAACTTGATTATATAAATAAAAGAAGATTACAATCTAAAGTGGAAGTTATCTAAAACGAAAATGAGCTAAATTACAACGACCATAAAAAATGAAAGAAGCACAAAAGTTAGGGGTCGGGCTCCACCATATGATCCCAATACAGGTAGTTCCAAAATTAGCTAGAGCGTCTGCAGCGCGATTCCTCTCGCGGCATGTGTGAACCAACAACCTCCATCAAAGCATATTGCAATAGGCATTTTAACCAATCTCGCCTGACGGTCCATGGTACATCATGCGATCTAAAATATTATTGTAAATTTGAGGATTAAATAATGGGTTGGGTAGCAATTGTAGGGACTAATAAAATAGTTACCCAGTTATTTTAGACAAATTATACATAAAAGTAATAAGAACACTGATTGGATATTGCAGACTACAATTAAAAACTAAGTAGAAAAAATCAAGATTCTAAAGTTCGAGTTAGATATAATATTATAGTTTGTGTATTATATTTTAATTGAGAGCTCACTCATCAAATTAGACTCAAATCAATTCATCCTATTCAATTACGAAAAAAAAGTAAAACATAGAACTACATATTAAATTCAATAACTCGAATATTTTGGAGATTCCCCTTCCACGTTGGTTCGGGTCCCTGCAATTTTTCATCATTTTCATATTTTTACCTTTTTCATATTTTTTATTTTTTCCGTTTTTTACGTTCTCGTTTTTCACATTTTCATATTTTTCTCTCGTTTTCCTCTTTTTCATGATTTTTCTATTTCTCTCATTTCTCCTTTTTTTCAGTTTTTTTATGATTTTATCATTTTTATGCAAATTATTAAATGAGTTAAGGGATCAACTCAATTGACCGCGATCCAACCCATTTAGTATATCGGTTAAAAGGGTCGACTGATTTATGATCCAACTCATAAATGGGTCAATCATAATTCGTTTACTTGAGAGTTGAATATGTAGTCAAATGAGTCATGTTCCATTTTGACACCTTTACTTAAAATGCAAAATAGAGAGTAACATAGAATGCAAAGTCATCGGGTTGAAGAGAGTGTGTCTCGTATTTTAATAATATATTATTCAGTCCATTTGGTTATACGTGTCTCGTGTTAAGGTAAAAATGTAGACAATAATAAATTAGTTATCCTAAATACATAAATAGGTGAATGGATAAACATATCAAAATACTTTTGGAAAAACGGAATTCATAATGAAAATATTTAAAATGAATATTTATAATGACTAAAATAATATTTAAAATAGATAAAAAAATAAATATTATTTTTATATTTAAAAAATATTTAATCGAAGTACAAAACTGAGATAATCACTTTGAAAATATATAAATAATACCATATATCTCGAACAAAAAAACATTCCTTAAAAAATAATGATTACAATTAATGAATAAATAAATAATGAAATATTTTAAAATGAATATTTATGATGACTAAAATGATATTTAAAATAGATAAAAAAAATAAATAATATTTCCATATTCTTAAAAATATTATATATCTGAAAAAATTCCTTAATAAAAATAACGTCTAAACTATACTGAGTCTCTTAAAATTATCAGTTTTAATCATTTTCTCTTAAATTTAAGGGACAATCCATTAAGTAAATTTAATTTTGGACTCAATTGATCATATTAGCCAACTTCAAACTAAAGTGATCCTTAATTCCCAAGAGAAGTCTTAATTCTAACTTGTATCTTCTTTCTCTCACTTAATTATCTTTTGATTTTTTTCATTAAAAAAAGCATTTTCTTTTCATAATAATTCTTCCCGAATGAAAATAAAAATGCTTAAAAATAAGAGGGAAAAAAATACTACCCATAAGTTAGGTTATAATTTAGTATTTCATTACCTAATCTGTCAAATTACTCTTGAGTTAAAACATTGATTTGGAATTGGAAATCAGTCCTTAATTTCATTATAATTAACTCTTATTTTCCATGTAGTGGTTTGGGTATGCTTTGATGAAGGCTCTTTTCCTTCCTTATTCAAAATAGTAAGATTAAATAAATAAGTAAATAATAATTTTCTAATATAGAAAAATGAAAGAGCCTATATAAATTAACCTTACCTATTCGGTTTTGCTTCACATTCTTGTGAGTTAAGCTTGAGGTGAAAAAACTCTCTTCCTCTTTAGCTTTTTCTCTCCTTTAAAAAAAGTGAATTACTATACCTAGCCACAAATTCCTACCTCTAGCCTCGAGAATTGACCGAACTACCCTTTGCACAAAAATTGAAAAAAGACAAAACCTTTCAAGCACCCTATACACTCTTCGATCAAATCCGGACTAATTTTTGAACCAAATCATGGATGATGACAGAGTCCGTAAAGGAAAAGCGAAAATGGTAAAATTTACAGTTTTATTTGCTTGATTTTCGCTTCGATTTGAGATCTGTGGGATCTTTTCAAAAATCGCCGGAATCGCAGTCGGGCGTATGAACATCACGCCCGACCTGTTGTTCCGGCGTAAGAACATCACGCCCGACCAGTGGGATCTTTTCAACAAAATTCTCAGACCTCAAAAGTCTCCTCTGCTCTTGTGCCTGCAAAGCGTTCAACAACTCTGCCACACTAATTTTTGACAGATCCTTAGTGTTTTCCAGAGAAGAAATGGTTGCTTCAAACCTTTCAGGAACAGTGACAAGAAGCTTTTGAACTAATCTAGAATCAGGAAATTCAGTACCGAGTAATCTTACTTTGTTAGCAATGCTAAGCAATTTGTCTAAATACTCTTTGACAGTTTCTGAATCCTTCATCTTTTGAAATTCAAATTCTCTGGTCAAGTTAAGAGCCTTCATTCCTTTGATCTTCTCATCTCCTTCAAATTCCTTCTTCAAGAAATTCCAGACTTTAAAAGCTGACATTGTCATGATTCTGATAAAGATATCAGATGAGACTGCAGCAAATAATGTAGCCCTGGCCTTCGACTTTCTTGATTTCTTCTCCTTGTGATTTTTTATCTGCGCCATAGTTGGATTCTCGGACAATGGAGGAACTTCCTAGTCCTCTTCAACAGCTTCCCAGAAATCATTAGCCTCCAGATGTGCTTCCATCCTTGCTGCCCAAATATGATAGCCTTCACCATTGAAAATAGGTGGTGCTAATGCAGTAAATGGAGTTTGTGACAAATCCATAAAGAAGAAGAGAAAAAGAAATAATAACAAATTCACAAGTCCCTCAAGAAGAGAGCTCTGATACCATTTGTTGGAAAATGAATGAGATGCTTTTATAACAACACAATTTGGTGTGGAAAGTATATTTACTATTGATCTGATACTCAGTTTAAATACAGAAGAAACACTAGTGATTTAATAACCACTGCAACTGACTAAAAAGCATACATATAAAAAATATAGGATAAGATAGCAGTTACTAAAGCATAAATTCAACAATTTCATACATTGATACTAGCATTGAGTGTGCATACTTGTAAAACACTCATTAGTTGTACCCCTACAAATCGCTAGAACTCTAAACGAGGAGGGGCGTAGGCAAGTATATTGTGCTATGAGAACCGAAGAAGTACCACTAGCTAGGTCGGTTCCAATCATATATAAGCAGCTGATAAGTGTCCAATTCAACGTTCAAATGTCCACTTTAGTGCTAGGTTATTTAATTAATTTAGTGTTATTTCAGATATTATTGCTTGTTTTGGTATGATTTGTCTCCACAGGACTCAGATGATTAAAAGGAGCAGAATTGGACTTAATTTGAAAAAACTTTGGATTTGAAACGAAATTGGAGTTAGTCTTGCCCAAGATGAGCTGAATCAAAGGAGCTGAAACGAACTGGAGTTAGTCTTGCCCAATACCAATGTTCATAATTTTATTTTCATTTGATTTGTTTTTATTTAACTAACCAACTTAACTACAATCATCTTCTTCAAAGGGCTTACAATTTCAGGGTTTTTGATTTACAAATGTGAATGAAATGAAAGAATGGAGGAATAGAGGCCCAAGCAAGTGAAGAAGAATAGAAAGAAAATAAAGTGAAAGCCCATTGTGCTGAAGAAAAATTAAGAGGAGGTTAAAATATTTGGTTTAACCCACATTTACAACTTCGCCATTTTAATTTTAATTTTAATTCATTTCTCTTTCTTTTAACTTTTACCCTAATCCCCTTATTCCTCCCACTTCTCCCTAAACCACCAGCATCGCCAAATCTCTTTTCTTTTATTTTCTTTCAAAATTTGAACACCCACCATCACTCTCCTTTCTCTCCCTTTGATTCTTCACCACTCACCACAACATCACCCGCCCCCCATATTTCCATTTCCCACTTCATTTTATTTCTTCACAATTCGACCTCACCACCGCCATTCCACTTCCTTCAATTTTTAATTTTTAATTTCTTTTCTTTTCCTTCCTTTTATCACATCACCACTTTTCACCAATTTCAATTTTCCACTTCCATTTATTTCTTTCAAATTCGAACAGCCCCACCGCCAATAGGACCACCAGAGATCCCTCAGAAGCAGAAACAGACTCCTATAGGCAGTGGACGAGGCACGAGGTACCCTCCTCTGAAAAGGGCAGTAAGCACAATTTTCTTCTCAATTTATTTTTTTTCCTATTGTTTGCTGCCCTTCGCCCATAATTGTGTGATTTCCGCACCGAGACAGTGCGAGGAGAAAGTGGGGGAGGGGTTTTTGATATTGAAGTGTATTTTGTTTGTTTGTTTTGATTTTGTCTAACTTTCATAGAGATATACTGATACATTGCCTCATTTTATGCATGTTCTTTCCAGAATTTCTGTCTATTTTTGTCTGCAATAGTGTGGGGTGTCCACCCTTTGTTTTGTCCCTAGAAATAACAATGCTAGCTCTCAGTTTTGCACTTGGTTGAAACTAGGTTGCCAACTTAGCACTAAAACCCCTTAGTCTTGTTTTGAGTAAAGCTGTCGATTTCAAAAGGTCAGGGTTGCACAATTGTCTTGAGCATGCATATGAACCACTTGATTAATTTCCCATTACATGACAGACGTTTTGAATGAAACAACACCAATTTACCCCAATTTTTGGAAAGTTTTTGAGCCTAAATGCAAGAACAATAACATTACACTTTGTTCGTGTTGTCCAATTCTAGTTTGAAATTCTAGAACTTGCCATGTTATGCATTTCGAGACCATATTGATGTATTCGAGTATTAAAAATGATAAGGGCAATAGGTTTTTTTTTTCTGTTAGCCATCTCAAATAAACTTTGCACCCTTAGTCTTGTCCAGGACTAACAAAAAAATAACAGTACCATCCCTTAGTTAGCCACATTTGAGCCTTTCCCCATTCTTGACATACCCATGTTCAAATCCCTTGGCCAGGGATGTTCTAGCCATCAGAGTCTGTACATTCTCTAGTCTGTACATGATCTGATATGCTTAGGGACAAGCATTGGGTAAGTGTGGGGTGTTTTGATAAGTGTCCAATTCAACGTTCAAATGTCCACTTTAGTGCTAGGTTATTTAATTAATTTAGTGTTATTTCGGATATTATTGCTTGTTTTGGTATGATTTGTCTCCACAGGACTCAAATGATTAAAAGGAGTAGAATTGGACTTAATTTGAAGAAACTTTGGACTTGAAACGAAATTGGAGTTAGTCTTGCCCAAGATGAGCTGAATCAAAGGAGCTGAAACGAACTGCAGTTAGTCTTGCCCAAGGCTAAGACCTCCGAACTGATGATGTTTAGATTGATCAGGACTCTTTCATACTCAAAGAAGAAGGCAGAAAATAAGGGATATGAGAAGATTAGAAAAGATTTGTGATTGGGAAAGATATTATTTTGTTAGCTAATTTTTAGGGATATATTTTCTCTACAAAACATTAGGTTTTAGATTAGATTATCTCTCTCTCCTCTCTTAGACTTTTTTTACATTTTTTGCAGAGAACGTATCGTTCTTAAGACTGGAAAACTCAGAAACATTTATTTTGTTCTTTATGGCTATTCATAACTAAACCCTTTATTTCGGTTAAGGGATAATTCGAAGGTAGGAATCTTCAAGTATTGTGAGATCGTTTCTCTTCTAGTATTTTCTCTTTATTCATATCATTTGTTTATTCACTGTGTTTAGGGATTTTATCTCAATTGTTAGTTTGCTTTTGAATGATAAGGCCGATTGTTCATTTGATTAAACTAGCATACAGCTGTCTGATTAAACTAGATAATCAATGAGTCATTATTTAGTTAAATCTGAGTTAGTAGCAATTGATGCTATAAAGTTGAAATCTAGATTGTATTTGGGGATAATCAGATTGACAACTGAGAACTCTCCATGTGACATTAATACATCTATTTTCGACTTTATCACATCAAGTGAATGAGTAATTAAGTTTCTGAATCGATATCGCTGAGAATCGGTTGGCTTAGATTAGGTTCTTCTAATTCATAACGGTGTTAACAGGTTGAATCTTAGCCGCTGAGGTAAGGTTATTCGTTAATTAGGAGTTAACTACAGTCTTACTTAATTCATTATTTAGGAAGAATATACGAAACTAATCTGATATGCAATTTAGAAGAAACATCATTTCTGTGAATGATCAAGACTAACCGAATTCCTTACCTGAGAATCCATTAGCTAAAATTCTAATTAATCATTTTGTTCAATTCCAACTCAACTCTATTGCTTTTGTTAATTTAGCAATCAACTATTCCAATTCCCCTTTTTACTTTTTATTTATTTGCTTGGTTATATTTACAAATTTAGATCAGTATTAGTCCTTTGGGTACGACATTTGCTTACCCTTGTGCAAACCTGAGGGCTGTGAAGTTATATTTTATTTTTGGTGGATTCGACGACCGTCAGCAGCCTTAATAATCTCCCCTTAGGGTTCCATAACTTGCATTTGGTCACTTTGAGAGACGAGTTTATTTGTTTTCTAGTTGACAAATAAATAAAGCCAATGTCTATGAAAGATGAATTGACCAATTCAATTTTGGCGGAATAAGGTCGGAAGGGAGCGTAAAATTAATTATTTGTTACATGTAATTGCTAACCATTTGTTTTTTTTTACCTTATGATTACACATTATTTGAGTCAAACATAAGTCAGTGGAGTAAAATAAGTCATACAATTTAGAGTGTCGCATGCTAACCTGTTTTGGAAGCCATTCCAGGTATTAATAAACATTAAGACATATTTTCAATTTCGTCCAAAAATGTGACAAAGAGTCGACCAAGTTGTCCTTATATACCATTCAGGAGGCATGCCATGTATGCCATGACGTACCTCGAACGTCTTTTATCAAGTCTTACACTAAGCAGGAGGCATACAAACTATGGTGTGTTGTATCCCGTATGTCTTTATTGTGTCACACACTAGTGAGTTATGCCACGTATGCCATTCACCTTTTAAAGCACATGGTGACGTCTTCAATATTGTCAAACTAAGTATGTCGTCTGTTTCTCGAGTATATGTTTACCATTGACACATACCCCATATATCGTGTTTTGCATATTATCTATACCACGAACCAAGTCAACACATACCACGTATGTCGCTCCATGTCATAATGTCCGTGTTACTAGAAAATGCATTGTTATGCTGCATGTATTCCGAGTCAAAATTAACCATTTGACACATACAATGTATGTCATCTTTGTATCTCATTTCATGTGTCGAGTCGGTAAGATGTACAAAGTTTGTCAAATTTTCTCATAATGTGTCAATATTTGAAAAAATGTGTTGTTATGTCGTTCATGAGTTCAGTATAAGTTAACTATGGTACATACCACGTATGTCATCCATAGTGTCTTGCTTTTACCTCAGTAGACATACGGCGTATGTCATCACGTCTCAATTTTTTGTTGTCAATACATCGTTAGGTCGTCAGTGTCTCTAGTATATGTCCGTCTTTGACACATACCTTCTATGTTGTCAACGTGTCTCCATTATATTTTGAGTCACGTCACAAAAGTGCAGTTTCGTCGATACAGATTTAATTCATCCATAAAGTAATTAAATGATATAATGATAAATAAGTGGGCCTTGAATGCTCAAGCATCGGTTTAAGCCCGAATTCAACATTTGGGCCTAAGCTCCTGAAGCCCATGAAAGTTTGCTTATTCGGATACTTAATTCTAAAGAAAGACATTTTAGGAGCTTCCTAAGTGGACACGTGTATAAAAAGGAGGGAGAAATAGGATTGTAGTACAAAAGTTGCTTCTGAATTTTCAGTTGTCATGGCAAATATGAGTGTGCAGAAGAAAGAAAATAACATTGAAATGTTCAAAAGGTTTTCGTCTTCATCTTCCGGGTGGGAGGATCTGAATCCAGAAATACTAGCCCTCGATAGAAGAAAGGTTAGGACTTGTTTCATTGGTATGTAAAAATTGGTTAGCATGTGTTTCAGGACCTTATTGCTGGTCTGAAATCAACATCCAGGACTGGTGCCACAAAAGAGACCGTTCTATTGACGATGTTGATAGGGTGGCGCGTAAGCTTATGATGTGCAACAGAGGTTCCTTTCAGTTGCTCTCTACTTACAAGCTTGGAAATCCTGGGTTTTTTTAGGCTGCCAACTGGTAATTGATTAAAAATGTTTTTCCTTTTTTTTATGTCGTTTGAATGTTTAAAAATGGTCAGAAAAATCCATTTGAGATTAGGACTGTTCAGAAAAATCCATTTGAATTTCAAAGATAGCCAATGGATTGTTCATTTGGTTGAAGGTTGAAACAAATATTTAGAGTAATTTTAGAAAATTTCACACTTTCCTTAAGTTTCATATTTGAATTAACATTTTTTCCTAATATGGAAAAATTACATTTTGACTTTATGGATTCCTTCTCTTTCTCTTGAAAAATATACATTTGATTTACTTACATGAATCTATATGTTTTCTGTACCTGTAGAGGGGAAAACTTGAAGGTGCTGAAAATTCCAATGAGTGAAGTGACAGATAAAATGGTGGAAAGACATGCTGGTTCACTAGTGAATTTGAGTGAGGCTATGGCGATAGCAAATACAATGTCAGGTCTAAAGAAACTTGAGATGTGTTCTGGGTATTTTGCAGCCATACTTACTAAGTGTACTACTCTTTCACATCTCAATATTGAAGGGGGTTGGAATGTGAAACTCAAAAGTGATGTTTTGGAAAAGTGTTTGAAGCTTGAGTTTTTCAATGACCCTTCCTTTGATGTATACAGTGATGAAGATGACCATGATACAGAATTTACAGATTCTGAATAGTCTTAGAATTTATTTTATGAGCAGCAGCAATAGAGAGACAGAGAGAAGTTTGTTGGTATTTTGATTTTATGAGCAGCAGTGTGAGAGTTTGTTGGTATCATGAAATGGTGTATTGAAATGATAAATATAATACACAAATATTCCTTGCTTAATCTTATTATGGTGAATTAGATAAAAAATAACAACTGAATTGAGGGCCATGACGACCATGTTGATGATGAATTTACAGATCCTGAATAAACTGAGAATTACACATTTATTTTTATGTTTTTTTTCTTTTTCTTTTTGTTTATCCAGTGAATAAATCAATGTGTGTATAATATTAATATAGACTAAAGGATTAATTATAATTTACTGATTAATACCAAATTATTGTTTTAGGAAATCACATATATTATATGAAATAATAATGAATATTTTGGGATTTTTCTTTACATATAAATAAAATTAAGAGATTGTGCATATAAGTTTATTATGAACTAACAAATTAATTATAAGGAATGTGTGCATATATAGAAACCACTTGTATACCATATAGTAATTTAAATTTTATATATTCAATAACACAAGATGTTAAATTAAGATATGTAATATCAAGTGAGATGCATTTGTTTTGGACTCTTTAATAAAAAAAATAAATAAAGGAAAGTTTACCATTTTTAAAAATTTAGGAGACAGCGAAATAGGATCGAGGCTATTAAAGACGCCAGTGGTGAGTGGATTTTTGAGGAGGAGGACATTCGGCGCCTTGCCCTTGATTTCTACAAGGACCTGTTCAGAGAGGAAGTTGTGGACCTAGAGAGTGCCCACTCTGGCATTTCCTTTCCTCGTTTGGGGGAGGATGCTATTAATAATGCTTTCCATCCCATTGAGCTTAAAGAGATTGATCTGGCCTTCTCCAGCATCGGTTCCACTAAGGCTCCTGGTATTGATGGTATCCCCGCTAGTTTCTATCATAAACACTGGGACACTGTTAAAGAGGGTATATACAGCTTTGTGTTAGGTGTCTTTGGTGGTTCGAACGATATCAGTTTGTTTAATAAAACCCTCATTGTCTTGATTCCTAAGGTTGCCAAGCCTTTTTCCTTTCTCCAGATGAGACCCATCAGTCTTTGTAATGTCTTGTATAAAGCTATTACTAAGATTGTGGCTAATAGAATCCGGAAGATCCTTCCAGATATTATCAGCCAAAATCAAGGGAGCTTTGTTCCGGGAAGACAATTGATGGATAACGTTGTTATTGCCCAGGAGGTTGTCCATTCTATGAAGATTAAGAAAGGCAAGAAAGGGATCGTGGCTCTCAAGCTGGATCTGGAGAAAGCCTATGATAGGTTGAACTGGAGCTTTCTTCTGGATAGTTTAGCCAAAGCTGGTATCCCGGAGAACTGGAGGAATTTGATTGGAAAATGTATCTCCTCTCCTGTTTTCCAGGTTATGATCAATGTGGATATGTCGGATGAGTTCTCTCCATCTAGGGGTATTCGTCAAGGGGATCCTATAAGCCCCTTCCTTTTTGTTATTGCCATGGAAAGATTGTCTCACCTGATCCAAGAGGCGGTGAGCAAAGGGACTCTCCACCCTGTTTCCATCAACAGACATTGCCCCCTGTTACCCATTTACTCTTTGCTGATGATGTCATGCTTTTTGTGGAGGGTAATGAGGAACAAATTAAGGCTGTGATGGATATCCTCGACTGCTTTTGTGAGGCTTCTGGCCAGAAGATTAACATCCATAAATCCCGTATGCTTTGTTTCAAGAATATGGATAATAGCTTGTGTAGAAGACTGAGTGAGATGTCTGGCATTCCCCTGACTCAATCGTTTGGGAAATACCTTGGGGTCCCTCTTCATAGTGACAGGGTGTCCAAAGCCTCTTTTAAAGACATTTTGGACAAATCTAACGGTTTGTGTGCTAGCTGGAAAGCTAATTCTCTTTCCATTGCAGGTCACCTTACTTTAATCCAGTCTATCAACTGCGCTGCTCCAAATCACATCATGCAAGCCTGTAAGCTCCCTGAGCCGGTCCTCAACGACCTTGATAAAATTATTCGGCGTTTTCTGTGGGGAGAGTCTGGGGATGGGAGGAAGATTCACCTAGTCCCTTGGAAGGAAGCCTGCCAGCCTAAGAGCAGGGGGGGTCTTGGTATAAGGCAAGCTAAGGACAATAATAAAGTCTTGTTAATGAAGCTTCTTTGGAGAATGTGGCAATCCCCCTCCTCCCTTTGGGTTCGTCTTCTGTGCGACAAGTATAGGAAAGATAGAATCTTTGGTGGCCCGAAGGAGAGGGTTGTCAGCTGTTCCTTCCTCTGAAAAGGGCTTAGTGCTGTTTTTGCTGAGTTTTGTATGGGGATTGGCTTGGAGGTGGGTAATGGGAGATCCATTAGTTTCTGGTATGACACCTGGATTGGTGACAAACCGTTGATTGAGGTGTGCATCGCCCCTCCGCCAAATGATCTCCTCTCCTGGAGAATTGCTGATGTGGTGGACTCGGAGGGAGACTGGATCTGGTCTAAGTTCGACTCCTTTCTTAGCCTGGAGACCCTCCTTAATATTAGAGGTGTGAAGATTAGTAATCAGGAGGAGGATAAGGACAGACACTGCTGGGCCTTGACTAATGATGGTTCTTATTCTTGCAAATCGGCCTATGAAGCTTTTATCCCTAATAGGGCTGATCCTCCCTTGGAAATTTGGAAGTCCATTTGGGCCCTCAAAGTCCCCTACCGCATTAGGAGTTTCCTATGGCTGGGAGTCAAAGACAGGCTCCTCACGAATGCAGATAGACACAGAAGGCACTTGGCTGTATCTGGTGCCTGTAGCAGATGCAGCGGCCATGTGGAAACCTTGTGCCATGCTTTGAGGGATTGCCCGAATAGTAGAAAGGTTTGGGAAGGGGTCCTTCCTCACCACATCCTTCATTCCTTTATGGGGTTCTCTGATATTGACTGGTTCTCTGAAGGCGTTAATGGGAATTTGTTGGCCAGTATGGAGCACGGGGCTATTTTCTTCGCTATTATTTGTCACCAAATGTGGAAATGGAGGAATGAAGAGTTATTTGCTGAGAAGACTGTCTTTATTCCTGACCTCCGGTTTTACTTCTCGAAAAAACTCTCTGTTATTACAAAGAGTTTTGAAGGAGAGCCCCTGGTTCACCCCTCCCCGGTTAAAGAGGTCCAGTTAGTTGGTTGGAGGAAGCCCAGGGAAGGGGTTGTCAAGTTGAATACGGATGGCTCCTGCCTTAGTAATGGCAGAATTGCTGCTGGTGGAGTTCTTCGGGATGCTGGTGGCGCCTGGCTGGCTGGGTTTACCCATAACTTAGGTACGGGCTCCTCCTTTACTGTGGAGCTCTGGGGGATTTTGTCTGGCATTAAACTCACCATTCGTATGGGTGTTAATAGACTTTCGGTGGAGTCTGACAATTTGGAGGCTATCAACAGGATTTCGGATAGACAGACTGTTTGTCTTAAGAGTCAGAATCTCATTAAAGCCATCTTGAGGCTTCGTCCTGCCTTCGATTCTCTTACCTTCTCCCATATTTATAGGGAGCAAAACCGCGTGGCGTATCGCTTGGCAGCTGCTGGGCATGGGGGGATGTTAGGTGTTTCTACCCTTTCCGTTCCTCCTTCTTTTCTGTTACCTTCTCTTCTTGAGGATAGGATTGGGGTCAGTCTTCCTAGACTGATCCCGGGTTAGGTTTTTGTTTGTTTGTTTTTTTTTCTTCCCTTCTTACCAAAAAAAAAACTAACAAATTAATTATAAGGAATGTGTGCATATATAAAAACCACTTGTATACCATATAGTAATTTAAATTTTATATATTCAATAACACAAGATGTTAAATTAAGATATGTAATATCAAGTGAGATGCATTTGTTTTGGACTCTTTAATAAAAAAAAAAATAGAGGAAAGTTTACCATTTTTAAAAATTAAATGATTAGTTAGATGATGTCTAACCAAGAAATCTATCATTTTTAATATATTTTAACGATTGCGATTTATAAATTAGGAATCTAATATATATTTTTTAGGGTTAGAATTTATGAATTGTGGTTTAAAATTAATATGAAAAATAATGACATATTTAAAATTAAGTTTTATTGTATAATATAATAGAAATTTTTATAATTAATATGATTTTTGTAAAACCATCCCAAAAATAAATGCACAAATTCAGCTTAATCAAATGATTTAGAGCTTTAACACTATAATAAAAGAAATTTTACGGTAATCCAGGAATAATATATTTGATCATAAGAATCATTTTACATACCACTATCATGGAGATGATTGGCATAAAAAAATAAATGTATACAAGTAGTATTAATTGATTCCTCTTGTATATTAGTCCCGAAGATCCTAAAAGTTTTCCTTTAATAAAATCTCTTAATTAAATATAAACAAAGCTTTAATTGAAACAAATTGATTGAAATTGAAAACTTAATTTTTTTTAATTGATTGTAATTGCAAACTTAAAATTTTAGAATGATCAATTGGTGAACAAGCGCTCCGCCACCAGACGAGATCCGGCAGGACAAGGCAAAAGCATACGATGGAAGCCATACGCCATGAAGTTCTTGGCACGTGGATACGTCTCGTAGATACCATTCGCCATTAAGAACCCACGTTTACCAGGCAGACATGGACACGCCATCCAAGGTAGATAGGCTCATAGTGTCCCCAAGCCAGGAAAACCACCACAATTAATAGCATTAATTGGTTCCTTAGAAGCACTAACAGCCAGACATAAAGAATGTATCATTAAATCACATTAAATGACATTTAATGAAGGACTAATTCGATGGTTATGGAATTTAATTAGTATAAATACCCCTACTACGAGGTATTCAAGGTTAATTTTCTAAAATCTCTACGAGTATCCCCAGCTGAAGCCAACGACGCCTCATAGGGGAGCATTGCGATGAAGGAAATTCTACTAGAAATCAAGGCATTAATGTCTCCATTTAATTTTCTCACCGGACCTTCCAAACATCAATTAAGTCTAAGATATTTAATGTGGTACTAATTCGATTACAAAAAATATGTTAAAATACTAACAACTAAGTCTCCTAACAAACATGTTAATCACAATTTTTTACAAGGTGTCCAATTAATTTTTTAGTGTTTTACTAATCTATATATAATATAAAACAGTAACGATGGAGCTGAGGTGTCACTTCCTCCTTTTTTTACTGATAAAAAATATAATAAAAAATATAATATATTAACTTTAGTTATATTATAATCTCTCTAATTCTACGCATATCTATATCTAAAAGTTCTACATAATTTAAATTAATCCCAAAATCTCTCTAATTCTCTGCATATCTATATATATATATATATATAATATAAAACAGTAACGATGGAGCTGATGTGTCACTTCCTCCTTTTTTACTGATATAAAATATAATATAAAATATCTATATATAATATAAAACAGTAACGATGGAGCTTAGGTGTCACTTCCTCCTTTTTTTACTGATAAAAAATATAATATAAAATATAATATATTAACTTTAGTTATATTATTATATTTATTGATAAAAAAAGATTATTTTATGCGTACTATATCTAAGACTTCTACTGAATTTAAATTAATCCCTAAAATCTCTTTAATTCTATGCATATCTATATCTAAAAGTTTTACATAATTTAAATAAATCCCAAAATCTCTCTAATTCTCTGCATATCTATATATAATATAAAACACTAACGATGGAGCTGATGTGTCACTTCCTCCTTTTTTACTGATATCTATATATAATATAAAACAGTAACGATGGAGCTGAGGTGTCACTTCCTCCTTTTTTACTGATAAAAATATAATATAAAATATAATATATTAATTTTAGTTATATTATTATATTTATTTATAAAAAAGATTATTTTATCCGTACTATATCTAAGAGTTCTAGAGAATTTAAATTAATCCCTAAAATCTCTCTAATTCTCTCCATATATATATCTAAAAGTTCTACATAATTTAAATTAATCCCTAAAATCTCTCTAATTCTCTGCATCTCTATATATAATATAAAACAATAACGATGGAGCTGAGGTGTCACTTCCTCCTTTTTTTACTGATAAAAAATATAATAAAAAATATAATATATTAACTTTAGTTATATTATTATATTTATTGATAAAAAAAGATTATTTTATCTGTACTATATCTAAGACTTCTACAGAATTTAAATTAATCCCTAAAATCTCTCTAATTCTATGCATATCTATATCTAAAAGTTCTACATAATTTAAATTAATCCCAAAATCTCTCTAATTCTCTGCATATCTATATATAATATAAAACAGTAACGATGGAGCTGATGTGTCACTTCCTCCTTTTTTACTGATATAAAATATAATATAAAATATCTATATATAATATAAAATAGTAACGATGGAGCTTAGGTGTCACTTCCTACTTTTTTTATTGATAAAAAATATAATATAAAATATAATATATTAACTTTAGTTATATTATTATATTTATTGATAAAAAAGATTATTTTATCCGTACTATATCTAAGACTTCTACTGAATTTAAATTAATCCCTAAAATCTCTTTAATTCTATGCATATCTATATCTAAGAGTTTTACATAATTTAAATTAATCCCAAAATCTCTCTAATTCTTTGCATATCTATATATAATATAAAACAGTAACGATGGAGCTGATGTGTCACTTCCTCCTTTTTTACTGATATAAAATATAATATAAAATATAATATATTAACTTTAGTTATATTATTATATTTATTGATAAAAAAGATTATTTTAGCCGTACTATATCTAAGACTTCTACAGAATTTAAATTAATCCTTAAAATCTCTCTAATTCTTTGCATATCTATATCTAAAAGTTCTACATAATTTAAATTAATCTCTAAAATCTCTCTAATTCTCTACATATCTATATATAATATAAAACATTAACGATAAAGCTGGTGTGTCACTTCCTCATTTTTTACTGATAAAAAATATAATAGAAAATATAATATATTAACTTTAGTTATATTATTATATTTATTTATAAAAAAATTATTTTATTCGTATTATATCTAAGAGTTCTACAGAATTTAAATTAATCCTTAAAATCTCTCTAATTCTCTGCATATCTATATCTAAAAGTTCTACATAATTTAAATTAATCCCTAAAATCTCTATAATTCTCTGCATATCTATCTATATATCTATCTATATATAATATAAAACAATAACGATGGAGCTGAGGTGTCACTTCCTCCTTTTTACTGATAAAAATATAATATAAAATATAATATATTAACTTTAGTTATATTATTATATTTATTTATAAAAAGATTATTATATCCGTCCTATATCTAAGAGTTCTACAGAATTTAAATTAATCCCTAAAATCTCTCTAATTCTCTCCATATCTATATCTAAAAGTTTTACATAATTTAAATTAATCCCTAAAATCTCTCTATTTCTCTGCATATCTATATATAATATAAAATAGTAACGATGGAGCTGAGGTGTCACTTTCTGCTTTTTTACTGATAAAAAACATAATATAATATATAATATATGAATTTTAATTTTAATTATATTATTATATTTATCTATAAAAAGATTATTTAAGGTAAATGTGAAAATAAAATAATAATATTTAATTTATATAGCACCTTTATATTATTAATTGTAATTATTAGATTATATTTTTGTTAATATTTATATGTTAAGATGAATTCGTGCATCGCACGGGTCAAAAACTAGTATAATTAGAAATAAACAACAAAAAATGTATGAAAGAACTTCAATTTATCATAAAACTTGTTTGGAAGGTTATATATGACAATTAAATAATAGTCAAACTAGGTTTTTCAAATTTTTAATATAATAATGCTAAAATTGATATTGCTTGGAAACGTTACCATTAAAGTTGAATTATTTCATGCGTTAAGGTCAAATCTGCAGTTTTAAAACAAATGTTAGGATTAAAATTCATCATTATCTAAATTTTTTCTAATTAAATCTAAGTGTTGATGAGGGGAATATATAAAAATCTCCTAAATTAAATAAATTCTTAATTTTTAAAATATATAAACAACACCATTCCTCCACAGAAACCCTTGCAGATAAAAGTTAATTACAAATATATCCTCCATATCTCATATATAAACAAAATGATTGATGAGAAGAAACGCTGGACTCCCAAATCTCATATATCTAGAGCAACTCTCTGTCGGAGATTAATATAAGATATATGATTGGACCGGATTAAGTTTGAGCATTTAGTTCAATCGGTTCCATGACATGTCGAGGGTTCGAGTCCTGGCAACCTCATTAATTTGTGGAATTAAAACACATGGCGAGATGAGCCTCATTAATATAAGATATATGATTGGGCCTTAACTATCAGTTCGAGCTTTTAGTTCAATCGGTTCCTTGACACTCTCCACCAACATTGCCTTGTTTTATTAAGAAAGTATCACTTATAGAAGAGTTGTTGACCTCCCCGTGCTTTTCCAAAAAATAAAATGTACATATACTTTCTCTCATTAGTTGTGTATATGTTAATTTGATGGGATTCAAAATTCTGCCTACAAATTTCTTGCACTGATTTTTAGTTTATTTTACTAATCTACCGAATGCTCGTAATTTTAATATATATTTATGGCTTTTCCATTTGAACTTTGAGCAACACCATTAAGTTTATACATATAATATAATGCTTTGTGGAATTTGTGATTTTTTCTTATGAAGTTTCTGAACCTATAGGTATTATTTGTATCCTTGCCTATGAAGGATATGGCTATTGAGTTCTTAATTTTTTTTTTTAAATCAAAACCAATGGAAAAATATGAATAGATCTACTTGGAGAGACATGAAGAAAATCCATGTCAAGATAGGTGTCATTCGACAGATCTTCAGAAAACAGGAAGAAAGAAAAAATATATTCTAGAACTGATTGCAGAATGTCGCCGGCGAAAGATCATAATAAGAGGCTGCAAGTAAGTTGAGGTTTTGAATTAATAATTTATTGTTTATGTTAACATGCCTCTCTTACATTTAAATTTATAGTTAGTTTTTTTTCATTGGTTCATTTTGTTATTAAGTTGTATGATCAAATGCTTTTGTCAAATGTTATTTATTTTAAAAAATTCATTTGTGGTCATTGTTTCATATTTGGTATTTTGGTTTTGCTTATTTTTTTTGTATTGCATAAACTGTTTAAACTTGATGAAATGAAGCCCATATTGAACCACATGCTTTGGTATGTTATGATTAGTTCAATTAGTTTTAGCCCTATCATCTTAACTAAATTATGGTTGTTTAACTTGTCACCAGTCAACTTCCTCTTTTATGGCCATTTGTAGCTCATACTACTTATTCATGCTATCTAAACTTGATGTTTATTGTATTTGGGCCAATTTAACAAAATTTGTCAACTTGAAAGCTGAGCTATACAATTAAGTAATAGTGATATTTTAAGTATGTGATAAGTGGGTTTAAATTGGGTTAATCATTATTTTTGTTGTTAATATTCATTTGTTAGATGTAATGGTGGTATTTTAATTATGTGATAAGTGGGTTTAAATTAATTAGGAGAATAGGATAGAAAAAATAGGATTTGATAACTGAGGATGAGGTTTGGTTGCTTGTTTGAGAAATAAAATTCCGAATTTTAACACTAGTCTATTAGTTTAATTGGTTAAAGATATAAGGTTATTTAATTAAATTGTTACTAACTATATATGTGGTTGTAGTAGATTTTAGTCAATCCATTCAACCAATTGCAGCCTATGGGAATGAGATTGCTGGAATTACATGTGCAAGCTTCAATTGCTTTAAAAATAATTTCATCATTGGTGCCCATAATTATCTCAACATCCCCATAGACTTCTGATGCTCGATTAGACTGGATTTTATGCGAGACCCGTAAACGGGCTAGACATACAATCTGGAATCTAGCAACCTCTGGACTGAATCAGGACACAACACGTGTGGCAAGACAATCTCCACGACAATTTATGAATTGCAGTTTCTCAGAAGGTATGCCCTTTGATTCAGACTCTTGCAAAGTCTCTTCTAGATTTTGGGGAACAACAGCTTTATGATGTATGCTAGAAGGGCATTTCTTGGTGGTTAGATTGAGATTGGAAATAAATACACCGTGTTTCAACTGCCTGCCCTTGGTTCCTTGGTGTTGTTACATTCTATTGATCTACAACATCTAAAGCATGTTTGCCTTTTGAGGCGGCTACCTGGACCCATATGGTTGTGTTAGAGGATGTTTCGTCAGAGCTCCATTTGATAAATTAATGGGTTGGAATACAACGGGCACCAAATTGCCTCTGGAGATCCCAGGAGAACTTTCAGTTACCACTAAAGGCACCTATTTGCCTTTACGGGGTACTAGATTAGCAGCTGGATCTGCACGAACAGTTCCATTTCTTTCTCTGGACTCAGAATTATTGCATAATTTATCTTTGAAGAATGTAGACCTTTGAGCAGCATTACCTTCTTTATTTTTTCAGTTTCGTTAAAATGGCTTGGGATTAATGAATCTTAGGCATTTTGGAGTAGAGGCACATTTATATAATTTGTATTTACAAGCAAGAAATGTTCACAAACCATTTCCAACAGTTTTATCAAAGAGAAATCACGACTTTGAAAAAGAAGGGTTTCTGAAAAACTGCAATTCAGATAAATCTTCACCTCTTTATTGGAAGGTGAAGCCATATCAAATTCTTTTGAAGTAGAAACCCCATTATATGCATTATCCATAAGTAAAGGTATGAAATTCTTATATATTATATATGAATTAGTTTGTTTTGTCATCAAACTTGTTTCCATTTGAAGAATTTTGTTCAAGTGAAGGACCTATATAAACCATGTCAAAATTAGATTTGCATGAAGAATACGACCTACAGTACAGTATATTAGGCTAATTTGTTTATATTATTCTAAGAATTCATAACCTCAATATGTATGAATCAGAATTTCAGATTAAGATAATAAGAGTCAGAACACTAGTTGAAGGCTTATTTGTTTTTTTTTCATTGTCTTTAATCACTTTAAATTAATTACTAAAATCTATATCAACTGATTTGCTCCATTTGTTAGTCTATTAATGTAAACAAATTAGTAGAAAAGGAAAACCTAAATTGACTAATCTTTTAATTCAACCAAGACCAAATTGTGTTACTGTCTAAAAACATGCAACAACAAAAATACGATAGCCTAGTGGACAGAACTGACTTAAGTTCCCAATTATATGATCACTTACTGCAGCTTGAACAGTTGCAGGGGGCTCGTCATTAGGACTCAAAAACATTGATATGATACTCAAAACTATACTATCAGTTTCAGTTCAGGGATAAGGTACCAAAATAGGTCTAACTTATTTTATAAGTAGAACCTAAACTGATACTTCCCTAAAATTTATGCATATGTAAACAAAGGCTACAGCCAAACAAATGAAATTAGTATACTTGTGAAGAAAATTAAAAATTAAAAAATGAAATTCGGGCGTGTGGTATATTTGACAAAACCCACTAAACACAATTTAAAGGCTTATAAAGCTCAAACTTTTATCCACACTTGGAAACTTTGATAAGTTTTTGTTGGATAAGAAAAAGAGCTTCTTAGAGGCAAAGTGACAATTTACAAATATACCTACACCAAGGTTTATACTCAAAGTCATTTCTCACAGTTTGTTATGATCAACAACTAGAATCCGAATGAATAGACCGCTAGTATACTCAAAGCCATTTCTCACAGTTGTTCCTACGTTGAGCTGTTTGGAACTCTCCATTTTGTTCCTAGTTAAAAAAACGTTTCTTAAAATAACCTATGCCTCTTAATTATGCAGACCAAAATTAACAGAGTCAACCATCCTATACAGTCTTTGAATTTGACTCTTACTTATGTTACACTCTCAGCATCTCGAACATCCTTTTACTCATATGTAATTTTACAGTGTGATAATGCAAGGTGCAATGGTGAGTTAATGACCTTTTGACTACATATTCAAGAGTGGTGGACTCGAACGCCTTCTTATCTTTAAGGTCTTTGAAGTGTCCAGACTTATTCCCAAAATATACAAAATGGCTCTCAGAAAAAGCTGTGTCCACGTCAACTCTACACAAATTCAAATGCAGAAAGTTATATATAAAAGCTCATGCCTTTAGTTGTGAGCCTCACTTTCAACTCCGGTTCTACGCACAAAAACATCAGCTCTTCCTTCTTTCTATTCTTGTAAGGTTACACCTCTCTTGGTTGCTCTATTTAGGATCAAGCCTCGCCTTTCTTTGATTGTGTTCAAGCTTCACAACATTATACAACACTGAAGATTATGGATTCAATTTCCTTTACAGGTTTCATGTGCCAACATTAGCTTGGGAGAAGAGGTCTACTTTCTCAGTCAATCTATATTTTTTAATTTATTTTCTTTATTGACTGACGGATGTTGGGCAACTCTTTACTACTGGTATGATCACTTGAATTTCCTCTTTCTTTGAAACGCTCTGAAAGGAGAGAGCTCCCAAGCAACCAAATGCTAGTATTCCTCAAGAAGAAATGATAGATAATAATGTACCCGAAGCTGAAACTTCTGTTCATACCATTTCTCAGGAAGAAATGGGAGTAGAAACTGAAATCACACTTAATAGCATTATTGAAGAACAAGAAAAAAAGGAAGATGTGCCTCTATAAAAGAATACCATGTCCTTGAAAATTAATAAAAGGCAAATGAGTTCTTTATCAAAATCATCAAATCAAATTTTAGCTTCCAAGATCCCAAAAACCTTTTGCCAAAATGGCCAGTTCCACACAGATTGATGTTGGAACAAATTTCAAGCCAAAGAGTAATAGTTTAGCATGAGACTTGATCAAGAACAATAAGCTAACCCCAACACCTTTTCTATCTGAAGAGTAAGAACTTTCTATTTGAATTTTATCAGTGTTCAAGTGCCTTGCCCAAATTTTACTCTTTGGCTTCAAATTTCATCCTACATTGAGTTGTGTGGAACTCGCCATTTGGACAAAAAGCTTTTGGGATCTTATAAACTCTACTTTGACTGGATGATTTCGATAATGAACTCATCTGCCATTTATTAATTGACGATGACATGTTGTTCTTTTGTAGAGCCACCTCTGCTGCTGCTCGTAGTCCACCTCAGCACGTTGGCGGAGGTGGTGTGGGAGCTTTTGATCTTGCAAGTATGACCCCACCTAATCCGAATCTTTTTGAAACTGGGCTAACTCCGGGAGATTTTGGAGGTAGATCTTCCAATTTAAATCCATTACCGTGTCAACCAACTCAGCCTCGAGTGATGGGTGACGTTGGCGGAGGTGGCGTGGGAGCTTTTGAATTGAGCTTCCTCAGGGAGATTTTGGAGATAGTTATTCCTATGTAAATCGAATAGGGTTTGGAATTCAACGTCGTCGAGTGACCGGTGACGTTGGTGGAAGTAGTGTGGGATCTTTTGGTCTTGCAATTATGACTCCACCTAATCCAAACCCTTTTGGAATTGCGCATAGTTAGGGAGATTTTGGAGGTAGTACTTGCCATGAATAACAATCCCGTCAGATTCTTCACTACTACTGTCTTACCCCCAAGATCATCCATCTCATTGTAATTGGCATTCTCATTAATAACAATCCCGCCTCCTACATTCTCATCAATAATATCATCCCCAATAATCTCTACTTCTAATCATCCATATAACTTCTTTTTAGAAATTCCTTTCAACCTATTCCTATAATTTCTCACATTTTCCCTAGTATTAATAAGCTCATCATCCTCAAGTTGCATTATAAAATGCTATATTCAAATGCTATTTAGTAATGATGAACTTCCATGCCTAATGACTCATATACTTTAATAGTTGAGAAAAATGATTCAATAATTCCTGTTGCATGCATATATGTTCCACGATCTTCTGAATTCATGGGAATTAATATAGAAACAATAGTTACATACAAAATCGTAAATATATTCTTATAATACAGAATTAAGAAATAATATTATAGTTAAATACATGTTTTGAACTTTATATTCTCTTCAATGAATGTAGAAATGCACTTATCAAAAGAAAGTACTCTATTTGTAATTGTTCAGCTAAAGATTTGAGAATAGCCTTAACTTTAGTATAAACTATTTGAGAATCTCTAATGTATATAATGTAACTACTGATACATGTACATATACATAGACAAGTGCATGCCTAGATATATATATATATATACATGTAATTTGCACCAACCATGTCACAACTTGAAATATTTTATGTATAGTGCTTCAAATTAAACTATATATAAGTGACAAATTAGTTACAGATGATTATCTGCAGGCACGTCGCATCACAAACAGCAGTGGTTCCACAATTGCCATTGTTTCCATCATCTGAAGTACATGTCCCATATGAGTAGTTTCAGCAATCCCAAAAATCATAAAATCTCTCTGCATAAATCATAGATCAGTTTCAGCAATGTAATCATCTCAATTCCAACTACAAAGAAGGCCAAAACCTAGAAGCTTCTGTCCCCAAAGTCGTCAGTGGAGAAGAAGAAGAAAAGACCCAAATGAAGGCAATGGTCTAGACATGGAAAATCATTCATGGACTCAAACTCTGGAAGAGCTGACTATTTCAATTCAAGTTCCTCCTGGTACCAATGATGAAGACGAACCTCAAAAGAACCTCAAAAGAGCCCCAAAAAGATCGTTCGCGCACAAAAAAAGAAGATAATGGTATTAGAGATTATATTGTTTATATATTATTTATTGATAGAGTTTATCTCAACCATATACAGTTAGCTAGTATTAGTTATTCACTACAACAAGGATTGTACTCTGTATATATATTCAGTTATGATTCAATAACAATACTCAGTGATTCAAACTGTTATTATTTATTGATAGAGTTTATCTCAACCATATACAGTTAGCTAGTATTAGTTATTCACTACAACAAGGATTGTACTCTGTATATATATTCAGTTATGATTCAATAACAATACTCAGTGATTCAAACTGTTACATGGT
This sequence comes from Euphorbia lathyris, assembly GCF_963576675.1. Lineage (NCBI taxonomy): Eukaryota > Viridiplantae > Streptophyta > Magnoliopsida > Malpighiales > Euphorbiaceae > Euphorbia > Euphorbia lathyris. The sequence continues at coordinate 583,221 of NC_088915.1, read as the reverse complement.
ATCAGAGACTAATCTTTCTTCCTAAACCTACCTTCCTCTCCCCATCTCACCGAAAACCCTAGCTTCCCTAAGCTGCCGCCGCCGCCGCCGTCAAACACAGCCCCCCTCCTCTACCTAAAATGACGAACACCACCGCGGCCTCCAATAATTCCAGCAAGTCCACCACCAATACCAACACAACCGCGACCTCTCCCAACTCCGATCCTACTCCCACCACTCATCCATCCCTAACTGTTTCCAATATCTCCACTTTCATCAAAATCACCCTTGATATTGAAAAAGGCCATTACCCGACTTGGGCGGCCCTATTCAAACTCCATGCTACAACCTATCAAGTTCTCGACCATATCCTTCCACCTCCAAACCCTTCCGCTACATCTCTCCAAAACACAAACCCTGCACTCTGGTCACATATTGACGTTGTTGTCCTCCAATGGATCTACAACACTATCTCCCTTGATTTACTACACACAATCATTGAAGCGGATTCGTCTGCAGCTGCTGCCTGGACCAAATTACAAGACATTTTTTCTGACAATAATCACTCTCGTGTTTTGTTCCTTCAACAGGAATTCTCAAAAATCAAACTCGATGATTTCTCCGACATCTCATCATACTGTCAGCATCTCAAATCCCTCTCTGATCAACTCTCGAATGTTGACTGTCCTGTTACCAATGATCAGATGGTCCTGCAACTTATTTCTGGCTTAACTGACGCCTACGACACAGTTGGCACACAGATCCGACACGGAGATCCTCTTCCTCCTTTCCACAGAGCCCGATCTATGTTGATCCTAGAGGAAACAGCAAAATCCAAAAAGAACAGCCCCTCCACCGACTCTGTCGCACTATCAGCATCCTCCGATGTCGCTGAACATCCGCCGCACCACTCCCATCGGCCAGCGCATAATCGCGCGCCACAGCCCTATGGCGGTGGGCGATACGGCGGCCGTCACAATCGCGGAAGAGGGGGCCGCTCCAACAACAGAAACCAGGCAGGCTCCTCTTACCGTCAGCCGTTCAACCCGCCTTGGGCTCCCTACTATCCCTGGGCGGCGCAGCAGCCATGGGCAGCACCACCGTGCCCCTTCCCGACGGCACCTTGGCCAACTCAGTCACCTTCCGGTCATCCACAGTCGCACCCCGGCATCCTCGGCCCGTGCCCTAATATGCAACAGGCTCATCTGAACATGTCGCACCCAAGCTATGCCCCTACAGACATTGAACAGGCCATGCACACCATGACCATCACACCACCGGATCAATGGCACATGGACACAGGAGCCACGTCTCATATGACTGCAAACAAAGGTACACTCAAGTCTTATTTTCATTCGAGCCTCAATAATAATATTATTGTCGGTAATGGTAATTGTGTGCCTATTTGTGGATCTGGTAATGCATCTTTAGCCACCAAACACTATCCCCTTAAATTGAACAATGTCTTGCATGCACCTCAATTGATCAAAAATCTAATTTCTGTCCGTCATTTTACTACTGATAATCAAGTGTCTGTGAATTTTGATCCTTTCGGTTTTTCTGTGAAGGATTTACGGATGGGGACTCCTATCATGAGATGTAATAGTATCGGGGATCTCTATCCAGTTGTGTCTAGCAGTCTCCTATCACTTTCTCCTCCTTCCGCTCTCACTGCATTATCTTCCGATGTCTGGCATCATCGCTTGGGACATCCCGGACCTCCAATTTTAGACGCTCTTTTGAATAAAAATTCAATTTCGTGTAATAGGATTAGGAATACTTCTGTTTGTTCGTCTTGTGTTACTGGAAAACAAGTTCAATTACCGTTTCAATCATCTTTTAATTCTGCTTCTATGCCTTTTGACTTAATTCATAGTGATATATGGACATCTCCTACTCTGAGTTCCAGTGGTCACCGTTATTATGTTTTGTTTCTCGACAATTACTCTAATTTTTTGTGGACTTTTCCTCTAGCCAAGAAATCCCAAGTCTATTCTGTATTTCTGATTTTTCGCACTTTCATTCGAACTCAGTTTGAACGTGACATTAAATGCTTTCAATGTGATAATGGCGGTGAATTCAATAATAATTCTTTCCGTCAATTTTGCGTTACTAATGGAATGGAATTCCGTTTTTCGTGTCCATACACTTCCTCTCAAAATAGAAAATCTGAACGCACCATTCGAACCATTAATAATGTCATTCGAACCATCGTAAATCATGCATCCGTCCCATTTAATTTTTGGCACCACGCCCTTGCACTTGCCACGTACTTACTCAATATATACCCTCACAAAATATTGGGCTACAATTCACCAACTATAGTACTCTATCAAAGGGAACCCACTTACTCTCATTTACGTATTTTTGGGTGTTTATGTTTTCCTTTGATTCCGTCTTCCTCTCGTCACAAGTTAGAAGCTCGCTCCCGTCCTTGTGTCTTCCTAGGTTACCCATCCAATCATCGCGGGTACAAATGCTATGATTTATCCCAAAACCGAATTATCATCTCTCGTCATGTCGTATTTAACGAATCTGTTTTTCCCTTTGCTGTCAAAAGCGCAAATTCCACCTCTACTCCTAAGGTCGACACTGATATCGGTGGATTATCACCTCCTGTTCATTTCGAACCAAACTCTCCGTCTCCCAGTCCTCCCACCTTGTCATCGTCGAGTCTGGTCCCGTCCGCGTCCTCCGAAACAGGCTTCTCGTCGCCTGCGTCTGTCACTCCACCTGTGTCTGTATCTCCTTCTTCGCGTCTTGTCCCGTCGGCATCCGCGTCGTCGTCCCCTGAGTCCATTGCGTCTTCTGGCTCCTCGTCGCGTCTGTCCCCTAATTCGTCCCTAACACGACCATTGAGTTCTGAAAATAATTCCTCAAATAGAACAGCGACCGCTGTTCCACAGCAATCACCCACCAATCTTTCCGATCCAGATACAAACGTACACCACATGACCACACGAGCACAACACGGGATTTACAAACCCCGTCGCCTGCTCAATTTACACACTTCCACATCACATAACCTTTCCCCTTTACCCAAAACACCAGCCCTTGCATTATGTGATCCCAATTGGACCATTGAGGCTCTTATTGAAAATAAGACGTGGGTACTTGTACCCCGTCCTAAAAATGCTAATCTTATTCGTAGTTGGTGGATTTTCAGGCACAAAACGAAATCGGACGGATCATTTGAAAGATACAAGGCCAGACTAGTTGGAAACGGGTCAGGACAATTGGCCCGTGTTGACTGTGGCGACACATTCAGTCCAAGTAAGTCACCAGATTTGTCAGATGCAGTTCCTCTGAAGAGGAAGTTTGTATGTCCTTAAAGAAGTTGTCTTGTCACAGTTGAGTTTTCTATGACAAATTGCACATATCACATACCATTGTGAGGAAATGAGGTTGATATAATGATATTTTTAGACTAGTAGAGTTGAGGTTGCTATGACAAATTGCGCATATCATTTCCAATTATGAGGAAATGAGGTTGATATGACAAATTGCACATATCACACACCATTGTGAAGTCTAGGTGGACCAACTTATTTTTGAGGAGTTGATGCGAGAAAGATTTCCTAAACTGGCTCTTGAAACAATATGATTCTCATTGATTGTTATTGATGATTAAAAGAGTATATATACACAACACAGTTCACGTTTCAGTGAAACTCTAATTCTGTCTAACTGTCTAACTGTTGGGTAGATACAGTAATTCTATAAACAGTAAAATACTACTAAATATCTCTAATACACCCCCGTAGTTGAAAGGTTCGGAGGCCGAACATTGAGACTATTTCTGAAGTCTTCGAAGAGTGGTGTTGGCAGCCCTTTTGTGAAAATGTCGGTGATCTGATATCGTGACGGTACATGTAGTACGCGGACTTCGCCTTTGGCAACCCGTTCCCGGACAAAATGAATGTCCATCTCTACATGTTTTGTGCGATGATGTTGAACTGGGTTGCCAGTGAGATAAATTGCGCTAATGTTGTCACAATAGACAATAGTTGATTTCTGTATCGGATATCCGAGTTCAAGTAGAAGATTGCGAATCCAGCATGTTTCAGACACGACATTAGCCACTCCACGATACTCGGCTTCGGCGCTGGACCGGGACAGTGTGGGTTGCCGTTTTGCTGACCAAGAAATTAGGTTATCTCCAAGAAATACACAATACCCGGAAGTGGAGCGACGAGTGTCTGGGCAACCAGCCTAGTCAGCATCGGTGTAAGAAATCAACTGACATGGAGATGTAGCAAATAATGTGAGACCAAAGTCAAGGGTGCCTTGTACATACCGAAGAATGCGTTTAAGAGCTGCCATGTGGGATGTCTTGGGGTCGTGCATGAACAGACAAATTTGCTGAACGGCATAGGAGATGTCCGGTCGAGTGAGAGTGAGGTATTGAAGGGCACCTGCTAACTGTCTGTATTCCGTGGGATTGTGATATGCCGATCCTGATGAGATACTGAGTTTCTGTTTTGTGTCAACTGGAGTAGTTACAGGATTGCAGGAGCTGAGACCAGCTTTGGCAATAATTTCTGTGGCATACTTCTTTTGAGATAAAAAGAGGGAACCCGATGATTGTCTAACTGAAATGCCCAAGAAATAGTGAAGAGGCCCCAAGTCTTTCATTACAAATTCAGAGTTCAAATGAGAGACGATTGACGACTGAAGTGTAGAAGAGGAAGTGACAAGTACAATATCATCAACATAAAGGAGTATGTAAGCTGTGTTTGTGCCTTGCTGAAGAATGAACAGAGAATTGTCAGAAATGCTATTGGTGAATCCCATTGTGGTAACGAATGTAGCAAACCTGTGGTACCAAGCCCGAGGAGCTTGCTTTAATCCATATAGAGATTTCTGAAGCAGACACACATGATCAGGACATGTGGGATCACGGAAGCCCAAAGGTTGATGCATGTAGACTGTTTCATTAAGATTACCATGAAGGAAGGCATTTTTGACATCCAATTGCCGGATATTCCATTGTTTTAACAAAGCAATGCTAAGAACAGCACGGATAGTCGCTGGTTTGACCACAGGACTGAACGTTTCACTACAATCGACACCAGCCAACTGTCCAGATCCATTACCAACCAGTCTTGCTTTATACCTTTCAAATGAGCCATCTGACTTAGTCTTCTGCCTGAAAATCCAACAACTACGAAGAATATTAGCATTATGTGGACGGGGTACGAGTACCCACGTCTTATTTTCAATAAGAGCTTCAAACTCATCAATCATGGCTTGTGTCCAATTTGGATCACTCAATGCAAGAATTGGTGATTTGGGAATAGGGGATATATGGCTAGGTGCAGAGGCGGTCAAATTGAGCATCCGACGGGGCTTGTGAATGCCATGTTTTGCGCGGGTGGTCATATTGTGATTATTGGGATTGAGCAGGGAGTTGTTCGTTTCCGGGGAAGTAGGACCAGATGTGATGAAAGGTAAGGTAGGAGATGTAATAGTGTTATCCGACGGAGGAGAGGACACGAGATTTAGTGCAGACGTCTCGATACTAGATGAGGAGGGAGACGACGAGTTAGACGCATACGGGACAGGCGACGCGACTGGAGGAGTCGTCGCTGGCGATGTTGACGCAATAGATTTAGTGGACGCGGACGACGGCGATTTGCACGACACGACGGACGAAGCACGGGGAGACGATGGGACGACAGTTAGGGCGACGGTATCCGGTGTGGAAATAGTTTTGCATGCACGGGCTGTTTCTTCTAAAATAAGCATGGAGCGGGCTTTTTGAAATGAAGGAAGGGGGTCCCCATGGCGAATCTGGGTGCCGATGGTGTCATAGGCATCAGTGAGACCAGATATAAGCTGCAGAACTATCTGATCATTGGTGACAGGACAGTCCACATTGGAAAGTTGGACAGATAAAGATTTTAGTTTTTGACAATAGGAGGATATGTCGGAGAAATTTTCGAGCTTGATTTTGGAGAATTCTTGTTGCAGGAAAAGGGCACGGGAGTTCTTGTTATCTGAAAATATGTTTTGTAGGCTAGTTCATGCATTTGCTACGGTGGAATCCGCCTCAATAGTGGTATGAAGCAGATCGAGGGATATTGTGCTGTATATCCATTGAAGAACGACAACATTAATACGGGACCACAGATCAGGGTTTTTGGCTTTGAGGGAGGTAGCTAGTGTTTCAGATGGAGGAGTAATGTGGTCTAGGACTTGATAAGCTTTGGCATGAAGTTTGAATAGAGCTGCCCAGGTTGGATAATTACCTTTTTCAATATCCAGGGTGATTTTAATAAATGTCGATATGTTGGAAACAGACAGGGAGGGATGATTTGATGTGTGGCTTTCATGTGGGGGGGTTCGGTGTTGGAATTGGCTGTGTTGTTTGTATTGTTTGTGTTCGTGTTAGAGGTGGCCGAAGTGTTTGTCATGGCTGTGGAAGAGGGATGAGTCGGCGGCTGAAGTGAGTTTAGGGTTTGCGGCCGGTGGAAATTAGGGTTTAGGGGGGAAGAAGAAGATTTCAGAATTTTTAGGTGAGGGAGGAAGAGTTAGGTTTAAGCTCTGATACCATGAAACAATATGATTCTCATTGATTGTTATTGATGATTAAAAGAGTATATATACACAACACAGTTCACGTTTCAGTGAAACTCTAATTCTGTCTAACTGTCTAACTGTTGGGTAAATACAGTAATTCTATAAACAGTAAAATACTACTAAATATCTCTAACAGCTCTGTCAATGTTCAAAACTAATTATGCATGGGTGCATTTTCTGTTTTCTTTCTTATTCTCGTAGGAAAAGGTTATGTCAAAATTCAGCTATCTGGAATAATTAATAAGCAGAATATTATTATATAATGTAAATATTTTTTTTATCATGATAAAATCTTTAATGAGGGGTTTTTGAATCATTATAAAAGATTTAATGAGAAGATTTTTAATTATTATATAAAAAATTAATGAGAATATTTCAAATTATTATAAACAATTTAATGAGAAGAGATTTTATTATTATAAAAAATTCTAATGAGGCGAATTAATCTCATTATATATGGTGATAATGAGAATGTATTTTATTCTCATAATTACTTTTAGGAAGGGACCCATGTAATGAAGGGAGCCATGAGAGTAATAATTCTCATTAAAAACTCTTTCGTGAGAATATTTAGACTTCTAATGATAATTTTTCTTCTCATTAAAAGCCTCTTTTTATGTAGTGACAGAATAGTATAGTGGAAAGGAAACATCAACATTTGTTGAGTGTAGCTAGAGCCTTAAGATTTCAATCTGCTTTACCTGTAGAATTTTGGACAGATTGCATATTGCATGCTGCTTACTTTATTATTATGTATCCTACACCAGTCTTACAGAACAAGACACCTTTTGAAGTTTTACATGGTAAAGAACCTGTGTATACTGATTTGAAAGTGTTTGGTAGTTTAGTTTACATAATTAATTTTGGTCCAGGAAAAACAAAATTTGATACTAGATCCATTCCTTGCATTTTTGTAGGTTATAAACCTAATGTAAAAGGTTACAAGGTTTATAATTTACTTACTCATTTATACACTGTGTCAAGGGATGTGAAATTTGTTGAGCATATTTTTCCTTTTAAACAGGAACATACTTCTTTATTTCCTGAAACTACTAATCCATCTTTGAATATTGATTTTTTGCAAAGTTTGGCACCCATGTTTGATGATACTGCTGTACCTCAAAGATCAGAACAGGTTCATTCTATACCTTTATCACATAGGCATGTTGAACAAAATATTGAAGTTCATACAAATGAACCTACGTTATCTACTGATGTTTTTGATAATGCTATTGTTCATAGTGCTCCATCTGTTACACAAGTTCACGAACAAGAACAACATGTTTTACAACCTGAGCCCGAGGAAACTAATGAGATGATAGATGTGATTTTGCCTATTAGAAAGTCTAGTAGGATTAAAAATAAACCTACTTATCTCACTGAATATCATTGTAATCAGTTTAGTTCCATTTCTTTTAATTCCAGTTCCAATGCCAAATATCCTTTATCTGATGTCATTGGTGATGAGCATTTAAATGATGAGCATAAGCACTATGTTCTCAATCTTACTGTTTTACCTGATCCCAAAACTTACAAAGAGGCTGTAAAGCATGAGTGTTGGAGGAAAGTCATGGATGCAGAGTTAGCTGCACTGGCACAAACCAAAACTTGGACTTTAGTTGAATTACCTCCAGGAAAGAAAACAGTAGGTAGATTATGGGTGTTCAAGACCAAATTAAACAGTGATGGCACTATAGAAAGATATAAGGCGCGTTTAGTTGCAAAGGGCTATACACAAATAGAAGGCATTGACTATAGAGAAACTTTTTCTCCTGTGGTCAAATTAAGCACACTTAGGCTCTTATTGGCATTGGCTGCTATTCAAAATTGACCCTTATAACAATGTGATGTGAACAATGCGTTTTTGCATGGAGACTTAGATGAAGAGGTTTATATGGAACCTCCTGAAGGCTTATTTTTACCTAAACCTGGTTTGGTGTGTAAATTGCAAAAATCCTTTTATGGATTGAAGCAAGCTAGTAGGCAATGGAATTCTAAATTGACTACTTTTTTGCAATTTCATGGTTATAAGCAATGTGAATCTGAACATTCCATGTTTTTCAAAGAAAATTCGCATTTAATTACTGTGTTACTTGTTTATGTAGATGATATTATACTCACAGGTAATGATTGTGCTGAGATTGATCACATTAAAAGGCTTCTAAATGATAAGTTTAGAATAAAGGATCTTGGACAACTAAAATTTTTCCTTGGTTTAGAAATTGCCAGAAATTCTACAGGTATACATATCTCACAAAGAAAATACACCTTGGAGCTTCTACAAGATGCTGGACTACTAGCGGCCAAACCAGCAAATACGCCTATGGATCCAACACTGAGATTGTCAAAGGATCAAGGAGAGCCTTTGGAGGATGCCACAGTGTACAGGAGATTAATAGGAAGGTTGATTTACTTGACAAATACCAGACCAGACATCACCTTTGCAGTCAATAGTCTTAGTCAATATTTGTCTAAACCAACAGATGAACATATGAAAGCTGCCAAAAGAGTTCTTTTTTATTTGAAGAAATCTCGAGGACAAGGGTTATTTTATTCAAACAAGTCTGAGTTAGCCTTGAAAGCTTTTTCAGATACAGATTGGGCAACGTGTAAAGATACAAGAAGATCCGTTACAGGTTTTCTGTGTTTTTCTGGGCAGTTCTTTAATAAGTTGGAAAAGTAAGAAACAAGTAACCATTTCCAGATCTTCAACGGAGGCAGAGTACAGGGCCATGGCATTTGTTGCTGCAGAGGTTCAATGGTTGACATATCTATTGCAATTCCTTGGAGTGAAGCACAAAATTCCCATTCCAATTTTCTGTGACAACAAATCAGCCATTTACCTCACCAGCAACTCTACTTTTCATGAGCGTACAAAGCACATTGAGTTGGATTGTCACTTTGTGAGAGAGAAACACAAAGCAGGACTCATTCATCCTCTTGCTGTTACAACAACAAATCAATTGGCAGATTTCCTGACCAAGGCTTTGCCATCCAGACAGTTTACTTTTTTCTTAAACAACCTTGGATTGCTCAATATATGCATTCCAGCTTGAGGGGGGGAGGGGGGGTAATAGGATCAGTTTAGTTGAATTAAGGACAGATTAGGAATTAGTTCAATATATAAGGGTAGAATAGTGTTTTTCATATTTCTAGTTGTGGTATATAACTGACCTTAATGGTCAATTGTAGAGGATCGAATCTTCCCCTCTCTAAGCAACGATTTCCCCTTTTTCACTGATAGAGTTTCTCTGTAATCTTCTCATAGATTCAACAATGTTCTTGATTTCTCAATGCTAATTGACTCATATTCTTCGCAATCTTAATTCTGTTAGGTATTCACAAAGAAAAAAACCCTAGTTTGCCATGATCATAAAAGCTCCAAACAGAATTCCCTATCCTAATTCTCGATTGAACAAGCAACAATTAGCACTAAAAACAAGTAAAAGTAGTGAACAACGAAAGGGAGATAAGAAATACCTGCTACGATGACAGAACAAGGTAGACCAAACAGGTTTTCAAAATGTCTGTTTCATAACAGTGGGATTCTAGCATTGAAGGGGTTCTTCCGGAGTGTCTTTAGGGATTCTGTGTTTGATGAAATAAGTTGGAAGAAAAGGGGGTAAAACCATTAAGTGTTTCAATTTCTATGTTTGGCAAAAAAAAACATCATTATATCGGTGATTTATCATTTTTTATTCATCAAATTATTGATTTTTTTATTGGGATACATTAAGATTCTTTTTTTTGTCTCATTAATCCCTTGATAATTAAAAAAAGTAATTTTAAATATAAAACTCGATTAACACGGTATTATTCATTGCATTTGCATTCAAAATTTGTATTTTTTCTTGAAACCAGTTTTGGACAAGTAATATAGCTATAGGAAAAGTGTAAAAACCTCTAATTTAAATTGTAATAATTCGAAATACAGATTAAGTGAATAACATGTTTTTACCAATGTTCACAACTTACTAATTTGGTCATAAAAGACTTAATAATACCAAAAAGAAATGATGATGGACTTAATGTATCCAAATAAAACATTAAGAACTTATTGACCCAAAAAATGTAAGATCAGGAGCCTAATGATACTTTTTTGCCTTTATGTTTTTAAGAATTCAACCTTTAGTCAATATATATTTTCATAGCTTCTAATAGTTAAAACTGTTAGTAAAAAGCAATTCATATGAAAATTAAAACTGAGTAGTCCATGTTTTAGAGCCTGTTTGGTTTATCTGTTGTTTGATGTTGGTGTTTACTGTTACGATTTGATGTTTGTTGTTTGAAAAACCTGCTTTTCCAAAAAGCATGGATTCGCTGCTTTTATAAAAAGAAATTTTTCAGTTAGAAAAAGCCAATAATAGATGTCTAATTGAATACCTGAAACTCTCATTTTTAAACTGAAGAGGAAAAAAGAGATGAAAAACGAACAACCAAATACCCCCTTACTTTGGACTTGGAATACTACATCGAATTATTTCAAATGATATTCTTTAAAATTAGGAATACTAAGTCATTTTTGTAGATATTTTATTTTTCAATTCTCTTTAATCGTTTGCGATTTCTGTATTCAAATTTTAAAAAAAAACTGAAAAAAAATAAAGAGTAATATGAATTTGTGATACAGCGGAATAAACAGACTTTCGTCCTAAACGACTGTTGAGGCACGAACAATGCTTAAAACCGTCAACGATCGTTGAATCGCGCACGACTAACGAAAATTGGAAGAAAGAGAATAAACTCTGAAATTTTATTAATCGAAAACTGATTACATAATGGGGGCGTGGAGCCTTTATATAGGTTGACAAATAAAACCTAATTCGAAAACTAAAAGGAAAAATAATAAAAAACACGGAAATAATTGAAAGTGCGACAAAAACACAAAACTGCCGTTTTGAGGCCCAAAACGACCTCAGATGGCTAAAAAACACGTTCAATGGGCCGAATCCAATAAAATTAGGGTCCGAAATCGCTAAATTCCAAGAATCCCGTTTTAACTTCAAAATCTCAATTTTTCCACTGAATCAGCTTTCTCCAAATAGTTCAAGGTGTGCTCCACTTCATCAATTTGTTGTGTAGCATGTATTAGTGCGTAACCAATCTTTATACATGTATAAAAGCTTAACTCTTAAAACCTCTCCTCAAATATTCATGTCATCAAAAGATAATATATTATGATAAAGATTCATGACATCAAAAGATAAATTGTTTTGCTAAAAAATTCAGAGTTTTTTTTCCTTCTCAATTTAAATTTTGTATAGCTCTTTTGTGGAAAATGCGAGCATCCTAGAGAATTGTAAGGAATAAAGAGACTCTAAAACTATGGAATAAAAATGCGCTTACTAACTTCTAAATAACAAACAATTGTAAGGAATAAAGAGACTCTAAAACTCCTAAGGATTCAATTATCAAAACCATATAAAATTTACAGAAATAATTGAAGAACCAATAAAATAAAATTGTATTAAAAACGCACTACACCATAAAACCCCTACTGCAACCAAGTGAAATTGTTGGCTTAGACCCATTTTTGAGTTGCAGTAGACCAAAAATAGACCTAACGCAACAAAAATTCAATTGTTGCGGATGCTCCTGTAGCATTATTTGTTAATACAACAATTTGTAAACAATAGCAACAATTAACAATTGTTGGATATTTTGTAATTATTTGCAACAAATTTTTGAATGAATGCAACATATTATTATTGTTGCATTATATCAAATGCAACTAATTTATTTCATTGTGCAACAATTTTAATAGTATCTGCAACACGAATGTTGCTTCTAATGTAACATGTATATAACTATTTTGCAACAAGTTTACTTCGAATTTACAAATTTTGCAACAATTTTAATTGCCAAATGCAACATATTTATTAGCATTTTCAACAATTTTTAAAGGAATTTGCAACATATTTGGTAGCATTTTGCAATATTTATAATTGAATTTTCAACAGTTGCAACCTGCATCTTTTTTGTTGCATTTCTTTTGAATAATTTAGAAAGTGTAATCTGAAATATAATAAATATACTTCTAAACAATGATCCAAATCATACATACACAATCTCTTACAAAATAAGATAGAGTATCATGATATATGTCCAATACATAGTTCTCAAATTCTAAGAAACGACAATCTTTCATTGATATCACTCGTTATCTTCCCATCATCATCATCCTGTACAAGAATTGACGTATAACTCATGTCAATTGCAAATTCTCATTATGAAATTATATTATAATAATGTACAAGTTATATTATATATATTTACCTCAGTGTTTGACTCATTCGATACGTTATTTGAAAGAGATGCAGAATCAGTTAACAAACTGTGATCGTGTCAACATCAATATTTGAGCTTGGGTTGTGTCGTGGCAATTGTTTCATCATCAAAGCCATCTTTGTGTCCATCTTTTTGTTCATTTCCCCCTCCATCTTTTTGTGCATTTCTGCCTCCATCTTTTTCTTCAACTTTTCTTCCACTTCTTGTCTCACTCCATTATTAAATAACTGACTAAAATACAAAAATCATACATTTATTCAGAAAATGATAAACCTCAAGTTGCACTCATCCTACGTTGTTTTACATTTTCAGTTTAAAAAAATGCATGGAAATCAAACAAGATTAAACAATATTAAAATGTAACCAATTAGACCAATTTCACCCAAAAAATCACAGCAACAACCTTCAATCACAACCTGAATCAAATAATAGGCTTAAAGCACTATAACTCAATCATACAAACTGAAGCAACTCATGATTACAAACATATTAATTGTACAATAAATAAAAGACAATGATTTGAAAGATTGTTACCTCAAGGTTTAAAAGCTTTCATCACCCTCTATCACTTGCCCCCTTCCTTTCGTTCTTATTTGATATTCTGACAACAAACAATAATAATAAACACTAATTCCGAAAATGGTTTTGTTTGGTTAAAAGGGAAAAAAATAGTTATTTAAAAAAAACTCAAATGCCTTGACAACAATCAATAGGTGGAAATAGAACCTTTAAGGACATTCAAAACTCAATTAATAGCAAACATAAATTAATACTATGGTTTGTATATGGGAACTTAATTCTTTATTTAGTTATATGCTTCGTGATTTTATAATTACACAAACAGCAAATGGGGGACTAATTGAAAACATTTGAAGTTAGTGGATACAAATGTTAGTTTCTTTTTTATTTCTTATAACAATAAGGCAAATGATATATACAACCTTAAGGGTATGTAAGCATTAATTCTCCATATATTTTTAATAATAAAAAAAAGAATCTTAATTTTAAAACATTTATTTGTATTGGAAATATAATACTATTAGCCTACAATAAAATTATAGTATTGATTTTATAAGAAGAAGGATTGAGGCATGGCTAAAAGAAAGAAAAACAGCATAGTTATGGAACAATCAAAAAGAGCAATCGATGAACTGATTGTTGATCTTACAGGCAAAGAATAGAAAATAGGTACTTTTTTTTTGTTGTTGCAAATTATTTGTTGCTTAAACTGAATCTGGTACCCATAATTTTGTGATTTACCTGCTATGGTACTATTCACTAACATTTGACTTCTAAGGTATTCCCATAGGTGACATTTTAACAAATGTTCTTTTTTTCCCTATTACAAAAAGAACATTTGTTAAAATGTATTTGTTTGCCGAGGAATCATGTTGTTTATATATTTTAAAAGGGAAAATTACAAAATTGGGTAAAATAGGAGACTCATTTATATATTTAACCCATTTACTCAACCTATTACATATAGACTATTTTTATGTGACTTTTCCATAATACCCCTAACATTTCCTCTTCCTCCTATCTTTAGTTACGCGAAAGGGTTGGCAGCTCCTCCATTAATGATTCCAAGACTTTTGATCTTCATATATTCCTTTAAATTGCACGAAATCTGCACCATTTCTACAAATGACCATGTATTTCTCTTTTTTTTTCTCTTCATCTCTTGATTCTTCATCTTCCCAATCCTAGAAAACAAAGTCATGGTTCTTCATCTTCCATTAATTTCCTGCTCGTTTTCTTGTTTCTTTCTTCTTGTGACCATCGAAGAAATGGTGATTCTATGTTATTTTGATGGTTTTCCCAATTTATCATATTATTTTCGTCGAAAAATGTAAGTATATTCACTTAGCATATGCCGTTTTCGCGAAGACTGCGGGGAGAAATTTATCTACTTAACTTCGCAAAATGATGATTATGCGAAGTTTGCGAGGTAAGTCGATAAATTTCTCCCGCAAACTTCGCGTAATCATTGTTTTGCGAAGTCAGAACGTCACATTTCTCCTCGCAGACGTCACGAAATCATGGTTTTGCTAAGTAAAATCACCATGTTCCTTGCACATTTATTTTCGCATACTTAGCGAATCCTCATTTCGCGAAGCCAAATCTTCCTTTTTTTTCTGCCTAACACGATTAATTTTTTCTGAAGGTGGTTGAATACATAATATTCATTCCTAGAAGTCGGCGTGCTGGGTGCCATGAGAGACATCCATCCCAAAAGGCATGGACTTCCAACCATCAGTGGTGAATATGAGCTTACACCATTGGACAAGTCCATCCCTTAGTGGTGAATAAGAGTCTTTACCGTGAGACACATCCATCATGGGTGGTGAATAAGAGCCTATGTATTATGAAGTGATTTGTTAGGAGTTTAATGTGGCATCTTGTTCTGTACCATGAGACACATTCATCCATTGTTGGTGAATAGGAGCCTATGTATTATGAAGTGATATGCTATGAGTTTATTGTGGCAATCTTGTTGTAAATTTTGATAATGTTATGATTTTAATGTCAGAATCCGTTGTTGTTTGGCATTTTTTGTTATATACCACCTAGCGAATTTTGTTCAAAACACATTCAAACCTCGCATATGCTAATTAAAATCATCAAGTAAAGCAAACATTAGCTTCACATGCTTCACATATTTTGGAATATGCGAAGTCATACTGGAGGGAGATAGCCGCGCCATAAATATTGAGGGTATTATGGGAAAGTCACACAAAAATAGTCTAGATATGTAGTAGGTTGAGTAAATGGGTTAAATATATAAATGGTTCTCTCATTTTACCCAATTTAAGAGATTTTTATATATTCCCTTCATCAACAATTAGGTTTAATTAGAAAAAATTTAGATAAAATGAAATTTGATCCTAATATTTGTTTTAAAAGTGCAAATTTAACCTTAACGCATGAAATAATTCAACTTTAATCGTAACGTTTCCAAACAACACCAATTTTAGAATTATTATACAAAAAATTGGAAAAATCTAGTTTGGCTATTATTTAATTGTCATATATAACATTCTAAACAAGTTTAATGATAAATTGAAGTTGTTTCGTACAATACTTGTTGTTTATTTGTAATTATATTAGTAAAGAAAAATTAGAGAGCTGGTAAAAAAAATTGTGATTAACATGTTTGTGGGAGACTTAGTTGTTAGCATTTGGCAGACATAGGTGCAAAAATGCCCCTAACGTTTTGGGTCATGAGCAATTTTACTCCTAACGTCTAAAATGGTGCAATTTTACCCACAACCTTGGTAGCCAAGAGCAAATTTACCCCAACGTTGATAATTTGGATAAATTTCAGACACTATTATAAAACGCATATATTTTTGTTCCTTATTTTGCACCAATTGCATATTAATTCCTTCTAAACAAAAGGATTTCATGTTTTTTATAATTTAATAATAGAATTGGAGATTAGTATTTATAAATTCGGTGAATTTTTTGAATTTTTTTATCCAATTCGTACAAAAGACAGTATGTTTTTTTATATATTTTTATTTTTTCACATCCCAACATATGTTTGTGATTTGTTATTGATAAGATGACGCACGTCTGAAGTGTAGATGACAAGATTAATGACCGAGAACAGGGGCGGAACCAAGGGCGGGTGGGGGGGCACGAGCCCCGGCATGCGGCTGGAGAATTGAGAATTTTTTTTATAGTAATGGTGTCTGATAATATTTTGGAGATAATTATATTGACTCTATGTAGTATTATTTCAATGTTTGAAGGTAGATTAGATGGTTAAGGATGCTTACTTTTATTTGAGAGGTCCTATGTTCAACTCCCTTCTATTTATTTTTACTGATATGTTTGAGCCCCGAATTATCCGGGGGTCCTGGCAATTGTTGTTGGCTTCCAATATTAGGGGTAAAATTGCACAATTTTAGATGAATTATGGGTAAAATTGCTCTTGACCCAAAACGTTAGGTTTATTTTTTCACCTTAACCCTTAGCATTTTAACATATTTTTTGTAACTGAATTATTAGCACATTAAATATCTTAGACTTAATTGATGTTTGGAAGGTTCGACGAGACAATGATCATTTATCTTTTAACACATTAAGTGTGTGCGATTCCAACTTTAATTAGCGTAATTTCAATTACAAAAATTTTAAGTTTTAAATTACAATCAACTAAAAAAATTAAGTTTTCAATTTCAATTAATTTGTTTCAATTAAGGCTTTGTTTATATTTAATTAAGAGATTTTATCAATGGAAACTTTTTAACTTGTTGCTAAAGCATATCACATATTTTCAAACCAATAAATAAATTAAAACTAAGTTATATATACATGGATGCTATGTAAAAGGTACATTTGATTTACAACCATGTAAAAAAACTGAAAGATATAAAATTTAAGAAAATCATTCATAATCTGAAATTCATTTAATAAATGTGGAATATGAATGAAATTCATTTATACAAGATTTTGAATATTCTATTAATGGAGTAAAATATGTACATGCACCATATATTATATACAATATAAATGATAATATTTTCTTTCCAGTTTTAGAGAGAATTATGGAAAAGATAAGGATTAGCAAAAAATGGATCAGGTCACTATAAGCGACCTCCTCCGATTCATGAATTGCTTAAAAGGACTGCTCTCATTAAATTCCATACCTGCCAGTTCCATTTTATTGAGCACAAAAACATTGCATCCAATTTTTTTTGTATTTCATCGTAGGTGAAGGGAGTTATATCAACTTTTTTTTTTAACTATGTTTGTTGTATTATTGTTTATTTTTTCCATGAAGTGAATATATCTTTTTTGTATTTATGAAAAAAAACACCAAATGTATGAAATGTTAATATATATATATATATATATATATATATTAGTAATGTTTTGTTAAGTTCTTATATATCCTCCTCTTATTTTTATTTTGTACATATAAAAAAATGAATATACAGATGGAATGATCAATATAGAGAAATAGTGAAGAAAAAAGGAAAGATAGAAACAAGTACAGCTGCTAAATAAAATAAGGAGAATATAAATAAGAATCTTTAGATGACATTATAAAAGAAAAGAGAAGAAAAGAAAAGCAAACCTTTAATCTGTGAGAAGAAAAATAGACAAACAACAGCCATGATAATGATGAGGAAAACCTTCTTTTACAGCTTTGTTCCGACAAAGGCAGAAGAGGAAGCAGGGTATGAGGTCGGGAGAAGCCTGGTAGAAATAAGAGACTGGAACCAAAATGGGTTCAACATGACAAATCCAAACCCATGGCAGATAAGGAGGGTTATAACCAGAAACGAAGTGGTTAGTGGTGAGATAACTCTGTCTGAGGAAGAAATGCTTCAATATGTACTTAAGTCATGGAAACTTGATTCTGCAAATCATGTTATTAGAGGTAATAAGTGCCTTGTGGTTTTGGTTGATTACACGGAAGATAGAACCCCTAAAACTTTTCAGAATTGTTATGTTAAGGTTTCAGGGTATACCTATCATGTTGGTTTGATGGATGTTTTTCTTACTAGGTCTGTTAAACCTAGTGATGAGGTTGCCTTGTTTTGGGATATGAGGCCTACTTCTTTTGGCTTTTGTTTAAAATTACTCAGTAACTCCAAATAATACCTCTTTCTTTCTTTCTTTCTTATTATTATTATGTTTCTCAGATTGTTTGTTGTAACCACAATTCTTCATTAATCAAATATATATGCGTTTTCCAATTTTCACATGCTAGTCTTTCGAATTATGTTGATGAATATTCAGATACGAAGCTGGGAAAATTAAATTATGCAATTTACTCAGTTAGTTAATGAGACATTAAACTGTTCTAACCTTTATGAATTAATTTTCTTTGCAAGTTTCAAACATTTGATAATTTATTTAACTTAGAAGAAGTTGAGATGTAAAATGATACGGGCAGAAGCAAAAGTAGCTATATCCGAGCATGATTCGTATTCCCTGCATGTTAGAGAGCATTTCTTCTAGTTCTTAGTTAAACGCTTGTAATTGGCTTTACTTATAAGTTATAAGCCATACGAAAATCTCTCAAACAAGATGTGAGTTATAATCTCAACAAAACATTCTAAGATGTTCAATTTCAGCATTAATTTCTCATTCATTCATTGTTTATCCATTTAATACATCACTGGAAAGATCTCATAGAGAGTACAATACATTGACATATATACTAGTTATTCAGAACTACATCTATCCATTAAATGTTTAAACATCAAGTTGAGAAAATTTGTTGAGATTATAACTCCCATCTAGTTTGAGAGATTTTCTTATGACTTATAAGTAAAGCCATTTACAAGCCTACATGGAAAATAACTCCATCTAGGAAAGGGTCTTCTCTTTTGGAATGTTTTGGCTTATCTCTTTCCATTGATTTCAATGTCCAAAAATTAACATTTTTGGCCCAATCCACTAGTTGAGTTCCCGGCCTTTCATTTTTCAACATTTGATGTTAGAGCCAAGAATTGACGGATCCAGGGGTGTTTACAGAGGTTTGAGATTATAATCATTATCACTGAGTTGTCCAGATCCAATTTTTACATAGCAGTGTAAAACTTCTCAAAATTAAGCTAGGTTTGGACTATAAAAGTAAGATTGAGTCGTTTTGAACAAACTTAGAGAAATTTATCAGGCATCATATATTAATCAAGTTGGATTTTATAATTAAATAAAAACTCAATTTGTCAAAAACATGGTGCTGAAAACATCTATAGTAGGGGTAGTTCTAACACTCAGGGTTGAAACCATTCATGGTAAGGACACGAACTTGGCAGATCCGCCGTTCTTTTATTGCATCATTTGCAGAGATGATTTCAACCATGTGATAATTCAATGATGGAATGGATGCAGGTTGTTAGATGCTTCAAATTGGATTGATGAGTTGGCACAATTTGTGTATAACAGCTAATTAGGCAATATGTAATTTTAACGTTGCAGTTGGTTTGTGATGCTGTGTGTTCACATCTTGGGTTGTTATATTCATGACCCCGTCAAACTTGGCATGTAGGGATTAAAGAAGACAAGTTGGTCAGTTTAGTGTAAAAAAAAATTACAATGAGTTTGATTTCTTTTTTGTATGGAGCCCCCTCAAATGGGAAGCATTTGATTATATGAGTCATCTTAGTAGTTTGTTCAATAGTTATGGCAGTAAGAACATCATAAAATTATCGATGTATAGTTAAAAAATATCAAAGACAAAATTTAATGGATGAGTCGTGGATGAGGTCGCTCTCTTTGAGAAGTTCGGATCACTATCTCGAGAATCTGCAAGAAGACTAGCAGCCAATTGCCTTCCGGATAAAACACCAAAGTTAAGTAACTATTATAATTTGGGATTGAACTATACATAATTGTTCAACTTCTACCCTCAAATAGAAGGAAAAGAAATCTGCTGATTTTTTTGAAATTCAGTAAGAAACTTTAGATAATTATCCACGAATTAAAAAACACATAAATAAAAACTAATTTAAAAATAATTAATTTAAGTTCAAAAGATACGCAATCCAGCCCAGCCAGCCGGACTACAGCGTGCATTGTAGTTGTTGAAATTAATATTAGATCTATGATAGTTAGTGTGGGATTGCATACATGTTAGTTTTATTCTTTAGTTGACAGCTATCTACAGCTGTCCTTCTTTTCTCTTTATATAAAGAGTTCACCATTGTATTCCTGATTAAGATCTTTTTGATACAATAATAACAGAGAGATATTTGTCTCTCTTTCATTTCATGTATTCAAAATGGTATCAGAGCTTCAAGGCTGTTAACACGCTTCTTTCATGGTGAAAGGAAGAAGAAGAAGCTACGCTGAAGTTGTTGAAACTAGTGGAACCAGTAACGATCAAGAAGATCGAACATAGCTGGAGATTGCAAACTCATCAGAATCACCAGAAATTGAGAACACTGCAAACTCGCCAGAATCACCGGAAATTGAGAAGACTGAAAACTCACCGGAATAACCTGAAATTGAGAACGTGCTGAAATTGGAGATGGAGCGCAATCGCAATCAATCTGAATCGAGTTATCTTGCAGATAATCCAAGTTTAATTTTAGTTCACTCTCCTTTAATTGGAAGCAATTACTTATCCTAGAAACGATCTATGCTTATTGCATTAGCTGTTAAGAAAGGAACCAATTTCGTATTGAAAGATGATTTAGAACCTCATGATAGTATGAGACCTGGCTTCAAGGTGATAATCTTGTTTTTGCATGGATATTGAACACTTTAGACAAGGATTTAGCAGAAACATTTCTTTATGCACCTACTGCTAGAGCTTTGTGGAAAGAATTAGAAGCTAGGTATGGTGAAAGAGATGGACACTTGTATTTTCATCTACAGAAAGAATTGAGTACAATAGTTCAGGGAAATTCCTCTGTAACTGTATTTTACAATAGATTGAAGAGATTGTGGGATGAGATAGCTACCTTAAAACCTATACCTAATTGCAAATGTAAAGAAGCAAGGGCGTTGATCCAGGATTTATATGATGAAGATAAGCTTATGCAGTTTTTGTGTGGATTAAACATAGAATATGAACATGTTCGTAATCAAATCTTACTTACTGATCCTCCACCTGATTTGAATAAAGCATGCTCTATGTTTGTGAGAATTGAGAAGCAAAAGGAGGTCAGTGCAGGAAATGTTGCTGGCAATGGTGAGTTTGTGAATTTGTCTATGTCTTCAAAGAATACACAGGGTGCTTCAAGTAGTAAGAAAGGAGGAAATTCCAACAACAGGTTTAATAAGGATAAGGAGGATAAGAGCAAGCTGTTTTGTGACATTTGCAAGCCTGCTAGACATGATAAGACAACTTGTTTTCGAGTTCATGGATATCCAGAATGGTGGAAGGGGTCTAAACCTGGTGGATCATCTAATGAAGTTGCATCCAATAATCATAAAGCTATGCTTACTCAAGGCTCAAATACACCTTTTGATGATTATGTTGGGTCAGATGATGACGAGCATACTGCAAAGCAGATTTCTCAAGATATGCAGAAAGAAATGCAGGTGGAGATTCAGAAGTATCTCAAAGCAAAAGGCAAAGGAGTTCAAAACCAAAGCTCATCCAATTCATCAATGGATTTCAGTGCTTTTGCATCTGCCTCAGGTACCCCTAACACACATATAGTGTTATCTGCTAATGATAATTATGAAGAAGCCTGGATTGTGGATTCTGGAGCCACTACACATATGAGTTTTTGCATTTATATGTTTCATGATATTGAGGATTTATATCCTCCTAAGAAGGTTTTTCTTCCTGATGGATCATCGCAAATGGTCACCAAAGCAGGCTCAATAATATTCACATCTGATTTTAAAATCAGAAATGTACTATATGTTGAAAATTTCAAGTACAACCTTCTGTCCGTGCCACGGTTGCTTAGAGATTCTTCTCTAAAGCTGATGTTTGTTGGTATGAAATGCTCTTTGCAGGACCTGAGCACTGATGCTGTTTTGGCTACAGGAACTTTATACCAAGGCTTGTATCTACTTGATTCAAGTGCTACTCGTAAGTCTAGTGGTGTTTTTAATATTGCTTTAAATAGTACTATTGTAGCAAATGTTCCTAAGTCTACAGATGCATGGCTGTGGCATTGTAGATTAGGTCATGTTTCTGCTCAGAAACAGAAGCATTTATCTGTCTTTTCTCTTAATGATGTAATTCAGAATTGTGATGTTTGTTATCAATCCAAACAACATAGGTTACCATTTGTAAACAGTTCTATTCACACTAGTAGACCATTTGAAGTTGTTCATGCAGATTGTTGGGGTCCTTATAAGAAAAAGTCTATGACTGCTGATAGATTTATGCTCACTTTGGTTGATGATTATACTAGAACTACTTGGACAGTTGATAGCGCGTAAGATCTAGGTAGAGTTTTCTAATGACGAAATATATATGTTATGAGTGCGGACTCTATATCTATGGATGTGATCTTTATAAATTACTCTTAACTCTACTAGACGCTACGACTACTTAGGGGCAAGTGTACCCCGTCGTATCAAGTAATAATCCGGTTAAGACCGGGTATCGAATCCACGGGATTTATAACTGCAAGTATTAAACGACTCGGTTTTATACGTTATTTAAGCGGTGAATACTTTGAGTTGGTTCGGGGAACAACTATAAACTACTCCTAGCTACGGGTGAGACAATTTTATATAACAAAACTCTACGAAGTGATGTGGATGCGATAAGTTATAATTATGACAAATAACGACTCCTAATGTATATACGGTTAATGATTTACTCTTGCAATGACAACTACGTGTAGTGTGACCAACCCATGAAGTACTTAGACTACGTGGTTCCTAGTCAAGGCGTGTCTAATGCTTGGGATCAGAAATTAGGGCCCGTAAGTTCCGTGGCTTGTCAATTCCTACGGTTTCCGGTTTGTCACTTCCGGTAAGGCAACACCTATATGAATCCCTAAAGATAGCCCGAATGGCGTCGGAAATCGCGTTCTCCTACACAATAATCAATTACGAGTATCAAAACAAGTAACAAACATTAACACGTATATAGAAAAGAAGATTATGAATCATAAATTATAAATATGGAGAATGTAAATATGAAATACAACCAAGCCTAGTACATAGGAAGAGTACAAGCGAATTAGCAAGTGAAAAGGGAAGAATTCACCCTCGGAACTAGCTAACCGGACTCAAGGACGTCTCTTAGGACTTAGAGATGGAGCTTTTGAGCTTGGTGAACGGAGAAGGAACGGAACTTTGACGGAATGCCGGGATCAACGAACAAGCCCGAAAGGGGATAGAGTTTTGCTAAAATAAAATGAAATCTCAAACTATATTACAAGAGCTTAATTTACAAAAAGTTGTATATCAAAAGAGGTGTTTCAAATGAGTGCTAGTCACTCTTATTTATACACATCAAGCTAGGGGCAAAATCATAATTCCACAAGATACAAGCATGGAGCAAAGCATGGAGCAACATGATTTTGTGCATATTTTCCATTCCTACAAGCATGGAGCAAAGCATGGAGCAACATGATTTTGTGCATATTTCCCATTCCTACAAGCATGGAGTAAAGCATGGAGCCATCATGATCATAATGACCCATTCCTCCAATAATTTCCTGCATGTGGACTTAATCCGGGTCTTGTTGTCTCGACCACGCCCCGCGGCGTGTTTGAGCTCCTGGCGTTTTATTGCTTGAAATACACCATTTACGCCTTGCGTATCCTAAAACACACCTCGCGTACCGATGGTTGACTTAGGAGACAATGCAGTCTGACGTTTATGATTGGGCTCATCATTGCATCTACGCCCCGCGTATCAATGGTTGGATCCCACGTGGAGTCTGCGGATAAGACAATTATTTCTGACTAAGTGTTCCACGCCCCGCGTGAGGAGTGATACGCCCCGCGTATTTTGGTAGATTTCCACTCCTTGCTCGTACCTGAAATACAATTCTCGAGAGCCGAGTTAGCTTGACGTTTTATTTTCTAATATTAATCAAACATAAGAAAAATTAACCGAAAGTACGAAATTTATTTTTATTTTGTTGTTTTTATTAAAACACTCTATTTTTGTAATTAAACTTATTTATTTCATCCAAAATTAACCCGTAAATCACGCTAAAAGATAGGGGTAAAATACCCCTATCAAACCTCCTCGGACTTTAAAGTTTTACTTGTCCTCAAGTAAAAGAAATCGAAAGACATGGGATTGGGATTATTAAGAAATATACCGTCGGTTGGTTTTACCAAGTACGTGATTTCAAAGTTAAAGTTTTATGCAAAGTTTTCGGTAAACACCTACGCAAACAATCGAGTGACCAAAACTTATTTGAAACCTCCATGATCAAAATTAATAGGCAATATTAACGGGGGTTGATTATCTTTTGAGAACCCGATAGTACCTCACCAAGGGATTTCACTCTTATGCTCAAACTTTGGTGGGTCGGTGTTTTAGCACTCTTCTTTGCACTTACCCGAGATCACTTTGAGTTTGCATTTTCATCCGGGTTTTTCCTCCTATGTTATGGTTTTAGACAATATTAAAAATGAACCCGGAGGGGGGTTGTAATGTGGGTGGCTTTTTAGTGGTTACTTTTTGGAAACTCAAGTTTAAATACCATTTTGGTGATCGCACCGTATTTTTATTTTGGCCTTAGCGAGTTCATAAGATATACTCGAAATTGCTCGGGTGGAGCTTGAGAATGCCTTTTGCTCTTTATTGTATTTTTCTTTTCTTTTTGTTTTGAGAGCGGCACAAAAACGATTTCGAGGGTTTAAGGTGTTTACTTATCAAGGCTTTGGCTCATTTCGGGTGCGACTTGATTTTTGTTGGTATTTAATCAAGAGAAAAAGGGTTAAATGTTAAAAAAGGTATCAAAAACAAAGACGTTGGTTAATTGGCTCAAAGGGGGTTTCCTAAAGGTTAATGAAAACGAGAAAAATAAGTTAAGAAAATAATTAGACTAAGTGAGTTCGTTTCATCATCTATTGCCATTTTAACCAAAATAAGTGTACTAATCCCGGCATTAGGTGCAAACTCTATGAGTCGAGTGAAGTCAAAGCTCTTGAAAATTGTGAAAGAAATAGAGTTCTCGTACGAACTCTTTTAGGCTCAAAAATATCTCACAAAAGATTCGGGTTTAAATTGTCTACTATCGAGTCTTCGCTAAATTTTCAAACATCCCGTTTTTATTGCCCTTTTAAATTTCATTATGGAGATGACTCATGGGTTAGGACTCAATGCTTTTGTTTGGTACGAACCTAGGCTTTGCATAAATTCTATAACTTCAAAATTAAGACTAAAATTTCTTACTAAAACCGATCCTTTGTGTTCCGACGGTATTTACATTTAAGGACAAACAACGGAACATTTAAATAATTTCCGAGGGAGGTTAGTGTGTCGGGAAAATTTTTAGGGATCAATAAATTAGTTTAATTATTTTGTTGTTTATTTGATTTTTATTTTTGTTTTTGTTAGTGCAAAACAAACTGAAGGTGAGGGGTTGCACGTCCCTCCGGGTTATTAAAATGACGTATATTCCAAGGACGTCGCAAAAGAAAAGAAAACAAAAACAAAAAGAAAGATAGCATTTAAATTGAAAGATAGAGGGTGATCTACCCTATCCCTTCTCACACTTAAAAATGCAATAAGTTTCGACATTGCGAAAGAAATTTGAAGCACAAGGTGTAAAGAAAAAGAGTAAGGTAGAGAAAACTCCCTCAAACATCTTCCGATGGTGATGGATATGACATGCTCCGCTCCCTAAAGAAATGACTTGTGAAGTAATCGAGGTATCAATTCTCAAACTTGGTTGGCATTTATTTAAAATATAAAATTGAAAATTTAAATTTGGTGTAAGATTATTAATGTAAATATTTTTATTAATTTATTTATTTATTTATTGTTTGATTTTATATATATATATATATAATTTTTTTTATTAAAATAAAATTAGAGAAGAAAGAAAAAAAAATAAAAAAAAAATTTCAACTCGTTGCGGCCGGCGGACGTCGCACAGCGGCGGTGCCCAGCGCTAGGCACCGCTGCACGCGGAGCGTGCTGTCGCGCGACCCCGCGTGCCGCAGCTCCTGGAGCTGTGGCAGCGTTTGCGCGCATCCCGTGTGCCGCAGCTCCTGGAGCTGTGGCAGTGCCTGCGCGCGCCCCGCGTGCCGCAGCTCCTGGAGCTGTGGCAGCGCCTGCGTGCGGAGCGTGCTGCCGCGCACCCCGCGTGCCGCAGCTCCTGGAGCTGCGGCAGCGCTTGCGCGCGGAGCGTGCTGCCGCGCGCCCCGCGTGCCGCAGCGGCCAGCAGCACCCTCTTTTTTTTTTAATTTTATAAAATCAACACAAATATATTATATATAAAAAATAAAAATAAAAATAAAATAAAATAATTTTTTCATTTTTTTCCATTTTTTCCATTTTTGTTTTATTTTTGCCAACGTCAATACTTACAATTCTCTTCCAAATCGCCCCACCGAATTGACACAAAATTGCACGAACACCTAATAAAATGTAAGAAAAAAAGAATAATTAATCACACGACAATAACTTAAATGTAAAAACTTAAAAGGTAAATTAAAGACATAAAATTAAACTTTATTCGAGCTTGGGTTGCCTCCCAAGAAGCGCTACTTTATAGTCGGTGAGCTCGACTTAGAATTTCCTCCTAGGTGTATGCTTCCATACGCATTAGAAATGCAAATTCTTGAATAAACAATCCGTACCTACAAAACAGACTGTTAGCTTCAAAAAAATTTAACAAAAACCAAAAACTATATTTACAGAAATTATTGAAGAGTTTAGTTTGCTCCCTTTTTGACTCCTTTGATAGTTCAAAAAGAGCGAAATATTCCGAGGTAGAAAGAACCTTCAACTCTTCTAACTTTGGATTTATTTCCATGGGTCCGCACACAACCGGCTCATCGATGTCTGTTTCCTCGCAACTGAGACAACCTTTATTATTTGGAGAATCTTTTTGAGAAAACTCAATGAACTCGAGCTTTCCATTTTGACCAACCGGATTGGTATCTCGAATTGATTCGTCCGCGGCTGAATCAAGAGGAGACTTCAATCTGGCAAGTAGATTTCCCAAATCCCTACAATATTCCTCAGTGTTAGATAATCTTTCATGAATGTCTTTAAGCATAGAGATTACCACATCGAATTGTGAGGTTGATCGTTGGTGCGAACATTCGTCATCCATGAGGTCGTCCCACAGATGACGACTATGAGGCATCATACCATGAAACAAATCATTAGTAACAACACGAAACAAAATAAATTATTCACACAAAAAGAAAGTAATATTTACAAATGCTTAAACTAACAATAAAACGTTTTTGTATAATATTGCAAGAAATTATAAATCCCCGGCAACGGCGCCAAAAACTTGGTAGCGCGTAAGATCTAGGTAGAGTTTTCTAATGACGAAATATATATGTTATGAGTGCGGACTCTATATCTATGGATGTGATCTTTATAAATTACTCTTAACTCTAGTGCGTTATGACTATGAGTGTGATCTTTCTAAGTGCTCTATATCTTTACTAGAATCACTACTTAGGGGCAAGTGTACCCCGTCGTATCAAGTAATAATCCGGTTAAGACCGGGTATCAAATCCACGGGATTTATAACTGCAAGTAGTAAACGACTCGGTTTTATACGTTATTTAAGCGGTGAATACTTTGAGTTGGTTCGGGGAACAACTATAAACTACTCCTAGCTACGGGTGAGACAATTTTATATAACAAAACTCTACAAAGTGATGTGGATGCGATAAGTTATAATTATGACAAATAACGACTCCTAATGTATATACGGTTAATGATTTACTCTTGCAATGACGACTACGTGTAGTGTGACCGACCCGTGAAGTACTTAGACTACGTGGTTCCTAGTCAAGGCGTGTCTAATGCTTGGGATCAGAAATTAGGGCCCGTAAGTTCCGTGGCTTGTGAATTCCTACGGTTTCCGGTTTGTCACTTCCGGTAAGGCAACACCTATATGAATCCCTAAAGATAGCCCGAATGGCGTCGGAAATCGCGTTCACCTACACAATAATCAATTACGAGTATCAAAACAAGTAACAAACATTAACACGTATATAGAAAAGAAGATTATGAATCATAAATTATAAATATGGAGAATGTAAATATGAAATACAACCAAGCCTAGTACAAGCTAATTAGCAAGTGAAAAGGGAAGAATTCACCCTCGGAACTAGCTAACCGGACTCAAGGCCGTCTCTTAGGACTTGGAGATGGAGCTCTCGAGCTTGGTGAACGGAGAAGGAATGGAACTTTGACGGAATGCCGGGATCAACGAACAAGCCCGAAAGGGGATAGAGTTTGCTAAAATAAAATGAAATCTCAAACTATATTACAAGAGCTTAATTTACAAAAAGTTGTATATCAAAAGAGGTGTTTCAAATGAGTGCTAGTCACTCTTATTTATACACATCAAGCTAGGGGCAAAATCATAATTCCACAAGATACAAGCATGGAGCAAAGCATGGAGCAATATGATTTTGTGCATATTTTCCATTCCTACAAGCATGGAGCAAAGCATGGAGCAACATGATTTTGTGCATATTTCCCATTCCTACAAGCATGGAGCAAAGCATGGAGCCATCATGATCATAATGACCCATTCCTCCAATAATTTCCTGCATGTGGACTTAATCCGGGTCTTGTTGTCTCGACCACGCCCCGCGTATAGTGATATACGCCGCGCGTGTTTGAGCTCCTGGCGTTTTATTGCTTGAAATACACCATTTACGCCTTGCGTATACTAAAACACGCCTCGCGTACCGATGGTTGACTTAGGAGACAATGCAGTCTGACGTTTATGATTGGGCTCATCATTGCATCTACGCCCCGCGTAGAT
Organism: Euphorbia lathyris; assembly: GCF_963576675.1. Lineage (NCBI taxonomy): Eukaryota > Viridiplantae > Streptophyta > Magnoliopsida > Malpighiales > Euphorbiaceae > Euphorbia > Euphorbia lathyris. The sequence continues at coordinate 553,999 of NC_088915.1, read as the reverse complement.
TGGGGTACGCCCCGCGTATCAATGGTTGGATCCCACGTGGAGTCTGCGGATAAGGCAATTATTTCTGACTAAGTGTTCCACGCCCCGCGTATTTTGGTAGATTTCCACTCCTTGCTCATACCTGAAATACAATTCTCGAGAGCCGAGTTAGCTTGACGTTTTATTTTCTAATATTAATCAAACATAAGAAAAATTAACCGAAAGTACGGAATTTATTTTTATTTTGTTATTTTTATTAAAACACTCTATTTTTGTAATTAAACTTATTTATTTCATCCAAAATTAACACGTAAATCACGCTAAAAGATAGGGGTAAAATACCCCTATCAACAGTGCTGTTCAAAACTAAGGATCAGGTGCCACAGTTACTTACTAGTTTTATAAGAATGGTTAAGACTCAGTTTGAGCTTGCAGTGAAATGTGTGCGAACTGACAATGGGATGGATTTTGTAAGTCAATCTTGTCAGCATGTTTTTCAGTTGTTTGGTATTATTCACCAAAGGACTTGTGTATATACCCCTCAGCAAAACGGGGTTGCTGAAAGAAAGCATAGACATCTCACAGAAGTAGCAAGATCACTTCTGTTTCATGCTGGAATGCCTATTTGTTTTTGGGGAGAGGCCATCTTGCATGCCACTACCCTCATCAATACCATGCCTACAAGAGTTTTAGAATGGAAATCTCCATATTTAAAACTGTATGGCAAGGAACCGGTGTATGACAGGTTCAAAGTTTTTAGCAGTGAGTGTCATATAGCCAATACTAATCCTCATAAGGATAAATTTGAAGTTAGAGCATATAAGTCTGTGTATGTGGGTAACTCGTTAGGCCAAAAGGGTTATAAGGTATATGATCTTGAAACTAAGAAAATTTGTGTATCTAGGGATATTGTGCTTCATGAGCACAAATTCCCTTTTAAACATGATGTTTCAAGTACAGAACAAATGGATACTTCTGCAGTGTCTTTACAACCCTTGTTTGGTGGTGTATCTTCTATTGTTTCCCCACATCACACTAACCACATAGAACTTAATGAGCCTAATACTATCCAATCAGACTCTCTCGTTCCCAATAGCCCCACTTCTAACTCTCAAATTCCTATTGTTACGTCTCCAAATCATATTGAAACCACCACAAAAGATGTCATATTACTGACCACTAACACTTCAGTGATTCATGCAAACATAACAATTAGACACTCAACCAGACCTCATAAAAAACTCGCAAAGTTCAGTGATTTTGTTTTACAAGCCAACACTTATAGTCAGACCTGTTTTGCTTATTCATCTGATTACAAAGCCTTTTTAGCCAACTGATGAGTGTCCGGTAGAGCCCTAAAACGAAGTATATATTATGATAAGTGCGTTACGACTATGGATGTGATCTTCCTAAATGCTCTATCTCTACTAGACGCTACTACTTAGGGGCAAGTGTACCCCATCGTATCAAGTAATAATCTGGTGAAGACCGGGTATCGAATCCACGGGATTTATAACTACAAGTATTAAACGACTCGGTTTTATACGTTATCTAAGCGGTGAATACTTTGAGTTGATTCGGGGAACAACTACAAACTACTCCTAACTACGGGTGAGACAAATTTACATAACAAAAACTCTACGGAGTGATATGGATGACGATAAGTTATAAATATGACAAACAATGACTCCAATATATATACGGTTAATGATTTACTCTTGCAATGACGACTATGTGCAGTGTGACCGACCCAGTGAAGTACTTAGACTACGTGGTTCATAGTCAAGGCGTGTCTAATGCTCGGGATCAGAAATTAGGGCCCGTAAGTTCCGTGGTTTGTCAATTCCTACGGTTTTCGGAGCGTCACTTCCGGTAAGGCAACACCTATATGAATCCCTAAAGATAGCCCGAATGGCGTCGGAAATCGCGTTCTCCTACACAATAATCAATTACGAGTATCAAAACAAGTAACAAACATCAACACATATATAGAAAAAGAGATTATGAATCATAAATTATAAATATGGAGAATGTAAATATGGAATACAACCAAGCCTAGTACATAGGAAGAGTACAAGCTAATTAGCAAGTGAAAAGGGAAGAATGCACCCTCGGAACTAGCTAACCGGACTCAACGCCGTCTCTTAGGACTTGGAGGTGGAGCTTTCGAGCTTGGTGAACGGAGATGGGACGGAACTTTGACGGAATGCCGGAATCAACGAACAAGCTCTCAAGATGATAGAGTTTTGCTATGCAAAATAAAATCTAAAACTAAGAAACAAGAACTTAATCTATAGCAAGAAATATATATCCAAAACTTACTAAATGAGTGTTAGTCACTCCTATTTATACACATCAAGCTAGGGATAGAATTGTAATTTCACAAGATACAAGCGTGGAGGAACATGATTTTCTGCAGATTTCCCATGACACGCCTCGCGTATGGTGGAGTACGCCCCACGTATTTGCCCATTCCGTCAGAAATCTCCTTCATGTGGACCAAATCCAGATCTTGTTGTCTCAACCACGCCCCGCGTGGACTGGGATGCGCCTCGCGTAGTTGAGTTTCTGAGATTTTATTGCTTGAATTGGGTCTTTTACACCACGCGTAGCTGAAGCACGCCTCGCGTAAATGAGTCTCTGGTTTTTTGGACTGAAGAACTTCCCATACACGCCCCGCGTGTATGGTTGTACGCCCCGCGTATTTTCAGTTGACTTAGAAGATCTTGCAGTCTGACATTCATGATTGAGACATTATTGCTTATCATTGCTCATACGCCCCGCGTGGCAGTGGACAAGTTCCACATGGTGCCTATGGATTGAGCAATTATTTCTGACACTGTGTTCCACGCCCCACGTAGAGGGTGATACGCCCCGCGTATGTCGGTGGATTTTTGCTCCTTACTCGTACCTGAAATACAATTTTCAAGAGCCGAGTTAGCTTGACGTTTTATTTTCTAATTTAATCAAAAATAAGGAAAATTAACCGAAAGTGCAGAATTTATTTTTATTTCGTTATTTTATTAAAACATTCTATTTTTGCAATTAAACTTATTTATTTCATCTAAAATTAAACCGTAAATCACGCTAAAAGATAGGGACGAAACGCCCCTATCAAACCTCCTCGGACTTTAAAGTTTTACTTGTCCTCAAGTAAAAGAAATCGAAAGACAAGGGATTGAGATTATTAAGAAACAAACCGTCGGTTGGTTTTACCAAGTGCGTGATTCTGAAGCTAAAGTTTTATGCAAAGTTTTCGGCAAGTACCTACGCAAACAAATGAGTGACCAAAACTTGTTTGAGACCTCCATGATCAAATTTAATAGGCAATATTAACGGGGGTCGATTATCATTTGAGAACCCGATAGTACCTCACCAAGGGATTTCACTCTCACGCTCAAATTTTGGTGGGTCGGTGTTTTTGCACTCTCCTTTGCACTTACTCGAAGTCACTTTGAGTTTGCATTTTCATCCGGGTTTTTCTTCCTATGTTATGGTCTAAGCAATATTAAAAATGAACCCGGAGGAGGGTTGTAATGTGGGTGGCTTTTTAGTGGTTAATTTTTAGAAACTCAAGTTCAAACACCATTTTGATGATCACACCGTGTTTTTATTTTGGCCTTAGTAAGTTCGTAAAATATAACTCGAAGTTGCTCGGGTTGAGCTTGAGAATGCCTTTTGCTCTTTATTGTGTTTTTCTTTTTTTTCTTTTTGTTTTGAGAGCGCACAAAAACGATTTCGAAAGCTTATGGTGCTTACTTATCAAGGCTTTGGCTTGTTTCGGGTAATTCATGTGCGATTTGATTTTGTTGGTATATAAACCAGAGGAAAAAGGGTTAATTGTTAAAAGGGTATTAACAACAAAAAGTCGGTTAATAGGCTCGAAGGAGTTTCCTAGAGGTTAATGAAAATGAGAAAAATAAGTTAAGAAAAGAATTAGCCTAAGTGGGTTCGTTTTATCATCTATTGCCATTTATACCAAAATAAGTGTACTTAACCCGGTATTAGGTGCAAACTCTATGAGTCGAGTGAAGTCAAAGCTCTCGAAAAATTGTGAAAGAAATAGAGTTCTCGTACGAACTCTTTTAAGCTCAAAAATACCTCACAAAATTTCGGGTTAAATTGTGTACGTTCAAGTTCTCGACAAATTTTCAACTATCACATTTTTATTGCCTTTTTAGATTTCATTATAAAGATAACCTTTGGGTTAGGACTCAATGTTTTTTGTTTAGTACGAACCTAGGTTTTGCATAAATTCTATAACTTTAGAACCAAAACTAAAATTTCTTAATCAAGCTGATCCTTTGTGTTAACGTTTTTTCATTTAAGAACAAATAACAGAACTTTTAATTAATTTCCGAGGGGGGTAGTGTGTCGAAAAAAATTTATGAATATATAAATTAGTTTAATTATTTTGTTGTTTATTTGATTTTTATTTTTGTTTTTTTAGTGCAAAACAAACGGTAAGTGCGGGGTTGCACGGCCCTCCGCGTGATTAAAATGATGTCTATTCCAAGGACGTCGCAAAAGGAAAGAAAGAACAAAAACAAAAATAAAGATAGAATATTAAAAAGGGCCCTTAAGGTCAGGTCCTACGCGTGGCGCACCCAGGGAGCGCCCCGCATAGGAGGTGCGTGTTACATGTATTTGAGCCAGAGACTCATATACGCGGGGCGCACTAGTGCGTACGCTTCACGTGCATTGTCAAAGTAGGGTCAGAGACTCGGCGGCGCGGGGCGTGATGGGGTGTACGCCCCGTGTAAGAGCTTTGGATTAGCAAGGGATTTGTTTTTTCGTTAATTTTTTATTTAAAAGAAACATGAAAAAGATACAATGCATATGAAGAAAGAACAAACGGATATGATATATAAACATAGGGTTTGAGGAATGCAAACCGAGGCTACGTTTAGAGTCGGAGTAGCTCGACTTTCTCGTGACGTGTGCATGCTTACGGTGTTTGGAGGAATGTGGCTTCGCCGTGTTGTGGAAGAGTGCCTCCGCAGTATATTTTCAGACGGTGGCCGTTCACCCGGTGGGTTGCGTTGTCGGAACCTTGGATGTCGACCGCTCCGGACGAGTGGGCATTAATAACGGTGTACGGTCCCGACCACCGACTTTTTAATTTTCCTGGGAACACGCGGAGGCGAGAATTATATAGGAGGACTTGGCCCCCTTTGTTGAATTCTCTGATTTGCACGTGCTTGTCGTGCCATTTCTTCGTACATTCCTTGTAAATCTTGGCATTTTCGTACGAACCAAGACGAAGTTCATCAAGGGTATTGAGTTGGAGGAGACGTTGGTCCCCCGTGGCCTGCACATCAAAATTTAAAAATTTCAGAGCCCAATAGGCCTTATGTTCCAATTCCACTGGTAAATAACACGATTTCCCAAAAACTAAACGATAAGGAGACATCCCGATAGGCCTTTTAAACGCCGTGCGGTAGGCCCAAAGAGCGTCATCGAGCTTTAGGCTCCAGTCTTTCCTAGAGGCACTAACCGTTTTTTCCAATATACGTTTTAGTTCGCGGTTAGAAACCTCGACCTGTCCACTAGTTTGTGGATGGTAGGGCGTGGAGACTCGGTGTGCAACCCCGTATTTATGTAAGAGTTGGTCGAATTGGCGATTGCAAAGATGGGAACCTCCGTCGCTAATGATAGCCCGAGGGGTTCCGAATCGAGTAAAGATGTTTTTCTTTATAAATTTCCCTACCACCTTAGAGTCGTTTGAAGGTAAGGCAACGACCTCCACCCATTTGGAGACATAGTCAACCGCCATGAGAATGTAGGAGTTGTTATGCGACTTAGGGAAGGGTCCCATAAAGTCTATCCCCCAAACATCAAAAAGTTCGCAAACTAGGATCCCTTGTTGGAGCATTTCATGTTTACGGGAGATGTTCCCCCTCCGTTGACAAGCGTCACATGATTTGACGAAGTCTTGGGAATCTTTAGACAAGGTAGGCCAATAAAAGCCACATTGTAGAACCTTTGCCATAGTCCGACTAGGGCCGAAATGGCCCCCCGGCTCTTGGGTGTGACACATGTGCAACACATGATTTACCTCTTCTTCCGGTATGCACCTACGAATGATATTATCAGCACAAGATTTAAACAAGTAGGGTTCTTCCCAAAAATAGTTCTTAGCGTCGTGAAAGAATTTCCTACGTTGCTCGTAAGTAAGATGCGGGGGAAGAATATTACCGGCTTTGTAGTTCGCCATATCGGCATACCAAGGTAAAGGTGCTACCGCATAGAGAGTTTCGTCGGGAAAGGTCTCCTTGATCTCCACAACTTCCGAAGGTGTGGCTTGCTCGTTTTGTAACCGAGAAAGATGGTCGGCTACGACATTCTCCGCTCCTTTTTTATCCCTGATTTCGATGTCGAATTCTTGTAGGAGTAGAATCCACCGTATCAACCATGGTTTGGCATCCTGCTTAGTCATTAGGTACTTGAGAGCTGCGTGGTCAGTGTATACGATAATTTTGGATAACATGAGATATGATCTAAATTTATCGAAAGCAAAAACTACAGCAAGCATCTCTTTTTCCGTAATGGAATAGTTTTGTTGGGCTTCATTCAGCGTTTTGCTCGCATAAAAAATGGGACGGAAAATTTTATCCACCCGTTGGCCCAAACAAGCACCTACAGCCAAATCACTCGCGTCACACATAAGTTCAAAGGGAAGACTCCAATCGGGTTTCACCATGATGGGTGCATTAATTAGTTTTTCCTTTAGCGTGTTAAATGCAAGCAAACACTCGGATGAAAAACTAAATTCTGCATCCTTTAAGAGGAGTTGGGTCAAGGGGGTTACTATTCTAGAGAAATCTTTAATGAATCGCCTATAAAACCCCGCATGACCCGAGAAACTCCGAATCCCTTTAAAATTTATTGGAGGAGGCAATTTCTCAATCACCTCAATCTTGGCCGGATCGACCGCGATTCCCTCCCCGGACACCTTGTGTCCTAAAACGATACAATCTTGAACCATAAACTGACACTTTTCCCAACTAAGGGCTAGGTTAATGTCCTTGCAATGTTGAAGGACTTTATCAAGATTGCCTAAACAAATTTCAAAGGACGACCAAAAACAGAAAAATCATCCATGAAGACTTCCATGAAATCCTCAATCATCTCCGAGAATATAGCCGTCATGCACCGTTGAAAGGTGGCGGGGGAGTTACAAAGCCCAAACGACATCCTCCTATATGCAAATGTCCCATACGGACAAGTAAATGTCGTCTTTTCTTGATCCAAATGATCAACGGGGATTTGCATATAGCCGGATAGGCCATCGAGGGTACAAAAGAATTTATGTCCCGCCATTCTTTCCAACATTTGGTCAATGAACGGCAAGGGAAAATGATCTTTTCGGGTGGCTTCATTAAGTTTCCTATAATCAATGCATACTCACCACCCCGTTATTTTTCGTGTGGGAATTAATTCCCCTTGATCATTTTCCATCACTGTAGTGCCTCCCTTTTTGGGGACGCATTGGACCGGACTAACCCATGGGCTATCGGAGATAGGAAAGATTATACCTGCGTCGAGGAGTTTGATTACCTCGGCCTTCACTACCTCTTTCATGTTGGGGTTAACTCGTCATTGCGGCTGCACGGAAGGTTTGACTTTGTCCTCCATAAAGATGCGGTGTGTGCAAATGGTGGGGCTAATCCCTTTAATGTCGTGAATGGTCCATCCAAATGCACCCTTGTGTTTTTATAATACCGAAATCAATGCTTCCTCCATTTCCTCTGTCAAAAGTGAAGATATAACAACGGGTAAGAAATTAGGAGGTTGCAAAAACACATATTTTAAATTAGGAGGCAAGGGTTTAAGTTCCAAAGTTGGAGGCTCTTCGAGAGATAACTTTGGTTTTGCTTTGCTATCCCGGTCCAAACCCTCGAACCGGCTCCTTGCCAACAGACATTGTTTTAACTCGGAGGAGTATTCAAATGGCTTGTTCAATGGCTCCTCATCCAAATGATTATTACCATCTATTTCCGAAAAGGTTCCCTCAGAAGACCTGTCACAAAAATCCTCTACAAAAAGATCAATAGAGTCTACGGAATTTAAAAAGTTGCAATCCTCCATGGTATGAGACGGGAATTTCATGGAGTTATACACGTTAAACTCTACCTCTTTGTCTTGCAACCGTAGGATGAGCTTACCTTCGTGGACATCAATGAGAGTCCTACCTATTGCAAGAAATGGTCATCCTATGAGGATTGGTACCGAATCGTCTTCCGCCATGTCGAGCACCACAAAATCGGTGGGGAAAATGAACTTGTCCACTTTCACTAAGACATCCTCCACAACCCCTTTTGGCCGGGCAATGGATCTATTGGCCAATTGAAGCGTTATATTGGTAGGCTTTGGTTCTCCCAAGCCGAGCTTCCTAAAAACAGACAAAGGCATTAGATTGATACTAGCACCTAAATCACATAAAGCTCTACTAAACTCAACATTACCAATCATGCATGGGATAGAAAAACTTCTTAAATCCTTGAGTTTATGTGGGAGTTTATTCGTTATAATTGCGGAGCATTCCTCCGTATGCGCTACCGTTTCGTTGTGTTCTAACTTCCTCTTTTTCGCGAGGATTTCCTTAAAAAACTTCGCATAGGTGGGCATTTGTTCCAATGCCTCCGCAAGTGGGATGTTAATGTGAAGTTTCTTAAAGATTTCCAAAAACTTGCCATATTGATGGTCCAATTTTTCCTTTTTAAGTCGTTGTGGAAAAGGGAGCTTCGGTACGTAAGCCCTAATTGGATCACACACATTCTTATTCTTATCCGAGGAAGTCGTGGGTTTCGGATCCGAACCGGGGTTGCTTACCACTTCCGGTTCGTCACTTACCATTTTGCAAACTTTTAAACCACATGGGTGTTGTTCGAAAATAGGTGTAACCAGAAGGTTTATTTTTATACTTTTCCCAAAACTAAATTCTGCATCCTTTAAGAGGAGTTGGGTCAAGGGGGTTGCTATTCTAGAGAAATCTTTAATGAATCGCCTATAAAACCTTGCATGACCCAAGAAACTCCGAATCCCTTTAACATTTATTGGAGGAGGCAATTTCTCAATCACCTCAATCTTGGCCGAATCGACCGCAATTCCCTCCCCGGACACCTTGTGTCCTAAAACGATATAATCTTGAACCATAAACTGACACTTTTCCCAACTAAGAGCTAGGTTAATGTCCTTGCAATGTTGAAGGACTTTATCAAGATTGCCAAAACAAATTTCAAAGGACGACCCAAAAACAGAAAAATCGTCCATGAAGACTTCCATGAAATCCTCAATCATCTCAGAGAATATAGCCGTCATGCACCGTTGAAAGGTGGCGGGGGAGTTACAAAGCCCAAACGGCATCCGCCTATATGCAAATGTCTCATACGGACAAGTAAATGTCGTCTTTTCTTGATCCAAAGGATCAACGGGGATTTGCATATAGCTGGATAGGCCATCGAGGGTACAAAAGAATTTATGTCCCGCCATTCTTTCCAACATTTGGTCAATGAACGGCAAGGGAAAATGATCTTTTCGGGTGGCTTCATTAAGTTTCCTATAATCAATGCATACTCGCCACCCCGTTATTTTTCGTGTGGGAATTAATTCCCCTTGATCATTTTCTGTCTCCGTAGTGCCCCCCTTTTTGGGGACGCATTGGACCGGACTAACCCATGGGCTACCGGAGATAGGAAAGATTATACCTGCGTCGAGGAGTTTGATTACCTCGGCCTTCACTACCTCTTTCATGTTGGGGTTAAGTCGTCGTTGCGGCTGCACGGAGGGTTTGACTTTGTCCTCCATAAAGATGCGGTGTGTGCAAATGGTGGGGCTAATCCCTTTAATGTCGTGAATGGTCCATCCAAATGCACCCTTGTGTTTTTGTAATACCCCAATCAATGCTTCCTCCATTTCCTCTGTCAAAAGTGAAGATATAACAACGGGTAAGAAATTAGGAGGTTGCAAAAACACATATTTTAAATTAGGAGGCAAGGGTTTAAGTTCCAAAGTTGGAGGCTCTTCGAGAGATGACTTTGGTTTTGCTTTGCTATCCCGGTCCAAACCCTCGAACCGGCTCCTTGCCAACAGACATTGTTTTATCTCGGAGGAGTATTCAAATGGCTTGTTCAATGGCTCCTCATCCAAATGCTCATTACCATCTATTTCCGAAAAGGTTCCCTCAGAAGACCTGTCACAAAAATCCTCTACAAAAAGATCAATAGAGTCTACGGAATTTAAAAAGTTGCAATCCTCCATGGTATGAGACGGGAATTTCATGGAGTTATACACGTTAAACTCTACCTCTTTGTCTTGCAACCGTAGGATGAGCTTACCTTCGTGGACATCAATGAGAGTCCTACCTATTGCAAGAAATGGTCGTCCTATGAGGATTGGTACCGAATCGTCTTCCGCCATGTCGAGCACCACAAAATCGGTGGGGAAACTGAACTTGTCCACTTTCACTAAGACATCCTCCACAACCCCTTTTGGCCGGGCAATGGATCTATTGGCCAATTGAAGCGTTAAATTGGTAGGCTTTGGTTCTCCCAAGCCGAGCTTCCTAAAAACAGACAAAGGCATTAGATTGATACTAGCACCTAAATCACATAAAGCTCTACTAAACTCAACATTACCAATCGTACATGGGATAGAAAAACTTCTTAAATCCTTGAGTTTATGTGGGAGTTTATTCGTTATAATTACGGAGCATTCCTCCGTATGCGCTACCGTTTCGTTGTGTTCTAACTTCCTCTTTTTGGCGAGGATTTCCTTAAAAAACTTCGCATAGGTGGGCATTTGTTCCAATGCCTCCGCAAGTGGGATGTTAATGTGAAGTTTCTTAAAGATTTCCAAAAACTTGCCATATTGATGGTCCAATTTTTCCTTTTTAAGTCGTTGTGGAAAAGGGAGCTTCGGTACGTAAGCCCTAATTGGATCACACACATTCTTATTCTTATCCGAGGAAGTCGTGGGTTTCGGATCCGAACCGGGGTTGCTTACCACTTCCGGTTCGTCACTTACCATTTTGCAAACTTTTAAACCACATGGGTGTTGTTCGAAAATAGGTGTAACCAGAAGGTTTATTTTTATACGTTTCCCAAAACTAAATTCTGCATCCTTTAAGAGGAGTTGGGTCAAGGGGGTTGCTATTCTAGAGAAATCTTTAATGAATCGCCTATAAAACCCCGCATGACCCAAGAAACTCCGAATCCCTTTAATATTTATTGGAGGAGGCAATTTCTCAATCACCTCAATCTTGGCCGAATCGACCGCAATTCCCTCCCCGGACACCTTGTGTCCTAAAACGATACAATCTTGAACCATAAACTGACAATTTTCCCAACTAAGAGCTAGGTTAATGTCCTTGCAATGTTGAAGGACTTTATCAAGATTGCCTAAACAAATTTCAAAGGACGACCCAAAAACAGAAAAATCGTCCATGAAGACTTCCATGAAATCCTCAATCATCTCAGAGAATATAGCCGTCATGCACCGTTGAAAGGTGGCGGGGGAGTTATAAAGCCCAAACGGCATCCGCCTATATGCAAATGTCTCATACGGGCAAGTAAATGTCGTCTTTTCTTGATCCAAATGATCAATGGGGATTTGCATATAGCCGGATAGGCCATCGAGGGTACAAAAGAATTTATGTCCCGCCATTCTTTCCAACATTTGGTCAATGAACGGCAAGGGAAAATGATCTTTTCGGGTGGCTTCATTAAGTTTCCTATAATCAATGCATACTCCCCACCCCGTTATTTTTCGTGTGGGAATTAATTCCCCTTGATCATTTTCCGTCAGCGTAGTGCCCCCCTTTTTGGGGACGCATTGGACCGGACTAACCCATGGGCTATCGGAGATAGGAAAGATTATACCTGCGTCGAGGAGTTTGATTACCTCGGCCTTCACTACCTCTTTCATGTTGGGGTTAAATCGTCGTTGCGGCTGCACGGAGGGTTTGACTTTGTCCTCCATAAAGATGCGGTGTGTACAAATGGTGGGGCTAATCCCTTTAATGTCGTGAATGGTCCATCCAAATGCACCCTTGTGTTTTTGTAATACCGCAATCAATGCTTCCTCCATTTCCTCTGTCAAAAGTGAAGATATAACAACGGGTAAGAAATTAGAGGTTGCAAAAACACATATTTTAAATTAGGAGGCAAGGGTTTAAGTTCCAAAGTTGGAGGCTCTTCGAGAGATGACTTTGGTTTTGCTTTGCTATCCCGGTCCAAACCCTCGAACCGGCTCCTTGCCAACAGACATTGTTCTATCTCGGAGGAGTATTCAAATGGCTTGTTCAATGGCTCCTCATCGAAATGCTCATTACCATCTATTTCCGAAAAGGTTCCCTCAGAAGACCTGTCACAAAAATCCTCTACAAAAAGATAAATAGAGTCTACGGAATTTAAAAAGTTGCAATCCTCCATGGTATGAGACGGGAATTTCATGGAGTTATACACGTTAAACTCTACCTCTTCGTCTTGCAACCGTAGGATGAGCTTACCTTCGTGGACATCAATGAGAGTCCTACCTATTGCAAGAAATGGTCGTCCTATGAGGATTGGTACCGAATCGTCTTCCGCCATGTCGAGCACCACAAAATCGGCGGGGAAAATGAACTTGTCCACTTTCACTAAGACATCCTCCACAACCCCTTTTGGCCGGGCAATGGATCTATTGGCCAATTGAAGCATTATATTGGTAGGCTTTGGTTCTCCCAAGCCGAGCTTCCTAAAAACAGACAAAGGCATTAGATTGATACTAGCACCTAAATCACATAAAGCTCTACTAAACTCAACATTACCAATCGTGCATGGGATAGAAAAACTTCTTAAATCCTTGAGTTTATGTGGGAGTTTATTCGTTATAATTACGGAGCATTCCTCCGTAAGCGCTACCGTTTCGTTGTGTTCTAACTTCCTCTTTTTCGCGAGGATTTCCTTAAAAAACTTCGCATAGGTGGGCATTTGTTCCAATGCCTCCGCAAGTGGGATGCTAATGTGAAGTTTCTTAAAGATTTCCAAAAACTTGCCATATTGATGGTCCAATTTTTCCTTTTTAAGTCGTTGTGGAAAAGGGAGCTTCGGTACGTAAGCCCTAATTGGATCACACACATTCTTATTCTTATCCGAGGAAGTCGTGGGTTTCGGATCCGAACCGGGGTTGCTTACCACTTCTGGTTCGTCACTTACCATTTTGCAAACTTTTAAACCACATGGGTGTTGTTCGAAAATAGGTGTAACCAGAAGGTTTATTTTTATACTTTTCCCAAAACTAAATTCTGCATCCTTTAAGAGGAGTTGGGTCGAGGGGGTTGCTATTCTAGAGAAATCTTTAATGAATCGCCTATAAAACCCCGCATGACCTAAGAAACTCCGAATCCCTTTAACATTTATTGGAGGAGGCAATTTCTCAATCACCTCAATATTGGCCGAATCGACCGCAATTCCCTCCCCGGACACCTTGTGTCCTAAAACGATACAATCTTGAACCATAAACTGACACTTTTCCCAACTAAGAGCTAGGTTAATGTCCTTGCAATGTTGAAGGACTTTATCAAGATTGCCTAAACAAATTTCAAAGACGACCCAAAAACAGAAAAATCGTCCATGAAGACTTCCATGAAATCCTCAATCATCTCAGAGAATATAGCCGTCATGCACCGTTGAAAGGTGGCGGGGGAGTTACAAAGCCCAAACGGCATCCACCTATATGCAAATGTCTCATATGGACAAGTAAATGTCGTCTTTTCTTGATCCAAAGGATCAACGGGGATTTGCATATAGCCGGATAGGCCATCGAGGGTACAAAAGAATTTATGTCCCGCCATTCTTTCCAACATTTGGTCAATGAACGGCAAGGGCAAATGATCTTTTCGGGTGGCTTCATTAAGTTTCCTATAATCAATGCATACTCGCCACCCCGTTATTTTTCGTGTGGGAATTAATTCCCCTTGATCATTTTCCGTCACCGTAGTGCCCCCCTTTTTGGGGACGCATTGGACCGGACTAACCCATGGGCTATCGGAGATAGGAAAGATTATACCTGCGTCGAGGAGTTTGATTACCTCGGCCTTCACTACCTCTTTCATGTTGGGGTTAAGTCGTCGTTGCGGCTGCACGGAGGGTTTGACTTTGTCCTCCATAAAGATGCGGTGTGTGCAAATGGTGGGGCTAATCCCTTTAATGTCGTGAATGGTCCATCCAAATGCACCCTTGTGTTTTTGTAATACCGCAATCAATGCTTCCTCCATTTCCTCTGTCAAAAGTGAAGATATAACAACGGGTAAGAAATTAGGAGGTTGCAAAAACACATACTTTAAATTAGGAGGCAAGGGTTTAAGTTCCAAAGTTGGAGGCTCTTCGAGAGATGACTTTGGTTTTGCTTTGCTATCCCGGTCCAAACCCTCGAACCGGCTCCTTGCCAACAGACATTGTTCTATCTCGGAGGAGTATTCAAATGGCTTGTTCAATGGCTCCTCATCCAAATGCTCATTACCATCTATTTCCGAAAAGGTTCCCGCAGAAGACCTGTCACAAAAATCCTCTACAAAAAGATCAATAGAGTCTACGGAATTTAAAAAGTTGCAATCCTCCATGGTATGAGACGGGAATTTCATGGAGTTATACACGTTAAACTCTACCTCTTCGTCTTGCAACCGTAGGATGAGCTTACCTTCGTGGACATCAATGAGAGTCCTACCTATTGCAAGAAATGGTCGTCCTAGAAGGATTGGTACCTAATCGTCTTCCGCCATGTCGAGCACCACAAAATCGGCGGGAAAAATGAACTTGTCCACTTTCACTAAGACATCCTCCACAACCCCTTTTGGCCGGGCAATGGATCTATTGGCCAATTGAAGCGTTATATTGGTAGGCTTTGGTTCTCCCAAGCCGAGCTTCCTAAAAACAGACAAAGGCATTATATTGATACTAGCACCTAAATCACATAAAGCTCTACTAAACTCAACATTACCAATCGTGCATGGGATAGAAAAACTTCTTAAATCCTTGAGTTTATGTGGGAGTTTATTCGTTATAATTGCGGAGCATTCCTCCGTAAGCGCTACCGTTTCGTTGTGTTCTAACTTCCTCTTTTTGGCGAGGATTTCCTTAAAAAACTTCGCATAGGTGGGCATTTGTTCCAATGCCTCCGCAAGTGGGATGTTAATGTGAAGTTTGTTAAAGATTTCCAAAAACTTGCCAACTATGCGAATCTGTTTTGTTGATTGCAGGTTAAGAAAAACAAATCGAAGTGAAAACAGATCCACGATGTCTCCAAAACCTAATCAGAGTACCCAATCCGTATAAACTTTAAACTTCCCTTTATTTTCTTTCTTTCTTATTCTTCAGCTATTTTGCCTATTGATTCTGGAGAAATTTGAACTTTTATGTTGATTATATAAATACAGTTCGATTCAATATTTGTTTGGTGTTTATTTGCTGAAAAATACAGTTTCCCCTCTTAATTCGTGTCTATTGCTTGTCTTAGCTGCTTTAATTTTAGGGGTTTCTTCTTGTTTTCTCTTCCTAAGTTTGTTTGTTAATGGAAGTAGTGAAATAGTTTCAACCACCTTTCTCCCTTTCAAAATAAGATTCTTTGAACTCTGTTGTTGAATGTTTAGAATGGAGTCCATTCCCAATGGAATGGAGTAATTGATGGTTCATGAAGCAACTGGTGGGATTTTTTCTCATTGACTGAGGAAGTCTTTGGAAATCTTATTTGTGTTTTTGTCTGATGAAAAACCTAATTTATGAGATTTTTATTGTTATATATGGGATTTTATGTTTCTTTCTTCTTTGACAAAAGAGGAATCTTTTGGGGGATCTAATATAGCAGTGGCGGCAGATGAAGACTTTAAGCTGGAAAGTAAATTTTGTATTTAGAAGTTTATTTTCTTTATTTTTGGTTCATTTTTATAATTAGGTTGGCCTCATAACTCCATAATAACTGAGACTGCTCGACTATCTCTTTATGGTAGATACTAGAGTTTTTCTCCCAATTTGTGTCAATAACATTTAGATTTGAACTTAAGCATATGCCTTTTCCAATTTGAGCATGAATTCACTCCTATGGAAGTGAGGAGACACGCCACGCTATGTCACCAACACTACAAGATACTTAAACCGGCTAAATAGATGTCATTAGTATCTAAATTGTTTACTAAACATTAACAGTATGTGGAATACATTAAGGATACTCTGGTTCAGGATGAAAAACCTCAATTGATGTATTCAGCCTTTTGTGTGTGTATGTGTATGGTGGATGCAGTCTATATACTCTGGTTCAGGATGAAAAACCTCAATTGCAGAGTTGACAGATTTCATCTGTGCTACTCAAATGGCAAAGGCATTTGATGCTCCAGGAGAGAAGGTAAATGAAATCTGAAGTCGTTTTGAGGATGATACTCTGTTTGTTATTGATAACTGGAAAACTTCTACATGAATTCAAGTGGAAGTCACCACCAATTGAGGAACCTTGATGTTCGTCTTCGTGCTTTTATAGGTGTTACCTACACTAGAGGAGGAGTCTACATTTACAGTAATCACCAAGGATGTGATTGTGGCGGCCTTTATTATGGTACATTATTAATGCTATTGTTCTTTGCATTGCATAAAAGTAGAGCGTTTTCATAATTGAGAGAAAAAACATACTTTTTCATTTTGAAAGCTACTAGAAGATGATCTAGAAAATATTAAGGATCTATTGAACATGTGTTTAGCATTCATCCATTTTGGAGAACACATGTGCTTGAAGTGTGTAAACAAAAGGTTAAGTTGATAGTTAAGGCCCAAGTATAGTTTTTATTATTATTATTTCTAACAATACTCATGCGGAATATAGAGATCGCACGACAACCTGCTTTCACACCCCTACATATGAGTCCCCTATAAAGAATAGAACATGCATGATTCTTATTTAGTTTGCTGGCATTACTTGCCGCTGATTAAATTTAGAGAGCTTTAATGGTTTTGTATGTTGTAGATGCCTGTTCTGGTGTGGTTGTGAATGGAGAAGTTGTTGCACAAGGATCATAATTTTCTTTGAAGGATGTTGAGGTTGTGGTTGCCCAAGTTGATCTAGATGCGGTATGCTTTATTTTGTAAGTTTACCATTCCAAACAAACTCACTGCTAAGCTAAGCACATGAAAGCCATGTTACCTTTGCCAGACCTAAAATTGTATATTCATTTCTCTTAATTTTATTGTTTTGCCTATTTAGTATATTCCTTTTTCTCCATTCTTTGTTTTTATTCATTTCTCTCCATGTTTTGAGAGGTACTTATCGTAGGGTGTGATGCAGGTAGTTGCTAAGGCCTAGTTATATAGCCTTGTCTTGAAGTCCAAAATTCTAGTTATATAGCCTTGTTTTGAAGTCCTAAGGGATACCAACAGAACTGGTATACCACAGTTCTTGAAATAGAACGGGTATCAGATCTGTTTCCAGAACTTTGGTATACCAGTTCTGTTGGTCCAGAACTGGATATCAGATCTGTTTCCAGAACTGGTATAATCAAAAGAACTGGGATACCAACAGAACTCGTATACCACATTTCTTGAAACATAATTGATACCAGTTCTGTTTCCAGAACTGTGGTCTTGTGTGTTTCTCTTCAAAATACACATTTTATATGAATGTAAAAGCAAAAAGCGTTCTGAGGTGGTTTTATTAAGCCTGATCTCTTATTGGACAGATATTTGGTTGTATTACGTTAACTAAAAGAGTTCTTAACTTACTGATCTAATGGAGATGTGATGCACACCCTTGAACCAATTATTAACTGATATGTGGTAGAGAAAAAAAAGAGATTGTTACCCCTTCTCTTCCTGAACACGATTTCTTCTCTATATAAATGTCATTTTTCTGTGATCGATTATTTTTATGTGATTTAATGTCATTTTGGTATCATATCTCCTACACAAGAAAATCAGATCAATTTCTTCTATGGAATGCAAGGGTTAAGATTATGATTGGAATGTCTCAAGGTCTATCTTACTTGCATATGATTGAAAGTCAGCAGAGGACGTGAAGCGTTTTTTAGCCTTGTCAATAAGGAGGTATGATGAAGCTTGAATTATCAATTATGTGCAGATTTTATTCAATGTTTCCTATCATAAGGAAATGTCCATTCATATGTGCTAAGTCTGATTGTTAATTTACTGAACAAGTCATCTAAACTGTTTTTTTAGGGAATAGGTAGTACTTTTAGGCTTGAAAAGCTTGTTAGGTATCTATTGCAGAAGTATGTTTTCAGATAGAGCTTTACAATAGCATAGTAGAGAAGGAACACATAGGTGGTGAATAAGAGGCCATTAGAGCATATAGAGCTTGCCGAGTGGACAATGATAGTGCTGCTTCTGAAGTAGATGATCCTAATGATGTTTCTTTTGCTCTGACAATTAGAATATACTATTACCATCTTAGCTTGAACATTCCCTTACCTTTAAGCTCCCATTTGTTATTGTTCAACTCGCCAAAATGGGTTAGACTGAGGAGGAGACCGAAATAGCTCTAGAGAGATGTGGTGTATAATTTAATTTGTTCTTCTAACTTTATTATGCGCATTTGACTGAACATTACGTGATACAATCAGTTGCATGACTAATTCGATATATTCTATTCGGCCTACTGAAATTTTTGCCTTATATGTACTTATATGAGTTCATTTTGAGGTTCATTCAAGCATTGGTTCTTTAGTTTGTTTATTCATCTATCAGGTTTTTGTTAAATTGGCGGAAATGGGTTACATCGAGGATAGTTCAATAGCTCTAGAGATATTGCGTATTTTAACTTGTTCTGACTTTGCAATGGTTCACCTTTCCTTTTTGAACATTTGCAGATCTAACGTTTTTGTTGCTGTGATAATATTTTTATTGCAAAAGCCAAAATCTTTCATGCAAGGATACCTAATTCATCACTTAGAAGCTAGATATTCAATTCTATACCTTGAATGTTGTATTTTGTTTATCCTTTTTTGGAGTGTTATAATAACTAATGTTGGTTCCTTTAGTTTCCTTTTAGTCAATAGTTTAAGTGGCCTAAAATACCTATTGGCCCCCTGAACTTGCTTAAAGTGACTTGATTAACCTCGTGGTGCTACGTGGCAGCAACATGCAAATTTGGCAAATTGAATAGCGTATCACTTTAAGACAAGTTCAAAGAGCCAATTGGTCATTTTAAGCAAGTTCGAGTACCAATTGCTTAGTTTAAGTAAGTTACTTAAACTAAGCAATTGGTACTCGAACTTGCTTAAAGGGTACCAATAAGTCACTCTAAGTAAGTTGAGGGAGTTAATGAGACATGTCCAAAGTTCAGGGGTCAATCAGGGTTTCGTTCCGAGTATAAGGGACCTTTGATGTATTCAGCCTTTTGTGTGTGTATGTGTATGGAGGATGCAGTCTCACTCTTGACCTATATACTCTGGTTCAGGATCAAAAGCCTCAGTTGCAGAGATGACACATCTCGTCTGTGCTGCTCAAATGACAAAGGCATTTGATGCTCCAGAAGGGAAGGTAAATTTCGCCTAGTTATCAAACCATGTTGTGTACTTTGGTTTTTTGTATTTGGTTGAAGTGAAGCAGGGCTGTAGAAAGAATTGAGTTGAGTTATATAAACCTAATTGAATTTTGGGCATTAACCTCAATTCTGATGTTTCTCATTCTTCTCTATGCTTATGAATGGACAAATTGACCAACCTGCTACTGTGGTGGTGGATCCTGGAGAACAGAACTGATATCCAGTTACAAAACTGGATACCTGTTCTGTTTCTAGAACTGGACACCCGTTCTGTTCCCACTTTCCTGAATCATGTTATAATTTGGATTAAAATTAGAGCAAGATTGTTTAGTTCAATTTTTCCATGTATCTGACTCAATTTTATGATTTTTGGTAGTTGGATCATTCTATTCATAGATAATACTTTTCTGATTGTCCTTCTGCTATTCTAGTATTACTTTGTCATGCTTCCATATCCTCCACTCAAGTAAAAGATATGCACATACATGTTCTCTATATATGTAGCGTTGTCTATAATTAACCATCAATTGGAAGAGATACTGTTTATAGTGTTAGAACTTAAGGTTGCTCTTTATACCCTGAAAGTAACTCAAGGATGGAATTTTTGCTTTTGATTTTCAGGATTTCAAATAAATTGATTATGTGACATATAGAGCCCTGTTACATAACTAGATTGTGGCTATGTAATTTGATACAATGTTATAGGCTTTGGCAATAAAAATTTAAATTGCTGAAGCTTGGCTTTATAGCATGTTTGTACTAGCAATGAATGTTGCTGCTTGTCTAAAGCTCTTAGCTTTGGGTGGAGTTTTCTCGTATTTTTTCTTAGTTGATGTAGACTTGACACTGTATATTTTGTGTATATTTTAGCATATGATTTTTGTTTGTCTTTTGCAGGTTCAGTAAGTTCTAATATTTGTAGAATTATGCCTTTTCTTTTCTGATTTTTTCATTTTTGGGTTTGATTTTACCATTTTTCTCAATAGTATGAACTTCTCTTTTGGTTGTGTACAGACGGACCAAGTTCGTTCGCATGCATGCCATATAGTTGCCACGACTATCATTAGCTTCCCGATTAGCTAATATAATTTGGTAGAAGATTTTGGTCAATATCACTACATATGTATGTTATTTGTCATATTGTTGATTTGTTTTTATTTACCTTTTTATTTGCTTTGGAGTGACATGGATACCAATTATTATTTGATTCTATCACAGCTCCATTCAATCCAAATTTTTATTTATTTTATTATTGCAAATTTTAGTCCAAATAATAAATATCATTAATTAGAGTAAATATTATGATTTAATAAGAGAATTTTTAATTATTATAAATAGTTTTTAATAATGGGATTTTTATTTATTATAAATAATTTTAATAACAGAAATTTTCATTATTATAAATAATTTTTAATAAGAGGATTTTTAATTATTATAAATACTCTTATAAAAAAAAATATTTCTCTTATTAAAAATATTTAGTAAGGAAGCATTTATTAAGGGGTCGATAAGGGGGAATTTCCCTTATTAAAAGCTTCTAATAAGGAAAATTTGACTTTTAATAAGGTTTTTCACTCTTACTAAAACCAATTTTTTTGTAGTGTTCTTCTTGTGACCATCGAATAAATGGTTATTCTATGTTATTTTCCCCGTTTTCCCCATTTATCATATTGGTATTCTCAATTTTAATGGTGAAAGGCGCGAAAAGTGTAAGTGTCTCTTGTTTTCTCTACGTTTTTCTAGAAAATGACTTCGCGTAGTCTGGTTTCGCGGAGATCTCCGATGAGAAATAGCCTGAAACGTGAGGATCTACTTCGCGAATCGATGATTTCACGAAGTCTGCGAGTGAAAAATCATGAATTTTTCTACTCGCAGACTTCGAGTGACAAATTTCCGTCCAGATTTGTCACGTTCACTTTAAAATGATTAGTTAGGAGTTTATTGTGGCAACCTCGTTGTAAATTTTGATAATGTTATGATTTAAATGTTGTTATTATGGAAATCTTGTTGTAAATTTTGATAATGTTATGATTTTAATGTTAGAATCCTTTGCTGTTTGGCATTTTTTGTTATATACCACTTAGCGAATTTTGTTAAAAACAGATCGAGATTTCTCATATGCTAATTAAAATCATCAACTAAACCAAACATTAGCTTCGCAGACTTCGCATATCGCGAAATCTGCGAAGTCAGACGGGAGGAAGACAGTCGCGCCGTAAAATTACAACCATATTTAGGGAAAGTCACAAAACATAGTCTAGATATGTAGTAGATTGAGTAAATGGGTTAAAAATATAAATGAGTCTCCCATTTGACCCAATTTGTAATTTTCCCAAAAAAAATTTACCAATCTTCGAAATTTACACATAGACATAAATTGCTCATGTGGCAAAACATAGACATGCTTTTGTTTAGACTTTAGATATAAATAGATACATAAATATGTAATATTATTAAAATTGGAAAAAAGTATCATTATGAAATATAATAACATGGTAATTATGTTGAAAAAGGTACGTAAATTTATTTAATCATGTGAAAGCAAGGCTATATAATTATAAATTTGAATGTGAAAATTACTTGATGCTAGGCACAAAAAAAAAATAGATAAAGAGATGATAGAGATGCTAAAAAATGAAAGAAATATGAGTGAATGATAAATTTTCCATTGTTTTTTAAAGGGATGGAAAAGAGGAAGAGATGTTATTTAATGGGTAAAATAAGAATAACCAAAAAGCTATAGAGAGGGGATGAAATTATACTCATTTAAATGGGAGTTAAATGTTATAATTAATCCTCAACGTTCATAATGGTTTTTATGTTAAAAGTGTAAAGTTTAGCTATTTTTATGTTACATTTTTAAGTTTAGTGGGTATATCGTTAAAGTGAGAAAGTTGAGTGACAAGAGATGTAATTTACTTGTTCATATTTTTTTTATAAACCAAACCATATATTATGAATAAAACGAGTTAATATTCTTTTAAATACAAGAAGAAATACAACTTGGAAAATCTTCAACAAAAAATTTCATATGTGAAAGTGATCTTGCCCAAGTAGCTAAAATGTGTGCAACTGTATTCGCTTGACGTCTCTCATACATAAACTCAATAGATGCAAATGAGCGGTCCACTTCAAAAATATCGTCTAAAATGACCCCTAACCAATTTGACAACTTTGAATTAACCTTAATCAACTGTATGGCAGATGCTAAAACAGAAGCTACCAAAATAGCATGATAACCACAATCCCACCCCCCACGTAACGAGAACATGATAGCTAACAACTCCGCGTGTAGGGCTGATAATGTGGAACCAACTGGTCCTCCACCAGATATAGATATGGAGACAAGACCGTTACAATCTCTAACCACCATGCCAAATGAACCAATAGATTATTTAACCGAAAAAGTTGCATCACAATTAAGTTTATAAAAATTAGCTATAGGCGATGACCAAAAACAATCACTACAACAAATTATCACTTGTGCCACGAATCATACCACGCGAATTCAAAATTCGTGGCTGTTGGGGGTAAATGTAATTTTTACATTTATTTACACTTTTACCATAGGTTATAATTATAACCTATAGTTTTTTATGTTTATTATTTTTGTTGTAAAAATAAAAAGAAAATAAAAGAACATATGCAGGAAAATCCGAAATGATCACTGGCCACTTTTGATTAAATTATTCGAGGGGCTAAACGTTCAAGAACATCACAAGTGAGCTCGGATCCAGAAAATAGACGTCCCCAGCTTTCTGGATCCATCTTCAGCATCATCATAGAAACTTAATTCACAAATGTTCATTTATAAATTCACTCTCTTTTCCTGGAAATAATTGAGGTAATACTAGTTGTCAAAATGTAGGGCTGATAATCTTGTTTGGTCTTTTGATTATGGTTTGATTTTGATCTTTTGATTTTGCTGTTTTATTTTTTAGATAAGTTTGATGTTTTTATGTTACTGATATTGTTTATATTTATTAAATTTTTTGAAGAGTTGAGGCAGGAGCATCATCACTGAATACTGATTATCAAGTTATTAAAGTGATACGGATTGAAAGCGAGAAATGAAGGTTTTAATCGTAAACCAACAAAGATGTTCTTCTCAAGCTTAACTTGAAGGAGTGAATCCCGATAACAAGGTATAAACCTTAGTTCTCAAAGAGAAAATGATATTTGATTGATAAAAGTTTTTCCATTCTTACAAAATGAGGGTATAAATACATCCCCTAATGACCGACGCTACCCTCATTAGGGTTACAAAAAGGCATAAGACAAAGAGCAAAATGGATAGTCTGCTCAGACAAGGAGTACGATGGCGCAGGTACGGAATGTCAGACTGTCTGTTGGTCGACTTCCTGAGGAAGTAATCTTGGCGGTCCGCCCATGCTC
The DNA here is from genome assembly GCF_963576675.1 of Euphorbia lathyris. Lineage (NCBI taxonomy): Eukaryota > Viridiplantae > Streptophyta > Magnoliopsida > Malpighiales > Euphorbiaceae > Euphorbia > Euphorbia lathyris. The sequence goes on along the minus strand of NC_088915.1, from coordinate 530,101 downwards.
ATATGTGGATACGCCTTCTGGCGTACTCCTAGATCCGCCTTGCTTGCATGTCTTGGGGATCCACCCTTCCAGGTGCATCCTCTGTGAGCTTGATTCTTGAAGACCCGCTAGAGTCCGCACGATCAGTGTGGCCAGTTCGGATGTCCGCATCATTCTCTCCTTCTTTAAAAGAGTCCGGCACTGATTCGTTTTTGTTGAGCTCTAAAGGACCATCCGATTTCCATGGGCTAAGGTCACGGATGTTGAACGCTGGTGAGACTTTGCCAAGCCAGTTTGGCAATGCTATATGATAGGCATTGGCGTTGATCTTTTTGGTGATTTTATATGGCCCATACCTCCTAGGCCGAAGTTTGCTGCTTGCGGTGTTGGCGAGCCTCTCCTTGCCCAAATATACCATGACCTCATCTCCAACTTCAAACTGTAGGTCCCTGCGGTGCTCATCCGCCTTAGCCTTTAACTTGTGATTTCTATCCTCAAGAGTCTCCCTTACCTCTTGGTGCATCTGCATATAGTCCTGGGCCAGCTGGTTGGCAGTCACATTTCCCTTTGGAAGGTATGCTATATCAAGGGCATGGTTTGGGGTCTTTGTGTATACTACCTCAAATGGTGATTTCCCGGTTCCCGAATGTACAGAGCCGTTGTAGGCGAACTCAGCTTGGGCTAGAACCACATCCCACATCCGGGGCTTATCCTTGCACTTGCTACGCAGTAAGTTTCCCAGAGTTCTATTGACCGCTTCTGTCTGTCCGTTTGTCTGAGGGTGGGCAGTGGTACTAAACTTCATAGAAGTATCAAAAATAGCCCACAAGGTCCGCCAGAAGTGACTCAGAAACTTCGTGTCACGATCTGAGACAATACTCTTTGGTACGCCATGTAGTCTGACGACCTCCTTCAAGAACAGTTTAGCAGTTGCCGATGCATCATTGGTTTTTCGGCATGGTATGAAGTGTGCCATTTTTGAGAATCGGTCAACAACCACAAAGATGGAGTCCATGCCCCTCTGAGTTCTGGGTAACCCTAGGATAAAATCCATGGACAGATCCTCCCATATAGTTTCTGGTACAGGTAGTGGTAGTTGCAAACCAGCATTAGTGGGGTGTCCCTTGGCGGTCTGGCAGATATAGCATCGTTCTACTAGGTACGCCATATCTCTCCTCATCTTGGGCCAGAAATAACGGGAACTTACTGCTTCATAGGTCTTGTTTCGCCCAAAATGTCCCCCCAGGGATCCGCCATGCAGATCGCGGATAACCTTTTCGCGGATGGAAGTGCAAGGTAAACAAAGTTGGTTACCCCTCATTAGATACTCATCCGTGATGTGATACGCTCCATCTCCATGCTGGGTTTTACATTTCTCCCAAATGCTGCCGAAATCGGGATCCTCCAGGTACTCTCCTCTGATATGTTCGAAGCAGTCGGTCTCCAGATTGACGGTTTTTATTAGTGCAACCCTCCGACTCAAGGCGTCCGCCACTACGTTTTGTTTTCCCGCCTTATGGATAAGCTTATAGGGGAACTTATCTATGAAGGCGGACCATCGGGCATGCATGGAGCTTCGAAGTTGCTTCTGACTTCCTAGATGCTTGAGGGCCTGATGGTCAGTGTAGAGAATGAATTCTTTCCCCACTAAGTAATGCTCCCATACTTTCAATGCCCTCACTATGGCATAAAATTCTTGATCATACGTTGCCCACTTTTGCCGTGCGTCACATAGCTTCTCACTGAAGTACGCAATGGGCCTTTTCTCTTGCATCAAAACACCACCAATCCCAATTCCACTGGCATCACACTCAACTTCAAACAGTTTATCAAAATCAGGATATGCCAGCACTGGCGCTGTACTCAGTTTTTCCTTGATCAAGGCGAAGCTCTCTTCTTGGGCGTCCGCCCACTCGAACCCCTTTCCTTTCTTTAAACATTCTGTCAATGGGGCCACTATGGAACTGAAGTTCTTAATGAATCTTCGATAGAAGGTTGCTAGCCCATGAAAACTCCTGATGTCCCCCACATTCCTCGGAGTCAGCCATTCTCGGATGGCTCTCACCTTCTCTCCATCCCACTTGGACACCGTCGCCACTAACCACGAATCCAAGGAAAACCAAACTTTCCATGATAAAGTCACACTTCTTGGTGTTGGCGAATAGCTGGTGTTTCCTTAACAGATCAAATACTGTCTGCAAGTGCTTCTCATGATCCGCCAAGGTCTGGCTATGAATCAAAATATCATCAAAATACACAACTACGAACTTTCCAATCACTAGGCGAAGCACCTGATTCATTAGCCTCATAAAAGTACTAGGGGCATTGGTCATCCCAAATGGCATCACTAACCACTCATACAATCCATCCCTAGTCTTGAAAGCAGTCTTCCATTCATCCCCAGCTCGAATACGTATCTGGTGATAACCGCTCCTGAGATCAATCTTGGAGAAGACTTTAGATCCGCCAAGCTGGTCCAGCATATCATCCAACCTTGGAATGGGGAATTTGTACTTGATGGTGATCTTGTTGATGGCCCTACTATCAACACACATCCGCCAAGACCCATCCTTCTTCGGCGTAAGTAAAGCTGGAACGGCACAAGGACTCATACTCTCCCTAACGTATCCCATCTCGATGAGTTCCTCCACTTTCTGTCTCATGATGTCGTTCTCCTTCGGACTCATTCGATAGTGTGGGAGGCTTGGTAAGCTAGCCCCAGGCACAAGATTGATATGATGTTGGATGTCCCTCAAAGGTGGTAACCCACTGGGTAGCTCTTCCGGGAACAGATCTTGATACTCGCCAAGTAGGCGGGTCACTTCACTCGGCATTTCCCTTTCGTCCCTTTGGGCGGATTCGTGATTCGCCTTAACCATTACCACGTATACCATTTGGCTTTCTTCACATTCGCTGACAAACGATTTGTGTGTAGGACAGACTACCAAGGTAGACTTCTCGTCGGCCTTTGGCTCTCTCACCACTGGTGTAAGGACAAACTTCACCCCATTCTTCACAAATCTGTAAGTGTTCTCTCTTCCGGCGTGGGTGGCGTTGTTATCAAACTGCCAAGGTCGGCCCAACAATAGGTGGCATGCGTCCATATCGACCACATCACAACAGACTTCATCATGATAGTTACCAATCTCAATCGGTACCTTGCATCTCTGGGTCACCCTCAACTCGCCAACGTTCTTGATCCATCCCACCCTGTAGGGATCAGGGTGCGCCTCTACCAACAACCCGAACTTCTGAACGGCGCTGCTACTCACAATGTTCTCCTGACTACCACTATCAATGATTACGTTGCATCGCCCTTTGTTCACAAGGCAACGAGTCCGGAATAGTTGATGCCTCTGATCGCCCTCTAGTCGGCTAGAGACTAATAAGCGTTTAACCACATGAATGGCGTATCTCCCTTCATCCGCCTCATCATCATCCTCTCCCAAGGGTTCACAATATACTTCATCCCCTTCTTCATAGTCTTCTTCACATCTTTCCACCATGTTAGCACTCTTCCTCCTAGGACACTCGTTGGATCTATGGCCTGGTTCATTGCACCTGAAACATTTAAAAGGCGCGGGCCTCGCATATGGATTGTTGCTTTTAGGTGGTGTAGGTACCTCCTTGTATGGCCTAGTATCTCCAACAGATCCTCTTCCCACACTGTTAACCCTGACTCCACTGGCACTCGCCACTTGCTTGCCTTTGTCATAAGACTTCGCGTTATCCCTTCCGCCAGGCGTATACTCGGTAGCGGCGGATCTCCTGGATCTCCCGGTCAGTTGGGACTCAGCCTTGAGGGCTAAATTCCTAGCATCTTGTACTCTAACCACCATCTGTGTGCCAATACGATCCTGGATAGTGTATCTCAACCCTTCTAGATACCTAAAGGTCTTTTGGCTTTCAGTTTCAGACAGGTTGGCTCTCGCCGAAAGCCTTAAGAACTCAGAAGTATACTCATGGACACTTCGGGTCCCTTGAGAGCATCCTCTGTAGGAGCTGTTGATATACTGTTCGTAGTCCGGCGGTAAGAACCGCTCCCTCAGCATCGCCTTCATCCGTAACCAAGATCTAATCGGATCTCTCCCCCCTCTTCTTCTTTCTTCCCTCATCTGATCCCACCAAACTGATGCGCCACCCTTCAGGCGATACGCCACCAGCCTTACTTTCCTCTCATCAGGAATCCCAGCATATTCAAAGAAGCGCTCAACTTCCGATAACCAATCTAAGAACCCCTCTATATCCAGTTCACCACCAAAAGACGGAAAGTCTATTTTTAACTTAAAGGCATCATCCCTGTCAAAGTTTCCTAGATCCGGTTCTGCCCTAGCCATACCCACACGTCTGTTATCATTCGGGCCAACATCCCTCATATTTCTAAAGGCACCATTATCCCAATATCCTCAAAATCATCACTATCGCTATCAGCGTTATGCACAAGGACAAAGTCAGGCCTTCTTACCTCAAGATCCCTAGGACCCATTTGTGGACGTGGTTGTTCAAGGGCTCCTTCCTTTCTCTGAGTTGATCCTCCTGCTGCGGATTGGATCAAGGACCGAACCTCCAGTTTGAAGTTTTCTAGGGAGGTGGTTAACTCCAGGAACTTTTGATCGGTCTGTCTCTGCCGCTCATGGCTGGCCTGAATCAGTTCCGCGAGGTGCTCCCTTAGCTCCTCATACCTCCGGTCACTGGTTTCCATGGAATCTTGCGGTTGTCGGGGTTGAACCATTGCCAAAAGAAGTTTCGTGTCAGGAAACGATTGGCTCTGATACCAACTGATATGGATTGAAAGCGAGAAATGAAGGTTTTAATCGTAAACCAACAAAGATGTTCTTCTCAAGCTTAACTTGAAGGAGTGAATCCCGATAACAAGGTATAAACCTTAGTTCTCAAAGAGAAAATGATATTTGATTGATAAAAGTTTTTCCATTCTTACAAAATGAGGGTATAAATACATCCCCTAATGACCGACGCTACCCTCATTAGGGTTACAAAAAGGCATAAGACAAAGGGCAAAATGGATAGTCTGCTCAGACAAGGAGTACGATGGCGCAGGTACGGAATGTCAGACTGTCTGTTGGTCGACTTCCTGAGGAAGTAATCTTGGCGGTCCGCCCATGCTCATATGTGGATACGCCTTCTGGCGTACTCCTAGATCCGCCTTGCTCGCATGTCTTGGGGATTCGCCCTTCCAGGTGCATCCTCTGTGAGCTTGATTCTTGAAGACCCGCTAGAGTCCGCGCGATCAGTGTGGCCAGTTCGGATGTCCGCATCATAAAGTTTAGAAGAATCTGAGGGAACGTCTTATTATCAAGGTGTTATCTTTCTTTTTATATTATATTTGAATTGTTCTTGTTCTTAAATCATAATATGTTTTCTAAAAAGCATTTTTCCGGAAGTGAAAAAAGAAAAAAATTTCTTTTTATATTATATTTGAATTGTTCTTGTTCTTAAATCATAATATGTTTTCTAAAAAGCATTTTCCAGAAGTGAAAAAAGAAAAAAGAGAAAACGATTAGATGTTTTAGTAAAATCAGAACAATGAGCTATTGATAAATTTATAGTTAAGAAGAAAGATTTGAATGAGAATCATAATGGGGAAGGTGCAACTAATGTGGACGAGTCAATAGATAATTTGGTTGAAAATGATATTAGTGACCATAATGCTAAAAATCCTGATGTTGTTAAAGAACAAACAATCCATCCTTTTAATGATATTTATGATCCTAAAAATTCGGAAAGTCTTGATAATAAAGAAATGGAGATTTTAGTTGAAAATGGACCTATAAGGGAATAGCAAGGGCAGAGCCAGCCCAGAGCTCGGGGGGCTCCGGCCCCCGCGGCCACTAGCTCTACCCTTGAGTAAAATGTGTACGATAGTTCATAGCCCCCCCTAATTTTAGTAGATTAATGCATGTTTGTAGTAATATAACAAAGTGTTGAGATGGTTGAGTTAGTTAAGAGGCTTGTGTTGAAACACCTTTCCACATGATTTTGATTTGACAAAATTATTTAAGTATATGATTAAAAATATTCTATACACACTAAGTTTAAATGCTTTGATTTATTATACTAATGTGTTTGTTCAATGTTAAGTTACTTGTTTATAAGACACAAATATTAAAAGGCTAAAGGCCCAAAAGAAAGTCAAAGGCCCAAGTCAAAACAGATCAAGACCACTCGGCCCGTGTAAGCAAAACACTATCGTTGTTGATAAAACGCAGCTCAACATGAGAAGGATCGAGAAGACCTTCCTTGACTACTTCGGAACAAAGCTGCTGAGTTGAACGACAAAGAGTACAAGACAGCAGCTGAGCAAGAGCAACTTCCAGACAAAGTATTTCCACTTCGGGTAAAGTTCAGAAGACACAGAAAGCTGTCTGGTTGACTTTGCCATAAAAGGAGAGACATTCTGCTGGACTGGCCGAAAGCTGCTCATCACTGATCGAAGACAGAAGATGCAAGAATCTGATTGGCCAACGGCACTGAGCGTGTACTGAGTGACAACGACATCAAGCCGTTTCCCTCCAACGGTTATTTCAAAATTCGAAATCATCGAATGCCTCAAGTGTCACTATAAATAGGCCTTTTAGTTGCTTCATTCGATGCAGATCTTCAACTAGCCATTACGCTGACCAAATTCACACTTGAAGTTCTGTGAGAAAAAGCAAAGCAAATACTTACACCAATTTCCAGATTATTGTGTAAAAGTCTAGAGTGATTTCCAATCATCTAAAGTGTCTTAGCAATTGTTGTTTAGGACAATCTTATTATCAATTCTAGAAATAGAAATGAGAGGCTGAGTACTCGGTTATAGTACTCAGCGGTAGAATAGGAGTGAGTAGAGGTATAGAGGAAGGTACTCTTGTTATACTCAGCTTTTAGTTGTAAAAGGTTTGGTGCTCTACCTTAAAAGAGCTCAGTAGAGAATTCGAAAGCTCGGAACGTGTTCCGGGGATAGGACGTAGGCATAGAGGCCGAACCTGGATAAATCTGTTGAGTAACATCTTTCTAACCTTAAACTCCTTTGATATATATATTGCTTGCTTAAAAAATGACTAAGTAAAGAGGTCACGCTGAGTTGTGTGCATTGAGTATCTGAGTTCAGGAATAGACTCAAGTGTTATCTCCTGACTCAAGGAAAGAAGCTGACTTAGTCACCAGTTGACTAAGCTAGTGTCTTAAGTTCACTCAGCGCGCTGTGTAAACCTTTTTCAAAGAAAAAGAAGTCAGCCTCAATGTACAAAATTTTAAATAGTTCCTATCCCCCCCCCCTTGGAACTAACTTGTTACGTTATAAGGGACCAATAGCTTGTTTTGTTTAAAAGGTTATGGATTCAAACCCCTTGAATCTCATTTTTTCTCTTTTGTTTATCCTAATTGAGTTTTTCCATACAACTCTTTTAAAGTTTTTTTTTCCAAAAGTAATTTTTAAGAAATTAATGTTGGATTTATAAAAGATTGAATATTTCTACTTCTTTTAGACTTGGAAGTTTTAATTTTTTTACATTCAACACAAAAAACTACGAAAATTTAGGTGTTTTAGTTTTAGCAAATCAACATTGAACATATAGAAAATTAAATATGTTTACGCTTTTCATTTTGGGCAAAATGAAGCAGCTTTATCATGTTGGATGCTAAAAAAAAATTCCAGCCCTGACGGGTTGGAGTTTAAAAAATTACCACAAACTACATAACTAAAATTAGCCCCCCCAAGTCTCAAATCCTGGCTCCGCCACTGAGGAAGAGAATTTGAGTTTTCCTTTAGATAAGTTGTCTAGACATTTTTCATATGCCTTATACTCTAGAAAACTAAGCAATGGTGAGATACGTGATAGTGGTTGGTTTATTCTAAACATGTTGATAAAATTTATTGTTTTTGTTGTAAATTGTTCAAATCTAGTATGAATAAATCTTTGTTAGCAAATGATGGACATAATGATTGGAAGCATCTTGTTGAGAGACTTAGGCAACATGAGAATAGTATTGAACATATGACTAGTATGAATACTTGGAATGAATCAAGAGTTCGATTGGATAAGAACATAACAATTGATAAAAACTTGCAATAAGAGGTTATGAAAGAGAAAGAATGTTGGAGACAAGTTTTAGTTAGAATCCTTTCTATTGTGAAATGGCTTGCTAAACATAGTATGTATTGACATTGATCTTGCTAAGCCTCTTCTGTCAAAATTCTATGTTCAGAATAAGGTCTTTCACATTGAATACGAAGGTATTCACAATATCTGCTACGAGTGTGGTATGTTTGGCCATACCTTTGATGGTTGTCCAAGAAGAAGAAAGGTAGTTGAGGAGGTGGTGTTGCCTAACACGGGTAGAGTAGAGGAGGTTCATGATGAAGGAATGAACTTTGGCCCATGGATGCTTGCCAAAAGATCGATCAAAAGGAAACCTCGAGCAAATGTTGCTCGGACTCTTTCTCCTGACATCAGTAAGGAGATGAAATCTTATTAATAAAGTCTTGGCATAAGACAAGCAAAAGATAATAATAAAGTCTTATTAATGAAGCTTCTCTGGAGAATGTGGCAATGCCCCTCCGCTCTCTGGGTGAACCAGCATATGAGATTGTACGAGCTGTTCGAAATGAACGATGATGAAGGGATCTCAGACATGAATGCAAGATTCACAAACATCATCAACGAGCTCAAGAGACTTGGGAAGATCTTCACTGAGGAAGAACAAGTCAAGAAGATTCTTAGGAGTCTTCCTAAAAGCTGGCAAGCAAAGAAGACCGCTGTTGAGGAAGCTCAAGACTTAACCACCTATAAGTATGATGAACTCATTGGCTCACTACTGACCCATGAGATCTCGATGAAGAATTTCAAGGTGAAGGAAAAGTTTGAAGACAAGAAGCAAAAGTCTCTTGTCATGAAAGCTGACTCCACTGATGGGAGCTCAACAGACGATGAAGAGATGGCTATGTTTACCAGAAAGATGAAAAGGCTGTTCAAAAAGAATGACAAATATTCTAAGAAGCCTTATAAGAAGTTTGATAAGTACAAAGCTAACTCCAGTGACAGCAAGTACAAGAAGGACAGCTCAAAGCCCATTACATGCTTTGAATGTCATCAAACTGGCCATATCAAGTCAAGTTGTCCCTCGCTGAGGAAAGAAAGAAAGAACGGCAAGAAGGCAATGGTGGAAACCTGGAGTGATAGTGATGATTCATCATCATCTGAAGCTGATGCCACTGAGTCAGCAAAGATTTGTTTCATGGCTGACGAACTTGCTGAGCCATGTGTTTCTGAGCATGCTGACCCCTCCATTGCATCTGACGATGAGGAACATTCAACTGAGGTAATATCACTACCCTTGCTCAGAAATGAAATGGTTAATGCCCTGAGTGACCTCTATACACTTGTCAAAAAGTGTAATAAAAAGGTTAGAGCACTCAGCAGGCGATGTGACGAGGTTGAGGAGGTCAAACTGAGTGACCTTCGATATCTTCTTCAGGACAACTCAGATTTGCATAGTAACATTGGAATTATGCAAAATTTTGTCTCTGAGGTCCAATCATATTCTAAGAAACTGAGAAAGGACGTCACATCTATTCAGAACCAACTAAAGGTTCCAAACAAAAGAAATAATCCTCTAAACACTGAGTACCGAAGTACTAGTCAGCAGAGATGGAATCCTCAGCGGAATGTCCAGTGTGACTTCTGTGGGAAGAAAGGACACACCACAAAGGTGTGCTGGCACGCTCAGCACTGGGGTGCTGACCAGTCAGTGAGACATCCTAAACGGAAGGTCAGCTGTGACTTCTGTGGAAAGAATGGCCATACTATCCAAGTATGTCGCCATAAAATAAAATATGATGCTTTACCTGTTGAACCTAACAAGCCAGGGACCAAAAAGAATTGGGTACCTAAAAGTAACTAGTTACATTGCAGGTAAGCCTGAGGTGTGCTGAGAAGTAAAAATGTGGTATATTGACAGCGCATGCTCGAGGCATATGACTGGTGATGAAACTCAGTTCATCACATTTAAGCGTAAACGAGAAGGAAGCGTAAGTTTTGGAGACAACAAGAAGGGTAAGATAGTAGGGTCAGGAACCGTTGGAGGTAATCCTACTATTGAGTCTGTCTCCCTAGTCAGCGGACTCAAATATAACTTACTCAGCGTAGCTCAGCTATGTGACAATGGGAGAAAAGTTATATTTGATGCTACTGGATGTAAAATATATGAGGGAAAAACGAATAAGTTAATATTAACTGCCCCTCGTATTGATAATGCCTTCATGCTGAACTTAGAGAAAAAGTTTTCAAAAACTGTATGCTTAGTATCAAAGGAAGAAAATTCCTGGCTATGGCACAGGAGACTTGGTCATGTAAGCATGGACCTCCTGGCCAAATTAGCAAGAAAGCAATTGGTTGAGGGACTGCCAGAACTTAAATTTGAAAAAGATCAATTATGCCACGCTTGCCAAGCTGGAAAACAAACCAAACAATTTTTTCATAGTAAAAACATTGTCTCAACTAAGCGTCCATTAGAGTTACTACACTTGGATCTCTTCGGTCCAGTCCAGCTGCTGAGTCTGGGTGGAAGAAGATTTTCCTTGGTCATTGTAGATGACTTTTCTCGGTACACTTGGATCATTTTACTGAGTAGCAAGGATGAGACCTTTGAGACATTTTCAAATTTGGTAAGAAAACTTGAAAATGACAAAGACCTAAAATTGGCTCACATCCGAAGTGATAATGGTGGAGAATTCAAGAACCAACAGTTTGTTGAATTCTGTGAAACCAACGGCATTGACCATAATTTTTTTGCTCCTAGAACACTTCAACAAAATGGGGTTGTTGAAAGGAAGAACAGAACTTTGGTTGAAATAGCCAAGACAATGCTGAGTGAGCATAGGCTTGCAAAGTACTTTTGGGGAGAAGCTGTCAACACAGCGTGCTATATTCTTAATAGGGCTCTTGTTAGACCCATACTCAAGAAAACCCCCTACGAACTTTGGAAATGACGAAAGCCCAACATTGGATACTTTCGTGCCTTCGGCTGTAAATGTTTTATTTTAAACACCAAAGATAGCCTAGCTAAGTTTGACTCAAAAGCTGATGAAGCTATCTTTTTAGGCTACGCAACAAACAGCAAAGCATACAGAGTTTTCAATAAACGAACTCAAGTCTTAGAAGAGTTAGTACATGTTGAGTTCGATAAAACTAACCCTGCAGGAAGGTACCAGCCACTAACCGAGGACGATCCACACTCAGCATCCGCTGACCAAGAAACAGCCGCTGAGTTATTTCCTCAAGGGCTGACCAAAGGTAAAAGTGAAACTCAAATTACTTTCACTGACCAATCTACACCTGCAGAGATTGTTGAAACACAGCCAGCGCAAGACATCAATCTACCAAAGGAGATTAGGATACCAAGAGGGCACTCTGAAAGTGCCATTCTTGATGCCGCTGAGAATACCCTGATGACTAGAAATCAACTCAGGAGATACCTCAGCAACGTTGCATTCGTCTCAATCCATGAACCAAAGAATTTCGCTGAAGCTGAGTATGATGAATTCTGGATGAATGCAATGCAAGAAGAACTTGATCAGTTTAGACGAAATGAAGTATGGGATCTAGTGCCAAAACCAAGAAGCCAGAAGACCATAGGAACAAGATGGGTCTTCCGCAACAAGCTGGATGAACAAGGGAACGTGGTCAGAAACAAAGCAAGACTTGTAGCTCAGGGCTACAGTCAGCAAGAAGGTATTGACTATGGTGAGACCTTTTCCCTAGTGGCAAGGTTAGAGGCTATTAGAATTTTATGTGCATATGCATCTTATATGAATTTTAAGTTATTCAAATGGATGTTAAGAGTGCATTTCTTAATGGAGTTATAAACGAGTAAGTCTATGTTAACCAACCTTCAGGGTTTGAGGACCCTAAGTTCCCAGACCACGTTTATAAACTCAAAAAGGCTCTGTACGGCCTCAAGCAAGCACCACGTGCTTGGTATGAAAGGCTGGCCAGTTTCCTGCTGACTAGAAATTATGTCAGAGGCAAAGCTGATACAACCTTATTCATTAAGAGAAAGGGGAAAGATACCCTGCTGGCTCAAATTTATGTTGATGATATTATTTTTGGTGCAACTAACGAGTCAATGTGCAAGGAATTTAGCAAACAAATGCAGACTGAGTTTGAAATGTCAATAATGGGAGAACTCAACTTCTTCCTTGGACTTCAAATTAAATAAGGAAAAAAATGACATCTTCATCAGTCAAGCTAAATATGCCAAGGAGATATTGAAGAAATATGATCTTGAAAATTGCAAGCCAATATCTACTCCTATGGGCACTGACACTGTCCTATGCGCTGACGAGAATGGTAAGTCAGTAGACAGCAAATTGTATCGAGGTATGATTGACTCTCTACTTTACTTAACAGCGAGTAGACCGGAAATTCAGTTCTCAGTATGCTACTATGCTAGATATCAATCTAACCCTAAGGAATCTCATTACATAGCTGTAAAAAGAATCCTTAGATATTTGCAAAGCTCAGTGAACGCAGGTTTATGGTATCCCAACACGCATGATTTCACACTCGTTGGATACACTGACGCTGACTATGGACGAGACAAGCTTGAACGAAAAAAGCACCTCTGGAGGATGCCACTTCCTAGGGAGCTGTCTTGTATCCTGGTTCAGCAAGAAGCAGGTGTCAGTAGCCTTGTCTACCACTGAAGCGGAGTACATTGCTGCTGGAAACTGTGTTGCTCAAGTCCTATGGATTAAGCAACAGCTTGAAGACTATGGTGTTCAAACAAAGACAATTGAGGTCAAATGTGACAACAAAAGTGCAATTGATCTATCAAAGAACCCAATTCAGCACAGCAGGATGAAGCATGTCAGCATCAGACATCACTTCATTAGAGACCATGTACTCAAGGGTGAGATCAAGTTGACCTATGTCCCAACTGATGAGCAGCTTTTGGATATGTTCACGAAGCCGCTGGCTCGTGAGCAGTTCAGCATACTGAGAGAAGCCATTGGTATGTTTAATCCTCTTCAGTAAATTCCAGTTCTAAATATATATTCATGCTGAGTGAATTACCATGCTGAATGATTTATGCTATTACTTGCTGAGTTAATAGATGTATGCTGAGTGTTTAATGCTAAATGAATGGATATCACATGCTGAGCAAATATGCGCACTGAGTAGTTATCTTAAACTGAGCAACCAATTACTTAAACCATCCGTTTGTATAAAACTGACTACTCAGAATATAGAACGATTAGGATTCTCACACTGAGTAAATTGATCCGTTGCATTAAATACAAAAGCACGCGTATAGCCACCTAGGATGACATATGCGTCGAATGTGTCATAAATGCCAGGATTCTTGTCGGTTGAATATCCCAAGGGCAAAACTGACACATGGATTCGATAAGATCCATCTCTCACATCTATAAATAGTGGGCAAATCCCCACCTTTATTTCTTTACGCTTACAGAATTCTCTGCCATTAATACTTTCTCTCTCAAAAACTTCAAATCCTTCAAATCTTCTCTGCGAAAATGACGAACGTCTCTGTAAACATCTCCGATGCCCGTCACCAATCTGTTGGAAACCCTAAGCCTCCTACCCAGCATGATCAAACCAAAGCTACCACACCGAGCAAGCAAACCCAGACTGACCAAGGTACCTCCTCCAATGGGAAGAAACTTAAGCAACGAACATATACTAGGGTCTATGAGAACGTCAGGGAATACAAGATTGACCACTCAAGGTGGTTCTCGGAAGAATTTGTGGAAACTGAGCAACCATTCTGTGAGTGGATCTCAAAGAATGGCTGGACCGAGCTGTTCTCAATAAGAGATCCTACCTACCCTGACTTGGTGAGGGAATTCTACCACCACCTTCGTGTCGCTGATGACAACCAGGACCGCTTAGTCACCAAGGTGAAGGACAAAACCATCTTCATAAATCCCACCTACTTAGCCAACCTTCTGAAACTTAAGAATGAAGGAGCCATTCTTAGGAAGTTTGGAGATCAGGACAACACTGGGTACTCCACTACATTCTGCAAACCTACTGGCCATGCTGGAGAAATCTCCAGTACCTCAATGGGCCAACACCAAAAGATGGCACACTACCTGCTGACCAATTATATCTTCTCAAAGATAAATTGCACCAGCTCAGCAACAAACTTTGAGCAATGCTTCATATGGCATATGCTGACCTACAAGCCCATCAACATGCCAGTATTCTTAATCGTCGGCATTCAAAGGAGCACTGGAACTCTAAGGCTGGGCTCACTCATCACCAAAATCCTCATGGACCACAAAGTGGACCTATCGGGGGACACTAAGGCCCAAGGATCAGAGATCACTGCCGCTGCCCTATTTGCTTTGAAATTTGATCAGCCAATTAAGAAAGCAAAAGGTGCTGCTGATCAGACCGCTGAGAGAACAGTGGTTAAAAAGAGCAGAAGAACCAAAGCTCCCACTGACAGGAAGAGGAAAGCTGTGCAAAGCACCTCTAAGGGAGTTGTTCCTCCTCTAAAGAAACTGAGGGTTGTATCCAAAGGAACAGATGCTCAGCCCTAGCAAGGTCAAGCTGAGCCTAAGTCAGCTGAGAAAAGACCTAGGCAAGATGTGCCTGAGGCAGAAGAAAGAGCAGACACTGATGAGGAATCACTGCGTAAGAAACAGAAGAACTCTTCGGAGTTAAGTCCAATTGATGCTCTACCTACTACCTTCTTCGTACCCATCAACTCTCATTATGCCCAGAGTCAAGGCGTTGACCCTGAGCAACAGAACGATGAAGTTGAACTGGATGATCAGTTCATTGAACAGCTAGAAGGAGAATTAGAGGAAGAAGAGCAGGATGATGAGCAAGAACAATCTGACGAAGAAAGTGGTCAGGATGACACTGAGTCAGAAAGTGAAGAGGAAGATGCTGAGCCAACTAACACTTGTTGGTCCCTTGTAAGGTTGCAAATATAGTTCCAAGGGGGGGGGGGGTTAGGAACTATTTGACCTTTTTAATTGATTAGGGTAAATTTCTTTTTCTTAAGAAAAGATTATATGACAGCGGCGCTGATCAATCGACAAGACACTGGCTTAGTCAACTAGTGACTAGGTCAGTTTCGTTGCTTAGGTCAGGAAATAGCACTTGGAGTCTATTCCTGAACTAATTCGTTGACAGCGCACAACTTAGCTTGACCTCTTTTACTTGGTCAGTTTTAGTTTGTTTTAAGCAAGCAATATAAATAAGGAGTTAAGGTTTAGAAATACTTCACTCAGCAGATTTATCCAGGTTCGGCTTCTTCCAAGCCTACGTCCTGTCCCCGGAACACTTCCGAGATTTCAAATCCTCTACTGAGCTCTTTAAAGGTAGAGCCTCAAACCTTTTACAATATCAGCAATTGAGTATGACAAGAGTACCTTCCTCTATACTTCTACTCAATCCTAATGTCTCCGCTGAGTACTTAAAACCGAGTACTCAGCCTCTCCTTTCTATTCCTAGAAATGATTAAGATTTGTCCTAAACAACAATTGCTAGAACACCTTAGATGATTGAGGATCAATCACTCTAGACTTTTACACAAATGAATAAGCTTGTGGTGTAAGAATTTGCTTTGCTTTTGATGGAGAACTTTTTGTACACGTTTGGTCAGCGTAACGGCTTTTGCTCAAAGTTCTCTATTGAATGTGGATTCTGAATGCTCTATTTATAGAGAGCTATGAGAGCTTCTGGTTATTTCGAATTTCGAAATAACCGTTGGAGGGAAACGGCTTCATGTCGCGTTCACTCAGTCTGTTCAGTAGTTCTCTTAGCCAATCAGATTCCAGCATCTTCTGTTCTTCGGTCAGTGTGGCAGTATGTTCCTCCAAATCGGGTAATGTCAAACAGACAGCTTCCTGCGTCTTCTATTCTTTACCAACAGAGGAAATACTTGGTCTGGAAGTTGCTTTGTGGTCAGCGGCTGTCTTGTACGTTTTGTCGAGACAGCTCAGCAGCTTCATACCGAAGTTGTCTACGTGGATCTTCTCGATCCTTCATTGGTGAGCTCCGTTTCAATACTCAACGGCAGCGTTTTGAAATACGCGGGCTGAGTGATCTTGGGCTTGTTTGACTTGGGCTTTGACTTCCATATAGGGCTTGGGCCTTATGATCTTTATGTCTTATAACAATTATAAACTCAACATTGAACAAACACATTAGTAACAATAAATCAAAGCATTTAAACTTAGTGTGTTGTAGAATATTTAATTTCACTTAATTAATTTTGTCAAATCAAAATCCTGTGGAAAGGTGTTTCAACAACACTGAGTTGGCTGTAGACGAAGAAGTTGAGCACCCAGAATAGCACAATACTGATCAGGGATAACCTTCTCTATCTCAATCAATTCCCGCTGATCCCACTCCTCCAAGGACTCAGGGAAAAAGACGAAGACTTGTAAAGGCACATCAGACTACAGTTTTGGACTTTACTGAAAACCAACCTGTGCTGACCCCTGATCCTTCACGTATCAAACTAAAGTTCTTCAGAAAACCTTCTACTCCTCTACCAGAGCAAACTGAAAAGCAAGCCTCTATTTCTCTTCCACAGGAACAAGCCGACTTAAATGCTTCTAAAAATCCGATCAACACCGAGTCTTAACTGAGGCAATGACACGCCGTCCTGATTCAGTAGCACCTAGGTGTGCAAATTTGGTAGGAGTGGGCTCGGACTGAGTGCCTTGAGTAGCATCAGGACTATGGGGTGTGTTGACTTCAGGTGCTGAGTTGCTCTGGTATTGAGTTGGAGGTGGGATTTGAGCTTCTTTTCGACTAGCAGGGGTTTTGGCTTGTTTCTCACTTTGAGGAACAGAGGCTTGTTTTTGTGGAGAACCCTCTTGGGTAATGTTGGGCTCAAGAACAGTTTCTTCTTCTGTTCTCATTTTCTTCTGAGCTGACTCAGCTAGGTCCTGATCAGCTGTCTTCTTGTTTCTTTCCATTAGCCTTACCTTTCTTGGGACAGTACGAATATCCTTCGAGCAGGTTCCTTTTTTCTGCTTCTTCTCAGTTTGAGCAATCTCAGATGGCACAGTAGAAGTATACTCAGTTTGAGGTTCATGTGTTGGTTCTGTACCCTCATCAGATTGAGCAGTTTCAGCCATAACATTAGCTATAGCATCATCCAGATCTGTTAGATTTTCCATTTCTCTAATGGGTTGCTCAATCTCAGCCATAATATCCTCCTTCTTAGTGCGTCCATTTCCGTCATATCCTTTCAGGGGTTGACTATGTGATAGTCCATTCAGCAGACCTGCAGTGATAACATTTCCTGATGAGCTTATTTCACTTACAGTCTCTATATTCTTGTCCTGTATTATCTTTGTGATGAGAGAACCCAAACGGAGCTGCCGTCCACTTCGTTGAAAAGCTCCGACCAAAAAGACAGGAAGATTGAATGGAGTGCTGGTCAGCATGTGCCAGATGAAGCATTGTTCAAAGTTGGAGGCGGATGAGGGTGAGCTGAGTTTAGGAAAGATGAAGTTGGTCAGCATGAAGTGGACCATCTTCTGATTTTTGCCCATGCAGGTGCTGGGTACTTCTCCTTTGTAGTCTCTGGGTTTACAGAACCCCTTCATCTTTTCTGCGATGGCTTTTGGTATTGGCTCCTTTGTTGTCCTGAACTGGATCCCTGTATTTGGTATATCTAGCAGTGTTGCAATGGCTTCTCTCAGTATGCTGAATTGCTCTCGTGCTAGAGGCTTTGTAAAGATATCAGCGAGCTGCTCATCGGTTGGTACATAAGTCAGCTTGATTTCTTCCTTGAGTACATGATCTCTGATGAAGTGATGTCTTATGCTGACATGCTTCATCCTGCTGTGCTGGATTGGGTTCTTTGAGAGGTCAATTGCACTTTTGTTGTCGCATTTAACTTCAATTGTCTTTGTTTGAACACCATAATCTTCAAGCTGTTGCTTAATCCATAGGACTTGAGCAACACAGCATCCAGCAGCAATGTACTCAGCTTCAGTTGTGGACAGGGCTACTGACGCCTGCTTCTTGCTGAACCAAGATACAAGACAGCTTCCTAGGAAATGGCATCCTCCAGAGGTGCTTTTTCTTTCGAGCTTGTCCCGTCCATAGTCAGCGTCAGTGTATCCAATGAGTGTAAAGTCTTGAGTATTTGGATACCACAAACCTGCATTTACTGAGCTTTGCAAATATCTAAGGATCCTTTTTACAGCTATGTAATGGGATTCCTTAGGGTTAGCCTGATATCTAGCACAATAACATACTGAGAACTGAATGTCCGGCCTACTTGCTGTTAATCAAAGTAAAGAGCCAATCATACCTCGGTACAACTTGCTGTCTACTGACTTACCATTCTCATCAGCACAGAGGACAGTGTCAGTGCCCATATGAGTGGATATTGGCTTACAATGTTCTAGTTCATATTTCTTCAATATATCCTTGGCATATTTAGCTTGACTGATGAATATGCCCTTCTTTCCTTGTTTAATTTGAAGTCCAAGGAAGAAGTTGAGTTCTCCCATCATTGACATTTCGAATTCAGTCTGCATTTGCTTGCTAAATTCCTTGCACATAGATTCATTAGTAGCACCAAATATGATGTCATCTACATATATTTGTGCCAGCAGGGTATCTTTACCCTTTCTCTTAATGAATAAGGTTGTATCAGCTTGACCTCTGACATAATTTCTAGTCAGTAAGAAGTTGGTCAGCCTCTCATACCAAGCACGTGGTCCTTGCTTGAGACCATACAGAGCCTTTTTGAGTTTGTAAACGTGGTTTGGGAACTTAGAATCCTCAAACCCTGGAGGCTGATTGACATAGACCTCCTCGTTTATTACTCCATTAAGAAATGCACTTTTAACATCCATTTGAAACAGTTTAAAATTCATATAAGATGCATATGCACATAAAATCCTAATTGCTTCTAGCCTTGCCACTGGGGCAAAGGTCTCACCATAGTCAATACCTTCTTGCTGACTATAGCCCTGAGCTACAAGTCTTGCCTTGTTTCTGACTACGTTTCCTTGTTCATCCAGCTTGTTCCTGAAGACCCATCTTGTTCCAATGGTCTTTTGGCTTCTTGGATGTGGCACTAGCTCCCATACATTATTCCTCCTGAATTGGTCGAGTTCCTCTTGCATGGCATTCATCCAGAATTCGTCATGCTCAGCTTCGGCAAAGTTCTTCGGCTCCTGAACTGAGACGAAAGCTACATTGCCGAGATACTTCCTTAGTTGATTCCTTGTCATCAGCGTATTTCCAGCTGAGTCAAGAATTGCATTTTCTGAATGCCCTCTTGGGACTCTTATCTCCTTGGGTAGATTCATGTCTTGTTCTACTCGTGTTTCAACATTCTCTGCAAAAGTAGATTGGTCAGTGAAAGTAATTTTAGGTTCACTCTTACTCTTGGTCAGCCGTTTTGTGAAGGACTCAGTAGCTGGTTCTTGATCAGCAGTTGCTGAGTTTGGTTCATCTTCTATCAGCGGCTGGTATCTTCCTGCAGGGTCAGTTTCATCGAATTGCACATGTATAGATTCTTCTAATACTTGAGTTCTCTTATTAAAAACTCTGTATGCTTTGCTGTTTGTTGAGTAGCCTAGAAAGATAGCCTCATCAGCTTTTGAATCAAATTTGGCTAAGCTATCTTTGGTATTTAAAATAAAACATCTACAGCCAAAGGCACGAAAGTATCCAATGTTGGGCTTTCGTCCTTTCCAAAGTTCATAGGGGGTTTTCTTAAGTATAGGTCTAACTAGAGCCCTATTCAGAATATAGCATGCTGTGTTAACAGCTTCTCCCCAAAAATACTTTGGAAGCCTATGCTCATCCAGCATTGTCCTAGCAATCTCAACCAGAGTTCTGTTCTTCCTTTCAACAACCCCATTTTGCTGAGGCGTTCTAGGAGCAGAGAAGTTGTGGTCAATGCCGCTGGCTTCACAGAATTCAACAAACTTTTGGTTTTTGAATTCTCCACCGTTATCACTACGGATATGAGCTAATTTTAGGTCTTTCTCATTTTCAATTTTTCTAACCAAGTTTGAAAATGTCTCAAAGGTCTCATCCTTGCTGGTTAGCAAGATAACCCACGTATACCGAGAGAAGTCATCTACAATGACCAAGGAAAATCTTCTTCCACCCAGACTCAGCGGCTGGACTGGACCAAAGAGATCCAAGTGTAGTAACTCTAACGGACGTTTAGTTGAGACAATGTTTTTACTATGAAAAGATTGTTTGGTTTGTTTTCCAGCTTGGCAAGCGTGGCATAGTTGGTCTTTTTGAAATTTAAGTTCAGGCAGTCCCTCAACCAATTGCTTTCTTGCTAATTTGGCCAGGAGGTCCATGCTTACATGACCAAGTCTCCTGTGCCATAGCCAGGAATTTTCTTCCTTTGTGACTAAGCATACAGTTTTAGAAAACTTCTTTTCTAGGTTCAGCATGAAGACATTATCTATCCGAGGGGCAGTTAAAATTAACTTATTCGTTTTTCCCTCATAGATTTTACATCCAGTAGCATCAAATATAACTTTTCTCCCATTGTCACATAGCTGAGCTACGCTGAGTAAGTTATATTTGAGTCCGCTGACTAGG
This sequence comes from Euphorbia lathyris, assembly GCF_963576675.1. Lineage (NCBI taxonomy): Eukaryota > Viridiplantae > Streptophyta > Magnoliopsida > Malpighiales > Euphorbiaceae > Euphorbia > Euphorbia lathyris. The sequence goes on along the minus strand of NC_088915.1, from coordinate 509,534 downwards.
GAGACAGATTCAATAGTAGGGTTACCTCCGATGATTCCTGAGCCTACTATCTTACCCTTCTTGTTGTCTCCAAAACTTACACTCCCTCCTCGTTTACGTTCAAACGTGATGAACTGAGTTTCATCACCCGTCATATGCCTTGAGCATGCACTGTCAATATACCACATCTTTGACTTCTCGGCACATCTCAGGCTTACCTGCATTGTAACTAGTTACTTTTAGGTACCCAATTCTTTTTGGGTCCTGACTTGTTAGGTGCAACAGGTATAGCATCATATTTTATTTTATGGCGACATACATGGACAGTATGGCCATTCTTTCCACAGAAGTCACAACTGACCTTCTGTTTAGGATTTTTTATTGACTTGTCAGCACCCCAGTGCTGAGCGTGCCAGCACACTTTAGTAGTGTGTCCTAACTTCCCATAAAAGTCACATTGGACTCTTCGCTGGGGATTTCGTCTCTGCTGAGTACCTTGGTACTGTGTACCTTGATACTGAGTTCTCAGCGGAAAATTGTTTTTGTTTGGAACCTTTAATTGGTTCTAAATGGTTGTGACATCCTTCCTCAGTTTCTTTGAAACTGACTGGACTTCAGAGACAGACTCATGAATGGTTTTCATATTTTCATGCAAAACTGAGTTGTCCTGAAGAAGATATCCGAGGTCACTCAGTTTGACCTCTTCTACTTCATCACAGCGCCGGCTGAGTGCTTTAATCTTCCTGTTACTCTTTTTAACAAGTGTATAGAGATCACTCAGGGCATTACCCATTTTATTTCTGAGTTGAGAGAGTGAGATTACCTCATTAGATTGCTCTTCATTATCTGACTCATCAGATTGGTCAGCATGCTCAGAAATGCATGGCTCAGCAAGTTCGTCAGCCATAAAGCATATCTTCGCTGACTCGGTGGCCTCAGTTTCTGTTGATGAAGATTCATCACTGTCACTCCAAGTAGCCACCATTTGCTTCTTCCCACTTTTCTTGTCTTTCCTCAGCGTGGGGCAGTTTGACTTAATATGGCCATCTTGATGGCACTCAAAGTATGTAATGGGCTTTGAGCTGTCCTTTCTGTATTTGCTGTCGCTTGAGTCAGCCTTATACTTATCAAACTTTTTGTAAGGCTTTTTAGAATATTTGTCGTTCTTCCTGAACAGCCTCTTCATCTTTCTTGTGAACATGGCCATCTCCTCATCATCAGTTGAACTCCCGTCAGTGGAGTCAGCCTTCATGACAAGTGACTTCTGCTTCTTGTCATCAGATTTTTCCTTCACCTCAAAGTTTTTCATGGATATCTCATGGGTCAGCAATGAACCGATGAGTTCGTCATATTTGTAGGTGGTTAAATCCTGAGCTTCCTCAACTGCTGTCTTCTTTGCTTGCCAGTCTTTTGGAAGACTCCTGAGTATCTTTTTGACTTGTTCTTCCTCAGTGAAGATTTTCCCAAGTCTCTTGAGCTCATTAATGATGTTGGTGAACCTTGCGTTCATGTCTGAAATGCCCTCATCATTGTTCATCTCGAAAAGCTCGTACAGTCTCATCTGCTGATTCACCTTAGATTCTTTTACTTTGTTTCTTCCCTCGTAGGTGACTTCCAGCTTCTTCCAGATCTCTTGTGCCGACTCACAACCTGAGATTTTGTTATATTCTGCAGCATCGAGCGCACAGTGAAGCATATTGATAGCCGAAGCATGGTTTTGAAGCTTCTTGAGATCATCCTCTGTCCATTCAACCTCAGCTTTAACAACTGACTGGCCAGCAACAACTTTCACAGGTACAAACGGGCCTTGGACTATAGATAGTCAGTCACTCATGTTTGTAGCTTGAATGAAGTTCTTCATCCTATTCTTCCAAAAGGTATAGTTTGACCCGAAGAGTAGGGGAGGCCTAGTAATGGACAGCCCCTCAGGTAATATCTGAGTTGTCTGGTTTCTAGGGAGAAACCGAGTGCTGTTTTCACCCATGGTATGGATCAACTCAAGGTTGTTAGACCTTTAGTAATGAACTTTTAAGCTCTGATACCACTTGTTGGTCCCTTGTAAGGTTGCAAATATAGTTCCAAGGGGGGGGGGGGGGTTAGGAACTATTTGACCTTTTTAATTGATTAGGGCAAATTTCTTTTTCTTAAGAAAAGATTATATGACAGCGGCGCTGATCAATCGACAAGACATTGGCTTAGTCAACTAGTGACTAGGTCAGTTTCGTTGCTTAGGTCAGGAAATAGCACTTGGAGTCTATTCCTGAACTAATTCGTTGACAGCGCACAACTCAGCTTGATCTCTTTTACTTGGTCAGTTTTAGTTTGTTTTAAGCAAGCAATATAAATAAGGAGTTAAGGTTTAGAAATACTTCACTCAGCAGATTTATCCAGGTTCGGCTTCTTCCAAGCCTACGTCCTGTCCCCGGAACACTTCCGAGATTTCAAATCCTCTACTGAGCTCTTTAAAGGTAGAGCCTCAAACCTTTTACAATATCAGCAATTGAGTATGACAAGAGTACCTTCCTCTATACTTCTACTCAATCCTAATGTCTCCGCTGAGTACTTAAAACCGAGTACTCAGCCTCTCCTTTCTATTCCTAGAAATGATTAAGATTTGTCCTAAACAACAATTGCTAGAACACCTTAGATGATTGAGGATCAATCACTCTAGACTTTTACACAAATGAATAAGCTTGTGGTGTAAGAATTTGCTTTGCTTTTGATGGAGAACTTTTTGTACACGTTTGGTCAGCGTAACGGCTTTTGCTCAAAGTTCTCTATTGAATGTGGATTCTGAATGCTCTATTTATAGAGAGCTGTGAGAGCTTCTGGTTATTTCGAATTTCGAAATAACCGTTGGAGGGAAACGGCTTCATGTCGCGTTCACTCAGTCTATTCAGCAGTTCTCTTAGCCAATCAGATTCCAGCATCTTCTGTTCTTCGGTCAGTGTGGCAGTATGTTCCTCCAAATCGGGTAATGTCAAACAGACAGCTTCCTGCGTCTTCTATTCTTTACCAACAGAGGAAATACTTGGTCTGGAAGTTGCTTTGTGGTCAGCGGCTGTCTTGTACGTTTTGTCGAGACAGCTCAGCAGCTTCATACCGAAGTTGTCTACGTGGATCTTCTCGATCCTTCATTGGTGAGCTCCGTTTCAATACTCAACGGCAGCGTTTTGAAATACGCGGGCTGAGTGATCTTGGGCTTGTTTGACTTGGGCTTTGACTTCCATATAGGGCTTGGGCCTTATGATCTTTATGTCTTATAACAATTATAAACTCAACATTGAACAAACACATTAGTAACAATAAATCAAAGCATTTAAACTTAGTGTGTTGTAGAATATTTAATTTCACTTAATTAATTTTGTCAAATCAAAATCCTGTGGAAAGGTGTTTCAACAAACTCCCCCATTTTGATGTTGGCAAAACTAATCAGCAAGGAACTCAGTATTGAGCTCCCCCATGATAGTTGACCTTTTTGATTAAGTGAACTCCCCCGTCAGGGCTGAGCTACTGACTTAGTTTTATTCTAAACATTCTAAGGTTTAATTGAATAAGTCTAAGATCAGTTTTCAGGTATAGGTCAGCTTATGGGTCATATTCTATTTTACTCAGTATTCAGCGGAAGTAATGTATAGTGACAGAGCATAGCGCTGAGTAATTTATTTGTTCAATGGTTTATATTAGACAAGTTCAAACATTAATTTTTATACGCAGCATGCATTCAGATAATACTTAGCATGTAGGATATATAACCAGGATAAGTAACCAAAAGAAGTTAGGCATATTTAATTGCTTTCAAAAAAAAAATAAGAACAGACACATAAGGAATTCTTAACTACTTCTAAATACCTTCCTAACTTCTTCCCTAACTTCTAACGTCTAACGTTGAGTTCCTTCTCCTGAATTGCCACTTTTCTCCCCCGTTTTGCCAGCAGCAGTAGGCAAATTGACGGATGGGGCAGTGGACTTGGTGAGTTCTTGCAGCATACGAATTTGACCCTCCAAAGAGTTCATGTGATTGACCATAGTCAACATGAGTTCGGTCATTTTGGTCATTTGAGCTTGGGTTGGTTGCTGCGTCTGAATCGAAGAGAAGTGGTTGATCAAGTCATGAATTTCACACAGAATTTGGTGAGTTACAGATGGATGAGAGGACTGATCGTGAGTGGACTGGTTATGGTTTGGTGGAGAATGAATTTTTTCTTGAAGCAGAGTCTTAACTGAGGCAATGACACGCCGTCCTGATTCAGTAGCACCTAGGTGTGCAAATTTGGTAGGAGTGGGCTCGGACTGAGTGCCTTGAGTAGCATCAGGACTATGGGGTGTGTTGACTTCAGGTGCTGAGTTGCTCTGGTATTGAGTTGGAGGTGGGATTTGAGCTTCTTTTCGACTAGCAGGGGTTTTGGCTTGTTTCTCACTTTGAGGAACAGAGGCTTGTTTTTGTGGAGAACCCTCTTGGGTAATGTGGGGCTCAAGAACAGTTTCTTCTTCTGTTCTCATTTTCTTCTGAGCTGACTCAGCTAGGTCCTGATCAGCTGTCTTCTTGTTTCTTTCCATTAGCCTTACCTTTTTTGGGACAGTACGAATATCCTTCGAGCAGGTTCCTTTTTTCTGCTTCTTCTCAGTTTGAGCAATCTCAGATGGCACAGTAGAAGTATACTCAGTTTGAGGTTCATGTGTTGGTTCTGTACCCTCATCAGATTGAGCAGTTTCAGCCATAACATTAGCTATAGCATCATCCAGATCTGTTAGATTTTCCATTTCTCTAATGGGTTGCTCAATCTCAGCCATAATATCCTCCTTCTTAGTGCGTCCATTTCCGTCATATCCTTTCAGGGGTTGACTATGTGATAGTCCATTCAGCAGACCTGCAGTGATAACATTTCCTGATGAGCTTATTTCACTTACAGTCTCTATATTCTTGTCCTGTATTATCTTTGTGATGAGAGAACCCAAACGGAGCTGCCGTCCACTTCGTTGAAAAGCTCCGACCAAAAAGACAGGAAGATTGAATGGAGTGCTGGTCAGCATGTGCCAGATGAAGCATTGTTCAAAGTTGGAGGCGGATGAGGGTGAGCTGAGTTTAGGAAAGATGAAGTTGGTCAGCATGAAGTGGACCATCTTCTGATTTTTGCCCATGCAGGTGCTGGGTACTTCTCCTTTGTAGTCTCTGGGTTTACAGAACCCCTTCATCTTTTCTGCGATGGCTTTTGGTATTGGCTCCTTTGTTGTCCTGAACTGGATCCCTGTATTTGGTATATCTAGCAGTGTTGCAATGGCTTCTCTCAGTATGCTGAATTGCTCTCGTGCTAGAGGCTTTGTAAAGATATCAGCGAGCTGCTCATCGGTTGGTACATAAGTCAGCTTGATTTCTTCCTTGAGTACATGATCTCTGATGAAGTGATGTCTTATGCTGACATGCTTCATCCTGCTGTGCTGGATTGGGTTCTTTGAGAGGTCAATTGCACTTTTGTTGTCGCATTTAACTTCAATTGTCTTTGTTTGAACACCATAATCTTCAAGCTGTTGCTTAATCCATAGGACTTGAGCAACACAGCATCCAGCAGCAATGTACTCAGCTTCAGTTGTGGACAGGGCTACTGACGCCTGCTTCTTGCTGAACCAAGATACAAGACAGCTTCCTAGGAAATGGCATCCTCCAGAGGTGCTTTTTCTTTCGAGCTTGTCCCGTCCATAGTCAGCGTCAGTGTATCCAATGAGTGTAAAGTCTTGAGTATTTGGATACCACAAACCTGCATTTACTGAGCTTTGCAAATATCTAAGGATCCTTTTTACAGCTATGTAATGGGATTCCTTAGGGTTAGCCTGATATCTAGCACAATAACATACTGAGAACTGAATGTCCGGCCTACTTGCTGTTAATCAAAGTAAAGAGCCAATCATACCTCGGTACAACTTGCTGTCTACTGACTTACCATTCTCATCAGCACAGAGGACAGTGTCAGTGCCCATATGAGTGGATATTGGCTTACAATGTTCTAGTTCATATTTCTTCAATATATCCTTGGCATATTTAGCTTGACTGATGAATATGCCCTTCTTTCCTTGTTTAATTTGAAGTCCAAGGAAGAAGTTGAGTTCTCCCATCATTGACATTTCGAATTCAGTCTGCATTTGCTTGCTAAATTCCTTGCACATAGATTCATTAGTAGCACCAAATATGATGTCATCTACATATATTTGTGCCAGCAGGGTATCTTTACCCTTTCTCTTAATGAATAAGGTTGTATCAGCTTGACCTCTGACATAATTTCTAGTCAGTAAGAAGTTGGTCAGCCTCTCATACCAAGCACGTGGTCCTTGCTTGAGACCATACAGAGCCTTTTTGAGTTTGTAAACGTGGTTTGGGAACTTAGAATCCTCAAACCCTGGAGGCTGATTGACATAGACCTCCTCGTTTATTACTCCATTAAGAAATGCACTTTTAACATCCATTTGAAACAGTTTAAAATTCATATAAGATGCATATGCACATAAAATCCTAATTGCTTCTAGCCTTGCCACTGGGGCAAAGGTCTCACCATAGTCAATACCTTCTTGCTGACTATAGCCCTGAGCTACAAGTCTTGCCTTGTTTCTGACTACGTTTCCTTGTTCATCCAGCTTGTTCCTGAAGACCCATCTTGTTCCAATGGTCTTTTGGCTTCTTGGATGTGGCACTAGCTCCCATACATTATTCCTCCTGAATTGGTCGAGTTCCTCTTGCATGGCATTCATCCAGAATTCGTCATGCTCAGCTTCGGCAAAGTTCTTCGGCTCCTGAACTGAGACGAAAGCTACATTGCCGAGATACTTCCTTAGTTGATTCCTTGTCATCAGCGTATTTCCAGCTGAGTCAAGAATTGCATTTTCTGAATGCCCTCTTGGGACTCTTATCTCCTTGGGTAGATTCATGTCTTGTTCTACTCGTGTTTCAACATTCTCTGCAAAAGTAGATTGGTCAGTGAAAGTAATTTTAGGTTCACTCTTACTCTTGGTCAGCCGTTTTGTGAAGGACTCAGTAGCTGGTTCTTGATCAGCAGTTGCTGAGTTTGGTTCATCTTCTATCAGCGGCTGGTATCTTCCTGCAGGGTCAGTTTCATCGAATTGCACATGTATAGATTCTTCTAATACTTGAGTTCTCTTATTAAAAACTCTGTATGCTTTGCTGTTTGTTGAGTAGCCTAGAAAGATAGCCTCATCAGCTTTTGAATCAAATTTGGCTAAGCTATCTTTGGTATTTAAAATAAAACATCTACAGCCAAAGGCACGAAAGTATCCAATGTTGGGCTTTCGTCCTTTCCAAAGTTCATAGGGGGTTTTCTTAAGTATAGGTCTAACTAGAGCCCTATTCAGAATATAGCATGCTGTGTTAACAGCTTCTCCCCAAAAATACTTTGGAAGCCTATGCTCATCCAGCATTGTCCTAGCAATCTCAACCAGAGTTCTGTTCTTCCTTTCAACAACCCCATTTTGCTGAGGCGTTCTAGGAGCAGAGAAGTTGTGGTCAATGCCGCTGGCTTCACAGAATTCAACAAACTTTTGGTTTTTGAATTCTCCACCGTTATCACTACGGATATGAGCTAATTTTAGGTCTTTCTCATTTTCAATTTTTCTAACCAAGTTTGAAAATGTCTCAAAGGTCTCATCCTTGCTGGTTAGCAAGATAACCCACGTATACCGAGAGAAGTCATCTACAATGACCAAGGAAAATCTTCTTCCACCCAGACTCAGCGGCTGGACTGGACCAAAGAGATCCAAGTGTAGTAACTCTAACGGACGTTTAGTTGAGACAATGTTTTTACTATGAAAAGATTGTTTGGTTTGTTTTCCAGCTTGGCAAGCGTGGCATAGATGGTCTTTTTGAAATTTAAGTTCAGGCAGTCCCTCAACCAATTGCTTTCTTGCTAATTTGGCCAGGAGGTCCATGCTTACATGACCAAGTCTCCTGTGCCATAGCCAGGAATTTTCTTCCTTTGTGACTAAGCATACAGTTTTAGAAAACTTTTTTTCTAGGTTCAGCATGAAGACATTATCTATCCGAGGGGCAGTTAAAATTAACTTATTCGTTTTTCCCTCATAGATTTTACATCCAGTAGCATCAAATATAACTTTTCTCCCATTGTCACATAGCTGAGCTACGCTGAGTAAGTTATATTTGAGTCCGCTGACTAGGGAGACAGATTCAATAGTAGGGTTACCTCCGATGATTCCTGAGCCTACTATCTTACCCTTCTTGTTGTCTCCAAAACTTACACTCCCTCCTCGTTTACGTTCAAACGTGATGAACTGAGTTTCATCACCCGTCATATGCCTTGAGCATGCACTGTCAATATACCACATCTTTGACTTCTCGGCACATCTCAGGCTTACCTGCATTGTAACTAGTTACTTTTAGGTACCCAATTCTTTTTGGGTCCTGACTTGTTAGGTGCAACAGGTATAGCATCATATTTTATTTTATGGCGACATACATGGACAGTATGGCCATTCTTTCCACAGAAGTCACAACTGACCTTCTGTTTAGGATTTTTTATTGACTTGTCAGCACCCCAGTGCTGAGCGTGCCAGCACACTTTAGTAGTGTGTCCTAACTTCCCATAAAAGTCACATTGGACTCTTCGCTGGGGATTTCGTCTCTGCTGAGTACCTTGGTACTGTGTACCTTGATACTGAGTTCTCAGCGGAAAATTGTTTTTGTTTGGAACCTTTAATTGGTTCTAAATGGTTGTGACATCCTTCCTCAGTTTCTTTGAAACTGACTGGACTTCAGAGACAGACTCATGAATGGTTTTCATATTTTCATGCAAAACTGAGTTGTCCTGAAGAAGATATCCGAGGTCACTCAGTTTGACCTCTTCTACTTCATCACAGCGCCGGCTGAGTGCTTTAATCTTCCTGTTACACTTTTTAACAAGTGTATAGAGATCACTCAGGGCATTACCCATTTCATTTCTGAGTTGAGAGAGTGAGATTACCTCATTAGATTGCTCTTCATTATTTGACTCATCAGATTGGTCAGCATGCTCAGAAATGCATGGCTCAGCAAGTTCGTCAGCCATAAAGCATATCTTCGCTGACTCGGTGGCCTCAGTTTCTATTGATGAAGATTCATCACTGTCACTCCAAGTAGCCACCATTTGCTTCTTCCCACTTTTCTTGTCTTTCCTCAGCGTGGGGCAGTTTGACTTAATATGGCCATCTTGATGGCACTCAAAGTATGTAATGGGCTTTAAGCTGTCCTTTCTGTATTTGCTGTCGCTTGAGTCAGCCTTATACTTATCAAACTTTTTGTAAGGCTTTTTAGAATATTTGTCGTTCTTCCTGAACAGCCTCTTCATCTTTCTTGTGAACATGGCCATCTCCTCATCATCAGTTGAACTCCCGTCAGTGGAGTCAGCTTTCATGACAAGTGACTTCTGCTTCTTGTCATCAGATTTTTCCTTCACCTCAAAGTTTTTCATGGATATCTCATGGGTCAGCAATGAACCGATGAGTTCGTCATATTTGTAGGTGGTTAAATCCTGAGCTTCCTCAACTGCTGTCTTCTTTGCTTGCCAGTCTTTTGGAAGACTCCTGAGTATCTTTTTGACTTGTTCTTCCTCAGTGAAGATTTTCCCAAGTCTCTTGAGCTCATTAATGATGTTGGTGAACCTTGCGTTCATGTCTGAAATGCCCTCATCATTGTTCATCTCGAACAGCTCGTACAGTCTCATCTGCTGATTCACCTTGGATTCTTTTACTTTGTTTCTTCCCTCGTAGGTGACTTCCAGCTTCTTCCAGATCTCTTGTGCCGACTCACAACCTGAGATTTTGTTATATTCTGCAGCATCGAGCGCACAGTGAAGCATATTGATAGCCGAAGCATGGTTTTGAAGCTTCTTGAGATCATCCTCTGTCCATTCAACCTCAGCTTTAACAACTGACTGGCCAGCAACAACTTTCACAGGTACAAACGGGCCTTGGACTATAGATAGCCAGTCACTCATGTTTGTAGCTTGAATGAAGTTCTTCATCCTATTCTTCCAAAAGGTATAGTTTGACCCGAAGAGTAGGGGAGGCCTAGTAATGGACAGCCCCTCAGGTAATATCTGAGTTGTCTGGTTTCCAGGGAGAATCCTAGTGCTGTTTTCACCCATGGTATGGATCAACTCAAGGTTGTTAGACCTTTAGTAATGAACTTTTAAGCTCTGATACCACTTGTTGGTCCCTTATAAGGTTGCAAATATAGTTCCAAGGGGGGGGGGGGGTTAGGAACTATTTGACCTTTTTAATTGATTAGGGCAAATTTCTTTTTCTTAAGAAAAGATTATATGACAGCGGCGCTGATCAATCGACAAGACATTGGCTTAGTCAACTAGTGACTAGGTCAGTTTCGTTGCTTAGGTCAGGAAATAGCACTTGGAGTCTATTCCTGAACTAATTCGTTGACAGCGCACAACTCAGCTTGACCTCTTTTACTTGGTCAGTTTTAGTTTGTTTTAAGCAAGCAATATAAATAAGGAGTTAAGGTTTAGAAATACTTCACTCAGCAGATTTATCCAGGTTCGGCTTCTTCCAAGCCTACGTCCTGTCCCCGGAACACTTCCGAGATTTCAAATCCTCTACTGAGCTCTTTAAAGGTAGAGCCTCAAACCTTTTACAATATCAGCAATTGAGTATGACAAGAGTACCTTCCTCTATACTTCTACTCAATCCTAATCTCTCCGCTGAGTACTTAAAACCGAGTACTCAGCCTCTCCTTTCTATTCCTAGAAATGATTAAGATTTGTCCTAAACAACAATTGCTAGAACACATTAGATGATTGAGGATCAATCACTCTAGACTTTTACACAAACGAATAAGCTTGTGGTGTAAGAATTTTCTTTGCTTTTGATGGAGAACTTTTTGTACACGTTTGGTCAGCGTAACGGCTTTTGCTCAAAGTTCTCTATTGAATGTGGATTCTGAATGCTCTATTTATAAAGAGCTGTGAGAGCTTCTGGTTATTTCGAATTTCGAAATAACCGTTGGAGGGAAACGGCTTCATGTCGCGTTCACTCAGTCTGTTCAGCAGTTCTCTTAGCCAATCAGATTCCAGCATCTTCTGTTCTTCGGTCAGTGTGGCAGTATGTTCCTCCAAATCGGGTAATGTCAAACAGACAGCTTCCTGCGTCTTCTATTCTTTACCAACAGAGGAAATACTTGGTCTGGAAGTTGCTTTGTGGTCAGCGGCTGTCTTGTACGTTTTGTCGAGACAGCTCAGCAGCTTCATACCGAAGTTGTCTACGTGGATCTTCTCGATCCTTCATTGGTGAGCTCCGTTTCAATACTCAACGGCAGCGTTTTGAAATACGCGGGCTGAGTGATCTTGGGCTTGTTTGACTTGGGCTTTGACTTCCATATAGGGCTTGGGCCTTATGATCTTTATGTCTTATAACAATTATAAACTCAACATTGAACAAACACATTAGTAACAATAAATCAAAGCATTTAAACTTAGTGTGTTGTAGAATATTTAATTTCACTTAATTAATTTTGTCAAATCAAAATCCTGTGGAAAGGTGTTTCAACAACACTGAGTTGGCTGTAGACGAAGAAGTTGAGCACCCAGAATAGCACAATACTGATCAGGGAGAACCTTCTCTATCTCAATCAATTCCCGCTGATCCCACTCCTCCAAGGACTCATGGAAAAAGACGAAGACTTGTAAAGGCACATCAGACTACAGTTTTGGAATTTACTGAAAACCAACCTGTGCTGACCCCTGATCCTTCACGTATCAAACTAAAGTTCTTCAGAAAACCTTCTACTCCTCTACCAGAGCAAACTGAAAAGCAAGCCTCTGTTTCTCTTCCACAGGAACAAGCCGACTTAAATGCTTCTAAAAATCCGATCAACATCGAGCAAGTTCTCGATGCCGATGCTGAACCTAGTTCTCAACCGACTATGGAAATTCCTGCTCCAGGCAGCACTGAACCTATCCCACCTTCACCAACAAGTCAGCTTCAGCCTGACTCTGAACCTATCATCAATGCCGCTGTTCAATCTCTTCCCAAACCAACAGAACAAGTGCAGATTGATACACCAAGGCCATTCACTGACCCCGCTGGCACTTCAAATGTTGAATTAAACTTAACACCTCCACCAACTGGTCAAACTAATGAAACATACAACTATCTCACTGCCACTGAGTCTGGTAGAAGGATCATTAATTTGGCGCAGGCCTTGATCCAAGACCTTCATCAGACCTCAGAAACTGCTAATGGGTCTGCCGATAATGAGTCCACTCAGCTCTCATAAGTCACTCAACTTCTCAACGAGGTTCGAGGTCCAAAAGACCTGCTGAGTGTCATGACCAGTATCCAAGCTCAACAACCAAAGTAGGAGTCCATAACAAAGCTGGCTGAACTCTAGCTGACTATGGTTCAACACCTTAACTCCCTTCAGGGACAATTCCAAACCTTGTCACCTGCGAATTCTGGGTATGCCACTTCAGCTGAAGTTCACCATCTATTCAACCAGCTGCAAACTGAGCAAGCAAAGACTAACGATCAGCTGGCTTCCTACGCTTGCTGAATCTAAACAAGGAAGAGATGGAAACTGACCAACTGAAGCAGAACGAAATTCTCCAGTACTCACAACGTACCTTCACCCATATCCATCATTCCAACGTCCAGCGTCAGTACTATGACACAGCATTACTGAGAATGTTTCATCAGGCGTTTGCTGCGCTGACGGACACCATAAATTGGGTAGGAAAATCACAAGAATATGTGCTGAGCATGCTCAGCTCATCCAACATCGAGGTTGATAAAGATGTACTGGAAGAAGATGTCATTATTTTTGATGGCATAAATGCAAGCACCCTCAAGCTTAAAAACATGTCAGCTAAAATTACTGAAGCTGTCCAAACAAGCTCTTTCAGGCCTCCTCCTCCTCCTGATGCTGCCAAAACGGGGGAGAAAGAACAAGCTAGAAGAACTCAGCAAGAGGATGCTGTTGGGAGCAGTCAACAAAAGCATAAGAGCAAAAAGAAATAAAACTAGCTAGCTCAACTTCTTAGTTTTATCTTCTATGTTTATTTTGCTTATGTATGCTGACTACTTTAAACTTAATACAATGCTTGCATCTTCAAATACATCAACTATGTTTATCATTTACAATGCTTGTTGATTGTATGCTGTTAACACTGTCTTGAATGCTATAAAACATTGTCTTATAAGACTCATGGAACAACAATATACTCAGCGTTCTCTGATAGTTAAATCTTCTGCTTAAAACTGAGTTAATAGAATATGTTCCATGAGCTGACCTTTATCTGAAAAACTGACCTAGGACTTACTCAATTAAACCTTAAAATGTTTAGAGTAAAACTGTGTCAGAAGCTCAACCCTTACGGGGGAGTTTATTAAGTTATAAAAGGTCAACTATCATGGGGGAGCTCAACAATGAGTTCTTCACTGAATAGTTTTGCCAACATCAAAATGGGGGAGTTTGTTGAAACACCTTTCCACATGATTTTGATTTGACAAAATTATTTAAGTATATGATTAAAAATATTCTATACACACTAAGTTTAAATGCTTTGATTTATTATACTAATGTGTTTGTTCAATGTTAAGTTACTTGTTTATAAGACACAAATATTAAAAGGCTAAAGGCCCAAAAGAAAGTCAAAGGCCCAAGTCAAAACAGATCAAGACCACTCGGCCCGTGTAAGCAAAACACTGTCGTTGTTGATAAAACGCAGCTCAACATGAGAAGGATCGAGAAGACCTTCCTTGACTACTTCGGAACAAAGCTGCTGAGTTGAACGACAAAGAGTACAAGACAGCAGCTGAGCAAGAGCAACTTCCAGACAAAGTATTTCCACTTCGGGTAAAGTTCAGAAGACACAGAAAGCTGTCTGGTTGACTTTGCCATAAAAGGAGAGACATTCTGCTGGACTGGCCGAAAGATGCTCATCACTGATCGAAGACAGAAGATGCAAGAATCTGATTGGCCAACGGCACTGAGCGTGTACTGAGTGACAACGCCATCAAGCCGTTTCCCTCCAACGGTTATTCAAAATTCGAAATCATCGAATGCCTCAAGTGTCACTATAAATAGGCCTTTTAGTTGCTTCATTCGATGCAGATCTTCAACTAGCCATTACGCTGACCAAATTCACACTTGAAGTTCTGTGAGAAAAAGCAAAGCAAATACTTACACCAATTTCCAGATTATTGTGTAAAAGTCTAGAGTGATTTCCAATCATCTAAAGTGTCTTAGCAATTGTTGTTTAGGACAATCTTATTATCAATTCTAGAAATAGAAAGGAGAGGCTGAGTACTCGGTTATAGTACTCAGCGGTAGAATAGGAGTGAGTAGAGGTATAGAGGAAGGTACTCTTGTTATACTCAGCTTTTAGTTGTAAAAGGTTTGGTGCTCTACCTTAAAAGAGCTCAGTAGAGAATTCGAAAGCTCGGAACGTGTTCCGGGGATAGGACGTAGGCATAGAGGCCGAACCTGGATAAATCTGCTGAGTAACATCTTTCTAACCTTAAACTCCTTTGATATATATATTGCTTGCTTAAAAAATGACTAAGTAAAGAGGTCACGCTGAGTTGTGTGCATTGAGTATCTGAGTTCAGGAATAGACTCAAGTGCTATCTCCTGACTCAAGGAAAGAAGCTGACTTAGTCACCAGTTGACTAAGCTAGTGTCTTAAGTTCACTCAGCGCGCTGTGTAAACCTTTTTCAAAGAAAAAGAAGTCAGCCTCAATGTACAAAATTTTAAATAGTTCCTATCCCCCCCTTGGAACTAACTTGTTACGTTATAAGGGACCAATAGCTTGTTTTGTTTAAAAGGTTATGGATTCAAACCCCTTGAATCTCATTTTTTCTCTTTTGTTTATCCTAATTGAGTTTTTCCATACAACTCTTTTAAAGTTTTTTTTTCCAAAAGTAATTTTTAAGAAATTAATGTTGGATTTATAAAAGATTGAATATTTCTACTTCTTTTAGACTTGGAAGTTTTAATTTTTTTACATTCAACACAAAAAACTATGAAAATTTAGGTGTTTTAGTTTTAGGAAATCAACATTGAACATATAGAAAATTAAATATGTTTACGCTTTTCATTTTGGGCAAAATGAAGCAGCTTTATCATGTTGGATGCTAAAAAAAAATTCCAGCCCTGACGGGTTGGAGTTTAAAAAATTACCACAAACTACATAACTAAAATTAGCCCCCCCAAGTCTCAAATCCTGGCTCCGCCACTGAGGAAGAGAATTTGAGTTTTCCTTTAGATAAGTTGTCTAGACATTTTTCATAGGCCTTATACTCTAGAAAACTAAGCAATTGTGAGATACGTGATAGTGGTTGGTTTATTCTAAACATGTTGATAAAATTTATTGTTTTTGTTGTAAATTGTTCAAATCTAGTATGAATAAATCTTTGTTAGCAAATGATGGACATAATGATTGGAAGCATCTTGTTGAGAGACTTAGGCAACATGAGAATAGTATTGAACATATGACTAGTATGAATACTTGGAATGAATCAAGAGTTCGATTGGATAAGAACGTAACAATTGATAAAAACTTGCAATAAGAGGTTATGAAAGAGAAAGAATGTTGGAGACAAGTTTTAGTTAGAATCCTTTCTATTGTGAAATGGCTTGCTAAACATAGTATGTATTGACATTGATCTTGCTAAGCCTCTTCTGTCAAAATTCTATGTTCAGAATAAGGTCTTTCACATTGAATACGAAGGTATTCACAATATCTGCTACGAGTGTGGTATGTTTGGCCATACCTTTGATGGTTGTCCAAGAAGAAGAAAGGTAGTTGAGGAGGTGGTGTTGCCTAACACGGGTAGAGTAGAGGAGGTTCATGATGAAGGAATGAACTTTGGCCCATGGATGCTTGCCAAAAGATCGATCAAAAGGAAACCTCGAGCAAATGTTGCTCGGACTCTTTCTCCTGACATCAGTAAGGAGATGAAATCTTATTAATAAAGTCTTGGCATAAGACAAGCAAAAGATAATAATAAAGTCTTATTAATGAAGCTTCTCTGGAGAATGTGGCAATGCCCCTCCGCTCTCTGGGTTTGCCTTCTCTGTGGAAAATATCGTAAGGCTAAAATCTTTGGGGGCCCTAAGGAGAGAGTCGCCAATTGCTCTGTCCTCTGGAAAGGGCTCAATGCGGTGTTTGCAGAGTTCTGCTCTGGGGTTGGCCTGGAGGTTGGTAATGGTAAATCCATTAGCTTCTGGAATGACACCTGGATTGGTGACAAACCTTTACTTCATGTGTGCAGTCACTAGTACAGAAATGGACTATAGCTACGCCTTATTAGCCACAGTTGTTTAAAAAACCGTGACTAGCGGTCTTTAGAGTCGGTCGTTAGAAAAAACCGACCTTAAAAATAAATTATTAGCCACAGTTTATTATAAAAACCGACTTTAAATATCCTAATTAAAAAATGCGTGTGTTTTTAAGGGGTTTTGGTGTCGGTTTTCCAAAAAACCGATGCCAATAACCCTTTTATTGGCATCAGTTATGCTTGTAACCGACGCTGACCCCTTTGGAGTCGGTTTTTCCAATAACCGAGTCTGAAGAGCTGATATATATGGAAAAATTAGACTATCTTCCACTCTTGTTCTCGTGTTTCTTATCTCTGTGCGAAGAACCCTAGACCTTAGATACAAAACGATCTTCTTGTCTTTCTTCTCTATTTGCACGAAGAACCGATTTCCCTAATCTTCTGTTCTTTCTTCTTGCTTCTGCGGTTAAACCAATTTCATTGGGCGAAGAACCCTAGACCCATTTTGTTCGAGTTTACTTGAGTTCCTTCGTCTGCCTGAGTTCGTTCAAGTTCGAGTTGGCTTGAGTTCCTCTGTCTGCTTGAGTTCGTTCGATATATGGAGTTGAACAAATGTTTATGTTCGAAATCATGCCAGGGCAACTGTACCCTTGCTTTGGAGCTGTGTCCAAGTTTCACAATTTTTACTTGTTAATTTGTACATATAGTTTTCCTCAATTCTATAATTATGTTTGTTTGGTTTCTCATCTGACCTTAGCTCAATAAAGCTTTAGGTGATCTTTTCATGTTGTTTATATAAATAACAGTTTGATCCATTTCTATGCTTCTTGCAGTTGTTTGGATTCGCACGCAATGTGTTTGATAAAATTCCTGAGAGAAGTTTGTTTCCTGGAATGCTATGGTTGACGCTCTTGTCCAAATTGGTGAGTTTGAATCTGCATTTAAATTATTTATTCAATTATAGGAATTGTTTGAGCCTGATGGGTACATAATGTAGAGCATTTTAAATGCTTGTGCTGGTTTATGTGCTTTGTGTTTAGGGATGTGGGCTCATGCTTATTTGTTCAGAACGTTTGATGTTGAAGTAGCTATGGTTATTTTGATGTGTGTATTTTTGGTGGATATGTATTGTAAATGTGGATCATTAGATATTTGAACTAAGCATGCCTATGAAACCTGATGCTGTTATTTGGAGGAGTCTTCTTGATTTAAATGTCAATCATTAGATATTTCCAAAATCATAATTTTTGGACCCTTTTCTTTCTCTAAACAACACCTAAAGGACTTTTATGTTAGTGTGATTTAAACAATAATATAGTTAAGGAAATTAAGAACTCCTTTCCATGAATAAGATGCATATTCAGATGTAATTTAAGGAAATTAAGAACTCCTTTCCATGAATAAGATGCATCTTCAGATGTAATTTAAGGAAATTAAGAACTCCTTTCCATGAATAAGATGCATATTTAGATGTAATTTAAGGAAATTAAGAACTCCTTTCCATGAATAAGATGCATATTCAGAAGTAAATCAATTCCATAATCAGCTAAAACAGACAAACATAACAATCACATTTTATGAAATGCTAAAACAGAAAAAAAAAAGAACATAAACTCAAACAAAATCCTCTTCAATAAGTAACCAAAGCATTGAATACATTGTTTATCAAGAATAGATGGTGGATTATTTATCATTTGGCTTAAAAAAGCTGCTAAAGCATGGATTGGAGCATCTCTCTCTCTCTCTCTCTGTTCTAACATGACTCCTGGTAATATGCTTAAGAGTAGGACAACCAGAAAGTGCCAGAGTAAGCTCAAGTTCATCCTTTAGCATTTCAATTACCCTTTTAACTCTGTATTCTCCCTTGGCCACTAGCCCAAATACCACTGGTCTTCCAACCTCCAATCATATACATACAAACTTTAAGGACCATAATATAGAACAAGCAACCAGATCAACTAAAAAGCCGGTTCCCAAATTTTTTTCCTCCAAAAGAAGTCTGATAAACATGTTACTAATGAATATATACCATGTGAGGGGTGGTAATTTCGGGTTATCGTGTCAAAATCGTGTTATACTATCTATATGTTCCATATTGATTATATATGTGCTATAAATGCAAGAAAAATGATAATTGTGTCGATGATATCGTGTTTGTCGAATTGTGTTTGTAATTGTGTTATCGTGTCAAAATGTGCCACCCCTATCTTAGGACCACCTAATGAATGGAACATATGAAAGATACATGAATATTTGGAACATTAGAGCTCACAAGAACAGTTTGTGCACCAAGGGATAATGCTTTAAAAATATATGTTCCTCACCTTACTCCTCAGTCAAACAGTACAAGAATCTTCCCTCCAATAGCATGAACCACCTATAACCCCAAAAATTGTCTTAAAAAAGCATTCCTGCAAATGTTTACAAAGTGATTTATGAAAGAACATGGTAACACAAATAGCTAGTACTTTTGATCGTTTCATCTAAAATGACGTTCTGTTCTTACCCCCATAACTTGTTAGAATATAATAGCTCAATGTCCTTTTCATCCTGCATAAAAAAATACAATGAAGTAGTGGATCTTACCTCCTCCGAAACACTGATAGTGGCTGGACTGTAGTCTAGCTGACGAGCTCCGTGATTAGCGACAATAATTCCAGCAACGCCTACTTCCACTGCCTTAATTGCTACCAATATAGGCAGAACATGTTTAGAAGAAAGGTAATACATGTAGAAGAGCCAAAAGTGTTGGCTGATAGTGTAAATTTCAAGTTCAACAAACATTCAGTATCATTTGGTTAAGATATTAAAGGAACACCCTTGGCTGAAAATGTTACATGTCTCAGCTATTTGAATCAAAAATAAAAATAGATCATCGGGAGAGAGGGAAACACTGTCTTAACTTACCAATTAGATAAAAGTTGTGAACTTTCAAGTGTAAATAATGAGATTAGAGTTCTGTTTTTGTCTGAACTTCTTTTATGATGCAAAGACAAATGGAAGGGGAAAAGACAACCTTGATCTTACCATCTTCATGAGCAAGTATTAAAAAATTAGACTATATTCCACTATTGTTCTCGTCTTTATTATCTTTGATTGTTGATAATGCTTCTAAAGACTTGGTATTTAATTTTCTGCTTTAAGTATCTGGAAATTTTGGACCAATGCTTCTAAATATCTCACGTTTAATCTTAAAACCTATCTTAGCATCAGTTAAAGGCATCGTTACAAAGTTCTGTTTAAGTAATCTGTTATTAGTTTATAATTTGTTTATAATGCTAAAACTAATTGTTTGTAGTCTGTTACTTGGTCATGATATTAATAGATTCAACCTTAGATTGGACATGCTTACCCATTAGGTGAAAAACTATGTTCCACAAAAACTTTGATTTTAAAGCATTTCACGTTTCGGATACTGAAACTCTTGGAAACTTATGTGAAACATTTTGGTTCATGTTTCCGTAATTTAAGAAAATTGGAAACTTGTTTCTTATAATTTCAAAACGATTTTCCCAGGATATAATGTGTTTTCAGAAGTAGATTAATGTTAATCACTTGTTCAGTAAATCCCTAATATTTCTAGATCATCTTCTATAAGCTTTAAAATTGGTCTCAAGCATGCCTATGAAACCTGATGCTGTTATTTGGAGAGTTTCAATCGTGCTATTGTGCCTCTCTCCTCATTCTCATGCACATATTCTATGCTTCTTCACTTTCTCACTTGTCTCTATATGTAGTACTTGCTTCGTGGGTGTGTGTGTGAGAGAGCAAGATCACAATGGATCTTGCCTGCTCACTAGGGTTGCTTTATTCAAATTTAAGAATGCTTATTTTACTTGTTGAGTATCTGACTTCATTAGATGCTCTAGGAGCGTTGACTCATAGTAAAGTTACTCTAATAGGTTCAGTTTGGCTTTTTGGCGTTCATTAATGTACTCTCCTATATTTCTGGTCTATGCTACTTGTGATGTTCATAAGACATTTTAACTAACATGGATACGGTGGACCTGTTATGAGATCTCAATAGGGAAAATGTAGAGAAAATGTGTGGTGTACGTTTATTGTGCTTAGAAGTACTTCTGATCTTATGGACAAATTTTTGCAGATATATGCAACACTCAAGTATTTCTACCACTTGTTTGATCAAATATGTAAGCCCAATCAGTTTGCAAAATCAGCAGCAGAACCAAGAGTTCGTCCTATCTTCTATTGATGCTCTTCCAGCCACTGGAGGATCAAGAACGAAGCTTGGTAAGGCAGATTAATGAGCTTCTGTAGGGATATTAGAGAAACATAAGTAAGGAAGTTCTTTTTCATAGAGATTAATTTAGGGCAGCCACACAATTCAACTAATGTGTAGGGTTGTAAACGTTATGTCATTATGCACTACTATTTATTAGTTGGAAATATTTATTACAGTATTTCAACGAAAGCCTTTTACCCACAACTACGTCGGATTTTATTGTTGTAATATTTATGCTTATTATATTTCAATATTAGAGCTCCATTCAATCCAAAATAGTTTATTGTATTTTTTTTAATTAAAAACATATCATTGGCTACGGTTGTTAGAACAACCGACTCTAATGATCAGAGCATTAGAGTCGTTTGTTTTAACAACGGACTCTAATGGTCAGAGCATTAGAGTCGTTTGTTACAAACAACCGTGGCCAAAGACCCTTTTAGCCACGGTTGTTTGTAACAACCATGGCAAAAACGCAAGGCAGTGGAGTCGGTTATTTGTAAAAACCGACTCTAATGCCCCTTTGGCCACGGTTAAACAACTGTGGCTAAAGATGCCAATCATTTGCCACGGCTCCTTTGGTCACGGTCGTAAAACCGTGGTTAATGACGGTAAACGACCGTAGCCATAGGCCATTTCTGTACTAGTGAGTTCCCCCGCCGTTTAGTATCCGCAATTGGAGAATCGCCGATGTGGTGGACCCTGAGGGGGACTGGATTTGGTCTAAGTTTGAGTCCTTCTTTAACCTTGATACTCTTCTTAGGATTAGGGGAGTGAAGGTCAGCAATCAAGAGGAAGACAAGGATAGACATTGTTGGGCCCTAACTAATAGTGGCCCTTATTCCTGCAAATCGGCCTTTGAGGCTTTTACTCTCAACAGATCCGTCCCTCTCTCGAATACCTGGAAAGTCATTTAGGCCCTTAAAATCCCTTACTGTATTAGGAGCTTCCTATGGCTGGGAGTTAGGGATAGGTTACTTACTAACTCGGATAGATACCGACGGCATTTGGTGGAGTCCAAAGCCTGTAGATGCAGAGGACATGACGAAACATTATGCCATGCTCTTAGGGATTGCTCTAAAAGTATTGAGGTATGGAAAAAAATTCTCCCCTCCCGTGTCCTCTCTTCCTTTCTTGCCCACTCTGAAGGCAACTGGTTCTCTGATGGTGTGAGTGGGAAGTTACTGGACTTCATGGAGCATGGTGACATTTTCTTTGCTATCATCAGTCACCAAATTTGGAAGTGGAGGAACGAGGAGATTTTTGGGGGTAATACTGTTTTTATTCCTAACCTTGTTGAGTTCTTCTCCAATAAACTCTCTGTTACTATTGAGAGTTTCAAAGGAGATTCCCTTGCCAGATCTACCCAGAAGAGAGATGTCCACCTCGTTGGTTGGAGTAGGCCAAGTGATGGGGTGGTGAAGCTGAATACGGATGGCTCTTGGCTTAATAATGGGAAGATTGCGGCCGGTGGTGTTATTAGAGATGCGGGGGGAGCTTGGCTGTCTAGTTTCACCCAGAACCTGGGGATGGTCTCTTCCTTTTCTACTGAACTTTGGGGTATTCTCTCTGGTATTAAGCTTGCCAAGAGGCTGGGCATTAAGAGGTTAGCTGTGGAGTCTGACAACATGGAAGCCATCAAGATGATTTCTGAGGAGCATGTTATTTGTCTTAATAGTCGCAACCTTGTCAAATCTATCAAAAGGCTTGGCTCTTCCTTTGAGTTCCTGAAGTTCAGCCATATTTTCAGAGAACAAAACCGGGTGGCGGATCGCTTGGCGGCGGCTGGGCATGAGGGAATGTTAGGTGTTTCTACCCTTTATGCCCCTCCTATTTTTCTTTCTTCTCTTCTTTTAGAGGATAGAATTGGGGTTAGCTTTCCTAGGCTGATCCCAGGTTAGGCGTTTGTTGTTTGTTTTCTTTCCTGCTTCTACCAAAAAAAATATGGCATTTAGAGATTCTAATGAAAAGTTATATCTGTTGGAGATTTTAGGTAAAATGGCTCTTTAGCCCTTGCTTTTGTTTTGTGACTTTAAGTATCCCACATGAGAAACTTATGAGTTGGTTGAAGGATTTATATTGGGTTGGGCCAAATGAGTTATTAAATTGTGTTTAGTGGGTTTTACAAAATAAACCACACGCACGCGCTTGCTCGTTCGCACGACGCCCGCCCGTCCCGACCCGACCCGACTGGGCCCGATTTTTAATTGGCCATTAAATATTTTAAACCTTTTTGTCTATTTCTTAACAAATTAAAAGCCTATCTCCACTATTCCTGATTTTACTCAACCTTTACATTTTTCTCTCCACAAACGTTGTCCACTACAACGTTCAATTTTCAACCTAAACAAAAATGAACTCTTAGCAATTCTGCACTCACGATTTTTTCAATTACGCTTTTCATCTCAAACATTACTTTCTTCTCTGGGCATTACAATTCTTGCTGTTCCAAAGCTTCGCCCTAGAGTGCACTAGGTCGGCGCTTGCTGTGTAAACCTTGGTTGACGATCAGACTTCCAGATTGCACCAAAGTCTGTCGTAATCGTTTTCAACGCAATGGTTCTGTCCACGACACATCGTTTACATTTCGATAAGTTATTCTGTTCCTTATTTTGTACTTACAATTTGAAAACGATTAATTCTGTCCGTCATCATGTCTGCTCTAATCTCAAAAAACATTCCCGATCTCTCTAAATTAGAGCCCTTAGACGGTCTCAACTACAAAAGATGGTCTCAGAAAATGCTTATCTTTTTTGAACAATTAGACCTTGATTATGTTGTTCTTTCTGATCCCCTTATCGATCCAAACGGTTCTGCTATGTCGCTTATTGTTCAACAATATCATAACCAGTTTGCTAAGTATGAAAAAGATAACAAAACAGTCAGAGCACATCTCCTCAATCATATGTCGAACCCACTGTTTGATATATTTGTGAACAAAAGGTCTGCAAAAGAAATTTGGGTCTCTTTAAAAGATAAGTATGGGTCTGATGATGCTAGAAAAAGAAAATATGTTGTTGGCAAGTGCTACATTATCAAATGGTTTATTAGAAACCGATCATTGATCAGATTCACGAATATGAGAACCTTGTTGCTGAAGTTATCAGTGGAGGGGATGAGTATGTGCGATATGCTTCAAGCCAATGTTCTGCTGGAGAAGTTCCCTCCTTCCTGCAGTGACTTCAGAAACCACTTGAAGCACAAAAAGAAAGATTTCAGTCTGCATGAGCTTGTTAGTCATATGCGAACTGAAGAAGCAACAGAATGAAAGATAAGCAATTTTCCTCTATTTCTGTTTCTATTAATGCTAATGTGGTTGAATCTGATGTGATTCCAAAAGACAGATCAAAAGGACATGCAAACAAGTCCCAGAAAGGCTTCAAATAGAATAAGTCTTTCAAGCATGGAAAGGTCAAAAAGCGAAAGGTTGAATGCTTTGTGTGTGGAAAACCCCGCACAGAGCATTTCAATGTTTCCAAAGGAAGAACCAACAGAATTCAAATCAAAATGCTAACACAAAGCCTACCGAACAATCCAATTTGGTGGAGAACAGTGAAATCATTGCTGCTGTGGTGGTAGATTCGAACTTGGTGGAAAACAAAACTGACTGGATGGTGGATACTGGAACTACCAGACACTTATGTTCGAACAGGGAGCTGTTTCATCATTTTGAGGATGCTGCTGATGGAGAGTGCGTCTCCATGGGTAACACCGCACCTGCTGGTGTTGTTGGTAAAGGAACAGTCTTACTCAAATTAACTCCTGGAAAAAGTTTATCATTGAATAATGTTTTTTATGTGCCTTCACTTCATAGGAATCTGATTTCTAGTAGTTTATTGAATAAGGCTGGTTTAAAAATTACTTTTGAGGCAGATAAGGTGATTCTTACTAAGAATGGGACCTTTGTAGGGAAATGGTATCTAGGTGATGGGCTTTTTATCATGAACACTATTTATGTTAACTTTGTTGGAAATAATGCAAGTTCTTCTGAATCTGCTTATTTATGTGAGTCTTTGGATGCTTAGCATGGTAGATTAGGACATGTGAATTATGCTTCTATTAAAAGGTTGAAAAATATGCATGTTATTGATATTGTTAATTCTGAGCATGAAAGAAAATGTTCTATTTGCGTAGAAGCTAAATTTGCCAAGAAGCCTTTTCCATCTGTTACTAAGAGAAGTACTAAATTGCTTGAATTAATTCATTCTGATCTAGCTGACTTTAAGAATTCAATTAGTAAAGGTGGTAAAAGATGGTAAATGACCTTTGTTGATGACTTTTCTAGATACACCAAAGTATATCTTTGAAGATCAAAAGATGAGGTTGAAAGTATGTTTCTAAAATATAAAATGGAAGTAGAAAATCAGCTAGATAGAAAAATAAAAAAGCTTAGATCTGATAGAGGTGGAGAATACGGAACCAATTTCCTTAAAACGTTTTGTGAGGAAAATTGCATTATACATGAAACTAGTGCGCCATATACACCACAACAAAATGGTATAGCTGAAAGGAAAAATAGAACGCTTAAGGAAATGATGAATGCTATGTTGATTAGTTCTGGTATGCCTGATAATGTGTGGGGAGGCTGTTTTGTCTGCATGCTATATTTTAAATAGAGTTACTCATAAAAAATTAGACAAAACTCCTTATGAGCTTTGGAAGGGGTATTCGCCTAATTTAAATTTCTTGAGGGTCTGGGGTTGTCTTACTAAAGTTGCTTTTCCATCTTTTAGAAAACCCAACATAGGGCCAAAAACCTTTGATTGTGTTTTTATTGGATATGCTTCTAATAGTGATGCCTTTAGATTTATGGCACTAAATGACTATAACATATGTGAATCTAGAGATGCAGAATTCTTTGAAAATATTTTTCCTTTAAAGAAAAATCTTGTGTGTGATGATGTTGGTCCCTCTAATTCTGTACCTGCTAGTGATTCTCTTGCTTCTAGTTCTTTGGAAAAACATGATGAATGTGAACATGAACCTAGAAGAAGTAAAAGAAGGAAAAATAGCTAATAGTTTTGGACCCGACTTTGTTTCCTCTTCTCTGTTAGAAAATTTAGATAGAATAGTTGATGTTTTTATGTCTGCCTATCTAATAGAAGAAGATCCTAAGACATAAGGAGGCCATGACCTTTGTAGATGCTAACTTTTGGAAAGAGGCAATAAAAAATGAATTAGACTCTATTATGGTAAATCACAATTAGGATCTAGTCTTTTTGCCTAAAGGGTCCAAAACTATAAAACTTAAATGGATCTTCAAAAGGAAAAGAAGACCTGATGGATCCATTGAAAAGTTCAAAGCTAGATTAGTTGCGGTAGGCTATAGTCAAAAGAAAGGAAATGACTATTTTGATACTTACTCTCCTGTTACTAAAATTTCTACTATTAGAATCTTAATTGCAATTGCAGCAATACATAACTTGGTGGTACATCAGATGGATGTAAAAACAGCTTTTCTAAATGGCGATTTAGAAGAAGAAATCTATGTCCAACAGCCTGTGGGAAATGTTGTACCCGGTCAGGAAGATAAGGTATGCAAACTGAGGAAGTCACTGTATGGCCTACACCCAGACAATAGTATGAAAAGTTTAACTCCACTTTACTTTTTGATGGGTACGTAGTTAATGGATCAGATACATGCGTTTATTCTAAATCATTTGGATCAAATTATGTGATTGTATGTCTTTATGTGGATGAGACATGAATAACACCAAAGCCTTCTTATCATCACAATAAGACATGAAAGACATGAGAAAAGCTGATGTAATTCTTGGTGTCAAAATTACAAAAAGTGAAAATGACTTTTCTTTAGGACAATCACATTATGTTGAGAAATTATTGAAAAAGTTTGATAGCTTTGATGTAGTGCCAGGTAGAACACCCTATGATTCTAGCATATGTATTACTAAAAATAAAAGACATAGTGTTTCACAAGAAGAATATGCTAAGATTATTGGGAGTGTTATGTTCTTAATGGCTCATACTAGACCTGACATTGCATATGCTGTAAATAGATTGAGTAGATATACTCACAATCCAAATGATGAACATTGGAATGCACTTCATCGTTTACTTCAATACTTGAGAGAGGTACCATGAATTTTAATTTGCATTTTAATAAATTTCCTGCTGTTTTAGAAGGATATTGTGATGAAAATTGGTCATCCAAAAATGATTTGGTGTGTTCCACTAATGGTTATGTTTTCATTTTGGGTAGTGGTGCCGTCTCTTGGAGATCATGTAAACAAACCTGTATTGCACGCTCAACCATGGAATCAGAATTTATAGCACCATTGCACCTTACATCATCACACTGTGAACCATTGCACCTTACATCATCACACTGTAAAATTACATATGAATAAAAGGATGCTCCAGATGCTGAGTAAGAGTCGAATTCAAAGAATGTATAGAATGGTTGACTCTATTAATCTCAGTCTGCATAATTAAAAGGCATATGGACACAGACATAGGTTCTTTTAAGAAACGTTTTCTTAACTAGGAAAAACATGGAGAGTTTCACACAGCTTATGTAGGAACAAATTTCAAGCTAAAGTACAAGAGTTCCACAGGGGACTTGATCAACAAGGAGAACTTAACATGAAGTTTTTTTTAAGCGCTGAGGATCTTTAGGGTCGATTTATATAGAACACCTACTCCAATGCTATAGTCATTGGGGTCCGTCATTTACTAATGGTTGAATCCCAATGATATATTTACTTTTAAAATTTCTTATTTATTTTTATTTCTATTAACTTTAATGTTATAGTTATTGGGGTCCGTCATTTACGAAAATTAATAAAAAAACTGATTAATATTTTAATTTGAATTCCTCTTCATAAAAAAAATTATTTTGAAGTATTGTTTTATTTATTTTTCTTTAATTGCTTCTACATTATTAGACAAAAATTTAAAAATACAAACTATTTAATCTTTGAGATCGATTATTTACAAAATCTCATCTTCACACTAGGAAAGGAGCTCAAGGGCTTTCTTCAAGTCTATCCCAGCTTGGAGATTGATAAATATCTTGTGTCTAGCTTCTAGCATCTCAATCTGACCAAGAGGTAGGATTAAAAATGAAATACTCAACCAAACAAATGAGTAAAGTGAACAAACCTAAGCTTGAAGAATGTTGGTCAGATCCATAACTTTGCCATCACTTGCTTGGGTGGATTTATATTTTATTGGAATGGCTTAATATTATTTTATTATATAAGTATGGTAACCTTTGTAACGAGTTTAAGTATTTGACAAAAAAAACTTTACTAGTGTAAAAGTGTGTAAGAGTGTAATATATAAAGAAGTTGTCGTGTCTTGTGCCATTGGAATTTTATATTGGGTAAATAAAAGTCATCCTTACAAAATTACTATTCATTCCATTACCAATTGCTTATTCGGTCCCTATTCTTTAACACAACATTTATGTCTCTGGTTGCACAGTTTCCCTGAAGTCAACATCTCACGAAGCAACGAGAGACTCAGCAATTGAGGAACCAATGGTGTGTATTCCAGATCTTGAAGATGCCATAAATGATACATCAAATAAATCAATTACTGAACAAAACTCAATGATTCTCTACAACTCAGAAGTTCGAGCACTAAAATAAGTGCTCCAGACCTCAACAAGACTATAGATGCATGTTACAGTGGAAGGAAAAAGAAGCTCACTTAATGAAACAGTTTCATCTCAAAATTGAGTGGTTTCATCACAAAACAAACTGTTTATATATAAGAATTATTGTGAAACAACAAAGAAATAGAGCATATTGATGGACACAAAGGTAGTTGTTCTTCAGGGTACTCATACCAAATCATAAGAAAAAAGATATGCTAGTACTGATTAGTGAACGTGGTCAACCATACTATTGCAGATACTCTGGCACTGAGATCATATATGAGGCTGCAAAGTAAGTTGAGGTTTGGAATTTACTAATTTCTAGTTTATGTTAATTTGTCCTTCTTACTTGTTTAATTTGCATTATTTAAAGGAAAAACATAAGTTTTTGTTTTGGAACAATTATTTTTATTGATTGGTCTCATTATGGTGTTAAAATATTATCATCAAATATTTGTTTTCTGATCTGTTTACAAACATAATTAAAATAAAATCATTCTAGGGATCTTTTATTGTTCAGAATTAGATGCATTTTTTCTTGATGAATATTAACAATAAATCTAAAATTTTATTAATATAAAAGTGGGATTTACAAAGTTATTTATACACGGTAATTTGATTTGAATATTCCAGAAAAGTGAAAAATCCACATGAGCCATTTTATGTACAGAAAATTTGGCAACTCTTGACCATATTTATTCACTATAGGAATTTTTACACTTTATTCTATCATCAACATACATGGGATATTTCTTTGGCTTCACAGCCTCCTGCTCTCTAACTTTGAAGACTCAGACTTTTAGGCAGCTTTACCTTTTTCATTTTTTCAGTTTCCTTGAAATGGCTTTAGATTACACACACATTTATAGAATAAGTATTTACAAGCAAGAATCGTTCATAAATAGTTTCCCAGTTTTCCAGTTCATTAGTACCAACTTCTTCATTTGAGACTCAGTTTGACTGCATTAACTTTGAAAATAGTTTTGCTCATCTTTGATTCTGACATAACAGGGTGTTGTAGATTATGAGGGTAGATTGCTCATAAATTTGTGGGCAATGAAATGATATACTATCGATTTGTTTGGTTGTAGCCTTTGTGCACTG
Source organism: Euphorbia lathyris (assembly GCF_963576675.1). NCBI lineage: Eukaryota > Viridiplantae > Streptophyta > Magnoliopsida > Malpighiales > Euphorbiaceae > Euphorbia > Euphorbia lathyris. Next base: position 480,296 of record NC_088915.1, on the reverse strand, counting down.
ATGCATAAATTTGAGGAACCTAACAAAAAACGTCTAAATTGATACTTCGTCAAAAATCTATCCATTTGTTTGGTTGTAGCCTCATAAATTTTAGGAAGGTAACAAAAAAGGTCTAAATTGATACTTCGTCAAAAATCTTAGGCCTATTTTGTTACCTTATCCCTAAATTTTACTACGCAGGTTGAAAGCATAGTTTTGAGTATCATATCAATGTTTCCCAGTAATAACGACGAGTCTCCTGCAACTGGATCATATTTTTAGGAATTTAAGTGAGTTCTGTCCTATGGGCGATCATATTTTTTTGGGTAATTAATTTATTAGTTCCTAACAAAACACACTGTTTAGTCCTGTATTTTTAAAAACACACGGTAAAGTTTCTAACGTTTTTCTCAGTGAACTGTTTAGTCCCTAAAATTAGTCGCTGCCGTTAGACTCTCATGAAGATCCTGTTAATCAATTTGAATTTGCGTTCTTCTTTTCCTTTATTTTCCTTTCCTTTAAACTCTAATGCATCTGAAATTAACTTTGAATGCTCGATTTTCTTCTTAATCGATCAAATTCGTAAGCATTGGGTGTTCTTTTCTTATTTTCCATACAAATAGCTTCTTCTTCTAAATTGGATTTCCTCTTCTGAAGTTTGAAGATAAATAGTAAAGGGTAATTTAGTCATTTCTGAAGTCATAAACGGTAAAAAAAATCTAACAAACGGACGGAATGACTAAACAGTTCACTGAAAAACAGGTTAGAGACTAAACAGTGACTAAACAGTGTGTTTTATCAAAATATAGGGACTAATAAATTAATTACCCTATTTTTTTTGTTGCATGTTTTTAGAGAGTAACACAATTTGGTTTTGGTTGAATTAAAAGATTAGTCAATTTAGATTTTCCTTTTCTACCGATTTGTTTACATTAAGAGACTAACAAATGGAGCAATCCGTTGATATAGATTTTAGGAATTAATTTAAACGTCTGGAAGATACTTTTAGAAATACTAAAAGTATATAAGTTGCTTAAATCCATGAACAAAGACAATGAAAAAAACAAATAAGCCTTCTATTAGTGTTCTGACTTATTATCTTAATTTGAAATTCTGATTCTTACATATTGAAGTTATGAATTCTTACAATAATATAAACAAATTAGAGTAATATACTGTAGTTCGTATTCTTCCTGCAAATCTAATTTTGATGTGGTGTATATAGGTTCTTCACTTGAACAAAATTCTTCAAATGGAAACAATTCTGATCACAAAATAGATTACTTCAAATATAATTATAAGGATTTCATATCTTTACTTATAGATAGTACATATAATAGGGTTTCTACTTCAAAAGATTTTGATATGGCTTCATCTTCTAATAAAGAGCTGAAGATTTCTCTGAATTGCAATTTTGGAGAAGTGGAAGATGAATGCCGCAGTAAATACAAAATTCATGTTTTCTCTTTGATAAAACTGTTGCAAATGGTTTGTGAACATTTCTTGCTTGTAAATACTAATTCTATAAATGTTCCTCTACTCCAATATGCCCAAGCTTCATTAATCTCAAGCCATTTTAAAGAAACTATGGAGAAGGTAATGCTGCCAAAAAGTCTACAGTCTTCAAAGGTAATTATGCTCTGTTCATAGAGAAAGAAATGGATCTGTTCATGCTTTTGAGCTACTAATCTAGTAACTGAAAGTTCTCTTGAGATCTCGAGAGGCACTTTGGTGCCTGTTGTACTCCAACCTATTAATTGATCAAATGGGGCTGCTGGCGAAACATCCTCTAACACAACCATATGGGCGCACATAGCTGTCTCAAAAGGCAAACATGCTTTAGATGTTGTAGATCAATAGAATGTAACAACACCACGGAACCAACCGCACACAGTTATTCATTTCCAATCTCAACCTAACCACCAGGAAATGCCTTCTAGCATACAACACAGTTATTCATTTCCAATCTCAACCGCACACAGTTATTCATTTCCAATCTCCTAACTGATCATCAAGACAAATCAAGTCATGCCGCAGTTAACAGATAATATATAATACCAGTTGCTCTGCTGCAAAATTGTCTACGGATGATTATGATGATGACCATGATGACGAGGACAAAGATGATTATGATGCACTTTCTGTTGAAGCCATAGAAATATCTAATTTATCTCGATGATATTACTCGAGGAGAAGAAACTGTAGAAATTCTCATAAGCTGCAATTGGTTTGAAAGTATTTACTTTAGTTCATCAAGTTTGACCTGGGAAACCAAAGTTTAAATTAATTTAATTCTACCACAACCACATATATAGTTATTAACAATTTAATCAAACAACCTTAGATATTTAATCAATTAAACTAATAGACTATTGTTAAAATTCGGAATTTTAGTTCTTAAACAAGCAAGGATTTATCTAGTTGGCTTTCTTTTAAGAAGAGTGACCACTTTGACAAGTATTTTCCATTTTTTACCTTCAACAAATTCTATTGAAAAATAAGAGTATATTGAAACAATTTCTATTAAAAAACAAGAGTATATTGAATGCAATTAAACAAGAACAACATTAAAAGTTCAGTAATCAATTTAAGTTTTAGACCTAGTATGAGGTAACAGACTTATTAAACAAAAAAAAATTGTACACTCATTCGAAAAAGGAAGAAAGGAAAAAATCCAATTGAATATGATTTCTCAATGAAATATAAAAATAAAACAAATTCAAATTCCTTGGATTTGAAGAGAAAGAACTGTTACTCGCAGGTTTTGTACAAACATTGGCTTCTTTCTTAAAAGCTGCAGCAGTACAATGCATCTTCTTTTTCAGGAATCAAATAATTAAAATATCACTATTACTTAAAATATCACAAATTTTGATGAATTGCCCAAATACAATAAATCTCAAGTTGAGATAGTATGAATGAGTACTATGAATTACAGATGGCCATAAACTGATGACAAGTTAAACAACCATAATCTACTCAAGTGGATAAGGCCAAAACTAATTGAACTGTCATAATAAACTGAAGCATGTTCTCGCAATATGGGTTTCATCAAGTTTGAACAGTTTAAGCAATACAAAAATAACCAAAATATTAATATGAAACAAGGGCCACAGATGAACTTTTGAAAATAAATAACATTTGATAGAAGCATTTGATCATACAACTTAATAACACAATGAACCAATCAATCAAACTAACTGTTCCCAAACATAAACTTTTTAAATAATGCAAATTTAATTGTAAGAAGGACATGTTAATATAAAAATAAATTATTAATTCAAAACCTCAACTTACTTCCAGCCTCTTATCATCTTTGCTGTAAGAAAGGATCGTTTTCGCCGGCCACATTCTACAATCAGTGCTAGAATATATTTTTTTCTTTCTTTTTGTTTCTGAAGATCTGTTGAATCACTCTTATCTTGACATGAATTTTCTTCATGTTTCTTTAATGTCATATTTCCTGCACAATATAAACTTAGTTAAAATCGTGTGTTTTCTAGATGGATTCAGATTTTTCACTATCATTCTAGATATTTTTGAATTTTTTTTATTTCTTAAACATTGCAAGGTAGATCTATTCGGATTTCTCCTTTGGTTTTGATTTAAAAAAATAACTCAATAGCCATATCCTTCTAAAAATAATATATGTAGGTCCGAAAACTTCATAAGGCAAAAGAACAAATTCCATAAATCATTATATGTATAAACTTAATGGTGCTACTCAAAGTTCAAATTGGAAAACCATACACATATATTAAAATTAGGAGCTTTCAGTAGATTAGAAAAAGAAACTAAAAATCAGTGAAAGACATTTGTAGTCATAGTTTTGAATCACATCAAATTAACATATATACAACTAATGAGGGAGAGTATACATACAGTCCTGGAAAAGCCTAGGCAGAGCAACGATGTCTTCTATAAGTGAAAGCTATTGTTTATTTGATGGGTGAGATAGAGAACTCGTTCATTTTTGCTAACTAAATACACATGAAGATTAGTGTGATTGACTGAGATAGAGAATAAAAGAAACTTTTGATGTAATGTTGGTGGAGAGTTGCTCCAGATATATTAGATTTGGGAGTCTAGGGTTTATGTTCATCAATCATTTTGTTTATATATGAGATCTGGGGGTATAATTGTAATTAACTTTTATTTGCTAGGGTCTATTTGGACCAATCATTTTGTTTATATATTTTACAATTTAAGAATTGCATTTTTATTTAATTTAATAGATTTGTATATGTTTCCTTCATCAACACTTAGGTTTAATTAAAAAAAAATAGATAATGATGAAATTTGACTCTAACATTTGTTTTAAAAGTGCAAATTTAGCATTAACGCATGAAATAGTTCAACTTTAATCCTAACGTTTCCAAACAAGATCAAATTTAGCATTATTATATTAAAAATTTGAAAGGCTAATTGAGTATTATTTATTCCAAACAAGTTTTATGATAAATTGAAGCAGTTTCATAATTTTTTGGTTGTTTGTAATTATATTAATAACACAATAAAAATTTAGACACCTTATAAAAAAATTGTGTTAACATGTTTGTGGGTGATTTAGTTGTTAGTATTTTAACATATTTTTAGTAACACATTAAATATCTTAGACTTAATTGATGTTTGGAAGGTCCGACAAGATAATTAAAAAACACTCTAACTATTATTTTCAAATTTTCTCGGTAACATAAAGCTAATATTTATCTTGCCTAGAAACATTAGGCTTAAATTTGGATCATTTCGTATGTTAGAATTAAATTTGCAATTCACCGAATAGTTAGGCTCAAATTTGGCCTTTATCCCAAATAGTTAGCCTCAAATTTGCCCCGTCTAACCTGCTTATTATCTTGTAGGAACTAACACGTTGTTGGATCATCAACATCGTCTTGGCACGTGATAGAGTTCAGGTAACAAGTTATCATTAGTGTGGTGAATATAAACTTCGATTATCCACCATCTATCAGAATATTCAGCAATGGCTCAATCTAGTCGAGTTCACTTGGAGATCCACCGGAACAACGATCAAGAAGCGAGAAAAACCCCATCGGGACGTAGAATCGGGTAAGGAATCCTCTACTACCCCTAGGGTCTTTTCCTGAAGCCAATCACCTAGGTGAAGGTGTTCCAAATCGAGGAGTCCTCACATGCGCCATACAAAGAGAAGGGAGCCGAAGGATGAAACAAAACTCCATAGGCGAAGCAAACACCGTTCTCCAACAAAACCCAAAGCAATCACCACCAAAGGTCCGAATCGAAGTAGACAATGGCTAAAGAGGGCGCACCCCTCACCAAAGAAGATATATTGGACCTGCTAGAAAAAAACTCTTTATAAAAATCCATTTTTCAAGACGGATACTCGAACTTAGCAAAGACCAACGCCCCTCTATCGAAGGAGATTCAAAGGCAACCCATGCCTCGATGATTCTGGGTGGCAACCTTTGTCAAATATGGAGGAATGAGCGACCCTGATACCCACGTCAAAAAAATTTGACAAATAATGCAAGCAACTACGACTATTTACGTTGTCTTACACCGTATTTTCCCTACTACTTTGAAATAATCCAATGACATTTTCGTACGAGCAACTCTCGTATTCATCCATTCGTAACTTCAATTAGATGGCAGAATGCTTCGTGGACCATTTCATCACCTCAGTACCGAAGGGGAAGACCATGCTAGATCTTAATTGACCAGTTCAAAACGAATATTTGGTCAGTTGATTGAGAAGTTCCACGACATGACCATTGATCAGGTAAAGGAATTTAATGTGGGCGGCGCTATTGACGCCTTAGAGAGAAATTGCCGAAGTCGGGACGAGCATAATTCGAAGCGCTTATGAATAGAGCCACATACTATAGTCATTGGGACGAGCACAAGCCAAACCCATTGCTTCAAAGAGAGAAGGTCCCAAACACTGATAGGCGCCCTAGAAAAGAAGAGAGGATAATAAGATGCGAAGAAATGCTCTTTTGGATGGAGGATAATAAGATGCGAATCGAATATCCACCTAAACTCAAAAACAGCGGGAGCAACGAAAAATACTGCCACTTTCACAAGAGTGAAAGCCATGAAGCAAAAGATTGCTGAGAACTAGGTGCCGAGCTGGAGAAAATGGCGGAAAGTGGTAAGTTGGACCGATTCTTCATAAAACGACGACGGTGGCAAGCAAGAAAAGGAAAAGAAGCAAGACAATTGGCTCCTAGGGGGATAATAAACGTGATCACCCATCCCTTACAGGTTAGAAAAATCCACTAGAATTTTACAGTGAAGCCTTCACCACCAAAATAACCTCTATTTAAGTGAATTTAGAAATGAGATAATCACAATTTTTGTTAATATAAAAATAATGATTTAGATTCATCATATTTTTACAAGAAAATATAACATTGATTGCTGGTGTCGTTCTTACGTGTAATCTATATATTTATACGATAAAGTTTAAGAAAATTCAGTAAAGTTTTTTTTTTCATTCTTTTTATCATACTTTTTTACTTAAGTTTCATTCTATCGTGAATTTTTTTTATCAAATTTTGTAAATTTATGAAACTTTCAACAGATAAATAAGTATCAAAGAAGTTAAAGTTTTCAAATTTAGTTTTTTTTAAATTCTTAAAATATTGTTTAATAAAAATTTATTCACAAGGACATAATACGAATACAACCACTTACATGACTACATGTGGTGAATGTGGTTCAAATAGATTAAAGTAATAATTAGTAATTAATAAATAGATTTAAAAATTAGTGAAATAAAAAAAATAAAATTTTTTAAGTTTGACAGTTCAAACTAATTTGTCACTGTTCTTACCAAATTGCTAATTCAAGCTTTTAAATTCTTAAAATATTATTTTAATTAACATAGACATAGTATGAAAGCCCCTTACAGAACTATATAGGGTGAATTTGGTTCTAAATACATTAAAATAATAATTAAATTAGAGAAATAAGAAAATCAAAATATTATAAGTTTGACAGATCAAAATGACCTGTCACTCTTCTTATTTGATATACCCTTACCAAATTACCAATTCAAGAATTCTTAAATTGTTACTTTAATAAAAACAAGACGAGTGATTTTCAATATTAATAAGTGTTTCGTAACCCTACATAAGCAGTTCTCAAAGTTTGTGATTTTTGAGGGATGAGTGTTCCCTCCCGTGCCATTACCCACTCCTCCTTCTGGCCAGCCCCATGTAACTCCTCTAGATCTGAATCTGAGATAAGATCCATGGAAACTTGTTTTGCTGTTGATGGGATGCAATCAACATCTCCTCTACCTACAAATGATCTTCAGCATTAATCCCTGATTCTCTGGTAAATGTTTCTACTTTTGGTTTCTTGATTTTATGTTTGAACAGGAATTCTCAAGATCTAAATTACTATTTTTATATGGCAGTGCTCTTTTACTCCTAACTAATGTATTATCTGTATCATCCTCTGATTTTCCTACCTGTTTTTCTTTCATTAACAGAGTATTTTCTATGATTTTGAACATCTGAGTTCCAATTTTAAAAAGGCCTTTTTTTTTTGAGTTTTGACTACTTGTGTGAATTTATAGATGAACATTTGTGAATTACAGGATTATATATGTGTTTATGTTTATCTATCTCTGTCACTTAAGGTGTCCTTCTTAATGAAAATCACTTCTTTTTTCAGTGGAAGAGAAAATCACTTTTAGTTGGTATAAGTATAGGACTAACTATAGATTTTGAAAACTAAAGGAACCTATGTTAATAAATCTTTTGAAAATCACTTCAGAAAGTGTGAAGGCTTTAGAGATTTATGAAGAAGGCAAGATAAATAGAGTTGCTGGCCTTCATGGCCTTGGATCTTCTATTGGAAGGAAAATCAGTGGCCGTTTTCTAGTTATCTCTCTAGAAGAGTCCAGGTAAGACTACTATTTTATATCTAGATGTTTGACTATAATATTTTTTTATTAGGCCATATACTGGAGGTTTCATACATGGTGATCCACAAAAGAAGCTTGCTCTTCTAAAGCCAAAATTACCAAATGGATCATCTCCAACGGGCTTTCTTGATTTTGGCAGTAAACATGATCAATATGGACGCTGGAATTTTTCATGTGTAACTCCAAGTGGACATGGTCTTAGAGAGACATTATTCTATACCCTTTTTTCACACCTGCAAGTCTATAAAACCAGAACTGATATTCTTCATGCTCTTCCATGCATAACTGAAGGAGCTTTGTCTTTAGACGGTGGAATTATAAAGAAAAACGGGACCTTTGCTCTTGGCGATAAGTAAGTCTTTGTGTTGTTTGTGTTAATGATTTCAATTTTTCATTGCTCATTGTCTTTACAGTAAGGATGTGGAAGTGATATTCCCAGTAGTTTTCAACAATTACAGTACAACTGAAGAACGATTCCCAGATTGAAGATAATATCAGCAAATTAAAATGGGAACACCTTAATATTGCTAAGGATATGTGAAGAGGGCAACCATTGTTAGACAAAATGAAGGCTTTAAGAGTTAAATATATGTTTCAACAACTTTAACTTTGTAAACTGTACTTGAACCAAGTTTTTGAGATATATACATTTTTTGAGATAAACTGTGCCATGTGCCACATGGTACACTAGGTAATTCTATTGTGTATTAGTAGTTAAATAATTCAATTATTTACAATATTTTATCATAGTCAAGACATTGTAGCTATTATATTACATACTATTATAAAATATATTTATCGAAGCAAAAACTAGTAACAACTTTAAATGTGCTATAATTGTAGCTATTAGTATACATTAGCTACCAATATTAAGTCGCAGCTAACTTTTGTAGTTGCTAATTATTACTATAGCTATAACTATGTAGAATTTGTAGCTAAATAATTATTTTCTACAATATTCTTATCATAGCTAAAAGGTCGTAGCTCATACATTACCTACTGCTACAAAATATATTTGTTAATGCAAAAACATTCCACATGTAGATAAGGCAGCCTATTACCCTACACGGATCATTGCTGACGGTTCCACAGAAGTTGTAATGCAGCTGCAGCAAATGCATCCATTCATTGTCCTTGCACTTGCACTTGCACTTCTCTCCCCTTCCATCGGTGCATATCATCTTTCCGTTATAAGCAGCAGACGTATTTGAAGGAAAATTACAAGGCATCTGACTGCCCATATTCCCATTCAGAAAACGAGGATTCTGCAAGGCCAGTAGTTTAGGAGGAAAGCAATCAGCAGCCATGCTATGTTTCTTGTTGGAAACCTTATGTGCTGTGGGTCCTAAATCCTTGGAAAACCGCATTAGACTATTTGTGTACTGGGTAGCTGTACATGGAACCTGAAGTATTCACTCAATTAAATCGGCATTCACTCATATTATCATTTTCTTAGGAGAATAAGGGCACAAACTGGTCAGAACCGAAAATAGGAGAAAGTTAGTAATGTTGGAAATTTGGAATCAATTTTGCCATTTAGAACTATATGCATTCAAAATACTAAATCTTCATTTTCATTACAAAATACGAGAATCAACATGTTTTCATTTCGAAAGAAACTGAAGTTCCAGGAATGGTGCACAACTAAGGTCTTGTTCAGTTTTAGATTTCATTCCTCTTTTTCAATTTTCTCTTATTTTCATGACTTCTGGTTTTCGAAATGGAAAATAAAAAATAAATTTATATTTGGACCTTGAAATTGAAAAATGATGTTTTTATTGAGACATGATTAACACTGCATCACTTATGCCATTTTCCAATGCTAGTAATCCACAAAAATGTTCGACAATTGAGGTTCCATGTAAATAATTACTCGACTTTGATGTAAAATTGAAAAATACACATTTTTCATAGCATGAAAATAATTACTCAGACCACCACATTGTCATCGGTGCAGTGAATTTTCAGATAGACAATTACATGGAAAATTTGAAAAGATTGTACATGTCTATAATCAAAATATTGATTCATAAATTAATGAAAACTAAGGATATCAATTATTTTCAAAACATTTATTAAAATATGAGTTGCTTTAATTTTGAAAATTTACAGCTAGTCCTACATTTATTGTTTTCTCTTGAGCTATATTTCTCCTCAAATTATCCAAGCTTAATAATATGATTTTCTACAACAATTACAACAAACAAATTGATTCATTCCTGAATAAAGGATGTGTGATTACCAGTGATTCTGTGAAGTAATACTCATGATGAATGGAGGAATCTTTAAACTTAGTTGACCATGGTGGAGCATTTTCACAGACCTTTTAGTGGTGGAACATTTAGTTGACATGAGCACTTTTAGTGGAATGGATTATAAGTTTTTTTACACACTGGTCTGATAGTTTTGTGCAAATTTACATATTGGTCCCCTCTGCCATTACTGATCTTATTAAAATGTTACTCATCTTATTAAGTTCACTATTAAAAACTTTTTGGAATTATTTCTGCTTTTATTTATTGTACTAGTAGAAATGACATTAAGGTTTGAGCCACTTTAGAGGTTTTGGTAGGAACCACTTTGGTAAAGAACTTTTTATGGTAAAATTAGAGGTTTGAGCCACTTTAGAGGTTTTGATAGGAGAGAGCTAGATTATTGGATCCAAAGAGCTCATTTTAGGTTCCAAGCTTTGATGTACATGACATTCTCAATATTTTCTATGCATTCTTTTTCTTAATGTAAACAAAGTTCAAGAGTAGGAAAGAGAGACATAGGCCGTTAGTTGAATTTAGATTAAACATAACAAATGAATTTAGATTAAACATGGATGGTAGTTTTACGTAAATTTAGGTCTGAAGAAGATATGTTTTAGTTAATGAGGAACAAATTAATAATCTCATTCCTTCCAATGACACTTCTAGGAACTTAAACTAAACAAGTAAATGGTATATTATCTTGAATGTCAATTCTCGTTAAACTAAACTTGGATCTTGTTTTATTTAACAGTATTATTTGTGTTAATGGTGACCATGGGAGGATTTGCCGTTGTGCGGAATTCATGGATTGGTGTGTTGGATATAAATGACATTGATTTCGCGTAATTATATATATATATGTATATTTATTAAATTTTAACAATTTTAGTATTAATTGATTTTTAGTATTTTTAGAAATTGGCACTAGACGGGGCAGTTTTGATAGAATAGGAAGAGATTGGTGGTTTAAGTCAAGATTTTTAGTCTTGACAATTCAAGCTGTCTTCACTATTTCATTATTTGGAGATACGCAATTCACCAGCAAGACGACTTGTTTGACCTGAATGATTACATCTTAGATTCCGTATTTACATCTGAAACTTCAGGTTAAACTTTGTGCTTTGAAGATCAAGGAATATGAAGATAATACTCATTGTGTGCTAAATAATGTTTTTGATGTGGAATAAATTAGGTAGCTTTGGCGATTCAATACTTTTGGTGATATGTGGAACAACATTTGATTAGATGTAAATACTTTCCGAGCAATACACCTGATTAATTAATTGAAGTTGTTTGCAAACGTTCATTTCTTAACTTCAATAATTCAGGAAGTGTTATGTATCTCTACTAGACAGGTTTATTTACTTCAAATAGATCATATTTATTTATTTATCTGAAGATTTGCACATCAGATACCAACATGCTTATTGTCTCCCTATTTCGTTGCACAAGTCCTATGGAACATAGGCTTTCTTGACTCAAATGCTTAAACCCCTTTCTTAACCTGCTTTACTAATGTTGCAAATTGTCAATGCCATGAAATGCAATGCAAATAAGGATTTGTAATCATACATAATTTCCATTATTGGCAATAAATCATAAAATGAATGAGCCAACATATGAACGAAATTGTATTGTTAAAAGTCTCATATGGATTCTCCTAGACATCCCGCGCAGTAATTGCTTATTTCTCTTCCAACTTTAATTGATTTTGCTACACGCATGGATGTAAGAGTGTATCCAAATTAATAGACGACCAAACCCAAATTTTTTGCATTAAAATGGCTTGCGAATTAATGTTCCATACCGAAACTCTCGGAGGTTATTGTTCTTCTTATATGGATTATGATTTTTTAAACTCTAACTTGTGTCATCCAACAACTACAGAAGAGGTCGTTGATAGGTGGAGATCTTAATGTTCTCTTTGCATTCTTCTAATAAAATTTTATATCGCTAGAATATCTACAACAAGATCGTTTTGGCCGGCCGCGTTCTGCAGTGCTAGCAATTTTTTCCTTCTGATTTGGTATGAGTGCCCAGAAGAGTACAAGTTAACCTATGCACATATCCAGTATGTCGTCATCTTTCCCTCATAACCTAAGTATTTAAAACTGTGTCGTTCTTATAGTGGATGCATGGACACATACTCCAACTGGTTGCCTCCCTATTGCATGCATCAGAGCAGTTTCCGTCTAGGCCACCTGCCCATACCACATGATTTGATAACTTCCAGTTTTTGGCACCTTACAACGTTCCGCTTCTTTTCGCAATCCCCACTTCCATTATATACTCAAAAGCAGCAGTTTTCAACCAACCTCCACAACAACCATGATCATTGATGCTAACATCCGCCAACTGTTGTGAGGATAACGGTAATTGTCCAGCAGCACCCAGAATTGCCTTGATTTCCCGCTGGTTAAAAGCTTAGAGAAAAAAACACTATGAATTAGATTCATATAAACATTTTGAATTACTCTATTTATGACTAATAAATTATTATTTGTTAGTAATATTAAAAAGGAAAACAAAAGTTAACGTGTTATTTGTCTATTTTTTTCCTATTTTATCAAATTATAGTTCTTATGTTTGATCCAATTGTAATCATAAATTTCCATTATTAGAAATGGATCATAAAACGAATGAGCAGACATAAAAATGAAATTCTATACCAAATAAAAGACATATGTTGCCTTCCAACAACAACAAGCTGCTTGTTGACAAATTAATCAAATTTACACGTTTTTCCCATTAGAATTTCGTCAATCGAACATGGACTCACCTTCTGTGCTTTTTGAATGCTCACTACAACAAATAACGTCTATAGCTAAGGGTAAAATTGTGGTTAGAGTAAAAAAGTTTTGTGAAAAATTATTTAGCTACAATAAAATATTTCGTAGCTTGTCGTAGCTAAAAGTGGCGTAGCTAAAGCTTTAGCTACGTAATTTAAGTTAACCGTAACCAATAACCAATACATATAACTACAAAATATAAAAAAATGTGGCTAAATTGATATTATCTATTGCAATTAAAATATTAAACATGTAGCAAAATATTAATTTAAATAGGTACAAAATAATTTAGCTACTTTTAACAATGTTTGTAGCTAATGAAATTAAGTTCTCTACGACAAGTATTCGTATTTCTTAGCCATAAGCTTGCAAAAATCATAGCTAAATTCTGAAATTAGGTGCCTTGAAATTAATTTTGTAACAAAATAATTAAACTTTATTGCTTCAAATGAAAAGTATCATAGCAAATTAATTATGTATTAACTATAAATTTTAAATTTATGGTTGAAGATGAATAATATTAACCACATAACTATGTAATTTTTAGTTTCAACCATGACAATCATAGAAAAATCATAACAACAAGATACATTTATATTCACAAAGTATTATGAACAATCATTCAAATAGAAGAATTTTAAGATAATCATTTGTGTCAAACAACAAATATAAACCAAATACTATTGACATAGAGTGTTTAAAATTACATTTTATTGATAAATCTATCTAAAAACATATGTTCAGTATGTCCAGTGAAGCTTCACATCCAATAAAGTCTTGGATATCATCTTAAAACTCGTGTGTGGCCTGCAAAAATTAAACAACACTTCCAAGATAATATACAAAGAAATGCAAGAGCAACCAAAGAAAATGAAAAAGATATCAAGATATTCTTATGCCAAGTTATATTAAAAACTAGAAGACAATAAGCATATGTCAATAAAAAATATATAGCCAGCAAACAATTAAAATTCAATTGCTCAAGATTTGAAAGTAATACCTCACAATTGGACTTGAATATCAAAACTTCATTGGATAATTTTGGAGTTTATCATAAATTTCACCTGAAAAAAAGTAACAGTAGACAATGTAATTTGATTTAGAGATGCAATTGATTCAATATTGATCAATAAATCACAGAGGATATGGAGGGGATTGTTGTCATACCTTTAGTAGAATCTGTACAAAATTTGCAAGTCTCTAAGCAAAACTAGAAACGAACCAAATAAAAATAACACTTATATATTTCATGGACAAATTAAGGCGGGATGTATTAGTGGAAAAAAAATTTGCAAGGAAATTTTGGAGGGATTTTCACGAATTTAACTTTCCTCACAAAGGGTGAGATGGATCGAGCAGCCATTAAAGAGATAATGGCCAAAGTGCAGAAAATGAATAGTTATATCCACGTAAAACTACTCTGATATTTAATAATAATTAATAAAACTAATCATTGGTGGGTAGTTTGATGAACCCACGTTTAATAAATAGCTACCACATTTAATTGAATGAAAATTTAGTAAGGTATATTAATTACTACTCATATATTAGATTGTACCCTGTACAATGATTATTCATATATTTTTTTTTAATCATTCATGGTGCTTGGATTAACAATAAAAAAAAAAAGGGCGGCCCGGTCGCATTACGCGTCCCCGCTGAGCGAGGGTCCAGGGAGGGGTCCCACCACAAGGGTGTATTGGGGGCAAGCCTTCCCTTGCCTATTTAATTGGCAAGAGGCCGCTCCTAAGACTCGAACCCATGACCTCTGGTCACACGGCAATAACGTTTTACCGTTGCGCCAAGGCTCGCCCTCGCTTGGATTAACAATAACGTCAAATATTTTCTATAGAAAACAATAATAATGTAATATAATATAATATCTCAATTAACAATTATGTTACGTTATTGAATGTTACTTAATTTACATTAGATTACGTCACGTTATGTAAAGCCACGTGACGTTACGTTACGTCACGTCACGTCACGTCACGTCACGTCACGTGACGTTACGTTACGTTAAGTTAAGTTATGTTATGTTATATTACGTTACGTTACGTTAATTTCCGTTACAGTAAAGTTACATTGCGTTACGTCACGTCACGTTACGTTACGTTATGTTACATTACGTTACGTTACGTTACGTTATGTTACATTACGTTACGTTACGTTACGTTATGTTACTCAAACTTATGTTATGTTAACTTACTATACGTTACTATACGTTACGTTACATTACGTTACGTTATATTACGTTATGTTACGTTACGTTACTGTACATTATGTTACGTTTCATTATGTTGCGTTACTATATAATACTATACGCTACTATATATTACTGTAAGTTATTGTATGTTACGTTACGTTATGTCACGTTATGTAAAGCCATATGACGTTACGTCTCGTCACGTGACGTCACATTATGTTACGTTACATGATGTTACATCATGTTACATGACGTTACGTCACATTACATCACGTGATGTCACGTTACGTTACGTTACGTTACGTTGCGTTACGTTACGTTACGTTACGTTACGTTACGTTACGTTACGTTACGTTACGTTACGTTACGTTACGTCACGTGACGTCACGTGATGTCACGTTACGTTACATTACGTCACGTCACGTCACGTCACGTCACGTCACGTCACGTCACGTCACGTTACGTCACGTCACGTGACGTCACGTTACGTCACGTCACGTGACGTCACGTTACGTTACGTCACGATACGATATGTTACGTAACGTTACGTTACATTACGTTATGTTACGTTACGTTATGTTACGTTACGTTACATTACATTGCTGTACGTTATGTTATATTATGTTACGTTGCATTATGTTGCATTACTATATGATACTATACGTTACTGTATATTACTGTAAGTTAATGTATATTACGTTACGTTACTTCACGTTATGTAAAGCCACGTGACATTACATCTCGTCATGTGATGTCATATGACGTCACGTTACGTTACGTTACGTCACGTCACATTACGTTACGTTATATTACGTTGCGTTACGTCACGTCATGTCACGTTACGTCACATTACGTTGCATTATGTTACGTTACGTTATGTTACATTACGTTACGTCACGTCACGTCACGTCACGTTACGTCACGTTACGTTACGTTACGTTGCGTTACGTTTCGTTTCGTTACGTTACGTTACGTTACGTTACGTTACGTTACGTTACGTTACGTTACGTTACATTACGTTACATTACGTTACGTTACATTAAGTTACGTTATGTTATATTAAGCTAAGTTACGTTACGTTAAGTTAAGTTACTTTACGTAACGTTATGTAAAGCCACATGATGTTACTTCTTATCACGTGACGTCACGTGACGTCACGTTACGTTACGTTACGTTACATTACGTCACGCCTCGTGACGTCACGTTACGTTACGTTACGTTACGTTACGTTACGTTACGTTACGTTACGTTACGTTACGTTACGTTACGTTACGTTACGTTACGTTACGTTACGTTACGTTACGTTACGTTACGTTACGTTACGTTACATCATGTCACGTGACGTTACGTTATGTTACGTTACTTTGCGTTACGTTATGGTAACTTATGTTATGTTAAGTTACTATACGTTACGTTACGTTATGTTAGTATACGTTACGTTACGTTATATTACGTTACGTTACTGTATGTTATGTTATGTTATGTTATGTTACTCTATGTGACGTTACGTTAAGTTATGTTACGTTACGTTAGGATACTGTATGTCACGTAATGGTAAGTTATGTTATGTTACGTTACGTTACGTTACGTTACATTACAATCCTAAGAATTTATAGATTGAACTTAAGTATTTATAAATTAAGCTTATAATTATTACGTTATGTTATATTACATCACATTATGTTACGTTACGTTACGTTACGTTACGTTACGTTACGTTACGTTACGTTACGTTACGTTACGTTACGTTACGTTACATTACGTTACGTTACGTTACGTTACGTTACGTTACATTACGTTAAGTTACGTTACGTTAAGTTACGTTACGTTACGTTACATTATGTTATGTAATGTTATGTTACGTTACAATCCTAAGAATCTATAGATTGAACTTAAGGATTTATAAATTGAGCTTATAATTATTATGTTACGTTATATTACATCACATTATATTACGTCACGTCAAGTTACATTAGATTACGTTACGTTACGTTACGTTACGTTACGTTATGTTACGTTACGTTACGTTACGTTACGTTACGTTACGCTACGTTACGTTACATTACGTGATGTTAGGTTACGTTACGTTAGGTTACGTTATGTTACATTATGTTACATTATGTTACGTTATGTTACGTTATGTTACGTTATGTTACGTTACGTTACGTTACGTGACGTTATGTTATGTTACGTTACGTTATGTTATGTAATGTTACCTTATGTTATGTAATGTTACCTTATGTTACGTTAATGTTACGTTAATGTTACGTTACGTTACGTTATGTTACGTGACGTTATGTGATGTTACGTTACATTATGTTACGTTATGTTACGTTATATTACGTTACGTTACGTTATGTTACGTAATGTTACGTTATGTTATGTAATGTTTTGTTATGTTACGTTAATGTTACGTTACGTTACGTTACGTTACGTTACGTTACATTACGTTACAATCCTAAGAATTTATAGATTGAACTTAAGGATTTATAAATTGATCTTATAATTATTACGTTACGTTATATTACATCACATTATATTACGTCACGTCAAGTTACATTACATTACGTTACGTTGAATTGGTTACTCTTCGTTTCCTGTTAGAATTTCGAATTGGTTTCTTTCGTAAAAATGATTAGTTCCGTTTGATAAAAATTGATAAAAAAATAATATGTTGTCGTGTATAACATTTGAATTGGTTTCGTTTCCTAAAGATTGGTAAAAAAATGATTCGTTTATTAAAAATAGTCGTGTTAGACGTTTGAATTGCTTTTGGTTGGTAAAAATTGGTAAAATTGATTTTTTTATCATATTATTAGATGGTAAAATTGCCGTGTGACCTGAGGTCACGGGTTCGAGTCTTAGGAGCGGCCTCTTGCCAATTAAATTGGCAAGGGAAGGCTTGCCCCCAATACACCCTTGTGGTGGGACCCCTCCCCGGACCCTCGCTCAGCGGGGACGCGTAATGCGACCGGGCCGCCCTTTTTTTTATTATTATTAGATGGTTGAATTCGTTTCTTATGGTAAAAGTTATTAAAAAAGATTCGTTTAAAAAAAAGCAACTTTTTTATATATAATATAAGTTATTTTCTTATAAGTGATTTTAGTTTTTAAATTTTGAATTTTTTTCTTATTTCGTTATATAAGTAGTGGGTGTGGGAATAAAATGATTTAATTTTATTATTCAGTAGTGGGTAGTGGGTGTGGGAGTAAAATGATTTACTTTTAATAAGGTTAATTTTTTCTTGGCTTGGCTTTTATTAAAAATTGCATAAAAAAATAGAGTAATCAATGTTTGTTTTTGTCCGGCTTATACTCAAATCAAACCAAACCAAAATTCGAACCGAATCGAATTATATATTTATTCAATTTTTTGAGTTCGGGTTTGCTTACCCCTAATGCTATAATAAAAATAATAAATAATTAATTTAAGGGTGAACACATAATTAGGCTCCTCAATTTTTAGGATTTTAAAGATTAATTTTATAATTATTAGTTTTTTCCAAACTGGATCCTTAAACTATAATTTCATACACATTGAACCCCTCTATGTGTATGAAAATTAAAAATTAGTTGAAAATCTTAAAAGTTTAAGAGGTTAATCATATGTTTTGATATATTTTTTATAATGATGTATTTTGACTTTTTTTACTTAACATATTTTTTTACTTTTAAGAAAATCATTCATTACTTTCTTCGATTTTTATTTATTTATAATACTGCAGTAAATAAGTAGATTTTGTAGCTAAATATTTCAATTTGTTACAATATTTTTATCATAGTAAAGCGGTTATAGCTAATACATTACATACGACAACAAAATACACTTATTGAAACTATTTGTATATATTAGCTACAAAGATTAATTCATAACTAACTTTTGTAGCTGCTATTTATTAATATTGCTATAGTTGGGCAAAATTTGTAGCTAAATATTATTAGCTTCAACATTTTTATCATAGTTGAATGTTTGTAGCTAATGCATTACGTACTGTTACAAAAATATATTTAACAAAGCAAAAATTAGTTAACAACTACAGAAGTGATATATCTGTAGCTATTAGTATACATTAGCTACAAATTTTTTTTTCATAGCTAACTTTTGTAGTTATAGATAACATTTGTTGTAGTGGCTTCACCTTCTGATCTTCAGACCATTGCAAGTCAATCAATTAAGGAACCAAAACTTCAAGAACAACCAAGTCAACATATATTGAAGTGGTAAACTGCAGTAGATCTCGGAATAATGGAATAACAATATTTTATTAGATCTGGTCGATGGAAGTGGTAAACTGTAATAAATCAGGGAAGAATCAATTTCTTCCAAAACAAAGATGAAAGTGAAAATTAGATTGAGGAGGCTGAGAAAGGTGAGATGCGAAGATACTAGTAGAAAAAAACAAAGAGAGTGTAAGGGAAACTCTAGAGTAGATACCATTATAAAGTAGCATGGTATTGTTTTTTTTATGGAGGCATCTTTATAATGGCATCTTGTGAGGATTGTAAGTGTATAAAAGGACAGGCTCCTCCCTAAAAAATGAATACTTTATAGAAAAGCTCTTAATCAAAAATACAAATTGCTGTGTAAAGAAAGAAAATTAGAGTTTGCTGTGAAGTAAACAGCTCTGCGAGAAATAAGAGAAGCCTAACTATGTGGTCGCTCACGAGAGGAACTTCCGCTGCTGCGAGGCCTGTTGAGGAAGAGAGGGAGAAGCAGAGACATACAGAGCTAAGTCTTCAATATAGGGTTTTAAATTATTTACGTTTTTTTTTATTTTAGGGATTTTTATTAAATTTAATTGATAATATGATAGTTAGGGTCTCTAATTGAATTGATAGGGGTTTTGATTTTAGGGTTCAATTGAATTGATTGAATTGATAATATGTTAAATTTTAGGAGAAACTAGATAGAAGAAAGGGTATGACTGGTTTCGTTGGTCTACAAAAATTGGTTAGCATGCATTTCAGGACCGTATTGCTGGTCAGAAATCAACATCCAGAACTGGTGCGGGAAACGGGACGTACGGTCGAGGATGTTGACTCAGTGGCACATAAGCTTATGAACCGCAATAGAGGTTCATTTCAGTTGCTCTCTGCCTTCAAGCTTGGAAATCGAGGCTTCATTTCCGCTGCTAACTGGTAATTGATTATAAATGCTTTCCTATTTTTTGTGCTATTTCAATGTTTAATAACATTTCCGCTGCTAACTGGTAATTGATTATAAATGCTTTTCTATTTTTTGTGCTATTTCAATGTTTAATAATGGTTTCTTTGATTCGACATATCATTGTAGAGAGTATAGTTATCGGTATTGAGATATGTCTGAATATCCATTTGAATTTAACTTTCCTTAAATTTCATATTTGAACATAGACATTTGATTTACATACATGAATCTATCTATATGTTTTCTGTATCCCTAGGGGGGAAACCCTGAAAGTGCTAGAAATTCCAATGAGTGAAGTGACAGATAAAATGGTGGAAAGACATGCTGATTCACTAGTGAATTTAAGTGTTTTAGACATTAGTTATTGTTTGAATATCACAAGCAAAGGGATTGGCGAATTTGGGAAAAACTGCAAAGGCCTAACTGAGCTGAGAAGAAACTTCAGATTTGTCTTGCTTAGTGAAATTGATAATAGTGAGGCTATGGTGATAGCAAATACAATGTCTGGTCTAAAGAAACTTGATATGTGTTTTGGGACTTTTGAAGAATTTGGTCTTCAAGCCGTACTTACTAATTGCAAGGCTCTTTCACATCTCAACATTCAAGGGTGTTGGAATGTGAATCTGGAAGGTGATGTTTTGGATAAGTGTTTGAATTTTGAGTTTTTCAGTGAGAAAATATTTTATGTGCAGTAGCAGTATAGATATGGAGAGAGTTTGTTGGCTCGTTGAATTGGAAATGCATTTGAGAGACAACTTCTAGATTGAGTTCTTCAAATATTGTATTAGGATGATGAATGCAATACAAAACATACATGTACCTTTGCTTAATCTTATTATGTTGATTTAGCTCTAACAACGGTTGATTTAGATAAAATTATTTTATAATAAAAGATTGATATGCTAGTAAAATTAAATTAAATATATTATTAATAAACTTACAAAAATCAGAGCTAACAAAAAACGGTTCATTAGGATTGACGGTCTAAAATAAAAAAAAAAGTTTGGATGTAAGATTTGAGAAATTATAGTAATAAAAAATGGTGGAAATTAAATTTAATCTAAAAAAGTGGTCAGAAGTTTAATTTTAAAACTCTAAAATAATTAGAAAGTAAGATTATGATTATTGAATGTTGACTAAATACGTTGTGTTGTCCGTATTTCGATTCCAAATTAACCTTTCGACGCATACCCATTATGTTGTCTTTTAGTGTTTTAATTTTTGGGATTTTTATGAAATTGAATTGATAGTCTCATAGGTAGGGTCTCTAATTGAATTGATAGGATTTTGATTTTAGGGTTGAATTGAATTGAATTGATAATGTTATATTTTCACTTGCACATTGAATCGATAGGTATGGTCTCTAATTGAATTGATAGGATTTTGATTTTAATGATCTTTACGTTACTTCCATTAACCCCCAATTTGGAGGTTAGAGTTTGGAACGTTAAAGGGAGATAAACAACAATTGTATTAAACGACAACTGTATTTATTATTGTCAAATATATTTAATATATTTAATATAGTAAATTGTATTTAATATAGGAAGTTTTACTTATTGAGAAGGTAGACTAGTGTTCCATATTAATCCTACTTTTTGTGTATATATATTGTGTATATTCTAATTTTCTATCTAAGGAGACCAACATTCTAGACAAATTCTTCTATAACTTGATTGGTATCAATTTAAGTGTATACATAAACACTCAAATAAGTGAGTAATCGTAAATGGCAAAAATAAAAAGAAAAGCAACTAAGAAGTTGGAAAAGAGTTTCGTTTGTCCTGTTTGTCGTCATCCTAACTCAGTTCAGTGTGCCATCAATAAGATAATGAGAATGAGAGAAGCTTTTTGTTGTGTATGCAAAGAAAGCTACACCACTCGATGCATCAATTCAACTGAACATATCGACATTTATAGCGAATGGATTGATGAGTGCGAAGGAGCAAATCAATAGACTATTATTTGATTTCTCCATTTTCATCTTCTTCTTAATTAGGTTTTTCAGTTCATTTTTTATTTGTAATGATGTTATTCATGAGGAGAGGAGGTTTTCCTACTCTATTTATTAATCCTTACAAGTGTTATGAAGCTATTACCGAGATAATTAAGAACTAAAATATTAATTGGATGCCTTAAGGTTTTTTTTTTTTTTTCATTGAAAACTTTTTCTTTTCCACTCGATGGTTATGTTTTCACATAATGGAGCTCAATCAACAAATAATGGAATAAGGCAATGTTAAATAAATATGATGGATTGATATCTTAATATTTTAGTTTTATAATCGAAATAACACCTTTAATCAATCACCTCCCTAACTCCCATTTTTTTTTGGGCGGCCCGGTCGCACTACGCGTCCCCGCTGAGCGAGGGTCCGGGGAGGGGTCCCACCACAAGGGTGTACTGGGGACAAGCCTTCCCCTGCCAATTTATTTGGCAAGAGGCCGCTCCTAAGACTCGAACCTCCCTAACTCCCATATATGAACAAATTGTGACCCTGAACAAAAACAATTCAATAGGTTTCTTTTTCTTGGGCAAACATCACACACAACTTATTAGGAGAGAAATGGGTTCGATCCAATCTGTGCAAGAATTGTATACAATCAAAGTGGATGATACAATTTCGGTCAGTCAAAGAAAAATTTAATGGTCTAACAAAATTTCAAACATATTTATTGTATAATGGAAAATGAAAATCTCAAAAGTTGTACTAAATATAAGTCAATGGTATAATTCGGTTCGATCTTAAAGAAAAAAAAACAACCGTTCAATCAAATTATGTATCTTTTTATCCTTTTAATCCGTCCAGTTCAAAATCTCCAGTATCCATGCTCCCCTACAAGTTATGACGTAGGTTTGCTAAATCTGCAATTCTTGATTTAACACTCAAATGATTTTTAAGAGCAAGCCAAAGAATGAATCCAATTTAAACATAATCTAGAGTTAAACATAATCTTTAACACTCAACACCTAATTAAAATCCATACTCATCACCTAAAATCCATACTCAGTTATTTTATCAAACCTTATTTAGATATATAACTTCCCATATGTGCTTAAGAATACCAACTTTTCATTTTCTCATCCCAAAAACTAATCTAGATAAATACTTCCAACTGTGTAATAAATGCAAAATCTTGCATAAAATAAGAACAATAAATATGTCATGACACCTCTAAATTTAGTCTAAAAGATTGATTGGTTTCCTGAATTTTGGAAATATCTTATTAAGGTTTTAAACTTACTTAGAATGACCTACTAACCTTTTAAGATTTCTTCAATTGTAAATACTATCTAGTTCTTCAATTGGAGAGACCTAAATCAAGTTCTTCAATTGTACATTACATTATCTAGTAAAAAAATGTATCGCATTTAACCATTAATGACATACTATGCTGACAATAGCGGCAATGATCTTTAGATCAACCACTGGCCTTAAAGATCAGTTTAGTAATATTGTAAATCGATCTTACATGTAGCAAATTTTGATCATTAAATATTTAGCAAATGTATCTCTTATGTGATACATACGACATTCCAACTATATAAGGGTAGCAATTTATATAAATCACAAAAAAAAATGCACTAAAGATAACCAATCTTCAAACTATCACATATTAATATAAAAGATGTTGTTTGGCAGTAATTAGCTATCAGCTTAATGTTTTTGTTCAATTAGTCCCATAATGGACCAGAGCCTCTTAGATTAACACTACAAGAAAAATAATAGATAGAAGAAAGGGTAGGACTGGTTTCGTTGGTCTACAAAAATTGGTTAGCATGCATTTCAGGACCTTATTGCTGGTCAGAAATCAACATCCAGAACTGGTGCCGGAAACGGGACGTACGGTCGAGGATGTTGACTTAGTGGCACATAAGCTTATGAACCGCAATAGAGGTTCATTTCAGTTGCTCTCTGCCTTCAAGCTTGGAAATCGAGGCTTCATTTCCGCTGCTAACTGGTAATTGATTATAAATGCTTTCCTATTTTTTGTGCTATTTCAATGTTTAATAACATTTCCGCTGCTAACTGGTAATTGATTATAAATGCTTTCCTATTTTTTGTGCTATTTCAATGTTTAATAATGGTTTCTTTGATTCGACATATCATTGTAGAGAGTATAGTTATCGGTATTGAGATATGTCTGAATATCCATTTGAATTTAACTTTCCTTAAGTTTCATATTTGAACATAGACATTTGATTTACATACATGAATCTATCTATATGTTTTCTGTATCCCTAGGGGGAAAACCCTGAAAGTGCTAGAAATTCCAATGAGTGAAGTGACAGATAAAATGGTGGAAAGACATGCTGATTCACTAGTGAATTTAAGTGTTTTAGACATTAGTTATTGTTTGAATATCACAAGCAAAGGGATTGGAGAATTTGGGAAAAACTGCAAAGGCCTAACTGAGCTGAGAAGAAACTTCAGATTTGTCTTGCTTAGTGAAATTGATAATAGTGAGGCTATGGTGATAGCAAATACAATGTCGGGTCTAAAGAAACTTGACATGTGTTTTGGGACTTTTGAAGAATTTGGTCTTCAAGCCGTACTTACTAATTGCAAGGCTCTTTCATATCTCAACATTCAAGGGTGTTGGAATGTGAATCTGGAAGGTGATGTTTTGGATAAGTGTTTGAGGTTTGAGTTTTTCAGTGAGAAAATATTTTATGTGCAGTAGCAGTATAGATATGGAGAGAGTTTGTTGGCTCGTTGAATTGGAAACGCATTTGAGAGACAACTTCTAGATTGAGTTCTTCAAATATTGTATTAGGATGATGAATGCAATACAAAACATACATGTACCTTTGCTTAATCTTATTATGTTGATTTAGCTCTAACAACAGTTGATTTAGATAAAATTATTTTATAATAAAAGATTGATATGCTAGTAAAATTAAATTAAATATATTATTAATAAACTTACAAAAATCAGAGCTAACAAAAAACGGTTCATTAGGATTGACGGTCTAAAATAAAAAAAAAAGTTTGGATGTAAGATTTGAGAAATTATAGTAATAAAAAATGGTGGAAATTAAATTTAATCTAAAAAAGTGGTCAGAAGTTTAATTTTAAAACTCTAAAATAATTAGAAAGTAAGATTATGATTATTGAATGTTGACTAAATACGTTGTGTTGTCCGTATTTCGATTCCAAATTAACCTTTCGACGCATACCCATTATGTTGTCTTTTAGTGTTTTAATTTTTGGGATTTTTATGAAATTGAATTGATAGTCTCATAGGTAGGGTCTCTAATTGAATTGATAGGATTTTGATTTTAGGGTTGAATTGAATTGAATTGATAATGTTATATTTTCACTTGCACATTGAATCGATAGGTATGGTCTCTAATTGAATTGATAGGATTTTGATTTTAATGATCTTTACGTTACTTCCATTAACCCCCAATTTGGAGGTTAGAGTTTGGAACGTTAAAGGGAGATAAACAACAATTGTATTAAACGACAACTGTATTTATTATTGTCAAATATATTTAATATATTTAATATAGTAAATTGTATTTAATATAGGAAGTTTTACTTATTGAGAAGGTAGACTAGTGTTCCATATTAATCCTACTTTTTGTGTATATATATTGTGTATATTCTAATTTTCTATCTAAGGAGACCAACATTCTAGACAAATTCTTCTATAACTTGATTGGTATCAATTTAAGTGTATACATAAACACTCAAATAAGTGAGTAATCGTAAATGGCAAAAATAAAAAGAAAAGCAACTAAGAAGTTGGAAAAGAGTTTCGTTTGTCCTGTTTGTCGTCATCCTAACTCAGTTCAGTGTGCCATCAATAAGATAATGAGAATGAGAGAAGCTTTTTGTTGTGTATGCAAAGAAAGCTACACCACTCGATGCATCAATTCAACTGAACATATCGACATTTATAGCGAATGGATTGATGAGTGCGAAGGAGCAAATCAATAGACTATTATTTGATTTCTCCATTTTCATCTTCTTCTTAATTAGGTTTTTCAGTTCATTTTTTATTTGTAATGATGTTATTCATGAGGAGAGGAGGTTTTCCTACTCTATTTATTAATCCTTACAAGTGTTATGAAGCTATTACCGAGATAATTAAGAACTAAAATATTAATTGGATGCCTTAAGGTTTTTTTTTTTTTTTCATTGAAAACTTTTTCTTTTCCACTCGATGGTTATGTTTTCACATAATGGAGCTCAATCAACAAATAATGGAATAAGGCAATGTTAAATAAATATGATGGATTGATATCTTAATATTTTAGTTTTATAATCGAAATAACACCTTTAATCAATCACCTCCCTAACTCCCATTTTTTTTTGGGCGGCCCGGTCGCACTACGCGTCCCCGCTGAGCGAGGGTCCGGGGAGGGGTCCCACCACAAGGGTGTACTGGGGACAAGCCTTCCCCTGCCAATTTATTTGGCAAGAGGCCGCTCCTAAGACTCGAACCTCCCTAACTCCCATATATGAACAAATTGTGACCCTGAACAAAAACAATTCAATAGGTTTCTTTTTCTTGGGCAAACATCACACACAACTTATTAGGAGAGAAATGGGTTCGATCCAATCTGTGCAAGAATTGTATACAATCAAAGTGGATGATACAATTTCGGTCAGTCAAAGAAAAATTTAATGGTCTAACAAAATTTCAAACATATTTATTGTATAATGGAAAATGAAAATCTCAAAAGTTGTACTAAATATAAGTCAATGGTATAATTCGGTTCGATCTTAAAGAAAAAAAAACAACCGTTCAATCAAATTATGTATCTTTTTATCCTTTTAATCCGTCCAGTTCAAAATCTCCAGTATCCATGCTCCCCTACAAGTTATGACGTAGGTTTGCTAAATCTGCAATTCTTGATTTAACACTCAAATGATTTTTAAGAGCAAGCCAAAGAATGAATCCAATTTAAACATAATCTAGAGTTAAACATAATCTTTAACACTCAACACCTAATTAAAATCCATACTCATCACCTAAAATCCATACTCAGTTATTTTATCAAACCTTATTTAGATATATAACTTCCCATATGTGCTTAAGAATACCAACTTTTCATTTTCTCATCCCAAAAACTAATCTAGATAAATACTTCCAACTGTGTAATAAATGCAAAATCTTGCATAAAATAAGAACAATAAATATGTCATGACACCTCTAAATTTAGTCTAAAAGATTGATTGGTTTCCTGAATTTTGGAAATATCTTATTAAGGTTTTAAACTTACTTAGAATGACCTACTAACCTTTTAAGATTTCTTCAATTGTAAATACTATCTAGTTCTTCAATTGGAGAGACCTAAATCAAGTTCTTCAATTGTACATTACATTATCTAGTAAAAAAATGTATCGCATTTAACCATTAATGACATACTATGCTGACAATAGCGGCAATGATCTTTAGATCAACCACTGGCCTTAAAGATCAGTTTAGTAATATTGTAAATCGATCTTACATGTAGCAAATTTTGATCATTAAATATTTAGCAAATGTATCTCTTATGTGATACATACGACATTCCAACTATATAAGGGTAGCAATTTATATAAATCACAAAAAAAAATGCACTAAAGATAACCAATCTTCAAACTATCACATATTAATATAAAAGATGTTGTTTGGCAGTAATTAGCTATCAGCTTAATGTTTTTGTTCAATTAGTCCCATAATGGACCAGAGCCTCTTAGATTAACACTACAAGAAAAATAATAGATAGAAGAAAGGGTAGGACTGGTTTCGTTGGTCTACAAAAATTGGTTAGCATGCATTTCAGGACCTTATTGCTGGTCAGAAATCAACATCCAGAACTGGTGCCGGAAATGGGACGTACGGTCGAGGATGTTGACTCAGTGGCACATAAGCTTATGAACCGCAATAGAGGTTCATTTCAGTTGCTCTCTGCCTTCAAGCTTGGAAATCGAGGCTTCATTTCCGCTGCTAACTGGTAATTGATTATAAATGCTTTCCTATTTTTTGTGCTATTTCAATGTTTAATAACATTTCCGCTGCTAACTGGTAATTGATTATAAATGCTTTCCTATTTTTTGTGCTATTTCAATGTTTAATAATGGTTTCTTTGATTCGACATATCATTGTAGAGAGTATAGTTATCGGTATTGAGATATGTCTGAATATCCATTTGAATTTAACTTTCCTTAAATTTCATATTTGAACATAGACATTTGATTTACATACATGAATCTATCTATATGTTTTATGTATCCCTAGGGGGAAAACCCTGAAAGTGCTAGAAATTCCAATGAGTGAAGTGGCAGATAAAATGGTGGAAAGACATGCTGATTCACTAGTGAATTTAAGTGTTTTAGACATTAGTTATTGTTTGAATATCACAAGCAAAGGGATTGGAGAATTTGGGAAAAACTGCAAAGGCCTAACTGAGCTGAGAAGAAACTTCAGATTTGTCTTGCTTAGTGAAATTGATAATAGTGAGGCTATGGTGATAGCAAATACAATGTCTGGTCTAAAGAAACTTGATATGTGTTTTGGGACTTTTGAAGAATTTGGTCTTCAAGCCGTACTTACTAATTGCAAGGCTCTTTCACATCTCAACATTCAAGGGTGTTGGAATGTGAATCTGGAAGGTGATGTTTTGGATAAGTGTTTGAAGTTTGAGTTTTTCAGTGAGAAAATATTTTATGTGCAGTAGCAGTATAGATATGGAGAGAGTTTGTTGGCTCGTTGAATTGGAAATGCATTTGAGAGACAACTTCTAGATTGAGTTCTTCAAATATTGTATTAGGATGATGAATGCAATATAAAACATACATGTACCTTTGCTTAATCTTATTATGTTGATTTAGCTCTAACAACAGTTGATTTAGATAAAATTATTTTATAATAAAAGATTGATATGCTAGTAAAATTAAATTAAATATATTATTAATAAACTTACAAAAATCAGAGCTAACAAAAAACGGTTCATTAGGATTGACGGTCTAAAATAAAAAAAAAAGTTTGGATGTAAGATTTGAGAAATTATAGTAATAAAAAATGGTGGAAATTAAATTTAATCTAAAAAAGTGGTCAGAAGTTTAATTTTAAAACTCTAAAATAATTAGAAAGTAAGATTATGATTATTGAATGTTGACTAAATACGTTGTGTTGTCCGTATTTCGATTCCAAATTAACCTTTCGACGCATACCCATTATGTTGTCTTTTAGTGTTCTAATTTTTGGGATTTTTATTAAATTGAATTGATAGTCTCATAGGTAGGGTCTCTAATTGAATTGATAGGATTTTGATTTTAGGGTTGAATTGAATTGAATTGATAATGTTATATTTTCACTTGCACATTGAATCGATAGGTATGGTCTCTAATTGAATTGATAGGATTTTGATTTTAATGATCTTTACGGTACTTCCATTAACCCCCAATTTGGAGGTTAGAGTTTGGAACGTTAAAGGGAGATAAACAACAATTGTATTAAACGACAACTGTATTTATTATCGTCAAATATATTTAATATATTTAATATAGTAAATTGTATTTAATATAGGAAGTTTTACTTATTGAGAAGGTAGACTAGTGTTCCATATTAATCCTACTTTTTGTGTATATATATTGTGTATATTCTAATTTTCTATCTAAGGAGACCAACATTCTAGACAAATTCTTCTATAACTTGATTGGTATCAATTTGAGTGTATACATAAACACTCAAATAAGTGAGTAATCGTAAATGGCAAAAACAAAAAGAAAAGCAACTAAGAAGTTGGAAAAGAGTTTCGCTTGTCCTGTTTGTCGTCATCCTAACTCAGTTCAGTGTGCCATCAATAAGATAATGAGAATGAGAGAAGCTTTTTGTTGTGTATGCAAAGAAAGCTACACCACTCGATGCATCAATTCAACTGAACATATCGACATTTATAGCGAATGGATTGATGAGTGCGAAGGAGCAAATCAATAGACTATTATTTGATTTCTCCATTTTCATCTTCTTCTTAATTAGGTTTTTCTGTTCATTTTTTATTTGTAATGATGTTATTCATGAGGAGATGAGGTTTTCCTACTCTATTTATTAATCCTTACAAGTGTTATGAAGCTATTACCGAGATAATTAAGAACTAAAATATTAATTGGATGCCTTAAGGTTTTTTTTTTTTTTTTTCATTGAAAACTTTTTCTTTTCCACTCAATGGTTATGTTTTCACATAATGGAGCTCAATCAACAAATAATGGAATAAGGCAATGTTAAATAAATATGATGGATTGATATCTTAATATTTTAGTTTTATAATCGAAATAACACCTTTAATCAATCACCTCCCTAACTCCCATTTTTTTTGGGCGGCCCGGTCGCACTACGCGTCCCCGCTGAGCGAGGGTCCGGGGAGGGGTCCCACCACAAGGGTGTACTGGGGACAAGCCTTCCCCTGCCAATTTATTTGGCAAGAGGCCGCTCCTAAGACTCGAACCTCCCTAACTCCCATATATGAACAAATTGTGACCCTGAACAAAAGCAATTCAATAGGTTTCTTTTTCTTGGGCAAACATCACACACAACTTATTAGGAGAGAAATGGGTTCGATCCAATCTGTGCAAGAATTGTATACAATCAAAGTGGATGATACAATTTCGGTCAGTCAAAGAAAAATTTAATGGTCTAACAAAATTTCAAACATATTTATTGTATAATGGAAAATGAAAATCTCAAAAGTTGTACTAAATATAAGTCAATGGTATAATTCGGTTCGATCTTAAAGAAAAAAAAACAACCGTTCAATCAAATTATGTATCTTTTTATCCTTTTAATCCGTCCAGTTCAAAATCTCCAGTATCCATGCTCCCCTACAAGTTATGACGTAGGTTTGCTAAATCTGCAATTCTTGATTTAACACTCAAATGATTTTTAAGAGCAAGCCAAAGAATGAATCCAATTTAAACATAATCTAGAGTTAAACATAATCTTTAACACTCAACACCTAATTAAAATCCATACTCATCACCTAAAATCCATACTCAGTTATTTTATCAAACCTTATTTAGATATATAACTTCCCATATGTGCTTAAGAATACCAACTTTTCATTTTCTCATCCCAAAAACTAATCTAGATAAATACTTCCAACTGTGTAATAAATGCAAAATCTTGCATAAAATAAGAACAATAAATATGTCATGACACCTCTAAATTTAGTCTAAAAGATTGATTGCTTTCCTGAATTTTGGAAATATCTTATTAAGGTTTTAAACTTACTTAGAATGACCTACTAACCTTTTAAGATTTCTTCAATTGTAAATACTATCTAGTTCTTCAATTGGAGAGACCTAAATCAAGTTCTTCAATTGTACATTACATTATCTAGTAAAAAAATGTATCGCATTTAACCATTAATGACATACTATGCTGACAATAGCGGCAATGATCTTTAGATCAACCACTGGCCTTAAAGATCAGTTTAGCAATATTGTAAATCGATCTTACATGTAGCAAATTTTGATCATTAAATATTTAGCAAATGTATCTCTTATGTGATACATACGACATTCCAACTATATAAGGGTAGCAATTTATATAAATCACAAAAAAAAAATGCACTAAAGATAACCAATCTTCAAACTATCACATATTAATATAAAAGATGTTGTTTGGCAGTAATTAGCTATCAGCTTAATGTTTTTGTTCAATTAGTCCCATAATGGACCAGAGCCTCTTAGATTAACACTACAAGAAAAATAATAGATAGAAGAAAGGGTAGGACTGGTTTCGTTGGTCTACAAAAATTGGTTAGCATGCATTTCAGGACCTTATTGCTGGTCAGAAATCAACATCCAGAACTGGTGCCGGAAATGGGACGTACGGTCGAGGATGTTGACTCAGTGGCACATAAGCTTATGAACCGCAATAGAGGTTCATTTCAGTTGCTCTCTGCCTTCAAGCTTGGAAATCGAGGCTTCATTTCCGCTGCTAACTGGTAATTGATTATAAATGCTTTCCTATTTTTTGTGCTATTTCAATGTTTAATAACATTTCCGCTGCTAACTGGTAATTGATTATAAATGCTTTCCTATTTTTTGTGCTATTTCAATGTTTAATAATGGTTTCTTTGATTCGACATATCATTGTAGAGAGTATAGTTATCGGTATTGAGATATGTCTGAATATCCATTTGAATTTAACTTTCCTTAAATTTCATATTTGAACATAGACATTTGATTTACATACATGAATCTATCTATATGTTTTATGTATCCCTAGGGGGAAAACCCTGAAAGTGCTAGAAATTCCAATGAGTGAAGTGACAGATAAAATGGTGGAAAGACATGCTGATTCACTAGTGAATTTAAGTGTTTTAGACATTAGTTATTGTTTGAATATCACAAGCAAAGGGATTGGAGAATTTGGGAAAAACTGCAAAGGCCTAACTGAGCTGAGAAGAAACTTCAGATTTGTCTTGCTTAGTGAAATTGATAATAGTGAGGCTATGGTGATAGCAAATACAATGTCTGGTCTAAAGAAACTTGATATGTGTTTTGGGACTTTTGAAGAATTTGGTCTTCAAGCCGTACTTACTAATTGCAAGGCTCTTTCACATCTCAACATTCAAGGGTGTTGGAATGTGAATCTGGAAGGTGATGTTTTGGATAAGTGTTTGAAGTTTGAGTTTTTCAGTGAGAAAATATTTTATGTGCAGTAGCAGTATAGATATGGAGAGAGTTTGTTGGCTCGTTGAATTGGAAATGCATTTGAGAGACAACTTCTAGATTGAGTTCTTCAAATATTGTATTAGGATGATGAATGCAATATAAAACATACATGTACCTTTGCTTAATCTTATTATGTTGATTTAGCTCTAACAACAGTTGATTTAGATAAAATTATTTTATAATAAAAGATTGATATGCTAGTAAAATTAAATTAAATATATTATTAATAAACTTACAAAAATCAGAGCTAACAAAAAACGGTTCATTAGGATTGACGGTCTAAAATAAAAAAAAAAGTTTGGATGTAAGATTTGAGAAATTATAGTAATAAAAAATGGTGGAAATTAAATTTAATCTAAAAAAGTGGTCAGAAGTTTAATTTTAAAACTCTAAAATAATTAGAAAGTAAGATTATGATTATTGAATGTTGACTAAATACGTTGTGTTGTCCGTATTTCGATTCCAAATTAACCTTTCGACGCATACCCATTATGTTGTCTTTTAGTGTTCTAATTTTTGGGATTTTTATTAAATTGAATTGATAGTCTCATAGGTAGGGTCTCTAATTGAATTGATAGGATTTTGATTTTAGGGTTGAATTGAATTGAATTGATAATGTTATATTTTCACTTGCACATTGAATCGATAGGTATGGTCTCTAATTGAATTGATAGGATTTTGATTTTAATGATCTTTACGGTACTTCCATTAACCCCCAATTTGGAGGTTAGAGTTTGGAACGTTAAAGGGAGATAAACAACAATTGTATTAAACGACAACTGTATTTATTATCGTCAAATATATTTAATATATTTAATATAGTAAATTGTATTTAATATAGGAAGTTTTACTTATTGAGAAGGTAGACTAGTGTTCCATATTAATCCTACTTTTTGTGTATATATATTGTGTATATTCTAATTTTCTATCTAAGGAGACCAACATTCTAGACAAATTCTTCTATAACTTGATTGGTATCAATTTGAGTGTATACATAAACACTCAAATAAGTGAGTAATCGTAAATGGCAAAAACAAAAAGAAAAGCAACTAAGAAGTTGGAAAAGAGTTTCGCTTGTCCTGTTTGTCGTCATCCTAACTCAGTTCAGTGTGCCATCAATAAGATAATGAGAATGAGAGAAGCTTTTTGTTGTGTATGCAAAGAAAGCTACACCACTCGATGCATCAATTCAACTGAACATATCGACATTTATAGCGAATGGATTGATGAGTGCGAAGGAGCAAATCAATAGACTATTATTTGATTTCTCCATTTTCATCTTCTTCTTAATTAGGTTTTTCTGTTCATTTTTTATTTGTAATGATGTTATTCATGAGGAGATGAGGTTTTCCTACTCTATTTATTAATCCTTACAAGTGTTATGAAGCTATTACCGAGATAATTAAGAACTAAAATATTAATTGGATGCCTTAAGGTTTTTTTTTTTTTTTTTCATTGAAAACTTTTTCTTTTCCACTCAATGGTTATGTTTTCACATAATGGAGCTCAATCAACAAATAATGGAATAAGGCAATGTTAAATAAATATGATGGATTGATATCTTAATATTTTAGTTTTATAATCGAAATAACACCTTTAATCAATCACCTCCCTAACTCCCATTTTTTTTGGGCGGCCCGGTCGCACTACGCGTCCCCGCTGAGCGAGGGTCCGGGGAGGGGTCCCACCACAAGGGTGTACTGGGGACAAGCCTTCCCCTGCCAATTTATTTGGCAAGAGGCCGCTCCTAAGACTCGAACCTCCCTAACTCCCATATATGAACAAATTGTGACCCTGAACAAAAGCAATTCAATAGGTTTCTTTTTCTTGGGCAAACATCACACACAACTTATTAGGAGAGAAATGGGTTCGATCCAATCTGTGCAAGAATTGTATACAATCAAAGTGGATGATACAATTTCGGTCAGTCAAAGAAAAATTTAATGGTCTAACAAAATTTCAAACATATTTATTGTATAATGGAAAATGAAAATCTCAAAAGTTGTACTAAATATAAGTCAATGGTATAATTCGGTTCGATCTTAAAGAAAAAAAAACAACCGTTCAATCAAATTATGTATCTTTTTATCCTTTTAATCCGTCCAGTTCAAAATCTCCAGTATCCATGCTCCCCTACAAGTTATGACGTAGGTTTGCTAAATCTGCAATTCTTGATTTAACACTCAAATGATTTTTAAGAGCAAGCCAAAGAATGAATCCAATTTAAACATAATCTAGAGTTAAACATAATCTTTAACACTCAACACCTAATTAAAATCCATACTCATCACCTAAAATCCATACTCAGTTATTTTATCAAACCTTATTTAGATATATAACTTCCCATATGTGCTTAAGAATACCAACTTTTCATTTTCTCATCCCAAAAACTAATCTAGATAAATACTTCCAACTGTGTAATAAATGCAAAATCTTGCATAAAATAAGAACAATAAATATGTCATGACACCTCTAAATTTAGTCTAAAAGATTGATTGGTTTCCTGAATTTTGGAAATATCTTATTAAGGTTTTAAACTTACTTAGAATGACCTACTAACCTTTTAAGATTTCTTCAATTGTAAATACTATCTAGTTCTTCAATTGGAGAGACCTAAATCAAGTTCTTCAATTGTACATTACATTATCTAGTAAAAAAATGTATCGCATTTAACCATTAATGACATACTATGCTGACAATAGCGGCAATGATCTTTAGATCAACCACTGGCCTTAAAGATCAGTTTAGCAATATTTTAAATCGATCTTACATGTAGCAAATTTTGATCATTAAATATTTAGCAAATGTATCTCTTATGTGATACATACGACATTCCAACTATATAAGGGTAGCAATTTATATAAATCACAAAAAAAAATGCACTAAAGATAACCAATCTTCAAACTATCACATATTAATATAAAAGATGTTGTTTGGCAGTAATTAGCTATCAGCTTAATGTTTTTGTTCAATTAGTCCCATAATGGACCAGAGCCTCTTAGATTAACACTACAAGAAAAATAATAGATAGAAGAAAGGGTAGGACTGGTTTCGTTGGTCTACAAAAATTGGTTAGCATGCATTTCAGGACCTTATTGCTGGTCAGAAATCAACATCCAGAACTGGTGCCGGAAATGGGACGTACGGTCGAGGATGTTGACTCAGTGGCACATAAGCTTATGAACCGCAATAGAGGTTCATTTCAGTTGCTCTCTGCCTTCAAGCTTGGAAATCGAGGCTTCATTTCCGCTGCTAACTGGTAATTGATTATAAATGCTTTCCTATTTTTTGTGCTATTTCAATGTTTAATAACATTTCCGCTGCTAACTGGTAATTGATTATAAATGCTTTCCTATTTTTTGTGCTATTTCAATGTTTAATAATGGTTTCTTTGATTCGACATATCATTGTAGAGAGTATAGTTATCGGTATTGAGATATGTCTGAATATCCATTTGAATTTAACTTTCCTTAAATTTCATATTTGAACATAGACATTTGATTTACATACATGAATCTATCTATATGTTTTATGTATCCCTAGGGGGAAAACCCTGAAAGTGCTAGAAATTCCAATGAGTGAAGTGACAGATAAAATGGTGGAAAGACATGCTGATTCACTAGTGAATTTAAGTGTTTTAGACATTAGTTATTGTTTGAATATCACAAGCAAAGGGATTGGAGAATTTGGGAAAAACTGCAAAGGCCTAACTGAGCTGAGAAGAAACTTCAGATTTGTCTTGCTTAGTGAAATTGATAATAGTGAGGCTATGGTGATAGCAAATACAATGTCTGGTCTAAAGAAACTTGATATGTGTTTTGGGACTTTTGAAGAATTTGGTCTTCAAGCCGTACTTACTAATTGCAAGGCTCTTTCACATCTCAACATTCAAGGGTGTTGGAATGTGAATCTGGAAGGTGATGTTTTGGATAAGTGTTTGAAGTTTGAGTTTTTCAGTGAGAAAATATTTTATGTGCAGTAGCAGTATAGATATGGAGAGAGTTTGTTGGCTCGTTGAATTGGAAATGCATTTGAGAGACAACTTCTAGATTGAGTTCTTCAAATATTGTATTAGGATGATGAATGCAATATAAAACATACATGTACCTTTGCTTAATCTTATTATGTTGATTTAGCTCTAACAACAGTTGATTTAGATAAAATTATTTTATAATAAAAGATTGATATGCTAGTAAAATTAAATTAAATATATTATTAATAAACTTACAAAAATCAGAGCTAACAAAAAACGGTTCATTAGGATTGACGGTCTAAAATAAAAAAAAAAGTTTGGATGTAAGATTTGAGAAATTATAGTAATAAAAAATGGTGGAAATTAAATTTAATCTAAAAAAGTGGTCAGAAGTTTAATTTTAAAACTCTAAAATAATTAGAAAGTAAGATTATGATTATTGAATGTTGACTAAATACGTTGTGTTGTCCGTATTTCGATTCCAAATTAACCTTTCGACGCATACCCATTATGTTGTCTTTTAGTGTTCTAATTTTTGGGATTTTTATTAAATTGAATTGATAGTCTCATAGGTAGGGTCTCTAATTGAATTGATAGGATTTTGATTTTAGGGTTGAATTGAATTGAATTGATAATGTTATATTTTCACTTGCACATTGAATCGATAGGTATGGTCTCTAATTGAATTGATAGGATTTTGATTTTAATGATCTTTACGGTACTTCCATTAACCCCCAATTTGGAGGTTAGAGTTTGGAACGTTAAAGGGAGATAAACAACAATTGTATTAAACGACAACTGTATTTATTATCGTCAAATATATTTAATATATTTAATATAGTAAATTGTATTTAATATAGGAAGTTTTACTTATTGAGAAGGTAGACTAGTGTTCCATATTAATCCTACTTTTTGTGTATATATATTGTGTATATTCTAATTTTCTATCTAAGGAGACCAACATTCTAGACAAATTCTTCTATAACTTGATTGGTATCAATTTGAGTGTATACATAAACACTCAAATAAGTGAGTAATCGTAAATGGCAAAAACAAAAAGAAAAGCAACTAAGAAGTTGGAAAAGAGTTTCGCTTGTCCTGTTTGTCGTCATCCTAACTCAGTTCAGTGTGCCATCAATAAGATAATGAGAATGAGAGAAGCTTTTTGTTGTGTATGCAAAGAAAGCTACACCACTCGATGCATCAATTCAACTGAACATATCGACATTTATAGCGAATGGATTGATGAGTGCGAAGGAGCAAATCAATAGACTATTATTTGATTTCTCCATTTTCATCTTCTTCTTAATTAGGTTTTTCTGTTCATTTTTTATTTGTAATGATGTTATTCATGAGGAGATGAGGTTTTCCTACTCTATTTATTAATCCTTACAAGTGTTATGAAGCTATTACCGAGATAATTAAGAACTAAAATATTAATTGGATGCCTTAAGGTTTTTTTTTTTTTTTTTCATTGAAAACTTTTTCTTTTCCACTCAATGGTTATGTTTTCACATAATGGAGCTCAATCAACAAATAATGGAATAAGGCAATGTTAAATAAATATGATGGATTGATATCTTAATATTTTAGTTTTATAATCGAAATAACACCTTTAATCAATCACCTCCCTAACTCCCATTTTTTTTGGGCGGCCCGGTCGCACTACGCGTCCCCGCTGAGCGAGGGTCCGGGGAGGGGTCCCACCACAAGGGTGTACTGGGGACAAGCCTTCCCCTGCCAATTTATTTGGCAAGAGGCCGCTCCTAAGACTCGAACCTCCCTAACTCCCATATATGAACAAATTGTGACCCTGAACAAAAGCAATTCAATAGGTTTCTTTTTCTTGGGCAAACATCACACACAACTTATTAGGAGAGAAATGGGTTCGATCCAATCTGTGCAAGAATTGTATACAATCAAAGTGGATGATACAATTTCGGTCAGTCAAAGAAAAATTTAATGGTCTAACAAAATTTCAAACATATTTATTGTATAATGGAAAATGAAAATCTCAAAAGTTGTACTAAATATAAGTCAATGGTATAATTCGGTTCGATCTTAAAGAAAAAAAAACAACCGTTCAATCAAATTATGTATCTTTTTATCCTTTTAATCCGTCCAGTTCAAAATCTCCAGTATCCATGCTCCCCTACAAGTTATGACGTAGGTTTGCTAAATCTGCAATTCTTGATTTAACACTCAAATGATTTTTAAGAGCAAGCCAAAGAATGAATCCAATTTAAACATAATCTAGAGTTAAACATAATCTTTAACACTCAACACCTAATTAAAATCCATACTCATCACCTAAAATCCATACTCAGTTATTTTATCAAACCTTATTTAGATATATAACTTCCCATATGTGCTTAAGAATACCAACTTTTCATTTTCTCATCCCAAAAACTAATCTAGATAAATACTTCCAACTGTGTAATAAATGCAAAATCTTGCATAAAATAAGAACAATAAATATGTCATGACACCTCTAAATTTAGTCTAAAAGATTGATTGCTTTCCTGAATTTTGGAAATATCTTATTAAGGTTTTAAACTTACTTAGAATGACCTACTAACCTTTTAAGATTTCTTCAATTGTAAATACTATCTAGTTCTTCAATTGGAGAGACCTAAATCAAGTTCTTCAATTGTACATTACATTATCTAGTAAAAAAATGTATCGCATTTAACCATTAATGACATACTATGCTGACAATAGCGGCAATGATCTTTAGATCAACCACTGGCCTTAAAGATCAGTTTAGCAATATTGTAAATCGATCTTACATGTAGCAAATTTTGATCATTAAATATTTAGCAAATGTATCTCTTATGTGATACATACGACATTCCAACTATATAAGGGTAGCAATTTATATAAATCACAAAAAAAAATGCACTAAAGATAACCAATCTTCAAACTATCACATATTAA
Source organism: Euphorbia lathyris (assembly GCF_963576675.1). Lineage (NCBI taxonomy): Eukaryota > Viridiplantae > Streptophyta > Magnoliopsida > Malpighiales > Euphorbiaceae > Euphorbia > Euphorbia lathyris. Next base: position 440,395 of record NC_088915.1, on the reverse strand, counting down.
TATAAAAGATGTTGTTTGGCAGTAATTAGCTATCAGCTTAATGTTTTTGTTCAATTAGTCCCATAATGGACCAGAGCCTCTTAGATTAACACTACAAGAAAAATAATAGATAGAAGAAAGGGTAGGACTGGTTTCGTTGGTCTACAAAAATTGGTTAGCATGCATTTCAGGACCTTATTGCTGGTCAGAAATCAACATCCAGAACTGGTGCCGGAAATGGGACGTACGGTCGAGGATGTTGACTCAGTGGCACATAAGCTTATGAACCGCAATAGAGGTTCATTTCAGTTGCTCTCTGCCTTCAAGCTTGGAAATCGAGGCTTCATTTCCGCTGCTAACTGGTAATTGATTATAAATGCTTTCCTATTTTTTGTGCTATTTCAATGTTTAATAACATTTCCGCTGCTAACTGGTAATTGATTATAAATGCTTTCCTATTTTTTGTGCTATTTCAATGTTTAATAATGGTTTCTTTGATTCGACATATCATTGTAGAGAGTATAGTTATCGGTATTGAGATATGTCTGAATATCCATTTGAATTTAACTTTCCTTAAATTTCATATTTGAACATAGACATTTGATTTACATACATGAATCTATCTATATGTTTTATGTATCCCTAGGGGGAAAACCCTGAAAGTGCTAGAAATTCCAATGAGTGAAGTGACAGATAAAATGGTGGAAAGACATGCTGATTCACTAGTGAATTTAAGTGTTTTAGACATTAGTTATTGTTTGAATATCACAAGCAAAGGGATTGGAGAATTTGGGAAAAACTGCAAAGGCCTAACTGAGCTGAGAAGAAACTTCAGATTTGTCTTGCTTAGTGAAATTGATAATAGTGAGGCTATGGTGATAGCAAATACAATGTCTGGTCTAAAGAAACTTGATATGTGTTTTGGGACTTTTGAAGAATTTGGTCTTCAAGCCGTACTTACTAATTGCAAGGCTCTTTCACATCTCAACATTCAAGGGTGTTGGAATGTGAATCTGGAAGGTGATGTTTTGGATAAGTGTTTGAAGTTTGAGTTTTTCAGTGAGAAAATATTTTATGTGCAGTAGCAGTATAGATATGGAGAGAGTTTGTTGGCTCGTTGAATTGGAAATGCATTTGAGAGACAACTTCTAGATTGAGTTCTTCAAATATTGTATTAGGATGATGAATGCAATATAAAACATACATGTACCTTTGCTTAATCTTATTATGTTGATTTAGCTCTAACAACAGTTGATTTAGATAAAATTATTTTATAATAAAAGATTGATATGCTAGTAAAATTAAATTAAATATATTATTAATAAACTTACAAAAATCAGAGCTAACAAAAAACGGTTCATTAGGATTGACGGTCTAAAATAAAAAAAAAAGTTTGGATGTAAGATTTGAGAAATTATAGTAATAAAAAATGGTGGAAATTAAATTTAATCTAAAAAAGTGGTCAGAAGTTTAATTTTAAAACTCTAAAATAATTAGAAAGTAAGATTATGATTATTGAATGTTGACTAAATACGTTGTGTTGTCCGTATTTCGATTCCAAATTAACCTTTCGACGCATACCCATTATGTTGTCTTTTAGTGTTCTAATTTTTGGGATTTTTATTAAATTGAATTGATAGTCTCATAGGTAGGGTCTCTAATTGAATTGATAGGATTTTGATTTTAGGGTTGAATTGAATTGAATTGATAATGTTATATTTTCACTTGCACATTGAATCGATAGGTATGGTCTCTAATTGAATTGATAGGATTTTGATTTTAATGATCTTTACGGTACTTCCATTAACCCCCAATTTGGAGGTTAGAGTTTGGAACGTTAAAGGGAGATAAACAACAATTGTATTAAACGACAACTGTATTTATTATCGTCAAATATATTTAATATATTTAATATAGGAAGTTTTACTTATTGAGAAGGTAGACTAGTGTTCCATATTAATCCTACTTTTTGTGTATATATATTGTGTATATTCTAATTTTCTATCTAAGGAGACCAACATTCTAGACAAATTCTTCTATAACTTGATTGGTATCAATTTGAGTGTATACATAAACACTCAAATAAGTGAGTAATCGTAAATGGCAAAAACAAAAAGAAAAGCAACTAAGAAGTTGGAAAAGAGTTTCGCTTGTCCTGTTTGTCGTCATCCTAACTCAGTTCAGTGTGCCATCAATAAGATAATGAGAATGAGAGAAGCTTTTTGTTGTGTATGCAAAGAAAGCTACACCACTCGATGCATCAATTCAACTGAACATATCGACATTTATAGCGAATGGATTGATGAGTGCGAAGGAGCAAATCAATAGACTATTATTTGATTTCTCCATTTTCATCTTCTTCTTAATTAGGTTTTTCTGTTCATTTTTTATTTGTAATGATGTTATTCATGAGGAGATGAGGTTTTCCTACTCTATTTATTAATCCTTACAAGTGTTATGAAGCTATTACTGAGATAATTAAGAACTAAAATATTAATTGGATGCCTTAAGGTTTTTTTTTTTTTTTTTCATTGAAAACTTTTTCTTTTCCACTCAATGGTTATGTTTTCACATAATGGAGCTCAATCAACAAATAATGGAATAAGGCAATGTTAAATAAATATGATGGATTGATATCTTAATATTTTAGTTTTATAATCGAAATAACACCTTTAATCAATCACCTCCCTAACTCCCATTTTTTTTGGGCGGCCCGGTCGCACTACGCGTCCCCGCTGAGCGAGGGTCCGGGGAGGGGTCCCACCACAAGGGTGTACTGGGGACAAGCCTTCCCCTGCCAATTTATTTGGCAAGAGGCCGCTCCTAAGACTCGAACCTCCCTAACTCCCATATATGAACAAATTGTGACCCTGAACAAAAGCAATTCAATAGGTTTCTTTTTCTTGGGCAAACATCACACACAACTTATTAGGAGAGAAATGGGTTCGATCCAATCTGTGCAAGAATTGTATACAATCAAAGTGGATGATACAATTTCGGTCAGTCAAAGAAAAATTTAATGGTCTAACAAAATTTCAAACATATTTATTGTATAATGGAAAATGAAAATCTCAAAAGTTGTACTAAATATAAGTCAATGGTATAATTCGGTTCGATCTTAAAGAAAAAAAAACAACCGTTCAATCAAATTATGTATCTTTTTATCCTTTTAATCCGTCCAGTTCAAAATCTCCAGTATCCATGCTCCCCTACAAGTTATGACGTAGGTTTGCTAAATCTGCAATTCTTGATTTAACACTCAAATGATTTTTAAGAGCAAGCCAAAGAATGAATCCAATTTAAACATAATCTAGAGTTAAACATAATCTTTAACACTCAACACCTAATTAAAATCCATACTCATCACCTAAAATCCATACTCAGTTATTTTATCAAACCTTATTTAGATATATAACTTCCCATATGTGCTTAAGAATACCAACTTTTCATTTTCTCATCCCAAAAACTAATCTAGATAAATACTTCCAACTGTGTAATAAATGCAAAATCTTGCATAAAATAAGAACAATAAATATGTCATGACACCTCTAAATTTAGTCTAAAAGATTGATTGCTTTCCTGAATTTTGGAAATATCTTATTAAGGTTTTAAACTTACTTAGAATGACCTACTAACCTTTTAAGATTTCTTCAATTGTAAATACTATCTAGTTCTTCAATTGGAGAGACCTAAATCAAGTTCTTCAATTGTACATTACATTATCTAGTAAAAAAATGTATCGCATTTAACCATTAATGACATACTATGCTGACAATAGCGGCAATGATCTTTAGATCAACCACTGGCCTTAAAGATCAGTTTAGCAATATTGTAAATCGATCTTACATGTAGCAAATTTTGATCATTAAATATTTAGCAAATGTATCTCTTATGTGATACATACGACATTCCAACTATATAAGGGTAGCAATTTATATAAATCACAAAAAAAAAATGCACTAAAGATAACCAATCTTCAAACTATCACATATTAATATAAAAGATGTTGTTTGGCAGTAATTAGCTATCAGCTTAATGTTTTTGTTCAATTAGTCCCATAATGGACCAGAGCCTCTTAGATTAACACTACAAGAAAAATAATAGATAGAAGAAAGGGTAGGACTGGTTTCGTTGGTCTACAAAAATTGGTTAGCATGCATTTCAGGACCTTATTGCTGGTCAGAAATCAACATCCAGAACTGGTGCCGGAAATGGGACGTACGGTCGAGGATGTTGACTCAGTGGCACATAAGCTTATGAACCGCAATAGAGGTTCATTTCAGTTGCTCTCTGCCTTCAAGCTTGGAAATCGAGGCTTCATTTCCGCTGCTAACTGGTAATTGATTATAAATGCTTTCCTATTTTTTGTGCTATTTCAATGTTTAATAACATTTCCGCTGCTAACTGGTAATTGATTATAAATGCTTTCCTATTTTTTGTGCTATTTCAATGTTTAATAATGGTTTCTTTGATTCGACATATCATTGTAGAGAGTATAGTTATCGGTATTGAGATATGTCTGAATATCCATTTGAATTTAACTTTCCTTAAATTTCATATTTGAACATAGACATTTGATTTACATACATGAATCTATCTATATGTTTTATGTATCCCTAGGGGGAAAACCCTGAAAGTGCTAGAAATTCCAATGAGTGAAGTGACAGATAAAATGGTGGAAAGACATGCTGATTCACTAGTGAATTTAAGTGTTTTAGACATTAGTTATTGTTTGAATATCACAAGCAAAGGGATTGGAGAATTTGGGAAAAACTGCAAAGGCCTAACTGAGCTGAGAAGAAACTTCAGATTTGTCTTGCTTAGTGAAATTGATAATAGTGAGGCTATGGTGATAGCAAATACAATGTCTGGTCTAAAGAAACTTGATATGTGTTTTGAGACTTTTGAAGAATTTGGTCTTCAAGCCGTACTTACTAATTGCAAGGCTCTTTCACATCTCAACATTCAAGGGTGTTGGAATGTGAATCTGGAAGGTGATGTTTTGGATAAGTGTTTGAAGTTTGAGTTTTTCAGTGAGAAAATATTTTATGTGCAGTAGCAGTATAGATATGGAGAGAGTTTGTTGGCTCGTTGAATTGGAAATGCATTTGAGAGACAACTTCTAGATTGAGTTCTTCAAATATTGTATTAGGATGATGAATGCAATACAAAACATACATGTACCTTTGCTTAATCTTATTATGTTGATTTAGCTCTAACAACAGTTGATTTAGATAAAATTATTTTATAATAAAAGATTGATATGCTAGTAAAATTAAATTAAATATATTATTAATAAACTTACAAAAATCAGAGCTAACAAAAAACGGTTCATTAGGATTGACGGTCTAAAATAAAAAAAAAAGTTTGGATGTAAGATTTGAGAAATTATAGTAATAAAAAATGGTGGAAATTAAATTTAATCTAAAAAAGTGGTCAGAAGTTTAATTTTAAAACTCTAAAATAATTAGAAAGTAAGATTATGATTATTGAATGTTGACTAAATACGTTGTGTTGTCCGTATTTCGATTCCAAATTAACCTTTCGACGCATACCCATTATGTTGTCTTTTAGTGTTCTAATTTTTGGGATTTTTATTAAATTGAATTGATAGTCTCATAGGTAGGGTCTCTAATTGAATTGATAGGATTTTGATTTTAGGGTTGAATTGAATTGAATTGATAATGTTATATTTTCACTTGCACATTGAATCGATAGGTATGGTCTCTAATTGAATTGATAGGATTTTGATTTTAATGATCTTTACGGTACTTCCATTAACCCCCAATTTGGAGGTTAGAGTTTGGAACGTTAAAGGGAGATAAACAACAATTGTATTAAACGACAACTGTATTTATTATCGTCAAATATATTTAATATATTTAATATAGGAAGTTTTACTTATTGAGAAGGTAGACTAGTGTTCCATATTAATCCTACTTTTTGTGTATATATATTGTGTATATTCTAATTTTCTATCTAAGGAGACCAACATTCTAGACAAATTCTTCTATAACTTGATTGGTATCAATTTGAGTGTATACATAAACACTCAAATAAGTGAGTAATCGTAAATGGCAAAAACAAAAAGAAAAGCAACTAAGAAGTTGGAAAAGAGTTTCGCTTGTCCTGTTTGTCGTCATCCTAACTCAGTTCAGTGTGCCATCAATAAGATAATGAGAATGAGAGAAGCTTTTTGTTGTGTATGCAAAGAAAGCTACACCACTCGATGCATCAATTCAACTGAACATATCGACATTTATAGCGAATGGATTGATGAGTGCGAAGGAGCAAATCAATAGACTATTATTTGATTTCTCCATTTTCATCTTCTTCTTAATTAGGTTTTTCTGTTCATTTTTTATTTGTAATGATGTTATTCATGAGGAGATGAGGTTTTCCTACTCTATTTATTAATCCTTACAAGTGTTATGAAGCTATTACTGAGATAATTAAGAACTAAAATATTAATTGGATGCCTTAAGGTTTTTTTTTTTTTTTTTCATTGAAAACTTTTTCTTTTCCACTCAATGGTTATGTTTTCACATAATGGAGCTCAATCAACAAATAATGGAATAAGGCAATGTTAAATAAATATGATGGATTGATATCTTAATATTTTAGTTTTATAATCGAAATAACACCTTTAATCAATCACCTCCCTAACTCCCATTTTTTTTGGGCGGCCCGGTCGCACTACGCGTCCCCGCTGAGCGAGGGTCCGGGGAGGGGTCCCACCACAAGGGTGTACTGGGGACAAGCCTTCCCCTGCCAATTTATTTGGCAAGAGGCCGCTCCTAAGACTCGAACCTCCCTAACTCCCATATATGAACAAATTGTGACCCTGAACAAAAGCAATTCAATAGGTTTCTTTTTCTTGGGCAAACATCACACACAACTTATTAGGAGAGAAATGGGTTCGATCCAATCTGTGCAAGAATTGTATACAATCAAAGTGGATGATACAATTTCGGTCAGTCAAAGAAAAATTTAATGGTCTAACAAAATTTCAAACATATTTATTGTATAATGGAAAATGAAAATCTCAAAAGTTGTACTAAATATAAGTCAATGGTATAATTCGGTTCGATCTTAAAGAAAAAAAAACAACCGTTCAATCAAATTATGTATCTTTTTATCCTTTTAATCCGTCCAGTTCAAAATCTCCAGTATCCATGCTCCCCTACAAGTTATGACGTAGGTTTGCTAAATCTGCAATTCTTGATTTAACACTCAAATGATTTTTAAGAGCAAGCCAAAGAATGAATCCAATTTAAACATAATCTAGAGTTAAACATAATCTTTAACACTCAACACCTAATTAAAATCCATACTCATCACCTAAAATCCATACTCAGTTATTTTATCAAACCTTATTTAGATATATAACTTCCCATATGTGCTTAAGAATACCAACTTTTCATTTTCTCATCCCAAAAACTAATCTAGATAAATACTTCCAACTGTGTAATAAATGCAAAATCTTGCATAAAATAAGAACAATAAATATGTCATGACACCTCTAAATTTAGTCTAAAAGATTGATTGCTTTCCTGAATTTTGGAAATATCTTATTAAGGTTTTAAACTTACTTAGAATGACCTACTAACCTTTTAAGATTTCTTCAATTGTAAATACTATCTAGTTCTTCAATTGGAGAGACCTAAATCAAGTTCTTCAATTGTACATTACATTATCTAGTAAAAAAATGTATCGCATTTAACCATTAATGACATACTATGCTGACAATAGCGGCAATGATCTTTAGATCAACCACTGGCCTTAAAGATCAGTTTAGCAATATTGTAAATCGATCTTACATGTAGCAAATTTTGATCATTAAATATTTAGCAAATGTATCTCTTATGTGATACATACGACATTCCAACTATATAAGGGTAGCAATTTATATAAATCACAAAAAAAAATGCACTAAAGATAACCAATCTTCAAACTATCACATATTAATATAAAAGATGTTGTTTGGCAGTAATTAGCTATCAGCTTAATGTTTTTGTTCAATTAGTCCCATAATGGACCAGAGCCTCTTAGATTAACACTACAAGAAAAATAATAGATAGAAGAAAGGGTATGGCTGGTTTTGTTGGTCTACAAAAATTGGTTAGCATGCATTTCAGGACCTTATTGCTGGTCAGAAATCAACATCCAGAACTGGTGCGGGAAACGGGACGTACGGTCGAGGATGTTGACTCAGTGGCACATAAGCTTATGAACCGCAATAGAGGTTCATTTCAGTTGCTCTCTGCCTTCAAGCTTGGAAATCGAGGCTTCATTTCCGCTGCTAACTGGTAATTGATTATAAATGCTTTCCTATTTTTTGTGCTATTTCAATGTTTAATAACATTTCCGCTGCTAACTGGTAATTGATTATAAATGCTTTCCTATTTTTTGTGCTATTTCAATGTTTAATAATGGTTTCTTTGATTCGACATATCATTGTAGAGAGTATAGTTATCGGTATTGAGATATGTCTGAATATCCATTTGAATTTAACTTTCCTTAAATTTCATATTTGAACATAGACATTTGATTTACATACATGAATCTATCTATATGTTTTCTGTATCCCTAGGGGGAAAACCCTGAAAGTGCTAGAAATTCCAATGAGTGAAGTGACAGATAAAATGGTGGAAAGACATGCTGATTCACTAGTGAATTTAAGTGTTTTAGACATTAGTTATTGTTTGAATATCACAAGCAAAGGGATTGGAGAATTTGGGAAAAACTGCAAAGGCCTAACTGAGCTGAGAAGAAACTTCAGATTTGTCTTGCTTAGTGAAATTGATAATAGTGAGGCTATGGTGATAGCAAATACAATGTCTGGTCTAAAGAAACTTGATATGTGTTTTGGGACTTTTGAAGAATTTGGTCTTCAAGCCGTACTTACTAATTGCAAGGCTCTTTCACATCTCAACATTCAAGGGTGTTGGAATGTGAATCTAGAAGGTGATGTTTTGGATAAGTGTTTGAAGTTTGAGTTTTTCAGTGAGAAAATATTTTATGTGCAGTAGCAGTATAGATATGGAGAGAGTTTGTTGGCTCGTTGAATTGGAAATGCATTTGAGAGACAACTTCTAGATTGAGTTCTTCAAATATTGTATTAGGATGATGAATGCAATACAAAACATACATGTACCTTTGCTTAATCTTATTATGTTGATTTAGCTCTAACAACAGTTGATTTAGATAAAATTATTTTATAATAAAAGATTGATATGCTAGTAAAATTAAATTAAATATATTATTAATAAACTTACAAAAATCAGAGCTAACAAAAAACGGTTCATTAGGATTGACGGTCTAAAATAAAAAAAAAAGTTTGGATGTAAGATTTGAGAAATTATAGTAATAAAAAATGGTGGAAATTAAATTTAATCTAAAAAAGTGGTCAGAAGTTTAATTTTAAAACTCTAAAATAATTAGAAAGTAAGATTATGATTATTGAATGTTGACTAAATACGTTGTGTTGTCCGTATTTCGATTCCAAATTAACCTTTCCACGCATACCCATTATGTTGTCTTTTAGTGTTTTAATTTTTGGGATTTTTATTAAATTGAATTGATAGTCTCATAGGTAGGGTCTCTAATTGAATTGATAGGATTTTGATTTTAGGGTTGAATTGAATTGAATTGATAATGTTATATTTTCACTTGCACATTGAATCGATAGGTATGGTCTCTAATTGAATTGATAGGATTTTGATTTTAATGATCTTTACGTTACTTCCATTAACCCCCAATTTGGAGGTTAGAGTTTGGAACGTTAAAGGGAGATAAACAACAATTGTATTAAACGACAACTGTATTTATTATCGTCAAATATATTTAATATATTTAATATAGTAAATTGTATTTAATATAGGAAGTTTTACTTATTGAGAAGGTAGACTAGTGTTCCATATTAATCCTACTTTTTGTGTATATATATTGTGTATATTCTAATTTTCTATCTAAGGAGACCAACATTCTAGACAAATTCTTCTATAACTTGATTGGTATCAATTTGAGTGTATACATAAACACTCAAATAAGTGAGTAATCGTAAATGGCAAAAACAAAAAGAAAAGCAATTAAGAAGTTGGAAAAGAGTTTCGCTTGTCCTGTTTGTCGTCATCCTAACTCAGTTCAGTGTGCCATCAATAAGATAATGAGAATGAGAGAAGCTTTTTGTTGTGTATGCAAAGAAAGCTACACCACTCGATGCATCAATTCAACTGAACATATCGACATTTATAGCGAATGGATTGATGAGTGCGAAGGAGCAAATCAATAGACTATTATTTGATTTCTCCATTTTCATCTTCTTCTTAATTAGGTTTTTCTATTCATTTTTTATTTGTAATGATGTTATTCATGAGGAGAGGAGGTTTTCCTACTCTATTTATTAATCCTTACAAGTGTTATGAAGCTATTACCGAGATAATTAAGAACTAAAATATTAATTGGATGCCTTAAGGTTTTTTTTTTTTTTTTTCATTGAAAACTTTTTCTTTTCCACTCAATGGTTATGTTTTCACATAATGGAGCTCAATCAACAAATAATGGAATAAGGCAATGTTAAATAAATATGATGGATTGATATCTTAATATTTTAGTTTTATAATCGAAATAACACCTTTAATCAATCACCTCCCTAACTCCCATTTTTTTTGGGCGGCCCGGTCGCACTACGCGTCCCCGCTGAGCGAGGGTCCGGGGAGGGGTCCCACCACAAGGGTGTACTGGGGACAAGCCTTCCCCTGCCAATTTATTTGGCAAGAGGCCGCTCCTAAGACTCGAACCTCCCTAACTCCCATATATGAACAAATTGTGACCCTGAACAAAAGCAATTCAATATGTTTCTTTTTTTGGGGCAAACATCACACACAACTTATTAGGAGAGAAATGGGTTCGATCCAATCTGTGCAAGAATTGTATACAATCAAAGTGGATGATACAATTTCGGTCAGTCAAAGAAAAATTTAATGGTCTAACAAAATTTCAAACATATTTATTGTATAATGGAAAATGAAAATCTCAAAAGTTGTACTAAATATAAGTCAATGGTATAATTCGGTTCGATCTTAAAGAAAAAAAAACAACCGTTCAATCAAATTATGTATCTTTTTATCCTTTTAATCCGTCCAGTTCAAAATCTCCAGTATCCATGCTCCCCTACAAGTTATGACGTAGGTTTGCTAAATCTGCAATTCTTGATTTAACACTCAAATGATTTTTAAGAGCAAGCCAAAGAATGAATCCAATTTAAACATAATCTAGAGTTAAACATAATCTTTAACACTCAACACCTAATTAAAATCCATACTCATCACCTAAAATCCATACTCAGTTATTTTATCAAACCTTATTTAGATATATAACTTCCCATATGTGCTTAAGAATACCAACTTTTCATTTTCTCATCCCAAAAACTAATCTAGATAAATACTTCCAACTGTGTAATAAATGCAAAATCTTGCATAAAATAAGAACAATAAATATGTCATGACACCTCTAAATTTAGTCTAAAAGATTGATTGGTTTCCTGAATTTTGGAAATATCTTATTAAGGTTTTAAACTTACTTAGAATGACCTACTAACCTTTTAAGATTTCTTCAATTGTAAATACTATCTAGTTCTTCAATTGGAGAGACCTAAATCAAGTTCTTCAATTGTACATTACATTATCTAGTAAAAAAATGTATCGCATTTAACCATTAATGACATACTATGCTGACAATAGCGGCAATGATCTTTAGATCAACCACTGGCCTTAAAGATCAGTTTAGCAATATTGTAAATCGATCTTACATGTAGCAAATTTTGATCATTAAATATTTAGCAAATGTATCTCTTATGTGATACATACGACATTCCAACTATATAAGGGTAGCAATTTATATAAATCACAAAAAAAAATGCACTAAAGATAACCAATCTTCAAACTATCACATATTAATATAAAAGATGTTGTTTGGCAGTAATTAGCTATCAGCTTAATGTTTTTGTTCAATTAGTCCCATAATGGACCAGAGCCTCTTAGATTAACACTACAAGAAAAATAATAGATAGAAGAAAGGGTAGGACTGGTTTCGTTGGTCTACAAAAATTGGTTACCATGCATTTCAGGACCTTATTGCTGGTCAGAAATCAACATCCAGAACTGGTGCCGGAAACGGGACGTACGGTCGAGGATGTTGACTCAGTGGCACATAAGCTTATGAACCGCAATAGAGGTTCATTTCAGTTGCTCTCTGCCTTCAAGCTTGGAAATCGAGGATTCATTTCCGCTGCTAACTGGTAATTGATTATAAATGCTTTCCTATTTTTTGTGCTATTTCAATGTTTAATAACATTTCCGCTGCTAACTGGTAATTGATTATAAATGCTTTCCTATTTTTTGTGCTATTTCAATGTTTAATAATGGTTTCTTTGATTCGACATATCATTGTAGAGAGTATAGTTATCGGTATTGAGATATGTCTGAATATCCATTTGAATTTAACTTTCCTTAAGTTTCATATTTGAACATAGACATTTGATTTACATACATGAATCTATCTATAGTGAAGCTTCACATCTAATAAAGTCTTGGATATCATCTTAAAACTCGTGTGTGGCCTGCAAAAATTAAACAACACTTCCAAGATAATATACAAAGAAATGCAAGAGCAACCAAAGAAAATGAAAAAGATATCAAGATATTCTTATTCCAAGTAAAATATTAAAAACTAGAAGACAATAAGCATATGTCAATAAAAAATATATAGCCAGCAAACAATTAAAATTCAATTGCTCAAGATTTGAAAGTAATACCTCACAATTGGACTTGAATATCAAAACTTCATTGGATAATTTTGGAGTTTATCATAAATTTCACCTGAAAAAAAGTAACAGTAGACAATATAATTTGATTTAGAGATGCAATTGATTCAATATTGATCAATAAATCACAGAAGATATGGAGGGGATTGTTGTCATACCTTTAGTAGAATCTGTACAAAATTTGCAAGTCTCTAAGCAAAACTAGAAACGAACCAAATAAAAATAACACTTATATATTTCATGGACAAATTAAGGCGGGATGTATTAGTGGAAAAAAAATTTGCAAGGAAATTTTGGAGGGATTTTCACGAATTTAACTTTCCTCACAAAGGGTGAGATGGATCGAGCAGCCATTAAAGAGATAATGGCCAAAGTGCAGAAAATGGATAGTTATATCCACGTAAAACTACTCTGATATTTAATAATAATTAATAAAACTAATCATTGGTGGGTAGTTTGATGAACCCACGTTTAATAAATAGCTACCACATTTAATTGAATGAAAATTTAGTAAGGTATATTAATTACTACTCATATATTAGATTGTACCCTGTACAATGATTATTCATATATTTTTTTTATAATCATTCATGGTGCTTGGATTAACAATAACGTCAAATATTTTCTATAGAAAACAATAATAATGTAATATAATATAATATCTCAATTAACAATTATGTTACGTTATTGAATGTTACTTAATTTACATTAGATTACGTCACGTTATGTAAAGCCACGTGACGTTACGTTACGTTACGTCACGTCACGTCACGTCACGTGACGTTACGTTACGTTACGTTAAGTTAAGTTATGTTATGTTATATTACGTTACGTTAATTTCCGTTACAGTAAACTTACATTGCGTTACGTCACGTCACGTTACGTTACGTTATGTTACATTACGTTACGTTACGTTACGTTATGTTACATTACGTTACGTTACGTTACGTTATGTTACATTACGTTACGTTACGTTACGTTATGTTAAGTTACGTTACGTTACGTTATGTTACTCTAACTTATGTTATGTTAACTTACTATACGTTACTATACGTTACGTTACATTATGTTACGTTACGTTATATTACGTTATGTTACGTTACGTTACTGTACATTATGTTACGTTTCATTATGTTGCGTTACTATATAATACTATACGCTACTATATATTACTGTAAGTTATTGTATGTTACGTTACGTTATGTCACGTTATGTAAAGCCATATGACGTTACGTCTCGTCACGTGACGTCACGTTATGTTACGTTACATGATGTTACATCATGTTACATGACGTTACGTCACATTACATCATGTGATGTCACGTTACGTTACGTTACGTTACGTTACGTTGCGTTACGTTACGTTACGTTACGTTACGTTACGTTACGTTACGTTACGTCACGTGACGTCACGTCACGTTACGTTACATTACATCACGTCACGTCACGTCACGTGACGTCACGTTACGTCACGTGACGTCAAGTTACGTTACGTCACGTGACGTCACGTTACGTTACGTCACGATACGATATGTTACGTAACGTTACGTTACATTGCGTTATGTTACGTTACGTTACGTTACGTTATGTTACGTTACGTTACATTACATTACTGTACGTTATGTTATATTATGTTACGTTGCATTATGTTGCATTACTATATGATACTATACGTTACTGTATATTACTGTAAGTTAATGTATATTACGTTACGTTACGTCACGTTATGTAAAGCCACGTGACATTACATCTCGTCATGTGATGTCATATGACGTCACGTTACGTTATGTTACATCACGTCACATTACGTTACGTTATATTACGTTGCGTTACGTCACATCATGTCACGTTACGTCACATTACGTTGCATTATGTTACGTTACGTTATGTTACATTACGTTACGTCACGTCACGTCACGTCACGTTACGTCACGTTACGTTACGTTATGTTGCGTTACGTTTCGTTACGTTACGTTACATTACGTTACGTTACGTTACGTTACGTTACATTACGTTACATTACGTTACGTTACATTAAGTTACGTTATGTTATATTAAGCTAAGTTACGTTACGTTAAGTTAAGTTACTTTACGTAACGTTATGTAAAGCCACATGATGTTACTTCTTATCACGTGACGTCACGTGACGTCACGTTACGTCACGTTACGTTACGTTACGTTACATTACGTCACGCCTCGTGACATCACGTTACGTTACGTTACGTTACGTTACGTTACGTTACGTTACGTTACGTTACGTTACGTTACGTTACATTACGTTACGTTACGTTACATCATGTCACGTGACGTTACGTTATGTTACGTTACTTTGCGTTACGTTATGGTAACTTATGTTATGTTAAGTTACTATACGCTACGTTAGGTTATGTTAGTATACGTTACGTTACGTTATATTACGTTACGTTACTGTATGTTATGTTATGTTATGTTATGTTACTCTATGTGACGTTACGTTAAGTTATGTTACGTTACGTTAGGATACTGTATGTCACGTAATGGTAAGTTATGTTATGTTACGTTACGTTACGTTACATTGCAATCCTAAGAATTTATAGATTGAACTTAAGTATTTATAAATTAAGCTTATAATTATTACGTTATGTTATATTACATCACATTATATTACGTCACGTCACGTTACGTTACGTTACGTTACGTTACGTTACGTTACGTTACGTTACGTTACGTTACGTTACGTTACGTTACGTTACGTTACGTTACGTTACGTTACGTTAAGTTACGTTACATTATGTTATGTAATGTTATGTTATGTTACGTTAATGTTACGTTACGTTACAATCCTAAGAATCTATAGATTGAACTTAAGGATTTATAAATTGAGCTTATAATTATTATGTTACGTTATATTACATCACATTATATTACGTCACGTCAAGTTACATTAGATTACGTTACGTTACGTTACGTTACGTTACGTTATGTTACGTTACGTTACGTTACGTTACGCTACGCTACGTTACGTTACGTTACGCTACGTTACGTTACGTTACATTACGTGATGTTAGGTTACGTTACGTTACGTTAGGTTACGTTATGTTACATTATGTTACGTTATGTTACGTTATGTTACGTTATGTTACGTTACGTTACGTTACGTTACGTGACGTTATGTTATGTTACGTTACGTTATGTTATGTAATGTTACCTTATGTTATGTAATGTTACCTTATGTTACGTTAATGTTACGTTATGTTACGTTAATGTTACGTTACGTTACGTTACGTTACGTTACGTTATGTTACGTTATGTTACGTGACGTTATGTGATGTTACGTTACATTATGTTACGTTATGTTACGTTATATTACGTTACGTTACGTTATGTTACGTAATGTTACGTTATGTTATGTAATGTTTTGTTATGTTACGTTAATGTTACGTTATGTTACGTTACGTTACGTTACATTACGTTACAATCCTAAGAATTTATAGATTGAACTTAAGGATTTATAAATTGATCTTATAATTATTACGTTACGTTATATTACATCACAAACGTTACATTACGTTACAATCCTAAGAATTTATAGATTGAACTTAAGGATTTATAAATTGATCTTATAATTATTACGTTACGTTATATTACATCACATTATATTACGTCACGTCAAGTTACATTACATTACGTTACGTTACGTTACGTTGAATTGGTTACTCTTCGTTTCCTGTTAGAATTTCGAATTGGTTTCTTTCGTAAAAATGATTAGTTCCGTTTGATAAAAATTGATAAAAAAATAATATGTTGTCGTGTATAACATTTGAATTGGTTTCATTTCCTAAAGATTGGTAAAAAAATGATTCGTTTATTAAAAATAGTCGTGTTAGACGTTTGAATTGCTTTTGGTTGGTAAAAATTGGTAAAATTGATTTTTTTATCATATTATTAGATGGTTGAATTCGTTTCTTATGGTAAAAGTTATTAAAAAAGATTCGTTTAAAAAAAAGCAACTTTTTTATATATAATATAAGTTATTTTCTTATAAGTGATTTTAGTTTTTAAATTTTGAATTTTTTTCTTATTTCGTTATATAAGTAGTGGGTGCGGGAATAAAATGATTTAATTTTATTATTCAGTAGTGGGTAGTGGGTGTGGGAGTAAAATGATTTACTTTTAATAAGGTTAATTTTTTTTTTGGCTTGGCTTTTATTAAAAATTGCATAAAAAAATAGAGTAATCAATGTTTGTTTTTGTCCGGCTTATACTCAAATCAAACCAAACCAAAATTCGAACCGAATCGAATTATATATTTATTCAATTTTTTGAGTTTGGGTTTGCTTACCCCTAATGCTATAATAAATAATTAATTTAAGGGTGAACACATAATTAGGCTCCTCAATTTTTAGGATTTTAAAGATTAATTTTATAATTATTAGTTTTTTCCAAACTGGATCCTTAAACTATAATTTCATACACATTGAACCCCTCTATGTGTATGAAAATTAAAAATTAGTTGAAAATCTTAAAAGTTTAAGAGGTTAATCATATGTTTTGATATATTTTTTATAATGATGTATTTTGACTTTTTTTACTTAACATATTTTTTTACTTTTAAGAAAATCATTCATTACTTTCTTCGATTTTTATTTATTTATAATACTGCAGTAAATAAGTAGATTTTGTAGCTAAATATTTCAATTTGTTACAATATTTTTATCATAGTAAAGCGGTTATAGCTAATACATTACATACGACAACAAAATACACTTATTGAAACTATTTGTATATATTAGCTACAAAGATTAATTCATAACTAACTTTTGTAGCTGCTATTTATTAATATTGCTATAGTTGGGCAAAATTTGTAGCTAAATATTATTAGCTTCAACATTTTTATCATAGTTGAATGTTTGTAGCTAATGCATTACGTACTGTTACAAAAATATATTTAACAAAGCAAAAATTAGTTAACAACTACAGAAGTGATATATCTGTAGCTATTAGTATACATTAGCTACAAATTTTTTTTTCATAGCTAACTTTTGTAGTTATAGATAACATTTGTTGTAGTGGCTTCACCTTCTGATCTTCAGACCATTGCAAGTCAATCAATTAAGGAACCAAAACTTCAAGAACAACCAAGTCAACATATATTGAAGTGGTAAACTGCAGTAGATCTCGGAATAATGGAATAACAATATTTTATTAGATCTGGTCGATGGAAGTGGTAAACTGTAATAAATCAGGGAAGAATCAATTTCTTCCAAAACAAAGATGAAAGTGAAAATTAGATTGAGGAGGCTGAGAAAGGTGAGATGCGAAGATACTAGTAGAAAAAAACAAAGAGAGTGTAAGGGAAACTCTAGAGTAGATACCATTATAAAGTAGCATGGTATTGTTTTTTTTATGGAGGCATCTTTATAATGGCATCTTGTGAGGATTGTAAGTGTATAAAAGGACAGGCTCCTCCCTAAAAAATGAATACTTTATAGAAAAGCTCTTAATCAAAAATACAAATTGCTGTGTAAAGAAAGAAAATTAGAGTTTGCTGTGAAGTAAACAGCTCTGCGAGAAATAAGAGAAGCCTAACTATGTGGTCGCTCACGAGAGGAACTTCCGCTGCTGCGAGGCCTGTTGAGGAAGAGAGGGAGAAGCAGAGACATACAGAGCTAAGTCTTCAATATAGGGTTTTAAATTATTTACGTTTTTTTTTATTTTAGGGATTTTTATTAAATTTAATTGATAATATGATAGTTAGGGTCTCTAATTGAATTGATAGGGGTTTTGATTTTAGGGTTCAATTGAATTGATTGAATTGAATTGATAATGTGATATTTTTAGGGTTCAATTGAATTTATGATATCTAGTTTAGGGATTTTAATGAAATTGATAATATGTTAAATTTTAGAGGTTATGATCAAATTGAATTGATAATGTGATATTTGACAATTTTGTTAAGAGGTTTTAATTTGAAATATGATATTTACGTGTTTTGATTAAATTGAATTGATAATATGTTAAATTTTAGGGGTTTTGATTCCAATGGTCTTCATCTTCTTCTTCCCGGTGGGAGGATCTAAATCTGGATTTGCAGAAGAAAGAAAACATTGATAATGTTGAAATGTTCAAATGGTCTTCATCTTCTTTTTCCCGGTGGGAGGATCTAAATACGGAAATACTAGCACTCATACTCGCTCGAATCTAGATAGAAGAAAGGGTATGACTGGTTTCGTTGGTCTACAAAAATTGGTTAGCATGCATTTCAGGACCTTATTGCTGGTCAGAAATCAACATCCAGAACTGGTAATTGATTATAAATGCTTTCCTATTTTTTGTGCTATTTCAATGTTTAATAATGGTTTCTTTGATTCGACATATCATTGTAGAGAGTATAGTTATCGGTATTGAGATATGTCTGAATATCCATTTGAATTTAACTTTCCTTAAATTTCATATTTGAACATAGACATTTGATTTACATACATGAATCTATCTATATGTTTTCTGTATCCCTAGGGGGAAAACCCTGAAAGTGCTAGAAATTCCAATGAGTGAAGTGACAGATAAAATGGTGGAAAGACATGCTGATTCACTAGTGAATTTAAGTGTTTTAGACATTAGTTATTGTTTGAATATCACAAGCAAAGGGATTGGAGAATTTGGGAAAAACTGCAAAGGCCTAACTGAGCTGAGAAGAAACTTCAGATTTGTCTTGCTTAGTGAAATTGATAATAGTGAGGCTATGGTGATAGCAAATACAATGTCTGGTCTAAAGAAACTTGATATGTGTTTTGGGACTTTTGAAGAATTTGGTCTTCAAGCCGTACTTACTAATTGCAAGGCTCTTTCACATCTCAACATTCAAGGGTGTTGGAATGTGAATCTGGAAGGTGATGTTTTGGATAAGTGTTTGAAGTTTGAGTTTTTCAGTGAGAAAATATTTTATGTGCAGTAGCAGTATAGATATGGAGAGAGTTTGTTGGCTCGTTGAATTGGAAATGCATTTGAGAGACAACTTCTAGATTGAGTTCTTCAAATATTATATTAGGATGATGAATGAAATACAAAACATACATGTACCTTTGCTTAATCTTATTATGTTGATTTAGCTCTAACAACAGTTGATTTAGATAAAATTATTTTATAATAAAAGATTGATATGCTAGTAAAATTAAATTAAATATATTATTAATAAACTTACAAAAATCAGAGCTAACAAAAAACGGTTCATTAGGATTGACGGTCTAAAATAAAAAAAAAAGTTTGGATGTAAGATTTGAGAAATTATAGTAATAAAAAATGGTGGAAATTAAATTTAATCTAAAAAAGTGGTCAGAAGTTTAATTTTAAAACTCTAAAATAATTAGAAAGTAAGATTATGATTATTGAATGTTGACTAAATACGTTGTGTTGTCCGTATTTCGATTCCAAATTAACCTTTCGACGCATACCCATTATGTTGTCTTTTAGTGTTTTAATTTTTGGGATTTTTATTAAATTGAATTGATAGTCTCATAGGTAGGGTCTCTAATTGAATTGATAGGATTTAGATTTTAGGGTTGAATTGAATTGAATTGAATTGATAATGTTATATTTTCACTTGCACATTGAATCGATAGGTATGGTCTCTAATTGAATTGATAGGATTTTGATTTTAATGATCTTTACGTTACTTCCATTAACCCCCAATTTGGAGGTTAGAGTTTGGAACGTTAAAGGGAGATAAACAACAATTGTATTAAACGACAACTGTATTTATTATCGTCAAATATATTTAATATATTTAATATAGTAAATTGTATTTAATATAGGAAGTTTTACTTATTGAGAAGGTAGACTAGTGTTCCATATTAATCCTACTTTTTGTGTATATATATTGTGTATATTCTAATTTTCTATCTAAGGAGACCAACATTCTAGACAAATTCTTCTATAACTTGATTGGTATCAATTTGAGTGTATACATAAACACTCAAATAAGTGAGTAATCGTAAATGGCAAAAATAAAAAGAAAAGCAACTAAGAAGTTGGAAAAGAGTTTCGCTTGTCCTGTTTGTCGTCATCCTAACTCAGTTCAGTGTGCCATCAATAAGATAATGAGAATGAGAGAAGCTTTTTGTTGTGTATGCAAAGAAAGCTACACCACTCGATGCATCAATTCAACTGAACATATCGACATTTATAGTGAATGGATTGATGAGTGCGAAGGAGCAAATCAATAGACTATTATTTGATTTCTCCATTTTCATCTTCTTCTTAATTAGGTTTTTCTGTTCATTTTTTATTTGTAATGATGTTATTCATGAGGAGAGGAGGTTTTCCTACTCTATTTATTAATCCTTACAAGTGTTATGAAGCTATTACCGAGATAATTAAGAACTAAAATATTAATTGGATGCCTTAAGGTTTTTTTTTTTTTTTTCATTGAAAACTTTTTCTTTTCCACTCGATGGTTATGTTTTCACATAATGGAGCTCAATCAACAAATAATGGAATAAGGCAATGTTAAATAAATATGATGGATTGATATCTTAATATTTTAGTTTTATAATCGAAATAACACCTTTAATCAATCAGCTCCCTAACTCCCATTTTTTTTTCGGCGGCCCGGTCGCACTACGCGTCCCCGCTGAGCGAGGGTCCGGGGAGGGGTCCCACCACAAGGGTGTACTGGGGACAAGCCTTCCCCTGCCAATTTATTTGGCAAGAGGCCGCTCCTAAGACTCGAACCTCCCTAACTCCCATATATGAACAAATTGTGACCCTGAACAAAAACAATTCAATAGGTTTCTTTTTCTTGGGCAAACATGACATACAACTTATTAGGAGAGAAATGGGTTCGATCCAATCTGTGCAAGAATTGTATACAATCAAAGTGGATGATACAATTTCGGTCAGTCAAAGAAAAATTTAATGGTCTAACAAAATTTCAAACATATTTATTGTATAATGGAAAATGAAAATCTCAAAAGTTGTACTAAATATAAGTCAATGGTATAATTCGGTTCGATCTTAAAGAAAAAAAAACAACCGTTCAATCAAATTATGTATCTTTTTATCCTTTTAATCCGTCCAGTTCAAAATCTCCAGTATCCATGCTCCCCTACAAGTTATGACGTAGGTTTGCTAAATCTACAATTCTTGATTTAACACTCAAATGATTTTTAAGAGCAAGCCAAAGAATGAATCCAATTTAAACATAATCTAGAGTTAAACATAATCTTTAACACTCAACACCTAATTAAAATCCATACTCATCACCTAAAATCCATACTCAGTTATTTTATCAAACCTTATTTAGATATATAACTTCCCATATGTGCTTAAGAATACCAACTTTTCATTTTCTCATCCCAAAAACTAATCTAGATAAATACTTCCAACTGTGTAATAAATGCAAAATCTTGCATAAAATAAGAACAATAAATATGTCATGACACCTCTAAATTTAGTCTAAAAGATTGATTGGTTTCCTGAATTTTGGAAATATCTTATTAAGGTTTTAAACTTACTTAGAATGACCTACTAACCTTTTAAGATTTCTTCAATTGTAAATACTATCTAGTTCTTCAATTGGAGAGACCTAAATCAAGTTCTTCAATTGTACATTACATTATCTAGTAAAAAAATGTATCGCATTTAACCATTAATGACATACTATGCTGACAATAGCGGCAATGATCTTTAGATCAACCACTGGCCTTAAAGATCAGTTTAGCAATATTGTAAATCGATCTTACATGTAGCAAATTTTGATCATTAAATATTTAGCAAATGTATCTCTTATGTGATACATACGACATTCCAACTATATAAGGGTAGCAATTTATATAAATCACAAAAAAAAATGCACTAAAGATAACCAATCTTCAAACTATCACATATTAATATAAAAGATGTTGTTTGGCAGTAATTAGCTATCAGCTTAATGTTTTTGTTCAATTAGTCCCATAATGGACCAGAGCCTCTTAGATTAACACTACAAGAAAAATAATAGATAGAAGAAAGGGTAGGACTGGTTTCGTTGGTCTACAAAAATTGGTTAGCATGCATTTCAGGACCTTATTGCTGGTCAGAAATCAACATCCAGAACTGGTGCCGGAAACGGGACGTACGGTCGAGGATGTTGACTTAGTGGCACATAAGCTTATGAACCGCAATAGAGGTTCATTTCAGTTGCTCTCTGCCTTCAAGCTTGGAAATCGAGGCTTCATTTCCGCTGCTAACTGGTAATTGATTATAAATGCTTTCCTATTTTTTGTGCTATTTCAATGTTTAATAACATTTCCGCTGCTAACTGGTAATTGATTATAAATGCTTTCCTATTTTTTGTGCTATTTCAATGTTTAATAATGGTTTCTTTGATTCGACATATCATTGTAGAGAGTATAGTTATCGGTATTGAGATATGTCTGAATATCCATTTGAATTTAACTTTCCTTAAGTTTCATATTTGAACATAGACATTTGATTTACATACATGAATCTATCTATATGTTTTCTGTATCCCTAGGGGGAAAACCCTGAAAGTGCTAGAAATTCCAATGAGTGAAGTGACAGATAAAATGGTGGAAAGACATGCTGATTCACTAGTGAATTTAAGTGTTTTAGACATTAGTTATTGTTTGAATATCACAAGCAAAGGGATTGGAGAATTTGGGAAAAACTGCAAAGGCCTAACTGAGCTGAGAAGAAACTTCAGATTTGTCTTGCTTAGTGAAATTGATAATAGTGAGGCTATGGTGATAGCAAATACAATGTCGGGTCTAAAGAAACTTGACATGTGTTTTGGGACTTTTGAAGAATTTGGTCTTCAAGCCGTACTTACTAATTGCAAGGCTCTTTCACATCTCAACATTCAAGGGTGTTGGAATGTGAATCTGGAAGGTGATGTTTTGGATAAGTGTTTGAAGTTTGAGTTTTTCAGTGAGAAAATATTTTATGTGCATTAGCAGTATAGATATGGAGAGAGTTTGTTGGCTCGTTGAATTGGAAACGCATTTGAGAGACAACTTCTAGATTGAGTTCTTCAAATATTGTATTAGAATGATGAATGCAATACAAAACATACATGTACCTTTGCTTAATCTTATTATGTTGATTTAGCTCTAACAACAGTTGATTTAGATAAAATTATTTTATAATAAAAGATTGATATGCTAGTAAAATTAAATTAAATATATTATTAATAAACTTACAAAAATCAGAGCTAACAAAAAACGGTTCATTAGGATTGACGGTCTAAAATAAAAAAAAAAGTTTGGATGTAAGATTCGAGAAATTATAGTAATAAAAAATGGTGGAAATTAAATTTAATCTAAAAAAGTGGTCAGAAGTTTAATTTTAAAACTCTAAAATAATTAGAAAGTAAGATTATGATTATTGAATGTTGACTAAATACGTTGTGTTGTCCGTATTTCGATTCCAAATTAACCTTTCGACGCATACCCATTATGTTGTCTTTTAGTGTTTTAATTTTTGGAATTTTTATTAAATTGAATTGATAGTCTCATAGGTAGGGTCTCTAATTGAATTGATAGGATTTTGATTTTAGGGTTGAATTGAATTGAATTGATAATGTTATATTTTCACTTGCACATTGAATCGATAGGTATGGTCTCTAATTGAATTGATAGGATTTTGATTTTAATGATCTTTACGTTACTTCCATTAACCCCCAATTTGGAGGTTAGAGTTTGGAACGTTAAAGGGAGATAAACAACAATTGTATTAAACGACAACTGTATTTATTATCGTCAAATATATTTAATATATTTAATATAGTAAATTGTATTTAATATAGGAAGTTTTACTTATTGAGAAGGTAGACTAGTGTTCCATATTAATCCTACTTTTTGTGTATATATATTGTGTATATTCTAATTTTCTATCTAAGGAGACCAACATTCTAGACAAATTCTTCTATAACTTGATTGGTATCAATTTGAGTGTATACATAAACACTCAAATAAGTGAGTAATCGTAAATGGCAAAAACAAAAAGAAAAGCAACTAAGAAGTTGGAAAAGAGTTTCGCTTGTCCTGTTTGTCGTCATCCTAACTCAGTTCAGTGTGCCATCAATAAGATAATGAGAATGAGAGAAGATTTTTGTTGTGTATGCAAAGAAAGCTACACCACTCGATGCATCAATTCAACTGAACATATCGACATTTATAGCGAATGGATTGATGAGTGCGAAGGAGCAAATCAATAGACTATTATTTGATTTCTCCATTTTCATCTTCTTCTTAATTAGGTTTTTCTGTTCATTTTTTATTTGTAATGATGTTATTCATGAGGAGAGGAGGTTTTCCTACTCTATTTATTAATCCTTACAAGTGTTATGAAGCTATTACCGAGATAATTAAGAACTAAAATATTAATTGGATGCCTTAAGGTTTTTTTTTTTTTTTTGCATTGAAAACTTTTTCTTTTCCACTCAATGGTTATGTTTTCACATAATGGAGCTCAATCAACAAATAATGGAATAAGGCAATGTTAAATAAATATGATGGATTGATATCTTAATATTTTAGTTTTATAATCGAAATAACACCTTTAATCAATCACCTCCCTAACTCCCATTTTTTTTTGGGCGGCCCGGTCGCACTACGCGTCCCCGCTGAGCGAGGGTCCGGGGAGGGGCCCCACCACAAGGGTGTACTGGGGACAAGCCTTTCCCTGCCAATTTATTTGGCAAGAGGCCGCTCCTAAGACTCGAACCTCCCTAACTCCCATATATGAACAAATTGTGACCCTAAATAAAAGCAATTCAATAGGTTTCTTTTTCTTGGGAAAACATCACACACAACTTCTTAGGAGAGAAATGGGTTCGATCCAATCTGTGCAAGAATTGTATACAATCAAAGTGGATGATACAATTTCGGTCAGTCAAAGAAAAATTTAATGGTCTAACAAAATTTCAAACATATTTATTGTATAATGGAAAATGAAAATCTCAAAAGTTGTACTAAATATAAGTCAATGGTATAATTCGGTTTGATCTTAAAGAAAAAAAAACAACCGTTCAATCAAATTATGTATCTTTTTATCCTTTTAATCCGTCCAGTTCAAAATCTCCAGTATCCATGCTCCCCTACAAGTTATGACGTAGGTTTGCTAAATCTGCAATTCTTGATTTAACACTCAAATGATTTTTAAGAGCAAGCCAAAGAATGAATCCAATTTAAACATAATCTAGAGTTAAACATAATCTTTAACACTCAACACCTAATTAAAATCCATACTCATCACCTAAAATCCATACTCAATTATTTCATCAAACCTTATTTAGATATATAACTGATAACTTGCCGGATTTGATTTGATGATCCTCGTCGTAGTTACCTGCAAAACAAAACCGGAGACAGGATCTCCGGGAAAACTCTCCGACGATCAAGTCAGTTTTATGTGGAATTCTAGTACATTGATAATCGTATTGAGGAAAAATTTGAACCTACCCCTCCCTTGGCTTTCTTATTTCTTTTATAAGCCTTTCTAGGTAACCGCCGAGGGCGGTTACTCTTTCTGTGCCACGTTCTCCACGTAGTCACAAACGTGGTCCCGTTTCTCTGTGTGGGTGGTTTAGTGCCTTGTTGGGATTTCGGAGCGGTTAGCCCTTTCCCTTATTAGGAGCCCATTTAATCTTGAACCGTGGGCTTAAGTTTGGGATGGGCCCGTGCTTGCGATTCAGCTCAGTTGGTTTCACGAATCATCACATGCCTCCCCTCTAGTTTAGCAAGAGCCCTTTAGGGTCTTTTCATATGTCTTAGACAACTCTCCATCTTCATCTGGGTATTCAAAATTCGAAAGTAGTTCGTTCGTTTTCTGTCATTTCCTCTCCGGCATCAACCCTTTTGCGTTCGTTCTTCTCTGCATTCTTTCTCACATGTAAGTTTCCCTTTCTGTAACTCGTTCAACCGTTTTTTCTTTTATTTCTGTTCGTTTCCTTCACCGATATGTCGAACCCTAAACTTGATTTCGCACCCTTCGACGAAAATTACGATCGCGAGGTGTCTCACGAGGTTGATGAGATGGTTGATGAAGCTTCAACTAGCTCTCCTAGGTCTGATTCTCATCCTGCCGATTTTCTCCATCTGGCGAATACGACTGATGAGGGCCTAGGTTTCGACCCCAAGAAGTTGATTCCACCACCTGTCCCCACTCCCCGTTTATTACCGAAGAAGGATAGGTCAGGAAGCCTAGTTTGCCGCGAGACGATTGACGACTTGCGGGAGCAGTATCCTTGGCTTCAAGGCCTAGAAACAAGCATTCCCGGGGAAAATAGAGGACCTGGCGACTTCCCGAAGGGGTATTTTACCATTTTTGTCGCTCAAATTATCTGCGGTTTCACGTATCCGCTGGAAGATGAGATTGCTTCCATCTTTGGAGGTTATGGAATCGCACCCGGGCAACTGCACCCCAATGGATGGGCCGACCTGACTCTAGACAAGTTTTTGGCGGATTGTCTGGAGGTTCCCTTCTCGTTCAAGATTTTCTCCAAGCTTCATCATTTCAAAAGTTCGGGGGAGTATTTTACTTTCATCCGACAGAGCGGTTACTACGGCTTTAATGAGAAGTCGAACAAAATCCGCGAGTGGGACAGGTCTTATTTCTTCATCAAGTTCCATGAAGGGAATTCGAACTTTCTTCGTTGCTGGGGCCGACCTAATGTAAAGAGTTTGAACTTTGGTTATCCAAGAAAGGAAGAATCCGCTATTGTAAAATTCTTGAAGAGTACTCCTCCTTTTGTATGGACATATGATCAGGCATTCCATATGCTAAGGAGCCGAGTAGCGATTGCCTACCGCGAGGAAGATCGCGTTGTTTATATCCCTTATCGCGTTTTCGTACAATGTACTATTAGCTTATTTCCTAGTTAATGATTTCTCTTAACCCTTTGCAGGGGTGACCCTTTATCCCAACTCGCTGCAGATCGGGAAGCGAAAGCCTTGGCGAGGAGGAAGAGGCGATTGGCGGGAACAACTTCTGTTGCAGGGGCGAATTCTCCTGTGGGGGCGACTCCTTTTGTTGAGTCGGCTTCCCCCACCATTGCTTCCGTTTCACAAGGCCCTGCTTCTGCTTCTGAGGACCTTCCCTTAAATAGGAAGCGGAAGAGTAATGCGGATACGGAGTCTTCTCGCCCCAGGAAGAAAAATACCTCCGTATCCTTGACTGTTAGTGGTACACCCATATCCACCCCATCCAAAGAAAAGGGCAGTACTCCATTTCACGAGGTATCACGATTTACTCACTCTTTTTGTTTATTTTCCTTTATCAGTTATTTGCTGTTCTCCTGATCCCTCTCCTTATGTATTCGCAGCCAATTCCTGACATTAGCGGGTGGTGGACTAGGACCTTTGGTAAAGCCGTGAGCTTTTCCTGTAAAGACATTGTTTCTTCCATATGCAATGTCCTTGGGCGACTCCCCTCTGCTTCTCGCGTGCGCGAACAAGTGCCGCTTCCAACTGCCATGGAGGGGATTGAGAAGCGTGCTATAGAGGTATATTGCTTTCTACTCATGTTCCATCCCTCAAATGCATGTCTCCATTCGCACTTTTTATTCACGTACCGTCCTATATGCAGATTATCAATTTCGCGGAGGGTGCCCTCTGCAGGGATGCTGAACGAGCTAGAGAGCTGGAAAGCCTTGGCACTGAATTGGCGACTCAGAAGTCACTTTTTGATGATGTCCAAGGCAAAGTAAAGGTCCTTGAAGGCGCTTGTCAGAAGGCCATCAGCGAGAAGGAGGAAGCTCTCAAATCCCTCCAAGCTAAGTCCGATGAGCTTCAGAAGGCCATTGATGATCTGAATTCGTCCAAGGAAGCTTTGGAGATGCAAAAGAGGAGGGCCGAGGAGATCACAGCTGAAGATGGTGCTCGCATCTATTGGTATGGAGAGCGGATTCATGCGGCTTATGAGCATGGACATCCAGATCGTGTACTTAATCGCCCCAAGGTTCCCATTCCTGAAAAGGATTTAGCTGAAAAATGGGACAAGTTGGAGGCCGAGGATGCCGATATGGATGAGGTACTTCTCCTAGATTGGCAGAGTTTTCATGACTCTCCAATTAGCCGTGAGATCCCAAATCAGAATGTAGAAGAAGGGGCACCACAAGATGTTTCTCACGTTGAACAAGTGGTACCTCGCTCTGATGCGGTTACTGATCTGATTGTTGGGGATTCGCCTGAAGCAGATCACCCCACTGGAGAAGCTGAAGGAGCCGCTGAAGGCAAAGGGGGCAATAGAGGCGAAGGAGAAGAAACTGTAGTATAATTTTATTTATATCCGAACTGTTGTATGTAACAAACTGCCAGTATATATATCAACCGAGCGACTTTGCCGCCGCTTTTCATATATGTGCAATTGCTGTTTTATTCTTCGTCGCCTTAATACCGGTTATTTTCGTATGCGACCCTTGCCTTTTGCTGACTTCATACTTGTAATTTTTCGTAGTTAGTTTTGTTTTCGTTAGGGTGGCCAGACCCTTTTTGCAATTTTTTGAGTACTCATTTATTCGCTTAATTTTATGCCTTATAATTTTTCAAATAATCATAAGGTTAACCATAAGGTTTTGCGAATGATGCGTAATCATGCATCCGCCTTTCTTTTGTAGGCAACACATTTATGTGTTTAAGGTTAACCATAAGGTTTTACGAATGATGCGTAATCATGCATCCGCCTTTCTTTTGTAGGCAACACACTTATGTGTTTGTATTATCAGTTTGAAAAGGACCTGCATTTAGCCGTAGCATACTGAATAATTGTAACCAATGAACATCTTTATTGATAAAGAAAAAAGACTTCTTGTTACATGGGTACATAAACTGTGTGGGATCAAAGCCTCATTAAAACCTTTTATCAGAAAACCCAGTGGGAAAAAACTCATAAAAGGAAAAAGAGTACTCGTCATTTCCCTGAACTACTCGGCCTGTTTATATAAGCGTAGCTTCTCTAGATTCCAGGTGCGCGGGAGCTTTTTACCGCTCATTTCTTCTATTTCAAAAGTTGATGGTCCCAACTTCTTGGATACCCTGTAAGGTCCGATCCAGTTGACGCCTAATTTTCCTTTGCCTTCTCTGGACTGTATTTTATCTGCTTTTTTCAAGACCAAGTCGCTCTCATTGATTATCACCTTTCGCACCCTTCTGTCATGATACTTCTTGATTCTATTGCGATATACTGCCATTCGCATGTAAGCTTTTTCTCTTCGTTCTTCAACAGAATCCAATGCATCTCTAATGTTGATAGGATTTTGGGTGTCGCAGTAATAAATTACCCGATCTGTAGGCGAATGGATTTCAACAGGTAGGACTGCTTTGGCTCCATAAACCAGCGAGAAGGGTGTTTCGCCTGTTGCTGCCTTTACAGAAGTTCTGTATGCCCATAACATATGAGGTATCTCATCCGCCCAACCTGTTTTCTTATCACCTAGTCGCTTCTTGATTCCCTGAATCATGGCCCTGTTGGTAACCTCTGTCATACCATTCGACTGGGGATGATTTACGGAGGAAAAATGATTCTTGATCCCTATGCTTTCGCAATATGCTTTGAATTTGACACAGTTGAACTGGGTACCGTTGTCGGTTATAAGCGTTTATGGGATTCCAAACCGCAAGATAATGTTCTCTCATAAGAACTCGATCATTCGCTCAGGTGTTTGAGCGGTTACTGCCTCTGCTTCTACCCATTTGCTGAAGTGGTCAACTGCGACTACCAAGTACTTCCTCTTCCTTGTTGTTTCTGGGAATGGCCCCACTATATCAATCCCCCATGTTGCGAATGGCCACGCCGTCATTATAGTTACTTGTTCGGCTCCTGGGACATGCTTTTCATTAGCATGGATTTGACAGCTGTGACATTCCGCTACCATTTTCTGGGAATCTTCCACCACCTTCGGCCAATAATATCCCATCAACTTGACTTTTCTTGCCAACGCCGCAGATGCTTCATGCGCACCACAAATTCCTTCATGGAGTTCTCTCAGCACGTAATCTCCTTCATTGCGGCTAATACATTTTAACCATGGACATGTATATGACTTCCTGTATAAGGTCCCATCCCGAATTGAGTATCTCGCTGACTGCCCGATTAGCTTTCTGGCTAAACTTTTATCAACCGGCAAATCTCCATGTTCCAGATATTGGCGGATGGGCATCCGCCAATCTTCATCATCTTCTAGCTCTTCGATGACCATAATCTGATCGGCTTCGAATGCTGGTGACGACCTTATTTCCAAATTACATGCTTTTTGACTCCATGGGTCTCTACTCGTCGCTGCTTTTGCGAACTCATCAGCCTTTGTGTTCTGGCCTCTTGGAACATGCACCATCTCCCAGACGATTCCTTTATGTGTTAACTCCTGCGTCAATCTACCGACAACCTGATGGTATTTGACCATATCTTCCTGTTTCACCAGATAATTTTTTGTGATCTGATTTATCATGAGTTTAGAGTCGCTGTAGATTACCACTCTTTCTGGCATAAGTTCATTAAGCAACTTCAATCCGCATATCATTGCTTCATATTCCGCGGCATTGTTGGTAGTTTTGAATGTTAACTTTGCCGCATAGTACAGGCGAATAACAT
The DNA here is from genome assembly GCF_963576675.1 of Euphorbia lathyris. Lineage (NCBI taxonomy): Eukaryota > Viridiplantae > Streptophyta > Magnoliopsida > Malpighiales > Euphorbiaceae > Euphorbia > Euphorbia lathyris. The sequence continues at coordinate 409,023 of NC_088915.1, read as the reverse complement.
CCGGACCCTTGATGACGACTCCCAGTCCAGCTCCATCTGTGGATAATGCCCCATCTGTGAACATACTCCATTCTTCTTTTTGTGCTTTTGGACATTCGTCTTCATCCCACGTGAACTCATTCACGAAATCGGCAAGTACTTGACTTTTTAGAGCTGGTCTTCCTTCGTAACGAATATCGAACTCTCCCAAGCGAATTGACCATTCCATCAATCGCCCGGATGCGTCAGGTTTCTGCAGTACCTTTCGCATTGGAATTCCAGTTCTCACAATGATAGTATGCGCCTGGAAGTATGGCTTCAACCTAGCCGCCGTGGTTATCACCGCGAGGGCCATTTTATCTAACCTCGAATATCGAAGTTCTGCATCCTTTAAGACTTTACTCACGTAGTACACCGGATATTGTTGCCCTTCTTCTTCCCGCACCATTATAGTGCATATTGCCGTGCTGGTGACGGATACATAAAGAAATAAATCTTCTCCATCCTCTGGCCTGCTCATTAAGGGCGGATAACATAGTAATCGCTTTATCCCCTCGAATGCTTCTTGACAATCTGGTGTCCATTCAAAGGACTTAGATTTTTTGATGGCATTATAGAAAGGTAGACATCTCCTAGCTGAGCATGATATGAATCGCCCTAATGCCACCAACCGCCCATTGAGTTGCTGTACTTCTCTTATGTTCCTTGGAGTCTTCATCTCCATCACTGCTTTAACCTTCTCGGGATTCGCCTCAACTCCTTTGCCACTAACAATGAAACCTAGGAACTCCCCCGCTCTCACTCCAAATGTGCATTTCTCCGGGTTCAATTTGAGGCCATATTTGATCAGCACTTCCAGGATTTCTTTAATATCCTGCGGGTGGTCTTGCATCTTCTTGCTTTTAATGATCATGTCATCTATATAGATCGAGAAGTTCTCGCCTGATTTGTCTGAAAATATTTTGTTCATCATCCGTTGATAGGTTGCTCCCGCATTTTTCAGTCCAAAGGGCATCACCTTGAAGCAATAAGTTGCCTGATGAGTTATGAATGACGTCTTGATCTCATCCTCCTTCTCCATTGGTATTTGGTGGTAACTGGATTTCACATCGGTGAATGATAAAGCTTCAAATCCCGCAGTCCCATCTACCAATATATCAATGTTAGGTAGCGGATACATATCCTTCGGACAAGCTTTATTCAAATCTTTGAAGTCTACGCACATTCTGTACGTTCCATTCGGCTTTTTGACTAGCACCACATTGGCTAGCCATTCCGGATAAGTGACCTCTCGAATTGCATCTGATTTTAGCAAATCCGCCACTGCTTTTTCAATCGCCTTCTGCCGCTCTGGAGCATGTCCTCTCTTTTTCTATCGCACTGGGGTTGCACTTTTGTCCACATTCAAACGATGTGTTGCTATTTCTGGACTTATCCCCTTCAGCACTTCATCAGGAGCGGCGAATGCCGACTCGCATTGGATCAACACCTCGGTAATGGCTTTCTTCGTTTCCTCTGGAAGTCCTGCCGCTATCCTTACTTTCTTGTCATTTGAAATGGCGAATAGTTCTGTTTCTCCTAACGCTTCAGCCGGCAACTTCTCATCAACTTTATCTTCTTCATCTGGCTTTGTTTTAAGTGACAATGTATAAGCTTGTTGAGATATAAGTTGATTACCCTCAACAATGACTCGCCCTTGGTGTGTTGGCAAATGCAATGTCAAATGCTTCATTGAAATGAGCGACTCCGTTTCCGATAGGAACGGACGCCCCAGAATTATATTATAGGCCAATGGGAGATCAATAATTGCGAATTCTAGATCACCTCTCCATTTTAGATTCTTATTGCCCATTTCTGTCTCCAACACCACCTGTCCACTTGTTTGAGATGATTGACCTCCAAAACCAGTTACATCCATAAACGTATGTTCTACTCGCTCGTCGTTAATTCCCAACTGGTTGAATGCAGTTTGAGTAATAACATTGCAAGAACTGCCTGTATCAATAAGGACCCGCTTGACGTCCCATCCTTCAATGGCCACCGTAATCACCAACGCATCCGCATGCGGCTCCGTGATTCGCGCAAATGAATAATTGAGGGCATCCCCCCTACTCGTGTTGCTTTTTCGCTATTCACGGCCAGCCCTTTTCGTTGGAGGCTCATAGATCCCGCCTGCTATTACGTTAATCACTCATTTTTTCTGCTTCTTTTCTGGTCTTGCTTCTATCTCACGTGGGAGTGTTACTTTTTCATCAATCGTTTCTTTTCTAACGAATTGACTCAGTTTTCCTCTCTCAATCAGCTTTTCAATCTCCCTCTTCAATTTGTAGCAATCATTCGTGTCATGGCCGTTCAATCTGTGGAACCTGCAGTATTTGTTAGGATATCTCCCCAAACTGGTTCGACCTTTCGCCTCAGGAAACTGCACATCCTTCTTCAGGGGGTTTTTTTCAATCCAAAGTAACACCTCATGGCGAGTCGTGTTCAATGGTGTTTGATATCCCCCCCCCTTGAAAGGAGCGATCGCCTTTTCGAACAAAATTACCCTTAGATTGGATTTGATTTTGATGGCGCCGGTTGTCCGAAGTGGATCTAGCCGCATCTCTTTCTCGCCGGGTCTGAGCTTTATGTTCCCTGTTAACATCATCCACTTCCATGAATTCCTTTACTATCTTCATGAGTTCGGCCACTGTGCGTGGCTTGTTGCGGATGATTTCCTCCCGCATGCTCCAATCTGTGGTTCCATCCGCCATTATGTTGCGAATGCTCATGATATCTGGGTTCTGCAACCGCACCAGAATATCATTGAATGCTACAACAAATTCCCTTAGGGAATTATAATTTCTCTGTTTGATCTCTTTCAGCTGCCTATCCGTCATATCTGCCGCTTTACAGCCCACGAACTTTGCACAGAAATCACGACTGTACTGAGTCCAGTTGTGAATGGATTCGGTTGGTAGAGATCGGAACCAATCGGATGCTGCTCCACCCAAAGTGGTCGAGAACAATCGACAAATTATGCTTTCGCTTGCTCCTGCAACATCCATTAACTCTCTATAGTTCCTGACATGCGCCTCAGGGTCTGAATTTGGATCCCCATAGTATTTAGGTATCGCCGGTGCTTTTATTCTGTGATCTGGAATAAATTCCCGCAACGATGGGGCAAAAGGCGAATCACTCTGCACCACTGCTCTCGCCCTAGGGGTGTACCCCATTCGCTCCATCATGTTTCGCAGTTGATCTTCCAATTCAGTATTGGGTTCCCGCCGAACTTCTTCCATCCGCTGCTGGTGAATTCTGGGTGATATCCACCTGCCATACTGTGTCGACACTTGTTCTCGCTGTGGGTCTAACCGCTGTCCAGTTATAGGATCAAAATTCCAAGTGTGGTCTCGCCCAGACACATTCGCTCCAGATCTCATCAACTCTGAATGTCTGTGAACAAAGGGCTCCGTTTGTTGTAGCGGAAAAATTCCTTGCATTCCTGACATCGGTTGGGATGTTTGCCAGGTCGGATGGACCGTCATATTAGGATCTTGGTGCGAGTAGTTGCTTGGATGGCTATGTGGTGTCATGCGACTACCCTGACCTACTCGATTCGTCTCTCGAGATGACTGCGGAAGCGTAGATACGGCAGGAATAGTCGATGGTTGTGTCGAAGTGACAACGGGTTCTTGTGGGGCAGCCGCTACAGCGGTATTGTGATCTACGATTGCAGTTAATAAACTAATCATTCGATCTCCAGCCGCTTGGCTCATATTCGTAGCCAAGACCTGTCCTGCCATTTGCACAAACTCACTATTCGACATCTCCATCTCAGTTTGCACTTGGACCTCCAATAATGGACTCAACTGTCCTGAAGGATTCGTCGAGCTGGGTATCACAGGCTGTGTACTCGCAGGCAGCGAACTCACACTCTGTGGACCTCTTGAGTTCATACTAGTTGATCTGGTTGTAACTCCGGTTGTTCGTGATGGCTCTGACATGTTCTTGGTGTACCTTTAACCAGATGTTGGTAAAAAAGGTCCACCTTCACCGCACCAATGATAACTTGCCGGATTTGATTTGATGATCCTCGTCGTAGTTACCTGCAAAACAAAACCGGAGACAGGATCTCCGGGAAAACTCTCCGACGATCAAGTCAGTTTTATGTGGAATTCTAGTAGATTGATAATCGTATTGAGGAAAAATGTGAACCTACCCCTCCCTTGGCTTTCTTATTTCTTTTATAAGCCTTTCTAGGTAACCGCCGAGGGCGGTTACTCTTTCTGTGCCACGTTCTCCACGTAGTCACAAACGTGGTCCTGTTTCTCTGAGTGGGTGGTTTAGTGCCTTGTTGGGATTTCGGGACGGTTAGCCCTTTCCCTTATTAGGAGCCCATTTAACCTTGAACCGTGGGCTTAAGTTTGGGATGAGCCCGTGCTTGTGATTCAGCTCAGTTGGTTTCACGAATCATCAATAACTTCCCATATGTGCTTAAGAATACCAACTTTTCATTTTCTCATCCCAAAAACTAATCTAGATAAATACTTCCAACTGTGTAATAAATGCAAAATCTTGCATAAAATATGAACAATAAATATGTCATGACACCTCTAAATTTAGTCTAAAAGATTGATTGGTTTCCTGAATTTTGGAAATATCTTATTAAGGTTTTAAACTTACTTAGAATGACCTACTAACCTTTTAAGATTTCTTCAATTGTAAATACTATCTAGTTCTTCAATTGGAGAGACCTAAATCAAGTTCTTCAATTGTACATTACATTATCTAGTAAAAAAATGTATCGCATTTAACCATTAATGACATACTATGCTGACAATAGCGGCAATGATCTTTAGATCAACCACTGGCCTTAAAGATCAGTTTAGCAATATTGTAAATCGATCTTACATGTAGCAAATTTTGATCATTAAATAATTAGCAAATGTATCTCTTATGTGATACATACGACATTCCAACTATATAAGGGTAGCAATTTATATAAATCACAAAAAAAAATGCACTAAAGATAACTAATCTTCAAACTATCACATATTAATATAAAAGATGTTGTTTAGCAGTAATTAGCTATCAGCTTAATGTTTTTGTTCAATTAATCTCATAATGGATCAGAGCCTCTTAGATTAACACTACAAGAAAAACAATAGATAATGATTAATTTTATTGACTGAAATAAGATCGGTCATTAATTAAAGACTAAAGTTAGTCCTTAACAAGATTATTGGTTGGTAATCCTATGGAAACATGGGGCCCACTTTAAAGGCACATTTTAGCCACTACACATGATTCTTAAAGACCACAGTTTAAGTCATTAAATTAATTCAATTAAACTAAAGTAAAAAACAAATTATTTATTAATATTAAAAACAATTAAAGACATTAATGCCCACAGATTGTAAAAGAAAAAGACACTAATGCCCAAGGGATCCCCTCTTCTAATCTACTCATTCGACTCTTCCTCTCTCCAACCCTAAAAATTCTCGATCCCCTCTTTCAATCTCTCTCACTCGCTTGTTGCTGGCTAGATTCTTCCACTCGATCTCTTCTTCTAATCTCCCTCACTCGCTTGTTGACGGCTTGTGTAGATTACAGCTGCTGGAGAGTGTGGCTGCTGACACTAGAGGAGGACGAGAGATTTATTAGGGTTTCAGACTGCGCAATCAAGATTAGAGACCCGATGAGGCTTCAAGGGGACAGTGGCCAACAAGATGAGTTTTGAGGCAACAAAATACGAGCAAGATGAGATGAGTTCTTGATATTCATATGTTTCTTTCTCTCCTCTTTCAATTTCTGGTCTTTGAGTCATTTGCTTTTTCTTACATATCTCAAAATGAATTCAAGTGGCCAGGAAGAAGATTAGAGAGTATGATTCCAAATGACTTCTCAAGCAACACTTGAAGCATCTTTAGAGAATCAATCTCAAGATTTGCTCTGCTCAAGTACATTTTTTATCTGTGAAAATCCTATATATATTCTTTATTTGTAGCTCAGGGTATTTATAAGTGTCTTTCCTGGTCGCTTTCGATTTATTGTTGTTATATTGTTTGACTTAATCTTTAAATTAAGTTGGAAAGCATGATCCATAGTTTCACGTGGTGGTATTTTGTATATCTAAGATTTAGAGTTTTGGTTAAAATTTGGAGTTATATGTAAGAAAGTGTCTTGCCTTGTGGAGGTAGCTAGTATTGGGACCTTAATTGCAAATATAATTGACTGAGAAGTAGTGCTCATATGATGAAATTGCAGTATAGTTTTTATGGAACAGAGTTGCAAATATAGTTTCTGTGCAACATAATTGAAAATATTTCATGTATGATTTTCATTTTTATTTAGCTATTAATATTCCCTTCATTTGTTTTCTTTCTTCTACAATTGATAAATTTGTTGGCTACACTCTGTTTTGTCTGAGTAAGCAATTCATTGATCTTTCTCATATTGTTGTTTGACTTTTCTGTTATAACAACGAGCAAACCATACTAACCAGAGACATTGCTCTACTTATTTAGAGATTGCAAAGCCGCACATTTGTATTGGAAAGGGGCTGAGCTTCCACTAAAAGTCTACAAAATACAGGGCCACTCAATGATTGAATGGGCCTCTCAAGTGCTAGCTCAAATGTCCAGAAAAGAAATTGGAATGTATGTAGGGGTAATATGGGCCCTATGGACTGAAAGAAACTGCAAAGCCCATGGTAAACAAACTCTAGACGTGCCAAAAGCAATCGAGACAATGATCAAACTCATTCAAAAGGCAGCAGTCGAAAGAAGACTTACAGGCGAAAGGGAGTATAAGAGTTCCAAGGAGGCATCGTCCAACACCAACCGGAGTCAGCAAAATCAATTGCGATGCTTCATTTAGGCCGACTAACAATAACAGCTCTTTTGGCGTTGTGCTTCACGATCATAAGGGGAGGATTCAGTTTGGTGGTAGCAGTCCGATAGGTCTCTCCTACACTCCGCTGGAGGAAGAACTACAAGCAATCCTACAAAGTCTCAGGCTGGCTCGAGCAGAAGGATACCTAGCAATTCAGGTTGCATCGGATTCCCTTGAAGCTATAAACCTAATTAATAGTTGCTCCAGCCATCTTAACTGGGTCGGTCTTCTTGTGCACGACACCCTTCTGGAAGCAAGGTGGTTTAATAGCCTGACTTTTACTCATGAATGGAGCTATATTGCTTTCAGGAAATGCAGGTTAGTTTTCTCAAATCTATGTTTAATCCTAATCTGGGAAGTAGTATTAGTTGACACGTCCTTTTGAATCTTGCAGAACTTCACCAGTAAATTCTTGCCAAGGCCTTGGCTCATTACTTCGGAAAGAAATTGGTGTTGGTAGATGTTGATTTCTCTCTTAACACGAGCTCTTCCTTGAAGTTGCAAAGTCCTCAAATTCTCATTTTCGTGCACTGATCTGAAATTGTTTATTTGTTGTAGATTCAAAATAAATGTGGAACTGTGATGAAAGAAGCTGCAAGTCTTTTTGGTGACCACGTTCTTGTTTGGTGCATTAATTGTTTCTTTGTTCATGTTTTATAACAAAATGTGTTTTTGTGTTTCGTCTTTCAAGAGGTGTGATCCAGAGATGGCATTGGAGCGAATTTCTGGCTTTTTGGGATCATGCGAGTCATCCTCAGAAAGGAGCGAGCTGGGAAAGATGCTTCAGAGTCATGATGGTGATGTCAGAAATGAGCTGGGAGAAAAGGTTTGAGGACAAGCGTCCTGCCTTTAGAGGTTCTTCCCCTATTAATCTTTTAGATCATCTGAATCAAATGCTTTCATGGTTTTTAGATTCAGTGGAGATTTTGCTAAGTCGGCATTGTCCAATTTGGTATGGTTATAGTGGTATATTGAAATGGTTTGAGAGGTTTGCATAAGTGAATACTGTCATTTATCCAATCACATCCATTCCTTTTCTCATGCACTAACATAATCGATCCTAGAAGGCCCTAAGTTTATATATTGGCCAGTTTCAATTGGTTATTTCTATTCTAATGAGTATACAAGTGCATTAAACTTTTGTTTTCCTTTTATTAGATTACTTGTTGAAATTGGTAGATGATAAATGCAGAAATATTTATGGAAAGGTAAGAGTGATATATACATAGGCTAGAGATGCTTAGAATGATATTTGTTCTAAGAATAAGTAAGAGACATTAATTGGGGGGATCTTAAAATCTAAAATCATATTGCTATTGATAAACAAATCTGGGACATTATTGCACGATAGATTTCACTTTGGGCTATTTGGTTACAACTAATTAATTGAAAAAGCTTAGGTTTTGGGTATTATCGGACCTTTTGAGGTTTACGTACTAGATCCGTTTGACAATTAGAATGAGTTAGAGTTACTTTGACCAGTTCGGGCTTGTATAAATTGGGGTTCAATAATTGATATAGATTTTCTACTGTGTTTGTCATAATGTGAAGACCATTATAACAATGTACTCTTGATTATGGAGATTATAGTCCTTGTTGTATAAGTTCTTGTGCATCTTATATTTAGGTCCCATTATCTCCTGGAATTTACTGTGTTTCTTTATGAAGTGAAATCTAGTTTGTGAGATTGATTTTCTTCAAGAGCTTCCATATTGTGTTAAATTTATTTGTTTTCTCAGCGAATAATGGTGCTACGATCTTGGAGCAGATGGATGTCGACAATCAGATTGCCAAGTTGATGGTTGAGCTTTCTCGGAGTCAGGATAATAAATTTCTGGATGGTACAACTGGTGTGCTTTTTGTGTTTTTTTTCTGGTTCAGTTTTAGTTTCTGGGTTTTGTGTTCTTTCAGTATGATGAATAAACTCTTTATGTAATTGAGACTAGAAACTAAGTCATATCTGTTCAAGTTGGTGGCTCATTAATTCCTTTGTTTTCCATTAGGGAATTTTTCCTAACATGATTTGTGAATATTATAGTTTCCTCTCTGGTGCTTTGCTGTGAAGTTAAGTTTGGAGGACAATTTGTTACACGATTTTGGACTGGTATTGGACTGGTTATTGGACTAGTTGTGTGTGATGTCCTAGATGTGGCAGGTTATTGTTGAGGAAAGTTTTTGATTGTTACAGGTCTTTTTCTTTGCCGTGTATCAACTAAGTTGCTTATCAATGCTGCTTGTGTGTATTACTAAGGTTGTATTAATGTTGATTTAGTTATTAATATTATGCATCTATGTTTTAGTTATGTTGTTTACAATGAACTCTCTTCAATCCAAATTTAACTTTATATTTTTGTGAAAATTAATTATATTAATTAGAAACTAGTTACTGACCGATTGTAATCCGTTGGTAACTGATGAAAGTCGATCACTAAACGCATTTAGGGACTGATTTGCGACCGAATTTTCAGTCCCTAACTGATGATTTTCTTGTAGTGATTCTTATTACAGATCTTGATGAATGAGAAGAAAAAATAATCTCCATCCATAGCTACTCTGGCTAGTATTGCACATGTGGCCGGCAATGACTAAACATGAGGAGGAGGGGTTTCCTCCCCTAGTTATGGTTGATCGCCGGCGATGTTGTGCAATATTAGCCATCAGAGTAGCCTTTCTTTGGCCACAGAGTGTTAGGAAACACCATTTCAACATGATGTACTCAATTATGGAGCCAATACCAACATTTTATTTTCAATTAATTTGTAAGTTGTGGTTTGTTTGAGTGCAGTCTGATATACATAAATAAGTTTGATTTAGAGAAAGCTTTTGGTAAGGAATCAAGTATTTGTGAAAAATCTGCTTTAAAATTAATGCAAACAAATCAACCGTGATCAATGTTTTTTTCTTCTTGCAGTCCAGAGAAAACTTTTGTGAAGGAAAAAACTACAGAATAAATTAGGATTGGACTTCTTCTTTTTTGGTTTCTGATTCACACATGATGTTGAATACTTTTTTTTTGTGTTTTTTTTTTTTTGTGGAAACAAACAAACAGTTTGTTTGAATGCTTTAAATTTATAGATCTGTTTTTAATTTGCATATTCAGAGAAAGATTTTGGGAAGGAAAAATTAGTGAATACATTAGGATTGGAATTCTTCTTTTTTTCTGTTTCTGATTTTCATACATTTTTACGACCCGATTCCATCTTGTACGTTATGTTTGTTATTCAATACAATGGATTTTGAATTTCAGATGATTATGGTGGATTCGGTAGAGTTAACGGGTGCAATTTGAGATTTTTATCTTACTCTGATAAATTGATGAGTGAATGCATGTAATGATTTTAAATCCAATTGGATTTCTTCTTCTTCCTTTTTTTTCTTTCAAATTTCTGGTTTGTTTTTGAGCTATCCAACCTCTTAATTCAAACTGTTATTCTTGACGATTCAGTCATGTTAGTCTTAATTTAACTTTTTTTAAATAATGAGTTAAATAAGAAATGTAAATCCTAATGTATTATTAAAATGTAATTTAAAAATATATTTTTTTTGGAGCCATAATTCCACTGTTTTCTTATAAAATCTTTAAGAAAAATTGAATAAGATATCTAATCAAATGGAAGATTTTACAATGTAAGACAAACATTTTTTTGTGTTTTAGTTTTTTCTATTTTTTCCTTTTAACATTCTTCTTTTATTAATTTTTTTTTATTAGGTCCAATAGATCAATTTGATTGTCAAACAGACACTATTTATTTAGGTGATTTATCTCTTATTCAAAATATATTTTATAAATTGGAACTCGAATTCGACACTCTAATTTAAGGGATTTGCCACCCTTACCACTAAAATATGAATTTTATTTTCTAATAGTATAATTTAGTAATAATTATATGTTTTTAAATATACAAGTTTATATTTTAATCTAAAAATTAAGACAACAATAGTAAATAAATAAATAAAAGAACAATATGATAATTGTGACACAAAAATCAATAAGACATGAACAAAATCCAAAGGCCTTTTTTTGTTAAGTAGTTTTGTCCCATTGACTCTCATCTCATTAATTATATAAAAAAGTGAAATTTGTATAAAAAGATATTGAATAAACCTCCCACTTTTAGTATATAATCTTCACTAATTTGTACATAAAACCAATTAAAAATTAGCGTAACAATCAGTAAAACAAATAATAATACTTTGTTATTACAAAAAAAAATATATATAATACTTTGCATCCAATGAATTCAATTTTGGTTAATGCATATTTTCATAGATTGAGGGATTTAAATTCAAAGAATTCAATTTTATGTTTGTAATAAATTTGATAAACGGATATTTCCTCGATAAAACACACATTATGCACTTTAATTTAATGATAAAAAGCACCTTAATAATTGGTATAAATTATTATTTGGTTTCTGATTTAATTAAAATTTTGTCATTTGATACTTGATTTATTATTTTGTCACATTTGACTCTTGATCTATTTCAATTTTGGGTATTCAGAACAGTATTAAGGGCATCTCAAACTTCAATCAACTTGTAACTACATGTCACTTAATAATGAAGAAAAGACCAGTGAGGTCTACACATCTCTATAGTGAAAATATCATTACAAGTTGTTTGTAAATTTGTATCGTCTCTTTATTGCCTTTAATAACTGGATGTAGCAAGTGCAAAAACATCAAGAGCTGGTTCAAGTGATGAAGATGGCCTTCCACCACAAAAGGAAACCCTTATTTTTTATTGGATTTTTTTTATTAATTAGTAATTGATTTAAAACATGTCTATATAATTTTACATACTAACAGCAATAGTTAGTAAACAACAACACCAAACAGAAGATCTAAACAGCTGAACCAAAAGGACACTAAACCTTTGATCATTTATTTTTTTTAACATATAACTTACTCGTAGTAGATGTCTATTAAAAGCTAGAGTCGTGGTAGTCTGGGTATGAGAATTATGATTAAATCACGTTCCAGAGGCTGATTTATCCCTTTAAGCAAGTTTACTGGTTCAGTATATTAATGCTCCCCTAGACTTAATCGCCTAGTATATACATTCACAGTTAAAAAAGAAATTACACTGATAAAAATAAAAAACTTAATAGAACATGTGGGCAGTAACAGCAATTTGTTAAGAAGCCATGATTAAAAAAACATTGAATAAGCCAGATAGATGTAACTCTTGGATCCAAATAGATGATAAATTTTGAAATTGGAAATGACAACATACATAAATCAAATCATTGGTAAATCTAAAATATAACCCCATAAATGTGATTGTGAACACAATGTCGTGAGCTCATCGAGATGCATAGAATATACGCAGAAGCTGAAAGTAAGCAAGTACAACCTTTAAAAAGGAAACTATAAAAGTAGGAGAGGGATAAAAGAGTACATGATAGGGATGAGCAAGATAAAGTCCAATTCAAAAACCTTATTTGGATGTTTCAAGCTTACTTACTGCCATCAACTTAAGAAATAATAAACTAATTATGAATGAACATAAGTATGAAAACGAACTCCAATTTTAATTACCTTTTTTAAATGCTACAGGCTCAACAAACTTTGCAAGATAAAGTCCAATTCAAAAACCTTATAGCTAAATTGATACCTGGTAAAGACAGGAGCCATGCTCGAAGGGTACTTGGAGTATCAATTGGCAAGATAGCGTCCAATTCAAAAACCCTATAACTAAAGTGATGGCTCAAGGTATGAAGCGGGACTATTTCAACGGCCCTCGACTAGGTCTCGGCGAGACCTATATAGGTCTCGGCGAGACCTCCCTAGGTCAGAGACCTGAGAATTTCAGCAAGTTGCAATTGGTGGCTCCTCCTTTCTATGCAAGCCCATACTCTTCATCAATTTGACTTCTCAAGGACATTTAATGCACCAATTCAGTACTTTGGAGGCTACCAATCATCAAATTCAGATTATCATCTTGAATTGAGCAAAGATTAGCCTATAAATAGACATGAGATGTATGAGGAAATCGACACACTTTTAATATTTATTGTAGCCAAGCTTTGGGCAATTGTCTTTCCTTTGTTTGAGTTTATTTTAAGTAGTTTCTAAGTTCAAATTCATGTTTCTAAGTTATTTCCATTCAAGTTTGTAAGTTGATTTTGAGTTTTGAGTAAGAATTTCTTCATCTTTTGTGTTCCATCACTTACTTTCACTAAGTTTCACTTTGTTTCACTTTGTTTCAATTCAAGTATTACTTCCCCAATGACCAAGCACTAATTCTTCCTAACTAGTGATGAGGGGAATCTTGCTAATGTTTTGTGCAAAGTTAGAAGTCTATTTAGTTAAAATACCCGAAAAGAAGTTGTGTTTAAGAACTAGGAACGTAAACTTAACTCATATTTCGGTCAATCGCTTTTTACTCACCATAGTATCAAGAGATTGGTGGAAAACTACATTTTTAGACTCGATAGCAAGTCGATGTGGTTTCCAACACTTTAATGTTAGAATTTCTCATTTACTTAAGGCTTTCTTGTCGTATTTAAGTAACCATTGGCCCGGTTAGGTAAATAGGAGTGAAGGAATAGAACGAGGTGATCTAAGGTCTTAGCACCAAGTTTCTTTTAGAAATCACCATCTTAAAATCACGAATTTCTCTTCGGTGTTTTATTTCAATAGCTTTGATTTGACTCAAACTTAGAAAGTGAACCCGACTCTCTATTGTTGTACAACATGGTTTTGAATTAACCTTTTCAAATTAATCATTTAGACTTCAAGAACCCGTAGATAGCTAATGCTTGTCTAGAATCTGTGGGATCGATCTTTATACGTAAGTATACTGTATTATTTGGAGGGGTAAAAGAGAGGGAATGGAGACGTGTAATTGTTTCTAGTTTTTTTTCAATGTTTTGGCAACACAACTTGTGAGGGTCACTTGGTGGCCTTTACAGCCGGTCCCAAGCCCGAACAAAGGAGGAGGGTTGCGGTAGGTTTGTGGCGGCCAGCGTAAAACTTAGCCACATCTTATGACATGAACCATAATATAAATACCGTTGGGGCGTTCCCTACTCAGCGACGCGCTGCACTTCCTAGACCCGGGTGTAGTGACAAATGTGCAAGGGTTGCTAGGTCGTCGCCCCGAAGCTGCGCGCCACCCCAGGACCCGGGGGTGGTGTCAAATATGCAAGGGTTACGGGTAAATAAGCTAGTCCACGGTAATGGTAGGGGTAGGGGTAAGGGTAGTAGGTTACGCTTTGGGACATGTAACATAGGTTCTTTGACAGGAAGATTAGCTGAAATTGTAGATGTTATGAAGAGGAGGAGAATAAATATATTATGCCTACAAGAAACCAAGTGGGTTGGAGCCAAGGCTAGAGAGATAGCTCATTGGGGTTATAAGCTTTGGTACTCAGGAAAGGATAAGGGTAGAAATGAAGTAGGTATTCTTATTGATAGGGAGTATATTGATGAGGTAGTAGCGGTGTCTAGGAAGAGCGATAGAATTATGAGTGTTAAGCTAGTGATAGGGGATGAGGTTGTGAATGTCATTAGTGCATATGCGCCACAAATAGGATTAGATGTGTCTATAAGACAAGCTTTTTGGGATGACTTAGAGGAAGTGGTGCAACAGGTTCCTAGGGATGAAAAAATGGTACTAGGGGGTGATCTCAATGGACACGTGGGTTCTAGGCGAGATGGGTTTGAGAGTGTTCATGGAGGGCATGGTTTTGGAGATAAGAATGAAGCAGGAAATGATATTTTGGAATTCGCATCAGCCTATGACTTGAGTATCATGAACACATGGTTTATGAAGAGAACATCCCACTTAGTGACTTATCGGAGTGGCGGTAATGCGAGCCAAATTGACTTCTTCTTAGTAAGGAGTGCTTGGAGAAAGAGTTATATTGATTGTAAGGTGATCCCTGGTGAGAGTACGACAACCCAACATAGAGTAGTGGTGCTAGATTTTTGAAGTAGGAAATGTATAAGAAAACAAACACCTCAAGTAGAGACTAAGATTAAGTGGTGGAAATTGCAAGGGGAGAATCAACAAAAATTTGTGGATGAGATGACCAAAAAAGATATTTGGACTTGCAATATGGATTCAGATATAGATTCGATATGGAATAAGATGGAGCATAGTATAAGGGAAGTAGCGAAGGAAGTTCTAGGGGAATCTAAAGGTAGCATGCCACCGGGTAAGGACACATCTTGGTGGACAGAAGAAGTACGACAAGCAGTAAAGAGTAAGAGAGAATCCTATAAACTATTGGGGAAATGTAGGAGTGACGAGAACTACGAAAAATACAAAGAGGCTAAAAGGGAAGTAAAGAAGGTCATACGAGATGCTAGAGCAAAGGTGAATCGGGATCTGTATACAAGATTGGATACGAAAGAAGGGGAAAGAGACATATATAGAATTGCTCGGATGAGAGATAGGAAGACGCGAGATCTCGGAAAAGTTAAATGTGTGAAGGATGTGGACCAGAAAGTCCTAGTTGGAGATAAGGATATCAAGGAACGATGGAGGTCCTATTTTGATGACTTATTTAATGGAGATCGCCAACAAGATATTGGAGATATAAGTATCCATCACGATATGATAAATCATGAATGCCTGCGGAGGATTCAAAAGGGTGAAGTCAAAATGGCATTAAGTAAGATGAAGTTGAAGAAAGCAGTAGGACCTGATGGCGTCCCTATTGAGATTTGGAGATGTTTGGGAGAAAGAGGAATCGAATGGTTGACGACGTTCTTCAACAAAATTTGGAGAAACAATAAGATGCCATCAGAATGGAGGAAAAGTACCTTAATCCCTTTGTATAAGAACAAAGGCGATGTCCAAGATTGTGCCAACTATCGGGGAATCAAATTAATGAGTCACACTATGAAACTTTGGGAGCGAGTGATTGAACAAAGGCTAAGGACGACGGTGAAGATCTCGGAAAACCAGTTTGGCTTTATACCGGGAAGATCAACTATGGAAGCCATCCATCTAATGAGACAATTAATGGAGCACTATCGAAATAAGAAGAAAGACTTGCATATGGTTTTCATTGACTTGGAGAAAGCATATGATAAGGTACCAAGGGAAGTACTTTGGTGGGCCTTGATAAGGAAAGGCATTTCGCGGAAATATATTGACATCATAAAGGACATGTATGAGGGAGTATGCACGAGTGTACGTACTAGTGTTGGGAAGATTGAAGAGTTTCCTATTACGATTGGAGTGCATCAAGGTTCCGCACTAAGCTCATTTCTTTTTGCCATCGTTATGGATGAACTAACAAGTTCACTTCAAGATGGTATACCATGGTGCATGTTGTTTGCAGATGATATTGTGTTGGTTGATGAGACGAAAGAAGGAGTGGAGATGAAGTTGGAACTATGGAGGCAAACTCTAGAATCTAGAGGCTTTAAGTTGAGTCGAAGTAAGACAAAATATTTGGAGTGTAAGTTTAGCGGCCGTAGGAGTAGGGAGGCAGGGACAATCACCCTAGATGGGAGAGTTGTTCAGGCCTCGGATTGCTTCCGGTATTTAGGATATATTATCCAAACGGATGGAGAAGTAGATGGAGATGTTGCCCATAAGATTAAAGCTGGTTGGTCGAAGTGGAAGAGTGCTACGGGTTTCCTTTGTGATCCCGACATGCCTAATAGATTGAAGGGAAAATTCTACCGGACGGCAATTAGACCAGCATTGTTATATGGTACGGAGTGTTGGGCAGTGAAACACTGCCACATCCATAAGATGTCGGTGGCGGAGATGCGTATGTTGAGATGGATGTGTGGTCACACGAGAAAGGACCGGGTGCGTAATGAAATAATTAGGACAAAAGTAGGGGTCACAACTATTGAGAATAAAATGAGAGAAAACCGACTAAGGTGGTTTGGCCATGTGAGACGTAGAGCGCTTGATGCGCCGGTTAGGAGAACCGAAGAGTGGCAAAGGGATGTAGTGGTGAGGGGTAGGGGAAGACCTAAGCAAACTTGGAGGAGGGTGATCGAGAGTGATATGAGTTTATTGGGAATTGAGGAAAATATGGTAGTGGATAGGACGGAGTGGAGGGAGCGAATCTGTGTCGCTGACACGACTTGATTTTCACGGTTTTATATGATGGTTCATGTTAGCCGACCCCGAATCATTTCGGGACTAAGGCTTTGTTGTTGTTGTTGTTTGGCAACACAACCCCAACCCAAGTATTAATGTCCTAAATTATCAATTAGCTCCCGAAACAAACTTTAAACCAAGTCTTGAATAGCATTAACTTGTGATAGGATAAACCTTCATTTGACAATTCTAAAATTCTAAAATTGAATCGTCGGGTCATGAATAAAAACTTGAATAACTCTTTTTGAATAAGTACTCATTTTTAGACATTTATCCATAGTTGAAACACTTGAACTTGTAGCACACAAACGCACCCATGGAGAGATACTTTGAGCCACGAGCACATTAAATAGCTCGATTTCTTTTCTTTGATGTGGGATCCACGCTTGTTTTTAACTATAGGGCTTGCATCAAATACTAACCGAAACCACACGCACCGAACTAGGAATTTGATATAATTAAGGCCTTCTTTCATTTCGCCACCATATAAACCAATAGCCTACCCGAAATCATTTTCCCTTGTTCCCCATTTTGAGCCTTGCCCTTCTTTTGCCACCATAATATAACCCTATTCCATCACTTTCTATCCAAAATTCCCGGAATCTATGAGTTTCTAATAGATAAATATGAGTCTAAAAAAGAGAGCATCAAAGCAAAAACATATACATTCTTTGGCTCACACACATTACCCCCCTAGGAATACAATTCTCACATTTCAAAAAAAAAGCTTATTCAAAATTTTTGAGAAAAAAGGGGAAGAAAAGAAAAGAAATAAATAAATAAATGCTCTCAACTACCCAATAGTGACTTAACATTTTAGAAACTCAATAAGATTCTTAAGCCTCATTTCCATCATAATCACACCAAACCTTAACCCTTCATTACAACCCAATTAAGTCCTTTTGATCAAATCCTAGTAAGGAGGCATAGTGGTAGAGGTTGGATGACTGTACAAGCCACTATAGTTATCACTTATGTTGGAAAATTGAGAGAAAACACCTTACCTGGAACACTTGAGCGTAAAGAGTGAATCCTATGTGGGGTGTTTAACGAGTTCATTAAGTATCAACTATTGAAACACCTTTCCACATGATTTTGATTTGACAAAATTATTTAAGTAATGATAAAAATATTCTAACACATTAAATTTAAATGCCTTGATTTATTACACTAATGTGTTTATTCAATGTTGAGTTTAATTGTTTACAAGACATTAAGATTAAAAAACCCAACGGCCCTTAAAGTGGAAGTCAAGCCCAAGTCAACACATCAAGACCATTCGGCCCAAGAGTTCAAAACGAAGCCGTATCAAGCAAAATGACGACTCAGCAAAAGAAGGATCGAGAAGCCTTCGAGGCCAAAAGCTTCAAGTGGAAGCTGCTGAGTTGGACGACAATGCAGTCTGGACAGCGGCAGACAATGTTCAACTTCTAGACAAAGTATTTCTACTTTGGAAAAAGTTCAGAAGGCGCAGGAAGCTGTCTCGTGGACTTTTCCTTAAATGTCGAAACATTCTGCTGTGGACTGACGAAGACAGAAGATGCAAGAATCCTATTGGCCAACGATGCTGAGCACGCCCAGAGTGACAATGACAGGAAGCCGTTTCCCTCCAACGGTTATTTCGAAATTCGAAATGACCAGGTGCCTCAAGTGTCACTATATAAAGGCCATCCATTTGCTTCAATCGATGCAGATCTTCAATTAGTCGAAACGCCGACCAAATTCATACTTGAAGTTTCTGTGAGAAAAGCAAAGCAAATACCTTACACCAATTTCTACATTATTGTGTAAAAGTCTAGAGTGATTTTCAATCATCTAAAGTGTCTTAGCAATTTTTGTTTAGGGCAAACACTTTATCATTTCTAGAAAAATAGAAAGGAGAGGCTGAGTACTCGGTTATAGTACTCAGCAGTAGATATATGAGTGAGTAGAGGTATAGAGGAAGGTACTCTTGTTATACTCAGCTTCTATTTGTAAAAGGTTTCGTGCTCTACCTTTAGAGAGCTCAGTAGAGAATTCAAAAAGCTCAGAGCGAGTTCCGGGGACTGGACGTAGGCAGAGAGGCCGAACCAGGATAAGTCTACTGAGTAATATCTTTCTAACCCTTAAACTCCTTTAATATATATTGCTTGCTATAAAACTGACTAAGTAAGGAACTCACGCTGAGTTAAGTCTACTAAGAAGCTGAGTTCAGGAATAGACTCTAAGTGCTATTTCCTGACTCAAGTAAAGAAGCAGACTTAGTCACAAGTTGACTAAGCTTGTGTCTTGAATCTACTTAGTGACGTTGTGTAAACCTTTTCATAAGAAAAGAAGTCAGCCTTAACGGACAAAATTTAAAATAGTTCCTATCCCCCCCCTTAGAACTAACTTGTCACGTTATAAGGGACCAACAAGTGGTATCAGAGCCTGAAAGCTCACTGTGCAAGGTTTAACTACCTTGAGCTGATCCCCACTATGGCTGAGAACAGCACTCGGTTTCTCCCAGGAAATCTGACAACTCAGATTTTACCTGAGGGTCTGTCTATAACTCGGCCTCCTCTATTCTTTGGGTCTAACTATAGCTTTTGTAAGAATAGAATGAAGAATTTCATTCAGGCAACAAATATGAGTGCATGGCTATCTATAGTCCAAGGCCCATTTGTTCCTGTTGAAACTATTGATGGCCAAACGGTTGTCAAAGCTGAGACTAAATGGACAGAGGATGATCTCAAGAAGCTACAAAATCATGCTTCGGCTATAAATATGCTTCACTGTGCTTTAGATGCTGCAGAATACAACAAGATTTCAGGTTGTGAGTCAGCGCATGAGATTTGGAAGAAGCTGGAGGTCACCTATGAAGGAACCAACAAGGTGAAGGAATCCAAAGTCAACCAGCACATGAGGTTGTACGAGCTGTTTAAAATGAATGATGATGAAGGAATCTCTGACATTAACGCAAGGTTCACAAACATAATCAACGAGCTCAAGAGACTTGGAAAGATCTTCACTGAGGAAGAGCAAGTCAAGAAGATTCTTAGGAGTCTTCCTAAAAGCTGGCAAGCAAAGAAAACTGCTGTTGAGGAAGCTCAAGACTTAACCACCTACAAGTATGATGAACTCATTGGCTCGCTACTGGCCCACGAGATATCAATGAAGAACTTTGAGGTGAAGGAAAAGTCTGAAGATAAGAAGCAAAAGTCTCTTATCATGAAAGCTGACTCCACTGATGGGAGCTCAACAGACGATGAAGAAATGGCTATGTTCACTAGAAAGATGAAAAGACTGTTCAGAAAGAATGACAAATATTCTAAGAAGCCTTACAAGAAGTTTGATAAGTACAAAGCTGAGTCCAGCGACAACAAGTACAAGAAGGACAGCTCAAAGCCCATTACATGCTTTGAATGTCATCAAACTGGCCATATCAAGTCAAGCTGTCCCACGCTAAGGAAAGAAAGAAAGAACAGCAAGAAGGCAATGGTGGCAACTTAGAGCGACAGTGATGAGTCTTCATCATCAGAAGCTGATGCCACTGAGTCAGCAAAGATTTGTTTCATGGCTGACGAACTTGCTGAGCTATGTGTTTCTGAGCATGCTGACCCCTCCATTGCATCTAACGATGAGGAACACTCAACTGAGGTATTATCACTACCCTTGCTCAGAAATGAAATGGTTAATGCCTTGAGTGACCTCTATACACTTGTCAAAAAGTGTAATAAAAAGGTTAGAGCACTCAGCAGGCGATGTGATGAGGTTGAGGAGGTCAAACTGAGTGACCTTCGATATCTTCTCCAGGACAACTCAACTTTGCACAGTTATATAGAAATTATGCAAAAGTTTGTCTTTGAGGTCCAATCAGATTCTAAGAAACTGAAAAAGGATGTCACATCAATTCAGAACCAACTTAAGGTTCCGAATAAAAGAAATATTCCTTTGAACACTGAGTACCGAAGTACTAGTCAGCAGAGATGGAATCCTCAGTGGAATGTCCAGTGTGACTTCTGTGGGAAGAAAGGACACACCACAAAGGTGTGCTGGCACGCTCAGCACTGGGGTGCTGACCAGTCAGTGAGACATCCTAAACGGAAGGTCAGCTGTGACTTCTGTGGAAAGAATGGACACACTGTCCAAGTATGTCGTCATAAAATGAAATATGATGCTTTACCTGTTGAACCTAACAAGAAAGGACCCAAAAAGAATTGGGTACCTAAAAGCAACTAGCTATATTGCAGGTAAGCCTGAGGTGTGCTGAGAAGTCAAAGATGTGGTACATTGACAGCGCATGCTCGAGGCATATGACTGGTGATGAAACACAGTTCATCACGTTTGTTCGTAAACGAGGAGGAAGTGTAAGTTTTGGAGACAACAAGAAGGGTAAGATAGTAGGGTCAGGAACCATTGGTGGTAATCCTACTATTGAGTCAGTCTCCCTAGTCAGCGGACTCAAATATAACTTACTCAGTGTAGCTCAGCTATGTGACAATGGGAGAAAAGTTATATTTGATGACACTAGATGTAAAATATTTGAGGGTAAAACAAATGAGTTAATTTTAACTGCCCCTCGTATTGATAATGTCTTTATGCTGAACTTAGAAAAGAAGTTTTCAAAAACTGTATGCTTAGTGTCAAAGGAAGAAAATTCCTGGCTATGGCATAGGAGACTTGGTCATGTAAGCATGGACCTCCTGGCCAAATTAGCAAGAAAGCAATTGGTTGAGGGACTGCCAGAACTTAAGTTTGAAAAAGATCAATTATGCCACGCTTGCCAAACTGGAAAACAAACCAAACAATCTTTTCATAGTAAAAACATTGTCTCAACTAAGCGTCCATTAGAGTTGCTACACTTGGATCTCTTCGGTCCAGTCCAGCCGCTGAGCTTGGGTGGAAGAAGATTTTCCTTGGTCATTGTAAATGACTTTTCTCGGTACACTTGGATCATTTTGCTGAGTAGCAAGGATGAAACCTTTGAAACGTTTTCAAATTTAGTAAGAAAACTTGAAAATGATAAAGAACTTAACATCCGAAGTGATAATGGTGGAGAATTCAAGAACCAACAGTTTGTTGAATTCTGTGAAACCAACGACATTGACCATAATTTTTTTGCTCCTAGAACGCCTCAACAAAATGGGGTTGTTGAAAGGAAAAACAGAACCTTGGTTGAAATAGCCAGGACAATACTGAGTGAACATAGGCTTCCAAAGTACTTTTGGGGAGAAGCTGTTAACACAGCGTGCTACACTCTTAATAGGGCTCTAGTTAGACCTATACTAAAGAAGACCCCCTACGAACTTTGGAAAGGACGAAAGCCCAACATTGGATACTTTCGTGCCTTTGGTTGTAAATGCTTTATCTTGAATACTAAAGACAGCCTAGCTAAGTTTGACTCTAAAGCTGATCAAGCTATCTTTTTGGGCTACTCAACAAACAACAAAGCATACAGAGTTTTCAATAAACGAACTCAGGTCTTAGAAGAGTCAGTACACGTTGAGTTCGACGAAACTAACCCTGCAGGAAGAGACATGCAGCTGACTGAGGATGATCCACACTCAGCTCCCGCTGAGTCATTGCCTCAAGGGCTGACCAAAGGTAAAAGTGAAACTCAAATTACTTTCACTGACCAACCTACACCTGCAGAGATTGTTGAAACACAACCAGCACAAGACATCAATCTACCAAAGGAGATTAGAATACCAAGAGGTCACTCAGAGAGTTCCATTCTTGATGCCGCTGAGAACACCCTGATGACGAGGAATCAACTCATGAGATATCTCAGCAACGTAGCATTCGTCTCAATCCAGGAACCAAAGAATTTCGCTGAAGCTGAGTATGATCAATTCTGGATGAATGCAATGCAAGAAGAACTTGATCAGTTTAGAAGAAATGAAGTATGGGATCTAGTGCCAAAACCAAGAAGCCAGAAGACCATAGGAACAAGATGGGTCTTCCGCAACAAGCTGGATGAACAAGCGAACGTAGTCAGAAACAAAGCAAGACTTGTAGCTCAGGTCTACAGTCAGCAAGAAGGTATTGACTACGGTGAGACCTTTGCCCCAGTGGCAAGGCTAGAAGCTATTAGAATTTTATGTGCATATGCAAGCTATATGAACTTTAAACTGTTTCAAATGGATGTTAAGAGTGCATTCCTTAATGGAGTTATAAACGAGGAAGTTTATGTTAATCAGCCTCTAGGGTTTGAGGATCCTAAATTCCTAAACCACGTTTATAAGCTCAAAAAGGCTCTGTATGGTCTCAAGCAAGCACCACGTGCTTGGTATGAGAGGCTGACCAGTTTCCTGCTGACTAGAAATTATGTCAGAGGTAAAGCTGATACAACCTTATTCATTAAGAGAAAGGGTAAAGATACCCTGCTGGCTCAAATATATGTTGATGACATTATTTTTGGTGCCACTAACGAGTCAATGTGCAAGGAATTTAGTAAGCAGATGCAGACTGAGTTTGAAATGTCAATGATGGGAGAACTCAATTTCTTCCTTGGACTTCAAATCAAACAAGGGAAAAATGGCATCTTCATCAGTCAAACTAAGTATGCTAAGGAGATATTGAAGAAGTATGAACTTGAGAATTGTAAGTCAATATCTACCCCAATGGGCCCTGACACTGTCCACTGCGCTGATAAGAATGGTAAGTCAGTAGACAGTAGATTGTACCGAGGTATGATTGGTTCTCTACTTTACTTAACTGCTAGTAGGCCGGACATTCAGTTCTCAGTACGTTATTGTGCTAGATATCAATCTAACCCTAAGGAATCTCATTACATAGCTGTAAAAAGAATCCTTAGATATTTGCAAGGCTCAGTGAATGCAGGTTTGTGGTATCCCAATACTCATGATTTCACACTCATTGGATACACTGACGCTGACTACGGACGAGACAAGCTTGAACGAAAAAGCACCTCAGGAGGATGCCACTTCCTTGGGAGCTGTCTTATGTCCTGGTTCAGTAAGAAGCAGGCGTCAGTAGCCCTGTCAACCACTGAAGTTGAGTATGTTGCTGCTGGAAGCTGTGTTGCTCAAGTCCTATGGATTAAGCAACAGCTTGAAGATTATGGCGTTCGGACCAAAACAATTGAAGTCAAATGTGACAACAAAAGTGCCATTGACTTATCAAAGAACCCAATCCAGCACAGCAGGATGAAGCATGTCAGCATAAGACATCACTTCATCAGAGATCACGTACTCAAGGGAGAGATCAAGCTGAACTATGTCCCAACGGATGAGCAGCTTGCTGATATCTTCACAAAGCCACTGGCTCGTGAGCAATTCAACATACTTAGAGAAGCCATTGGTATGTTTAATCCTCTTCAATAAATTCCAAGTATAGTATGCATGCTGAGTGAATTACCATGCTGAATGATTTATGCTTGCTGAGTAGATATATATATGCTGAGTGTTTATCTTAAACTGAGCCACTAAGCATAAGAACTGCTTCTTTGCATAACACTGACTACTCAGAATTTTAAACGCTTGAAATTCTTAACACTGAGTAAGGATCTGTTGCAAAATTTAATGCAAGCACGCGAATTAAATAGCCACCTAGGATGACGTATGCGCTATAATTAGAAAACACACGCGACGTATGTGTCATTGTTGAGCGATTTCCGCAAGTGCACGGTTTCGCTTGTAGTAATAAAAATATCGATCCCACAGGGATACGTTTTTTAAGGAAAAACTTATTTTTGAATCTGTAAATTTCGAACTTGTTAGATTTACTATTGAATGTTAATGAAAAGTGAAATTTGTCTAATTGAATTTAGGAAAAATAATTGTTTAATTGAGTTTGTGGACTTTGAGTATTTGAAAATGCTAGAATAAGATTTTATATTAGAATATATCGATCGTTAGAAAAGTTTTCTGATTTAGGGATGAATTTTACAAAACAGGAACATTTAGAACTTTTAGAAAAACAAATAAATGTATTCGTTTGCATTGAGCAAAGAAAACAACTTAAACTTTGTATTAATTATGATGATGAAATAAATGACGGAACCTCTAATTAATTGGCTTTGAACGTGGCAAAACCCTTTAGCCGGCATAATGCCCTTAACCAAATTAAAACTCTACCGAGATAATAATTTGCCTAAGTGTTCAACAAAGTTTCCTTGTAATGATTTTGAATTAACTACGTTTTAATGAAAACACCAGCAATCACTTTAGTGGGTTGGTTACCATAAGTGCTGCATAACGATTTATCGAATAGAACAGACTTTATTAGATGAAATATAAATTGATACAAGTTTACAGAGAACATGGAGCATCGAGTTCTTCGAGGGCGTGCAAGTGAACGGCTGATCAGTCCTTTCCTTGGGTTTCCTTAGAGGTTGTCAGGCTCAGGGGCGAACACTCTACTCAATCTTCTCGCTGTAACTTCGTAATAGGGATTCGGTCGGCCTCTACCAAAATGCAAACTAAAACTGGAACAATGTCTAAACGCTACTGTGTTTGTAATTAAACTATAAACAATATATGTACCTCATCTTGTTTTGTACAGAATCTAATTTCTAACTCTCGAATTGTTTTTACTTAGAACTTATACATTAGTTCTACGCTCTGATTCTATATCTATATTACATAACATTACATTGCATTTTTCTCAACATCAACTCTTTATTTATAGATGTTGAAGGGTTGTGATTGAAGTGATATGTGCTTTTGTGAAAAGACGTATTCGTTGGTAAAGAGTCGTGTCCGTTGTTAAGAATTGTGTTCTTTGTGAAGAGTCGTTTCTATCCACCCGAACGAACGCGTTTCTTGATTTTCAACATGTGTTCATTGCACCTTTGGCAGAATTCTGCACTTACCGAGAATGGGGAACATCAAGTTAAGCTTTGGACGAAGGGAGGAAGTAGGTGAAGGACGCGTGTCGCGGTCGTGGGTGGTGGATTCGCGGTCGCGGCACGGTGCGTTTTTTCACTTCTTTGCTCTCGTTCGTGTCCTTGACTTGGCGCTTTTGATTTACGTCGTCTTTGACTCCTTTTGTAGGGTTTTTCTTATGTTTTTGATCCTTTTTCGTTCCTATTTGGATTTTACCAAATATTTAGGTACCTTGCAAGAAAGAAAGATATTCGAGAGTAAAAGTAATCTAAACAGATATAAATAACACAAATTTGTAATAAAAATGATGTAAATATTAATGATATTTTAGGTATATTTTGGGCTTAACAAATCTCCACACTTAATCTTTTGCTAGTCCCGAGCAAAATTTCACTCAATTTATTCCTTAACTAATCTCTTTATGAAAATAAAACATATATCTTTGTGTTTACCTTTTAAATTAGTTAAGCCGAAAATACTAACTTCGCATGGCAAATTTATACGCAAAATATCAAACTAACTTAGTATAAATACGATATATCATTCGTCTTGTATTTCAATGTTTAAATTGAAGTATTCGGGACGATGTAAGCACGCATGTTATTGAGTCTTTCATCTCAAGGCATTTCAAAGCACCAAATTTCCTTTCCCAAACTTGAATTATTATATATGATTTATTAAGTTTAATTTATTTGCTTAGTTACGCCCGTGATAAGGGTGGTCTCGACCGTAACTTTATATGCATTTTATTTGTGTTCGCTTAAGAGGTATCGACCATGCCATGGGTGGACGCAATCGTTACTTTAAACTTTAAACACGCTTAATTTTTCTTATTTAAACGTTCCTTCCATACCTCGATTGTGATAAGGGTGGTCGCAATCGTGGCCAAAAGCACGCTTTTATTTATTTATTTCTTCCCTTTCATACCTCGACTGTGATAAGGTTGGTCTCAATCGTGGCCAAAAGTTAAGAATGTGATTTTTTCTTTCTTTGATTATGAATTATAAATTGTAACTTGGGAAAAAGAAAGTTAGCACATTCATCCTATATTGACTTAAAATTCAACATGTATTATGGCTATAGTTTCCTTAAAAACTTCAATTGGTGTTAATGTAAGACAAAATCAAAACCGAGCTAAAAAATTGTTAGTTCAATTTAATGCCTATAAACCTAATTGAAAATTTAAAATAAGATCTATTGTATCATGAATTTCATGATATAAAATAGAGATTAAAATTAAAGAATTTATTACTTAAATACATTCACTCGAAACAATTTTTACTTAAAATCGTGTCGAAGGTTTGAAGAAAAAAAAAAAATTTTTTTGAAAAATATTACCCGTATAGAAATATATTCTTTCTATCGATAATGATAACCTAAAAATAATCATAAAAAAAAATTTTAACTTATGATTAATTTATAAATGTATAAAAATGTTAAGTTTATAAAAGTGTTGCAATATACGTTGCATTTGTATTTGTGAAAACAAGTGTTGCATAAAATAAAAAAATAATAAAAAAAAAATTTTGTTTTGTTGCATTCATTCGTTTGTATAAAATGATATATGTTTATATCTCCTCCCACACTGAAATTGGACCATATCCTCATTGGTGTAAAATTGAGATAAAACATTAAAAATAAAACATACGAAAATAAAAGAAAGATTAGCAAAGAAAAACATTCAACATAAAATTAAATTGGAATTGTACGAAACATAATAAATATAAATGGACGAAACTGAAATTAAAACAATATAATAAGAAAATGAAAGATAAAACCTAAACATTCGGCGGGGAATCCGGAGGTGTTGGTGAAGTTTCCACATTTCGGCGACGGAAAAATGAAAGCATCTGATGCCGAGTCGATCTACGCTCACGCCTCAAAGTATTGAGGTGGTTATTCATCACCATGTTGTTCTCCACCAAATCATCAATTCTTAAATTCATTTGTCTATTATTTGCATTGATTTGGTTCAAAATACGCCTTAAATCCACCGGATCATCATCGCGAGTTGCTTGGGCTTGTGGTGCATCGTCCGCTCCTTCCTCCGCACCTCCTTCTTCGGTACCTACATTTTGGGAACTAGAAGTACCTCCACCCATAGTGCCACGAAGATGTGCAATACGGGAAGCATAAGAAATAAAAACGGGAGGAACCACAGAAACCAATAAATGAGCCCGCTCAAGAGCCGCAATGTCCAAAATCAGAACATACCCATGGTAGGTGGACATGTCATAAGTTGCCAATTCATCCCGTGCTCCCAAAACAATAGCGGTGATTAAATTACCGAGAGGGACTTGATTGGTATGAGCCCTCGAAGCACGATACAAATTGTCAAATATCATTCCAATGCTATCAACCTTTAAACCTTTGAATAAACAATCCCAAACAAACAAATCCTGGACTTGAATCTTCGAACTCTCAACACGACCAAATAGTGAAAAACTCAAATATTTGTGAAAGAAGAACACACAATTGTCCTTAATCAATTTGCTTGAAGTGTTTTTAGAGTCGAAAGAAGTTTGATCCGAAAGAGTTTGCCAAAAAGAGTTATTGTCGAAATCCTTAGGCTTATCATAAAAATCACTAGTAGGGAAACCAAACATATTCCCCATAGCCTCATAATCTATGGTATAGGTAGTACCATTATTCCTAAAAGAAATTTCCGTTTTCTTTTTGTTCATCTTCAAAGTAACCAAAAACTCAACCACATAATCTGTAATTTGGGGAAAACGCATAGAAGCAAAAGTTGCCCACCCCAAAGTCTCAATAAAAGTATCAATTTGAGTAGCGAAGTTCAACTTCCTTACCGAATCAAAGTCAAGAAACTGCATGTCCACGAACTTACGAGTGGCGTTTGAAAAATGCTTGAAACGTCCAACTTCTTCCTCGGAATGAATATCGAAATAAGCCCCGCAACCAACACGAAGGCGATTAGCCTCGGTGACAGCCTGCTTGTGTCCAACACGCTTTGCTCTAGGCATGGTTATGGTGGTTAGGGTTAGAAAAATAAAAGATGAAAAGAGAAAAGCTTGAGGTTGAAGATGAAGTAGAAGTTGTATTGAGTCTTGAATTTGAAAGGTGTAGGTGATTGAAAAGGGTAATGAATAAATTGGGAAGAGTAAAAGTAAGGTATTGGGAAGAGGTTAGAGTAAGGGATTGGTTAAAATTGGAGGTGATGTGAGGTTTGTGTAAGTAATAGGGATATATAGGGTTGAATAGGAAGAGTAATAGTTAGATTAGGAATAGGAATAGGCTAAAAATAGGCAAAAATCCGGACTGATGAGTGCCTTAACCACGCGTGTCGCGACTGAGGACGCACATCCGCGGCCGCGGCACGCGTTTTTTAGAGAATTTTTCTCCGAATTTCTATGTGCTGCTTGCTGAAGTTACCGAGAATCTGCCATTCTCGGCCACAGATCAGCCCCTGGTCACCCAAATTCTGCAGATTAACTCCATTTTGTGTATTTCCTTGATAAATTTTATCCTGAACTCCTTGAAAATGTAATCTGTACTTAAAAACATAAGTGTAAAACATTAAATGATAAGGAAAACTAAATGTTTATCCTTATTAATGGAAAAATAAACGTAAATGTTTTAATTAATGTATGTAAGTTAAGAATATTAAAGATTTTGAACTAAAATTAATTGAAGCATTTATGTTTGTTCAATAATGTAAGTTAAATGAATCTTTATTTAAGGAATTAAAACTTAGTTATTAATTTTTAACTAGTCATGAATTTACTAAAGTTTCATTTAATAGATTCATTAGTGTAGAATAATGAAAATAATGATAGTTTAACCATATAATCAAAATCAGGATATAATGCAAAAGAGAAATTTTTATTTATTGGAAATATGTACAACATATATACAAACAAAACAAACAAAGCTATGCTATAAATTCGTCCCTTTCAATCGGGATTTCCTTAGCCCTATAGCGGTCTATTTTCATCTGCACGAAAGCTTGACGTTCTGGTGCAGAAAGAAAATGTGGGCCTGATCGAAATACTCGTTTCACTAGACCTTCATATTCTAAAAATTCATAGTCTAGCGTCGGAAAAGATTCAGCATCACTCCAAGGAACAGAAATACTTCCCTTGGTCCCTAGAATTATTCCACATATGATATTCCCGAATCCAACCTTCTTAGCCTTGGATCTAGACGCGGCAACAAGACCCTCCATCAGAATCTTTGAAGAATCAACCATGTTGCCTTGAAATATATCTCCAAGAACATAAAGATCAGTGTCTTTAACCACACTACTGAATGTGCGACCGAACAGACTGTGACTCAGAAATTTATGCAAATACAGCATAGAGTTGGAGTGAAAAGACTGATTATAGGCAAGTTTAGGATTGAAATGCTAGAATCCGGTGAGCATTCTCCAAATATCAGTGGATGTCATGTCTCTTCCAGGATGACGTTTGATAGTATCCTTTAAGGGAAAACCAAACCAAGCATGCAATTCAGGATATCCAAAAGTAAAGGTTTTGCCATCCCGACGAAAGCTAAGACGCACCCGACGCTTGTTAACAAAACGAACCGTACAGAAGAATTCGAATATCCAATCTCCAATTATAGGAAACTTCATATCAACGAATTTGGTCCATCCTAAACGTTCCATATAGCGACTCTTATCGTCTCTAATTCCTAGTTGATCGTTAAGAAAGTCATCCATGTATAACATTCCTTCAAAGAATGTATATCGATGCCTCAAGAAGCGCCTTCCCTCATCATGATTGAAGATAGGAAAGTTACATCCATAGCGCTCTGATATGTCAGTATGTTTATTGCGTGAAGCAACAACTTTCTTAGATGGTGTGTTGTTAGAAGTCATGGTGTTTGGAATGAGTAAGGAAGCAAAAGGTTCCGAACTTAGTTTCTGGTTTGATGAATTGTAAGAATATCAGAGAATTGTTCTGACAGAGATGAAAAGAATGTAATAGAAAACTAAACCTCTAGAACCTATTTATAAAATCCTAGGATGAAAAGAGGTGTTGTTTTGAAGTGAAAAGGCATAAAATCAGACCTCTTAAAAATGAAGAAACTCAATTTTTCGTTTCTGAAAAGTTGTGTCTGCTGGAAGATGAAGAACACAGGTCTGATTTCTGTAGAAATTCACCGTGTCGCGACCGAGGATTCTGAGCCGCGGTCGCGACACACTGATTTCCTTGCGGAAATCAGGCGTCAAAACCTCTATTTTCTGATCCTCTACCGAGAATCCCTACCCTCGGTAAGTTCAGAATTTTCCTGTCTATTTGAAAATCAATTGAAATCAGAATTCTCAACTGAGAATCCCAAATGCTCTGTAAGTTCAGAACATCCCTAGCTAACTAGAAATACCCAAATTCTCAACTGAGAATTTTAAATTCTCTATAAGTTCAGAAAATTCCTTATCTTTTTAAGAATTCTAAATATGTGAATTCTCAACTGAGAATTCCAAAATCTCAACTGAGAATCACTAAATTTCTTCTAACTCACATTAAATCCCTAAAATTTAATTAAAATCACGACTTGAATATATTTTTTTATGTATCTAAAATTCTAACATAAAGTGATATAATTTAAAACAAAATAAAATAAATAAATAAAATAATAAAAATAAACTATGTGTAGAAAAACGAAATGATTTATATGTCAGGTAATCTTGTTACGAAATCAGTTCCTATTTCAGAAATATTTTCGTAATAAATTTTACATCGATTACCATTAACTTTGAAACGATTGCCGTTAGTTTCCTCAAGTTCTAAAGAACCATAGTCGAATGTTTTGACGACTAAATACGGTCCTGTCCATCTGGACTTAAGTTTTCCTGGAAATATACGAAGCCGTGAATTAAATAACAGCACCTTATCTCCAACATTAAAGTGTTTGACTTTGATCTTGGCATCGTGCCATTTTTTCACTCTTTCTTTATAAATCCTCGCATTTTCATACGATAGATGACGTAACTCATCTAACTCATTTAAATTGAGCAAACGTTTCTTTCCTGCTTGTTGTAAATCAAAATTAAGTTTTCTAATAGCCCAATAGGCTTTATGTTCTAATTCGACTGGCAAATGACATGCCTTTCCATACACCAAATGGTATGGAGTCATTCCTATTGGTGATTTAAATGCAGTACGGTATGCCCATAGCGCATTATTGAGTTTTTATGACCAATCTTTTCTTGATGATGAAACAGTTTTCTCTAGAATCCATTTGAGTTCTCTATTTGAGATCTCCGCCTGACCATTTGACTGAGGATGGTATGGCGTTGACACGCGGTGGCGTACTCCATACCTTTTCATAAGTATATCAAAATTTCGATTCATGAAATGGGTACCGCCATCACTAACAACGACTCTAGGACAACCAAATCTACAAAATATATCGTCAAGAAAATTAACAACTACTTGAGAATCATTCGTAGGGGTTGCAATTGCTTCAACCCACTTCGAAACATAATCAACGGCTACTAATATGTAAGTTTTACCATTGGAAGGCGGAAAAGGTCCCATGAAATCTATTCCCCACATGTCGAAGATTTCAACTTCCAATATGTTTGTGCGGGGCATCTCATCTTTCCTTCCTAAATTTCCTGTTCTTTGGCATTTATCACAACGAGTGATAAATGAACCAACGTCTTTAAACATCGTAGGCCAAAAGAAACCACATTCAAATATTCTAGCTACCGTTTTATTAACTCCATTATGTCCTCCGTATGAGCTGGAATGACATTCCGATATTATAGATTCATATTCATTTTCTCCAATGCATCTCCTAATTATCCCGTCACCACATGATTTGAATAAAAAGGGATCTTCCCAAAAATACTGTTTAATGTCGAAGAAAAATTTCCTCCTTTGTTGGAAAGATAATCCTTCCGGAACAATATCGGTTGCAAGATAATTAGTAATATCTGCATACCATGGTGACATGACACTTTCTACTTGATAGAGATGTTCATCAGGGAAATCATCTCGTATACCGATAGTTTCACCTATAGGACCGTTTTCATCTTTTAGTCTTGATAGATGATCGGCGACAAGGTTTTCTACTCCCTTTTTGTCTTTAATTTCTATATCAAATTCTTGTAACAACAAAACCCATCTAATCAGATGCGGTTTTGCATCTTTCTTAGCAAATAGATAACGTAAAGCTGCGTGATCTGTATAAATAATAACTTTAGATCCTAACAAGTATGACCTAAACTTATCACATGCAAATACTACGGCTAACATCTCTTTTTCTGTTGTTGTGTAATTTAACTGTGCACCGGACAATGTGTGACTTGCATAATATATAACATGTAATCTTTTATCCTTTCTTTGACCTAAAACACATCCTACAGCTAGGTCACTTGCATCACACATGATTTCAAAAGGCAAATCCCAATCGGGTTTAGCAATTATGGGTGCACTGACTAAGGCTGTTTTCAATGTTTCGAAATGTTTAATGCAATCTTCATTAAAATCGAAGGTTGAATCCTTCATAAGCAAATTAGTAAGTGGTTTGGAAATCACAGAAAAGTTTTTTATAAATCGTCTGTAAAAACCTGCATGTCCTAGAAATGATCTTACTCCCTTGACAGTTGTTGGTGGGGGTAATTTTTCTATTACTGAAGTTTTTGCTCTATCCACTTCTAATCCTTTTTCAGATATTTTATGACCTAAAACAATTCCTTCGTCAACCATGAAATGACATTTTTCCCAATTTAATACTAAATTCGTTTCTTCGCATCTAGAAAGAACTTTATCTAAGTTTTTTAAACATGCATCAAAAGAATCTCCATAAACTGAAAAATCATCCATAAATACTTCCATGATATCTTCAATGAAATCATTATAAATTGCAGTCATACAACGTTGAAAAGTTGCTGGTGCATTACATAGACCAAAAGGCATTCTCCTATATGCAAATGTTCCATAAGGACATGTGAAGGTTGTTTTATCTTGGTCATCCGGGTAAATATATATTTGAAAGAATCCGGAATAACCATCAAGAAAACAATAAAATGCATGACCGGCTATCCTTTCGATCATTTGATCAATGAAAGGTAAAGGAAAATGATCTTTCCTAGTTGCCTTATTTAGGTTCCTATAATCTATACAAACCCTCCAACCAGTGGTGGTTCGCGTAGGTATTAATTCACCTTCATCATTCCTTACTACAGTTATGCCTCCCTTTTTGGATACACAATGGATTGGACTAACCCATTCACTATCCGAAATAGGATAAATGATTCCATTGTCTAAAAGTTTAGTAATCTCATTTTTGACTACTTCTTTCATATTCGGATTTAAACGTCTTTGTCCATCCGCTTTAGGTGGCTTATCTTCTTCTAAGTGAATCCTATGCATTACAATACTAGGATTAATTCCTTTTAAATCTGAAATCTGCCATCCCATACTTCCTATTCTATTTCTAACAACTTCTTTCAATTTTTCTTCTTGATTTTCTGTTAATTTGTTAGAGATGATTATAGGTAGAGTATCACTTCCGCCTAGGAAAGTGTATCTCAGATTGTTTGGTAATTCTTTAAGTTCTAATTTAGGTGGAACTACTACTAAAGGCGGAACTGGTCCATCTTCTCGAATCAAAGGCTCTGGGTCCTTATCTTCTAATTCTTCACCCATTATAGGTTCTATTATTTCTTCTCTTTGAACAATGTCATTAACACATTCTTCAACTAAATCAAGTTTCATACAGGCGAAATCCTCCATAGGATATTTCATTGCTTGATTCATATCGAACTCGATCTTATCGTCACCTATTCTTAAAACTACTTTTCCTTCCGACACATCAAGTAGAGCACGTCCCGTGTTCATGAACGGTTTACCAAAGATTAGCGGACAATTAGCATCATAAGCAAAATCTAAGATAACAAAATCAGTAGGAAAAATAAACTTGTCAACTTTTACTAAAACGTCCTCAATTATACCATATGGTCTTTTAGTGGATTGATCCGCTAATTGCAAAACCATATTGGTACGTTTGATGTCTTCTTCTAAACCTAATTTTTCAAAAATAGACAATGGCATCAAGTTTATACTAGCTCCTAAATCACAAAGACAACTTGGGAATTCCATATTTCCCAATTTACACGGAATGGTAAAGCATCCAGGATCTTTGAGTTTAGTAGGTAATTTGCTTGATACTATCGAACTACAATCTTCAGTAAGTGAAATGGATGAAATTCCTTCCCAACTAATCTTTTTTGAAATTAAATCTTTCAAGAATTTTCCATAGTTAGGCATTTGCGTAATTGCATCCATGAATGTTAAATTTATATGCAAATTTTTAAGTTTATCTAAAAATGATAAAAGTTGTTTATCATGGTCCTTATTTCGGACCTTGTGTGGAAAATGTGGCTTTGGTACAAAAGGTTTCGTACTAGAGTCAATTGGTGTATCTTTTTGTTTTAATGTATCTTCTTTGGATTTTAGTAAATCATTTCCAGGTAAAGTTGAATTTTCGGGCATTTCCGGACCTAAGTAGTTTTTCCCTGAGCGAAGAGTGATAGCCTTAACATGCTCTTTCGGATTTTCTTCCGTTTGGCTGGGAAGACTTCCCTCTTTGCGGGATGGAATTGATTTAGCAAGTTGTCCAATTTGAACCTCCAAATTATGGATGCTAGATGATTGGTTTTTGATAAGCTGATCGAATTTACTTTCGATCCGTTTAAAACCATCGTCTTGATTACTTACCTTTCCATTCATAGCATCTATAAATTTGTCGATTTTTGAAGATAAAGTGTTAATCGTATCTCTTGTTTGATTTTGATAATTATTTACACGATATTGATTAGCATTTGCATTATTATTATTATTACTATCTTTCCAGTTAAAGTTAGGATGATTTCTCCCTCCAGGATTATAAGTATTAGAATAAGAATTAGTAGTTTGGTTTTGTCCTTGGACAAAATTTACCTATTCTATCTCATTCATACCTTCGTAATCAATGTCTGTCTGGATCGGATTACCATTAGGATCGCACGGTACCATAAACCTATCAACTTTGTGCGATAAGGCAGAAAATTGGGCTTGTAACATCGCAACTGGATCAAGATTCATTATACCTTTAACCGATGATGTACCTGAGGATGATGGTTTCGCCATTGGTATATGTCCACGCTCTGCGGGCCACATACTACTGTTGATTGCCATTTCCTCCAAAAGTTCTCTTGCTTGGACGGACGTCTTCTTCATAAATAACCCTCCAGACATAGCATCTAATGAACCTCTAGTCGTAGGATTTAATCCATTATAGAATGTCTGCATTAAAAGTGCATCTGGCAATTGGTGGTGTGGGCATAAACGTTGAAGTTCTTTAAAACATTCCCAAGCTTCATAAAGAGTTTCATTATCATTTTGGGTAAAAGATGTCAATTCTTTGATGACTCTTGCGGTTTTTGCTAAAGGAAAATATTTTGATAAAAACGCTTGGGCTAATTGGTCCCAAGTTTCAAATTTTGCAGCAGGCATAGAAGTTAACCAAATTTTTGCCTTATCCTTCAAAGTGAAAGGAAAGAGGCGAAGTTTGATTGCTTCGGCTGTTACATCAGTAATTTTAAAAGTATCACAAATTTCTAAGAAATTTGTCAAATGGGCATTAGGGTTTTCGTTAGGTAGTCCATAAAACGTTACGTTGTTTTGCAACATATTAAGCAAAGCAGGCTTAATTTCAAATTGATTTGCGTTTATACGGGGTCTAACTACACTATTAGTTACACCGGCCATTCCTGGCCTAGCATAATCCATAAGTGTCGGTGGATCGGCCATATTTTCTGGCTGGACTACTTTGGTTTTTAAGGGTGTTTTGTCTTTGTTTTTTTTTTGTCTTTCTTGTTTTTCTTAAGTGTTCTTTCAATTTCTGGATCAAGTGGGTCTGGTGGCGTGCCCGAACTTCGCGAACTGCGTATGAACTTGAAATTGTTGCACGAACCAAACTACCTTCAAAACAAAATTGAAAACAAATATGTTATATAAACTGAAAATAAATAAAATGTAAAAGTTGTATAAAAATAATGTGTAAACCTAGATTCGAAAATAAAATACGAAAAATAAAATTTTGTCAAAAATTTTAGCGTATCCCCGGCAACGGCGCCAAAAACTTGTTGAGCGATTTCCGCAAGTGCACGGTTTCGCTTGTAGTAATAAAAATATCGATCCCACAGGGATACGTTTTTTAACGAAAAACTTATTTTTGAATTTGTAAATTTCGAACTTGTTAGATTTACTATTGAATGTTAATGAAAAGTGAAATTTGTCTAATTGAATTTAGGAAAAATAATTGTTTAATTGAGTTTGTGGACTTTGAGTATTTGAAAATGCTAGAATAAGATTTTATATTAGAATATATCGATCGTTAGAAAAGTTTTCTGATTTAGGGATGAATTTTACAAAACAGGAACATTTAGAACTTTTAGAAAAACAAATAAATGTATTCGTTTGCATTGAGCAAAGAAAACAACTTAAACTTTGTATTAATTATGATGATGAAATAAATGACGGAACCTCTAATTAATTGGCTTTGAACGTGGCAAAACCCTTTAGCCGACATAATGCCCTTAACCAAATTAAAACTCTACCGAGATAATAATTTGCCTAAGTGTTCAACAAAGTTTCCTTGTAATGATTTTGAATTAACTACGTTTTAATGAAAACACCATCAATCACTTTAGTGGGTTGGTTACCATAAGTGCTGCATACCGATTTATCGAATAGAACGGACTTTATTAGATGAAATATAAATTGATACAAGTTTACAAAGAACATGGAGCATCGAGTTCTTCGAGGGCGTGCAAGTGAACGGCTGATCAGTCCTTTCCTTGGGTTTCCTTAGAGGTTGTCAGGCTCAGGGGTGAACACTCTACTCAATCTTCTCGATGTAACTTCGTAATAGGGATTCGGTCGGCCTCTACCAAAATGCAAACTAAAACTGGAACAATGTCTAAACGCTACTGTGTTTGTAATTAAACTATAAACAATATGTGTACCTCATCTTGTTTTGTACAGAATCTAATTTCTAACTCTCGAATTGTTTTTACTTAGAACTTATACATTAGTTCTACGCTCTGATTCTATATCTATATTACATAACATTACATTGCATTTTTCTCAACATCAACTCTTTATTTATAGATGTTGAAGGGTTGTGATTGAAGTGATATGTCCTTTTGTGAAAAGACGTATTCGTTGGTAAAGAGTCGTGTCCGTTGTTAAGAATTGTGTTCTTTGTGAAGAGTCGTTTCTATCCACCCGAACGAACGCGTTTCTTGATTTTCAACATGTGTTCATTGCACCTTTGACAGAATTCTGCACTTACCGAGAATGGGGAACATCAAGTTAAGCTTTGGACGAAGGGAGGAAGTAGCTGAAGGACACGTGTCGCGGCCGTGGGTGGTGGATTTGCGGTCGCGGCACGGTGCGTTTTTTCACTTCTTTGCTCTCGTTCGTGTCCTTGACTTGGCGCTTTTGATTTACGTCGTCTTTGACTCATTTTGTAGGGTTTTTCTTCTGTTTTTGATCCTTTTTCGTTCCTATTTGGATTTTACCAAATATTTAGGTACCTTGCAAGAAAGAAAGATATTCGAGAGTAAAAGTAATCTAAAGCGATATAAATAACACAAATTTGTAATAAAAATGATGTAAATATTAATGATATTTTAGGTATATTTTGGGCTTAACAGTCATAAATGCCAGAATCTTTGTCGATTAAGAATCTCGAGGTCAAATTGACAACCCAACGCTTTAGATCAACTCAATACCTCTATAAATAGTGGACAAATTCCCACTTTTATCTCTTTACGCTTAGAAAACTTTGGCATTCCAATTACTCTCTCTAAAAATTCCCAGAATTCCCAAAACTTCTCTGAGAATATGACGAATGTTTTTCTGAATATCTCCGGTGCCGGTTTATCCGATAACCGCTCCGATGAAAACCCCAAATCTCCTACCCAGCGTGACCACGCTAAGGTCACAACACCGAGCAAGAAAGCTCAAGCTGTCCAAGCCACCTCTTCGAATGGGAAAACAACAGCAAAAGGACAAGGGCAAGAAAGTTGTGGAAGGGATTCGTGGAAGCCGAGCAACCCTTTTGTGAGTGGATCAAGAATAATGGTTGGACCGAGCTGTTCTCAGTTCATGATGCTACTTACCCTGAGCTAGTAAGAGAATTCTACGCCAACCTAAAGGTCGCCGATGATAACAGGAACTACCTAGCTTCTTATGTTCGAGGGAAGAACATCTTCATCAACCCTGCGTATCTTGCCTCACTGTTCAAACTGAAAAACGAAGGAGCTATACTTCGTAAATCAGGTGACCAAGATAAAACCAACTATGTTCACACCTTCTGTAAACCTGCTGGTCATGTAGGTGAAATCTCGAGTACCTCCATGGGTCAGCATCAAAAGATGGCCCATTACATACTGACCAATTTCCTTTTCCCTAAAATCAACTGCACCAACTCAGCAACCAATTTTGAGCAGTGTTTTATATGGCACATGCTGACTTACACACCGATAAACATGCCCGTCTTCATAATCGGTGGGTTTCTACGAAATATAGGAACCCTTAGGTTAGGCTCTTTTATCACCCGAATCCTCAAGGATCACAATGTGGACATGGTTGCGAAAATCCACACTTGGGGAACCAAGATTACAGCTGCTGCCCTATTCGGTTTGGCCCATGATCAACCTATTGTGCCAAAGAAAGGAAAAGGGGAAGCTGACCAGAACGCTGAGGGAGCGGTGACTCGAAAGGGAAGAACTCAAAGAAAGAGGAAGGCTATCCAGAGCACCTCTAAAGCTGTTGCTTCTGCCCCAAAGAAGCTTAAATTTGTATGCGGAGGAACTAAGCCTCAGATTCAACAAGGATAGGGTGGATCCAGGTCAGCTGAGAAAAGACCTAGGCAAGCTGAGCCTGAGGCAGAAGAAAGAGAGATTGATAAGCAACCATTAAGGAAGAAGAAGAAGCTCAATTTTAAGTTAAGACCTATAGATGCCCTTCCGACTGATGTCATCGTTCCTCCTAACTCACATTATGCACAGAGTCAAGGCATTGGCGCTGAGCAACAGTTAGATGACCAGGAAGAATAAGACCAATTGGGTGGTCAGTTTGTCGAGGAAGAACTGGATGAACAGTTTGAGGAAGAAGAAATGGATGAAGAAGAACTGGATGATGAGTCTGATGAAGAAGAAAGTAGTCAGGATGACACTGAGGAAACAGCTGATGATGAGCACCTTGAACCAATCAACACTGAGTTGGTTGACGAAGAAGAAACTGAGCAAACAGCAAATGCTCCCGCTGTTCAAAGGGAAGCTTCACCTACTGACTCAATTGAGTCCATTCCTACTGACCCCACTCCTCCAAAACTAAAGAAACTGAGAAAGAATAAGGCATTTCGAGCACCCGTCATTTACCTAATGGGTGACTCACCGTTGAGGGATGAGATCTCAGACCTTACAGATGTACATCTTAGGTTCTTCTCCAACCCTCCTGAGTCTCAACCAGAGCAACAAGAAAATCAAGCCTCTGTTTCTCAGCCGAAGGAACATGCCGACTTAACCGCTTCCGCAAACCAAAGTAATGCCGAACAAGTGCTCGAAGATTCCGCTCCTCAACACGTTGAGCAAGCCAAGGAATTACCTGCTCAGGTGAACAACGAACTTACTCAGCTTCCACAATCTAGTCAATTTCAGCCTGACCCTGAGCAAGTCACACATTCTGCCGATCCTCCACTTCCATAACTCAATGTGCAGAATCCAATCCAGTCAGTTTCTACTGACAATCCTAATTCCAGGCCAGCCGGTGATAATGCTGGGCCTTCTAATGATGAGCAGAACCAAACACTGCCTTCATTCGGTTCTACTCCTCCTCCGGCATCTGGGCCAACACATGATGGATCCTTTAGCTACCTAAATGCAACTGAGTCTGGTCGAAGAATCGTTGACTCAGCTCAAGCTCTTATCCAGGACCTTCATCAATCAAACACTAATGTCGCTGGGTCTACTAATGTTGAGACAACTCAACTTTCATCTGTCACTTAGCTTCTAACTGAGATCAAAGGTCTGAAGGATCTTCTGTGTGTCATGACTTCATTGCAATCTCAACAGCCCAGGCAGGACTTTATAACAAAGCTGGCCGAACTCCAGCTGACCATGGTAAACCACATGAACTCACTCCAAGGGCAGATTCATCAATTGTCAGCTGCGAACTCAGCATATGCCACTTCTACCGAAGTACATTATCTCTTCAGCCAACTTCATACTGAGCAAGAGAAAACCAATCACCAACTTTCTTCCTCCTCCCAATGCTCCATTGAGTAAATTAGCGAGGCTGTGCATCTGCTAAACTTAAGGAGGGAAGAGATGGCAACTGACCAGCTCAAAACAAACGAGATCCTGAAGTACTCTCGCGTTACCTTCAACCACGTGCGACACACCAACGCTCAGCGTGAGTATTATGATTCGTCTTTGCTAAAGATGTTTCATCAAGCTTTTGCAATGCTCACGGACAGCATACACTGGGTTGCAAAGGGTCAAGCATATGTTCTAAGTATGCTGAGTGCTGCTGATGTCAGGATTCCTCGCACTATTTTGGATGATGGTGTTCCCATCTTCGATGGCATAAATACAAGCACACACAAGCTGAAGGCATTCTCTAAACGCCTAACTAAAGCTGCCATTGAAGACACTTTCATTGCTCCTCCTGCTGATGGTGGCAAAACGGGGGAGAAAGTACAAGCTCAAGGAACCCAGCATTCAGAAGACGCTTCAGGTAGTCAGCAAAGACAAAAGGGAAAGGATAAAGCTAAAGAGCATGAGGCACAACTCAACTATAAGAAGAAATAGCTTTATCTTTACTAAGACTGACTTGATGTCATTGTGTTAAAACTTGTAGTCTTTCCCTTGTGTATTTTTGTGCTGACCCTGAATACAAAACGCTGATGCATCTATCCTTTTAACTTAACCAATCTTATGTGATGCTTACTTATGTTTTGTATTGAACAGTTAATCGCATCTTCACTAAATCAACTGTGCTACTTGTCTACATTGCTTTATGATTGCATGCTGTGTTGATAAAAATGTTGACCGCCTTTACATGTCTTCTTAAACACATTGAACAAAGAAATACTCATCGCTCTCCGATATATAAATCTTCCGCATAAACTGAGTTAAATAGAATATGTTCCATGAGCTGACCTAATTCTGAAAACTGACCTTAGACTTACTTGAAATGTTTAAAGTAAATCTAAGTCAGCCGCTCAACCCTTACGGGGGAGTATACTAAGTAAGATAAGGTCAACAATCATGGGGGAGCTCAACACTGAGTTCTTGACTGAATATTTTTGCCAACATCAAAATGGGGGAGTTTGTTGAAACACCTTTCCACATGATTTTGATTTGACAAAATTATCACTACACCATAGATGGTCTATTGCAACACCAAGCAAGTGTTGGCTAAAGTCGTTATTGTGTTGCTAAAGAAGTTTTGGCAACAGTTTTTGTCAGAAAAGAGAGTTGCTTTTTCGCACGTTGCTAAAGATGTCTTAAGCAACATTTTTTCACATTTTTAGCAACATCGATACAAATGTTGCTACACGTATTTGTGGCAACACTTTCCTCTCCTATAGCAACTTAAATGAAAGCGTTGCCAAATCATAGAACATGTAACAGTATTATCGAATAAAATTACAAGCAACACTTTTAAACTTTCTTGCAACAAGTTTTTATGCAACATTGTTTTTTGCAACTCTTTTTATATAGAATTGCAACACTTTTTAATTTAACATTTTTTTTTTGTTTCAAGCAACTCTTTCGTATACAATATGCAACATTTTTTAAATGTAACACTTTTTAAGCTTAATTTAACACTTTTTAATTTAACATTTTTTTAGCAACTTTTTTATATTATGTTCATAGCAACACTTTTTGTTTGAAATTTTAACGATTTTTAATGTAACACTGTAATATATGCAACATAATCTTTAACTTGTGCAACACTAAAAAAATTAAAAGAAATGTTTGAATTTAAATAATAGCATAAAAAAAACCCTTAATTGCAATTACAAATCCATAATAGGCCAATTTATTAACAATGAAATTTAAAATTCTCAAATGATCCAAAACACATAATAAAAAGTATAATAAAGTCATAATAATGTAACCTATCCTTCAAATTACTTAGAAAAGACAGTAGCATTCTCATTTTCATTTGAAATGTCACCATATATATCCTCAATATCAATGTTGAGATTGGGATTAACTTCTACCAATTTGTTTATAATTAATGTCAAGCTCTTCCTCACTTTTTGATCCACTTGTTTCATTTTCTCCTCCATTACTTCTTCAAGTTGGATAACTTTCTCCTCAATTTCTCCTTGCAATTGGTTCTTTTTCAACAGAGCCCTTCCTCGACGTTTAGACGAGCTCGCGCTGGTTAATTAGGAATTGAGAGGTGCCGACGTAGGTGAATTAGGAATTGAGAGACAAGAAGAATGATTCCTTATCGACTGCCAGGAAAGAATTATGAAATGACAATAAAATTCACCATTTAAACTATGATTATTCACACAAGCTAAAAAGGAGAAGATGGTGCTTACACACGAAAGAGCAGAAGCTGATATACCTCAAGTGCATATTTGTAGCAGTGATGGAAGCCAATCTGATTGAACTTTGGGGAACTCTATAGAACCAAAATAATCCAAAAGGAACATTACATAATGAAAGTACATTTTAAAATAAAAAATTAGCATAAAAACCTTTCAAGTAAAACATGTTCTGTTAAGATTATGTGTTTTCTTTCTACTAAACTTCTCACTCTTATAAATTATAATGACTGTCTCTTCCTCTTCTAATAAACGTATAATCTCTTCCTCTTCTAATAAACGTATAATCTCTCTCTCTTTTAATACTTTTTTTAATAGAACTGCCCCTAACTACCAAGGCACGGGTCATGGCGGTTGCGCCTCGCCATGGGGCTGCCATGGCGCTAATCACCAATTCGGAACTAGTATGTCAATTTCAATGTCAAACAAAATAAACATCAAACTAAAGTGTCATTAACAGGAGGAACTTAACATGCTAAACAACATACAC
The DNA here is from genome assembly GCF_963576675.1 of Euphorbia lathyris. NCBI lineage: Eukaryota > Viridiplantae > Streptophyta > Magnoliopsida > Malpighiales > Euphorbiaceae > Euphorbia > Euphorbia lathyris. Next base: position 365,196 of record NC_088915.1, on the reverse strand, counting down.
TACCCTAACACATAAAGTGTCATAACCAATGTTTAAACTTGACTCAATTGTGAAGTTATCTTTAGAGACATAATGAGAGAATACAGCTTAACATACCACTGCAATAACCACGAAAATATAGAACTGTAACCTTTTACGAAGCACTATACACTATATGGAAATCATAAAAATGAGCTTCATGTGGATTATTATGAACCTAACAAGAAGGGCCAAATGATTGAAGTAACTTTCCTGGTTGAACCATGTCAACTACTAAAAACTTGGTGCTCGAACCAAAGAAAAAAATAGTAAAATGATGTTATGGAAAGATATACCAATGTGGAATTATCAATTCGGGCTGTTGGCATTATCAATTCCTTCTTCCCCTATGCCACTTAATTCCTCATGATTATCCTGTTCGAAGCATTAACCATGAAATTTGACAGCAGTCATGCACTACAAAGTAAACAATAGCATTATTAGATTATCATCAAGACCAGACCTCAATTGGTTTATTCTCTAGTGTTAAGAATCCACCCACCTTAACCAAGGAGGGGAAGCAGAGTTACTCTGTTTGCATCTCTCAGAAAAAGCATGAGCAAAAACACAATAATCATTCGGTGAAAGAGTTCCATCCCAAGATGAAACATCCATGATTGACCGACTCAGAATCTATTGGTGGGTAACAAGATAGCAGGGCAAGAAGAGAAAAGTGCAAATTAAGCATCATTTAACATGCATATCTACCAAAAACATCCAGGTGTACCATGTGCAAATAAATTCTGGAAATACCTTTCCACGTTCTTCCAGGGTATTGCAAAGGCATTCAAGACCATAGTAAGACTTGCTAGACCACATTAAGCAGGTTCTGACTCTGTCTTAAAATAAGAAATAAGCTTGTAGAACCCTTATAGTGTTCCATTATGAATGGCTTCTATAAAAAGTTCCTGCAAATCTCAAAAAAGGAACCAACATAGTACCTGATCATAATGAGCAGGCTCAAAAAAGGAACCAACATGACAGTGAGTGAAAGAAAACAAAGATCAGTGATAAATTGACAGATGCATATAGTTGGAAAGGGATAGATTAAAGACCTCAACAAGTAAACCAAGTTCCTTACAAATCTGTGTAAGAACAAATGTTGCATAGCAATAGAGTTCCAAGGTACAAGCAGTGAACTAATCTTTTAAACGCGTGGAGTTTTGAATTCCACTTAATGCTGCCACATGTTAATAAATGATTTTTTTTAAAACACCAAATGCATAAAAAGACATTAACATTAGAGGAAAAAAACAGGTTATAAATTGACACACGAGAGCAGAGCAACCAGTGTTTTCTGAAAATTGCAGGAATAATGCAGTAAAGGGTAAAATGTTTGTAGATGTTAGCAGGAAACTCATTGTATTTATATATCTACAGCTATGCTGCAAAGTAAACAAGGCAATATATAGTTTCTGATAAATTAATGAAACAATCTTGCATACAGACTATGCATAAGCATATTGTTGTTGGATCAATGTACTAGCATTTCCATTGTAGTGAATAAATTCTGTAAATTTTCTATGTTTGGGATAGAAACACAAGTATACAATAGCTGCTGGTCTATCTCCTGCTGGCAGCTTGGTGGCTGGTCAAGAGCACCAACCATCTATAGAGTAAAGAGTATTTGCATGGTGTTCGCTAAAGTTGTTTTTGAAACAATAAAGTCACTAAAGTATAGTTGGCAACACATTTAGACAGATAAAGAATATCAGAAATTAAGGAAAATACTCATTAATTTCAAAACATTAAACAGTTACCTTCAATGGTTTCATCTTGGTGCTGATAAGATTGATGATTCTTGTGGATCTGAAAGTATCATTTCTACTTTTGCAAGAGATCAACGTTCTCCATCATCTTTCTGCTCAACCATTCGGGAGCCACCTACCCTCTCGTTCCTCGTAGTTTAGTTATAATTTGACTTTGGCTCTTCTCAATTAGCCTTGCTAGACCGAAATCAGATAGTTTAACATGGTGTATGTTGCCTATAGTCTTCATTTCTGCTAAAAACTTTTTCTTGCCTGTAAATAAATAAATGCACTTTGAGTGTTACATTGAAAGACACATGCTCTATAACATGCTTTGGATTCTTCACTTTGACTACAAAACACACGGATATTAATCGACTTTTGACAGCCATTACACAGGGTCAACCAAACAATATAACTTTTGACAGCCATTGTGTCACTCATCTCAATAGAAATTGATAGCCAATATATCTATAACGATGCAGAGCATAATTAATAAGTCAGGTATTACCAGCAAATTGCAGGTTTAATTTTAAGTGTTTTAACTATATATGCAACCCAATTGATTGAGATAACTAACACATAAGCTATGAACTGAAAAATAACGAGCTTTAATCAACATTGTGTGTCAGCCCATGATGTTTCAGAGTGAAACTAAGTTTTTAAGTCCCTTCATCACTACGAGGGACAAGTCAACAGGAGTATAAATTGCAAAATTACAAAGAAAACAATATACACTATCCATGTAGAAGCATTTAGAAGCATGAAATTAGATATTTCTATTCATGTTGCTAATCAGCTCCAAATATTGTTCATAGATTAGCCTTTCATCATTGAATGACTTGTAAAATCAGAAAATGATGCTTTATTTTCTTATACAGAACATAAGACATTGTGATTATCTATCAAGAAATGACGAAAGAACAATCTGTAACCATTTGAGACCACCTACATATATTCTATTTGGTCAATCTTTATAACAAGAAAAAACTCTGGACTGAAATTTGATTTTTAATCAATCAAATTTCAATATATCTGAATTAGCATCCTGGAAAATAACACTAAAATGTATAAACTGTCAAACCATTAATTAAGCATACTTCATTCCCCATTAGTTTATATCCTTTGAAAACTTCCATCCTTAAACCAATAGCAATTCATATAGTAAATCCAATCTTGAACCATGATATTCGTGAAAAACAACTAACAAATGCAGCATTTGATCATTAGGATTCAGAAGTTAATGTGTGACAGTCTGTGATCTGCAGTTCTTTAAATAACATCACTAGCACACTTACAATAAATTCAGACACCAGCAGGTTTCCATAGTCAAATTCCTTTTTGAACATGAAAATCTCATTTTTGAAAGAAGCAGAAAAAACCAAAAGAAAATTCTTAGACACAAATTAGAAAAAAAACATTTATCTAAGATTCCCATAACAATCCATAAAGATAGCAAAAACATTTGAACAATAAACACCAAGGAAACCCAAGCTACATACATATGACTCATATTAGTAAACTCAGGCAACATATGTATGACCCATATAGAACCAACTAAAACTTTGTTTAAAGGCATAGGTACATAAAAGAAAGAGACATTGATGAAGGTGGAAGAGAAGAGCTCACTAGTTGTAGTGTCGGAGAAACTTCTCCCTTAACGCAACTTCAACTAGAAAGTTAGGTTTTGTGCTTCCGAGAAAATGTCCAGGATGAGTAGCCATTCAGGTTAGAGAAGATACGATTAGTGATTTAGGTGGGTATAAATTTCATGTTCGTGTGAATTTGGGTGGCACAAGCCATCGAATTGAGGTGTGGATGTGTGTGAGATTTGGGGCAAAATTTAGGTCGAGGAAGCTTTGTGTTTTGTCTAAGCTTTCACGGTTTGGGGCAAAAATTTCAAATGAATTTCACGGTTTAGGGAAAAAAATTTGGAGGGATTGTTTGGAGGGAATACTAAATTTTGGGTAATTATTTGGGGTAAAAAATTTGGACCGATTGTTTGGGGGGAATTCTAAATTTTGGAGTAATTATTTAAGGAAAATAGTGAGAATATAATGTATCATTAATATTATAGTTAAATAAAAGGGATAAGGTATCAAAATAGGCTTAAGGTTTTTGGGGAAGTACCAATTTAGGTTCAATGTTCAAAATAGCACCAATATAGGCTTAACGTTTACAACATAATATCAATTTAGTCTTAACATTTACAATATAGCAACAATTTAGGCCTCACGTACAAAATAACACCAATATAGGATTAACGTTTACAAAATAATACGAATTTAAGCTTAACGTTTATAAAAATATATGCAAACTAAAAGTAATTGAATATCCACAATATTTCGAACACTAGTTAAAATAATATTGATACATATTAGTGTTCAAAATATTGTGGATATTCAATTACTTTTAGTTTGCATATATTACATGAGTCATGGAATTTAGGAGCCATGGAATGGTTGATGAAAAACAAATATAACATCTTAATGGGCAAGAATACTAATTAATTGTATTATAAAGAAAATAGAACTAAACAAAAAGATAACATATAAAATTAATAGGAAAAGAATATAATATGGTTAATTTAATTATGACGTTTAGCTTAAATTGGATATATTTTGTAAACGTTAAGCTTAAATTCGTACTTTTTTGAAAACGTTAAACCTATATTGGTGCTATTTTGTACGTGAGGCCTAAATTGATGCTACATTGTAAACGTTAAGCCTAAATTGATATTATGTTATAAACATTAAGCCTATATTGGTGCTATTTTTTATTCTCATTAAATTTTTCTTATTAATACTCACTTTTCTTGTAGTGGAAATATACAAATCGACGTCGTTTTGCATCTAATAGAATTAAGAAAGATTATTTACATAAAAAGTGTTTCAATTTTGACACATCTCTTGCAACACTTTATAATTAGTGTTCTAAAATTTCAAAGTTATGTGAGTTTGACATGTCATTTGCAACATTCTATAAACCATGTTGCAAAAGATCCAAAAAAAACATAAAAAATGCAACACATTACAAGCAACACATCATTAATGTGTTTGTTCAATGTTGAGTTTAATTGTTTACAAGACATTAAGATTAAAAAGCCCAAAGGCCCTTAAAGTGGAAGTCAAGCCCAAGTCAACACATCAAGACCATTCGGCCCAAGAGTTCAAAACGAAGTCGTATCAAGCAAAACGACGACTCAACAAAAGAAGGATCGAGAAGCCTTCGAAGCCAAAAGCTTCAAGTGGAAGCTGCTGAGTTGGACGACAATGCAGTCTGGACAGCGGCAGACAATGTTCAACTTCTAGACAAAGTATTTCTACTTTGGAAAAAGTTCAGAAGGCGCAGGAAGCTGTCTCGTGGACTTTTCCTTAAATGTCGAAACATTCTGCTGTGGACTGACGAAGACAGAAGATGCAAGAATCCTATTGGCCAACGACGCTGAGCACGCCCAGAGTGACAACGACAGGAAGCTGTTTCCCTCCAACGGTTATTTCGAAATTCGAAATGACCAGGTGCCTCAAGTGTCACTATATAAAGGCCATCCATTTGCTTCAATCGATGCAGATCTTCAATTAGTCGAAACGCTGACCAAATTCATACTTGACGTTTCTATGAGAAAAGCAAAGCAAATACCTTACACCAATTTCTACATTATTGTGTAAAAGTCTAGAGTGATTTTCAATCATCTAAAGTGTCTTAGCTGACTAAGTAAGAAACTCACGCTGAGTTAAGTCTACTAAGAAGCTGAGTTCAGGAATAGACTCTAAGTGTTATTTCCTGACTCGAGTAAAGAAGCAGACTTAGTCACAAGTTGACTAAGCTTGTGTCTTGAATCTACTTAGTGACGCTATGTAAACATTTTCATAAGAAAAGAAGTCAGTCTTAACGGACAAAATTTAAAATAGTTCCTATCCCCCATTGGAACTAACTTGTCACGTTATAAGGGACCAACATCAACTATTTGAAAAATGTCTCACTAATGGCCAAAAGTATAAATTCAAAAATCGTTTAGTTACTCAAGGTGTTTATCATGTTTCGGACGGCTCAAAATTATGATCTTCTACATTGTTACTTGAAATGAATCATGTCTCATTGTTGATCTATTTGAGTGCTTGTTTTCGAATTTAATTTGGTTGAGGACAAGCAAAAGCTTAAATATTTGTTTTTCGTCAATGATTCCATGACTACTAAATTAAATATCCACAATATTTCGAAATATTGTGGATATTCAATTACTTTCATTAAGTTTAAATTCGTATTATTTTGTAAACGTTAAGTCTATATTGGTGCTATTTTGTACGTGAGGCCTAAATTGATGCTATATTATAAACGTTAAGTCTAAATTGATATTATGTTTTAAGCGTTAAGCCTATATATATTGGTACTATTTTGAAAGTTGAGCCTAAATTGGTACTTCCCCAAAAACCTTAGGCCTATTTTGGTACCTTATCCCTATAAATTATGACTATGTTCGAAAATAAAAACATAGATGTTTTATTTTTATAAAATAGGATAAAGAGTTGTCACTTCAAATTTAATTTAATCTATTTTGACTATTAATTTTAAAGAATCGATAGAAACAAAAACTTAACATAGAAACTAGTAAATTATTTATCCAAATTAATCAAAAAGTATGCAAAAAGAAAAACCCATAATAATTTCACATAATGCAAAAACTTCAGGGTTTATGAAAAAACTTGTAAAAGTTGCTCCTACTTGAAGTGCATAACATTTTTAAAAGGAAAAAAATGGCAGATTTGCTACTCCTAATACGAACCGGTCCTTACTGCACACCATAGATCGAAAAGGATTGTTTCAAACCATTGAGTTTACAAAACCAATTGCTCCTGGTAACTGAATAAGCTGCCCTTTTCACGAAAAGAAATTTGTAACCCATTCAAAAACGATAACGGAATAGAAGACTTTTCCGAGTTGCTATCCTGATAAGGATTTGATTCCCCCTTCTAATATCATCTAGGGTTGAACCTATCCTGTCCTCCCTGCATCTGAAGCGAGAGCAAATGCTGTTGAAATCTGCAAAATACAACTCCAATCCAACTCAATTAAGATGTGTTCAGTGCAATACATGAGCTGTGTTTGCAGAGGTTTCTGAGAGAAACTTAACAAACTCTTCCTTCTTTCTCTCAAAATTGAATCTTGCAGAATTCAACAGCATTTGCTCTCGCTTTAAATCCTCTGTCAACTTCTCCTTTTCCCATGTCTTCTGTTTGAGTTGATTCTCAGTTTCCATGTAGCTATCAGGTGGATTTGCTGATATGGAAGGTTTTGGAAATCTTACATCAACATCAGTCCTGCGGAACAAAAAAAATCAAGAAAGAAGAGATACCAAATGAGAAATACACACACAACACGCGCTCACACACACACATGTAACTCTAAACATAGGGTATGCCAAAATATGTTATTTACTAGCCAGATGCATCGCATGAAACATAAAGGGCGGTCCAGTGCACTACGCGTCCCAGCTAAGGGGCAAGAGAGGGATCCCATCACAAGGGTCTACTGGGGGCAAGTCTTCCCCTGCCAATTTTTTTGGCAAGAGGTCGCTCCTAAGACGTGAACTCGTGACCTCTCGGTCACACAACAACAACAATGTTTACCGCTGCGCTAAGGCTCACCCTTTGAATCGACCATTCTAGACAAAATAAGTATTTCTTTTCTTTTGTATGATAGTTGTACAAAAATTGGGGGAAGAAAAATCCATGCACCAAATATCATGAGTTGAATTTGGAAGGTCAGAGGCTAATGCTATGAACCCTATTGGTGGCCTATTATTATCGAATTATAGCACATACATAATTCTACAATCTATCACGATTCAGAAAGACATTTCTTTCTTAGTGCATTTAAACTACCTACATGCAGAAAGCAAATTCCGAAATACCACAAAATGAGATGCTGTAAACCGTTGAAATTCACCATTAGATCCGATTGGAAGACAATTTCATGTCAATAATGAAAGCAAAATACTTACCGATTCCCCAAGGAAAAGAAACCATTAGGCTTAATAATTCCTCCATCCAGTGAAATTGCTCCATCACTTATAAGTGGAAGAGCAAGTAGCATCTCCTCCCTACTTTTGTAAACTTGCAGGCGAGAAAAGAGGCTGTAAAATAGAGTCTCTCTGAGGCCATAAACATCGGATACATACAACAAATTCATGTAATCCACATGGATCATGTTAACAGCGAAACCAATAAATCCAGGTGGGCACTCGCCATTAGGCAATTTTGGCTGTAGAAGATCAAGCCTTCTTTGAGGGTCATCATCCACAAATTCACCACAGTAAGATCTACAAGGGAAAAAAGTTTGTAATTCAAGAGCTGAATTCCAAACAACAATAAAGAAAAAAAAGAGATACATGCCTTAAATTTTCGAGACAAATGATAAGAAATCGACCATCTAGAGTCCGTCCGATAGTAGTACCAAAGCCTCGAATTCCAGAATCACTATTTATATGGCCTTCCTTGTCATAAGTTTCAAGAGCTTGAACACCTTCGTAAGTCTTGCAAACAATTCCTAGCATTGTCTCTACTCCTAAGTACTCTGAAAGAAGCCTGCAATTAAGAAAGAATAAGTAAAAGTAGATTGAAAATAGTGCAGATAACTACGACAACTGCATTATCACGTAGCTCTTTAAAGCAAAGATCATTGTGGCAGTAAGTACGGAGGCATTTCACTGATTGAAAATAATAAGAGCTCTTGGAATTGTGGAGTACATAAATTAACTGACTACATTAGAACCAAGACCAGTATGCTATATTAGCAAGGAAACTAATCATAAGACTTATTTCATAGAAGAGGAAGACTCTACATGTTACATAGATAGTAAATATCAATAACAGATAACATGCAACTTCAAACTAACCTGCTAAGATTATCATCATCCACCTTGCCCAAAGTAGCAACAATACCAAGTACATCCTTAGTGAATCCGAGTTGAGGTGCATGAGTACCATGGCGCGTTCTCAGCTGACACAGAATGCCTGCAGCAAAAGTTTCATGCTGCAGAATCTGCTTTACCGTTTCTTCCTCACTCTGATTGGAGGAATGGCTTTCACTTTCACCACTAGGAGGTCTTGCGGAGTGATAATTACCAAGAATAACTGAAAGGAAACTTGTCGGTAGAAAAAATTGAAAATGGAAAAAGAGATATTATGCATCACAAATGATTATACAGATAAAATCTCCAAACAATTCTAGTATCTAAAAGTAAATCCTTCCATTCTGAAACACTGACTGGAAGTTGAGATAAAAAAAAACTGCTCACACTATAAGTTCTGAGCTTTGGATTGAGTTACGGGTCCTTTGGATTGAGTTACGGGTCCTGCTCATATTATAATTCAAACTTCCTAAATAAAAATTCTGAAAATAAAACCATACCCCTATTAGAATTGAAACTTCCTAAATAACAATTCTCATAATAAATTCCTACTCCTCAAGGACTAAGACTTCCTAAATAAATAACAATTATGAAACTAGTAAGTCCTAAACCTAATCAAAATAACGATTTATTATGATATAGACTAGCTACAACAGTTTTAACATTGCCTTCCCCTACAAAAATGAGTGTGATGTCATGCACAAAGATGATAACTGGAGCTACTTCACCAAAGCATCAGTTGGTGATAGGATCTTCATCATCTGGTTCTAGTAAAGGTTCCTCCAGTCCTTCCAGCCAGTCATATCTTTTATACTGATGTCCTCATGTATACGATTAGTCATAATTATAACAAATCCCCTTAGTCTTTCGTTTCTCTAAACTGTCCTTCCACGGCTGGCCAGCGGTCCCATCTTGATAATTTCTCTTTTTTCATATACCCTTGGTAATTCAGCAAATTTATGCAACTCTACTTCGACCACTATTGTGCCTTTCAACAGTGTGTTGATGCTTACAAAAATGCTCACACATATGCAACCAACCAGCTCAAGGGATCATACGACCCATCAAACTTAGGAAATCCAGTTTTGAGAATTTTGGAAGCAGTCCTCCTCCTGCCGTCGTATTCTACTGTCCACCCCCTGTCTCCTTCCTTGTTGTGCTAGATTGCCACTCTCCTCAATGGTTTCTAGTTGGAGTACCATGGCCTCCACCTTTGGCCTGTCTTTGCAGTATGAAGCTCAAAAAGGCTTCAAACTGTTTTTCCAGATTACTTGATTCACCCATAACTTGCTCTAATACCACTTTGTTAAGCTCCTGAGTTTTGGATCAAATTACGGGTCCTTGAACCTTGAAATTAGAAAGTGAATCTTACTTCTTTTTCTTTCGAGATAGTATGATGAGAATTAATTAATGCAGCTCGTTAGAGAGAAACCCGGATCTCTATGATGAGAACTCCTGACCTCTGAATTTGTTTTTCAAATAGTACTTTACCAATGATAAAATGGTTCCTTTCTATAATAGTACAAAAGGCAAACTTAAACTAGGATTCCTATTCTATTAGATTTAACACTTCCTAAATAAAAATTCTAAAAATAAACTACTATCCTATTAGAATTAGAACTTCCTAAATAATAGTTCTGAAAATAAACTCTTATTTCTACTAATACTAAGACTTCCTAAATAAATGATAATTCCGAAAATAACAATTTCTAAATAAATTTACTCTAATTTAGACTAGTTACAACAGTTTCCTAACAACATCATTTTCTGTTTATATCAGCAAAAACTTTATTGAAATATCTTGTCTAATTAAATTAACTAAAACATTGAAGGAAACGGTGTATATGAATTACAGATCTAAACATTGCTACCACAGTACTTAAAGCACCTGGAGAACCAAGAATTAATGGCCAACAATTAAAAACAGGTGACTCAGTTGAATTTGTTAGGTAGCTACCATGCTTAAATTAAAAACCATTACACTACACAACATAAATTTGTTCTTAGATGTGCTTGTCTCCAAGTGAACTGCACATGCAAATACTTCTTAGCTGAGTAATCTTCAAGAAGAACTAATCCTCTAGAAGAGGCACAAAAAATAAAATTTAGCATACCTTGCAGATCAAGTATTGAGTCTTCTAATTTGTTTCGTTGACTTTTCAAGAATTTCAAGTTATCCTCATGCTGCTTGATTTGGATTCCCGCTGTGTGTAGATCATCTTGAAATTTCTGCAAAGGTTACAATTTAACAATTAGTTCTTTGACCTACTTTACATTGTAAATAAGCTCCAGTAACTTAAAGGATGTCTAAAAAAATACAAATTGCAATGTGAAATTTCGGCTTTTTTTTTTACAAATGTCAACTCCATAAAAATAAAATATAAATAACAGAAGAATTGCTTTTGATTTACACCCACATCACAACAAAATGTAAAGATCCTATGCAAACTGAAAACCTTAGAATTGTATATGACGGATTGGGCTTGCATAGAACCACCATTTTGCATTTCATTACTTGGGATAATACTAGCTTCTTCTTTCATCAGAGCTGACAAATCCTGCGGAAACACTCTATGTAAGAATTACAGCTAAAACAAAAGGATGGACTTAACATTTGTAACTATGAACATATCATCTCAAAGAGCAACATGACACTATGTTCCTTACACAAATAGGTAAAGCAAGGCACATTTGTATGCATCACAGTGCACGTCAAGAAACAATAAAAAGCCGACAAACAAACACCATATTTACTAATAATGGAAATAGTCATAGTAATCTTTTGAAATCTAAAGATGATAAAAGTCTAAAACATATGAAGCCTCAGACATAATTTCTTTATGGTCTCACTGCATATAGTGAACAAATTAAAAGCCTTCAAAGCTTATGCTCCCAAATAATATCCTAATTATTGGAAGATGAAGTCATCAAAATTAGCTGCAAAGTTTAAAAGTTCTCTGTCATTCAAAAACAATGGCTGACAATATAATTTCTTTGATAACAACCATGCAAGCATATACATGGCTTCTACTTTTCTACATGTCAAAATTTTCAAAATATAGTTCACTGAGTGAAGCAAAATGAATCCAGCCACACTAATCACCATCCTTCTTAGGGTCTCCAAATTTATGATTCTCATTGAAGCAATAATTCAAAGAAACTTCCGTGATTTTCAAACAGCAATTACAAAGAAAAATCAATTTCCAAGCCAAGAGTATACAAATTTCACCAGAATTACAGCTCTACTATGAAGCACCGATAGGGGTATGCATACTGGTGCAAGTATTCGAACCGATACGCCAAACAACATTTCTAAAAAATATGAGATACAGTACGGCGGGGATACAACAAATTTTATATATAATTAATAATATATATATCATTTATAATGAAAATTCAAAAGATACACAAATATATAAATCACAAATCATATTCATAAAGTGATTATAAAAACACAAATAATACTCGCAAGTCATTATAAAACCACAAATAACATCTATAATATTAACTAATAAGTAATTAATTCATAGCAGATCGACCAGATGAGAGGAAAAACTCGATCAAAGTATATCGACCAGATGAGAGGGATCGACTTCAGCAAAGCAATCGAGGAAGACAACTGATTGCACAAAACCACTGAACAGAAAAACTCGATCAGATGAGAGAAAAGATTTAGCAATTTCAATTTTGTTAGGGTTCAATGCATCGCACAGGAGAGATTTTCAATTTTAGTTTAGGGTTCAATAGATTTCGTGTCCGTATATACTAGTAATCCTGGGAGTATTTCATTTTAATCCTTATATTTTCTGAGTTTAAAAAAAAACCCTTATACTTTCATAGTTTTTAAAAAAAAACCCTAAAGTATCCCCGAAGTGTCCCCCGCGTTCCCATCATTTAAAAAAAAATTATTGTAGCATCATTTTTTGATGGGACATCATTTAATAAAATAATATTATTTATTTTCTTTTTCATTTATTTTATATACATAAAAACCAGAAATCAAGAATCATTTAACACTAATAATCAATCCATACAAAATCATTTAACTCTAATAATGATGAAATGGGTTGGAGTAAAAACATTGTAGCATAATCAAAACAGATAGAGAATATGATGAAAACATGGTTTGATGAAGTAAATTTGATGAAATGTGTTGGAGATGGTCTAAGCCATGGTTAGTTGCAAACTGAAAAGAACTATTCATTAAACCCAAAACGCAATATTACCATCCATACGTGGTTCAGATCAACGCGGTTAGGTTTTGACAACAACAAATTTAACTTGTCAAAACTAATTTGTGTGACTCACTTATATACCAAGTAAAACAAAATTTACTTGAAATTATCTGATTATCGATTTATAAACATCCATGCAAAACAATTTTTCTTAGAAAGAGAGGAATTGAGTCCAATTTACATTAGAAAATTTGAATTATCCCAATGATCAAAGAAAATTAAGCAATTAAAAAGAACGGGACGAAGAATTCCTGAGCGTTAAAGACCTAGGATGGGCAAATATAACTATAGAATTCCTGAGCGTTAAAGACATAGGATGGGCAAAGAATAAGATAATAATTTAAATAGTTATCGAGTTTTGTCATTGTATTATACTATTAGGTAATTGTGGTTTCCTAAATACACTACCACTATTTTTAACAGAGGCGATATACGTGGTGATATAGGGATAAAAAGTGGCTCTTTATATATGTTGTTTGTTAGAGGGGGGTGTATAAGGAAGAAAGATGGGTCGAACTCCAATTAATTTTATTTTTTTTTATTTTATAATCATAATCAATGTATCTTCCACATTATTTTTTTTCATGTGAGACTAGTAATAGTAGATTGACTCTCTGAACTTGTCCATAATTTTTTTTTAGCTCCATGAACTTTGCAAATGTCTTACCAGCTCTCTAAACTTGCTTATTCCGTAACAACCTAATACAAAAAGCATAATACTAACTCGTCTTAAAGTGCAAAAATACCCATAATGTTTTGGAACAGGAGTAATTTTACCCCTAACGTCTAAAATGGTGCAATTTTACCCCTAACGTTGGAAACCAAGAGCAATTTTACCTTTAACATTGATAAATTGGGTTATTTTGAGAAATAATTCATCAAATTGTCTTCTCGGTCATGAATCTTGTCATCTACACTTCATACGTGCATCATTTTATCGGTAACAAATTACAAACATATGTTAGGATGTGGAAAAAAAATATACTATCTTTTGTACAAATTGGACAAAATAATTCAAAATTTTCACCAATTTATAAATTTGCTCTTGGCTACTAACGTTAGGGGTAAAATTGCACCATTTTACACGTTATGGGTAAAATTACTCCTGACCCAAAATAGTAAGGGTATTTTTGCTCCTTAACCCTACTAACTCTCGTTCCTCAATATTTCGATCTCTCAATCCTGCAACCAGGGCCGTCTTAAACATTTACGGGGCCCTGTGCTAAATGAAAAATTTGGACCTTATTCATTAGAAAAAATTAATACATTCACACATAACAATACTGTTTCTATAAAATAAAACAGAAAAATACTTTAACTTTATGGTTTGACATAATAAATATAACAAAAATAATTTAATTAGATATTGTATAACAAAAAGGGGAAAGTTCAAATAAAACCCATGTGGTTTCACTAATTTTCAAATAAAGGACTGTGGTTTACTTTTTGTCAAAACGAGTACTGAGGTTTCACACTTTTAATAATGCTATTAAAACTATCTTTAACGACCAAAATGAAAATTTTCAAGAATTAAAGTTGTTCAATGTCATATTTTCTATGGAACTACATTTTCGATTTTAGAAAATCATCTTTTTTGGAACTTTCTCTCTCTAAACATTAACTTTATCTCTCTTTACCAAACATCATCTAAATAATCTCGAAATAAAAAAGTTGAAGAATTAAAGTTGCTTAGAATATTAGTAATTCTTAAAATATGATATTTTTGAAGTTGTTAAGGGTGATTTTAATAGTATCAATCGAAAAAGTCCTTATTTTGCTAAAGTTGAAAACCTCAGTCCTCGTTTTGACAAAAAGTAAACCAGAGTCCTTTATCTGAAAATTAGTGAAACCACAGGGGTTTTATTTGAACTTTACCCTAACAAAAAATATTGGACCCCCTTAAAACTCTTAAACTATTAGGCTTTAGATATTTCCTGAATAAGTAACATTCACTTAATTTTGGACATAATAAATAATAATAAAATTACTTAAATGTTGTATAATAAAAAGATTAGGCCCTTTAAATTTGGGGGCCCTGTGATGTAGCACACTTTGCACACCCTTCTCCTACTCCCCTGCCTGCAACACTAACTCTTATAATAGGTTGAAAGGTAGGGGAAGAAAAAAATTACCTCACAAATAGATGAAGATGTATTTTTAGAATTTAGGATTAATAAGTTTTCGTATTCAGTTGGTACAGAATAAGCAAGTTTAGGGAGCTGGTGAGACATTTGCAAAGTTCAGGGAGCTAATAAATTTTTATGGACAAGTTTAAGGAGCTGGTGATACAAAATAAGCAAGTTTAGGGAACTGGTGAGACACTTACAAGTTCAGAGAGCCAATCTACTATTATGGACAAGTTCAGGGAGCTGGTGATGTATTAGGCCTAATTTTATTGACCTATTTCAAAGCTTAGTAACCAATTCACAATATAAGCTCAAAAAAAGCGAAAAAACTAGTCAGACTTACCACATATCATTTGCTTAAATATAACAGGAATCTATACTATATACTAAATTTGTAGTTATTAGTACTGATGTATCATCTCTTGAAGATATCTATGGCCCGACGTGCCATTTTCTTAAAATATTGTAACTCCATAAACCGTTCCCAAATAATTACCCACATTCTCAATCTACCCATTCTTTATCTATTCAGAATACACGTTTTATTGGTAACTGCTTTTCTTCTTCTTCATTTGCACTTTGTTTTCTTAATTTTCTGTCTTACTTCTTCTCGAATTTTGATTTCATTTATTGTCCATCTGTGTTTTCTAACCGTTCAAATTTGTCATCTTCGTCTTTGTCAGCGGGGAGTAATTCCAAGAGACGCTTGTTCAAAGAAGCTCGGATCTAGTAATCTTCACCTACCCCCAATGTATATATGGACTCTACACCATTATTTAAAATACATAAAATTAATATGATTATTTTTGTTTGTATATATGTAACTGCTTAAACAAATTCAGTAAGTAACACCATTTTTCCTAAAAAATGAAATATTATAGATTTGTTTATTTACAATTTTTTTCAGTAAAAATGGGGTGATGGTTTAGGGAAAGGCCGGACATCCCGACTAGGTCGGCATATTATTAAAAAGCAAAGGAAGAGTATACAAAGAAATAAAGAAACAAAAAGAGGAGAACAGAGCAAAACTAAATTCTAAATTGCTCAACCTAACTATAATCTTCATAAATGAAAGAATTACAAAATGAAAGAAAACCGTCTCGTTAATCCCCCATTATTCCATGTGATAATTGATTTTTAGATGATTTTAAGTACATTTTAATTAGGTGATTGATTGTTTTCAATTTTTAGTTTTATTTTTATTTGAAAATTTTGAGAATGGTTGTTAATATTTGGTATTATTAGATACTATTTCTTAAACGTTTTGCCTTTACTGATTTTTTAAAACAGTGATTCCCCAGGGTGAATAGGGAATGGGAAATGTGAATAACTTTTTTGGAACATCTCTAAACGGGATATGGGGTCCCTGTGGGGACGGGGATGGAGATCAGGGGATGGGAAATGCATTCCCCGCCCCATCCCGTTTACATCCGTAGAGAATTCTTGCAGCAACAGATGAAATCTCTGCTTCCACTTGCTCTACTATTATTTTGTATAAACTCGGAAACAATCCCGTGTAGGCTAGCATCATCACCTATGGAATGTTCAATTTATACAAACAAAAAGTAAAGTTTAAGTTCCATATAAGAAGGTGTTTCATCTTAGCAAATTACTAATTAGCATAGATTGTCTCACCACATCTTGTGAATTGCCATTCTTAAGCCAAACCTATTGTAAACAAAAAACTGAAATGAAAGGTTTTGGACAATTTTGACTTCATTTTTATTTTAAATATAAATCCATTTTAATATAAGAAAAAGTTGTAAAAAAATATATTTATGAAACCTGTTCTAGAGCTAGTACATATTCTTCATTAGACAATTAAATAATAGTAACTTTGTAAGGATTTTATAAAAGGACAGGTTCACACCGAGCTCATGGAATTTTTCATTATGGCATATATATTCATCTGAATTAACACACTTTCTTCTTTGTCTATGTCATAGGGATGAAGGCTGAAACATTATACTAACGGTGACACATAATATTAATCATAATAAAGCAAATGGATCATAACATGAAGAGTCATATATATTTTACTAAAACTATTAATTATTGGATCTATATTGATAATTTTCATGATAGAACTTCCCATAATTAAACAAGATAACATCTTATTAATATTGATGTTCAGTCGGGATATGTTCAGGTGGTGATCCAGGTCAAGGGTTATGAATTGGGTTTGGTCCCCCAGGAGTTTCTCTCAAAGAATGACTGTATGTCGGGAGCTGGGGTGGTTCTCCAGGTCCGGGGTTATGAATTGGGTTTGGTCCGCCAGGAGTTCTTCTGAAAGAATGACGGCTGTGATGAATTGGATCAGGTCCACCAGGAGATAGTCTAAAAGAATGACCATAAACTCGGCTTGACTGTTCATGATCAGCAGTAATGAGTTGGGATGGGTGATGAATTGGGTCTGGTCCACCAGGAGATAGTCTAAAAGAATGACCATAAACTCGGGATGACTGTTGATGATCAGCGGTAATGAGTTGGGTTGGGTGATGAATTGGGTCTGGTCCGCCAGGAACTTCTCTAAAAGAATGACCATAAACTCGGGTTGACTGTTGATGATCAGCTGTAATGAGTTGGGGTCGGTGATGAATTGGGTCTGGTCCGCCAGGAACTTGTCTAAAAGAATGACCATAAACTCGGGTTGAAGGTTGATGTTGAGCTGTAATGAGTTTGGGTGGGTTATGAATTGGATCTAGTCGGCCAGGAACTTGATTGAAAGAATGACGGTAAACTTGAGGCAATTGAAGAGAAGGATTTGCATTAGAAACTTGCACAGTTAGAGCATGAAGGAGAATGAGCATCATAGCTCCTATTGTTGATAAAATCATATTGGATAAGTGTATTGCATTAAGATATCCAATTAGAGGGATATATATACAAACACTGAAAATCTTAGAGGATCTGATATAAAACCATGAATTGCAAGTATACTGAATTTGAGTTTTATATTTAGCAACTTGGGTCAAAGGAGATTTGGTCCCTCATTTTGGTTGCAAAAAAATTAAATTCACTTAACCCAATTCAAAATCTTTTAATGATAGAAATTATATTTAGCATCTTGTTTTCTTTCATGTATAAACTCTTTTAGTGACAGAAATTTAAAAATATATAACGACAATTTTAAAATTTCAATGTTATTTTTGTATTAGGAAGTAAATTAACACCATCTTCCAAAAATTTGATTCTAAATCTATTTAATAAATTTTAACCCATTAATAATATTATATTGGATTTTTGTAATGTTTTCGTAAATCACGTGTAATTTTACTATCTCTATAAAAATGACATGTCAAAATATGAGATGTTCAATTTGTGTTTGCGAGTGAATCCTATTAATAGTTAATCATATTTTATTTTTCTGATTAATATTATTAGCTTTTATTGTATTATATTGTGTAAGGGTTGATTTAAAAAATTTATTCACAACCTCAAAATGAAATTTTTCAAGAATTAAAATTTTCTAGTATCACATTTACTATGAAATAATATTTTTTATTTTTTTAGCTTTCTCTCTCAAGTGTAAACATTAACTTTCTTTTAATCACCAGACAATGCATAAATTACATCAAAACTAAAAAGTTGAAGAATTAAAATTCTTTAAAATATGCTCTTTAAAACATCCTCTTCAAGAAGTCCATCATCTCACAAGCATGCATATCTATGAACTGTTTTTTTACATCTATGTAATGTGTAAAAGTTAATCAATGAAGTCATGTTATAGTTATCCGCGAAGTTCTGTGGTTAAATTGCATGTTTGAGTCGTGATCAATTTATTTTTTATTCATTAAGTCATTATAAATTAAACTGTTGATTAATTATTTTTAAATACATTAAGTCTCTATTTTTTAAATGGATATACTAAGTCTTTGATTAATGATTTTTTTTTTAATATATTAAGCCCTCCCGTAAAAATTCATTTATGCCAATAATTCAAACTCGGTTTAGCATGTATAAACTGTCAGCATATCAATATTTTTCTAAAATAAAATACAAGCTTTGATTGGTTTGCTATCATGTGAGCCAGAAATGTACAAGTTATGGATACAAATATGCATTGAAAGATGCCGCAAAATACTACTATGATATCAGCAAATGTTCCAAAAAGCTTTGGAATTTGGATATGCGTAATAAAAAACCAAGATATTATTTTTAATTGAAGTTATTATTATTATTTGATAAATTATTTTTAACGAATATTGTATTAATTCTCTTCCAATCATTAAAGAACTAAACGACTTCAAAGGGAATAACATTCTAATTTTATATTGAACCACACAAAATTAAGAAATAGTCATTTATTTGGATTCTCATTCTCTGAAATTTAAACCAAACATTCTTTAAAAGAAGTCTGTGTTATTATGTGTAATCTTACTTGGTTTTTTGTAGTCGTACTTGAGGATTTTTTTGGTGATAAGGGGAACATCCTTCGTAGTCACAAATAGAGATTTTTTTGTGTGATAAGGGGCTCTTTGTATTTGTTTCAATTATCCCATTAGCCTCCTGAATTTCGGAGTTGTCTCAACATGTTTGAAATGCTCATTTGCTTCTTAAGTTCAGGTGGCAGAACCATGAGGTTTGGATAAGTTAAAATGTATATCATTTTAAACAAGTTTAGAAAGCTAAATTGATAATTATAACCACTCCAGATGGACAATAGTCACTTTAAGCTAATTTATGGGTTAAATAAGTCATTGTAAAAAACTTCAGAAGGCTAATGAGAAATCTACAAATTTTAGGGACCTATCGGATAGCCTGGGAAAGTACAGAGGGATGTAGTTTAACATGTAGAATTCAAAATACATAACCATGTTTCGCTTTTTTTCAACCATGAGTCTCCCTGTACTAAATTTTGCAACCTTTTGATCTCTTACAAAGCCTTATAAATTGGAACCATAAACCATATGGACATTTCAATTTTGTTTAATAATTTAACAGTTATGAACTAAATTGAACTTAAGCCTATTTTACACTCTTACAATTCAATTTGAGGGCTGTGTTTTATAGATTTGTAAATATAAATTTTTTAAAGACCAAAAACTCTTTATTGTCATTATAAATTAACAGTTAATTTAAAATATTGTGTTTTGTTTCTATGAATTATTATTCGTCATGAAAGGTTTTACTTTGTAATTGTTAGATAATTTTGAATAAAATTATATATTAATTTAAATACCAACAAACACCTCCTTTCATGAACAGTCGTCTCTTTCCTGAACAGTCGTGTTCGTACTGAACAGTCGTGTCTGTCTTCATTCGTGAAAAGACATATCCTTTCGAGTTCTATTTATATAGAATGGAATGTCAAATTCACAAGTAGTTAGAAGTTGTTGAAAAAAAAAACTCTTTATCTGTTCATAGTGTTCTTGTTTTCCTACTAGGGTGATAACGAGCCTAGACATTGTTTGAGTATTTGAGGCATGTATTAGCAATTTGCTTAAGATAGGTGTCATTGTTTGTCTAACATATTTAAGACAGACTAGTTTGTTTTCTTAAGAATCTAATAAGACGTAATTGTTTGTCCAACAGTAATTGCTGCAGAATAGAACATATTAAATACAAACTTGAGGTATTCTTTAAGGGTGCGTTTGGTATGATGTAATGTAATCAAAGTTGTAATATAATCAAACTTGTAATGTAATGGAATAGAATGGTGATTCCATTACCATGTTTGGTAAAAAAAGTGATGAAATGTAATTACCATTACAATACTTATGTTTGCTTAGTTAAATGTAATCGCAAAATTTTATTTACATAATTAAAATCAACCAAAAAAAACATGAAAATCGTGAAATTAGTATATAATTTTCCGTGTTTTCATAGTATTTTTTACATTTTTCTTATTTTTCATGTTTTTTTTTTTGCTTTTTTTTCGTTTTTAGGTTTCCTAGTTTTTGCGTTTTTGAGAATGATGAGAAGTGAAATTTGACAAATGAGAAGTTAGATGGAACTTTAAAGATAGAAATTAGGATTACTTATTGGGTGTAATGAGAATTCAATCCATTTTTTTATGTAATGGGGATCACAATAGTTGTTAAACAAAATTTAATCTATGGATTTCTCATTCCATTACAACAAAATTTTAAAATGCAACCAAACATAGTAATGACCCTTCAATGTAATGGGCATTCCATTAGAAAGCTTATTACATCTTACCAAACGGACCCTAACAGTTCACAAACATATAGTGCCAGCTTGCATTTCAGCATATAAGCCTATGATCTTTTGTTTTTAAAGCTAATCCTTAGAAACAGCCCAAATGCAAACCTTTTCTTTGAAAAGCCTAATAGAAGTCTTTTGAATAAATTCCTTAAGGTTTTTAACACTAATACAAAACAAAATTGCTTCAAGCAAAGAAAGCAAAGGGAGGTAGCAGAGACACCAACAGTTTGTTGGAACTCTCTTCAAACCGCAGCAAGTAGATTGTAGAGTCTAACAGATTGGCTCGCCAGACTAGGTCACCTTCAAAGAAGGGAGGTAGCAGAGACACCAACAGTGATTACTTGAGATTTTTAACAGTTTTATGAAGCTAACACTGGCGAGTGCTTTTAGCATCTTGCTTTTCACTTGAAATTACAACTTTAAATGTGGTTGCTTTGTTATTAATCAATTCCAAGACGCAAACGTCACCAACTTTCAAATGATTATCTTTTACAAATTTCCTCCAACCACGACATAGCCTAGCTACTTTAATTCCACTTATTTTTATCTCCACATATGCAACCGACCATGTTTTGTCGTCCACAGACTTCAGAGGTATATTTGCACACTCTTTGTTGATATATTTCTTGGCAAAGCTAGCGGGTATAACCTGCACAAAACATAAAGGAAAGAAATGATAATCTTTTCATTTTTGTTGTTGTCTAAAAGTCCAACATGTTTTTCATTTTGTATTTCAATTTAAAATAATTTTAGAGTTAGGGTAATGTTAGGTTAAGTTG
This sequence comes from Euphorbia lathyris, assembly GCF_963576675.1. Classification (NCBI taxonomy): domain Eukaryota; kingdom Viridiplantae; phylum Streptophyta; class Magnoliopsida; order Malpighiales; family Euphorbiaceae; genus Euphorbia; species Euphorbia lathyris. The sequence goes on along the minus strand of NC_088915.1, from coordinate 343,212 downwards.
TTCAAGTGGACCAATTTATACATGAATTTCAAAGAAATAAAATGATGAGATAAATGTTTACCAAGAAATTATTAACATAGGATGACTGCATTATAATCATGAATGATGGAATTTCCGATTGGAAATTAGCAATTCCTCTTTCAACAGCCCTCCTTTGTCTTCCTTTATCAGTTTTTTTGTTTCTTGTAAAAGTCTTATTTCCCCTTTCTATCCCTGGGTCGGCAAACATCCAAAATTACTAATCCAATAAGTAGCTAGAAACGTGATGTACTCTTCTTATTATAAGAATGAAAGTAGCATACCTTCAACTTTATCCTTCTCCAGGTTTTGGAATTTCTCATCAAGATCAGCTTTTGAGGGCAAGATTTCAGCAGAAACACCACTATCTGATTCAACAATTACAATATTTGGCTTTTGAAACTGTTCAACAACATTAGCTCGAAAACTAAAAGGATATTCTATCTCTGCGGCAGTGTTGTCTAATATGGTGACGTTGAATTCAGCTAATCTTATCATATTCAAATACTACAAGATATCTATGATCAAGTGAGTAAAATTCAGCTAATTCTTGCCATCCATTTTGCAGCCAAACCTCGCCGTCATTTTTCACAATATCAACTTTCCATTTTTGACCCCAAAGTGCCTTCAAGATTGCCGGACTTGAAAGATGGCCTCCAAAATGTTTCAGAAATTTTCTTGGAATTTCCTATTTATTTTATATGATTAATGTATGAGTAAAGTGAGAAGAAGAAGAAGAAGAAGATAATTAAATACTAACCAGCTTGTGTTGAGTTAGGGAATCAACAACAATGAACTTGAAAAAATGAGGTCTCTGATCTGCTTTAAACAGTAACCTTCTGTTATTGTTCTTAGAGAAAGAGGCCATTCTTGAACAGCTTCAGCACTTCAAGTTGAGAGTAAATTGGAACTAATTTTCAAACAATAAAAATATTTTACTAGACAAAGTATTATATCAAATCAGAATTTGGGGAAACAGTGAATAGATTATATAGGAAGCTAAATGTAGAGTATGAAAAATATGTGGATTGAAATGTGGACCAATTGGAATAGTTGTGTAGAGGAGTAAAAATCTTTAAACAGTCACAATTCTTTTTAAATTTTGAATGATGGTTATTGAAAATTAAATCTCACTAATAGAATTAAATAAATGAATTTAATTTCAATTGACTAATTCATTGTCTATAAATTTTCTACCTATATCACAATACTAGTCAATGCTTTTTGAAGAACCAATTTTTTTTATTTCTTTAACTTAAATCAGATGAATTAGGTGGTCAAAATCAATGTGATAACTCTATTAATTAATCTATCTATCTATCTATATCTATACTATATACTAATTCCTTAGATAAATTGCTGATGTGTCAGTTTCTTAATATATCATTTGCTGACGTGTTTTTTTCTCAAAATTAGTCTTTTTTTTTCTTTTTTTCTCTCCTATTTCTAAAGAATATCTCTACTACTGTTTATGCCCAGCGGTTTGTATCTTACGCCTACATAGAAAACCGCTCTTCAACTTTTATTCCCAGTTATTTCTTCTCCACGTTCTTTCAACTTTTACATAGACAACCGCTCTTCTCTATATGATCATCACCCATCTTCATGAAACTCAAAATTTCCGTGCCCAGAACCCTTATTGCCACCAATTCGCTCAAAACCTCCATCAATTACGAGGGTTTGTGGTGCTTCTTCTCTTCCTCTGGAATTTGAGGATGGGTTTGGTAAATTATTTGGCGTTTCTCACCGATGAGTTTGCTTTTATCTATCCTTGCTATATGTCTATCTTATTTTTTTCCATTGATTTTGTTTTTTTCTTATGATTCTTATGGGTTTTCTTTCTTGCTTTCTAAAACGACACCATGTGTTGTTTGTGCTGTTTCCTAACCCCTTAACCTTCCATTCTCTTTATGTGTTTGGATACTCATTCTTCTAATTGATGTTATTAGGTTTCTCTCTCGCTCATTTAGATGCAGGTAATGTTTTTTTTTCGCTTTCATTTTCTGTTATTGAGCAATGCTTATGTAAAATCGATTGTGTATGGGTAATTCTGGTAGTTCTTTCTTTCTTAGTTTTTAGGGTTTTTTTTGTGTTTGTTTGCGCTCTTCTCTATATGATCATCACCCATCTTCATGAAACTCAAAATTTCCGTGCCCAGAACCCTTATTGCCACCAATTCGCTCAAAACCTCCATCAATTACGAGGGTTTGTGGTGCTTCTTCTCTTCCTCTGGAATTTGAGGATGGGTTTGGTAAATTATTTGGCGTTTCTCACCGATGAGTTTGCTTTTATCTATCCTTGCTATATGTCTATCTTATTTTTTTCCATTGATTTTGTTTTTTTCTTATGATTCTTATGGGTTTTCTTTCTTGCTTTCTAAAACGACACCATGTGTTGTTTGTGCTGTTTCCTAACCCCTTAACCTTCCATTCTCTTTATGTGTTTGGATACTCATTCTTCTAATTGATGTTATTAGGTTTCTCTCTCGCTCATTTAGATGCAGGTAATGTTTTTTTTTTCGCTTTCATTTTCTGTTATTGAGCAATGCTTATGTAAAATCGATTGTGTATGGGTAATTCTGGTAATTCTTTCTTTCTTAGTTTTTAGGGTTTTTTTTGTGTTTGTTTGTTTTTTCATTTTGGGTTCTGCGGATAATATAGATTAGAAGAGAAATTTTACAGTTTTGGACCTTTGATTATGTTGCTCATGCCTCAAAGATTCCATTTTTCGACAGTAAGGTCTTTGTTGAGTTTGGTTGCGGATGGTTGAATTTGGGAAAGAATGAGTTCTAGGTTTTATGGTGAACTTGATGAACCAAAGTTCCGTTCATGCTTAATTTGAGTGGGATTTTGATTTTTCTGGGAGTTTGTTTACCTTTGCTCAACATGGAAAAAGATCAGTTGATAGTATCTTTCCACGGGTTAAAGTATGAATCCTGTTTTTGATCTGTGTTTATCTATGTTTATGTTCAAATTTTATTGAGAAATTACTAACCCTTTTTGTTTTTGATTTTGTGTTTATCTATGTTTTCTGTTTCCATAGGAATTGTTGGTTCAGTGGAATTGTTGGAGATGATTTGGCCAAATTAGTATTTGGGCAACGCTTCTCATATTATAATTTCTTCCACTCGCCATATTATCTCTACGCTTCTTCCAAAATGCAGTTTCAAAGGTGAGTTTCTTCAACTTCTATCTATTTTTTAGCCCTCTTCATTATCTCTCTTCATTGATTTCTTTCTCTAATTTGTGAATTTAATTGACTCCTCTTTCTGAACTGGGTATTGCTGAATAGGGATCTCTTTGTATCGTTTGCTCTTGCTGAAATCGTTTGCTATTTCTGAATTGGGATCGCCTATCCGCTGTTTCTATGGTAACTTTTTTGGTTGGAACAAGAGGGGTAAGAGCCCAGAAAAACCAAAGGACCTACAACCGATTTCTATGGTAACTGCTATTCTCTAATTTGTGAATTTAATTGACTCCTCTTTCTGAACTGGGTGGTCACCTAAAATCGTTTGAAATCGTTTGCTATTTCTGAACAGGGATCGCTTTGTATCGTTTTCTCTTGCTGAAATCCTTTGCTATTTCTGAACCGGGATCACCTATCCGCTGTTTCTATGGTAACTGCTATTCTCTAATTTGTGAATTTAATTGACTCCTCGATTGTCTTTCTTCTTTTTAATCATTGAGTTACGATTGGTTACATATTCTAATTTTTTATTGTTTGTTTTTCTTTGCTGCATGTTCTATCTTTGTTGTGGAAGTTGTTCTTATGAAGGATCGTTACCTTGATTAGGATTTGTGCTACTTTCTTGTGCTTTGCGTGTGGATTGTTTGTTTGATTGTGATTTCCTATGAAAACATTTAAGATTCAAATATCTCTGTTCCTGCAATTTGCAGAATGATGATGGCTATTCTACATTTAAGTTATAAGAGATCCTGTTTAGATAATATTAATTCCGGGAAGAGGTAATATTAATGAAATATTAATTCCCAATAGAGAAACTTTGTTCTGTTCCCTGTGTAGTGTTTGCAGTTCTAGAAATTCATCTGAGGATGCAGATGAAGTTGGTCTTCTTTTTTTGTATTTGGGATGGCTAATAATCATGTTTATGATACATAACAGTAGCTTCGCCAAACAGCCATTTAGTTTCCACCACCACGGGTCTTTATGTATCAGATGATATCTGATGAAATTTGATAAAATTACAAAACAAAAATAGAGATTTGGGAAATGTGGAATTTTGAAACTATTGTAAATTTTCATATGTTTGGTACAATTTTACACTTGAACCTCGATAACAGAATGAGACACATTATTCATATTATCCTGTTAAGTTCTGTTCCTAACGGATTAATATGAATGGCGTGTCCAATCTGTTATCGATGCCTAAATTGGTACCATTTTTTAAACGTTAAGCTTATATTGGTTCTATTTTGTACGTTGAACCTAAATTAATATTTCCCAAAAATCATAAAGTATACAAATATATCCCGTTAAGTTCTGTTCCTAATGGATTAATATGAATGGCGTGTCCAATCCGTTATCGAGGCCTAAATTGGTACCATTTTTTTTAAACGTTAAGCTTATATTAGTTCTATTTTGTACGTTGAACCTAAATTAATATTTCCCAAAAATCATAAAGTATACAAATTTTTCCTGTTAAATTCTGTTTCTAACGGATTAATATGAATGGCGCGTCCAATCCGTTATTGAGGCCTAAATTAGTACCATTTTTTAAAACGGTAAGCTTATATTGGTTCTATTTTGTACGTTGAACCTAAATTAATATTTTTCAAAAATCATAAAGTATACAAATTTATACAAACTATTTCAGGTTTATTTAAAATTTTTGAAGGTTGGAATACCTGTCATATTACTACGTAATATAGATCAAAATTGGATAAAAAATTACATTCCTTGACTCCATCAGATATCAAATTACCTTTCAGATTTCAAAGAAGACAATATCCTTTGGTTGTATGTTTTGCAATGGCAATAAATAAAAGTCAAGGACAATCACTAGCACATGTTGGATTATATCTTCCACGTCCAGTATTCAGCCATGATCAAATGTATGTGGCAGTCTCGAGAGTTACTAACAAAAAAGGAATTCAAAGAAGTATTGAATAATATTGATTGAATCATTCATCATTCATTATACAGTATTCAGTAGATTAAATAATAATAATTATAGATATATTACATTTTAATATATGTAATTCTGAATAGCTACGAATGTTAATAAAAAGAATAAAACGACCGTGCAAAGCACGGGTCTAAAACTAGTTCTTAAATATATGTGTTGGATCAAATAAATAACTTTCTGTAAATACAGATGACTCTTTGTGAAACAATACAACTCTTGATAAATACAGAAATGACTCTTGAACAATACAATGTACCAAATTAAAGACTCCATTAATTATAAGTTTATTATTTCAACAATATGTAGAATGCACTGATGGAGATCTGTCACTTTGCACGGGCTATATGCAACTTGTTCACACAAAAATGTGTAAATAATAAGTTTGCTTAGTTTCTAAAACATTGGTTTAGACATGACTAACCAGGTAAAAATTACATTAGATGATTTTAATCTCCATTGTAAGAATTTAGTGAGCCTAGATTGACCAAATTCACTTTGGTAGTAATTGACCATGTAAAACTTACTATAGACCAGTGGTTAGACATAATTGATATTTGAAATTTCTGATGTGAGAGTTCAAATAGCAGTCAAACTAATATTTTCAAATTTTCAGTAATGTATAGCTAAAATTTATCTTGCTTGGAAATATTAAGATTACATTTATACCATTTCATTTATTAGGGTCAAATTTGGCCCTTATATATTTTTTTATAAAACAGCAAGGTTGAATATGGATCATGGATCCTTTGAATTTAGAGCTGAAAAACTTATTGACCACTTTAAGAAAGTTTAGGGACCAATAGATCAGTTTAAGAATATTCAAAGGGCTTATTTGTGTCTTTCAAAAACTTTTTCAAAATACATGGAGCATTTGAATTTTTTAAACAAATACATGAGAATAAAAATGTATTAAGCAAAAAACAAATGCAATGAACTAACTATAATTTGAAAAGTGCAGGTATTTATAAATGAAATTAAAAAGCGTCAATGTGGCCAATTAAGTGATCGGTTTTTACGATGAAGAATGTGATACAGGATTTTTTTGAGATAATTCTTTATCTATAAAGTGAACTGTTGTTGGCCTTCTAAACATATTTGAAGTAGTACATGTGTTTCAATTTGTTCAAATTTATTCTTATAAAACATGTAGCAATAGTAGATTATCATGTCACATTATTAACCATATGTTTATGCGCCTAATGAAAGATTCTTAAAATTTAGTTGGTCAATAGGTTTTATGGACATTTCAAAGGATTCAATATGTATGTAGTCTTTTTGTTTTATAAATTAAAGAAAAAATAATGAATAAAACAAAATAGAGGCAAGATAATCATATAACAAAAAAACGAATATCATTTTGTGTAAATTGTAGATAAACAAAACTATAACATTTCATTTTTTAGGAAAAATGGTGCTACTTTCAGAATTTGTTTAAGCAGTTACATATACAAATAAAAATAATAACATTAATTTTATGAACTTTAAATAATGGTCTAGATTCCATATATACATTGGGGGGTAGGTGAAGGTTACTAGATCTGTATATATAGAGTGGGGGTTGATGAGTGGTTGTGTTCAATGTATATTATACACCTTGTTGAAAAAAGAAGAGAAAATTATCTCCATGGCTACTCTGGCCAAGATTGCACATGTCGCCGGCAATAACCAAAGAGAAGGAGGAGGTGTTTCCTCTCTTAGCTATTGTTGATCGCCCGCGACATTTTGCAATTTTAGCCATTAGAGTAGTCTTTATTTGGCGAAATTTAACAGATCTGAGGAGGACCATTTTCAACAATCAAATCTGGAGCCAAAACCAAGGTGAGTTGTAGTTTGTTTGAGTGCAGTATGATGTTTATAAATCTTCAAGGGTTTGAGTGTATAAAATTAACAGTTATCAAGGTTATTTTGTTGTTGCAGATTCAAACAAAATAAATCAATAAACCAGATTCATAGGTTGCATTCACAGAAAGGTTTTGGGAAGCAAAGAGTACTAAATACATTAGTATTGGACTTTGTTTTCTTTTTTCTTTTTTCCGTTTCTGATGTCCTTATTTGAATAGATCTTATTTTTCATTCTTCAATGGGAAATCAAGCTTTTTTTATTGTTTTGGTTTTTTTTTTTTGCCAGCCAATTAAATCTTGTATGTATGTTTGTTCATTCAATAGATTGGATTTTGAATCGAAGGATTATACTGGATTCAGTAGACTTAATTTACCGGTTAGGGTTTTCAATTCTTCCATCAGCAACTGAACTGAACCGGTGGAATTTGACATCTTAATCTTTCTTAGAAAAAAGGGATGAAACATATAATGATTTTCAATCCAATTAGATTTCTTCTTCTTTTAAATTTATTGTCTGTTTTAATTCAAACTTTTATTATTGACAATTCAATTAGGTTATTCTTGAAGTTTCTTTTTTTTTTCTTTTTTTTGCAATTCATAGGTTATAGAAGAAATTTAAATCCTAATGTAACATTAAAATGTAATTTTTTTAAGGATTAAAATGCACTTTGAATAAATCTCTAAGTGCAAGTATATAATCCCACAATTCCACTGTTTTCCATCTTAAAGACCTACAAGAAATTGAAAATAGTGGAAACATCACTAAAACAATTTTAATGGTCTATATGCAATGAATTCAATTTTGATTCATGCATATTTTCTAAGGTTGACAAATTTACATTTTTCTTATTATATATAATATAATAATTGGATATTATCACCCAACCAAAACATGTATATGGAAATAACTCACTTTCCTAAGGAGACGATGGTATAAATATGATATTAATTATTTGTCAAAAATATATATATGTACAACAGTGTAATTATTAAAACAAATTTAGTGGTTTAAATTCAATGAATTCAATTTTATGTTTAAAGGTGTTCTTTTGAAATCAAGGTCGGGACCAGCAGGACAAGAAGTCAGACCCCGAGACCTACAAACCCAATATCATAAATAAAAATAAAAGTCTTACAGCAAGAGAGGGAAAAAATTAAAGGAAACTAAATTGAGGAGCATTACATCTAGAATGAAGGAATGGCAAAAACTTGGTGAGGCCGGCCACCAGCAAATGCCAGAGGCAGTAACTCCGTAGCAGGTAAGGGCGTCGGTAGCTTGATTTCCTTGTCTGAAAATGTGCCAAGTACTGATTTCCATTTCCAGGGGACTGCATCAGATCTATGTCGAATTAAGTTCACTATATGAGTTGAGTCAGATTCAACCCATAATTTGAGCCAACCTCTTTCCCACGCTAGGTCCATTGCAAAAATAACTGCGAGAATTTCAGCTATGTAAGCAGGAGCCGAGGCAATTGGGAAGGCGAAGCAACCACAAGCGAACCCACCCATGGATCAAAAAATTCCTCCGGCACCAGCAGCTCCTGATGGGCTCAAGGAAGAACTGTTAGTGTTCACTTTTACCCAATCGAGCGGAGGCGGGATTCAGCGGACGCAGATGATTTTTGGAGCTCGAGATGTAATCAGTTGCACAGTTAGATGTTGAAGAGTCTGGTAGTCATATGTTTAAAGGAAATTTGGTTAAAAGGGTTGGGAAGGGTCAAGCCTAACGGGGCTTGACATATAATTATGAGCAAATTATATCCTAGTCTAGTTACAATATTGTATTGTTATATTTTTTATATTGTTATATAATTAAGGTCACCAGATATTTTTATTTTTAAAATTCATATGTTTCCATGAAATCCTTGCATCTTTCCATCAACTCTGCAGTGGTCCTAGGCTTACGTCTGATCAGATCCTCTTGCAAGCTTTTTCAAGTCGTATTCTTTATCACTGCCTCTACAGCTATGGAGACATCCACGTCCACCACCCGGATGCACAACTTGTTAAACTTATTGACATAATCTCTGAGAGACTCGTCCTCCTTTTGCTTTAACTCAAAGAGCTTTCGCGATGAAACAATGGGTGGAATACTCCCTGCGAACTTTGCACAAAACTCGCTACTCAACTGATTCCAGCTATCAATTGACCCTAGCGGGAGAGATTGGAACCAATCATACGCTGGTCCTTTTAGTGTGGTTATGAACATTCGACACAAGACTGCTTCGCTATACGATACTTCCTCGCATGGGTCTTAGGAGTATCTTCCCCTGAATAGATGGGTATGTTTGGGATTTTGAATTGCCTATCAGTTTCCACATCTTCGATCCGCCTTGTGAAGGGAGATTCTCTATTAGCAAAAGGATTATGTCTTGCATTCTCTTCATTCTGCCTACGCATTTCTTCCCGGATTTGCTCAGTTAAGAAATTGGGATCCATTCTTGAGCGTCTCCTACTATGGGATCTACTCTGTTGAGAGGAAGAGGACCTAGATTCTGATGAAAGATCTGATGGTGACCTTCTACCACCTCTGCCTCGTCCTCTTGGTGGTGGACGTCCGCCTCCTCCTTGCTCTGGTGGCGGCTGTGGTATCTCCTGGCGAGGTGATCCAGCTCGGCGTTCGCCCCCTTCTCGCTCTAGGGTGGTGGTGACCTTCCTTGGCGGGGTGATCTAGCTCGGTGTCTACGGTGGGAACGAGATCTAGATCGTCTTTGCTTACGAGATCTGGTCCGCCTTTTGTGCTTGCGATCAATACGTCCTGTTGAAACACATTTCCACAAGATTTTGATTTGACAAAATCATCCATGATTAAGAGACAATTAAATTTAAGTGCTTTGATTTAATTGTACTAATCTTTTTGTTCAATGTTGAGTGTAAACTTAAAATACAAAAAGATACAGAAAGTAAGACAGGATGAAGTCAGCATGAAATCAAAGAACAAAATGAGTAAGATTGAACTCAATATCAAAAGAATAGAAGCCTGAAGTTCAACCAAGGTAAGTGGAATGGAACTCAGCATCAGAAGTCCTCTCACTAGTTGTCGTGCAAAACAAAACTGACTAAAAGAGAACTCAGCATAGAAGTTGACAAAAAACAAAGACGACGAATAAAGTAGAAGCTGAGCAAATCTTCAGGACAGCATGAGAGATCCGTTCACTACACTAGTACAGAAATGCTTACTTGTGTCGCACTTTTTCAAGTTGTTGTGTCGCACTTTTGTGCGACACAACAGGGTTGCGACACAAGAACTTTGCATCGCTCTTGAGAGCGACACAAGTTACTCATCTGTTGTGTCGCACTTCTCCCGCGCGCGATACTATAGAGCATTAACTCTTGTGACGCGCTTCTAGAGTATGCGACACAACATATGATAATTCTTGTGTCACGCACCCTTGGAGCGCGACACAAGCTCTCCGATTAATCTGGTACACTTTGTATCGCTCCTTCCTCACGTGCGACCCAAAATATTGATATTTTTTAAAAAAAAAAATTTACAAAATTTTACAGCATCTAGCATAAAATTTACGTCATTTGCTACAGAAGAATCATATATTTCAGACGGAACCGGCAATATTCATTACATACCTCAGTCCAAAACACCATAAAAATAATTTAGAATTTCATTTCTAATTTGTGGTCAACAAAAAATTACAATGGGTAAAAGCAAAGCTACACAATTTCTTAGAGCCACAACGTTCTTCAAATAGCTTGTCATTTCGCCATTTGAAATAGAAGGAACCTTCTGGCTAGGTACATCAACCAGACAGCGAACTTCTGTACTACTCCATGATTTGCATAAGGAAGTTGACAATTCTCCAGGACCAACCCAACAAAACAAGAAGGCACATCAACCTGTAGAAAATATGAGAAATTAAAATTAATTTAGAGAACGTCTCACATACTGATAATATAGTAATAATAAAGGTGAAATTTTTTAGGAAAGATAACAAGCACCTCCAAAAAATCCTAAACTAATGATCCACTATTATTCTACAAGATCATGATTTATCACCTTAGGGTTGCAAAGAGAGCGAAGCATCCATCACAAACAATTGTCAAAGGTGCAAAAGCATTGAGCTCTTCACCGGTTTTTGTTTTGTACTGCACTCCTTTGATTGTCCCTTGCTCTTCAAGAAGAGAACTAACAGTTCCTTGCTCCAATTGTACACTAGGTAAAGAAAAACAAAGTTTAGATAAATCACATTTGAATTATGATCACAATATACAACTTGATAATGCATAAGGTCTTTTCTTCTAAAGACAAGCAAGAAGTTACTAATGTCATGATTTTAAGACCAATTCAAAGTTACACGATAATGAACATACTTGGGAAGGGATGCATCTTTTTCCCGCATCCTCTGTATAAAATGACCATTGTGAAAGCTCCTTCCCGCTATATCAGAATGGAACTTTTCCAAGGGATAAGCAAGTTGGGTATGTTTTCCATCCTTGAAAAGAGCATAACCAAACACCTTCTTCCACACAATCTGCAAAAAATGTCATGGTTGCTTAAGCAAGTGGCCCTACTATAATATGAATGCAGGATATAGGCGTAACCAGACCATTATCAATGCATTTAAAATCAAACATAGTAGTAGTAGCTTTAGAAAACTGTTTTTTTTCTATGATACCTTCAAGTTCCAACTCAATTAACTTCAGGTAACCGCCTGGTTGTAGCAACTCGCCAACAATTCTGTCAGGTTCAGCCAAGTATCTTTCAGTGACATGCACTCGACGCCCCTCCTGTTTTCCAAATCAACAATTAGTAACTCATGTTAGAAGCTCTCATGAAATCCTATGTGAAAGAAGTAATCCGATGCAACAGACAAAATCAATCATTGCGCTAACTAACTAGAAGAAAACAAGAAGAACGATGAAACTCTGGCAAAGCACATCCTCTATTTATCAGATATATATGAAGAAAAAAAATCAATGGAACTCCACAGCAACAAGCCAGACTATGCATTTGATGGTAAGTCCATGGCTTGCTGATCAGAAAATAATAAACAAAAAGGTAATGGACTCAGCAACATTAAGGATTTTATTCCTTTTCCAGTTAATATTTCAATCCCAGTTTGTCCTACCCAAGCATTAATTCATTAGTTCTAGATTGATAAATTATGCAACAACTAATGTTTCATAAGATAAGACATCAAAATTCAGTACAGGTGGACTTAAAAACTCCAACCCCCCAAAAAGAGAGACTTAAAGACTCCAAAAAGCCAAAAAGACAGATCAGCAAATTGCATCATAAATAATTTTCCCTTTCAGGACATAAGATAAACTTTAGGATGCCAGATTTTATTTGTTAAAATTTACAAAAGGCAGTCCTCTAGAAAAAAATACAAAAAAAAAAAAACCAAGTAGGGTGCTATTCAACTGCAAATAATTAAGAAACCCCAAGTTGGTCATGTAGAATAGTTGAATTTACCTCCATCCCATGGAGTATCATCAGGTCTGCAATTCAACAAATTTAGAGCATAAGTGCAACTATATCACTTCATCTCTAGTATCAAATTATCATTTAACTAAATCTAAATTTTAAATTTTAAAACTTAAAATATATATTGTAACATCAAATTATTTCGATTCCGTACATAGATAGAGGGAAAGTAAAAGTAAACTATTATAAAACGGTCAATGAGTAATTGTTCTACTAATTGAAGACTTTTCATACACTAAAATTTAATCTAATATCATCGTATAAAACCAGTACATGATATTGAATATGAGTAGATTAGATTAGATTAACTAGTGGATGGGCTGAATAAAATAAAAAAACTAGTTTGGAGTTGGCATTTTCTAGATAAGCTTACAAAAGTCAATGGTGTATATACAATTACAAGTGGCATTTTCTAGATAAGCTTACAAAAGTCAATGGTGTAACGAAACATATTTGAACTAAACACAGGGATATATTGATCAGTTGACCTCTTTATTTCCTCTTGAACCAAGATGTGGTGTTGCAGCTGCTATAAAGTTCATGGTTCCAATCCAGCAATTCTGACTTAATCATGGCATGGCACTGAATTCAAATTTTCTTTAGTTAAGGATTTTCTATAAGAACTTGAAAAAACCATTTTCTGTGACTCTTGATACAAACTTGCAACAGCATATCTCGCAACAAGACCACCTAATGAGTGAGCCACAAAGGAGATCCTCTGCACCTGAGGCTTATTTTTTTTATAACAGTCAACACTTGCATCAGATGTCGCTTAAGAACTCAAAGCACATATGGGATCGCTTGTAGCCTTGAAGGCCTCTTGATGACCCGCGAAGCCAAATCGGGCCGAATTCATTACACGGGCCCAGCCCATACTTAGACCCATGGTCTAGGATCGGATGGGACCCGAATAGAGCCCGAATAGAGGAAGCGGGTGAAGTAAGTAACTGCCCCGAATTCCTAAATGGAGCATCAAAACTCCCACTCAGAACAAACGATACCACGTTTGTTGCCACGAAAGCCACGAAAGGGACATGGCCTAAAAAGGAGTAACCGCCCTCGGAACGTGGCCTGGAAGGAGTGACCGCCCTCGGCGGTTACTTAAGAACACTTATAAAAAGCCATAAGGCCAAAGGGGAGAGGTACGTTCACATTTTTCCCCGTAATGCTATTATTACCAACCTTCATACAAAGAACTGACTAGATCGTCGGAGAGTTTTCCCGGAGATCCCGTCTCCGGTTCTGTTTTGCATGTAACTCCGGCGGAGATCATCAAATCGGATTCAGCAAGTTATCATTGGTGCGGTGAGCGTGGACCTTTTTTACCAACATTTGGTTAAAGGTACACAAAGAACATGTCTGAACCATCACGAACGACCGGCGTTACAACCAGATCAACTAGTATGAACTCAAGGGGTCCACGGACTGCGAATTCGCAGCCTGCGAGTACACAACCTGTGGTGCCTAGCTCGACGAACCCTTCGGGACAATTGAGTCCATTATTGGAAGTCCAAGTGCAAACTGAGATGGAGATGTCCAATAGCGATTTCGTCCAAATGGCAGGACAAGTCTTGGCTTCAAATATGAGCCAAGCGGCGGGAGATCGGATGATTGGTTTACTAACCGCAATCGCTGATCACAATAATGCCGTGGCGGCTGCTCCTCAACAACCTGTTGTCATCTCCACACACCATCGACTACTGCCACCATATCTGCGCTTCCACAGCCATCTCGAGAGCCAAATCAGATAGGTCAGAGTAGTCGCATGAACCCACACAGCCACCCAGGCAACTACTCGTATCACGATCCTAGTATGACGATCCATCCGACCTGGCAAACATCCCAACCGACGTCGGGAATACCAGGAATCCTTCCACTACAACACACGGAGCCTTTGGTTTGCGGGCATTCAGAGTTAATGACGTCTGGGGCGAATACGTCTGGGCAGGGGCACACTTGGAACTTTGATCCTATAACCGGACGGCGGCTAGAACCACGGCGAGAACAAATCTCAACATCAATAGGCGGGTGGATGTCACCCAGAGTTCACCAGCAGCGGATGGAGGAGATTCGGCGAATACCCCATCCTGAGTTGGAAGATCAACTACGGAACATGATGGAGCGAATGGGGTACACGCCTAGGGCGAGAGCAGAGGTGCAGAGTGATTCGTCTTTTGCTCCGTCGTTGCAGGAATTTATACCAGATCACAGGATAAAGGCGCCGGCGATACCTAAATACTATGGGGATCCAAATTCTGATCCTGAGGCTCATGTCAGGAACTACAGAGAATTAATGGATGTTGCCGGAGAGAGTGAAAGCATAATTTGCAGATTATTCTCGACCACTTTGGGCGGAGCGGCATCTGATTGGTTTCAGTCTTTACCTGCTGAATCTATTCACAACTGGAATCAATACAGTCGTGATTTCTGCGCAAAGTTCGTGGGCTGTAAAGCAACGGATGTGACGGATAGGCAGCTGAAGGAGATCAAACAGAGGAACTATAATTCCCTAAGGGAATTTGTTGTCGCATTCAACGATATTCTAGTGCGGTTGCAGATCCCGGATATCGTGAGCATTCGCAACATCATGGCGGATGGAACCACGGATTGGAGCATGCGGGAGAAAATCATCCGCAACAAGCCACGCACAGTGGCCGAACTCATGAAGATAGCTAAGGAATTCATGGAAGTGGACGATGTCAACAGAGAACATAGAGCTCAAACCCGGAGAGAGAGAGATGCTGCTAGATCCACTTCGGACAATCGGCGCCAGACCCAGTCCAAGGGTAATTTTGTTCGCAGAAGCGATCGCTCCTTTCAAGGGGGAGGATATCATACACCATTGAATACGACTCGTCAGGAGGTGTTACTTTGGATCGAAAAGAACCCCATGAAGAAGGATGTGCGGTTCCCCGAGGCGAAAGGCCGAACTAGTTTGGGGCGATATCCTAACAAATATTGCAGGTTCCACTGATTGAACGGCCATGACACGAACGATTGCTATGAACTGAAGAAGGAAATAGAAAAGCTGATTGAGAGGGGCAAGCTAAGCCAATTCGTAAGAAAAGAAACGATTGATGAGAAAACAACGCTCCTGCATAAGGGAGAAGCAAGGCCCGAAAAGAAACAGAAGAAAGGGGTGATAAACGTGATAGCTGGCGGGATCTATGAGCCGCCAACAAAAAGGGCTCGCCGTGAACAGCGAAAAAGCAACACGCATAGGGGGGATGCCCTCAATTACTCATTTGCGCGAATCACGGAGCCGCATGCGGATGCCTTGGTGATTACGATGGCCGTAGAAGGATGGGACGTTAAGCGGGTCCTTATTGATACCGGCAGTTCTTGTAATGTTATTACTCGGACTGCATTCAACAAGTTGGGAATTAATGACGAGCGAGTGGAACATACATTCATGGATGTAACTGGTTTTGGGGGTCAATCATCTCAAACAAGTGGACAGGTGGTGTTGGAAGCAGAAATGGGCGATAAGAATCTAAAATGGCGAGGTGATCTAGAATTCGCAATTGTTGATCTCCCGTTGGCCTACAACATAATTCTAGGGCGTCCGTTCCTATCGGAAACGGAGTCGCTCATCTCAATGAAGCATTTGACATTGCATTTGCCAACACACCAAGGGCGAGTCATAGTTGAAGGAGATCAACTTGTGTCTCAACAAGCCTATACATTGTCACTTGAACCAAAGCCAGATGAAGAGGATAAAGTTGATGAGAAGTTGCCGGCAGAAGCATTAGGAGAAACAGAACTATTCGCCATCTCAAATGACAAGAATGTACGAATAGCGGCAGGACTCCCCGAGGAAATGAAGAAAGCCATTACTGAGGTGTTGATCCAATGCGAGTCGGCATTCGCCGCTCCGAATGAAGTGCTGAAAGGAATAAGTCCAGATATAGCAACCCATCGGTTGAATGTGGACAAAGGTGCAACCCCAGTGCGACAGAAAAAGAGAGGACACGCTCCAGAGCGGCAGAAGGCGATTGAAAAAGCAGTGGCAGATTTGCTAAAATCGGATGCGATTCGAGAAGTCACGTATCCGGAGTGGCTAGCCAATGTGGTGCTAGTCAAAAAGCCAAATGGAACGTACAGAATGTGCGTCGACTTCAAAGATCTGAATAAAGCATGTCCGAAGGATATGTATCCGCTGCCTAACATTGATATATTAGTAGATGGAACTGCAGGATTTGAGGCTTTATCGTTCACAGATGTGAAATCCAGCTACCACCAGATACCCATGGAGAAGGCGGATGAAATCAAGACATCATTCATAACTCATCAGGCAACTTACTGCTTCAAGGTGATGCCCTTTGGACTGAAAAATGCGGGAGCAACATATCAACGAATGATGAACAAAATATTTTCAGACAAATCGGGCGAGAACTTCTCGATCTATGTGGATGACATGATCATTAAAAGCAAGAAGATGCAGAACCACCCAAAGGACATTAATGAAATCCTGGAAGTGCTAATCAAATATGGCCTCAAATTGAATCCAGAGAAATGCACATTTGAGGCAAGAGCGGGAAAATTCCTGGGTTTCATTGTTAGTGGCAAAGGAGTCGAGGCGAATCCCGAGAAAGTTAAAGCAGTAATGGAGATGAAGACACCGAGGAACATAAGGGAAGTACAGAGACTGAACGGGCGGCTGGTGGCATTAGGGCGATTCATATCATGCTCAGCTAGGAGATGTCTACCTCTTTACAACGCCATCAAAAAGTCTAGGTCCTTTGAATGGACGGCGGATTGCCAAGAAGCATTCGAAGGGATAAAGCGACTGCTATGCTATCCGCCCTTAATGAGCAGGCCGGAGGATGGAGAAGATTTATTTCTTTACGTATCCATCACCAGTATGGCGATATGCACTGTGATGGTGCGAGAAGAAGAGGGCCAACAATATCCAGTGTACTATGTGAGCAAAGTCTTGAAGGATGCAGAACTTCGGTATTCGAAGTTGGACAAAATGGCTCTCGCGGTGATAACCACGGCGGCTAGGCTAAAACCATACTTTCAGGCGCATACTATCATTGTGAGAACCGGAATTCCAATGCGGAAGGTACTGTAGAAACCTGACGCATCCGGCCGATTAATGGAATGGTCAATTCACCTGGGGGAATTCGATATTCGCTACGAAGGAAGACCAGCACTAAAGGGTCAAGTACTTGCCGATTTCGTGAATGAATTCACGTGGGATGAAGATGAACGTCCAAAGGCACAAAAAGAAGAGTGGAGCATGTTCACAGATGGGGCATTGTCCACGGATGGAGCTGGACTAGGAGTCGTCATCAAAGGTCCGGAGGTTATTCGCCTGTACTATGCGGCAAAGTTAACATTCGAAACTACCAATAATGCCGCAGAGTATGAAGCAATGATATACGGATTGAAGCTGCTTAATGAACTTACGCCAGAAAGAGTGGTGATCTACAGCGATTCTAAACTCATGATAAATCAGATCACAAAAAACTATCTGGTGAAACAAGAAGATCTGGTCAAATACCATCAGGTAGTAGGCAGATTGACGCAGGAGTTAACACACAAGGGAGTCATCTGGGAAATGGTGCATGTTCCAAGAGGCCAAAACACAAAGGCTGATGAACTGGCAAAAGCAGCGGCGAGTAGAGAACCATGGAATCAAAAAGCATGCAATTTGGAGATAAGATCTGCGCCGGCATTTGAAGTCGATCAGATTATGGTCATTGAAGAGCTGGAAGATGATGAAGATTGGCGGATACCCATCCGCCAATATCTGGAGCAGGGAGATTTGCCGGATGACAAAAGCCTAGCCAGAAAGCTAATTGGACAATCAGCGAGATACTCCATTCGAGATGGAACTTTGTATCGAAAATCATATACATGTCCATGGTTGAAATGTGTTAGCCGCAATGAAGGATACTACGTACTGCGAGAACTCCATGAAGGAATGTGCGGCGCACATGAAGCATCCGCGGCGTTGGTAAGAAAAGTCAAGCTAATGGGATACTATTGGCCAAATGTGATGGAGGATTCCCAGAAGATGGTAGCGAAATGTCACAGCTGTCAAATCCATGCGAATGAAAAGCACGTTCCCGGAGCCGAACAAATCTCTATAATGACGGCATGGCCATTCGCAACATGGGGAATCGATATAGTGGGTCCATTCCCAGAAACGACAAAGAAAAGGAAGTACTTGGTAGTCGCAGTTGACCACTTCAGCAAATGGGTAGAAGCGGAGGCAGTAACCGCTCAAACACCTGAACGAATGATCGAGTTCTTACGAGAGAACATTATCATGCGATTTGGAATCCCGCAAAAGCTTATAACTGACAACGGCACCCAGTTCAACTGTGTCAAGTTCAAAGCATACTGCGAAAGCATGGGGATCAAGAATCATTTTTCTTCCGTAAACCATCCCCAATCGAATGGTATGACAGAGCTTACCAACAGGGCCATGATTCAAGGGATCAAGAAGCGGCTAGGCGATAAAAAAACAGGTTGGGCGGATGAGATACCCCATATGTTATGGGCATACAGAACTTCTGTAAAAGCAGCAACTGGCGAAACACCTTTCTCGCTGGTTTATGGAGCCGAAGCAGTCCTACCTGTTGAAATCAAGTCGCCTACAGATCGAATAATTTATTATTGCGACACACAAAATCCTATCAACATTAGAGATGCATTGGATTCTGTTGAAGAACGAAGAGAAAAAGCTTACATGCAAATGGCAGTATACCGCAATAGGGTCAAGAAATATCATGACAGAAGGGTGCGAAAAGTGATAATCAACGAGAATGACTTGGTCTTGAAAAAAGCGGATAAAATACAATCCAGAGATGGCAAAGGCAAATTAGGCGTCAACTGGATCGGACCATACAGAGTATCCAAGAAGCTGGGACCATCAACTTTTGAAATAGAAGAAATGAGCGGAAAAAAGCTCCCGCGCACCTGGAATCTAGAAAATCTGCGCCTCTATAAACGGGCCGGGTAGTTCAGGGAAATGACGAGTACTCTTTTTCCTTTTATGAGTTTTTGCCCACTGGGTTTTCTGATAAAAGGTTTTAATGAGGCTTTGATCCCACACATTTCATATACCAATGTAACAAAAAGTCTTTTCTTTTATCAATAAAGATATTCAATTGTTGCATACAGCGTCTGAGTACGGATCCTTTTTAGGACAACCACTTCAGTGTGTTATCTACAAACAAAAGGCGGGTAAATCGCGCAAAAACCTTATGGTTAAACTTAAAAACACATAAATGTGTTGCCTATTAAGAAAGGCGGATGCATGATTACACATCACTCGCAAAAACCTTATGGTTAAACTTAAAAACACATAAATGTGTTGCCTCTTAAAGAAAGGCGGATGCATGATTACGCATCACTCGCAAAACCTTATGATTAACCTTATGATTATATTATTTTCGAAAGAAAAATTATAAGATAAGGCATAAAATTAAGCGAATTAACGAGTACTCAAAAAATTGCAAAAAGGGTCTGGCCACCCTAGCGCAAACGAAACTAAACTACGAGGAAATACAAATATGGAGTCGGCAAAAGGCAAGGGTCACGTATGAAAACAAAGGGCAATAAGGAATAAAACAACAATCGCACGTATAGGTAAAGCGGCAAGAAAAAGAAAATATATATATACGGGCAGTTTGTTACATACAACAGTCCAGATATAAATCAAACTATGCTACAGCTTCCTCTCCTTCACCCCTATGGCCCTCCTCGCCTTCAGCGGCTCCCTCATCTCCTCCAGTGGGCGGATCTGCTTCAAGCGAATCCTCAACCCTCGAATCAGTAACCGCTTCAGAGGGCGGTACCTCTTGCTCAGGCTGAGAAAGGTCTTGTGGTGCCTCTTTTTCCGCGTTCTGAGTAGGGATCTCGCAGCTAATTGGAGAGTTCTGAAAACTCTGCCAATCTAAGAAGAGTACCTCATCCATATCAGCATCCTCGGCTTCCAGCTTGTCCCACTTCTCAGTTAGATCCTTTTCGGGGATGGGAACCTTGGGGCGGCTAAGTACTCGATCTGGATGCCCATGCTCATAAGCGGCATGAATTCGCTCCACATACCAATAGATGCGAGCACCATCTTCGGCTAGAATCTCCTCAGCTTTCTTCTTTTGCATCTCCAGAGCCTCCTTGGATGAATTTAGATCATCAAGGACCTTTTGCAGCTCGTCGGACTTAGCCTGGAGGGATCTGAGAGCTTCCTCCTTCTCGCTCATAACCTTCTGACAAGCGCCTTCAAGAGCCTTTACCTTCCCTTGGACATCATCATAAAGCGACTTCTGAGTCGCCAATTCAGTACCAAGGTTCTCCAACTCTTTGGCTCGTTCAGCATCCCTTTGGAGAGCGCCCTCCGCGAAATTGATAATCTGCATATAAAACGGCTCGTGAATAAAAAGGGCGAATAGAAACATGCGATTACTATGGACACAAGATCCTTGAAAGGGAATGACAAGCCTCTACCCCCAAAACAACAATATACCTCTATGGCACGCTTCTCAATCCCCTCCATTACAGTAGGAAGCGGTACTTGTTCTCGCACACGGGAAGCAGAGGGGAGCCGCCCAAGGACATTGCATATGGAAGAGACAATGTCCTTACAAGAAAAGCTCACGGCCATACCAAAGGTCCTAGTCCACCACCCGCTGATGTCGGGAATCGGCTGCGAATGCATAAGGAGAAAGATCAGGAGAACAGCAGATAACTCATGAGGAAAAGTTAACAACATAAAAAAAGGGGGGGAATGGATTGAGATACCTCGTGAATTGGAGTACTGCTCTTTCCTTTGGACGGGGCGGATACGGGTGTGCCGCCAATAGTGAGGGACACAGAGGTGTTTTTCTTTCTGGGACGAGAAGACTCTGTATCCGCATTATGCTTTCGCTTCCTAGTTAAGGGAAGGTCCTCGGAAGCAGAAGCTGGACCTTGTGAAATGGAGGCCCTTATGGGAGAAGCCGCCTCAATAGAAGTAATCGCCCCTCGAGGAGAATTCGCCCCTGCAACGGAAGTGGTCCCTGCCATCCGCCTCTTCCTTCTCGCTAGGGCATTCACCTCCCGATCTGCAGCGAGTTGAGATAAAGGATCACCCCTGCAAAGGGTTAAAAGAAATCATCAACTTGGAAATAAAAAAATACCTTGAACAAAAACGCGATAAGGGATATAGACAACGCGATCTCCCTCGCGGTAGGCAATCGCTACTCGGCTCCTTATCATATGGAAGGCCTGATCATATGTCCATACGAAAGGAGGCGTACTCTTCAAGAACTTTATAACAGCGGATTCTTCCTCACTGGGGTAACCGAAGTTCAAACTCTTTACATTGGGCCGGCCCCAGCAGCGAAGGAAGTTTGGATTCCCTTCATTAAACTTGATAAAGAAGTAAGATCGGTCCCACTCGTGGATCTTGTTCAGCTTCTCGTCGAAACCATAGTAACCGCTCTGACGGATGAAAGTGAAATACCCCGCCGAACTTTTGAAATGATGAAGCTTGGAGAAAATTTTGAGCGAGAAGGGAACCTCCAGACAATCCGCCAGAAATTTGTCCAGAGTTAAGTCGGCCCATCCGTTGGGATGCAATTGACCAGGTGCGATTCCGTAACCGCCAAGGACGGAGGCAATCTCATCCGCCAGCGGATACGTGAAACCGCAGATAATCTGGGCGACGAAAATGGTGAAATACCCCTTTGGGTAGTCGCCCGGTCCTCTATCCTCCCCGGGAATGAGGGCTTCGAGACCTTGAAGCCAAGAATACTGCTCCCGCAAGTCATCAATTGTCTCCTGACAAACTAGGCTTCCCGATCTGTCCTTCTTCGGTAGCAAACGAGGGGTTGGGACAGGTGGCGGAATCAACTTTTTAGGGTCAAAACCTAAACCCTCATCGGATGTATTCGCTAGGTGGAGGAAGTCGGCGGGATGAGAATCAGACCCAGGAGAGCTGGTTGAAGCTTCATCAACCATCTCATCGACCTCATGAGATACCTCGCGGACGTAATTTTCGTCGAACGGTGCGAAGTCGAGGTCAGGGTTCGACATATTGATGAAGAAAAATGAACAGAAGTAAAGAGTCGAGCGAGGTACAAGTTGTGGAAAGGAAAACTTACATATGAAAGACTACACAGAGAAGAATGAACGCGAAGAGGTTGATGCCGGAAAAGAAACGACGATGCCGGAAAAGAAACGATGGACAAGGAAATTCACAATTTTTGAATTTTGAATATCCAGACAAAAACGAAGAGTCCCCTATAAAAAGACCCTAAAGGGCTCTTGCCAAACTAAGGGGGAGGCATGTGATGACCCGCGAAGCCAAACCGGGCCGAATTCATTACACGGGCCCAGCCCATACTTAGACCCATGGTCTAGGATCGGATGGGACCCGAATAGAGCCCGAATAGAGGAAGCGGGTGAAGTAAGTAACTGCCCCGAATTCCTAAATAGAGCATCAAAACTCCCACTCAGAACAAACGATACCACGTTTGTTGCCACGAAAGCCACGAAAGGGACATGGCCTAAAAAGGAGTAACCGCCCTCGGAACGTGGCCTGGAAGGAGTAACCGCCCTCGGCGGTTACTTAAGAACACTTATAAAAAGCCATAAGGCCAAAGGGGAGAGGTACGTTCACATTTTTCCCCGTAATGCTATTATTACCAACCTTCATACAAAGAACTGACTAGATCGTCGGAGAGTTTTCCTGGAGATCCCGTCTCCAGTTCTGTTTTGCAGGTAACTCCGGCGGAGATCATCAAATCGGATTCAGCAAGTTATCACCTCTAGTAATACTACCCACTTTGAAAGGATGCACTAAAACTAGGAAAATAGAGCTCAATGAAAATGACTTAATTGTAATTCCTAGACATGCCTCTTTAGCTAACCTCTCACCCATCAAATCAACGCCATAAACACTATAAAAGTGGAGGGTTTTGCACCATAAAGATCACATATAAAACCCTTCTTGGCAACCATTCCATGAATCTGCCTTCCCTCTTCAAACCCCATAAACTTAGTGCATGATTTGAAAAGCGCAGGGGAAGTGTACTTGTCGGCTAAAACAACCAATTCAACAAATGCAGAGAAACAGAGCTTAGTTTTACTCTTCATCTCATAATTATGAGTTCAACAATCCCAAATGCAGAAAAACAGAAACCCTAGTATAGAAACTACATAATCAAAAGCAAGAAGATTATGAAATCTCTAAAAGCATAAAGACAAAGAGAAAATCGAACAAACACAGGGAACAAACCCATATGCATCTCAAGCAATAAAAGACCAATCTCAAACAGAAAAAACATAGTAAGCATCTCAAACCAAAGCAGTGGAGCACAAATTGCCAGAAAAACCAAAGAAAAGCTGAGGTCGGGAAAAGAGAGAGAGGGGAATGGACACAAACCTCCATAACTTACCTTTGCCTGTGGATTCCGACCGATTAGAACCCCCTCAGAAGGTTAGACTCATCCTAATTGAATCTGAGAGGAAGTCTGAGTTTGCGCATTTGATACCACCTCGTTTCAAAATTGTCGTGAAGAAATCCCTACTTGGAAGTCTTGAGTTCATGAAAATACAAGAAGCATATGAAACTCTTTCCGATCCCGAGAAACGATCTGAGTATGACCGCTCACTGTACATTTAAACGATCTGAGAGGAAGCACAGCCTGAAAATTCCTCCACGATAACCGACTGATCATTGGAAAGCCGAGAACGGTCCGTTAGAACCTTCAGAATCCCGAATCGGAGTAAATAAACTCCAAGAAACCATCTCAGGTTAGGAAAAATAGAGTCTCATCTCGTGAACCCGTACAAAGGGACGAACGAAACAGAGACCAAGGGAGAGAGCGTGCGAAGGAAAGAGAGAGAGGGGAGAGAAAGAGGCGGCCGGAAAGAGGTAGGGGACTTCTAGAAGCCATGGACGAGAGCTTGAAAGCTCTTGATTCATGATGTTGAATGATGGAAGAGAAGATTCTGGAATGAAAGAGGGGGCTGCCAAATGATCCCTAACCTAACTGAGATATATAATAAGCTTTTTATCCTTTTAACCCCTTTATTTTATTTATTCAGGTTTAGTCCCTGCTAATCCAATTTTTGTTCAAATCGGCCCCTTCCCGTTCTATAATTTAGTCCCCCATTTATTTATATACTTACGAATCTAAACCTATTTACTTTGTCTCCTGTCAATTAGACCCCTCCATATTTTAATAATGTACCTAATTGTTTGAATTAAGCTTAATTAGGTTATTCTAAATAGTAGTTCGTATTAGTTGTGTCGCACTTTTAAAAAGGAGCGACACAAAGATAACGCACTCTTTGTGTCGCTTTTATAAAAGTGTGTCACAAAAATAACACACTTCTTGTGTCGCTTTGGTAAAGGCGCGTCATAAGCTTGCTCTTGTGTCACACTATAAGACAGGCGATACAAAAAGTAACTCGTTTGTGACGCACGCTCTTCAAGCACGACACAAATGATGAGACAGAATATTTAGTTGTGTCGCATTTACAGAACGTGCGACACTAGTTACTCTATTGTGTCGCTTTATCTTCAAGCGCGACACAAGAGGTGCGACACAAGTGAACATTTCTGTACTAGTGCTAGAAGACAAGTTTTGCAAACCTTCTGCACCAATAATTGAATCCTCGGAATTACGTAGAAGACACATTCCGAGATACATGGGCCAACAGATTATTGCTAAAAGACAACTGCCACAAAAAGACAACGACTGTAGGAAGAAGACAAGCCTGACGTCTGAAGAAATCAGAGGATAGGATTGGCCTGCAGAATACAATATGCTTCACTGTGCTTTAGATGCTACAGAATACAATAAAATATCAGGTTGTGAGCCCGCACAGGAGATATGGAAAAAGCTCGAGGTGACCTACGGAGGTACAAGCAAAGTCAAAGAGTCAAAGGTGAATCAACACATGAGATGGTATGAGCTGTTCGAGATGAACGACAACAAGGACATCTCCATCATGAATGCTAAATTCACTAATATCATAAATGAGCTAAAAAGACTCGGCAAGAACTTCACCGAAGAAGAACAAGTGAAGAAAATCTTGCGAAGCTTACCTAAGAGCTGGCAAGCTAAGAAAACTGCAGTAGAAGAAGCTCAGGACCTGACTACATACAAGTATGATGAGCTAATCGGATCTCTGCCGACTCATGAGATCTCAATGCAAAACTTTGAAGCTAAACAGAAAGAAAAGTCAGAAGACAAGAAACATAAATCAGTTGTCATGAAAGCTGACTCGGCTGAAGCTGACTCATCAGACGATGAGGAAATAGCCATGTTTACACGAAAAATGAAGAAGCTGTTTAGGAAGAATGAAAAGAACAGCAGGAGGTCATTTAGAAAAAATGACAGATACAAAGCTGAGTCCAGTGACAAATACAAGAAGGACGGCTCCAAGAGTGTCACCTGTTTTGAGTGCCACCAAACTGGGCACATCAAGTCAAGCAGCCCAAACCTCAAGAAAGAGAAGAAGGGAAGCAAAAAGGCTATGGTAGCAACATGGAGCGACAGTGATGAGTCAACCTCATCTGAAGCTGATGCAACTGAAACAGTCAACATATGTTTCATGGCTGATGATGCTGACCATTCTCAATCTGAGCAAGCTGACCTCTCCGATGAAACTGACTAGGAGGAACACAATAATGAGGTAACATCTTTACTCTTGCTTAGAAATGAAATGGTCAATGCCCTGAGTGATTTATATAAGCTGACTAAAAAACGTAACAAGAAAATAAAATCACTCAGCAGGCGATGTGATGAGATTGAAGAGGTCAAGCTAAGTGACCTCCGATATCTCCTCCAAGACAATTCAGATTTACATAGCAACATGCAAATAATGCATAAGTTTGTCATGAAGGTCCAATCTGAGTCAAAGAAACTAAGAAAGGACGTTACAACCTTACAGAGTCAAGTAAAAGGCTCAAACAGAAATAAACCCCATGCTGAGTACGCAAGTACTAATCAGCATAAACAGTTCACTCAGTGTGACTGTTGCGGGAAAAGCGGACACACGAAAGATGTGTGTTGGTTCAACAAGCGGATTGTCCAATGTGACTTCTGCAGAAGAAAAGGACATACCACTAAGGTATGTTGGCATGCTCAGCATAATAATGCTGACCACTCTCAGCATCACCCTCAAAGGGTAACTTATTGTGACTTCTGTGGTAAAAATGGTCACACTATAAAAGTATGCCGTCACAAACTAAAATATGACTTTGCACCTGTCTATACTAATAAGAAAGGACCCAAAAAGTGTTGAAACACCTTTCCACAAGATTTTGATTTGACAAAATCATCCATGATTAAGAGGCAATTAAATTTAGATGCTTTGATTTAATTGTACTAATATGTTTGTTAAATATTGAGTGCAAAAATATATAAAGTAAAGACAGGACAAAAGTCAGCACAAACGAAGCTGAGTAGAAAGGAACTCAGCATGACAGAATAGAAGCTGAGTAGAGTTGAAATTCAGAAACAAAACAAAGCTGACTAAAGCTGAAGACTTCTTCAGGAGCGGTTAAACAAAACGGAGCTGATCTTGAAGGAACTCAGCATGAATCGTGAACATTCGAAATGGACAACCGAAGCTGAGTAACAATCAGGACATCATGAAGGATTCGTTCACAAAAAGACAAAGTCTGCCAATCTTCTGCACCAATAATTGGAACCTCGAAGATACCTAAGAAGACTGATTCCGAGAGTCATGGGACGTTGGATTATTGAAAACAGACAACTGTCACAAACAGACAAAACAGACGCTAAAAGACAACCTGACGCCTAAAGAAAAACAGAAGCAGGAAATGGTGGGGAGTCTGAAAATTTCTAGAAAATGTTCCCCAAAAGAGCCGTTTTGGTAGCAACGGTCAAAACATTTTAAACGATCAAATCCACAGGATTTAGCCTATATAAGGACAATCGAAGAACCTAAACAAACACGGTGAACTGAAGCATCAAAAAGAAAAATACAAGAGAGAAAGTTTCAAGAGCACTCAAATACAAAAAGAATCTTACACCGACGTTTCTATTCTATGTGTAAATGCTAGATTGAGTTGTAATCATCTAAAGTGTTCTTTAGTTCAAAAAGGAACAAGTCTGTGATCAATAGAAATATTGAGAGTGAAGCTGAGTGCTTGGTTGTAAGCATTTCAGTAGTAGAGAAATCTAGGTGCTGGGTTGTAGCACTTAGTAGGAGTTGAGTAGACGAATAGAGGAAGGTACTCTTGCATATTCAACTGCCTTGTAATTGGTTTGTGCTCTACCTTTAAAGAGCTCAGTATTGGATTCAAAAAGCCCGGAGGACTCTAGGGACTGGACGTAGGCAGAGAGGCCGAACCAGGATAAGTGATACTGAGTAATCTCTAAACTCTCTCTTATAACTACATGTGTTGTTTGCTTTATTTACTCAGCATATAAATTGCCGAAGCTGATCCTGAGTAAGTAAGTGGTGCTGAGTTAGAAGCTGACCTCCAAGAGTGTCAATTCCTAACTCTCAAGGAAACATCTTTGGTCAACATCTGACCAAAGCTGTCCTGTGATATATCTCACCAAGCTGACCAAAGGCTGAGTTAATAAACTCTCAAAATAACATCCTGTCAGCTCAAATAAAACACGAAAAAAGTTACATTAGTTCCTAACCCCCCCTTGGAACTAATTACCAGGGACCAACAAGTGGTATCAGAGCAAAAGCTCATTACTCAAAGATTTAACAATCTTGAGCTGATCCCTAAAAATGGGTGAGAATAGCACTCGTTTCCTTCTTGGAAACCAAACAACGCAGATACTCCCTGAGGGGTTATCGATCACCAGACCTCCCCTATTCTTTGGATCAAACTATACCTTCTGGAAGAATAGGATGAAGAACTTTATACAAGCCACAAACATGAGTGCATGGCTTGCAATTGTTCAAGGTCCACATGTGCCATACAGAACTGTTAACAATGAGAAAATTGTTAAAAGTGAGGCTGAGTGGACAGAGGATGACCTCAGAAAATTACAAAATAATGCTTCGGCTATAAATATGCTTCACTGTGCGTTAGATGCTGCAGAATACAATAAGATTTCAGGTTGTGAGTCAGCACAGGAGATTTGGAAAAAGCTTGAAGTAACCTATGAAGGCACAAGCAAAGTTAAGGAGTCTAAAGTCAATCAACATATGAGACTCTACGAGCTGTTTGAGATGAAGGAGAATGAAGACATCTCAGAAATGAACGCAAGGTTCACAAACATTATAAATGAGCTAAAAAGGCTTGGAAAGAACTTCACTGAAGAAGAACATGTGAAGAAAATTCTGAGAAGTCTGCCCAAGAGCTGGCAAGCAAAGAAAACAGCCGTAGAAGAAGCCCAAGACTTGACTACCTACAAATATGATGAGCTGATCGGATCCCTGCTGACCCATGAAATCTCTATGAAAAACTTTGAAGCCAAAGAGAAAGAAAAATCAGAAGATAAGAAACAAAAATCCCTTGTCATGAAAGCTGACTCAACTGAAGCGGAGTCAACTGATGATAAGGAATTGGCCATGTTCACCAGAAAGATGAAAAAGCTGTTCAGGAGAAATGACAGAAATGGCAAAAGATCATTTAGAAGAAATGATAAGTACAAAGCTGAGTCAAGTGACAAGTACAAGAAGGACAGCTCGAAATCTGTCACATGTTTTGAGTGTTATCAAACCGGGCACATCAAGTCAAGTTGTCCCAATCTCAAGAAAGAGAAGAAGGGAAGCAAAAAGGCTATGGTAGCCACATGGAGTGACAGTGATGAGTCAACATCATCTGAAGCTGAGCAAAATGAAACAGCCAACATATGTTTTATGGCAGATGATGGAGCTGACCAATCCCAATCTGAGCATGCTGACCTTTCTGATGAAACTGACCAAGAGAATCACAACAATGAGGTAACATCTTTACTTTTGCTTAGAAATGAAATGGTAAATGCCCTGAGTGACTTATATACACTAACTAAGAAGTGTAACAAAAAGATTAAGGCACTCAGCAGGCGCTGTGATGAGATTGAAGAGGTCAAGTTGAGTGACCTCCGATATCTTCTCCAGGACAACTCTGACTTGCATACCAACATGCAAATCTTATATAAGTTTGTCACGGAGGTTCAATCTGAGTCAAAGAAACTTAGAAAGGATATCACAACATTACAGAGTCAAGGGAAGGGCTCAAACAGAAATAAAGCCCATGCTGAGTACGCAAATAATAGTCAGCATAAGCAAGTCACTCAATGTGAATATTGTGGAAAAAGGGGACACACAAAGGATGTGTGTTGGCATAACAAGCGGACTGTCCAATGTGACTTCTGCGGAAGAAAATGGCATACCACAAAAGTATGTTGGCATGCCCAACACAATAATGCTGACTATACTCAGTTCAACCCGCAAAGGGTATCTTTTTGTGACTTCTGTGGTAAGCCAGGCCATACCATAAAAGTATGCCGTCACAAGTTAAAATATGACTTTGCACCTGTTTACACTAACAAGCAAGGACCCAAAAGAAATTGGGTACCTAAAAATGAATAGTTTAAAATGCAGGTCAGCTTGATATGCGTGGAGAAGACAAAACTATGGTATATAGATAGCGCATGCTCAAGGCATATGACAGGTGATGAAACTCAGTTCATCACACTGGAGCTTAAATGAGGTGGAAGTGTAAGCTTTGGAGACAACAAGAAGGGTAAGATAGTCGGCTCAGGTACTATCGGAGGTAACCCAACCATTGAGTCTATCTCCTTAGTTAAAGGTCTCAAATACAATCTGCTGAGTGTAGCTCAGCTTTGCAAGAGCGGCAGAAGGGTTGTATTTGATGATACTAAGTGTCAAATACTCGAGGGAAATACAAATGAATTAATTTTAACTGCCCCTCGTGTAGAAAATGTATATATGTTAAACTTGGAAAAACAGTTTTCTAAAAATATATGCTTAGTGTCTAAAGAGGACAACTCCTGGCTATGGCATAGAAGACTTGGGCATGTCAGCATAGACCTTCTTGCCAAATTAGCTAGAAAGCAATTAGTTGAGGGATTACCCAAATTAAAGTTTGAAAAAGATCAACTATGTAAAGCCTTTCAGCAGGGTAAACAAACTAAAAAGTCATTTCATAGCAAAAATATCATCTCAACCAAAAGGCCGTTGGAATTACTACACCTGGATCTTTTCGGACCTATCCAGCCACTCAGCTTGGGAGGTAAGAAATTTTCTTTTGTTATTGTAGATGATTTCTCTCGGTACACTTGGATCATCTTGCTGAGTAGCAAGGATGAAACCTTTGAGATGTTCACCACATTGATCAAAAAGCTTGAAAATGACAAAGACCTAAAAGTAGCTCACATTAGAAGCGACAATGGTGGAGAATTCAAAAACCAACAGTTTGATGAATTCTGTGAAACCTGTGGTATTGACCACAACTTCTCTGCTCCTAGAACACCTCAACAAAATGGGATTGTTGAAAGGAAAAATAGAACCATTGTCGAAATAGCTAGGGCAATGCTGAGTGAAAATAGGCTTCCAAAGTACTTCTGGGGTGAAGCTGTTCACACGGCATGTTATATACCGAATAGGGCTCTAGTCAGACCTATACTCAAGAAAACCCCATATGAACTTTGGAAAGGTCGAAAGCCCAACATTGGATACTTTCGTGCCTTTGGGTGTAAATGTTTCATACTCAATACAAAAGACAATCTTGCGAAATTTGATGCTAAAGCTGATGAGGCGATCTTTTTAGGGTACTCAACAAACAGTAAAGCATATAGAGTATTTAATAAAAGAACCCAGATTGTAGAAGAGTCTGTACATGTTGAGTTCGATGAAACTAACCCTACAGGTAAGTCAGCTCAGCCTGAAGAAGATGAACCAGGCTCAGCTTCCGATGATCAACCAGAAGCCACAGTGTCAAACATACAGGAGCTGACCCAAGGTAAGCAAGAAATTGAAATATCATTTGCTGACCAATCTATTCCTGGAGAGTTTGTAGAAACACCTCTTCCAAACAACTCAACATTGCCCAAGGAAATAAAGATCACAAGAGGTCATACAGAACAAGCCATTCTTGATGCCGCCAACAACAAACTAATGACCAGAGATCAACTTAGAAGATACCTCAGCAATGTTGCATTCGTATCAATACATGAGCCAAAGAACTTTGCTGATGCTGAGCAAGATGAGTATTGGATCAATGCTATGCAAGAAGAGCTTGACCAATTCACCAGAAATGAGGTATGGGATTTAGTACCTAAACCTAGGAATCAAAAGCCCATAGGAACTAAGTGGGTCTTTAGAAATAAGCTAGATGAACATGGAAATGTAATTAGAAACAAAGCCCGACTTGTAGCCCAAGGCTATAGTCAGCAAGAGGGTATAGACTATGGAGAAACATTTGCTCCTGTTGCTAGATTAGAAGCTATACGTATATTGTGTGCCTATGCCAGTTACATGAATTTTAAACTATACCAAATGGATGTAAAAAGTGCGTTTCTTAATGGCTTTATAAACGAAGAGGTATTCGTTAATCAACCTCCTGGATTTGAAGATTCAAAATTTCCAAATCATGTTTATAAACTCAAAAAGGCCCTGTACGGCCTAAAGCAAGCTCCAAGAGCTTGGTATGAGAGGTTGACCAACTTCCTGCTGACCAGGAACTATGTCAGGGGAAAAGCTGACACAACCTTGTTTATTAAGAAAAAGGGTAAACATACCCTACTTGCACAGATATACGTTGATGATATAATCTTTGGTGCTACTGACGAATCTTTGTGCAAAGAATTTAGCCAACAGATGCAAACTGAGTTCGAAATGTCCATGATGGGTGAACTCAACTTCTTCCTTGGACTTCAAATCAAGCAAGGTAAGAATGGCATATTTATAAGTCAGTCTAAGTACACCAAGGAAATGTTAAAGAAATTCAGCATGGAAGATTGCAAACCAATATCAACCCCCATGGGCACTGATACTGTCCTATGCAAGGATGAAAAGAGTAAGTCAATTGATAGTAAACTCTATCGAGGTATGATAGGTTCCTTACTCTATCTCACTGCTAGTAGACCAGATATTCAATACTCAGTATGCTATTGTGCTAGATATCGAGCTGACCCCAGGGAATCTCATCTAACTGCTGTAAAAAGAATTTTTAGATACTTGCAAAGCTCAGTTGATGCAGGTCTATGGTATCCAACCTCAAATGACTTCACACTCATTGGATATAATGATGCTGACTACAGACGAGATAAGCTAGAACGAAAAAGTACTTCAGGAGGATGTCATTTCCTCGGAAGCTGTCTAGTATCTTGGTTTAGCAAGAAGCAATCATCTGTTGCTCTGTCTATAACTGAAGCTGAGTACGTGGCTGCTGGAAGCTGTGTTGCACAAGTCCTATGGATAAAGCAACAGCTTGAGGATTACGGAGTCAAAACAAAGACAATAGAGATCAAATGCGACAACAAAAGTGCCATCGATCTATCTAAAAATCCAGTCCAACACAGCAGGATGAAGCATGTTAGCATAAGGCATCACTTCATCAGAGATCATGTACTAAAAGATGAGATCAAGCTGACCTATGTGCCAACAAATGACCAGCTTACAGATATCTTCACAAAACCTTTGGCACGAGAGCAATTCAACACACTAAGGGAAGCAATTGGTATGACAAATCCACTCTAACTAAATCTGTAATTGAATAATTGTCATATGAATGGAACCTTGAGTAAATGCCACCCTATGCTGAATTGAAATATATATTGGGTGATGATACTGAGTAGTCATAAAAGCTGAGTTAACATCCTATGTTGAGTAGAAAAACATATTGAGTAATCACTCTATACTGAGTAAATGCACATGCTAAGTGAGTGACGTACGTTGAGAATAGAGAGATAATCTTCACAAAAGCTAGGCACTCAATATCTAGGATGTTTCGAATTCTAAGTAAAACCTAGTAAAAACCCACTCGCATAAAGTGAACCTACATGTGTAACCTCTGACACCTTGGGAAGACGCACATTAATGGCAAAAACCCATGCGCCGAAGATGTCACAATTGACAGAATGTCTGTCGATTGAACGTCCCTAGGAGAAAAACGGCTAAATAATGATTTAGGGCTTTCATGAATTGATATAAAAGATAGAAGAAACCCCACTCGTCATTCCTTACACCTGAAATTCCCGAAAATCAAACTTCCTTCTCTCTAAAAATTTCAAAATCGTCAAAAATGTCTCCCAGCAAAAAGAAAACCCCAAAAACTCAAAACACAGAAAAACCCACTGACCACGCGGGTCCTTCGATGGAAAGGGAGAGGACAATGATCAAGGTACACTCAAAGGTCAACAATCTGGAAGTCTTAAAATGCCGATGGTTCTCTCCAAGTTTCGTATCATCTGAGACTCCATTCTGTGAATGGATCGAAAAGAACCAATGGAAAGGTCTCTTCTCACTCTCAGGAACTGCTTACCCCAGGTTAGTGCGGGAATTCTACTTAAATCTACGCGTTGATGCGGACGACTCTGATTATTTGGAGACCACTGTAAAAGGTCAGAAAATCGTAATAACCCCTGCTTATCTAGCCACACTGCTAGAATTACCAGACGAAGGAATTCAATTTAGAACGACAAAGGAGAAAATACCAAAAGCCACATCCGAGAAGCTAAAGGGATTCTGTAAACCCAAAGATCACAAGGGGGAAATACCCAGCACCTGCATGGGTAAAGAACAAAAGATGGTCCACTTCATGCTGACCAACTTTATCTTCCCCAAACTCAGCTCAGCTTCATCCGCATCAAACTTCGAACAGTGCTTCATATGGCACATGTTGACCTGCAGTCCCTTCAATCTTCCTGTCTTTCTAGTTGGTGCGTTTCAATGAAGTGGTAAGAAACTCCGCTTGGGATCTCTCATCACAAAGATTCTTGAAGACAAGCAGATTGAGACGAAAGGTGAAACAAGTAGTTTGGGAAGTGAAATTACTGCTGTTCTGCTGAATGGACTGTTGTACAATCAACCCTTGAAGGGATATGAAGGAGCTGGAGATGCTGAAGAAGATGAAGAAGATGAGCAACAAGAAATTGAGCCTGAAGCTGTGCGTATAGAAAAGGTTGATGCTCATGCTGAGTCACCAGAAACAGCTCAGCCTGAGAAAAGAAAGAAGAGGAAGGCTGTAGAAACCTTCTCCAAGGACATTCATGCTGTCCTGAAGAAAGTAAGGCTTTCATCAAGACAGAAAGCTAAAGCTGACAAAGCTGTGGAGCATGCTGAGAAAAGAAAGAGGCAAGAAGAACCTGCAGATGAGAGTGAAGAAACTCTAGAAACCCCTTTAAAGAAGAAGAAAAAGGGTAACTCCTTAAAGATAGTTCAAGCTGTCCCACTAGCCTCTACTCAACCTGAATGTCATGGAACTGACCAAGAAAAGGAGAATGTGGAAGCAACTGAGCAACATGTTGAGCATCACAAAGTTAATACTGAGCAGGAAGGATACCCCAATGTTGAAGTATCTCAGGATGATGCTGAGCAGAGAAAGAATGAAAGTAATGTTGTTGAAGGCCATGATGAGCAACCTGTAGAAGAGGAGACAGTTGCTACTAAGATCAGTGAAGGTTTTCGAACTAACCATTCACTGCCAAAAACTGAGACCCGGCGAAGATTAAAGAAGAAAGCGCAAAAGCAACTTGATCTCATGAACGACTTTCCCATTGACGAGCCTGAAACTGACCTCTCTACAATCCAGTTCCAGTACTTTTCAAATGCAACTGAATCTCCACCAGAAGATCTAGTGGAAAAGCAAGCCTCTGTTACTCAGGATGAGGAACATGCCAAAAACCATGCAGATCCAATTCAAACTGCTCCAATTAAGCCAACTCATGTCTCCACTCCACCTCAAACCCAAAATGTTGATAACTCAGCTCATCAAACCCATCAAAGTCCAAGTACCAATCAAGGTACTCAATCTGGCAAGGAACCAACACCTCCACCATCATCAAATCCTGAACCAGCCTCTGAGTCCAATGCTACTAAGTTTGCTTACTTGAATGCAACTGAGTCTGGCCGACGGGTCATTGCTGCTGCTCAGTCCTTGCTAGAAGATTTTCATCCCACTCAAGCTGATGGTCATCAATCTACTCAAACTGAGTCCTCACACCTATCAGGTATTACTCAGCTTTTGAATGAACTTCAAGGCCTAAAAGATCTGGTTAACATTATCACTGCAGTCCAGACTCAGCAACCAAACCAAGAGCAAATGGCAAAACTGACTGAATCAGTACTTACAATGGCCACCCATCTGAACACTCTTGAAGGGAAAATTCAACAACTGTCCGAAGCCAATCCAGGGTACGTCACTTCCACTGAGCTTCAAAACTATTTTGTTAAGCTAGCTGCGGAACTGACCCCCTCTAGAGCAACTACCCATACTAAATATGGCTCATCTGCTGAGTTGCAAGATTGCTTCACCAAGCTGTATGCTGAGCTAACCAAATCCAGTCCACCCAGCCATACTAAATTTGTCAACTCTACCGAACTTCAACAATGCTTCACCAAGCTTCATACTGAGCTGACCAGTACACGTGATTTAGTATCCTCCTCTTCCCAGTGTATGATTGACCAATTAAGTGAGGCATTCAGACTACTGAACATTGATAGAGCCCAGATGGATGTTGATCCAGTCTCCAACACAGAACTCATGAGCTTTTCACAAGCTATCATGAAGGCCATGCGTATCAATAATGCCCAGCGCATGTTTTATGATTCTGCTCTACTAAAACTCTTCCATCAATCTTATGGTCAGGTCACCAGCTCAATCTCCTACCTAAGCAAAGCCCATGAATGTCTCCTCAGTATGATCAGCAGCTCCCTTCGAGTTCCTAGGCATGTCCAAGATGATAGCGTTCCCGTCATTGACAGTTTGGGTGAAAGCACAAAAAGGCTTCATCACTACTCTAACTATCTCTCCTCTACCGCCAGAAATAAGACCTTTCTTTACCAACCCGATGATGGCAAAACGGGGGAGACAAGTAGACAAGGAACTCAGCCTGCAGGAAATACCTCTGGAAACAAAGAGAAAGGCAAAGGAATTGCCCTTGCTGAACCCTCAGCTCAGAAAAAGAAGAAGTAGAACTTGTTTAATCATATCCAGAAATTATCCTGTCTGATGTTTTGTTTCTGTCGTTTGTTTCTGTTGTTTTGTTTCTGTTGATTAAACTCAATATTACAAATAGTTGTTTCCTTTCTGATCTGATTAATCTAGGTTGAACAGAACAAATCAAAAAGGTCAAAAACAATAAACACCAAAAATAAACTAAGAGACAACAACCTTCCAAAACTGAGTCAGTACACTCAAATGTTTTTAAGTCTAAATTAGATCTTGGAAGACTTAGAATAAAGATTAAAACAAAATGTATGCAACCCTTACGGGGGAGTAGTTTCAGCATGAAAAATAATTCAATCATGGGGTAACTTATAACTGAGTTCCGTAATTATGTATTTTGCCAACATCAAAATGGGGGAGTTTGTTGAAACACCTTTCCACAAGATTTTGATTTGACAAAATCATCCATGATTAAGAGGCAATTAAATTTAGATGCTTTGATTTAATTGTACTAATATGTTTGTTAAATATTGAGTGCAAAAATATATAAAGTAAAGACAGGACAAAAGTCAGCACAAACGAAGCTGAGTAGAAAGGAACTCGGCATGACAGAATAGAAGCTGAGTAGAGTTGAAATTCAGAAACAAAACAAAGCTGACTAAAGCTGAAGACTTCTTCAAGAGCGGTTAAATAAAACGGAACTGACCTTGAAGGAACTCAGCATGAATCGTGAACATTCGAAATGGACAACCGAAGCTGAGTAACAATCAGGACAGCATGAAGGATTCGTTCACAAAAAGACAAAGTCTGCCAATCTTCTGCACCAATAATTGGAACCTCGAAGATACCTAAGAAGACTGATTCCGAGAGTCATGGGATGTTGGATTATTGGAAACAGACAACTGTCACAAACAGACAAAACAGACGCTAAAAGACAACCTGACGCCTAAAGAAAAACAGAAGCAGGAAATGGTGGGGAGTCTGAAAATTTCCAGAAAATGTTCCCCAAAAGAGCCGTTTTGGTAGCAACGGTCAAGACATTTTAAACGATCAAATCCACAGGATTTAGCCTATATAAGGACAATCGAAGAACCTAAACAAACACGGTGAACTAAAGCATCAAAAAGAAAAATACAAGAGAGAAAGTTTCAAGAGCACTCAAATACAAAAAGAATCTTACACTGACGTTTCTATTCTATGTGTAAATGCTAGATTGAGTTGTAATCATCTAAAGTGTTCTTTAGTTCAAAAAGGAACAAGTCTGTGATCAATAGAAATATTGAGAGTGAAGCTGAGTGCTTGGTTGTAAGCATTTCAGTAGTAGAGAAATCTAGGTGTTGGGTTGTAGCACTTAGTAGGAGTTGAGTAGACGAATAGAGGAAGGTACTCTTGCATATTCAACTGCCTTGTAATTGGTTTGTGCTCTACCTTTAAAGAGCTCAGTATTGGATTCAAAAAGCCCGGAGGACTCTGGGGACTGGACGTAGGCAGAGAGGCCGAACCAGGATAAGTGATACTGAGTAATCTCTAAACTCTCTCTTATAACTGCATGTGTTGTTTGCTTTATTTACTCAGCATATAAATTGCCTAAGCTGATCCTGAGTAAGTAAGTGGTGCTGAGTTAGAAGCTGACCTCCAAGAGTGTCAATTCCTAACTCTCAAGAAAACATCTTTGGTCAACATCTGACCAAAGCTGTCCTGTGATATATCTCACCAAGCTGACCAAAGGCTGAGTTAATAAACTCTCAAAATAACATCCTGTCAGCTCAATTAAAACACGAAAAAAGCTACATTAGTTCCTAACCCCCCTTGGAACTAATTACCAGGGACCAACAAAAAGAATTGGGTACCTAAAGATGAATAGTTTAAAATGCAGGTCAGCTTGACATGCGTGGAGAAGTCAAAACTTTGGTACATAGACAGCGCATGCTCAAGGCACATGACAGGTGATGAAACACAATTTATCACACTAGAGCTTAAACGAGGTAGTAGTGTAAGCTTTGGGGACAATAAGAAGGGTAAGATAGTCGGCTCAGGTACTATCGGAGGTAACCCAACTATTGAGTCAGTCTCCTTAGTTAAAGATCTCAAATACAATCTGCTGAGTGTAGCTTAGCTTTGGACAAGCGGCAGAAAGGTTGTATTTGATGATACTAAGTGTCAAATACTCGAGGGAAATACAAATGAATTGATTTTAACTGCCCCTCGTATAGACAATGTATACATGCTGAATTTGGAAAAACAGTTTTCTAAAAACATATGCTTAGTGTCTAAAGAGGATAACTCCTGGCTATGGCATAGAAGACTTGGTCATGTAAGCATGGACCTTCTTGCCAAACTAGCTAGAAAGCAACTAGTTGAGGGATTGCCCAAACTTAAATTTGAAAAAGATCAGTTGTGTAAAGCTTGTCAGCAAGGCAAACAAACTAAGAAGTCATTTCAAAGTAAAAACATCGTCTCAACCAAGAGACCATTGGAATTACTATACTTGGATCTTTTCGGACCTATCCAGCAACTCAGCTTGGGAGGTAAGAAATTTTCCTTGGTCATTGTAGATGATTTCTCTCGGTATACTTGGATCATCTTGCTGAGTAACAAGGATGAAACATTTGAGATGTTTACCACATTAATTAAAAAGCTTGAAATTGACAAAGACCTAAAAGTAGCTCATATTAGAAGCGACAATGGTGGAGAATTCAAAAACCAATAATTTGATGAATTCTGTGAAACTAGTGGTATTGACCACAATTTCTCTGCTCCTAGAACACCTCAACAGAATGGGGTTGTTGAAAGGAAGATCAGAACAATTGTCGAAATTGCTAGAACCATGCTGAGTGAAAATAGGCTTCCAAAGTATTTCTGGGGTGAAACTGTCCACACAGCATGCTATATTCTCAATAGGGCCTTAGTTAGACCTATTCTTAAGAAAACCCCATATGAACTTTGGAAAGGACAAAAGCCCAACATTGGCCATTTTCGTGCCTTTGGGTGTAAGTGTTTTATACTCAATAGAAATGATAACCTTGCAAAATTTGATGCTAAAGCTGACGAATCGATCTTTTTAGGGTACTCAACAAACAGTAAAGCATATAGAGTATATAATAAACGAACTCAAATAGTAGAAGAGTCTGTCCATATTGAGTTCAATGAAGCTGACCCTGCAGGGAAGTCAACTCAGCTCGAAGAAGATGAACTGAGCTCAGCTTCCGCTGACCAAAATGGTGCTCCTGAGTCATCAATACAGGGGCTGACCAAAGGTAAACAAGAAGTTGAAATTACCTTTTCTGACCAATCTACTCCTGCAAAAATTGCAGAAACACTTGTTCCAAATAACTCAGCGTTGCCCAAAGAAATAAGAATTCCAAGAGGACATTCAGAAAAATCCATTCTTGATGCTGCTGAAAACAAGGTAATGACAAGAGATCAGCTTAGAAAGTATCTAAGCAATGTGGCTTTTGTATTAGTACATGAACCAAAGAACTTTGCTGATGCTGAGCACGATGAATACTGGATCAATGCTATGCAAGAAGAGCTCGACCAATTCACAAGAAATGAGGTATGGGATTTAGTACCTAAGCCTAGGAATCAAAAGTCCATAGGAACTAAGTGGGTCTTTAGAAACAAACTAGATGAGCATGGAAATGTAGTGAGAAACAAGGCTCCACTTGTAGCTCAAGGCTATAGTCAGCAAGAAGGTATTGACTATGGTGAAACCTTTGCACCAGTTGCTCGGCTTGAAGTTATACGTATACCGTGTGCCTATGCTAGCTTTATGAACTTTAAATTATATCAAATGGATGTTAAAAGTGCATTTCTTAATAGCCTTATAAACGAAGAGGTATATGTTAACCAACCTCCTGGGTTTGAAGATCCAAAATTTCCAAACCACGTTTATAAACTCAAGAAGGCCCTGTATGGCCTGAAGCAAGCCCCAAGAGCTTGGTATGAGAGGTTGACCAACTTCCTGCTGACCAGGAACTATGTCAGAGGAAAAGCTGACACAACCTTGTTCATTAAGAAAAAGGGTAAACATACCTTACTTGCACAAATCTATGTAGATGATATAATATTTGGTGCTACTGATGAATCTTTGTGTAAAGAATTTAGCAAACAGATGCAAACTGAGTTCGAGATGTCCATGATGGGTGAACTCAACTTCTTCCTTGGACTTCAAATTAAGCAAGGTAAGAATGGCATCTTCATAAGTCAGTCCAAGTACACCAAAGAGATGTTAAAAAAGTTCGATATGGAAGATTGCAAACCCATATCAACCCCTATGGGTACTGATACTGTCCTATGCAAAGATGAGAAAATTAAGTCAATAGATAGTAAACTTTATCGAGGTATGATAGGCTCCTTACTTTATCTCACGGCTAGTAGACCTGATATACAGTACTCAGTATGTTATTGTGCAAGATATCAAACTGACCCCAGGGAATCTCACTTAATTGCTGTAAAAAGAATTTTTAGATATTTGCAGAGCTCAGTTGATGCAGGTTTATGGTATCCAACCTCAAATGACTTCACACTCATTGGATATACTGATGCTGACTATGGAGGAGATAAGCTAGAACGTAAAAGTACTTCAGGAGGATGTCATTTCCTTAGAAGCTGTCTAGTATCTTGGTTCAGCAAGAAGCAGTCATCAGTTGCCTTGTCTACAACTGAAGCTGAGTACGTAGCTGCTGGAAGCTGTGTTGCCCAAGTTCTATGGATTAAGCAATAGCTTGAGGATTATGGAGTAAAAACAGAAACAATAGAGATCAAATGTGACAACAAGAGTGCCATTGATCTATCCAAGAATCCAATCCAACACAGCAGGATGAAGCATGTCAGCATAAGGCATCACTTCATCAGAGATCACGTACTAAAGGGAGAGATCAAGCTGACCTACGTACCAATAGATGAACAGCTTGCAGACATCTTCACCAAGCCATTGGTATGTGAAAAATTCAACATACTAAGGGAAGCTATCGGTATGTCTAATCCTCTTCAATAACTCTATGTGAAAAATTGAATGTTGAGTGATTGCCATGCTGAGTGAATTCAAAATTAGTAACTACTACTTACTGGGCTTAAAATGTAGAAGATCACTCTACGCTAAGTAGATATACATGCTGAGTGATTATCATATGCTAAGTTACTAAGAGATAAAAAAACTCATCTACGTAGAACTAGGAACTCAGTATCCCAAACGCTTCGCATTCTAGCAAAACTGAGTTAAAAGGCCACCTGCACCATTTAATGCAAACACGTGTAATAAAAAGGGCACCTGGGATAACGTAAGCAATAAAGGCAAAGCCCATGCGCCGAACGTGTCATAAGTGACAGAATCTTTGTCGATTGAATATCCCAAGGAAAAAAGGCTAGTCCAACGAATAAGATCGATTTAAAATCTCTATAAATAGTGGAAGATTTCCCACTTAAGCATCTTTACGCTTGAATCTTGAATCTCTTGGCATTCCAATCTCTCTCTCTGAATTTCAAAATCCCTTGAAAAAAACTCTGAGAAGAAAATGTCGAACCCTCAGAATGTCTCCGGTGGTGATTCCGGCAAACATCACACCGATGAAAATCCAAAATCTCCTCCACAGCTTAACCAAACTCCGAACAAAAACCCTCAAGCTGACCCAGCAAGCTCTTCAAAGAAGCCCAAGGAAAGGAACATGGTCAAGGTTCACAAGAAAGTCAACAATCTGGAAGTTCTGAAATGTAGATGGTTCTCTCCCAGCTTCATCACCGCTGAAAAACCCTTATGTGAGTGGATTGAGAAGAATGAATGGGTAGGACTCTTCTCTCTCCCTGGGAAAACCTATCCTAGGTTAGTTAGGAAATTTTACTCCAATCTTTATGTCGATGAAGAAGATCCTGACTACTTGGAAACTTCCGTCAAGGGGCACAAGATAACAATCACCCCATCCTACTTAGCAACCTTACTCAACCTGCGAGAGGAAGGGAAAGAGTTTAGGACAACCAAAGAAACGCTTGACCATGTCAAAGGATTCTGCAAACCAAAGAATCACAAAGGCGAGATACCCAACACCTGTATGGGGCAAAATCAGAAGATGGCTCATTACATATTGACCAACTTCATCTTCCCAAAGCTCAACTCAGTATCGTCGGCCTCCAACTTCGAGCAGTGCTTCATATGGCACATGCTAACCTACAACCCACTCAATATGCCTGTGTTTCTAGTAGGTGCACTTCAACGAGGAGGTAAGAAACTCAGACTGGGATCCCTAATCACTAAAATCCTCGAAGATCAGAAAATAGAAACCATCAATGAAACTCAGAGTTTGGGAAATGAAGTTACAGCGGCTCTGCTGTTTGGGTTAATATTCAACCAGCCTTTGAAGGGGATTGAAGATGTTGAGGAAGATGAAGAAGAAAATGATGCTGAACAGGAAGTGGAACCAAAGAAAGGAAAGAAAGTTGTTACTGAGTCTGCTGAGCCAGCAAAGACAAAGAAGAAGAGAAAAGCACTTGAAACATGCTCAAAGGATGTTGATACTGTCCCAAGGAAGGTACGAGCTGTATCAAAAGGGAAGAAAGTTGATACTGACCAAACACCTAGGTCAGCAAAGAAATGAAAAGGGCAAGTTGAGCCCGAAGAGGAAAGTGAAGAAACTCCAGAACAACCTCTGCAGATGAAGAGAAGAAGCTCTGCACTGAAAATTATTGAAGCTGACCCCCTCGACTGGGTTTTCCCTCCAAAGTCACACTTCGTTAAAAGTCTCGGGATTGATCTTGAGCAAACCCCTATTGAGCAAGAAGAGGAAGAACAGATAAATGATGACGCTCAGGCTGATATTGAGGAAGAAGAGCATGCTGAGCAAACACAAACTGAGGATAATGCTGAGCAAGAGGAAAATCCAAATATGGC
This sequence comes from Euphorbia lathyris, assembly GCF_963576675.1. Lineage (NCBI taxonomy): Eukaryota > Viridiplantae > Streptophyta > Magnoliopsida > Malpighiales > Euphorbiaceae > Euphorbia > Euphorbia lathyris. The sequence continues at coordinate 299,819 of NC_088915.1, read as the reverse complement.
ACTTCAAACAGTGGATGTTGAGCTCACCGAACATGACATTGCAGAAGATGAGATCAATGCTAAGCTTAGAGACAACTCCTCTTCTGACTCAAGTGAGGATATTCAAGCTGACCCTTCACCTCCTAAAGCTAAGACATTCAAAAGGCTAAAGAAGAAAGCCTACAAAGCACATGTCATTGATCTGTTAGGAGATTCTCTACTTCGGAACCCAATTACCGATCTGTCTGACATCCAGTTTAGATATTTTTCAAATAATACTGAGTCTCCTCCTATGGAACCTGCGAAAAATCAAGCCTCTGTTACTCATACTGAGGAACAAGCCAAGACTCTGGAAAATCCAAATTCTACCGAGCAAGAGCTCGAAGTCTAAGATGCTCAAGATGGGGAGCAAACTATGGAACAACCTGCTCAACTCCCACATCATGTTGAGCAGGTCAACATCTCTGTAAGTCCTTCACCACCAACTCAGAATACACAAGATGTTGAGAACTCAGCTCCTCGTACTGAGCTACCACAAGGCACAACCATTGACCAACCAAACCAATCTGATAAGCAGCCAACTCCACCACCATCAAGTTCAACTTCAATTCCTGCCTCTGAGTCCAATCCTGCTGGCACATTGGCCTATCTGAGTGCTACTGAGTCTGGGCACAGAATCATTGCCTCTGCTCAGTCTCTAGTTCAGGATTTGAATCCTATTCATATGGATGCTGCTGGGTCTGCAAATCTTGAGTCCTCCCAAATTACATCCATCACTCCACTTCTAAACGAAATTCAGAGCCTCAAAGATCTCATCAGGGTTATGACCACGGTCCAGACACAGCAACCCAAGCAAGACCAAATTGCAACGATAACTGAACTATTGCTCATGATGGTCAACCACATGAATGCACTTGAAGGCAAATTCCAGAGTCTCTCTGACGTAAATCCAGGGTATGCTACTTCTACTGAGCTTAAAGACTATTTTGCTAAGCTGACCACGGACCTGGCCAACATTGGATCTACGGGTCATCCTGAGTATGCCACTTCTGCTGAGTTGAACCAACACTTCTCCAAATTGACCTCTGATCTGAACTGCACACGTGAATTGATTTCCTCCACTTCTCAGTGCACCATTGATCAATTGAGTGAAGTTGTGCGTCTACTCAATGTCAATAAGGACACGATGGATGTTGACCCCGTCAATACTGATGCACTTCTAAGCTTTTCGCAAGCCATCCATGATCAACGCAAATTCTATGACTCAGCAGTACTCAAAATGTACCACCAATCCTATGCTCAACTCACTAAGTCCGTCTCCTGGATCAGCAAATCTCATGAGTATCTCATCAGCATACTGAGCAGCTCCCTACGGGTTCCTAGATCTATTCAAGATGATGGGGTTCCCGTTATTGATGGCCTGAGAGAAAGTACAAAGAGGTTGAAGCGTTATTCCAACGCCTTGTCTGCTGCTGCTAGAAATGACACTTTCATTCCTCCTCCACCCGATGATGGAAAAACGGGGGAGAAAAGACCAAATGGAACTCAGCACGCAAGTGGTGCATCAGGCAGCAAAGACAAAGGAAAAGACAAGTGTCAAGCTGAGCATCAAACTCAAGCTACCTTAAAGAAGAAAAAGTAGCCTCAGGTCTTAGCATGAACTTTGTGGTTGATTTTTTTTGTGTTCTTAGCATGAACTTTGTGTTTGATTTTTTTTTGTGTTTAATATTTTGTGTGCTTAATATGTTAATCTATGTTAAGAACTATTCTCTTTGAATTATCTAAATACCATGCCTAATGTTATGTGCTAAAAGCTGATCGATCAAAATTGAACAAACAAGTAAAAATAAACATACTCAGTATGCATTAAACACCAAAACAATCTGTGTATCAAACTGAGTATTTAACCATTTCTGAAATCTGACCTAGACTCATCTAAATTAGATCTTGGAAGGTCTAGAATTGAACTAAATCAGTGTAAGCAATGTCTTAAGTATATTCGATTAAATCTTGGAAGGTTTAGAATTAAGTTAGGACAATAGATGCAACCCTTACGGGGGAGAAATTTCAGAAATATGAAAAATAAATCAATCATGGGGAATTTCAAAACTGAGTTCAATAATTATGTATTTTGCTAACATCAAAATGGGGGAGTTTGTTGAAACACCTTTCCACAAGATTTTGATTTGACAAAATCATCCATGATTAAGAGACAATTAAATTTAAGTGCTTTGATTTAATTGTACTAATCTGTTTGTTCAATGTTGAGTGTAAACATAAAATACAAAAAGATACAGAAAGTAAGACAGGACGAAGTCAGCATAAAATCAAAGAACAAAATGAGTAAGATTGAACTCAGTATCAAAAGAATAGAAGCCTGAAGTTCAACCAAGCTAAGTGGAATGGAACTCAGCATCAGAAGTCCGTGGCTTGTCAATTCCTACGGTTTCCGGTTTGTCACTTCCGGTAGGGCAACACCTATATAACTCCCTAAAGATAACCCGAATGGCGTCGGAAATCGCATTCTCCTACACAATAGTCAATTATCAATATCAAAACAAGTAGCAAATACTAACACGTAAAGGGAAATAGAGATTATAAATCATGAAATTATAAATATGAAATGTATATAAATGGGATACAACCAAGCCTAGTACATAGGAAGAGTACAAGCTAATTAGCACGTAAAAGGGGAGAATCCGCCCTTGAAACTAGCTAACTGGACTCAAAGCCGTCTCCTAGGTCGTGGAGGTGGAACTCTCGAGCTTGGTGACGAATGGTGGAGCGGAACTTCGATGGAATGCCGGAACAACCGAACAAGCTCTCGAGGTGGAGAGTTTAGCTACAAAAACTGAATCTATACTACAACAAATAACAAAACAAGTATAGTTTGCTCTCTAGTGTGTAAATTATTTCTTGGTGTCAAATGAAGTTCAAGAGCTTCTTATTTATAGACATCAAGCAAAGGCAAGTTCGTAATTTCACAAAGCATAAGTATGGAGCAACATTATTTGGTGCAGAAATCCCATGATACGCCCTGCGTAAATTGGTCTACGCCCCACGTAAATGCCCATTCCGTCAGAAATCTCTTGCATGTGGACCAATTCGTTGTCTTGTTGTCTCAAGCACGCCCTGCGTAAAGGATTGTACGCCCCGCGTGTTTGAGTCTCTGAAGTTTTATTGCTTGAATTGGTGCTTTTACGCCGTGCGTAGCTGAAGTACGCCCCGCGTAAAAGAGTCTCTGAGCTTTTTACGTTGAAGAACTGCCTTTTACGCCCCGCGTATATGGTGATACGCCCCGCGTATGGAGAGTTGACTCTGGGAGACAATGCAGTCTGACTTTCAGGATTAGGCCAATTATTGCCGACATGTGTCATATGCCCCGCGTAGAGTGGCATACGCCCCGCGTATGCTGAGTCAGTTCCACATGGCTTCTGCGGATAAGGCAATCATTACTGACACCATGTTTCACGCCCCGCGTAGAGGATTATACGCCCCGCGTATGGAGTGGATTTTTGCTCCTTTTTTGTACCTGAAATACAAATCTTGAGAGCCGAGTTAGCTTGACGTTTTTATTTCCTAAACTAATAAAAAACGAGGAAAATAAACTGAAAGTACGAGATTTATTTTTATTTCTTTATTTTATCAAAAACACTTTATTTTTATAATTAAACTTATTTATTTTATCCAAAATCAACCCGTAAATCACGCTAAAAGATAGGGGTAAAATACCCCTATCAAACCTCCTCGGACTTTAAAGTTTTACTTGTCCTCAAGTAAAAGAAATCGAAAGACAAAAGATTGAGAAAATTAAGAAACAAACCGAAGGTTGGTTTTGCCAAGTGCGTGATTTCAAAGTTATGGTTTTGTGCAAAGGTTTTGGTAAGTACCTACGCAAACAATTGAGTACAAAAACTTGTTTGAAACCTCCATGATCAAGATTTAATAGGCAATATTAACGGGGGTTGATTATCTTTCGAGAACCCGATAGTACCTCACCAAGGGATTTCGCTCTTACGCTCAATTTTAGGTGGGTCGGTGTTTTAGCACTCTTCTTTGCACTTACTCGAGATCATGTTGAATTTGCATTTTTATCCGGGTTTTTCCTCCTAAAATATAGTTAGGCAATATTAAAAATGAACCCGGATGGGGGTTGTAATGTGGGTGGCTTCTTTAGTGGTTATTTTAAAGAAACTCGAGTTCAAAAATACCGTTTTGTGATTGCACCGCATCATTGCTTATTTCGGCCTTGGCGAATTTTACAAGATATACTTCAAAATTGCTCGGGTGGAGCTTTGAGAACTAATGGTGCTCATTTGCTAAGGCCGTGACTTATTTCGGGTAATTCGGGTGCAACTTGATTATGTCGGTATTTGAACAAGAGGAAAAAGGGTTAAATGTTAAGAGGGTATTAACAAAAAAGTTGGTTAATAGGCTCGAGGGGGTTTCCTAACGTTTAATGAAAACGAGAAAAATAAATTAAGAAAAATTAGCCTAAGTGGGTTCGGTTTATCATCTATTGCCTTTTTACCACAATAAGTGTACTTAACCCGGTATTGGATGCAAATTCTATGAGTCGAGTGAAGTCAAAGCTCTCGAAAAATTATGAAAGAATTAGAGTTCTTGTACGAACTCTTTTAGGCTCAAAAATACCTCACAAAGATTCAGGTTTAAATTGTGTACTACCAAGTTTTCGCTAAATTCTCAACTATCCCGTTTTTATTGCCTTTTTAAAGTTTATAATGGAGGTAACATTTGGGTTAAGACTTAATGTCTTAGTTTAGTATCAATCCTAAGTTTTGCACAAATGCCCTAACTTTAAGATCAAGACTAAAATTTCTTAATCGAATCATTCCTTTATGTTCCGACACTTTTATTTTTGATGACAAATAACAGAACTTTAATTAATTTTCGAAGGAGGGATAACGTGTCGGGAAAATTTAAGAGAGTGAATAAATGAGTCTAATTATTTTGTTGTTATTAAATTTTTATTTTTGTTTTTGGTAGTGCAAACCAACCTAAAAGTGCGGGGTTGCACGGCCCTCCGCGTTATTTAAAATGACGCCTATTCCAAGGGCGTCGCAAAAAGAAACTAAAACAAAAACAAAAAAATAAAGCTAAGGAAGGGAAAGAGGAAGACCCTTAGTGGTCAGGGGCCCTACGCGAGGCGTGCCCAGGGGGGCGCCCCGCGTAGGGCGGCATTTTGAATGCGTTATGAGTCAGAGACTCAAAGACGTGGGGCGTAATGGCGGGGGCGCCCCGCGTAAGTTGGTGTTTTTATTGTATTTGGAGTCAGAGACTCAAATACGCGGGGCGCAATATGGGACGCCCCGCGTGTTTGAGTTTCTGAATCTAAGGAACCACGGAAAGGAACTCATACGCGGGGCGTAAGAGGGGGTACACCCTGCGTAAAAGGTGTCCCTTGTAGAATTTTGGACCAGAGGCACAAAGACGCGGGGCGTGCATAGGAAGACGCCCCGCGTATTGTGTTGAATTGGGATGTGGCTTTCCGTGGCTGGGAAGCGAAACAAAGAAAACAAGGAAAAATTGAACAGATATATACAGGGAGTTTGAGAGAGTCAAACCAATGCTACGTTTAGAGTCGGAGTAGCTCGACTTTCCTTTGCGATGTGCAAGCTTACGGTGGTGCGAGGAGTGTGGTTTCGCCTTGTTGTGGAAAAACGCCGCCGCGGTATATCTTTAGACGGTGGCCATTGACCCGTAGGGTTGCATTGTCGGGACCTTGGATTTCACATGCTCCGGAGGGGTACACACTGATGACGGTGTATGGTCCCGACCACCGACTTTTCAATTTTCCGGGAAATAACCGGATGCGAGAATTGTAGAGGAGAACTTGATCCCCCTTGTTGAACTCCCGAACTTGGATGTGTTTGTCGTGCCACCGCTTGGTACGTTCTTTGCAGAGTTTGGCATTTTCGTATGACCCTAAGCGGAGTTCATCAAGAGTATTGAGTTGGAGGAGGCGGTGTTCTCCCGCAGCCTGCATGTCAAAATTTAAAAATTTTAGCGCCCAATAGGCTTTATGTTCTAATTCCACGGGCAAATGGCACGACTTTCCAAAAACTAGACGATAAGGGGACATCCCGATGGGCGTCTTAAACGCCGTGCGGTAAGCCCAAAGAGCATCATCGAGCTTCAAGCTCCAGTCTTTTCTAGAGGAGTTAACCGTTTTTTCTAAAATACGTTTTAACTATCGGTTAGAAACCTCAACTTGCCCACTAGTTTGCGGGTGGTAGGGTGTAGAGACTCGGTGTGCAACCCCATATTTAAGTAAGAGTTGATCGAATTGTCGGTTGCAAAAGTGGGAACCCCCGTCGCTAATGATAGTCCGAGGGGTTCCGAACCGAGTGAAAATGTTTTTCTTTATGAATTTCCCTACCGCCTTAGAGTCGTTTGAAGGTAAGGCAACGGCCTCCACCCATTTGGAGACATAGTCAACCGCTACAAGAATGTAAGCGTTGTTATGCGACTTAGGGAAAGGTCCCATGAAGTCTATCCCCCAAACGTCAAAAAGTTCGCAAACTAAGATCCCTTGTTGGAGCATTTCGTGTTTTCGGGAAATGTTTCCGCTCCTTTGACAAGCGTCACATGATTTGACGAAGTCTTGGGAATCTTTCGACAAAGTAGGCCAATAAAACCCACATTGTAAGACTTTTGCCATAGTCCGACTAGGGCCAAAATGGCCCCTCGGCTCTTGGGTGTGACACATATGTAACACATGATTAACCTCTTCTTCTGGTATACACCTACGAATAATGTTATCGGCACAAGATTTGAACAGATAGGGTTCTTCCCAAAAATAATGCTTAGCATCATAAAAGAATTTCTTACGCTGCTCATATGTAAGGTGCGGGGGAAGAATATTACCGGCTTTGTAGTTTGCCATATCGGCATACCAAGGTAAAGATGTTACCGCGTAGAGTGCTTCGTCGGGAAAGGTCTCCTTAATCTCAATAGCTTCCGAAGATTCACCTTGCTCGCCTTGTAAGCGAGAGAGATGATCGGCCACAACATTCTCCACTCCTTTTTTATCTTTGATCTCGATGTCGAATTCTTGTAGGAGTAGGATCCACCGTATCAAGCGTGGTTTGGCGTCCTGCTTAGTCATCAAGTACTTGAGAGCTGCGTGGTCAGTGTATACGATAATTTTGGATAACACAAGATATGACCTAAATTTATCGAAAGCAAAAACAACGGCAAACATCTCCTTTTCCGTGATGGTATAGTTTTGTTGGGCCTCATTGAGCATTTTGCTCGCATAATAGATAGGGCGAAAGAGTTTATCCACCCGTTGGCCCAAACAAGCGCCTACAGCCAAATCACTCGCATCACACATGAGTTCAAAGGGGAGGTTCCAATCGGGTTTCACCATGATAGGTGCATTAACTAGTTTTTCCTTTAGCGTATTAAATGCAAGTAAACATTCGGGGGAAAAACTAAATTCCGCATCCTTTGCAAGGAGTTGGGTCAAAGGGGTTTCTATCTTAGAGAAATCCTTGATGAATCGTCTATAGAACCTCGCATGACCCAAGAAACTCCGAATTCCCTTAACGTTGATTGGTGGAGGTAGTTTTTCAATTACCTCGATCTTGGCCGGATCGACCTCGATCCCCTCCCCGGACACCTTGTGTCCCAAAACAATGCAATCTTGAACCATAAATTGACATTTTTCCCAACTGAGCGCAAGGTTAGTGTCTTCACAACGTTGGAGGACCTTATCAAGATTACTTAAACAAATTTCAAAGGACGACCCAAAAACAGAAAAATCGTCCATGAAGACTTCCATGAAGTCCTCAATCATTTCGGAGAATATAGCCGTCATGCACCTTTGAAAGGTGGCGGGGGCGTTACAAAGCCCAAATGGCATCCGCCTATATGCAAATGTCCCATACGGACAAGTGAATGTCGTTCCTGATCCGAAGGATCGACGGGAATTTGCATATAACCGGATAAGCCATCGAGGGTGAAAAAAGATTTTATGACCCGCCATTCTTTCCAACATTTGGTTGATGAACGGCAAGGGAAAATGATCTTTTCGGGTGGCTTCGTTAAGTTTTCTATAATCAATGCATACTCGCCACCCGGTTACTTTCCCTGTGGGGATTAATTCCCCTTGATCATTTTCCGTCACCGTTGTGCCCCCCTTTTTGGGAACACATTGGACCGGGCTAACCCATGGACTATCGGAGATAGGAAAGATTATACCTGCGTCGAGGAGTTTGATTACCTCGGCCTTCACTACCTCTTTCATATTGGGGTTAAGCCGTCGTTGCGGCTGCATGGAGGGCTTGACTTTATCCTCCATAAAGATGAGGTGTGTGCAAATGGTGGGGCTGATCCCTTTTATGTCGTGAATGGTCCACCCAAATGCGCCTTTATGTTTTTGTAATACCGCAATTAATGATTCCTCCATTTCCACTGTCAAAAGCGAAGAAATAACAACTGGTAAGAAATTAAGAGGTTGCAAAAATACGTATTTTAAATTAGGAGGCAAGGGTTTGAGTTCCAAAGTTGGAGGTTCCTCAAGGGAGGTCTTCGGCTTTGCTTTGCTATCCCGGTCTAAACCCTCAAACCGGCTCCTTGCCAACAGACATCGTTCTATTTCGGAGGAGTATTCAAACGACTTGTTCAATGGCTCCTCATCCAAATGCTCAATACCATCTATTTCCGAAGAGGTTCCCGCGGAAGACCTATCACAAAATTCTTCAACAAAAAGATCAATAGAGTCCACGAAATTTACAGAATTACAATCCGCCATGGTATTAGATGGAAATTTCATGGATTTATACACGTTAAATTCTACCTCTTCGTCTTGCAATCGTAGGATGAGTTTACCTTCCTGGACGTCAATGAGAGTCCTACCTGTTGCAAGGAATGGTCGTCCTAGGAGGATTGGTACCGAATCGTCTTCCGCCATATCGAGCACTACAAAATCGGCGGGGAAAATGAACTTGTCCACTTTCACTAAGACATCCTCCACAATTCCTTTTGGCCGGGCAATGGATCTATCGGCCAGCTGAAGCGTCATATTGGTAGGCTTAGGTTCTCCCAAGCCGAGCTTCCTGAATACAGATAAAGGCATTAGATTGATGCTAGCACCTAAATCACATAAAGCTCTTCTAAACTCAACATTACCAATCGTGCAAGGGATAGAAAAACTACATAAATCCTTGAGTTTAGGTGGGAGTTTGTTCGTTATAATCGTGGAGCATTCCTCCGTGAGAGCTACCGTCTCATTATAATCCAACTTCCTCTTTTTGTTGAGGATTTCTTTAAGAAACTTCGCATATGTGGGCATTTGCTCCAATGCTTCCGCAAGTGGAATGTTAATGTGAAGTTTCTTAAAGATTTCCAAAAACTTGCCGTATTGGTGGTCCAATTTTTCCTTTTTAAGTCGTTGTGGAAAAGGGAGCTTCGGCACGTAAGCTCCAATTGGGTCACACACATTTTTATTCTTATCCAAGGAAGTTGAGGGTTTTGGATCCGAACCGGGGTTGCTTACCACTTCCGGTTCATTACTTACCTGTGGAGCGGGTGGAGTCGCCTTTGGAACCGGTGGTTCCAAACCCTTACCACTATGGAGAGTTATTGCTTGTGCGGTCTCCCAATCTTTTGGTCTCGGGTTTTTTTCGGTGTTAGTTGGGGGAGACCCATGTTGTCTCCCTTGTTGTTGGTGACTTAATTGGGCCACTTGCTGTCCCAAGTCCCTGCAAAATGCTTCGTTGTTAGCAAGACGGGAAGATATTTCTTTAAGAAGATCAATTACCATTGCGTCTTGCGCATTGCTAGGAGGTTGTGATTTTTGCCCTTCTTGGTCATGAGGGAATCGGCCCAACCCTTGTTCCACAAATTTACCATGGGGTTCGGATGGGGGCTTCATTACATTCCGCTCGTTATCATAAGATGGAATGTGTTGAAGCCTCATTCCGTTATTATTATTGTTATGGTGGTGATAAGCATGCGTGTTAGGATAGGAGTTATAATGAGAATTATACCTTTGTTGTCCCCCTACATAACTTACGCTTTCGGTGGCACTGGCAAAAGGGCTTCCGGCTTGACAATCCTTACCTTGGTGGCCACCACCACAATGAGAGCACACTAAGACTTGTGCTGAATTTTGGAGGCTCATTTGCGCCATTAAGGCGTCCAGTTTCTTGTTCATTTCGATCATGAATATTGTGGGAGTCTCATCTTCTACGGCAAAGGTTTGATGTTGCGAGGGTCCGGCAAGCTGATCTTCTTTCCATTGGACGCTTTTCCTAGCTAATTCGTGAATGAGCTCATACGCCTCGCTTGCCGATTTGCGAAACAAATCCCCACCTGCGGCGGAATCAATGGTTGCACGATTAGTAGGTGTTAGACCATGATAAAAAGTACTTACTAAATCATGCTTAGGGATATCGTGATGGGGACAGCTTCGGAGCAGCTTTCGGAACCTAGCCCAAGCTCAATGGAGGGCCTCGTATCTAAGTTGTCGAAAGGAAGTGATATCTTTCCTTAATTTAACCGTTTTAGAGGGCGGGAAGTAGTAAGATAGGAACTCCTTCTCGAGTTCCTTCCACGATGTGATCGATCCCGCCTCTAACGAGTGCAACCATTCCAACGCTTGTCCTGTCAAAGAAAAAGGAAATAGTTTTAGTTGGATGGCCTCAACTGGAACATTATTTTGCCGTGACGTTTCGGCACACATAAGAAATTTATCAAGGTGTTCGTTAGGGTTTTCATGGGGTTCCCCTCCGAATTGACCGAATTGTTGAATTAATTGGATCATGTTAGTCTTTATTTCAAATGTGTCGGCTGGAATGGTGGGGGCAACGATTCCGTGGCTAATTTGAGGACGATGTGGAGCAAGAATCTCCAACATCGAACGCGTGTTGTTGCCTTCACCATTACGGTCGTTATTCACGGGTTGTTCCGGAACCCTTTGGTTGATCTCGGGCTGGTTAGCTTCATCGTTGAGATTTGCCATTCTCTCTTTTCGAATCCTACAAAAAGTACGTTCAATTTCGAGATCAATAGGAATAAGAGAATCACTTTTCGATCGGGTGTGCATAAAAAGAAGTATAAAAGGTTATCAACAAGAAAGAATAATGTTAGTCAAAATATATAAACAATTTATACAAAAAGAATGCTTAAACTAACAATGAAACGTTTTTGTAGGAGATTATAAATCCTCGGCAACGGCGCCAAAAACTTGATGCGTGCGAGCCTAGGTAGAGTTTTCTAATGACGATTAAATGTGTATTGTGGTGAATGTGCTATGAGTATGGATGTGATCTTTTAAATGTTCTTAACTCTACTAGATGCTACGGCTACTTAGGGGCAAGTGTACCCCGTCGTATCAAGTAATAATCCGGTTAAGACCGGGTATCGAATCCACGGGATTTATAATTACAAGTATTAGACGACTCGGTTTCGTATGTTATTTAAGCGGCGATTACTTTGGGGTGAAGCAAGATACAACTACACACTATCCTAACTATTGGCGACTCAGATTTGTGTAGCTAAAACCCTATGAAGTGGGATGAATATTGATAAGTTATAACCGCGATAAATAATGACTCTAAATGTATACGGATAATAATTTACTCTTGCAAAGACGACTAAGTATAGTAGGACCGACCCGTGAAGCACTTAGACTACGTAATTCCTAGTCAAGGGGTGTCTAATGCGGGGGAATTAGAAACTAGGGCCCGTAAGTTCCATGGTTTGTCAATTCCTACGGTTTCTGGTTTGTCACTTCCGGTAGGGCATCACCTATATAACTCCCTAAAGATAACCCGAATGGCGTCGAAAATCGCGTTCTCCTACACAATAGTCAATTATCAATATCAAAACAAGTAGCAAATACTAACACGTAAAGGGAAATAGAGATTATAAATCATGAAATTATAAATATGAAATGTATATAAATGGGATACAACCAAGCCTAGTACATAGGAAGAGTACAAGCTAATTAGCACGTAAAAGGGGAGAATCCGCCCTTGAAACTAGCTAACCGGACTCAAAGCCGTCTCCTAGGTCGTGGAGGTGGAACTCTCGAGCTTGGTGACGAATGGTGGAGCGGAACTTCGATGGAATGCCGGAACAACCGAACAAGCTCTCGGGGTGGAGAGTTTAGCTACAAAAACTGAATCTATACTACAACAAATAACAAAACAAGTATAGTTTGCTCTCTAGTGTGTAAATTATTTCTTGGTGTCAAATGAAGTTCAAGAGCTTCTTATTTATAGACATCAAGCAAAGGCAAGTTCGTAATTTCACAAAGCATAAGTATGGAGCAACATTATTTGGTGCAGAAATCCCATGATACGCCCTGCGTAAATTGGTCTACGCCCCACGTAAATGCCCATTCCGTCAGAAATCTCCTGCATGTGGACCAATTCGTTGTCTTGTTGTCTCAAGCACGCCCTGCGTAAAGGATTGTACGCCCCGCGTGTTTGAGTCTCTGAAGTTTTATTGCTTGAATTGGTGATTTTATGCCGTGCGTAGCTGAAGTACGCCCCGCGTAAAAGAGTCTCTGAGCTTTTTACGTTGAAGAACTGCCTTTTACGCCCCGCGTATATGGTGATACGCCCCGCGTATGGAGAGTTGACTCTGGGAGACAATGCAGTCTGACTTCCAGGATTAGGCCAATTATTGCCGACATGTGTCATACGCCCCGCGTAGAGTGGCATACGCCCCGCGTATGCTGAGTCAGTTCCACATGGCTTCTGCGGATAAGGCAATCATTACTGACACCGTGTTTCACGCCCCGCGTAGAGGATTATACGCACCGCGTATGGAGTGGATTTTTGCTCCTTTCTTGTACCTGAAATACAAATCTTGAGAGCCGAGTTATCTTGACGTTTTTATTTCCTAAACTAATAAAAAACGAGGAAATAAACTGAAAGTACGAGATTTATTTTTATTTCTTTATTTTATCAAAAACACTTTATTTTTATAATTAAACTTATTTATTTTATCCAAAATCAACCCGTAAATCACGCTAAAAGATAGGGGTAAAATACCCCTATCACCAACTCACGAGTAAAACAGCCTTAGTCAACATTTGACCAAAGCTGTCTTACATTAAGATCAGCCGTACTGACCAAAAGCTGAGTTAACAAACTCATCAAAATTATTAAGTCAGTATAATTAAATTTAGCGAAAAAAGTATATTAGTTCCTAACCCCCCCTTTGGAACTAATCACAAGGGACCAACACGTCCGCCCTGAGGATGACCAAGATCCACGGCCTCATTGGTTTGCCTTTGACCAGCCTGCGTTCCAGTTTGTGTTGGGGTTTAGTGTCCTATAGACAATTGTTCTAGGATACAAACTTAATGTAAATGAATTGTTCTTTATATCATTTGTTTAAGAGATATATGTTTTATAACTATATAAAGGCAATCCCTTTTAAGCACTAAATAAAGTCTAATAAAAGGAAATCTGTAAGTTTATTTAAAGTGATTATAAAGTGTTCATACAAGCATGAAGTGAGACAAAATTTTATAGTAAACTGATAAACTTAAAACCACCCCAAGTCAAGTGATATGTTTGGGATTGACATATCACTGTTGAGACTTGTATGTAACAATGTCTTCTGTCCGACAGAAAGCTGATCTCACAAGCTTCATATATACAGATATCTGGACAGTTACATAGATCCGATGAAACGTTGTTCATTAGGATTAGGGATCCGATTTGAGATAACATGATGGGTAGATTCATCCTTGTCACCTGTTCATCTCATTGGTATTAATAGGTATAACTAATCCTCAAACTCAAAGGAATATTAATTGGTATTCTGGATTACGGAATGTGATGCTTTGACTCTGGTGTAACACGATCCTTAACAGAGATGACTCTGGGGTGTGAACAGTAGACGTTGGGTATCACATGAAGTAATTGTGGAGTCGTTATATATTGGATTGAGCATTTATCACTCCCGATAAATGGGAGATACATCCATGGATCGCTTGTGGAAGACTCGACTCTAAATCCTTGCAAGGTGATAGCTTAAGAGTAAGAAATACAGATTTCACTTAACCTATCTTTTTGAGTTGACTCGGCCTGTACAAGTAAAATGAACGTCTCGCTATATGTGACTTGACATCACCCATAGTCATAAGATTCAGTTCAAGGATGTAGTTGATAAAGGATCGAATTATACTGTAACTAATACGGAAAGGTTAACGACAGAATCAACCTGTCTTCTTATAGCTCTGGGGGAATGATTACGGACTTGCTAATCACATACTCTGTACATCATTCCGTTATGCAAAGATTAAATATAATTCTTTGAAAAATAATTTAATAACATTGCATAAGGCTAGAAGCAATAAGAACCTAATGGATCACACATAAGACTTGGAACCTAAAAGAGAGATAGATGTTAATTAATTGATAGAAGCCCAATTGAGCCCAATAAGGCCCATGGACATAAGGGGGTCAAAATTCATGTAGTGATATACATGAATAATTAATTTGATTTTGTTAATCCTAATTAGATTAGGAATATGAATTAAATTAATTAAGAGATAATTAAGTTAGGAGTTTTAATTAGATTAATATACTCTTATTATTATCCAATAGGGTTATTATTATTATCCTTAATAAATTAGATATATAGTGAGATAATAATTAGGAATTCTATTCCGAATGGAATTCCTATTCAGTAACCTAATTCTATCTAACTAGGGATTAGATACAAGAGATTATAAATACCCCTTCTCTTGAGATTTTCGAAATCCAAGCAAGCCATACCCTACTTGTGATTTTCGAAATTCACCTAGTCCAAGAGAGAGAAAATTCGACACCCCTAGTTCGAGGACGAGATTTCTCTACGGCTTCGTTTGATCAATTAATTTTCATCTATTTCTTTTATCCTTGATCTTGTGTTGATTAATTAGAGGCAATCTACTTTGGTTGCTATTCAACGGTTGATTCTAAATTAATCTTCCCGTGTTTTATTTCGTGTTTGGGAACTCGAAGAAGAAAAACAAACAAAAGGGAGAAATTCGTTTTACTACTCCTACATCAGGTCAGTTCACGATTTCACGGATTCCCGGAGATTAAACCGTCGGATTGTCGTGATTTTTGGACAGGAGCTTCTAGACATATTCTTCCACGTTTCCATCGAAGGGATTGTCGTCGGAGGTCTGGAAGGTCTGTTTCGGATAGGGCAGATTGGTAGACAGTTTCTATCTCTTTTGAAGTTGTGGGCACTTCGTTTGCAACGGTAGATAGAACTTCTAAAAGGTATTTCTTCTTATCCTTCTTTATATGAAATAACGGTTAACAGATCTTGTGGTTAAATGGAAATAGGTTAAAAATTTTATATTTCCGCTGCTACACCTTAGCCTAATTTCCAACAGTGGTATCAGAGCCATCGTTAAATCTGTTATTTCATATATGAAAATTTAGAAGTTTTTCAATAGGATTGAATAAATATTTATAGTTAGGATTAATTAACAAATTGTTTTGATTAATTGATTCTAAAGATAAATAAGCTTTAATTAATTATTAATTAAAATAGATTATGCGTATGTTCCTAATTATTTTGGTTGATAATCATTATAACGAAATCTATTAGTTTTATAGTTAGATTGATAAAATCAGTTTTATTAATTCTAAAGATAAAACGGAAATCTATAGTAGTTTTTTCTATTTTCTGAAAATCGTTTTAAAACCGTTTTAGAACTGATATATATATATATATTTAAAATCGTTTTTATATTTAAATATATATGTTTCAGAAATTGATAGTTTTCTGTTTTGATTATCGAATGAAAATTTGTTTAAAAGTTTGTTTTACCAATTTGTAAATCAAAATGTTAAATGAATTAAAATCAAAATAATTGGAACGTGCATAATTAAAGTTTTGTATAGTTATATTAATCTAAAAATTAATATAAAAGATACGAAAACTATTAGAAGTAAAATTGGATGAAAGTTAATTGATAAGTTAATGTGATTAACATAAATATTACATAAGATAGTTATGTAATCAACCAATTAAATTTATTTAATTGAGTCTTTGCATGTTTGGAGTTATGGACATATTTGGACCATCTTTTAGTGTTTTGGTATTTTTGAAATAGGGCTTGCGAGTCCTGTCTTTCTACTATCTATTGTAATTTCTCCTCTCATCTAATTCCCTTCAATTCAATTGAAGTTTTCTTTAGTAGTATAGAAATTAATATGTAATTTCAAGGCGCCATGGAGAAGACGGAGGACCTAAAGAGAAATATGTAATAGTTAGTATTTCCTTAGGTTTGCCCTTTTATTCCGTCTCTGGCTCGATGGAATAATTTAGATGATATGTCCATAACGCCAATGTATGTGAATGTATGTGTCTGATGTATGCTAAAGCAAATCAAGACTAAGTTAGATTATGAGACCTAAAATAAAATCCCTCATTAAAAAGTTAAGTAAATAAACAAGTTATTAAAATCGGTTGCCCCTCCCTAATATTATAATTCAGCCGGCAGTGCTGAGGGCCTTTGGGTTGTTGAGTAAACTCAAGCTCGGGGTCCTTTCGGTAACACCTGAATTATCAAAAAATCATTTTTCATGAATATGGGGTAATACTTAAATTAGATTATGATAATTGGATGAGTAAACTCATGTTGTCATAAACTAATGGGCAAGACGGTTGGGATTAATATGAATAGCATATTAGTTACTAATGTGGTTAGTAACCCAATAACCTAGGAATCACATTAAAGATGTGATTGATTACATGAATCTACCTAATGAATGAGACTAGCTTGTTGAGTAAACTCAAGGCGAAATCTCAGGAGTTAGGATCCTAGCTCGCTAAAGGATTTGTGAAATTCTTCGAATTAATATGGAGGGCTATTAATTTGGCAAAATAGTGGGAGCAATCTAAAATAAACTAAAAAGCCTATAATTTTAGATTGATATACTTTAAGCAAATGAATGACATACGTTTACTCTTTCTCACTCTCAGGTTTAATTAAACCCACTCTTATAATCATGACTAAAACCAATCTGCAAAACATTCTTACCGATAACAAATTGAATGGTTCAAACTTCACCGACTGGTTTCGTAACCTCAAAATTGTTTTGAAGTTCGATAAAATAGGGTATGTACTTGATACATCGATACCCCCTCTCCCTGCTGATGATGCTCCCATTGAGGAAATTGATGCTTACCAGAAGCATAAGGTTGATGATGATCATGCCGGATGCATCATACTTGCATCGATGACACCGGAATTACAAAGGCAACATGAGCAAATGGATGCCTATTCCATCATCATGCACCTAAAGGAATTATTTGGGAAACAAACCAGGTGCGAACGCTATGAGATATCCAAGTTGCTATATCGTAGTAGGATGCAAGAGGGCACATCTGTCATGACACATTGTGTCAAGATGATTGGCTACATTACCAAACTTTCTAGTATTGGATTTGCGATGGATAACGAATTAAGTATAGACTTAATTCTTCAATCCCTCCCATAAAGTTATTCATAGTTTATTATGAACTATCAGATGAATGACTTGCAAACCTCTCTTGAAGAGCTTGCAAATATGCTCAAGTCAGTTGAGCCCAATATGAAGAAAGACAAAGCCATACCGGCTCTTGTCATGGAGGGATCAAAGAAAAGGAAAGGGAGCTATCCCAATCCTAATTATCCCAAGAAAGGTAAGAAAGTCGTGCCCTACAAAGCTAAGGGAAAGGAAGTGAAGAAGCCCAAAGAAGAGTGACACTTCTGTGGTAAAGACGGGCATTGGAAAAGAAACTGTTGGTGTACCTAGCCTTCCTCAAAAGGGGAAGAAGCTGGGACTTCAACATCTGGTATGTTTTATATTGAAATTTCACAGTCTGAATCTTTTGGTACTTGATACCGGATGCAGCCTGAGGATATTCCAGGAATATCTAGAAATATTATTTCTAATTAGCCGTCTTGTTGACGACGGTTTTCATATTTCAATAAAAAACAAGAGTTGCAATTTTTATAAAGATTCGATCTTTTATTTTTCAGGAATTTCACAAAATGGGATTTATGTGTTAGATAACAAAATTCCTGCTTTTGCAATTGATACCAAAAGACATAAGCTAGATAATTCAACTTACTTGTGGCATCGTCGTTTAGGCCACATAAACAAGAGACGCATGCTAAAGCTACATTCAGATGGGCTTATAGATCCAATCGATCCTGAATCATTGGAAACATGCGAATCATGTTTAAAAGGTAAAATGACAAAGACACCCTTTAGCAATAAAGGTGAGCGTGTATCAGACACTCTAGGACTCATTCATTCAGATGTATGTGGTCCTATGTCAGTCCAAGCAAGAGGAGGATTCAGATTCTTCATAAGCTTCATAGATGACCATACCCGATATGGTTACATCTACTTGATGAAGCACAAGTCAGAAGCTTTTGAGAAATTCAAATGCTTCAAGAATGAAGTAGAAAATCAATTAGGAAAGAAAATAAAGACGCTTCGATCTGATCGAGGTGGCGAATATCTTTCAGATGATTTTCTGAATTATCTAACTGAATGTGGGATATGCTCACAATGGACACCTCCCTATACACCACAACACAATGGTGTGTCCGAGAGGAGAAACCGTACCCTATTAGATATGGTACGATCCATGATGAGCATGGCCTTACTTCCAAAGACGTTCTGGGGCTATGCCTTAGAAACTGCCCTCTTCACCCTAAATCGAGTACCAACTAAATCCGCTAGTTCCACACCATATGAATTGTTCGTTGGTAGGAAACCCGTGTTTTCATTTATGAGAATATGGGGTTGTTCATCCTTTGTCAAACGCATTGCGTCCGACAAACTAGATTCGAAATCTGATAAATGTTTCTTCATTGGATACCCTAAGGAAACTATGGGATATTACTTTTATCATCCAGATGATCAGAAAGTAATCATATCCAAGCACGCAACCTTCTTAGAGAAAGAGTTTCTCGAAGAAACACAAAAAGGAAGCATGATTGAACTTGACGAAGTTCAAGAAGAAGAAACACCGACTGAAACAACAGAGGCGGTTGAGGTACCCGAAGGAGTCCCATTAGATGAGACTCTAGTGCCACCTATTCGTAGATCACAAAGAGTTCGTGAACTCCCAGTTAGATATGGTTTTCTAGTGGGAGATGATAATGAGGTTCCCGTGTTAGACGACGAACCCGAAAACTACGAAGAGGCTCTTACTAGTCCAGATTCTAAAGCATGGCTTGAGGCCATGGATTCTAAAATGGATTCCATGTATACTAACCAAGTATGGACGTTGGTTGATCCACCCGAAGGGATAATACCCATTGGGTGCAGGTGGATCTTCAAAAAGAAGACAGACATGGATGGAAAGGTTAGCACCTACAAAGCTAGGTTAGTAGCGAAAGGATATCGTTAGAAGCAAGGAATTGATTATGACAAAACTTTCTCTCCTGTGGCTATGTCCAAATTAATCAGAATCATGCTTGCAATTGCCGCTCACTACGATTATGAGATTTGGCAAATGGATGTGAAAACAGCTTTCCTAAACGGAAACCTGCTTGAGGATGTATATATGATGCAGCCTGAAGGTTTCATATCGAAGGATGCAAATAAAGTTTGCAAAATTCAGAGATCCATTTATGGACTCAAGCAAGCATCTAGAAGCTGGAATAAGCGTTTTGACGAAACCATAAAACAATTTGGTTTTGAACAAAATTGCGAAGACGCTTGCATTTACAAGAAAGCAAGTGGGAGCTCTATAGCATTTCTCATACTATATGTGGATGATATATTATTAATGGGAAATGACGTTGCTCTCTTACAGTCAGTGAAAGTATGGTTATCTGGTAACTTCTCAATGAAAGACCTTGGTGAAGCAGCTTATATACTTGGTATAAAGATCTATAGAGATAGATCGAGAAGACTGCTTGGTCTTTCACAGGCTACATACATTGAAAAGGTGCTAAACCGGTTTAGCATGCTTGAATCGAAACAAGGTAACTTACCCATGTTACATGGAGTAAAGTTAAACAATCATCAATGTCCTAAAATCGATGATGATAAACGACGCATGGCTGTAGTCCCATACGCCAGCACAATCGGTTCGATTGCTATGCACTAGACCTGACGTAGCGTTCGCGTTATCTGTAACGAGTCGTTACCAAGGGAATCTGGGAGACGAGCATTGGATTGCCGTCAAGAACATTCTTAAGTACTTGAGAAGAACTAAAGATATGTTCCTAGTGTATGGAGAATGTGATCTGAAAATAGAAGGATTTTCAGACGCAAGTCATCTCACAGATGAGAATGATTATAAATCCCAATCAGGATACCTGTTTATCTTGAATGGGGGCACGGTCAGTTGGAAGAGTTCCAAGCAGGGAAGCGTAGCTTTCTCTACGACCGATTCAGAGTATATCGCAGCTGCGGAAGTAGCAAAGGAAGCGGTTTGGATTAGAAAGTTCATTACAGAACTAGGTGTGGTGCCTGACATTGTCAATCCCATTACACTGTACTGTGATAAAAATGGAGCCATTGCGCAAGCAAAGGAACCACGGTCTCATAATGCATCCAAGCATTACCTTAAGCGATACCACATCATTAGAGAGATTGTGGCTAGAGGAGATGTGAGAATAGAAAGAGTACCTATAGAGGACAACGTTACAGATCCGTTGACAAAGCCTTTAACCCAGAGAATATATGATTGTCATTTAACTTCTACTGGGATAAGTTTTAGAAACAATTGGCTTTAGTCCAAGTGGGAGTATGTTGGGGTTTAGTGTCCTATAGACAATTGTTCTAGGATACAAACTTAATGTAAATGAATTGTTCTTTATATCATTTGTTTAAAGAGATATATGTTTTATAACTATATAAAGGCAATCCCTTTTAAGCACTAAATAAAGTCTAATAAAAGGAAATCCGTAAGTTTATTTAAAGTGATTATAAAGTGTTCATACAAGCATGAAGTGAGACAAAACTTTATAGTAAACTGATAAACTTAAAACCACCCCAAGTCAAGTGATATGTTTGGGATTGACATATCACTGTTGAGACTTGTATGTAACAATGTCTTCTGTCCGACAGAAAGCTGATCTCACAAGCTTCATATATACAGATATCTGGACAGTTACATAGATCCGATGAAACATTGTTCATTAGGATTGGGGATCCGATTTGAGATAACAGGATGGGTAGATTCATCCTTGTCACCTGTTCATCTCATTGGTATTAATAGGTATAACTAATCCTCAGACTCAAAGGAATATTAATTGGTATTCTGGATTACGGAATGTGATGCTTTGACTCTGGTGTAACATGATCCTTAACAGAGATGACTCTAGGGTGTGAACAGTAGACGTTGGGTATCACAGGAAGTAATTGCGGAGTCGTTATATATTGGATTGAGCATTTATCACTCCCGATAAATGGGAGATACATCCATGGATCGCTTGTGGAAGACTCGACTCTAAATCCTTGCAAGGTGATAGCTTAAGAGAAAGAAATACAGATTTCACTTAACCTATCTTTTTGAGTTGACTCGGCCTGTACAAGTAAAACGAACGTCTCGCTATATGTGACTTGACATCACCCATAGTCATAAGATTCAGTTCAAGGATGTAGTTGATAAAGGATCGAATTATACTGTAACTAATACGGAAAGGTTAACGACAGAATCAACCTGTCTTCTTATAGCTCTGGGGGAATGATTATGGACATGCTAATCACATACTCTGTACATCATTCCGTTATGCAAAGATTAAATATAATTCTTTGAAAATTAATTTAATAACGTTGCATACGGCTAGAAGCAATAAGAACCTAATGGATCACACATAAGACTTGGAACCTAAAAGAGAGATAGATGTTAATTAATTGATAGAAGCCCAATTGAGCCCAATAAGGTCCATGGACATAAGGGGGTCGAAATTCATGTAGTGATATACATGAATAATTAATTTGATTTTGTTAATCCTAATTAGATTAGGAATATGAATTAAATTAATTAAGAGATAATTAAGTTAGGAGTTTTAATTAGATTAATATACTCATATTATTATCCAATAAAGTTATTATTATTATCCTTAATATATTAGATATATAGTGAGATAATAATTAGGAATTCTATTCCGAATGAAATTCCTATTCAGTAACCTAATTCTATCTAACTAGGGATTAGATACAAGAGATTATAAATACCCCTTCCATTGAGATTTTCGAAATCCAAGAAAGCCATACCCTACTTGTGATTTTCGAAATTTACCTAGTCCAAGAGAGAGAAAATTCGACACTCCTAGTTCGAGGACGAGATTTCTCTACGGCTTCGTTTGATCAATTAATTTTTCATCTATTTCTTTTATCCTTGATCTTGTGTTGATTAATTAGAGGCAATCTACTTTGGTTGCTATTCAATGGTTGATTCTAAATTAATCTTCCCATGTTTTATTTCGTGTTTGGAAACTCGAAGAAGAAAAACAAACAAAAGGGAGAAATTCGTTTTACTACTCCTACATCAGGTCAGTTCACGATTTCATGGATTCCCGGAGATTAAACCGTCGGATCGTCGCGATTTTTGGACAAGAGCTTCTAGACATATTCTTCCACGTTTCCACCGAAGGGATTGTCGTTCAGAGGTCTGGAAGGTCTGTTTCGGATAGGGGCAGATTGGTAGACAGTTTCTATCTCTTTTGAAGTTGTGGGCACTTCGTTTGCAACGGTAGATAGAACTTCTAAAAGGTATTTCTTCTTATCCTTTTTTATATGAAATAACGGTTAACAGATCTTGTGGTTAAATGAAAATAGGTTAAAAATTTTATATTTCCGCTGCTATACCTTAGCCTGGATTGGTGACCACTGAATCCGTAGGTTGAGAGAGCAAGAATGCCGAATCGAGATGAGCTCTTGGCCTGAAAAAGGCTGCTTGCCATGCTGATGTACTCGGCCTAGGCGGGCGGCGGTTCAGAGGGGGGACAATCCCTGTTGTGGGTCTACCTACAATGGGATTCTCCAAATAGGCCCTCAATCGATCCGCTGTAACTGGTCCATAGATGTTTCCCACAGCTCCTGCACAAACTGCCATGAAAGAATCTGGCAACATTTCCCTTTCATCGTGAATAATTGGTGCATCAGGATCAATCCGGCCAATTCTTGTTTGGGGATTATTGACTGAAATTGGTATTGACAGTGGTGTTGTTCCAGTTGAGAGGTTAGACCCTCCACTTGCCATTTTTGTGATTGTGA
The DNA here is from genome assembly GCF_963576675.1 of Euphorbia lathyris. Classification (NCBI taxonomy): domain Eukaryota; kingdom Viridiplantae; phylum Streptophyta; class Magnoliopsida; order Malpighiales; family Euphorbiaceae; genus Euphorbia; species Euphorbia lathyris. Next base: position 276,612 of record NC_088915.1, on the reverse strand, counting down.
ACTAAGACCTTTTTGGATTAGAACTTCCACGTTCACCGCACCAATTGATGACTGGTGGTGAATTCTTGATCGGTGATCTTCCCTGCGGGGGGCGCCGTTGGGTTCGGCGGGGGAAGCTCCGATGCTAAAGTCAGTATAATGTAGTAGAATAAACTGTAAGCACAAGGAATGGTTAAGGATAACGTGAATGTGTACCTCAAGAGCTTAGGATGCAAGTTATTTATAGTCATGTAGTTATAACTCTTGGTAACTAGAAAGTCTCCATTAATGCCTCATTAATAGCGGTTATTGATCTTATTCAAGTATGACCGTTAGCTCATTAATGAGTTATTAGTTGCCTTTATCGGAAATTGGCTCAGTCGTTCAAGGCGCGGATCGAGATGAGATGGCGGGTCTCCCGTATGTTTGACTACGAATAGCGTATGGAGGAATCCATGTGATTCGCCATCCAGGTGACTTGCTTGATACGCCATAGCTTTTCCGATCGTCTTAATACGCGGTCGTTTGGTCAATTGCTTTTTTAGTCCTATAAATAATATCTGGATGTTATAAGTCATATTCCTCACTGAACACTATCTTCAAATATCAAAACCATCAATCCGAATTACTCTAGATGGATATAAAAATCATAAAATCACAATATGATCAAATCTCTTTTCACAATCAAACTTCCAATTTATTCCATGACCATAAAACCACTTGACTTCAATTAACTATTTTCACAAAAATAATCACAATCATTAAAATCAATGAATATTTTAATATAATTAAAATTGGTAAAAATTTATATAAAATCATCAATGCATAATTTAATCCAATTCCAAAAATTAAATAGTTCAAAATATTCTATCGATAAAATTTAATATCGTTTAGAAGTAAATATTTTTATTGGACTATTTTCGGTCACCAAAACAAAATTCTAAACTGAATAATTAATTAGAACTATTAGACTCGTTAAACCATGTTAAACTACTAAGAGTATATTCATCCTAATTTTATATTCAAATTTATATAGACTCTATTTAACAAATATTGATATTAGTCCTTCTAATTTATAATTTATTTTAACTCGGCAATTTTAAGTCACTTAAATATTATTCAAATAACTTAAAACTAAATTTTAAACCAAACATTTTTATCGGACTATTCTCGTTTGTCACCGAAATTGTAATGTGTAAACTAAACTGATATCGCTAATTCCGACAGGAGATTCAGTTAGACTCGTGACACTGCTAGGAGTCTATCCGTATAAATTTTTCTTTTCAATTTTTTACATTATCATTATTTTTAATATATAAAAGTTCAGACGGACAATTTAATAATTAACTCGCACCAAATCTTTCCGTGACAGAAACTTTTAAATAATCGTCGATTGTAATATCTAACTACAACAGTAGTAAAGAGAAAATAATATTACCTCTTAAACGTTACAAATCATATTACCTCGTGAACGTTACAAATATTAATGAGTAATGAAATTTAGGAGTCATGGAATGGTTTATGAAAAACAAATATAAGATTTTAATAGACAAGAAAACTAATTAATTATATTATAACAAATAAAAAAATAGAATTAAACAAAAAGATAACATATAAAGTTACTAGGAAAAAAAATATAATATGGTTAATTTAATTGTGACATTTAGTTTAAATTGGATATATTTTGTAAACGTTAAGCTTAAATTTGTATTATTTTGTAAACATTAAACCTATATTGGTGCTATTTTGTACTTGAGGCCTAAATTGATGCTATGTTGTAAACCTTAAGCCTGTATTGGTGCTATTTTGAACGTTGAACCTAAATTTGTACTTTCCAAAAAACCTTAGGCCTATTTTGGTATCTTATCCCATAAATGAATAGCTAATTGGAAATCGGAAGAAAAGACAACGCAAAGAGAAGAAGTTTTACCTGAAAATTGACGGTCGGGAGTTCAGCGCCGCCGCCGATTCTAATCGAACTGTGCATTGGATTTATAGAAAAGGCATAAAAGGGGAATACCTAACTTTGGGAAATCTAACTTTATGCGGTGTCCTTTTTACTATATTTTTATATTTTATTTTGTTTATATCCAAATTAAAAGGATAAGGTGAAATTTAATCCTAGGTTTCAAGTGTAAATTTAGTTATAATATATTAAATTATAAACATAATGTGAAAAGTAGATAATCAAACCAATCTCTAACTTAAGTATCGGAGTGTCCCCGATGAATCCAATAGCGCCTCACATGGAAGCATTCCAGTGAAGGAAATTCCGTCAGATATCAAGGCTGAATTAAATAATTAATTACGAAAATGGTCCAAATTAAAATACGGGTGAAACAATCAATGTCAATCGTGCCAGATTGTCTGTATAAATCATATTAAGGTGTCTATAATTGTCATCTACAAAATAATGTTTTTTTAGGTATTTTACCAAGACAGAGGAGTAAATTCTAAACATTTTTTACATTAAATATGTACTGCAAATATAACATGTACAAGTTGCAACTTGTCATTAAATATAATTATTTTTTGTTAGAAACATTAATTATTGATTATAATTTCCCACTAAACCTTCTCGTCTATTCAAATTCCAAGTTCCAAAACAAATATAGTTATTACTCCATGTATGCCCAATGATAGAAGGGTTGGGGGATTCGAAGAGACACATGTTTTACATTTATGATGTATTTTGCATTCTTAAATAATTCTTTCGGATGACTATAATATATGCATTATTTACTAGCAAACGTTTCATATTTTTCCAATTTATTGTTCTTCCACCGCAGCTATAGTCAGTAAGTAATAATGGAGGAAAGCGATTCATCAGTTGGTTACAATGAGGAAAGCGATGTTGGGCTTATGGAGACTAATATATATAGGCCCAACTGAAGCGATGGGCCCAACTGCAGCGATCCAACTGGGTAAATGTAACCTCTTTCTCTGTAATCTGTATCTTATTCATTATAGTGAAATATCCTGGCTTGGTAGTGCCCCCAGACGTAGTCATTCTAATCGAGTGGCGAACTGGGTAAACAATTCTTGTATGTTTGCTTATTTTTCGTTTATCGTAATTTCAATCATTCCTAACAACTGGTATCAGAGCGAGGGTAATTACGATGGGAGACGGAAAAACCCCTGTGGAGAAATTCGATGGTTCGGATTTCGGTTTCTGGAAGATGCAGATCGAGGATTACCTGTACGGTAAAGATTTGTACCAGCCTTTGGGTGAGCAGCCGGAGGATATGTATGATGAAGAGTGGAAGCTGTTGGACAGAAAAGCGATGAGCATGATTCGCCTGTCGCTGTCCAGAAACGTGGGGCATCACACGGTGAAGGCAAAGACCACGAAGGAGATGTTGGAGATCTTGAGTTCGTTGTACGAGAAGCCTTCCACGGCAAATAAAGTTCATCTGATGAGGCGACTGTTTAATCTGCAGATGACGGAGAATATAGCAGTGGCGACGCACCTGAATGATTTTAATATGACAATCACTCAATTAAGTTCTGTAGATATTGATTTCGACGAAGAGGTATTAGCCCTAATTCTGTTATCTTCTTTACCAGAGAGTTGGAGCGGCACGGTTACTGCCCTAAGTGCTTCAGCAGGGAAAGAAAAACTTAGGTTTGATGTTGTCAGAGACTTGATTATAAGCGAGGAGATTCGCAGGAAAGAGTCAGGTTCCACATCTGGATCAGCCTTGAATGCAGAGAATCGGGGCAGGTCAGATCGCAGGTCAAAGCAGAATCGTGGCAGGTCTAAGTCCAAAGGGAGAGGGAAACCTGCGAAGGACAAGAGCCACATCAAGTGCTGGAATTGTAATGAGAATGGTCATTACAAGAGTGAATGCAAGGCACCGCAGAAGGAGAAGTCAGTGAATTCAGCCAGCGAGGATTTTGGTGATGCGTTGATTCTGAGTAATTGAACTGCAGAAACAGCAGCAGAAGCCCTAGTATTGAGTGTAAGAAGTCCTCTAGAGTCTTGGGTATTAGACTCAGGAGCTTCGTTTCATTCATGTAGTAGTGCAGATTTGATGGAAAACTATACCCTTGGGAAATTCAGAAAGGTTTATCTTGCTGATGATGAGCCTTTGGAGATTGTAGGGAAGGGAGATGTTTCGATCAAATCTCCGAATGGATCTTTGATAAAGCTGTCTGGAGTAAAGCATGTTCCTGGCCTAAAGAGAAATCTGTTGTCCATTGGGCAAATGGATGATGAAGGTTATTGTGTAATCTTTGCAGCTGGTGCTTGGAAAATGACCAAAGGAGCCATGGTGGTTGCCCGTGGTGAGAAGGTTGGATCGTTGTACTTAATAGACAACGTTTTCAATAGCATTGATGTCGTGAGGGAGAATTTCAATGGAGATTTGTGGCACTGTCGTCTTGGTCACATTAGTGAAAAGGGGATGAAAGTGCTATATTCAAAGGGTCTGTTGCCGGGTCTGAAATCTGCTGATCTTGGGCTGTGTGACGATTGCATCTTTGGGAATAAAAAAGAGTCAGTTTCTCTAAGGGTGGCAGAACTTTGAAGAAAGAGAAGTTGGAGTTAGTTCACAACGATCTATGGGGTCCTGCACCTGTGAAATCTCTTGGTGGAGCTTTGTATTACATGACCCTCATTGACGACTCCACTAGGAAAGTGTGGATCTATTTTCTGAGAAAGAAATCTGATGCTTTTGATTCCTTTCGAAAATGGAAGGCCCTGGTTGAGAATGAGACAGGTTTGAAGGTAAAGTGCTTGAGGTCTGACAATGGTGGAGAGTATGAGCTTAGGGAATTCAAGGAATTCTGTGCTGAGAATGGAATTCGCATGGAGAAGACTCTGAAAGGAACTCCTCAAGAGAACGGAGTTGCAGAATGAATGAACAAAACTCTGTGTGAGCGTGCTAGAAGCATGAGGCTGAAGTGCGGACTTCCGAAGACGTTCTGGGCAGAAGCAGTTAACACTGCAGCATTCTTGATCAATAGAGGGCCATCGAGTCCCTTGGAGAGTGGCATTCCTGAAGAGGCTTGGAGTGCCAAACAGGTAAATCTATCCTTTCTATGAGTATTTGGATGTGATTCATATGTTCATATTGGTCCCCTTGAGAGAAGTAAGTTAGATGTGAAGTCTATTAAGTGCACGTTTATTGGATACGGTGGTAATGATTTCAGATATCGGTTCTGGGACAGTCAGAACAGGAAGATTATTTGCAATCGGGATGTTGTTTTCAACGAGCAGATAATGTACAAGGATAGTCTGGGCGCATCTAATACTGGTGATGCAGGACCAGAGGTCGTGGACCTAGACATCACGAATTTTGGTGGGAGTAAGGAGGTAGTTGTGGAGGAGACAGTTGTGGTGGAGGCAGTTGTGGAGGAGGCAGTAAGGAGGTAGTTATGTTTTCAAAGCTTTATGAAGTCGATACACCTTGCACTCCTCTCCCTTCTTCACATATCCCTTTGGTTGTTCAACATACACTTTTTCACTAAGTTCACCATGTAGAAAAGCACATTTGACATCAAGTTGAAATATTTTCCAACCTTTGTGTGCGGCTACTGCAGTGATGGTTCGAACAATGTCTAGTCTTGCAACTGGAGCATAAACCTCTGAGTAGTCTACTCCTTCCCTTTGCGAGTACCCTTTTGCTACGAGGCGTGCTTTGTATTTTATCACCTCACCATGTTCATTGCTCTTAGTTTTGTAGATCCATTTGACCCCAATTTTCTTAGTACCGCTAGGTAAATCTGTTAGAACCTATGTCCTGTTCTTCTCAATACACTGAATTTCAAAATCCATTGCAATCCTCCATTTTTCTTCTTCAACAGCTTCTTCAAAGAATATAGGATCTTCAACATCACATCACTACAAGAAAATTGATTTTTGGTAACGGAAAAAGTTGTTGCCAAAAATATGTTTGGCAACGACATGTCATATTTTGCAACGACTTTTGGTCGTTTTGATACATTCCGTTACTAAAGGTTTATGCAACGACTTTCTGTTGTTGCTAAAAATATATATTTGGCAACAAAACGCTTATTGCGAAAGCTTTGTCTTTGCAAAATCTTGATCGTAGGTGAGAGAATGAAAGTTGTCTTTTGCTACAAGTGTCAGCGTTTCTATATATTATAACGTTTCACAACAAGTTTTGACGTTGTTATAAATGTTGGTATTTTGCAACAACATTTATTGTTGCTGTTTATTTTGACGTTTCGCAACAACACCTGTCGTTGCTATATATTTTCCTATTGCGCAGCAATACCATCGTTGCTAATATTATATTAATAGTAACAACTTTCATGTTGCCAAAGTAATTTTTTACTTTTTTTGTTTTCCAATTATTTTAGAAATTATGATATGTTTTTATTAATTTATTTTGGACTTTCCTATTGACGGTTCTTGAAACGTTTGGGTTTTCTATTACTTTTAGAGATTGGATTCTTAACATCCTATCCTCATCACGGATTTTAGTTATGCTGGGCGGAGCCCCCAAAGGCTATGTTAGTTGCTCGAGAGGAGTTAGACATGGAGATCCCCTTTCCCCTATTCTGTTCGGAATCGCTGAGGACTTTTTTTCCAGATGGATGTCGAATCTTGAAACTGAGGGAGCTTTCACTCCTATGTGTTATTCCGGTGGCAACAAATTTTCTTTCCCATCTTCTGTATACTGACGATGTCCTAATTTTTGGGGTTGCCTCCATGAGGAATATTCGCACTCTCAAGTCCGTGTTTCAATTTTATGGTTCAGTCTCGGGTCAATAGGTGAGTTGGAACAAATCGTCAATCTATCTTGGTAAATTTGTCACTCGAACCCGTGCGAACCGCCTCCCGCATTTCCTATGGATCTAGGAGGAAAAGCTACTGTTCACCTATTTGGGTGTGCCGGTCTTTAAGGGAGCTCCAATAGCTCGGTTCCTCTGCAGCCTGGCCGACAAGTTCCTTAGGCAATTCAGTAAATGTAAAGGGACTGCCCTTTCGCTTGCAGGAAGGCTAACTCTTGTGAAATCTGCTGTGACAAGGGCCTTAGTTCATTCTTTTCTTGTCTACAAATGGCCGGTAAGCCTTCTTAAGAAATTAAACAGATGTGTCCGGAACTTCTTGTGGACGGGATGCACTGATAAACGGAAGCTGGTTACGGTGCCATGCCATGTCGGTTGCCAAAGTTTGGAAGCCGGGGGGCTTGGTATCAAGGATTACGGGCTTTTTAATCAGGCATTGCTAGGGAAAATGAGTTGGGATCTGCTACAGGGTGATAGCTGGATCATCAACTTACTGAAATGTCAGTTTTTTTCAAGCACAGGGTCCCGAAACCTTCAATTGCACCTTCTTCAGTATGGTCGTCCTGTAGGCTGTCATATGCTACAGTGAGAGGCCACTCGCATTGGTGGATTGGTCAAGTCTCCCATCTGAACTTTTGGACGGACAGTTGGATCCACCCTACTATGGCTGAGCAACTCGGCTGGTCACCTGCACGTCAGCGACAAACGTTCAGCAGTGTGGATCATTTCCTGACTGACTCGTCCTGGCACCACATTGACCAGCTCCCAACGGCAGTCCAGGGTAATATTCTCGCGGTTTCGCGTGGCTTAGATCCCAGTGACTTGTGCATTTGGAAACCTTCTACTAAAGGAAAATTCACGGTCAAGGAGATGTATCAAGCCCTTTGTACGGAGCTGACCCCGGTTAATTGGCACCGGTTTGTATGGGGAACTCACATCCCACCGTCCCGTTCAATAACCTTATGGAAGGTGATGTATGGTAAAATCTTAACATAGAACATTCTTCATCAGAAAGGAATCCATCTAGTTTCCCGGTGTGTTTTGTGTCTATCATCGGTGGAAAGCATTGATCATCTTTTTCTGCAATGTTCATTCGCAAGACGGCTTTGGTAGGAAATTGGGTCTATTTTCAGTCAGCGGCTAATGCAAAATGACAATTTCGATATTTTTTTTTGACAGACTCATCCGATGCAGGTATTATGCTCAAGTGGCTGCTGTTTAGAGTTTGGCTGTCGTGAGCTGCGTATGGATGATCTGGCGAACGAAGCCTTATTTGGCACGGAGCTCCCTTCAATCCAAATCGGTCTCCATATGCTAACCCGCGTAATTCGGGAAGCAAATAGGAAAGCCAATGGCTGCTGCTCTACTGTCAGCGATGGTGTAATCCTTGACAATTTCCATATCAGACCGAGACCCCCACCTGCGGCAAATATCATTCAGGTCCACTAGATCTGTCCACCTCAGGGATGGTTGAAGGTCAATGTGGATGGTTCCGCCCTTGGGGCTCCAGTCGCTGCTGGTGCTCGTGGCATTTTCCGCACGTGTCGCGGCTTTGCAAGAGGTAGTTTTGCCTTTGCAATCCTGGAAACCTTTGTGTATATGGCTGAGCTTCGAGCAGTGATTTTTGCAATTGATATGGCATGGGAGAAAAACTAGCACCATCTCTAGATAGAATCAGACTCACTGTTCGTTGTCAATCTCGTTAGAACCCGCACGCAGACAATTCGTTGGACTATCCGTCAGACATGGTTGAGATGTCTTGAACAATGCACGCAAATGACAATCACTATATCTCATATCTATAGGGAAGGAAACCGGGTGGCCGATGCGCTTACCCGTTTTGGCGTCTCCTCATCAGGCATCAGCTGGTGGCCCTCCGCACCTCGATTTTGTCAAGAACTGATCAGTGATGATTTGTGTAATATTTGCCACTATAGGCTTGCATATCTGTCCTTTTTTACTCTTTTCTCTCCTCTGTTGTATGAACCTTATTCTTTCATTTATTTTATTCTTCAGGTTTTACAGAGCTTGATCTAGGGTGCCGACCTAGTTGGGATGTCTAGTGATAGTCTCTGTATCGTCCCTATTCTTATAAAAAAAATAACAAATTAGACAAAGAACACAAGACTAAAGCCATACCACTTTCTAACATTGGGGAAGGAATCTCTTAGCTTGGCTGAAACGGTAGTGTGCACGTTTATGTCCTTCCTCTGTAAATTGATACCTAGATAAAAAAAAAGTCCATCACAAACTCCAGGAATTTTTAGTATTTCAAAAATGAATGTGAAATGAAACTCACCTGGTGCTAGCAACACAATATACTCTCTGGCGATATTCGTTCCGAACAAAATCCAAACAATCACAAACTATACCAAAACTGTCACAAGGAATGAACATGAATTAAAGAAATGTTGTAGAAGCAAACAAAAATATAGGTTGCCAATGTATCATAGTTCTTACACAAAATGATGCTATAAAAGAGAGAGGGAGACACACCAAGCTATCAAGTGATATAGAATAAACATAGTAATTAATTAATTAAGCAATTACTCTTCCTATTTTATACATAGACATGATATATGATCAAAATTACAGCAATTACATCATACGATATTATGTAAGGCATATACATATGATTTAGAAGTGAAGAGAGGTAGCAACTCATACTGTCAGTGAATCTATAAGTGAAATGATTTAAGACCAGGGCGTACCTCAATTGGTTGTGTCAGTGGGAGGACTTGAGTTTAAAATTGTTTTGTATTTGGTGAATTGTTTTGGTTCCAAATATACATGACAACATTTTGTATCTAGATTAATCATATACACATATAAGCTTAAGCAATTGGCATTTGACAACTGAAACTGCCCATTCTCTACTATATTTATTCAATTAAACAAGTCAGTAACATAAAATCATAAAGTTCACTCCAGAACATAATCATGAACTATTGGTACCTGAGTTAAAGAACATTACATCAATCAGTTCTTCGGTCCAAAATGTTGATATAGGACTAGAATGAAAATTAAAAGGAATAAAATTTAAAAATACTCCCAACATTAATATTCAAGAGCAATTTCAATATTAATTCTAATGTTTAAAATTGCTCATGACTATAAACGTTAAGTGTAAAACTAAAAAAAGGCATACCTTCCCCTACAAAAGTAATCAATTCATCACTTGGATTTGTATTTTCTTCAGTTTCTACAACAGTTGCTTTTCTTTTCCCTGTAATGAATCAAACATACTTAACAGATTAAAGATCAGTAAATTAAATGGAAGATGACATTCAAGCAGTCTGAAAAACCTGAAATTGTTAGATTCACATTCATAGATGCATATTTTTCTACATTCATGATCAATATCCTCCCTTCTAATTCCTTGATTCTCTTTTGAGATAGATCAACATCAGTCTTAGCTTTCAACTTGTCACATTCTAGCCCACAAATTTTCCTTTTAAGTTCAATAATTTCATTTTGATCATCTTCTTTTTCTTTCAATATGTTACACAGTCCATCTTGCTCTTCCCTTAAGCGAGAAGCCATCTCTTTCAACTCCCGGTTCTCCTTCTCCAACCTTTATCTCTTCGACATTTCAATCTCAATTTCCTTCTTCAATTCATCATTTCTCCATACTAAATTCCCCGCATTTTTTACAGCCGAATTCAAACAAGTTAACAATTCTGATCCGTCCATATGCTTCTGAGTCCATGTAGCCATATTTTTACAAAAGTAGATGATCAAAACTGTTAAGAAAGAAAACAAATCAATCTCTCAAATTTCCGAGTTAAGAAGAAAATAAAACAATCTAATAATATTAAAATAACCTCCTGAGTGATGAATGATCTGTTCTTTTTGTGGTTCAACCAGAAGACATGCTTAAAAAGTCTTGTTCTGTTTTCGAGGTGTGGAGTTGGTAACTTTTTTCCTTTTTATTCATTTTAAAAATTATTTGATTACAATTGTTGAATTGGAAAAGAAACAGGAAATTACAATTGAACTTACGTCAATTCCATAGAGGAATTGGGTCCAATATAATAAATAAACAACAACAACAACAACAAAGCCTTAGTCCCGAAATGATTCGGGGTCGGCTAACATGAACCATCATATAAAATCGTGAAATCAAGTCATGTCAGCGACACAAATTCGCTCCCTCCACTCTGTCCTATCCACTACCATATTTTCCTCAATTCCCAGTAAACTCATATCACTCTCGATCACCCTCCTCCAAGTTTGCTTAGGTCTTCCCCTACCCCTCACCACTACATCCCTTTGCCACTCTTCGGTTCTCCTAACCGGCGCATCAAGCGCTCTACGTCTTACATGGCCAAACCACCTTAGTCGGTTTTCTCTCATTTTATTCTCAATAGATGTGACCCCTACTTTTGTCCTAATTATTTCATTACTCACCCGATCCTTTCTCGTATGACCACACATCCATCTCAACATACGCATCTCCGCCACCGACATCTTATGGATGTGGCAGTGTTTCACTACCCAACACTCCGTACCATATAACAATGCTGGTCTAATTGCCGTCCGGTAGAATTTTCCCTTCAATCTGTTAGGCATGCCGGGGTCACAAAGGAAACCCGTAGCACTCTTCCACTTCGATCAACCAGCTTTAATCCTATGAGCAACATCTCCATCTACTTCTCCATCAGTTTGGATAATAGATCCTAAATACCGGAAGCAATCCGAGGCCTGAACAACTCTGCCATCTAGGGTGATTGTCCTTGCCTCCCTACTCCTATGGCCGCTAAACTTACACTCCAAATATTCTGTCTTACTTCGGCTCAACTTAAAGCCTCTAGATTCTAGAGTTTGTCTCCATAGTTCCAACTTCCTCTCCACTCCTTCTTTCGTCTCATCAACCAACACAATATCATCTGCAAACAGCATGCACCATGGTATACCATCTTGAAGTGAACATGTTAGTTCATCCATAACGATGGCAAAAAGAAATGGGCTTAGTGCGGAACCTTGATGCACTCCAATCGTAATAGGGAACTCTTCAGTCTTCCCAACAGTAGTACGTACACTCGTGCATGCTCCCTCATACATGTCCTTTATGATGTCAATATATTTCCATGAAATGCCTTTCCTTATCAAGGCCCACCAAAGTACTTCCCTTGGTACCTTATCATATGCTTTCTCCAAGTCAATGAAAACCATATGCAAGTCTTTCTTCTTACTTTGATAGTGCTCCATTAATTGTCTCATTAGATGGATGACTTCCATAGTTGATCTTCCCGGCATAAAGCCAAACTGGTTTTCCGAGATCTTCACCGTCCTCCTTAGCCTTTGTTCGATCACTCGCTCCCAAAGTTTCATAGTGTGACTCAATTGATTCCCCGATAGTTGGCACAATCTTGGACATCGCCTTTGTTCTTATACAAAAGGATTAAGATACTTTTCCTCCATTCTGATGGCATCTTATTGTTTCTCCAAATTTTGTTGAAGAACGTCGTCAACCATTCGATTCCTCTTTCTCCCAAACATCTCAAAATCTCAACAGGGATGCCATCCGGTCCTATTGCTTTCTTCAACTTCATCTTACTTAATGCCATTTTGACTTCACCCTTTTGAATTCTCCGAAGGCATTCATGATTTATCATATCGTGATGGATACTTATATCTCCAACGTCTTGTCTGCGATCTCCATTAAATAAGTCATCAAAATAGGACCTCCATCGTTCCTTGATATCCTTATCTCCAACTAGGACTTTCTGGTCCACATCCTTCACACATTTAACTTTTTCGAGATCTCGCGTCTTCTTATCTCTCATCCGAGGAATTCTATATATGTCTCTTTCCCCTTCTTTCGTATCTAATCTTGTATACAGATCCCGATTCACCTTTGCTCTAGCATCTCGTATGACCTTCTTTACTTCCCTTTTAGCCTCTTTGTATTTTTCATAGTTCTCGTCACTCCTACATTTCCCCAATATTTTATAGGATTCTCGCTTACTCTTTACTGCTTGTCGTACTTCTTCTGTCCACCAAGATGTGTCCTTACCCGGTGGCATACTACCTTTAGATTCCCCTAGAACTTCCTTCGCTACTTCCCTTACACTATGCTCCATCTTAGTCCATATCGAATCTATATCTAAATCCATATTACAAGTCCAAACATCTTTTTTGGTCATCTCATCCACAAATTTTTGTTGATTCTCCCCTTGCAATTTCCACCACTTAATCTTAGTCTCTACTTGTGGTGTTTGTTTTCTTATACATTTCCTACTTCGAAAATCAAGCACCACTACTCTATGTTGGGTTGTCGTACTCTCACCAGGGATCACCTTACAATCAATATAACTCTTTCTCCAAGCACTCCTTACTAAGAAGAAGTCAATTTGGCTCGCATTACCGCCACTCCGATAAGTCACTAAGTGGGATGTTCTCTTCATAAACCATGTGTTCATGATACTCAAGTCATAGGCTGATGCGAATTCCAAAATATCATTTCTTGCTTCATTCTTATCTCCAAAACCATACCCTCCATGAACACTCTCAAACCCATCTCGCCAAGAACCCACGTGTCCATTGAGATCACCCCCAATACCATTTTTTCATCCCTAGGAACCTATTGCACCACTTCCTCTAGGTCCTCCCAAAAAGCTTGTCTGATAGAGACATCTAATCCTATTTGTGGCGCATATGCACTAATGACATTCACAACCTCATCCCCTATCACTAGCTTAACACTCATAATTCTATCGCTCTTCCTAGACACCGCTACTACATCATCAATATACTCCCTATCAATAAGAATGCCTACTCCATTTCTACCTTTATCCTTTCCTGAGTACCAAAGCTTATAACCCCAAGGAGCTATCTCTCTAGCCTTAGCTCCAACCCACTTGGTTTCTTGTAGGCACATTATATTTATTCTCCTCCTCTTCATAACATCTACAATTTCAGCTAATCTTCCTGTCAAAGAACATATGTTCCATGTCCCAAAGCGTAACCTACTACCCTTACCCCTAACCCTACCATTACCGTGGACTAGCTTATTTACCCGCAACCCTTGCATATTTGACACCACCCCCGGGTCTTGGGGTGGCGCGCCGCTTCGGGGCGATGACCTAGCAACCCTTGCACATTTATCACTACACCCGGGTCTAGGAAGTGCAGCGCGTCGTTGAGTAGGGAACACCCCAACGGTATTTATAGTATGGTTCATGTCATAAGATGTGGCTAAGTTTTACGCTGGCCGCCACAAACATACCGCAACACTCCTCCTTTGTCCGGGCTTGGGACCGGCTCTAAAGGCCACCAAGTGACCCTCACAGGCGGAGTTCCAATATAATAAATAACTTAAAAAAATTGGAAATTGAAATAATCAAATGTGTTAACGAAATAAAAATTGAAATGACAAGCTTGAAGTCAAAACAAATGACAATTTTGAGGTATTGAAGCTGGAAGTAGTGTCGTGGTTATGGATAATGATCGGTGTATAATTCAGCTGGGAAATGAGTGAATATGATGTGAAAATTAAGTGAATTTCGATAATAAATTTAAGTAGATACGAGAAAAAAAGCAACAATACCTTCAAGATAATTTCAGGAAATCGAGAAAAATAGACTTGAGAAAACTCAAAAAATATGACCGAAAATGATTTCACAAAGTGGGAGTTAAACCTTATGGTTTCGGACGATTTTAGGCTGAAGGGGTGGAGCTTAAAAGTTTGGAAGATACTACAACAATGGTGAAATAAATTAGACAAAGTGATTGCTGGAATGATTGTATGTGAGCTGAAAATTAATTGATGTTAAGTAAAATGGAAGGCTAGAAATATGATTAGAAGTCTTGGAGAAAATTAACTATGGCTATAAAGACAAGTTTGAATAAAAGAGAATGAAGTTAAAAAAGCTTTGAAGCTGTTGGAACAATGGTGGAAAAATCGGATAAGGTAACAGTTGGAATTTTGAGTGATGGATATTCTTTAAACAGTAAGAAATGAGATTGAAAGCTTTGAATTGTTAGAATATCCGTCTTGTGTCTTTTTAGGCTATCCATCTCATCACCGGGGGTATAAATGTCACTACAGAAAAAATGAGTTTTAAAAAGAGTGAAAAGCCTTATTAAAAGTCAAATTTTCCTTATTATAAGCTTTTAATAAGGGAAATTTCCCCTTATCGACCCCTTAATAAATGCTTCCTTACTAAACATTTTTAATAAGGGAAATATTTTTTTTATAAGAGTATTTATAATAACTAAAAATCCTCTTATTAATTATTATTTATAATAATGAAAATTTCTGTTATTAAAATTATTATAATAAATAGAAATCCCATTATTAAAAACTATTTATAATAATTAAAAATTCTCTTATTAAATCATAATATTTACTCTAATTAATAATATTTATTATTTGGACTAAAATTTCCAATAATAAAATAAATAAAAATTTGGATTGAATGGAGCTATGATATCATCAAATAATAATTGGTATCCATGTCACTCCAAAACAAATAAAAAGGTAAATAAAAGCAAATCAACAATATGACAAATAACATAAGTATGTAGTGATATTGACCACAATATTCTACCAAATTATATTAACTAATCTGAAAGCTAATGCTAGTCGTGGCAACTATATGGCATGCATGCGAACGGACTTGGTCCGTCTATAAGTTCATCTGCTGGAAGAATTGAAACAAAACATGAAGTCACTAATCGAAAATATTAAAAAAAAAACAACAATTATTATTTCATTCTTTCTATTGTTGCTTATATCTAGTGAATTCCCTACAATTTCTATTTTACAGAGTTCTTTTCATGATTATGAACATTGAAACCAATTCATGCAGCCAAGTTCCACAATGTGTAAACAAAAAATGGGGAATTGAAAAGCCTTCACATTCACATTCAAATCCTATTCATAACTAAGGAAAGAATCTCCATATTCTTACAACTGTTTCGTGTACTATACAACTTTTAGTAATTAAAGCTTATGAGTTAGCGAATACAATACTTGCAGGGATGCACACTAATATTATAATTCCTTTGCTAGGTATGCAGGTCACCAACCAAGATGCAATATTTCACCAACCATGCTAATACCCACAAATCCATGCTCAACTATACCGTTACTCCGAGGATTAGCTCAGACTCTGACCAAAGCTCAGCAATTATTTGAAGCAGCATTTTACCATAGAGAAGAATTCCATATGCACAATATAGTAAGGAGGAATAATGTCTATCAAATACTGCCTATGCGCTCAAACAGTTAATCCCTACTCACTAGTGATTTAGAAAGATGAACTACTAAACATCTCGTAGCTTGTTAGAAAGAAGGACAACCGAAATTCAGATCTAATTAGTCCAGTGCCTACTAGGATTTTATAATTGCACACATTTAAAGAACAATCACCAGACCTTCACACAAACAACACTGCAAATTTGAACAGAACAAATTCCATAACTAACAAAATTGCTCTGAATCAAGCTACATATCAAAACAATTAATAGAGACACACCATAAATCAACCTAACCTGTTTGTCAAACATCTTTATTTCGATGCTTTCAGTAGGAAATAAATAAACCAAACACATTGTAGTTGACAGTTTAAACGAAACAGAAACATACCCAAGCCATAAAATTAAAATAGAGGAATCATCTAGAAAAGAAGGACATTATCTGGTTTATTTTCTAACATTATAGCCTTTTGTTGGTCATCACTAAACTGAACCACAACTGTTCAACAAACCAGCAAACCGAACTAAAGCACATCAAGACAACCCTCTTGAGAACTCTAATTGATTTGTCAAACCCATCTTAAATAAAGCCCAATGTCAGCTTTTGACTAATTAGGAAAATTGGTGAATAAATCTAAAATTAAGACAAAATAAATTAGAACGTACCTTTCTTTGGGTATCTTTGAATTAGAGTTCCTCCTTAGCAAGCGGTAAACCTCTGGAGAATATGATAGAGCAGAATTTCAGACGATCGAGCAACTCGCTGTGATTGATGAAAAGCTAGGGATCGAGGTTTAGGAAAATCGTTTCCCCAAATAAATTGAAAGGGTTTTTAGAAAGATAATAAAGTGATCCTACAATCAATAAAAAAGATAGGGATTGAGGTTAAGGAACGGTGCATCTTAGTCTGGGGAGTGGCAAAAATTTTGGTTTGAAAATTTTAGGTTTCTGAAGAAGAAAAGACAAGACGAGGTTTTAGGGGGAAACAGAAATTGGGGGGAGGGAAATATGGGCGGTAAAACCAAAATAATAATAATAATAAGAGATTTACTTCTTATAATTATAACTAATAAGTGTTTGTATTTTTCATTACTAATTAGTAAGGGGTTTTCTATTTTGCTATCAGAATAAAAATAAAAATATTTTAATTATTAATGAATGAATAAGAGGAATATTTAATAAAATTTAATAAAAAAATGTTTTGCTTATTAATAATATAATTACAGAATTTACTCTTATAAGATAGATTGAGAATATACTTTTAATAAGGGTATTTCATACCCTTAATAATGTTTGCTTACTAATACCCCTTTTTCTTGTAGTGTGTTATGATATGGAGTCTAAGAAAATCATAGTATGTCGTCATGTGATCTTTTATGAAACTCAATTTCCTTTCGCCACTATTCCTCCACCCACTGTGTCTAGTTGTGATTTTTTGGATCATGGACTTACACCCTATGTGCAATTTCATCTCACTAATGGGCCTCCTCTTGACACCCCGCTGGTTTCTACCCCAACCCAAGCCCAAAACAACCCTCCTATTAGCCGCGGGCAGCCACTCTTATCCGGCCCTCTCTCACCCGACCCATGCCGCTGGTCCATTGGAACCATCCTTGCCAAGCCCAAATCTGACCCCATCTGATATCTTGGCCTCTCCTTCCCATCATACAAACAGCCCACCTCTACTTCCCTCACGGATCCCAACTCCACCACCATTACCTCCTCTTCCCAATATGTCTTCCCGTCCTGTTACTAGGAGTCAACGTGGGATTTTTAAACCCAAGAGTCAATTTAAGCTAAATATCGTCGTGTCTAGGTCTCATTTGCCTCGTAACCCCGTGTCTGCTCTTCATGATCGGAATTGGAAAACTGCTATGGATGATGAATTTAATGCTCTTATTAAAAATAAGATGTGGGTGTTGGTGCCTCGTCCACCTAATGTTAATGTTATTCGTTCTTTGTGGTTTTTTGCTCATAAAGAGCATTCTGATGGCTCTTTTGAGAGGCATAAAGCCCGTCTTGTAGGTGATGGGAAAACTCAGTAGGTGGGCGTTGATTGTGGTGAAACGTTTAGTCCGGTTGTAAAACCCGCAACTATTCGTATTGTTCTCAGTTTGGCTCTCTCCAAGCATTGGGATATCCATCAATTGGATGTCAAAAATGCTTTCTTACATGGTGAATTGAAAGAAACCGTGTATATGCATCCACCGGTTGGTTATCGGGATCCTGACAAGCCGAATCATGTATGTCTGTTGAAGAAATCCTTGTATGGCCTCAAACAAGCCCCTCGTGCTTGGTACAAGCGATTTGCAGATTTTGTGTGTACTCTTGGATTTATTCATAGTACTTCCGATCACTCCCTCTTTATTTATCATCATGGGTCACATATTGCTTATATGTTGTTATATGTCGATGACATCATCCTCACAGCTTCCTCTGATGCTCTTCGTAAGCACATTATTTCTACTCTTATCTCCGAATTTGCTATGAAGGATTTGGGTCCCTTGAGCTATTTTCTTGGTATTGCGGTTACTCGTAATTCCGGTGGTTTGTTTTTATCTCAAAAGAAATATGCCAAAGAAATTGTTGAGCATGCGGGAATGTCATCTTGTAAACCTTCCTTCACGCCTGTGGATACTAAGTCCAAGCTTTCTGCTACTGACAATCCACCATATGCCGATCCTTCCCAATATCGAAGTCTTGCCGGAGCTCTTCAGTATCTGACTTTTACTCGACCCGATATCACTTATGCTGTTCAGCAGGTATGTTTGTTCATGTATCATCCGAGGGAGGTCCATATGCATGCTCTCAAGCGTATTATTCGGTATGTTCAGGGTTCTATTTCTTATGGTCTTCATCTTTTTCCGAGCTCCACATCCACTCTTTTGGCCTATACCGACGCTGATTGGGGCGGTTGTCCGGACACTAGACGGTCAACCTCGGGTTATTGCGTATTTCTTGGGGACAATCTTATCTCCTGGTCTGCTAAACGCCAAGCAACTCTTTCCCGGTCCAGTGCCGAGGCCGAATATAGAGGGGTTGCTAATGTTGTTTCTGAGTCATGTTGGCTACGTAATCTTTTACTTGAGCTTCATTGTCCTAACCAAAAGGCCACGTTGGTATATTGTGATAACGTTAGTGTGATTTACCTGTTGGGAAATTCTGTTCAACATCAGCGAACTAAGCACATTGAGATGGATATGCATTTTATTCGTGAAAAGGTTGCTAAGGGCGAGGTACGTGTTTTGCATGTTCCTTCACGTTATCAAATAGCTGACATCTTTACCAAAGGCCTTCCCCAAGTTGTGTGTGAGGAATTTCGAAAGAGTCTATGCATTCTGATAACTTATGGAAAAATCCTTGATCAGAGCACTTCCCTGTGAGGCGCCGTTGGGATCGGCCGGGGACACTCCGATGCCAAAGTCAGTAATATTTCTGAGAATAAACTGTAAGCACAAAAGTAGAGAATCAGTAAGTGTACCTTTGATCCTAGGAAGCTGGGGTATTTATATAGGTTTTTGTAACCTTCAGCATTAATGGGGAAGCAGGTGAACAGTTGTGCCATTACTCATCTTTGATTGCTATCAATTCTCCATTAATCCCAGCATTTATCATTAAAACCCTCAGAGTTGAGGTATTCGAACAGTCAAGTCTTTATTCCCCTTTAATGGCTATTAATTGCCATTTAATTGTATTTATTCCCATTCATGGATGGTAATAAAGGCGCCTTTTGGTATTCTTGGATCCGTCAAGGCGTATGTACGCTCTCATTGAGAACAATGGCGGGTCTCCATTACTCGCTCTCATCGGGCGTATCTCGTTATGGCGTATCTCGCCATGGTCCACGTGGCGTGGCATAATGCTAGAGACTCCTTCCTTTTCCTCATTATTTGCATATTTTCCCCTGCATTAATTATCATTAATTCCACATTAATCATGCATAAATATCTCTTTTAGAAGGAATAATGGTTTGCCATTATTTCTATTAATTTTCCTTTATTCCTTATTCAAGAATAATTTGAGTTGTTATCAGAAGCCCCCCCCTAAAGGTATAAAAAGCTCTTTAGGGCTGTCTAAATGGTGTTTTATTTTTCTATCTTGGAGGAAAGTGGACCCGCCCTAGATGGGGGATCATATATGGAAATGATGCGCCTTTTGGGGCTTCCTTATGCGGGATCTTATGAACAAGATCCGCCCTATGTGGGATCATATATGGATATGATGCACTTTTAGGGGTTTTTGCTTCCTTGTGGATAGGTGGCCAACCGTATCCTTTGTTATCCTCTAGGGGCTTCTTGAGAGTTATATTTCCTTTAGAAAGGGAATAACCCGCCCTTTATGGGACCATTTGTTCCTACGACATAGGATTATGATTCGCCTTAGGGACTTCTTTTGTTCAGTTCTGCCATATTAAGGAGAATGACCCGCACTTAGGGATCAGTAAGAATGATCAGCCATTTAGGGACTTTTGTGCATTTTGTGGAGGCGAGACTTTGTTATTTCTATGATGAAGATGCGGATTCATTACTTTGATGAAAACGAGACTTCATTGTTTGGATAAAGACGAGATTTCATTAATTGGATGAAGACGAGGCTTCATTGTTTGGAGATGAAGACGAGGCTTCATTAGTTGGATGAACCCTTTGCTTTCCAGAACTATTTTTACTAATGCATTATATCTTTTAGCAAGTAATTTTCTAGAATCTGGTTTAGGATTTCTCCGATTGTTTAGGGTAGGTGGCCAGCCGTACCCCAATGTGTGAACCTTTGTAAAGGTTAGAAGCTTTTATTCCTGGTGAGGAAGTTAAGCTGCCTTAGGAGATCAATTTGCTTCCTATCTTTGAGGTGGATCGATCCGCCGCTGAGATTATTGTCCGATTGTTTGTAAAACTTAAGTACAATTGTTTTAATCCTTATGGTCGCCATTTACTTTTACGTTTGCGTAAGTAAATATATAAGTTTGTAGGATTTAATATGGAGTAGGTGGCCAGCCATACTCCGTTGTGCGAACCTTTGTGAAGGTTTGAAGCTGTTCTATTCCTTCTAGAGGAAGTAAAGCTGCCTAGGGGATCAACTTGCTACCTATCTTTGAGGTGAAGCGATCCGCCCGTAGGACTTGTGAACCCTTCTTTGGGAAGGGAGTGAGAGAGTGTAAAGTCCTTGCGTCCAAGGAATGTTTTAACTCTTTCTCGAATGGTGATCATCTAAAGATGGATCCGCCCATGAGAGTGTTCTCCTATCTTTGAGGAGAAAGTTAAGGGTGTAATGATCTCATGTTTGAGATGATTTTAACCCGCTTTTGATGGTGGTCAATCCTTTTCCTGTCTTTGAGGAGAGAGTTGAGCTCATTTGAAAGCTCATGAGGGTCTGTGCTTCTTATCTTTATGGAAAGGGGATCCGCTCGTGATGAGATCAATTGTCCTATCTTTGAGGTAATTGCTCCACCTGTGGAACTTTTCATTCGCCAGCCACTGGGCGTATATCAGCACTAAAAGCTAGGCAAATGAATATAAGAAGTATGGCGAGAAAGAATAAATTATAAAATATAGGATACTATAACAGTTTAATGCACATATAAGAATATGTAAAAATACTGATTTTTAGGCCCATGGTTCCTCCTTTTTGAGCAACTAGAACCGCATCCTCAATGATGTTTAACTTATGAGTAATCACATCTGGGCTTACTCCTATGGGGATCTCATTCTCCTATGTAAATACGCTTTCAGACTCAATGAGAACTTTTTTAACATCCTCTTTGATCTCAAGTTTTAATCCTTTGGCGATCCGCACCCGCTTTCCATCAGCAATAAGGAGCGTTTCTGTGTCGCCCAAAGCTGTAGTGATAAGTTAATATTTCTTACCTTCGTCCTCTTTGGATTGTGGGCGGATTGATAGTGACGCCGAGTATAAGTCTCTTTAGCCACCTTTTGGTTCCCGCTAATCATTACTCCTCCTTTGCTGGTGGGAATGTACATTGTCAGACGACGGATGGAAATTAGGGCTGCAACCTCTGGCCATTGGTCTGGATAGTGTGACCCGTCACTCCAATGATGTCAACAATGGTTGTTTCTATTTGGATCGGATCAACCTTTAGTTTGGCGAATGCACCTTTGGTGATGACATTGTGAGAACTGCCCGTGTCTTTACTCGCTTTATTTTATCTCCCATCCTTGAATTGCCATTGTTACTACCAATGCATCTGCATGTGGAGAGATTACTGGACCTGTTTCTGCAAAAAGAGCAATGGAGGGATGTTTTATCCAGAGCGGATATTTTTGCTTTTTTCACGGGTGGCTGATACACTGGTCCATCTGCTATGACATTAATGACACTTTTGAATTTATTTTTGGGATCTGTCTTCTGCTTGTCATCTTGTTATTTGTTATTCTGGACAAAGCTATCTAGTTTGCCAGCTGATGCGCCCTCACCTAAGTTAGAGATAAGAACTCACTAAGGGATAAGTGTACCCCGTCGTTATCAAGTAATAAATTTCTGGTTAAGTCCAGGTTATCGTCCACAGGATTTATTTCTGCAAGTATCGAGTTACTTGGTTTCAGGTGTTATCTAGGCTTAGGGGGTTTTGAGTTGGTTTTTCTAAGTTAATATACTCGTAGGTTGAATTATACTATTCCTAGCTAAGTTATCTGATTCTAACTAAGTTATTCTACGCCTAATTAAGTTACTCTACCCCTAATTAAGTTAAACTACTCCTAAGTGATCTTTTACCAATGCAATTATCCGAAGGAACATGAAGGGATACGATGATAATGAAAATAGATTGTTTAAGCAATTGAATTAAAACCTAAGTCACTTGTGTCCGAGGCGATTAACCCGACCTATCCTCCTAAAGTCCCTAGTTCGTGATTCCCTTGTAAGGCCGAAACTAGCTCTAAGGCTCAGTAATTTGGGCTTAATCTTCTATAGGGTCGTCAATCCTATAGGCACTGACTAGGTCAGATTCAGCTCGCAATATGTGCCAACTTGATTTTGGGATTATCGAATGAGTTAAACCAATCAGACAAAGCGTAAGACAAAGATTAAAGCATTAAAACAATTGAATGAACAAGAACTATAATATATATCAAAGATGGAGAATATTGTCACGAAGTTACAATAAGCCTAGAATTCATAACATGTATCAGAGGCTAGACAGAATGTAAAAGAAGAAAAATCCCTTTCAGGGAACCTGTCTACCAATGCAGGCGTCTTTCTAGGACTTAAGGATGGAGCTTGAGCAATCCTCGGTGAACGGAGCTTCGGAGGTGTCTTCAATGGAGGTTTGAAGGATATGGAGGAGGTGGAGAGGATTTCTCAAGAGGAAAACTAAGAAAATTACAAAGATAAAAGATATCTAATTTACATTGGAAAAACTCTATTTATAGGCGTGGCTCGGCCCTCTTTTTGACCTATTTTCGTGTCCTTATTGGTGTAGGAAATCGTGGGGTCCATCGTGGCTTCGTGGGGGCGGAATTGGTCTTTTTGACCAATTCCCGCAGGTCTGCTCGGCGAGCAGGGCTACTCGCGACGAGCAGCGCCCTGCTCGGCGAGCAGGCGCCTGGCGGCCTGCTCGGCGAGCAGGCATCCTGCTCGCCCGAGCAGGCCTCTGGTGGCCTGCTCGGCGAGCAGGCATAGTGCCTGGGCAGTGCCTGGGCAGTGCCTGGGCGGTGCCTGGGCAGTGCCTGGGCGGTGCCTGGGCAGTGCCTGGGCGGTGCCTGGGCTGCTCGCCGAGCAGCGCCCGGGCTGCGCGCCGATGCTCAATTCGCCGAGCGACTGCCGGGGGTCCCCGAGACACGATTTTTGCCTGAAATTGATCATGTTTTAACCTGCACACGCACATAAACTCCAAACAACATTAGTCCAAGGGCTAAATTGACCCGCCAATCGCTTATTTTGTGGAAACGCTTCGTTTGGTGCGACTTTTGGCGGACCAATTTGTCACGACCCAACCCAGGCCATGACCGGCGCATTAATTAAACTAACTTTAATCTATGCTAGCCTTAATTCTGAACAATTGAAAATTTCAAAGTTTATTAGCAGAATATCAAACTCATCTCAATTACATCAATAAACCTTAAAGGAATCAAATGTGTAAGTCTAAACCTCAATAATCAAAGTTCTCTAAAGAATAAAATAAAGCTAAATTCTTAATCAGTCTCCTTCAACATCAATCCAAGGGTTATCTCACGAACAGGGACCTTAATCTGAAAAAGAAAGATTCAACGTGGTATGAGATTTTCGTCTATACGAGCGAAAACCTCAGTGAGCAGTAGCTATAGCACACAACAAAAAGGGAACAGACAGGCAGGCTGATACTTTTAAATTATGACAAATATAGTTCAAAATATAGTATTTCAAAATCAATTAAACTAAAAGGTCATTATACAATAATCAATTCAAAATGCTGATAATCAATTGTGAAACATAATACTGAAACCTTTCCAAATATCAATTATTAGGATAATCAGAAATAAGACAGAAGCTTTAAAACACATGGTACAGTGTAACAGAGTGGTGATACTGCACACCACCAGGGCCAGATAAATGGTAAGCGCTACCAATAACAGATACAGATAACAGATAATCGCCTTCACCGATCTTATGCATGATTCTAATGCTGACACAACTGACGACAAACTGGCAACTGACAACCTGACTCAAAGACAAATGCAAGGACCTAATGTTATGAAGATCGGTGAGAGGCCAAATAACATATACAGATATACTGAGCACTTGTACCAGTTTGAAAACATATAGTATACATATATAAATCAGAAAATCATAACTGATTGAACGAATTATCAGATTTCTAAAACAAATGAAATAACTGCGATAAATCGCGTATCAGAAACTACAAATCATACCAAACCAGATTTTAAATAAATTCATTGTACCTGATAATAAAACAAATCAATATAAAGGCCTGTTCCCAGAATATACGCTCTAATACTAAGGATATTTAGTAAACATAAGGTTTAAGCTATACGTTTTTAGGAACGAAAATAAACAGTCAAACGCTAATTTTTGATAAACAGTTTTTCAGTCTAATATTTCAATCAAACAGTGTCGTGTACTATAATTACCACTCACCCGGAATTTAAACGGAAGCAAGAACCGAAAAGCTCGTCTCTCAATCGACCGAAGGGATATCAGAATTTCCTAGTGGTTCAATAAAAGGGAAAATGAATTAACTAAGCTTAATCGTATCTAAATTAATGGGGACAGTTAACATATTAGGGGAGAATTAGTTAAACCATAATGAATCAACAAATAAAATAAGAAATCAAAACCATGAGATTAATATGAGCTACTGCTAGTCTTTTCCAAAAAAAAAAAAAATTAGCTACTGCTAAAATTTAAAAATAAGATTAATCTTAGTCATCCTTAACTAGCACTAATAATATGAAAACAAATTTCAAAATTTGATAATCCGCAACCCTCCTCTCAATTAAAACCCAAAATAAATTTGAAATAAAACTCTTTGAATTGATATAAAAACTTGTACAGGAAAGACAAATTTGCTTCCACCAATTGTAAATCCATGTTAAAGTTACAGAGGTTGTAAAATGAAGTAGAATATCCCAAAAAAAAATGCAATGACCTCAAAGATATAATATAAAAAAAGTTTTATGGAACCATGATGATAAAGACAAGAAGCAACATTTGTTTAAATCATGATTAATTACTCTGTTTTCAATGTGCATGGATGACTTGGGGAAAATCAATTTACTAGCCACTTGGAGAATCATCACATCACTAATGAGATGGAAGAGTAAAAATATTAATTAAAAGGTGATCAACTTACTCGGAAACTGATGAACACCAGATAAAAGAGATTAAAGTAGACTTCGACTTTGACAGCAAAAAAAGATTGACGGCGGCTCTTGAAAATTTATTGGAGAAAACTGCTTTCTCTTAGAACGAGGCTAGGTTTTGAAAATATAACATAATGACCTAAATTTAAGGATTTAAAATATATATAATGTAATTAAAATAACTATAACCCTGTAATTAACTAATAGTTACAATAAAATAAACATACTTTTCTTTTTGACAAAACCAAAAATACTATAAATCAAATACCTATATAGTGAGAATGATATATACAAATATTATTTGGGTTAGGGTCATTACACAATTAGCTTCAAAAGATAACGGAATTATACTATGCATGCTATTTTGGCCGTAATTGCCTAAATTGGTCACAAAACGAGCCTAAACAACGAAAAATAAATAAAACGTTTTCAATTCCTAACTAACTCACACAAAAGCATTTAAATGCGAGAAATGCTCGCTTATTAACTAAATAATGCTAAAACCCGTCCTAAAACCGTACCCAAAGATAGAGATTTTTGACCCCTATCAAACCTCCTCGCACTTAAAACTTTACCCGCAATCACAAGCAAGCTAGAAAACCTCCCGGTTTGACTAGGTGCTTGACACAATTTCGAGCATCTGTAATTACATGCATTCGGAAATACAAAGTAGAGACACGATATCCAAAAGCCGCATTTCAATTATCATAGGTCATAGTTTTAAGCAAAAGGACACATGTTCAATTAAACGAGCTTGAGGGGATCGCTAAGTAAAACACCTCACCATAGGTAGTTCACTCAATTCACACAATTTTGGTGGCTAAAGTGTTTACTCTCAGCTTATGTTCTTGCTTAGGATTACGTTGATTTTGCACGTTCATCCGAGTTCCTCTACTATGCTATATGACTCCGATGATATCAAAAACTGCCTCGAATTGGGGTTGTAATGTGGTTAGAGGGTTAAAGGTACAACAAGGGTTAATAGTTCTAGCGCTAGAAAAACAAAGTTAAAATGGCTTTAGCAAATGTGAAGTGACTGAGTTTTTTATTCATTATTTTATTTTTTTTTACTTTTTTTTTTCTTGAGACATTTTGATTTTAAGAACTGAGGAATGAAGTTCTCCTTTTTGTTCGTCTCTTTTCTTTTCTTTTTCTGTTTTTCTCTTTTTTTTTTCTTTTTGGATAGTGATGCTCAATCACTTCTTAGCCTTTTGGCTTGCTACTATGATGCCATAAACAAAGATAAAGCGCTAGAACGACAAAGGCTCGATGTGAGCTTTGCAAAAACTTAGGGTTAAGTAGCAAACCAAGTTGTGGTTTGCAAAAATAGGTTAGAACGAAAAAAAAATCTATCAACTACAAAAATATAGGCTCAAAGGGGCTTCCTAGAGTGGATGAAAAAGAGAAAATAAGGTAAAGAAAAAAGGGTTAATTCTAATGAGGCTGATTCATCGTTTATCATTTCAAATCATTGCATGTAGGTTCAACACAGTATTAGGTGCAAAATCTGTAATCTTTCCACAAGTCAAAGCATTCACATAAAAATGTCAAGAAAAAGAGCTTTTTGATGTTCGCTCTTAGGCTCAAATTCAACTCACAATTCTTTGGGTTTCAATTTTGTGTTTACTAGTTTTCCCCAAACTCAAGTTCAACATCACATGCCTTCAATTCTTAAGTTATCTACCTCAGTAATGATTTTAGCATTTCTTCAAAAGTAGAGTCTAAATGCAAACTTTAGCTCATGCTCTTACAGATACAAGGATTGTGTCCTACACCTAAACTAGTTGTCATGCAATCTTAGATTCGGTTCTCAGCCCTCAAGGGCAACTAACGAAGTTTAGATTCGAAGGAGGTTCACGGTTTTAGATCCTAAACATGCGAGAACATAAATAAAACCCGAAAACGCTAAACTAAACTAGACACGACGCAACAAAAATTTAAAAATTATACAATTTTTGTAAGTTTGTCTACCCCTCCTCCTCACACTAAAAATATGCAATAAGTTCCAACATTGCATCACAAACCATAAAGTACAAGTGCAAAAAGTTAGGGTGGAGAAGAAAACTTACGGATTTTATCGCAATCGCCAAAAATTTGATGATTTGCGGTGCAATTTTTTTTTTTTTTATTTATTATTATTATTTTTCAGCTCCATTCGGGATTTAAAAAAAAAAATCTCGAACAGTTTGCTTATCGCGGCCGAGCAGCAGTGCCCAACGGCGGGCTGCGCGCCCGCGCCCAGCGGCGGGCTGGGCGCAGTGCCCAGCGGCAGGCTGCGCGCCAGCGCCCAGCGGCGGGCTGGGCGCAGTGCCCAGCGGCAGGCTGGGCGCAGTGCCCAGCGGCGGGCTGGGCGCCAGCGCCCAGCTCGCGGTGAGCAGGGCCCTGCTCGCCGAGCTGGGCGGCAGTGCCCAGCTCGCCCGAGCTGGAGTGCCCAGCTCGGCGAGCTGGGCCTCCTGGGCCAAAAAATATATATATATTTTTTTTAAAATTTTATTTTAAACCTGAAAACTTTAAAATAAAAATAAAAATAAAATAAAATAAAATAAAAGAAAACTAAACAACTAAAAAAAATATTTATTTATTTATTTATTATTTTTTTTAAACGAACATTTTTTTAAAAAAAACGTAAAAGAAAACTAAAAAGACTAAACTAAAAAAATCAATGTATAATCTAAATAAAATAAACCTGAAAAGTTTTATTAAAACTTGGGTTGCCTCCCAAGAAGCGTTACGTTATAGTCGGTGAGCTCGACATAGAATTCCCGCCTAGGTGTATGCTTCTACTCGCGTTAGGAACTCGAACTCCTTAACAAATAACCCGTACCTACAAAACGGATTAAGAGCCTCAAATAAGTTTAATGAAAGTAGGAGGCCGAATTTAAACATATTATGAAAAAGTTTGGTTTGCTCCCTTTTGGATTCTCTTGGTAGGTCGAAGAGAATGAAAACTTCTGAACAAAGAGTAAATCCAAACTTTTCGAACTTTTGAGGAAAAGGTAGTTGATATACACAAGCTTCGATTTGATCATTTATTTCTATCACATGATTTAGAATTTCAGATTTTGAACCGGGGTTGCTTACCGCTTCCGGTTCTTCACTTACTTTGAGTGATGCATGTGACAGTGGACTTGGTTCTACCTTTTCGTCATTCCTCAAAGAGATGGCTTGAGCTGATTCCCTCTGTGGGATTTCTATGTTTTCCTTTATGCCTGGGAGAGCATCTCGGGATTGCTTTTGCATCTCTTGGTTTATTTGAGCCAATTGGTTGCTCAAGTCCTTGCAAACCTCCTCGTTGATTGTAAGTCGGGCTGATATTCCTTTCAAAAGGGACAGCACCTCATCTCGTGAGCTAGAGGGTTGTGGAGGAACTTGGCTTGCTTGTTCATAAGGGAACATTCCCAATTCGTTTTCCCTGTGCTCATTAACAAACCTATTTGGAGGCCTCAACATGTTAGGGTTCCCGTAGGACAGATTTGAGTGTTGAGGTCTCCTCCAATCACTACCATAAAAGCTGTAAGAATTGGGGTTAGAATTATACCTTTGGTGATTACCCATAAAACTTACACTTTCATTGGTGTTGAGGCTCAGTTTCGCCATCAAGATATCCATTTTCTCATTTAAGTCGGCCATTGAGGGATTGGGAGCCTCATTCTCCAGGGCATGAATGTATTGTCTTGATGGGATAGTAAACTTTTGAGCTTGCCACTCGACTTTTTCTTTCCAATTCATTGATCAGAGAATGCTGAGAAAAAGTGAAGTTCTAGCACAAAAGTTGATACGTAACAGTATACAGATATGAACAAGTATAAAAAAGTATAAAGAAATTATATATCAACAAGTATAGAGAATAATTATAAAGAATTATGTATAAACAAGTATAAGCGATATAAACAAGGATATTTACAAAAAGAATCGTATATAAACAAGTGTATGTATAAGCAAGTATATGTATAAACAGGTATAAATATGAACAAGTATTAACGGTTATAAACAAGTATAGATGATATTCACAGAGATATTCACAAAGGAATGCCTAAACTAACAAATCGACCTTTGGTTCGATATTGCAGAAGAAATAAATCCCCGGCAACGGTGCCAAAAACTTGATGCGCCCTCACCTAAGTTAGAGATGAGAACTCACTAAGGGATAAGTGTACCCCGTCGTTATCAAGTAATAAATTTCAGGTTAAGTCCAGGTTATCGTCCATAGGATTTATTTCTGCAAGTATCGAGTTACTTGGTTTCAGGTGTTATCTAGGCTTAGGGGGTTTTGAGTTGGTTTTTCAAAGTTAATCTACTCCTAGGTGGAATTATACTATTCCTAGCTAAGTTATCTGATTCTAACTAAGTTATTCTATGCCTAATTAAGTTACTCTACCCCTAATTAAGTTAAACTACTCCTAAGTGATCTTTTACCAATGCAATTATCCGAAGGAACATGAATGGATACGATGATAATGAAAATAGATTGTTTAAGCAATTGAATTAAAACCTAAGTCACTTGTGTCCGAGGTGATTAACCCGACCTATCCTCCTAAAGTCCCTAGTTCGTGATTCCCTTGTAAGGCCGAAACTAGCTCTAAGGCTCAGTAATTTGGGCTTAATCTTCTATAGGGTCGTCAATCCTATAGGCACTGACTAGGTCAGATTCAGCTCGCAATATGTGCCAACTTGATTTTGGGATTATCGAATGAGTTAAACCAATCAGACAAAGCGTAAGACAAAGATTAAAGCATTAAAACAATTGAATGAACAAGAACTATAATATATATCAAAGATGGAGAATATTGTCACGAAGTTACAATAAGCCTAGAATTCATAACATGTATCAGAGGCTAGACAGAATGTAAAAGAAGAAAAATCCCTTTCAGGGAACCTGTCTACCAATGCAGGTGTCTTTCTAGGACTTAAGGATGGAGCTTGAGCAATCCTCGGTGAACGGAGCTTCGGAGGTGTCTTCAATGGAGGTTTGAAGGATATGGAGGAGGTGGAGAGGATTTCTCAAGAGGAAAACTAAGAAAATTACAAAGATAAAAGATATCTAATTTACATTGGAAAAACTCTATTTATAGGCGTGGCTCGGCCCTCTTTTTGACCTATTTTCGTGTCCTTATTGGTGTAGGAAGTTGTGGGGTCCATCGTGGCTTCGTGGGGGCAGAATTGGTCTTTTTGACCAATTCCCGCAGGTCTGCTCGCCGAGCAGGGCGAGCTGCTCGGCGAGCAGGGCTACTCGCGACGAGCAGCGCCCTGCTCGGCGAGCAGGCGCCTGGCGGCCTGCTCGGCGAGCAGGCATCCTGCTCGCCCGAGCAGGCCTCTGGTGGCCTACTCGGCGAGCAGGCACAGTGCCTGGGCAGTGCCTGGGCGGTGCCTGGGCTGCTCGCCGAGCAGCGCCCGGGCTGCGCGCCGATGCTCAATTCGCGGAGCGACTGCCGTGGGTCCCCGAGACACGATTTTTGCCTGAAATTGATCATGTTTTAACCTGCACACGCACATAAACTCCAAACAACATTAGTCCAAGGGCTAAATTGACCCGCCAATCGCTTATTTTGAGCAAACGTTTCGTTTGGTGCGACTTTTGGCGGACCAATTAGCTTCAAAAGATAACGGAATTATACTACGCATGCTATTTTGGCCGTAATTGCCTAAATTGGTCACAAAACGAGCCTAAACAACGAAAAATAAATAAAACGTGTCCAATTCCTAACTAACTCACACAAAAGCATTTAAATGCGAGAAATGCTCGCTTATTAACTAAATAATGCTAAAACCCGTCCTAAAACTGTACCCAAAGATAGGGGTTTTTGACCCCTATCACCAGCTCCCAACAAGCTTCAGTGTGGTGGCCAACCTGTAGTACGCTTTGGCGTTTCTTCCAACGGTTACATGCTCCCCTCCTTTGGGTTCGGGATATGTAATGTCCCGTTTATATTGACTCTTCTCCTTTATATTATGGCAAGTTGGAAGCTTTAAACATTCTGTCCGCCTCGTACCTCAAGATCTGTGTTGTGAATGGCGAATTCCTATTAACTGGATGGCATATCTTTTTGCATTGTTCTCTTGTCTATCTAGAGCGGTATGCCCTCGTCTTTCAATCTCATCATCTGTGTGTTCAATGTTGAATCGTGATGGTAAATCCGGCTCTTGATCTTGATATCGATCATGTTGAGGTTATACTTGGAGCTATGGTTTAACGCGGATGGATGTTGTCACAACCGTGGGAGCCATTTTATCTAGCTTCGAATATCTTGTCTCCGCATCCTTCAACATTTCGCTAACATAATAGATGGAGAACTGCTGACCTTCTTCTTCTTGAATAACCACGGTGCATATAGCTTTATCCATGACAGATTGATACAAATGCAGGTCTCCCCTTCAGATTGGTCTGCTCATCAAGGGTGGTTCTACTAGGAATTGTTTTATACCTTGATATGCTTATTGACAATCTTTCTAGTATGATGATCCGCCCGTTCAACCTCTGGATCTTTCTCACCCATTGTGGGGTTTTCATTTAGGCGCTCTTTTCACCTTTTTCCTCGCATGGCTTTTATTTAGGTGCTCTTTTCACCTTTTTCCTCGCAAGGCTTTTATTTTATCTGGATTTGCTCTAACTCCTTTTTGGCCAATGACATAGTCAAGGAATTTTTCTGAAGTCACTCTGCATATACACTTCTTTGGATTGAGCTTTATTTTTCATATCAGTGTTTGCACTGGTTGTAGTATTAGTAACTCCCTTGTACTTATGGGTTAGCACTGAAAGAACTCCAGAAGTGGGGCATACTCTGTCCATTATTAAAAGATTGTGGTAAGGCATAAAAACTATATTCACTTACCTTGGGGATCAGTGGCTTGATCCACGGAACATACTTCATAGCAAAAGACTGTTTGCATTGACCTTGTTGGCAAATATCATGTATAATGCAATGTCTCTTTATGGAATTTTTAGTTCATCTTGGAATCAACTTAATAATTCTTTCACGTTGGTCCCTGACTCTAGAATGAACTTAGTCAAAGGATAAAATCGAGTAAATATTATATGTCAAACAAATTCATAATAGAATTTTAATCGTGCTTGTTTTAATAATAATATCACGTATAACGGTCATAACCATGAAGATTGCTACTGCACATGAATATCATAATGAATTCTTAATAAATAACCATAATGAGAATGCTTTAAGAATAATGTCCTTTTGTATTTCAATGCGCATTCATATCCAAGATAGCATATTTATTTTAAACGTCATAAAAGTTATGACATTCTATATTGGGTAAGATATCTTACATAGTTGCTATTTACTTGCAATTAATATTGTGCATCCATACATTAATGGCATTCAGAGATCATTAAAGCCTCATTTGAATGAGGTGTAATTAAAGAAAGGTAAGTGATGATTTAATAATATAGTTATATATAAAATTACTCTTATATCATTTCATTTGTACGAATAAAATAAAAGAGAAAGAGTAATTTTGGAAGAAAAATACATGTACCATGATTCTCCTCCAATTTGGAGTGTAAGGAAAATTACTCAAAATCCACTCTCACCTACCTTCACATAAAATCCTCCAATTTTTAAAGAATTCTCATGTATATCTTAAGAATTTCGCATAAATTAATGTTCCGATCCGAAACCGACACTTGCACTATTTTGTAGTTAGCTCATGACATGAAAGTTTTGTTTATCCAATTTGGTAATTCATCATCCCATAATGGCCTTAATAGTTAGGGACAATTACAGGATAATTACAAATAGACTCAATATTTTCAAGTCTCTTGTGTTGGTAACAGAAATTCTAACAATGTCAAATAAACAGTTTTTATATGAATAGACACATCCTTGTAAAAAAGGGAATGAAATAACTATTTGACAAAACAATATTCAAAAATATGAATTTCTGATATTAAAAGTACTATATAGGAGAAAAGCCATACATAGATGGTGAATTGTACAAGAAAAAACCAAATATGATTTTTTTGTAATTTCTTCTAATAGTTATATGCATGTTCATCCAAAAGACCGACCAGATCTAAATCATTTGTAATTACATGAGCCCTTTTATGATATTTTAATATCAAATGACAAAATCACATTGAATGGATGATTTTTTTTTGTAAATCCCAAGATTACGGGTCTTATACATGCGTTTGTACTAATTCAATGATAATATCATATTACACTTGTCATGCATAAAAATATGAGGGCATAGTAAGCATGCAAGATTTAATGAAAGATTTGTGTCTATGATTTCATCTTTCACAGTTTATTAGATTTATCATAATAACATGTAATGATATTCATAGCACTTTATAAGAGTGAGGGATCTCAATTTTCTTTAATTAAAAATGGAATAAGAAAGGGGAGGAAACTTATCTTTTTCATCATAAAATTCCAGATTTAATGTAGAAAACTATTTCTCACCAATATATGGAGAATTGTATCTTTGGATAGATTTGTTGTACTGATTGAGCCAAAGTTTGAGATTGTGATTTCTATTCTGTTGACTCCATTGTTTTGTTCTTTGTGAAACTCTATACAATCAAGATTTTGTGATCTTCTGTTTGTTAGAGATCCACCTTCACCGCACCAATTGATAACTTGTGGAAAAATCCTTGATCTGAGCACTTCTCTGTGAGGCGTCGTTGGGATCGGCCGGGGACACTCTGATGCCAAAGTCAGTAATATTTCTGAGAATAAACTGTAAGCACAAAAGTAGAGAATCAGTAAGTGTACCTTTGATCCTAGGAAGCTGGGGTATTTATATAGGTTTTTGTAACCTTCAGCATTAATGGGGAAGCAGGTGAAGAGTTGTGCCATTACTCATCTTTGATTGCTATCAATTCTCCATTAATCCCAACATTTATCATTAAAACCCTCAGAGTTGAGGTATTCGAACAGTCAAGTCTTTATTCCCCTTTAATGGCTATTAATTGTCATTTAATTGTATTTATTCCCATTCATGGATGGTAATAAATGCGCCTTTTGGTATTCTTGGATCCGTCAAGGCGTATGTATGCTCTCCTTGAGAACAATGGCGGGTCTCCATTACTCGCTCTCATCGGGCGTATCTCGTTATGGCGTATCTCGCCATGGTCCACGTGGCGTGGCATAATGCTAGAGACTCCTTCCTTTTCCTCATTATTTGCATATTTGCCCCTGCATTAATTATCATTAATTCCACATTAATTATGCATAAATATCTCTTTTAGAAGGAATAATGGTTTGCCATTATTTCTATTAATTTTCCTTTATTCCTTATTCAAGAATAATTTGAGTTGTTATCACATTCGTCCTTCTCCTGCTTCGACTGAGGGGGAGTGTTAGAATAACCGAATGGTTATTATTCTATTTTAGGAAATATTGTTGTAGAGTTATTTGTGATTAGTAGGTTGATTTGTTTCCTAGATTAGCTCCTCAAATTACTCCTAGATTAGCTCCTAAAATTACTCTTGTTTCCTAGATTAGCTCCTAAAATTACTCTTGTATATTTGTATATATGCCGTGTTAGGCTTAAGAAATAATTAACAGATTATCTTCTATTATGAATATGAAATTGATGGCTTGAGATTAATGATTTTAAACTTGAATGTTTGAAAACGGCCATAAAGATGAAGAATGAGGTTCTAATTATAGTTGTGATTTCCTAAAATCACTAACCATGTTCTCCACTACTTTAATTTACAGATTTGAATATAAGGACAGCATTTTTACTAATAAAGGCACAAAATATTGTAGAATAATCACCTCATGAACAGAGTGAGTAACCTTAGCAGTCAAAGCCATCAGTGGGACATTAGGAAAATGCTTGTTGAGACATTCCAATGCCCTATAACCAGAACGAAAGTCATGTCCCTAGTCGCTGGAAAGCATCAATGAGATTATTAGAAATTGATAAGCTGCAGATGATTCATTTTAGTATTGATAGGCAGGGCATAAAACTGATGGATAGACTGCAATTAATCACAGTAAAAGCATCAACTAAACCAGTTATGTACCGAAATATACTAAAGCTAATCGAAAATACCATACCTCGGAGCTGTATCAGATTCGAACTAGACCCCATTTCACCTCCACTCTTCCGCTCAATAAGGACTCAAACGGTTATGCTTCCCGTGCCGTGTGTTTACTGCAGTCGAAATCGAAAAAACAATGGATGGAAACCAAGATCGATGTTGATTCCGAAGAAACCCTATGAAATTTGGAAGGAAAAGAAAGAAAGAACCAAGAGATGAAAGACTAACCACGATGAGTGAGAACGAATATGTGGAAGGTTATGGAGAGCTGCTGACGTTGGTAGAAAGGAGCCTGTTTTCCGCCGGAGTTCGTGCATCTGGAGTAACCATGGAGAATTCTGAGTAATAAGGTAAGGTTGTGAGATAAAGGAAGAGAAAAGGGTGGGTGGCTGTGGTTTCAAAGAAAGAAGCAGAGAAAGCACAAAGAAGAAAATGAGCAGCTAATGTGTTTCATTCGAAGAGAATATGATTAGGGTTTCTAAATATAATTTTTAAATAGATAATTAATTAATATTACTAATAATGTGACCTTCCTCATTACGGAATGGATTCTCTTATTTACAACATTATTTATTGAATTACTAACTTCTAAAATTTATTCAATCTATATTTAAAGTTAAAATTTATTAATATAAAAAAAATAAAAAATGTCATTTTTTGTAATATTTTGCAGTTCAATTTAAATTATATAATTTACTAAATATAGTATATAATTTTAAATATTTATTTTATATTATATGTATTTATTTTATTTTTTAATTAGTTTAAAAATTTCTTTCACAACCATCTCTTTTGTTGTAAAAATATTTAATTCTTATGCAACAGCATAGGGTCGTTGTTAAAAATTTCTTTCATTTACAGCAACAACATAGAGTTGTTACTGTAAATTGATTTGTTACAGCAACAACACATATTCGTTACTGTAAATACATTCATTTACAGCAACAACACGGATTCGTTACTGTAAATACTTTCATTTACAGCAACAATATTTTGTCGTAGCTATAAATGTTTTCGTTACAGCAACAACAATGCGTTGTTGTAGTAAATGCTTTCATTTAAAGTAACAACATGGAGTTGTTGGTAAAAATATTTTCATTTATAACAACAAAGACATTGTTGCCAAAGTTATTATCTTTTCTCATCAAATCCCACCCGTCGAAATAAATTTACAGTAACAACCTTTTGTAACGACTCAAAAAAGTTGGTTGCTAACGTTCGTTTATAGCAACAACTTCTTCCATTGTTGCCAAAGCTTGTTACCAAAAAGCGATTTTCTTGTAGTGATGCTACCATATAGGCTGTCTCGTCTTCTTCACTTAGATCCTCCCCACTTACAAACTCTCCCATCCAAGTTTGCATCCTCCTATCTCTCCTATTCATTGTTTTATATGCCCCTTCTTCATTTTGCTCTTCTCCTTCACTATTTTCTTGTCTCAAAATGTTTTCTGCCCCACTATCAAGATCTGTATCTATCACTACAAGAAATTTGGTCTATAACGAGAGTTAATCTCGTCGTTAATTAAATAAATACCGTCGTTATTAACTTATAACGACCGTATATACCGTCGTCCACCCTCGTTAAAACCTCTGACGCTAAAGGTATTAACGACGGTATACCGTGTCCCGTCGTTAAAACAAAACAACGACTGTATGCAGCCTGTCCTTACTACTCAATAATTAGGACAATAATGACCGTCGTTGTTAACTGATTTCACCGTCGTTATTAAGACGTATTAATGGGTGAATAAACGGTCATTATTCACATAATTCACTGTCGTTATTATGACCTTTTAATGAGTGAATAAACGATCGTTATTTCCGTTCTTCACTGTCATTATTATGAAACGTTAATGATTGAATATACGGTCGTTATTTCCAAAAACCACCGTCATTGTTATTATACTTTAGCGAGTGAATAAACAGTCGTTATTATAACCTTTTAATAAGAAAATAAACCGTCGTTATTTCCAATTTCTACCATCATCATTATAACATTCTCACGAGATAATAGACCGTCATTATTTCTATATGTACTGTCATTAGAAGTGATATTTTACAACTAAGAGATCAGTAATTATATCATGAATTAATGTGTTGTGACACTAGAATCATCTAAATACACAATAAATACAAATTCAATAATTGAAACGTAAATTCAATAAAATATAAACCAATTTGTCATTTAACAAGATTGAAAATAAAAGTGCAAAACTATGAACTGAAATGTGTTCTTGTTCTTTCTAAAATAGGAAAACAAATCATCTTGTTTCGTACATTAATATGATATAATCAAAGGCATATATAATCTCCATTAAAGCTACTTCAACAGTTTGTTCCAAATCTCATCCCAGAAGAATAATCCAACCGAACAGAACAATTAGCTCTGCTGTTACAAATGTAAACATCCAATAATAAGGGAAAGGTATAAGAGAAAAGAATAAGCAAAGACTTAGACAAAGCGTATTGGTCTATATTAGTAAGATGGACCAAAATAAACATTATTGGCATAATATTGAACATTATTGGTCTATATTAATCATATACTCCTATATTATAAGGTAATAAAGTTTGAAGATAAATAAACCTCAAGTACTTTTTCACTGTCCATACTTTTTCTTTTGTGGGTGAAATTAAATATATACTAAAACTCTCAAAGTAAAACAAAAACTTACTTGAATTTTGGGGAATAAATGAGTAGCTAAACGCCCTGGAGAAAGAAAAAATGAACTTAAAATTAAAAGATATAATGTAAAATATTATGAACTAATTTTCTGCCACATGTTATACATCATAAAAAAATGCCTATAAATAATTAGACAGAATAAACAAGAGAATATGAGACATGTAATTACCAAATCATGCATCAAGAGTAAAAACTGTAAAAATGTATATTAGAATAGAAATTACAGCCTATTAAATCCTTAGCAACATAAGCATTCAATTTGCATTAACTTGATCACCCTGTAAACTATCATTCATTAATTCAAGGGCAAAGTACAAAAATAAACGCTATTGTTAGGGCCATTTTCAAGCAATAAACTATGAGGATTAAAGGTTGTCAAATAGGTACATTGAGGTTTATATCAAGTTTTTAATGTGCAACAATGGCTATTGAAATAAATTATTTGATTCAATCCAGCTAATTTCCAAGTTAAACTCAAAAAAGCACCAAATCTTAGACAAACATAAAGCTATGGAAAAATCCAACTGAGAAAATTTAAATTCCTTACTCTATCCAATAATCGATGACAAATCAAACAATCTCATGTTGTTATTGTTATTACTAGGCTCAGCAAGTTACATGATGAAAATTGTGTGTTTAGCTCAAACATAAACTCAAAACACACAATAACGCAAAACTGTTAACCCAAAACTGAAGCAAAAATTAATTGAAAATTTAAAGCAATTGAATTTTGATAGCCTGAACATAGTTTTTAAAACCCGGGACAACTTAATTTCTTCTACAAATTTAGAGCTATTTGCTTATAGTTAAGTTTTTAAGTTTGTATTTGGGTTTAGTAATTTGTTTTCATATAAATTGTTTGCATTAAATTGTAAAACGCATCCCACAGCCAAACAAAATCTCAGAACTCAACTCTACTAACGAAAAGTCAGATTGTTATGTAATTTATGCATTGAAACTAAAATAATCAGCATCAAATATATCCCACGTGATTTTTGCACCAGATTAAAACAACAATTAAGAGGGATATGACATTGAGACACATGATTTTTTTCTTTTTACAACAACAGTACACTAATGAAAATCTAAGCACACAAAGCATGAAGAAAAGCAAGGATAATAGACATAGTATCATTTCATTTCAAACTTCTCACTTTACTTCAAAACTCGATATCACTAGTTAGCTCTTAAACAAACTTTGGCAGAAAACAAAAATAATAATGCATCCCTAAATCCATTAAAAAACACACAAAAATGAAAAGAATGTGAATATAAAACAATCCAAATTCACACCAACTAGATTCTTTTATCATTGAACTAGCACACACAATTTTTTCCCTATATTCAAGCACATTTTCCTACAAATAATTAGACAGAAACAGTCAACTAATATTGAGAGAACGCACATTCATATCCTTTGTATATCAATCCTTGAAAGCACTAATAAGAGACCTTATAAGGATGACACTTTATCTAGAGTAATGATGCAACCAAGCTTAAGTAACAATATAATGAAATTAGAGGATATGAATGTACCTTTTGATGCTCATCATTAGTATTTGATGAAGTATTTGTATCTGAGTGTTCCACACGTTCATTCTCCACTTGGACTAATCGATTTTCAATTTGCTCCAAACGATCCATAAGCTTACGGTTTTCCTCTTCCTTATCATGAAGCTTGGTCTTGAGTTCTTCGATTTGAGAAGTACTTTCAAAATGTTTTCGCTTCAAGCCACCTCCATAACCAAAGACACGACCATGGCGTTGTCGTCCGAAGCACCTTTCCACAACTTGTAAATTAGTAAGAGTTGGCTCTGACTCCATTGTCATCTTTAGTTCATCCTACAAATTTTAATTATGTCAAATATAATAAATATAATTCAATGGGATGACTTGACAAATTGGAACTTACATATTTTTTTCTTGTTTCTGGTTCAACTATGTTTTCATCAATCTTTCGAGTTTTAACAAAGACTTCTCTTACATCTGGCGGGTTGCCGTCTTTGCCTCCCTATAAAATGATTACAAATTAATAGAAAGGAAATATTGATAATCAAACTAATGAAAATTTTGAAAGAGTGGTGAAAATACCATTTCATATATCACTTCCCTATGAGGCTTGCTTCCACAACGATGGATATGCATACTTTGTTGACAAGCCCTGTTCTTACGCTTATCTCCTATGAAATTACACCACCGACATCAAATTGAAAACCTTGTTAACTAAATTAGATTTAAGATGCACAAAATCATACCAGAAACTTTGCTGTATAGAATACGTTATTTACTAGCCATTCCCAATCTTTTGAATCCATGCCTTTAGCCACATTTTTCAAAGCCTCCACCTTACTTTCACAAGTCTTCACATACTTTTTATTCAATTCTGCCCTCTAATTTCCCCACAGTTCCTTCATATGCTCTAAGGTGTGAAGATAGTACGACTGGATATCAGGATGTTTAAAATACTCCTACATCAAATTGATTATAGCCAATATTATTAAATATATATATTGAAATAGTTTAAATTGATTAGTGTTGAAACTACTTACTGTAACTGTGTCCCACATGTGCTTTTTTGTGACATCACTTATATCCATCCATGTTTGTACCCGTACAGGACAAATATGTCAATTACGTACAATCTTCCCTAAATGCCTCGACCAATACTTCTGATTCTCTCCAACGCCACGATTGTTGTAGAAACATATGTCAAGTTTCTCTCCTTGTTTGAGAGAACAAATTTTTTTGTTCTTATTACAACCTCTAACTTTTCTCACAATTTTTGGAATATCACCTAGAAAATGAATAAAAAAGAATTAAAAAGAAGAAACAAACTCATACTAAGAATTCAGAATGTTCATGTTTTATTTTCTTAGGAAATTAAGCAAAATAAAACAAGCACAAGAAAGTATACATTTATTGAAATGAAAGTATACATCAATTAAAGATGCTTACTCTTAACAAATGTTTGAGATATTGCATACTTTGGATCACCAGATTTTCCATCCTCTGTCATGGGAGTTAGTTTGGCAACAACAAATTGACCAACAGCTTGTAATGGTAATTCAAGCTCCTAAATAAACAATATCATCATCATAAATTAATAATGCAAATATGTCCAACATAATAATTATTGAATAACAAAGAATATTTACCTTCTCTTTGCTAGGTGAGCTGATAGGTGTAAGACCATTCTCAATATCCAAGTTTTTATTCATAGTTATGAAAAATTCGGCAATACTCGCAGTCTCCACCCCGTTACTAATAGCACCATATACCATCACTTTCTGATTTACCTTAAGCTCACCCATTATCTTTACATTTGTCACTATTGGTATGGGTGCAATATCAGAAGCTAATAACATGAAAATTTAGATAAGAGTTAGAGTGAAATAGGATATATAACTAAATGTTAAAATAGATTATCTTTAGCAATAATATGAAAGTACCTAGATTAGGATTCTCACTTGGGAGTTTGTATATTAAACCTCGTGAGTTTATGTCTCTTTTGGCATAAAGATGTATGACTGTAGAACCCGAATAATTTTTGAACATATTTAAGACATCTAAATCATTTTGTACTGGTCTTCCATCATCATCAGCAAATCTCAAGCCAACAGAATAAATATCGACAAATTTTTTGCATATGCTCAAAATGTCTAGGAAACAACATTCTTCGTTGAAACCTTTATCGTGGTATTGTAGATCACCAAAATGCACAATCAAACCAACATCTACAAAGCATTAATTTAATAAAGATAATTATAGTCGAATATAATAACACAAATACAACATTTTACCATCAAATTGCAGATGCAGAGGCAGTATATATTTACAAAAAAAAAATCAATTTTGTATAAATAGAAACTATTTTAAAGAAATTATATAAATGGAAAACTACCTTAAAGAAATTGAAAAATACCTTTAAGGTTCTCTTTTCTTGGAGTAACACCCTTCGGAGTGTCTTCAGTACTTTTATCATGAGGTACGCTTGAATGTTGGAAAGCACTCAATACTCGATTTTTGTTCCCCAGTTTGCCTGGCTGGATGAACTTTTTGCGAGTAGGAAGTTGGCTTGATTGCATTTTCACCTCAAATTGAAAAAAAGGTATATGCAATATTTGTCAATAGAAAACTATAGAACACAAACAAAATGAGCATAAGGAATTAATATTGAACATATTTGAAAGGAAGTGCATGTCTGAGCATTTTACTTATTTAAAGAAGTCAAATAATATAACGACTTCAAACATATGTGATACATCAGAAAATAATAATGAACATATTGAAAAAAAAATCTCAGCTTCAAGATATTATTTACGGCTTTCTTTTCTTTTTAGATTTTGACACATCATAAGTAATTGGTAATGAATCACTTCGTGCCCAATTTTTCCCGTCTGTTGTATTCAATGTAGTGCCACATTGAAACTTGAATGATTCACCCTCTTGATAAGCCTCACCAAGATCATCAAAATTCTCATTATCATCATCTATTTGAGAAGACATATTGTATGAATCTCGTGGTTGTGTCTTAATAACAACATGCCAATT
This sequence comes from Euphorbia lathyris, assembly GCF_963576675.1. Taxonomy (NCBI): domain Eukaryota; kingdom Viridiplantae; phylum Streptophyta; class Magnoliopsida; order Malpighiales; family Euphorbiaceae; genus Euphorbia; species Euphorbia lathyris. The sequence goes on along the minus strand of NC_088915.1, from coordinate 233,609 downwards.
CTTATTAGCATTATCTATAGCATAAAAGACTTGAGAAGCTTGACTTGCTAGAATAAATGGTTCATTTGTTCTCAAACAACGTTGAGGATTGATACAAATGAATCCAAATTCATCTATTTTTGATCCCCACACATTGTCATGAACGTCAAACCATTTACATTTGAATAGCACAACTCTTTTCTTACCAAGATACTGCAATTCAAGAATCTCAGTTAAAATCCCATAATAATCAATAGGTCCTCCCTCATTTCCAACATCACTGCTCACACACACACCATAATTTTGTGTTCTACGTCGTTTATCACAATCTTCAATGCGAAACCTATACCCATTCACAATATAACCATCAAAGTTTGTAGCATATTGGGATGGACCACGAGATAATGACAACAAATCTCGAATATTGGATTCCTTGCTAGATGCATACATTTTTGCAACCTACAATAAAATTATGTATGAGACATTTAAACGTGGTATATATTTTCTTGATGAAGAGTTTAAAGATATACTCACTGTATCTTTAAACCAATCATTAAAAGATTGTTGTGGATGAATACTTTCTCGAATCTGGGAATACTCTCTGCAACGAATTTTTAGAAATTATTATTCATAATTATTTAAGAATTTAAAATACAATTATAGCTCTTCAAGATATTGACTTACTCGAGAAAAGGTATGACTTCATCACAATTATTTATGACATATGCATGTGCTTACACCCATTCATCGCCCATGTTGCGAAAATAAGGAAAATCCACCATCAAAATAATCTAAACAACCATCGCCATTTCTATCTGGTTTATTAAATTTTGTCTCAATACCATTCAAGTACCTTGAGCATAGAGTCATGCACTCTTTTGCAATATACCCATATGCAATTGACCCTTCTGGACGAGCCATATTACGAATAAGAAGTTTTAAATCATGTAATGTCCGCTCAATAGGGTACATCCAACGAAATTGTACAGGGCCACATATCAAAGCTTCATTAGCCAAATGAATCGGCAAATGAACCATTATATCGAAAAAGGAAGGAACAAAACATTGTTCCAATTTACATAGAGTTATAGGAATCTGATTGCGAATTTCTTCCAACTCTTCTGCCTTTAATGCCTTAGCACTCAAACTAATAAAGAATAAAGATAGCTCGATAAAGGGGTTCGCAAACATTTTTTGGAAGGAGGCCACGTATTGCAAGAGGAATTAGATGTTGCAACAAAATATGACAATCATGACTCTTCAAACCAGAAATTTTGTGCTCTTTCATGTTCACACTTTGAGAAATGTTAGATGAGAAACCATCAGGGACCTTTAGTTGCTTAAAAAATGAACAAAATGAGTGCTTCTCATCATGAAATAACATGTAAGATGCTATAGGAATCTCAAACTTATCCTCCTTGAGAATCAAATCCAAGTCTGGACGAATGTTCATTGCCTCCAAATCTTTGCGAGATTGCATAGTGTCTTTAGTCTTCCCTTTCACATTCATGCTTGTCCCAACAATATTATCACATATGTTCTTCTCAATGTGCATCACATCCAAATTGTGTCTTAACAAAAGACTACTCCAATATGGAAGTTCAAAGAATATGCTTTTCTTGTTCAAATTGTCACCTCTATCTGCATGCTAAGGTCTTTACTCAAGATGATTCCCTCAAGGCTAGTAACTTGAGCAATGATATCAATTCCAGAGAGTGATTTCGGTGGCGGCCTCAATTCTTGAGTACCATCAAACTTTTTTTTATCTTTTCTCCATCTGTGCTTGCTATCAAGAAATCCGCGATGTCCCATATAACATTGCTTCTTACAATTAGCTAACCTCAAGTAACAAGTGTCTTTGTTACAACAAGGACAAGCCATCTTACCTTTTGTACTCCAACCAGACAAATTTGCATATGCAGGAAAGTCATTGATAGTCCATAACAAGGATGCATGTAACATAAAGTTTTGTCTTGTCGACACATCGAATGTTGCAACTCCTACTTCCCACAAATCTTTTAATTCTTCGACTAAAGGTTGGAGATAGACATCAATTGCATCTCTTGGACCATCAGGACCCGGTATAAGGGTAGAAAGGATAAAGTTAGGTTCTTTCATGCACATCCATGGTGGCAAATTGTATGGAATTAATATGACTGGCCAAATACTATATGAAGTTTTAGAATGATTAAATGGCTGAAAACCATCACTAGCAAGGCCAAGTCTTACATTACGAGGATCAGAGGAAAAGTTTTTATGAACATCATCAAAGGTCTTCCAAGCGGGGGAATCAGCAGGGTGTCTCATAACTCCATCATCTACTCTACCTTCCTTATGCCATCGCATCAAAGAAGATGTCTTCTTTGACATAAACAATCTTTGAAGTCTTGGCTTTAAAGGAAAATAACGCATTGTCTTGACTGGTATTTTCTTCCCATTTTTCCGAAGTTTAGTTTCCCCATTACGAATATCATCTTTCCATCTTGAGAGACCACATATTTTGCACCTGTCTAAATTTTCATCTTCTTTCCAATACAACATACAATCTTTGACACATGCATCAATCTTGTCATAAGAGAGACCAATATCTTTTATAATTCTTTTTGCCTCATAATATGATTCTGGCAAAGTAGAACCATTTGGGAGTATTTCTTTTAACACTTGCAATAACATGTCAAATGATTTATTACTCCACCGACCAACACTTTTGATGTATAGTAATTTGACAAGCGCATCCAACTTAGAGGTCTTGCAACCAGGGTAAACTACTTTATCTAAATCTTGTAATAACCTATAAAATTTCTTCGCTTCATCATTGGGTTCCTCTTCATTCAATTCAATATCAGGATATATATCATTTATAATATCTTCAGCCCAATCATCATCATCATCATTTATCACTATTGTCACACCCGATCCAAAACGGCATCGGGTATGAACAGAAAACAGGACAACCAACTTCTAATATCCTGAAAGCCGAACCAATTTTTTTTAGATAAAAATTTATTCGGACTACCTAAAATTTTATTTATTATTTGGCTTGGACTTGATAATTCTATCAAGCTTCCTACGTATCCCGAGCATCTTTTAATTTTTAAATCGAGAATCAAAGCCACGTAGTTCTACCTATTTTAGGTAACTCTCTTAACTCCGGTAGTTCTCTTAACTTATGAACTCATTGTAACTTATTGACACGTTGATTGACACGCTAATAACTTAATTGTATATTTCATTTTATTACTATATATATATATATATATATATATATATCACTTTATCAAAACGAATCAAATCGAATAACGTTTTATCAAAACGAATCAAATCGAACAACGTTTTATCAAATCGAATCAAATCGAACAAACCGCTTTAACAAACCAACTCATAATCAAATAAATCGTAAAACATTATAATTCAAATCATCAAACATTATCAAAACGTAATACAAAATTTGCGTGTGTGTCCATCCTCGAATTCCACCCGTGTAGCTTATCATAACATCAATCATATCAATAATCGAGATATCTCATTCATATCTCGCCTTGCCTAACGTTAGGACTACCAGCCGTGCACTCTGGCCATACCGCCCTTAGGTATGGTCTTAAAACATACAACTCCTACCCCGGGCAATCCTAGATGGACAAAACCATTTTATCTTTCAAAATATCACAACTCATAAAAATCATATTTGGACTTCAATCTCAAAATAATAACAACAACCGCAATAGTTTCTTCAATTCAAAAACAATTCGTAAGAAATCGTCAAACTCATTTTATCAATCCGATTTTCAAAGTACCACAATAATAATAATTATTCTTCCAATAATCAAAATCCAGAGTATTCAATCGAAATCCAAAGTATATAATATTGTAAACAATTGAATCGAAGTATTAAAAGTAACTCAAATATATTATATAAATAATTTTAAACTAAACACTTTATCAAACCGTTTATGTTTGTTACCGAAATTGTTACGCGTATCGCTAACTGAGTATCGTTATTTTAGACCGAATATACCATTAGACACATTATATTGTCATAAATCTATTTGAACTAATTTTATATTCAAATTTTTATACAAATTTTATATTCGACTCGATACCGACTTTATTTGGAAAATATCCGTATTAGTCCTTCTATTTTCAACTTATTTTAACTCTAACTGTTAAAGTCGCTTAAAATATTTTACTGATCGAAATATTCTTATTGGATTATTTTCGGTCACTGAGATAGTTAATTCAGACTGATTATACTTTTAAACTCATACGGATTATACTTTTAAACTAGTGACGATGCTAAAATACCGACTTGAATAAATCTAATGGACAACTGTCTAAATTTTACATTTTTATGAGTAATTGATAGACGCTAACTCATTAATCGTAAATCTATTAAATTTGACGGAACTATCAAAACTAAACTTACTCAAAATCATACTTATAACATTGATAAAATAATTTAGATAACAAATACAGTTACCGAAATATCGTCGTCGGTCACTGAAAATTAATCAGTGTAATCCATTGATAGCTGATCCGAAATATCGTCGTCGGTAGCTAATCCAAAATATCGTCGTCAACAACGACCAAAAACGCTTTTCTCCAATTCCTAACAAAAACTCTTTTGTTTTCCTCATTCATCCCCCTTTTTAAGATACCCTCCAATATATATAATTGTGTGTATGTTTTTATTTTAATTTCAATTTATGAAACACTTGTCATCACTAAATTCTATATTTTGACACATCATCTGTTATTAAAGCATTCTTTTAATATCTAGTTGACACATAGATATAGAAAACCATGTTTTCATATTTAATTGACACATACATATATAAAAGCCATGTTTTTATATTATAATTTAATTAATTGGATGTAGTAAAAAGCTTTGTGCACATTACATCATAACCATATTAATCCATTTACTTTAATATGAATTATTCTTTACTTTTTTTTATATAGGATAAGTTGAAATTACTTTCAACTATACTTACACGTGTATGTATATTAGTAATTAAAAAATATCAATTTTGGTCCTTGAATTTATAACTTTTTATTACACTTACCCAAAACTTTTTAATTTAAACTTAAAGACATTAAATTAAACCCAATAGTATATTTAAATTTATAAATAATTAACGCTATGTATTTTGAAAAATAAAAATTTTAGACACGGATGTTACAATTATCATCTTCATCATATTCTTCTTCATCAGAATCAAGATCATGTCGTCTTTCACCATGATGATACCAAAAGGTATAGTTTTCCATTATTCCATTTGTTATTAAATGTGTGTGAACCAAGTTTCGAGTTCCAAAATTGGTGTTGTTACACCTAACACATGGACATCGAATTTCGTATGCTTCTCCTGTTTTTTTGAAAGCGTAGTTCAAGAATTCTATATCACCAATATTATACTCTTCACTCAACCGATCTATCTTAGTAAGTCTTATCCATTCTTTATTAGGTGTCATTCTCCTAAAATCATCAAATAAAGAAACACATGAAGAATAGAACATGCAACAACAAAACAATTAATACACTGAAATATAAATGTAATAATAATTATAATAATACACTTAACTCAAACCATTAACCAAATTCATCTAAAAAAGAGTATTATTTTAGTTTCTTAAATTAATTCTTCATGATGAGGGTTTTTGTTGTGACAGTACCAATCCACACACTAAAAAATATAATTTGACAGTTTCATATACCAGACCAAGTTTATTAAAAGCTGAGCCATTGTCTATTTGAGTGACTAAAAAACTCTATGTTTCTACCATATTTCATTGACTAGTTCTATATATATATAGAGAGAGAAAGAGAAAGTTACATGAGTAGAACTGGTCTGCTGTGTTAAGTGTTTTCCTTTGGTGAGCCATATATATATATATATATATATATATACAATGATGATAGCCTCCAAATTAGATGGCATCATTTTTCACAGCCCAACATTGAGGTCTTATTGTGTCTAAAGCCTCAAATGTATCAGATGGAGAAAGGGTGAATGTGGAGATGAAGAACAATGAAGAAGAAAGTGTTAATGGAAGGAGAGATTTGGTGTTTGTAGCAGCAGCTGCTACTACTATTACTGGATTTTCATTTGGCAAAGTTGCGGTGGCTGAAATTGAGCCGCTGAGAGGGACACCAGAAGCTAAGAGGAAGTAAGTGTTAATGGATGGAGAGGTTTGGTGTTTGTAGCAACTGCTGTTGCTGTTACTACATTTTCATTTGGGGAAGTTGTGATGGCTGAAAATTAGCCGATGAGAGGGACACCAAAAGCTAAGAAGAAGTATGGTCCTATTACACCTTACAATGCCTACTGCCTACTGCTAGTATTTGTCGCAAGTGATACATTTTCACTTCTTTGTATTATTTAGATTGATGTAAAAGTTGTGAACTTTCTTGTATCATTTTCATTGCGGAATTCTTAATTTTCTCTATCTTCATTTCATTCTCTAGTTATTCTTTAACTACTTCACAAATTTAAGTAGATGTTCCTCTCCAATTTAATAATTTGGGGTGTTGGTTTCGTGTACATATTATTGTTGCTACAACTCTTAACTTTAAAACCTCAAATACAGATGCTTTGCTCTATAATTCAATCAAAGGTACAAAATTTAAGATGAGAAGTTCAAATTTTGACAAGTCTCATTTCTGGGGAGGGATCAAAGACTCAATCTAGTTCAGAGATTCATAATAGGTGTTTTGTCACTCCAAACTTTACTTTGGAGGTCAGATCATACAGATTAGATTTATGCTTATTTCGGTTCTTATTCTAGACTTATTCTAGAACTCGATCATGCAGATCCTAATTAACAAGTTGGATTACAATTAGGGAAATTTATCCCCTATCTTATATTAATCAAATCGGATTTTGTAATTAATTACACATTTAATTAGCTAATGCAATACACAAGTTATTTTTCTAGATTCTTTTTTCCTCCTTGAGGTATGTATTTTTATGATTAGTATGGCCAGGTTTAAGGATATTAGTTTGTAGGTTTTTAAGGATGTTTTGAGCTGTTGACTTTGTAGATCTACTACTACTTTAAGGTAAGAATAAGAAGTTGTATGTTTGGATTAATGTGGATTGGATTTTTTATGATATCAGCTAACATAGCACATAACAGGTGATTAGATTTGGGTTCTGCATAACTTTCAAACAATGTTTTCAGAACCTGACTGGATATTAAACTAGATTTATAATTGGGTTATGGATCATTTGGTTCAACCAATTGACTCGGATTGGTCGGACTGGATGACGTAATAATAATTAAATAAATAATATAACATATATTTATATATAATAACTTATTATAATCCAAAAACTTAGCAAAGACAAAACTCATTCTCTGATGTTGCATCAAGATAGTTCAGCTCATAAGGTCTTAACCTTAAATGATTTTCTTCTTTAACTCTTCCTAAGTTCACCTCATCCAAGCTTTTATTTTTTCAATAAAGTCAGCAAATAACTTAGCACATGCAGCAACTAGTTAATTTAGTTAATTAATCAATTAGTTCATAGCAAAATTAGACAATAGCTTGCGGAGAAGAATCAAGAGAGAGAACACGCAAAAGGGAAGCAGCCGAGACTGAGAGAGCAAAGCAGAAGACTAAGAACAGAAGAAAATCGAAGAAGAAGCACGGTTGTTGAGAGTTTTCTAATGACTTTTCAATTTTTTTTTTAATAATTAAAAAAACAGGGTGAATCCGGTTCCCATGTTGACACCAGTTTCAGATGGGTTGTTGCAAATTGAAAAACCCATACTAACCCAAACAGGAAAGCAATCCAATTCCGGTCCAATTCTGACAACATTACTTTCAATCTTTGTTTTCACTATAAATTATTTGAATAAATTATTCCGAACACATTAATTCTTAGTAATTTTGATTAGGAAAAGTCCTATAGCATTACTACATTCTAAAGAAGTGAAAATCCTATCAATAGAAATGACATTTTACATAGGCTATAACTTATATAGAAGCCATAAAATATAATAGGGGTAAGGTATTAAAACAGATTTATGGTTTTTGGAGAAGTATCAATTTAGGCTCCACGTACAAAATAGCACCAATATAGACTTAACATTTTAAAAAAATATCAATTTAGGCCTCGATAACGGAATGAGACATGTCATTGATATTACTCCGTTAAGTTCTATCAATTGTACGTGGAGGGAGAAGTCAGAACTTAATGGAGTAATAGGAATGACGTGTCCAATCCATTATCCGAGGTCTAAATTGTTACTCTTTTAAACTTCAAGCCTATATTGATGCTATTTTGTAAGTGGCGCCTAAAATTGATAACCATAAATCTGTTTTGGTACCTTATCCTGGCCAAATAATATATATTCTAATTTGGGTCCATGAACTAATAGGATTAATAAGAAGAGACTTTCTTTCTTTCTAATTCTAAGATCCTAAATAGTGTAATCAGTACCATAAGAGTAAATGCAGTGTCATTTTCATCTATGCTTAAAAGTGAGACCCCAACAAATGAATGATAATTACATTATATACAATTCTTAGTTTCAGAGGAGTAGATGAGGGCGTGCAAGGAGTGCTAACGCACAGGGCCTCAAAATTATAAGGGCCCCAAAATTTAAGATGTGCTTAGTCGAATATAGATATTAGCTTAAAATAATAAAATAATAATATAATGTAATAAGATTTATTTACACTTTTTCATTACATTGAGTACGTATGTGATTTAGATATTCAACCATTCAAAATTTACAACCTTAATACAAAATTCTATTAATTAGTAAGGGTTTAAGAAAAATTTAGCACAGGGGCCCCAAAAAGTTTAAGACGGCCCTGCTTAGTTTCTTATATTTTGTGAAATATTGACATAAGATAGTTGGCACATGTCAAGTTAATATGAAAACTACTTTTTTGGTTGATTTAATTACAAACAGCACTCTTAAATATTGTTGGTAAAACCATTTACTATCATTCTCTGTACCTTTTTCTGTTTTGATTATTATTTAATGTATCTTCAAATTTTTTGTTAAACTACTTATCCATTTGATGTTGTTTCTATATCTGTTACAGGATAGGCATTTTATATCACCATTTACTATCATTCTACCTTAAGGTTTTAATGTGGTGCAAAGGTTACCACTTGAGCCGAAGGTTTAGAGTTTTTATAGAAAAAAGGTAGGGGAAGGACTCCAAATAATAGATGGCCTTTAGCTGGCCAGGGTGAAGTAGAAAGTTGCACACACTTAGTTATACATTTTAGGCATGTTTTACAATGTCTGAACTGATAAACTGAATAAATAAATTGAATCAGTGACATGAACATACATTGATGAAAAGTGCTGCTCTACACTTTCGTATAATACCTATATATTGCCTTGTAATATTAACAGAAAATGAAGGATTTTATTGAAAATTGAAGAAATAACAGTTACAGTAATCAAAATGATACTTCTGCAAAACAGAATTACCTAATGAATCAATAATCCATGACAAGTGATAAAAGGACATTTGGACCTATGAGTTGGCTTTTTAATTGCAAAATTTAACATATTCATAGACACAGTAAATTCAGGAAAACAATGCACTAGGAACATATTCGGGTAAGTTGGTCGTGTTGTCCATTATGGTTGTATCCTTTTCCTTGCTTCTATCAATATGGACTTGACACTGTATCCTCATTTGAACCCCAAACACATAGAAAATGAATTTGTATAATTTTTTAATTCTTTATATTTATAAGTTTGTTTTTTGTTTTTGCACTCAATTAACTCTGTACCCTCATGTTCACCACATCCCTCATCTCTCTAATCTTAATTCGTACTAGCCCTAAAAAGCTTAACCTTATCAATCTACTTTATGGGTTTCTAATTTCAGAGTTTAAGCAAATAAAAACTGACAGCAATTTCTCTAAAATAAATAAAACCAGTCTTACCAATTTGGGAACAAAATTTCTAAACAACAAAAAAAGCACAATCAAATTATACAACACTGAAAATTTAACAATTCCACTAAAAAATCAACTTATGTTAAGATGAATTCCACCATTTGACTTTTAATTTTCATAAATTGGAACATTGAACAAACATACCTGAGTTATGCTACAGCTGCAACTTTATCTTTTCACTGTTTGTAGACGTTGAGTTACGGAACAGCTTCAACACTTCAACTTTTTGGTGCTCGTGAAAGTTTTCTGAACTTATCTATACCGAATATAGAGAAAAAAAATGGAATGAATGGAGGTGTGGAGATGGTGTGGGAGACAATGATGCATAACGTGGGGTTTGGGGATTATGCTTGTGAAAGTATCTAGACTGATACAGAATGTAAATGCGATTACGAAACGGTGGAGGCGTGGAGATGTTGAGCGTGGCGGCCAGGTTAACATCGTGAGGTTTTGGGGGAAATCGTCTTCTCAAAATATCATTATCCCCAATATTTAGGGATTTGCTCCAGAGTTTGTTTTGTTTTCAATGACCCCACTATATTAATTTGGGTGCTATATCTATTTAATTTACGTAAAAATAGGATTTCCTACTTAGAGTGGAATTTTTTTTTTACAAAAATTTAGTAAGATTTTAGCGCCAAATTTTTGAAGATTTATTGTGAAGGTAGTATTAATAAATAATGACCGTCTTTTTTCTAGTTAATAAATGATAATATCAATGACGACAGTAATATGTGTTAATAACAACAACTTCAATTTACAGTCGTTAATAATGTAATTTTAAACGAGAGTAATTTTTTACCCACGTAGAAAAGCATTTTTAACAAGAGTATCAGAGGTACCTTCGTTAAATTTGGTCGTTATAGAATGAATTTCTTGTAGTGTATTTCAGCTCCGTTGCTCTCATTATCATCTTCTCTTCTATACTCATCATCGTCACGAAAATCATCATCTCCCCACACCAAGGTTGCCTCTATTTGCTCTTCAAAAAATTCCCCCCAATCCTAACCTTTTTCTTCCTCAAGGATCACGTCTTTAATGACAACAATTCTTTTAGTCTTAGGATCAAATAAACGATATCCTTTCGACTCATCACTCACACCTAATAGAATACATGGAAAGCTTTTATTATCGAGTTTACTTCGCTTTACCTCCGGGATGAGAACATGTGCAACACATCCCCAAACTCTGAAATGATGCACCAAGGGCTTAACTCCACTCCAGGCTTCTTGTGGTGTAACATTCTTAACAACCATAGTAGGACATCTATTCAATACATAGAAAGTCCAGGTGACAGCTTCAGTCTAAAAAGGTTTGGGAACCTTTTTAGCCGTGATCATGCAGCGAACCATGTTCATGATTGTTCTGTTTTTGCGCTCTGCTACTCCGTTTTGATGAGGGGTGTATGTTGTGGTGAGTTGTCTTTTGATTCCTTTTTCACAGAAATTCTTGAAGTTTAGGGAAGTGAACTCTCCCCCTCTATCTGTTCTCAAACATTTTATGAATTCTTCTGTTTCTTTTTCCACCAATTTCTTCCAAATTTTGAAACATTGGAGAGCTTTTGATTTTTCATTAAGCAAATAGGGCCAAGCTTTATGACTGAAGTCATCAATGAAATAGAGAAGGTACCTTTTTCCACTATTGGATATAGGCTCTATGAGACCGCATATGTCTGCATGTACGAGCTCTAGGATTTTGTTTGCACACCATTTACTTTTCTTTGGGATTGGATTTCGATGTTGCTTGCCAATGAAACAGTCCACACATATTATGCTTGACGTCTCCAATTGAGGCAATCCTTTCACCATGTTTTTGATTTGTAGAGTTTTTAAACCTTTGTGATTTAAATGCCCATATCGCTGGTGCCAGAGATGAGTGAGATCAGATGTCGTATGTAAGCATTCACCAACATTAGAACTTGAAACATCTGTAGGTTGATGAAACAGCACGAACATTCGATTGGTACTCATATTCGTGTGAGTAATTAAGCCCTTGTGAGGATGATAATTGTTGCAGATGCCATTTTTAATCAAGATAGAAAGTCCTCTCTCTTGCAACTGACCCACACTTAATAAGTTGTTTTTCAAATCAGGGACATAATAAACATCTTTTACAGTAAATTTAGTGCCATTGAATACTAGATGGACACTACCTTTTATAGCTACTGGCATTTTAGAATTATTTCCACATCTAACAGAATGTTGTATCCCATCAACCATGTTTGAAAACATACCTCTATCTCCACACATATGATTTGAACAGCTAGAGTCTACGAACCAAGCATGGTTCCTTTTGGCTTCCTTTTCTTTCACATATAACATCAAAACTAACTCCTCGAACTCCGCATAGTTAGCCTCCTTGTCCCATTAAGGACATTCATATTGAAAATGCCCCAAATTATGACATTTGAAACATTGTACAGTGGCTTTTGAGAATGATTGTCTTCCTCTTCCACGTCCTCGACCTTTGTAAGTTCCTCTGCCTCTGTCTCGGCCTCAATTGCTTTCTACTTTGAAAGCTTGATCAATGTCGTTGTTGCTCTTCTCCACCATCTTCTTTTTGAACTTCTGTTCATGTATCACCAGACAACTTTGAAGCTCATCCACAAACATGGATTCGGTGTCTTTGGATTCTTCAATGGAAATCACCACATAGGTAAACTGATTTGTTAATGTGCGAAGAATCTTTTGTACTACGTCCGAGTCTTGCATATTTCCTCCATTGATGCGCATTTTTTTGGCTACTGTCATGACCCTGGCAAAGTAATCTATGATAGTTTCTCCTTCTTCATTTGCAGAATTTCAAAATCTCTCTTTAAAGAGTTAAGAATTGATCTCTTCACTCGTTCATTTCCTCCAAACTTTCTCTTCAGGGACTCCCAAACGATCTTTGAATTGCGTCTATCCAAGATCTGTTCGAAAATTGCTCTATCAATGGCTCGGAAAAGATAGTGCTTCACCTTATGGTCTTTGGTTCTAGCATTCTCTAGTTGCAGCTGTTGTGCGTTTGTCAACACAGTCTCAGAGACTGGTTCTTCAAAACCATTTTCTACTAGACTCTGAAGGATTTGAAGCGGAAGTATCTTGGTATTTAAGAAACGAATTTCAAAAAATTTCCCTAAACAAACAATCAGTGTGATCCAATCACTCTGATAAACAGTCAAGCATCTGATGTCTGACGTCAAATCCTTAACTAAGATCATTAAGTTCTTCAATAATCAAATTGATATTTATACTACGAGATTGGAAAAATACCTCTTGTAGATTCCAATCCGGTATTAAAGCTTCTCTAGTGGTGAAGCCTCTAGTCAGTCCACTAAGTCGATTAGATCAAGCCTTGAAGAAACTGATTAATCTTGCTCAAAATCGAAAACTGATTTCGGATCCGATTTTTCTGAACCGCAAAAATCGTATATCGCTATTATTATTCCGTAGTATGTATATATATATCGTTTGATATATATATATATATATATAAAATAATTAATATAATAATAATAATAAATTAATATAATAATTAATTATATTATTATTATTATATATAATAATAATTAATTAACAACTTAATTAATTACTATTATATTCCTTAATACATACTTAGAGGAGCTAATTTAAGACACCTCTTAATACTAACGGTCAACACTTGACTATTATATTCGGAAAAAGACATCAATTTAAATTGAGCAAGAATTATTATTTATTCCTCATTTCAATTGAATATCAAACAGTGTTAGAATGTTTTGTCAATCCCATTGACATATTCAATTGTGTCAATTAATTAATTAAAACACTTTTAATTAATCAATTTAACAAAAGCTAGATACAAACAACTTGTATGTGTGTGACTTTCTAAGTTCATCTTTAACTGGCATTAGAGGCATAGTACTAACTCTTAGTAAGTATTTGAGCCCTCACTATCCCTTTCCACGCAATCAAACTTTCCCTGTAAAAGGGGTGCTGCCCTTTGCAGCCTGTACATAGTGCTCTGCGAACTACTCCTTCGACTAGGCTCCCCGCGAGGGGGTCGAATCTGTCTTTTCTACGTGATATCTGGCTGGTCAATGTCATTCTTTGTATTGCTTGACTGGAGTTGTCCCTGACGGGCCCGAAGGCCCAAGAATGAGTGAAGGCAGCATTCGCTGAGCCCGTCTGATTGTTGGACTTACTAACTCTATGTTTGATTGACCGACTCAGGACTGTTTCCATTAGGCCATTTCAAGCGTAGGTGAAGCCTCGCAAGAAGCACGATCGCTCTCTCGTTCTTTATATAAAACTTCCCTGGGTTGGTTTGGCCTCTGCCGTAGGCTAGCATACATATCATATGGTAGTTATTTTCGATTGGGCTTTTTCTTTGGCGAAAGCCATCTTCTATCCAAGCGGCGGGTCTTACCTTCTTTGGCCGCATGATTGTCTTGGCCATGGGATCCCCCCCGAGACCTTTTCTTATGCACTCCCGCATATTTGTAGCAATTTGGCTTGAGGTGAGGTGTGCCATCCGTTTCGACGGTCTCTGAAAGCGTCCTTCCTGCTTCCTGGGAGCTCTTAGTCTAGCCTATCTCTTTTTTCTCGACAGTAAATCGCCCTTCGAATCTTATATGATATTTCTACTTTTTCTTAAACAATACATTCAATAATGAACTAGATCATTTATGCTTTCTTTCAGTATTCAATGGTTGAGTTTAACTGATGTGGCAGTTGAATTGCATTTTTTTTCCATATCCATAATATATATATATAATGCTATTCTTTCAATTTTACAGGGGAAAGAAAAGTGGTTTGCTTTGTTTTCTATATATATGAAGATTTTTTCAATTGTTTTGAAATCGGAAAGGAAATGTAAACGAATTCATTAGGCGAAAACCTCGAGTCAGTGACAAGATTCAGAATGAAAAAAAAAAGCTTCACGCGACATTCTACTAAAAAAAAAGAAGGGCCCTTACTTTGGAACAAGACCGCTACCTTCTTAATATTAAGACGTAGCTCACGTTACTCCCTTGCAGCACTCACATAACTGAGCTTAGCGTAAGAAACCGTTTGGGACTCCCTTGTCTTCTCAGGAACTGGTACCTGCCGATACACAAGGAAAGAGCCTCTCTTAAAATGAAAGAACTCTTTATGTCCAATTCCCCGGGTTTAGCGACTCGAGAGTACATCTATTTTGAGCTTGCACGAGTATCGCCAAATAAAAGAACCACATGTGTTCCCGGGTCTCTCCCTTCAAATCTAGTGAGCAAGAGCTTAATCATATTCCCCAGAGCAGAGGGAAGAGAAGGCTAGACTAGTGAATCACGTACACCGGTGGGCTAAGAAAGATCCTATTCTATTTAATAAGTATTTAAACTAGTTGCCCTGTAGCTAAATAAATAAGCTTGAGTGTGGGAGCTAGTTGGGAGGGAAGTTGTCTTGATCGATCCAACAAGGCCAAGTGAATTCCTTAGCTGTGGAGGATCCTCTCTTAGTGTGCCAAGCCTGAATAGATGGTCCTCTTAACTAACTAAGTCTGCTGAAAATTGTCTTGGATTCGTATGGGATAAAACGAACGGAATACTTGGAGTGAGAACTTTGGACCTGAATATTCTGAAGAAGACCAAGGCCCACCTTCTTCTCTTAATGCAGGCAAGGCATATCTCGTAAGAGCAAGTCGAAGCTACTTAGCATGGGACACATCAACTAAAGTGGCTTTTGAACGAGTGACGTTTGAAAAGCATCTCTTCCCCACAAGAAAAGTAATGAGAGTGAAAGACAAGAATACCCCCTTTTCGTGGGTCTTTAGGAAGGGGGATATATTCACTATTCATATGCCTCTCGAAATGCCGGACATCAGATATGAATTTTTTATTTAGGAACTTCACTGAAAGCTGGGGACAAATGCCACAGAAGTCAAACCGTAAAGAGCTCTTGTCGGCGTAACCATTGAAGAAGAATTCGCAGTATAAGAAGGTGCTGCTAGGTTGTTTACAAATGTCCAAATGGTGAGTGAATAGCCGGTGAATGAAATTGAATCAGAATAGAATCTCCTGTTTGAGAATAAGCTGCTAGTGGAAAGAGGAATTTCACAATGTGCTATCGAATTCGCTTCATCGAATAGTTTGGCTCTTTGATAGAAGGAGGGAATGGAAGAATTGGAAAAATAAATAATGTTTGCGACGAATATACTGCAAGTCATTTGGGTGGGGGATTTCCGCTCTTAGGGGAATATCCCCTCTTTGACACATCTATTAGACCGTGGGGCACGAACACGAAGGGGAGCCTTTCTTTCTGCGCAGTTGCAGTTAAAGAAAAATATGGTACTTCTATAGCTTTCACGTGGGGGCAGCGAATAAGGGATTTCTTTTTACTCTTGAGAGAGATGCGAGCAAGTCCAGTCTTAGCATCCGCTGTGGTAATAACCGCTTCAAAAAGATCTTTCTTTTACAGATAGAGTACACATGTACGTTATGGAATCTGATTATATATAGTAACTGCGGTTCTGGGATGGGAGTCAAATCAATGTTAGGGAGTCAAAGCTATTGGAACAGTGTAGTGAGTCTTTATATTTAATCCCTTGGAGACTGGCAAGCAAGACGCGAATAGAGCTGTCTTTCACAACAGGAGAGAATACTTCAATGAAGCAGACCCGCCACAGGTACATCCTAATGATTCGGTAGACATGATACGCTTAAAGGTAGCTGCTATATTGCTTGGTCTGGTTATGCTGTTCTTCGGGACGAGTACACCTGGTTGGACACGGCACAAAGCTTCAACCCCTCAACAGCTGCTTCGCCGACATATCTATATATATATTATTATATATATTGGATCTTCCTCAAGGGCCTAGCGGGTAGGCTTACTCACTGGCTTTGACCTCAGATTCATTAAGAAAGTAGTTTACGTAACTGTCACAGCTCCAATACGATAATCTTGTTAATCAGCAAAGTAGCTAGCCTAAATAAGGAGTTTACAATTGCTTGATCATAAAGGTTGTTGTATTGCCGTGCCTGAAGCTAGATGACAAGGCAAAAAAAAGTGTATCTTTATTGGCTACAGTCATGAGACGAAAGGTGACAAGCTGTATAATCCGAAGACTAAAAAGTCAGTCGAGATCTTACTTTTCTTTTGGCGAGGATGGTGTTTGGGATTGGTCAGTTCAAGATAATATTATCTTTGCCGGTGCTAATTGTTGTCATGTCAATAGAGAAAGACAAGTTGAAGATCAAATTGTGCAGTCTACTAATGATGTTCCTCCATCACATGTGACGCCTACTCCTGCAGAGTCTTCTAGTCGTCCACAGCACCAACGCCGCTTGCCTGCTCGCTTGCAAGATTATGTGGTTGGTAATGAGAAAAATTACCCATCTGATGATGATAATGATGATGTAGCACATTTTTTATTTATTTGTAGATTGTGATTTACATATAAGGAAGCTGCCTATGATAGGAAAAAGAAAACTTGATTTGATCAGATAGTTCCCCTCTCCTGGCGAGATTATTACTCGTAATTCATGCGAGAGTGTCTTCCTTCGCATCTGTTCTTATGCCTGTGCCATAGAGATTTTTAATGCGTGCACCTATATAGTTCTTTCAATACGATATAGCTACTACTTGAAAGGGCGCCCCTTACGATCTTTCTTCCTTCAGTCCGGGAAGAGATTGACTATTTCACAATAGGTTTTTGTATTTTTTATTTCCCGATCACTGGAAGCAATCTTCACTGGCACAAGGATCTCTTCACAGCAACCTTCACTACGATAGAACCCAACAATGAGTTTACGGAGGCTTCGCTTCGAGTAGTGCGAGCTCGTCTGATGCAAGAGAAAGATCCAATGGATGATTGATGTCAAATTTTTCTTTTTTTTTCAAAGGTTTAATTGAATCCTAGCTCATAGATGTGACCTCTGTCTCGAAGGCGAAAGACCCCTTACTTTTACTTTACTCGATTTATTTGATCGATGGTAGGTACCCTATCTTCATTGTAGATTTGTAGATGGACATTCTAACTTCTTCCTTCTCGATCCTGGGAAAGACATCTCGAGCTTAAGGGAAGACATGGTGATAAAGAGCTGCAACTCCATCAAAGAACTTTCTCAGCAGAGGGAGGCCCCACAACGGCTTAATCTCAAAAAGCTGACTCTTCATCTTACAGGGTGTCAATGCAAGCAAGCTTAAACTAATAAAGTAAAAAAAGAAAGCTGGATAGTGTCCTTAGGAGAGGAGCAAGAACTTCCCCTTAATCTAATAAAAAACAAAAAGAGTAGCCACGACATTACATGAAAGCTCTTCTTTCCTACTGTTCTTATTCTTTCTTAAGTAGGGCTGCTAACACTAGATTAGATGTAAGCCCTTTTGATAGAAGGGTAAAGTCCTCTTTTTTGTTTCTGTACGGCTGTTTTTTCTTGGCTCGTTTAGTAGACAGCGAGCGAGCTGACAAACGAATGAATGAGCAAGCTTGCCTGCGAGTGAATAAACTCTGCGAATGCTTCTCGTCTTCAGCTGTGGGACCGGTCTGTCTGTAATAAGCAATTCCTTGGGTGGGAATAGGTGACATCGCTAGGAGAGCTGAGAGGGACGGATTTACCAATGTCCAAGGCAAGAGAAAAAAGGACCCTCCTCGCTAGCAGCACAGTTCACTCCTGCGGATTCTTTCACAACGGAGCAAACCAAGTCAGGGAAGAGGATGAAGACTGATTCCCAGAAAAGCCATCTCTAGTAGACCTGCCAATCAATATTATGCCATACCTTTATATGATATCAGCTTGGCTTTATTTCCTCTCTAGCACAGCACACGCATAGCTGCCTCACATCGACATCAAGTATGCTCGCAATTCGCTTATCCCCATTATACAAATGAATTTGGAGAAGTAGAGCGGAACCTGGATTCTTTCTATCTGTGAAGGATCTTTCCGGGTCGTGCTTTTGCTTCTACAAAAGGGAATCAAAAAAGGAACTCCAGGCCCTCCACCTTAATAAGATGGATTAGACAAAAGGATATCTCTCAGAAGGTTCAAGGATGATTCTGATTGCCCTACCAGCTAAACAACTTAATTCCTATTGTCTAACTCCTTTCCTTTATGGGTTGGCTACCGGGGATCCATTGTGGCTTGTGACTAGGTTGGTACGGGTGAATTACCATCAAGCCTAAGTTATCTGGTTCTGGCTAATGCCCTAAGGGGTTGGCCTTGCTTTGAGTTAGTAATACTCTAAGTGCGGTTAGTACAAGAAGGTTCTGCGGCTTACTCTTACTACAGTTAAAACCTCTGTCCTAGTGTCGTGCACAGTCGGGATATCTAAATAACAAGCGATTCCCATATTATGGACTCGGAAATCCCACTCCATTCATCTGTAACTAGACTAGAACATCCTCACTTCCAGATCCAAAGGTGGGTGCTAATAGAATTGATTGACGAAGAAAAACGACGCTATCTGTGATTACTCTTTGCCCCCCAAGAAGACTCAAGACAAACTTCCCCATTTTCTTTTGTTGGTTTTGTTATCCAACTCTCTTTTATCCCCAGAAAGAAATGAAGTATGAATGACCTTCCGAGCCACTAGGATCAGGCCGATACGCTTTCTCAAGTGAATTCATCGATCAGGCACTGGGCCTTCCCTTCTCTCTCCTTTAAAGAAAAGCGATTACCTACCTTATAGTTGCGCTATGCGTAGCCTTGCAGCAGAATGAGTTGGATATAAAAGGTGTGCTAAGATCGATCTATGCCTTCAATAGCAAGTTGGCAACAGCCTTCTCCTATGCTTTTTTCTGGGATTCAATACCGGCATTAGAAGTATGTGCGGAAAGACTGGTTATGAATGCAAGATTTCTTGATAGAGAAATGTGTGCTGAGCCAATCCGTAAAAGAAAGAGTACCACTGAGATGAGAAAGCAAACTTAGCTAAAACATCCAATAGGAAGTCCCAAGAGACACGTAAGCCTTTTGCATATCAACTTTGCCAATGTCCAAACCATAATGCTTTTCAATATCCGCAGCAGGCAAGGGCAATATTTTCAACAATATTACGGCCAGGAACAAAGCCCGTTTGTTCATAAATTCGGGCCAATCTATCAGACAACAGTTTAGATAGAATTTGAGAGCTTCCGTTTTTCTGATTGGGCACATGTCTGAAAAAGAAGCCCTGCCCTAGCTATGCCACTCATTGCTGGAGAATGGTGAAGGATCAACTTCCATTTGTGTTTACTTACAGTAAATGGTTGATTGGTAAAGGGAACAGAGATTGTTTTGTATGGAACTATCATGAGATGCCCTGTTTAGTGGAGCACAAGCTTCCAAGGCTTTCAAGCAGCCACCAAGAAGAATAGCACCTGGGGGGAAGAGATCTAATTGCTAAGAAAAGGAAGTGAAGCTCGGCTCGTTATCGAGGAAGCTCTTTAGCCTTAGAAGGCAATAGACGGAATGCGTAGGGTATAGCTCTGAGTCTTATTAATAGTAGTCTCGGACTGACTGTCTTTCTGCCTTGAGAGATGTGAAGAATGGCTATCTTTCGTACCCTCGATCTGGGGATGGGACTTTCCTTTTTTATTGAATTTGAATTTACTTGCTCGCCGCAACTACATCGGCTTAAAACAGAGTTTACCAACTAAGAAATGCTCCCACCCAAGCCATTTCGGGCAACAGAAAAAATGACTGTTCTTTTGAAAGGAAGGAGACGACTTGCTTGGCATTCAAAGACGAAAAGCAACTCAATTGAATCTGGTTTAGCTACTAGCTACTTTGAAAGAATTTATGCCTTTTTTATTTTTATTATATATATACGCCTGTTGAGCTGAAACCCTTATCTTTCAAATTAAAATCCAGGGTCTGCCCGCATATCCGTTATGACAGAATCAAGCCTAATGCAGTTTCTTTTTCAGATTCTATTCTCTACTGATCACGCCTGGGGTAGGTGCAAAATGCATAGGAGGGAGATTCCACATCCTGCTCTAATTATTTGTCGCTCTCTCTTACTTGATAGAGTAGAGTAAGTCGATGACGCGTTTGAAAAAATACTTTCTTCACCCTTTGACGAGAGGTCTAACACTATACTATGTTTTTCAGATCCCAAAAGGATTGGGTCATAGGGCCCTAGGTTTCCTTATATATTGTCTGAATCGCCCAATTCCATCGGTTCGAGTGCTCGTTCTGTATATGTATAGTGCCCTTTCCCGATGTCAGGGAGTCTGCTGCTATGGGGTTGAGGAAAAGCTTGTATGTAGTATTGATGCTTTTGGCATCACTTGTCTGTCTCGGGACCCTTGTAACCGTGGGTAAAAAGTTTTGTAAATATGGTTGAGGCTAGACTAGGGAAATTGAATACCTACTAGTTTATCGTATAATAAGATAAAGTAAAGGCTGCACATGAAAAGAAAAGGAAGAAATTCGACAGAAGGAAGAATTAAAGCCTTTAATAAGTTTAAGTAAGGACTTTACCTTTGCGAGTGTTGTCGTATAATAAGCCCGGAGTAGGCTGCTATTGACTCCGATGTGGATGGGATGTATGGGATTTCTATCGAGGCTAAGGCTAAGCTAAAGATTCGACAGGCGAGACATCTATTTTCATTAACTAAGAAGGGATTTACAAATAGTAAAAGAGGTGTCGTAGATAAGAAACTGATTGCCCTGAAGTGAAGACAGTAACTTCACTTCCTACTTCAAGCTGGGTAAGGGAAGTGTGGAATTGAGACAGATTGCCTATGGGGGGATAAATTGTTAATTGTATGTCCTAAGTAGGGCAAGGTTTGACACTATATAAGGTCCAGGGCTGGCTCATTAGCTCTGTTACCTCCTTTACTTACTTTCTTTTAAAAGCGCTAGGCACTTACTTATTAAAAAAAATATCCCCCGGCGGCATTTAGTTTATTCGAGAACATCTGTGCAAGGATAAGTGGCAGAAGAAAAGGCGCGTAGCAGAATCGGATTTTTCTACTTTACTTCTCCTCAAAAACCAACAGGTAATACCTCACAGTGAACGAGGCCTAAACTTATTAAAGCTTCATGTCTATCTATCACTTAGAAAAGTGATGATGAAGGTGATGAGGTTAACCCATTACAAAGGATGATAGGATGGAATAATCCGAAAGAAAGGTTCTTTTATTCGCGCCTCCTAAACCTGATCATGATGCTAACAACAAGAGCAAATAGCAAACCGAGCTAGAATAGCAAGCTTGGTTTTTATGAAAACTCGCTCCAATAGTGCCTTCGTGGAACTCTCTTTAGTTTAGTGCACCAAAGGTAATTCAATGCTGCCACTCTTTTTCTCAGCTAACAAAACACTCTATCCAATCCGACGCACCCTTCTCTTCGTAATCTTTAACGGCTTTGTGTCCTATCAGCCGTCCCTAGTTGAGAAGGTGGAAAACCTACCTCGACACTCTTTCAATTCGATTCTGGGAATACAGTTAGGTTAGCCTTCTCCTTTCTCCTTCATCTGGTTTGGATGTTGAAAGATCTGCTTTGGAAGATTATTAAAAAACAATTGATTAAGCAGATTCGTATGCTTTGAGTGCTTCTGTTCTAGTTCTAGCTTCCTTACCCTGTCCCTGTGGATTAGGAAGTGAATTGTACCTATCTTACTCTCTCTTCTTTAATGGTTAATTCCTGTTTTTTTATCGAGGGACATGTCATAAATGTGGAAATCGGTGATCTCGCTATGGCTAAAACACTACTTTTTTGCCTCTTTCAGGGGTCGGTCGTTCCTGAAGGGAAACCGGCCATTTGAACCAGGATTTTTAGCAATGATCGTAGTTTCACGCATAGATGATATAAGCCTTCTTCTGACTGACCGGACCAATGCATGGAGAAAGTTATTGACTCTGATCATGCTACGCTACGGAATATCCACTAAAGATACTTGACTGACCTAAGCTGCTCTTTTTTCCTGGCAAACGACTCCAGTGACTAGACCAAGGGGAATCACGACTGAAGATGGGGTGTTTAACCATCTCAAAGTGGACTCGTTGGCTTATATAGAAACCGCCCGAAATCCCTTTTTTGGGGGCTATATAGTGTCACGGATGGAAGGCGTCCATTAAACTTCGCCAAGTCAATTTGACCACAGCCCTTAATGGCCAGACCATATAAGAAAGATGGTTCGGGTCTTCGTGCCGAAAAAAGCAAAAGTAGCCCATAGATCTTTCTACTTAAATATGAGTTCCGACAAGAGCTCCAGCTGAAATGCTGAATACTTAAGGCAGTCTATGAGTGAAAGACTTCCTTTTTTTGGGCATACGGAGATGGAGGCTAATAAGTAAGTCAAGGGCTAGAGAAGAAGAAGAGGCCTTCCTTATAGGTCTGGTCTCCCAGTTGTTGTAGATTCTATAGATCTTTCTCCACCCTTCCTTCTCCAGCATTTCGCTTCCAATTCATCAATCTAATGGGGAGGTGTGAGAATCAGATCCAGGGAACAGCTGGAGTTTTGATCAGGATTTTCCGAAGTTGCGCCCAACTCGCCTTTCTAATCAACGTAGGGACGAGGCTTTCTAGACATTTAGCCAAACCTGATCATAGCTAGTGGTAGAGCCCCGAGGTGAAAGGCTTGCTTACCGGGACTTCACTTATTCTCCTCTTCGGCCTATCTCAGGATTCGCACCTATAGGAAGCGGAAGGGTGCCCAGAAACTTCATGCTCCAAGTCTTGCGGTCGCCGAGGACGTACGCTGAACCAGATTAAATCGGTGCCTTAACGTCGGGTGATTGCGCATTCGTTGTGGCATTGGTGAACTCGAGTTGCCAGAAAGAGCTAGACTAGATGGTTTACTGACGTCTCCCGACCCCATTTCTCCTCTCATCTAATTCCCTTCAATTCAATTGAAGTTTTCTTTAGTAGTATAGAAATTAATATGTAATTTCAAGGCCCCATGGAGAAGACGGAGGACCTAAAGAGAAATATGTAATAGTTAGTATTTCCTTAGGTTTGCCCTTTTATTCCGTCTCTGGCTCGACGGAATAATTTAGATGATATGTCCATAACGCCAATGTATGTGAATGTATGTGTCTGATGTATGCTAAAGCAAATCAAGACTAAGTTAGATTATGAGACCTAAAATAAAATCCCTCATTAAAAAGTTAAGTAAATAAACAAGTTATTAATATCGGTTGCCCCTCCCTAATATTATAATTCAGCCGGCAGTGCTGAGGTCCTTTGGGTTGTTGAGTAAACTCAAGCTCGGGGTCCTTTCGGTAACACCTGAATTATCAAAAATCATTTTTCATGAATATGGGGTAATACTTAAATTAGATTATGATAATTGGATGAGTAAACTCATGTTGTCATAAACTAATGGGCAAGACGGTTGGGATTAATATGAATAGCATATTAGTTACTAATGTGGTTAGTAACCCAATAACCTAGGAATCACATTAAAGATGTGATTGATTACATGAATCTACCTAATGAATGAGACTAGCTTGTTGAGTAAACTCAAGGCGAAATCTCAGGAGTTAGGATCCTAGCTCGCTAAAGGATTTGTGAAATTCTTCGAATTAATATGGAGGGCTATTAATTTGGAAAAATAGTGGGAGCAATCTAAAATAAACTAAAAGGCCTATAATTTTAGATTGATATACTTTAAGCAAATGAATGACATACGTTTACTCTTTCTCACTCTCAGGTTTAATTAAACCCACTCTTATAATCATGACTAAAACCAATCTGCAAAACATTCTTACCGATAACAAATTGAATGGTTCAAACTTCACCGACTGGTTTCGTAACCTCAAAATTGTTTTGAAGTTCGATAAAATAGGGTATGTACTTGATACATCGATACCCCCTCTCCCTGCTGATGATGCTCCCATTGAGGAAATTGATGCTTACCAGAAGCATAAGGCTGATGATGATCATGCCGGATGCATCATACTTGCATCGATGACACCGGAATTACAAAGGCAACATGAGGAAATGGATGCATATTCCATCATCATGCACCTAAAGGAATTGTTTGGGAAACAAACCAGGTGCGAATGCTATGAGATATCCAAGTTGCTATATCGTAGTATGATGCAAGAGGGCACATCTGTCATGACACATTGTGTCAAGATGATTGGCTACATTACCAAACTTTCTAGTATTGGATTTGCGATGGATAACGAATTAAGTATAGACTTAATTCTTCAATCCCTCCCATAAAGTTATTCATAGTTTATTATGAACTATCAGATGAATGACTTGCAAACCTCTCTTGAAGAGCTTGCAAATATGCTCAAGTCAGTTGAGCCCAATATGAAGAAAGACAAAGCCATACCGGCTTTTGTCATTGAGGGATCAAAGAAAAGGAAAGGGAGCTATCCCAATCCTAATTATCCCAAGAAAGGTAAGAAAGTCGTGCCCTACAAAGCTAGGGGAAAGGAAGTGAAGAAGCCCAAAGAAGAGTGCCACTTCTGTGGTAAAGACGGGCATTGGAAAAGAAAATGTTGGTGTACCTAGCCTTCCTCAAAAGGGGAAGAAGCTGGGACTTCAACATCTGGTATGTTTTATATTGAAATTTCACAGTCTGAATCTTTTGGTACTTGATACCGGATGCAGCCTGAGGATATTCCAGGAATATCTAGAAATATTATTTCTAATTAGCCGTCTTGTTGACGACGGTTTTCATATTTCAATAAAAGACAAGAGTTGCAATTTTTATAAAGATTCGATCTTTTATTTTTCAGGAATTTCACAAAATGGGATTTATGTGTTAGATAACAAAATTCCTGCTTTTGCAATTGATACCAAAAGACATAAGCTAGATAATTCAACTTACTTGTGGCATCGTCGTTTAGGCCACATAAACAAGAGACGCATGCTAAAGCTACATTCAGATGGGCTTATAGATCCAATCGATCCCGAATTATTGGAAACATGCGAATCATGTTTAAAAGGTAAAATGACAAAGACACCCTTTAGCAATAAAGGTGAGCGTGTATCAGACACTCTAGGACTCATTCATTCAGATGTATGTGGTCCTATGTCAGTCCAAGCAAGAGGAGGATTCAGATTCTTCATAAGCTTCATAGATGACCATACCCGATATGGTTACATCTACTTGATGAAGCACAAGTCAGAAGCTTTTGAGAAATTCAAATGCTTCAAGAATGAAGTAGAAAATCAATTAGGAAAGAAAATAAAGACGCTTCGATCTGATCGAGGTGGCGAATATCTTTCAGATGATTTTCTGAATTATCTAACTGAATGTGGGATATGCTCACAATGGACACCTCCCTATACACCACAACACAATGGTGTGTCCGAGAGGAGAAACCGTACCCTATTAGATATGGTACGATCCATGATGAGCATGGCCTTACTTCCAAAGACGTTCTGGGGCTATGCCTTAGAAACTGCCCTCTTCACCCTAAATCGAGTACCAACTAAATCCGCTAGTTCCACACCATATGAATTGTTCGTTGGTAGGAAACCCGTGTTTTCATTTATGAGAATATGGGGTTGTTCAGCCTTTGTCAAACGCATTGTGTCCGACAAACTAGATTCGAAATCTGATAAATGTTTCTTCATTGGATACCCTAAGGAAACTATGGGATATTACTTCTATCATCCAGATGATCAGAAAGTAATCATATCCAAGCACGCAACCTTCTTAGAGAAAGAGTTTCTCGAAGAAACACAAAAGGGAAGCATGATTGAACTTGACGAAGTTCAAGAAGAAGAAACACCGACTGAAACAACAGAGGCGGTTGAGGTACCCGAAGGAGTCCCATTAGATGAGACTCTAGTGCCACCTATTCGTAGATCACAAAGAGTTCGTGAACTCCCAATTAGATATGGTTTTCTAGTGGGAGATGATAATGAGGTTCCCATGTTAGACGACGAACCCGAAAACTACGAAGAGGCTCTTACTAGTCCAGATTCTAAAGCATGGCTTGAGGCCATGGATTCTGAAATGGATTCCATGTATACTAACCAAGTGTGGACGTTGGTTGATCCACCCGAAGGGATAATACCCATTGGGTGCAGGTGGATCTTCAAAAAGAAGACAGACATGGATGGAAAGGTTAGCACCTACAAATCTAGGTTAGTAGCGAAAGGATATCGTTAGAAGCAAGGAATCGATTATGACAAAACTTTCTCTCCTGTGGCTATGTCCAAATCAATCAGAATCATGCTTGCAATTGCCGCTCACTACGATTATGAGATTTGGCAAATGGATGTGAAAACAGCTTTCCTAAATGGAAACCTACTTGAGGATGTATATATGATGCAGCCTGAAGGTTTCATATCGAAGGATGCAAATAAAGTTTGCAAACTTCAGAGATCCATTTATGGAATCAAGCAAGCATCTAGAAGCTGGAATAAGCGTTTTGACGAAACCATAAAACAATTTGGTTTTGAACAAAATTGCGAAGACGCTTGCATTTACAAGAAAGCAAGTGAGAGCTCTATAGCATTTCTCATACTATATGTGGACGATATATTATTAATGGGAAATGACGTTGCTCTCTTACAGTCAGTGAAAGTATGGTTATCCGGTAACTTCTGAATGAAAGACCTTGGTGAAGCAGCTTATATACTTGGTATAAAGATCTATAGAGATAGATCGAGAAGACTGCTTGGTCTTTCACAGGCTACATACATTGAAAAGGTGCTAAACCGGTTTAGCATGCTTGAATCGAAACAAGGTAACTTACCCATGTTACATGGAGTAAAGTTAAACAATCATCAATGTCCTAAAACCGATGATGATAAACGACGCATGGCTGTAGTCCCGTACGCCAGCGCAATCGGTTCGATTGCTATGCACTAGACCTGACGTAGCGTTCGTGTTATCTGTAACGAGTCGTTACCAAGGGAATCTGGGAGACGAGCATTGGATTGCTGTCAAGAACATTAAGTACTTGAGAAGAACTAAAGATATGTTCCTAGTGTATGGAGAATGTGATCTGAAAATAGAAGGATTTTCAGACGCAAGTCATCTCACAGATGAGAATGATTATAAATCCCAATCAGGATACCTGTTTATCTTGAATGGGGGCACGGTCAGTTGGAAGAGTTCCAAGCAAGGAAGCGTAGCTTTCTCTACGACCGATTCAGAGTATATCGCAGCTGCGGAAGCAGCAAAGGAAGCGGTTTGGATTAGAAAGTTCATTACAGAACTAGGTGTGGTGCCTGACATTGTCAATCCCATGACACTGTACTGTGATAAAAATGGAGCCATTGCGCAAGCAAAGGAACCACGGTCTCATAATGCATCCAAGCATTATGATGAGGGCATCTTATCCCTAAGCCCGAGTCCGGAACTACTAGAGGCCACCCGGGAGAACCCACTCAAAGAGAGCAAGGAACGACCCAAAATAGAGAACACGCGGGGCGTGTCCAACCTGACGCAAGGCGTGGGAATGGTGGTCTTGGATGAAAGACCAGGTCAGTTGGTGACACGGGGCGCATCCTTTGCCACGCGGGGCGTGATTGGTCACATGAAGCAAGAAAAGTTCCAGGAGGTTAAACACGCAGGGCGCAACCCTTGGACGCCCCGCGTAGATTCCACTCCGCTGGTCTGCCAGTTCCTGGAACCTCATAACGCGGGGCGTGGTCCACAGGACGCCTCGCGTGACACCGAGCAACCAAGTCAGAAGCTTTCTAACGCGGGGCATATTCCGCAGGACGCCTCGCGTACTGAACTCGAGCCAACCTCCTGAAGTCCAGGAGCCTTTTCACGCGGGGCGTAAGATCCGATACGCGGGGCGTATCATGACCTGGAGACTACTTCTCCTCCAAGTTCTTACATTGGGGGACCATTTCTGTGACACCTTATTTACTGTATTGCCACTATGACTTATTTACTAGACTACCATTCTCCCTATTTTACCCTCTTAGCCAAGTGTTAACCAAAACCCTATTCATAGGCTTTTGGGTCTTTCTCTTTGATTTGAGGGATAGTATTTAAACTCCCATGTTTTGTAATGTTCTCAACTTTTGAAGAATTAAACTTATAGCCTCCTTGAGAGCTTGGATTTCTATCCTTTGGGTTAACTCAACCTTCAAGTATAGCTTGAGAAGATTGCATTCTTTGTAGATTTAAGATTAAAATCCTCAGTCGATTTCACCCTACATCAGTTGGTATCAGAGCCGAGTCGTTTTCCTTGATCGAAGACTTCTTCTCGGAGATGGTTCAACCACGTATCACCACCGACACCATTGGAACTCAAGAACAAAGGCTTGAAGCTCTAGAATCAAGCTTGAAAGCCATAAATGACAAGATGAGTGAGTTGGAAGAGAGGCAAGAAACGGAATGAAGAGAAAGACGTCTAGATACGGAGAGACTTATTCTTGAGTTTCGGAATAGTCAAATCCAACCCGCCGGAGAGCCTCATCGGAGACAAGAAGAACAAACCCACCGTCTACTTGAAAGGCAACCAACACCACCACCACGGATAACCTATGCACCACAAGTGATGGACCCTCGGGTTCAAAAGGTAAGGCGGACTAATCCCATAACCATTAGAAATGTGGATAGTGATAGTGATGGGGAGTTCTTTGATGATTATGATATGCCTAGGATTGCTAGGAATATGGGGATTAGAATTGATGAAAATGCCATGAATGGTAGGCCTAGACATGATGTGCATGTGAATGATGTTGTTGGTCCCGCGCATGTGCGTGCCGGGAATATGGATATTGTGCATAATGATGTTATAGGTGGTAGCGAGAGAGAAAATGTGGGTTTGAATGATCCGTATGAAGGCCGAGGTAATGGGAGAGGCGGATATGTTAGAGAGCCGAATATGAGAAGGGAGTGTGGTGGTAACTTTGAGCGGGATGACGCTTTCAAACTGAAAGTGGACTTACCTTCATTTGGGGGAGAACTTGATATAGAGGGCTTCCTTGATTGGCTGCTAGAAGTGGAGCGGTTCTTTGATTATTCGGGAATACCGGAAGATAGGAAGGTTCGTCTAGTTGCTTACCGATTGAAAGGAGGAGCGTCAGTTTGGTGGGATAATGTTAAGGAAGGGAGAAGAAGAGGTGGAAGGGAACCGATTAGGTCTTGGTTGAGGATGAAGTCGATGTTGCGGGAACGGTTTCTACCACCCGATTATGAGCAGTACATCTACAGTTCCTATCGGAATTGTTCTCAAGGCGCTAGAAGTGTGCAGGAGTACACCTCAGAGTTCTTGCGGCTTTCGGCAAGGGCTAACTTGTCGGAAACCGAAAGCCAAAAGACTTCAAGGTATCTTGAAGGATTGAGGTACAACATCCAAGATCGGATTGGGACGCAAATGGTCATTCGGGTGCAAGATGCTCGTAACTTGGCATTGAAGGCCGAAGCACAACTGAGTTTGAGGGGTCGAGAAGGTTATAGAAGGGCTGGAACCGAGAGTACCTATGGAGGGAGAGGAGCTCCCAAGGGGATTGATAAGGGTAAAGGAATCGCAAGTTCAAGCGACCCCAAAGCGCCAAGTACGGGAAGAGCACCTAGCGGAGATGTGAGGCCTTTTAAGGCGACACAACCCCCTAGGGGTAACAACCCTTATGCTAAACTGGCTCCATTCAAGTGCTTCCGATGCAACGAGCCGGGCCACCGTTCCAACGAGTGCCCCAAGAGAAGAAGTGCCAATATGGTTGAGCGGTATGAGGATGACGAGGACTATGATGACGAGGGGGATGTTTGTTGTGATCCCGTTGAGGATGAGTATGGGGAAGAGTATGATGGGGGCCATGCCATACACGTAGTGAGGAGGCTCCTAGTCTCAAGTCGAATAGCTTCGGATCAACGACACCAATTGTTCCGAACCCGATGTCTAGTGCAAGGGGTGAAGTGCAATGTGATCATTGATAGTGGGAGCCAAGAGAACATTATTAGTGATACCGCTGCCAAGAGGTTTGGATTGGAGCTTGAGGCGCACCCTAGTCCGTATAGTGTGGGGTGGATCAAGGATGTCGGAGCAATGAAGGTCACTCAAAGATGTAAGGTCCCTCTTGAGATAGGGGAGTACCGGGATGAGGTTTATTGTGATGTGGTGGAGATGGATGCGTGTCATTTACTATTGGGACGTCCGTGGCAATTTGATAGAGACGCCACGCATGCCGGGAGAAAGAACACCTATCGTTTTATGAAGGACGGCATCAGATATGTTCTAACCCCTCTATCGGGGGAGCCCACAGATAAAGGGAAATCTACCTTGATCGTTTGCCCAACTCACAAGGCGTTTATTAACGAGTGTGAGGAAAGTCAAACGGTTTATGTAGTGATGGTGAAGGCGAGCCCACCGACGAAAAGTGTGGGGAGTGAAACTGAAGAGGTTCCGGAGGAAGTGGGGAGATTACTCAATGAATTCCGAGATGTCTTCCTGGAAGAGTTACCGGATGGATTACCACCCCTACGGGACATCCAACACCACATTGATCTAGTGTCGGGAGCTAGCTTGCCTAGTCTTCCCCACTACCGGATGAGTCCCAAGGAGAGTGAGGTAATGAAGGAGAAGGTGGATGAGTTGATTAAGATGGGGTATGTTAGGGAAAGCATGAGCCCATGTGCTGTGCCGGCTTTGTTGACACCCAAAAAGGATGGGTCGTGGAGAATGTGTGTGGATAGCCGAGCCATCAACAAGATTACAATCCGATACAAGTTCCCGATTCCCCGACTTGATGATATGCTCGATCAGTTGAGTGGCTCCAAGGTCTTTTTGAAGATCGACTTGAGGAGTGGATATCACCAAATCCGAATCAAGGCAGGAGATGAATGGAAGATGGCGTTTAAGACGCGGGATGGGCTATATGAGTGGCTAGTGATGCCATTCGGGATGACCAATGCACCGAGTACTTTCATGAGATTGATGAACCAAGTGTTGCATCCGGTGATTGGGAAGTTTGTGGTGGTCTACTTTGATGATATCCTCATCCATAGTAAGACCCTAGAAGAGAATGTAGAGCACTTGAGAACAGTATTAACCTTGCTCCGGGAAAACCAACTCTTTGCCAACACTAAGAAGTGTGATTTTGTGATGGAGAGCTTGGTGTTCCTTGGGTATGTGGTCGGTGGGAGTGGGATTCGTGTGGATGAAGAGAAAGTGAGAGCTATCCGGGAGTGGCCGACTCCGAAGACAGTTGGGGATATTAGGAGTTTCCACGGGTTGGCTACGTTCTATAGGCGGTTCATCCGGAATTTCAGCGCTATCGTGGCTCCTATGACCGAATGCTTGAAGAAGGGTAGAGGTTTCAAGTGGGAAGATGAGCAAGAGAATAGTTTTGCCTTGATTAAGGAGAAGTTAAGTACCGCTCCGGTGTTAGCTTTTCCGGACTTCGAGAAGCTCTTTAAGGTGGAGTGTGACGCTAGTGGTGTTGGAGTTGGGGGAGTGTTAATGCAAGAAAAGAGGCCCATAGCGTATTTCAGCGAGAAATTATGTGACTCAAGGCAGAAATGGGCCACTTATAATAAGGAGTTATATGCGGTAGTGAGGGCTCTCAAGACGTGGGAGCACTACCTTATTGGGAAGGAATTCATGCTGTACACCGATCACCAAGCCCTTAAGTACTTGGGGAGTCAAAAGCAAATCCGAAGTTCCATGCATGCTAGGTGGTCCGCATTTGTGGATAAGTTTCCTTATCGACTTCTACACAAATCGGGTCAACAGAATAAGGTGGCGGATGCTTTGAGCCGGAGGGTTGCGCTTATGAAAACAGTGGCATTGGAGTTGACAGATTTTGAGCACATCAAGGGAGAATACGAAGATGACACCGACTTTAGTATTGAATGGGAGAAGTGTAGAACAGGCACCGAAGAGGGTGGATATCAGCTTGTGGATGGATTTCTCATGAAGGGTAGCCAGCTGTGCCTCCCACACACGTCTATACGAGAAAGGGTGATCCGAGAGCTACATGGTGGAGTGTTGGGCGGTCATTTTGGTAGGGACAAAACCTTGGAAGCAGTTAGTTCCCGGTACTTTTGGCCCAAGATGAGGAAAGATGTGGCATATATCGTTGAGCGATGTGAGAATTGTCAAGGCTCCAAGGGGCATACCACCAATGCCGGATTACGTATGCACTTACCAATTCCGGAAACTATTTGGGAGGATCTCTCGATGGATTTCATATTGGGGCTGCCAAGGACCCAACGGGGAATGGATTCGATCTTCGTGGTGGTGGATAGGTTCTCAAAGATGGCTCATTTCATTCCATGTCGGAAGACTAATGACGCCACCGCCATTGCTAAGCTCTTCTTCCGGGAGGTAGTGAGATTACATGGGGTTCCAAAGAGTATAGTGTCGGATCGGGACACGAAGTTTGTTAGCCACTTTTGGCGAACTCTTTGGGCTATTTTGGGAACTACCTTGAAGTTTAGCACCACAGCTCACCCCCAAATGGATGGACAAACCGAGGTGGTGAATCGGACTTTGGGAAATCTATTGCGGAGCAAGTGCCGAGATCGGCCCAAGATGTGGGATTATGTGATCGCCCAAGCCGAGTTCGCCTATAACTCAGCCGTAAGTTCAACCACCGGGAAGTCACCCTTCGAAGTGGTGTACACCAAGGCCCCTAACCATTCACTTGATTTGGGGGAGATTCCGAAGGTAGAGGAGAAGAGTGTGGCAGCCCGGAATTTGGCCAATGACTACTACCTAATGCACCAAGAAGTACGGAATAGTATCGAGAAGAAGAATAGTAAGAACAAGGCCAAAGTTGACGAGCACCGAAGAGATGTGCAATTTAAAGTGGGGGATGAAGTAATGGTGTATTTGGGGAAGGAGCGAATCATGCACGCCCCTAGTAGTAAATTGAGGCCGAGGAAGTACGGTCCGTTTCGAATCACCAAGAAGATGAGTGCCAATGCCTACCAACTAACCCTTCCCAACTGGCTTGGGAAGATGTCTTCTTCTTTTAATG
Organism: Euphorbia lathyris; assembly: GCF_963576675.1. NCBI lineage: Eukaryota > Viridiplantae > Streptophyta > Magnoliopsida > Malpighiales > Euphorbiaceae > Euphorbia > Euphorbia lathyris. The sequence goes on along the minus strand of NC_088915.1, from coordinate 199,913 downwards.
TGCATGACCTTAGCTTGTGGAAGCCGGAGGGAACGTTGCCGACCAAGGTCACCGAGGCGGGACCCGACTCTTTCGAAGAAGGGGAGAATGATGAGGGCATCTTATCCCTAAGCCCGAGTCCGGAACTACTAGAGGCCACCCGGGAGAACCCACTCAAAGAGAGCAAGGAACGACCCAAAATAGAGAACACGCGGGGCGTGTCCAACCTGACGCAAGGCGTGGGAATGGTGGTCTTGGATGAAAGACCAGGTCAGTTGGTGACGCGAGGCGCATCCTTTGCCACGCGGGGCGTGATTGGTCACATGAAGCAAGAAAAGTTCCAGGAGGTTAAACACGCAGGGCGCAACCCTTGGACGCCCCGCGTAGATTCCACTCCGCTGGTCTGCCAGTTCCTGGAACCTCATAACGCGGGGCTTGGTCCACAGGACGCCTCGCGTGACACCGAGCAACCAAGTCAGGAGCTTTCTAACGCGGGGCATATTCCGTAGGACGCCTCGCGTACTGAACTCGAGCCAACCTCCTGAAGTCCAGGAGCCTTTTCACGCGGGGCGTAAGATCCGATACGCGGGGCGTATCATGACCTGGAGACTACTTCTCCTCCAAGTTCTTACATTGGGGGACCATTTCTGTGACACCTTATTTACTGCATTGCCACTATGACTTATTTACTAGACTACCATTCTCCCTATTTTACCCTCTTAGCCAAGTGTTAACCAAAACCCTATTCATAGGCTTTTGGGTCTTTCTCTTTGATTTGAGGGATAGTATTTAAACTCCCATATTTTGTAATGTTCTCAACTTTTGAAGAATTAAACTTATAGCCTCCTTGAGAGCTTGGATTTCTATCCTTTGGGTTAACTCAACCTTCAAGTATAGCTTGAGAAGATTGCATTCTTTGTGGATTTAAGATTAAAATCCTCAGTCGATTTCACCCTACATCACATTACCTTAAGCGATACCACATCATTAGAGAGATTGTGGCTAGAGGAGATGTGAGAATAGAAAGAGTACCTACAGAGGACAACGTTGCAGATCCGTTGACAAAGCCTTTAACCCAGAGAATACATGATCGTCATTTAACTTCTACTGGGATAAGTTTTAGAAACAATTGGCTTTAGTCCAAGTGGGAGTATGTTGGGGTTTAGTGTCCTATAGACAATTGTTCTAGGATACAAACTTAATGTAAATGAATTGTTCTTTATATCATTTGTTTAAAGAGATATATGTTTTATAACTATATAAAGGCAATCCCTTTTAAGCACTAAATAAAGTTTAATAAAAGGAAATCTGTAAGTTTATTTAAAGTGATTATAAAGTGTTCATACAAGCATGAAGTGAGACAAAACTTTATAGTAAACTGATAAACTTAAAACCACCCCAAGTCAAGTGATATGTTTGGGATTGACATATCACTGTTGAGACTTGTATGTAACAATGTCTTCTGTCCGACAGAAAGCTGATCTTACAAGCTTCATATATACAGATATCTGGACAGTTACATAGATCCGATGAAACGTTGTTCATTAGGATTGGGGATCCGATTTGAGATAACAGGATGGGTAGATTCATCCTTGTCACATGTTCATCTCATTGGTATTAATAGGTATAACTAATCCTCAGACTCAAAGGAATATTAATTGGTATTCTGGATTACGGAATGTGATGCTTTGACTCTGGTGTAACATGATCCTTAACATAGATGACTCTGGGGTGTGAACAGTAGACGTTGGGTATCACATGAAGTAATTGCGGAGTCGTTATATATTGGATTGAGCATTTATCACTCCCGATAAATGGGAGATACATCCATGGATCGCTTGTGGAAGACTCGACTCTAAATCCTTGCAAGGTGATAGCTTAAGAGTAAGAAATACAGATTTCACTTAACCTATCTTTTTGAGTTGACTCGGCCTGTACAAGTAAAACGAATGTCTCGCTATATGTGACTTGACATCACCCATAGTCATAAGATTCAGTTCAAGGATGTAGTTGATAAAGGATCGAATTATACTGTAACTAATACGGAAAGGTTAACGACAGAATCAACCTGTCTTCTTATAGCTCTGGGGGAATGATTATGGACTTGCTAATCACATACTCTGTACATCATTCCGTTATGTAAAGATTAAATATAATTCTTTGAAAATTAATTTAATAACGTTGCATACGGCTAGAAGCAATAAGAACCTAATGGGATCACACATAAGACTTGGAACCTAAAAGAGAGATAGATGTTAATTAATTGATAGAAGCCCAATTGAGCCCAATAAGGCCCATGGACATAAGGGGGTCGAAATTCATGTAGTGATATACATGAATAATTAATTTGATTTTGTTAATCCTAATTAGATTAGGAATATGAATTAAATTAATTAAGAGATAATTAAGTTAGGAGTTTTAATCAGATTAATATACTCCTATTATTATCCAATAAGGTTATTATTATTATCCTTAATATATTAGATATATAGTGAGATAACAATTAGGAATTCTATTCCGAATGGAATTCCTATTCAGTAACCTAATTCTATCTAACTAGGGATTAGATACAAGAGATTATAAATACCCCTTCCATTGAGATTTTCGAAATCCAAGAAAGCCATTCCCTACTTGTGATTTTCGAAATTCACCTAGTCCAAGAGAGAGAAAATTCGACACCCCTAGTTCGAGGACGAGATTTCTCTACGGCTTCGTTTGATCAATTAATTTTTCATCTATTTCTTTTATCCTTGATCTTGTGTTGATTAATTAGAGACAATCTACTTTGGTTGCTATTCAACGGTTGATTCTAAATTAATCTTCCCGTGTTTTATTTCGTGTTTGGGAACTCGAAGAAGAAAAACAAACAAAAGGGAGAAATTCGTTTTACTACTCCTACATTAGGTCAGTTCACGATTTCACGGATTCCCGGAGATTAAACCGTCGGATCGTCGCGATTTTTGGACAAGAGCTTCTAGACATATTCTTCCACGTTTCCAACGAAGGGATTGTCGTTCGGAGGTCTGGAAGGTCTGTTTCGGATAGGGGCAGATTGGTAGACAGTTTCTATCTCTTTTGAAGTTGTGGGCACTTCGTTTGCAACGGTAGATAGAACTTCTAAAAGGTATTTCTTCTTATCCTTCTTTATATGAAATAACGGTTAACGGATCTTGTGGTTAAATGGAAATAGGTTAAAAAATTTATATTTCCGCTGCTATACCTTAGCCTGGATTGGTGACCACTGAATCCGTAGGTTGAGAGGGCAAGAATGCCGAATCGAGATGAGCTCTTGGCCTGAAAAAGGCTGCTTGCCATGCTGATGTACTCGGCCTAGGCGGGCGGCGGTTCAGAGGGGGGACAATCCCTGTTGTGGGTCTACCTACAACGGGATTCTCCAAATAGGCCCTCAATCGATCCGCTGTAACTGGTCCATAGATGTTTCCCACAGCTCCTGCACAAACTGCCATGAAAGAATCTGGCAACATTTCCCTTTCATCGTGAATAATTGGTGCATCAGGATCAATCCGGCCAATTCTTGTTTGGGGATTATTGACTGAAATTGGTATTGACGGTGGTGTTGTTCCAGTTGAGAGGTTAGACCCTCCACTTGCCATTTTTGTGATTGTGAACTAAGACCTTTTTGGATTAGAACTTCCACATTCACCGCACTAATTGATGACTGGTGGTGAATTCTTGATCGGTGATCTTCCCTGCGGGGGGCGCCGTTGGGTTCGGCGGGGGAAGCTCCGATGCTAAAGTCAGTATAATGTAGTAGAATAAACTGTAAGCACAAGGAATGGTTAAGGATAACGTGAATGTGTACCTCAAGAGCTTAGGATGCAAGTTATTTATAGTCATGTAGTTATAACTCTTGGTAACTAGAAAGTCTCCATTAATGCCTCATTAATAGCGGTTATTGATCTTATTCAAGTATGACCGTTAGCTCATTAATGAGTTATTAGTTGCCTTTATCGGAAATTGGCTCAGCCGTTCAAGGGGCGGATCGAGATGAGATGGCGGGTCTCCCGTATGTTTGACTACGGATAGCGTATGGAGGAATCCATGTGATTCGCCATCCAGGTGACTTGCTTGATACGCCATAGCTTTCCCGATCGTCTTAATACGCGGTCGTTTGGTCAATTGCTTTTTTAGTCCTGTAAATAATATCTGGATGTTATAAGTCATATTCCTCACTGAACACTATCTTCAAATATCAAAACCATCAATCCGAATTACTCTAGATGGATATAAAAATCATAAAATCACAATATGATCAAATCTCTTTTCACAATCAAACTTCCAATTTATTCCATGACCATAAAACCACTTGACTTCAATTAACTATTTTCACAAAAATAATCACAATCATTAAAATCAATGAATATTTTAATATAATTAAAATTGGTAAAAATTTATATAAAATCATCAATTCATAATTTAATCAAATTCCAAAAATTAAATAGTTCAAAATATTCTATCGATAAAATTTAATATCGTTTAGAAGTAAATATTTTTATTGGACTATTTTCGGTCACCAAAACAAAATTCTAAACTGAATAATTAATTAGAACTATTAGACTCGTTAAACCATGTTAAACTACTAAGAGTATTGATATTAGTCCTAATTTTATATTCAAATTTATATAGACTCTATTTAACAAATATTGATATTAGTCCTTATAATTTATAATTTATTTTAACTCGGCAATTTTAAGTCACTTAAATATTATTCAAATAACTTAAAACTAAATTTTAAACCAAACATTTTTATCGGACTATTCTCGTTTGTCACCGAAATTGTAATGTGTAAACTAAACTGATATCGCTAATTCCGACAGGAGATTCAGTTAGACTCGTGACACTGCTAGGAGTCTATCCGTATAAATTTTTCTTTTCAATTTTTTACATTATCATTATTTTTAATATATAAAAGTTCAGACGGACAATTTAATAATTAACTCGCACCAAATCTTTCCGTGACAGAAACTTTTATATAATCGTCGATTGTAATATCTAACTACAACAGTAGTAAAGAGAAAATAATATTACCTCTTAAACGTTACAAATCATATTACCCCGTGAACGTTACAAATATTAATGAGTAATGAAATTTAGGAGTCATGGAATGGTTTATGAAAAACAAATATAAGATTTTAATAGACAAGAAAACTAATTAATTGTATTATAACAAATAAGAAAATAGAACTAAACAAAAAGATAACATATAAAGTTACTAGGAAAAAAAATATAATATGGTTAATTTAATTGTGACATTTAGTTTAAATTGGATATATTTTTTAAACGTTAAGCTTAAATTTGTATTATTTTGTAAACATTAAACCTATATTGGTGCTATTTTGTACTTGAGGCCTAAATTGATGCTATGTTGTAAACCTTAAGCCTGTATTGGTGCTATTTTGAACGTTGAACCTAAATTTGTACTTCCCAAAAAACCTTAGGCCTATTTTGGTATCTTATCCCATAAATGAATAGCTAATTGGAAATCGGAAGAAAAGACAACGCAAAGAGAAGAAGTTTTACCTGAAAATTGACGGTCGGGAGACTCAATGGGAACCTAAAATTTCATAAAGCTGGAGTTCAGCGCCGCCGCCGATTCTAATCGAACTGTGCATTGGATTTATAGAAAAGGCATAAAAGGGGAATACCTAACTTTGGGAAATCTAACTTTATGCGGTGTCCTTTTTACTATATTTTTATATTTTATTTTGTTTATATCCAAATTAAAAGGATAAGGTCAAATTTAATCCTAGGTTTCAAGTGTAAATTTAGTTATAATATATTAAATTATAAACATAATGTGAAAAGTAGATAATCAAACCAATCTGTAACTTAAGTATCGGAGTGTCCCCGACGAATCCAATAGCGCCTCACATGGAAGCATTCCAGTGAAGGAAATTCCGTCAGATATCAAGGCTGAATTAAATAATTAATTATGAAAATGGCCCAAATTAAAATACGGGTGAAACAATCAATGTCAATCGTGCCAGATTGTCTGTATAAATCATATTAAGGTGTCTATAATTGTCATCTACAAAATAATGTTTTTTTAGGTATTTTACCAAGACAGAGGAGTAAATTTTAAACATTTTTTACATTAAATATGTACGGCTAATATAACATGTACAAGTTGCAACTTGTCATTAAATATAATTATTTTTTTGTTAGAAACATTAATTATTGATTATAATTTCCCACTAAACCTTCTCGTCTATTCAAATTCCAAGTTCCAAAACAAATATAGTTATTACTCTATGTATGCCCAATGATGGAAGGGTTGGGGGATTCGAAGAGACACATGTTTTACATTTATGATGTATTTTGCATTCTTAAATAATTCTTTCGGATGACTATAATATATGCATTATTTACTAGCAAACGTTTCATATTTTTCCAATTTATTGTTCTTCCACCGTAGCTATAGTCAGTAAGTAATAATGGAGGAAAGCGATGTTGGGCTTATGGAGACTAATATATATAGGCCCAGCTGAAGCGATTGGCCCAATTGCAGCGATCCAACTGGGTAAATGTAACCTCTTTCTCTGTAATCTGTATCTTATTCATTATAGTGAAATATCCTGGCTTGGTAGTGCCCCCCAGACGTAGTCATTCTAATCGAGTGGCAAACTGGGTAAACAATTCTTGTATGTTTGCTTATTTTTCGTTTATCGTAATTTCAATCATTCCTAACAACTGGTATCAGAGCGAGGGTAATTACGATGGGAGACAGAAAAACCCCTGTGGAGAAATTCGATGGTTCGGATTTCGGTTTCTAGAAGATGCAGATCGAGGATTACCTGTACGGTAAAGATTTGTACCAGCCTTTGGGTGAGCAGCCGGAGGATATGTATGATGAAGAGTGGAAGCTGTTGGACAGAAAAGCGATGAGCGTGATTCGCCTGTCGCTGTCCAGAAACGTGGGGCACCACACGGTGAAGGCAAAGACCACGAAGGAGATGTTGGAGATCTTGAGTTCGTTGTACGAGAAGCCTTCCATGGTAAATAAAGTTCATCTGATGCGGCGACTGTTTAATCTGCAGATGATGGAGAATATAGCAGTGGCGACGCACCTGAATGATTTTAATATGACAATCACTCAATTAAGTTCTGTAGATATTGATTTCGACGAAGAGGTATTAGCCCTAATTCTGTTATCTTCTTTACCAGAGAGTTGGAGCGGCACGGTTACTGCCCTAAGTGCTTCAGCAGGGAAAGAAAAACTTAGGTTTGATGATGTCAGAGACTTGATTATAAGCGAGGAGATTCGCAGGAAAGAGTCAGGTTCCACATCTGGATCAGCCTTGAATGCAGAGAATCGGGGCAGGTCAAATCGCAGGTCAAAGCAGAATCGTGGCAGGTCTAAGTCTAAAGGGAGAGGGAAACCTGCGAAGGACAAGAGCCACATCAAGTGCTGGAATTGTAATGAGAATGGTCATTACAAGAGTGAATGCAAGGCACCGCAGAAGGAGAAGTCAGTGAATTCAGCCAGCGAGGATTTTGGTGATGCGTTGATTCTGAGTAATTGAACTGCAGAAACAGCAGCAGAAGCCCTGGTATTGAGTGTAAGAAGTCCTCTGGAGTCTTGGGTATTAGACTCAGGAGCTTCGTTTCATTCATGTAGTAGTGCAGATTTGATGGAAAACTATACCCTTGGGAAATCCGGAAAGGTTTATCTTGCTGATGATGAGCCTTTGGAGATTGTAGGGAAGGGAGATGTTTCGATCAAATCTCCGAATGGATCTGTGATAAAGCTGTCTGGAGTAAAGCATGTTCCTGGCCTAAAGAGAAATCTGTTGTCCATTGGGCAAATGGATGATGAAGGTTATTGTGTAATCTTTGCAGCTGGTGCTTGGAAAATGACCAAAAGAGCCATGGTGGTTGCCCGTGGTGAGAAGGTTGGATCGTTGTACTTAATAGACAACGTTTTCAATAGCATTGATGTCATGAGGGAGAATTTCAATGGAGATTTGTGGCACTATCGTCTTGGTCACATTAGTGAAAATGGGATGAAAGTGCTATGTTTAAAGGGTCTGTTGCCGGGTCTGAAATCTGCTGATCTTGGGCTGTGTGCCGATTGCATCTTTGGGAATAAAAAAAGAGTCAGTTTCTCTAAGGGTGGCAGAACTTTGAAGAAAGAGAAGTTGGAGTTAGTTCACAACGATCTATGGGGTCCTGCACCTGTGAAATCTCTTGGTGGAGCTTTGTATTACATGACCCTCATTGACGACTCCACTAGGAAAGTGTGGATCTATTTTCTGAGAAAGAAATCTGATGCTTTTGATTCCTTTCGAAAATGGAAGGCCCTGGTTGAGAATGAGACAGGTTTGAAGGTAAAGTGCTTGAGGTCTGACAATGGTGGAGAGTATGAGCTTAGGGAATTCAAGGAATTCTGTGCTGAGAATGGAATTCGCATGGAGAAGACTCTGAAAGGAACTCCTCAAGAGAACATAGTTGCAGAACGAATGAACAAAACTCTGTGTGAGCGTGCTAGAAGCATGAGGCTGAAGTGCGGACTTTCGAAGACGTTCTGGGCAGAAGCAGTTAACACTGCAACATTCTTGATCAACAGAGGGCCATCGAGTCCCTTGGAGAGTGGCATTCCTGAAGAGGCTTGGAGTGCCAAACAGGTAAATCTATCCTTTCTACGAGTATTTGGATGTGATTCATATGTTCATATTGGTCCCCTTGAGAGAAGTAAGTTAGATGTGAAGTCTATTAAGTGCACGTTTATTGGATACGGTGGTAATGATTTCAGATATCGGTTCTGGGACAGTCAGAACAGGAAGATTATTTGCAATTGGGATGTTGTTTTCAACGAGCAGATAATGTACAAGGATAGTCTGGGCGCATCTAATACTGGTGATGCAGGACCAGAGGTCGTGGACCTAGACATCACGAATTTTGGTGGGAGTAAGGAGGTAGTTGTGGAGGAGACAGTTGTGGTGGAGGCAGTTGTGGAGGAGGCAGTAAGGAGGTAGTTATGTTTTCAAAGCTTTATGAAGTCGATACACCTTGCACTCCTCTCCCTTCTTCACATATCCCTTTGGTTGTTCAACATACACTTTTTCACTAAGTTCACCATGTAGAAAAGCACATTTGACATCAAGTTGAAATATTTTCCAACCTTTGTGTGCGGCTACTGCAGTGATGGTTCGAACAATGTCTAGTCTTGCAACTGGAGCATAAACCTCTGAGTAGTCTACTCCTTCCCTTTGCGAGTACCCTTTTTCTACGAGACGTGCTTTGTATTTTATCACCTCACCATGTTCATTCCTCTTAGTTTTGTAGATCCATTTGACCCCAATTTTCTTAGTACCGCTAGGTAAATCTGTTAGAACCTATGTCCTGTTCTTCTCAATACACTGAATTTCAGAATCCATTGCAATCCTCCATTTTTCTTCTTCAACAGCTTCTTCAAAGAATATAGGATCTTCAACATCACATCACTACAAGAAAATTGATTTTTGGTAACGGAAAAAGTTGTTGCCAAAAATATGTTTGGCAACGACATGTCATATTTTGCAACGACTTTTGGTCGTTTTGATACATTCCGTTACTAAAGGTTTATGGAACGACTTTCTGTTGTTGCTAAAAATATATATTTGGCAACAAAACGCTTATTGTGAAAGCTTTGTCTTTGCGAAATCTTGATCGTAGGTGAGAGAATGAAAGTTGTCTTTTGCTACAAGTGTCAGCGTTTCTATATATTATAACGTTTCACAACAAGTTTTGACGTTGTTATATATGTTGGTATTTTGCAACAACATTTATTGTTGCTGTTTATTTTGACGTTTCGCAACAACACCTGTCGTTGCTATATATTTTCCTATTGCGCAGCAATACCATCGTTGCTAATATTATATTAATAGTAACAACTTTCATGTTGCCAAAGTAATTTTTTACTTTTTTTTGTTTTCCAATTATTTTAGAAATTATGATATGTTTTTATTAATTTATTTTGGACTTTCCTGTTGACGGTTCTTGAAACGTTTGGGTTTTCTATTACTTTTAGAGATTGGATTCTTAACATCCTATCCTCATCACGGATTTCAGTTATGCTGGGCGGAGCCCCCAAAGGCTATGTTAGTTGCTCGAGAGGAGTTAGACATGGAGATCCCCATTCCCCTATCTGTTCGGAATCGCTGAGGACTTTTTTTCCAGATGGATGTCGAATCTTGAAACTGAGGGAGCTTTCACTCCTATGTGTTATTCCGGTGGCAACAAATTTTCTTTCCCATCTTCTGTATACTGACGATGTCCTAATTTTTGGGGTTGCCTCCATGAGGAATATTCGCACTCTCAAGTCTGTGTTTCAATTTTATGGTTCAGTCTCGGGTCAACAGGTGAGTTGGAACAAATCGTCAATCTATCTTGGTAAATTTGTCACTCGAACCCGTGCGAACCGCCTCCCGCATTTCCTATGGATCCAGGAGGAAAAGCTACCGTTCACCTATTTGGGTGTGCCGATCTTTAAGGGAGCTCCAATAGCTCGGTTCCCCTGCAGCCTGGCCGACAAGTTCCTTAGGCAATTCAGTAAATGTAAAGGGACTGCCCTTTCGCTTGCAGGAAGGCTAACTCTTGTGAAATCTGCTGTGACAAGGGCCTTAGTTCATTCTTTTCTTGTCTACAAATGGCCGGTAAGCCTTCTTAAGAAATTAAACAGATGTGTCCGGAACTTCTTGTGGACGGGCTGCACTGATAAACGGAAGCTGGTTACGGTGCCATGCCATGTCGGTTGCCAAAGTTTGGAAGCCGTGGGGCTTGGTATCAAGGATTACAGGCTTTTTAATCAGGCATTGCTAGGGAAAATGAGTTGGGATCTGCTACAGGGTGATAGCTGGATCATCAACTTACTGAAATGTCAGTTTTTTTCAACCACAGGGTCCCGAAACCTTCAATTGCACCTTCTTCAGTATGGTCGTCCTGTAGGCTGTCATATGCTACAGTGAGAGGCCATTCGCATTGGTGGATTGGTCAAGTATCCCGTCTGAACTTTTGGACGGACAGTTGGATCCACCCTACTATGGCTGAGCAACTCGGCTGGTCACCTGCACGTCAGCGGCAAACGTTCAGCAGTGTGGATCATTTCCTGACTGACTCGTCCTGGCACCACATTGACCAGCTCCTGACGGCAGTCCAGGGTAATATTCTCACGGTTTCGCGTGGCTTAGATCCCAGTGACTTGTGCATTTGGAAACCTTCTACTAAAGGAAAATTCACGGTCAATGAGATGTATCAAGCCCTTTGTACGGAGCTGACCCCGGTTAATTGGCACCGGTTTGTATGGGGAACTCACATCCCACCGTCCCGTTCAATAACCTTATGGAAGGTGATGTATGGTAAAATCTTAACACAGAACATTCTTCAGCAGAAAGGAATCCATCTAGTTTCCCGGTGTGTTTTGTGTCTATCATCGGTGGAAAGCATTGATCATCTTTTTCTGCAATGTATTCGCAAGACGGCTTTGGTAGGAAATTGGGTCTATTTTCAGTCAGCGGCTAATGCAAAATGACAATTTCGATATTTTTTTAACAGACTCATTCGATGCAGGTTTGGTGCTCAAGTGGCTGCTGTTTGGAGTTTGGCTGTCGTGAGCTGCGTATGGCTGATCTGGCGAACGAAGCCTTTATTTGGCACGGAGCTCCCTTCAATCCAAATCGGTCTCCATATGCTAACCCGCCTAATTCGGGAAGCAAATAGGAAAGTGTTAAGCCCAAAATATACCTAAAATATCATTAACATTTACATCATTTTTATTACAAATTCGTGTTATTTATATCTGTTTAGATTACTTTTACTCTCGAATATCTTTCTTTCTTGCAAGGTACCTAAATATTTGGTAAAATCCAAATAGGAACGAAAAATGATCTAAAACAGAAGAAAAACCCTACAAAAGGAGTCAAAGACGACGTAAATCGAAAGCGCTAAGTCGAAGACACGAATGAAAGCTAAGAAGTGAGAAAAATCACCGGGCCGCGACAGTGGCTCCTCAACCCGCGGCCGCGACACGCGTGGTATAGCTATTTCTCCCCTTCGTCCGAAGCTCAACTCAATGCTACGTCATTCACGGCCGCGGATTACCATCCTCGGTAAGTGCAGAAAATTTACAAAGAGCATTTAACACATGCTGAAAATCCAAGAAACGCGTTCGTTCAAGTGGATAAAGACGTCCTTTCACAACGGACACGACTCTTAACCAACGGATACATCACTTCAAACACAACCCTTCAACATCTATAAATAAAGAGTTGATGTTGAGAAAAAGTGGCTGTGAAATGTTATAATATAGATATAGAATCAGAGCGTAGAACTTATGTCGAAGTTCTAAGTAAACACATTTCGAGAGTTAGAAATTAGATTCTGTACAAAACAAGATGAGGTACACATATTGTTTATAGTTTAATTACAACTCAGTAGCGTTTAGACATTGTTCCAGTTTTAGTTTGCATCATGGTAGTGGCCGACCGAATCCCTATTACGAAGTTACAGCGAGAAGATTGAGTAGAGTGTTCGCCCCTGAGCCTGACAACCTCTTAGGAAACCCAAGGAAGCGGAACCGATCAAGCCCTTCACTTGCACGCCCTCGAAGAACTCGATGCTCCTTGTTCTCTGTAAACTTGTATCAATTTATATTTCATCTAATAAAGTCCGTTCTATTCGACAAATCGTTATGCAGCACTTATGGTAACCAATCCAATATAAGTGAGGCTGGTGTTTTCATTAATATGCACTTGAATTCAAAATCATTACAAGGAAACTTTGTTGAACACTTAGGCAAATTATCATCTCGAAAGAGTTTTAATTTGAGTAAGGGCCACTATCCCGAAAGGGTTTTGTCGCGTTCAAAGCCAATTAATTAGAGGTTCCGTCATTTATTTCATCATCATAATTGATACAAAGTTTAAGTTGTTTTCTTTGCTTAATGCAAATGAATAAATTCTTTCGTTTTTCTAAAAAGTTCTAAATGTTCCTGTTTTGTAAAATTCATCCTTAAAATCAGAAGACCTTTCTAACAATCGATTTATTCTAAATATAAAATCTTATTCCAGCATTTTCAAATACTCAAAGTTCACAAATTCAATTAAACAAATTTCCTAAATTCAATTAAACCAATTTTCACTTTTCATTTACATTTAATAGTAAATCTAACTAGTTCGAAATTAACAAATTCAAAAAATAAGTTTTTTCGTTAAAAAACGTATCCCTGTGGGATCGATATTTTTATTACTACAAGCGAAACCGTGCACTTGCGGAAATCGCTCAACAAGTTTTTGGCGCCGTTGCCGGGGATACGCCAAAATTTTTGACAAAATTTTTATTTTTCGTATTTTATTTTTGAATATAGGTTTATACATTATTTTTATACAATTTTTATATTTTATTTATTTTCAGTTATATAACATACTTGTTTTCAATTTTGTTTTGAAGGTAGTTTGGCTCGTGTAACAATTTCAAGTTCATGCGCAGTTTGCGAAATTCGGGCACGCCACCAGATCCTTTAGATCCAGAAATTGAAAGAACACTTAAGAAAAACAAGAAAAACAAGAAAAACAAAGACAAAACACCCTTAAAAACCAAAGTAGACCAGCCAGAGATTATGACCGATCCACCGACACTTATGGATTATGCTAGGCCAGGAATGACCGGTGTAACTAATAGTGTAGTTAGACCCCGTATAAACACAAATCAATTTGAAATTAAGCCTGCTTTGCTTAATATGTTGCAAAACAACGTAACGTTTTATGGACTACCTAACGAAAACCCTAATGCACATTTGACAAATTTCTTAGAAATTTGTGACACTTTTAAAATTACTGATGTAACAGCCGAAGCAATCAAACTTCGCCTCTTTCCTTTCACTTTGAAGGATAAGGCAAAAATTTGGTTAACTTCTATGCCTGCTGCAACATTTGAAACTTGGGACCAATTAGCCCAAGCATTTTTACAAAAATATTTTCCCTTAGCAAAAACCGCAAGAGTCATCAAAGAGTTGACATCTTTTACACAAAATGATAATGAAACTCTTTATGAAGCTTGGGAACGTTTTAAAGAACTTCAATGTTTATGCCCACACCACCAACTGCCAGATGCACTTTTAATGTAGACATTCTATAATGGATTAAATCCTACAACTAGAGGTTCATTAGATGCTATGTCTGGAGGGTTATTTATGAAGAAGACGTCCGCCCAAGCAAGAGAACTTTTGGAAGAAATGGCAATCAACAGCAGTATGTGGCCCGCCGAGCGTGGCCATATACCGACGGCGAAACCATCATCCTCAGGTACATCATCGGTTAAAGGTATAATGAATCTTGATCCTGTAGCAATGTTACAAGCCCAATTTTCTGCCTTATCGCACAAAATTGATAAATTTATGGCACCATGCGATCCTAATGATCCAATCCAGAGAGACATTGATTACGAAGGTATGAATGAGATAGAACAGGTAAATTTTGTCCAAGGACAAAACCAAACTACTAATCCTTATTCTAATACTTATAATCCTGGATGGAGAAATCATCCTAACTTTAACTGGAAAGATGGTAATAATAATAATAATGCAAATGCTAATCAATATCGGATAAATAATTATCAAAATCAAACAAGAGATACGATTAGCACTTTATCTTCAAAAATCGACAAATTTATTGATGCTATGAATGGAAAGGTAAGTAATCAAGACGATGGTTTTAAACGGATCGAAAATAAATTCGATCAGCTTATCAAAAACCAATCATTTAGCATCCATAATTTGGAGGTTCAAATTGGACAACTTGCTAAATCAATTCCATCCCGCAAAGAGGGAAGTCTTCCCAGCCAAACGGAAGAAAATCCGAAAGAGCATGTTAAGGCTATCACTCTTCGCTCAGGAAAAAACTACATAGGTCCGAAAATGCCCGAAAATTCAACTTTACCTGGAAATGATTTACCAAAATCCAAAGAAGATACATTAAAACAAAAAGATACAAAAATTGACTCTAATCCGAAACCTTTTGTACCAAAACCACCTTTTCCACACAGGGTCCGAAATAAGGACCATGATAAACAACTTTTATCATTTTTAGATAAACTTAAAAATTTGCATATAAATTTAACATTCATGGATGCAATTACGCAAATTCCTAACTATGGAAAATTCTTGAAAGATTTAATCTCAAAAAAGATTAGTTGGGAAGGAATTTCATCCATTTCACTTTCTGAAGAATGTAGTTCGATAGTATCAAGCAAATTACCTACTAAACTCAAAGATCCCGGATGCTTTACCATTCCGTGTACTTTGGGAAATATGGAATTCCCAAGTTGTCTTTGTGATTTAGGAGCTAGTATAAACTTGATGCCATTGTCTATTTTTGAGAAATTAGGTTTAGAAGAAGACATCAAGCGTACCAATATGGTTTTGCAATTAGCGGATCAATCCACTAAAAGACCATATGGTATAATTGAAGACGTTTTGGTGAAAGTTGACAAATTTATTTTTCCTACAGACTTTGTTATCTTAGATTTTGCTTATGATGCTAATTGTCCACTAATCTTTGGTAGACCATTCATGAACACGGGACGTGCTCTAGTTGATGTGTCGGAAGGAAAAGTAGTTTTAAGAATAGGTGACGATAAGATCGAGTTCGATATGAATCAAGCAATGAAATATCCTATGGAGGATTTTGCTTGTATGAAGCTTGATTTAGTTGAAGAATGTGTTAATGAAATTGTTCAAAGAGAAGAAATAATGGAACCTATAATGGGTGAAGAATTAGAAGATAAGGACCCAGAGCCCTTAATTCGAGAAGATAGACCAGTTCCGCCTTCAGTAATAGTTCCACCTAAATTAGAACTTAAAGAATTACCAAACCATCTGAGATACACTTTCCTAGGCGGAAGTGATACTCTACCTATAATCATCTCTAACAAATTAACAGAAAATCAAGAAGAAAAATTGAAAGAAGTTGTTAGAAATAGAATAGGAAGTGTGGGATGGCAGATTTCAGATTTAAAAGGAATTAATCCTAGTATTGTAATGCATAGGATTCACTTAGAAGAAGATAAGCCACCTAAAGCGGATAGACAAAGACGTTTAAATCCGAACATGAAAGAAGTAGTCAAAAATGAGATTACTAAACTTTTAGACAATGGAATCATTTATCCTATTTCGGATAGTGAATGGGTTAGTCCAATCCATTGTGTACCCAAAAAGGGAGGTATAACTGTAGTAAGGAATGATGAAGGTGAATTAATACCTAAGCGAACCACCACTGGTTGGAGGGTTTGTATAGATTATAGGAACCTAAATAAGGCAACTCGGAAAGATCACTTTCCTTTACCTTTCATCGATCAAATGATCGAAAGGATATCCGGTCATGCATTTTATTGTTTTATTGATGGCTATTTCGGATTCTTTCAAATATATATTTACCCGGATGACCAAGATAAAACAACCTTCACATGTCCTTATGGAACATTTGCATATAGAACAATGCCTTTTGGTCTATGTAATGCACCAGCAACTTTTCAACGTTGTATGACTGCAATTTTTAATGATTTCATCGAAGATATCATGGAAGTATTTATGGATGATTTTTCAGTTTATGGAGATTCTTTTGATGCATGTTTAAAAAACTTAGATAAAGTTCTTTCTAGATGCGAAGAAACGAATTTAGTATTAAATTGGGAAAAATGTCATTTCATGGTTGACGAAGGAATTGTTTTAGGTCATAAAATATCCGAAAAAGGATTAGAAGTGGATAGAGCAAAAACTTCAGTAATAGAAAAATTACCCCCACCAACAACTGTCAAGGGAGTAAGATCTTTTCTAGGACATGCAGGTTTTTACAGAAGATTTATAAAAAACTTTTCTGTAATTTCCAAACCACTTACTAATTTACTTATGAAGGATTCAACCTTCGACTTTAATGAAGATTGCATTAAAGCTTTCGAAACATTGAAAACAGCCTTAGTCAGTGCACCTATAATTGCTAAGCCCGATTGGGATATACCTTTTGAAATCATGTGTGATGCAAGTGACCTAGCAGTGGGATGTGTTTTAGGTCAAAGAAAGGATAAAAGATTACATGTTATTTATTATGCAAGTCACACATTGTCCGGTGCACAATTAAATTACACAACAACAGAAAAAGAGATGTTAGCCGTAGTATTTGCATGTGATAAGTTTAGGTCATACTTGTTAGGATCTAAAGTTATTATTTATACAGATCACGCAGCTTTACGTTATCTGTTTGCTAAGAAAGATGCAAAACCGCGTCTGATTAGATGGGTTTTGTTGTTACAAGAATTTGATATAGAAATTAAAGACAAAAAGGGAGTAGAAAACCTTATCGCCGATCATCTATCGAGACTAGAAGATGAAAACGGTCCTATAGGTGAAACTGTCGGTATACGAGATGATTTCCCCGATGAACATCTCTATCAAGTAGAAAGTATCATGTCACCATGGTATGCAGATTTTGCTAATTATCTTGCAACCGATATTGTTCCGGAAGGATTATCTTCCCAACAAAGGAAGAAATTTTTCTTCGATATTAAACAATATTTTTGGGAAGATCCCTTTCTATTCAAATCATGTGGTGACGGGATAATTAGGAGATGTGTTGGAGAAAATGAATATGAATCTATAATAACAGAATGTCATTCCAGCTCATATGGAGGACATAATGGAGTTAATAAAACGGTAGCTAAAATATTAGAATGTGGTTTCTTTTGGCCTACAATGTTTAAGGACGTTGGTTCATTTATTACTCGTTGTGATAAATGCCAAAGAACGGGAAATTTAGGAAGGAAAGATGAGATGCCCCTCAAAAACGTGTTGGAAGTTGAAATCTTCGACATGTGGGGAATTGATTTCATGGGACCTTTTCCACCTTCCAATGGTAAAACTTACATATTAGTAGCCGTTGATTATGTTTCGAAGTGGGTTGAAGCAATTGCAACCCCTACGAATGATTCTAAAGTAGTTATTAATTTTCTTGACGATATATTTTATAGATTCGGTTGTCCTAGATTCGTTGTTAGTGATGGCGATACCCATTTCATAAATTGAAATTTTGATATGCTTATGAAAAAATATGGAGTACGCCACCGCGTGTCAACGCCATACCATCCTCAGTCGAATGGTCAGACGGAGATCTCAAATAGAGAACTCAAATGGATTCTAGAGAAAACTGTTTCATCATCAAGAAAAGATTGGTCAGAAAAACTCAATAATGCGCTATGGGCATACCGTACTGCATTTAAATCACCAATAGGAATGACTCCATACCATTTGGTATATGGAGAAGCATGTCATTTACCAGTTGAATTAGAACATAAAGCCTATTAGGCTATTAGAAAACTTAATTTTGATTTACAACAAGCAGGAAAGAAACGTTTGCTCAATTTAAATGAGTTAGATGAGTTACGACATCTATCGTATGAAAATGCGAGGATTTATAAAGAAAAAGTGAAAAAATGGCACGATGCCAAGATCAAAGTCAAACACTTTAATGTCGGAGATAAGGTGCTGTTATTTAATTCACGGCTTCGTATATTTCCAGGAAAACTTAAGTCCAGATGGGACAGACCGTATTTAGTCGTCAAAACATTCGACTATGGTTCTTTGGAACTTGAGGAAACCAACGGTAATCGTTTTAAAGTTAACGGTAATCGATGTAAAATTTATTACGAAAATATTTCCGAAATAGGAACTAATTTCGTAACAAGATTTCCTGACATATAAATCATTTCATTTTTCTAATAGTTAGTTTTTATTATTTTTTATTTTTATTTTTGTTTTGTTTAGATTATATCATTTTATATTAGAATTTTAGATATAGAAAAATATATACAAGTCATGATTTTAATTAATTTTTAGGAATTTAATGAGAATTAGAAGAAATTCAGTGATTCTCAGTTGAGAATTTGAAATTCTCAGTTGAGGATTCACATATATAGAATTCTTAAGGAGGTAAGAAATTTCTGAAATTATAGAGAATTTAAAATTCTCAGTTGAGAATTTGGGTATAATTAGTAGCCAGGAAAATTTCTGGACTTGTAGAGGATTTCAGATTCTCAGTTGAGAATTCTGATTTCAAATTGAAAGGAAAATTTCTGAACTTACCGAGGATGAGGATTCTCGGTAGAGGATCAGAAATTTGGAGTTTTGACAACTGATTTCCGCAAGGAAATCAGCGTGTCGCGACCGCGGGTCAGCATCCTCGGTCGCGACACGGGGAAATTATGCAAAAATTGACCCTTTTTCCAGCAGATGCAACTCTTCAGAAACGAAGCATTAAGTTTCTTCATTTTTAAAAGGTCTGTTTCATGCCTTTTCATTTCAAAAACAACACCTCTTTTCGTCCTAGGATCTTATAAATAGGTTCTAGAGGTTCAGTTTTCTGTCACTTTCTTTTCATCTCAATCAGAACAATTCTCTGATTTTCTTACCATTCAACAATCCAGAAACTAAGTTCAGAACCTTTCTTCCTTAATCATTCCAAACACCATGAATTCCTCAAACACTTCATCTAAGAAAGTTATTGCTTCACGCAATAAGCATGTTGATATATCAGAGCGTTACGGATGTAACTTTCCCATCTTCAATCATGATGAGGGAAGGCGATTCTTGAGGCTTCGATACACATTCTTTGTCGGAATGCTATACATGGATGACTTTCTTAACGATCAGTTGGGAATTAAAGAAGATATGAGTCGCTACATGGAACGCTTAGGATGGACCAGATTTGTTGATATGAAGTTTCCTATAATTGGAGACTGGATATTAGAGTTCTTCTGTACGGTTCGCTTTGTTAACAAGCATCGGGTGCGTCTTAGTTTTCGTCGGGATGGCAAAACTTTCACTTTTGGATATCCAGAATTACATGCTTGGTTTGGTTTTCCCTTGAAGGATACTACCAAACGTCATCATGGAAGAGATATGACGTCCACTGATATTTGGCAAATGCTCACCGGCATCTGGCCTTTCCACCCAAAACTTGCCTATAATAAGTCTTTCTATTCCAACTCTATGCTATATTTGCATAAGTTTCTGAGTCACAGCCTGTTCGGTCGCACGTTCAGTAGTGTCGTCCAAGAATCTGATCTTTATGTCCTTGGCGATATATTTCAAGGCAACGTGGTTGATTCTTCAAAAATTCTGATGGAGGGTCTTGTTGCCGCATCTAGATCCAAGGCTAAGAAGGTTGGATTCGGGAATATTGTATGTGGAATAATTCTAGGGACCAAGGGAAGTATTTCTGTTCCTTGGAGTGATGCTGAGTCTTTCCCAATGCTAGACTATGAGTTTTTACAATATGAAGGTCTAGTGAAATGAGTATTTCGATCAGGACCCAATTTTCTTTCTGCACAAGAACGTCAAGCCTTCGTGCAGTTGAAAATAGAACGCTATAGGGCTAAGAAAATCCCGATTGAAAGGGACGAATTTTTAGCATAGCTTTTGTTTCGTTTGTTTGTAAATATGTTTCTATTCAATAAAAATCTTTCTCTTTTGCATTATTTCCTGTTTTTGATTATTTGGTTAAACTAACATTTAATTCCATAATTCTAAACTAATGCACTTATTAAGTGCAAACTTAATCCATTCATTACTAATTAAATGATTAATAACTAAGTTTCAATTCCTTAAATAAAGATTCATTTAACTTACATTAATACATGCACATAAATGCTTCAATTAATTTTAGTTCCAAACCTTTCCTATTCTTAATTTAACATCCATTAATTAAAGCATTTTTCATTTATTTTTCCATTAATAAGGATAAACCTTTGGTTCTCCTTATCATTTAATGTTTTACATTTATGTTTTTAAGTACAGATAACATTTTTAAGGAGTTCAGGATAGGATTTATCAAGAAAATGCACGAAATGAAGTTAATATGCAGATTTGGGTAGCCACGAGGTGATTCGCGGCCGAGAATTAATGGATTCTCGGTAACTTCAGCAAATTTACTCCAAATTCAGACAAAAAATTCGCTGCCAAACGCGATTCGCGGCCGCGAATGGTGTATTTCTCGGTAACTTCAGCAAATTCCCACAACAATTCAAAGAAAAAATTGGCTGAAAAACGCGATCCGCGGCCGCGGATACACATCCACGACCGCGACACACGTGTTAAAGGCAACTCCAAGTCCGGATTTTTGGCCTAATTTTCAACCTTTTTCCTATTTAACCTCTACCTATTACTCTTCCTATTCCTCCTCTACTTACACCTCTTCCTATTCCAACTATACTCATTACTCTTCCTATTCCTACTCTACCTATTAAACTTCCTCTTCAAACCCTATATATATACCTATTCCTTACACAACCCTTACACCACCTCCAATTTTAACCAATTCCCTACTCTTACCTCTTCCCAATACTTCACTTTTACTCTTCCCAATTTCATCATTACCATTTTTAATCACTTACCCCTTTCAATTCAAGTCTACATACAACACTTCTACTTCATCTTCAACCTCAAGCTTTTCTCTCTTTTCATCTTTTTCATCTAAACCCTAAACACCATAACCATGCCTAGAGCAAAGCGTGTTGGACACAAGCCGACTGTGACTGAGGCTAATCGCCTAAGGATTAGTTGCGGGGCTTATTTCGACATTCATTCTGAAGAAGAAGTTGGACGTTTCAAACACTTTTCAAACGCCAATCGTAAGTTCGTGGATATGCAGTTTCTTGACTTTGATTCGGTAAGGAAGTTGAACTTCACTACACAAATTACTGCTTTTATTGAAACTTTGGGATGGGAAACTTTTTCTTCTATGCGTTTTCCACAAATTCAAAAGTATGTGGTTGAATTTTTGGTTACTTTGACGATGAACAAAAAGAGGACTGAAATTTCTTTTCGGAATAATGGTGTCATCTATACCGTTGATTATGAGGCTATGGGTAACATGTTTGGTTTCCCTACTAGTGATTTTTATGATAAGCCTCGGGATTTTGACAATAACTCTTTTTGGCAAACTCTTTCCGACCAAACTTCTTTTGATTCTAAAAACACTTCAAGCAAGTTGATTAAGGACAATTGTGTGTTCTTCTTTCACAAGTATTTGAGTTTTTCACTTTTTGGTCGTGTTGAGAGTTCGAAGATTCAAGTCCGGGATTTGTTTGTTTGGGATTGTTTGTTCAAGGGTTTACGGGTTGATAGCATTGGAATGATTTTTGACAATTTATATCGTGCTTCGAGGGCTCATACCACTCAAGTACCTCTCGGTAATTTCATAACCGCTATTGTTTTGGGAGCACGGGATGAATTGGCTACTTTTGATATGTCCACCTACCATGGATATGTTCCGGTTTTGGACATTGCGGCTCTTGAGCGGGCTCATTTGTTGGTTTCTGCGGCTCCTTCGGTTTTTATTTCTTATGCTACCCGTATTGCTCATCTTCGTGGCACTATGGGTGGAGGTGCTTCTAGTTCTCATAATGTAGGTACCGAGGAAGAAGGAGCGGAGGACGGAGCGGAAGATGCCCCACAAGCCCAAGCAACACACGATAATGATCCGGTGGATTTAAGGAGAATTTTGAACCAAATCAATGCCAATAATCGGCAAATGAATTTACGGATTGATGATTTGGTGGAGAACAACATGGTGATGAATGACAACCTCAATTCTTTGAGGCGTGCGCATAGATCGACTCGGCATCGGATGCTTTCGTTTTTCCGACGCCGAAATGTGGAAACTTCACCAACACCTCCGAATTCCCCGCCGCATGCTTAGGTTTTATCTTTTATTTTTATCTTATCTTGTTTTCATTTCAGTTTCGTACATTTTTATTTTCTTATGTTTCGTACAATTTCAGTTTTAATTTAATTTTATGATGCTTGTTTTCTTTGCTATATCTTTCATTTCTTTCCGTTTGTTTTATCTTTAACGTTTTATCTCCATTTTTGCATCAATGAGGACATGGTCCAATTTAAGTGTGGGATGAGATATATACATATTTCATTTTTATACAAACGAATGAATGAACGAATGTATGCAAATGAATGAATGAATGTATGCAACACTTGTTTTCAAAAATACAAAATGCAACGTATATTGCAACACTTTAAGTATATTGCAACAAATGAAAAAATTAACATTTTTTTATGAAATATCATTTTTACATTTATAAATTAATCATAAGTTAAAATTTTTATGATTATTTTTAGGTTATCATTATCGATAGAAATAAATATTTCTATACGGGTAATATTTTTCAAATTTTTCACAAATCTTCGACACGATTTTAAGTAAAAATTGTCTCGAGTAAATGTATTTAAGTAAAAATTCTTTATTTTCAATCTCTATTTCATATCATGAAATTCATGATATAATAAATCTTATTTTAAATTTTCAATTAGGTTTATAGGCATTAAATTAAACTAACAATTTTTAGCTCGGTTTTGATTTTGTCTTACATTAACACCAATTGAAGTTTTTAAGGAAACTATAGCCATAATACATGTTGAATTTTAAGTCAATATAGGAAGAATGTGCTAATTTTCTTTTTCCCAAGTTATAATCAATAAATCGTATTCTTAACTTTTGGCCACGATTGAGACCAACCTTATCACAATCGAGGTATGAAAGGGAAGAAATTAATAAATAAAGCGTACTTTTGGCCACGGTTGCGACCACCCTTATCACAATCGAGGTATGAAAGGAACGTTTAAATAAGAAAAAATTAAGCGTGTTTAAAGTTTAAAGTAACGATTGCGTCCACCCATGGCATGGTCGGTACCTCTTAAGCGAACACAAAACAAATGCATATAAAGTTACGATCGAGACCACCCTTATCACGGGCGTAACTAAGCAAATAAATTAAACTTAATACTCATATATAATAATTCAAGTTTGGGAAAGGAAATTTGGTGCTTTGAAATGCCTTGAGATGAAAGACTCAATAACATGCGTGCTTACATCGTCCCGAATACTTCAATTTAAACATTGAAATACAAGACGAATGATATACCGTACTTATACTAAGTTTGATATTTTGCGTATAAATTTTCCATGCAAAGTTAGTCTTTTCGGCTTAACTAATTTAAAAGGTAAACACAAAGATATATGTTTTATTTTCATAAAGAGATTAGTTAAGGAATAAATTCAGTGAAATTTTGCTCGGGACTAACAAAAGATTAAGTGTGGAGATTTGTTAAGCCCAAAATATACCTAAAATATCATTAACATTTACATCATTTTTATTACAAATTCGTGTTATTTATATCTGTTTAGATTACTTTTACTCTCGAATATCTTTCTTTCTTGCAAGGTACCTAAATATTTGGTAAAATCCAAATAGGAACGAAAAAGGATCTAAAATAGAAGAAAAACCCTACAAAAGGAGTCAAAGACGACGTAAATCGAAAGCGCCAAGTTGAAGACACGAATGAAAGCTAAGAAGTGAGAAAAATCACCGGGCCGCGACAGTGGATCCTCAACCCGCGGCCGCGACACGCGTGGTATAGCTATTTCTCCCCTTCGTCCGAAGCTCAACTCAATGCTACGTCATTCACGGCCGCGGATTACCATCCTCGGTAAGTGCAGAAAATTTACAAAGAGCATTTAACACATGCTGAAAATCCAAGAAACACGTTCGTTCAAGTGGATAAAGACGTCCTTTCATAACGGACACGACTCTTAACCAACGGATACATCACTTCAAACACAACCCTTCAACATCTATAAATAAAGAGTTGATGTTGAGAAAAAGTGGCAGTGAAATGTTATAATATAGATATAGAATCAGAGCGTAGAACTTATGTCGAAGTTCTAAGTAAACACATTTCGAGAGTTAGAAATTAGATTCTGTACAAAACAAGATGAGGTACACATATTGTTTATAGTTTAATTACAACTCAATAGCGTTTAGACATTGTTCCAGTTTTAGTTTGCATCATGGTAGTGGCCGACCGAATCCCTATTACGAAGTTACAGCGAGAAGATTGAGTAGAGTGTTCGCCCCTGAGCCTGACAACCTCTTAGGAAACCCAAGGAAGCGGAACCGATCAAGCCCTTCACTTGCACGCCCTCGAAGAACTCGATGCTCCTTGTTCTCTGTAAACTTGTATCAATTTATATTTCATCTAATAAAGTCTGTTCTATTCGACAAATCGTTATGCAGCACTTATGGTAACCAATCCAATATAAGTGAGGCTGGTGTTTTCATTAATATGCACTTGAATTCAAAATCATTACAAGGAAACTTTGTTGAACACTTAGGCAAATTATCATCTCGAAAGAGTTTTAATTTGAGTAAGGGCATCTATCCCGAAAGGGTTTTATCGCGTTCAAAGCCAATTAATTAGAGGTTCCGTCATTTATTTCATCATCATAATTGATACAAAGTTTAAGTTGTTTTCTTTGCTTAATGAAAATGAATAAATTCTTTTGTTTTTCTAAAAAGTTCTAAATGTTCCTGTTTTGTAAAATTCATCCTTAAAATCAGAAGACCTTTCTAACAATCGATTTATTCTAAATATAAAATCTTATTCCAGCATTTTCAAATACTCAAAGTTCACAAATTCAATTAAACAAATTTCCTAAATTCAATTAAACCAATTTTCACTTTTCATTTACATTTAATAGTAAATCTAACTAGTTCGAAATTAACAAATTCAAAAAATAAGTTTTTTCGTTAAAAAACGTATCCCTGTGGGATCGATATTTTTATTACTACAAGCGAAACCGTGCACTTACGGAAATCGCTCAACAGAAAGCCAATGGCTGCTGCTCTACTGTCAACGATCGTGTAATCCTTGACAATCTCCATATCAGACCGAGACCCCCACCTGCGGCAAATATCATTCAGGTCCACTAGATCTGTCCACCTCAGGGATGGTTGAAGGTCAATGTGGATGGTTCCACCCTTGGGGCTCCAGTCGCTGCTGGTGCTCGTGGCATTTTCCGCACGTGTCGCGGCTTTGCAAGAGGTAGTTTTGCCTTTGCAATCCTGGAAACCTTTGCGTATATGGCTGAGCTTCGAGCAGTGATTTTTGCAATTGATATGGCATGGGAGAAAAACTGGCACCATCTCTGGATAGAATCAGACTCACTGTTCGTTGTCAATCTCGTTAGAACCCACACGCAGACAATTCGTTGGACTATCCGTCAGACATGGTTGAGATGTCTTGAACAATGCACGCAAATGACAATCACTATATCTCATATCTATAGGGAAGGAAACCGGGTGGCCGATGCGCTTACCCGTTTTGGCGTCTCCTCATCAGGCATCAGCTGGTGGCCCTCCGCACCTCGATTTTGTCAAGAACTGATCCGTGATGATTTGTGTAATATTTGCCACTATAGGCTTGCATAGCTGTCCTTTTTTACTCTTTTCTCTCCTCTCTTGTATGAACCTTATTCTTTCATTTATTTTATTCTTCAGGTTTTACAGAGCTTGATCTAGGGTGCCGACCTAGTTGGGATGTTTAGTGATAGTCTCTGTATCGTCCCTATTCTTATAAAAAAAATAACAAATTAGACAAAGAACACAAGACTAAAGCCATACCACTTTCTAACATTGGGGAAGGAATCTCTTAGCTTGGCTGAAACGGTAGTGTGCACGTTTATGTCCTTCCTCTGTAAATTGATACCTAGATAAAAAAAAGTCCATCACAAACTCCAGGCATTTTTAGTATTTCAAAAATGAATGTGAAATGAAACTCACCTGGTGCTAGCAACACAATATACTCTCTAGCGATATTCGTTCCGAACAAAATCCAAACAATCACAAACTATACCAAAACTGTCACAAGGAATGAACATGAATTAAAGAAATGTTGTAGAAGCAAACAAAAATATAGGTTGCCAATGTATCATAGTTCTTACACAAAATGATGCTATAAAAGAGAGAGGGAGACACACCAAGCTATCAAGTGATATAGAATAAACATAGTAATTAATTAATTAAGCAATTACTCTTCCTATTTTATACATAGACATGATATATGATCAAAATTACAGCAATTACATCATACGATATTATGTAAGGCATATACATATGATTTAGAAGTGAAGAGAGGTAGCAACTCATACTGTCAGTGAATCTATAAGTGAAATGATTTAAGACCAGGGCGTACCTCAATTGGTTGTGTCAGTGGGAGGACTTGAGTTTAAAATTGTTTTGTATTTGGTGAATTGTTTTGGTTCCAAATATACATGACAACATTTTGTATCTAGATTAATCATATACACATATAAGCTTAAGCAATTGGCATTTGACAACTGAAACTGCCCATTCTCTACTATATTTATTCAATTAAACAAGTCAGTAACATAAAATCATAAAGTTCACTCCAGAACATAATCATGAACTATTGGTACCTGAGTTAAAGAACATTACATCAATCAGTTCTTCGGTCCAAAATGTTGATATAGGACTAGAATGAAAATTAAAAGGAATAAAATTTAAAAATACTCCCAACATTAATATTCAAGAGCAATTTCAATATTAATTCTAATGTTTAAAATTGCTCATGACTATAAACGTTAAGTGTAAAACTAAAAAAAGGCATACCTTCCCCTACAAAAGTAATCAATTCATCACTTGGATTTGTATTTTCTTCAGTTTCTACAACAGTTGCTTTTCTTTTCCCTGTAATGAATCAAACATACTTAACAGATTAAAGATCAGTAAATTAAATGGAAGATGACATTCAAGCAGTCTGAAAAACCTGAAATTGTTAGATTCACATTCATAGATGCATATTTTTCTACATTCATGATCAATATCCTCCCTTCTAATTCCTTGATTCTCTTTTGAGATAGATCAACATCAGTCTTAGCTTTCAACTTGTCACATTCTAGCCCACAAATTTTCCTTTTAAGTTCAATAATTTCATTTTGATCATCTTCTTTTTCTTTCAATATGTTACACAGTCCATCTTGCTCTTCCCTTAAGCGAGAAGCCATCTCTTTCAACTCCCGGTTCTCCTTCTCCAACCTTTATCTCTTCGACATTTCAATCTCAATTTCCTTCTTCAATTCATCATTTCTCCATACTAAATTCCCCGCATTTTTTACAGCCGAATTCAAACAAGTTAACAATTCTGATCCGTCCATATGCTTCTGAGTCCATGTAGCCATATTTTTACAAAAGTAGATGATCAAAACTGTTAAGAAAGAAAACAAATCAATCTCTCAAATTTCCGAGTTAAGAAGAAAATAAAACAATCTAATAATATTAAAATAACCTCCTGAGTGATGAATGATCTGTTCTTTTTGTGGTTCAACCAGAAGACATGCTTAAAAAGTCTTGTTCTATTTTCGAGGTGTGGAGTTGGTAACTTTTTCCTTTTTATTCATTTTAAAAATTATTTGATTACAATTGTTGAATTGGAAAAGAAACAGGAAATTACAATTGAACTTACGTCAATTCCATAGAGGAATTGGGTCCAATATAATAAATAAACAACAACAACAACAACAAAGCCTTAGTTCCGAAATGATTCGGGGTCGGCTAACATTAACCATCATATAAAATCGTGAAATCAAGTCGTGTCAGCGACACAAATTCGCTCCCTGCACTCTGTCCTATCCACTACCATATTTTCCTCAATTCCCAGTAAACTCATATCACTCTCGATCACCCTCCTCCAAGTTTGCTTAGGTCTTCCCCTACCCCTCACCACTACATCCCTTTGCCACTCTTCGGTTCTCCTAACCGGCGCATCAAGCGCTCTACGTCTCACATGGCCAAACCACCTTAGTTGGTTTTCTCTCATTTTATTCTCAATAGATGTGACCCCTACTTTTGTCCTAATTATTTCATTACTCACCCGATCCTTTCTCGTATGACCACACATCCATCTCAACATACGCATCTCCGCCACCGACATCTTATGGATGTGGCAGTGTTTCACTACCCAACACTCCGTACCATATAACAATGCTGGTCTAATTGCCGTCCGGTAGAATTTTCCCTTCAATCTGTTAGGCATGCCGGGGTCACAAAGGAAACCCGTAGCACTCTTCCACTTCGATCAACCAGGTTTAATCCTATGAGCAACATCTCCATCTACTTCTCCATCAGTTTGGATAATAGATCCTAAATACCGGAAGCAATCCGAGGCCTGAACAACTCTGCCATCTAGGGTGATTGTCCTTGCCTCCCTACTCCTATGGCCGCTAAACTTACATTCCAAATATTCTGTCTTACTTCGGCTCAACTTAAAGCCTCTAGATTCTAGAGTTTGTCTCCATAGTTCCAACTTCCTCTCCACTCCTTCTTTCGTCTCATCAACCAACACAATATCATCTGCAAACAGCATGCACCATGGTATACCATCTTGAAGTGAACTTGTTAGTTCATCCATAACGATGGCAAAAAGAAATGGGCTTAGTGCGGAACCTTGATGCACTCCAATCGTAATAGGGAACTCTTCAGTCTTCCCAACAGTAGTACGTACACTCGTGCATGCTCCCTCATACATGTCCTTTATGATGTCAATATATTTCCGCGAAATGCCTTTCCTTATCAAGGCCCACCAAAGTACTTCCCTTGGTACCTTATCATATGCTTTCTCCAAGTCAATGAAAACCATATGCAAGTCTTTCTTCTTACTTTGATAGTGCTCCATTAATTGTCTCATTAGATGGATGACTTCCATAGTTGATCTTCCCAGCATAAAGCCAAACTGTTTTCCGAGATCTTCACCGTCCTCCTTAGCCTTTGTTCGATCACTCGCTCCCAAAGTTTCATAGTGTGACTCATTAATTTGATTCCCCGATAGTTGGCACAATCTTGGACATCACCTTTGTTCTTATACAAAAGGATTAAGATACTTTTCCTCCATTCTGATGGCATCTTATTGTTTCTCCAAATTTTGTTGAAGAACGTCGTCAACCATTCGATTCCTCTTTCTCCCAAACATCTCCAAATCTCAATAGGGATGCCATCCGGTCCTATTGCTTTCTTCAACTTCATCTTACTTAATGCCATTTTGACTTCACCCTTTTGAATTCTCCGAAGGCATTCACGATTTATCATATCGTGATGGATACTTATATCTCCAACGTCTTGTCTGCGATCTCCATTAAATAAGTCATCAAAATAGGACCTCCATCGTTCCTTGATATCCTTATCTCCAACTAGGACTTTCTAGTCCACATCCTTCACACATTTAACTTTTCCGAGATCTCGCGTCTTCTTATCTCTCATGCGAGGAATTCTATATATGTCTCTTTCCCCTTCTTTCGTATCCAATCTTGTATACAGATCCCAATTCACCTTTGCTCTAGCATCTCATATGACCTTCTTTACTTCCCTTTTAGCCTCTTTGTATTTTTCATAGTTCTCGTCACTCCTACATTTCCCCAATATTTTATAGGATTCTCGCTTACTCTTTACTGCTTGTCGTACTTCTTCTGTCCACCAAGATGTGTCATTACCCGGTGGCATACTACCTTTAGATTCCCCTAGAACTTCCTTCGCTACTTCCCTTACACTATGCTCCATCTTAGTCCATATCGAATCTATATCTAAATCCATATTACAAGTCCAAACATCTTTTTTGGTCATCTCATCCAAAATTTTTTGTTGATTCTCCCCTTGCAATTTCCACCACTTAATCTTAGTCTCTACTTGTGGTGTTTGTTTATTATACATTTCCTACTTCGAAAATCAAGCACCACTACTCTATGTTGGGTTGTCGTACTCTCACCAGGGATCACCTTACAATCAATATAACTCTTTCTCCAAGCACTCCTTACTAAGAAGAAGTCAATTTGGCTCGCATTACCGCCACTCCGATAAGTCAATGTGTTCATGATACTCAAGTCATAGGCTGATGTGAATTCCAAAATATCATTTCCTGCTTCATTCTTATCTCCAAAACCATACCCTCCATGAACACTCTCAAACCCATCTCGCCTAGAACCCACGTGTCCATTGAGATCACCCCCAATACCATTTTTTCATCCCTAGGAACCTGTTGCACCACTTCCTCTAGGTCCTCCCAAAAAGCTTGTCTGATAGAGACATCTAATCCTATTTGTGGCGCATATGCACTAATGACATTCACAACCTCATCCCCTATCACTAGCTTAACACTCATAATTTTATCGCTCTTCCTAGACACCGCTACTACATCATCAATATACTCCCTATCAATAAGAATACCTACTCCATTTCTACCTTTATCCTTTCCTGAGTACCAAAGCTTATAACCCCAAGGAGCTATCTCTCTAGCCTTGGCTCCAACCCACTTGGTTTCTTGTAGGCACATTATATTTATTCTCCTCCTCTTCATAACATCTACAATTTCAGCTAATCTTCCTGTCAAAGAACCTATGTTCCATGTCCCAAAGCGTAACCTACTACCCTTACCCCTAACCCTACCATTACCGTGGACTAGCTTATTTACCCGCAACCCTTGCATATTTGACACCACCCCCGGGTCTTGGGGTGGCGCACCGCTTCGGGGCGATGACCTAGCAACCCTTGCACATTTATCACTACACCCGGGTCTAGGAAGTGCAGCGCGTCGCTGAGTAGGGAACGCCCCAACGGTATTTATAGTATGGTTCATGTCATAAGATGTGGCTAAGTTTTACGCTGGCCACCACAAACATACCGCAACACTCCTCCTTTGTCCGGGCTTGGGACCGGCTCTAAAGGCCACCAAGTGACCCTCACAGGCGGAGTTCCAATATAATAAATAACTTAAAAAAATTGGAAATTGAAATAATCAAATGCGTTAACGAAATAAAAATTGAAATGACAAGCTTGAAGTCAAAACAAATGACAATTTTGAGGTATTGAAGCTGGAAGTAGTGTCGTGGTTATGGATAATGATCGGTGTATAATTCAGCTGGGAAATGAGTGAATATGATGTGAAAATTAAGTGAATTTCGATAATAAATTTAAGTAGATATGAGAAAAAAAGCAACAATACCTTCAAGAAAATTTTAGGAAATCGAGAAAAATAGACTTGAGAAAACTCAAAAAATATGGCCGAAAATGATTTCACAAAGTGGGAGTTAAACCTTATGGTTTCGGACGATTTTAGGCTAAAGGGCTGGAGCTTAAAAGTTTGGAAGATACTACAACAATGGTGAAATAAATTAGACAAAGTGATTACTGGAATGATTGTATGTGAGCTGAAAATTAATTGATGTTAAGTAAAATGGAAGGCTTGGAGAAAATTAACTATGGCTGTAAAGACAAGTTTGAATAAAAGAGAATGAAGTTAAAAAAGCTTTGAAGCTGTTGGAACAATGGTGGAAAAATCGGATAAGGTAACAGTTGGAATTTTGAGTGATGGATATTCTTTAAACAGTAAGAAATGAGATTGAAAGCTTTGAATTGTTAGAATATCCGTCTTGTGTCTTTTTAGGCTATCCGTCTCATCACCGGTGGTATACATGTTATGATATGGAGTCTAAGAAAATCATAGTATGTCGTCATGTGATCTTTTATGAAACTCAATTTCCTTTCGCCACTATTCCTCCACCCACTGTGTCTAGTTATGATTTTTTGGATCATGGACTTACACCCTATGTGCAATTTCATCTCACTAATGGGCCTCCTCTTGACACCCCGCTGGTTTCTACCCCAACCCAAGCCCAAAACAGCCCTCCTATTAGCCGCGGGCAGCCACTCTTATCCGGCCCTCTCTCACCCGACCCATGCCGCTGGTCCATTGGAACCATCCTTGCCAAGCCCAAATCTGACCCCATCTGATATCTTGGCCTCTCCTTCCCATCATACAAACAGCCCACCTCTACTTCCCTCACGGATCCCAACTCCACCACCATTACCTCCTCTTCCCAATATGTCTTCCCGTCCTGTTACTAGGAGTCAACGTGGGATTTTTAAACCCAAGAGTCAATTTAAGCTAAATACCGTCGTGTCTAGGTCTCATTTGCCTCGTAACCCCGTGTCTGCTCTTCATGATCGGAATTGGAAAACTGCTATGGATGATGAATTTAATGCTCTTATTAAAAATAAGATGTGGGTGTTGGTGCCTCGTCCACCTGATGTTAATGTTATTCGTTCTTTGTGGTTTTTTGCTCATAAAGAGCATTCTGATGGCTCTTTTGAGAGGCATAAAGCCCGTCTTGTAGGTGATGGGAAAACTCAGTAGGTGGGCGTTGATTGTGGTGAAACGTTTAGTCCGGTTGTAAAACCCGCAACTATTCGTACTGTTCTCAGTTTGGCTCTCTCCAAGCATTGGGATATCCATCAATTGGATGTCAAAAATGCTTTCTTACATGGTGAATTGAAAGAAACCGTGTATATGCATCCACCGATTGGTTATCGGGATCCTGACAAGTCGAATCATGTATGTCTGTTGAAGAAATCCTTGTATGGCCTCAAACAAGCCCCTCGTGCTTGGTACAAGCGATTTGCAGATTTTGTGTGTACTCTTGGATTTATTCATAGTACTTCCGATCACTCCCTCTTTATTTATCATCATGGGTCACATATTGCTTATATGTTGTTATATGTCGATGACATCATCCTCACAGCTTCCTTTGATGCTCTTCGTAAGCACATTATTTCTACTCTTAGCTCCGAATTTGCTATGAAGGATTTCGGTCCCTTGAGCTATTTTCTTGGTATTGCGGTTACTCGTTATTTCGGTGGTTTGTTTTTATCTCAAAAGAAATATGCCAAAGAAATTATTGAGCGTGCGGGAATGTCATCTTGTAAACCTTCCTTCACGCCTGTGGATACTAAGTCCAAGCTTTCTGCTACTGACAGTCCACCATATGCCGATCCTTCCCAATATCGGAGTCTTGCCGGAGCTCTTCAGTATCTGACTTTTACTCGACCCGATATCACTTATGCTGTTCAGCAGGTATGTTTGTTCATGCATGATCCGAGGGAGGTCCATATGCATGCTCTCAAGCGTATTATTCGGTATGTTCAGGGTTCTATTTCTCATGGTCTTCATCTTTTTCCGAGCTCCACATCCACTCTTTTGGCCTATACCGACGCTGATTGGGGCGGTTGTCCGGACACTAGACGGTCAACCTCGGGTTATTGCGTATTTCTTGGGGACAATCTTATCTCCTGGTCTGCTAAACGCCAAGCAACTCTTTCCCGGTCCAGTGCCGAGGCCGAATATAGAGGGGTTGCTAATGTTGTTTCTGAGTCATGTTGGCTACGTAATCTTTTACTTGAGCTTCATTGTCCTAACCAAAAGGCCACGTTGGTATATTGTGATAACGTTAGTGTGATTTACCTGTCGGGAAATTCTGTTCAACATCAGCGAACTAAGCACATTGAGATGGATATGCATTTTATTCGTGAAAAGGTTGCTAAGGGCGAGGTACGTGTTTTGCATGTTCCTTCACGCTATCAAATAGCTGACATCTTTACCAAAGGCCTTCCCCAAGTTGTGTTTGAGGAATTTCGAAAGAGTCTATGCATTCGTCCTTCTCCTGCTTCGACTGAGGGGGAGTGTTAGAATAACCGAATGGTTATTATTCTGTTTTAGGAAATATTGTTGTAGAGTTATTTGTGATTAGTAGGTTGATTTGTTTCCTAGATTAGCTCCTAAAATTACTCCTAGATTAGCTCCTAAAATTACTCTTGTTTCCTAGATTAGCTCCTAAAATTACTCTTGTATATTTGTATATATGCCGTGTTAGGCTTAAGAAATAATCAACAGATTATCTTCTATTATGAATATGAAATTGATGGCTTGAGATTAATGATTTTAAACTTGAATGTTTGAAAACGGCCATAAAGATGAAGAATGAGGTTCTAATTATAGTTGTGATTTCCTAAAATCACTAACCATGTTCTCCACTACTTTAATTTACAGATTTGAATATAAGGACAACATTTTTACTAATAAAGGCACAAAATATTGTAGAATAATCACCTCATGAACAGAGTGAGTAACCTTAGCAGTCAAAGCTATCAGTGGGACATTAGGAAAATGCTTGTTGAGACATTCCAATGCCCTATAACCAGAACGAAAGTCATGTCCCTAGTCGCTGGAAAGCATCAATGAGATTATTAGAAATTGATAAGCTGCAGATGATTCATTTTAGTATTGATAGGCAGGGCATAAAACTGATGGATAGACTGCAATTAATCACAGTAAAAGCATCAACTAAACCAGTTATGTACCGAAATATACTAAAGCTAATCGAAAATACCATACCTCGGAGCTGTATCAGATTCGAACTAGACCCCATTTCACCTCCACTCTTCCGCTCAATAAGGACTCAAACGGTTATGCTTCCCGTGCCGTGTGTTTACTGCAGTCGAAATCGAAAAAACAATGGATGGAAACCAAGATCGATGTTGATTCCGAAGAAACCCTATGAAATTTGGAAGGAAAAGAAAGAAAGAACCAAGAGATGAAAGACTAACCACGATGAGTGAGAACGAATATGTGGAAGGTTATGGAGAGCTGCTGACGTTGGTAGAAAGGAGCCTGTTTTCCGCCGGAGTTCGTGCATCTGGAGTAACCATGGAGAATTCTGAGTAATAAGGTAAGGTTGTGAGATAAAGGAAGAGAAAAGGGTGGGTGGCTGTGGTTTCAAAGAAAGAAGCAGAGAAAGCACAAAGAAGAAAATGAGCAGCTAATGTGTTTCATTCCAAGAGAATATGATTAGGGTTTCTAAATATAATTTTTAAATAGATAATTAATTAATATTACTAATAATGTGACCTTCCTCATTACGGAATGGATTCTCTTATTTACAACATTATTTATTGAATTACTAACTTCTAAAATTTATTCAATCTATATTTAAAGTTAAAATTTATTAATATAAAAAAAATAAAAAATGTCATTTTTTGTAATATTTTGCAGTTCAATTTAAATTATATAATTTACTAAATATAGTATATAATTTTAAATATTTATTTTATATTATATGTATTTATTTTATTTTTTAATTAGTTTAAAAATTTCTTTCACAACCATCTCTTTTGTTGTAAAAATATTTAATTCTTATGCAACAGCATAGGGTCGTTGTTAAAAATTTCTTTCATTTACAGCAACAACATAGAGTTGTTACTGTAAATTGATTTGTTACAGCAACAACACATATTCGTTACTGTAAATACATTCATTTACAGCAACAACACGGATTCGTTACTGTAAATACTTTCATTTACAGCAACAATATTTTGTCGTAGCTATAAATGTTTTCGTTACGGCAACAACAATGCGTTGTTGTAGTAAATGCTTTCATTTAAAGTAACAACATGGAGTTGTTGGTAAAAATATTTTCATTTATAACAACAAAGACATTGTTGCCAAAGTTATTACCTTTTCTCATCAAATCCCACCCGTCGAAATAAATTTACAGTAACAACCTTTTGTAACGACTCAAAAAAGTTGGTTGCTAACGTTCGTTTATAGCAACAACTTCTTCCATTGTTGCCAAAGCTTGTTACCAAAAAACGATTTTCTTGTAGTGATGCTACCATATAGGCTGTCTCGTCTTCTTCACTTAGATCCTCCCCACTTACAAACTCTCCCATCCAAGTTTGCATCCTCCTATCTCTCCTATTCATTGTTTTATATGCCCCTTCTTCATTTTGCTCTTCTCCTTCACTATTTTCTTGTCTCAAAATGTTTTCTGCCCCACTATCAAGATCTGTATCTATCACTACAAGAAATTTGGTCTATAACGAGAGTTAATCTCGTCGTTAATTAAATAAATACCGTCGTTATTAACTTATAACGACCGTATATACCGTCGTCCACCCTCGTTAAAACCTCTGACGCTAAAGGTATTAACGACGGTATACCGTGTCCCGTCGTTAAAACAAAACAACGACTGTATGCAGCCTGTCCTTACTACTCAATAATTAGGACAATAATGACCGTCGTTGTTAACTGATTTCACCGTCGTTATTAAGACGTATTAATGGGTGAATAAACGGTCATTATTCACATAATTCACTGTCGTTATTATGACCTTTTAATGAGTGAATAAACGATCGTTATTTCCGTTCTTCACTGTCATTATTATGAAACGTTAATGATTGAATATACGGTCGTTATTTCCAAAAACCACCGTCATTGTTATTATACTTTAGCGAGTGAATAAACAGTCGTTATTATAACCTTTTAATAAGAAAATAAACCGTCGTTATTTCCAATTTCTACCATCATCATTATAACATTCTCACGAGATAATAGACCGTCATTATTTCTATATGTACTGTCATTAGAAGTGATATTTTACAACTAAGAGATCAGTAATTATATCATGAATTAATGTGTTGTGACACTAGAATCATCTAAATACACAATAAATACAAATTCAATAATTGAAACGTAAATTCAATAAAATATAAACCAATTTGTCATTTAACAAGATTGAAAATAAAAGTGCAAAACTATGAACTGAAATGTGTTCTTGTTCTTTCTAAAATAGGAAAACAAATCATCTTGTTTCGTACATTAATATGATATAATCAAAGGCATATATAATCTCCATTAAAGCTACTTCAACAGTTTGTTCCAAATCTCATCCCAGAAGAATAATCCAACCGAACAGAACAATTAGCTCTGCTGTTACAAATGTAAACATCCAATAATAAGGGAAAGGTATAAGAGAAAAGAATAAGCAAAGACTTAGACAAAGCGTATTGGTCTATATTAGTAAGATGGACCAAAATAAACATTATTGGCATAATATTGAACATTATTGGTCTATATTAATCATATACTCCTATATTATAAGGTAATAAAGTTTGAAGATAAATAAACCTCAAGTACTTTTTCACTGTCCATACTTTTTCTTTTGTGGGTGAAATTAAATATATACTAAAACTCTCAAAGTAAAACAAAAACTTACTTGAATTTTGGGGAATAAATGAGTAGCTAAACGCCCTGGAGAAAGAAAAAATGAACTTAAAATTAAAAGATATAATGTAAAATATTATGAACTAATTTTCTGCCACATGTTATACATCATAAAAAAATGCCTATAAATAATTAGACAGAATAAACAAGAGAATATGAGACATGTAATTACCAAATCATGCATCAAGAGTAAAAACTGTAAAAATGTATATTAGAATAGAAATTACAGCCTATTAAATCCTTAGCAACATAAGCATTCAATTTGCATTAACTTGATCACCCTGTAAACTATCATTCATTAATTCAAGGGCAAAGTACAAAAATAAACGCTATTGTTAGGGCCATTTTCAAGCAATAAACTATGAGGATTAAAGGTTGTCAAATAGGTACATTGAGGTTTATATCAAGTTTTTAATATGCAACAATGGCTATTGAAATAAATTATTTGATTCAATCCAGCTAATTTCCAAGTTAAACTCAAAAAAGCACCAAATCTTAGACAAACATAAAGCTATGGAAAAATCCAACTGAGAAAATTTAAATTCCTTACTCTATCCAATAATCGATGACAAATCAAACAATCTCATGTTGTTATTGTTATTACTAGGCTCAGCAAGTTACATGATGAAAATTGTGTGTTTAGCTCAAACATAAACTCAAAACACACAATAACGCAAAACTGTTAACCCAAAACTGAAGCAA
Organism: Euphorbia lathyris; assembly: GCF_963576675.1. Classification (NCBI taxonomy): domain Eukaryota; kingdom Viridiplantae; phylum Streptophyta; class Magnoliopsida; order Malpighiales; family Euphorbiaceae; genus Euphorbia; species Euphorbia lathyris. The sequence continues at coordinate 161,437 of NC_088915.1, read as the reverse complement.
AAATTAATTGAAAATTTAAAGCAATTGAATTTTGATAGCCTGAACATAGTTTTTAAAACCTGGGACAACTTAATTTCTTCTACAAATTTAGAGCTATTTGCTTATAGTTAAGTTTTTAAGTTTGTATTTGGGTTTAGTAATTTGTTTTCATATAAATTGTTTGCATTAAATTGTAAAACGCATCCCACAGCCAAACAAAATCTCAGAACTCAACTCTACTAACGAAAAGTCAGATTGTTATGTAATTTATGCATTGAAACTAAAATAATCAGCATCAAATATATCCCACGTGATTTTTGCACCAGATTAAAACAACAATTAAGAGGGATATGACATTGAGACACATGATTTTTTTCTTTTTACAACAACAGTACACTAATGAAAATCTAAGCACACAAAGCATGAAGAAAAGCAAGGATAATAGACATAGTATCATTTCATTTCAAACTTCTCACTTTACTTCAAAACTCGATATCACTAGTTAGCTCTTAAACAAACTTTGGCAGAAAACAAAAATAATAATGCATCCCTAAATCCATTAAAAAACACACAAAAATGAAAAGAATGTGAATATAAAACAATCCAAATTCACACCAACTAGATTCTTTTATCATTGAACTAGCACACACAATTTTTTCCCTATATTCAAGCACATTTTCCTACAAATAATTAACAGTCAACTAATATTGAGAGAACGCACATTCATATCCTTTGTATATCAATCCTTGAAAGCACTAATAAGAGACCTTATAAGGATGACACTTTATCTAGAGTAATGATGCAACCAAGCTTAAGTAACAATATAATGAAATTAGAGGATATGAATGTACCTTTTGATGCTCATCATTAGTATTTGATGAAGTATTTGTATCTGAGTGTTCCACACGTTCATTCTCCACTTGGACTAATCGATTTTCAATTTGCTCCAAACGATCCATAAGCTTACGGTTTTCCTCTTCCTTATCATGAAGCTTGGTCTTGAGTTCTTCGATTTGAGAAGTACTTTCAAAATGTTTTCGCTTCAAGCCACCTTCATAACCAAAGACACGACCATGGCGTTGTCGTCCGAAGCACCTTTCCACAACTTGTAAATTAGTAAGAGTTGGCTCTGACTCCATTGTCATCTTTAGTTCATCCTACAAATTTTAATTATGTCAAATATAATAAATATAATTCAATGGGATGACTTGACAAATTGGAACTTACATATATTTTTCTTGTTTCTGGTTCAACTATGTTTTCATCAATCTTTCGAGTTTTAACAAAGACTTCTCTTACATCTGGCGGGTTGCCGTCTTTGCCTCCCTATAAAATGATTACAAATTAATAGAAAGGAAATATTGATAATCAAACTAATGAAAATTTTGAAAGAGTGGTGAAAATACCATTTCATATATCACTTCCCTATGAGGCTTGCTTCCACAACGATGGATATGCATACTTTGTTGACAAGCCCTGTTCTGAGAATTTCTTACGCTTATCTCCTATGAAATTACACCACCGACATCAAATTGAAAACCTTGTTAACTAAATTAGATTTAAGATGCACAAAATCATACCAGAAACTTTGCTGTATAGAATACGTTATTTACTAGCCATTCCCAATCTTTTGAATCCATGCCTTTAGCCACATTTTTCAAAGCCTCCACCTTACTTTCACAAGTCTTCACATACTTTTTATTCAATTCTGCCCTCTAATTTCCCCACAGTTCCTTCATATGCTCTAAGGTGTGAAGATAGTACGACTGGATATCAGGATGTTTAAAATACTCCTACATCAAATTGATTATAGCCAATATTATTAAATATATATATTGAAATAGTTTAAATTGATTAGTGTTGAAACTACTTACTGTAACTGTGTCCCACATGTGCTTTTTTGTGACATCACTTATATCCATCCATGTTTGTACCCGTACAGGACAAATATGTCAATTACGTACAATCTTCCCTAAATGCCTCGACCAATACTTCTGATTCTCTCCAACGCCACGATTGTTGTAGAAACATATGTCAAGTTTCTCTCCTTGTTTGAGAGAACAAATTTTTTTGTTCTTATTACAACCTCTAACTTTTCTCACAATTTTTGGAATATCACCTAGAAAATGAATAAAAAAGAATTAAAAAGAAGAAACAAACTCATACTAAGAATTCAGAATGTTCATGTTTTATTTTCTTAGGAAATTAAGCAAAATAAAACAAGCACAAGAAAGTATACATTTATTGAAATGAAAGTATACATCAATTAAAGATGCTTACTCTTAACAAATGTTTGAGATATTGTATACTTTGGATCACCAGATTTTCCATCCTCTGTCATGGGAGTTAGTTTGGCAACAACAAATTGACCAACAGCTTGTAATGGTAATTCAAGCTCCTAAATAAACAATATCATCATCATAAATTAATAATGCAAATATGTCCAACATAATAATTATTGAATAACAAAGAATATTTACCTTCTCTTTGCTAGGTGAGCTGATAGGTGTAAGACCATTCTCAATATCCAAGTTTTTATTCATAGTTATGAAAAATTCGGCAATACTCGCAGTCTCCACCCCGTTACTAATAGCACCATATACCATCACTTTCTGATTTACCTTAAGCTCACCCATTATCTTTACATTTGTCACTATTGGTATGGGTGCAATATCAGAAGCTAATAACATGAAAATTTAGATAAGAGTTAGAGTGAAATAGGATATATAACTAAATGTTAAAATAGATTATCTTTAGCAATAATATGAAAGTACCTAGATTAGGATTCTCACTTGGGAGTTTGTATATTAAACCTCGTGAGTTTATGTCTCTTTTGGCATAAAGATGTATGACTGTAGAACCCGAATAATTTTTGAACATATTTAAGACATCTAAATCATTTTGTACTGGTCTTCCATCATCATCAGCAAATCTCAAGCCAACAGAATAAATATCGACAAATTTTTTTGCATATGCTCAAAATGTCCAGGAAACAACATTCTTCGTTGAAACCTTTATCGTGGTATTGTAGATCACCAAAATGCACAATCAAACCAACATCTACAAAGCATTAATTTAATAAAGATAATTATAGTCAAATATAATAACACAAATACAACATTTTACCATCAAATTGCAGATGCAAAGGCAGTATATATTTACAAAAAAATCAATTTTGTATAAATAGAAACTATTTTAAAGAAATTATATAAATGGAAAACTACCTTAAAGAAATTGAAAAATACCTTTAAGGTTCTCTTTTCTTGGAGTAACACCCTTCGGAGTGTCTTCAGTACTTTTATCATGAGGTACGCTTGAATGTTGGAAAGCACTCAATACTCGATTTTTGTTCCCCAGTTTGCCTGGCTGGATGAACTTTTTGCGAGTAGGAAGTTGGCTTGATTGCATTTTCACCTCAAATTGAAAAAAAAGGTATATGCAATATTTGTCAATAGAAAACTATAGAACACAAACAAAATGAGCATAAGGAATTAATATTGAACATATTTGAAAGGAAGTGCATGTCTGAGCATTTTACTTATTTAAAGAAGTCAAATAATATAACGACTTCAAACATATGTGATACATCAGAAAATAATAATGAACATATTGAAAAAAAAATCTCAGCTTCAAGATATTATTTACCGCTTTCTTTTCTTTTTAGATTTTGACACATCATAAGTAATTGGTAATGAATCACTTCGTGCCCAATTTTTCCCGTCTGTTGTATTCAATGTAGTGCCACATTGAAACTTGAATGATTCACCCTCTTGATAAGCCTCACCAAGATCATCAAAATTCTCATTATCATCATCTATTTGAGAAGACATATTGTATGAATCTCGTGGTTGTGTCTTAATAACAACATGCCAATTCTTATTAGCATTATCTATAGCATAAAAGACTTGAGAAGCTTGACTTGCTAGAATAAATGGTTCATTTGTTCTCAAACAACGTTGAGGATTGATACAAATGAATCCAAATTCATCTATTTTTGATCCCCACACATTGTCATGAACGTCAAACCATTTACATTTGAATAGGACAACTCTTTTCTCACCAAGATACTGCAATTCAAGAATCTCAGTTAAAATCCCATAATAATCAATAGGTCCTCCCTCATTTCCAACATCACTGCTCACACACACACCATAATTTTGTGTTCTACGTCGTTTATCACAATCTTCAATGCGAAACCTATACCCATTCACAATATAACCATCAAAGTTTGTAGCATATTGGGATGGACCACGACATAATGACAACAAATCTCGAATATTGGATTCCTTGCTAGATGCATACATTTTTGCAACCTACAATAAAATTATGTATGAGACATTTAAACGTGGTATATATTTTCTTGATGAAGAGTTTAAAGATATACTCACTGTATCTTTAAACCAATCATTAAAAGATTGTTGTGGATGAATACTTTCTCGAATCTGGGAATACTCTCTGCAACGAATTTTTAGAAATTATTATTCATAATTATTTAAGAATTTAAAATACAATTATAGCTCTTCAAGATATTGACTTACTCGAGAAAAGGTATGACTTCATCACAATTATTTATGACATATGCATGTGCTTACACCCATTCATCGCCCATGTTGCGAAAATAAGGAAAATCCACCATCAAAATAATCTAAACAATCATCGCCATTTCTATCTGGTTTATTAAATTTTGTCTCAATACCATTCAAGTACCTTGAGCATAGAGTCATGCACTCTTTTGCAATATACCCATATGCAATTGACCCTTCTGGACGAGCCATATTACGAATAAGAAGTTTTAAATCATGTAATGTCCGCTCAATAGGGTACATCCAACGAAATTGTACAGGGCCACATATCAAAGCTTCATTAGCCAAATGAATCGGCAAATGAACCATTATATCGAAAAAGGAAGGAACAAAACATTGTTCCAATTTACATAGAGTTATAGGAATCTGATTGCGAATTTCTTCCAACTCTTCTGCCTTTAATGCCTTAGCACTCAAACTAATAAAGAATAAAGATAGCTCGATAAAGGGGTTCGCAAACATTTTTTGGAAGGAGGCCACGTATTGCAAGAGGAATTAGATGTTGCAACAAAATATGACAATCATGACTCTTCAAACTAGAAATTTTGTGCTCTTTCATGTTCACACTTTGAGAAATGTTAGATGAGAAACCATCAGGGACCTTTAGTTGCTTAAAAAATGAACAAAATGAGTGCTTCTCATCATGAGATAACATGTAAGATGCTATAGGAATCTCAAACTTATCCTCCTTGAGAATCAAATCCAAGTCTGGACGAATGTTCATTGCCTCCAAATCTTTGCGAGATTGCATAGTGTCTTTAGTCTTCCCTTTCACATTCATGCTTGTCCCAACAATATTATCACATATGTTCTTCTCAATGTGCATCACATCCAAATTGTGTCTTAACAAAAGACTACTCCAATATGGAAGTTCAAAGAATATGCTTTTCTTGTTCAAATTGTCACCTCTATCTGCATGCTAAGGTCTTTACTCAAGATGATTCCCTCAAGGCTAGTAACTTGAGCAATGATATCAATTCCAGAGAGTGATTTCGGTGGCGGCCTCAATTCTTGAGTACCATCAAACTTTTTTTTATCTTTTCTCCATCTGTGCTTGCTATCAAGAAATCCGCGATGTCCCATATAACATTGCTTCTTACAATTAGCTAACCTCAAGTAACAAGTGTCTTTGTTACAACAAGGACAAGCCATCTTACCTTTTGTACTCCAACCAGACAAATTTGCATATGCAGGAAAGTCATTGATAGTCCATAACAAGGATGCATGTAACATAAAGTTTTGTCTTGTCGACACATCGAATGTTGCAACTCCTACTTCCCACAAATCTTTTAATTCTTCGACTAAAGGTTGGAGATAGACATCAATTGCATCTCTTGGACCATCAGGACCCGGTATAAGGGTAGAAAGGATAAAGTTAGGTTCTTTCATGCACATCCATGGTGGCAAATTGTATGGAATTAATATGACTGGCCAAATACTATATGAAGTTTTAGAATGATTAAATGGCTGAAAACCATCACTAGCAAGGCCAAGTCTTACATTACGAGGATCAGAGGAAAAGTTTTTATGAACATCATCAAAGGTCTTCCAAGCGGGGGAATCAGCAGGGTGTCTCATAACTCCATCATCTACTCTACCTTCCTTATGCCATCGCATCAAAGAAGATGTCTTCTTTGACATAAACAATCTTTGAAGTCTTGGCTTTAAAGGAAAATAACGCATTGTCTTGACTGGTATTTTCTTCCCATTTTTCCGAAGTTTAGTTTCCCCATTACGAATATCATCTTTCCATCTTGAGAGACCACATATTTTGCACCTGTCTAAATTTTCATCTTCTTTCCAATACAACATACAATCTTTGACACATGCATCAATCTTGTCATAAGAGAGACCAATATCTTTTATAATTCTTTTTGCCTCATAATATGATTCTGGCAAAGTAGAACCATTTGGGAGTATTTCTTTTAACACTTGCAATAACATGTCAAATGATTTATTACTCCACCGACCAACACTTTTGATGTATAGTAATTTGACAAGCGCATCCAACTTAGAGGTCTTGCAACCAGGGTAAACTACTTTATCTAAATCTTGTAATAACCTATAAAATTTCTTCGCTTCATCATTGGGTTCCTCTTCATTCAATTCAATATCAGGATATATATCATTTATAATATCTTCAGCCCAATCATCATCATCATCATTATCACTATTGTCACACCCGATCCAAAACGGCATCGGGTATGAACAGAAAACAGGACAACCAACTTCTAATATCCTGAAAGCCGAACCAATTTTTTTTAGATAAAAATTTATTCGGACTACCTAAAATTTTATTTATTATTTGGCTTGGACTTGATAATTCTATCAAGCTTCCTACGTATCCCGAGCATCTTTTAATTTTTAAATCGAGAATCAAAGCCACGTAGTTCTACCTATTTTAGGTAGCTCTCTTAACTCCGGTAGTTCTCTTAACTTATGAACTCATTGTAACTTATTGACACGTTGATTGACACGCTAATAACTTAATTGTATATTTCATTTTATTACTATATATATATATATATATATATATATATCACTTTATCAAAACGAATCAAATCGAATAACGTTTTATCAAAAAAAATCAAATCGAACAACGTTTTATCAAATCGAATCAAATCGAACAAACCGCTTTAACAAACCAACTCATAATCAAATAAATCGTAAAACATTATAATTCAAATCATCAAACATTATCAAAACGTAATACAAAATTTGCGTGTGTGTCCATCCTCGAATTCCACCCGTGTAGCTTATCATAACATCAATCATATCAATAATCGAGATATCTCATTCATATCTCGCCTTGCCTAACGTTAGGACTACCAGCCGTGCACTCTGGCCATACCGCCCTTAGGTATGGTCTTAAAACTTACAACTCCTACCCCGGGCAATCCTAGATGGACAAAACCATTTTATCTTTCAAAATATCACAACTCATAAAAATCATATTTGGACTTCAATCCCAAAATAATAACAACAACCGCAATAGTTTCTTCAATTCAAAAACAATTCGTAAGAAATCGTCAAACTCATTTTATCAATCCGATTTTCAAAGTACCACAATAATAATAATTATTCTTCCAATAATCAAAATCCAGAGTATTCAATCGAAATCCAAAGTATATAATATTGTAAACAATTGAATCGAAGTATTAAAAGTAACTCAAATATATTATATAAATAATTTTAAACTAAACACTTTATCAAACCGTTTATGTTTGTTACCGAAATTGTTACGCGTATCGCTAACTGAGTATCGTTATTTTAGACCGAATATACCATTAGACACATTATATTGTCATAAATCTATTTGAACTAATTTTATATTCAAATTTTTATACAAATTTTATATTCGACTCGATACCGACTTTATTTGGAAAATATCCGTATTAGTCCTTCTATTTTCAACTTATTTTAACTCTAACTGTTAAAGTCGCTTAAAATATTTTACTGATCGAAATATTCTTATTGGATTATTTTCGGTCACTGAGATAGTTAATTCAGACTGATTATACTTTTAAACTCATACGGATTATACTTTTAAACTAGTGACGATGCTAAAATACCGACTTGAATAAATCTAATGGACAACTGTCTAAATTTTACATTTTTATGAGTAATTGATAGACGCTAACTCATTAATCGTAAATCTATTAAATTTGACGGAACTATCAAAACTAAACTTACTCAAAATCATACTTATAACATTGATAAAATAATTTAGATAACAAATACAGTTACCGAAATATCGTCGTCGGTCACTGAAAATTAATCAGTGTAATCCATTGATAGCTGATCCGAAATATCGTCGTCGGTAGCTAATCCAAAATATCGTCGTCAACAACGACCAAAAACGCTTTTCTCCAATTCCTAACAAAAACTCTTTTGTTTTCCTCATTCATCCCCCTTTTTAAGATACCCTCCAATATATATAATTGTGTGTATGTTTTTATTTTAATTTCAATTTATGAAACACTTGTCATCACTAAATTCTATATTTTGACACATCATCTGTTATTAAAGCATTCTTTTAATATCTAGTTGACACATAGATATAGAAAACCATGTTTTCATATTTAATTGACACATACATATATAAAAGCCATGTTTTTATATTATAATTTAATTAATTGGATGTAGTAAAAAGCTTTGTGCACATTACATCATAACCATATTAATCCATTTACTTTAATATGAATTATTCTTTACTTTTTTTTATATAGGATAAGTTGAAATTACTTTCAACTATACTTACACGTGTATGTATATTAGTAATTAAAAAATATCAATTTTGGTCCTTGAATTTATAACTTTTTATTACACTTACCCAAAACTTTTTAATTTAAACTTAAAGACATTAAATTAAACCCAATAGTATATTTAAATTTATAAATAATTAACGCTATGTATTTTGAAAAATAAAAATTTTAGACACGGATGTTACAATTATCATCTTCATCATATTCTTCTTCATCAGAATCAAGATCATGTCGTCTTTCACCATGATGATACCAAAAGGTATAGTTTTCCATTATTCCATTTGTTATTAAATGTGTGTGAACCAAGTTTCGAGTTCCAAAATTGGTGTTGTTACACCTAACACATGGACATCGAATTTCGTATGCTTCTCCTGTTTTTTTGAAAGCATAGTTCAAGAATTCTATATCACCAATATTATACTCTTCACTCAACCGATCTATCTTAGTAAGTCTTATCCATTCTTTATTAGGTGTCATTCTCCTAAAATCATCAAATAAAGAAACACATGAAGAATAGAACATGCAACAACAAAACAATTAATACACTGAAATATAAATGTAATAATAATTATAATAATACACTTAACTCAAACCATTAACCAAATTCATCTAAAAAAGAGTATTATTTTAGTTTCTTAAATTAATTCTTCATGATGAGGGTTTTTGTTGTGACAGTACCAATCCACACACTAAAAAATATAATTTGACAGTTTCATATACCAGACCAAGTTTATTAAAAGCTGAGCCATTGTCTATTTGAGTGACTAAAAAACTCTATGTTTCTACCATATTTCATTGACTAGTTCTATATATATATAGAGAGAGAGAGAGAAAGTTACATGAGTAGAACTGGTCTGCTGTGTTAAGTGTTTTCCTTTGGTGAGCCATATATATATATATATATATATATACAATGATGATAGCCTCCAAATTAGATGGCATCATTTTTCACAGCCCAACATTGAGGTCTTATTGTGTCTAAAGCCTCAAATGTATCAGATGAAGAACAATGAAGAAGAAAGTGTTAATGGAAGGAGAGATTTGGTGTTTGTAGCAGCAGCTGCTACTACTATTACTGGATTTTCATTTGGCAAAGTTGCGGTGGCTGAAATTGAGCCGCTGAGAGGGACACCAGAAGCTAAGAGGAAGTAAGTGTTAATGGATGGAGAGGTTTGGTGTTTGTAGCAACTGCTGTTGCTGTTACTACATTTTCATTTGGGGAAGTTGTGATGGCTGAAAATTAGCCGATGAGAGGGACACCAAAAGCTAAGAAGAAGTATGGTCCTATTACACCTTACAATGCCTACTGCTAGTATTTGTCGCAAGTGATACATTTTCACTTCTTTGTATTATTTAGATTGATGTAAAAGTTGTGAACTTTCTTGTATCATTTTCATTGCGGAATTCTTAATTTTCTCTATCTTCATTTCATTCTCTAGTTATTCTTTAACTACTTCACAAATTTAAGTAGATGTTCCTCTCCAATTTAATAATTTGGGGTGTTGGTTTCGTGTACATATTATTGTTGCTACAACTCTTAACTTTAAAACCTCAAATACAGATGCTTTGCTCTATAATTCAATCAAAGGTACAAAATTTAAGATGAAAAGTTCAAATTTTGACAAGTCTCATTTCTGGGGAGGGATCAAAGACTCAATCTAGTTCAGAGATTCATAATAGGTGTTTTGTCACTCCAAACTTTACTTTGGAGGTCAGATCATACAGATTAGATTTATGCTTATTTCGGTTCTTATTCTAGACTTATTCTAGAACTCGATCATGCAGATCCTAATTAACAAGTTGGATTACAATTAGGGAAATTTATCCCCTATCTTATATTAATCAAATCGGATTTTGTAATTAATTACACATTTAATTAGCTAATGCAATACACAAGTTATTTTTCTAGATTCTTTTTTCCTCCTTGAGGTATGTATTTTTATGATTAGTATGGCCAGGTTTAAGGATATTAGTTTGTAGGTTTTTAAGGATGTTTTGAGCTGTTGACTTTGTAGATCTACTACTACTTTAAGGTAAGAATAAGAAGTTGTATGTTTGGATTAATGTGGATTGGATTTTTTATGATATCAGCTAACATAGCACATAACAGGTGATTAGATTTGGGTTCTGCATAACTTTCAAACAATGTTTTCAGAACCTGACTGGATATTAAACTAGATTTATAATTGGGTTACGGATCATTTGGTTCAACCAATTGACTCGGATTGGTCGGACTGGATGACGTAATAATAATTAAATAAATAATATAACATATATTTATATATAATAACTTATTATAATCCAAAAACTTAGCAAAGACAAAACTCATTCTCTGATGTTGCATCAAGATAGTTCAGCTCATAAGGTCTTAACCTTAAATGATTTTCTTCTTTAACTCTTCCTAAGTTCACCTCATCCAAGCTTTTATTTTTTCAATAAAGTCAGCAAATAACTTAGCACATGCAGCAACTAGTTAATTTAGTTAATTAATCAATTAGTTCATAGCAAAATTAGACAATAGCTTGCGGAGAAGAATCAAGAGAGAGAAAAAGGGAAGCAGCCGAGACTGAGAGAGCAAAGCAGAAGACTAAGAACAGAAGAAAATCAAAGAAGAAGCACGGTTGTTGAGAGTTTTCTAATGACTTTTCAATTTTTTTTTTAATAATTAAAAAATCAGGGTGAATCCGGTTCCCATGTTGACACCAGTTTCAGATGGGTTGTTGCAAATTGAAAAACCCATACTAACCCAAACAGGAAAGCAATCCAATTCCGGTCCAATTCTGACAACATTACTTTCAATCTTTGTTTTCACTATAAATTATTTGAATAAATTATTCCGAACACATTAATTCTTAGTAATTTTGATTAGGAAAAGTCCTATAGCATTACTACATTCTAAAGAAGTGAAAATCCTATCAATAGAAATGACATTTTACATAGGCTATAACTTATATAGAAGCCATAAAATATAATAGGGGTAAGGTATTAAAACAGATTTATGGTTTTTGGAGAAGTATCAATTTAGGCTCCACGTACAAAATAGCACCAATATAGACTTAACATTTTAAAAAAATATCAATTTAGGCCTCGATAACGGAATGAGACATGTCATTGATATTACTCCGTTAAGTTCTATCAATTGTACGTGGAGGGAGAAGTCAGAACTTAATGGAGTAATAGGAATGACGTGTCCAATCCATTATCCGAGGTCTAAATTGTTACTCTTTTAAACTTCAAGCCTATATTGATGCTATTTTGTAAGTGGCGCCTAAAATTGATAACCATAAATCTGTTTTGGTACCTTATCCTGGCCAAATAATATATATTCTAATTTGGGTCCATGAACTAATAGGATTAATAAGAAGAGACTTTCTTTCTTTCTAATTCTAAGATCCTAAATAGTGTAATCAGTACCATAAGAGTAAATGCAGTGTCATTTTCATCTATGCTTAAAAGTGAGACCCCAACAAATGAATGATAATTACATTATATACAATTCTTAGTTTCAGAGGAGTAGATGAGGGCGTGCAAGGAGTGCTAACGCACAGGGCCTCAAAATTATAAGGGCCCCAAAATTTAAGATGTGCTTAGTCGAATATAGATATTAGCTTAAAATAATAAAATAATAATATAATGTAATAAGATTTATTTACACTTTTTCATTACATTGAGTACGTATGTGATTTAGATATTCAACCATTCAAAATTTACAACCTTAATACAAAATTCTATTAATTAGTAAGGGTTTAAGAAAAATTTAGCACAGGGGCCCCAAAAAGTTTAAGACGGCCCTGCTTAGTTTCTTATATTTTGTGAAATATTGACATAAGATAGTTGGCACATGTCAAGTTAATATGAAAACTACTTTTTTGGTTGATTTAATTACAAACAGCACTCTTAAATATTGTTGGTAAAACCATTTACTATCATTCTCTGTACCTTTTTCTATTTTGATTATTATTTAATATATCTTCAAATTTTTTGTTAAACTACTTATCCATTTGATGTTGTTTCTATATCTGTTACAGGATAGGCATTTTATATCACCATTTACTATCATTCTACCTTAAGGTTTTAATGTGGTGCAAAGGTTACCACTTGAGCTGAAGGTTTAGAGTTTTTCTAGAAAAAAGGTAGGGGAAGGACTCCAAATAATAGATGGCCTTTAGCTGGCCAGGGTGAAGTAGAAAGTTGCACACACTTAGTTATACATTTTAGGCATGTTTTACAATGTCTGAACTGATAAACTGAATAAATAAATTGAATCAGTGACATGAACATACATTGATGAAAAGTGCTGCTCTACACTTTCGTATAATACCTATATATTGCCTTGTAATATTAACAGAAAATGAAGGATTTTATTGAAAATTGAAGAAATAACAGTTACAGTAATCAAAATGATACTTCTGCAAAACAGAATTACCTAATGAATCAATAATCCATGACAAGTGATAAAAGGACATTTGGACCTATGAGTTGGCTTTTTAATTGCAAAATTTAACATATTCATAGACACAGTAAATTCAGGAAAACAATGCACTAGGAACATATTCGGGTAAGTTGGTCGTGTTGTCCATTATGGTTGTATCCTTTTCCTTGCTTCTATCAATATGGACTTGACACTGTATCCTCATTTGAACCCCAAACACATAGAAAATGAATTTGTATAATTTTTTAATTCTTTATATTTATAAGTTTGTTTTTTTTTTTTGCACTCAATTAACTCTGTACCCTCATGTTCACCACATCCCTCATCTCTCTAATCTTAATTCGTACTAGCCCTAAAAAGCTTAACCTTATCAATCTACTTTATGGGTTTCTAATTTCAGAGTTTAAGCAAATAAAAACTGACAGCAATTTCTCTAAAATAAATAAAACCAGTCTTACCAATTTGGGAACAAAATTTCTAAACAACAAAAAAAGCACAATCAAATTATACAACACTGAAAATTTAACAATTCCACTAAAAAATCAACTTATGTTAAGATGAATTCCACCATTTGACTTTTAATTTTCATAAATTGGAACATTGAACAAACATACCTGAGTTATGCTACAGCTGCAACTTTATCTTTTCACTGTTTGTAGACGTTGAGTTACGGAACAGCTTCAACACTTCAACTTTTTGGTGCTCGTGAAAGTTTTCTGAACTTATCTATACCGAATATAGAGAAAAAAAATGGAATGAATGGAGGTGTGGAGATGGTGTGGGAGACAATGATGCATAACGTGGGGTTTGGGGATTATGCTTGTGAAAGTATCTAGACTGATACAGAATGTAAATACGATTACAAAACGGTGGAGGCGTGGAGATGTTGAGCGTGGCGGCCAGGTTAACATCGTGAGGTTTTGGGGGAAATCGTCTTCTCAAAATATCATTATCCCCAATATTTAGGGATTTGCTCCAGAGTTTGTTTTGTTTTCAATGACCCAACTATATTAATTTGGGTGCTATATCTATTTAATTTACGTAAAAATAGGATTTCCTACTTAGAGTGGAATTTTTTTTTTACAAAAATTTAGTAAGATTTTAGCGCCAAATTTCTGAAGATTTATTTGAAGGTAGTATTAATAAATAATGACCGTCTTTTTTCTAGTTAATAAATGATAATATCAATGACGACAGTAATATGTGTTAATAACAACAACTTCAATTTACAGTCGTTAATAATGTAATTTTAAACGAGAGTAATTTTTTACCCACGTAGAAAAGCATTTTTAACGAGAGTATCAGAGGTACCTATTTGGTCGTTATAGAATGAATTTCTTGTAGTGTATTTCAGCTCCGTTGCTCTCATTATCATCTTCTCTTCTATACTCATCATCGTCACGAAGATCATCATCTCCCCACACCAAGGTTGCCTCTATTTGCTCTTCAAAAAATTCCCCCCAATCCTAACCTTTTTCTTCCTCAAGGATCACGTCTTTAATGACAACAATTCTTTTAGTCTTAGGATCAAATAAACGATATCCTTTCGACTCATCACTCACACCTAATAGAATACATGGAAAGCTTTTATTATCGAGTTTACTTCGCTTTACCTCCGGGATGAGAACATGTGCAACACATCCCCAAACTCTGAAATGATGCACCAAGGGCTTAACTCCACTCCAGGCTTCTTGTGGTGTAACATTCTTAACAACCATAGTAGGACATCTATTCAATACATAGAAAGTCCAGGTGACAGCTTCAGTCCAAAAAGGTTTGGGAACCTTTTTAGCCGTGATCATGCAGCGAACCATGTTCATGATTGTTCTGTTTTTGCGCTCTGCTACTCCGTTTTGATGAGGGGTGTATGTTGTGGTGAGTTGTCTTTTGATTCCTTTTTCACAGAAATTCTTGAAGTTTAGGGAAGTGAACTCTCCCCCTCGATCTGTTCTCAAACATTTTATGAATTCTTCTGTTTCTTTTTCCACCAATTTCTTCCAAATTTTGAAACATTGGAGAGCTTTTGATTTTTCATTAAGCAAATAGGGCCAAGCTTTATGACTGAAGTCATCAATGAAATAGAGAAGGTACCTTTTTCCACTATTGGATATAGGCTCTATGAGACCGCATATGTCTGCATGTACGAGCTCTAGGATTTTGTTTGCACACCATTTACTTTTCTTTGGGATTGGATTTCGATGTTGCTTGCCAATGAAACAGTCCACACATATTATGCTTGACGTCTCCAATTGAGGCAATCCTTTCACCATGTTTTTGCTTTGTAGAGTTTTTAAACCTTTGTGATTTAAATGCCCATATCGCTGGTGCCAGAGATGAGTGAGATCAGATGTCGTATGTAAGCATTCACCAACATTAGAACTTGAAACATCTGTAGGTTGATGAAACAGCACGAACATTCGATTGGTACTCATATTCGTGTGAGTAATTAAGCCCTTGTGAGGATGATAATTGTTGCAGATGCCATTTTTAATCAAGATAGAAAGTCCTCTCTCTTGCAACTGACCCACACTTAATAAGTTGTTTTTCAAATCAGGGACATAATAAACATCTTTTACAGTAAATTTAGTGCCATTGAATACTAGATGGACACTACCTTTTATAGCTACTGGCATTTTAGAATTATTTCCACATCTAACAGAATGTTGTATCCCATCAACCATGTTTGAAAACATACCTCTATCTCCACACATATGATTTGAACAGCTAGAGTCTACGAACCAAGCATGGTTCCTTTTGGCTTCCTTTTCTTTCACATATAACATCAAAACTAACTCCTCGAACTCAGCATAGTTAGCCTCCTTGTCCCATTAAGGACATTCATATTGAAAATGCCCCAAATTATGACATTTGAAACATTGTACAGTGGCTTTTGAGAATGATTGTCTTCCTCTTCCACGTCCTCGACCTTTGTAAGTTCCTCTGCCTCTGTCTCGGCCTCAATTGCTTTCTACTTTGAAAGCTTGATCAATGTCGTTGTTGCTCTTCTCCACCATCTTCTTTTTGAACTTCTGTTCATGTATCACCAGACAACTTTGAAGCTCATCCACAAACATGGATTCGGTGTCTTTGGATTCTTCAATGGAAATCACCACATAGGTAAACTGATTTGTTAATGTGCGAAGAATCTTTTGTACTACGTCCGAGTCTTGCATATTTCCTCTATTGATGCGCATTTTTTTGGCTACTGTCATGACCCTGGCAAAGTAATCTATGATAGTTTCTCCTTCTTCATTTGCAGAATTTCAAAATCTCTCTTTAAAGAGTTAAGAATTGATCTCTTCACTCGTTCATTTCCTCCAAACTTTCTCTTCAGGGACTCCCAAACGATCTTTGAATTGCGTCTATCCAAGATCTGTTCGAAAATTGCTCTATCAATGGCTCGGAAAAGATAGTGCTTCACCTTATGGTCTTTGGTTCTAGCATTCTCTAGTTGCAGCTGTTGTGCGTTTGTCAACACAGTCTCAGAGACTGGTTCTTCAAAACCATTTTCTACTAGACTCTGAAGGATTTGAAGCGGAAGTATCTTGGTATTTAAGAAACGAATTTCAAAAAATTTCCCTAAACAAACAATCGGTGTGATCCAATCACTCTGATAAACAGTCAAGCATCTGATGTCTGACATCAAATCCTTAACTAAGATCATTAAGTTCTTCAATAATCAAATTGATATTTATACTACGAGATTGGAAAAATACCTCTTGTAGATTCCAATCCGGTATTAAAGCTTCTCTAGTGGTGAAGCCTCTAGTCAGTCCACTAAGTCGATTAGATCAAGCCTTGAAGAAACTCATTAATCTTGCTCAAAATCGAAAACTGATTTCGGATCCGATTTTTCTGAACCGCAAAAATCGTATATCGCTATTATTATTCCGTAGTATGTATATATATATCGTTTGATATATATATATATATATATATATATATATAAAATAATTAATATAATAATAATAATAAATTAATATAATAATTAATTATATTATTATTATTATATATAATAATAATTAATTAACAACTTAATTAATTACTATTATATTCCTTAATACATACTTAGAGGAGCTAATTTAAGACACCTCTTAATACTAACGGTCAACACTTGACTATTATATTCGGAAAAAGACATCAATTTAAATTGAGCAAGAATTATTATTTATTCCTCATTTCAATTGAATATCAAACAGTGTTAGAATGTTTTGTCAATCCCATTGACATATTCAATTGTGTCAATTAATTAATTAAAACACTTTTAATTAATCAATTTAACAAAAGCTAGATACAAACAACTTGTATGTGTGTGACTTTCTAAGTTCATCTTTAACTGGCATTAGAGGCATAGTACTAACTCTTAGTAAGTATTTGAGCCCTCACTATCCCTTTCCACGCAATCAAACTTTCCCTGTAAAAGGGGTGCTGCCCTTTGCAGCCTGTACATAGTGCTCTGCGAACTACTCCTTCGACTAGGCTCCCCGCGAGGGGGTCGGATCTGTCTTTTCTACGTGATATCTGGCTGGTCAATGTCATTCTTTGTATTGCTTGACTGGAGTCGTCCCTGACGGGCCCGAAGGCCCAAGAATGAGTGAAGGCAGCATTCGCTGAGCCCGTCTGATTGTTGGACTTACTAACTCTATGTTTGATTGACCGACTCAGGACTGTTTCCATTAGGCCATTTCAAGCGTAGGTGAAGCCTCGCAAGAAGCACGATCGCTCTCTCGTTCTTTATATAAAACTTCCCTGGGTTGGTTT
Source organism: Euphorbia lathyris (assembly GCF_963576675.1). Classification (NCBI taxonomy): domain Eukaryota; kingdom Viridiplantae; phylum Streptophyta; class Magnoliopsida; order Malpighiales; family Euphorbiaceae; genus Euphorbia; species Euphorbia lathyris. The sequence goes on along the minus strand of NC_088915.1, from coordinate 143,417 downwards.
GGCCTCTGCCGTAGGCTAGCATACATATCATATGGTAGTTATTTTCGATTGGGCTTTTTCTTTGGCGAAAGCCATCTTCTATCCAAGCGGCGGGTCTTACCTTCTTTGGCCGCATGATTGTCTTGGCCATGGGATCTCCCCCGAGACCTTTTCTTATGCACTCCCGCATATTTGTAGCAATTTGGCTTGAGGTGAGGTGTGCCATCCGTTTCGACGGTCTCTGAAAGCGTCCTTCCTGCTTCCTGGGAGCTCTTAGACAATAATGAACTAGATCATTTATGCTTTCTTTCAGTATTCAATGGTTGAGTTTAACTGATGTGGCAGTTGAATTGCATTTTTTTTCCATATCCATAATATATATATATATAATGATATTCTTTCAATTTTACAGGGGAAAGAAAAGTGGTTTGCTTTGTTTTCTATATATATGAAGATTTTTTCAATTGTTTTGAAATCGGAAAGGAAATGTAAACGAATTCATTAGGCGAAAACCTCGAGTCAGTGACAAGATTCAGAATGAAAAAAAAAAGCTTCACGCGACATTCTACTAAAAAAAAAGAAGGGCCCTTACTTTCACTATAGGATATCCACGGCTCTTGAGCCTTCCTTTGGAACAAGACCGCTACCTTCTTAATATTAAGACGTAGCTCACGTTACTCCCTTGCAGCACTCACATAACTGAGCTTAGCGTAAGAAACCGTTTGGGACTCCCTTGTCTTCTCAGGAACTGGTACCTACCGATACACAAGGAAAGAGCCTCTCTTAAAATGAAAGAGCTCTTTATGTCCAATTCCCCGGGTTTAGCGACTCGAGAGTACATCTATTTTAAGCTTGCACGAGTATCGCCAAATAAAAGAACCACATGTGTTCCCGGGTCTCTCCCTTCAAATCTAGTGAGCAAGAGCTTAATCATATTCCCCAGAGCAGAGGGAAGAGAAGGCTAGACTAGTGAATCACGTACACCGGTGGGCTAAGAAAGATCCTATTCTATTTAATAAGTATTTAAACTAGTTGCCCTGTAGCTAAATAAATAAGCTTGAGTGTGGGAGCTAGTTGGGAGGGAAGTTGTCTTGATCGATCCAACAAGGCCAAGTGAATTCCTTAGCTGTGGAGGATCCTCTCTTAGTGTGCCAAGCCTGAATAGATGGTCCTCTTAACTAACTAAGTCTGCTGAAAATTGTCTTGGATTCGTATGGGATAAAACGAACGGAATACTTGGAGTGAGAACTTTGGACCTGAATATTCTGAAGAAGACCAATGCCCACCTTCTTCTCTTAATGCAGGCAAGGCATATCTCGTAAGAGCAAGTCGAAGCTACTTAGCATGGGACACATCAACTAAAGTGGCTTTTGAACGAGTGACGTTTGAAAAGCATCTCTTCCCCACAAGAAAAGTAATGAGAGTGAAAGACAAGAATACCCCCTTTTCGTGGGTCTTTAGGAAGGGGAATATATTCACTATTCATATGCCTCTCGAAATGCCGGACATCAGATATGAATTTTTTATTTAGGAACTTCACTGAAAGCTGGGGACAAATGCCACAGAAGTCAGACCGTAAAGAGCTCTTGTCGGCATAACCATTGAAGAAGAATTCGCAGTATAAGAAGGTGCTGCTAGGTTGTTTACAAATGTCCAAATGGTGAGTGAATAGCCGGTGAATGAAATTGAATCAGAATAGAATCTCCTGTTTGAGAATAAGCTGCTAGTGGAAAGAGGAATTTCACAATGTGCTATCGAATTCGCTTCATCGAATAGTTTGGCTCTTTGATAGAAGGAGGGAATGGAAGAATTGGACAAATAAATAATGTTTGCGACGAATATACTGCAAGTCATTTGGGTGGGGGATTTCCGCTCTTAGGGGAATATCCCCTCTTTGACACATCTATTAGACCGTGGGGCACGAACACGAAGGGGAGCCTTTCTTTCTGCGCAGTTGCAGTTAAAGAAAAATATGGTACTTCTATAGCTTTCACGTGGGGGCAGCGAATAAGGGATTTCTTTTTACTCTTGAGAGAGATGCGAGCAAGTCCAGTCTTAGCATCCGCTGTGGTAATAACCGCTTCAAAAAGATCTTTCTTTTACAGATAGAGTACACATGTACGTTATGGAATCTGATTATATATAGTAACTGCGGTTCTGGGATGGGAGTCAAATCAATGTTAGGGAGTCAAAGCTATTGGAACAGTGTAGTGAGTCTTTATATTTAATCCCTTGGAGACTGGCAAGCAAGACGCGAATAGAGCTGTCTTTCACAACAGGAGAGAATACTTCAATGAAGCAGACCCGCCACAGGTACATCCTAATGATTCGGTAGACATGATACGCTTAAAGGTAGCTGCTATATTGCTTGGTCTGGTTATGCTGTTCTTCGGGACGAGTACACCTGGTTGGACACGGCACAAAGCTTCAACCCCTCAACAGCTGCTTCGCCGACATATCTATATATATATTATTATATATATTGGATCTTCCTCAAGGGCCTAGCGGGTAGGCTTACTCACTGGCTTTGACCTCAGATTCATTAAAAAAGTAGTTTACGTAACTGTCACAGCTCCAATGCGATAATCTTGTTAATCAGCAAAGTAGCTAGCCTAAATAAGGAGTTTACAATTGCTTGATCATAAAGGTTGTTGTATTGTCGTGCCTGAAGCTAGATGACAAGGCAAAAAAAAGTGTATCTTTATTGGCTACAGTCATGAGACGAAAGGTGACAAGCTGTATAATCCGAAGACTAAAAAGTCAGTCGAGATCTTACTTTTCTTTTGGCGAGGATGGTGTTTGGGATTGGTCAGTTCAAGATAATATTATCTTTGCCGGTGCTAATTGTTGTCATGTCAATAGAGAAAGACAAGTTGAAGATCAAATTGTGCAGTCTACTAATGATGTTCCTCCATCACATGTGACGCCTACTCCTGCAGAGTCTTCTAGTCGTCCACAGCACCAACGCCGCTTGCCTGCTCGCTTGCAAGATTATGTGGTTGGTAATGAGAAAAATTACCCATCTGATGATGATAATGATGATGTAGCACATTTTTTATTTATTTGTAGATTGTGATTTACATATAAGGAAGCTGCCTATGATAGGAAAAAGAAAACTTGATTTGATCAGATAGTTCCCCTCTCCTGGCGAGATTATTACTCGTAATTCATGCGAGAGTGTCTTCCTTCGCATCTGTTCTTATGTCTGTGCCATAGAGATTTTTAATGCGTGCACCTATATAGTTCTTTCAATACGATATAGCTACTACTTGAAAGGGCGCCCCTTACGATCTTTCTTCCTTCAGTCCGGGAAGAGATTGACTATTTCACAATAGGTTTTTGTATTTTTTATTTCCCGATCACTGGAAGCAATCTTCACTGGCACAAGGATCTCTTCACAGCAACCTTCACTACGATAGAACCCAACAATGAGTTTACGGAGGCTTCGCTTCGAGTAGTGCGAGCTCGTTTGATGCAAGAGAAAGATCCAATGGATGATTGATGTCAAATTTTTCTTTTTTTTTCAAAGGTTTAATTGAATCCTAGCTCATAGATGTGACCTCTGTCTCGAAGGCGAAAGACCCCTTACTTTTACTTTACTCGATTTATTTGATCGATGGTAGGTACCCTATCTTCATTGTAGATTTGTAGATGGACATTCTAACTTCTTCCTTCTCGATCCTGGGAAAGACATCTCGAGCTTAAGGGAAGACATGGTGATAAAGAGCTGCAACTCCATCAAAGAACTTTCTCAGCAGAGGGAGGCCCCACAACGGCTTAATCTCAAAAAGCTGACTCTTCATCTTACAGGGTGTCAATGCAAGCAAGCTTAAACTAATAAAGTAAAAAAAGAAAGCTGGATAGTGTCCTTAGGAGAGGAGCAAAAACTTCCCCTTAATCTAATAAAAAACAAAAAGAGTAGCCACGGCATTACATGAAAGCTCTTCTTTCCTACTGTTCTTATTCTTTCTTAAGTAGGGCTGCTAACACTAGATTAGATGTAAGCCCTTTTGATAGAAGGGTAAAGTCCTCTTTTTTGTTTCTGTACGACTGTTTTTTCTTGGCTCGTTTAGTAGACAGCGAGCGAGCTGACAAACGAATGAATGAGCAAGCTTGCCTGCGAGTGAATAAACTCTGCGAATGCTTCTCGTCTTCAGCTGTGGGACCGGTCTGTCTGTAATAAGCAATTCCTTGGGTGGGAATAGGTGAAATCGCTAGGAGAGCTGAGAGGGACGGATTTACCAATGTCCAAGGCAAGAGAAAAAAGGACCCTCCTCGCTAGCAGCACAGTTCACTCATGCGGATTCTTTCACAACGGAGCAAACCAAGTCAGGGAAGAGGATGAAGACTGATTCCCAGAAAAGCCATCTCTAGTAGACCTGCCAATCAATATTATGCCATACCTTTATATGATATCAGCTTGGCTTTATTTCCTCTCTAGCACAGCACACGCATAGCTGCCTCACATCGACATCGAGTATGCTCGCAATTCGCTTATCCCCATTATACAAACGAATTTGGAGAAGTAGAGCGGAACCTGGATTCTTTCTATCTGTGAAGGATCTTTCCGGGTCGTGCTTTTGCTTCTACAAAAGGGAATCAAAAAAGGAACTCCAGGCCCTCCACCTTAATAAGATGGATTAGACAAAAGGATATCTCTCAGAAGGTTCAAGGATGATTCTGATTGCCCTACCAGCTAAACAACTTAATTCCTATTGTCTAACTCCTTTCCTTTATGGGTTGGCTACCGGGGATCCATTGTGGCTTGTGACTAGGTTGGTACGGGTGAATTACCATCAAGCCTAAGTTATCTGGTTCTGGCTAATGCCCTAAGGGGTTGGCCTTGCTTTGAGTTAGTAATACTCTAAGTGCGGTTAGTACAAGAAGGTTCTGCGACTTACTCTTACTACAGTTAAAACCTCTGTCCTAGTGTCGTGCACAGTCGGGATATCTAAATAACAAGCGATTCCCATATTATGGACTCGGAAATCCCACTCCATTCATCTGTAACTAGACTAGAACATCCTCACTTCCAGATCCAAAGGTGGGTGCTAATAGAATTGATTGACGAAGAAAAACGATGCTATCTGTGATTACTCTTTGCCCCCCAAGAAGACTCAAGACAAACTTCCCCATTTTCTTTTGTTGGTTTTGTTATCCAACTCTCTTTTATCCCCAGAAAGAAATGAAGTATGAATGACCTTCCGAGCCACTAGGATCAGGCCGATACGCTTTCTCAAGTGAATTCATCGATCAGGCACTGGGCCTTCCCTTCTCTTTCCTTTAAAGAAAAGCGATTACCTACCTTATAGTTGCGCTATGCGTAGCCTTGCAGCAGAATGAGTTGGATATAAAAGGTGTGCTAAGATCGATCTATGCCTTCAATAGCAAGTTGGCAACAGCCTTCTCCTATGCTTTTTTCTGGGATTCAATACCGGCATTAGAAGTATGTGCGGAAAGACTGGTTATGAATGCAAGATTTCTTGATAGAGAAATGTGTGCTGAGCCAATCCGTAAAAGAAAGAGTACCACTGAGATGAGAAAGCAAACTTAGCTAAAACAGCCAATAGGAAGTCCCAAGAGACACGTAAGCCTTTTGCATATCAACTTTGCCAATGTCCAAACCATAATGCTTTTCAATATCCGCAGCAGGCAAGGGCAATATTTTCAACAATATTACGGCCAGGAACAAAGCCCGTTTGTTCATAAATTCGGGCCAATCTATCAGACAACAGTTTAGATAGAATTTGAGAGCTTCCGTTTTTCTGATTGGGCACATGTCTGAAAAAGAAGCCCTGCCCTAGCTATGCCACTCATTGCTGGAGAATGGTGAAGGATCAACTTCCATTTGTGTTTACTTACAGTAAATGGTTGATTGGTAAAGGGAACAGAGATTGTTTTGTATGGAACTATCATGAGATGCCCTGTTTAGTGGAGCACAAGCTTCCAAGGCTTTCAAGCAGCCACCAAGAAGAATAGCACCTGGGGGGAAGAGATCTAATTGCTAAGAAAAGGAAGTGAAGCTCGGCTCGTTATCGAGGAAGCTCTTTAGCCTTAGAAGGCAATAGACGGAATGCGTAGGGTATAGCTCTGAGTCTTATTAATAGTAGTCTCGGACTGACTGTCTTTCTGCCTTGAGAGATGCGAAGAATGGCTATCTTTCGTACCCTCGCTCTGGGGATGGGACTTTCCTTTTTTATTGAATTTGAATTTACTTGCTCGCCGCAACTACATCGGCTTAAAACAGAGTTTACCAACTAAGAAATGCTCCCACCCAAGCCATTTCGGGCAACAGAAAAAATGACTGTTCTTTTGAAAGGAAGGAGACGACTTGCTCGACATTCAAAGACGAAAAGCAACTCAATTGAATCTGGTTTAGCTACTAGCTACTTTGAAAGAATTTATGCCTTTTTTATTTTTATTATATATATACGCCTGTTGAGCTGAAACCCTTATCTTTCAAATTAAAATCCAGGGTCTGCCCGCATATCCGTTATGACAGAATCAAGCCTAATGCAGTTTCTTTTTCAGATTCTATTCTCTACTGATCACGCCTGGGGTAGGTGCAAAATGCATAGGAGAGAGATTCCACATCCTGCTCTAATTATTTGTCGCTCTCTCTTACTTGATAGAGTAGAGTAAGTCGATGACGCGTTTGAAAAAATACTTTCTTCACCCTTTGACGAGAGGTCTAACACTATACTATGTTTTTCAGATCCCAAAAGGATTGGGTCATAGGGCCCTAGGTTTCCTTATATATTGTCTGAATTGCCCAATTCCATCGGTTCGAGTGCTCGTTCTGTATATGTATAGTGCCCTTTCCCGATGTCAGGGAGTCTGCTGCTATGGGGTTGAGGAAAAGCTTGTATGTAGTATTGATGCTTTTGGCATCACTTGTCTGTCTCGGGACCCTTGTAACCGTGGGTAAAAAGCTTTTGTAAATATGGTTGAGGCTAGACTAGGGAAATTGAATACCTACTGGTTTATCGTATAATAAGATAAAGTAAAGGCTGCACATGAAAAGAAAAGGAAGAAATTCGACAGAAGGAAGAATTAAAGCCTTTAATAAGTTTAAGTAAGGACTTTACCTTTGCGAGTGCCGTCGTATAATAAGCCCGGAGTAGGCTGCTATTGACTCCGATGTGGATGGGATGTATGGGATTTCTATTGAGGCTAAGGCTAAGCTAAAGATTCGACAGGCAAGACATCTATTTTCATTAACTAAGAAGGGATTTACAAATAGTAAAAGAGGTGTCGTAGATAAGAAACTGATTGCCCTGAAGTGAAGACAGTAACTTCACTTCCTACTTCAAGCTGGGTAAGGGAAGTGTGGAATTGAGACAGATTGCCTATGGGGGGATAAATTGTTAATTGTATGTCCTAAGTAGGGCAAGGTTTGACACTATATAAGGTCCAGGGCTCGCTCATTAGCTCTGTTACCTCCTTTACTTACTTTCTTTTAAAAGCGCTAGGCACTTACTTATTAAAAAAAATATCCCCCGGCGGCATTTAGTTTATTCGAGAACATCTGTGCAAGGATAAGTGGCAGAAGAAAAGGCGCGTAGCAGAATCGGATTTTTCTACTTTACTTCTCCTCAAAAACCAACAGGTAATACCTCACAGTGAACGAGGCCTAAACTTATTAAAGCTTCATGTCTATCTATCACTTAGAAAAGTGATGATGAAGATGATGAGGTTAACCCATTACAAAGGATGATAGGATGGAATAATCCGAAAGAAAGGTTCTTTTATTCGCGCCTCCTAAACCTGATCATGATGCTAACAACAAGAGCAAATAGCAAACCGAGCTAGAATAGCAAGCTTGGTTTTTATGAAAACTCGCTCCAATAGTGCCTTCGCGGAACTCTCTTTAGTTTAGTGCACCAAAGGTAATTCAATGCTGCCACTCTTTTTCTCAGCTAACAAAACACTCTATCCAATCCGACGCACCCTTCTCTTCGTAATCTTTAACGGCTTTGTGTCCTATCAGCCGTCCCTAGTTGAGAAGGTGGAAAACCTACCTCGACACGCTTTCAATTCGATTCTGGGAATACAGTTAGGTTAGCCTTCTCCTTTCTCCTTCATCTGGTTTGGATGTTGAAAGATCTGCTTTGGAAGATTATTAAAAAACAATTGATTAAGCAGATTCGTATGCTTTGAGTGCTTCTGTTCTAGTTCTAGCTTCCTTACCCTGTCCCTGTGGATTAGGAAGTGAATTGTACCTATCTTACTCTCTCTTCTTTAATGGTTAATTCCTGTTTTTTATCGAGGGACATGTCATAAATGTGGAAATCGGTGATCTCGCTATGGCTAAAACACTACTTTTTTGCCTCTTTCAGGGGTCGGTCGTTCCTGAAGGGAAACCGGCCATTTGAACCAGGATTTTTAGCAATGATCGTAGTTTCACGCATAGATGATATAAGCCTTCTTCTGACTGACCGGACCAATGCATGGAGAAAGTTATTGACTCTGATCATGCTACGCTACGGAATATCCACTAAAGATACTTGACTGACCTAAGCTGCTCTTTTTTCCTGGCAAACGACTCCAGTGACTAGACCAAGGGGAATCACGACTGAAGATGGGGTGTTTAACCATCTCAAAGTGGACTCGTTGGCTTATATAGAAACCGCCCGGAATCCCTTTTTTGGGGGCTATATAGTGTCACGGATGGAAGGCGTCCATTAAACTTCGCCAAGTCAATTTGACCACAGCCCTTAATGGCCAGACCATATAAGAAAGATGGTTCGGGTCTTCGTGCCGAAAAAAGCAAAAGTAGCCCATAGATCTTTCTACTTAAATATGAGTTCCGACAAGAGCTCCAGCTGAAATGCTGAATACTTAAGGCAGTCTATGAGTGAAAGACTTCCTTTTTTTGGGCATACGGAGATGGAGGCTAATAAGTAAGTCAAGGGCTAGAGAAGAAGAAGAGGCCTTCCTTATAGGTCTGGTCTCCCAGTTGTTGTAGATTCTATAGATCTTTCTCCACCCTTCCTTCTCCAGCATTTCGCTTCCAATTCATCAATCTAATGGGGAGGTGTGAGAATCAGATCCAGGGAACAGCTGGAGTTTTGATCAGGATTTTCCGAAGTTGCGCCCAACTCGCCTTTCTAATCAACGTAGGGACGAGGCTTTCTAGACATTTAGCCAAACCTGATCATAGCTAGTGGTAGAGCCCCGAGGTGAAAGGCTTGCTTACCGGGACTTCACTTATTCTCCTCTTCGGCCTATCTCAGGATTCGCACCTATAGGAAGCGGAAGGGTGCCCAGAAACTTCATGCTCCAAGTCTTGCGGTCGCCGAGGACGTACGCTGAACCAGATTAAATCGGTGCCTTAACGTCGGGTGATTGCGCATTCGTTGTGGCATTGGTGAACTCGAGTTGCCAGAAAGAGCTAGACTAGATGGTTTACTGACGTCTCCCGACCCCGTTTCTCCTCTCATCTAATTCCCTTCAATTCAATTGAAGTTTTCTTTAGTAGTATAGAAATTAATATGTAATTTCAAGGCCCCATGGAGAAGACGGAGGACCTAAAGAGAAATATGTAATAGTTAGTATTTCCTTAGGTTTGCCCTTTTATTCCGTCTCTGACTCGACGGAATAATTTAGATGATATGTCCATAACGCCAATGTATGTGAATGTATGTGTCTGATGTATGCTAAAGCAAATCAAGACTAAGTTAGATTATGAGACCTAAAATAAAATCCCTCATTAAAAAGTTAAGTAAATAAACAAGTTATTAAAATCGGTTGCCCCTCCCTAATATTATAATTCAGCCGGCAGTGTTGAGGTCCTTTGGGTTGTTGAGTAAACTCAAGCTCGGGGTCCTTTCGGTAACACCTGAATTATCAAAAATCATTTTTCATGAATATGGGGTAATACTTAAATTAGATTATGATAATTGGATGAGTAAACTCATGTTGTCATAAACTAATGGGCAAGACGGTTGGGATTAATATGAATAGCATATTAGTTACTAATGTGGTTAGTAACCCAATAACCTAGGAATCACATTAAAGATGTGATTGATTACATGAATCTACCTAATGAATGAGACTAGCTTGTTGAGTAAACTCAAGGCGAAATCTCAGGAGTTAGGATCCTAGCTCGCTAAAGGATTTGTGAAATTCTTCGAATTAATATGGAGGGCTATTAATTTGGAAAAATAGTGGGAGCAATCTAAAATAAACTAAAAGGCCTATAATTTTAGATTGATATACTTTAAGCAAATGAATGACATACGTTTACTCTTTCTCACTCTCAGGTTTAATTAAACCCACTCTTATAATCATGACTAAAACCAATCTGCAAAACATTCTTACCGATAACAAATTGAATGGTTCAAACTTCACCGACTGGTTTCGTAACCTCAAAATTGTTTTGAAGTTCGATAAAATAGGGTATGTACTTGATACATCGATACCCCCTCTCCCTGCTGATGATGCTCCCATTGAGGAAATTGATGCTTACCAGAAGCATAAGGCTGATGATGATCATGCCGGATGCATCATACTTGCATCGATGACACCGGAATTACAAAGGCAACATGAGGAAATGGATGCATATTCCATCATCATGCACCTAAAGGAATTGTTTGGGAAACAAACCAGGTGCGAATACTATGAGATATCCAAGTTGCTATATCGTAGTAGGATGCAAGAGGGCACATCTGTCATGACACATTGTGTCAAGATGATTGGCTACATTACCAAACTTTCTAGTATTGGATTTGCGATGGATAACGAATTAAGTATAGACTTAATTCTTCAATCCCTCCCATAAAGTTATTCATAGTTTATTATGAACTATCAGATGAATGACTTGCAAACCTCTCTTGAAGAGCTTGCAAATATGCTCAAGTCAGTTGAGCCCAATATGAAGAAAGACAAAGTCATACCGGCTTTTGTCATTGAGGGATCAAAGAAAAGGAAAGGGAGCTATCCCAATCCTAATTATCCCAAGAAAGGTAAGAAAGTCGTGCCCTACAAAGCTAGGGGAAAGGAAGTGAAGAAGCCCAAAGAAGAGTGCCACTTCTGTGGTAAAGACGGGCATTGGAAAAGAAACTGTTGGTGTACCTAGCCTTCCTCAAAAGGGGAAGAAGCTGGGACTTCAACATCTGGTATGTTTTATATTGAAATTTCACAGTCTGAATCTTTTGGTACTTGATACCGGATGCAGCCTGAGGATATTCCAGGAATATCTAGAAATATTATTTCTAATTAGCCGTCTTGTTGACGACGGTTTTCATATTTCAATAAAAGACAAGAGTTGCAATTTTTATAAAGATTCGATCTTTTATTTTTCAGGAATTTCACAAAATGGGATTTATGTGTTAGATAACAAAATTCCTGCTTTTGCAATTGATACCAAAAGACATAAGCTAGATAATTCAACTTACTTGTGGCATCGTCGTTTAGGCCACATAAACAAGAGACGCATGCTAAAGCTACATTCAGATGGGCTTATAGATCCAATCGATCCCGAATCATTGGAAACATGCGAATCATGTTTAAAAGGTAAAATGACAAAGACACCCTTTAGCAATAAAGGTGAGCGTGTATCAGACACTCTAGGACTCATTCATTCAGATGTATGTGGTCCTATGTCAGTCCAAGCAAGAGGAGGATTCAGATTCTTCATAAGCTTCATAGATGACCATACCCGATATGGTTACATCTACTTGATGAAGCACAAGTCAGAAGCTTTTGAGAAATTCAAATGCTTCAAGAATGAAGTAGAAAATCAATTAGGAAAGAAAATAAAGACGCTTCGATCTGATCGAGGTGGCGAATATCTTTCAGATGATTTTCTGAATTATCTAACTGAATGTGGGATATGCTCACAATGGACACCTCCCTATACACCACAACACAATGGTGTGTCCGAGAGGAGAAACCGTACCCTATTAGATATGGTACGATCCATGATGAGCATGGCCTTACTTCCAAAGACGTTCTGGGGCTATGCCTTAGAAACTGCCCTCTTCACCCTAAATCGAGTACCAACTAAATCCGCTAGTTCCACACCATATGAATTGTTCGTTGGTAGGAAACCCGTGTTTTCATTTATGAGAATATGGGGTTGTTCAGCCTTTGTCAAACGCATTGTGTCCGACAAACTAGATTCGAAATCTGATAAATGTTTCTTCATTGGATACCCTAAGGAAACTATGGGATATTACTTCTATCATCCAGATGATCAGAAAGTAATCATATCCAAGCACGCAACCTTCTTAGAGAAAGAGTTTCTCGAAGAAACACAAAAGGGAAGCATGATTGAACTTGACGAAGTTCAAGAAGAAGAAACACCGACTGAAACAACAGAGGCGGTTGAGGTACCCGAAGGAGTCCCATTAGATGAGACTCTAGTGCCACCTATTCGTAGATCACAAAGAGTTCGTGAACTCCCAATTAGATATGGTTTTCTAGTGGGAGATGATAATGAGGTTCCCATGTTAGACGACGAACCCGAAAACTACGAAGAGGCTCTTACTAGTCCAGATTCTAAAGCATGGCTTGAGGCCATGGATTCTGAAATGGATTCCATGTATACTAACCAAGTGTGGACGTTGGTTGATCCACCCGAAGGGATAATACCCATTGGGTGCAGGTGGATCTTCAAAAAGAAGACAGACATGGATGGAAAGGTTAGCACCTACAAATCTAGGTTAGTAGCGAAAGGATATCGTTAGAAGCAAGGAATCGATTATGACAAAACTTTCTCTCATGTGGCTATGTCCAAATCAATCAGAATCATGCTTGCAATTTCCGCTCACTACGATTATGAGATTTGGCAAATGGATGTGAAAACAGCTTTCCTAAACGGAAACCTACTTGAGGATGTATATATGATGCAGCCTGAAGGTTTCATATCGAAGGATGCAAATAAAGTTTGCAAACTTCAGAGATCCATTTATGGAATCAAGCAAGCATCTAGAAGCTGGAATAAGCGTTTTGACGAAACCATAAAACAATTTGGTTTTGAACAAAATTGCGAAGACGCTTGCATTTACAAGAAAGCAAGTGAGAGCTCTATAGCATTTCTCATACTATATGTGGACGATATATTATTAATGGGAAATGACGTTGCTCTCTTACAGTCAGTGAAAGTATGGTTATCCGGTAACTTTTGAATGAAAGACCTTGGTGAAGCAGCTTATATACTTGGTATAAAGATCTATAGAGATAGATCGAGAAGACTGCTTGGTCTTTCACAGGCTACATACATTGAAAAGGTGCTAAACCGGTTTAGCATGCTTGAATCGAAACAAGGTAACTTACCCATGTTACATGGAGTAAAGTTAAACAATCATCAATGTCCTAAAACCGATGATGATAAACGACGCATGGCTGTAGTCCCGTACGCCAGCGCAATCGGTTCGATTGCTATGCACTAGACCTGACGTAGCGTTCGTGTTATCTGTAACGAGTCGTTACCAAGGGAATCTGGGAGACGAGCATTGGATTGCTGTCAAGAACATTCTTAAGTACTTGAGAAGAACTAAAGATATGTTCCTAGTGTACGGAGAATGTGATCTGAAAATAGAAGGATTTTCAGACGCAAGTCATCTCACAGATGAGAATGATTATAAATCCCAATCAGGATACCTGTTTATCTTGAATGGGGGCACGGTCAGTTGGAAGAGTTCCAAGCAAGGAAGGGTAGCTTTCTCTACGACCGATTCAGAGTATATCGCAGCTGCGGAAGCAGCAAAGGAAGCGGTTTGGATTAGAAAGTTCATTACAGAACTAGGTGTGGTGCCTGACATTGTCAATCCCATTACACTGTACTGTGATAAAAATGCAGCCATTGCGCAAGCAAAGGAACCACGGTCTCATAATGCATCCAAGCATTATGATGAGGGCATCTTATCCCTAAGCCCGAGTCCGGAACTACTAGAGGCCACCCGGGAGAACCCACTCAAAGAGAGCAAGGAACGACCCAAAACAGAGAACACGCGGGGCGTGTCCAACCTGACGCAAGGCGTGGGAATGGTGGTCTTGGATGAAAGACCAGGTCAGTTGGTGACACGGGGCGCATCCTTTGCCACGCGGGGCGTGATTGGTCACATGAAGCAAAAAAAGTTCCAGGAGGTTAAACACGCAGGGCGCAACCCTTGGACGCCCCGCGTAGATTCCACTCCGCTGGTCTGCCAGTTCCTGGAACCTCATAACGCGGGGCGTGGTCCACAGGACGCCTCGCGTGACACCAAGCAACCAAGTCAGAAGCTTTCTAACGCGGGGCGTATTCCGTAGGACGCCTCGCGTACTGAACTCGAGCCAACCTCCTGAAGTCCAGGAGCCTTTTCACGCGGGGCGTAAGATCCGATACGCGGGGCGTATCATGACCTGGAGACTACTTCTCCTCCAAGTTCTTACATTGGGGGACCATTTCTGTGACACCTTATTTACTGTATTGCCACTATGACTTATTTACTAGACTACCATTCTCCCTATTTTACCCTCTTAGCCAAGTGTTAACCAAAACCCTATTCATAGGCTTTTGGGTCTTTCTCTTTGATTTGAGGGATAGTATTTAAACTCCCATATTTTGTAATGTTCTCAACTTTTGAAGAATTAAACTTATAGCCTCCTTGAGAGCTTGGATTTCTATCCTTTGGGTTAACTCAACCTTCAAGTATAGCTTGAGAAGATTGCATTCTTTGTGGATTTAAGATTAAAATCCTCAGTCGATTTCACCCTACATTAGTTGGTATCAGAGCCGAGTCGTTTTCCTTGATCGAAGACTTCTTCTCGGAGATGGTTCAACCACGTATCACCACCGACACCATTGGAACTCAAGAACAAAGGCTTGAAGCTCTAGAATCAAGCTTGAAAGCCATAAATGACAAGATGAGTGAGTTGGAAGAGAGGCAAGAAACGGAACAAAGAGAAAGACGTCTAGATACGGAGAGACTTATTCTTGAGTTTCGGAATAGTCAAATCCAACCCGCCGGAGAGCCTCATCGGAGACAAGAAGAACAAACCCACCGTCTACTTGAAAGGCAACCAACACCACCACCACGGATAACCTATGCACCACAAGTGATGGACCCTCGGGTTCAAAAGGTAAGGCGGACTAATCCCATAACCATTAGAAATGTGGATAGTGATAGTGATGGGGAGTTCTTTGATGATTATGATATGCCTAGGATTGCTAGGAATATGGGGATTAGAATTGATGAAAATGCCATGAATGGTAGGCCTAGACATGATGTGCATGTGAATGATGTTGTTGGTCCCGCGCATGTGCGTGCCGGGAATATGGATATTGTGCATAATGATGTTATAGGTGGTAGCGAGAGAGAAAATGTGGGTTTGAATGATCCGTATGAAGGCCGAGGTAATAGGAGAGGCGGATATGTTAGAGAGCCGAATATGAGAAGGGAGTGTGGTGGTAACTTTGAGCGGGATGACGCTTTCAAACTGAAAGTGGACTTACCTTCATTTGGGGGAGAACTTGATATAGAGGGCTTCCTTGATTGGCTGCTAGAAGTGGAGCGGTTCTTTGATTATTCGGGAATACCGGAAGATAGGAAGGTTCGTCTAGTTGCTTACCGATTGAAAGGAGGAGCGTCAGTTTGGTGGGATAATGTTAAGGAAGGGAGAAGAAGAGGAGGAAGGGAACCGATTAGGTCTTGGTTGAGGATGAAGTCGATGTTGCGGGAACGGTTTCTACCACCCGATTAGGAGCAGTACATCTACAGTTCCTATCGAAATTGTTCTCAAGGCGCTAGAAGTGTGCAGGAGTACACCTTAGAGTTCTTGCAGCTTTCGGCAAGGGCTAACTTGTCGGAAACCGAAAGCCAAAAGACTTCAAGGTATCTTGAAGGATTGAGGTACAACATCCAAGATCGGATTGGGACGCAAATGGTCATTCGGGTGCAAGATGCTCGTAACTTGGCATTGAAGGCCGAAGCACAACTGAGTTTGAGGGGTCGAGAAGGTTATAGAAGGGCTGGAACCGAGAGTACCTATGGAGGGAGAGGAGCTCCCAAGGGGATTGATAAGGGTAAAGGAATCGTAAGTTCAAGCGACCCCAAAGCGCCAAGTACGGGAAGAGCACCTAGCGGAGATGTGAGGCCTTTTAAGGCGACACAACCCCCTAGGGGTAACAACCCTTATGCTAAACTGGCTCCATTCAAGTGCTTCCGATGCAACGAGCCGGGCCACCGTTCCAACGAGTGCCCCAAGAGAAGAAGTGCCAATATGGTTGAGCGGTATGAGGATGACGAGGACTATGATGACGAGGGGGATGTTTGTTGTGATCCCGTTGAGGATGAGTATGGGGAAGAGTATGATGGGGGCCATGCCATACACGTAGTGAGGAGGCTCCTAGTCTCAAGTCGAATAGCTTCGGATCAACGACACCAATTGTTCCGAACCCGATGTCTAGTGCAAGGGGTGAAGTGCAATGTGATCATTGATAGTGGGAGCCAAGAGAACATTATTAGTGATACCGCTGCCAAGAGGTTTGGATTGGAGCTTGAGGCGCACCCTAGTCCGTATAGTGTGGGGTGGATCAAGGATGTCGGAGCAATGAAGGTCACTCAAAGATGTAAGGTCCCTCTTGAGATAGGGGAGTACCGGGATGAGGTTTATTGTCATGTGGTGGAGATGGATGCGTGTCATTTACTGTTGGGACGTCCGTGGCAATTTGATAGAGACGCCACCCATGCCGGGAGAAAGAACACCTATCGTTTTATGAAGGACGGCATCAGATATGTTCTAACCCCTCTATCGGGGGAGCCCACAGATAAAGGGAAATCTACCTTGATCGTTTGCCCAACTCACAAGGCGTTTATTAACGAGTGTGAGGAAAGTCAAACGGTTTATGTAGTGATGGTGAAGGCGAGCCCACCGACGAAAAGTGTGGGGAGCGAAACTGAAGAGGTTCCGGAGGAAGTGGGGAGATTACTCAATGAATTCCGAGATGTCTTCCTGGAAGAGTTACCGGATGGATTACCACCCCTACGGGACATCCAACACCACATTGATCTAGTGTCGGGAGCTAGCTTGCCTAGTCTTCCCCACTACCGGATGAGTCCCAAGGAGAGTGAGGTAATGAAGGAGAAGGTGGATGAGTTGATTAAGATGGGGTATGTTAGGGAAAGCATGAGCCCATGTGTTGTGCCGGCTTTGTTGACACCCAAAAAGGATGGGTCGTGGAGAATGTGTGTGGATAGCCGAGCCATCAACAAGATTACAATCCGATACAAGTTCCCTATTCCCCGACTTGATGATATGCTCGATCAGTTGAGTGGCTCCAAGGTCTTTTCGAAGATCGACTTGAGGAGTGGATATCACCAAATCCGAATCAAGGCAGGAGATGAATGGAAGACGGCGTTTAAGACGCGGGATGGGCTATATGAGTGGCTAGTGATGCCATTCGGGATGACCAATGCACCGAGTACTTTCATGAGATTGATGAACCAAGTGTTGCATCCGATGATTGGGAAGTTTGTGGTGGTCTACTTTGATGATATCCTCATCCATAGTAAGACCCTAGAAGAGAATGTAGAGCACTTGAGAACAGTATTAACCTTGCTCCGGGAAAACCAACTCTTTGCCAACACTAAGAAGTGTGATTTTGTGATGGAGAGCTTGGTGTTCCTTGGGTATGTGGTCGGTGGGAGTGGGATTCGTGTGGATGAAGAGAAAGTGAGAGCTATCCGGGAGTGGCCGACTCCGAAGACAGTTGGGGATATTAGGAGTTTCCACGGGTTGGCTACGTTCTATAGGCGGTTCATCCGGAATTTCAGCGCTATCGTGGCTCCTATGACCGAATGCTTGAAGAAGGGTAGAGGTTTCAAGTGGGAAGATGAGCAAGAGAATAGTTTTGCCTTGATTAAGGAGAAGTTAAGTACCGCTCCGGTGTTAGCTTTTCCGGACTTCGAGAAGCTCTTTAAGATGGAGTGTGACGCTAGTGGCGTTGGAGTTGGGGGAGTGTTAATGCAAGAAAAGAGGCCCATAGCGTATTTCAGCGAGAAATTATGTGACTCAAGGCAGAAATGGGCCACTTATAATAAGGAGTTCTATGCGGTAGTGAGGGCTCTCAAGACGTGGGAGCACTACCTTATTGGGAAGGAATTCATGCTGTACACCGATCACCAAGCCCTTAAGTACTTGGGGAGTCAAAAGCAAATCCGAAGTTCCATGCATGCTAGGTGGTCCGCATTTGTGGATAAGTTTCCTTATCGACTTCTACACAAATCGGGTCAACAGAATAAGGCGGCGGATGCTTTGATCCGGAGGGTTGCGCTTATGAAAACAGTGGCATTGGAGTTGACAGATTTTGAGCACATCAAGGGAGAATACGAAGATGACACCGACTTTAGTATTGAATGGGAGAAGTGTAGAACAGGCACCGAAGAGGGTGGATATCAGCTTGTGGATGGATTTCTCATGAAGGGTAGCCAGCTGTGCCTCCCACACACGTCTATACGAGAAAGGGTGATCCGAGAGCTACATGGTGGAGTGTTGGGCGGTCATTTTGGTAGGGACAAAACCTTGGAAGCAGTTAGTTCTCGGTACTTTTGGCCCAAGATGAGGAAAGATGTGGCATATATCGTTGAGCGATGTGAGAATTGTCAAGGCTCCAAGGGGCATACCACCAATGCCGGATTACGTATGCACTTACCAATTCCGGAAACTATTTGGGAGGATCTCTCGATGGATTTCGTATTGGGGCTGCCAAGGACCCAACGGGGAATGGATTCGATCTTCGTGGTGGTGGATAGGTTCTCAAAGATGGCTCATTTCATTCCATGTCGGAAGACTAATGACGCCACCGCCATTGCTAAGCTCTTCTTCCGGGAGGTAGTGAGATTACATGGGGTTCCAAAGAGTATAGTGTCGGATCGGGACACGAAGTTTGTTAGCCACTTTTGGCGAACTCTTTGGGCTATTTTGGGAACTACCTTGAAGTTTAGCACCACAGCTCACCCCCAAACGGATGGACAAACCGAGGTGGTGAATCGGACTTTGGGAAATCTATTGCGGAGCAAGTGCCGAGATCGGCCCAAGATGTGGGATTATGTGATCGCCCAAGCCGAGTTCGCCTATAACTCAGCCGTAAGTTCAACCACCGGGAAGTCACCCTTCGAAGTGGTGTACACCAAGGCCCCTAACCATTCACTTGATTTGGGGGAGATTCCGAAGGTAGAGGAGAAGAGTGTGGCAGCCCGGAATTTGGCCAATGACTACCACCTAATGCACCAAGAAGTACGGAATAGTATCGAGAAGAAGAATAGTAAGAACAAGGCCAAAGTTGACGAGCACCGAAGAGATGTGCAATTTAAAGTGGGGGATGAAGTAATGGTGTATTTGGGGAAGGAGCGACTCATGCACGCCCCTAGTAGTAAATTGAGGCCGAGGAAGTACGGTCCGTTTCGAATCACCAAGAAGATGAGTGCCAATGCCTACCAACTAACCCTTCCCAACTGGCTTGGGAAGATGTCTTCTTCTTTTAATGTGCAGGACCTTAGCTTGTGGAAGCCGGAGGGAACGTTGCCGACCAAGGTCACCGAGGCGGGACCCGACTCTTTCGAAGAAGGGGAGAATGATGAGGGCATCTTATCCCTAAGCCCGAGTCCGGAACTACTAGAGGCCACCCGGGAGAACCCACTCAAAGAGAGCAAGGAACGACCCAAAATAGAGAACACGCGGGGCGTGTCCAACCTGACGCAAGGCGTGGGAATGGTGGTCTTGGATGAAAGACCAGGTCAGTTGGTGACGCGGGGCGCATCCTTTGCCACGCGGGGCGTGATTGGTCACATGAAGCAAGAAAAGTTCCAGGAGGTTAAACACGCAGGGCGCAACCCTTGGACGCCCCGCGTAGATTCCACTCCGCTGGTCTGCCAGTTCTTGGAACCTCATAACGCGGGGCTTGGTCCACAGGACGCCTCGCGTGACACCGAGCAACCAAGTCAGGAGCTTTCTAACGCGGGGCGTATTCCGCAGGACGCCTCGCGTACTGAACTCGAGCCAACATCCTGAAGTCCAGGAGCCTTTTCACGCGGGGCATAAGATCCGATACGCGGGGCGTATCATGACCTGGAGACTACTTCTCCTCCAAGTTCTTACATTGGGGGACCATTTCTGTGACACCTTATTTACTGTATTGCCACTATGACTTATTTACTAGACTACCATTCTCCCTATTTTACCCTCTTAGCCAAGTGTTAACCAAAACCCTATTCATAGGCTTTTGGGTCTTTCTCTTTGATTTGAGGGATAGTATTTAAACTCCCATATTTTGTAATGTTCTCAACTTTTGAAGAATTAAACTTATAGCCTCCTTGAGAGCTTGGATTTCTATCCTTTGGGTTAACTCAACCTTCAAGTATAGCTTGAGAAGATTGCATTCTTTGTGGATTTAAGATTAAAATCCTCAGTCGATTTCACCCTACATCACATTACCTTAAACGATACCACATCATTAGAGAGATTGTGGCTAGAGGAGATGTGAGAATAGAAAGAGTACCTACAGAGGACAACGTTGCAAATCCGTTGACAAAGCCTTTAACCCAGAGAATACATGATCGTCATTTAACTTCTACTGGGATAAGTTTTAGAAACAATTGGCTTTAGTCCAAGTGGGAGTATGTTGGGGTTTAGTGTCCTATAGACAATTGTTCTAGGATACAAACTTAATGTAAATGAATTGTTCTTTATATCATTTGTTTAAAGAGATATATGTTTTATAACTATATAAAGGCAATCCCTTTTAAGCACTAAATAAAGTTTAATAAAAGGAAATCCGTAAGTTTATTTAAAGTGATTATAAAGTGTTCATACAAGCATGAAGTGAGACAAAACTTTATAGTAAACTGATAAACTTAAAACCACCCCAAGTCAAGTGATATGTTTGGGATTGACATATCACTGTTGAGACTTGTATGTAACAATGTCTTCTGTCCGACAAAAAGCTGATCTCACAAGCTTCATATATACAGATATCTGGACAGTTACATAGATCCGATGAAACGTTGTTCATTAGGATTGGGGATCCGATTTGAGATAACAGGATGGGTAGATTCATCCTTGTCACATGTTCATCTCATTGGTATTAATAGGTATAACTAATCCTCAGACTCAAAGGAATATTAATTGGTATTCTGGATTACGGAATGTGATGCTTTGACTCTGGTGTAACATGATCCTTAACAGAGATGACTCTGGGGTGTGAACAGTAGATGTTGGGTATCACATGAAGTAATTGCGGAGTCGTTATATATTGGATTGAGCATTTATCACTCCCGATAAATGGGAGATACATCCATGGATCGCTTGTGGAAGACTCGACTCTAAATCCTTGCAAGGTGATAGCTTAAGAGTAAGAAATACAGATTTCACTTAACCTATCTTTTTGAGTTGACTCGGCCTGTACAAGTAAAACGAATGTCTCGCTATATGTGACTTGACATCACCCATAGTCATAAGATTCAGTTCAAGGATGTAGTTGATAAAGGATCGAATTATACTGTAACTAATACGGAAAGGTTAACGACAGAATCAACCTGTCTTCTTATAGCTCTGGGGGAATGATTATGGACTTGCTAATCACATACTCTGTACATCATTCCGTTATGTAAAGATTAAATATAATTCTTTGAAAATTAATTTAATAACGTTGCATACGGCTAGAAGCAATAAGAACCTAATGGGATCACACATAAGACTTGGAACCTAAAAGAGAGATAGATGTTAATTAATTGATAGAAGCCCAATTGAGCCCAATAAGGCCCATGGACATAAGGGGGTCGAAATTCATGTAGTGATATACATGAATAATTAATTTGATTTTGTTAATCCTAATTAGATTAGGAATATGAATTAAATTAATTAAGAGATAATTAAGTTAGGAGTTTTAATCAGATTAATATACTCATATTATTATCCAATAAGGTTATTATTATTATCCTTAATATATTAGATATATAGTGAGATAATAATTAGGAATTCTATTCCGAATGGAATTCCTATTCAGTAACCTAATTCTATCTAACTAGGGATTAGATACAAGAGATTATAAATACCCCTTCCATTGAGATTTTCGAAATCCAAGAAAGCCATACCCTACTTGTGATTTTCGAAATTCACCTAGTCCAAGAGAGAGAAAATTCGACACCCCTAGTTCGAGGACGAGATTTCTCTACGGCTTCGTTTGATCAATTAATTTTTCATCTATTTCTTTTATCCTTGATCTTGTGTTGATTAATTAGAGACAATCTACTTTGGTTGCTATTCAACGGTTGATTCTAAATTAATCTTCCCGTGTTTTATTTCGTGTTTGGGAACTCGAAGAAGAAAAACAAACAAAAGGGAGAAATTCGTTTTACTACTCCTACATTAGGTCAGTTCACGATTTCACGGATTCCCGGAGATTAAACCGTCGGATCGTCGCGATTTTTGGACAAGAGCTTCTAGACATATTCTTCCACGTTTCCACCAAAGGGATTGTCGTTCGGAGGTCTGGAAGGTCTGTTTCGGATAGGGGCAGATTGGTAGACAGTTTCTATCTCTTTTGAAGTTGTGGGCACTTCGTTTGCAACGGTAGATAGAACTTCTAAAAGGTATTTCTTCTTATCCTTCTTTATATGAAATAACGGTTAACGGATCTTGTGGTTAAATGGAAATAGGTTAAAAATTTTATATTTCCGCTGCTATACCTTAGCCTGGATTGGTGACCACTAAATCCGTAGGTTGAGAGGGCAAGAATGCCGAATCGAGATGAGCTCTTGGCCTGAAAAAGGCTGCTTGCCATGCTGATGTACTCGGCCTAGGCGGGCGGCGGTTCAGAGGGGGGACAATCCCTGTTGTGGGTCTACCTACAACGGGATTCTCCAAATAGGCCCTCAATCGATCCGCTGTAACTGGTCCATAGATGTTTCCCACAGCTCCTGCACAAACTGCCATGAAAGAATCTGGCAACATTTCCCTTTCATCGTGAATAATTGGTGCATCAGGATCAATCCGGCCAATTCTTGTTTGGGGATTATTGACTGAAATTGGTATTGACGGTGGTGTTGTTCCAGTTGAGAGGTTAGACCCTCCACTTGCCATTTTTGTGATTGTGAACTAAAACCTTTTTGGATTAGAACTTCCACGTTCACCGCACTAATTGATGACTGGTGGTGAATTCTTGATCGGTGATCTTCCCTGCGGGGGGCGCCGTTGGGTTCGGCGGGGGAAGCTCCGATGCTAAAGTCAGTATAATGTAGTAGAATAAACTGTAAGCACAAGGAATGGTTAAGGATAACGTGAATGTGTACCTCAAGAGCTTAGGATGCAAGTTATTTATAGTCATGTAGTTCTAACTCTTGGTAACTAGAAAGTCTCCATTAATGCCTCATTAATAGCGGTTATTGATCTTATTCAAGTATGACCGTTAGCTCATTAATGAGTTATTAGTTGCCTTTATCGGAAATTGGCTCAGCCGTTCAAGGGGCGGATCGAGATGAGATGGCGGGTCTCCCGTATGTTTGACTACGGATAGCGTATGGAGGAATCCATGTGATTCGCCATCCAGGTGACTTGCTTGATACGCCATAGCTTTCCCGATCGTCTTAATACGCGGTCGTTTGGTCAATTGCTTTTTTAGTCCTGTAAATAATATCTGGATGTTATAAGTCATATTCCTCACTGAACACTATCTTCAAATATCAAAACCATCAATCCGAATTACTCTAGATGGATATAAAAATCATAAAATCACAATATGATCAAATCTCTTTTCACAATCAAACTTCCAATTTATTCCATGACCATAAAACCACTTGACTTCAATTAACTATTTTCACAAAAATAATCACAATCATTAAAATCAATGAATATTTTAATATAATTAAAATTGGTAAAAATTTATATAAAATCATCAATTCATAATTTAATCAAATTCCAAAAATCAAATAGTTCAAAATATTCTATCGATAAAATTTAATATCGTTTAGAAGTAAATATTTTTATTGGACTATTTTCGGTCACCAAAACAAAATTCTAAACTGAATAATTAATTAGAACTATTAGACTCGTTAAACCATGTTAAACTACTAAGAGTATTGATATTAGTCCTAATTTTATATTCAAATTTATATAGACTCTATTTAACAAATATTGATATTAGTCCTTCTAATTTATAATTTATTTTAACTCGGCAATTTTAAGTCACTTAAATATTATTCAAATAACTTAAAACTAAATTTTAAACCAAACATTTTTATCGGACTATTCTCGTTTGTCACCGAAATTGTAATGTGTAAACTAAACTGATATCGCTAATTCCGACAGGAGATTCAGTTAGACTCGTGACACTGCTAGGAGTCTATCCGTATAAATTTTTCTTTTCAATTTTTTACATTATCATTATTTTTAATATATAAAAGTTCAGACGGACAATTTAATAATTAACTCGCACCAAATCTTTCCGTGACAGAAACTTTTATATAATCGTCGATTGTAATATCTAACTACAACAGTAGTAAAGAGAAAATAATATTACCTCTTAAACGTTACAAATCATATTACCTCGTGAACGTTACAAATATTAATGAGTAATGAAATTTAGGAGTCATGGAATGGTTTATGAAAAACAAATATAAGATTTTAATAGACAAGAAAACTAATTAATTGTATTATAACAAATAAGAAAATAGAACTAAACAAAAAGATAACATATAAAGTTACTAGGAAAAAAAATATAATATGGTTAATTTAATTGTGACATTTAGTTTAAATTGGATATATTTTTTAAACGTTAAGCTTAAATTTGTATTATTTTGTAAACATTAAACCTATATTGGTGCTATTTTGTACTTGAGGCCTAAATTGATGCTATGTTGTAAACCTTAAGCCTGTATTGGTGCTATTTTGAACGTTGAACCTAAATTTGTACTTCCTAAAAAACCTTAGGCCTATTTTGGTATCTTATCCCATAAATGAATAGCTAATTGGAAATCGGAAGAAAAGACAACGCAAAGAGAAGAAGTTTTACCTGAAAATTGACGGTCGGGAGACTCAATGGGAACCTAAAATTTCATAAAGCTGGAGTTCAGCGCCGCCGCCGATTCTAATCGAACTGTGCATTGGATTTATAGAAAAGGCATAAAAGGGGAATACCTAACTTTGGGAAATCTAACTTTATGCGGTGTCCTTTTTACTATATTTTTATATTTTATTTTGTTTATATCCAAATTAAAAGGATAAGGTCAAATTTAATCCTAGGTTTCAAGTGTAAATTTAGTTATAATATATTAAATTATAAACATAATGTGAAAAAGTAGATAATCAAACCAATCTGTAACTTAAGTATCGGAGTGTCCCCGACGAATCCAATAGCGCCTCACATGGAAGCATTCCAGTGAAGGAAATTCCGTCAGATATCAAGGCTGAATTAAATAATTAATTATGAAAATGGCCCAAATTAAAATACGGGTGAAACAATCAATGTCAATCGTGCCAGATTGTCTGTATAAATCATATTAAGGTGTCTATAATTGTCATCTACAAAATAATGTTTTTTTAGGTATTTTACCAAGACAGAGGAGTAAATTTTAAACATTTTTTACATTAAATATGTACTGCAAATATAACATGTACAAGTTGCAACTTGTCATTAAATATAATTATTTTTTGTTAGAAACATTAATTATTGATTATAATTTCCCACTAAACCTTCTCGTCTATTCAAATTCCAAGTTCCAAAACAAATATAGTTATTACTCTATGTATGCCCAATGATGGAAGGGTTGGGGGATTCGAAAAGACACATGTTTTACATTTATGATGTATTTTGCATTCTTAAATAATTCTTTCGGATGACTATAATATATGCATTATTTACTAGCAAACGTTTCATATTTTTCCAATTTATTGTTCTTCCACCGCAGCTATAGTCAGTAAGTAATAATGGAGGAAAGCGATGTTGGGCTTATGGAGACTAATATATATAGGCCCAGCTGAAGCGATTGGCCCAATTGCAGCGATCCAACTGGGTAAATGTAACCTCTTTCTCTGTAATCTGTATCTTATTCATTATAGTGAAATATCCTGGCTTGGTAGTGCCCCCAGACGTAGTCATTCTAATCGAGTGGCGAACTGGGTAAACAATTCTTGTATGTTTGCTTATTTTTCGTTTATCGTAATTTCAATCATTCCTAACAACTGGTATCAGAGCGAGGGTAATTACGATGGGAGACGGAAAAACCCCTGTGGAGAAATTCGATGGTTCGGATTTCGGTTTCTAGAAGATGCAGATCGAGGATTACCTGTACGGTAAAGATTTGTACCAGCCTTTGGGTGAGCAGCCGGAGGATATGTATGATGAAGAGTGGAAGCTGTTGGACAGAAAAGCGATGAGCGTGATTCGCCTGTCGCTGTCCAGAAACGTGGGGCACCACACGGTGAAGGCAAAGACCACGAAGGAGATGTTGGAGATCTTGAGTTCGTTGTACGAGAAGCCTTCCACGGTAAATAAAGTTCATCTGATGCGGCGACTGTTTAATCTGCAGATGACGGAGAATATAGCAGTGGCGACGCACCTGAATGATTTTAATATGACAATCACTCAATTAAGTTCTGTAGATATTGATTTCGACGAAGAGGTATTAGCCCTAATTCTGTTATCTTCTTTACCAGAGAGTTGGAGCGGCACGGTTACTGCCCTAAGTGCTTCAGCAGGGAAAGAAAAACTTAGGTTTGATGATGTCAGAGACTTGATTATAAGCGAGGAGATTCGCAGGAAAGAGTCAGGTTCCACATCTGGATCAGCCTTGAATGCAGAGAATCGGGGCAGGTCAAATCGCAGGTCAAAGCATAATCGTGGCAGGTCTAAGTCTAAAGGGAGAGGGAAACCTGCGAAGGACAAGAGCCACATCAAGTGCTGGAATTGTAATGAGAATGGTCATTACAAGAGTGAATGCAAGGCACCGCAGAAGGAGAAGTCAGTGAATTCAGCCAGCGAGGATTTTGGTGATGCGTTGATTCTGAGTAATTGAACTGCAGAAACAGCAGCAGAAGCCCTGGTATTGAGTGTAAGAAGTCCTCTGGAGTCTTGGGTATTAGACTCAGGAGCTTCGTTTCATTCATGTAGTAGTGCAGATTTGATGGAAAATTATACCCTTGGGAAATCCGGAAAGGTTTATCTTGCTGATGATGAGCCTTTGGAGATTGTAGGGAAGGGAGATGTTTCGATCAAATCTCCGAATGGATCTGTGATAAAGCTGTCTGGAGTAAAGCATGTTCCTGGCCTAAAGAGAAATCTGTTGTCCATTGGGCAAATGGATGATGAAGGTTATTGTGTAATCTTTGCAGCTGGTGCTTGGAAAATGACCAAAGGAGCCATGGTGGTTGCCCGTGGTGAGAAGGTTGGATCGTTGTACTTAATAGACAACGTTTTCAATAGCATTGATGTCATGAGGGAGAATTTCAAAGGAGATTTGTGGCACTATCGTCTTGGTCACATTAGTGAAAAGGGGATGAAAGTGCTATGTTCAAAGGGTCTGTTGCCGGGTCTGAAATCTGCTGATCTTGGGCTGTGTGACGATTGCATCTTTGGGAATAAAAAAAGAGTCAGTTTCTCTAAGGGTGGCAGAACTTTGAAGAAAGAGAAGTTGGAGTTAGTTCACAACGATCTATGGGGTCCTGCACCTGTGAAATCTCTTGGTGGAGCTTTGTATTACATGACCCTCATTGACGACTCCACTAGGAAAGTGTGGATCTATTTTCTGAGAAAGAAATCTGATGCTTTTGATTCCTTTCAAAAATGGAAGGCCCTGGTTGAGAATGAGACAGGTTTGAAGGTAAAGTGCTTGAGGTCTGACAATGGTGGAAAGTATGAGCTTAGGGAATTCAAGGAATTCTGTGCTGAGAATGGAATTCGCATGGAGAAGACTCTGAAAGGAACTCCTCAAGAGAACAGAGTTGCAGAACGAATGAACAAAACTCTATGTGAGCGTGCTAGAAGCATGAGGCTGAAGTGCGGACTTCCGAAGACGTTCTGGGCAGAAGCAGTTAACACTGCAGCATTCTTGATCAACAGAGGGCCATCGAGTCCCTTGGAGAGTGGCATTCCTGAAGAGGCTTGGAGTGCCAAACAGGTAAATCTATCCTTTCTACGAGTATTTGGATGTGATTCATATGTTCATATTGGTCCCCTTGAGAGAAGTAAGTTAGATGTGAAGTCTATTAAGTGCACGTTTATTGGATACGGTGGTAATGATTTCAGATATCAGTTCTGGGACAGTCAGAACAGGAAGATTATTTGCAATTGGGATGTTGTTTTCAACGAGCAGATAATGTACAAGGATAGTCTGGGCGCATCTAATACTGGTGATGCAGGACCAGAGGTCGTGGACCTAGACATCACGAATTTTGATGGGAGTAAGGAGGTAGTTGTGGAGGAGACAGTTGTGGTGGAGGCAGTTGTGGAGGAGGCAGTAAGGAGGTAGTTATGTTTTCAAAGCTTTATAAAGTCGATACACCTTGCACTCCTCTCCCTTCTTCACATATCCCTTTGGTTGTTCAACATACACTTTTTCACTAAGTTCACCATGTAGAAAAGCACATTTGACATCAAGTTGAAATATTTTCCAACCTTTGTGTGCGGCTACTGCAGTGATGGTTCGAACAATGTCTAGTCTTGCAACTGGAGCATAAACCTCTGAGTAGTCTACTCCTTCCCTTTGCGAGTACCCTTTTGCTACGAGGCGTGCTTTGTATTTTATCACCTCACCATGTTCATTCCTCTTAGTTTTGTAGATCCATTTGACCCCAATTTTCTTAGTACCGCTAGGTAAATCTGTTAGAACCTATGTCCTGTTCTTCTCAATACACTGAATTTCAGAATCCATTGCAATCCTCCATTTTTCTTCTTCAACATCTTCTTCAAAGAATATAGGATCTTCAACATCACATCACTACAAGAAAATTGATTTTTGGTAACGGAAAAAGTTGTTGCCAAAAATATGTTTGGCAACGACATGTCATATTTTGCAACGACTTTTGGTCGTTTTGATACATTCCGTTACTAAAGGTTTATGCAACGACTTTCTGTTGTTGCTAAAAATATATATTTGGCAACAAAACGCTTATTGTGAAAGCTTTGTCTTTGCGAAATCTTGATCGTAGGTGAGAGAATGAAAGTTGTCTTTTGCTACAAGTGTCAGCGTTTCTATATATTATAACGTTTCACAACAAGTTTTGACGTTGTTATATATGTTGGTATTTTGCAACAACATTTATTGTTGCTGTTTATTTTGACGTTTCGCAACAACACCTGTCGTTGCTATATATTTTCCTATTGCGCAGCAATACCATCGTTGCTAATATTATATTAATAGTAACAACTTTCATGTTGCCAAAGTAATTTTTTACTTTTTTTTGTTTTCCAATTATTTTAGAAATTATGATATGTTTTTATGAATTTTTTTTGGACTTTCCTGTTGACGGTTCTTGAAACGTTTGGGTTTTCTATTACTTTTAGAGATTGGATTCTTAACATCCTATCCTCATCACGGATTTCAGTTATGCTGGGCGGAGCCCCCAAAGGCTATGTTAGTTGCTCGAGAGGAGTTAGACATGGAGATCCCCATTCCCCTATCTGTTCGGAATCGCTGAGGACTTTTTTGCCAGATGGATGTCGAATCTTGAAACTGAGGGAGCTTTCACTCCTATGTGTTATTCCGGTGGCAACAAATTTTCTTTCCCACCTTCTGTATACTGACGATGTCCTAATTTTTGGGGTTGCCTCCATGAGGAATATTCGCACTCTCAAGTCCGTGTTTCAATTTTATGGTTCAGTCTCGGGTCAACAGGTGAGTTGGAACAAATCGTCAATCTATCTTGGTAAATTTGTCACTCGAACCCGTGCGAACCGCCTCCCGCATTTCCTATGGATCCAGGAGGAAAAGCTACCGTTCACCTATTTGGGTGTGCCGGTCTTTAAGGGAGCTCTAATAGCTCGGTTCCCCTGCAGCCTGGCCGACAAGTTCCTTAGGCAATTCAGTAAATGTAAAGGGACTGCCCTTTCGCTTGCAGGAAGGCTAACTCTTGTGAAATCTGCTGTGACAAGGGCCTTAGTTCATTCTTTTCTTGTCTACAAATGGCCGGTAAGCCTTCTTAAGAAATTAAACAGATGTGTCCGGAACTTCTTGTGGACGGGCTGCACTGATAAACGGAAGCTGGTTACGGTGCCATGCCATGTCGGTTGCCAAAGTTTGGAAGCCGGGGGGCTTGGTATCAAGGATTACAGGCTTTTTAATCAGGCATTGCTAGGGAAAATGAGTTGGGATCTGCTACAGGGTGATAGCTGGATCATCAACTTACTGAAATGTCAGTTTTTTTCAAGCACAGGGTCCCGAAACCTTCAATTGCACCTTCTTCAGTATGGTCGTCCTGTAGGCTGTCATATGCTACAGTGAGAGGCCATTCGCATTGGTGGATTGGTCAAGTATCCCGTCTGAACTTTTGGACGGACAGTTGGATCCACCCTACTATGGCTGAGCAACTCGGCTGGTCACCTGCACGTCAGCGGAAAACGTTCAGCAGTGTGGATCATTTCCTGACTGACTCGTCCTGGCACCACATTGACCAGCTCCCGACGGCAGTCCAGGGTAATATTCTCGCGGTTTCGCGTGGCTTAGATCCCAGTGACTTGTGCATTTGGAAACCTTCTACTAAAGGAAAATTCACGGTCAATGAGATGTATCAAGCCCTTTGTACGGAGCTGACCCCGGTTAATTGGCACCGGTTTGTATGGGGAACTCACATCCCACCGTCCCGTTCAATAACCTTATGGAAGGTGATGTATGGTAAAATCTTAACACAGAACATTCTTCAGCAGAAAGGAATCCATCTAGTTTCCCGGTGTGTTTTGTGTCTATCATCGGTGGAAAGCATTGATCATCTTTTTCTGCAATGTTCATTCGCAAGACGGCTTTGGTAGGAAATTGGGTCTATTTTCAGTCAGCGGCTAATGCAAAATGACAATTTCGATATTTTTTTAACAGACTCATTCGATGCAGGTTTGGTGCTCAAGTGGCTGCTGTTTGGAGTTTGGCTGTCGTGAGCTGCGTATGGCTGATCTGGCGAACGAAGCCTTTATTTGGCACGGAGCTCCCTTCAATCCAAATCGGTCTCCATATGCTAACCCGCCTAATTCGGGAAGCAAATAGGAAAGTGTTAAGCCCAAAATATACCTAAAATATCATTAACATTTACATCATTTTTATTACAAATTCGTGTTATTTATATCTGTTTAGATTACTTTTACTCTCGAATATCTTTCTTTCTTGCAAGGTACCTAAATATTTGGTAAAATCCAAATAGGAACGAAAAAGGATCTAAAACAGAAGAAAAACCCTACAAAAGGAGTCAAAGACGACGTAAATCGAAAGCGCTAAGTCGAAGACACGAATGAAAGCTAAGAAGTGAGAAAAATCACCAGGCCGCGACAGTGGATCCTCAACCCGCGGCCGCGACACGCGTGGTATAGCTATTTCTCCCCTTCGTCCGAAGCTCAACTCAATGCTACGTCATTCACGGCCGCGGATTACCATCCTCGGTAAGTGCAGAAAATTTACAAAGAGCATTTAACACATGCTGAAAATCCAAGAAACGCGTTCGTTCAAGTGGATAAAGACGTCCTTTCACAACGGACACGACTCTTAACCAACGGATACATCACTTCAAACACAACCCTTCAACATCTATAAATAAAGAGTTGATGTTGAGAAAAAGTGGCTGTGAAATGTTATAATATAGATATAGAATCAGAGCGTAGAACTTATGTCGAAGTTCTAAGTAAACACATTTCGAGAGTTAGAAATTAGATTCTGTACAAAACAAGATGAGGTACACATATTGTTTATAGTTTAATTACAACTCAGTAGCGTTTAGACATTGTTCCAGTTTTAGTTTGCATCATGGTAGTGGCCGACCGAATCCCTATTACGAAGTTACAGCGAGAAGATTGAGTAGAGTGTTCGCCCCTGAGCCTGACAACCTCTTAGGAAACCCAAGGAAGCGGAACCGATCAAGCCCTTCACTTGCACGCCCTCGAAGAACTCGATGCTCCTTGTTCTCTGTAAACTTGTATCAATTTATATTTCATCTAATAAAGTCCGTTCTATTCGACAAATCGTTATGCAGCACTTATGGTAACCAATCCAATATAAGTGAGGCTGGTGTTTTCATTAACATGCACTTGAATTCAAAATCATTACAAGGAAACTTTGTTGAACACTTAGGCAAATTATCATCTCGAAAGAGTTTTAATTTGAGTAAGGGCCACTATCCCGAAAGGGTTTTGTCGCGTTCAAAGCCAATTAATTAGAGGTTCCGTCATTTATTTCATCATCATAATTGATACAAAGTTTAAGTTGTTTTCTTTGCTTAATGCAAATGAATAAATTCTTTCGTTTTTCTAAAAAGTTCTAAATGTTCCTGTTTTGTAAAATTCATCCTTAAAATCAGAAGACCTTTCTAACAATCGATTTATTCTAAATATAAAATCTTATTCCAGCATTTTCAAATACTCAAAGTTCACAAATTCAATTAAACAAATTTCCTAAATTCAATTAAACCAATTTTCACTTTTCATTTACATTTAATAGTAAATCTAACTAGTTCGAAATTAACAAATTCAAAAAATAAGTTTTTTCGTTAAAAAACGTATCCCTGTGGGATCGATATTTTTATTACTACAAGCGAAACCGTGCACTTGCGGAAATCGCTCAACAAGTTTTTGGCGCCGTTGCCGGGGATACGCCAAAATTTTTGACAAAATTTTTATTTTTCGTATTTTATTTTCGAATATAGGTTTATACATTATTTTTATACAATTTTTATATTTTATTTATTTTCAGTTATATAACATACTTGTTTTCAATTTTGTTTTGAAGGTAGTTTGGCTCGTGTAACAATTTTAAGTTCATGCGCAGTTTGCGAAATTCGGGCACGCCACCAGATCCTTTAGATCCAGAAATTGAAAGAACACTTAAGAAAAACAAGAAAAACAAGAAAAACAAAGACAAAACACCCTTAAAAACCAAAGTAGACCAGCCAGAGATTATGGCCGATCCACCGACACTTATGGATTATGCTAGGCCAGGAATGACCGGTGTAACTAATAGTGTAGTTAGACCCCGTATAAACACAAATCAATTTGAAATTAAGCCTGCTTTGCTTAATATGTTGCAAAACAACGTAACGTTTTATGGACTACCTAACGAAAACCCTAATGCACATTTGACAAATTTCTTAGAAATTTGTGACACTTTTAAAATTACTGATGTAACAGCCGAAGCAATCAAACTTCGCCTCTTTCCTTTCACTTTGAAGGATAAGGCAAAAATTTGGTTAACTTCTATGCCTGCTGCAACATTTGAAACTTGGGACCAATTAGCCCAAGCATTTTTACAAAAATATTTTCCCTTAGCAAAAACCGCAAGAGTCATCAAAGAGTTGACATCTTTTACACAAAATGATAATGAAACTCTTTATGAAGCTTGGGAACGTTTTAAAGAACTTCAATGTTTATGCCCACACCACCAACTGCCAGATGCACTTTTAATGTAGACATTCTATAATGGATTAAATCCTACAACTAGAGGTTCATTAGATGCTATGTCTGGAGGGTTATTTATGAAGAAGACGTCCGCCCAAGCAAGAGAACTTTTGGAAGAAATGGCAATCAACAGCAGTATGTGGCCCGCCGAGCGTGGCCATATACCGACGGCGAAACCATCATCCTCAGGTACATCATCGGTTAAAGGTATAATGAATCTTGATCCTGTAGCAATGTTACAAGCCCAATTTTCTGCCCTATCGCACAAAATTGATAAATTTATGGCACCATGCGATCCTAATGATCCAATCCAGAGAGACATTGATTACGAAGGTATGAATGAGATAGAACAGGTAAATTTTGTCCAAGGACAAAACCAAACTACTAATCCTTATTCTAATACTTATAATCCTGGATGGAGAAATCATCCTAACTTTAACTGGAAAGATGGTAATAATAATAATAATGCAAATGCTAATCAATATCGGATAAATAATTATCAAAATCAAACAAGAGATACGATTAGCACTTTATCTTCAAAAATCGACAAATTTATTGATGCTATGAATGGAAAGGTAAGTAATCAAGACGATGGTTTTAAACGGATCGAAAATAAATTCGATCAGCTTATCAAAAACCAATCATTTAGCATCCATAATTTGGAGGTTCAAATTGGACAACTTGCTAAATCAATTCCATCCCGCAAAGAGGGAAGTCTTCCCAGCCAAATGGAAGAAAATCCGAAAGAGCATGTTAAGGCTATCACTCTTCGCTCAGGAAAAAACTACATAGGTCCGGAAATGCCCGGAAATTCAACTTTACCTGGAAATGATTTACCAAAATCCAAAGAAGATACATTAAAACAAAAAGATACAAAAATTGACTCTAATCCGAAACCTTTTGTACCAAAACCACCTTTTCCACACAGGGTCCGAAATAAGGACCATGATAAACAACTTTTATCATTTTTAGATAAACTTAAAAATTTGCATATAAATTTAACATTCATGGATGCAATTACGCAAATTCCTAACTATGGAAAATTCTTGAAAGATTTAATCTCAAAAAAGATTAGTTGGGAAGGAATTTCATCCATTTCACTTTCTGAAGAATGTAGTTCGATAGTATCAAGCAAATTACCTACTAAACTCAAAGATCCCGGATGCTTTACCATTCCGTGTACTTTGGGAAATATGGAATTCCCAAGTTGTCTTTGTGATTTAGGAGCTAGTATAAACTTGATGCCATTGTCTATTTTTGAGAAATTAGGTTTAGAAGAAGACATCAAGCGTACCAATATGGTTTTGCAATTAGCGGATCAATCCACTAAAAGACCATATGGTATAATTAAAGACGTTTTGGTGAAAGTTGACAAATTTATTTTTCCTACTGACTTTGTTATCTTAGATTTTGCTTATGATGCTAATTGTCCACTAATCTTTGGTAGACCATTCATGAACACGGGACGTGCTCTAGTTGATGTGTCGGAAGGAAAAGTAGTTTTAAGAATAGGTGACGATAAGATCGAGTTCGATATGAATCAAGCGATGAAATATCCTATGGAGGATTTCGCTTGTATGAAGCTTGATTTAGTTGAAGAATGTGTTAATGAAATTGTTCAAAGAGAAGAAATAATGGAACCTATAATGGGTGAAGAATTAGAAGATAAGGACCCAGAGCCCTTAATTCGAGAAGATGGACCAGTTCCGCCTTCAGTAATAGTTCCACCTAAATTAGAACTTAAAGAATTACCAAACCATCTGAGATACACTTTCCTAGGCGGAAGTGATACTCTACCTATAATCATCTCTAACAAATTAACAGAAAATCAAGAAGAAAAATTGAAAGAAGTTGTTAGAAATAGAATAGGAAGTATGGGATGGCAGATTTCAGATTTAAAAGGAATTAATCCTAGTATTGTAATGCATAGGATTCACTTAGAAGAAGATAAGCCACCTAAAGCGGATAGACAAAGACGTTTAAATCCGAACATGAAAGAAGTAGTCAAAAATGAGATTACTAAACTTTTAGACAATGGAATCATTTATCCTATTTCGGATAGTGAATGGGTTAGTCCAATCCATTGTGTACCCAAAAAGGGAGGTATAACTGTAGTAAGGAATGATGAAGGTGAATTAATACCTACGCGAACCACCACTGGTTGGAGGGTTTGTATAGATTATAGGAACCTAAATAAGGCAACTCGGAAAGATCACTTTCCTTTACCTTTCATCGATCAAATGATCGAAAGGATATCCGGTCATGCATTTTATTGTTTTATTGATGGCTATTCCGGATTCTTTCAAATATATATTTACCCGGATGACCAAGATAAAACAACCTTCACATGTCCTTATGGAACATTTGCATATAGAACAATGCCTTTTGGTCTATGTAATGCACCAGCAACTTTTCAACGTTGTATGACTGCAATTTTTAATGATTTCATCGAAGATATCATGGAAGTATTTATGGATGATTTTTCAGTTTATGGAGATTCTTTTGATGCATGTTTAAAAAACTTAGATAAAGTTCTTTCTAGATGCGAAGAAACGAATTTAGTATTAAATTGGGAAAAATGTCATTTCATGGTTGACGAAGGAATTGTTTTAGGTCATAAAATATCCGAAAAAGGATTAGAAGTGGATAGAGCAAAAACTTCAGTAATAGAAAAATTACCCCCACCAACAACTGTCAAGGGAGTAAGATCTTTTCTAGGACATGCAGGTTTTTACAGAAGATTTATAAAAAACTTTTCTGTAATTTCCAAACCACTTACTAATTTACTTATGAAGGATTCAACCTTCGACTTTAATGAAGATTGCATTAAAGCTTTCGAAACATTGAAAACAGCCTTAGTCAGTGCACCCATAATTGCTAAGCCCGATTGGGATTTACCTTTTGAAATCATGTGTGATGCAAGTGACCTAGCAGTGGGATGTGTTTTAGGTCAAAGAAAGGATAAAAGATTAAATGTTATTTATTATGCAAGTCACACATTGTCCGGTGCACAATTAAATTACACAACAACAGAAAAAGAGATGTTAGCCGTAGTATTTGCATGTGATAAGTTTAGGTCATACTTGTTAGGATCTAAAGTTATTATTTATACAGATCACGCAGCTTTACGTTATCTGTTTGCTAAGAAAGATGCAAAACCGCGTCTGATTAGATGGGTTTTGTTGTTACAAGAATTTGATATAGAAATTAAAGACAAAAAGGGAGTAGAAAACCTTGTCGCCGATCATCTATCGAGACTAGAAGATGAAAACGGTCCTATAGGTGAAACTGTCGGTATACGAGATGATTTCCCCGATGAACATCTCTATCAAGTAGAAAGTATCATGTCACCATGGTATGCAGATTTTGCTAATTATCTTGCAACCGATATTGTTCCGGAAGGATTATCTTCCCAACAAAGGAAGAAATTTTTCTTCGATATTAAACAATATTTTTGGGAAGATCCATTTCTATTCAAATCATGTGGTGACGGGATAATTAGGAGATGTGTTGGAGAAAATGAATATGAATCTATAATAACAGAATGTCATTCCAGCTCATATGGAGGACATAATGGAGTTAATAAAACGGTAGCTAAAATATTAGAATGTGGTTTCTTTTGGCCTACAATGTTTAAGGACGTTGGTTCATTTATTACTCGTTGTGATAAATGCCAAAGAACGGGAAATTTAGGAAGGAAAGATGAGATGCCCCTCAAAAACGTGTTGGAAGTTGAAATCTTCGACATGTGGGGAATTGATTTCATGGGACCTTTTCCACCTTCCAATGGTAAAACTTACATATTAGTAGCCGTTGATTATGTTTCAAAGTGGGTTGAAGCAATTGCAACCCCTACGAATGATTCTAAAGTAGTTATTAATTTTCTTGACGATATATTTTATAGATTCGGTTGTCCTAGATTCGTTGTTAGTGATGGCGATACCCATTTCATAAATCGAAATTTTGATATGCTTATGAAAAAATATGGAGTACGCCACCGCGTGTCAACGCCATACCATCCTCAGTCGAATGGTCAGACAGAGATCTCAAATAGAGAACTCAAATGGATTCTAGAGAAAACTGTTTCATCATCAAGAAAAGATTGGTCACAAAAACTCAATAATGCGCTATGGGCATACCGTACTGCATTTAAATCACCAATAGGAATGACTCCATACCATTTGGTATATGGAAAAGCATGTCATTTACCAGTTGAATTAGAACACAAAGCCTATTGGGCTATTAGAAAACTTAATTTTGATTTACAACAAGCAGGAAAGAAACGTTTGCTCAATTTAAATGAGTTAGATGAGTTACGACATCTATCGTATGAAAATGCGAGGATTTATAAAGAAAAAGTGAAAAAATGGCACGATGCCAAGATCAAAGTCAAACACTTTAATGTCGGAGATAAGGTGCTGTTATTTAATTCACTGCTTCGTATATTTCCAGGAAAACTTAAGTCCAGATGGGACAGACCGTATTTAGTCGTCAAAACATTCGACTATGGTTCTTTGGAACTTGAGGAAACCAACGGTAATCGTTTTAAAGTTAACGGTAATCGATGTAAAATTTATTACGAAAATATTTCCGAAATAGGAACTAATTTCGTAACAAGATTTCCTGACATATAAATCATTTCATTTTTCTAATAGTTAGTTTTTATTATTTTTTATTTTTATTTTTGTTTTGTTTAGATTATATCATTTTATATTAGAATTTTAGATATAGAAAAATATATACAAGTCATGATTTTAATTAATTTTTAGGAATTTAATGAGAATTAGAAGAAATTCAGTGATTCTCAGTTGAGAATTTGAAATTCTCAGTTGAGGATTCACATATATAGAATTCTTAAGGAGGTAAGAAATTTCTGAAATTATAGAGAATTTAAAATTCTCAGTTGAGAATTTGGGTATAATTAGTAGCCAGGAAAATTTCTGGACTTGTAGAGGATTTCAGATTCTCAGTTGAGAATTCTGATTTCAAATTGAAAGGAAAATTTCTGAACTTACCGAGGATGAGGATTCTCGGTAGAGGATCAGAAATTTGGAGTTTTGACAACTGATTTCCGCAAGGAAATCAGCGTGTCGCGACCGCGGGTCAGCATCCTCGGTCGCGACACGGGGAAATTATGCAAAAATTGACCCTTTTTCCAGCAGATGCAACTCTTCAGAAACGAAGCATTAAGTTTCTTCATTTCTAAAAGGTCTGTTTCATGCCTTTTCATTTAAAAAACAACACCTCTTTTCGTCCTAGGATCTTATAAATAGGTTCTAGAGGTTCAGTTTTCTGTCACTTTCTTTTCATCTCAATCAGAACAATTCTCTGATTTTCTTACCATTCAACAATCCAGAAACTAAGTTCAGAACCTTTCTTCCTTAATCATTCCAAACACCATGACTTCCTCAAACACTTCATCTAAGAAAGTTATTGCTTCACGCAATAAGCATGTTGATATATCAGAGCGTTACGGATGTAACTTTCCCATCTTCAATCATGATGAGGGAAGGCGATTCTTGAGGCTTCGATACACATTCTTTGTCGGAATGCTATACATGGATGACTTTCTTAACGATCAGTTGGGAATTAAAGAAGATATGAGTCGCTACATGGAACGCTTAGGATGGACCAGATTTGTTGATATGAAGTTTCCTATAATTGGAGACTGGATATTAGAGTTCTTCTGTACGGTTCGCTTTGTTAACAAGCATCGGGTGCGTCTTAGTTTTCGTCGGGATGGCAAAACTTTCACTTTTGGATATCCAGAATTACATGCTTGGTTTGGTTTTCCCTTGAAGGATACTACCAAACGTCATCATAGAAGAGATATGACGTCCACTGATATTTGGCAAATGCTCACCGGCATCTGGCCTTTCCACCCAAAACTTGCCTATAATAAGTCTTTCTATTCCAACTCTATGCTATATTTGCAT
This sequence comes from Euphorbia lathyris, assembly GCF_963576675.1. Lineage (NCBI taxonomy): Eukaryota > Viridiplantae > Streptophyta > Magnoliopsida > Malpighiales > Euphorbiaceae > Euphorbia > Euphorbia lathyris. The sequence continues at coordinate 103,937 of NC_088915.1, read as the reverse complement.
AAGTTTCTGAGTCACAGCCTGTTCGGTCGCACGTTCAGTAGTGTCGTCCAAGAATCTGATCTTTATGTCCTTGGCGATATATTTCAAGGCAACGTGGTTGATTCTTCAAAAATTCTGATGGAGGGTCTTGTTGCCGCATCTAGATCCAAGGCTAAGAAGGTTGGATTCGGGAATATTGTATGTGGAATAATTCTAGGGACCAAGGGAAGTATTTCTGTTCCTTGGAGTGATGCTGAGTCTTTCCCAATGCTAGACTATGAGTTTTTACAATATGAAGGTCTAGTGAAATGAGTATTTCGATCAGGACCCAATTTTCTTTCTGCACAAGAACGTCAAGCCTTCGTGCAGTTGAAAATAGAACGCTATAGGGCTAAGAAAATCCCGATTGAAAGGGACGAATTTTTAGCATAGCTTTTGTTTCGTTTGTTTGTAAATATGTTTCTATTCAATAAAAATCTTTCTCTTTTGCATTATTTCCTGTTTTTGATTATTTGGTTAAACTAACATTTAATTCCATAATTCTAAACTAATGCACTTATTAAGTGCAAACTTAATCCATTCATTACTAATTAAATGATTAATAACTAAGTTTCAATTCCTTAAATAAAGATTCATTTAACTTACATTAATACATGCACATAAATGCTTCAATTAATTTTAGTTCCAAACCTTTCCTATTCTTAATTTAACAACCATTAATTAAAGCATTTTTCATTTATTTTTCCATTAATAAGGATAAACCTTTGGTTTTCCTTATCATTTAATGTTTTACATTTATGTTTTTAAGTACAGATAACATTTTTTAAGGAGTTCAGGATAGGATTTATCAAGAAAATGCACGAAATGAAGTTAATATGCAGATTTGGGTAGCCACGAGGTGATTCGCGGCCGAGAATTAATGGATTCTCGGTAACTTCAGCAAATTTACTCCAAATTCAGACAAAAAATTCGCTGCCAAACGCGATTCGCGGCCGCGAATGGTGTATTTCTCGGTAACTTCAGCAAATTCCCACAACAATTCAAAGAAAAAATTGGCTGAAAAACGCGATCCGCGGCCGCGGATACACATCCACGACCGCGACACACGTGTTAAAGGCAACTCCAAGTCCGGATTTTTGGCCTAATTTTCAACCTTTTTCCTATTTAACCTCTACCTATTACTCTTCCTATTCCTCCTCTACTTACACCTCTTCCTATTCCAACTATACTCATTACTCTTCCTATTCCTACTCTACCTATTAAACTTCCTCTTCAAACCCTATATATATACCTATTCCTTACACAACCCTTACACCACCTCCAATTTTAACCAATTCCCTACTCTTACCTCTTCCCAATACTTCACTTTTACTCTTCCCAATTTCATCATTACCATTTTTAATCACTTACCCCTTTCAATTCAAGTCTACATACAACACTTCTACTTCATCTTCAACCTCAAGCTTTTCTCTCTTTTCATCTTTTTCATCTAAACCCTAAACACCATAACCATGCCTAGAGCAAAGCGTGTTGGACACAAGCCGACTGTCACTGAGGCTAATCGCCTAAGGATTAGTTGCGGGGCTTATTTCGACATTCATTCTGAAGAAGAAGTTGGACGTTTCAAGCACTTTTCAAACGCCAATCGTAAGTTCGTGGATATGCAGTTTCTTGACTTTGATTCGGTAAGGAAGTTGAACTTCACTACACAAATTACTGCTTTTATTGAAACTTTGGGATGGGAAACTTTTTCTTCTATGCGTTTTCCACAAATTCAAGAGTATGTGGTTGAATTTTTGGTTACTTTGACGATGAACAAAAAGAGGACTGAAATTTCTTTTCGGAATAATGGTGTCATCTATACCGTTGATTATGAGGCTATGGGTAACATGTTTGGTTTCCCTACTAGTGATTTTTATGATAAGCCTCGGGATTTTGACAATAACTCTTTTTGGCAAACTCTTTCCGACCAAACTTCTTTTGATTCTAAAAACACTTCAAGCAAGTTGATTAAGGACAATTGTGTGTTCTTCTTTCACAAGTATTTGAGTTTTTCACTTTTTGGTCGTGTTGAGAGTTCGAAGATTCAAGTCCGGGATTTGTTTGTTTGGGATTGTTTGTTCAAGGGTTTACGGGTTGATAGCATTGGAATGATTTTTGACAATTTATATCGTGCTTCGAGGGCTCATACCACTCAAGTCCCTCTCAGTAATTTCATAACCGCTATTGTTTTGGGAGCACGGGATGAATTGGCTACTTTTGATATGTCCACCTACCATGGATATGTTCCGGTTTTGGACATTGCGGCTCTTGAGCGGGCTCATTTATTGGTTTCTGCGGCTCCTTCGGTTTTTATTTCTTATGCTACCCGTATTGCTCATCTTCGTGGCACTATGGGTGGAGGTGCTTCTAGTTCTCATAATGTAGGTACCGAGGAAGAAGGAGCGGAGGACGGAGCGGAAGATGCCCCACAAGCCCAAGCAACACACGATAATGATCTGGTGGATTTAAGGAGAATTTTGAACCAAATCAATGCCAATAATCGGCAAATGAATTTACGGATTGATGATTTGGTGGAGAACAACATGGTGATGAATGACAACCTCAATTCTTTGAGGCGTGCGCATAGATCGACTCGGCATCGGATGCTTTCGTTTTTCCGACGCCGAAATGTGGAAACTTCACCAACACCTCCGAATTCCCCGCCGCATGCTTAGGTTTTATCTTTTATTTTTATCTTATCTTGTTTTCATTTCAGTTTCGTACATTTTTATTTTCTTATGTTTCGTACAATTTCAGTTTTAATTTAATTTTATGATGCTTGTTTTCTTTGCTATATCTTTCATTTCTTTCCGTTTGTTTTATCTTTAACGTTTTATCTCCATTTTTGCATTAATGAGGACATGGTCCAATTTAAGTGTGGGATGAGATATATACATATTTCATTTTTATACAAACGAATGAATGAACGAATGTATGCAAATGAATGAATGAATGTATGCAACACTTGTTTTCAAAAATACAAAATGCAACGTATATTGCAACACTTTAAGTATATTGCAACAAATGAAAAAATTAAAATTTTTTATGAAATATCATTTTTACATTTATAAATTAATCATAAGTTAAAATTTTTATGATTATTTTTAGGTTATCATTATCGATAGAAATAAATATTTCTATACGGGTAATATTTTTCAAATTTTTCACAAATCTTCGACACGATTTTAAGTAAAAATTGTCTCGAGTAAATGTATTTAAGTAAAAATTCTTTATTTTCAATCTCTATTTCATATTATGAAATTCATGATATAATAAATCTTATTTTTAATTTTCAATTAGGTTTATAGGCATTAAATTAAACTAACAATTTTTAGCTCGGTTTTGATTTTGTCTTACATTAACACTAATTGAAGTTTTTAAGGAAACTATAGCCATAATACATGTTGAATTTTAAGTCAATATAGGAAGAATGTGCTAATTTTCTTTTTCCCAAGTTATAATCAATAAATCGTATTCTTAACTTTTGGCCACGATTGAGACCAACCTTATCACAATCGAGGTATGAAAGGGAAGAAATTAATAAATAAAGCGTACTTTTGGCCACGGTTGCGACCACCCTTATCACAATCGAGGTATGAAAGGAACGTTTAAATAAGAAAAAGTTAAGCGTGTTTAAAGTTTAAAGTAACGATTGCGTCCACTCATGGCATGGTCGGTACCTCTTAAGCGAACACAAAACAAATGCATATAAAGTTACGATCGAGACCACCCTTATCACGAGCGTAACTAAGCAAATAAATTAAACTTAATACTCATATATAATAATTCAAGTTTGGGAAAGGAAATTTGGTGCTTTGAAATGCCTTGAGATGAAAGACTCAATAACATGCGTGCTTACATCGTCCCGAATACTTCAATTTAAACATTGAAATACAAGACGAATGATATACCGTACTTATACTAAGTTAGTTTGATATTTTGCGTATAAATTTTCCATGCAAAGTTAGTCTTTTCGGCTTAACTAATTTAAAAGGTAAACACAAAGATATATGTTTTATTTTCATAAAGAGATTAGTTAAGGAATAAATTCAGTGAAATTTTGCTCGGGACTAGCAAAAGATTAAGTGTGGAGATTTGTTAAGCCCAAAATATACCTAAAATATCATTAACATTTACATCATTTTTATTACAAATTCGTGTTATTTATATCTGTTTAGATTACTTTTACTCTCGAATATCTTTCTTTCTTGCAAGGTACCTAAATATTTGGTAAAATCCAAATAGGAACGAAAAAGGATCTAAAATAGAAGAAAAACCCTACAAAAGGAGTCAAAGACGACGTAAATCGAAAGCGCCAAGTTGAAGACACGAATGAAAGCTAAGAAGTGAGAAAAATCACCGGGCCGCGACAGTGGATCCTCAACCCGCGGCCGCGACACGCGTGGTATAGCTATTTCTCCCCTTCGTCCGAAGCTCAACTCAATGCTACGTCATTCACGGCCGCGGATTACCATCCTCGGTAAGTGCAGAAAATTTACAAAGAGCATTTAACACATGCTGAAAATCCAAGAAACACGTTCGTTCAAGTGGATAAAGACGTCCTTTCACAACGGACACGACTCTTAACCAACGGATACATCACTTCAAACACAACCCTTCAACATCTATAAATAAAGAGTTGATGTTGAGAAAAAGTGGCAGTGAAATGTTATAATATAGATATAGAATCAGAGCGTAGAACTTATGTCGAAGTTCTAAGTAAACACATTTCGAGAGTTAGAAATTAGATTCTGTACAAAACAAGATGAGGTACACATATTGTTTATAGTTTAATTACAACTCAATAGCGTTTAGACATTGTTCCAGTTTTAGTTTGCATCATGGTAGTGGCCGACCGAATCCCTATTACGAAGTTACAGCGAGAAGATTGAGTAGAGTGTTCGCCCCTGAGCCTGACAACCTCTTAGGAAACCCAAGGAAGCGGAACCGATCAAGCCCTTCACTTGCACGCCCTCGAAGAACTCGATGCTCCTTGTTCTCTGTAAACTTGTATCAATTTATATTTCATCTAATAAAGTCCGTTCTATTCGACAAATCGTTATGCAGCACTTATGGTAACCAATCCAATATAAGTGAGGCTGGTGTTTTCATTAATATGCACTTGAATTCAAAATCATTACAAGGAAACTTTGTTGAACACTTAGGCAAATTATCATCTCGAAAGAGTTTTAATTTGAGTAAGGGCATCTATCCCGAAAGGGTTTTATCGCGTTCAAAGCCAATTAATTAGAGGTTCCGTCATTTATTTCATCATCATAATTGATACAAAGTTTAAGTTGTTTTCTTTGCTTAATGCAAATGAATAAATTCTTTTGTTTTTCTAAAAAGTTCTAAATGTTCCTGTTTTGTAAAATTCATCCTTAAAATCAGAAGACCTTTCTAACAATCGATTTATTCTAAATATAAAATCTTATTCCAGCATTTTCAAATACTCAAAGTTCACAAATTCAATTAAACAAATTTCCTAAATTCAATTAAACCAATTTTCACTTTTCATTTACATTTAATAGTAAATCTAACTAGTTCGAAATTAACAAATTCAAAAAATAAGTTTTTTCGTTAAAAAACGTATCCCTGTGGGATCGATATTTTTATTACTACAAGCGAAACCGTGCACTTACGGAAATCGCTCAACAGAAAGCCAATGGCTGCTGCTCTACTGTCAACGATCGTGTAATCCTTGACAATCTCCATATCAGACCGAGACCCCCACCTGCGGCAAATATCATTCAGGTCCACTAGATCTGTCCACCTCAGGGATGGTTGAAGGTCAATGTGGATGGTTCCACCCTTGGGGCTCCAGTCGCTGCTGGTGCTCGTGGCATTTTCCGCACGTGTCGCGGCTTTGCAAGAGGTAGTTTTGCCTTTGCAATCCTGGAAACCTTTGCGTATATGTCTGAGCTTCGAGCAGTGATTTTTGCAATTGATATGGCATGGGAGAAAAACTGGCACCATCTCTGGATAGAATCAGACTCACTGTTCGTTGTCAATCTCGTTAGAACCCACACGCAGACAATTCGTTGGACTATCCGTCAGACATGGTTGAGATGTCTTGAACAATGCACGCAAATGACAATCACTATATCTCATATCTATAGGGAAGGAAACCGGGTGGCCGATGCGCTTACCCGTTTTGGCGTCTCCTCATCAGGCATCAGCTGGTGGCCCTCCGCACCTCGATTTTGTCAAGAACTGATCCGTGATGATTTGTGTAATATTTGCCACTATAGGCTTGCATAGCTGTCCTTTTTTACTCTTTTCTCTCCTCTCTTGTATGAACCTTATTCTTTCATTTATTTTATTCTTCAGGTTTTACAGAGCTTGATCTAGGGTGCCGACCTAGTTGGGATGTTTAGTGATAGTCTCTGTATCGTCCCTATTCTTATAAAAAAAATAACAAATTAGACAAAGAACACAAGACTAAAGCCATACCACTTTCTAACATTGGGGAAGGAATCTCTTAGCTTGGCTGAAACGGTAGTGTGCACGTTTATGTCCTTCCTCTGTAAATTGATACCTAGATAAAAAAAAGTCCATCACAAACTCCAGGCATTTTTAGTATTTCAAAAATGAATGTGAAATGAAACTCACCTGGTGCTAGCAACACAATATACTCTCTAGCGATATTCGTTCCGAACAAAATCCAAACAATCACAAACTATACCAAAACTGTCACAAGGAATGAACATGAATTAAAGAAATGTTGTAGAAGCAAACAAAAATATAGGTTGCCAATGTATCATAGTTCTTACACAAAATGATGCTATAAAAGAGAGAGGGAGACACACCAAGCTATCAAGTGATATAGAATAAACATAGTAATTAATTAATTAAGCAATTACTCTTCCTATTTTATACATAGACATGATATACGATCAAAATTACAGCAATTACATCATACGATATTATGTAAGGCATATACATATGATTTAGAAGTGAAGAGAGGTAGCAACTCATACTGTCAGTGAATCTATAAGTGAAATGATTTAAGACCAGGGCGTACCTCAATTGGTTGTGTCAGTGGGAGGACTTGAGTTTAAAATTGTTTTGTATTTGGTGAATTGTTTTGGTTCCAAATATACATGACAACATTTTGTATCTAGATTAATCATATACACATATAAGCTTAAGCAATTGGCATTTGACAACTGAAACTGCCCATTCTCTACTATATTTATTCAATTAAACAAGTCAGTAACATAAAATCATAAAGTTCACTCCAGAACATAATCATGAACTATTGGTACCTGAGTTAAAGAACATTACATCAATCAGTTCTTCGGTCCAAAATGTTGATATAGGACTAGAATGAAAATTAAAAGGAATAAAATTTAAAAATACTCCCAACATTAATATTCAAGAGCAATTTCAATATTAATTCTAATGTATAAAATTGCTCATGACTATAAACGTTAAGTGTAAAACTAAAAAAAGGCATACCTTCCCCTACAAAAGTAATCAATTCATCACTTGGATTTGTATTTTCTTCAGTTTCTACAACAGTTGCTTTTCTTTTCCCTGTAATGAATCAAACATACTTAACAGATTAAAGATCAGTAAATTAAATGGAAGATGACATTCAAGCAGTCTGAAAAACCTGAAATTGTTAGATTCACATTCATAGATGCATATTTTTCTACATTCATGATCAATATCCTCCCTTCTAATTCCTTGATTCTCTTTTGAGATAGATCAACATCAGTCTTAGCTTTCAACTTGTCACATTCTAGCCCACAAATTTTCCTTTTAAGTTCAATAATTTCATTTTGATCATCTTCTTTTTCTTTCAATATGTTACACAGTCCATCTTGCTCTTCCCTTAAGCGAGAAGCCATCTCTTTCAACTCCCGGTTCTCCTTCTCCAACCTTTATCTCTTCGACATTTCAATCTCAATTTCCTTCTTCAATTCATCATTTCTCCATACTAAATTCCCCGCATTTTTTACAGCCGAATTCAAACAAGTTAACAATTCTGATCCGTCCATATGCTTCTGAGTCCATGTAGCCATATTTTTACAAAAGTAGATGATCAAAACTGTTAAGAAAGAAAACAAATCAATCTCTCAAATTTCCGAGTTAAGAAGAAAATAAAACAATCTAATAATATTAAAATAACCTCCTGAGTGATGAATGATCTGTTCTTTTTGTGGTTCAACCAGAAGACATGCTTAAAAAGTCTTGTTCTGTTTTCGAGGTGTGGAGTTGGTAACTTTTTCCTTTTTATTCATTTTAAAAATTATTTGATTACAATTGTTGAATTGGAAAAGAAACAGGAAATTACAATTGAACTTACGTCAATTCCATAGAGGAATTGGGTCCAATATAATAAATAAACAACAACAACAACAACAAAGCCTTAGTTCCGAAATGATTCGGGGTCGGCTAACATTAACCATCATATAAAATCGTGAAATCAAGTCGTGTCAGCGACACAAATTCGCTCCCTGCACTCTGTCCTATCCACTACCATATTTTCCTCAATTCCCAGTAAACTCATATCACTCTCGATCACCCTCCTCCAAGTTTGCTTAGGTCTTCCCCTACCCCTCACCACTACATCCCTTTGCCACTCTTCGGTTCTCCTAACCGGCGCATCAAGCGCTCTACGTCTCACATGGCCAAACCACCTTAGTTGGTTTTCTCTCATTTTATTCTCAATAGATGTGACCCCTACTTTTGTCCTAATTATTTCATTACTCACCCGATCCTTTCTCGTATGACCACACATCCATCTCAACATACGCATCTCCGCCACCGACATCTTATGGATGTGGCAGTGTTTCACTACCCAACACTCCGTACCATATAACAATGCTGGTCTAATTGCCGTCCGGTAGAATTTTCCCTTCAATCTGTTAGGCATGCCGGGGTCACAAAGGAAACCCGTAGCACTCTTCCACTTCGATCAACCAGGTTTAATCCTATGAGCAACATCTCCATCTACTTCTCCATCAGTTTGGATAATAGATCCTAAATACCGGAAGCAATCCGAGGCCTGAACAACTCTGCCATCTAGGGTGATTGTCCTTGCCTCCCTACTCCTATGGCCGCTAAACTTACACTCCAAATATTCTGTCTTACTTCGGCTCAACTTAAAGCCTCTAGATTCTAGAGTTTGTCTCCATAGTTCCAACTTCCTCTCCACTCCTTCTTTCGTCTCATCAACCAACACAATATCATCTGCAAACAGCATGCACCATGGTATACCATCTTGAAGTGAACTTGTTAGTTCATCCATAACGATGGCAAAAAGAAATGGGCTTAGTGCGGAACCTTGATGCACTCCAATCGTAATAGGGAACTCTTCAGTCTTCCCAACAGTAGTACGTACACTCGTGCATGCTCCCTCATACATGTCCTTTATGATGTCAATATATTTCCGCGAAATGCCTTTCCTTATCAAGGCCCACCAAAGTACTTCCCTTGGTACCTTATCATATGCTTTCTCCAAGTCAATGAAAACCATATGCAAGTCTTTCTTCTTACTTTGATAGTGCTCCATTAATTGTCTCATTAGATGGATGGCTTCCATAGTTGATCTTCCCAGCATAAAGCCAAATTGTTTTCCGAGATCTTCACCGTCCTCCTTAGCCTTTGTTCGATCACTCGCTCCCAAAGTTTCATAGTGTGACTCATTAATTTGATTCCCCGATAGTTGGCACAATCTTGGACATCACCTTTGTTCTTATACAAAAGGATTAAGATACTTTTCCTCCATTCTGATGGCATCTTATTGTTTCTCCAAATTTTGTTGAAGAACGTCGTCAACCATTCGATTCCTCTTTCTCCCAAACATCTCCAAATCTCAATAGGGATGCCATCCGGTCCTATTGCTTTCTTCAACTTCATCTTACTTAATGCCATTTTGACTTCACCCTTTTGAATTCTCCGAAGGCATTCACGATTTATCATATCGTGATGGATACTTATATCTCCAACGTCTTGTCTGCGATCTCCATTAAATAAGTCATCAAAATAGGACCTCCATCGTTCCTTGATATCCTTATCTCCAACTAGGACTTTCTGGTCCACATCCTTCACACATTTAACTTTTCCGAGATCTCGCGTCTTCTTATCTCTCATGCGAGGAATTCTATATATGTCTCTTTCCCCTTCTTTCGTATCCAATCTTGTATACAGATCCCAATTCACCTTTGCTCTAGCATCTCATATGACCTTCTTTACTTCCCTTTTAGCCTCTTTGTATTTTTCATAGTTCTCGTCACTCCTACATTTCCCCAATATTTTATAGGATTCTCGCTTACTCTTTACTGCTTGTCGTACTTCTTTTGTCCACCAAGATGTGTCCTTACCCGGTGGCATACTACCTTTAGATTCCCCTAGAACTTCCTTCGCTACTTCCCTTACACTATGCTCCATCTTAGTCCATATCGAATCTATATCTAAATCCATATTACAAGTCCAAACATCTTTTTTGGTCATCTCATCCAAATTTTTTTGTTGATTCTCCCCTTGCAATTTCCACCACTTAATCTTAGTCTCTACTTGTGGTGTTTGTTTTCTTATACATTTCCTATTTCGAAAATCAAGCACCACTACTCTATGTTGGGTTGTCGTACTCTCACCAGGGATCACCTTACAATCAATATAACTCTTTCTCCAAGCACTCCTTACTAAGAAGAAGTCAATTTGGCTCGCATTACCGCCACTCCGATAAGTCAATGTGTTCATGATACTCAAGTCATAGGCTGATGTGAATTCCAAAATATCATTTCCTGCTTCATTCTTATCTCCAAAACCATACCCTCCATGAACACTCTCAAACCCATCTCGCCTAGAACCCACGTGTCCATTGAGATCACCCCCAATACCATTTTTTCATCCCTAGGAACCTGTTGCACCACTTCCTCTAGGTCCTCCCAAAAAGCTTGTCTGATAGAGACATCTAATCCTATTTGTGGCGCATATGCACTAATGACATTCACAACCTCATCCCCTATCACTAGCTTAACACTCATAATTTTATCGCTCTTCCTAGACACCGCTACTACATCATCAATATACTCCCTATCAATAAGAATACCTACTCCATTTCTACCTTTATCCTTTCCTGAGTACCAAAGCTTATAACCCCAAGGAGCTATCTCTCTAGCCTTGGCTCCAACCCACTTGGTTTCTTGTAGGCACATTATATTTATTCTCCTCCTTTTCATAACATCTACAATTTCAGCTAATCTTCCTGTCAAAGAACCTATGTTCCATGTCCCAAAGCGTAACCTACTACCCTTACCCCTAACCCTACCATTATCGTGGACTAGCTTATTTACCCGCAACCCTTGCATATTTGACACCACCCCCGGGTCTTGGGGTGGCGCACCGCTTCGGGGCGATGACCTAGCAACCCTTGCACATTTATCACTACACCCGGGTCTAGGAAGTGCAGCGCGTCGCTGAGTAGGGAACGCCCCAACGGTATTTATAGTATGGTTCATGTCATAAGATGTGGCTAAGTTTTACGCTGGCCACCACAAACATACCGCAACACTCCTCCTTTGTCCGGGCTTGGGACCGGCTCTAAAGGCCACCAAGTGACCCTCACAGGCGGAGTTCCAATATAATAAATAACTTAAAAAAATTGGAAATTGAAATAATCAAATGCGTTAACGAAATAAAAATTGAAATGACAAGCTTGAAGTCAAAACAAATGACAATTTTGAGGTATTGAAGCTGGAAGTAGTGTCGTGGTTATGGATAATGATCGGTGTATAATTCAGCTGGGAAATGAGTGAATATGATGTGAAAATTAAGTGAATTTCGATAATAAATGTAAGTAGATACGAGAAAAAAAGCAACAATACCTTCAAGAAAATTTTAGGAAATCGAGAAAAATAGACTTGAGAAAACTCAAAAAATATGGCCGAAAATGATTTCACAAAGTGGGAGTTAAACCTTATGGTTTCGGACGATTTTAGGCTAAAGGGGTGGAGCTTAAAAGTTTGGAAGATACTACAACAATGGTGAAATAAATTAGACAAAGTGATTACTGGAATGATTGTATGTGAGCTGAAAATTAATTGATGTTAAGTAAAATGGAAGGCTTGGAGAAAATTAACTATGGCTGTAAAGACAAGTTTGAATAAAAGAGAATGAAGTTAAAAAAGCTTTGAAGCTGTTGGAACAATGGTGGAAAAATCGGATAAGGTAACAGTTGGAATTTTGAGTGATGGATATTCTTTAAACAGTAAGAAATGAGATTGAAAGCTTTGAATTGTTAGAATATCCGTCTTGTGTCTTTTTAGGCTATCCGTCTCATCACCGGGGGTATACATGTTATGATATGGAGTCTAAGAAAATCATAGTATGTCGTCATGTGATCTTTTATGAAACTCAATTTCCTTTCGCCACTATTCCTCCACCCACTGTGTCTAGTTATGATTTTTTGGATCATGGACTTACACCCTATGTGCAATTTCATCTCACTAATGGGCCTCCTCTTGACACCCCGCTGGTTTCTACCCCAACCCAAGCCCAAAACAGCCCTCCTATTAGCCGCGGGCAGCCACTCTTATCCGGCCCTCTCTCACCCGACCCATGCCGCTGGTCCATTGGAACCATCCTTGCCAAGCCCAAATCTGACCCCATCTGATATCTTGGCCTCTCCTTCCCATCATACAAACAGCCCACCTCTACTTCCCTCACGGATCCCAACTCCACCACCATTACCTCCTCTTCCCAATATGTCTTCCCGTCCTGTTACTAGGAGTCAACGTGGGATTTTTAAACCCAAGAGTCAATTTAAGCTAAATACCGTCGTGTCTAGGTCTCATTTGCCTCGTAACCCCGTGTCTGCTCTTCATGATCGGAATTGGAAAACTGCTATGGATGATGAATTTAATGCTCTTATTAAAAATAAGATGTGAGTGTTGGTGCCTCGTCCACCTGATGTTAATGTTATTCGTTCTTTGTGGTTTTTTGCTCATAAAGAGCATTCTGATGGCTCTTTTGAGAGGCATAAAGCCCGTCTTGTAGGTGATGGGAAAACTCAGTAGGTGGGCGTTGATTGTGGTGAAACGTTTAGTCCGGTTGTAAAACCCGCAACTATTCGTACTGTTCTCAGTTTGGCTCTCTCCAAGCATTGGGATATCCATCAATTGGATGTCAAAAATGCTTTCTTACATGGTGAATTGAAAGAAACCGTGTATATGCATCCACCGATTGGTTATCGGGATCCTGACAAGTCGAATCATGTATGTCTGTTGAAGAAATCCTTGTATGGCCTCAAACAAGCCCCTCGTGCTTGCTACAAGCGATTTGCAGATTTTGTGTGTACTCTTGGATTTATTCATAGTACTTCCGATCACTCCCTCTTTATTTATCATCATGGGTCACATATTGCTTATATGTTGTTATATGTCGATGACATCATCCTCACAGCTTCCTTTGATGCTCTTCGTAAGCACATTATTTCTACTCTTAGCTCCGAATTTGCTATGAAGGATTTGGGTCCCTTGAGCTATTTTCTTGGTATTGCGGTTACTCGTTATTTCGGTGGTTTGTTTTTATCTCAAAAGAAATATGCCAAAGAAATTATTGAGCGTGCGGGAATGTCATCTTGTAAACCTTCCTTCACGCCTGTGGATACTAAGTCCAAGCTTTCTGCTACTGACAGTCCACCATATGCCGATCCTTCCCAATATCGGAGTCTTGCCGGAGCTCTTCAGTATCTGACTTTTACTCGACCCGATATCACTTATGCTGTTCAGCAGGTATGTTTGTTCATGCATGATCCGAGGGAGGTCCATATGCATGCTCTCAAGCGTATTATTTGGTATGTTCAGGGTTCTATTTCTCATGGTCTTCATCTTTTTCCGAGCTCCACATCCACTCTTTTGGCCTATACCGACGTTGATTGGGGCGGTTGTCCGGACACTAGACGGTCAACCTCGGGTTATTGCGTATTTCTTGGGGACAATCTTATCTCCTGGTCTGCTAAACGCCAAGCAACTCTTTCCCGGTCCAGTGCCGAGGCCGAATATAGAGGGGTTGCTAATGTTGTTTCTGAGTCATGTTGGCTACGTAATCTTTTACTTGAGCTTCATTGTCCTAACCAAAAGGCCACGTTGGTATATTGTGATAACGTTAGTGTGATTTACCTGTCGGGAAATTCTGTTCAACATCAGCGAACTAAGCACATTGAGATGGATATGCATTTTATTCGTGAAAAGGTTGCTAAGGGCGAGGTACGTGTTTTGCATGTTCCTTCACGTTATCAAATAGCTGACATCTTTACCAAAGGCCTTCCCCAAGTTGTGTTTGAGGAATTTCGAAAGAGTCTATGCATTCGTCCTTCTCCTGCTTCGACTGAGGGGGAGTGTTAGAATAACCGAATGGTTATTATTCTGTTTTAGGAAATATTGTTGTAGAGTTATTTGTGATTAGTAGGTTGATTTGTTTCCTAGATTAGCTCCTAAAATTACTCTTGTCTCCTAGATTAGCTCCTAAAATTACTCTTGTATATTTGTATATATGCCGTGTTAGGCTTAAGAAATAATCAACAGATTATCTTCTATTATGAATATGAAATTGATGGCTTGAGATTAATGATTTTAAACTTGAATGTTTGAAAACGGCCATAAAGATGAAGAATGAGGTTCTAATTATAGTTGTGATTTCCTAAAATCACTAACCATGTTCTCCACTACTTTAATTTACAGATTTGAATATAAGGACAACATTTTTACTAATAAAGGCACAAAATATTGTAGAATAATCACCTCATGAACATAGTGAGTAACCTTAGCAGTCAAAGCCATCAGTGGGACATTAGGAAAATGCTTGTTGAGACATTCCAATGCCCTATAACCAGAACGAAAGTCATGTCCCTAGTCGCTGGAAAGCATCAATGAGATTATTAGAAATTGATAAGCTGCAGATGATTCATTTTAGTATTGATAGGCAGGGCATAAAACTGATGGATAGACTGCAATTAATCACAGTAAAAGCATCAACTAAACCAGTTATGTACCGAAATATACTAAAGCTAATCGAAAATACCATACCTCGGAGCTGTATCAGATTCGAACTAGACCCCATTTCACCTCCACTCTTCCGCTCAATAAGGACTCAAACGGTTATGCTTCCCGTGCCGTGTGTTTACTGCAGTCGAAATCGAAAAAACAATGGATGGAAACCAAGATCGATGTTGATTCCGAAGAAACCCTATGAAATTTGGAAGGAAAAGAAAGAAAGAACCAAGAGATGAAAGACTAACCACGATGAGTGAGAACGAATATGTGGAAGGTTATGGAGAGCTGCTGACGTTGGTAGAAAGGAGCCTGTTTTCCGCCGGAGTTCGTGCATCTGGAGTAACCATGGAGAATTCTGAGTAATAAGGTAAGGTTGTGAGATAAAGGAAGAGAAAAGGGTGGGTGGCTGTGGTTTCAAAGAAAGAAGCACAGAAAGCACAAAGAAGAAAATGAGCAGCTAATGTGTTTCATTAAGAGAATATGATTAGGGTTTCTAAATATAATTTTTAAATAGATAATTAATTAATATTACTAATAATGTGACCTTCCTCATTAAGGAATGGATTCTCTTATTTACAACATTATTTATTGAATTACTAACTTCTAAAATTTATTCAATCTATATTTAAAGTTAAAATTTATTAATATAAAAAAAATAAGAAATGTCATTTTTTGTAATATTTTGCAGTTCAATTTAAATTATATAATTTACTAAATATAGTATATAATTTTAAATATTTATTTTATATTATATGTATTTATTTTATTTTTTAATTAGTTTAAAAATTTCTTTCACAACCATCTCTTTTGTTGTAAAAATATTTAATTCTTATGCAACAGCATAGGGTCGTTGTTAAAAATTTCTTTCATATACAGCAACAACATAGAGTTGTTACTGTAAATTGATTTGTTACAGCAACAACACATATTCGTTACTGTAAATACATTCATTTACAGCAACAACACGGATTCGTTACTGTAAATATTTTCATTTACAGCAACAATATTTTGTCGTAGCTATAAATGTTTTCGTTACAGCAACAACAATGCGTTGTTGTAGTAAATGCTTTCATTTAAAGTAACAACATGGAGTTGTTGGTAAAAATATTTTCATTTATAACAACAAAGACATTGTTGCCAAAGTTATTACCTTTTCTCATCAAATCCCACCCGTCGAAATAAATTTACAGTAACAACCTTTTGTAACGACTCAAAAAGTTGGTTGCTAACGTTCGTTTATAGCAACAACTTCTTCCATTGTTGCCAAAGCTTGTTACCAAAAAGCGATTTTCTTGTAGTGATGCTACCATATAGGCTGTCTCGTCTTCTTCACTTAGATCCTCCCCACTTACATACTCTCCCATCCAAGTTTGCATCCTCCTATCTCTCCTATTCATTGTTTTATATGCCCCTTCTTCATTTTGCTCTTCTCCTTCACTATTTTCTTGTCTCAAAATGTTTTCTGCCCCACTATCAAGATCTGTATCTATCACTACAAGAAATTTGGTCTATAACGAGAGTTAATCTCGTCGTTAATTAAATAAATACCGTCGTTATTAACTTATAACGACCGTATATACCGTCGTCCACCCTCGTTAAAACCTCCGACGCTAAAGGTATTAACGACGGTATACCGTGTCCCGTCGTTAAAACAAAACAACGACTGTATGCAGCCTGTCCTTACTACTCAATAATTAGGACAATAATGACCGTCGTTGTTAACTGATTTCACCGTCATTATTAAGACGTATTAATGGGTGAATAAACGGTCATTATTCACATAATTCACTGTCGTTATTATGACCTTTTAATGAGTGAATAAACGACGTTATTTCCGTTCTTCACCGTCATTATTATGAAACGTTAATGATTGAATATACGGTCGTTATTTCCAAAAACCACCGTCATTGTTATTATACTTTAGCGAGTGAATAAACAGTCGTTATTATAACCTTTTAATAAGAAAATAAACCGTCGTTATTTCCAATTTCTACCATCATCATTATAACATTCTCACGAGATAATAGACCGTCATTATTTCTATATGTACTGTCATTAGAAGTGATATTTTACAACTAAGAGATCAGTAATTATATCATGAATTAATGTGTTGTGACACTAGAATCATCTAAATACACAATAAATACAAATTCAATAATTGAAACGTAAATTCAATAAAATATAAACCAATTTGTCATTTAACAAGATTGAAAATAAAAGTGCAAAACTATTAACTGAAATGTGTTCTTGTTCTTTCTAAAATAGGAAAACAAATCATCTTGTTTCGTACATTAATATGATATAATCAAAGGCATATATAATCTCCATTAAAGCTACTTCAACAGTTTGTTCCAAATCTCATCCCAGAAGAATAATCCAACCGAACAGAACAATTAGCTCTGCTGTTACAAATGTAAACATCTAATAATAAGGGAAAGGTATAAGAGAAAAAAATAAGCAAAGACTTAGACAAAGCGTATTGGTCTATTAGTAAGATGGACCAAAATAAACATTATTGGCATAATATTGAACATTATTGGTCTATATTAATCATATACTCCTATATTATAAGGTAATAAAGTTTGAAGATAAATAAACCTCAAGTACTTTTTCACTGTCCATACTTTTTCTTTTGTGGGTGAAATTAAATATATACTAAAACTCTCAAAGTAAAACAAAAACTTACTTGAATTTTGGGGAATAAATGAGTAGCTAAACGCCCTGGAGAAAGAAAAAATGAACTTAAAATTAAAAGATCTAATGTAAAATATTATGAACTAATTTTCTGCCACATGTTATACATCATGAAAAAATGCCTATAAATAATTAGACAGAATAAACAAGAGAATATGAGACATGTAATTACCAAATCATGCATCAAGAGTAAAAACTGTAAAAATGTATATTAGAATAGAAATTACAGCCTATTAAATCCTTAGCAACATAAGCATTCAATTTGCATTAACTTGATCACCCTGTAAACTATCATTCATTAATTCAAGGGCAAAGTACAAAAATAAATGCTATTGTTAGGGCCATTTTGAAGCAATAAACTATGAGGATTAAAGGTTGTCAAATAGGTACATTGAGGTTTATATCAAGTTTTTAATGTGCAACAATGGCTATTGAAATAAATTATTTGATTCAATCCAGCTAATTTCCAAGTTAAACTCAAAAAAGCACCAAATCTTAGACAAACATAAAGCTATGGAAAAATCCAACTGAGAAAATTTAAATTCCTTACTCTATCCAATAATCGATGACAAATCAAACAATCTCATGTTGTTATTGTTATTACTAGGCTCAGCAAGTTACATGATGAAAATTGTGTGTTTAGCTCAAACATAAACTCAAAACACACAATAACGCAAAACTGTTAACCCAAAACTGAAGCAAAAATTAATTGAAAATTTAAAGCAATTGAATTTTGATAGCCTGAACATAGTTTTTAAAACCTGGGACAACTTAATTTCTTCTACAAATTTAGAGCTATTTGCTTATAGTTAAGTTTTTAAGTTTGTATTTGGGTTTAGTAATTTGTTTTCATATAAATTGTTTGCATTAAATTGTAAAACGCATCCCACAGCCAAACAAAATCTCAGAACTCAACTCTACTAACGAAAAGTCAGATTGTTATGTAATTTATGCATTGAAACTAAAATAATCAGCATCAAATATATCCCACGTGATTTTTGCACCAGATTAAAACAACAATTAAGAGGGATATGACATTGAGACACATGATTTTTTTCTTTTTACAACAACAGTACACTAATGAAAATCTAAGCACACAAAGCATGAAGAAAAGCAAGGATAATAGACATAGTATCATTTCATTTCAAACTTCTCACTTTACTTCAAAACTCGATATCACCAGTTAGCTCTTAAACAAACTTTGGCAGAAAACAAAAATAATAATGCATCCCTAAATCCATTAAAAAAACACACAAAAATGAAAAGAATGTGAATATAAAACAATCCAAATTAACACCAACTAGATTCTTTTATCATTGAACTAGCACACAATTTTTTCCCTATATTCAAGCACATTTTCCTACAAATAATTAGACAGAAACAGTCAACTAATATTGAGAGAACGCACATTCATATCCTTTGTATATCAATCCTTGAAAGCACTAATAAGAGACCTTATAAGGATGACACTTTATCTAGAGTAATGATGCAACCAAGCTTAAGTAACAATATAATGAAATTAGAGGATATGAATGTACCTTTTGATGCTCATCATTAGTATTTGATGAAGTATTTGTATCTGAGTGTTCCACACGTTCATTCTCCACTTGGACTAATCGATTTTCAATTTGCTCTAAACGATCCATAAGCTTACGGTTTTCCTCTTCCTTATCATGAAGCTTGGTCTTGAGTTCTTCGATTTGAGAAGTACTTTCAAAATGTTTTCGCTTCAAGCCACCTCCATAACCAAAGACAGACCATGGCGTTGTCGTCAGAAGCACCTTTCCACAACTTGTAAATTAGTAAGAGTTGGCTCTGACTCCATTGTCATCTTTAGTTCATCCTACAAATTTTAATTATGTCAAATATAATAAATATAATTCAATGGGATGACTTGACAAATTAGAACTTACATATTTTTTTCTTGTTTCTGGTTCAACTATGTTTTCATCAATCTTTCGAGTTTTAACAAAGACTTCTCTTACATCTGGAGGGTTGCCGTCTTTGCCTCCCTATAAAATGATTACAAATTAATAGAAAGGAAATATTGATAATCAAACTAATGAAAATTTTGAAAGAGTGGTGAAAATACCATTTCATATATCACTTCCCTATGAGGCTTGCTTCCACAACGATGGATATGCATACTTTGTTGACAAGCCCTGTTCTGAGAATTTCTTACGCTTATCTCCTATGAAATTACACCACCGACATCAAATTGAAAACCTTGTTACCTAAATTAGATTTAAGATGCACAAAATCATACCAGAAACTTTGCTGTATAGAATACGTTATTTACTAGCCATTCCCAATCTTTTGAATCCATGCCTTTAGCCACATTTTTCAAAGCCTCCACCTTACTTTCACAAGTCTTCACATACTTTTTATTCAATTCTGCCCTCTAATTTCCCCACAGTTCCTTCATATGCTCTAAGGTGTGAAGATAGTACGACTGGATATCAGGATGTTTAAAATACTCCTACATCAAATTGATTATAGCCAATATTATTAAATATATATATTGAAATAGTTTAAATTGATTAGTGTTGAAACTACTTACTGTAACTGTGTCCCACATGTGCTTTTTTGTGACATCACTTATATCCATCCATGTTTGTACCCGTACAGGACAAATATGTCAATTACGTACAATCTTCCCTAAATGCCTCAACCAATACTTCTGATTCTCTCCAACGCCACGATTGTTGTAGAAACTGTTGAACTACGCTTCGAACGATCAATCAACCACACAGAGAAACAAAGTACACAAAGATCACAGATTGGATCTTGAAACAACAATCAAAAGAATACACACAGAATTTACCCTGGTTCGGCTTAACTGCCTACATCCAGCAACTTCACTAATCAATGGAGATTACAACAAGATTGAAACAGTTTCTCCTTTTCCAGAAACTCTCGTGTTTTCCCAATCCCCAATTCAGATTATCACAGTGTACACTTATGACTTAGTCTAAGAATCTCTCGTATAAAACTACTTCCCAACCCAGACCTTTTATAGCCTTTACAAGATTGTGAAAATACCCAAAATATCCTTACTCAAAATGTACTAACTCAGCAAGACCTACTGACCAGTGGTAACACAGCAAGACCATGTTGACCTGTATTATCACCTCAGTACCATGCTGACCACAGCCATGCTGACTTGATAACTCAGCATTCCGATTTCTTGATTTTACTCTTGCTGACGGGTTGACTTACAATTACGCTGACTTGTTGACTCAGCATCATCATCAGCAAGTGATAGAAAAACAACGACTTACAATCTCCACCTTGTCTTTCTATTCACTCCATCAACTAGTGAAGAAAATACACTCAAGGACCACTGACCATCCTAACCAGTTTCAAGCAATGTTCAAATTTATTACTTGAAACAGATTTGGTCAGCATGTCGGCTGGGTTATCCTCAGTTCCCACTTTCACCACCTGAACAGTACGAGTGCTAATCACATCCCTGACGAAATGCATTCTCACATCTATATGTTTGGATTGCTCTTGAAAAACTTGATGTTTTGACAGATGTATAGCTCCTTGGCTATCACAGTAAATCTTCAAACCATCAATCTGTGTCACTCCAAGTTCCGTTAAGACTCCTCTCAGCCACATAGCTTCTTTTACTGCCTCTGTAACATCAATAAACTCAGCTTCGGTTGTTGACAAAGTCACAACTGACTGTAGACTTGCCCTCCAACTTATTGCAGTTCCAAACACAGTGAATACGTACCCGGTTTGGGATTTTCTGGTGTCAATGCTACCAGCATAATCAGAATCAACAAAACCTGCTACATCATCCACTAGGGCTTCAGCTCCACCATAACTCAAACCTTTACTCAGTGAGCCTTTGACATACCTCAGCACCCACTTCACCGCTGACCAATGAGCTCTTCCTGGATTTGCCATGAACCTGCTGATGAGACTCACAGCATGAGCCAAATCTGGACGTGTACAGACCATCGCATACATTAGACAGCCTACAACACTCGAATATGGCACCCTCTCCATGTCTTCCTTTTCCTCATCAGTTTGAGGACTTTGCTTACTGCTCAGCTTGAAGTGACTTGCAAGTGGAGTGAGAACGGCCTTTGAATTCGTCATACCAAAACGTTCTAACACCTTGCTCAGATAAACTGACTGACTTAGGAATAGCCTCTTTCTTCCTCTGTCTCGAGAAATTTGCATCCCTAAAATTTTCCGTGCTGACCCGAGATCCTTCATCTCAAACCGTGTGTTTAGTTGTGCCTTTAACTGATTTATGGCTGCTTTGTTTTGACAAGCTATAAGCATGTCATCAACATATAACAAGAGATAAATCTTAGAGCCATCACTAAGGTCTCTACTATACACACACCAGTCATAACTAGACCTATGAAAGTCCTGACTTATCATAAACTCATCGAACTTCATGTACCACTGTCTAGGGGACTGTTTCAGACCATATAGAGACTTCTTAAGCAAACATACCCGCTGGTCTTTATCTCCTATTTCAAAACCCTCTGGTTGTTGCATATATATGACCTCATCCAGGTTTCCATGAAGAAAAGCTGTTTTGACATCTAATTGTTCTAATTCTAGATCAAAACGAGCTACAAGAGAGAGAATAATCCTGATAGACCTATGTTTAACAACCGGTGAATAGATTTCATTAAAGTCTATACATTCCTGCTGAGTAAACCCTTTGGCCACCAACCTAGCTTTAAACCTAGGTTCCTCTACACCAGGTATCCCTTCCTTTCTTTTAAACACCCACCTTGAACCGACCAACTTCTTATCAAAAGGTTTATCTACCAAAATCCAAGTTTCATTTTTATCAAGGGATTTTATCTCATCCTTCATAGCGTTAAGCCACTGTTCCTTGTCAACCGAATTCACAGCTTCCCTATAGGTTACAGGTTCAGACTCTTGTACTTCCTTAGCAACACTAAATGCATAAGCTACAAGGTCCTCAAAACCATATCTAACCGGGGCCCTAGGGACTCTTCTTTCACGGTCTCTAACAAGTCTATAGCTTTGACTGGACTCAGTATCATTACCATCACTGACTTCTTGCTCGGTTTTACGAGTGTTTTCACTATTTTCTTCAAGCTCCACCTCATTCTTAACACTCTCAAGGTTTTGAATGGACTTAGGACTACTCGGTTCTAACTGAGTTTTTTCTTGGTTTTTCCGATAAGGAAAATCCATCTCATTGAACACAACATTCTGCTGACTATGGATTTCTTATAACCAGATTCTAGGCACCACAACTTATGGCCCTTGACTCCTATAGGGTAGCCTATAAAAACACATCTTAGAGCCCGAGGTTCTAATTTTCCCTGTCTAACGTGTGCAAAAGCTGAACAACCAAACACTCTAAGTTTTTCATAATCCTCTGGGTAATCAGACCACATTTGCATAGGTGTTTTAAAACCTATAGCAGATGATGGGCACCTATTGATTAGGTAACACGCAGTTTGCACTGCTTCAGCCCAGAAAGACTTAGGGAGACTGGATTGGATTAACATGCACCTAACTCTTTCTAGGATAGTCCTATTATACCTCTCTGCTAGGCCATTCTGCTGTGGAGTTCTAGGAACGGTATGATGTTTAGTTATACCTGACTTCTTGCACAAAGTGATGAAATCTTTGTCAAGAAACTCCAAACCATTGTCGGTTCTCAACCTTTTGATTTTCTTTCCTGTTTGGTTTTCCACTAACACTTTCCAATCCTTGAACGTTTGCAAAGCCTCATTCTTATGAGCTAGAATATAAACCCATACTCTTCTAGAGTAATCATCAATAAGAGTCATAAAATAGGTCCTCCCACCATGAGACTTAGTTCTTGTTGGCCCCCATAGGTCAGAGTGAATGTACTCAAGAATGTCCTGGGTTCTATGTATTGCTGACTTAGGAAACTTGACTTTACTAGACTTCCCTAAGACACAGTTCTCACAGAAATCTATCTTTCCTATGTGATCTTTACCAAGACAACCCTGCTTCCTAAGTTCATGTAAACCAACTTCACTCACGTGACCTAGGAGAGTGTATAGGCCATTACTCATGGTACCTTTCATAACAACTAAAGGTCCTCTAGATATCCTTATGATACCCCCTTTGGCTCTATAATTGTATCCTTGTTTATCAAGCGTACCCAAAGAAATTAAATTTCTTTTCAGTTCTGGCACATACCTCACACCGGTCATAATCCTTTCTTGACCATCGAACATCTTCAGCCTAATGGAGCCTTGACCCAGTACCTTGCACAACTTGTTGTTGCCTAGAAGAACCCTCCCACCTTCCTCTTGAAAGTCTTCGAACCATGTCCTATTGGGAGTCATAGGGAACGTACATCCGCTGTCCAAGATCCAGTCAGTGTTTGGATCTTTATCAGTGACAGCAAGGACCTCAGCGCTCTCATAACCTTCTTCTACCACAGCGGCTTCGCCTTGATCTTTAGGCTGACCTAGACTCTTATTCCTCTCAGGACAGTTTTTCCTGAAATGTCCTTCCTTATGGCAGTGAAAACACTTGTAGACCTTGCCTTCTTTATTGCTTGAGGATGTAGTTTTGGACTTTTTCCCGTTCTTGTTCTTTGGCTTGTGAGAGTCCTTTTTCTCAGACCTTCCACGAACAAACAATCCTTCTGCAGCTTCAGTGTTGGTGTTGGCCTCAATCTGTTTTGACTTTAGCGCCATCAGAACTTCTTCCAGACTTAGTGTTTCTCTAGCGTACTTCATGGTTTCAACAAAATGACTGAAAGACTGGGGTAAAGAATTCAAGATCATTATGGCCCGATCTTCATCTTCAATCTTTACCTCTATGTTCTTTAGGTCAATTATGATCTTTGAGAAATCATCAAGATAGTCTTCAACTGGCTTGTCCTCGTTCATCTTGAAGCCGAAAAGCTTTCCCTTAAGATAAACCCGATTGGTAAGTGTCTTCGTCATGTACAACTGTTCAAGCTTGAGCCAAACCCCAGCAGCTGAGGTTTCCTTCGAAACTTCTCTTAGCACTTTATCGCCAAGATACAGGACGATCGTACTGTAAGCCAATTCAAGAAGATCTTCTTTCTCCTCCTTCGTCATTGTCACCGGAAATTCCTTCTCGCCCTTCAGAGCCTTCGCAACCTTCATTTGAACCAAGATTGCCTTCATCCTCTGTCTCCATAGAGCAAAATCTCCCTTACCATTGAAACGCTCGATCTCGATCTTTGTAAAACCCATTGCTCTGTTCTTGATTAGTTCTGATACCAATTGTTGAACTACGCTTCGAACGATCAATCAACCACACAGAGAAACAAAGTACACAAAGATCACAGATTGGATCTTGAAACAACAATCAAAAGAATACACACAGAATTTACCCTGGTTCGGCTTAACTGCCTACATCCAGCAACTTCACTAATCAATGGAGATTACAACAAGATTGAAACAGTTTCTCCTTTTCCAGAAACTCTCGTGTTTTCCCAATCCCCAATTCAGATTATCACAGTGTACACTTATGACTTAGTCTAAGAATCTCTCGTATAAAACTACTTCCCAACCCAGACCTTTTATAGCCTTTACAAGATTGTGAAAATACCCAAAATATCCTTACTCAAAATGTACTAACTCAGCAAGACCTACTGACCAGTGGTAACACAGCAAGACCATGTTGACCTGTATTATCACCTCAGTACCATGCTGACCACAGCCATGCTGACTTGATAACTCAGCATTCCGACTTCTTGATTTTACTCTTGCTGACGGGTTGACTTACAATTACGCTGACTTGTTGACTCAGCATCATCATCAGCAAGTGATAGAAAACAACGACTTACAGAAACATATGTCAAGTTTCTCTCCTTGTTTGAGAGAACAAATTTTTTTGTTCTTATTACAACCTCTAACTTTTCTCACAATTTTTGGAATATCACCTAGAAAATGAATAAAAAAGAATTAAAAAGAAGAAACAAACTCATACTAAGAATTCAGAATGTTCATGTTTTATTTTCTTAGGAAATTAAGCAAAATAAAACAAGCACAAGAAAGTATACATTTATTGAAATGAAAATATACATCAATTAAAGATGCTTACTCTTAACAAATGTTTGAGATATTGCATACTTTGGATCACCAGATTTTCCATCCTCTGTCATGAGAGTTAGTTTGGCAACAACAAATTGACCAACAGCTTGTAATGGTAATTCAAGCTCCTAAATAAACAATATCATCATCATAAATTAATAATGCAAATATGTCCAACATAATAATTATTGAATAACAAAGAATATTTACCTTCTCTTTGCTAGGTGAGCTGATAGGTGTAAGACCATTCTCAATATCCAAGTTTTTATTCATAGTTATGAAAAAATCGGCAATACTCGCAGTCTCCACCCCGTTACTAATAGCACCATATACCATCACTTTCTGATTTACCTTAAGCTCACCCATTATCTTTACATTTGTCACTATTGGTATGGGTGCAATATCAGAAGCTAATAACATGAAAATTTAGATAAGAGTTAGAGTGAAATAGGATATATAACTAAATGTTAAAATAGATTATCTTTAGCAATAATATGAAAGTACCTAGATTAGGATTGTCACTTGGGAGTTTGTATATTAAACCTCGTGAGTTTATGTCTCTTTTGGCATAAAGATGTATGACTGTAGAACCCGAATAATTTTTGAACATATTTAAGACATCTAAATCATTTTGTACTGGTCTTCCATCATCATCAGCAAATCTCAAGCCAACAAAATAAATATCGACAAATTTTTTGCATATGCTCAAAATGTCCAGGAAACAACATTCTTCGTTGAAACCTTTATCGTGGTATTGTAAATCACCAAAATGCACAATCAAACCAACATCTACAAAGCATTAATTTAATAAAGATAATTATAGTCGAATATAATAACACAAATACAACATTTTACCATCAAATTGCAGATGCAGAGGCAGTATATATTTACAAAAAAAAATCAATTTTGTATAAATAGAAACTATTTTAAAGAAATTATATAAATGGAAAACTACCTTAAAGAAATTGAAAAATACCTTTAAGGTTCTCTTTTCTTGGAGTAACACCCTTCGGAGTGTCTTTAGTACTTTTATCATGAGGTACGCTTGAATGTTGGAAAGCACTCAATACTCGATTTTGTTCCCCAGTTTGCCTGGCTGGATGAACTTTTTGCGAGTAGGAAGTTGGCTTGATTGCATTTTCACCTCAAATTGAAAAAAAAGGTATATGCAATATTTGTCAATAGAAAACTATAGAACACAAACAAAATGAGCATAAGGAATTAATATTGAACATATTTGAAAGGAAGTGCATGTCTGAGCATTTTACTTATTTAAAGAAGTCAAATAATATAACGACTTCAAACATATGTGATACATCAGAAAATAATAATGAACATATTGAAAAAAAAATCTCAGCTTCAAGATATTATTTACCGCTTTCTTTTCTTTTTAGATTTTGACACATCATAAGTAATTGGTAATGAATCACTTCGTGCCCAATTTTTCCCGTCTGTTGTATTCAATGTAGTGCCACATTGAAACTTGAATGATTCACCCTCTTGATAAGCCTCACCAAGATCATCAAAATTCTCATTGTCATCATCTATTTGAGAAGACATATTGTATGAATCTCGTGGTTGTGTCTTAATAACAACATGCCAATTCTTATTAGCATTATCTATAGCATAAAAGACTTGAGAAGCTTGACTTGCTAGAATAAATGGTTCATTTGTTCTCAAACAACGTTGAGGATTGATACAAATGAATCCAAATTCATCTATTTTTGATCCCCACACATTGTCATGAACGTCAAACCATTTACATTTGAATAGGACAACTCTTTTCTCACCAAGATACTGCAATTCAAGAATCTCAGTTAAAATCCCATAATAATCAATAGGTCCTCCCTCATTTCCAACATCACTGCTCACACACACACCATAATTTTGTGTTCTACGTCGTTTATCACAATCTTCAATGCGAAACCTATACCCATTCACAATATAACCATCAAAGTTTGTAGCATATTGGGATGGACCACGAGATAATGACAACAAATCTCGAATATTGGATTCCTTGCTAGATGCATACATTTTTGCAACCTACAATAAAATTACGTATGAGACATTTAAACGTGGTATATATTTTCTTGATGAAGAGTTTAAAGATATACTCACTGTATCTTTAAACCAATCATTAAAAGATTGTTGTGGATGAATACTTTCTCGAATCTGGGAATACTCTCTGCAACGAATTTTTAGAAATTATTATTCATAATTATTTAAGAATTTAAAATACAATTATAGCTCTTCAAGATATTGACTTACTCGAGAAAAGGTATGACTTCATCACAATTATTTATGACATATGCATGTGCTTCCACCCATTCATCGCCCATGTTGCGAAAATAAGGAAAATCCACCATCAAAATAATCTGAACAACCATCGCCATTTCTATCTGGTTTATTAAATTTTGTCTCAATACCATTCAAGTACCTTGAGCATAGAGTCATGCACTCTTTTGCAATATACCCATATGCAATTGACCCTTCTGGACGAGCCATATTACGAATAAGAAGTTTTAAATCATGTAATGTCCGCTCAATAGGGTACATCCAACGAAATTGTACAGGGCCACATATCAAAGCTTCATTAGCCAAATGAATCGGCAAATGAACCATTATATCGAAAAAGGAAGGAACAAAACATTGTTCCAATTTACATAGAGTTATAGGAATCTGATTGCGAATTTCTTCCAACTCTTCTGCCTTTAATGCCTTAGCACTCAAACTAATAAAGAATAAAGATAGTTCGATAAAGGGGTTCGCAAACATTTTTTGGAAGGAGGCCACGTATTGCAAGAGGAATTAGATGTTGCAACAAAACATGACAATCATGACTCTTCAAACCAGAAATTTTGTGCTCTTTCATGTTCACACTTTGAGAAATGTTAGATGAGAAACCATCAGGGACCTTTAGTTGCTTAAAAAATGAACAAAATGAGTGCTTCTCATCATGAGATAACATGTAAGATGCTATAGGAATCTCAAACTTATCCTCCTTGAGAATCAAATCCAAGTCTGGACGAATGTTCATTGCCTCCAAATCTTTGCGAGATTGCATAGTGTCTTTAGTCTTCCCTTTCACATTCATGCTTGTCCCAACAATATTATCACATATGTTCTTCTCAATGTGCATCACATCCAAATTGTGTCGTAACAAAAGACTACTCCAATATGGAAGTTCAAAGAATATGCTTTTCTTGTTCAAATTGTCACCTCTATCTGCATGCTAAGGTCTTTACTCAAGATGATTCCCTCAAGGCTAGTAACTTGAGCAATGATATCAATTCCAGAGGGTGATTTCGGTGGCGGCCTCAATTCTTGAGTACCATCAAACTTTTTTTTTATCTTTTCTCCATCTGTGCTTGCTATCAAGAAATCGGCGATGTCCCATATAACATTGCTTCTTACAATTAGCTAACCTCAAGTAACAAGTGTCTTTGTTACAACAAGGACAAGCCATCTTACCTTTTGTACTCCAACCAGACAAATTTGCATATGCAGGAAAGTCATTGATAGTCCATAACAAGGATGCATGTAACATAAAGTTTTGTCTTGTCGACACATCGAATGTTGCAACTCCTACTTCCCACAAATCTTTTAATTCTTCGACTAAAGGTTGGAGATAGACATCAATTGCATCTCTTGGACCATCAGGACCGGGTATAAGGGTAGAGAGGATAAAGTTAGGTTCTTTCATGCACATCCATGGTGGCAAATTGTATGGAATTAATATGACTGGCCAAATACTATATGAAGTTTTAAAATGATTAAATGGCTGAAAACCATCACTAGCAAGGCCAAGTCTTACATTACGAGGATCAGAGGAAAAGTTTTTATGAACATCATCAAAGGTCTTCCAAGCGGGGGAATCAGCAGGGTGTCTCATAACTCCATCATCTACTCTACCTTCCTTATGCCATCGCATCAAAGAAGATGTCTTCTTTGACATAAACAATCTTTGAAGTCTTGGCTTTAAAGGAAAATAACGCATTGTCTTGACTGGTATTTTCTTCCCATTTTTTCGAAGTTTAGTTTCCCCATTACGAATATCATCTTTCCATCTTGAGAGACCACATATTTTGCACCTGTCCAAATTTTCATCTTCTTTCCAATACAACATACAATCTTTGACACATGCATCAATTTTGTCATAAGAGAGACCAATATCTTTTATAATTCTTTTTGCCTCATAATATGATTCTGGCAAAGTAGAACCATTTGGGAGTATTTCTTTTAACACTTGCAATAACATGTCAAATGATTTATTACTCCACCGACCAACACTTTTGATGTATAGTAATTTGACAAGCGCATCCAACTTAGAGGTCTTGCAACCAGGGTAAACTACTTTATCTAAATCTTGTAATAACTTATAAAATTTCTTCGCTTCATCATTGGGTTCCTCTTCATTCAATTCAATATCAGGATATATATCATTTATAATATCTTCAGCCCAATCATCATCATCATCATCATTATCACTATTGTCACACCCGATCCAAAACGGCATCGGGTATGAACAGAAAACAGGACAACCAACTTCTAATATCCTGAAAGCCGAACCAATTTTTTTTAGATAAAAATTTATTCGGACTACCTAAAATTTTATTTATTATTTCGCTTGGACTTGATAATTCTATCAAGCTTCCTACGTATCCCGAGCATCTTTTAATTTTTAAATCGGGAATCAAAGCCACGTAGTTCTACCTATTTTAGGTAGCTCTCTTAACTCCGGTAGTTCTCTTAACTTATGAACTCATTGTAACTTATTGACACGTTGATTGACACGTTAATAACTTAATTGTATATTTCATTTTATTACTATATATATATATATATATATATCACTTTATCAAAACGAATCAAATCGAATAACGTTTTATCAAAACGAATCAAATCGAACAACGTTTTATCAAATCGAATCAAATCGAACAAACCGCTTTAACAAACCAACTCATAATCAAATAAATCGTAAAACATTATAATTCAGATCATCAAACATTATCAAAACGTAATACAAAATTTGCGTGTGTGTCCATCCTCGAATTCCACCCGTGTAGCTTATCATAACATCAATCATATCAATAATCGAGATATCTCATTCATATCTCGCCTTGCCTAACGTTAGGACTACCAGCCGTGCACTCTGGCCATACCGCCCTTAGGTATGGTCTTAAAACTTACAACTCCTACCCCGGGCAATCCTAGATGGACAAAACCATTTTATCTTTCAAAATATCACAACTCATAAAAATCATATTTGGACTTCAATCCCAAAATAATAACAACAACCGCAATAGTTTCTTCAATTCAAAAACAATTCTTAAGAAATCGTCAAACTCATTTTATCAATCCGATTTTCAAAGTACCACAATAATAATAATTATTCTTCCAATAATCAAAATCCAGAGTATTCAATCGAAATCCAAAGTATATAATATTTTAAACAATTGAATCGAAGTATTCAAAGTAACTCAAATATATTATATAAATAATTTTAAACTAAACACTTTTATCAAACCGTTTATGTTTGTTACCGAAATTGTTACGCGTATCGCTAACTGAGTATCGTTATTTTAGACCGAATATACCATTAGACACATTATATTGTCATAAATCTATTTGAACTAATTTTATATTCAAATTTTTATACAAATTTTATATTCGACTCGATACCGACTTTATTTGGAAAATATCCGTATTAATCCTTCTATTTTCAACTTATTTTAACTCTAACTGTTAAAGTCGCTTAAAATATTTTACTGATCCAAATATTCTTATTGGATTATTTTCGGTCACTGAGATAGTTAATTCAGACTGATTATACTTTTAAACTCATACCGATTATACTTTTAAACTAGTGACGATGCTAAAATACCGACTTGAATAAATCTAATGGACAACTGTCTAAATTTTACATTTTTATGAGTAATTGATAGACGCTAACTCATTAATCGTAAATCTATTAAATTTGACGGAACTATCGAAACTAAACTTACTCAAAATCATACTTATAACATTGATAAAATAATTTAGATAACAAATACAGCTACCGAAATATCGTCGTCGGTCACTGAAAATTAATCAGTGTAATCCATTGATAGCTGATCCGAAATATCGTCGTCGGTAGCTAATCCAAAATATCGTCGTCAACAACGACCAAAAACGCTTTTCTCCAATTCCTAACAAAAACTCTTTTGTTTTCCTCATTCATCCCCCTTTTTAAGATACCCTCCAATATATATAATTGTGTGTATATTTTTATTTTAATTTCAATTTATGAAACACTTGTCATCACTAAATTCTATATTTTGACACATCATCTATTATTAAAGCATTCTTTTAATATCTAGTTGACACATAGATATAGAAAACCATGTTTTCATATTTAATTGACACATACATATATAAAAGCCATGTTTTTATATTATAATTTAATTAATTGGATGTAGTAAAAAGCTTTGTGCACATTACATCATAACCATATTAATCCATTTACTTTAATATGAATTATTCTTTACTTTTTTTTTATATAGGATAAGTTGAAATTACTTTCAACTATACTTACACGTGTATGTATATTAGTAATTAAAAAATATCAATTTTGGTCCTTGAATTTATAACTTTTTATTACACTTACCCAAAACTTTTTAATTGAAACTTAAAGACATTAAATTAAACCCAATAGTATATTTAAATTTATAAATAATCAATGCTATGTATTTCGAAAAATAAAAATTTTAGACACGGATGTTACAATTATCATCTTCATCATATTCTTCTTCATCAGAATCAAGATCATGTCGTCTTTCACCATGATGATACCAAAAGGTATAGTTTTCCATTATTCCATTTGTTATTAAATGTGTGTGAACCAAGTTTCGAGTTCCAAAATTGGTGTTGTTACACCTAACACATGGACATCGAATTTCGTATGCTTCTCCTGTTTTTTTGAAAGCGTAGTTCAAGAATTCTATAACACCAATATTATACTCTTCACTCAACCGATCTATCTTAGTAAGTCTTATCCATTCTTTATTAGGTGTCATTCTCCTAAAATCATCAAATAAAGAAACACATGAAGAATAGAACATGCAACAACAAAACAATTAATACACTGAAATATAAATGTAATAATAATTATAATAATACACTTAACTCAAACCATTAACCAAATTCATCTAAAAAAGAGTATTATTTTAGTTTCTTAAATTAATTCTTCATGATGAGGGTTTTTGTTGTGACAGTACCAATCCACACACTAAAAAATATAATTTGACAGTTTCATATACTAGACCAAGTTTATTAAAAGCTGAGCCATTGTCTATTTGAGTGACTAAAAAACTCTATGTTTCTACCATATTTCATTGACTAGTTCTATATATATATATAGAGAGAGAGAGAGAGAAAGTTGCATGAGTAGAACTGGTCTGCTGTGTTAAGTGTTTTCCTTTGGTGAGCCATATATATATATATATATATATACAATGATGATAGCCTCCAAATTAGATGGCATCATTTTTCACAGCCCAACATTGAGGTCTTATTGTGTCTAAAGCCTCAAATGTATCAGATGGAGAAAGGGTGAATGTGGAGATGAAGAACAATGAAGAAGAAAGTGTTAATGGAAGGAGAGATTTGGTGTTTGTAGCAGCAGCTGCTACTACTATTACTGGATTTTCATTTGGCAAAGTTGCGGTGGCTGAAATTGAGCCGCTGAGAGGGACACCAGAAGCTAAGAGGAAGTAAGTGTTAATGGATGGAGAGGTTTGGTGTTTGTAGCAACTGCTGTTGCTGTTACTACATTTTCATTTGGGGAAGTTGTGATGGCTGAAAATTAGCCGATGAGAGGGACACCAAAAGCTAAGAAGAAGTATGGTCCTATTACACCTTACAATGCCTACTGCCTACTACTAGTATTTGTCGCAAGTGATACATTTTCACTTCTTGTATTATTTAGATTGATGTAAAAGTTGTGAACTTTCTTGTATCATTTTCATTGCCGAATTCTTAATTTTCTCTATCTTCATTTCATTCTCTGGTTATTCTTTAACTACTTCACAAATTTAAGTAGATGTTCCTCTCCAATTTAATAATTTGGGGTGTTGGTTTCGTGTACATATTATTGTTGCTACAACTCTTAACTTTAAAACCTCAAATACAGATGCTTTGCTCTATAATTCAATCAAAGGTACAAAATTTAAGATGAAAAGTTCAAATTTTGACAAGTCTCATTTCTGGGGAGGGATCAAAGACTCAATCTAGTTCAGAGATTCATAATAGGTGTTTTGTCACTCCAAACTTTACTTTGGAGGTCAGATCATACAGATTAGATTTATGCTTATTTCGGTTCTTATTCTAGACTTATTCTAGAACTCGATCATGCAGATCCTAATTAACAAGTTGGATTACAATTAGGGAAATTTATCCCCTATCTTATATTAATCAAATCGGATTTTGTAATTAATTACACATTTAATTAGCTAATGCAATACACAAGTTATTTTTCTAGATTCTTTTTTCCTCCTTGAGGTATGTATTTTTATGATTAGTATGGCCAGGTTTAAGGATATTAGTTTGTAGGTTTTTAAGGATGTTTTGAGCTGTTGACTTTGTAGATCTACTACTACTTTAAGGTAAGAATAAGAAGTTGTATGTTTGGATTAATGTGGATTGGATTTTTTTATGATATCAGCTAACATAGCACATAACAGGTGATTAGATTTGGGTTCTGCATAACTTTCAAACAATGTTTTCAGAACCTGATTGGATATTAAACTAGATTTATAATTGGGTTATGGATCATTTGGTTCAACCAATTGACTCGGATTGGTCGGACTGGATGACGTAATAATAATTAAATAAATAATATAACATATATTTATATATAATAACTTATTATAATCTAAAAACTTAGCAAAGACAAAACTCATTCTCTGATGTTGCATCAAGATAGTTCAGCTCATAAGGTCTTAACCTTAAATGATTTTCTTCTTTAACTCTTCCTAAGTTCACCTCATCCAAGCTTTTATTTTTTCAATAAAGTCAGCAAATAACTTAGCACATGCAGCAACTAGTTAATTTAGTTAATTAATCAATTAGTTCATAGCAAAATTAGACAATAGCTTGCGGAGAAGAATCAAGAGAGAGAACACGCAAAAGGGAAGCAGCCGAGACTGAGAGAGCAAAGCAGAAGACTAAGAACAGAAGAAAATCGAAGAAGAAGCCGGTTGTTGAGAGTTTTCTAATGACTTTTCAATTTTTTTTTTAATAATTAAAAAAACAGGGTGAATCCGGTTCCCATGTTGACACCAGTTTCAGATGGGTTGTTGCAAATTGAAAGACCCATACTAACCCAAACAGGAAAGCAATCCAATTCCGGTCCAATTCTGACAACATTACTTTCAATCTTTCTTTTCACTATAAATTATTTGAATAAATTATTCCGAACACATTAATTCTTAGTAATTTTGATTAGGAAAAGTCCTATAGCATTACTACATTCTAAAGAAGTGAAAATCCTATCAATAGAAATGACATTTTACATAGGCTATAACTTATATAGAAGCCATAAAATATAATAGGGGTAAGGTATTAAAACAGATTTATGGTTTTTGGAGAAGTATTAATTTAGGCTCCACGTACAAAATAGCACCAATATAGACTTAACATTTTAAAAAAATATCAATTTAGGCCTCGATAACGGAATGAGACATGTCATTGATATTACTCCGTTAAGTTCTATCAATTGTACGTGGAGGGAGAAGTCAGAACTTAATGGAGTAATAGGAATGACGTGTCCAATCCATTATCCGAGGTCTAAATTGTTACTCTTTTAAACTTCAAGCCTATATTGATGCTATTTTGTACGTGGCGCCTAAAATTGATAACCATAAATCTGTTTTGGTACCTTATCCTGGCCAAATAATATATATTCTAATTTGGGTCCATGAACTAATAGGATTAATAAGAAGAGACTTTCTTTCTTTCTAATTCTAAGATCCTAAATAGTGTAATCAGTACCATAAGAGTAAATGCAGTGTCATTTTCATCTATGCTTAAAAGTGAGACCCCAACAAATGAATGATAATTACATTATATACAATTCTTAGTTTCAGAGGAGTAGATGAGGGCGTGCAAGGAGTGCTAACGCACAGGGCCTCAAAATTATAAGGGCCCCAAAATTTAAGATGTGCTTAGTCGAATATAGATATTAGCTTAAAATAATAAAATAATAATATAATGTAATAAGATTTATTTACACTTTTTCATTACATTGAGTACGTATGTGATTTAGATATTCAACCATTCAAAATTTACAACCTTAATACAAAATTCTATTAATTAGTAAGGGTTTAAGAAAAATTTAGCACAGGGGCCCCAAAAAGTTTAAGACGGCCCTGCTTAGTTTCTTATATTTTGTGAAATATTGACATAAGATAGTTGGCACATGTCAAGTTAATATGAAAACTACTTTTTTGGTTGATTTAATTACAAACAACACTCTTAAATATTGTTGGTAAAACCATTTACTATCATTCTCTGTACCTTTTTCTGTTTTGATTATTATTTAATGTATCTTCAAATTTTTTGTTAAACTACTTATCCATTTGATGTTGTTTCTATATCTGTTACAGGATAGGCATTTTATATCACCATTTACTATCATTCTACCTTAAGGTTTTAATGTGGTGCAAAGGTTACCACTTGAGCTGAAGGTTTAGAGTTTTTCTAGAAAAAAGGTAGGGGAAGGACTCCAAATAATAGATGGCCTTTAGCTGGCCAGGGTGAAGTAGAAAGTTGCACACACTTAGTTATACATTTTAGGCATGTTTTACAATGTCTGAACTGATAAACTGAATAAATAAATTGAATCAGTGACATGAAAATACATTGATGAAAAGTGTTGCTCTACACTTTCGTATAATACCTATATATTGCCTTGTAATATTAACAGAAAATGAAGGATTTTATTGAAAATTGAAGAAATAACAGTTACAGTAATCAAAATGATACTTCTGCAAAACAGAATTACCTAATGAATCAATAATCCATGACAAGTGATAAAAGGACATTTGGACCTATGAGTTGGCTTTTTAATTGCAAAATTTAACATATTCATAGACACAGTAAATTCAGGAAAACAATGCACTAGGAACATATTCGGGTAAGTTGGTCGTGTTGTCCATTATGGTTGTATCCTTTTCCTTGCTTCTATCAATATGGACTTGACACTGTATCCTCATTTGAACCCCAAACACATAGAAAATGAATTTGTATAATTTTTTAATTCTTTATATTTATAAGTTTTTTTTTTTTTTTGCACTCAATTAACTCTGTACCCTCATGTTCACCACATCCCTCATCTTTCTAATCTTAATTCGTACTAGCCCTAAAAAGCTTAACCTTATCAATCTACTTTATGAGTTTCTAATTTCAGAGTTTAAGCAAATAAAAACTGACAGCAATTTCTCTAAAATAAATAAAACCAGTCTTACCAATTTGGGAACAAAATTTCTAAACAACAAAAAAAGCACAATCAAATTATACAACACTGAAAATTTAACAATTCCACTAAAAAATCAACTTATGTTAAGATGAATTCCACCATTTGACTTTTAATTTTCATAAATTGGAACATTGAACAAACATACCTGAGTTATGCTACAGCTTCAACTTTATCTTTTCACTGTTTGTAGACGTTGAGTTAAGGAACAGCTTCAACACTTCAACTTTTTGGTGCTCGTGAAAGTTTTCTGAACTTATCTATACCGAATATAGAGAAAAAAAATGGATTGAATGGAGGTGTGGAGATGGTGTGGGAGACAATGATGCATAACGTGGGGTTTGGGGATTATGCTTGTGAAAGTATCTAGACTGATACAGAATGTAAATGCGATTACGAAACGGTGGAGGCGTGGAGATGTTGAGCGTGGCGGCCAGGTTAACATCGTGAGGTTTTGGGGGAAATCGTCTTCTCAAAATATCATTATCCCCAATATTTAGGGATTTGCTCCAGAGTTTGTTTTGTTTTCAATGACCCCACTATATTAATTTGGGTGCTATATCTATTTAATTTACGTAAAAATAGGATTTCCTACTTAGAGTGGAATTTTTTTTATACAAAAATTTAGTAAGATTTTAGCGCCAAATTTCTGAAGATTTATTGTGAAGGTAGTATTAATAAATAATGACCGTCTTTTTTCTAGTTAATAAATGATAATATCAATGACGACAGTAATATGTGTTAATAACAACAACTTCAATTTACAGTCGTTAATAATGTAATTTTAAAGGAGAGTAATTTTTTACCCACGTAGAAAAGCATTTTTAACGAGAGTATCAGAGGTACCTTCGTTAAATTTGGTCGTTATAGAATGAATTTCTTGTAGTGTATTTCAGCTCCGTTGCTCTCATTATCATCTTCTCTTCTATACTCATCATCGTCACGAAGATCATCATCTCCCCACACCAAGGTTGCCTCTATTTGCTCTTCAAAAAATTCCCCCCAATCCTAACCTTTTTCTTCCTCAAGGATCACGTCTTTAATGACAACAATTCTTTTAGTCTTAGGATCAAATAAACGATATCCTTTCGACTCATCACTCACACCTAATAGAATACATGGAAAGCTTTTATTATCGAGTTTACTTCGCTTTACCTCCGGGATGAGAACATGTGCAACACATCCCCAAACTCTGATGCATGTTTAAAAAACTTAGATAAAGTTCTTTCTAGATGCGAAGAAACGAATTTAGTATTAAATTGGGAAAAATGTCATTTCATGGTTGACGAAGGAATTGTTTTAGGTCATAAAATATCCGAAAAAGGATTAGAAGTGGATAGAGCAAAAACTTCAGTAATAGAAAAATTACCCCCACCAACAACTGTCAAGGGAGTAAGATCTTTTCTAGGACATGCAGGTTTTTACAGAAGATTTATAAAAAACTTTTCTGTAATTTCCAAACCACTTACTAATTTACTTATGAAGGATTCAACCTTCGACTTTAATGAAGATTGCATTAAAGCTTTCGAAACATTGAAAACAGCCTTAGTCAGTGCACCCATAATTGCTAAGCCCGATTGGGATTTACCTTTTGAAATCATGTGTGATGCAAGTGACCTAGCAGTGGGATGTGTTTTAGGTCAAAGAAAGGATAAAAGATTACATGTTATTTATTATGCAAGTCACACATTGTCCGGTGCACAATTAAATTACACAACAACAGAAAAAGAGATGTTAGCCGTAGTATTTGCATGTGATAAGTTTAGGTCATACTTGTTAGGATCTAAAGTTATTATTTATACAGATCACGCAGCTTTACGTTATCTGTTTGCTAAGAAAGATGCAAAACCGCGTCTGATTAGATGGGTTTTGTTGTTACTAGAATTTGATATAGAAATTAAAGATAAAAAGGGAGTAGAAAACCTTATCGCCGATCATCTATCGAGACTAGAAGATGAAAACGGTCCTATAGGTGAAACTGTCGGTATACGAGATGATTTCCCCGATGAACATCTCTATCAAGTAGAAAGTATCATGTCACCATGGTATGCAGATTTTGCTAATTATCTTGCAACCGATATTGTTCCGGAAGGATTATCTTCCCAACAAAGGAAGAAATTTTTCTTCGATATTAAACAATATTTTTGGGAAGATCCCTTTCTATTCAAATCATGTGGTGACGGGATAATTAGGAGATGTGTTGGAGAAAATGAATATGAATCTATAATAACAGAATGTCATTCCAGCTCATATGGAGGACATAATGGAGTTAATAAAACGGTAGCTAAAATATTAGAATGTGGTTTCTTTTGGCCTACAATGTTTAAGGACGTTGGTTCATTTATTACTCGTTGTGATAAATGCCAAAGAACGGGAAATTTAGGAAGGAAAGATGAGATGCCCCTCAAAAACGTGTTGGAAGTTGAAATCTTCGACATGTGGGGAATTGATTTCATGGGACCTTTTCCGCCTTCCAATGGTAAAACTTACATATTAGTAGCCGTTGATTATGTTTCGAAGTGGGTTGAAGCAATTGCAACCCCTACGAATGATTCTAAAGTAGTTATTAATTTTCTTGACGATATATTTTATAGATTCGGTTGTCCTAGATTCGTTGTTAGTGATGGCGGTACCCATTTCATAAATCGAAATTTTGATATGCTTATGAAAAAATATGGAGCACGCCACCGCGTGTCAACGCCATACCATCCTCAGTCGAATGGTCAGACGGAGATCTCAAATAGAGAACTCAAATGGATTCTAGAGAAAACTGTTTCATCATCAAGAAAAGATTGGTCACAAAAACTCAATAATGCGCTATGGGCATACCGTACTGCATTTAAATCACCAATAGGAATGACTCCATACCATTTGGTATATGGAAAAGCATGTCATTTACCAGTTGAATTAGAACATAAAGCCTATTGGGCTATTAGAAAACTTAATTTTGATTTACAACAAGCAGGAAAGAAACGTTTGCTCAATTTAAATGAGTTAGATGAGTTACGACATCTATCGTATGAAAATGCGAGGATTTATAAAGAAAAAGTGAAAAAATGGCACGATGCCAAGCTCAAAGTCAAACACTTTAATGTTGGAGATAAGGTGCTGTTATTTAATTCACGGCTTCGTATATTTCCAGGAAAACTTAAGTCCAGATGGGACAGACCGTATTTAGTCGTCAAAACATTCGACTATGGTTCTTTGGAACTTGAGGAAACCAACGGTAATCGTTTTAAAGTTAACGGTAATCGATGTAAAATTTATTACGAAAATATTTCCGAAATAGGAACTAATTTCGTAACAAGATTTCCTGACATATAAATCATTTCATTTTTCTAATAGTTAGTTTTTATTATTTTTTATTTTTATTTTTGTTTTGTTTAGATTATATCATTTTATATTAGAATTTTAGATATAGAAAAATATATACAAGTCATGATTTTAATTAATTTTTAGGAATTTAATGAGAATTAGAAGAAATTCAGTGATTCTCAGTTGAGAATTTGAAATTCTCAGTTGAGGATTCACATATATAGAATTCTTAAGGAGGTAAGAAATTTCTGAACTTATAGAGAATTTAAAATTCTCAGTTAAGAATTTGGGTATAATTAGTAGCCAGGAAAATTTCTGGACTTATAGAGGATTTCAGATTCT
The DNA here is from genome assembly GCF_963576675.1 of Euphorbia lathyris. Lineage (NCBI taxonomy): Eukaryota > Viridiplantae > Streptophyta > Magnoliopsida > Malpighiales > Euphorbiaceae > Euphorbia > Euphorbia lathyris. The sequence goes on along the minus strand of NC_088915.1, from coordinate 62,985 downwards.
CAGTTGAGAATTCTGATTTCAAATTGAAAGGAAAATTTCTGAACTTACCGAGGATGAGGATTCTCGGTAGAGGATCAGAAATTTGGAGTTTTGACAACTGATTTCCGCAAGGAAATCAGCGTGTCGCGACCGCGGGTCAGCATCCTCGGTCGCGACACGGGGAAATTATGCAAAAATTGACCCTTTTTCCAGCAAATGCAACTCTTCAGAAACGAAGCATTAAGTTTCTTCATTTCTAAAAGGTCTGTTTCATGCCTTTTCATTTCAAAAACAACACCTCTTTTCATCCTAGGATCTTATAAATAGGTTCTAGAGGTTCAGTTTTCTGTCACTTTCTTTTCATCTCAATCAGAACAATTCTCTGATTTTCTTACCATTCAACAATCCAGAAACTAAGTTTAGAACCTTTATTCCTTAATCATTCCAAACACCATGACTTCCTCAAACACTTCATCTAAGAAAGTTATTGCTTCACGCAATAAGCATGTTGATATATCAGAGCGTTACGGATGTAACTTCCCATCTTCAATCATGATGAGGGAAGGCGATTCTTGAGGCTTCGATACACATTCTTTGTCGGAATGCTATACATGGATGACTTTCTTAACGATCAGTTGGGAATTAAAGAAGATATGAGTCGCTACATGGAACGCTTAGGATGGACCAGATTTGTTGATATGAAGTTTCCTATAATTGGAGACTGGATATTAGAGTTCTTCTGTACGGTTCGCTTTGTTAACAAGCGTCGGGTGCGTCTTAGTTTTCGTCGGGATGGCAAAACTTTCACTTTTGGATATCCAGAAGAGATATGACGTCCACTGATATTTGGCGAATGCTCACCGGCATCTGGCCTTTCCACCCAAAACTTGCCTATAATAAGTCTTTCTATTCCAACTCTATGCTATATTTGCATAAGTTTCTGAGTCACAGCCTGTTCGGTCGCACGTTCAGTAGTGTCGTCCAAGAATCTGATCTTTATGTCCTTGGCGATATATTTCAAGGCAACGTGGTTGATTCTTCAAAATTCTGATGGAGGGTCTTGTTGCCGCATCTAGATCCAAGGCTAAGAAGGTTGGATTCGGGAATATTGTATGTGGAATAATTCTAGGGACCAAGGGAAGTATTTCTGTTCCTTGGAGTGATGCTGAGTCTTTCCCAATGCTAGACTATGAGTTTTTACAATATGAAGGTCTAGTGAAACGAGTATTTCGATCAGGACCCAATTTTCTTTCTGCACAAGAACGTCAAGCCTTCGTGCAGTTGAAAATAGAACGCTATAGGGCTAAGAAAATCCCGATTGAAAGGGACGAATTTTTAGCATAGCTTTTGTTTCGTTTGTTTGTAAATATGTTTCTATTCAATAAAAATCTTTCTCTTTTGCATTATTTCCTGTTTTTGATTATTTGGTTAAACTAACATTTAATTCCATAATTCTAAACTAATGCACTTATTAAATGCAAACTTAATCCATTCATTACTAATTAAATGATTAATAACTAAGTTTCAATTCCTTAAATAAAGATTCATTTAACTTACATTAATACATGCATATAAATGCTTCAATTAATTTTAGTTCCAAACCTTTCCTATTCTTAATTTAACATCCATTAATTAAAGCATTTTTCATTTATTTTTCCATTAATAAGGATAAACCTTTGGTTTTCCTTATCATTTAATGTTTTACATTTATGTTTTTAAGTACAGATAACATTTTTAAGGAGTTTAGGATAGGATTTATCAAGAAAATGCACGAAATGAAGTTAATATGCAGATTTGGGTAGCCACGAGGTGATTCGCGGCCGAGAATTAATGGATTCTCGGTAACTTCAGCAAATTTACTCCAAATTCAGACAAAAAATTCGCTGCCAAACGCGATTCGCGGCCGCGAATGGTGTATTTCTCGGTAACTTCAGCAAATTCCCACAACAATTCAAAGAAAAAATTGGCTGAAAAACGCGATCCGCGGCCGCGGATACACATCCACGACCGCGACACGCGTGTTAAAGGCAACTCCAAGTCCGGATTTTTGGCCTAATTTTCAACCTTTTTCCTATTCAACCTCTACCTATTACTCTTCCTATTCCTCCTCTACTTACACCTCTTCCTATTCCAACTATACTCATTACTCTTCCTATTCCTACTCTACCTATTAAACTTCCTCTTCAAACCCTATATATATACCTATTCCTTACACAACCCTTACACCACCTCCAATTTTAACCAATTCCCTACTCTTACCTCTTCCCAATACTTCACTTTGACTCTTCCCAATTTCATCATTACCATTTTTAATCACTTACCCCTTTCAATTCAAGTCTACATACAACACTTCTACTTCATCTTCAACCTCAAGCTTTTCTCTCTTTTCATCTTTTTCATCTAAACCCTAAACACCATAACCATGCCTAGAGCAAAGCGTGTTGGACACAAGCCGACTGTCACTGAGGCTAATCGCCTAAGGATTAGTTGCGGGGCTTATTTCGACATTCATTCTGAAGAAGAAGTTGGACGGTTCAAGCACTTTTCAAACGCCAATCGTAAGTTCGTGGATATGCAGTTTCTTGACTTTGATTCGGTAAGGAAGTTGAACTTCACTACACAAATTACTGCTTTTATTGAAACTTTGGGATGGGAAACTTTTGCTTCTATGCGTTTTCCACAAATTCAAGAGTATGTGGTTGAATTTTTGGTTACTTTGACGATGAACAAAAAGAGGACTGAAATTTCTTTTCGGAATAATGGTGTCATCTATACCGTTGATTATGAGGCTATGGGTAACATGTTTGGTTTCCCTACTAGTGATTTTTATGATAAGCCTCGGGATTTTGACAATAACTCTTTTTGGCAAACTCTTTCCGACCAAACTTCTTTTGATTCTAAAAACACTTCAAGCAAGTTGATTAAGGACAATTGTGTGTTCTTCTTTCACAAGTATTTGAGTTTTTCACTTTTTGGTCGTGTTGAGAGTTCGAAGATTCAAGTCCGGGATTTGTTTGTTTGGGATTGTTTGTTCAAGGGTTTACGGGTTGATAGCATTGGAATGATTTTTGACAATTTATATCGTGCTTCGAGGGCTCATACCACTCAAGTCCCTCTCGGTAATTTCATAACCGCTATTGTTTTGGGAGCACGGGATGAATTGGCTACTTTTGATATGTCCACCTACCATGGATATGTTCCGGTTTTGGACATTGCGGCTCTTGAGCGGGCTCATTTGTTGGTTTCTGCGGCTCCTTCGGTTTTTATTTCTTATGCTACCCGTATTGCTCATCTTCGTGGCACTATGGGTGGAGGTGCTTCTAGTTCTCATAATGTAGGTACCGAGGAAGAAGGAGCGGAGGACGGAGCGGAAGATGCCCCACAAGCCCAAACAACACACGATAATGATTCGGTGGATTTAAGGAGAATTTTGAACCAAATCAATGCCAATAATCGGCAAATGAATTTACGGATTGATGATTTGGTGGAGAACAACATGGTGATGAATGACAACCTCAATTCTTTGAGGCGTGCGCATAGATCGACTCGGCATCGGATGCTTTCGTTTTTCCGACGCCGAAATGTGGAAACTTCACCAACACCTCCGAATTCCCCACCGCATGCTTAGGTTTTATCTTTTATTTTTATCTTATCTTGTTTTCATTTCAGTTTCGTACATTTTTATTTTCTTATGTTTCGTACAATTTCAGTTTTAATTTAATTTTATGATGCTTGTTTTCTTTGCTATATCTTTCATTTCTTTCCGTTTGTTTTATCTTTAACGTTTTATCTCCATTTTTGCACCAATGAGGACATGGTCCAATTTAAGTGTGGGAGGAGGTATATACATATATCATTTTTATACAAACGAATGAATGAACGAATGTATGCAAATGAATGAATGAATGTATGCAACACTTGTTTTCAAAAATACAAAATGCAACGTATATTGCAACACTTTAAGTATATTGCAACAAATGAAAAAATTAACATTTTTTATGAAATATCATTTTTACATTTATAAATTAATCATAAGTTAAAATTTTTATGATTATTTTTAGGTTATCATTATCGATAGAAATAAATATTTCTATACGGGTAATATTTTTCAAATTTTTCACAAATCTTCGACACGATTTTAAGTAAAAATTGTCTCGAGTAAATGTATTTAAGTAAAAATTCTTTATTTTCAATCTCTATTTCATATCATGAAATTCATGATATAATAAATCTTATTTTAAATTTTCAATTAGGTTTATAGGCATTAAATTAAACTAACAATTTTTAGCTCGGTTTTGATTTTGTCTTACATTAACACCAATTGAAGTTTTTAAGGAAACTATAGCCATAATACATGTTGAATTTTAAGTCAATATAGGAAGAATGTGCTAATTTTCTTTTTCCCAAGTTATAATCAATAAATCGTGTTCTTAACTTTTGGCCACGATTGAGACCAACCTTATCACAATCGAGGTATGAAAGGGAAGAAATTAATAAATAAAGCGTACTTTTGGCCACGGTTGCTACCACCCTTATCACAATCGATGTATGAAAGGAACGTTTAAATAAGAAAAAATTAAGCGTGTTTAAAGTTTAAAGTAATGATTGTGTCCACCCATGGCATGGTCGGTACCTCTTAAGCGAACACAAAACAAATCCATATAAAGTTACGATCGAGACCACCCTTATCACGGGCGTAACTAAGCAAATAAATTAAACTTAATACTCATATATAATAATTCAAGTTTGGGAAAGGAAATTTGGTGCTTTGAAATGCCTTGAGATGAAAGACTCAATAACATGCGTGCTTACATCGTCCCGAATACTTCAATTTAAACATTGAAATACAAGACGAATGATATACCGTACTTATACTAAGTTAGTTTGATATTTTGCGTATAAATTTGCCATGCAAAGTTAGTCTTTTCGGCTTAACTAATTTAAAAGGTAAACACAAAGATATATGTTTTATTTTCATAAAGAGATTAGTTAAGGAATAAATTCAGTGAAATTTTGCTCGGGACTAGCAAAAGATTAAGTGTGGAGATTTGTTAAGCCCAAAATATACCTAAAATATCATTAACATTTACATCATTTTTATTACAAATTCGTGTTATTTATATCTGTTTAGATTACTTTTACTCTCAAATATCTTTCTTTCTTGCAAGGTACCTAAATATTTGGTAAAATCCAAATAGGAACGAAAAAGGATCTAAAACAGAAGAAAAACCCTACAAAAGGAGTCAAAGACGACGTAAATCGAAAGCGCCAAGTCGAAGACACGAATGAAAGCTAAGAAGTGAGAAAAATCACCGGGCCGCGACAGTGGATCCTCAACCCGCGGCCGCGACACGCGTGGTATAGCTATTTCTCCCCTTCGTCCGAAGCTCAACTCAATGCTACGTCATTCACGGCCGCGGATTACCATCCTCGGTAAGTGCATAAAATTTACAAAGAGCATTTAACACATGCTGAAAATCCAAGAAACGCGTTCGTTCAAGTGGATAAAGACGTCCTTTCACAACGGACACGACTCTTAACCAACGGATACATCACTTCAAACACAACCCTTCAACATCTATAAATAAAGAGTTGATGTTGAGAAAAAGTGGCAGTGAAATGTTATAATATAGATATAGAATCAGAGCTTAGAACTTATGTCGAAGTTCTAAGTAAACACATTTCGAGAGTTAGAAATTAGATTCTGTACAAAACAAGATGAGGTACACATATTGTTTATAGTTTAATTACAACTCAGTAGCGTTTAGACTTTGTTCCAGTTTTAGTTTGCATCATGGTAGTGGCCGACCGAATCCCTATTACGAAGTTACAACGAGAAGATTGAGTAGAGTGTTCGCCCCTGAGCCTGACAGCCTCTTAGGAAACCCAAGGAAGCGGAACCGATCAAGCCCTTCACTTGCACGCCCTCGAAGAACTCGATGCTCCTTGTTCTCTGTAAACTTGTATCAATTTATATTTCATCTAATAAAGTCCGTTCTATTCGACAAATCGTTATGCAGCACTTATGGTAACCAATCCAATATAAGTGAGGCTGGTGTTTTCATTAATATGCACTTGAATTCAAAATCATTACAAGGAAACTTTGTTGAACACTTAGGCAAATTATCATCTCGAAAGAGTTTTAATTTGAGTAAGGGCAACTATCCCGAAAGGGTTTTGTCGCGTTCAAAGCCAATTAATTAGAGGTTCCGTCATTTATTTCATCATCATAATTGATACAAAGTTTAAGTTGTTTTCTTTGCTTAATGCAAATGAATAAATTCTTTCGTTTTTCTAAAAAGTTCTAAATGTTCCTGTTTTGTAAAATTCTTCCTTAAAATCAGAAGACCTTTCTAACAATCGATTTATTCTAAATATAAAATCTTATTCCAGCATTTTCAAATACTCAAAGTTCACAAATTCAATTAAACAAATTTCCTAAATTCAATTAAACCAATTTTCACTTTTCATTTACATTTAATAGTAAATCTAACTAGTTCGAAATTAACAAATTCAAAAAATAAGTTTTTTCGTTAAAAAACGTATCCATGTGGGATCGATATTTTTATTACTACAAGCGAAACCGTGCACTTACGGAAATCGCTCAACAGAAAGCCAATGGCTGCTGCTCTACTGTCAACGATCGTGTAATCCTTGACAATCTCCATATCAGACCGAGACCCCCACCTGCGGAAAATATCATTCAGGTCCACTAGATCTGTCCACCTCAGGGATGGTTGAAGGTCAATGTGGATGGTTCCGCCCTTGGGGCTCCAGTCGCTGCTGGTGCTCGTGGCATTTTCCGCACGTGTCGCGGCTTTGCAAGAGGTAGTTTTGCCTTTGCAATCCTGGAAACCTTTGCGTATATGGCTGAGCTTCGAGCAGTGATTTTTGCAATTGATATGGCATGGGAGAAAAACTGGCACCATCTCTGGATAGAATCAGACTCACTGTTCGTTGTCAATCTCGTTAGAACCCACACGCAGACAATTCGTTGGACTATCCGTCAGACATGGTTGAGATGTCTTGAACAATGCACGCAAATGACAATCACTATATCTCATATCTATAGGGAAGGAAACCGGGTGGCCGATGCGCTTACCCGTTTTGGCGTCTCCTCATCAGGCATCAGCTGGTGGCCCTCCGCACCTCGATTTTGTCAAGAACTGATCCGTGATGATTTGTGTAATATTTGCCACTATAGGCTTGCATAGCTGTCCTTTTTTACTCTTTTCTCTCCTCTCTTGTATGAACCTTATTCTTTCATTTATTTTATTCTTCAGGTTTTACAGAGCTTGATCTAGGGTGCCGACCTAGTTGGGATGTCTAGTGATAGTCTCTGTATCGTCCCTATTCTTATAAAAAAATAACAAATTAGACAAAGAACACAAGACTAAAGCCATACCACTTTCTAACATTGGGGAAGGAATCTCTTAGCTTGGCTGAAACGGTAGTGTGCACGTTTATGTCCTTCCTTTGTAAATTGATACCTAGATAAAAAAAAAGTCCATCACAAACTCCAGGCATTTTTAGTATTTCAAAAATGAATGTGAAATGAAACTCACCTGGTGCTAGCAACACAATATACTCTCTGGCGATATTCGTTCCGAACAAAATCCAAACAATCACAAACTATACCAAAACTGTCACAAGGAATGAACATGAATTAAAGAAATGTTGTAGAAGCAAACAAAAATATAGGTTGCCAATGTATCATAGTTCTTACACAAAATGATGCTATAAAAGAGAGAGGGAGACACACCAAGCTATCAAGTGATATAGAATAAACATAGTAATTAATTAATTAAGCAATTACTCTTCCTATTTTATACATAGACATGATATATGATCAAAATTACAGCAATTACATCATACGATATTATGTAAGGCATATACATATGATTTAGAAGTGAAGAGAGGTAGCAACTCATACTGTCAGTGAATCTATAAGTGAAATGATTTAAGACCAGGGCGTACCTCAATTGGTTGTGTCAGTGGGAGGACTTGAGTTTAAAATTGTTTTGTATTTGGTGAATTGTTTTGGTTCCAAATATACATGACAACATTTTGTATCTAGATTAATCATATACACATATAAGCTTAAGCAATTGGCATTTGACAACTGAAACTGCCCATTCTCTACTATATTTATTCAATTAAACAAGTCAGTAACATAAAATCATAAAGTTCACTCCAGAACATAATCATGAACTATTGGTACCTGAGTTAAAGAACATTACATCAATCAGTTCTTCGGTCCAAAATGTTGATATAGGACTAGAATGAAAATTAAAAGGAATAAAATTTAAAAATACTCCCAACATTAATATTCAAGAGCAATTTCAATATTAATTCTAATGTTTAAAATTGCTCATGACTATAAACGTTAAGTGTAAAACTAAAAAAAGGCATACCTTCCCCTACAAAAGTAATCAATTCATCACTTGGATTTGTATTTTCTTCAGTTTCTACAACAGTTGCTTTTCTTTTCCCTGTAATGAATCAAACATACTTAACAGATTAAAGATCAGTAAATTAAATGGAAGATGACATTCAAGCAGTCTGAAAAACCTGAAATTGTTAGATTCACATTCATAGATGCATATTTTTCTACATTCATGATCAATATCCTCCCTTCTAATTCCTTGATTCTCTTTTGAGATAGATCAACATCAGTCTTAGCTTTCAACTTGTCACATTCTAGCCCACAAATTTTCCTTTTAAGTTCAATAATTTCATTTTGATCATCTTCTTTTTCTTTCAATATGTTACACAATCCATCTTGCTCTTCCCTTAAGCGAGAAGCCATCTCTTTCAACTCCCGGTTCTCCTTCTCCAACCTTTATCTCTTCGACATTTCAATCTCAATTTCCTTCTTCAATTCATCATTTCTCCATACTAAATTCCCCGCATTTTTTACAGCCGAATTCAAACAAGTTAACAATTCTGATCCGTCCATATGCTTCTGAGTCCATGTAGCCATATTTTTACAAAAGTAGATGATCAAAACTGTTAAGAAAGAAAACAAATCAATCTCTCAAATTTCCGAGTTAAGAAGAAAATAAAACAATCTAATAATATTAAAATAACCTCCTGAGTGATGAATGATCTGTTCTTTTTGTGGTTCAACCAGAAGACATGCTTAAAAAGTCTTGTTCTGTTTTCGAGGTGTGGAGTTGGTAACTTTTTTCCTTTTTATTCATTTTAAAAATTATTTGATTACAATTGTTGAATTGGAAAAGAAACAGGAAATTACAATTGAACTTACGTCAATTCCATACAGGAATTGGGTCCAATATAATAAATAAACAACAACAACAACAACAAAGCCTTAGTCCCGAAATGATTCGGGGTCGGCTAACATGAACCATCATATAAAATCGTGAAATCAAGTCGTGTCAGCGACACAAATTCGCTCCCTCCACTCTGTCCTATCCACTACCATATTTTTCTCAATTCCCAGTAAACTCATATCACTCTCGATCACCCTCCTCCAAGTTTGCTTAGGTCTTCCCCTACCCCTCACCACTACATCCCTTTGCCACTCTTCGGTTCTCCTAACCGGCGCATCAAGCGCTCTACGTCTCACATGGCCAAACCACCTTAGTCGGTTTTCTCTCATTTTATTCTCAATAGATGTGACCCCTACTTTCTAATTATTTCATTACTCACCCGATCCTTTCTCGTATGACCACACATCCATCTCAACATACGCATCTCCGCCACCGACATCTTATGGATGTGGCAGTGTTTCACTGCCCAACACTCCGTACCATATAACAATGCTGGTCTAATTGCCGTCCGGTAGAATTTTCCCTTCAATCTGTTAGGCATGCCGGGGTCACAAAGGAAACCCGTAGCACTCTTCCACTTCGATCAACCAGCTTTAATCCTATGAGCAACATCTCCATCTACTTCTCCATCAGTTTGGATAATAGATCCTAAATACCGGAAGCAATCCGAGGCCTGAACAACTCTGCCATCTAGGGTGATTGTCCTTGCCTCCCTACTCCTATGGCCGCTAAACTTACACTCCAAATATTCTGTCTTACTTCGGCTCAACTTAAAGCCTCTAGATTCTAGAGTTTGTCTCCATAGTTCCAACTTCCTCTCCACTCCTTCTTTCGTCTCATCAACCAACACAATATCATCTGCAAACAGCATGCACCATGGTATACCATCTTGAAGTGAACATGTTAGTTCATCCATAACGATGGCAAAAAGAAATGGGCTTAGTGCGGAACCTTGATGCACTCCAATCGTAATAGGAAACTCTTCAGTCTTCCCAACAGTAGTACGTACACTCATGCATGCTCCCTCATACATGTCCTTTATGATGTCAATATATTTCCACGAAATGCCTTTCCTTATCAAGGCCCACCAAAGTACTTCCCTTGGTACCTTATCATATGCTTTCTCCAAGTCAATGAAAACCATATGCAAGTCTTTCTTCTTACTTTGATAGTGCTCCATTAATTGTCTCATTAGATGGATGGCTTCCATAGTTGATCTTCCCGGCATAAAGCCAAACTGGTTTTCCGAGATCTTCACCGTCCTCCTTAGCCTTTGTTCGATCACTCGCTCCCAAAGTTTCATAGTGTGACTCATTAATTTGATTCCCCGATAGTTGGCACAATCTTGGACATCGCCTTTGTTCTTATACAAAAGGATTAAGATACTTTTCCTCCATTCTGATGGCATCTTATTGTTTCTCCAAATTTTATTGAAGAACGTCGTCAACCATTCGATTCCTCTTTCTCCCAAACATCTCAAAATCTCAATAGGGATGCCATCCGGTCCTATTGCTTTCTTCAACTTCATCTTACTTAATGCCATTTTGACTTCATCCTTTTGAATTCTCCGAAGGCATTCATGATTTATCATATCGTGATGGATACTTATATCTCCAACGTCTTGTCTGCGATCTCCATTAAATAAGTCATCAAAATAGGACCTCCATCGTTCCTTGATATCCTTATCTCCAACTAGGACTTTCTGGTCCACATCCTTCACACATTTAACTTTTTCGAGATCTCGCGTCTTCTTATCTCTCATTCGAGGAATTCTATATATGTCTCTTTCCCCTTCTTTCGTATCCAATCTTGTATACAGATCCCGATTCACCTTTGCTCTAGCATCTCGTATGACCTTCTTTACTTTCCTTTTAGCCTCTTTGTATTTTTCATAGTTCTCGTCACTCCTACATTTCCCCAATATTTTATAGGATTCTCGCTTACTCTTTACTATTTGTCGTACTTCTTCTGTCCACCAAGATGTATCCTTACCCGGTGGCATACTACCTTTAGATTCCCCTAGAACTTCCTTCGCTACTTCCCTTACACTATGCTCCATCTTAGTCCATATCGAATCTATATCTAAATCCATATTACAAGTCCAAACATCTTTTTTGGTCATCTCATCCACAAATTTTTGTTGATTCTCCCCTTGCAATTTCCACCACTTAATCTTAGTCTCTACTTGTGGTGTTTGTTTTCTTATACATTTCTTACTTCGAAAATCAAGCACCACTACTCTATGTTGGGTTGTCGTACTCTCACCAGGGATCACCTTACAATCAATATAACTCTTTCTCCAAGCACTCCTTACTAAGAAGAAGTCAATTTGGCTCGCATTACCGCCACTCCGATAAGTCACTAAGTGGGATGTTCTCTTCATAAACCATGTGTTCATGATACTCAAGTCATAGGCTGATGCGAATTCCAAAATATCATTTCCTGCTTCATTCTTATCTCCAAAACCATACCCTCCATGAACACTCTCAAACCCATCTCGCCTAGAACCCACGTGTCCATTGAGATCACCCCCAATACCATTTTTTCATCCCTAGGAACCTGTTGCACCACTTCCTCTAGGTCCTCCCAAAAATCTTGTCTGATAGAGACATCTAATCCTATTTGTGGCGCATATGCACTAATGACATTCACAACCTCATCCCCTATCACTAGCTTAACACTCATAATTCTATCGCTCTTCCTAGACACCGCTACTACATCATCAATATACTCCCTATCAATAAGAATACCTACTCCATTTCTACCTTTATCCTTTCCTGAGTACCAAAGCTTATAACCCCAAGGAACTATCTCTCTAGCCTTAGCTCCAACCCACTTGGTTTCTTGTAGGCACATTATATTTATTCTCCTCCTCTTCATAACATCTACAATTTCAGCTAATCTTCCTGTCAAAGAACCTATGTTCCATGTCCCAAAGCGTAACCTACTACCCTTACCCCTAACCCTACCATTACCGTGGACTAGCTTATTTACCCGCAACCCTTGCATATTTGACACCACCCCCGGGTCTTGGGGTGGCGCGCCGCTTCGGGGCGATGACCTAGCAACCCTTGCACATTTATTCACTACACTCGGGTCTAGGAAGTGCAGCGCATCGCTGAGTAGGGAACGCCCCAACGGTATTTATAGTATGGTTCATATCATAAGATGTGGCTAAGTTTTACGTTGGCCGCCACAAACATACCGCAACACTCCTCCTTTGTCCGGGCTTGGGACCGGCTCTAAAGGCCACCAAGTGACCCTCACAGGCGGAGTTCCAATATAATAAATAACTTAAAAAATTTGGAAATTGAAATAATCAAATGCGTTAACGAAATAAAAATTGAAATGACAAGCTTGAAGTCAAAACAAATGACAATTTTGAGGTATTGAAGCTGGAAGTAGTGTCGTGGTTATGGATAATGATCGGTGTATAATTCAGCTGGGAAATGAGTGAATATGATGTGAAAATTAAGTGAATTTCGATAATAAATTTAAGTAGATACGAGAAAAAAAGCAACAATACCTTCAAGATAATTTTAGGAAATCGAGAAAAATAGACTTGAGAAAACTCAAAAAATATGGCCGAAAATGATTTCACAAAGTGGGAGTTAAACCTTATGGTTTCGGACGATTTTAGGCTGAAGGGGTGGAGCTTAAAAGTTTGGAAGATACTACAACAATGGTGAAATAAATTAGACAAAGTGATTGCTGGAATGATTGTATGTGAGCTGAAAATTAATTGATGTTAAGTAAAATGGAAGGCTAGAAATATGATTAGAAGGCTTGGAGAAAATTAACTATGGCTGTAAAGACAAGTTTGAATAAAAGAGAATGAAGTTAAAAAAGCTTTGAAGCTGTTGGAACAATGGTGGAAAAATCGGATAAGGTAACAGTTGGAATTTTGAGTGATGGATATTCTTTAAACAGTAAGAAATGAGATTGAAAGCTTTGAATTGTTAGAATATCCGTCTTGTGTCTTTTTAGGCTATCCGTCTCATCACCGGGGGTATAAATGTTATGATATGGAGTCTAAGAAAATCATAGTATGTCGTCATGTGATCTTTTATGAAACTCAATTTCCTTTCGCCACTATTCCTCCACCCATTGTGTCTAGTTATGATTTTTTGGATCATGGACTTACACCCTATGTGCAATTTCATCTCACTAATGGGCCTCCTCTTGACACCCCGCTGGTTTCTACCCCAACCCAAGCCCAAAACATCCCTCCTATTAGCCGCTGGCAGCCACTCTTATCCGGCCCTCTCTCACCCGACCCATGTCGCTGGTCCATTGGAACCATCCTTGCCAAGCCCAAATCTGACCCCATCTGATATCTTGGCCTCTCCTTCCCATCATACAAACAGCCCACCTCTACTTCCCTCATGGATCCCAACTCCACCACCATTACCTCCTCTTCCTAATATGTCTTCCCGTCCTGTTACTAGGAGTTAACGTGGGATTTTTAAACCCAAGAGTCAATTTAAGCTAAATACCGTCGTGTCTAGGTCTCATTTGCCTCGTAACCTCGTGTCTGCTCTTCATGATTGGAATTGGAAAACTGCTATGGATGATGAATTTAATGCTCTTATTAAATATAAGATGTGGGTGTTGGTGCCTCGTCCACCTGATGTTATTGTTATTCGTTCTTTGTGGTTTTTTGCTCATAAAGAGCATTCTGATGGCTCTTTTGAGAGGCATAAAGCCCGTCTTGTAGGTGATGGGAAAACTCAGTAGGTGGGCGTTGATTGTGGTGAAACGTTTAGTCCGGTTGTAAAACCCGCAACTATTCGTACTGTTCTCAGTTTGGCTCTCTCCAAGCATTGGGATATCCATCAATTGGATGTCAAAAATGCTTTCTTACATGGTGAATTGAAAGAAACCGTGTATATGCATCCACCGGTTGGTTATCGGGATCCTGACAAGCCGAATCATGTATGTCTGTTGAAGAAATCCTTGTATGGCCTCAAACAAGCCCCTCGTGCTTGGTACAAGCGATTTGCAGATTTTGTGTGTACTCTTGGATTTATTCATAGTACTTCCGATCACTCCCTCTTTATTTATCATCATGGGTCACATATTGCTTATATGTTGTTATATGTCGATGACATCATCCTCACAGCTTCCTCTGATGCTCTTCGTAAGCACATTATTTCTACTCTTAGCTCCGAATTTGCTATGAAGGATTTGGGTCCCTTGAGCTATTTTCTGTGTATTGCGGTTACTCGTAATTCCGGTGGTTTGTTTTTATCTCAAAAGAAATATGCCAAAGAAATTGTTGAGCATGCGGGAATGTCATCTTGTAAACCTTCCTTCACGCATGTGGATACTAAGTCCAAGCTTTCTGCTACTGACAGTCCACCATATGCCGATCCTTCCCAATATCGGAGTCTTGCCGGAGCTCTTCAGTATCTGACTTTTACTCGACCCGATATCACTTATGCTGTTCAGCAGGTATGTTTGTTCATGCATGATCCGAGGGAGGTCCATATGCATGCTCTCAAGCGTATTATTTGGTATGTTCAGGGTTCTATTTCTCATGGTCTTCATCTTTTTCCGAGCTCCACATCCACTCTTTTGGCCTATACCGACGCTGATTGGGGCGGTTGTCCGGACACTAGACGATCAACCTCGGGTTATTGCGTATTTCTTGGGGACAATCTTATCTCCTGGTCTGCTAAACGCCAAGCAACTCTTTCCCGGTCCAGTGCCGAGGCTGAATATAGAGGGGTTGCTAATGTTGTTTCTGAGTCATGTTGGCTACGTAATCTTTTACTTGAGCTTCATTGTCCTAACCAAAAGGCCACGTTGGTATATTGTGATAACGTTAGTGTGATTTACCTGTCAGGAAATTCTGTTCAACATCAGCGAACTAAGCACATTGAGATGGATATGCATTTTATTCGTGAAAAGGTTGCTAAGGGCGAGGTACGTGTTTTGCATGTTCCTTCACGTTATCAAATAGCTGACATCTTTACCAAAGGCCTTCCCCAAGTTGTGTTTGAGGAATTTCGAAAGAGTCTATGCATTCTGATAACTTGTGGAAAAATCCTTGATCAGAGCACTTCCCTGTGAGGCGCCGTTGGGATCGGCCGGGGACACTCCGATGCCAAAGTCAGTAATATTTCTGAGAATAAACTGTAAGCACAAAAGTAGAGAATCAGTAAGTGTACTGATGGGTGCCGAATGCACCAAAAATAATCCCAACTGATATATGAACTTGTGTTTTTCTGCTGCCCAAAAATAAAAATGTAAAAACTGATATATGAACTTGGAAAATCTGCCATTCTTATGTTGATTACAGCTCCTCAAAATAGGGAACTAAATCCCTTTCAATTGCTTCAGAATCTTCTTTCAAATTTGAAATTGGTTGCTTCCTCATTTTTCTCCTATAATTTCGTGCTTCTGGTGAAAATCTTGTTCTCAATTTGTCCAATCCGGATCAGGGAAGCAATCCTATTCGAACTAGGAAACTGTCAGCCCGCAACTGCCTTAGTCTTGTGCAAGACTAACTCTGACTCAAACCAATATCTGTCCAATCAGCTTCGGATCACGACTCGACATCAGCTCGGCCCAAATTAAGCCCAATTTATCTCCCTTTAGTCATCATTGGCCTGTAGAGATGAAAACACCAAGAACAAACAATAAAACCCGCAAAATAACAAAACACGACAATAATAAAGCATAAAAGCGGGGTTAATTGTTGTTGAATTACGCACTTATCATGTACCTTTGATCCTAGGAAGCTGGGGTATTTATATAGGTTTTTGTAACCTTCAGCATTAATGGGGAAGCAGGTGAAGAGTTGTGCCATTACTCATCTTTGATTGCTATCAATTCTCCATTAATCCCAGCATTTATCATTAAAACCCTCAGAGTTGAGGTATTCGAACAGTCAAGTCTTTATTCCCCTTTAATGGCTATTAATTGCCATTTAATTGTATTTATTCCCATTCATGGATGGTAATAAAGGCGCCTTTTGGTATTCTTGGATCCGTCAAGGCGTATGTACGCTCTCCTTGAGAACAATGGCGGGTCTCCATTACTCGCTCTCATCGGGCGTATCTCGTTATGGCGTATCTCGCCATGGTCCACGTGGCGTGGCATAATGCTAGAGACTCCTTCCTTTTCCTCATTATTTGCATATTTGCCCCTGCATTAATTATCATTAATTCCACATTAATCATGCATAAATATCTCTTTTAGAATGAATAATGGTTTGCCATTATTTCTATTAATTTTCCTTTATTCCTTATTCAAGAATAATTTGAGTTGTTATCAGAAGCCCCCCCCCCCCCCCCCTAAAGGTATAAAAAGCTCTTTAGGGCTGTCTAAATGGTGTTTTATTTTTCTATCTTGGAGGAAAGTGGACCCGCCCTAGATGGGGGATCATATATGGAAATGATGCGCCTTTTGGGGCTTCCTTATGCGGGATCTTATGAACAAGATCCGCCCTATGTGGGATCATATATGGATATGATGCACTTTTAGGGGTTTTTGCTTCCTTGTGGATAGGTGGCCAACCGTATCCATTGTTATCCTCTAGGGGCTTCTTGAGAGTTATATTTCCTTTAGAAAGGGAATAACCCGCCCTTTATGGGACCATTTGTTCCTACGACATAGGATTATGATTCGCCTTAGGGACTTCTTTTGTTCAGTTCTGCCATATTAAGGAGAATGACCCGCACTTAGGGATCAGTAAGAATGATCAGCCATTTAGGGACTTTTGTGCATTTTGTGGAGGCGAGACTTTGTTATTTCTATGATAAAGATGCGGATTCATTACTTTGATGAAAACGAGACTTCATTGTTTGGATAAAGACGAGATTTCATTAATTGGATGAAGACGAGGCTTCATTGATTGGATGAAGACGAGGCTTTATGAATTGGATGAAGACGAGGCTTCATTGTTTGGAGATGAAGACGAGGCTTCATTGTTTGGAGATGAAGACGAGGCTTCATTAGTTGGATGAACCCTTTGCTTTCCAGAACTATTTTTACTAATGCATTATATCTTTTAGCAAGTAATTTTCTAGAATCTGGTTTAGGATTTCTCCGATTGTTTAGGGTAGGTGGCCAGCCGTACCCCAATGTGTGAACCTTTGTGAAGGTTAGAAGCTTTTATTCCTGGTGAGGAAGTTAAGCTGCCTTAGGCGATCGATTTGCTTCCTATCTTTGAGGTGGATCGATCCGCCGCTGAGATTATTGTCCGATTGTTTGTAAAACTTAAGTACAATTGTTTTAATCCTTATGGTCGCCATTTACTTTTACGTTTGCGTAAGTAAATATATAAGTTTGTAGGATTTAATATGGAGTAGGTGGCCAGCCATACTCCGTTGTGCGAACCTTTGTGAAGGTTTGAAGCTGTTCTATTCCTTCTAGAGGAAGTAAAGCTGCCTAGGGGATCAACTTGCTACCTATCTTTGAGGTGAAGCGATCCGCCCGTAGGACTTGTGAACCCTTCTTTGGGAAGGGAGTGAGAGAGTGTAAAGTCCTTGCGTCCAAGGAATGTTTTAACTCTTTCTCGAATGGTGATCATCTAAAGATGGATCCGCCCATGAGAGTGTTCTCCTATCTTTGAGGAGAAAGTTGAGGGTGTAATGATCTCATTTTTGAGACGATTTTAACCCGCTTTTGATGGTGGTCAATCCTTTTCCTGTCTTTGAGGAGAGAGTTGAGCTCATTTGAAAGCTCCTGAGGGTCTGTGCTTCTTATCTTTATGGAAAGGGGATCCGCCCGTGATGGGATCAATTGTCCTATCTTTGAGGTAATTGATCCACCAGTGGAACTTTTCAGCCACTGGGTGTATATCAGCACTAAAAGCTAGGCAAATGAATATAAGAAGTATGGCGAGAAAGAATAAATTATAAAATATAGGATACTATAACAATTTAATGCACATATAAGAATATGTAAAAATACTGATTTTTAGGCCCATGGTTCCGCCTTTTTGAGCAACTAGAACCGCATCCTTAATGATGTTTAACTTATGAGTAATCACATCTGGGCTTACTCCTGTGGGTATCTCATTCTCCTATGTAAATACGCTTTCAGACTCAATGAGAACTTTTTTAACATCCTCTTTGATCTCAAGTTTTAATCCTTTGGCGATCCGCACCCGCTTTCCATCAGCAATAAGGAGCGTTTCTGTGTCGCCCAAAGCTGTAGTGATAAGTTAATATTTCTCACCTTCGTCCTCTTTGGATTGTGGGCGGATTGATAGTGACGCCGAGTATAAGTCTCTTTAGCCACCTTTTGGTTCCCGCTAATCATTACTCCTCCTTTGCTGGTGGGAATGTACATTGTCAGACGACGGATGGAAATTAGGGCTGCAACCTCTGGCCCTTGGTCTGGATAGTGTGAACCGTCACTCCAATGATGTCAACAATGGTTGTTTCTATTTGGATCGGATCAACCTTTAGTTTGGCGAATGCACCTTTGGTGATGACATTGTGAGAACTGCCCGTGTCTTTACTCGCTTTATTTTATCTCCCATCCTTGAATTGCCATTGTTACTACCAATGCATCTGCATGTGGAGAGATTACTGGACCTGTTTCTGCAAAAAGAGCAATGGAGGGATGTTTTATCCAGAGCGGATATTTTTGCTTTTTTCACGGGTGGCTGATACACTGGTCCATCTGCTATGACATTAATGACACTTTTGAATTTATTTTTGGGATCTGTCTTCTGCTTGTCATCTTGTTATTTGTTATTCTGGACAAAGCTATCTAGTTTGCCAGCTGATGCGCCCTCACCTAAGTTAGAGATGAGAACTCACTAAGGGATAAGTGTACCCCGTCGTTATCAAGTAATAAATTTCTGGTTAAGTCCAGGTTATCGTCCACAGGATTTATTTCTGCAAGTATCGAGTTACTTGGTTTCAGGTGTTATCTAGGCTTAGGGGGTTTTGAGTTGGTTTTTCTAAGTTAATCTACTCCTAGGTTGAATTATACTATTCCTAGCTAAGTTATCTGATTCTAACTAAGTTATTCTACGCCTAATTAAGTTACTCTACCCCTAATTAAGTTAAACTACTCCTAAGTGATCTCTTACCAATGCAATTATCCGAAGGAACATGAAGGGATACGATGATAATGAAAATAGATTGTTTAAGCAATTGAATTAAAACCTAAGTCACTTGTGTCCGAGGCGATTAACCCGACCTATCCTCCTAAAGTCCCTAGTTCGTGATTCCCTTGTAAGGCCGAAACTAGCTCTAAGGCTCAGTAATTTGGGCTTAATCTTCTATAGGGTCGTCAATCCTATAGGTACTGACTAGGTCAGATTCAGCTCGCAATATGTGCCAACTTGATTTTGGGATTATCGAATGAGTTAAACCAATCAGACAAAGCGTAAGACAAAGATTAAAGCATTAAAACAATTGAATGAACAAGAACTATAATATATATCAAAGATGGAGAATATTGTCACGAAGTTACAATAAGCCTAGAATTCATAACATGTATCAGAGGCTAGACAGAATGTAAAAGAAGAAAAATCCCTTTCAGGGAACCTGTCTACCAATGCAGGCGTCTTTCTAGGACTTAAGGATGGAGCTTGAACAATCCTCGGTGAACAGAGCTTCGGAGGTGTCTTCAATGGAGGTTTGAAGGATATGGAGGAGGTGGAGAGGATTTCTCAAGAGGAAAACTAAGAAAATTACAAAGATAAAAGATATCTAATTTACATTGGAAAAACTCTATTTATAGGCGTGGCTCGGCCCTCTTTTTGACCTATTTTCGTGTCCTTATTGGTGTAGGAAGTCATGGGGTCCATCGTGGCTTCGTGGGGGCGGAATTGGTCTTTTTGACCAATTCCCGCAGGTCTGCTCGCCGAGCAGGGCGAGCTGCTCGGCGAGCAGGGCTACTCGCGACGAGCAACGCCCTACTCGGCGAGCAGGCGCCTGGCGGCCTGCTCGGCGAGCAGGCATCCTGCTCGCCCGAGCAGGCCTCTGGTGGCCTACTCGGCGAGCAGGCACAGTGCCTGGGCAGTGCCTGGGCTGCTCGTCGAGCAGCGCCCGGGCTGCGCGCCGATGCTCAATTCGCCGAGCGACTGCCGGGGGTCCCCGAGACACGATTTTTGCCTGAAATTGATCATGTTTTAACCTGCACACGCACATAAACTCCAAACAACATTAGTCCAAGGGCTAAATTGACCCGCCAATCGCTTATTTTGAGCAAACGCTTCGTTTGGTGCGACTTTTGGCGGACCAATTAGCTTTAAAAGATAACGGAATTATACTATGCATGCTATTTTGGCCGTAATTGCCTAAATTGGTCACAAAACGAGCCTAAACAACGAAAAATAAATAAAACGTTTCCAATTCCTAACTAACTCACACAAAAGCATTTAAATGCTAGAAATGCTCGCTTATTAACTAAATAATGCTAAAACCCGTCCTAAAACCGTACCCAAAGATAGGGGTTTTTGACCCCTATCAAACCTCCTCGCACTTAAAACTTTACTTGTCCCCAAGTAAACTAAAAAAACTAAACCCGCAATCACAAGCAAGCTAGAAAACCTCCCGGTTTGACTAGGTGCTTGACACAATTTCGAGCATCTGTAATTACATGCATTCGGAAATACAAAGTAGAGACACGATATCCAAAAGCCGCATTTCAATTATCATAGGTCATAGTTTTAAGCAAAATGACACATGTTCAATTAAACGAGCTTGAGAGGATCGCTAAGTAAAACACCTCACCATAGGTAGTTCACTCAATTCACACAATTTTGGTGGCTAAAGTGTTTACTCTCGGCTTATGTTCTTGCTTAGGATTACGTTGATTTTGCACGTTCATCTGAGTTCCTCTACTATGCTATATGACTCCGATGATATCAAAAACAGCCTCGAATTGGGGTTGTAATGTGGTTAGAGGGTTAAAGGTACAACAAGGGTTAATAGTTCTAGCGCTAGAAAAACAAAGTTAAAATGGCTTTAGCAAATGTGAAGTGACTGAGCTTTTTATTCATTATTTTTTTTTTCTTGAGACATTTTGATTTTAAGAACTGAGGAATGAAGTTCTCCTTTTTGTTCGTCTCTTTTCTTTTCTTTTTCTGTTTTTCTCTTTTTTTTTCTTTTTGGATAGTGATGCTCAATCACTTCTTAGCCTTTTGGCTTGCTACTATGATGCCATAAACAAAGATAAAGCGCTAGAACGACAAAGGCTCGATGTGAGCTTTGCAAAAACTTAGGGTTAAGTAGCAAACCAAGTTGTGGTTTGCAAAAATAGGTTAGAACGAAAGAAAAATCTATCAACTACAAAAATATAGGCTCAAAGGGGCTTCCTAGAGTGGATGAAAAAGAGAAAATAAGGTAAAGAAAAAAGGGTTAATTCTAATGAGGCTGATTCATCGTTTATCATTTCAAATCATTGCATGTAGGTTCAACACAGTATTAGGTGCAAAATCTGTAATCTTTCCACAAGTCAAAGCATTCACACAAAAATGTCAAGAAAAAGAGCTTTTTGATGTTCGCTCTTAGGCTCAAATTCAACTCACAATTCTTTGGGTTTCAATTTTGTGTTTACTAGTTTTCCCCAAACTCAAGTTCAACATCACATGCCTTCAATTCTTAAGTTACCTACCTAAGTAATGATTTTAGCATTTCTTCAAAAGTAGGGTCTAAATGCAAACTTTAGCTCATGCTCTTACAGATACAAGGATTGTGTCCTACACCTAAACTAGTTGTCATGCAATCTTAGATTCGGTTCTCAGCCCTCAAGGGCAACTAACGAAGTTTAGATTCGAAGGAGGTTCACGGTTTTAGATCCTAAACATGCGAGAACATAAATAAAACCCGAAAACGCTAAACTAAACTAGACACGACGCAACAAAAATTTAAAAATTATACAATTTTTGTAAGTTTGTCTACCCCTCCTCCTCACACTAAAAATATGCAATAAGTTCCAACATTGCATCACAAACCATAAAGTACAAGTGCAAAAAGTTAGGGTAGAGAAGAAAACTTACGGATTTTATCGCAATCGCCAAAAATTTGATGATTTGCGGTGCAATTTTTATTTATTTATTTATTTATTATTATTATTTTTCAGCTCCATTCGGGATTTAAAAAAAAATCTCGAACAGTTTGCTTATCGCGGCCGAGCAGCAGTGCCCAGCGGCGGGCTGCGCGCCCGCGCCCAGCGGCGGGCTGGGCGCAGTGCCCAGCGGCAGACTGCGCGCCAGCGCCCAGAGGCGGGCTGGGCGCACTGCCCAGTAGCCCAGCGGCGTGCTGGGCGCAGGGCCCAGCGGCGGGCTGGATGCCAGAGCCCAGCTCGCGGCGAGCAGGGCCCTACTCGCCGAGCTGGGCGGCAGTGCCCAGCTCGCCCGAGCTGGAGTGCCCAGCTCGGCGAGCTGGGCCTCCTGGGCCAAAAAATATATATATATATTTTTTTAAAAAAAATTTATTTTAAACCTGAAAACTTTAAAATAAAAATAAAAATAAAATAAAATAAAATAAAATAAAAAAAACTAAACAACTAAAAAAATATTTATTTATTTTTTTTTTTTTTAAACGAACATTTTTTTTTAAAAAAACGTAAAAGAAAACTAAAAAGACTAAACTAAAAAAATCAATGTATAATCTAAATAAAATAAACCTGAAAAGTTTTATTAAAACTTGGGTTGCCTCCCAAGAAGCGCTACGTTATAGTCGGTGAGCTCGACATAGAATTCCCGCCTAGGTGTATGCTTCTACTCGCGTTAGAAACTCGAACTCCTTAACAAATAACCCGTACCTACAAAACGGATTAAGAGCCTCAAATAAGTTTAATGAAAGTAGGAGGCCGAATTTAAACATATTATGAAAAAGTTTGGTTTGCTCCCTTTTGGATTCTCTTGGTAGGTCGAAGAGAATGAAAACTTCTGAACAACGAGTAAATCCAAACTTTTCGAACTTTTGAGGAAAAGGTAGTTGATATACACAAGCTTCGATTTGATCATTTATTTCTATCACATGATTTAGAATTTCAGATTTTGAACCGGGGTTGCTTACCGCTTCCGGTTCTTCACTTACTTTGAGTGATGCATGTGACAGTGGACTTGGTTCTACCTTTTCGTCATTCCTCAAAGAGATGGCTTGAGCTGATTCCCTTTGTGGGATTTCTATGTTTTCCTTTATGCCTGGGAGAGCATCTCGGGATTGCTTTTGCATCTCTTGGTTTATTTGAGCCAATTGGTTGCTCAAGTCCTTGCAAACCTCCTCGTTGATTGTAAGTCGGGCTGATATTCCTTTCAAAAGGGACAGCACCTCATCTTGTGAGCTAGAGGGTTGTGGAGGAACTTGGCTTGCTTGTTCGTAAGGGAACATTCCCAATTCGTTTTCCCTGTGCTCATTAACAAACCTATTTGGAGGCCTCAACATGTTAGGGTTCCCGTAGGACAGATTTGAGTGTTGAGGTCTCCTCCAATCACTACCATAAAAGCTGTAAGAATTGGGGTTAGAATTATACCTTTGGTGATTACCCACAAAACTTACAGTTTCATTGGTGTTGAGGCTCAGTTTCGCCATCAAGATATCCATTTTCTCATTTAAGTCGGCCATGGAGGGATTGGGAGCCTCATTCTCCAGGGCATGAATGTATTGTCTTGATGGGATAGTAAACTTTTGAGCTTGCCACTCGACTTTTTCTTGCCAATTCATTGATCAGAGAATGCTGAGAAAAAGTGAAGTTCTAGCACAAAAGTGGATAAGTAACAGTATACAGATATGAACAAGTATAAAAAAGTATAAAGAAATTATATATCAACAAGTATAGAGAATAATTATAAGGAATTATGTATAAACAAGTATAAGCGATATAAACAAGGATATTTACAAAAAGAATCGTATATAAACAAGTGTATGTATAAGCAAGTATATGTATAAACAGGTATAAATATGAACAAGTATAAATATAAACAAGTATTAACGGTTATAACAAGTATAGATAAACAAGTATAGATGATATTCACAGAGATATTCACAAAGGAATGCCTAAACTAACAAATCGACCTTTGGTTCGATATTGCAGAAGAAATAAATCCCCGGCAACGGCGCCAAAAACTTGATGCGCCCTCACCTAAGTTAGAGATGAGAACTCACTAAGGGATAAGTGTACCCTGTCGTTATCAAGTAATAAATTTCTGGTTAAGTCCAGGTTATCGTCCACAGGATTTATTTCTGCAAGTATCGAGTTACTTGGTTTCAGGTGTTATCTAGGCTTAGGGGGTTTTGAGTTGGTTTTTCTAAGTTAATCTACTCCTAGGTTGAATTATACTATTCCTAGCTAAGTTATCTTATTCTAACTAAGTTATTCTATGCCTAATTAAGTTACTCTACCCCTAATTAAGTTAAACTACTCCTAAGTGATCTTTTACCAATGCAATTATCCGAAGGAACATGAAGGGATACGATGATAATGAAAATAGATTGTTTAAGTAATTGAATTAAAACCTAAGTCACTTGTGTCCGAGGCGATTAACCCGACCTATCCTCCTAAAGTCCCTAGTTCGTGATTCCCTTGTAAGGCCGAAACTAGCTCTAAGGCTCAGTAATTTGGGCTTAATCTTCTATAGGGTCGTCAATCCTATAGGCATTGACTAGGTCAGATTCAGCTCGCAATATGTGCCAACTTGATTTTGGGATTATCGAATGAGTTAAACCAATCAGACAAAGCGTAAGACAAAGATTAAAGCATTAAAACAATTGAATGAACAAGAACTATAATATATATCAAAGATGGAGAATATTGTCACGAAGTTACAATAAGCCTAGAATTCATAACATGTATCAGAGGCTAGACAGAATGTAAAAGAAGAAAAATCCCTTTCAGGGAACCTGTCTACCAATGCAGGCGTCTTTCTAGGACTTAAGGATGGAGCTTGAGCAATCCTCGGTGAACGGAGCTTCGGAGGTGTCTTCAATGGAGGTTTGAAGGATATGGAGGAGGTGGAGAGGATTTCTCAAGAGGAAAACTAAGAAAATTACAAAGATAAAAGATATCTAATTTACATTGGAAAAACTCTATTTATAGGCGTGGCTCGGCCCTCTTTTTGACCTATTTTCGTGTCCTTATTGGTGTAGGAAGTCGTGGGGTCCATCGTGGCTTCGTGGGGGCGGAATTGGTCTTTTTGACCAATTCCCGCAGGTCTGCTCGCCGAGCAGGGCGAGCTGCTCGGCGAGCAGGGCTACTCGCGACGAGCAGCGCCCTGCTCGGCGAGCAGGCGCCTGGCGGCCTACTCGGCAAGCAGGCATCCTGCTCGCCCGAGCAGGCCTCTGGTGGCCTGCTCGGCGAGCAGGCACAGTGCCTAGGCAGTGCCTGGGCGGTGCCTGGGCAGTGCCTGGGCTGCGCGCCGATGCTCAATTCGCCGAGCGACTGCCGGGGGTCCCCGAGACACGATTTTTGCCTGAAATTAATCATGTTTTAACCTGCACACGCACATAAACTCCAAACAACATTAGTCCAAGGGCTAAATTGACCCGCCAATCGCTTATTTTGAGCAAACGCTTCGTTTGGTGCGACTTTTGGCGGACCAATTAGCTTCAAAAGATAACAGAATTATACTATGCATGCTATTTTGGCCGTAATTGCCTAAATTGGTCACAAAACGAGCCTAAACAACGAAAAATAAATAAAACGTTTCCAATTCCTAACTAACTCACACAAAAGCATTTAAATGCGAGAAATGCTCGCTTATTAACTAAATAATGCTAAAACCCGTCCTAAAACCGTACCCAAAGATAGGGGTTTTTGACCCCTATCACCAGCTCCCAGCAAGCTTCAGTGTGGTGGCCAACCTGTAGTACGCTTTGGCGTTTCTTCCAACGGTTACATGCTCCCCTCCTTTGGGTTCGGGATATGTAATGTCCCGTTTATATTAACTCTTCTCCTTTATATTGTGGCAAGTTGGAAGCTTTAAACATTTTGTCCGCCTCGTACCTCAAGATCTGTGTTGTGAATGGCGAATTCCTATTAACTGGATGGCATATCTTTCTGCATTGTTCTCTTGTCTATCTAGAGCGGTATGCCCTCGTCTTTCAATCTCATCATCCGTGTGTTCAATGTTGAATCGTGATGGTAAATCCGGCTCTTGATCTTGATATCGATCATGTTCAGGTTATACTTGGAGCTATGGTTTAACGCGGATGGATGTTGTCACAACCGTGGGAGCCATTTTATCTAGCTTCGAATATCTTGTCTCCACATCCTTCAACATTTCGCTAAAATAATAGATGGAGAACTGCTGACCTTCTTCTTCTTGAATAACCACGGTGCATATAGCTTTATCCATGACAGATTGATACAAATGCAGGTCTCCCCTTCAGATTGGTCTGCTCATCAAGGGTGGTTCTGTTAGGAATTGTTTTATACCTTGATATGCTTGTTGACAATCTTTCTAGTATGATGATCCGCCCGTTCAACCTCTGGATCTTTCTCACCCATTGTGGGGTTTTCATTTAGGCGCTCTTTTCACCTTTTTCCTCGCATGGCTTTTATTTAGGCGCTCTTTTCACCTTTTTCCTCGCAAGGCTTTTATTTTATCTGGATTTGCTCTAACTCCTTTTTGGCCAATGAGATAGTCAAGGAATTTTTCTGAAGTGACTCTGCATATACACTTCTTTGGATTGAGCTTTATTTTTCATATCAGTGTTTGCACTGGTTGTAGTATTAGCAACTCCCTTGTACTTATGGGTTAGCACTGAAAGAACTCCAGAAGTGGGGCATACTCTGTCCATTATTAAAAGATTGTGGTAAGGCATAAAAACTATATTCACTTACCTTGGGGATCAGTGGCTTGATCCACGGAACATACTTCATAGCAAAAGACTGTTTGCATTGACCTTGTTGGCAAATATCATGTATAATGCAATGTCTCTTTATGGAATTTTTAGTTCATCTTGGAATCAACTTAATAATTCCTTCACGTTGGTCCCTAACTCTAGAATGAACTTAGTCAAAGGATAACATCGAGTAAATATTATATGTCAAACAAATTCATAATAGAATTTTAATCGTGCTTGTTTTAATAATAATATCACGTATAACGGTCATAACCATGAAGATTGCTACTGCACATGAATATCATAATGAATTCTTAATAAATAACCATAATGAGAATGCTTTAAGAATAATGTCCTTTTGTATTTCAATGCGCATTAATATCCAAGATAGCATATTTATGTTAAACGTCATAAAAGTTATGACATTCTATATTGGGTAAGATATCTTACATAGTTGCTATTTACTTGCAATTAATATTGTGCATCCATACATTAATGGCATTCAGAGATCATTAAAGCCTCATTTGAATGAGGTGTAATTAAAGAAAGGTAAGTGATGATTTAATAATATAGTTATATATAAAATTACTCTTATATCATTTCATTTGTACGAATAAAATAAAAGAGAAAGAGTAATTTTGGAAGAAAAATACATGTACCATTATTCTCCTCCAATTTGGAGTGTAAGAAAAATTACTCAAAATCCACTCTCACCTACCTTCACATACAATCCTCCAATTTTTAAGGAATTCTCATGTATATCTTAAGAATTTCGCATAAATTAATGTTCCGATCCGAAACCGACACTTGCACTATTTTGTACTTAGCTCAGGACATGAAAGTTTTGTTTATCCAATTTGGTAATTCATCAGCCCATAATGGCCTTAATAGTTAGGGACAATTACAGGATAATTACAAATAGACTCAATATTTTCAAGTCTCTTGTGTTGATAACAGAAATTCTAACAATGTCAAATAAACAGTTTTTATATGAATAGACACATCATTGTAAAAAAGGGAATGAAATAACTATTTGACAAAACAATATTCAAAAATATGAATTTCTGATATTAAAAGTACTATATAGGAGAAAAGCCATACATAGATGGTGAATTGTACAAGAAAAAACCAAATATGATTTTTTTGTAATTTCTTCTAATAGTTATATGCATGTTCATCCAAAAGACCGACCAGATCTAAATCATTTGTAATTACATTAGCCCTTTTATGATATTTTAATATCAAATGACAAAATCACATTGAATGGATGATTTTTTTTCGTAAATCCCAAGATTACGGGTCTTATACATGCGTTTGTACTAATTCAATGATAATATCATATTACACTTGTCATGCATAAAAATATGAGGGCATAGTAAGCATGCAAGATTTAATGAAAGATTTGTGTCTATGATTTCATCTTTCACAGTTTATTAGATTTATCATAATAACATGTAATGATATTCATAGCACTTTATATGAGGGATCTCAATTTTCTTTAATTAAAAATGGAATAAGAAAGGGGAGGAAACTTATCTTTTTCATCATAAAATTCCAGATTTAATGTAGAAAACTATTTCTCACCAATATATGGAGAACTGTATCTTTGGATAGATTTGTTGTACTGATTGAGCCAAAGTTTAAGATTGTGATTTCTATTCTGTTGACTCCATTGTTTTGTTCTTTGTGAAACTCTATACAATCAAGATTTTGTGATCTTCTGTTTGTTAGAGATCCACCTTCACCGCACCAATTGATAACTTGTGGAAAAATCCTTGATCAGAGCACTTCCCTGTGAGGCGTCGTTGGGATCGACCGGGGACACTCCGATGCCAAAGTCAGTAATATTTCTGAGAATAAACTGTAAGCACAAAAGTAGAGAATCAGTAAGTGTACCTTTGATCCTAGGAAGCTGGGGTATTTATATAGGTTTTTGTAGCCTTCATCATTAATGGGGAAGCAGGTGAAGAGTTGTGTCATTACTCATCTTTGATTGCTATCAATTCTCCATTAATCCCAACATTTATCATTAAAACCCTCAGAGTTGAGGTATTCGAACAGTCAAGTCTTTATTCCCCTTTAATGGCTATTAATTGTCATTTAATTGTATTTATTCCCATTCATGGATGGTAATAAAGGCGCCTTTTGGTATTCTTGGATCCGTCAAGGCGTATGTACACTCTCCTTGAGAGCAATGGCGGGTCTCCATTACTCGCTCTCATCGGGCGTATCTCGTTATGGCGTATCTCGCCATGGTCCACGTGGCGTGGCATAATGCTAGAGACTCCTTCCTTTTCCTCATTATTTGCATATTTGCCCCTGCATTAATTATCATTAATTCCACATTAATCATGCATAAATATCTCTTTTAGAAGGAATAATGGTTTGTCATTATTTCTATTAATTTTTCTTTATTCCTTATTCAAGAATAATTTGAGTTGTTATCACATTCGTCCTTCTCCTGCTTCGACTGAGGGGGAGTGTTAGAATAACCGAATGGTTATTATTCTGTTTTAGGAAATATTGTTGTAGAGTTATTTGTGATTAGTAGGTTGATTTGTTTCCTAGATTAGCTCCTAAAATTACTCCTAGATTAGCTCCTAAAATTACTCTTGTTTCCTAGATTAGCTCCTAAAATTACTCTTGTATATTTGTATATATGCCGTGTTAGGCTTAAGAAATAATCAACAGATTATCTTCTATTATGAATATGAAATTGATGGCTTGAGATTAATGATTTTAAACTTGAATGTTTGAAAACGGCCATAAAGATGAAGAATGAGGTTCTAATTATAGTTGTGATTTCCTAAAATCACTAACCATGTTCTCCACTACTTTAATTTACAGATTTGAATATAAGGACAACATTTTTACTAATAAAGACACAAAATATTGTAGAATAATCACCTCATGAACAGAGTGAGTAACCTTAGCAGTCAAAGCCATCAGTGGGACATTAGGAAAATGCTTGTTGAGACATTCCAATGCCCTATAACCAGAACGAAAGTCATGTCCCTAGTCGCTGGAAAGCATCAATGAGATTATTAGAAATTGATAAGCTGCAGATGATTCATTTTAGTATTGATAGGCAGGGCATAAAACTGATGGATAGACTGCAATTAATCAGAGTAAAAGCATCAACTAAACCAGTTATGTACCGAAATATACTAAAGCTAATCGAAAATACCATACCTCGGAGCTGTATCAGATTCGAACTAGACCCCATTTCACCTCCACTCTTCCGCTCAATAAGGACTCAAACGGTTATGCTTCCCGTGCCGTGTGTTTACTGCAGTCGAAATCGAAAAAACAATGGATGGAAACCAAGATCGATGTTGATTCCGAAGAAACCCTATGAAATTTGGAAGGAAAAGAAAGAAAGAACCAAGAGATGAAAGACTAACCACGATGAGTGAGAACGAATATGTGGAAGGTTATGGAGAGCTGCTGACGTTGGTAGAAAGGAGCCTGTTTTCCGCCGGAGTTCGTGCATCTGGAGTAACCATGGAGAATTCTGAGTAATAAGGTAAGGTTGTGAGATAAAGGAAGAGAAAAGGGTGGGTGGCTGTGGTTTCAAAGAAAGAAGCAGAGAAAGCACAAAGAAGAAAATGAGCAGCTAATGTGTTTCATTCGAAGAGAATATGATTAGGGTTTCTAAATATAATTTTTAAATAGATAATTAATTAATATTACTAATAATGTGACCTTCCTCATTACGGAATGGATTCTCTTATTTACAACATTATTTATTGAATTACTAACTTCTAAAATTTATTCAATCTATATTTAAAGTTAAAATTTATTAATATAAAAAAAATAAGAAATGTCATTTTTTGTAATATTTTGCAGTTCAATTTAAATTATATAATTTACTAAATATAGTATATAATTTTAAATATTTATTTTATATTATATGTATTTATTTTATTTTTTAATTAGTTTAAAAATTTCTTTCACAACCATCTCTTTTGTTGTAAAAATATTTAATTCTTATGCAACAGCATAGGGTCGTTGTTAAAAATTTCTTTCATTTACAGCAACAACATAGAGTTGTTACTGTAAATTGATTTGTTACAGCAACAACACATATTCGTTACTGTAAATACATTCATTTACAGCAACAACACGGATTCGTTACTGTAAATACTTTCATTTACAGCAATAATATTTTGTCGTAGCTATAAATGTTTTCGTTACAGCAACAACAATGCGTTGTTGTAGTAAATGCTTTCATTTAAAGTAACAACATGGAGTTGTTGGTAAAAATATTTTCATTTATAACAACAAAGACATTGTTGCCAAAGTTATTACCTTTTCTCATCAAATCCCACCCGTCGAAATAAATTTACAGTAACAACCTTTTGTAACGACTCAAAAAAGTTGGTTGCTAACGTTCGTTTATAGCAACAACTTCTTCCATTGTTGCCAAAGCTTGTTACCAAAAAGCGATTTTCTTGTAGTGATGCTACCATATAGGCTGTCTCGTCTTCTTCACTTAGATCCTCCCCACTTACATACTCTCCCATCCAAGTTTGCATCCTCCTATCTCTCCTATTCATTGTTTTATATGCCCCTTCTTCATTTTGCTCTTCTCCTTCACTATTTTCTTGTCTCAAAATGTTTTCTGCCCCACTATCAAGATCTGTATCTATCACTACAAGAAATTTGGTCTATAACGAGAGTTAATCTCGTCGTTAATTAAATAAATACCGTCGTTATTAACTTATAACGACCGTATATACCGTCGTCCACCCTCGTTAAAACCTCCGACGCTAAAGGTATTAACGACGGTATACCGTGTCCCGTCGTTAAAACAAAACAACGACTGTATGCAGCCTGTCCTTACTACTCAATAATTAGGACAATAATGACCGTCGTTGTTAACTGATTTCACCGTCGTTATTAAGACGTATTAATGGGTGAATAAACGGTCATTATTCACATAATTCACTGTCGTTATTATGACCTTTTAATGAGTGAATAAACGATCGTTATTTCCGTTCTTCACCGTCATTATTATGAAACGTTAATGATTGAATATACGGTCGTTATTTCCAAAAACCACCGTCATTGTTATTATACTTTAGCGAGTGAATAAACAGTCGTTATTATAACCTTTTAATAAGAAAATAAACCGTCGTTATTTCCAATTTCTACCATCATCATTATAACATTCTCACGAGATAATAGACCGTCATTATTTCTATATGTACTGTCATTAGAAGTGATATTTTACAACTATGAGATCAGTAATTATATCATGAATTAATGTGTTGTGACACTAGAATCATCTAAATACACAATAAATACAAATTCAATAATTGAAACGTAAATTCAATAAAATATAAACCAATTTGTCATTTAACAAGATTGAAAATAAAAGTGCAAAACTATGAACTGAAATGTGTTCTTGTTCTTTCTAAAATAGGAAAACAAATCATCTTGTTTCGTACATTAATATGATATAATCAAAGGCATATATAATCTCCATTAAAGCTACTTCAACAGTTTGTTCCAAATCTCATCCCAGAAGAATAATCCAACCGAACAGAACAATTAGCTCTGCTGTTACAAATGTAAACATCCAATAATAAGGGAAAGGTATAAGAGAAAAGAATAAGCAAAGACTTAGACAAAGCGTATTGGTCTATATTAGTAAGATGGACCAAAATAAACATTATTGGCATAATATTGAACATTATTGGTCTATATTAATCATATACTCCTATATTATAAGGTAATAAAGTTTGAAGATAAATAAACCTCAAGTACTTTTTCACTGTCCATACTTTTTCTTTTGTGGGTGAAATTAAATATATACTAAAACTCTCAAAGTAAAACAAAAACTTACTTGAATTTTGGGGAATAAATGAGTAGCTAAACGCCCTGGAGAAAGAAAAAATGAACTTAAAATTAAAAGATCTAATGTAAAATATTATGAACTAATTTTCTGCCACATGTTATACATCATGAAAAAATGCCTATAAATAATTAGACAGAATAAACAAGAGAATATGAGACATGTAATTACCAAATCATGCATCAAGAGTAAAAACTGTAAAAATGTATATTAGAATAGAAATTACAGCCTATTAAATCCTTAGCAACATAAGCATTCAATTTGCATTAACTTGATCACCCTGTAAACTATCATTCATTAATTCAAGGGCAAAGTACAAAAATAAACGCTATTGTTAGGGCCATTTTCAAGCAATAAACTATGAGGATTAAAGGTTGTCAAATAGGTACATTGAGGTTTATATCAAGTTTTTAATGTGCAACAATGGCTATTGAAATAAATTATTTGATTCAATCCAGCTAATTTCCAAGTTAAACTCAAAAAAGCACCAAATCTTAGACAAACATAAAGCTATGGAAAAATCCAACTGAGAAAATTTAAATTCCTTACTCTATCCAATAATCGATGACAAATCAAACAATCTCATGTTGTTATTGTTATTACTAGGCTCAGCAAGTTACATGATGAAAATTGTGTGTTTAGCTCAAACATAAACTCAAAACACACAATAACGCAAAACTGTTAACCCAAAACTGAAGCAAAAATTAATTGAAAATTTAAAGCAATTGAATTTTGATAGCCTGAACATAGTTTTTAAAACCCGGGACAACTTAATTTCTTCTACAAATTTAGAGCTATTTGCTTATAGTTAAGTTTTTAAGTTTGTATTTGGGTTTAGTAATTTGTTTTCATATAAATTGTTTGCATTAAATTGTAAAACGCATCCCACAGCCAAACAAAATCTCAGAACTCAACTCTACTAACGAAAAGTCAGATTGTTATGTAATTTATGCATTGAAACTAAAATAATCAGCATCAAATATATCCCACGTGATTTTTGCACCAGATTAAAACAACAATTAAGAGGGATATGACATTGAGACACATGATTTTTTTCTTTTTACAACAACAGTACACTAATGAAAATCTAAGCACACAAAGCATGAAGAAAAGCAAGGATAATAGACATAGTATCATTTCATTTCAAACTTCTCACTTTACTTCAAAACTCGATATCACCAGTTAGCTCTTAAACAAACTTTGGCAGAAAACAAAAATAATAATGCATCCCTAAATCCATTAAAAAAACACACAAAAATGAAAAGAATGTGAATATAAAACAATCCAAATTAACACCAACTAGATTCTTTTATCATTGAACTAGCACACACAATTTTTTCCCTATATTCAAGCACATTTTCCTACAAATAATTAGACAGAAACAGTCAACTAATATTGAGAGAACGCACATTCATATCCTTTGTATATCAATCCTTGAAATCACTAATAAGAGACCTTATAAGGATGACACTTTATCTAGAGTAATGATGCAACCAAGCTTAAGTAACAATATAATGAAATTAGAGGATATGAATGTACCTTTTGATGCTCATCATTAGTATTTGATGAAGTATTTGTATCTGAGTGTTCCACACGTTCATTCTCCACTTGGACTAATCGATTTTCAATTTGCTCTAAACGATCCATAAGCTTACGGTTTTCCTCTTCCTTATCATGAAGCTTGGTCTTGAGTTCTTCGATTTGAGAAGTACTTTCAAAATGTTTTGGCTTCAAGCCACCTCCATAACCAAAGACACGACCATGGCGTTCTCGTCAGAAGCACCTTTCCACAACTTGTAAATTAGTAAGAGTTGGCTCTGACTCCATTGTCATCTTTAGTTCATCCTACAAATTTTAATTATGTCAAATATAATAAATATAATTCAATGGGATGACTTGACAAATTGGAACTTACATATTTTTTTCTTGTTTCTGGTTCAACTATGTTTTCATCAATCTTTCGAGTTTTAACAAAGACTTCTCTTACATCTGGAGGGTTGCCGTCTTTGCCTCCCTATAAAATGATTACAAATTAATAGAAAGGAAATATTGATAATCAAACTAATGAAAATTTTGAAAGAGTGGTGAAAATACCATTTCATATATCACTTCCCTATGAGGCTTGCTTCCACAACGATGGATATGCATACTTTGTTGACAAGCCCTGTTCTGAGAATTTCTTATGCTTATCTCCTATGAAATTACACCACCGACATCAAATTGAAAACCTTGTTAACTAAATTAGATTTAAGATGCACAAAATCATACCAGAAACTTTGCTGTATAGAATACGTTATTTACTAGCCATTCCCAATCTTTTGAATCCATGCCTTTAGCCACATTTTTCAAAGCCTCCACCTTACTTTCACAAGTCTTCACATACCTTTTATTCAATTCTGCCCTCTAATTTCCCCACAGTTCCTTCATATGCTCTAAGGTGTGAAGATAGTACGACTGGATATCAGGATGTTTAAAATACTCCTACATCAAATTGATTATAGCCAATATTATTAAATATATATATTGAAATAGTTTAAATTGATTAGTGTTGAAACTACTTACTGTAACTGTGTCCCACATGTGCTTTTTTGTGACATCACTTATATCCATCCATGTTTGTACCCGTACAGGACAAATATGTCAATTACGTACAATCTTCCCTAAATGCCTCGACCAATACTTCTGATTCTCTCCAACGCCACGATTGTTGTAGAAACTGTTGAACTACGCTTCGAACGATCAATCAACCACACAGAGAAACAAAGTACACAAAGATCACAGATTGGATCTTGAAACAACAATCAAAAGAATACACACAGAATTTACCCTGGTTCGGCTTAACTGCCTACATCCAGCAACTTCACTAATCAATGGAGATTACAACAAGATTGAAACAGTTTCTCCTTTTCCAGAAACTCTCGTGTTTTCCCAATCCCCAATTCAGATTATCACAGTGTACACTTATGACTTAGTCTAAGAATCTCTCGTATAAAACTACTTCCCAACCCAGACCTTTTATAGCCTTTACAAGATTGTGAAAATACCCAAAATATCCTTACTCAAAATGTACTAACTCAGCAAGACCTACTGACCAGTGGTAACACAGCAAGACCATGTTGACCTGTATTATCACCTCAGTACCATGCTGACCACAGCCATGCTGACTTGATAACTCAGCATTCCGACTTCTTGATTTTACTCTTGCTGACGGGTTGACTTACAATTACGCTGACTTGTTGACTCAGCATCATCATCAGCAAGTGATAGAAAAACAACGACTTACAATCTCCACCTTGTCTTTCTATTCACTCCATCAACTAGTGAAGAAAATACACTCAAGGACCACTGACCATCCTAACCAGTTTCAAGCAATGTTCAAATTTATTACTTGAAACAGATTTGGTCAGCATGTCGGCTGGGTTATCCTCAGTTCCCACTTTCACCACCTGAACAGTACGAGTGCTAATCACATCCCTGACGAAATGCATTCTCACATCTATATGTTTGGATTGCTCGTGAAAAACTTGATGTTTTGACAGATGTATAGCTCCTTGGCTATCACAGTAAATCTTCAAACCATCAATCTGTGTCACTCCAAGTTCCGTTAAGACTCCTCTCAGCCACATAGCTTCTTTTACTGCCTCTGTAACAGCAATAAACTCAGCTTCGGTTGTTGACAAAGTCACAACTGACTGTAGACTTGCCCTCCAACTTATTGCAGTTCCAAACACAGTGAATACGTACCCGGTTTGGGATTTTCTGGTGTCAATGCTACCAGCATAATCAGAATCAACAAAACCTGCTACATCATCCACTAGGGCTTCAGCTCCACCATAACTCAAACCTTTACTCAGTGAGCCTTTGACATACCTCAGCACCCACTTCACCGCTGACCAATGAGCTCTTCCTGGATTTGCCATGAACCTGCTGATGAGACTCACAGCATGAGCCAAATCTGGACGTGTACAGACCATCGCATACATTAGACAGCCTACAACACTCGAATATGGCACCCTCTCCATGTCTTCCTTTTCCTCATCAGTTTGAGGACTTTGCTTACTGCTCAGCTTGAAGTGACTTGCAAGTGGAGTGAGAACGGCCTTTGAATTCGTCATACCAAAACGTTCTAACACCTTGCTCAGATAAACTGACTGACTTAGGAATAGCCTCTTTCTTCCTCTGTCTCGAGAAATTTGCATCCCTAAAATTTTCCGTGCTGACCCGAGATCCTTCATCTCAAACCGTGTGTTTAGTTGTGCCTTTAACTGATTTATGGCTGCTTTGTTTTGACAAGCTATAAGCATGTCATCAACATATAACAAGAGATAAATCTTAGAGCCATCACTAAGGTCTCTACTATACACACACCAGTCATAACTAGACCTATGAAAGTCCTGACTTATCATAAACTCATCGAACTTCATGTACCACTGTCTAGGGGACTGTTTCAGACCATATAGAGACTTCTTAAGCAAACATACCCGCTGGTCTTTATCTCCTATTTCAAAACCCTCTGGTTGTTGCATATATATGACCTCATCCAGGTTTCCATGAAGAAAAGCTGTTTTGACATCTAATTGTTCTAATTCTAGATCAAAACGAGCTACAAGAGAGAGAATAATCCTGATAGACCTATGTTTAACAACCGGTGAATAGATTTCATTAAAGTCTATACATTCCTGCTGAGTAAACCCTTTGGCCACCAACCTAGCTTTAAACCTAGGTTCCTCTACACCAGGTATCCCTTCCTTTCTTTTAAACACCCACCTTGAACCGACCAACTTCTTATCAAAAGGTTTATCTACCAAAATCCAAGTTTCATTTTTATCAAGGGATTTTATCTCATCCTTCATAGCGTTAAGCCACTGTTCCTTGTCAACCGAATTCACAGCTTCCCTATAGGTTACAGGTTCAGACTCTTGTACTTCCTTAGCAACACTAAATGCATAAGCTACAAGGTCCTCAAAACCATATCTAACCGGGGCCCTAGGGACTCTTCTTTCACGGTCTCTAACAAGTCTATAGCTTTGACTGGACTCAGTATCATTACCATCACTGACTTCTTGCTCGGTTTTACGAGTGTTTTCACTATTTTCTTCAAGCTCCACCTCATTCTTAACACTCTCAAGGTTTTGAATGGACTTAGGACTACTCGGTTCTAACTGAGTTTTTTCTTGGTTTTTCCGATAAGGAAAATCCATCTCATTGAACACAACATTCTGCTGACTATGGATTTCTTATAACCAGATTCTAGGCACCACAACTTATGGCCCTTGACTCCTATAGGGTAGCCTATAAAAACACATCTTAGAGCCCGAGGTTCTAATTTTCCCTGTCTAACGTGTGCAAAAGCTGAACAACCAAACACTCTAAGTTTTTCATAATCCTCTGGGTAATCAGACCACATTTGCATAGGTGTTTTAAAACCTATAGCAGATGATGGGCACCTATTGATTAGGTAACACGCAGTTTGCACTGCTTCAGCCCAGAAAGACTTAGGGAGACTGGATTGGATTAACATGCACCTAACTCTTTCTAGGATAGTCCTATTATACCTCTCTGCTAGGCCATTCTGCTGTGGAGTTCTAGGAACGGTATGATGTTTAGTTATACCTGACTTCTTGCACAAAGTGATGAAATCTTTGTCAAGAAACTCCAAACCATTGTCGGTTCTCAACCTTTTGATTTTCTTTCCTGTTTGGTTTTCCACTAACACTTTCCAATCCTTGAACGTTTGCAAAGCCTCATTCTTATGAGCTAGAATATAAACCCATACTCTTCTAGAGTAATCATCAATAAGAGTCATAAAATAGGTCCTCCCACCATGAGACTTAGTTCTTGTTGGCCCCCATAGGTCAGAGTGAATGTACTCAAGAATGTCCTGGGTTCTATGTATTGCTGACTTAGGAAACTTGACTTTACTAGACTTCCCTAAGACACAGTTCTCACAGAAATCTATCTTTCCTATGTGATCTTTACCAAGACAACCCTGCTTCCTAAGTTCATGTAAACCAACTTCACTCACGTGACCTAGTCTAAGGTGCCAAATATTGGTTCTATCAGTTTTAGACTCGGTGAGATTTGCGGTAGAGACTAACACAGTACTACCTAGGAGAGTGTATAGGCCATTACTCATGGTACCTTTCATAACAACTAAAGGTCCTCTAGATATCCTTATGATACCCCCTTCGGCTCTATAATTGTATCCTTGTTTATCAAGCGTACCCAAAGAAATTAAATTTCTTTTCAGTTCTGGCACATACCTCACACCGGTCATAATCCTTTCTTGACCATCGAACATCTTCAGCCTAATGGAGCCTTGACCCAGTACCTTGCACAACTTGTTGTTGCCTAGAAGAACCCTCCCACCTTCCTCTTGAAAGTCTTCGAACCATGTCCTATTGGGAGTCATAGGGAACGTACATCCGCTGTCCAAGATCCAGTCAGTGTTTGGATCTTTATCAGTGACAGCAAGGACCTCAGCGCTCTCATAACCTTCTTCTACCACAGCGGCTTCGCCTTGATCTTTAGGCTGACCTAGACTCTTATTCCTCCCAGGACAGTTTTTCCTGAAATGTCCTTCCTTATGGCAGTGAAAACACTTGTAGACCTTGCCTTCTTTATTGCTTGAGGATGTAGTTTTGGGATTTTTCCCGTTCTTGTTCTTTGGCTTGTGAGAGTCCTTTTTCTCAGACCTTCCACGAACAAACAATCCTTCTGCAGCTTCAGTGTTGGTGTTGGCCTCAATCTGTTTTGACTTTAGCGCCATCAGAACTTCTTCCAGACTTAGTGTTTCTCTAGCGTACTTCATGGTTTCAACAAAATGACTGAAAGACTGGGGTAAAGAATTCAAGATCATTATGGCCCGATCTTCATCTTCAATCTTTACCTCTATGTTCTCTAGGTCAATTATGATCTTTGAGAAATCATCAAGATAGTCTTCAACTGGCTTGTCCTCGTTCATCTTGAAGCCGAAAAGCTTTCCCTTAAGATAAACCCGATTGGTAAGTGTCTTCGTCATGTACAACTGTTCAAGCTTGAGCCAAACCCCAGCAGCTGAGGTTTCCTTCGAAACTTCTCTTAGCACTTTATCGCCAAGATACAGGACGATCGTACTGTAAGCCAATTCAAGAAGATCTTCTTTCTCCTCCTTCGTCATTGTCGCCGGAAATTCCTTCTCGCCCTTCAGAGCCTTCACAACCTTCATTTGAACCAAGATTGCCTTCATCCTATGTCTCCATAGAGCAAAATCTCCCTTACCATTGAAACGCTCGATCTCGATCTTTGTAAAACCCATTGCTCTGTTCTTGATTAGTTCTGATACCAATTGTTGAACTACGCTTCGAACGATCAATCAACCACACAGAGAAACAAAGTACACAAAGATCACAGATTGGATCTTGAAACAACAATCAAAAGAATACACACAGAATTTACCCTGGTTCGGCTTAACTGCCTACATCCAGCAACTTCACTAATCAATGGAGATTACAACAAGATTGAAACAGTTTCTCCTTTTCCAGAAACTCTCGTGTTTTCCCAATCCCCAATTCAGATTATCACAGTGTACACTTATGACTTAGTCTAAGAATCTCTCGTATAAAACTACTTCCCAACCCAGACCTTTTATAGCCTTTACAAGATTGTGAAAATACCCAAAATATCCTTACTCAAAATGTACTAACTCAGCAAGACCTACTGACCAGTGGTAACACAGCAAGACCATGTTGACCTGTATTATCACCTCAGTACCATGCTGACCACAGCCATGCTGACTTGATAACTCAGCATTCCGACTTCTTGATTTTACTCTTGCTGACGGGTTGACTTACAATTACGCTGACTTGTTGACTCAGCATCATCATCAGCAAGTGATAGAAAACAACGACTTACAGAAACATATGTCAAGTTTCTCTCCTTGTTTGAGAGAACAAATTTTTTTGTTCTTATTACAACCTCTAACTTTTCTCACAATTTTTGGAATATCACCTAGAAAATGAATAAAAAAGAATTAAAAAGAAGAAACAAACTCATACTAAGAATTCAGAATGTTCATGTTTTATTTTCTTAGGAAATTAAGCAAAATAAAACAAGCACAAGAAAGTATACATTTATTGAAATGAAAATATACATCAATTAAAGATGCTTACTCTTAACAAATGTTTGAGATATTGCATACTTTGGATCACCAGATTTTCCATCCTCTGTCATGGGAGTTAGTTTGGCAACAACAAATTGACCAACAGCTTGTAATGGTAATTCAAGCTCCTAAATAAACAATATCATCATCATAAATTAATAATGCAAATATGTCCAACATAATAATTATTGAATAACAAAGAATATTTACCTTCTCTTTGCTAGGTGAGCTGATAGGTGTAAGACCATTCTCAATATCCAAGTTTTTATTCATAGTTATGAAAAAATCGGCAATACTCGCAGTCTCCACCCCGTTACTAATAGCACCATATACCATCACTTTCTGATTTACCTTAAGCTCACCCATTATCTTTACATTTGTCACTATTGGTATGGGTGCAATATCAGAAGCTAATAACATGAAAATTTAGATAAGAGTTAGAGTGAAATAGGATATATAACTAAATGTTAAAATAGATTATCTTTAGCAATAATATGAAAGTACCTAGATTAGGATTGTCACTTGGGAGTTTGTATATTAAACCTCGTGAGTTTATGTCTCTTTTGGCATAAAGATGTATGACTGTAGAACCCGAATAATTTTTGAACATATTTAAGACATCTAAATCATTTTGTACTGGTCTTCCATCATCATCAGCAAATCTCAAGCCAACAGAATAAATATCGACAAATTTTTTGCATATGCTCAAAATGTCCAGGAAACAACATTCTTCGTTGAAACCTTTATCGTGGTATTGTAAATCACCAAAATGCACAATCAAACCAACATCTACAAAGCATTAATTTAATAAAGATAATTATAGTCGAATATAATAACACAAATACAACATTTTACCATCAAATTGCAGATGCAGAGGCAGTATATATTTACAAAAAAAAATCAATTTTGTATAAATAGAAACTATTTTAAAGAAATTATATAAATGGAAAACTACCTTAAAGAAATTGAAAAATACCTTTAAGGTTCTCTTTTCTTGGAGTAACACCCTTCGGAGTGTCTTTAGTACTTTTATCATGAGGTACGCTTGAATGTTGGAAAGCACTCAATACTCGATTTTTGTTCCCCAGTTTGCCTGGCTGGATGAACTTTTTGCGAGTAGGAAGTTGGCTTGATTGCATTTTCACCTCAAATTGAAAAAAAAGGTATATGCAATATTTGTCAATAGAAAACTATAGAACACAAACAAAATGAGCATAAGGAATTAATATTGAACATATTTGAAAGGAAGTGCATGTCTGAGCATTTTACTTATTTAAAGAAGTCAAATAATATAACGACTTCAAACATATGTGATACATCAGAAAATAATAATGAACATATTGAAAAAAAAATCTCAGCTTCAAGATATTATTTACCACTTTCTTTTCTTTTTAGATTTTGACACATCATAAGTAATTGGTAATGAATCACTTCGTGCCCAATTTTTCCCGTCTGTTGTATTCAATGTAGTGCCACATTGAAACTTGAATGATTCACCCTCTTGATAAGCCTCACCAAGATCATCAAAATTCTCATTGTCATCATCTATTTGAGAAGACATATTGTATGAATCTCGTGGTTGTGTCTTAATAACAACATGCCAATTCTTATTAGCATTATCTATAGCATAAAAGACTTGAGAAGCTTGACTTGCTAGAATAAATGGTTCATTTGTTCTCAAACAACGTTGAGGATTGATACAAATGAATCCAAATTCATCTATTTTTGATCCCCACACATTGTCATGAACGTCAAACCATTTACATTTGAATAGGACAACTCTTTTCTCACCAAGATACTGCAATTCAAGAATCTCAGTTAAAATCCCATAATAATCAATAGGTCCTCCCTCATTTCCAACATCACTGCTCACACACACACCATAATTTTGTGTTCTACGTCGTTTATCACAATCTTCAATGCGAAACCTATACCCATTCACAATATAACCATCAAAGTTTGTAGCATATTGGGATGGACCACGAGATAATGACAACAAATCTCGAATATTGGATTTAGATGCATACATTTTTGCAACCTACAATAAAATTACGTATGAGACATTTAAACGTGGTATATATTTTCTTGATGAAGAGTTTAAAGATATACTCACTGTATCTTTAAACCAATCATTAAAAGATTGTTGTGGATGAATACTTTCTCGAATCTGGGAATACTCTCTGCAACGAATTTTTAGAAATTATTATTCATAATTATTTAAGAATTTAAAATACAATTATAGCTCTTCAAGATATTGACTTACTCGAGAAAAGGTATGACTTCATCACAATTATTTATGACATATGCATGTGCTTCCACCCATTCATCGCCCATGTTGCGAAAATAAGGAAAATCCACCATCAAAATAATCTGAACAACCATCGCCATTTCTATCTGGTTTATTAAATTTTGTCTCAATACCATTCAAGTACCTTGAGCATAGAGTCATGCACTCTTTTGCAATATACCCATATGCAATTGACCCTTCTGGACGAGCCATATTACGAATAAGAAGTTTTAAATCATGTAATGTCCGCTCAATAGGGTACATCCAACGAAATTGTACAGGGCCACATATCAAAGCTTCATTAGCCAAATGAATCGGCAAATGAACCATTATATCGAAAAAGGAAGGAACAAAACATTGTTCCAATTTACATAGAGTTATAGGAATCTGATTGCGAATTTCTTCCAACTCTTCTGCCTTTAATGCCTTAGCACTCAAACTAATAAAGAATAAAGATAGCTCGATAAAGGGGTTCGCAAACATTTTTTGGAAGGAGGCCACGTATTGCAAGAGGAATTAGATGTTGCAACAAAACATGACAATCATGACTCTTCAAACCAGAAATTTTGTGCTCTTTCATGTTCACACTTTGAGAAATGTTAGATGAGAAACCATCAGGGACCTTTAGTTGCTTAAAAAATGAACAAAATGAGTGCTTCTCATCGTGAGATAACATGTAAGATGCTATAGGAATCTCAAACTTATCCTCCTTGAGAATCAAATCCAAGTCTGGACGAATGTTCATTGCCTCCAAATCTTTGCGAGATTGCATAGTGTCTTTAGTCTTCCCTTTCACATTCATGCTTGTCCCAACAATATTATCACATATGTTCTTCTCAATGTGCATCACATCCAAATTGTGTCGTAACAAAAGACTACTCCAATATGGAAGTTCAAAGAATATGCTTTTCTTGTTCAAATTGTCACCTCTATCTGCATGCTAAGGTCTTTACTCAAGATGATTCCCTCAAGGCTAGTAACTTGAGCAATGATATCAATTCCAGAGAGTGATTTCG
Source organism: Euphorbia lathyris (assembly GCF_963576675.1). Taxonomy (NCBI): domain Eukaryota; kingdom Viridiplantae; phylum Streptophyta; class Magnoliopsida; order Malpighiales; family Euphorbiaceae; genus Euphorbia; species Euphorbia lathyris. The sequence continues at coordinate 18,645 of NC_088915.1, read as the reverse complement.
GTGGCGGCCTCAATTCTTGAGTACCATCAAACTTTTTTTTTATCTTTTCTCCATCTGTGCTTGCTATCAAGAAATCGGCGATGTCCCATATAACATTGCTTCTTACAATTAGCTAACCTCAAGTAACAAGTGTCTTTGTTACAACAAGGACAAGCCATCTTACCTTTTGTACTCCAACCAGACAAATTTGCATATGCAGGAAAGTCATTGATAGTCCATAACAAGGATGCATGTAACATAAAGTTTTGTCTTGTCGACACATCGAATGTTGCAACTCCTACTTCCCACAAATCTTTTAATTCTTCGACTAAAGGTTGGAGGTAGACATCAATTGCATCTCTTGGACCATCAGGACCCGGTATAAGGGTAGAGAGGATAAAGTTAGGTTCTTTCATGCACATCCATGGTGGCAAATTGTATGGAATTAATATGACTGGCCAAATACTATATGAAGTTTTAGAATGATTAAATGGCTGAAAACCATCACTAGCAAGGCCAAGTCTTACATTACGAGGATCAGAGGAAAAGTTTTTATGAACATCATCAAAGGTCTTCCAAGCGGGGGAATCAGCAGGGTGTCTCATAACTCCATCATCTACTCTACCTTCCTTATGCCATCGCATCAAAGAAGATGTCTTCTTTGACATAAACAATCTTTGAAGTCTTGGCTTTAAAGGAAAATAACGCATTGTCTTGACTGGTATTTTCTTCCCATTTTTTCGAAGTTTAGTTTCCCCATTACGAATATCATCTTTCCATCTTGAGAGACCACATATTTTGCACCTGTCCAAATTTTCATCTTCTTTCCAATACAACATACAATCTTTGACACATGCATCAATCTTGTCATAAGAGAGACCAATATCTTTTATAATTCTGATTCTGGCAAAGTAGAACCATTTGGGAGTATTTCTTTTAACACTTGCAATAACATGTCAAATGATTTATTACTCCACCGACCAACACTTTTGATGTATAGTAATTTGACAAGCGCATCCAACTTAGAGGTCTTGCAACCAGGGTAAACTACTTTATCTAAATCTTGTAATAACTTATAAAATTTCTTCGCTTCATCATTGGGTTCCTCTTCATTCAATTCAATATCAGGATATATATCATTTATAATATCTTCAGCCCAATCATCATCATCATCATTATCACTATTGTCACACCCGATCCAAAACGGCATCGGGTATGAACAGAAAACAGGACAACCAACTTCTAATATCCTGAAAGCCGAACCAATTTTTTTTAGATAAAAATTTATTCGGACTACCTAAAATTTTATTTATTATTTGGCTTGGACTTGATAATTCTATCAAAGAGCATCTTTTAATTTTTAAATCGGGAATCAAAGCCACGTAGTTCTACCTATTTTAGGTAGCTCTCTTAACTCCGGTAGTTCTCTTAACTTATGAACTCATTGTAACTTATTGACACGTTGATTGACACGTTAATAACTTAATTGTATATTTCATTTTATTACTATATATATATATATATATCACTTTATCAAAACGAATCAAATCGAATAACGTTTTATCAAAACGAATCAAATCGAACAACGTTTTATCAAATCGAATCAAATCGAACAAACCGCTTTAACAAACCAACTCATAATCAAATAAATCGTAAAACATTATAATTCAGATCATCAAACATTATCAAAACGTAATACAAAATTTGCGTGTGTGTCCATCCTCGAATTCCACCCGTGTAGCTTATCATAACATCAATCATATCAATAATCGAGATATCTCATTCATATCTCGCCTTGCCTAACGTTAGGACTACCAGCCGTGCACTCTGGCCATACCGCCCTTAGGTATGGTCTTAAAACTTACAACTCCTACCCCGGGCAATCCTAGATGGACAAAACCATTTTATCTTTCAAAATATCACAACTCATAAAAATCATATTTGGACTTCAATCCCAAAATAATAACAACAACCGCAATAGTTTCTTCAATTCAAAAACAATTCTTAAGAAATCGTCAAACTCATTTTATCAATCCGATTTTCAAAGTACCACAATAATAATAATTATTCTTCCAATAATCAAAATCCAGAGTATTCAATCGAAATCCAAAGTATATAATATTTTAAACAATTGAATCGAAGTATTCAAAGTAACTCAAATATATTATATAAATAATTTTAAACTAAACACTTTTATCAAACCGTTTATGTTTGTTACCGAAATTGTTACGCGTATCGCTAACTGAGTATCGTTATTTTAGACCGAATATACCATTAGACACATTATATTGTCATAAATCTATTTGAACTAATTTTATATTCAAATTTTTATACAAATTTTATATTCGACTCGATACCGACTTTATTTGGAAAATATCCGTATTAATCCTTCTATTTTCAACTTATTTTAACTCTAACTGTTAAAGTCGCTTAAAATATTTTACTGATCCAAATATTCTTATTGGATTATTTTCGGTCACTGAGATAGTTAATTCAGACTGATTATACTTTTAAACTCATACCGATTATACTTTTAAACTAGTGACGATGCTAAAATACCGACTTGAATAAATCTAATGGACAACTGTCTAAATTTTACATTTTTATGAGTAATTGATAGACGCTAACTCATTAATCGTAAATCTATTAAATTTGACGGAACTATCGAAACTAAACTTACTCAAAATCATACTTATAACATTGATAAAATAATTTAGATAACAAATACAGCTACCGAAATATCGTCGTCGGTCACTGAAAATTAATCAGTGTAATCCATTGATAGCTGATCCGAAATATCGTCGTCGGTAGCTAATCCAAAATATCGTCGTCAACAACGACCAAAAACGCTTTTCTCCAATTCCTAACAAAAACTCTTTTGTTTTCCTCATTCATCCCCCTTTTTAAGATACCCTCCAATATATATAATTGTATGTATATTTTTATTTTAATTTCAATTTATGAAACACTTGTCATCACTAAATTCTATATTTTGACACATCATCTATTATTAAAGCATTCTTTTAATATCTAGTTGACACATAGATATAGAAAACCATGTTTTCATATTTAATTGACACATACATATATAAAAGCCATGTTTTTATATTATAATTTAATTAATTGGATGTAGTAAAAAGCTTTGTGCACATTACATCATAACCATATTAATCCATTTACTTTAATATGAATTATTCTTTACTTTTTTTTTATATAGGATAAGTTGAAATTACTTTCAACTATACTTACACGTGTATGTATATTAGTAATTAAAAAATATCAATTTTGGTCCTTGAATTTATAACTTTTTATTACACTTACCCAAAACTTTTTAATTTAAAAGTAAAGACATTAAATTAAACCCAATAGTATATTTAAATTTATAAATAATCAACGCTATGTATTTCGAAAAATAAAAATTTTAGACACGGATGTTACAATTATCATCTTCATCATATTCTTCTTCATCAGAATCAAGATCATGTCGTCTTTCACCATGATGATACCAAAAGGTATAGTTTTCCATTATTCCATTTGTTATTAAATGTGTGTGAACCAAGTTTCGAGTTCCAAAATTGGTGTTGTTACACCTAACACATGGACATCGAATTTCGTATGCTTCTCCTGTTTTTTTGAAAGCGTAGTTCAAGAATTCTATAACACCAATATTATACTCTTCACTCAACCGATCTATCTTAGTAAGTCTTATCCATTCTTTATTAGGTGTCATTCTCCTAAAATCATCAAATAAAGAAACACATGAAGAATAGAACATGCAACAACAAAACAATTAATACACTGAAATATAAATGTAATAATAATTATAATAATACACTTAACTCAAACCATTAACCAAATTCATCTAAAAAAGAGTATTATTTTAGTTTCTTAAATTAATTCTTCATGATGAGTGTTTTTGTTGTGACAGTACCAATCCACACACTAAAAAATATAATTTGACAGTTTCATATACTAGACCAAGTTTATTAAAAGTTGAGCCATTGTCTATTTGAGTGACTAAAAAACTCTATGTTTCTACCATATTTCATTGACTAGTTCTATATATATATAGAGAGAGAGAAAGTTACATGAGTAGAACTGGTCTGCTGTGTTAAGTGTTTTCCTTTGGTGAGCCATATATATATATATATATATATATATATATATATATATATATATACAATGATGATAGCCTCCAAATTAGATGGCATCATTTTTCACAGCCCAACATTGAGGTCTTATTGTGTCTAAAGCCTCAAATGTATCAGATGGAGAAAGGGTGAATGTGGAGATGAAGAACAATGAAGAAGAAAGTGTTAATGGAAGGAGAGATTTGGTGTTTGTAGCAGCAGCTGCTACTACTATTACTGGATTTTCATTTGGCAAAGTTGCGGTGGCTGAAATTGAGCCGCTGAGAGGGACACCAGAAGCTAAGAGGAAGTAAGTGTTAATGGATGGAGAGGTTTGGTGTTTGTAGCAACTGCTGTTGCTGTTACTACATTTTCATTTGGGGAAGTTGTGATGGCTGAAAATTAGCCGATGAGAGGGACACCAAAAGCTAAGAAGAAGTATGGTCCTATTACACCTTACAATGCCTACTGCCTACTACTAGTATTTGTCGCAAGTGATACATTTTCACTTCTTTGTATTATTTAGATTGATGTAAAAGTTGTGAACTTTCTTGTATCATTTTCATTGCGGAATTCTTAATTTTCTCTATCTTCATTTCATTCTCTGGTTATTCTTTAACTACTTCACAAATTTAAGTAGATGTTCCTCTCCAATTTAATAATTTGGGGTGTTGGTTTCGTGTACATATTATTGTTGCTACAACTCTTAACTTTAAAACCTCAAATACAGATGCTTTGCTCTATAATTCAATCAAAGGTACAAAATTTAAGATGAAAAGTTCAAATTTTGACAAGTCTCATTTCTGGGGAGGGATCAAAGACTCAATCTAGTTCAGAGATTCATAATAGGTGTTTTGTCACTCCAAACTTTACTTTGGAGGTCAGATCATACAGATTAGATTTATGCTTATTTCGGTTCTTATTCTAGAACTCGATCATGCAGATCCTAATTAACAAGTTGGATTACAATTAGGGAAATTTATCCCCTATCTTATATTAATCAAATCGGATTTTGTAATTAATTACACATTTAATTAGCTAATGCAATACACAAGTTATTTTTCTAGATTCTTTTTTCCTCCTTGAGGTATGTATTTTTATGATTAGTATGGCCAGGTTTAAGGATATTAGTTTGTAGGTTTTTAAGGATGTTTTGAGCTGTTGACTTTGTAGATCTACTACTACTTTAAGGTAAGAATAAGAAGTTGTATGTTTGGATTAATGTGGATTGGATTTTTTATGATATCAGCTAACATAGCACATAACAGGTGATTAGATTTGGGTTCTGCATAACTTTCAAACAATGTTTTCAGAACCTGACTGGATATTAAACTAGATTTATAATTGGGTTATGGATCATTTGGTTCAACCAATTGACTCGGATTGGTCGGACTGGATGACGTAATAATAATTAAATAAATAATATAACATATATTTATATATAATAACTTATTATAATCCAAAAACTTAGCAAAGACAAAACTCATTCTCTGATGTTGCATCAAGATAGTTCAGCTCATAAGGTCTTAACCTTAAATGATTTTCTTCTTTAACTCTTCCTAAGTTCACCTCATCCAAGCTTTTATTTTTTCAATAAAGTCAGCAAATAACTTAGCACATGCAGCAACTAGTTAATTTAGTTAATTAATCAATTAGTTCATAGCAAAATTAGACAATAGCTTGCGGAGAAGAATCAAGAGAGAGAACACGCAAAAGGGAAGCAGCCGAGACTGAGAGAGCAAAGCAGAAGACTAAGAACAGAAGAAAATCGAAGAAGAAGCCGGTTGTTGAGAGTTTTCTAATGACTTTTCAATTTTTTTTTTAATAATTAAAAAAACAGGGTGAATCCGGTTCCCATGTTGACACCAGTTTCAGATGGGTTGTTGCAAATTGAAAAACCCATACTAACCCAAACAGGAAAGCAATCCAATTCCGGTCCAATTCTGACAACATTACTTTCAATCTTTGTTTTCACTATAAATTATTTGAATAAATTATTCCGAACACATTAATTCTTAGTAATTTTGATTAGGAAAAGTCCTATAGCATTACTACATTCTAAAGAAGTGAAAATCCTATCAATAGAAATGACATTTTACATAGGCTATAACTTATATAGAAGCCATAAAATATAATAGGGGTAAGGTATTAAAACAGATTTATGGTTTTTGGAGAAGTATTAATTTAGGCTCCACGTACAAAATAGCACCAATATAGACTTAACATTTTAAAAAAATATTAATTTAGGTCTCGATAACGGAATGAGACATGTCATTGATATTACTCCGTTAAGTTCTATCAATTGTACGTGGAGGGAGAAGTCAGAACTTAATGGAGTAATAGGAATGACGTGTCCAATCCATTATCCGAGGTCTAAATTGTTACTCTTTTAAACTTCAAGCCTATATTGATGCTATTTTGTACGTGGCGCCTAAAATTGATAACCATAAATCTGTTTTGGTACCTTATCCTGGCCAAATAATATATATTCTAATTTGGGTCCATGAACTAATAGGATTAATAAGAAGAGACTTTCTTTCTTTCTAATTCTAAGATCCTAAATAGTGTAATCAGTACCATAAGAGTAAATGCAGTGTCATTTTCATCTATGCTTAAAAGTGAGACCCCAACAAATGAATGATAATTACATTATATACAATTCTTAGTTTCAGAGGAGTAGATGAGGGCGTGCAAGGAGTGCTAACGCACAGGGCCTCAAAATTATAAGGGCCCCAAAATTTAACATATTCATATTCATAGACACAGTAAATTCAGGAAAACAATGCACTAGGAACATATTCGGGTAAGTTGGTCGTGTTGTCCATTATGGTTGTATCCTTTTCCTTGCTTCTATCAATATGGACTTGACACTGTATCCTCATTTGAACCCCAAACACATAGAAAATGAATTTGTATAATTTTTTAATTCTTTATATTTATAAGTTTTTTTTTTTTTTGCACTCAATTAACTCTGTACCCTCATGTTCACCACATCCCTCATCTCTCTAATCTTAATTCGTACTGGCCCTAAAAAGCTTAACCTTATCAATCTACTTTATGGGTTTCTAATTTCAGAGTTTAAGCAAATAAAAACTGACAGCAATTTCTCTAAAATAAATAAAACCAGTCTTACCAATTTGGGAACAAAATTTCTAAACAACAAAAAAAGCACAATCAAATTATACAACACTGAAAATTTAACAATTCCACTAAAAATCAACTTATGTTAAGATGAATTCCACCATTTGACTTTTAATTTTCATAAATTGGAACATTGAACAAACATACCTGAGTTATGCTACAGCTTCAACTTTATCTTTTCACTGTTTGTAGACGTTGAGTTACGGAACAGCTTCAACACTTCAACTTTTTGGTGCTCGTGAAAGTTTTCTGAACTTATCTATACCGAATATAGAGAAAAAAAATGGAATGAATGGAGGTGTGGAGATGGTGTGGGAGACAATGATGCATAACGTGGGGTTTGGGGATTATGCTTGTGAAAGTATCTAGACTGATACAGAATGTAAATGCGATTACGAAACGGTGGCAGCCAGGTTAACATCGTGAGGTTTTGGGGGAAATCGTCTTCTCAAAATATCATTATCCCCAATATTTAGGGATTTGCTCCAGAGTTTGTTTTGTTTTCAATGACCCCACTATATTAATTTGGGTGCTATATCTATTTAATTTACGTAAAAATAGGATTTCCTACTTAGAGTGGAATTTTTTTTATACAAAAATTTAGTAAGATTTTAGCGCCAAATTTCTAAAGATTTATTGTGAAGGTAGTATTAATAAATAATGACCGTCTTTTTTCTAGTTAATAAATGATAATATCAATGACGACAGTAATATGTGTTAATAACAACAACTTCAATTTACAGTAGTTAATAATGTAATTTTAAACGAGAGTAATTTTTTACCCACGTAGAAAAGCATTTTTAACGAGAGTATCAGAGGTTCCTTCGTTAAATTTGGTCGTTATAGAATGAATTTCTTGTAGTGTATTTCAGCTCCGTTGCTCTCATTATCATCTTCTCTTCTATACTCATCATCGTCACGAAGATCATCATCTCCCCACACCAAGGTTGCCTCTATTTGCTCTTCAAAAAATTCCCCCCAATCCTAACCTTTTTCTTCCTCAAGGATCACGTCTTTAATGACAACAATTCTTTTAGTCTTAGGATCAAATAAACGATATCCTTTCGACTCATCACTCACACCTAATAGAATACATGGAAAGCTTTTATTATCGAGTTTACTTCGCTTTACCTCCGGGATGAGAACATGTGCAACACATCCCCAAACTCTGAAATGATGCACCGAGGGCTTAACTCCACTCCAGGCTTCTTGTGGTGTAACATTCTTAACAACCATAGTAGGACATCTATTCAATACATAGAAAGTCCAGGTGACAGCTTCAGTCCAAAAAGGTTTGGGAACCTTTTTAGCCGTGATCATGCAGCGAACCATGTTCATGATTGTTCTGTTTTTGCGCTCTGCTACTCCGTTTTGATGAGGGGTGTATGTTGTGGTGAGTTGTCTTTTGATTCCTTTTTCACAGAAATTCTTGAAGTTTAGGGAAGTGAACTCTCCCCCTCGATCTGTTCTCAAACATTTTATGAATTCTTCTGTTTCTTTTTCCACCAATTTCTTCCAAATTTTGAAACATTGGAGAGCTTTTGATTTTTCATTAAGCAAATAGGGCCAAGCTTTACGACTGAAGTCATCAATGAAATAGAGAAGGTACCTTTTTCCACTATTGGATATAGGCTCTATGAGACTGCATATGTCTGCATGTACGAGCTCTAGGATTTTGTTTGCACACCATTTACTTTTCTTTGGGATTGGATTTCGATGTTGCTTGCCAATGAAACAGTCCACACATATTATGCTTGACGTCTCCAATTGAGGCAATCCTTTCACCATGTTTTTGCTCTGTAGAGTTTTTAAACCTTTGTGATTTAAATGCCCATATCGCTGGTGCCAGAGATGAGTGAGATCAGATGTCGTATGTAAGCATTCACCAACATTAGAACTTGAAACATCTGTAGGTTGATGAAACAGCACGAACATTCGATTGGTACTCATATTCGTGTGAGTAATTAAGCCCTTGTGAGGATGATAATTGTTGCAGATGCCATTTTTAATCAAGATAGAAAGTCCTCTCTCTTGCAACTGACCCACACTTAATAAGTTGTTTTTCAAATCAGGGACATAATAAACATCTTTTACAGTAAATTTAGTGCCATTGAATACTAGATGAACACTACCTTTTATAGCTACTGGCATTTTAGAATTATTTCCACATCTAACAGAATGTTGTATCCCATCAACCATGTTTGAAAACATACCTCTATCTCCACACATATGATTTGAACAGCCAGAGTCTACGAACCAAGCATGGTTCCTTTTGGCTTCCTTTTCTTTCACATATAACATCAAAACTAACTCCTCGAACTCAGCATAGTTAGCCTCCTTGTCCCATTAAGGACATTCATATTGAAAATTCCCCAAATTATGACATTTGAAACATTGTACAGTGGCTTTTGAGAATGATTGTCTTCCTCTTCCACGTCCTCGACCTTTGTAAGTTCCTCTGCCTCTGTCTCGGCCTCAATTGCTTTCTACTTTGAAAGCTTGATCAATGTCGTTGTTGCTCTTCTCCACCATCTTCTTTTTGAACTTCTGTTCATGTATCACCAGACAACTTTGAAGCTCATCCACAGACATGGATTCGGTGTCTTTGGATTCTTCAATGGAAATCACCACATAGGTAAACTGATTTGTTAATGTGCGAAGAATCTTTTGTACTACGTCCGAGTCTTGCATATTTCCTCCATTGATGCGCATTTTTTTGGCTACTGTCATGACCCTGGCAAAGTAATCTATGATAGTTTCTCCTTCTTCATTTGCAGAATTTCAAAATCTCTCTTTAAAGAGTTAAGAATTGATCTCTTCACTCGTTCATTTCCTCCAAACTTTCTCTTCAGGGACTCCCAAACGATCTTTGAATTGCGTCTATCCAAGATCTGTTCGAAAATTGCTCTATCAATGGCTCGGAAAAGATAGTGCTTCACCTTATGGTCTTTGGTTCTAGCATTCTCTAGTTGCAGCTGTTGTGCGTTTGTCAACACAGTCTCAGAGACTGGTTCTTCAAAACCATTTTCTACTAGACTCTGAAGGATTTGAAGCGGAAGTATCTTGGTATTTAAGAAGCGAATTTCAAAAAATTTCCCTAAACAAACAATCAGTGTGATCCAATCACTCTGATAAATAGTCAAGCATCTGATGTCTGACATCAAATCCTTAACTAAGATCATTAAGTTCTTCAATAATCAAATTGATATTTATACTACGAGATTGGAAAAATACCTCTTGTAGATTCCAATCCGGTATTAAAGCTTCTCTAGTGGTGAAGCCTCTAGTCAGTCCACTAAGTCGATTAGATCAAGCCTTGAAGAAACTGATTAATCTTGCTCAAAATCGAAAACTGATTTCGGATCCGATTTTTCTGAACCGCAAAAATCGTATATCGCTATTATTATTCCGTAGTATGTATATATATATCGTTTGATATATATATATATATATATATATATACTTTGTTTCAATCCTTTAGGATTGAAACAAAGCATGCACTAGGACAAGTGTCGTGGTGCATGTTTTATATATATATATATATATATATATAAAATAATTAATATAATAATAATAAATTAATATAATAATTAATTATATTATTATTATTATATATAATAATAATTAATTAACAACTTAATTAATTACTATTATATTCCTTAATACATACTTAGAGGAGCTAATTTAAGACACCTCTTAATACTAACGGTCAACACTTGACTATTATATTCGGAAAAAGACATCAATTTAAATTGAGCAAGAATTATTATTTATTCCTCATTTCAATTGAATATCAAACAGTGTTAGAATGTTTTGTCAATCCCATTGACATATTCAATTGTGTCAATTAATTAATTAAAACACTTTTAATTAATCAATTTAACAAAAGCTAGATACAAACAACTTGTATGTGTGTGACTTTCTAGGTTCATCTTTAACTGGCATTAGAGGCATAGTACTAACTCTTAGTAAGTATTTGAGCCCTCACTATCCCTTTCCACGCAATCAAACTTTCCCTGTAAAAGGGGCGCTGCCCTTTGCAGCCTGTACATAGTGCTCTGCGAACTACTCCTTCGACTAGGCTCCCCGCGAGGGGGTCGGATCTGTCTTTTCTACGTGATATCTGGCTGGTCAATGTCATTCTTTGTATTGCTTGACTGGAGTCGTCCCTGACGGGCCCGAAGGCCCAAGAATGAGTGAAGGCAGCATTCGCTGAGCCCGTCTGATTGTTGGACTTACTAACTCTATGTTTGATTGACCGACTCAGGACTGTTTCCGTTAGGCCATTTCAAGCGTAGGTGAAGCCTCGCAAGAAGCACGATCGCTCTCTCATTCTTTATATAAAACTTCCCTGGGTTGGTTTGGCCTCTGCCGTAGGCTAGCATACATATCATATGGTAGTTATTTTCGATTGGGCTTTTTCTTTGGCGAAAGCCATCTTCTATCCAAGCGGCGGGTCTTACCTTCTTTGGCCGCATGATTGTCTTGGCCATGGGATCCCCCCCGAGACCTTTTCTTATGCACTCCCGCATATTTGTAGCAATTTGGCTTGAGGTGAGGTGTGCCATCCGTTTCGACGGTCTCTGAAAGCGTCCTTCCTGCTTCCTGGGAGCTCTTAGTCTAGCCTATCTCTTTTTTCTCGACAGTAAATCGCCCTTCGAATCTTATATGATATTTCTACTTTTTCTTAAACAATACATTCAATAATGAACTAGATCATTTATGCTTTCTTTCAGTATTCAATGGTTGAGTTTAACTGATGTGGCAGTTGAATTGCATTTTTTTTCCATATCCATAATATATATATATATAATGCTATTCTTTCAATTTTACAGGGGAAAGAAAAGTGGTTTGCTTTGTTTTCTATATATATGAAGATTTTTTCAATTGTTTTGAAATCGGAAAGGAAATGTAAACGAATTCATTAGGCGAAAACCTCGAGTCAGTGACAAGATTCAGAATGAAAAAAAAAGCTTCACGCGACATTCTACTAAAAAAAAGAAGGGCCCTTACTTTCACTATAGGATATCCACGGCTCTTGAGCCTTCCTTTGGAACAAGACCGCTACCTTCTTAATATTAAGACGTAGCTCACGTTACTCCCTTGCAGCACTCACATAACTGAGCTTAGCGTAAGAAACCGTTTGGGACTCCCTTGTCTTCTCAGGAACTGGTACCTGCCGATACACAAGGAAAGAGCCTCTCTTAAAATGAAAGAGCTCTTTATGTCCAATTCCCCGGGTTTAGCGACTCGAGAGTACATCTATTTTGAGCTTGCACGAGTATCGCCAAATAAAAGAACCATATGTGTTCCCGGGTCTCTCCCTTCAAATCTAGTGAGCAAGAGCTTAATCATATTCCCCAGAGCAGAGGGAAGAGAAGGCTAGACTAGTGAATCACGTACACCGGTGGGCTAAGAAAGATCCTATTCTATTTAATAAGTATTTAAACTAGTTGCCCTGTAGCTAAATAAATAAGCTTGAGTGTGGGAGCTAGTTGGGAGGGAAGTTGTCTTGATCGATCCAACAAGGCCAAGTGAATTCCTTAGCTGTGGAGGATCCTCTCTTAGTGTGCCAAGCCTGAATAGATGGTCCTCTTAACTAACTAAGTCTGCTGAAAATTGTCTTGGATTCGTATGGGATAAAACGAACGGAATACTTAGAGTGAGAACTTTGGACCTGAATATTCTGAAGAAGACCAAGGCCCACCTTCTTCTCTTAATGCAGGCAAGGCATATCTCGTAAGAGCAAGTCAAAGCTACTTAGCATGGGACACATCAACTAAAGTGGCTTTTGAACGAGTGACGTTTGAAAAGCAGCTCTTCCCCACAAGAAAAGTAATGAGAGTGAAAGACAAGAATACCCCCTTTTCGTGGGTCTTTAGGAAGGGGGATATATTCACTATTCATATGCCTCTCGAAATGCCGGACATCAGATATGAATTTTTTATTTAGGAACTTCACTGAAAGCTGGGGACAAATGCCACAGAAGTCAGACCGTAAAGAGCTCTTGTCGGTGTAACCATTGAAGAAGAATTCGCAGTATAAGAAGGTGTTGCTAGGTTGTTTACAAATGTCCAAATGGTGAGTGAATAGCCGGTGAATGAAATTGAATCAGAATAGAATCTCCTGTTTGAGAATAAGCTGCTAGTGGAAAGAGGAATTTCACAATGTGCTATCGAATTCGCTTCATCGAATAGTTTGGCTCTTTGATAGAAGGAGGGAATGGAAGAATTGGACAAATAAATAATGTTTGCGACGAATATACTGCAAGTCATTTGGGTGGGGGATTTCCGCTCTTAGGGGAATATCCCCTCTTTGACACATCTATTAGACCGTGGGGCACGAACACGAAGGGGAGCCTTTCTTTCTGCGCAGTTGTAGTTAAAGAAAAATAT